>NC_052072.1:60634024-63114024 GCF_015852505.1 Tachyglossus aculeatus
TCTGCACTAATGAGAAGTGGAAGGGCAGTAGGAGAAAATGACAGTCTTCTTCAGTCAGAAGACACATGATCAAAATTTTAGCAACTAACTTCATAATAGTCAAAGACTGAAATCCTCGATTCTGAAGATCTTAATCAGGCTGACAAGAAAGTCTGAGGTGGTCAGAAGACTATGAAAGATTTTGAAAATGAATCTTGACACTTCATTTTCAAAATCTTTCACTGTGGTAAATTGGCTTCTAAGATTATTATTTTTCAGTTATTTTGTTTTAGACAATTTATAATTTTATCACTTGTAGGGGTAAGAAAGTGGGAATGGTTCTGCATAGACTCCTAGCACTGTAGTCAGATCTTCTGATCAGGTTCTTGTCCTGAACACTCAGGACTGAGTCTCATCCCTCATCCCTGTTTAGAGACTCCATCCTTCCCTGAAAGCGGAATTCTATGTGAGGACAGCATCAGAGGTGTGTTATAAGGAAGCAAGTAGTGAAAATGTTTCTAATGGATAAATGGGTGAACTTAGTGCTGATTAGGGGGTGATATGATTGGCAGCTTTTGTATTGGTAGCAATTTTCCTTAGAAAATGTTCTTATATCATGACCAAATGGTGTTTCAAATTGATCAGATCAAGGGAAACTCCTGGAAATTTGGAATTTATTTAATGTCTCAGTTTTTTCCAAGTGCGATAAAATCCAAACATTGCTTGCCAGTTTTTTTCTTCATATTTTTTAACATGTACATAGTGGATGGGACACGGAATTTACAGACATAAAGGCATTTATGCAAATTAAATCAATAAAATGATCATTCATAAATGTATGGTATTTAAAGAGTTAATATCAAGAAGTCAGCTGGTGTGTAAAGTAAGCAAACTCAAAACATCAAAGAAACAGAATAAGAATTTATTTGGATTTGAAATATTTTCAAATGTACTCTAAAAGTTCACTCTCATGTGCTATGTAAAACAATCCAAGAATCCCATGGTTTTAGGAAATCCTTAAAGGAATTACTTAGAGAAGCAGCATGGCTCAGTGGAAAGAGCCTGGGCTTTGGAGTCAGAGCTCATGGGTTCAAATCCCACCTCCACCACTTGTCAGCTGTGTGACTTTGGGCAAGTCACTTCACTTCTCTGTGCCTCAGTTACCTTATCTGTAAAATGGGGATTAAGACTGTGAGCCCCACGTGGGACAACCTGATCACCTTGTAATCTCCCCAGTGCTTAGAACAGTGCATTGCTCATAGTAAGCACTTAATAAATGACATTACTATTATTAATAGCTAAATAAATTGTTTTTATGCACTTTGCCTCATTAACATTCTTTGCTCTTGATTAGCTGAATGTCCTCTTCTTGTTAACTTTCTCCATGAGTTGCACTCAGCAAAAATTTTGAGCATTATCAACATTCTGGTCAGAATGGTGGTCATCTTTTCAAAACAATGAACAATTAACTAAGTGCTTATAAGGTCCTTCCTACATATTTTCTATATATGTGTATGTATGTGTGAATATTAGGGTATATAGGATGATATATTTATATCATCTTAAAATGTGCATTAACACACCGGTGCTGATTATACATAGCATTTAAATAACACAATATGCTGAATTATTCCAGGAAACACAAAATATTTGCAGCAGAGTCCAAAATTGACTGTGGGCAGGGAATATGTATTCCAACTCTTTTGTATTATACTCTCCCAAGCGTTTATTATGGCTCTCTGCACCCGGAAAGTACTCAGCAAATACCATTGATTGATTATTTGGAATGACCAGGATTAGCAATGAAACACAGAGGGGTTAAGATTACTCCGTAAGTGTCTAGCAAATTAAAAATGGTTAGTCACTTACCTAAAGTGTTTTCTGTGGATTAAAGGAGAAACAATTTCACATGAAAAACTCATGCTTGGAGCAAACAAAAAAAGGTGCTGGGGGTGGGGGGGGGTGGCGGCAGGTGTGGCGGGGGCGGGTGGGTGCGACGACACAACACTCTCAATACACTTTAAATGAGAAAGATCTGGAAACGTTGCTCTAACCACAAATGCCTGAAAGGAGTTCTCCCCCAAATGGATAAATGGTAGCTGGGTTTGAACCCCAAATTAACTGTGTTTAGTCGGGTTTCAATATCCCATAGCAAATTTCTGCTCAGCTTTTCAGTTGTATATACGCGTGTTAATCTGCAGATTATCATTCATAAAATAGATGGCATGCACCCTAGGGCTCTTACAAATTAGGGTGTAACCTATTTCTTTGAAAATCTTTGATTCTTTGTAGAATCTACAAGTTAACTCCACTTTCACATTGCAATTGCCTTGTGATGGGTCCCTCATTTTACTACTCCCAGCTGAATGCTGGGCGTTATACACTTTTTGACACTTTCCAAACCCCAGGAATTTAAACAGAGAGGGTTTGCAAATAAGGGATTCTTACAGGAGCAAGAAAACAAGGCACTGAGCTGTAGCAAGCTGATACCTGCCAGAACAATCCATGGAAATGGCCACACTGCTGTGTGCATTGTGTTTGTGCCATAATTAAAAGAGGATTAGAAAGAACTAGAGCATAGCACCTCTGCTGTCTTTCATATTCACACTCTGGGAACATGAAAGCTGCCCTGTTACCTTAGCCAATGGGGCTGCTATAATGTCAGAGCTCTGGATTTCAGCCTGCAGCCCTTGATGGAGTTAAGGAAAGAACAGCAGCCTGCTAGTTTCTGTCTTGGAATGCTGTTTCTAGTAAAATCACCATGCATCTTGTTCCTTTGCAGGTCTGGGGATTTGGGTCAGTGATAGCAGTTACCTGATGGTTTAGATAGAGGGGTCTGAACAGACTTTTCAACTCAGGAAACACAAGGCACAAGTGAATTTCAAGACCTGGCCATTTCAGATTCCTTTTCTTAGACTGGAAAGGTTTAGCTGCTCATGGCCTTTCTTAATAGGAAGGCAGTTTCTCTGTTCTCTGCCCTTCCTTCCCCCCTTTTCAAATGAGTTTCATTGTGTTGACACAGACATGGGCTTTGTGGCAATTACTAGATTCCAAAGTGGCAGAGGCCAACCCACCAGTAGAGCAGGATTCTGACTTTCCATGGTAACACCCAGATTCACTTCAAGCCACCTCATCGTCTTCCTTGCAGACAAGGCTAATCCTACCTCTGTGGTTAGCCTGAAACTGCATCCAGGTCTGTTATCAGAAAAGATCTTTCTTAAGCAAATATTTACCAGCGTCTGTTTTAGTTTTGGGGGAGCCAGTGGAGGAAAGCTGTTTTCTTTGAATTCACATGTTATGGAGATGACAGGAGGAATGAACTCAGACTACTGATATTGGTGCCCCAATTCTATGCCAACCCCCATGAACACAAACCTGAAATAGCTTAGAAGGGCCACGCATCGCCACGGTGACCATAATTCCTTATTGCTATCCCGTGCCATCCCTTGCTCCGTGTGGCAGGAATCCAGGAACATTCCACGATAGTTACAACATTTTCCGTTTACAATAATAGGCCTTACCTTTCTCTTCGTACCATGAACTCTTTAAATGTCAAAATGATTCACAGGGGAGGAACGGATCCCGCACTCCTCACGGAAAGGCTCAAAGATATAAGATCTTTTCTCTCATGAAATGATGTGATGCTTATCTGCTTGTTAATAATGTTCTGCATGTTTAACAACCTTGCATTATCAGCCTCAGTGTAGCCAGCTAGTCTGTTTGGAAAAAAAACAACAAGGGCACAATTGTCCAATATTTAGGGGATTTCATTCTGCGTTGCCGAAGTAAAAGTACCTTGGATGCACCAAAACTTCTGGATGACAAAAAAATACAGAGAATTAAAAATATCAGCTATGTCCTGTACATGTTCTCGTCCCTGCCTGCCCCCACCATCTCTCCAGATGCCTGGAATTCTATTTATGTGAAGAATTCCCACTACTATGATCAGATAGGGCAGTTTATTTGTATCTCATCAGTTATAAAGGAATTTGCCTTTTGTGAATGCTCTGTTTTCCTTTTCTTTGCACTAACAGTGGTGCATCATGATTCCCTTCCTAATGAAAATCAGTCTCACATCTCTCACTAGTGGTATTTCCTGAGTATCTAGTGTGTGCAATGCACTGTACTATGATCTAAGGAAAGTTCACCCACCATCTCTCCAGGTGCCTGGAATTCTATGTATGTGAAGAATTCCAACTACTATGAATAGAGCAGTTTAATAGATCATCAGTTATAAAGGAATTTGTATTTTGTGAGTATTATATTTTCCTTTTCTTTGTACTAACAGTGGTGGATCATGATTTCCATCCTAATGAAAATCAGTGCTATCATCCATCCTTGTAATATTTCCCAAGTACCTACTGTGTGCAGGGCACTGCATGTGTTCTAAGGAGAGTACACCCAAAGGAAAAGACCAGGGGCTGTCCTGTAGGGGCTTTCTAATGGAAATATTACCCGTTTAAAGAATGGTCACTCTACAGAAGTAGACTAGGGCAGATATTTTGAAAATGAACAAGACAAATGGAGTAAAGAAGGAAAATATGTTTTGAAATCCATAAACATACTAGATTTACCATATAAAGCATAAAAACTGTCTCAATGAAAGTTATTATGAGCCATTTTCTAATTTCTACTTTTAGTCTCTGCTTCATATATTCTAACAGTAATGTCTCCTATATAAAATACCTTTTCCCAATGTAGTCAGAAAACTGAACAACTATTTGATGACAAATCATCATATCGTCCAATGAATGGTCAAGCATTGATGAGTAGAGCTCTATATCAATATCAAAAAGTGTGCATTCATTTGTTATCCAAGAAATTGAAAATCTATTTGGGTTAATAATGCTAATAATGATGATGATATCTGTTAAATTCTTCCTATGTGCCAGGTACTGTACTAAGTGCTGGGGTGGATATAAGGAAATCAAGCTGGACAAAGTCCCTGTCCTAAGTGGGGCTCACAGTCTCAATCCCCATTTTACAGATGAGGTAACTGACGCAGAGAGAAGTGAAGTGACTTGCTCAGGGTCACACTGCAGACAAGTGGCAGAGCTGGGATTAGAACCCGTGACCTTATGACTCCCAGGCCCATGGTCTATACAGGTTAGTGTCAGAGAAAGTGCTAGCCTTCATTCCTGAGTGAGGGGGGAAGGTTCTAAAGGAATAAGGATGAGGATGGTTCAGTTGACTTTTGGAAGGGCAACGATTTGATGCTCTTCCATACATTCAACTCCCTTCTCAGGCCCCCGGTTCCTCCCTCTCCTCCTTCCCTCACCCACAATGATCTGGCCTCCTACTTCATTAACAAAATTAAATCCATCAGGTCCGACCTCCCCAAAGTCACTCCCCCCACTTCTCCAACCCCCCGGCTCTCAACACTCTCTGCTACTCTCCCATCCTTCCCAGCAGTATCCTCAGAGGAGCTCTCCTCCCTCCTCTCAAGTGCTGCTCCAGCCACCTGTGTTTCCGACCCCATTCCCTCTCATCTCATGAAATCTCTCGCTCCATCCCTTCTCCCCTCCTTAACTTCCATCTTCAACCGCTCACTCTCCACTGGTTCCTTCCTCTCTGCCTTCAAACATGCCCATGTCTCTCCCATCCTTAAAAAAACCCTCTCTTGACCCCACCTCACCTTCTAGTTATCACCTCATATCCTCATATCCAAACTCCTTGAACGAGTCATCTACACACGCTGCCTCGAATTCCTCAACACCAACTCTCTCCTTGACCCCCTCCAGTCTGGCTTCCATCCCCTACATTCCACGGAAACTGCCCTCTCAAAGGTCACCAATGACCTCCTGCTTGCCAAATCCAACGGCTCATATTCTATCCTAATCCTCCTCGGCCTCTCAGCTGCCTTCGACACTGTGGACCACCCCCTTCTCCTCAACACGCTATCCAACCTTGCCTTCACAGACTCCGTCCTCTCCTGGTTCTCCTCTTATCTCTCCAGTCGTTCATTCTCAGTCTCTTTTGCAGGCTCCTCCTCCCCCTCCCATCCCCTTACTGTGGGGGTTCCCCAAGGTTCAGTGTTTGGTCCCCTTCTGTTCTCGATCTACACTCACTCCCTTGGTGACCTCATTCGCTCCCACGGCTTCAACTATCATCCCTACGCTGATGACACCCAAATCTACATCTCTGCCCCTGCTCTCTCCCCTTCTCTTCAGGCTCGCATCTCCTCCTGCCTTCAGGACATCTCCATCTGGATGTCTGCCCGCCACCTAAAACTCAACATGTCCAAGACTGAACTCCTTGTCTTCCCTCCAAAACCCTGCCCTCTCCCTGACTTTCCCATCTCTGTTGACGGCACTACCATCCTTCCCATCTCACAAGCCCTCAACCTTGGTGTCATCTTCGACTCTGCTCTCTCATTCACCCCTCACATCCAAGTCATCACCAAAACCTGCCGCTCTCAGCTCCGCAACATTGCCAAGGTCCGCCCTTTCCTCTCCATCCAGACCGCTACCCTGCTCGTTCAAGCTCTCATCCTATCCCATCTGGACTACTGCATCAGCCTTCTCTCTGATCTCCCATCTTCCTGTCTCTCCCCACTTCAATCCATACTTCACGCCGCTGCCCAGATTGTCTTTGTCCAGAAACGCTCTGGGCATGTTACTCCCCTCTTCAAAAATCTCCTGTGGCTACCAATCAATCTGCGCATCAGGCAGAAACTCCTCACCCTCGGCTTCAAGGCTGTCCATCATCTTGCCCCCTCCTACCTCACCTCCCTTCTCTCCTTCTACAGCCCAGCCCGCACCCTCCGCTCCTCTGCCACTAATCTCCTCACCGTGCCTCGTTCTCGCCTGTCCTGCCATCGACCCCTGGCCCACGTCCTCCCTCGGGCCTGGAATGCCCTCCCTCTGCCCATCCGCCAAGCTAGCTCTCTTCCTTCCTTCAAGGCCCTACTGAGAGCTCATCTCCTCCAGGAGGCCTTCCCAGACTGAGCCCCTTCCTTCCTCTCCCCCTCGTCCCCCTCTCCATCCCCCCATCTTACCTCCTTCCCTTCCCCACAGCACCTGTATATATGTATATATGTATATATGTTTGTACATATTTATTACTCTATTTATTTATTTATTTATTTTACTTGTACCTATCTATTCTATTTATTTTATTTTGTTAGTATGTTTGGTTTTGTTCTTTGTCTCCCCCTTCTAGACTGTGAGTCCACTGTTGGGTAGGGACTGCTTCTATATGTTGCCAGCTTGTACTTCCCAAGCACTTAGTACAGTGCTCTGCACACAGTAAGCGCTCAATAAATATGATTGATTGATTGATTGATTGGTTGTGTCATGGCTAAGCCTCTGATTGTTCAGTTAGTGTACTTTGTTAATGTGGCACATATAGATGCCTATGTGTGTCTGTGTCCCATCAGACACTTTTCATTCTTCAAAATGAATTCTCTTGTGGGAAATCTAGTCTTTGGATTAGATTAGTGGCCTTTCCAGATTAGGATTCTGCCACTAACATGGGTACCAGGATACCTATGACCTGCCAATGACTTTATTTAGCTTTCCCAATACAAAATTCCACACTCTGCCCCATGGAACCCAACTTGAAAAAGAGGAAATAGATCGCGGCGGCTCCAGGTCGATTTTGAAGGGTGGAGAAGGGATTGGCCGGGAGATGTTTCACTTAACTCGTATAAAGCCCCAGAAATCTATCTGAATCCTTAGTTCAGAGGGACCATGTTTCAAATTTCACACGTCCCATAGATCCCTTTCCACTGGCCATTCTGTAAGCTTGTAGTTGTCGAGCCCACGTGCAAAATGTTCAAGACACTGACTACAAGAAGCATATTAATAGGATTGTGGACATACAAATGGTTAATCTGTGTACTGCAGAGACTAGTTTCATTCACTCATTCTAGTTCATCTTCCTGTCAAACAATATTATCATTTATCACAAGACTTTAGAGGCCTTAATCCTGAAACTTTTAACTCCGTTTACTTGGACAAAATGCACCTGAGAATGTACTAAGTTAACTGGATGAAATGTGATGTCCCCTATTACACTATTCCCTGAAAAGGTGAGATCATTACAAAGAAGTTTCCACAAGACTAGAAAGGAACAGTCAAAGAGAGTAATACTGACTGAAACTAGGAACTGTATTAGAATCAGGAGTTTTCCTACTGCAATGGATTTGCACCCTAGTAGAATATGCATATTTCCATGAACCTTATCAGTATCCCTCTCTCTTTTTTCCATCAGCATCGTTAGGAACTTACACTCACATAATTAGAGTTGGATTGGTATTGAGTATGCTTAGGTTAAGGAAAGAGTTATTATCCTGGGTTGTAGTACATTTAGTTCTTTGTTAAGAGAAAGACAAGAGAGGAATAGACCACATATAAGGGAATCAATATTAAAGCCATGTATGTGAGCTTGAGGGTTTAAAAGGTGAGCTTGTGAGCTTAAAAGGTGGTTATATTGGGTATATGATTTTATAAAAAAACAATGGGCTCAAGAAAAACTATTTTCTTCTTACTAAAACAAGACTTCAGATTGCTTTATTAATAAAGTTTGGAAATGGTACCTTCAAAAAGAAGAAGCAGCATGGCTGAGTCTGGAAAGAGCACGGGCTTTGGAGTCAGAGGTCATGGGTTTCGAATCCTGGCTCCGCCACTTGTCAGCTGTGGGACCTTGGGCAAGCCAACTAACTTCTCTGTGCCTCAGTTACCTCATCTGTAAAATGGGATTAAGACTGTGAGCCCCACGTGGGACAGCCTGATTACCTTGAATCCCCCCAGCACTTAGAACAGTGCTTTGCATATAGTAAGTGCTTAACAAATACCATAATCATCAATCATCATCATCAAAAAGGGAAGGAGGCAAAAGAGAGGGCCTTCTTCTCTCCTTATCTCACAGGGTTGTTGGGAGGGATGAAATGAACTAATGTGAAAGTGCTTTGGTAATAAAAGCACTATAGAATACCCTCTAAACTGTAAACATGTGGGCAGTGAATGTGTCTGTCATATTGTTATATTGCACTGTTCCAAATTCTTGGTACAGTGCTCTGCACACAGATAACGCTCAATAAATACAAATGACTGAGTGACTGACAATAACTGGTCTTCTCTGAATCAATGGTTCAGTTATTCCTGAATCAATGTGAGGGTGGTCACTATTAGGATGCTAATATGACATCACATAATACATATTTTAAGTTTAGGATGAGCTGTGGATGAAGCTTGGAAGCCTTCAAGACATTCCCAATTTACCTGGGTTCCACAGGTTGAAAACACTCTCATTTTTTTCAGATAATAAGGCTGGATAATGCTTTGGGGGTGAGTCCATTAGAGATTACTTGGAAAAGGCTGTTGCTTCATAATTAGAAGAAGCAGCTAGGGAGAGTTTGAACATCTGTTTCCATTATTTGTACTTCCATTGACTGGTGTGATCATAGACAATCCCTTTTATCATTTTCTGCTACATCTTCTATGTAGGTAAAGCAGGAACACCTACTCTTGACTTCATAATAGTGTCTTCAAAGGTATCACATTTGAACATACTGATTAGGATGAGAGCATAAAAGAGTTGGGGATGCACACAAAAAAATGAAAGTTTTAGAATAAAGGGACTGCAGATTCCACATTATAAGGAATGGGCATAATCTTGTGGAGTTCTGTATTGCCACCTGAATGGTTGGTCATAAGGGACCTCCTTTGCAGCTGAGGTGGGGGGAGGCCCACCCCCTTTTGAGCCCATGATGGTGGTCCTGGCAGCAACAGTGCCTGTTTCTGAGTAACAGATGGAAGGGAAAGGGGCTCTCAGTGCCCTGGAGGCACCCCCAAACACAAAACCTCTGGCTGCAGTTGAGGAGGGAAGAAGACACGTGGTATTAACAAATTAACCAAGTAACGGTATTAACAAATACCATTAATCAATCCCAGTGGCGACTCCTGGCTCTAAGCCCACTCTTTGAGGTCAGAATCCTTGGTGTCACCAGACCCAGAAGATACCCTGTCTCCCCCCTCCACGTCTCCCTTGTTTCTGCCTCTTTCTAATGCCTTGGACTGCTCCCACATAGTTCTCTGCACACAGTAAGCTCTCAATAAATATAATTGAATGAATGAATGAATGAATGAATGAATGAATGAATGAATGAATGAATATGCTTCTAGGAACATTGAGAAGCAGAATGACCTAGTGGATAGAGCATGGGCCTGGGAGTTAGAAGGACCTGGGTTCTAATCCCAGCTCCGCCATTTGACTGCTAGGTAACCTTGGGCAAGTCACTTCACTTCTCTGTGCCTCAGTTACCTCATTTGTAAAATGGGGATTAAGAGTGTGAGCCCCACGGGGGACAGGGACTGCATCCAACCTGATTAGCTCGTATCTAACCCAGAATTTAGTACAGTGTTGACACATAGTAAGTGTTTAGCAAATAACATACAAAATAAATGTTCAAGTGGTTGATCCCTCAGTATGTCTGTGTGCATGTTTATGTGTATGTGTATATCTGTATAGTATGTGTAGGTATGTATATGTATATGTGTGACTATGTGTGTGTATGTGTTTGTACATATGCATGCAGAATTAACTCATCCTTTGGGGTCTTGTGCCCTCAAGTCTATCCTCCTACCTCAATTGTTTCATTCAGCGCTCCACACTCTTCTGGGGCTGATTTTCCCTCTTCTCAGTGTCCATCTTTCTCCCTGCTCCCCTTTTCCATGCCCCCACATACTCACGCTCCGGGATCCACTCGGGCTGCCAACCGTCTCCCCTCCTGCTGTATGTCCCTGCTCTTCTTCAGCCACTCTGAATAAAGGGAAAGCAAGAAGAAATACATTTTGGAAAATTTTCTATTAAAATAGCCCACAGCTCTGTCATCAGCAACATGTAAGTCATCCATAATTAGTGCTCTTGGAAAGGTGACTCACACATCCTTTAGATTCATAACAAATGAACATAAAAGCAATTAGCAGGGTGTGAATTATTTGGTTTTTAAATGGTCTGACAGTTATGACAACAAAATTTAGATTATATTTGTCCAAAATGGATTTGAGTTTTATCAGGTGAAAAGATCAATCTTTCTTTGCAACATCATTAATGGTTTTACTATCTGGTTTCAGTCAAACCCATTTATTCCCGATGATATTTGGAATACTAAATAATGGTCACCCATGGAAAAAAGGTCAAGACAAAGCTTTTAGGTGTCTCATAAAAACAGATAGTTAAGACTTTCCTTCCAAAATATCCTTGGAACTCAAAACAAGATATTTGGGGGACCCATCACTCAAATTTGATGAAACAATCACTTAGTGTCCTTTCAGGTGAAAATAAGTTAAAGGAGGAAGGAAAGAAAGAGAAAGACATTGAGTGAGAAGGAAGAAGGAAGTATATTTCAATCTACTCCAGATAACTGGGGATTTCTGAGTGTATGTGTGTGTAGGGTGTGGGGAGGAGGAAGATTTTAGTATGTTGAGTGTGTGGTGCAGCTAATTTTGAAACACTCTACCATCATTTCTATTTCTGTTTATGAACAATAACTTACTGCCAGAAGTAGTAATAGCAGAGGAGAAAATTGGACCCAGAGAGGGACTTAATTTCTTTTAATTCTGGAGAACTAAAGACCTGGATCCAAACTCACCATTTTCTTAGGAAAAACACAAACCCCTGCCTCATTAGAGTACAAGCTCCTTGTGGACAAGGAAATGAATCACTTCTTCATCATCATCATCATCATCAATCATATTTATTGAGCGCTTACTGTGTGCAGAGCACTGTACTAAACGCTTGGGAAGTACAAGTTCGCAACATATAGAGACAGTCCCTACCCAACAGTGGGCTCACAGTCTAAAAGGGGGAGACAGAGAACAAAACCAAACATATTAACAAAATAAAATAAATAGAATAGATATGTACAAGTAAAATAAATAAATAAATAAATAAATAAATAGAGTAACAAATATGTACAAACATATATACATATATACAGGTGCTGCGGGGAAGGGAAGGAGGTATGATGGGGGAGTGGAGAGGGGCACGAGGGGGAGAGGAAGGAATGGGCTCAGTCTGTGAAGGCCTCCTGGAGGAGGTGAGCTCTCAGTAGGGCCTTGAAGGGAGGAAGAGAGCTAGCTTGGCAGATGGGCAGAGGGAGGGCATTCCAGGCCCAGGGGATGACGTGGGCCGGGGGTCGATGGTGGGACAGGCGAGAACGAGGTACAGTGAGGAGATTAGCGGCAGAGGAGCGGAGGGTGCGGGGTGGGCTGTAGAAGGAGAGAAGGGAGGTGAGGTAGGAGGGGGCAAGGTGATGGAGAACCTTGAAGCCCAGGGTGAGGAGTTTCTGCCTGATACTTCTTATGCAGTACTTCCTATGTACCTAGTAATGTTCCCAGTTATTGCTACTAGTTCTATTACTACTACTACTGCTACTACTACTACTACTACTATGATTAAAACTACTAAGACTACTATTATTACTGCTATTACTACTATTGGATGAATTGAATTCAGCAAGGAGTTCCTCAAGGCCAAACTCATGGTTGATAACAATTCACCTTTATTCTTTCATTCATTCAGTTATATTTATGGAGCACTTACTATGTGCAAAGCACTGTACTAAGCGCTTGGGAGAGTACAGTGTAACAACAAATAGACACATTCCCCACTCACGATGAGCTCACAGTCTAAGGGGGGGGACAGATATTAACATAACTACCTAAATAAATAAATTAAAGATTATTTCTGAGCTCTTTAACCCAGTTTCAGCCCCAAATTGAGCACTAATCAACATTTTTTCACCTGACCTGCTCCTCTCATGGACTCTTTAGCTGGAGATCCTCCCCAGAATTAATCAATCAATGATATTTACTGAGTACTTACTGTGTGTAGCATACTGAATTAAGTACTTGGAAAAGTACAGTAAAGTAGGAGGGCACAATTTGCCCTCAAAAGATTTTATGATCTAGGAATATCAGGCCATAACATAAAATGTGGCAATCCACTGTGAATAGACTGATCCCTGAATCACCATAAAAGTCTAATGCTCAAGATTCCCAGCCTGATTGGGACTTTATTTTAAAGTTTAACTCTCAGTATAACAGAAAGTTCCTTGTATTGTCGAGGCAGAAGTTTTGTTCCAAAGAAAGAAAGAAATGCCACTGATCTTTCTTCTTCAGGGTGAATGTAGTGGGAGCAGCTGAAACAGCAGCCACAGGACCCGTGGCTTTTAGGGGTCATTTAAAAATGACTGGAGAACTTGGTCTTCTGTTAATGTAGAGGGTAGTTCTAGATTCATTCCTCTGGCTCCAAGTGGGGCAGGTCTACACAAGCTCTCATACTGTTTAAGAATCCAGTTCCACAAAACATCTTCTTCTCCTTCCTTATCCCCTACTCCCATGATGTTCTCATGTAGCCTACTAAGGGACAGTGATGATGACTCATTCCCTCCTGTCTATTCTATCCCAGGGCTTAGTATAGTGCTCCACACACAGTGAGCACTTAATAATTATTACTACTACTTCTACTACTACATCATAAAGTTGAGGGGGTATGGTGCCCGAGGGGAGGGGGATGGGTTTCCACCACCTCCCCGATGTGTGACCTTGAGGAAGTCATGTAACTTCTTTGTGCCTCAGATTCCTCACCTGTAAAATGGGGGTCTAATATCTGTTCTCCTTCCTACTTAGGCTTTGAGCCCCGCGTGGGATAGAGACTTTGTCTGCTAATTATATCTTATATTTACCTTGTCCTTAATACAGTGCTTGATACACAATAAGCACTTCACAATTACCACAATATTGGTAATAATAATCATGTCGGATGCAGTCCTTGTCCCACATGGGACTTAAATTCTAAGTAGGAGAGAGGACAGGTATTGAATCCTGTGCTTGATAAGTGTTATTATTATTATTATTATCAACAATTTAGAGAAGCAGCATGGCTCAGTGAAAAGAGCATGGGTTTAGTAATCAGAGGTCATGGGTTTTAATCCTGGCTCTGCCACTTATCGGCTGTGTGACTTTGGGCAAGTCACTTCACTTCTCTGTGCCTCAGTTACCTCATCTGTAAAATGGGGATTAAGACTGTGAGCCCCACATAGGACAACCTGATCACCTTGTATCCCCCCCAGTGCTTAGAATGGTGTTTCTCACATAGTAAGTACTTAACAAATACCATCATTATTATCATTATTATCAAGAGCATTTATCAAGCACTTACTCTGAAGGGGCTGGAGTAGATAAAAGATAATCAGGCCAGAGACAGTACCCTGTCCCATACAGTTCTCATAGACTAAGACCCCAGAGCCCTTCTAGCCATGTAAAGTGGCAGTCTAAACCACAACAGATCTTATGGAACTTCCTCTTCCACTATCAGGTTTGCCATCTGGTATGGCTCTTTGGGTAATCTGCAGTGATGCTTGGAAAGTTCGTCTAGGGCAATTCAGTGGTACTATTTAAGCCAGGGATCATGTCTACTGACACTATTGTGCCCTTCCAAGTGCTTAATACAGTGTTCTGCATATAGTTAGTGCTTAAAAATATTCTCGGTCAATTGACTATGCTCGTCTCTAGACTGTAAGCCCTTTATGGGCAGGGAATGTATGCCGTTTATTGTTACATTGTATTCTCCCAAGGGTTTAGCACAGTGCTCTGAACACAGTAAGTGCTCAATTGATATGATTGCCTGACTGATAAATGAGAGGGAGAATGGACATTAAATCTCCATTTTACAGAGGAGAAGACTGAGGTACAAAAAAGGTAAGTGGCTTGCCCAAGGTTACCCAGCAGGCACACAACAAGGTTAGAACCCAGGTCTCAGGCCTGTGTTTCTTTCAATGGGCTACCCTGCCTCTCAGTAAATTTTTCTACTCATAAATGTAGAGATGTGAAATGAGAATCTTCCCAGGTAGGCAGGAGAAAAACACTGCAATCAGGTTCACAATCTCGTAGGGAAAGCTCAGAGCCCCCGGAGAGCCCTAGGATTTTAGGAATCCCACTTTACATTCTGCACAATGGCCTTCTGATGCCCTTCTCTCTCCCTACCAAGCCTCCACTCCACATGTAGAAGAGAAATCACTCACAGTCTTCTCCCTTCTTACCTCAAGAATCCAAACTCCTAGAACTTTTCTTCCCCGGTCTTATTTTCCACCTCTTTTAAGCATCTTTGGAAAACACCCAATTCCATTTCTTCATATCCCTATTAAAATATGTAGCCCTGGGCCATAATTACAGGGCACTGGTGAAAGAGTCTTATGAATGCTGAGTACAGTGGGAGTGCTAAAATCTGGGCAAGTTACACTGCTGTTATTTCATCCTACTAATTGAGCATTAGTGGTGTTTTCATGGTGTTATTCTTACAAGAAAAGCATCTCAAATGGTTTTAGGAGTCTTATTCTCATTAATCCTCCCAACCTGCCCAAGGAGTCAGAAGCGAACACCATTACCCAGTGCTTTGCATATGCAGAAGGAGAAATAGAAGGAAACAGGTGCTTTGACTGGTTTTGAGCTGGTCCTGGGTTCCTCACTCCCAAATTAATGCTCCAGTGCCCATGAATTGCTAGGAAGTGCCACCCCCCCTGCAATTTTTCCAGGGAAAATTCCTTCTCCAACACTCTGGCTCCACCATTGGCCTGCTATGTCATCTTGGGCAAGTAATTCATGTTCCTGTGCCTCAGTTTCCTCAAAGGTTAAATGGGGATTCCATACCTGTTCTCCTTTCTACTTAGACTATGAGTCCAATGTGAGACAAGGACTGTATTCAACCCGATTAACTTGTATCTATCCCAGTGCTTAGAACAGTGCTTGACACATAATAAGCACTTAAAAACTGCACCCTATAAAACTACAGTCACTATCTCTTAGAATTTAAATAGCTTCACTCTGTTGAACTGAGTTCACCCTTTCTACTCCACCTTCTGAGCTAGCCAATATAGCATGGTTACATCAATCAATGAGTGTATTTTCTGACTGCAAAATCCTGTATTAAATACTTGGGAGAGTGCAGCATAAGTAACAGATATGTTCCCTCACTTCTAGGAGCTTACAATTCAATGATGGAGATAGGCAGACAAAAATTACTTGTTGATATTTGGGACATGAGAAAGAATGATGATATAACAAGTAGAAGTAAAATTATATCAGGATGAAAAGCTCTATTCATGTATCGATAAGTATACTTATTGACGGAAATGTTGACCATAGGAGTAAAGTTTATTCCATCCTTGTTGTGTGGTTTTCTCTGAACTGTAAGCTCACTGTGGGCAGGGAATGTGCTTACTAACTGTCGTGTTTGCTTTCCCAAGCACTTAGTACAGTGCTGTGCACATAGTAAGTGCTCAATAAATCTTAAAAGTGATATTGGGGTTGGCATGGATATGTGTTGTGAATTCAGCAGGGAAAGTTTTCTGGAGGAGGTGGGAATTTAGGAAGGTGTTGAAAATTGGATGAATTGTTGTCAAGCAGATTTCAGTAGGGAAGAAAGTTCCAGACTGGGGAAAAAGCATGGATGAGGGAGAATAGAGTGGGAAGTACAGTTAGAAGGTGAGGTTTGGATTATTAAAGAGTGTGAGCTGGGGAGAAGGAGGTGAAGAGAGAGGGCATGTAAGTTGGAGAGAATGCGAAGAAAGCCTTGAAAACAATGCCAAGGAGTTTTTGCTTAATGTGGAGGGAATGGGAAAGCTTAGGAGGACTTTGAGGAGGGCAGAGATGTGTGTTGAGCCATGCTATTGAGGTGTAAGGAACTCTCAGAGTACAACCAGCCCATCTACCTGCCTCAGGCAGAAGTGACTAAGCCATCAAGGATACCCGATTGTCTATTTTCTTTGTTATCCAACCCATTTCCTTTCTCCCCAAAGGCCCAATTTTCTCTCTGTTTAATCGTTTTTATTGCTCTTTTTGAGTCCCACTTCAGTTTTTCAACATTGAATTTTCAAGGCTCATAACCAAAGGAAGACTTAATGCAGGTCTAACCAGTGCAGAGTAAAACAGAAGAATTACTTCTCAACTCTGCTGTGAAATTTTCCTTTTTTCTTAGTACCACACTGGCATTTTTTAGCAGCGACACTGATACTGACTCCAATTCAAATTGTGTTCAGCGGTCCTCATGTGTATTCCCTACAGCCTCCTTGCTGGTCACCTATCCTCTAGCCCCTCTTCTCTTTAATCTATACTCCATGCTGCTGCACAGATCATCTTCCTGAAGCATTACTCAACCCAAGCCTTTCCTCTCCTGAAAACCCTGTATCTCTTTTGCACCAAAGAAAAAAATCCTCACAATCTGCTTTGCAGCCCCACTGTGCATATCTGCTACTCCCCAACTCACTGTTTTCATCACTTTCTAAACCAAACTTCTAATTCTACTCCATGCTTGTCTCTCCTGCCTCCAACCCCTTGGTCATGCTGCCTGCCCACATCTTGAATTTTTCTTCCTCCCCACATCACACAGACCACAGTTCTCCCCACATTCAAATCCCTCCTAAAATTTTGCCTCTTCCAAGAAGCCTTTCCCAATTCATTTCCCACCATCCTGAGATATATGATCCTCTCAGCCAACTCAGCCAATTAGGCACTTATTTATACTTATTTATCCTTAGCACTCATCGCTACATGTTTGTTCAATTTATTTATTGTGACTTTTCCAGTTGTAGATTTTTTTGTTTTTAATTTTTCTATCCTCGGTTAGAGTATAAACCCCTTGTTGGCAGGGGATATATCACTTTGTTATTCTATACTTTCCAAGGGCTAATACAGTGCATTACAGTGAATGGGTAATAAATAGATGGAACAACAATAACAAGAAGTACTCCTCCTCCTACTACTACTAGTACTGCTATTACTACTCTTCTAGACTGTGAACCCGTTGTTTGGCAGGGATTGTCTCTATTTATTGCTGAATTCTAACTTTCCAAGTGCTTAGTACAGTGCTTTGCACACAGTAAGCGCTCAAAAAATATGATTGAAGGAATGAAGGAATTAATACTACTACTACTTCTAGACTGTATTATTCATTCTTGTTTCTGTCTTCTTTCCATATATACATATGGATTTTCATCCTGATTTTTTTCTATCAGTTTCCTAAATTATGAAGATCACTTGGAACTGTGTTCCTGTCTTTTAGGTGTTAGCAACCTGGTCCAATTTAGTATCATCTGCAAATCAAATGAAAGCATTTTTGATTCCTTTATCCAAGTTGCAGAAAAAAATGTTGACTAAGATCAGGTCGAGACTAGATCATAGAGTGAAATTCTGGCTGGATGTCCCCATCAGCTGACAGTGAGCCTTTGATGACTGCTGTGCACACAATAAACGCTCAGTAAATACTAGTGATAGGCTGACTGCCCTCTGGTGTGACTCGCAGTCCTGACTTGCATCCACCCAGTGTTAGCCAGGGTGGTCAAGCACCATATTTTCCTAGCTTGGTGATGAAAATGCTGTGCAGCAGATGGGCCCTGCTGTTGGTACTGCCCTACTAAGCCCCAAGTGCTTAATACAGTTCTCTACACACAGCAAACATTCAATAAATACATTTGATTGACTGACTGACAAAAAGAATCAGGCTCCAGGTTAACAGGAGACCTGGCTTCTGGTGCTGGGTCTGCAAGTAGAGTCCTGTAGGGACCGTGTTACCAATTGCAAAAATTTCTGATCAAAGAACCCCTTAGGGCACTGTGTAAGGTAGACAGACAGGTCTGACAAGAAGCCTTAAAAAAATTGACTAACATGAACTGTGAGACCACAGTGGCTACTTAGGTGACCCCCAGCTGGACTATTGTGCATGGTACTATATTGGCACTTTGTTGTGATCTCTTCCTCCATAAGTGGCAGGTAGCATGTCAACTGACTCTGTTATACTGGATTTTCCCAAGTGCTTAGTACAGTGCTCTGCATACAGTAAGTGCTCAATAAATACCATTGATTGATTGATGCCGGTCCAGAAATTGGTCCTGCACATCAAAAAAATGTGCATGCACTTTACATTGTGCAGTACCCCATCTACTCTTATGCTGCATTCTGTGGCACTGTAGGAACATTGCGAATAAGGGTAAGAGAGTGTTAATGGTGTTGGCCAAGGCATTATTATTACAGTATTTGTTAATCACTTACTATGTGCCAAACACTCTACTAAGTGCTGGGATAGATACAAGTTAATCAATTCCTGTAATAATAATAATGATGATGGTATTTATTAAGCACTTACTATGTCCAAAGTACTGTTCTAAGTTCTGGGGGGGATACAAGGTGATCAGGTTGTCCCACATAGGGCACACAGTCTTAATCCCCATTTTACAGATGAGGGAACTGAGGCCCAGAGAAGTTAAGTGACTTGTCCAAAGTCACACATCTGACAAGTGGCAGAGCTGGGATTAGAACCCAAGACCTCTGACTCCCAAGCCCAGGCTCTACACTGAGCCACATTTTACACAACTCCTCCATCCTGAAGTCTCAGAATGAGGCTTATCCACCTTTCCTTGGCAGGAAATTCTACCATCATCATCATCAACATCACCATTATCATCATGTATGACCAAAGTCCAGCTTTCCTAAAGACCAATAAAACCACATCTATAGATAGCTTTCTGTTTGCCTGCATGGCCTTTCACTCAAAGGGGATTTATTCTCTCAAAGCCATATTCTTCCCTAATACACTATCTTGTACTCTCCTAGGAAGTTAATGATGGGTTGCTTGATGACTTAATTTGGTCTCTCTTCAGGTAATCTGGCCTACAGTAATTCTACCAGGGTCATCCCATTTTCATTTTCAAAGATGGACACAGTGTTCACCCTTCTTCATTTCTCAAAGATACTCTGTCTTCTGTGAGATCTTAAAACAATGGTAGTTGTAGTAGTAGCATTTACTTAGTGTATACTTGGTGTAGTACATTATACTGGGTGTTTGAGAAGTATGGAATAACAAAGTTACCCATTCCTGCTCACAAGATACCCACCAAATGATCCTTTCCATGCTCCAGGATACATTATCACCAAAGCCTGCCAATGTAATTATTCAGTTCTACTAGGTGTGTCTGAACTATTTCTTCTCACTCTTTAGAGATACTGTCCAGTCTTCACTCACAGAAGAACTTCCTTCAATTAACTAAAAAAAATACTAATAATGATAATAGTAATCATGGTACTTCTTAAGCACTTACTATGTATCAAGCACTGTTCTAAGCTCTGAGGTGGACACAAGATAATCAGGTTAGCTACTGTCCTTGTTCCACTTGGGACTCCTAGACTAAGAAGGAAGGAGTAGTATTGAATCCCCATTTTACAGATGAGGAAACTGAGGGACAGAGAAGCTAAGTGATTTACTCAAAGTCTCACAGCAGACCAGTGGCGAAGCCGAGATTAGAACCTAGGTTCTCTGACTCCCAGCCCCGGGCTCCTTCTGCTAGGCTATGCTGCTTCTCATATGTCCATATTTGAATATATAATTGGTGACATGGCCTAATGGAAAGGTCAGAGGCTGGAGAGTTAGAGAATATGGGTTTTTAACTCTGTTCTGCCACTTCCCTGCTGTGTGACCTTGGGCAAGTGACTTCTCATGTCTCTGTTTCCTCATCTGTAAAATGGGGATTAAATACTTGTTCTCCCTTTTACTTGGACTGTGAGCCCCAGGTAAAAATGGGACTAAGTCCAACCTGATTGTCATGGATGTGCTACATGGATTTGCACATAGTAAGTGCTGAATAAACACCAGAGTTATTATTACTAGTTACTGTTATATACTTTCCTTCTTGCTTATCAAGAATGCATCACTTTCTTTGTTCCTCCTATTTCTTCATATTGTGTATCATTTATTTAATTTTGATACCTTTGATATCTGGTGTCTGTTGCACCTCCTGTCTCATATTTTGCTTTCCTAATCTTGCCTCTGCATGATTGTGCTGTTTCTGTGCATTCCTGTTTAGCTATCTGGTCTCATTTCTGCTCTTTGTATCTATCCCACTTGCCTTTGAGGTCTTTGTGAAAGGCACATTGTCCACAAAATCACTTTGGTTTCGTGGTATCCCTTTTGTTCTTTTTGTGCCATGCATTCGTCAGTACAACTTGTTCCTGTGTCTGAGCAACATTCTCTATAAGGAAAGGACACCTAGACCGTAAAACTCCTTGAGGGCAGGGATTTATGTTTACTACTCTATTGAACTTACCCAAGTGCTCAGTTCACTGAAAAGCACACAGTAAGTGCTCAATAAATGTCATTGATTGATTGATTGATTGATTAATTAACAGCTTAGACATTTGTCTCACTGGCTTCTATTTGTTAGTGACACAAGTCTGAAAACTTATTTCTTAAGGTTCATTTTCTTTATCTTACGGACATATCTCCTCCCTTCCCTTAGGAATTTGCCCTAAAATTTTCACTCAGTTTTAGATCCTCAAAGTTTATTTATTTATTTACTTTTTAAGAACCAAATCAAAGACTTCTCTTCGATTTGATTAACCCCTAGGAAATTGTAGCAATGCATTCTGAAAAGCTTTTAGCTCTGAATTATTAACAGTTATCTGTGGCAGTAAAAGTCTTCCATCGTTATCATCAGATCCTGATCTGGAGACATTTTGATGTGTGGAACAAGGAACGTCTCATCCAGTGTTGTCTCTGGATTTAGAGGTTCATAATTGATACCTGCCATCTTTTCATCTTTTCCCTTCCCAACAGACACTCTTTAATTTACTGCCTCCTTCTAGTTTCTGCATCTTTACACTTGAGGAGTTATCCTTGACTGAGAGCCTTGAAAGGCTCTCCCCTGCCCATCTTTCCTGAACATTCCAAGCCCTTCCAATGGAGCCCTGCAGGTATAATCGTCATTCCACTTTATGTCATCATAACTGTGACCCTTTGTAGAAACCTCCAGTTCCTCTTGGCTATTTCCCAGGCTCTTGGCATTTGCAAACAAATATTTTCTCCTATGTTGACCCTTCTATTTTCCTTCTTATATCTGTCACCCATAAAGGAATTTCCCAAGCCTACTCTAGAGTTCAAAGATTAATAGCCATTTCTCTTCCCTTTGGATTTAGCTGATCCAACCCCTTGAAGCCCAGTTTCAATCCTCCTCACTAGGTGAGCCAGGTGACTCCAGAAGGTATTAGCACCTGTCAAGTAAAGGATTAGGACCCTCAATCCTGTGCAGGTGTCGTTTGTGCAGTTGCTAGGGTGGGAGGGGAGGGGTTGTTTATGTCCTTTTGCCTACAGAGGGACTATCATCAGAGCATATGAGTACTGTATGCCTCCACCTGCACCCCCACTGCCATGCAGAGCCATTTTGGGTCCAGGTGAGGATGGGGCAGCTGCCCTGTGCCATTGGTGAATTTCCCTCTGGAATAGCCATGCCCATTTGGGACATGTTAAAAGTAGAACTCAGGGCCTGGAGTGCCAGAGTTGAGACCCTAGAGAGAATTGGACTCACACTTTCCTTTCAGTCAATCAAACAATCAGGGGATCTGGGGTACTTATTGAGCCCTTATTGTGTGCAAAGCATGGTATAAGTGATTGGGAGACTACAATGCAATAGAATAAGTAGATATGATCTCTGCCATCAAGAACTTGCAGTCTAGTGGGGAAGACAGACATTAAAACAAGTAACAGTGATAAACAGCAGAGCACTAGGACATGCACATATATGCTTTGCAGGAGTAAATACCTGAGTGCTTAGTGGTAATAATAATAATAATAATGATGGCTACCAATCAACCTATGCATCAGGCAGAAACTCCTCACCCTCGGCTTCAAGGCTCTCCATCACCTCGCCCCCTCCTACCTCACCTCCCTTCTCTCCTTTTACAGCCCAGCCCGCACCCTCTGCTCCTCTGCCGCTAATCTCCTCACCGCGCCTCGTTGTCACCTGTCCCACCGTCGACTCCCGGCCTACGTCATCCCCCTGGCCTGGAATGCCCTCCCTCTGCACATCCGCCAAGCTAGATCTCTTCCTCCCTTCAAGGCCCTACTGAGAGCTCACCTCCTCCAGGAGGCATTCCCAGACTGAGCCCCCTCCTTCCTCTCCCCCTCGTCCCCCTCTCCACCCCCCATCTTACCTCCTTCCCTTCCCAACAGCACCTGTATATATGTATATATGTTTGTACATATTTATTGCTCTATTTATTTATTTATTTTAGTTGTACATCTCTATTCTATTTATTTTATTTTGTTAATATGTTTGGTTTTGTTCTCTGTCTCCCCCTTCTAGACTGTGAGCCCACTGTTGGGTAGGGACTGTCTCTATATGTTGCCAACTTGTACTTCCCAAGCGCTTAGTACAGTGCTCTGCACACAGTAAGCGCTCAATAAATAGGATTGATTGATTGATTTGTTATGTACTTACTATGTGCAAAGCACTGTTCTAAGTGCTGGGGAAGATACAAAGTAATCAGGTTGTCCCACGTGGGGCTCACAATCTTCATCCCCATTTTAAAGATGAGGTACCAGGCACAGAGAAGTTAAGTGACTTGCCCAAAGTCTCACAGCTGACAACTGGCAGAGCTGTGATTTGAACCCATGACCTCTGACTCCCAAGCCCATGCTCTTTCCACTGAGCCACACTGCTTCTACTAAGCCACGCTGGGTACAGGCCCAAGTGCATAGGTGATGCAGAAAGGAGGGAAG
The DNA here is from genome assembly GCF_015852505.1 of Tachyglossus aculeatus. Lineage (NCBI taxonomy): Eukaryota > Metazoa > Chordata > Mammalia > Monotremata > Tachyglossidae > Tachyglossus > Tachyglossus aculeatus. The sequence goes on from NC_052072.1 coordinate 60,657,554, forward strand.
CAAAGGTGGAGAGTAATGATAGTTTAGCCAGGAAAGACTTCCTGGAGGAGACATGATATCTGTAGGACATTGAATGGATCCTTCAGCTCCTCCCTCTAGACTGTGAACTTGTGGCCAGGGATAGTGTCTACTAATTCTGTTCTATTGTACTCCCCTAGCAGTTAGTACAGTGCTCTGCAACAGTAAGTGCTCAATAAATGCCATTGATTGATCTGTTGATTATCTTTTACTGTCTTTAGAATACTCATCTCTGTAGATCAGTCCATCAGTGAAACAATCAATGGTATTTATTGAGCTCCTACTTGGTGCAGAACTCTGAACTAAGCACAAGTGCATAGGCCATATATTAGGGAGGGAAGGAGAAGAGGATGGGGCGATGAGAGGTTAGATACAGAAGGCTTCCATCCTATAGGAGATGTGATTTGAGTAGGAGTTTGAAGGTAGGGAGATTGGGGGTCTGTCAGATATGAAGGGTTAGGAAACTCTAGTTAGAAAGGTGGGTGTGAGCTAAGGGTCAACAATGAGAGAGATGAGATTGAGGCACAGTAAGTAGGTTGGTGGTAAAGTAGAGTAGTTAGGGCATGTGCAAAAGCAGAAGGGAACAACCCATTGGAGAGTGAAATAGTGATTTGGGAGGGAAGAAGGAAGGGGACAAGTGTTTTATTAAGGGGCAGATGGAAGGGGTAGATTTGGAAAGAAGGTGGAAGATTGTATGAGAAATGTCGTGGAAGGATGAGAGAGGCCTCCTCTAGACTGTCAGCTCATTAAGGGCAGGGAACATGTCTGCTAATTATGTCGTATTGCAATCTCCCAAACACTTCATGCGGTGCTCCGCCCATAGTAACTGCTCAACAAATTCCACTGATTGATGAGAGGCATTGAAAGGGCAGGGTGAGGGTGGGACTGGAGAGATGAGGAGGAGATTTTAGGGAGTTTGTGCCTAATGGTTTCCATTTTCTATGTAAAATAACTGGCAAGATCATCAGTGGTGAGAGGTGGAGGAGGTGAGGGGAGGGAGTTAAAAGAAGGAGTTAAAAGCCAAACTAATGGCAAGGGCTATGGGGATGGGAGTCAATCAGGGAGGAGATATATTGCTGGGAAGAAGAGAGGGCAGAGTTAGCTGATGATGAGTTTGAGATGGATGGGGTCAGTCTGGTGCCTGGATTTCCCCCAGCTATGCTCCACAGCTCTATCACAGAAATGGAGCAAGTTTACTGTGGAGGTGATCCAGGGCTGCAGGCTGGTGGTATGAAATCTACATAGGAACAGGGGAACTAAGAAGCTGAGTTCAGGGGAGAGGGCAGGCTCGAGATCCTGAATTTGGGCCTCAGGAGAGGGAAAGTTGGGTAGGAATATTAATTCAGAAATGATAGCCCACTAGATTGTAAACTCCTTGAGGCTTGGCTTGCCCTTGTGTTTATTGTGGTTAAACTGGATTATTAATGACTGTCTTTGATCCCACGAACAACTTCAACAGGGGAGAGACTTTGCAAAGGAGCTGTATTTGATGTAGGTGACTGTGGGCCTCCGGGCCTGTGGGGGTGGAGCATGGAGGAAGGCGGGGCTTTCTCTTCCTGTTTTACCCAGTAATGGGCCTGGACCAATTAATGACTGCCACGTGAAGCCCCAGCTGTGAGGCCTAAGGCAGATAAAAGCCGATTGCTTTGAATCATGAGGGGGTAGCTTACAGAGAAGTCAGCAGGAAGCATGTTGAGTGCATCAGGAGAGCAGCATTTGATAGTAACAGAAGGCGGCAGCAGCACTGGAAGCAGAAAGAAGAAGCATTGGCAGAAAGGTTTCCCTTGGATGGTGAACTGAATGAGTGTATGTATGTGGCACTCTCTTGCATGGTGGTAGAATTAAATAAAAGCATCTCACAGTAACCCTGGTGATCAGAGGGGTGGTTTGACTAATACTACGTGTCACTGAGGCTCCCTGGTCCAGGAAGTTCCTGGTTGGTACAAACCGGGGGCTTGTGACACTTACGCTGTCCTGTACCTCCCAAGTGTTTAATACAATACAACACACAATAAGTGCTCAATAAGTATCATCTTTAATTGATCAATCTCTAGCTTTTCCTCTGCTTTTCACTATAGTAAGTGCTTAACAAATACCATCACTGTTATTATTCGTTGTCCACAGGTATTGTCTTTTGGTCCTGCTTCAATACCAGCTAGTTAATCAATTAATTATAGCACTTAATTATACATTCTGTTGATTTTCCAGGTCTATAATTCCCATGATCACTTCTGGAACTTGCCTTATTGGTAGTAATCATTGCCAATTATTCAGTCTGTTACAGTGAATGTTTATAGAGATGGGTCAGTATCAATCAATCAATCAATTGTATTTATTTAGCACTTACTGTGTGCACAGCACTGTATTAAGCGCTTGGGAAGTACAAGTTGGCAACATATAGAGACAGTCCCTACCCAACAGTGGGCTCACAGTCTAGAAGGGGGAGACAGAGAACAAAACCAAACATATTAACAAAATAAAATAAATAGAATAGATATGTACAAGTAAAATAAATAAATACAGTAATAAATATGTACAAACATATATACATATATACAGGTGCTGTTGGGAAGGGAAGGAGGTAAGACGGGGGGAATGGAGAATGGGACGAGGGGGAGAGGAAGGAAGGGGCTCAGTCTAGGAAGGCCTCCTGGAGGAGGTGAGCTCTCAGTAGGGCCTTGAAGGGAGGAAGAGAGCTAGCTTGGCGGATATGGGGAGGGAGGGCATTCCAGGCCAGGGTGATGACGTGGGCCATGGGGATGACGTGGGCCAGGGTCAACGGCGGGACAGGCGAGAACAAGGCACGGTGAGGAGATTAGTGGCAGAGGAGCGGAGGGTGCGGGCTGAGCTGTAGAAGGAGAGAAGGGAGGTGAGGTAGGAGGGGGCAAGGTGATGGAGAGCCTTGAAGCCGAGGGTGAGGAGTTTCTGCCTGATGCGCAGATTGATTGGTAGCCACTGGAGAGTTTTGAAGAGGGGAGTAACATGCCCAGAGCATTTCTGGACAAAGACAATCCGGGCAGCAGCATGAAGTATGGATTGAAGTGGGGAGAGACACAAGGATGGGAGATCGGAGAGAAGGCTGATGCAGTAGTCCAGACGGGATAGGATGAGAGCTTGAATGAGCAGGGTAGTGGTTTGGATGGAGAGGAAAGGGCGGATCTTGGCAATGTTGCAGAGCTGAGACTGGCAGGTTTTGGTGATGGCTTGGATGTAAGGGGTGAATGAGAGAGCGGAGTCGAGGATGACACCAAGGTTGCAGGCTTGTGAGACGGGAGGGATGGTAGTGCTGTCAACAGTGATGGGAAAGTCAGGGAGAGGGCAGGGTTTGGGAGGGAAGACAAGGAGTTCAGTCTTGGACATGTTGAGTTTTAGGTGGCGGGCAGACCTCCAGATGGAGATGTCCTGAAGGCAGGAGGAGATGTGAGCCTGGAGGGAGGGGGAGAGAGAGCAGGGGCAGAGATGTAGATCTGGGTGTCATCAGTGTAGAGATGATAGTTTAAGCCGTGGGAGCGAATGAGGTCACCAAGGGAGAGAGTGTAGATCGAGAACAGAAGGGGACCAAGAACTGAACCTTGGGGAACCCCCACAGTAAGGGGATGGGAGGGGGAGGAAGAGCCTGCAAAAGAGACTGAGAATGAACGACCGGGGAGATAAGAGGAGAACCAGGAGAGGATGGAGTCTGTGAAGCCAAGGTTGGATAGTGTGTTGAGGAGAAGGGGGTGGTTCACAGTGTCGAAGGCAGCTGAGAGGTCGAGGAGGATTAGGATAGAGTAGGAGCCGTTGGATTTGGCAAGCAGGAGGTCATTGGTGACCTTTGAGAGGGCAGTTTCCATGGAATGTAGGGGACGGAAGCCAGACTGGAGGGGGTCGAGGAGAGAGTTGGTGTTGAGGAATTCGAGGCAGCACGTGTAGACAACTCTTTCAAGGAGTTTGGAAAGGAAAGGTAGGAGGGATATGGGGCAATAACTAGAAGGTGAGGTGGGGTCAAGAGAGGGGTTTTTTTAGGATGGGAGAGACATGGGCATGTTTGAAGGCAGAGGGGAAGGAACCAGTGGAGAGTGAGTGGTTGCAGATGGAAGTTAAGGAGGGGAGAAGGGATGGAGTGAGGGATTTCATGAGATGAGAGGGAATGGGGTCAGAAGCACAGGTGGCCGGAGTAGCACTTGAGAGGAGGGAGGAGAGCTCCTCTGAGGATACTGCTGGGAAGGATGGGAGAGTAGCAGAGAGTGTTGAGAACCGGGGGGTTGGAGAAGTGGGGGGAGTGACTTTGGGGAGGTCGGACCTGATGGATTTAATTTTGTTAATGAAGTAGGAGGCCAGATCGTTGAGGGTGAGGGAAGTCGGGGGGGAACCGGGGGCCTGAGAAGGGAGTTGAATGTACGGAAGAGCAGATGGGGATGATGGGCATGAGTGTCAATAAGGGAGGCGAAATAGTTTTGTTTGGCAGAGTAGAGGGCTGAGTTAAGGCAGGAAAGGATAAACTTGAAGTGAACGAGGTTGGCATGGTGTTTAGACTTTCACCAGCATTCGGCAGCTCGAGCATAAGAGCAAAGGAAGCGGACAGTGGCAGTGATCCAGGGCTGTGGGTTAGTGGTACGAGAGTGGCGAAGGGAAAGGGGAGCGAGTGAGTCTAGCTAAGTAGAAAGGGTAGAGTTGAGAGCAGTAATCTGATCATCAAGACCGGGTAGAGAGGAGAGGGAGGCGAGGTGGGGTGTGAGGTGCTCAGAAAGATGGATGGGTCAAGAGAGCAGAGATCTCTGTGGGAGTAATATGGATTTACAGGGGAAAGGAGTGTGAGTGAGGAGGCAGGTGAGAAGATTATGATCAGAGAGAGGGATTTCAGAGTTGGTAAGGGTGGACACAGTGCAGCAGTAGGACATGATGAGGTCAAGGGTATGACCAAGTTGGTGAGTGGGTGAGGTGGGGTGGAGCAAGAGGTTGGCAGCATCAAAGAGCGATAGAAGGCGGGAGGCAGAGGAATCATCGGGGATATCCATGTGGATGTTGAAGTCTCCGAGGATCAGAGTGGGCATGGAAAAGGAGAGAAGGAAGGTGAGGAAGGGGTCAAAGTCGTTAAAGAAGTTGGAGGTGGGGCCGGGGTGGGGGGGGGCAGTAGATGACGGCAACAAGAATCTGGAGGGGGTGGTAGAGGCGAATAATGTGGACTTCGAAGGAAAGGGAAGGGGGAAGAGGGATAGTGCGAAAGCTACATTGGGGGGTGAGAAGGAAACTGACACCTCCTCCTTTTCCGGTGTGTCTGGGGGAGTGGGAGAAGAAGAGGCCTCCACTGGAGAGAGCAGCAGAAGAGACCGTGTCATCTGGAGACCACCATGTTTCAGTTAGGGTGAGGAGGAGTAGAGAGCTGGAAAGGAATGGGTCCAGGATGAAAGGGATCTTACTTAAAACGGAGTGGGGGTTCCAGAGGCCACACTTGGCAGTAGCTGTCCAGGGAGGGGAGGGAGGGAGGGAAGGCTGCGAGGGGTGGGGTGGGGTGACTCAGATATACCTTACATTCTGAGCCATGAGGAGACAAATTCTGCTCCTCTAGCCACAGCACCCTACTGCTTTTTTGTTTTAATAATAATAATAATAATGGCACTTATTAAGCACTTACTATGTGCAAAGCACTGTTCTAAGTGCTGGGGAGGTTACAAGGTGATCAGGTTGTCCCATGGGGGCTCACAGTCTTAATCCTCATTTTCCAAATGAGGTAACTGAGGCCCAGAGAAGTTGTGACTTGCCCAAAGTCACACAGCTGACAATTGGCAGAGCTGGGATTTGAACCCATGTCCTCTGACTCCAAAGCCTGTGCTCTTTCCACTAAGCCACGCTGCCTCTCTTTCACTTGGTCTATTTGTCCTTGTCTTTTATAATGTTTTATTGTTACATTGCTCCTTATGTGTCTGTTTCTAGTCTCCTTTCCCTCCTTATAGTCACAGTAGTAGTAGTAATAGTATTTATTATGTACTTACTGTGTGCAGAGAGCTGTACTAAGCACTGGGAGAGAATACACCTGAACTAATTCCCACCTCTATACTTTCCCGGTGTTTACCACAGTGCTCTGTACAAAATGTTTAATAAATACTATTATTACTACCAAAGGGAAGAGAGAATAGTTATTTATTTCTGATTTTACAGACAAGAAAACAGAGGCCCAGAGACGTGTCCAAGATCACACAGCAGGCTAATGGTGGAGTGGGTATTAGAACCCAGGTTTCTGACTCCCAGGCTGTGTTTCTTCCCTTAGGCCATGCTTCTCTGCCTCAGGCAGCTCCAGGGTCACTAACAGCTCTGCTCGTTGTGGACGGGGAATGAGTCTACCCCATTGTCCTCTCCCAAGCCCTTAGTACAGTGCTCTGCACCTAGTAAGTGCTCAATAAATATGACTGATTGATTTTCCTAACAGCTATCCTCTTCAATCTTGCTATTACCCAGCCCTTCATTTCTTCCTTTTCTGTGAAATGAGAAGACTTTAGCACCAGATTGTAAGCTCCTTTGGGGCAGGGCATATGTCTACCAACCCTGTTATATTGTATTCTCCTAAGTACTTAGTCCACTGCTCTGTACACTGTAAATGCTCAATAAATATGATTGACTTATTCCTACTTTCCAGTGGTCTCTGGAAACATTCATCTTCTTATCCGTGGATACTATGGAAATAAGAGGCACCCACCAGGAGCTGTACTGGGTGTTTCTGGAGAGAGCAAACCAGGCACCTCAAGCCCTTGGTGTCAGTTCTTTCAGGCTCTTTGCACCACGGAAGAATCTCTGGTCCATATTCCTATGGGCAGGGAATGTCTGCTTTATTGTAATAGTGCCAAGCACTGTTCCAAGTGCTGGGGGAGATGCAAGGTAATCAGGTTGTCCCACTTGGGGCTCACATTTTTAATCCCCGTTTTATAGGTGAGGTAGTGGCACAGAGAAGTTAAGTGGTTTGCCCAGGGTCACACAGCAGACAAGTGGGGAGGCAGGATTAGAACTGATGTTCTCTGACTCCCAAGCCCATGCTCTTTCCACTAAGCCACACTGCTTCTCAGTATGCTTCTTGTGTTATGTTCTACTCTCCCAAGCACTTGGTACAGTGCTCTGCACACAGTAAGCACTCAATAAATACAATTGATTGATTGCAAGTCTGTTGGGCATAACTGTGGAGTTCTCCCAAAAATGGGCTGTTTAGATCCAAGCATTAGTGAAGAAAGGCTTCCAAGCAGCCACATGCTACTTTCCAACTCCTCTACTTGGTCCTCCCTCCCTTCTGCCAATGGACCCAACAGACAATTTACTGTCAAAACTCTTTCTTACTGCTCTAGGACTGCCTATTGGCTTTCTTCCTTCCTAGAGGTATTTAAGGACTTACTTTGTGCCAAGCACTTTCTAAGCACTGGGATGGATACAGGGTAATCAAGTTGGACTTCTCCCTGGGTCAGGCTCTCCCATGACAGCTGACAGCTATTAGGTGACTATATTCCCCTCATTCTTTATTGATTTGTACACCTAGGATGTATTGATTTACTCATCCTATTTGAGTGGTTTAGCTCTGGGCCCTCAAAACTCTGCCATCTGATTTCTTCTAAAGCTCTCTTCACATTCTAGTTCCTCTTCAATCTATAAATCAGTGGTATTTGAGTGCTTACTGTGTGAAGAACATGGTACTAAGCACTTGGGAAGAGAATACAGCAGAGTTGGTAGGTGCGTTCCCTGCCCACAAGGGGCTACAGTATAGATGGGGATACAGACACTAATATAAATTAATTACTTTTAATATGTAATTTACAGATATGTACATAAGTGCTCTGGGGCTGAGGGTAGAACAGAAACCAAATGCACAAAGATCACAGATCCACAGGAAGGGGGAATCAGAGGAAAGAGGGCACAGTCAGAGAATGCCTCTTAGAGGAGATGTGACCTTAATAAGGCTTTGAAGATGGGGAGCATGGTGGTTTGACATATATGGAGCAGGAGGGAGTTCCAAGTTAGAGGGAGGCTGTGGGAAAGGAGTCAGCAGTGAGATAGATGAGATCTGAGCACTATGAGCAAGCTGGACCTTTCTCTTCATTTTCCCTTTAACAGATCTTCTCCTGTCTTTATCCCCTAAGGAAATATGGGGAGTCTCCCCCTGAGGAGAAGTTAATCCAACCTAAAGAACCTCCCTGCATGGAGGTGGAGTCTTCTAGCATTTCCCATTCCCCAGTTGCTCAGCAATGGGCCCTGATAGTGCAGCTTTTGGGCAGCCTTGCTTTGGCAGTGTGTTTCTGAGTTCTACAATCAAGATTGGAAAAAAATCAGTTGTTCCAAGAAAGCTATGATGTGGTTCAGAAATAGTGTAGCCTGCTTGAAAGAACTTGAGCTTGGGAGTCAGAAAACCTGGGTTTTAAGCCTGGCTTCACCACTTCCCTGGGCAAGTCACTTAACTTCATGCCTCAGTTGCCTCAACTGTAAAAAGGAGGATAAAATACTTGCTTTCCTTCTCCCTTTGACTATGAGCTTTAGGTGGGACAGGGAGTGTGTCTGATCTGATTATCTTGTATCTACCCCAGAGTACATTACATTACTTGACCCATAGTAAATGCCTAAGAAATATCATCATGATGTTGATGACAATGATGATGATGGGTGGCAAGAGATTTCCAAGTGTGCATTAGCCAACTCCTCAGTTCCAAAAATGGAAATAGGGGGGAAACTCTGAGCTCAAACAGGTCAAGGCAACTGTGTTTGGCCATCCTCACTTGAAGTGCTCAGATTTAACTTACATTTTGTAATGAAACAGTTTGAGCACAGAAATTTTACCTTGGTGCCTTTTATAGACCTGTTGGTTTCCCTCTGCAATCATGTGCCTCTCTTTGACAACTAGTTCGAGCTGTATAAATGTGATTGTTTCTGTTCAGTTTGTTTGGCAGAAAGATTAGAGCGGTCAGATAAACAGAATGTGTTTCTTATGGAAACATTACAGAGGTTGAGCTTAGGTAGACATGCCCTTTGTAGAGCTACAAAAAAGAATTCCTATTGAAGACTTCCACAATGAACCCATTTAACGTTCAGACTGTTCGCCACTATTCATATCTCTGCCAGCTTGAATTCACTTTGAACCCACATGGGTTCAAGGACACAAGCTTGGAAAAAAGTTTTCCATGCTCCTTTCAGGTGTTTCTAGCTTCACATCTGGCCAGTGTTGGAGGTAAATCACAATGGCTGGATCAGGTGATTTTTTTTTAATCCCCTGTAATTATTCTATGAAGTAGATTTCTGTATTTATAAGGCAGCTTGTGAGAGACTGAAGCAGCAAGATCATGTTTTGACAGAAAAGATAGTTAAGAGAATCAGTTGTTATTTTTAGTTCCTCCAGAACTGTCAAATATCCATAAAGCTTCATTACTTTCGAAGCTTTAAAAATGCTCAGAGGTAGCTGCAAAATAACTGTTTTAACCATTTCACCCTGTCTACTGGTACATGGCTAAAAACCTAAAAACATTTAATGCTGCAAAATATCATTGTCACAGGTAGCAAGATGCAACCCCAATTTGCAGGATGAAAAGATTTCACAGCAGCTGCCTGACTCTAAATTGTCCTAACACCTAATGATATCTGGTTAGGAAAATCACCTGCTAGTTAATACTATTTGTCACAATTCAGTGCTGAGAAGTTGAATGTAGTCAGGCTGAAGTTGCATTCTGGGGGCTGTTCTGAAGCTCCCTCAGGAAGCTAGCAGGATAACAAAACCACATTGTTGGGTAGGAATGTTCAAAATACTATCTGTCAATCAGGATGATGGGAGGTCAGGAAGTTCCCAGACAGGCTATATAGACAGAACAAAAGAGATGTGGGTCCAAGAAGCTTTGGGCCTTCTGGCTGAGGGGTGAAATCCCTACTAACATTAGCTTCCTTAATCGGTTAATACATAGCACTTGGGACACTGCAGATCTGGTATAATAAACATCTAGGCTAGCGAGGTGCCCATTTGGAAGGGGTGGACCCTGAAAACGTTGTGGAGAAGGAACCGAGATGATTTGGTGACCACAGCACCCAGGTCCTAGTCCTGAAAGAACACAGCTTTCTAATGTTCTAAAATCTGATAAGGCCCATTCTGAGGAGATAGTGAGCATAGTGGAGAATCTCCCTGTGTGGCTAAAGATATGGGAAATCATGTCCGCTGGTGTGTTGAGCAGTGCCATTACCTCGTCAGAACCTCAGGCCCTTAAAGGCTAGAATTCAGGCTCTGACTGTGGGAATGGGATGCTCAGAGACACATGTGATGGCTGACTTGATGAGACATCCTTAAATTTTTCTTCTAGTAACTTCTATAGTCCTTGCACTCCTCCAAATCCTACTTGTAGATCTTCATATTTTGGCCTGTACAGCTTCTGCGGCAACTAGTGCCAAGTGTTTACTGCCCATTTGGGTAAAAAAGTGTTTCCTTTATTGCTTTATTGAAACCTGCCCATTTCAAGTTACAGTGGTCAGTCCCTCATCTTGATTTTCTAGACTTCAATCATGTCCTCACTTTTTAGCCTCAAGACTGTTGAGGCTGTTGAGGCTGTTCACTGTGGGCAGGGGATGTGTCTGTTACATTGTTGGATTGTACTCTCCCAAGTGCTTAGTATGTGCTCTGCATACGTGCTCAATAAAGTGCTTGATTAGAAGCAGCATGGCTCAGTGGCAAAAGCCCGGGCTTTGGAGTCAGAGGTCATGGGTTCTAATCCCAGCTCCACCACTTGTCAGCTGTGTGACTTTGGGCAAGTCACTTCACTTCTCTGGGCCTCAGTGACCTCATCTGTAAAATGGGGATGAAGGCTGTGATTCCCACGTGGGACAACCTGATGACCTTGTATCTACCCCAGCAATTAGAACAGTGCTTGGCACATAGTAAGCACTTAACAAATAGCATCATCATTATTATTATTACTATTGACTGATTGAAGGACTCTTAACTTTACAGGACATCTTCCAATCATCTTGGGAAGCAAAGGTGCCTAGTGGGAAAACCCAGGACTGAGAATCAGGAGACCTGGGCTCTTCTCTCAGCTGTGCCACTTTCTGTTGTGAGACCTTAAAGGCATTCATTCACTCATTCAATCACATTTATTGAGTGCTTACTGTGTGCATAGCACTGTATTAATATAACATTAAAAAGGCACATTCCCTGCCCACGATGACCTTACAGTCTAGAGGGGGAGACATATTAATAGATATGTCCATAAATTATAGATATGTCAATTAGTGATGTGGGGCTGGGATGGGGGATGAATAAAGGGAGCAAGTCTGAATGATGCAGAAGGGAGTAAGAGAAGGGGAAAGGAGGGCATAGTCAGGGAAGGACTTTAGGAGGAGTTGTACCTGTAATAAGGCTTTGAAGTGGGGAACAGTAATTGTCACTAATCTCCCTCAGTTTCTTCATCTGTAAAATGGACATTGACTATTTAGTCTCCCTCCCCTTAGACTGTGGGACAGGAACTGTCTCTGATCTGATTTATATTGTACCTAATTGAGTGATTAGCTCAGTACTTGGCAGATAGTAAGCACATAACAAATACCCCCTCTCCTCACAAACCTCCAATGTTGGCCCATCCTTCTTCACATCAAACAGAAACTCCTCACCATTGGCTTTGAAGCACTTGATCAGTTCTACCTACCTTCACTCCTCTCCCACTACAGCCCAGGCCACAAACATCACTCCTCAACCAAACTATTTACTGGTTGTTAATCTTGTCATTCTCTCCCATTGACCCTTTGCTCCAGTTCTTCCTTCTGCCTGAAAGTTCCTCCTGCTTCATATCTGATAGACCATCCATCTCCCTATGTTCAAACCTCTACTGTTAATCATACTTCCTCCATGAAGTCTTGCCAGTTAATCTCTCATTGCACCACCTTATTCTCCTTCCCTTCTGCTTCACCTATGCACTTAAGGCCATGTCCACTAAGCACTCTGATACAAACCCAACTCTACCCTGCAGCACTTATGTTAAATAACTTTATATTTTGTTGCTTTCCCTCCTTGTAATATATTTCATTCTATTCATTTTAGTGTAGGTCTCCCCAACTAGATTGTTAGCTCTGAAAGGGCAGGAATCATGCCTACCAACTTTATTGTATTGCACTCACCCAAGAGCTTAGTATTGACATCAATAAATTCTAGCTTTGATGGTTTCATCATTATTATTGCTGTCATTACTACTATTGTGTCCTCTGTACATTTATCAGATCTATGTCTTCCCTAAGATGTAACAGTAAGAATTCTGAGCAGTATTTTTTATTTATTGGTATGTGTTAATCATTTATTATGCATTCAGCACTTTTCTAAGTGCTGGGTTAGATATAATTAATCAAGTTTGAATCAGTCCACATCCCACATGGGGCTCAGTCCTGCAGGGGCACATGTCATAGTGTCAAAGCCTTGCTTCATTTTCAATCAATCAATCATATTTATTGAGCACTTACTGTGTGCAGAACATTGTACTTAGCACTTGGGAAAGTACAATATAACAGAGTTGGTAGACCTGTTCCCTTCCCACAACAAGCTTAAAGTCTAGAGGGGAAAGCAGACATTAATATAAATAAATTATGGATATGTACATAAGTGCTGCAAGACAGAGGGAGGGAAGAATAAAGGGTGCAAATCGAAGTGCAAGAGAAACACAGGGGAGTGGGAGAAAAGGAAATGAGGGCTCAGATGGAGAAGGGCTCTTGGAGGAGATGTGCTTTTAATATGGCTTTGAACATGGGGAGGTTTTTTGCATTCTGTTTCCTGGTAATTCCCAATATTATATTGGGGATTTTTTTTTGGCTGTTTCCATGCATGTCTCGAGGGCATATTCATGAATGATTATTAGATCTCTTTCCCAAGTTGACTGTCCGCTCCATGCCAGTCATCAGATAATTGTAGTTTAGATTATTTATGCCTCAATCCATTATTTCACCCTTGATCATGGGAGACTCATTCATTACTTTTCTGCACAGTCTCTCAGCTTTAGGAGATGTTCCTGTAGTTGATCCCCATCAGCACAGCATTTCATGCTGCAGATGAGCAAAGTGGCATCTGCAAACCTGATCTCATGGTGCTCTAGATACTTTATAAAAAATTAAATGAAATTGGTTCTAGTATCAATTCCCAGGGAAGCTCTGTATTTATACTCAGTGACAGCCACCAATCACTGCTCACTCCCATTTTATCTGACCCTCGGGATTCAACTGCATGGGAGACATCCATGAGAGCAGGATTCCCATCAGCCTCTGCTTCAGCCCAAGAAGGACTCCACATGAGCTTTCCATCACTCATTTCCCTTTCACCTGACTTCTGGGGCTCAACCATATGGGTAATGATAATAATAATAATAATAATAATAATAATAATAATAGTTTTAAGTGCTTAGTATAAGCCAGACACTGTACTAAGCGCTGGGGAGAATATAAGAATATGGGGCTGGGCACTGTCCCTGTCTCACATTGGGCTCACAGTCTTAATCCCCATTTTACAGATGAGGTAACTGAGGCACAGAGAAGTGAAGTGACTTACCTAAGATCACACAGCAGTGTCTGTGGCAGTGGCAGAGATAGAATTAGCACCCATGAACTTCTGACTCCCAGGCCTGTGCTGTATACACTAGGCCATTCCATTCCTAAACCACTGTGATTCCTATCGGCCTTTGCTCCAGTGGCAGCATACTTTCTCAACTTCAAGTATATTGGGAAGGTCAGCCCTGCATCTGCAGCTGTGCCTTCTGTGACTGTGTTCTGAGCTACAAGGAATCTGACATCCTGCTACTCCGTTCGTGTTCGTCCCTGGTGTTGTATTCTATATCTTAATTTGCCTTTCTTTGTCTCTTTCATCCTTCCCAGCAGCACCTCGAGATTTCCCGCCTCCTACTAAATATGTCCCTCCACCTGTGCCTCCAACCGAATCCCTTCATGCCTTATTGAAAAAATTGCCTCCTTCCTTTCGCCCTCCCTGACCGTCATCTTCAACTGCTAATTCTCCAATAGCTCCTTCTTTCATTGCCCTCACACATGCCCATGTATCCCCTAGTCCAAAATAACCTTCCCACGACACCAAGGCATATTGTTTACACCCATCACCTGCACTTCTATTTCAATTCTCTCCTTGGTGCCCTACAATCTGGCTTCTGCGCATTTCACTCAATGGAATCTGTCCCCTCTCAAGTCACTAATGGCCTTGATGCCAAATTCTATGGCCTCTACTCCATCTTAAACTTTCTTGCTCTCAGGTGCCTTTGACACTGTGGACCACCCCCTTCTCCTGGAAACCATATCTAATCTTGGCTTAATAGACACTGCCATTTCCTGATTCATCTCTTATCTCTCTGGCCATTCCTTCTCAGTGCTTTTTACCAGCCCCTCTTCTGCCTCCCACCCACAAATAATAATAATAATAATAATAATAATAATAATAGCATTTGTTAATAATAATAATAATGTGCCAAGCACTGTTCTAAGTGCTCGGAGGGATACAAGGTAATCAGGTTGTTCCCACATGGGGCTCATAATCTTCATTCCCATTTTAGAGATGAGCTAGCTGACACAGAAGTAAAGTGACTTGCGCCAAGTTACACAGCTGACAGATGGTGGAGGTGGGATTAGAACCCATGACCTCTGACTTCCAAGCCCGTGCTCTTTCCACTGAGCCACACTGCATGGGCTCTTAACTGAGGGAGTCCCTCAAGGCTCAGCTCTGAATACCCTTCTAGAATTCCCACTCCCTTTTATAATTCATTCATGGCTTCAACTACAATCTCGACACAATAATTCCCAAATCTACGTTTCCAGCCCCAGCCTCCTTTCCTTCTCTATAGTCTCATATATTCTCCTGCTTTCAGGTCATCTGTTTTTGAAAGTTTTGTAGGAACCTTAAACTAAAGGCTTCCAAAACAGAACTTCTCATATTCCCACTGAAACCCTAACCCCACTAGATTTTCCCACCACTGAGATAACACCAATATCCTCAATGTTTTACAAGCCTGTAATATTGGCATTTTCATGGCATTTTCCTTGACTCATCTCTATCATACTATTTACATATTCAATCTGCCACTAAATCCTGCCAGTTCTACCATCACGGTATCACTAAAATCCATCTTTTCATCTCCATCCAAACTGCTACTTTGCTGATCCTAGCAGGTATCCTATTCCATACTGCTGAGAAGCAACCTGACCTAGTGGATACTCTGCAACCTGTCTGCTGTGTGACTTTGGGCAAGTCACTTAGCTTCTCTGGGCCTCAGTTACCTCATCTGTAAAATGGGGATCAAGACGTCAAGTCCCATATGGGATGTGGACTGTGTCCAACCTGATTAGCTGGTAGTTACCCCACCTCATTAGTACAGTGCCTGGCACATAGTAAGTGCTTAATAAATAGCAATTAAAAATAAAAATAAATCCCACCTTGAATACTACATCTGCCTCCTCACTGACCTATCTGCCTCCTGTCTCTCCCCATTCCAGTCCATACTTCACTTAGTTGCCCTCATCATTTTTCTAAAAAAACATTCAGTCCGTGTCTCCCCACGGCTCAAGAACGTACAGTGGTTACCCATCCACCTCCACATCAAACAGAAATTACTTCCCAAAGACTTTAAAGCACTCAATCACCTTGCCCCTGACACCTTACCTCATCGATCTCTTAATACAGCCCAGCCTGTACACTTCACTTCTCTAGCGCCAACTTGCTCACTGTGTCCCGATCTCCTGTGACTCACTGCTAACCCTTTTCTCCCATCCTCCTCCTTGACGGTAGCACGCTCCCCCTCCATACATGCCACCACTCTCCCCACTTTCAAAGCCTTATCAAGGTCACACCTCCTCGGAGAAGCCTTCCCTGATTAGGTCCTCTTTTCCTTGGACCCCTCTCCCTTCTGCATCACCTATGCACTTGGCTCTGTACCCTTTGGGCATTTAGCATTCACCCCACCCTCAGCCCCACAGCAACTATGTACATAGCTAGAAATTACTTATTTGTATGAATATCTGTCTCCCTATTTAGACTATAAACTTGTTGTGGACCGAAACTGCATCTAACAACTCTGCTGTATTGCTTTCTCCCAAGTACTTAGTATAGTGCTCTGCACGCAGTAAGCACTCAGTTAATGCCAGTGATTGATTGGCTGGTTGATTCTCAACTCATTTCCTTCATTCAGCCCACATATTCCATGTCACCATAAACTGTCAGTTCCACCTTCATAACATACCTTGAATCCGCCCCTTCCTCTCCATACAAACTGTAACAACACTGATCCAAGCACTTATCATATCCTGCCTTGACTACTGCATCAACCCCCTCACTGACCTCCCTTCCTCCTGTCTCTCCCTGCTCCAGTCCATACTTCACTCTAAGGCCCATATCAGTTTTTCTAAAATGGAACGTGGTCCACATTTTTCTCTCCTCAAACACTTTCAGGGGTTGCCTATCCAATTCCACATCAACCAGAGTCCTTACCATTGTCTTTAAGGCACTTCATCAGCTTTTCCCCTCCTTCCTCACTGATCACCTACTACAGCCCAACCCACATACTTCGCTCTTCTAAACCACTGGACTCACTGGACCTCAGTCTCTTCTTTCTCACTGCTGACCCTTTTCCCATATCCTTACTGTACCCTGGAACTCTCATCCCAACTACATCTGATAGACCACCACTCTCCCCATCTTCAGAGCCCTACTAAAATCCCATTTCCTCCAAGAGGCCTTCCCTGACTAAGCCTTCATTTCTCCCATTTGCCCTGTCCTCTTCCTCACCTCCACATTTGGGTTGGTACTTCTTAAGTACTTTAATTCTCACCCCACTCCCAAAGCATTATGCAACTATCCATGTGTAATTTATTTTAATATCCGTCCCCCCCTCTAGTCTGTAAGCTCCTTGTAGACAGCTATTGTCTCTACCTACTCTATTGCCCTGTACCCTCCCAAGCTCTTAATACAGTAGTCTGCATACAGTATCCCTCAATAAATGCCATTAATTGATTGATTATGCATCCATGAACAACCCCTTCCTTAACCTATTGTTAGATTATGAGCCACTTGGGGCTCCAGGACCATGTCTATAACTCATCTGTGTACTTCTTCCTCAGAGCTTAGAACAGTTATTTGAACATAATAAATACTACTACTACTACCTTTACTGCTGCTGCTACTACTACTACTATTACTAGTGCTACCCCTACTTCTACTACTATTCTATCCTGAGCCGTGGTTATTTATTCCTATTCTATTTCTTACTATGTGACCAGTATTCAATCCCATTATTGTCAGCCCTTTTTTAAAGCTTCTAATTGGAAACCATATCAAAAACCTTTTGAAGATCTTCACATATTATGTCTATTGGTTCCTCTTTATTCACACGCTTACTGACTCCTTCAAAGAACTCCAGCACATTGTGAAGCAAGATTTCCTCTTGCAGAGATAATTCTCTTTTTCCTCATAAGTGTTGTAAGGGCTCACAGATCCTAAACATAGTTACACAGTCAACCATTTTACCATATCTAGCAGGGCGACTCACTGATCTCCAATTCCTAATGCTACTCTTGTATATCTTCTATTAGAAAGGAATTATAATGACATGAAACAAGACATAGCTACACACCCTCCAGGGTAGACATTACCCAAGTAAGATTCATTTCCCCATTCCTTGGATGGGATTTATGACCAAAACATTCCCCCCAGATTCCAGACCCTGTTAATTCCTGTGTCTTCCCTGCCTGCAGCCCAGACTCAAGCTAAAGTTGTCCAATTGTTGTCATATTCCCAACCCAGGAAAATCGCCAACACATTGCAACAGACTCTGGTTATACAATGACACAAAATAAGAAAGCTTCACAACGTAACAGCAGCATGGACTAGTGGAAAGATCTCAGGCCTGGAAATCAGGAGGCCTGGGTTCTAAACCTGGTTCTGCCACTTGATTGCTGTGTGACCTAGGGCAAGCCACTTAACTTCTTTGGGCCTCAGTTTCTTCTTCTGTAAAATGGGGATTAAATATCCTCTCTCTCTCCTTTTTATTTTGTGAGCTCAATTTGGGACAGGCACTTAACAAATACCACAATAAGTAGTAGTGGTAATAATAATAATAGTAATGGTACTTAAGTGCTTATTATGTGCAAAGCACTGTTCTGAGCACTGGGGAAGATACAGGGTGATCAGGTTGTCCCATGTGGGGCTCACAGTCTTAATCGTCATTTTACAGATGAGGTAACTGAGGCACAGAGAAGTTAAGTGACTTGCCCAAAGTGTCACAGCTGACAAGTGGCAGAGCTGGGATTAGAACCCATGACCTCTGACTCCCAAGCCCATGCTCTTTGCATTGAGCAACACTGCTTCTCTAACATTTGAGTAACATCACAAACTTACTTTGTAACAGTATATAAGGAATAGCCTTATGGGTTAAACACAGGGGATATTTGTGAGTCATATGAGTTGAATTTGTAATTCATTCAGTCATTCATTGTCATCCTGATTTTAATATACATATATTGCAACAAAAGCTCAGGCCCCCAGCAACTCCTGCTTTTTATTTTATTGAATTATTCCTGGACCGATGAGCTTTCCAATAGTAATCTGCAAGGCCTCTCCGGTATGGTAGCTATTTGTAACGATAGGCTGTGCATTCTTCCATGGAGATTGGCAACTTTCCCAGCGAATTCCTTCAGAGATCTTGAATGGATGTCATCCAATCCCAAAGATTTGTTTACAACTGATTTATGTTTTGTCTGAAGACTCCTGCAAAGTTATGAAGTTCCTCTCACCTATTACAGAAACCAATCGGATTGTAGGGCCCTCCTTACCTTTTTCTCACTCAAGACTGAACTATCAATCAATTTATCAACCATAGGTACTTATTGAGAGCTAATTATATGCAGAACACCATACTAAAAAATTGGGAGAATACAATACAACTGAATTAGCAGACATGTTCCCTGCCCACAATGAGTTTACAGTCTAGAGGTAGAGACAGGCATGAATATAAATAAATTAGTCTTTTATAATATATAATTTGAAGGTATGTATATATATAAATTCATAGATATATAAATTCATATATATGTATACACAGACACACACACACACACACACATATGTATATATATATATATATATATATATATATATACATGCTGTGGGGTTGGGGGTGGGTTGAATATCAAATGTCCTAGGTTTCGCGGATCCAAGTGCATAGATGATGCAGAAGGAAGAGTGAGCTGAGGAAAAGAGAGCTTAATCAGGGAAGGCCTCTTGGAGGAGATGTGACCTTAACAATGCTTTGAAAGTTAAGAGAGTGGTGATCTGGTATATATGGAGAGGGAGGGAATTCCAGGCTAGGGGGAGCATGTGGGAAAAGGATGGGTGGTGAGATAGATGAGATCAGGGCACAGTGAGTAAGCTGACAATAGTGGAGTATGTGGGATGGGCTGGAGTAAGGGATCAGTTCATTCATTCATTCAATCGCATTTATTGAGTGCTCACTGTGTGCAGAGCACTGTACTAAGTGCTTGGGAAGTACAAGTTGGCAACATATTGAGGTGATCCCTACCCAGCAGCAGGCTCACAGTCTAGAAGGGGGAGACGGACAACAAAACAAAACTTGTGGACAGGTGTCATCAGAATAAATAGAAATAAAGCTAGATGCACATCATTAACAAAACTAATAGACTAGAAAATATGTACAAGTAAAATAAATAGAGTAATAAATCTTTACAAACATATATACAGGTGCTGTGGGGAGGGGAACAAGGTAGGGTCGGGTGGATGGGGAGGAGGAGAGGAAAAAGGGGGCTCAGTCTGGGAAGGCCTCCTGGAGGAGGTGAGCTCTCAGTAAGGATTTGAAGGGAAGAAGAGAGCTAGCTTGGCAGATGTGTGGAGAGAGGGCATTCTAGTCCAGGGGAAGGACATGGGCCGGGGAGGTCGACGGCGGAACAGGCGAGAACGAGGTACAGTGAGGAGGTTAGTGGCAGAGGAGTGGAGGGTGCGGGCTGGGCTATAGAAAGAGAGGAAAGTTAGTGAAAATAGAATGGGGAGAGTTGATTGAGTACTTTAAAACCAAGGCTATGGAGTTTCTGTTTGCTGAGTTGGATAGACAGCCATTGGAGCTTCTTGAGGAGTGGGAACACATAGACTGAACGTTTTTGTTGAAAAATGATCCATTCAGCAGAGTGAAGATTGGAATGGAGAGGGGAGAGACAGGAGTCTGGGAGGTCAGCAAGGAGGAAGATGCTTGGATTAGCATGGAAGCAATTTGGATGAAGAGGAAAAGGCAGATTTTAGCTATATTGTGAAGGTAGAAGCAGCATGGCTCAGTGGAAAGAGCACAGGCTTTGGAGTCAGAGGTTATGGGCTCAAATCCTGGCTCTGCCAATTGTCAGCTGTGTGACTTTGGGCAAGTCATTTAACTTCTCTGTGCCTCAGTTACCTCATCTGTGAAATGGGGATTAAGACTCTGAGCCCCCTGTGGGACAACCTGATCACCTTGTAACCTCCCCAGGGCTTGGAACAGTGCCTTGCACATAGTAAGTGCTTAATAAATGTCATTATTATTATTATTATAGAGCCAACAGGATTTAGTGACAGGTTGAATTTGTGGGTGGAATGAGAGAGATGAGTCAGAAAAACACCAAAGCTATGTGCTTGTAAGATATGGAGGATAGTGGTATTGTCTACAGTGATGGGAAAGACAAGGTGAGGATGGAGTTTGGTTGGGAAGATAAGGAGTTCTCTTTTGGTCATACTTAGTTTGAAGAGTTGGTGTGGCATTCATGTTGAGATACCCTGAGGGATATGAGGATAAGAGGAGGATGTGAGATGCAGTGTGGAAAGAGCAAGGGCCTAGGGATCAAGGGACCTGGGTACTAA
Source organism: Tachyglossus aculeatus (assembly GCF_015852505.1). Lineage (NCBI taxonomy): Eukaryota > Metazoa > Chordata > Mammalia > Monotremata > Tachyglossidae > Tachyglossus > Tachyglossus aculeatus. Next base: position 60,678,414 of record NC_052072.1, read on the forward strand.
TCCCAGTTTAGCCACTTGTCTGATGTGGGATATTGGGCAAGTCAATTAACTTTTCTGTGCTTCAGTTATCTCATCTGAAAATGGGGCTCAAGGTTGTGCACCCTAAGCATATATACCCCAGGGCTCAGTATAGTGGCTGGCACATAGTAAGCACTTAAATATTATTTAAAAAACCCAAAAAATGAGATTGCAGGGAAGGAAAGAGGTCAGTGTTGGAGATGTTGATTTGGGAATCATCTGTATAGAGATGGTATTTGAAGCTACTGGAGTGAAGGAATTCTCCAAGGGAGTGGGTATGGCTGGAGAATAGAAGGGCACTCAGAATGGAGCCTTGAGGGTCACCCACTGTCAGAGGCAGGGAGACAGAGGAGGAGACAGCAAAAGAGATTGAGAAGAAGCAGTCTGAGCTATAGGAAGAGAACCAAGAGAGGGCAGTGTCAGCAAAGCCAAGGTTGGATAAAGTTTTCAGAAGAGGGTGGTCTACAGTGTCGAAGGCAGCTGAGAGGTCTGAGGATTATGATACGGTAAGGACTGTCATCTTTGATGAGACGAAGGTTATCGGTTACCTTAAAGAAGGCTGTTTCTGTGAAATGAAGTGGGGAGGAAGCCAGATTGGAGGAGATCTAGGAGAGAACTGGAGGAGATGAAGTGGGACAATAGTCATATAGAGATTTAGGATTATCTCCTTTTCATCCTTGTGTGTGTCTATTGTGAAGAGAACCCGTTCCATGTTTACTAATAATTATGGTATTTGTTAAGTGCCTACTATGTAAGTGCCTACTATGTACTAAGCACTGTTCTAAGTGCTGGGCACTTTTCTAAGTGCTGGATTAAACACGCAATTTTTTATTGCTTACAAAAATAAATTCCCTTTATTTTGGGTTAAATGTCTGCATTTTTTGACATAGCAGACACTCTGGGTGAAATGGCAGCTGCTGTGATAATGAGCATGGACTATCTCAACTTCAGTTCAATCCTATTAGACAAACTTAAAAACTCAACCAAAGAACACCAGCTAAGTAACTGGAATTCTTAAACTCTACCTGAAAAAATAATGTGTTGGTTTCAGTATAGCACTTTTATTCCCAAGGTACTCTCACATTGCTTATCTCATTTATGCTATTTCAACAAAAGGAATAGATGAAAAGCAGGTGTTATTATCCACATTTTGCAGATGAGGAAACTAAAGTAGAGAGAGATTAAATGTTTCACCCAAAGTCACACAGCAGGCCAGTGGCAGCATTCAAACTCAAACCCGGGTTCTCAGGCTTCCAGATCCTCACTCTTTCACAACACCAAGCTTTCCTTCCCTAGTGTTACACTATCGCCCTCGTTCCCACTTTATTTTCTTACTTTCTCTTCTAAGGAAATAAAAAAGAGGGACAGGCAGGGAGAGGAAACAATTGTCTCAATAATGTTCTCATTGAAGTATTGACGTTGAAGTCATCATCTCTTTGACCTGAATTGGCTGTAGGAAGAGGAAGTTCAAATCTTTCCCGGTCCCATTGTTCAGCTGGAGAGACTTGCCCTTTGGGTTTCATTAAAACCATTTCAGAAAGGCAGCTTGACCCAGCAGCAGGCTCTGTCCCTGTTATATGCCTCAGACAGAATAGGCAATTCTTCCAACAATGGTTCCTTGCGAAATGACATTTTACTGAGACATGTAATAGTTGCTGAATAAACATGCCAGGAGACAAACTGTACTTTCCCAGACACTCGCACATATGCCCCTGGCACTGAGTGAGTTAACAGAAAGCAGAGTAGTAAGTGAAAAAAAAAAATCCATCAGATTCCCAGGACTTTACATTTTATAGACAAGACATTTGTTGGGGCTGAAAAACCTTTTTTTTCCCCCCTTCTGCACAGAGGAATTCCATTAGACCTACCAGACAATAATCCACTAAAGCCACCACACCTTTTCTGGGCAGTCAAACATTTACAGGATTAGATCAGTCATGTTACCCCTAATGGATTTCTGGAGAGCCTGGACCATCTCCTTTAGAATTTTTGATTTGGGGGTCAGCCAGGGAGTTTAGATTAGCTATTGATTTTTAAAGGGGCTGAACACAGAGGAAAGAGCCTCTTGTGAAGATCAGATGTCTTCTTGTAATAATTAAAATAACAAATGGTGGTTAAGATCTTTGGGGTAGTTCCCTAAACAAAAAATGACTGGAAACACATTTTCATTTTATTTCCTCTTAGTTTAATCTGGAAAATTCCTGAAGAGTTGGAGATCAACAGACAGATACACACACACATGCACTTTCCTGCCCAACATACTGACCTGCTCACAGTAAAGTCTGAAGGGTTTGAACGCTGAAGAAGCTGAATACTCAATTCCAGAATGATCGTCATTAGCCTGAGTTAAAGTATTTAATCCTTTAGTCAGGAAGATAATGGTCACTTGGAACAATTCATGGGGGATGATTTATTTATCAAATTTAATTCCCCGTAAAGACTACATTGCTCCTGACAACTGGCAAAGAGTTCCTGCATTTTAAAAATCTTTGGTTGCTGAACATTTTGCCTCTGAACTTCCCAAATGAAACTGTTATGGAGGTGTAAAATGAATACAGATGCACCACATTCCAGGTATCCAATATATGATATATCTGAGAAGCAGCGTGACCTAGTGGAAACAGCATGAGTCTAGGAGTCAGAGGACCTGGGTTCTAATCCTGCTCCACTGCTTAACTTCTGTGTGACCCTGGGCAAGTCACTTAACTTTTCTGTGTCTGTTTTCTCATCTGCAAAATGGGGATTCAATATCTGTTCTCCCTCCTAGTTGGACTGTGGGCCCCATGTGGGACCTGATTATCTTGTATCTACCCCAGTACTTAGTAGAGAGCTTGACACATAGTAAGTGCTTAACAAATGCCAACATTATTAATAGTGTTATTATTACAAATCTTAGATGATGTTGAATTTATTTTGATAAATCAGTTTTTGAAGACTCAGTTCATTTGTATGGCATATAAGAAATAGAAGTTAACAAAATCACAAGGTAAAGAGGCATATCTAATCTTAGGAAACATTAGGCCTGTTGTCTTCATTCCTTCTGGAGGAACTAAAAAAAAAACCGAAACAGTTATTACAAGAAACTTTTTAACATTAACTCTTCATGCGTGTTTAACCAGAAGAGAAATCAATTACAGAAAACTAACAAACAAACAAAAAATTCCCGGTTCAACTAGAACTTATTTTTGCCTTTTCCAACTGAAAGAAATAAAGCCAGTTATGATACGAATGGGAAAACGACGTTTATTGCTAACTGAAACTCTTTCCTCAATTGCAAAACGTGTCCATGAAGCACATGTGTTTTGCTCATATTGCCACCAGATGGTGCTGTGCTACACGTCAGCTTCACTGCGACCCACATCTTGGCAAACAAGGAGTGGTCGGTTGTGGTCTTTCTGAAGCTTCTCGTTAAGAGGAGGGCAAAGCTCCCGAGTTGGAGTTGGGTTTTTATTCCCATCAACCGTCCATTATTATGCTTCTCTTTGCAGTATTGTGGTTACTTTTCAATTCCAGCATAGGGAGAAGACTTTTTCTTTTGTTCCAATGTATTATTAATCATTACTTGATGATATAAATAGATGAACGGGTTTTTCACACAGAGATTTTGCATTTGATATCATGTGTTCCTCCTTATTTCTTTGTCAAGAGTAGCCAGTGGAAGGACTAGATATTTTATAAGGTCATCTGTCATTTTCCTGCCCTGAATATTCATATGGAAGAACAAAGGAAAAATACTGGAGCTTAAGTGAACCAATAAAGCATGTGTCTCTTTCTGCAAATAAATCTGGGTAAATCGGTAAAAAGGCAATATCCCAAATCAAGCAGGGGAGAAACAGTGTTGCCTAGTGGAAAGAGCAGTACAGTGCTCTGCACACAGTAAGTGCTCAATAAATACGATTGAATGAGTCTGTGAGTCAGGGGCCTTAGTTTCTAATCCCTGCTTTTACACTCACCTGCTGTGAACTCACTGTGAGCAGGCAGTGTGTCTGTTATGGTATATTGTACTCTCCCAAGTGCTTAGTACAGTGCTCTGCAAACCATAAGTGCTCAATGTATACTACTGACTGACTAACCTTGGACAAATCATTTAATTTCTCTGTGTTACGGTTTCCTCATCTGCAAAATGCAAATTAAATACCTATTCTCCTTCACTCTGAGATGGTAAGTCCCATTTAAGATAAGGGCTGTGTCCAAAGTGATTATCTTGTAACTACTCCAGGGATTAGTACAGAGCTTGGCAGATAGTAAGCAATGAATAAATACTTTTATTATTATTACTATTGTGAAAAATTAACAATCATAATCAAATTTATTTAAGATGGGCTATTGGGAATCTTCTACCTTGTAGACTACCAGGCAACAAACAAGTTGCAGGGATCTGAAATGAAACAGCTTTTTTTGCATTTGTCGTTCCTGGAGAGTATGGTTATTTTAAGTGCGCTAGATTGTGCTATATGATTTGAAACTGGGAGAGATCAATTTTTTGACGAAGTGGTAAAGGAACAACTTGTAAAGCTCGTGGGCTTTCATTCATCAGGACCAGATGGTATCATCTGAAAATCGTGGAGGATGTAGCCACAAAGCAGGGAGCCGTTGGCTAGCATACACAGGGCACTGCATCCTGGGAAATCAAATCTGTTCCTGATGGCTGGGAAGTGCATAGCCTCATAACCATTTTCAACAAAGTAGCCAGCTATCGTTGAGCCACATATTGGTCATGAGCAGCAGGTTTGGGAGCCTAGGAGCTCAGCCAAGCACACTTCAGATAGGTCCTAACTTGTAGGTTCAAACTGTCATGGAAAGGTAAATCATAACTGCATACTGGTTAGAATTCTCCGAGTCAACAGACTAGTGGATTAAAGGGAATCTGATGGATACAATTTACTAGGACATTCAAATAGCTTTTGACATGATGTCTCACAAAAGACTCTTAAGGAATATAAATAACCGAAGGGCAAGGCAGAAAGGCTTGTGGAAGATTAAAAACTCCACAAAGTGATAAAACACAGAGACGGGATCCACAGCTGCTCTGGAGAGGGAAGAAGATGTACTGGATGAAAGCCCATGGGATTCGGGTGGGAACCAGTACTTGGAAAACATTTTGGTTGTGGAGGAAATGGACATAGGTGGTGAAATGCTGCTGATGTTGCTGAGTCGCTGAGATTAGTTGAGACCTGAGGAGGATTTTGACAAATTCCAGAGGATCAAAAGGATACCTAGACAATCCCATCTCTCTTGCAAGGAATTGTGTTTTGGACCATTGCATGGAGGAGAGGGATCTGAGGACATTTTTTTTCCACTCAAAGAGGCCAATCAAAATGGTCATTAAATGCTGTCACGTGTTCCATACAAAGGCCCCAGATCAAAAGTTGACCGTAAATAAGAGACAACTCTACAGAACTTGAGTTTGAAACATTCAGCTGGAATCCTGATTGTTTCAAACCATCTGAAACCCTTTTTCCTGAACACAATCCTAAATTTTAATAGCCTAAGGCAAGTGGGACTGTAATAGATGCTTCCCCTCAGAAGAAGTTTTACATTTTTGATTATTTTTTAATGGTATATGTATAAGCACTTTCGCTGTGCCAGACACTGTAATAAGCACTGGGGTACATAAAAGCTAATCAGGTAGGACAGAGTCCATATGCCACATGGGACTCACAGAATGAATCCCCATTTTACGGATGAGGTAACTGAGGCATAAGGACTTGCCCACGGTTACACAGCAGACAGGTGGCAGATCCAGGATAGAACTCAGGTCCTCTGACTCCCAAAGTTGGTCTCTTACTACTAGGCCACACTGATTCTTTATTTTCTTCAGTGACCCGTGGTGGGGTGAAAGGGTTTTCAGAGAATTTAGCACTTCTAATGTTGATCTAGCATGCACAGAGGACTGCTGAGTTGTTGCCCCCTGTTTGATTTCCCTGGGGCAGCTCCTAGGATAAGTCCTCAGAGGACATGCTCAGCACTCACTCCCCTAGCCCTTCATCCATCTCATACCACTAACCCACAGCCCTGGATCACCTGCACAGTCTGCCCCCTTCACTCCAGTCCAGAAGCCTCAGAGCACTTGCTGGTGGAAATCTAAATATCAGATCTACTGTGTACTCTGTCCTCTTCATGTTTACTCTTGAATGCTTTAACTCTGCCCTCTTCTTTGCCTGGCAAAATTACTTCTCCACCTTATTGACACCCATGCCCATCGCCCTCACCAGTTGTTCCAGACATTTAACTCACTCCTCAAACCCCTGCCTTCCCCATCCCTTGAGCCTAATGACCTGGCCACTTACTGTATTGAGAAAATTGACATCTCAGGAGTGATCTTAAAATCTTCCCTGCACCTCCCCAGTCCCTCCCCCATCCTGTCCCTTCTTCAGCTCTCCCATCTTTCCCATCAGTATCTCTAGAGGAGATCTCTTGCCTTCTCTCAAAATCCACCCCTTCTACCTGCACATCCAACCTCATTCCTTCACACCTTATCAAAAACTTGTCCCCTCTTTTCTTTCCTCCCTAACAGCTGTCTTTCAAACATGCCCATGTCTCCCCATCATAAAAAAATACCCTCCTTTGACCCCACGGCTCACTCCAGGCATCTCCCCAACTCCCTCTGACCATTACTCTCCAAACTCCTTGAGCTAGTTGTCTTCACCTGCTGTCTCAAATTCCTCTCCTCCAATTCTCTCCTTGACCTCCTCTAATCTGATTCCATCCCCTTCACTCCACAATAACCATTCTCTCAAAGGTCACCAATGATCTCCTTCTTGTCAAATCCAAGAGCCTCTACTCCATCCTAATCCTCCTCGACCTCTCAGCTGCCTTCAACATTGTCTACCACTCCCTGCTCCTGAAAACCTTATCCAACATCGGCTTCACTGACACTGTCCTCTCCTGGTTCTCCTCTTATCTCTCTCGCCGTTCATTCTCACTCTCTAACTCAGGCTCCTCCTCTGCCTCCCACTCCCTCCCTAACTGTGGGTGTCCCTCAAGGTTCAGTTCTGGTTCCCCTTTTATTCTCCATCTACACCCACTCCCTTGGAGAACTCATTCACTCACATGGTTTCAACTACCACCTCTATGTGGATAATACCCAAATCTAAATCTCCAGCCCTGATTTCTCTCTCTCTCTGCAGTCTTGCATTTTCTCCTGCCTTCAAGACATCTCTACTTGATGTCCTCTGATCACTTTACACTTAACATGTCTAAAGCAGAACTTATCTTCCCACCCAAACCCTAAATTCCATAACTTTGGCATTATCCTTGACTCCTCTCTCCCATTCAACACACATATTCAATCTATCACTAAATCCTGTTGGTTCCACCTTCAAAACATCACTAAAATCCACCCTTTCCTCTCCATCCAAACTGCTACCACATTAATACAATCACTCATTCCATCCTGCCTTGACTACTGCATTAGCCTTCTTGCTGACCTCCCTGTCCTGTCTCTCCCCACACCAGACCATACTTCACTTTGCTGCCCAGATCATTTTTCTACAAAAACGTTCAGGATTTGTTTCCCAGCTCCTCAAGAACCTCCAGTAGTTGCCCATGCACTTCTACAACAAACTAAAACTTCTCACTATTGACTTTAAGGTGACCAATCACCTCACACCCTCTTACCTCACCTCATTATTCTCCTTCTTTAACCCAGCCCATGCACTTCAGTCCTCTAATGCTAACCTTCTCAATGTACCTCAATCTCATCTATCTTAATAATATTAATAATTATGGTATTTGTTAAGCACCTACTATGTGCCAGGCACTGTACTAAATGCTGGGGTGGATACAAGCAAATTGGGTTGGACACAGTCCCTGTCCCACGTGGGACTCACAGTCTCAACCCACATTTTACAGAGGAGGTGATGGAGGCCCAGAGAAATGAAGTGACATGCCCAAGGTCACACAGCTGACACGTGGCAGAGCAAGGAACCTGGACTGAACCATAGGTAAGATGGAAGAGATGAATTCAAGGTAATTCAAGGTGGAAAAATAATTTGAATTTCTATGTCCTCGGTTAGGCCCTCCTGGGATCTGGATAATAGCATCATCACTTCAAGAGGGGCAACTCACAGTTGATGAATCCAACAGTGGTAAATTTAGGAAGTACAAAGAACTAGTGTGTGTATTAGAGTGACAGGAAATAATTTGACAAACAATTTAGGCAAACTTAAAGGTTGGACACTTTTAAGAGTGCTAATAACCTACGTATCCGTAAGGGTTGAATGGAAAAGAAACAAAGGATACCAAACCTTTAGAAAGAAGGGAGGTCATTTTGATCCAGTTTTCATGAGCCAATAGCTCAAGACATAACGGTGGAGGAGTTGGCGAAGGAAGAAGACTGTTCCTCATTGCTTGCAGAACGAGGTCCCTACTGTTGGCTTCTATCTGGGGACCTGGTGAGGAAATGCAGCTAGAATTTAATGTGGCTCAGGATTGTATCCAAATAACTCTACCCCTCTCTGATCAGCTGTTACAGCAAGGGCATGCCCTTCCTTCCCTTTTCCATTTCAGGGCCCAGTGAAGGAATTTACACTCTTTTATACTCAGTTGTTCTGTGTCAAGCATGTTCAATATGAGTTTTAGATACGAAGCTCTTAGAGAATTAAGGAAAGTTCTTCTGACAACATGAGTCTGTTTGGATAGAATGTGATTGTTATGATGGTCAAGACAAAATGGCTATAATGTGAGTTTTCCTCATTGTGGGATTTTCCAAGAAGGCAACCACCTGAGTAATAGGAAATTTTCAACTGCTGAAAGGGCTAAAATTAAGATACCTTGGGAAACTTCTTTGGGCGTGGCTTCCCTTTTCAGTGAAACCTTAAATTCCTTTGCCAGGGATAAATGAATGGCTCATAATTGATAATTAGGGAGAAGTTAAGGGGATGTAGAAGGGGATGTAGAGATTTTGAGTGACCCAACCTTAACAATGAGTTTGGAGGTCTAGATGAAACAGGAAAGTGAGGCATTTTCAAAGACATTGGAACTTGGATCTAATCCAACCCTTAGGACAGTGCTCTACACTTAGGAAGCACTTAACAACATATTATAATAATAATAATGAATACCACTGATTGTTAAGGGGTTGCCCATGTAGAGCTTTGGAGAATCTCAAGGGATCATTCTTTATTCAGTCTTCAGTCAAACATCTAAACAGGGTTAGCCTTTATTCCCTAGAGAAGCAGCATGATCTAGTGGAAAGAGAACAGGCTTGGGAGTTCTAATCCCAGCTCTGCCAATTTTTGCTGTGTGATCCTGGGCAATTCACTTAACTTCTCTGTGCCTCAGTTTTCTCAACTATAAAATGTGGATTCCATGCCTGTTTCCCCTCCTACTTAGAATGTGAGCCCCTTGTGGGTCGGGGACTGTGTCCCTCCTAATTAACTTGTATCTATCCCAACACTCTGAACAATGTTTGACTCATAGTAATCATTTAATATATGTACAGTGATCTGCAATTCGATCTCATTCTACAGACCTGGGTGCAAATCCCCCTTCAGCCTTGGATAAAGGTTCAGAAAGGATGGAAAGAATGACCCCAGAAAGGCATATAAGCACATGAAATCTGTTTTTCATTGCTCTGAAAACCATCTTCTTCACCAACAGGTGATGATGATAATAATAACGATGATGGTATTTGTTAAGTGCTTACTATATGCCACTGTTCTAAGCACTGAGGAAGATACAAGGTAATCAGGTTGTTCCACGTGGGGCTCTCAGTCTTAATCCCCATTTGACAGATGAGGTAACTGAGGCACAGAGAAGTTAAGTGAGTTGCCCAAAGTAGCAGAGCAGGAATTAGAACCCATGACCTCTGACTCCCAAGACTGTGCTCTTTCCACTAAGCCATGCTGCTTTGAAGTCCATTTACAAAGAAAGCTGGGCAGTCAGTGATATCAGTAGGTCAAAAGGAGTTAGGACTCAACCACGGATAAGTCACTGAAATGAGTTCCTGGGAGAAAGATAGAGAAGGAGAGTGGAAAAGCAAGCAATTTAGATGACCCATCACTAACCATGAAGATAGATGCTCTGGAGGGAAATCATGACATGGTTCCTCCAAACATCCTGCTGCCACTCTTGAAGACAGAATCCTGGCTTAGAAGGACCATTGGTCTGAACTGGTAATAGCAATGTTAATCAGCAGTAGGTTAAGTTCTTTGATTTGGGTGCCTTATTCATTTATAGCCTACAATTAGGAGTCACTGAAGAGATGACAGCTGTATGGTATGATGATGACATAAGAAGAGATGGTTGGCCAGAGAATATAGTCATTAAGGAAATAGTATCATCTGGCAATATTTGGTATTACTAATGATTTCTGAAAACCTGTCAGAGGCCAAATAAAATGACCTTGAAATTGCACCTAAAAACATGTCTGCTTTTCAAAAGGATTGAATCTAATATGTACAAATGCTCTTAAAAGGCTATTGTTATTGATTTCTTTTACCATACTTAGCATCACAGTACCAGTGGCAGTTGAATCATATTAATACTAAATTATAAAGCAAAGGATATAAGGAGTTGCCATATTTTGGCAGGAATCAGTGGTCAGTCATCAGTTTTTAAGCTGAGGAAGAGAAAGAAAATACAGAGGTTCCAATATTCTAGAAATACCTTCCTTCTAGTCTCGATTGAAAGTTAATAGATGGTCCATTCAGAGGGATTAACCCAATGGGAATATTCAGTGAGAGGTAAAGCACCCCAGTCCTACTGCCTGTGGTGCCTAGTCCCCAAGTTCTCTAAATTCTGGGGTCCAACAAGGTCCGTTTGGTTCCTGAAGCAGCTACCCAATCTTCTCTGACAGTGTGGGACAATCAGTCAATCAACTGTATTTACTGAGAGCTTATTCTGTGCAGAGCACTGTGCTAAGCTCTTGAGGGAGTACAATATAAACAGAGTTAGCAGACCCGTTCTCTGTCCACAGCAAGCCTAGAGGATGGGACAGAAGCCTGCATACATTTAGAACAATGGGGAGGATACTAAAGTTTAAAATTGCTATCTAGAACTGTGAGTCACCCAAGTCCTGTCTCTCCAATAGCAGTTTTGCTAGCTATTATAACATTGTTTCTCTGTTTTATTACCTATAACAATAACAACAGTGATGATGACGATGGTATTTAAGTACCATTCTAATTTAGTCAGGTTGGCCACAGTCTCTGTCCCAGATGGGACTTACAGTTTATGAATGGGAAAGGTATTGAATCCCCATTTTACAGATTAGGAAACTGAGGCACAGAGACGTTAGTTGACTTGCCCAAGATCACACAGCAGGTCATGAGAAGTAGCATGGCCTAATGTATAGAGCATGGACCTGGGAGTCAAGAGGACCTGGGTTCTAAACCCAGCAATGCAAATTTGTCAGCTTTGTGACTTTGGGCAAGTTACTTAACTTCTCTGTGCCTCAGTTACTTCATCTGTACAATACAGATTAATGTTGTGAGTCCCATGTGGGACCTGGATTGTGTCCAGCCTGATTAGATTGTGTTTACCCCAGTGATTAGTACAGTGCCTTGCACAGAGTAAGTGCTTAACAAATACCATTTAAAAAAAAAGTGGCCTGAGATTAGAATCCTGGTCCTCTGACTCCCTGTCTGATGCTCTTTCCACTAGGCCATGCTGCTTCTCATTTGTAGATTGCTTTTAATAATAAGAATTGCACTATTTGCTAAGCACATTCTATGTGCTAAGCACTGTATCCACCCATTGGAGGGTGGATGCAACTCAATCAAATCAAAAGAGACTCTGATCCACATAGGGGCTCAGAGTCTGAGAGGGAGGAAAAACAGTTATTTAATCTTCATTTTACAAATGAGGATGCTCAGGCACAGATAAGTAAAGTGACTTGACCAAGGTCATTCACCAGGCAAGTGGCAGAGAAAGAATTAGAACCCAGATCTCCTGAGTCCCAGGCCTGTGCACTTTCCATTCTTATTGTTCTTTGCATTTGTCTTTCCCTTCTTAGGCTGAGGGCCCCAAATGGGGCAGGAGATGTCTGTTCTATTCATCTTATATTTACCCCAACACTTAGTACAGTTGTTAGGACCTAGTAAGTGCTGACTACTATTGCTAGTACAACTCCTCCTCCTCCAACTATTATTGTTACTACTAACACTCTGCTATTAGTCTATCTAAAAGGGAAGAAATTTGCCAAGAGGTTGTTAAGGGATTCCGGTATCTTATCTAAGCAATTATACTAGGTTAATTCCATTGCCCTTCACATGGACTGCCTTCCTCTCTCTCCCTCAGCACTTCTTTTGTGAAAGAGGTGATTTGGTGTGCAGGGGTTTGAAACAGTCCAATGGCCAATGGTCTATCGAACCCAGGATTCTTTCTCCTACAATATCAGCAGAGCACTTGAAAAAATTGTTGGGTGGTTGCCTTGCTGGAAATACACCCTCATAATAGACATTCAAAATTTTTGTCTTTACATTCCCCAGCTTCAAAGTAACCCATAATAAACTACTCAGCCAAAAATTCATCAATTCCCTAATAAATCAGGAATATTTACCGAGTGCTTTATCTGTGCAGAGCACCATTTGGTATTTGGGAAATCATGACAGAGTTAGCAGCCATGCTCCCTGCCCTCAAGGCACTTAAAATCTAGAGGGATTCATCTATCATCCACTTATCACACCACTTCCTGAACCTATTGCTATTTTCAGCTTGCACAACCTCCTGGAAGAGCAAATTCCATTTTTTTATTACCTGCTGAGTGAAGAAGCCTTTCAATTTGCTTATTTTGAATCTCAAAGGTTCAGTGGATGCCCTTATGCTGGTAGTGTGAGATTTTATGAACAACAATTTTGCATCCACCCTATCCACACCTTTCATGAGCTGATCTAAAACAGGGCATGGATTGAAAAACCACTCTGAGAAAAGAGACGTGAAATCAAGAATCATTGTTTTCTTTCCCATTCTTTTTTCCCCCCAACACCCTCAGCCATTTATAGCCAAGTAACTAAAGATACACTATTTGCATGACTAATTATAAAATACTAGCAGTTGAGCCCATGATGGGGATTGAAAAACTTGTACCTACATTCCAGTTGCCAGACAAACCCTTCTGCCTTTGAAGAGAATGACATTATATCTGGAATATCACGTGGCTGGAGCATCGGGTTTTTTTGCAAGACTGCTTGATTTCTTTCTTGTTTTCTTTGTCTCCATTTTCATTTCTTATGATTGATATTTGGGCTTTTGGTACTTTACAGAGAAAAGCAAGCTTGTGTTCCAAAATACCTCTGATCAAAATATCTCTGATTTGGATTATTTTGAAAACTATACTGTCTTCTTCCCCCTTAGAACAATAATAACAACAATAATAATAATAATAATCACAATTATGGTATTTTTTAAGCACTTAATATCTGCCAGGCACTGTACTAAATGCTGGGGTAGATACAGGCGAATCAGGTTGGACACAGTCCCTGTCCCACATGAGGCTCACAGTCTTAATCCCCATTTTACAGATGAGACAACTGAGGAACAGAGAAATGAAGTGACTTCCCCAAGGTCACACAGATGACAAATGGTGGAGTAGAGATTAGAACCCATGACCTTAAGACTCCCAGGCACATGCTCTATCCACTTTGCAAGACCCTACAGATTCAAACCTAACAAATGTACTCTGTTAATAATCTTACTCATTCCCACCACCTTGACTTTCACTGACAAGTTTAACAGCACATGCTTTTTAAAGCTTGATGCTTTCCCTCCTCCTCTTTCTCTCATCTGGCACTTTATTCTAGTCATAATCCCATTATGCTACTCCCTGTCACTTTCTTATGAAGCTGCAGTATTTTTGACCTTTCCTTTCCTCTCCTTCCTTGCTGGTAGCCCTGTATTATCCACATTGTACATGACTGGGGGCTTAAAAATGGGCATTTTGAGAGAACTTTCCTCAAGGCATCAGCCAATCAGGAAAGCTGTAATTAAATCTTGGCATCCTCATTCTGGGTCATCACTTTGCTCTGCCTTTCAACATGAAACTAAATCTCTACATGGCTTCTTATGTGAGTACTTCAATCATCATTCATTATATTACCGAGTATCACCATCGTCTACTCTGAGTTCTCTACGTTCTGTTACCTGGGTGACATAGTGTCCATGATGCAAGGGTAGACAAGGATGGAAGGGTGGAAAGGGCTTATATGGTTTTTGGGAGGCTTAAAGAGGAATATGGCACCAACGTTCCCCTTATTCATTCCCCCTCCCAACTCCGCAGCACTTATGTGCCTATCTGTAATTTATTTATTTATATAAATGTCTTTCTCCCCCTCTAGACTGTAAGCTCATTGTGGGCAGGGAACTGTGTCTGTTGTATTGTTATACTGTACTCTCCTAATCACTTAGTACAGTGTTCTGCACACAATAAGTGCTCAATAAATATGATTGACTGGCTGACTGACTAATATAGCATTAAGATTCAGACCAAACTGAAGGCAAACAGGGCCATTATAGCCTTCCACCTTCTGTAGGGCTGTGAGACCTGCTGCCACATTTGACTTTTAGAGCAGGTTCATAATAATCCCTAGCACACACAGTATTTAGCATTAAGTGGCTAGGTGGTCCACATAAAGAAGTTTCTAAAATACACTCAGTCCATCAGCACTGAAGCAATGTTGGCTACATAGCACTTACCCTGGGCAGAACAAGGGGAGAGAGTGGACAAAAACAGAATACCCAAGGGAATTCTCTATAGTGAGCTGAGATGAATTACAATATGTTACTCTGTTACACATAATTTTTAGCTTCCCTGAAAGCACTGATAATTTCTTACTTAGCTAGGCAAGGCTCATTTATTTCTCTACAAGTTTTACTCGTGCAAGGGCTGAGGGAGTGAGCACAATTCTGGAGTTTCAGATTTCTTAATATTTCACAAAATGAAAAGAAAGTAGATATTTGAAATACAGGACCCACTATGGTGTTCTGTTCCATGTTCATGTTCAGTAGACGTTGTTAATGACGATAAGTGATGTTTTCTTTTCTAATATTGATTTCTGTCATTTAAGCCAATAACCATTGTATGTAAAAAAACACCTTCTTCCATCCCCTTAGTTAAATGCTATCTGAAGAGATATCACTTCATTTAAAAAGATAGAGATCTACGAAGTATCAACAGGACAACCAAATAATGGTATTTGTTAAGTCCTAACTATGTGTCCAGCACTATATTAAGCACCGAGTTAGATATAAAATAATTGGCTTTGACACTGCTCTGTCCTTCATGGGGCTGACAATCTAAGGGGGAGGGAGAACAAGTATTGAATCCCCATTTTACAGATAAGGAAACTGAGGCTCAAGGAAATAAAATGATTATCCCAAGGTCATACAGCAGGTAAGTGACAGAACAAGAATTAGTACCCAGTCCTCTGATTCTCAGGTCCATGCTATTTCCCCTGGGGCATTCAACTTCTCACTGCATGAATGAATCTGGCCCAGGCATAGTAAAAAAAAATATGCATAGAAAAGTGGGTAACTTAAAATGAATTACTCCAAAGCTAAGGAAATTATTATGTGATTAAATTGGGCTCACTAAATTTGTTGTGACTTTTCTGGATACCTTGGAAGATTGGTGTTAGGTATTAGCAGAATAACTTTTTAAATTTTTTTATGGTATAATGTATCAAACACTCTTCTAAGTGCTGGGGTAGATACATGATAATCATGTTGGACACAATCCCTGTCCCAAATAGGGCTCACAGTCTGTCTAAACTGGAGAAAGGATTTAATCCTTATTTTACAGTTGAGATAACTGAGGCACAGAGCAGTTAAGTGAATTATCCTAGGTCACACAGCAGAGAAGTGGCTGAGCCAGCATTAGAAATCATGTCCACCAATAATAATGATGGTATTTGTTAAGCGCATACTATGTGCCAAGCACTGTTCTAAGTTTTAACTCCCAGGCTCATGCCCTGCAGAGCTAGTGTTTTCAGCAGAGTATAGATTGTCTCTTTAATCAATCAATCAATAGTATTTATTGAACAATTATGTGCAGAGCACAGTACTAAGCACTTGTTTAGTGAAAAGTACTTGGTATCAACCACTGGAGATCTTGGCTCTCCAAGCCAAAAACATTTCCATTTTCTTGGCTTGAATGTTTTATGGCTACCAAGTCATTATGACTTCCTCCATCTCATTTCCAAAGGAATGGGTTCTCAGCCAAGAACAACCTTATCATGCTTTTTTTTCTGCCTTAGTAGCACAGGGGTATGTTTTGCTATGTTCAGCAAGATTTTCCACTCAACTACAAGTAGTCTAAGAAAAGAAATCTTGCCTTCTATGTTATAGTTGCTGCTTCTAGATACTATTCATAATGGTATGTAGAATTAGTTAATAGTATTCACTGAGCTAGTGTTCAATACTGTGTGCAAAGTATAGCACTCTACTAGTTGTGTGAAAGAACACAGTTGCATTAGGTAGACTGTTCCTGCCTCTGAGGAACAGATTGACAGATCAAACCATTTGCAAATAGTTTGAGGAAGAGAAAAAAAAAAACAATGCTACACAATATTAATAGCAGCACTTTGGGAGAGTAACTGTACTCTCCCAAGCACATAGTACAGTGCTCTTCACTCAGTAAGTGCTCAATGACTAATGGTCCCAGGCAAATATAGAACATGCACACAGGAGTCAGCACTGATTTCTAATAATAATAATAATAGTAACAATAGTAATAATAATAATAATGTTATTTTCTAAGTACTTACTATGTGCCAAGCACTGTTCTAAGTGCTGGGGTAGATACATGGTAATCAAGTTGTCCCGCGTGGGTTCACAGTCTTCTTCCCCATTTACATATGAGGTAACTGAGGCACAGAGAAGTTATCAATCAATCAATCAATCGTATTTATTGAGCGCTTACTATGTGCAGAGCACTGTACTAAGCGCTTGGGAAGTACAAATTGGCAACACATAGAGACAGGCCCTACCCAACAGTGGGCTCACAGTCTAAAAGGGGGAGACAGAGAACAGAACCAAACATACCAACAAAATAAAATAGGATAGAAATGTACAAGTTAAATAAATAAATAAATAAATAAATAGAGTAATAAATATGTACAACCATATATACATATATACAGGTGCTATGGGGAAGGGAAGGAGGTAAGATGGGGGGATGGAGAGGGGGACGAGGGGGAGAGGAAGGAAGGGGCTCAGTCTGGGAAGGCCTCCAGGAGGAGGTGAGCTCTCAGCAGGTGAGCTCTCAGAAGTTATGTGACTTGCCCAAAATCACACAGCTGACAAGTGGCGGAGTAGGGATTAGAACCCACAACCTCTGACTCTCAGGTCCGTGCTCTTTCCACTAAACCCTCCTGCTTCTTCTGTATTCCCTGACTCTATAATTCTCCCCAGATGGAAGGTCCACTGAAAAACCAGGAGGAATTAGCTGGTTAATTTCTACCTTCCCAGGTCACGTTGATTCACTTACCCAAAGTACTTATGCATATTAACAACCAGCATTAATTTAATCTTAAACTGATTTTTCACCAAGTGCATTTCTCCACTGCTAAAACGGATGTCTTCAATTGACTGAGTAGCTGAAACTCAGCTCTACCACCAAAAGGAATTATTATTATTGGTGACTAGGAAGCATGTTATGAGGCTGACCTATAGTACATCTTTGCACACTTCTCTCTAGCCACCTCTGGAACGTGTTCCAGGGCTGAACTCTGTATAAAACATTGTCACGGACATCATTTTCCCTTAAAGTCATATCAGATGAACACACCATCACAACTGAGCACTGGTCATTACCATCAACCTGATATTTTTGTCTAGTCCTATGTTTAGTTCAGTGGTAAGAGCTTAACATATACCATCAATCAATCAATGTATTATATTTTTTGAGTGTTTATTGTGTGCAGAACACTTTACTAAGCTCTTGGGAGAGTACAATATAACAGAGTTGGTAGGCACATTCCCTATCATTATTATTACAATGTCTCCTGGATCCATCTTTACTCCCAAACTTAGCACAGTGCTTAGCATCAATCAATCAACGATGTTTATTGAGCACTTTATTGAGAAAATACAATGCAGTAAACTTGGTAGACTTGTTCCCAGCCCACAAGGAGCTTACAGTCTAAAATAAATTGCAGATATGTGCATAAGTGCCATGGGGCAGCGGGTGGGGTGAATATCAAATGCTTCAAGGATACAAATCCAAGTGCATAGGCAAATCAGAAGGGAGTGGGAGTAGAGGAAATTAGGGTTTAATAGGGGAAGTCCTCTTGGATGCGATGTGATTTTAATAAGACTTTGTAGTTTGGGAGAATAATGTGGTGGTTACAGTTTGAATGGAGAATAAAGGGTCAATTTTAGAAATGTTGTGAAGGAATTTGCTGGCATATTGAATAATAATAATAATAATGGCATTTGTTAAGTGCTTACTATGTGCAAAGTACTGTTCTAAGCGCTGGGGAGGTTACAAGGTGATCAGGTTGTCCCATGGGGGGCTCACAGTCTTATGCAGTAGTCAAGGCAGGATAGGATACATGCTTGCATCAGCATGGTCGCAGTTAGGGTGGAGAGGAAAGCGAAGGTTTTAGCGGTGCTGTGAAGGATTTGATGACAGATTGAACATGTGGGTGGAATGAGAGAGGTGATTCAAGGATGATGCCAAGGTTACAGGCTGGTGAGATAGGGAGGATAGCGGTGTTTTGGGAAAGATATGGGGAGAATAGGGTTTGGGTGGAAAGATAAGAAGTTCAGTTTTGGAAATATATGTTTTTAGGTGTTGGTAGGACATCTAAATCGATATGTCTCGAAGGTCGGAGGCAATGTTAGATTGCAGAATAGGAGAGAGGTCAGGGCTGGAGATGTAGGTTACGAAATCATCTGCAAATTGATGTACAGCCACTTCAACATGAGTCTCCTTTCATTGGAAGTGCTCACCAGTGTGAACCCCATTTCAGAGGACACACTCACCAATGTGAACCTTCTTTTTGGCAGGCATACTCACACATTGACCCCCCTTTTGGAAGACATAGTCACAGTCTTGACCCCCTTTTTGGCAGACAGCTAGAGAGACAGATTTTTTCACTACCAGCCCTTCACTCCAAGCTAAGTTCTCACATCTGGCAATGACCCCATACCAAAGCAGCAACCCCACATAGCGTTGTTCCTTATATTAATTATTTTCTTCCCGCTCTCTCTCAAGAGCCTCCTCCTCCCCGCATCTACCCTCCTGCTCCACCCTCGCTTAACTCAGCCTTTCCCCTCTCCCCCAGTACCCTTCTCCCATCTGGTCCTTGTCAGCCAAGGGCACATCCATCCTTGCGCTAAGTGGCACAGGCGGTCCATGGTTGAAGGGTCCCCCAGCCCCAGACATGCCTGCTGCTCCCCTCGCCCCACTTCCCCAGGCTCTGTGCTATCATGAGATGTTCTATGATGACCTGGACCAATAATGAAATAATTAGAATTGTAGCTTTTTTTAATGAGAGTATTTACAAATGTTAAATTTGCAAGGGGGTCATCTTTCTCAGTCTAGTCAGATTGAATATTGGAGAAGCAGCATGGCTCAGTGGAAAGAGCATGAGCTTTGGAGTCAGAGATCATGGGTTCAAATCCCGACTCCGCCGTCAGCTGTGTGACTTTGGGCAAGTCAGTTGACTTCTCTGTGCCTCAGTTACCTCATCTGTAAAATGGGATTAAAACTGTGAGCCAGCCGTGGGACTACCCGTGTGATTACCTTGTAACCTCCCCAGTGTTTAGAACAGTGCTTTGCACATAGTAAGCACTTAACAAATGCTATTATTATTATTATTATTACTATTATTATTATTATTATTATTATATGTGGGTTGAATGAGAGAGCTGAGTCTAGGATAATGCCAAGTTTAGGGACCTGTGAGACAGGGAAGATACTGTTGTCTACAGTGGCCAGAAAGGCAGTGTGAGGATGAGGTTTACATAGGAAGTGAGAGTTCTGTTTTGGACCAGTTAAGTTTGGGTCATCATCAGGACATCCTAATTTTACAGATGAGGAAATTGAGCCATAGAGAAATTAATTGACTTGACCTAAGTCCCACAGCAGGTTAGTGGCAGAGCTGGGATTAGAACCCAGATCCTTTGACTCCCAGGCATGTGTTCTTTCCACTAGGCCTTACTGCTTCTTATTGGACAGTCTTAAATCCCCAAGAGATCAGGTGATACAGGGATCTTACAGTTCTTGGAGTTTTGCTCTGTATTATTAGCATCTGACTATGTGCTTTAGATTGGATCGATGCTTTTTTTATTCTGTAACACTTCACCAAGTTCCAAAGCCAGTTTCAGCAGTCTCTGCCTACAAATTTGGGTCTCTCCATACCAGTTTATTACTGTCTTTTTTATCACCTAGGACGGAGAGAGGGCCCTGCTGTTGTATATTAACTCTCTGTCCATGCGGAGAAGAAGTGTGGCCTAGTGGACAGATCATGGGCCTCTGAATCAGAGGATCTGGGTTCTAATCCTGGCTCTACCATGTGCAGGCTCTGTGACCTTGGGCAAGTCACTTAACTTCCCTGGGCCTCAGTTTTCTCATCTGAAAATGGGGGTTTAATTCCTGTTATCCCTCCCCCTTAGACTGTGAGCCCTAGGTTAGACAGGAACAGTGTCCATGCTGATTCTCTGTTTCTACTCTAGTGCTTGGCACATAGTATACGGCAAACAAATAACACAACTATTATTATTATGCTGTTGTTCATATTTTCTCAACCAAATTGCACTGCAGATATTGCTAGGTGTTTCTCAAGCAGTGATATTGGTTGAAATTGAGAGAGATGACTAGAGAAGAAAGTTTCTTCACTACGTGAATTGTCTCTCAATGTTGTATGTGTGCACATGTATGAATATATGTTTACAAATGTGCAGGTAGTTATGGAAATGATGTGGGTGAAAGTATGTAAGCGTAAGTAAGCATTCAGTCAATATGATCAATTAATTGAGTGTGTGTGTGTGGACTTGATGTTAATCTTCAGAAGCTCAGATACAAGCTTTTCAGCCACCTACATCTCATCAAATTATTTTTTGATAGAGAAGCATTGTTTTTGGCACTGAAGTAGGGACCTGGAAATGGGACACTGGCGTAGATCAAATGCAACTCAGGCTAGCTTGAGAGGTTGAATTTATTACTATCAGGACAGGTTGCTGTTTTCATTTCTTTAGGGGACTAGGTGCCTCTTGGAGCTAGTCACTGAATTAAATATTTCAGCTGGAAACAATGCGGGCTTGTTTGGGGATTCCTTCACAGTCTTATAGAAAGAGCTATGCACTGCATATGCTAAAGGTGACTCAATGGTGTTGTGCCAACAGGTGCTTTAAAAACATAGATCAGAGTATTCTTTCCCCATGATTAATCACATGAATTCTTCTCCTAGTTTTGTTTAAGGTACATGTGTGATTTAAAATGTTCAAATCAAATTATACCCATTAAAGGATTTATGCTAAGAATAAAAGGTGGAACATTTTTAAAATTGATAAAAGTCAGTCCTACAAGGAGGGATATTTTACATCTGCAAAGCAGCTATTGTTGAAAGATAAGCTACAAAATTTTAAAGGCACTCAACAGATTGAAAATCAATGTTTCTCAACATCTAAAATTATAGCCTGGCTGCAAAAGCATCATGCTCTATGAAATATAGTTGATGTTTAGAGCCTTTTTATTTTATTTACTATTTAAAGCACACAACAGCTAGTTAAACAACTACTTATAAAATATATTTAATGTTTAGAGGCACTCAGTGTGGTTATAAAATGATTTTTAAGGGTATGCAAACATGGCCCGTTAACCACATTTCATGAACTATAGTTCCCCCTGGAAAAGCAAAACATTTTCCTTGGCATCCTGCAGTAGCATACGCATCCTGAACCTGGTAAATGGTCTGCTCTGCATAAACGGGCTGACTTACTGGCTTCTGATGGAAGCCACTTTAGGGTGTAACTAGAGAGATCAATATGACTCTCCATAAATGATAGAGTTCCATGCACTCCAAGGCCGTTAGAGATTCTCAGATGAAGAACTGCTTGACAAAGGGAGCGGAATTAAACATCAAAACCCAGGAAAGAGGGAGGGAGTGTCCAGTCTCCTCACCATGAGTGGAAGATTTATGCACAGCTGCATGCATTCTCAAAGCCCAGAGAGGAGGTTTGAACAGGGCCTACTTGGTTCAAGAGCTCATCTGCTATGAAAATATGTGGGTCATCTAATGGGGGAAGGAGAAAAACTGTTTCCCTTGGGTAACACTTTTAAAATAAGCAGCATGGAAAACCATCATGCCTAGTGGAAAGAGGACAGGCCTGGGAGTCAAAGGACCTGTGTTCTAATCCCAGCTCCATCACTTGTCTATTGTGTGACCTTGTGCAAGTCACATAACGTCTTTGGGCCTTAACTACTTCACCTGTAAAGTGTGACTAAATACCTGGTTTTCCTCCTTCCATAGTCTGTGAGTCCCATGTGGGACAGGGACTATGTCCAACCTCATTTGTTTTTATCTACTCTAGCAGTTAGAAGAGTGGTTGACCCATAAAAAGTGTTTAACAAATGCCAAAAAAAGAAAAAAAAATCTGCAGAGGGAGCACATGCTGATGGAGGGGGAGGGAAACTCAGGGGTGGCTCATACAAAGGAAAGTTCACCAACGGGTTCTCCTCAACCACGCCCTGGGTTTGCAATGCCTTCCCTGCCCCGACTCGTCCAGTTCTCTCCCTCCCTGCTTGGATTCGAAGAGTGCTCGACCTCTCTCCCCTCCCACGCTTTCCTCCGATGGCCTTGCCAACAACTTTAGCTGGCACAATAGAAACCATCAGGCAGGAGTTTCCAAAATCTCTCCATTGCGTTCCTCACCACTCTACTGCTCCTTCTGCCTCTTTTTCTGTCTTCCTCGTTTTCTCTCGAGAGGAAGTCTCATATCTGTTCTCTTAGTTGAATCCCTCTTCCAGTGCCCCTGACCTTCTCACCTTCTTAAAATACATGCTCGGATTCTCCTCCTCTGCCTTAGTCTTAGCTTTAACCTGTCTCTTTCAAATATTTCCTCCCCTCTGCCTTCAAAAACCCTCAGGTTTTCCTTAAACTATAAAAGCCTTTTCTTCATCGCACTGTTCCCCTCCAACCAGCACCCCATCTCCCTCCTCCTAGGTTTATTGGTTAGAGCCCGGGCCTAGAAGTCAGAAGGATTCTAATCACGGCTCTGCTACTTGTCTGCCATGTGACCTTGGGCAAGTCACTTAACTTTTCTGTTTCAGTTCCCTCATCTGTAAAATGGGGATGAAGACTGAGAACTCTATGTTGGACAGGGAATACGTCTAGCCCAGTTACCTTGAATCTACCCCAGTGCTTAGCACAGTGTCTGACATACTGTTAAGAGCTCAATAAATAACACAATTATCATCATTATTATTATTACTGACCTTGAACAGATTATATACACCAGCTTCCCTCCCTCTCCAGGTATTCACTTTTGGACGCTTTATGATCTGATTTTGATGTCTTTCACTCCGATGAGGCCATGCTCCGATGAACTCCTTAGAGATGCATGGAGTGGGCTCCACTCTATCCTAATCTTCTCTGCTTTCTCTGCTGCCTTCAAGCCTGTACAACCTTACTTCCTCTTTGGAACACTTTCAAATCTCACTTGCGGCATCTGTGATGGTCTTTCTGCCTTCATATCTAGTCGGCTGGTAAATCCTGCTGTTTCTTCCTCTGTAACATTTCATTTATTCATTCAATTGTATTTATTGAGCACTTACTGTGTGCAGAGCACCGTACTAAGCACTTGGGAAGTACAATTCTGCAACAGAAACAATCCCTGCCCACAACAGGAACATCTCCTAAATGGGTACTTCCCTCTCCATTCAAGCAGCTGCTCCTTGAGCCAGGACTTGGCTAGATCATGTCGATTGTTGCCCCTGCCTTTTCTCTGGTCTCTCAGCCTACAGCCTTTCCCCTTACTCAGAACATCTTCAATGGCCTTGCATAGATTACCTCTTTCCAGTATCTCATGGTACACTTTTCACCGCTCCTCAAAAACCTCCAGGAGCTATCCAACTTCATCTGCATCAAGCAGAAACTTCTTACCATTGACTGCAAATTGCAGTCTTGTCTTAGGCTGTTGAGTCATCTCCAACCCATAGCTACTCCCTGGACACATCTCTTCCAGAACACCCCACCTCCATCTGCAATCATTCTGGTAGTGTATCCCTAGAGTTTTCTTGGTAAAAATGCAGAAGTAGTTTACCATTGCTTTCTTCTGAAATGTAAACTGTCTCACCCTTCTACTCTCTCCCATGCCCCTGCTGCCCAGCACAGGTGAATTTTGACTTGTAGAAGATTGCCTTCCACTCACTAATCACTGCTTTAGCTAGGAATGAAATGGGTATGTCTCTGCTTGAGTCTCCCTCCCGAAGCTGAGACAGATAAAGTACTGGAAACCCTCCAGCTGTGATTCTGAGAGGGGGAAAAGTGTAGTAAATGTTATTTAATAAGCACCTACTGTTTGCAGAGGACTATATTAAACTTTGGGGAAAAAATACACTGGTGAGATTTAGGCACAGATCCCAGCCCTTCTCAATCTATTAGATAGGGAGGGTTTGGCAGCAGACACATAAGAAACAGCGAAAACAATAGAAACACAGAAAGATTAAAGCTCAAAGTCCAGCAATTTGGCTGGCAAAGGGGACCGGTAGGGGGCCTCATGATGGTCCTGTCCAGGATATCTAGAATCCAGTTGCAACCAAAATCTCCCTAAAATCGTGAGTTTTGTGGCTGCATGTGCTGCACGGGTCCCTTAAAGCCCCCACATCAGCAGCAAAAGCAGCAGCCTTGTCAAGAATGAGGGCCTTGGATGGCAGCATAGGGAGAAACCTTCGGTCCCCTGTGGTTTCCCTCTGTGGTTTGGTGAGGTGGGAGGCAAAGAGGACACTACCACAGCTTTTTTACAGTATTTTATAAGCTCTTAGTATGTATCAAGTGCTGTTCTACATGCTGGGGTAGATATAAGCTTATCAGGTTGGACACAGTGCTTGTGCCACATGGAGTTCACACTCTAAATTGGAGGGAGGAAGATTTAATCCCCATTTCACAGATGAGGTAACTGAGGCACAGGGAAGTAAAGTGACTTGCTCAATGTCACACAGCAAGCAATTGGCAGAGTCTGGATTAGAACCCAGGTCCTCTGACTCCCAGGCTCATATTTATTCCACTAGGCCCTGCTGCTTCAAGGCTTGAGTCCATCGCAACCCTGTGGGTTGCTGAGCATGCTGAGAGCCCTCAAAGCTGTACACCAGCTCTTTCCATCTTACTTAGCTGTTCTCTTTGTCCACTTTGCCCACTGTAGACTGTAAGATCCTTTTGGGGAGGGGTGACACTGGCCTTATAGTAGTGACCTTTCCCAAATGCTTATTACAGTGTTCTACAAATAGTTGACACCCAATTAATGCCATATTGATTGATTCTCCTTACCTCACACTCTTTGGTCCTTTCAAACTCACCCTCTAAATTGTTCTGCTCTCAACTCTACCACTTCCAACTCCTTGCTTGTTCTCACAGGCTGGAACTTTCTCCTCCACTACGTCCACTGTGTTTAGATCCCTTCTAAAATTCTACTTCCTCCCCAGTTAATTTCTAACATCAGAAATCAGTTGCATCAGCCACCCTCAGCACTAATGAACTTTAATCCTATTCTCAGGACTATTCATTCAGTTGTATTTATTGAGTACTTACTGTGTGCAGAGCACTGTACTAAGTGCTTGGGAGAGTACAATACAGCAATAAACAGTTGCATTCCCCACCCATAATGGGCTTATGGTCTAGAGTGGGGGAAGCAGATATCAGTACAAATAAATAAACATGTACATAAGTGCTGTGGGGCTGGCAGTGGAGAAGAGCTAAGAGAGCAAGTCAGGGCGATGCAGAAGGAAGTGGGAGATGAGGAGAAATGGGGTTTAGTTTGGGAAGGCCTCTTGGCTGAGTTGTGCCTTCAATAAGGCTTTGAAGGAGGGAAGAGTAATTGTCTGTTGGATTTGAGGAGGGAGGGTGTTCCAGTCCAGAGGCAGGATGTGGGCTAGGGGTTGGCGGCGAGACAGGCAAGATCGAGGCAAGCTTAGCACTAAAGGAGCGAAGTGTGCAGGCTGGGTTGTAGAAGGAGAGAAGTGAGGTGACGTAGGAGGGGGCAAAGCGGTGGAGAGCTTTGAAGCCAATGGTGAGAAGTTTTTGTTTGATGTGGAAGAGGATGGGCAACCTCTGGAGTTTTTTGAGGAGTGGGGTAACATGTCCTGAATGTTTTTGTAGAAAAATGATCCAGGCAGCCCAGTGAAGTATGGACTGGATTAGGGAGAGACTACGTATGTAGATGCATGTATATATTTTTCTTTACATATAATTTACATGTTTATCTGTACATTTAGTTTGTTTTTTGTTATTTGTCTTTTGCTTTTATGGTATTTGCTAAGTGCTTACTGTATTCTAGGCATCGTATCAAGCACTGGGATAGATTCAAGCTAATCAGGTTGAATGCAGTCCATGTCCCACATGGAGTTCACAGTATTAATTCCCATTTGACAGAGGCAGAGAGAAGTTAAGCGACTTGCCCAGTGTCACACAGCAGAAAAACGCCAAAGCCAGAATTAGAACCTAGGAGCTTTTGACTCCCAGGCCCCTGCTCTATCCACTGGGCCAGCTGCAGTTTTGTCCAGATGTGCATGAACTGCTTCCTGCCTTATAGTTGCTCTTCTTCCAGCTTTCACTATCTATAAATCATATTTAACTGTTCCACACAATTAGAATGTAAGGTCACTGAGATCAGGGGATATGTGTTTTGCTGCCCTTATATTCTTCCAAATGCTTAATACAGTGTCTAGTACTGAGCAGAGTACTCAGCTCAGTACTCAGCAGGCATTCAAAAAATGTTATCAATTGATGAATGATTAATCAATTGATCAATCACATTGTAATAATAATAACTGTAGTATTTGTTAAACACTTACTATGTGCCAAGCACTGTACTTAGCACTGGGCTAACTATATGCTAATCAAGTCAGATACAATCCCTATCCCACAGTCTGAGGGCTTACAGCCTATCGTAGTGTCCCGGCCTCTTTATGACTGTGAGTCACAAAATTACTATTTAGTACAGTGAATCTGAATTTTAGAGCAATTCTACCCAATCCATCTAAGTGCAATAGTTAACATGAATTGGCTAAGCAGGACCACTGATAATGAACTCTGGAAAACTGTCAGATCACCAGCATCAAACAAAGGCTAATCCCATCCCACCTTCACAACACATTCAAGGGGGATGAATGCCAACAGGATACCCAAACAGCTCCTCTATAGTGAGAAACCATGAAAAGGGAGGATAAAAGAAATGCTTTTTAACGCGGTGGAAAAGCAATAGGTATTTGGAAGACAGCCTCAAAAGACAGTCCATCCATACACAAACACACACGCCAACCGACACACAAACCCACAAATGTACACGTGTGACCCTTCCATTTTGTTCTCTGGAATGTGATATTTGGTAATATTCTCAGGCAAGACACCTGTTGTAGTTCCTCATTTTTTTTTTCAGTGGCATAATTCTAGTTTTAGAGGTCTATATCTCTTGGGTTTCAGTTGCTGATGTTGAAGCAGGGATCAAACATCTATTTGCAAGCTTATTCTGCTCCTCTTACCATTAAACTATCCCAAAATACAGGATGGAAGAATTCCAACCAGTGAAGTTGATCTTCCTCACTTCCTGCCGCTGATGCCAAGACCGAGACATCAAAATGCTAAGGAATAGCTCCCTCGGCTTCAAGGCTGTCCATCACCTCGCCCCCTCCTACCTTCCCTCCCTTCTCTCCTTCTACAGCCCAGCCCGCACTCTCCGCTCCTCTGCCGCTAATCTCACCGTGCCACGGTCTCGCCTGTCCCACAGTCGACCCCCGGCCCACGTCATCCCCCTGGCCTAGAATGCCCTCCCTCCCCACATCCACCAAGCTAGCTCTCTTCCTCCCTTCAAGGCCCTACTGAGAGCTCACCTCCTCCAGGAGGCCTTCCCAGACTAAGCCCCCCCTTCCTCTCTCCCTCCCCCCTCAACCTCCCCCGCCTTACCTCCTTCCCTACCCCAAAGCACCTGTATATATGTATATATGTTTGTACATATTTATTACTCTATTTATTTTACTCGTACATATCTATTCTATTTATTTTATTTTGTTAATATATTTTGTTTTGTACTCTGTCTCCCCCTTCTAGACTGTGAGCCCACTGTTGGATAGGGGCCGTCTCTGTATGTTGCCAACTTGCACTTCCCAAGCGCTTAGTACAGTGCTCTGCACACAGTAAGTGCTCAATAAATACGATTGATTGATTGATTAAGGTAGAATCTAGAATATTGATGTAAAGTGACATTGGCCAATGAATTTCAGTTATGAATGTTTTTAGGTTGGAGGGGTAATAAATAATCATCCTAAGGCAAAGTTTCAATCTGAACCTGGTATACTTCACCCCACACAGTTTTCAGGAAATATCAATTGTGGCAAAGTAGGGTCTCCATACTCTACTGCTTAACCAGATTTTCAGACTTACCAATTTAACTGTGGCTTGGAAAGATGACGTAGGTTTGGAAAGGTGTGTTTGTGAACTTTCCCAGTCTATGGAGGAGCTATGTCCTATTTCCTTGGACATTTCAGGTATAGTTGAGCTTTAAACTTATTTTATGGGAATTCACACTGTAACAGGGAAGAGTATAATTAATTTTAATGTCTTTCTCCCCCACTAGCTTGTAAGCTCATCAAGGGCAATTGATCTTGTCCACCATCTCTACTCTACTATCTCAAGTCTTTAGCACAGTGCTCAGCACACAGCAATATCTCAGTCAATACATATTCCCTATTCGCTCCAGTAAACCTGATCAATCAATACTATTGCTGGATTGATTGATGAGGTTTACTGGGCTGAATGGAGATTCTTGTCTCCATTCTGAGAATATTAATTGAAAGTTCTGCCATAAATGTCAGTGAT
Source organism: Tachyglossus aculeatus (assembly GCF_015852505.1). Lineage (NCBI taxonomy): Eukaryota > Metazoa > Chordata > Mammalia > Monotremata > Tachyglossidae > Tachyglossus > Tachyglossus aculeatus. Next base: position 60,707,408 of record NC_052072.1, read on the forward strand.
TAGGTAAACTGATTTGGAAAATAATTGATTAAATTGCAGTGAATTATTCAATGACTTGAGCACTTACCCCTAGCACAGCATGTACTAGTGCTTGGGAGAGTATGATAGACTTAGAAAACATGAACCAGTGCTTAGAACAGTGCTTTGCACATAGTAAGCGCTTAACAAATACCAACATTATTATGAACCCTGCCCTCTAGAAGTTGATATCGAGGATAAGGATGTCCTTTACTATAGTGATCTAGGATTCAGCAGCAGCAATATTACTAAGAGGAGTAGGAGGAAGAGGAGGAGTAGAAGGATTAAATTCTGGACCTGGGTTCTAATCTCAGATTTCACTTACCTGCTGTGTGATCTTGGGCATATCACTTAACGTCTCTATGCCTCAGTTCCCTCATTTGCCAAATGGGGATTCAAAAACCTGTTCTCCCTCCTACTTAGCCTGTGAGTCCCCTGTGTGACCTGATTACCTTTTATCTTAGTATAATGCTTGACGTACAGTTTGTGCTTAATAAATACTATATTATTACTAGGAGTAGTTGGGAATTGGGAATTAGATGCTGACCTTGTCCATTGGAGGTCTCATGAATCTACTACTTTAACACAGCAAGGATGAGGACTGATAACAGAAAGCCCAGGGTAGATATCGGAGTTTCTGGTAAGTCAATATCCAGCAGCAGAAGAGAGAGAGAACAGGAGAGGGAATAGGGGAGGGGAAGGGATGGGGATGTTTAGGGAGCTTCAGGGAGGAGAAGAAGCAGGAAATGGGAAGAGATACATTCATTTGGTAGCCAGAACTCCACAAGACTTCTGCTCCTGCTTGCTTTGCATCACTGTAGCTTTATCAGATTTTTCTGACCTCTTGAGTTTCCTACAGCTTCCTCATTCTGGTGCACCACCCAACAATGTAGGCCCCTCCACCTGTCAATTCATTTTTTCATTCAGTCGTATTTATTGAGCATTTACTGTGTGCAGAACAAAGAATACAATATAATAATAAACAGACACACAATCCATCAATAGTATTTATTGAGCACTTACTGTGTGCAGAGCGATGTACTAAGAGTTTGGGAGAGTACAAGTTTGGTAGACATTTTCCCTGCCCACAAGGAACTTACAGTCTAGAGGGGGAGATAGACATTAAAATAAATAGTGGATATGTATATAGGTGGTGTGGGGCTGAGGGTGGGGTGAATATGTAGGGAAAAACAGTGTGGCCTAGTGGAAAGAGCACAGGGCTCAAAGTCAGAGGACTGTATGGTGTAGTGGATAGAACATGGGCCTGGGTGTCAGAAGGTCTTGGGATCTAATCCTGGTTCTGTCACTTGTCTGCTGTGTGGCTTGGGCCAGTCAATTCATTTCTCTGTGCCCCAGTTACCTCATCTGTAAAATGGGGATTAAGACTGTGAGCCTCATGTGGGACAGGGACTGTTCCCAACCCACTTTGCTTGTATCCACCCCAGTACTTAGTACAGTGCCTGGGACATTGTCAGCACTTAACAAATGCTACAGTTATTATTATTATCACTATTAATAATAATCTTGGCTCTACCACTTGTCTGCTATGTGACTAGTCAAGTCACTAAACTTTTCAGTGCCTCTGTTACTTCATCTGTAAAAACAGGGATTAAGACTGTAAGGCCCATGTGGTGCATGAACTGTATCCAACTTGATTATCATTTATGTATCCCAGAGCTTAGTACAATGACTGGCACATAGCAAGCACTCAAATACCATTAAAGAACTATCAAGGGCTTAAAGGGTAGAGGTCCCAGTTCATAGATTGTGCAGAAGGGAGAGGGAGTAGGAAATGAGGGCTTAGTCAGAGAAGCACTCTTGGCAAAAGTGTGATTTTAAGAGGGCTTTGAAAATGGGCAAAATGATGGTCTGTCATGTATGAAAAGGGAGGGAATTCCAGGCTGGAAGGAGGATGTAAGCAAGGGGTTAGCAGTGAGATAGGTGAGATTGAGGTACAAATGTACCTCTAATACATTGGTATTAGAAGAACAAAATGTGTGCGCTGGGTTGCAGTAGGAAATCAGTGAGGTTTGATAGAAGGGAGGGGGCTGATTTAATGCTAAAAAGTCAAAGTGTGATTTTAAGAGGGCTTTGAAAATGGGCAAAATGATGGTCTGTCATGTATGAAAAGGGAGGGAATTCCAGGCTGGAAGGAGGATGTAAGCAAGGGGTTAGCAGTGAGATAGATGAGATTGAGGTACAAATGTACCTCTAATACATTGGTATTAGAAGAACAAAATGTGTGTGCTGGGTTGCAGTAGGAAATCAGTGAGGTTTGATAGAAGGGAGGGGGCTGATATAATGCTAAAAAGTCAATAGTAAGGAGTTTCTGTTTGATGCTGAAGTGAATGGGCAACCACTGGAGTTTCTTGGGGGGTGGGAAAACATGGAATGAATGTTTTTGTAAAAAACCTCTCTTGACTCTAAGAGTTGATGGGTGGTGAAAAGAGCTGCTTCAATGCCAGAAGACTGACTGTGACCCAGAACCTCTCTGCGTATGATTGTGCTGATGAAGAGATGAAGGGATGAAGGGAGAAGAGGAGTCACCCAAAGAGCAGTAAGCCAGAGGGGAACATGAAGATTCTGAAACAGCACCAGGGTGGGTGATTAGTGACTAAGTCAAGTCACTGAAGAAAGTGAAGAATAGAAGGTTCTTTAGAATACATGTCTGTGCATTCTATCTTTTCTTGTAGCTCAATTCTGAAGTACACATCTCCCCTGGCTTAGAAACCTCTACTAGAATCCCACCACGGACAGATTTTATGCTTCATCCAGAAATCAAGGCCCTGAAAAAGGGTTTTTGAAATGCATCCTCCCAGTGGTTCAGGGAAAACTTGAGAAATAGAAGGGTCGTTTTTCTTTTTCAATAGCTGGAAGGCTCCTCTAGACCTCAGGAAATCTTGAAATAAAACCCAGAATGAATTAAATCATTTACCTATCAATGGATTCAGAGCAGTGTAACTGTTTTCCAGTTTGTTTTCTTGGCTTATGTGCATGACTTGGGTGCATGGTCCCAAAAGTCTTGCATCTTAGAGCTTGGTTAACGTTTCATATGCCAGAAGCTGTTTTATCTACCTGCAATAAGGCTATTATTCTTATTAGTAATGGGAGTAGTAGTAGTTACTGTGTTTTATGGTAAGCAATTACTATGTGCCCAACACTGTGCTGATAGTTGCAAATTGGTTCACATTCTAAGTAGGAGGGAGAATAGATTCTGAGTCTCCATTTTGCAGATGATGGGACTGATGCACGTAATACAGTGCTCTGCACATGGTAAGCGCTCAATAAATATGATTGAATGAATGAATGATGCAACAGAGAAGTGAAGTGATTTGTCAAAGGTCACTCAACACGTAAGTGGCCTTCCCAGACTGAGTCCCCTCCTTCCTTTCCCCCTCCTCCCCTCCATCCCCCCCCGCCTTACCTCCTTCCCCTCCCCACAGTACCTGTATATATGTATATATGTTTGTACATATTTACTACTCTATTTATTTTACTTGTACTATTCATTCTATTTATTTTATTTTGTTAATATGTTTTGTTTTGTTGTCTGTCTCCCCCTTCTAGACTGTGAGCCCGCTGTTGGGTAGGGACCGTCTCTATATTTTGACAACTTGTACTTCCCAAGCGCTTAGTACAATGCTCTGCACACAGTAAGTGCTCAATAAATACGATTGATTGATTGAATGAGTGAAGTGGCAGATCTGGGATTAAAACCCAAGTCCTCTGATTCCCAGGCCCATGCTCTTTCCAACAGGCCATACTGCTCATCTAGTAATAATTATAATACCTTGACTTTTTATAGTTCTCTCCTTTTTCCAAGGTTCTTTCACATCAATTATGTCTATTTACAAGGCAGAGATATGAATAATATGCTTGGTCAAATGTATTGTCAAAGGTTTGGTTCCTTGCAACCACTAAAGCTTTCTGTTACATTTGTGGAAACTTTGCGTAAATGCTCTATGATTTGGGCACAGTTAAAGGATTTGTGGATTGCTGAAATGAGATGTATTGAGAGGAACTGTGGTTGGTGAGGTTGGAAGAATGGAGTCGGGAGTCCTGAGTTCATATTCTAGCTATGATGTCATAGCAGACATTGGTGATGATTTCATAATGACAGTAGGGATGGAGTTCATAATAGAAATCACTGTGGTATTTGTTAAACACTTACTATGTGTCAAGGACTGCACTAAGCACAAGGGATGATATAAAATAATCTGGTCAGACACAGTCTCTGGAACCTTTGGGCTCACAGCCTAAGAAGGAGTGAGAACAGGTATTAAGTTCCCATTTTACAGTTAAGGAAACTGAGACATTGAGGAGTTATGTTGTTTGCCCTCAGTGACATAGCAAGTAAGTGGGGGAACCAAGAATAGAACCTAGTCCCTCTGACTCCCAGGCCTGGGATTTTATACTAGACCATGCTACTTCTGGAAACTGGTGAAGGAGATGGTTTCTGGTACCCCACTGGTGCTCAGGAGAGTGGTTCTCAGCACCAAATTCCCTTCTTATTAAATCATCTCACCTCAATTATAAAACTGGAATTTTAGTATTCTGTCAATAAATAGACAAGGCCAAACTTTGGAGTATATAGAATAAGATCATGGAATTCCTGAGAGTTACAACAAGCAATATTCTCTGCTATTTAGTAACAGATCTTGCAAACCTGACAGGCTGAATTCCCAAAGTGGAGGATATGCCTAAGTCATCATTTAATAACTACTTTATTTACCTAATGACTATCTTATTATCCTAATTGATAACAAGGGGGAAACAAGAAATAAACAGATAAGGCTGCTCACCCACTGTTAGGGTTTGGGCTTGGTATTGTCTAGATGCCAGGTCCAGGTGTTTGGCGGTAAAATTAACCTTTGGCTCCACCTTTGGATGAGATGCCTTTATACTTCAGGAAGAGCTTAATTGCCGCTTCCCTCTTCACATTGCTCTCCGGTCCTCTCATTTCTGAGTGACTCAATCTGCCCACTAATTTAAGAGAAAATGAAAGTCTAAGAAGGAAGAGTGAACAATGGAAAAACTTGAAATCCTGATACACTGGAATCAAGAAGACCACCCCTCCCCAAAAAAATCTTTTTGAAGTCCAGCCCAACTACCCATTTCTGCCTCATCATGTTTGAAATGACTTCAGGGTGCCTTTAGTATCTGAAAATGCTTAGAGAAAATACAATGGGTTCTATGCCCCTTTTGCTTGGGCACACATTGATTATAATTACCATAGAAGCAAAATACTGGGGCATAAATTCTAGCATTAAGAAAATGAAAAAGTTATCAAAATCCAAACTATATTCTGTTTGACTTAGTAGGAGTGATAACACTCATGAAGTGCTTACTGTGTACAGGGCACTATACTAAACACTGGGAAAAAGAACACAAGTGAGAGTTAGGCACAGTCCCTGGCCCTCCAGAGGCTCACAGTCTAAGAATAAGATGGGAGACAGTTTAGTGACAGACACAATGAAATATAAATATAAAACAACATAAAAAGACAGTGGAAAATTTCAGAGTTCAGCAAGTTCAGGCCAAAGCAGCATGACTTCATAGTTAAAGCCGAGTCTGAGAGTCATAGGACCTGGTTTCTAATCTCAGCTCTGCCATTTGCCTGCAGTGTGACCTTGGCCAAGTCACTTAAACTTCTGTATTCCACAGTTTCATCAACTGCAAAATGGGGATTCAATAGCTGTTCTCCCTCATACTTTGACTGTGAGCCCCAAGTGGGACAGGGGTGGAATTAGGCCTGAGTAACTTATATCTACCCTAGCTCTCAGAACTGTGCTTGACACATAGCATTTAACAAATACTATAAAAGAAAAAAAAAAGTGGTAAAATGGACCCGTAGAGGCCTTCTAAATGTTCTGAGGTTGCATGCTGCTACTGCTTCAATCTCTCACAGCCTTCCCTGCGGAGTGCCTGTCAGAAGCAGGGGACCTATGTCATGGTGGGAAGGAGGCAGGGCATTCTAGTTGTTTCTCTAGTACAGATTTATCTACTGGAGGGGGGATTTTTGCTCATGCATCTTGAGGTAAGGATAAACAATTTAGTTTCCCATCTTCATTTCCTGAATGAAAAATGAAGAAAGATCTTGGAAAATCCCTCACCTCAAGACCTGGACTCTGTAGTGTTCCCAGCCCAATAGTTGGTGCTATCCCAGAAAGAAAAGCAGTATTGCCTAGTGGAAAGAGCATGGGAGTGGGAGTCAGAGGGCCTGGGTTCTAATCCTAGCTCTGACACACTGTTGTGTGCCTTTAGGCAAGTCATTTAATTAATTTATCTGTACCTCATCTATAAAATGGGGTTTAAATCTTACTTCCTCCTACTTAGACTGTAAGATCTAAATAGGAACTGTGTCTGGCCTGATTATTTTGTATCTATCCCAGGGTTTAGAAGAGTGCTTGGCACTTGAAAGTGCTTGACAAATGCCCTTATTATTATAAGGAATTTGTACTCCAGAAAACAATCCTTGTTACCTCTCTTGATTTTTTTCTTCTTCCCCCACCATCTCATGTTCCAAGCTGCAGAGAATCAGCATGACTTAGTGGATTGAGCACAAGCCTGGGAGTCAGAAGGTCATAGGCTCTAATCCCGGCTCCACCACTTGTCTGCTGTGTGACTTTAGGCAAATCACTTCACTTCTCTGGACCTCAGTTGTCTCAACTGTAAAATGGAGGTGGAGGTGGTGAACCATGTGGGACAGTGACTGTGTACAAACCGATTTGCTTGTATCCCCCTGGCACATAGTGCTTAACAAATACCAAAATTATTATTATTATAAAACTCCTGCTGCCTTTTGGTGTAGCGTCAAGGCCCAGTTTATGATTTTCCAAATAAATGAAAAACTCCAAATTATCAATTGAGACACAGATGATCCAAACTAGCATATATTTCTACAGAGTTTTTACAGAATGAATCTTTGTGAATGGGAATGAAAATAACTGGAGAAGCAGTGTGGCCTAGGCGATAGACTGGGAATCCGAAAGACCTGGGTTCCAATCCCAGAGACACCACTTGTCTGCTGTGTGACTTGTGCAAGTCACTGAACCTCTCTGTGCCTCAGTTACCTCATCTGTAAAATGAGGATTAAGACAGTGACCCCTAAATGGGACATGGACTGTGTCCAATCTAATTAGTTTATGTCTATCCCAGTGCTTAGTATAGTGCCTGGCAAATAGTAAGGGCTTAACAAATACTATAAAAAAAACAGCAAAAGTACTCAGCCAACTGATATATCTTCCATAAATATTCTAACAGCTCATCTGAATTTCCCAGCACAGCCTCTCTCAGGTATGAGATTAACTGAACTAAGGTCAAACTCAGGGTACTTGTGGCTTCAAAAACTAGGACTGAGCCCCATATAAAGTGAAAATAATATCACTCCCAGTGAGAACCAAGGACATATTCTATCTGAGAAGCTGGACTGCTTCCTCTATTTGAAATCCCACTTGTAGAGATTCTTGGGCCCAGATGCTTTATCACCTGAAATCTGAATCTAGGTTTGAAACAAGCCCCAACACATCAGCTCTGTCAATTCCTATGGAGTCTGTACACATTCTAGCCTATTGATTCACTCAGTCTGTTGCCTGAAGCAAGAGGGAACTAATTAAAAGAAAACAGAGCTTTGAAAATCCTGGGAATCTCTCTGAGACACTGCCACTAACCTCTGGAATTTGAACCACGGACCCATGCAGGAGCAAACAAATCCTTTGCCCATGCCGCTGAGATGAGAGACACATTTGAAAAGAAAATTCAGGACAGTGAAATTCCAGTGAGATTTTAGTCTCGGGGCAAAGCCAAAATTAGAGAGGCAGAAGGAAGATTTAGTAATAATTGGGATTGGATGCAACAGTAAAATGTAATCATTGAATTTCCCAACTGTGACTGCATTAGACCCCCAGTGTTTTCTGCTCCTCTTCTCTGCTTATTTTCCCTTCTACTCTCCCTGTGTCTATTGTGGCTTGCTGTTCGTCCCTCCTCTACTCTCTACACCATTTAGATTTGTCCCTCTCCTCCCTAAGACTCTTTTTCTCTTCTTCGTTTATCTTTGTCCTTCTACTTTCTCAGTCACTCAGTATTTGAGTGCTTTCTCTGTACAGAGCATTGTACTAAACACTTGTGAGACCACAGTACAATAATGTTGTTAGGTATGATCCCTGCCCTCCAAGAGTTTACAACCTAATAGGGAGACCGATTCTAAAATAAATTAGAGGTGGGGGAAGCAACAGAGTTTAAAGATATGGATGTGTGTGTGTGTGTGTGTGTGTGTGTGTGTGTGTGTGTGTGTGTGTGTGTGTGTGTGTTGGGGTGGGGAGGATGGGATTGCTTCTCTATTCCTCCATCAGTTTTCTGAACCCCAAACCTACCCCCCACACCTCCTCGTCCCTCTGTTTTCAGAAGCTCCCTGTGTCGTCCTCTACAGCTCCATTACAATTGAGCCCCAAAGCCCTGCTGTTAACCTTGCATCCCAATGCACCCCATCCCTAGCTCCAGTAGCCACAGAGTTCAAACGCCAGGAAAAGGAAGGGGAAATAGAGCTCTTTTCCCCCTGAACCCTCTCTTTCCTAGAAGGACAGAATACCTGCCAAAAAATGGACTACTGAACTAGGTAGGACAGGATGGAGACTATAGCATGGCCTAATGGACAGAGCAAAGGGCCTGGGAGTAAGAAGGTTATGGGTTCTAATCCCAGGTTGGCCACTTGTCTCTTGTGTGACTTAGGGCAAGTCACTTCACTTCTCTGGGCCTCAGGTTCCTCATCTGTAAAATGGGTACTGGGACTGTGTCCAACCCAATTTGCTTGTATCCACCCAAGCACTTAGTATAGCACCTGGCACATAGTAAGTGCTTAACAAACACCTTTATTATTATTGTTATTACTTCCCAATCAAATTTTATAGAGCATATATTGAATCTGCTTTGATTTTGAAAATCTGATTTCCACCCAGTGATGTGGGACCCCACCCCCCCTAAATTTTGTGGGGGTGGGCAGGGCTATGCCCCACCTAATTCTGTGTGAATCGACTTTTTTACTCCCAGTCAGTGGTCTGTATAGAGCAATTGCTGTGGACAAAGCACTGAACTGAGCACTTAGAAAGGTAGAATATAATAGAGTTGGTGGACATGATCTCCATCCAAATGGAGCTTATACTCTACAGGGGGAGACAGGCATTAAAATAAATTACAGAGAGAAGAAATAGAGTATAAGGCCATGTGCATTACTGTTATGCGGATGGGGTGAGTATCAAAGGTTTTAAGGGGTAAAAGGGTTATTAGGTTATCCTACCCCTTCTCTCCACCACCCCACTGTTGGCTGCTGGGGATTCTAGACTAGGAGCAGCCAGAGTTTCTCTGTACTAGCTGATGCCCCCTGCCTCTTGCCCCTGCTGCTCAGAACTACTGCATCAGGGGTTGCAGAGCTGCCAGGAATTATGGGGTTTAATTTCTTGGCCCCCAAGGGCCCTTGGACCCTGCTGAGGGGGCCTGGCTGGCCAGTCCACTTTTCCCTGACAGGTAGAGGCTGATGAATGGCTCATCCGAGGGCAGGCAGGCTCAGCCCCACTGAGGGGAAGGGAAGGATTCCCACAAGATCATCCAGTCCATCCCCCTGCCCCTAGGCAGGACCACACTGACCACACCCCACTCAGGGGGTAGGGGTAGATCTTTCTAAGGAGGTAGATTCCATTAGACCGTGTGTCCACTCTCCACCCTGACCCAGAATTTGGGCAGCCGAGTTGGCAGCCAGAACGACATGTGTTCTACCCTTCCCCCTACTCTGTTCAGCAATCCTGCCCAGAGTGCAGCCTGCAGGTTTGGAGGAAAGAGTCAGCGAGGGCATTCAGACCCTTGTGATTGTGTGTTGGGAGCAGCCAGGCTGGGAGTTAGGAGAGCTGGGTTTTCATCCCAGCATCTCTATTTGCCTGCTGGGTGACCTTGGGCAAGTTACTTAACTTCTCAGTGCCTTGGTTTCCTCTTCTGGAAAGTCAAATATGGGACTGTGTTTGATCTGATTGTGTTTTATCTCCTCCTGCACCAGGCACGTAGTAAGTGCTTAACAAATACTGCAGTTATAATAGTAATAATAGTGATAATAATAATGGTATCATTATGGTAGCAGTATTCATTCATTCAATCGTATTTATTGAGCACTTACTGTGTGCAGAACACTGTACTAAGCACTTGGGAAGTACAAGTTTGCAACATATAGAGATAGTCCCTACCCAACAGCAGGCTCACAGTCTAGAAGGGGTGACAGACAACAAAACAAAACATATAAACCAAATAAAATAAACAGAATAAATATGTACAAGTAAAATAAATAAATAAATAATAATAATGATGGCATTTATTAAGTGCTTACTATGTGCGAAGTACTGTACTAAGCTCTGGGGAGGTTACAAGATGAATAGAGTAATAAATATGTACAAACATATATACATATATACAGGTGCTGTGGGGAGGGGAAGAAGGTAAGGCCGGGGATGGGGAGGGAGAATAGGGGGAGAGGAAGGAGGGGGCTCAGTCTGGGAAGGCCTCCTGGAGGAGGTGAGCTCTCAGTAGGGCTTTGAAGGGAGGAAGAGAGAAGGGAGGAAGGAAGGGAGAGGGAGGAAGGTATTATTATTATTTGTGATGGCAGGGAATGTGTCTACCAACTCTTGTTGTTCTGTACTCTCCCAATCACTTAATACAGTACTCTGAACACAGAAAGTGCTCAACAAATACGATTAATTGGAGGGTTGTTATTGTTACTATTAATATTGTGAAGATTTAAAATGCAGGGAAGAGCCTCTTTCAGAATAACTTTCACAAGAAGGTGTACAAGCACTCTCTCAGTCTGGTCACAGATTTTTTTTCAAAGAGAGAAACTCAGGATGAAATAGGGCCAATGGTCCCGAACAGAGAGAGCTCCATGATTCAGTGGCCAAGCCAGGAGCCAAGTGATTGGACAGTGATTGGGAATAGGGCTTCAGCTTGTAAGTCTGTTGGGGAGACTTGGGGATTTGTCTGTCAACTCCAGTTACCTCATCCTCTGTTTGGGGACTTAGGAAGCTTTCTTCTGTGGCCGAGGGTGGGGGTGGTTGCATACCCCACCTGGCATCCTGGTATTTCACCTCCTGTTGCTCTGGGAAGTGAAACCAGTTGGTTCACTTTCGGGGACGGGCAAGCTGTCCTCAGGCTTTGATCTCTGCTAAAATGAGAGGAATGTAAGAATACGGGGCGGGCTGGGATTCAGAAGGAAACAGGCCATTCTTTGAACACCGTGTGCTGTGAGGCAAGGCCTCTTCAGAAATCCCTCCACCCATGAATGAGCCAAAGATTCCAGCTGTGCCTCTGAGGTCCACACCTGAGTGGAGTTGGTATAGAAGGGTGTGGGGAACAATGATTACTCTTTAAAAAAATAATCCAGAGCAGCCGTAATGGGCTGAATCAATCAATCAGTCAGTGGTATTTATTGAGTGCTTACTGTGTGCAGAATACTGTATACTAAGCACTTGAGGGAGTACAGTACAACGGAGTTGGTTGTCACATTCCCTACCCACAATTTTCAGGCCCCTTGCTGACCTCCCATCCTCTTGTCTTTCCCCACCCCAGTCCGTACTTCAGTCTGCTGAGCGGATCAATTTTCTACTAAACTGTGCAGTCCATGTTTCCCCACTCCTCACGAACCTCCAGTGGTGGCCTATCTACCTTCACATAGAACAGAAACTCCTCTCCATTTGTTTTAAAGCACTCTATCACCTTGCCCCCTCCTACCTTACCTCGCTGTTTTCCTACTGTTATCCAGCTCAGAAATTTCGCTCTTCTAATGCCAATCTACTCACTGTAGCTTGATCTAGTTAAGGTGTCTTGCCTCCGACCTCTCACCCATGTCCTGCCTCTGACTTGGAACACTCTCCCTCTTCGTATCTGACGGACAACCACTCTCCCTGGCCTTCAAAGCCTTATTGAAGGCCTATCTCCCCCAAGAGGCCTTCCCTGACTAAATCTCATTTCACCCTTCCCCCCCACACCCGCCTCTGCATCATCCTTGCATTTGGCTCCTCATCCTTTATTCACTGCTCCCTCAGCTCCAGAGCACTTGTGTAAATATCTATAATTTATTTATTTATATTTTTGTCTGTCTCCCCTGTTGGACCTAAGCCTTTTGTAAGCAGGGAACATGACTATGAACTCTGTAACATTGTGCTCTCCCAAATACTTAGTATGGTACTCTGCACACAGTAAACACTCAATTAATATGATTGAGTGATTGATTTATGATCCAGAGGGATTAAATGCGTGAGGGGGTTCACAAGGCTCAGTGCTGCTTGGGAGCGAAGCATTCCTAGTTGTTAGAGATTTTGGTTTCTTGTTCAGCCCCAGGCTGAGAAGTCTCATTTGAGGCCCAGCCTGAGACAAAACACTGAAGGCTGGAGATTCAGACATTGCACTTTCTAGTTCTTACTCTGTGATTCTATCCATGGGTACACGTATAGGTATTGAGGAGAAGGGAAGGTGAGGAGGAGCCGTGGTGGTTGGTTAAAAGAAACCACACCACCTCTCTCCAGAAGTCTAAAATGGGAAATTATTCCAGAGTAATCTGGATAGTCACTCTTGGCACTTATGTGGGTATTGATTGGTATATTCCATTTACTTATTTATTTGCTTTTCCCCATTCCCGCTATTATCAATTCTATCTATGGTATTCTCTCCTGCTCCTTCATAGTGAATGCAATTTAAACCTGCTTGTCGTCTTCATTATTCTGTAAGCTCCTTTTCACTCTATACTTTTAGAAGAGCAACACAGCCTAGTGGAAAGAGTGCAGCACAGGGAGTCAGGAGAGCTGGATTCTAATGCCAGATGTCTGTCATGTGTCCTTAGACAAATCGTTTAATTTCTCTATGTCTCAGTTTTCTTACCTGTAAAGTGGGGTATAAATATGTGCTTTCCCTCCCCCTTACACTGTGAGCGCCATGTGGGACAGGGACTGTGTCTGACCTGATTGTATTTAACCATGGTGCTTGGTACATAGTAAGCATTTAACAGAAAACATTGTTATTTACTTTGTTTTTTACTTTTATTTTAGTCTAGTAATCTCCCAGTATGGTGTCCTGCACCTAAGTATTTTCCAAGAAAGCTCTGCACATAGTAGGCATCCAGCAAATACTGTTGATTGATTGGGGGGCTATTGTTCTCATGGATTTCCAGCTCTGGGTGCATAGCTGAGAGGCAGTCTGAGCTAGTTGGTAGAGCACGGGCCTGGGAATAAGAAGGAACTGTGTTCTAATTCCGGCTCTGCCACTTATCTGCTGTGTGACCTTCGGCAAGTTGCTTCACTTCTCTTGGGCCTCAGCTACCTCATCTGTAAAATGGGGATTGCCTGTGAGACCCACGTGGGACGTGGACTGTGTCCAACATGATTAGCTTATATCTATGAGAAGCAGCAGCATAGCCTAGTGGCAAGAGCATGGGCTTGGGAGTCAGAGGTTATGGCTTCTAATCCCACCTCCACCACTTGTCCACTGTGTGACCTTGGGCAAGTCACTTAACTTCTCTGTGCCTCAGTTACCTCATCTGTAAAATGAGGATTGAGACTGTGAGCCCCTTGTGGGACAACCTGATCATGTTATATCATGCTAGTTCTTGAACAGTGCTTGGCACTTAGTAAGTGCTTAATAAATACCATAATTGTTATTATTATCTGTCCCAGCACTTACTACAGTGCCTGGCACATAGCATGTGCTTAACAAGAATCATTAAAAAAAGTATTGATTTGTGTGGCCTAGAATTCCCTCCTTCTTCATATCCGACAGACGATGACTCTCCCCACCTTCAAAGCTTTATTAAAGCCACATCTCCTCCAAGATGTCTTCCCTGACTAAGTCCTTATTTCTTCTTCTTCCACTCCCTTCTGCATCATTCTTTATGTCTTTATCTGTAATTTATTTATTTATATTAATGTCTGTCTCCCATTTTAGACTGTAATCTCATTTTGGTCAGGGAATGTGTCTCCTAACTGTTTTTTTGTGCTCCTGCAGTGCTTAATGCAGTGTTTGGCCCACAATAATCACTCAAGAAATACAATTGATTGAATGATTAAATAATTGAAATTTGGGGCAGGCTTCCATGCCTTGCTCATTCCAGGGCTCCAAAATAAAATCTGACCTGAACTTAAAAGTGGTCCTGATTGGGCATGAAAACACTCTTCAAGACCTTGACTCTTTTTCTTGGTTCTTCAGTCAAGCTGACCCTGCCTTAATTTCTGCCCTATGCACTCCTCCTCCTAGAGTCTCACCTCCTTTCTCCTTAGCACTCAGAATAATAATGTAATAATAATGATGGCATTTGTTAAGTGTTTACAACGTACGAAGCACTTTCTAAGCACTGGGGGCGGGGATACAAGATGATCAGGTTGTCCCACGTGGGGCTCACAGTCTTAATCCCCATTTTACAGATGAGGTAACTGAGGCCCAGAGAAGTTAAGTGACTTGCCCAAAGTCACATAGCTGACAAGTGGCAGAGCTGTGATTAGAACCCATGACCTCTGGCTCCCAAGCCTGTGCTATTTCCACTGAGCCACGCTGCTTCTCTATGAATGAATGAAAAGTCAATCCCCATGTTATGGAGCAGGGAGCAGAGAGTGACTGTGACATAAGTTGGGATAGATGCAAGCTAATCACACTGGACACAGTCCACATCCCACATGAGAAGCAACGTGGCTCAGTGGAAAGTGCATGGGCTTGGGAGTCAGAGGTCAAGGGTTTGAATCCTGGCTCTGCCAATTGTCAGCTGTGTGACTTTGGGCAAGTCAACTTCTCTGGGCCTCAGTTACCTCATCTGTAAAATGGGGATTAAGACTGTGAGCTCCACGTGGGACAACCTGATCACCTTATATCTTCCCCAGCACTTAGTACAGTGCTTTGAGCATAGTAAGTGCTTAACAAATGCCATTATTATTATTATTATCCCACATGGGGCTCACATTCAATCCCCATTTGACAGATGAGGTAACTGAGGCACAGAAAAGTGAAGTGACTTGTCCAAGGTCACATGGTCAAATGAGGAGACATGCAAACTTGTGGACACGAAAAAAAGATGTGGAGAGGACTTGTGGGGAGGGGTGTAAAGCTCCAGAGGAAGGGTGGGGGGAAATGAAGGGGGAGGATAAATGGAGTGGCAACATAAGGAACAGTGAAGCAGTGTACATGGAAGAGAGGCCCAAGGTGAAAGAACTAGAAGGCAAGCCAGGCAGGAGAATGAGTATAAAGCAGCAGCAGTAAACTGTAAGGCATTGTGAACATGAAACATGCCTACCAATGATGTTCTATTATACTCTCCCAAGTGCTTAGTACAGTGCTCTGCACCCAGTAAGCACTCAATAAATACCACTGGTTGATTGACTGAGTAGGGCAGGCCCAAGGCCAGAAGTGTTATCATGAGCAGGATGTGCTGGTCAAGAAAGGGAGTGAGGCTTGGAGGGGACTGGAAGTTGCACTTCAGGACAGCATATGTCAATCAAATAAGGAAAATCCTTTTTTTATGGTATTCAAGAGCTTACAATGTGCCAGGCACTGTACTAAGTCCTGGGGCAGATACAAGCTAATCAGGTTGGACAAGGTCTATGTCCCTCATGGGGCTCACAGTCCAAACCCCCATTTTACAGATGTGGTCACTGAGACACAGAGAATAATAATAACAATAATGATGGTATTTTTAAGCACTTACTATGTGTCAAGCACTGTTCTAAGCACAGGGGTAGGTACAAGATAATAATGTTGGATATAGTCCCTCTCCCATATGGGGCTCACTGTCTTACTCTCCATTTCACCGATGAGGTGACTGAGGCCCAGAGAAGTGAAGTGACTTGCCCAAGGTCATAGTGCAGATGTGTAGTATAGCTGAGATTAGAACCCACATCCTCTGAATTCCAGGCCCCTGCTCTTTCCACTAGAAGATGATACTTCCCTATGAGCACACTCCATTGACACTCTTCATTGAAATACTCCATTGATTCACCCCACTGGAATTCTAATCTAAGAATTAAATTCATGGAGGCAGGGATTTGTCTCTGGATTTTAGTGTTACCTCTTAGTTACTTTTCCACCTCTGTTGGGGGAAGACTCTAGCTCACTCCATTACCAACCCTGCACCATTACAGTCCACCAAACATCTAGTCTGGAGCCACTCTCACTGGGGTGGCCTGCCATCCTACATACAGACTCCCTTGTGGCCCTGATTAGCCCAAGTGCTTGTGAGGGAAAGTTTAAGATCTTTATCATCATTTTTAGCAGTAGCAGTGACAAGTCAGACAGATAATGATGGCATTTATTAAGTACTTACTATGTTCAAAGCACTGTTCTAAGCATTGGGGAGGTTACAAGGTGATCAGGTTGTCCCACGGAGGGCTCACAGATCCAAAGTGACTGCCCAAATTCCATTTTGGGTTGGAAGGATTCAAAGTTAAACTATACTAGAAGAAAATGGTAAATGACATTTTTAGAAAGTGTCTGCATCCAAAACAATAGGACCTGATAACAAGCATCCTAGCCTGCATAATAAACCAGTGGATTGATTGAGCAGAGGACTGGAGAGATCCATGGGAACTGGAAAGTGGTTTGGCTTTTCTTTCTTTTAAAAGGACAAAGGGCAAATACAAGTAATAACACACTGGTCAGCTTTACTATGATAACTTGGTAGATTCTAAGGCAAATGATACAATAGTCAATGTACATCCACGAGAAGAACACATTCCTTAAGAAGCTTATATTTAATGAAACATTGTAGTACGAGGGCTTAAACAAACACTATAGACGTAAGCAAAATGATTTCTTCTAACGCTAAATCACATTCTATCTTGACAGATGCATAATCAATCAGGCAATCAGTCATACTGACTGAGTGCTTACTGTGTGCAGAGCACTGTTCTAAGTGCTTGGGAGTGTACAATATATCAGATTATGAGCCTATGAGACAGGGAGAGTTATGGTTCTGACATCAGTGATGGGAAAGTCAAAGGGAGGGGAGGGTTTGGGTGGTGAGATGCGGAGCTTTATTTTGGACGTGCTAAGTTTGAGGTGTTGGTGGGACATCCAAGTAGATCTGTCCTGATGGCAGGAGGAAATAAGAAAATTTCAGAGAAAGAGAAAGATCAGGGCAGGAGATGTATGTTTGGGCTTCATTCGCATGAACATGGTAGCATGGGGACAATGAGCTCTCCAAGGGAGTGGGTGAAGATGGCAAATAGAAGGGGATCAGAGCTGAGCCATAAGGGACTCTCAGAGTTAGGGGGTGGGAGGCAGGGAGGACCCTGCAAAAGAGTCTGTGAATGAGAAGCCAGAGAGATAGAGGGAGAACCACCATCAGAAGACTGCCCCCTAATTCCCCAGCAACATTGTATGTAGTGGAAACAGATGTTATGGCAGAACTGACTGTTAGAAAACATTCCTCATGAAATGTTAATTGTGTCAGACAAATTGAATCTCCTTCTCTGGCAGAATGATAGACCATGTAGACAAAGGAGAATCAATAGATGGGATCTATTTAAACTCCAATGAGGGTTTCAATTCCACCCCAAATGATATTCTCATTGACAAGCAAGGCCAGTCTATCAGCCCATGGTGGTAGAGCACTTCCAAAGAGAAACAGTCTACATTTACCAACAGTCTGATGGAAGGATTGAGTGATCCCCACAGGGAATCTGTCCTAGAACTGGTTCTATATTGGTGTCTTGGGTATAGGAATCAAAAGCATGATCATGATAACAATAATTGTGGTACTTTTAAGCCCTTACTTTGCCAAGTGCTGTGCTTAGAGCTGTGGTTGATCCAACACAATCTGGTCGAACAAAATTCCTGTCCCATTTGGGGCTCACAAATTTAGAACTGACACTATGCTGGCTGTGGTACTAGTCCTTTCAAAGATAAGAAGCATATCTGGAGTCCAGGCATTCTTAATGTGACGTCTGGAACTAGAACAATCGGGTATATTTCAACAGGGACCAAAAATAAGCAGAACAAATGCAGGAGTAATGGTCACTTCTGCTGCCACCCACATTCAAGAGAGGGAGAGTAACCAAGAGAGTTACTCCATGATGCCCTCCCTGTGGGTAATGTAGCTACTTAGGCAAGCCAACCAGATAGATAGCCAACCTCGTCCCCCTCTCCATCCCCCCATCTTACCTCCTTCCCTTCCCCACAGCACCTGTATATATGTATATATGGTTGTACATATTTATTACTCTATTTATTTATTTATTTATTTTACTTGTACATTTCTATCCTATTTATTTTATTTGTTGGTATGTTTGGTTCTGTTCTCTGTCTCCCCCTTTTAGACTGTGAGCCCACTGTTGGGTAGGGACTGTCTCTATGTGTTGCCAATTTGTACTTCTGAAGCGCTTAGTACAGTGCTCTGCACATAGTAAGTGCTCAATAAATACGATTGATTGATTGACTGATTGATTGATAGAAGGATTGAAGAGTAAATAGAGAAGCTGATAGCTTGAGGAGAAAGACTTTCAGTCATCTGGAGGCAAGAGATAGCAAGCTATGATGGACACTGGGAAAACTGATGCTGTTACCCTGAATTAGGGTAGTTCAGTGAATAGGGCACAGGGAGGGATTGAAGATGGTCCCAGGTTAGGCCATGGAACCCCTAAAGGTTGGATTGGAGGAGTCAGGCTCCTGAGGGGGATAAAGGATGCTACAATACCCCGAGTCTTTTCCCAATCCCTTCTGCATCACCAAGCCCCACAGCACTTATGTCCATATCTATGATTTGTTTATTTGTATTAATGTCTGACTCCCCCACTAGACTGTAAACTAGTTGTGGGCAGGGAATGTGCCTGTTATATGTTTGTGTTGTATTCTCCCAAGCACTTAGTACGATGTCCTGCACACAGTAAGCACTCAATGATTACAATTAATTGACTGATTGAAATAAATCAGAGAAAGTGAGACTGGAACCTGAGATGTTGTGAGAGAAGAGGGGAAATAGCCGAAGGAATGTGAGCTCCCACAGGGAAACAGCATAACCTAGTGGGTAAAGCATGGTCCTGGGAGCCAGAAAGACCTGGGTTCTAATCCCATCTATGCCCCTTATTTGTTGTGCATCCTTGGGCAAAGCATTTAACTTCTCTATGCCTCAGTTACTCATCTGGAAAATGGGGATTAAGACTGTGAGCCCCGTATGTGTCAGAGACTATGTCCAACCATGTTACCTTATATCAACCCCAGCACTTAGTACAGTGCTTCACACATAGTAAGCACTTAACAAATGCCATAGAAAGGGTGATTAGGTAGCTTTAGATTCAGGGAAGTTTGGTTTGAACCTGAATGTTTTCATTGTCACTGAGTTAAGAAAATGAAGATGCTGTTGAGATCTCAGATCTTGATGTCTGTGTGTGTAGTAGGGGCTGAGGGGAGGCTTTTGGGGCCATGGAGACACGTGGAGTGGGAGAATGAGCGCAGATGGAGTGCTTTGTCAGTGAGCTTCCTTTAGCCTGCCCTGGAAGGTGTGTAAGGGTTGGGTGGTAGGCTAGTCCCCAGTGACGCCATACACCCTTAGGGAGAGGTTGGGGCTTCAGCCAGAGGGTGATGGCAGCAATATGGGTTCAGGGATATGGGGTGCACTGAGAAAAAGTTCCCCAAGTTCACATGGGAAGAACAAAAGAACTGGAGGGCTTTAGGACTTAGCACAGGCTGATGAGGTCCAGATGTTCCTGATGTGACTCTGGGGGGGCGGTCTTTCAGTGGGGATATAGAGCTGAGAACTTCCAGGAAGTCAATCAGTCATATTGAGCTTTTACTGTGTGCAGAGTACTGTACTAAGTGCTTAGGAGAGTACAGTATAACAGGTACAGTCCCTGACCACAGTAATCTCACAACAGCCTGCAGAAAAACTTGCTAGGTACAAGCACAGGAAACAATTCCAGGGTCATAATTGAGCAACAGATGAGAGAGTTAGAAACACAAAGCCTTTATTTCAAAAGCCAACATTCTAACAGGAGTATGAAAATAGGAGTATCCATGAAAATATCAGGCAGTAATCCTATGATGTGCTTCCTTCTCAAAGATGATGTTGTTGATAACTAGGATTCTAGCCATGTATGCAGGTGTGGCTGAAAAGACCAATTTGTGACCGATACTGACTTCCACATTCTGTACAAGTAAAGATAATCACTTGGTGCCCTGAGGCATTATTCCTATGCAAAGCCTATCCTGGTTTTCAAGTCTGTCTCTTGGCAAAGAGAGCAAACTGCTCCCATTTGCTTTATGCCTGGCTGTAATTTCTGCTGTGGTGGTCTCCAAGAAACCTACTACTATGTACCATTGTTTGACACTAGTCTTCCCTATATTTTAAAGGGCTGTTGTGTCCAGTCAAGAAGAGACTGAAGACTACCCCCTCACAGTACTGATTAATTTACTTATTTAATGGTTTTCATATTTTACTGTTGAATTTTAAATTGCTCCTTTGATTTGTAATTTTTAGTTTATTTCTTGTGTGTCTGTACTCTCTCATTTAGACTCCTCTACCTGACTAATTTCTCATTTCCTCACCCTTTTCTCCCTTCCCATCTGTATCACCTATGCACTTGGGTGTGTAATAATAATAATAATAGTGGTATTTGTTAAGTGCTTACTATGTGCCAGACACTGTATTAAGCACTGTGGTGGATACAAGCAGGGTTAAGTTGGACACAGTCCCTGTCCCATGTGGGACTCACAGTATCAATTCTCATTTTACACATGAGGTAAGTGAGGCACAGAGAAGTAAAGTGACTTGCCCAAGGTCACACAGCAGACAAATGGCGGAGCCAGGATTAGAACATGACATTGTGACCCCCAGACCCATGCTCTATCCACTACGCAATGCTCTTTCCCATATGCCATGCTACTTCCCATCAAGCCCGTTACCCAGTAAGCTCTTTGATGCTCACCCTAGTCCCCCAGGACTTGTATATATATATATATAGCCCCATACACTTTCATTTTCCCTGTCTGTAATTTGTTTTTATGACTCTATCCTCCTCTAGACTGAAAACTCTTTGTCAGCAGGGTTTATGTCTACCAACTCCACTCTGTTGTCCTTTCCCAAGCATTTTGCTCAGTGCTGTGCACACAGAAAACACTTAATAAATAGCATTGGATTAATTGATTGATGATTCATAAGCTGTGAGTCCCGTATGTGACAGAGGCTCTATCCGAATGCTTTTGCTAATTTCCATCCTTGTGCTTAGCATAATTCTGGCAGTACTTAATGATCCAATAATAATAATAACTATTCTCACTCTGCCCCAGCTATCCAAATGTGCTCAGTCACCAATTCCTTCTCCATCCACATACACCGGACCACCACTCTATTATTAAGGTCATACTTCCTTCAATAGGCCTTCCATGATTAAACCCTCTTTTCCCTGGCTTGCTCTCCCTTCTGCATCATCTTTGCACTTGAATTTATGACCTTTGGACATTTGATGTTTGCCCCAATCACAACCCCACAGCACTTATGTACATATCTTTAAATTATATATTATTAAATTCTTATTCATATTAATGTCTGTTTCCCCCACTAGACTGTAAGTGGATTTATGGGCAAGGAACATATCTTCTAATTCTGTTGTAATGTACACCAAGCACTTAGTACTCTCACCACCTAAAACTCAACATTTCCAAGACAGGTCCTTATCTTTCCTCCCAAACCCTGTTCTCTCCCTTACTTTCCTGTCACTGTGGACGACACAACCATCCATCCCATCTCTCAAGTCCGCAACCTTGGTGCCATCCTTGACTCTGCTCTCTCATTCACCCCACATATTCAGTCCATCACCAAAGTCTGTCAGTCTCACCTTCACAAAATCGCCAAGATCCACCCTTTCCTCTCCATCTAAACTGCTACCATGTTAGTACAATCATTTATCTTATCCTATCCTTTCTGACCTCCCAACCTCCTGTCTCCCCACTTCAGTCCACACTTCACTCTGCTGCCTGGATTATCTTTGTACAGAAATGCTCTGGGCATGTCACGCCACTCCTCAAAATCTCCAGAGGTTGCCTATCAACTTTCTTATCAAACAAAAACTCCTCACTATTGACTTCAAAGCTCTCCATCACCTTTCCCCCTCTTACCTGACCTCCCTTCTCTTCAACTACATCCTAGCCCACACACTCCACTCCTCTGGTGCTAACCTTCTCACTGTGTCTCATTCTCATCTGTCCCACCATCGACCCCTGGCCCACCATTGACCCCTGGCCCCCATCCTATCTCTGGCCTGGAATGCCCTCTGTCCTCAAATCTGCCAAACAATCACACTTCCCCCCTTCAAAGCCCTGATGAAGGCTCACCTCCTCCAAGAGCCCTTCCCAGACTATGCCTCACTTTTCCTCAGCGCCTTCTCCCCTTCCTATCTCCCCGACTCACTCCATTTCCTCTACCCCCTTCTCCACCTCACAGCACTTATGTATATATGTTTACATCTATAATTCTATTTATTTATATTGATACCTGTTTATATTTTTTTATGTCTGTCTCCCCCCTTCTAGACTTTAAGCCCTGTGTGGGCAGGGATTGTCTCTCTTTATTGCTGAATTGTACTTTCCAAGTACAATTCTGGGCATGTCATGCCACTCCTCAAAATCTCCAGAGGTTGCCTATCAACTTTCTTATCAAACAAAAACTCCTCACTATTGACTTCAAAGCTCTCCATCACCTTTCCCCCTCTTACCTGACCTCCCTTCTCTTCAACTACATCCTAGCCCACACACTCCACTCCTCTGGTGCTAACCTTCTCACTGTGCCTCATTCTCATCTGTCCCACCAACGACCCCTGGCCCACCATTGACCCCTGGCC
Organism: Tachyglossus aculeatus; assembly: GCF_015852505.1. Taxonomy (NCBI): domain Eukaryota; kingdom Metazoa; phylum Chordata; class Mammalia; order Monotremata; family Tachyglossidae; genus Tachyglossus; species Tachyglossus aculeatus. The sequence continues at coordinate 60,730,261 of NC_052072.1, forward strand.
CCCGTCCTATCTCTGGCCTGTGCTTAGTGCTCTGCACACAATAAGCGTTCAATAAATATGATTGAATGAATGAATGAACTTAGTACACTGCCCTGCAAATAGCAAGAGCTCAAAAAGTACGACTGCTTGATTGATTGACTGACCAGGTCCCCATTTTTAACATTGTTTCTATCACAACATTGGTTCTGGCTTGATCTAGTTTTCAAGAACCACTTGTGCAATAAGTTCAAGACTTTCCTACCTTTTTAACGGCAAACTTTAATGGGTGTTCCTTGATCTGGTGGGGTGGGATCAGAGGAACCACAATTCCATATTCTTCTTGCCCACACCCTTAATGGTTTTGTGCACTCTAGTCTGGCCTCAGATTAAAATGTCCTAATAGTCCTTTCTCCCATCATTTGAGAAACTGCTCAATCTCCCAATCATGTTCAAGTGGCATGAAGTTTTCATGGGGACATTGCCAGGATGCCAAATGAAAAGAGTACTGTCTAATCATTGGTCTGAATGGTAATGTGGTTCAGGGCAGAGAGATTCTAGGTTTGAGAGAAATAATTTCAGTGTTTATTAAACATTTACTTTGTGCCAAGCACTGTGCTAAATGATGAGGTATACACAAGATAAGCAATCAGATATGATCCCTCACCCTCATAGAGCTCACAGGTAGAGAGAATAGGTATTCTATTCCCAGTTTACAGATGAGGAAAATGAGACACAGGTAAGTTAAGTGATTTGCCTAAGGTCACACAGCAGGCAAGTGTGGAGCTGGGACTAGAACCCAGGTCTTTTGACTTCCAGTCTTGTGCTCTTTCCTTATGGATGCCTTTGGATGTCTCCTTAGGACACTTAAACATTTTCATTTCTAAGATTCCTCAATCAATCACCCTCCCATTAATAGATGTTGGAAATTCCTCTGCTCTCTGATCTTTCTTAGTTGTTTCTGAATTATTCTGGGGAACAGAACATAGGTTAGCCAATAGAAATTGACCTCATGCTTCCTCTTTTCAGCAAGTAAAATTGACTGTCCTCAACACCCTTTCATAAAAGATCCCACACTAAATCAATCCCAATTCATCACATCAGCCAAGTCCTAAGAAAACAAACAGGACTAGCCACAAGGATAACATAATACATTGTGATCCCACATTAAGCTCAGAGATCCTCACACAGATCAACCCAACAGAAGTAGTCCTGCTTATAATTTGTTGTTCTGAAACTGAGATGATTTCCAAATGACTTTAAACTGTGAATCAATCAATAGTATGTACAGAGTGCCTACTCTGTGCAGAGCACTGCACTAAGTGCTTGGGAGGGTAAGAGTAGGGTTAGTAGAGAATGATCCCTTGCTCTCAAGGAGCTTACAGTCTTGTGGGAGAGACTGACACTAAAATAGACTCCAAGTAGGGAGAATCAATAGAGTTTAAAGATCCAGACATAAATGGTATTGTCAGGGGGAGAGAATGGAGTGAATATCCAAGGTAAGGAGTGAAGAATTAAATGCCTAGGTGATGCAGAAGTGTTGAAGGGGTGGCAGTAGAGGGGGAAATACTTTGCTCTTTGGGTCTGATAAACATATTTCTTTTTCTCAGGGAACTGAGAAATGGAAAGGATAGAAACTGAGTATTGGAAAGCATATTTCCAGTGCCATCATGGGAGACTTTGAGGACTCTCTAATTCAGAGACAATCTTATCTAATGGTGATTGGCACATAGTAACCACTTAATGGATACCATTATTATTAATGCCACTGGAACATCCCAGTGTCTCAACCCAATATGAAGTGTTGATGGTAGAAACCACCCTCCCAACCCTGATCCTGCCCACCCAGCTTTACTGTTAAGGAAAATTGAATCAGTGGGCACCATTGTTTTTCTGTGGCCTTCAATCTGGCCTCCTGGATGAAGTCATGGAATGTGGCCTAGAATTGCAGATGGCCAGAATCTTCCCTCAGACCAAGCTTGGTTAAATGGGATTCCTCTGAGATTCAAGATGACAGGAACATTAAGAAATTTTCTAGAGTTGGTTTTGGTCACTCCAATGAATAAGTTACTAGGTAGTTAAGTGACATAGGGGGAGAAAAAAATAATTCTAAGAGAAATAAAATCCTAATTATGGGACAAAGGAAGTTTCAAGGACAAGTGGTTGCCTAGTGAAATGCAGTAACTCAACTGGCTTTTGTTCTAAATAATCTTTCTTGATAAATTTGGAGTAAGATTTAAAATTACTGCTTTTATCTTTCAAGCATGGATAAAATAATTTTTTATGTTTTCTCCTGTGTATTTTTCTTTTAATTTTCAAACTACACCTACCATTTTGCTTGATTCTGACTCATTTCCTTTATGCTTTCAGTTTTAATTTCTCTTCCCTAATTATTGTCCATTTTACTTTCTACACTAGATATCAAGCACATCTCCTTCCTTTCACTCCCTATTCACTCCCCATTTCACTCCATGAACTCCCTATTGTTAAGAAAATAATGTTTTCAGGGTAGAGAAAGAGCATATTGAAAGTAGAATGGATTACCCTGACACTTATGCTACTCTCCAACTCAAACCCTAGAGAAGCATCGTGGCTCAGTGGAAATAGCACGGACTTGGGAGTCAGAAGTCATGGGTTCCAATCCTGACTCTGCCACTTGCCAACTGTGTGACTTTGGGTAAGTCACTTAACTTCTCTGTGCCTGTTACCTCAACTGTAAAATGTAAAATGGGGATTAAGCCTGTGAGCACCCCCCCCCCACCCCCACCGTGGGACAATCTGTATTAATGCTTAATACAGTGCTTGGTTCTTGGCACTGAACAAGGGGGTAGAGGTGAGGCCTTACTGAAGGCACATCTCCTCCAAGAGGCCTTTCCTGACTAAGCCCTCCATTCATTTACTCCCATTCTCCTCTGCATCACCCTGACTTGCTCCCTTTATTCATTCATTCATTCAGTCGTATTTATTGAGTGCTTACTGTGTGCAGAGCACTGTACTAAACGCTTGGGAAGTACAAGTTGGCAACATGTAGAGACGGTCCCTACCCAACAGCAGGCTCACAGTCTAGAATACTATTATTCATCCCCCCTGAGCCCCACAGCAATTATATACATATCTGTAATTTATTTATTTATATTAATGTCTGTCTCCCCCTATAGACAGACATGTATGCAAGACCCATCTATTTTGTGAAATTCTTCAGGTGGTTTCTGATGAGAAACGTTTACCATTGATGACAACTCCAAAAGCATTACCCAACTTGCAGAACCAGAAGTGGTTGAGAAGTAGCATGGAATAGTGAATAAAGCATGAGTCTGGGAGTCAGAAGGAACTGGGTTCTAATCCTGGTTCCTCCATTTGTCTGTTCTGTGATGTTGGGGAAGTCAGTTAGCATCCCTGAACCTCAGTTGCCTCATCTGTAAAATGGTGATTAAGACTGTGAGCTTCGTGGGACATTGACCATGTCCAAACTGATTATCTTGTACCTACCCTAGCGCTTAGTAGAATGCCTGGCATATAGTAAGCACTTAAAAATACCTTAAAAATAAACAAAAAAGACAGAAGTAGACCCATATCTCCTGATCCCATTGTGGTGCCCTTGCCATTGGAACAATAGCAGGGCTGCTTCTTCTACTACTATATCTCAACTCAAACTCTTTTGTCCTCCCATGCTCACCCTCTGATTGTACCTCTATCATGATTATCCTACTTAATAATAATTATTAACAACGATTCTGTTATTTAAGTGCTTACTATGTGCCAGACACTGTAGTAAGTGCTGGGGGAAGGATACAAGCAAATCAGGTTGAACACAGTCCCTGTTCCATGGGGTTCACAGTACTAATCCCCATTTTACAGATGAAGGAATTGAGGAACAGAGAAGTGAAGCGACACGCCCAAGGCCACACAGAAGACAGGTGGCAGAGCCAAGATTAGGACCTAGTTCCTTCTTACTCCCAGACCCATGCTCTATCCAATAGGCCACACTGTTTCTCTGCCTTCAATCCACTGATCACATTTTCCCTGTGGGTGAAACCCTTCCACTTCCTGCTCTGCCAAACAAGAACCCTTCCCATTGTCAAAACCTCTTAAAATGTCAACTTCTTCCTAAGGCATTTCCCTCATTAAGTCTGACATCATTGTTACCACCAAACAGTGGCTTGAATTCCCACTGCCTATGTCTCCTCATAGCTCACATAATAACAATAATAATAATTGCGGTATTGGTTATTGAATGCTGACAGTGTGCAGAGCACTGTACTAAGCACTTGGGAGAGTACAGTATAAAATACAATTGATGCATTACCTGACCACAGTGAACTTACAGTCTAGAGGAGGAGAGAAATAGTAATATAAAAAAATATTTTACAGCTAGGTTTGCTTAATCATGTCTGTAGTGATTTAGCCATAGCACGTGTCCACAGAGCAACTTCTGCCTCTTCATGGCCACTTATTAGCAAATAGAAACCTTTTTAGTGGGCTTCACCACGTGCCTGCTGTGTGACTTTGGGTAAGTAAATTAGCTTCTCTGTGCCTCAGTTTCCTCAACTATACTCCCTCCCACTTAGACTGTGTGACACAGGGATTGTGTCCAGCAGGATAAACTTGTATCTACTTCAGCGCTTAACACCCAGTTTGACACATAGTAAGTGCTTAATACCATAAAAAAGAATGACTGGTCATTGCAGCAAAGAGTGTTGTGATGGACAAGTAGGATGTTTTTGGTTGATGACAGATTATTGGCAAGCCCAGATCATTCACCACTGCTGTCAGTGAGGGTGAGAGTATAGAAAGACACAATCACGACTGCCGATCCTTTCTCCATTACGAGTATGGAAAAATTGTACCTTTGTTCTTTCATATCTGCATTCCACACACCTGGAGCCATCCATTTTGGTTTCATGTCCTTTTGCCGTGATTTTCTGAAGCCTGTCTCCTGACCAACGGCCGATTTCCAACCTTGACTGCTATTTTCATCAATAAATCGACCAATCTATAAATCAATGGTATTTATTGAGCAGTTACTGTGTGCATAGCACTACACTAAAAAATTGGGAAAGTAGACCCGATCCCTGTCCAAGAGGAGTTTACAGCCTGGATGTGTGATTATCTCATCAAACAGGCACCCACTTAAATGGCAACTGGCAGATGAAAACTGTTTATATATTTAAAGATTACAGGTAGAAAAAGATTTTCTTTGATCTTTGTTACCTGTTCCATTCCTAGAGACCCTCAGAAAATTAACGACTTTTGAGAAGTAATTCTTCCAAACTAGCTGCTACCCATGAAGCATTCACAATATTTTGGTATTACATCTTTCGGCTGCATTCTCTTACTGACCTTCTTTACCTCAGGATTTTTCAGGGCAAAGTTCCAGGGAGGAAGGAAGCCATGAGCAAGAGGTTTGAGGTGGGATAGGTGAGAATGAGGCACAGTGAGTAGGTTGTCTTGAGAGAACAGAAAAGTGTGAGCTGGGGAAGAAGAAGGCTTTACAGGGGGAAGGTGGGGATGGAAGGAAGAATAGGAGGTTGTGGTCTGAGTGGTGGTGCAGCACTGGGGAGGTTGGAGATGTGCAGTAATGACAGGGACAGTTATGCAAGCAGGGGACATGCCTCATAAAATCACAGAGTGCTCATTCAATCAAAAGACCTAATCCAGGGTTCCTGATACCAGCATGATTCCCTAATTGACAGCATCCTAAATCCTTTCCCTGCATGCCACTGCTATTTTTGGGAGTCTAGATTGTACATTCCTGCTGCTAGACTATAAGCTCTTTTTGGACAGGGAACACACCAACTCCATTATAGTGTACTCTCCCAAGTGCTTAGTATGGTACTCTGCACACAGTAAGTGCTTAATAAATGCAATTGATTAAACTCCTCCCCCTAGATGTAAGCTCCTTGAGGGCAAGGAACTTACCAACTCTATTATTAGTGTACTCTCCCAAGTGCTTAGTACACAGTAAGTGCTTAATAAATGCAATTGATTGATGGATTGAGAGTCTCTCCCCACCAACAGTTGTCAATCAGAGCTAGTCCTGGGCCATTCAGGAAGCTTGCAGGAGGGCACACTCCTTGGCTCCAAATATCAATCTGAATGTTCCCAACCCACTCTCAAGTCATGATGATGATGATGAGAATAATGATGTATGTTCGGCACTTAATAGAGAAGCAGCATGGCATAGTGGATAAAGCATGGGCCTGGGAATCAGAAGGACCAGGATTCTAATCCCATCTCTGCCACTTGTCTGCTGTGTGACCTTGGGCAAGTCACTTCACTTCTCTAGGCCTCAGATACCTCCTTTGTAAAATGGGGTTTGCGACTGTGAGCGCCACGTGGGCAGGGATTCTGTCCAACCTGACTTGCTTGATCCACCCCAGTGCTTATTACAGTGCCTGGCACACAGTAATTGCTTAACAAATACCACAATTATTGTTGTTATTATGTGCTGAGCAATGTACTAAGTGATGGAGTAGGTAATAATAATAATGATGCTATTTGTTAAGCTCTTACTATGTGCAAAGCACTGTTCTAAGTGCTGGGGAGATTACAAGGCGATCAGGTTGTCCCACGGGGGGGCTCACAGTTTTAATCCCCATTTTACAGATGAGGTAACTGAGGCACAGAGAAGTTAAGTGACTTGCCCAAAGTCATACAGCTGACAGTTGGGGGAGCTGGGATTTGAACCCATGACCTCTGACTCCAAAGCCTGTGCTCTTTCCACTGAGCCATGCTGCTTCTCATAAGATACAAAATACAAAATAACCTGGTCTGTCTTGGTCCCTGTCCTACTTGGGCTCAAAGTCTGAGGGGGACGAAGATGAGGTGATCCCAAAATCTTTCAGTAACTCATCTGGTTTGAAGCTATCCCTCTGGTTGGGGTGTCAGTGCAGCTGGAAAAAGTTTGGCCTACTCAAAACCATGAAATTTGGAACTGTTTAAAATGTGAGTATTTGTTCTGCCCCAAGAAGCCTCAATTATCAAGTTGTTAAGGGGGCCTGTGAAAAAGCAAGTAGGGGCTAGGGATGACTGAGGCTCAGGATTCATTTCACTCCTAGAAAACCACAGAGACATTCATCAATCATCACAGGACTGGGAAAGACAGGTATTCTGAGGTTTGCCAAAAATTTTCTTAAAGAGATGCAAGAGAGGCTTATGAATTGCAAATTATTGTAACCCCCAGGGCAACATTAACTTTCATTAACCTACACACCTTTCATTTGGGATACACATTTATTATTGATTAACTAGGGCTTAAACTTCAAGGTTTTGGCATTTGCTCTCTCCTGGAGCAATGTGTTATTTAAATATATAACTCAGAGTTCCTGTCTCTTAATGGAGGGTTAGGGAGAAAGTTTGTATAAATCATGAAGTAATAGAGATTTTTTTTAAATTGCTGAATTAAGAAAAAAAAGCCCAAAAGATTTCAAGGCCTTAACTGGTCTTGAGAAACACCCTTCTGAGTAACTATTTTCACTGGATTTTAGTAACATTCCTATAAACAATAACTTTGATTGTAAATGCCTGGAGGACAGGAATTGTGTCTCTTACTTTTTCAGTATGTTTTAAGCTTTCATTCAGGAGGTTGCCAGTACACTGTTCTCCATCCAGAAGAAGCTTTATGCAGCTTTCTGCACTCAGGTGCTCAATCAGTCAATCAATTGTATTTATTGAGCACTTAATGTGTGCAGTGCACTGTTCTAAGTGCTTGGGAGAGAACAGTTCCCTACTCACAATGAGCTTACAGTCTAGAGTACCTTATCTGCACACTGATATGTGTTCAGTACAGTGCTCTGCACCCAGAAAGAGCTCTATAAAGCTCTCTGATCTCAGGTGCTCAGTACTGTGTCTACACACTATAAGTGTTCAGTACAGTGTTCCGCACCCTGGAGGTGCTGTCAATTTACCCACTAGTCCCAGATGGTACCAGTGATGTGCATTTGAGGCCAGAAGAACTCTGGTCATAAGCCGGAACTCCTGAGCCCAGAGGAGTTACCTTCATTGGCTCTCATTTCAGGCCAACAGGAATGGGATAATTGTAGCATTTGGTAAGCACTTGCTATGTTCCAAGTCCCAGGGTAGAGACAATACAATCAGATGAGACACAGTCCCTATCCCATATGGAGATCACAGTCTAAAAGGGCTGGAGAACAGATATAGCATACTAATTTTATAGATGAGGAAATTGAGGCCCAGAGAAGTTAAATGATTTGCCCAAGGTCCCACAGCAGTCAGTTTGTGGAGCCAGGATTAGAACAAGGGTTCGTTGACCATCAGGCTAATGCTCTTTCCACTGGGCCACGCTAGTATTCCCATTCTACTTGATCTGTTGTTGTCGGTTTTTCAATTCCTATCATTGAGAATTGGGAGTGGGCCATTTTCTTTTCCCTTCCACCCAAGCAATTTGGAAATATCCCCCTGTCTCCTATCAGTTCTCCCACCCCTTTCTCTTCCCATCCTGTTTGTCTTCCCTGCTGGGTTAGTTCCTATTAAAGGCCAGCAAGAAAAGACTCAGTCCTTACCTCTGTGGTAATTCATTCAATTGTATTTACTGAGTGCTTACTGTGTGCAGAGCACTGTACTAAGTGCTTGGGAAGTACAAGTCGGCGATATGTACAGACAGTCCCTACCCAACAACGGGCTCACAGGTAATGAAGTTTCTCTTGGAAAGAGTTCTTTATTTAATCTTTAGTTCATCTTTGAGGCAGTGCTCTTCCTTTAGTATTCCTAATTTTTTTCCTCAGTCACTGGACCCTCTGACTCACTGACCCTTTCACCTCTTTAGTCTTTTTAAAGCAGTTTGGACATGTTAATAGGTGAACTTTCATCTCTACAAACCCTACCATAGACTAGAGCCTCCATCCCCTTCAGAGCAATCAATCAATCAATCAATCAATCATATTTATTGAGTGCTTACTGTGTGCACAGCACTGTACTAAGCGCTTGGAAAATACACGTTGGCAAGATATAGAGACAGTCCCTACCCAACAGTGGGCTCACAGTCTAAAAAGAGCACACTTCTTCTGTGTGAAGCAGTGTGGCATAATGGAAAGAGTGCAGGTCTGAGAGGCAAGAGACCTGGATTCTAATCACTGCTCTGCCACTGGCCTGCTGTGTGATCTTGGACAAGTCACTTAACTTCTCTTAGCCTCAGTTTCCTAAACCATAAAATGAAGATTAAATGTCTCCTCATCCTCTTCCCCCTTAGACTGTGGGCCCCATGCGGGACAGGGTCTGTCCCTGATCTGATTGCATTGTAGCTACCCCAGTGCTTGGCAGATAGCACTGAAATACCATTATTACAATTTTGATGGCTTATATAGCATTTAAGTGCTTACTATGTACAATGCTCTATGGTATAGGTAAGTGCTAAGCAGGTTGGACACAGTCCATGACCCACATGGGCCTCACAGTCTTAATCTCCATTTTATGGATGAGGTAACTGAGGCACAGGGAATGTAGGTGATTTCCCAAGGTCAAATGGCAGGCCAGTGGCAGAGATGGGCTTAGAACCCAGGTCTTTCTGACTCCCAGGCTCTTGTTCTAACCATTAATCCACACTGCTGCTTGCAGTAAACATGGCCTGATTTGCTGTCTTTCTCCTTCTTACTATCAATTGCCATTCCACATTGGAAATCCGTGTGGAAGCAGCGTGCGTGAAAGACATGGTCTCAATTAAGCCACATTTGATGTTCAATGATAGAGTTCTTCAATGATGAGTAGCTATTTCAAAAAATAGAGAGGCTGTAATGACTACCCTTGCCTGTAGCAATCACGCTTAAACTTAGCACTTGAGAACATTTCAGTAAGTGTCATTCTCCCTCTTTGTTAAAATTGCAGCATTTTCTCTCCTTCTTAACACACTCTTCCTTTTCAGGTGTGCACTAAGTTGGGCTGGCTTTGGGAATAGAACATGGGGTCGTTTTTTTTATTTTGGAAAGACAGCTAAATCAGTTTTAACCACTATGTTATCAATTGTTAATGTTTCATTTTAATAATGTATTCATCATACTGTATTCACAATCAAAAGTCAGACTATAGAGAAAAAACTATAGAAAAATACTAAGAACTTCCTCTCAGCAAAACCTGAAGGGGTACTGATATGTGCAGATAATAGGACAGATTTGAGTAAGACTATGGGGTATACTTGATCACGGAGAAAAAGCTGATGAAAAGTATTTCAAGGGCTGTTTAAAAGAATGAGACTTTTCATTCAATATTCAGCATTTTTCAACCAGAGAAGTGTTTGCCCCATTTAAAGTGAGAAATTCGCATCCCTTGAGCTGTCTCTGGTAGTTATACATTGCTACTAGGTCTATATTCCTCACTCTGAGAAAACTTCTTCATCATATATAAAGTGAGCTGAAAGAAGGTCTTATAATGCCTGCCTTGTTCCTATTTGCGCCTAGAAACAAGATGTCCCGCCACAATGGATGAAAAAGATTCTGTAAATTTTGAATGTGGTCTTGACAAAGAACGTACTGACTGGGAGTTTAGAGAGCAGGTGAGATCACCCTTGGTATGTGAACCTGCCATCTTAGCTGGTAAAACAGGCTGCTGGAGTTTAGGGTAATTGCCCTGTCTGTTTTGTGACACATTACACCAGTGCATTTGGGATTAACCTGCTCTTCTGTGTCTACTTCTTATCACTTTTTTAGACAACCTTTCATCTGATGAAGGCATCCAGACATCAAAAGAGAAAAGGGTGTGGGGGGAAAAGGAGAGATCATATTAAAATGGTTTATTGGGTCTTTCTGCTATCCTTCCTCTTTCCTGATAAATCAAATTCTTTACTCTATATTGCCCCCTGCTGGAAGGGATCGTGCTGTAGATGCTGTCTCATTTTCCTCTAGAAAGTTTTTCTCTTGTATTATTTGTGTTATAAAAGGAAGGTGTTATAATGTAATGTCACAAATACCAGTGAAATGCAGACTTGTGTCTTTTACCCATGAGATCTGCTTTGACCTAAAAGGAAAACAAGACAAAACAAAACAAACAAACAAAAAGACAGACCCCCAGGTTTACAAGATTACGTCTGAGGTTTTTGATGACTTCCAGAGAGTTTATTGTTTCTTTAGCATGGTCTAGAAAAGAGCATTACAAGAGCCCCACTGGAGCTGTAATTCATTTTCAAAATAAGATGCTTTGCATGAAAATGCATATTTTTCAAGGTTTATGTTTCTTTATTTCCACAGTCATTATCCTAAAGGGGAAAAAATAATTACTTAGACCTTGAGATCATGGGTGAATGTGAAAATATAGTGCCATCAGTGATAATTTAAGGGGAAAACAATTAAGAGGATGAATAGTAAAATCTACCCATTAACAGCAACTAGTAACTCAAATTGAATTTAACCAAGGACTGAGCTGCTGGCAGCAATCATGCAATTTAACGTGGGAGAAATAGATTTCTACAACTAATATTTGTTTATTAAACTGTACCAACAAAGATATTAGTTAAATGGGGCAAGAAATTCCACTCCATGTTAATGAAATCAAATTTAACTCCAGCTGCCCATGTCTGCCTTCAAACAATGAAAGGAATGCTAGCTTCCTCCTCAACCTGCACTACAGAGTTAGGTATTAGAGCTTTTTCCCTCCCGTAAGTCTCCACCTGGATTTTGACTAGCTTTCTGCCAAAGTCCAGAGTTCAAAAAGGCACTGGAGTTGTGGGGGAAACCTCCCTGCCATTGTTTTATTAGCTCCTCAGGAACAAAAGAAGTAGCTTGACTAGTGGGAAGATCATGAGCCTGTGAGTCAGAGGACCTGGGTTCTAATCCTGGCTCTATGCCTTGTCTGTTGTGTGACCTTTTGCAAAGTGCTTAACATCTTTTTGCTTTGGTTACTTCATCTGTAAAATGGGAATAAAAAATCTCTTCTCTTTCCCTCAGACTGAGTCCCATCATAGTATTTATCTCCCCAGTAGGATTGTAAGCACTTCAAGGGCAAGGATTGTGTCTGCTAAATTCACTGGGTTCTCTCAAGTGCTTTGGATAATGCAATGCATACTGTAGATGTGCAAAGAATATTATGGGCTGGATTCCCTGAGAAGTTCATAGTTCAGCTCATTCTCCAGCAGCGGAAAGATGGCAAGCTCAAGCTTTGTGCCCAGTAATCAGGATTGTTCTGAAGGCACAGAACCTGCTGATTGCCCGATCGATTGGATCCACTTTTTAGATGTCAAATTGTAAAACTTCAGTTAATCCACCATCGAGGGTGTGGATGGGTGTGTGTATTGTGGTGGAGATGTGCTGTTGAAGACAGCCGATAGATCCAAAATAATTTGTGGCAGGCATTTTACCTTGTTAAAGAAGTACCCCATCTTCACAGTATGTTTTTCAAAGCCAGAGCATATGGCAGCTAATGGCAAAAGCTCTGCATTTGCTAGTAGTAGTAGAAAGAATACTGATTAAGCTCTTACTATGTGTAGAGCACCCTACTAAACTCTGGGAAGCAATGTGCCAAACCATAAAATTCTAAAACTCCATATGGGAACTGACTTTAACCTGGCTGTGGACAGAGAACATGTCTCAGAGAAGCAGCATGGCTCAGTGGAAAGAGCACGGGCCTTGGAGTCAGAGGTCATGGGTTTGAATCCTGGCCCTGGCTCTGTGACCTTGGGCAAGTCACTTAACTTCTCTAAGCCCCTGTTACCTCATCTGTAAAATGGGGATTAAGACTGTGAGCCCCCAATGAGACAACCTGATCACCTTGTATCCCCCCAGCACTTAGAACAGTGCTTTGCACATAGTAAGTGCTTAACAAGCATCATCATTATTATTATTATGTCTACCATCTCTATTATATTGTACTCTCCCAAGTGCTTAGTACAGTAATCTGCACACTGTAAATATTCCGTAATTATGGCTGATTGATAGATAATTAGGAATTGTTTCAACTGTTTCCACTTCGGAAAGTGTTCATGTTTATCAACAGCAGCATTAAAGGGCTGCACTGTGGACAGGTTCTGTGACTGATAAAAGAACCCAGTCAGAATTGGCACAGCATGCCAAAGATTGAGAAACCAAAAATCAGTAGGACCAATGAGTAGCAACATCTAATCCCTCTATCACTTTAACTTTCCAACTAAATACACCAACCATCTGTAACTATTGGACAAAATTCTCAACTCTTAGGCAGAATGAATCATAAACCCTCTCCATGTAAACCTTAATACTTAATTAATAGCTCCAACAGGGCTCTCTAACGGCTGTAATATGGGATCCCAAACAAATTCTCCAAGGAAAGCGGTCCCAGAACAGTGCACGCTGCAGACCTCTTAAGCTTCAGAACTCTGGTTCTCAGGCAGAAAGTGGATTGTTTTCTACCTTGAACAGCTCCATATTCAATTTGGCTGAAGCAGGTGGTTATGCCTAATCCTATACATCAGTGGTCTTTATAAAACAGTGGTGAATGAATCACAGCCCATAAACTGCCCCCAGCCCTTTGAATAATAATGATGGTATTTGTTAAGTGCTTATTATGTGCCAAACACTGTTCTAAGCACTGGGAGGAAATGCAAGATCATCAGGTTTTCCCATGTGGGGCTCACAGACTTAATCCCCATTTTGCAGATGAGGTAACTGAGGCCCAGAGAAGTTAAGTGACTTGCCCAAAGTCACACAGCTGACAGTGGCAGAAGTGGGATTAGAACCCATGACCTCTGTCTCCCAAACCCATGCTCTTTCCACTGAGCCACACTGCATTGAAGTTTTTAGTTGAGTCGATGAGCACCACTGAAGAGGAGGGTGAGTGGCGGAGGAATGTGGCCCTATTACTGCTATCAGTGGAGTTTTATTATTAATAATAATAATAACAATAATGGACTTACTATGTGCCAAGCACTGTTCTAAGTGCTGGGGTAGATAAAAGGTTATCAGTTTGTCCCACGTGGAGCTCACAATCTTAATCCCCATTTAACACATGAGGTAACTGAGGCACAGAGAAGTTAAGTGAGTTACCCAAAGTCACACAACTGACAAGTAGAGGAGCCGGTATTAGAACCCACAACTTCTGACTCCCAAGCCCAAGATATAATAATAATAATGATTCTGGTATTTCTCAAGTGCCTACTGTGTGCCAGGCACTGTACTAAGTGCTGGGGTGGATACATGCAAATCGGGTTGGACATAGTCCCTGTCCCACGTGGGGCTCACAGTCTTAGTCCCCATTTTGCAGATGAGGACACTGAGGTACAGAGAGGTGAAGTGACTTGCCCAAGATCACACAGTAGATAAGTGGCAGAGCCAGAATTAGAACCCACAAACTTCTGAGTCCCAGGCCCACGCTCTATCCACTGTGCCGTAAATGGCCGTGGCATTTCCATCTCCATTTCCATCCCCATCCATCCAGAGAAGCAGCTTGGCTGAGTGGCAAGAGCCTGGGCTCTGGAGTCAGAGGTCATGGGTTCAAACCCCGGCTCTGCCACTTGTCAGCTGTGTGACTTCGGGCAAGTCACTTCACTTCTCTGGGCCTCAGTTCCCTCATATGTAGAAGGGGGATGGAGACTGTGAGAACCCCATGGGACAGCCTGATCACCTTGTAATCTCCCCAGCACTTAGAACAGTGCTTTGCATATAGTAAGCGCTTGATAAATGCCATCATTATTATTATTATTATTATTATTATTATTATTATTACTATCCCCAAGGATGGACTTCAGACCAAAGCATTTTCCCACAATAGCTTGATAAATTTCTTATACTGTGAGTCTCATTTGGTACCGCTACATCATATGAGCCAAGCAAGTTTGCTGTTTACCTGTGCCAAGCCCTGTGCTAAGTGTGAGGGTAGGCATGGGGCCCACAGTCTAATGGAAAGGGTAAAAAGGTATTTTAATCCCTATTTTACAGATGAGGAGACTGAAGCACAGAAAGGGTAAATGACTAGCCTAAGGTCACACGCTAGGCAAGTATTGGACCTGGGATTGAACCTAGGTCTCCTGACACCCAGTCCTGTGCTCTTTCCACTAGGACAGGCTGCTTCTGTACTTAATGAACACCATAACGATCTTAGATCATGCATATGGTGGTTCTCATTAGCAGAAAGTCAGGATACAGTTCCCCCAATTGTTGATTGATAGACAGAAATACAGATAGAACACCTAATACAGTGCTCTGAACACGGTAAGTGCTCACTAACTATCACTGATTCATTGGTAGATACATTGGAAGGTGATAATTTACGTAGCCAGTCTTGATAAATAAGGATTCCATTTTGTTTTCACAAGCTGTTTCTGAACACTCTGTTCCCAGTAATAATAATAATAATGATGATGGTATTTAAGTGCTTACTATGTGCCAAGCACTGGTCTAAGCACTGGAACTCATCCCTACCTCCCAATTACCCCCCCCTCCTCCTCCCTGTCCCCCCCACCTTACCTCCTTCCCCTCCCCACAGCACCTGTATATATGTATATATGTTTGTACATATTTATTACTCAATTTATTTTACTTGTACATATTCTATTTATTTTATTTTGTTACTATGTTTTGTTTTGTTTTCTGTCTCCCCCTTCTAGACTGTGAGCCTGCTGTTGGGTAGGGACCGTCTATATATGTTGCCAACTTGTACTTCCCAAGTACTTAGTACAGTGCTCTGCACACAGTAAGCGCTCAATCAGTATGAATGAATGAATGAATGAACAGGGACTGGGTCCAACCTGCTTATATCGTATTTACTCCAGCACTTAGTATGGTGCTTGACTCAATATAAGCACTTAACAAATAGCCTAATCATTATTATTCCCAGTACAACTTGCTTCTCTCTCAAAATCCTTATACATGGCTCAAGGTTATAGAGCCACTGAAGGAGGAATATCCTGCTTCTTTAGCTAATCAATAATAATAATAATGGCATTTATTAAGCACTTACTATGTGCAAAGCACTGCTCTAAGCACTGGGGTTACAAGGTGATCAGGTTGTCCCGGGGGGGCTTACAGTCTTAATCCCCATTCTACAGATGAGGTAACTGAGGCACAGAGAAGTTAATTAATAGAATATATTAATAATTATAGTGTTTGTTAGGTTCCTACTAAGTCAAGCACTGTACTAAGCACTAGGATATACATATATATATATAATATATGCATCTCAGAAAGAGCCCCATCCCACATTGGGCTCACAGTCTAGGAGGGAGAACAGCATCAGATCCTTATTTTACAGGGAAACTGAGTACTTGCTGTGCATAGAGCACTGTACTAAGTGCTTGAGACAAGCTAAAGTGGTGGGAGGCGATATAAAATGCAGGAGCTGAAATCAATCAATCAATCAATCGTATTTATTGAGCGTTTACTGTGTGCATAGCACTGTACTAAACGCTTGGGAAGTACAACTTGGCAACATATAGAGACAGTCCCTACCCAACAGTGGGTTCACAGTTTAGAAGGGGGAGACAGAGAACAAAACCAAACATATTAACAAAATAAAATAAATAGAATAGATTTGTACAAGTAAAATGAATAAATAAATAGAGTAATAAATATGTACGAACATATATACATATATACAGGTGCTGTAGGGAAGGGAAGGAGGTAAGACAGTGGGGATGGAGAGGGGGATGAGGGGGAGAGGAAGGAGGGGGCTCAGTCTGGGAAGGGCTCCTGGAGGAGGTGAGCTCTCAGTAGGGCCTTGAAGGGAGGAAGAGAGCTAGCTTGGCGGATGTGGGGAGGGAGGGAATTCCAGGCCAGGGGGATGAGGTGGGCGGGGGGTCTACGGCGGGACAGGCGAGAACGAGGCACGGTGAGGAGATTAGCGGCAGAGGAGCTGAGGGTGTGGGCTGGGCTGTAGAAGGAGAGAAGGGAGGTGAGATAGGAGGGGGCGAGGTGATGGAGAGCCTTGAAGCCGAGGGTGAGGGAGCATCAACAGGCTCCCTAGAGTCACAGTTGGGGTTATTTGCTTTAAAAACTGGAAGCCAAAGGAGACGGGAAACAGCAGTGGGATCTCTGGAAGCTGGAAATTTGAACATCTATCTCATTCACCCATTTGTATATCCTACCACCTCCTGTCACTATCTCTATTGTTGGATTCCTGATATCTTTGCTTCAACTACCATTGCCATAGCCATGGTGTGTCCACTTAGTATAGGGCTCTGCACACAGCAAATGCTCAATAAATATCTTTACCCTTAATATTACTAGACATCCTCTGTTTAATTCTCTGCCCCCACATCCTGTTCCACCCACCCCCAGACTGTTCTCCCCCCATCTAAGCTATGCACTCATCGTGGGCAGGGATTGTCACCCTTTATTTCTGTATTGTACTTTCCCAAGCACTTAGCACAGTGCTCTTCACACATTAAGTGCTTAATAAATAGGATTGAATGAAAGAATGAATGGTGGAAGCCCATGGCTTACTCCATGGCTTTGGTCATTATCACTATAAGAGAATCATCAATCACCATCATCAACCTCATCATCACTCTCACCATCATCCCCATCATCACTCTCACCATCATCCCCATCATCACCTCATGACTCCCACTACCATCATGCTCAACATCATTACCATTGTCACTAGCACTGACAGTGTACCTGCTGAATGGAGGGCACTTTACTTAGCATAGACAAAGAGTAACTTGTGATTCCTGCCCTTGAAGAGCTTGCAGTTCAATGGTTGTATCACCAGGTTCATTCATTCAGTCGTATTTATTGAGTGCTTACTGTGTGCAGAGCACTGTGGTGTGGCTACTGAAGACAGCTTAGACAGAGGTTGAGGAGGACTAGGAGAGTATGTTAGATCTGATGAGAAGGAGTTCAACAGTGATCTTGGAAAGAATGATCTCAGTGAAGTGAAGGGAAAGAAAACAGATTGGAAAGGGTCAAGGAGCGAATTGGAGGAGAAAAAATGACAGCATGCGGGGGTGGGGGCGTCTAAACACAGACAAGAAAGGGAGGCCAGAGATGGGGTGACGGCGCCAAAGTTTCCAGAGAAGGTTTTGTAAGGTCTGACCGATATGGATGAGATTGAAGGCAAAGGGGAAAGAGTTATAAGACAGTGAGCTGTAGAAGATGATGATCAGGGAGAAAAGAAGATGAGAAGGGATGGGGTCAGAGACCCTGGCTGAGGGGCTCGATTTTGAAAAGAAGGAGGAAGTCTCATTTCAAAAGATAGCTGGGAAGAATGAGAGAGCAGATGGGGACTTGGGAAGGAGCTGTAAGGTGAAGGGGAGATTTTAGGGAGACCATACCAGATGGCATTGATTTTTGTCAACAAAGTAGTTGGCAAAGTCATCCAAGGCATGAGATAGGGTAGGTGCAGGCTCTTGGGGTTTCCAGAGGAGTTAAAGACCTGTATTCGTTCATTCAGTCGTATTTATTGAGCACTTACTGTGTGCAGAGCACTATACTAAGTGCTTGGGAAGTACAAGTTGGCAACATATTGAGACGGTCCCTACCCAACAACGGGCTCACAGTCTAGACTATGGGAGTCAGAAATGGTAAGAAGTCATGTTACAGAGAAGCAGCATAGCCTAGTGGAAAGAACACGGATCTGGTAGTCTAAGGACCTGAGTTCTAATCCTGGAGGTGCACTTACTCACTGTGTGTCCTTGGGCAAGTCATTTAATATCTCTGTGCCTCAGTTTCCTTATCTGCAAAATGGGGATTCAGTACCTGCTCTCTCTTCCAGTTAGATTGTGAGCCCCTTGTGCAACCTGATTATCTTGTATCTACTCCAGAATTTCCCCCCTCAAGGTCACACCTGGAGAGTTTCCAGTATTCTACCAATCTTGACTATGGGAGGGAGAGTCAACCGAGGCATATCCACTTCATTCCTAGCTTGGGCAGTGGCTAGCGATTGGAAGGCAATCTGCTACAGGTCAAAACTCACCTGTGCTGGGCAGCAGTGACACGGGAGAGAGTTGAGGGTGGAGACTCTAGTTTGCTGCGTGGAAGGAGGAAGCAATGGTAAACCACTTCCATATTTTTACCAAGAAAACTCTATGGATACACTACCAGAATGATTGCTAATAGAGGTGGGGCATTCTGAGAGAGATGTGTCCATAGCATCACTTTGGGTCAGAGATGACTCGACAGCAAAAGACAAAACAAGACCCCATAATTTAGTGCAGTGCTTGGCATATTGTAAGCACTTAATGTGTACCAAATTACGCTGCTGAGAGACATAGGGGGGCAATCATACCAGAACAGGATGAATTTGAAGTCGCTCAATTCAGCCTGATGTCAGCTGCTCTGCAGTGTGAGCACAGGAATGGAGGAAGAGTCCTGTAGAGGTGATCTCTTTTAGAAGTTGGTGGTGTGAGGTGGGAAGGGGGAATTGAGTTTGGAGGGGAATGTGGTGTTGAGATGTCAATTTGTGAATCAAGAAACTGGAAGTTGAGTAGGGAGTCCATGTGGGGTATGATGGCTAGAAAGAAATAGGTAGAGAGGTTCTAGAGATAGGTCCTTAAACATTTCACTCTTCAGTGTCATGTCAAAAGCAATCACAGCGTTTATGCAATGCACGTTCTCTTGCTTTTGAAATAGTTGCTAGACCTGAAAGACATCACTGAATTGCCTAGAAGGCAATAATTATAAATTGGTGAGCTCGGTCCTTCTAATTTGACTGGGCTGTGTTCCAAAATACACATACTTTACATGTATATATCTAGTATAGAAGTAGTGTACAACAATGTAATTTAATTACAGGGTGTACAGACATATTATGAAAATTCAGCAAAAAAAACCCAACATGACTAAGGAATGGGAAGTTTGATTTATGATGGAAGATTAGGAGAGGCACACCGAATAAATTGGCAGAACAGTGTCTGAAAGGGGAGTGGGGAATACAGTTAGTCTGCAAAGTAGTTGAGAGATGCCAGGACTAAGAAAGGAGGGTGATAGAGCAATGGAGAAAATTATAAGGATGTGAAAAATAATTACATCACCACGGACTCATGGCTTCAGATAAACAATGGGGGCCTCCATAACTACAGCACCAAAACTGACCCTTTTGCAAACCTAGGATTTGTGACTTGGTCACATATTACTTCATTACTTTCTACTTCATCTTGCCATATGTCAAATGGAGATAATACTTCCTCTTCCATCCTCCCTCCTCACCTGATGTTGTAAGAAAAACATAGTTAATATATAGCTATCCTTGAGTTTCAAAATGACTACTGATGGTGAGATTTTTATCAGAGTGCTTGCTGGAGTATGGCTGATCAAAGAGCTAGATGATTGACAGTCTCTTCTACCTAGGTCGTGCACATAAAGATTGCTCCCCGCAGCACTGTTTTCTTATGTCTGGCAGAAGCTTTAAATTTCCTCCAAGGAATCACAGTAGTCCTAAATCCACTATGGCAATTATCACATCTATGTTTGCTGCCCACCAGACTGACCTGTTTTCTGCCAACTGACCACAAGCTACATCCTCTAGTTAGACATGGCAGCTATTAATAATAATTATATCATTTATCAAGTGCTTACTATGGGCAAAGCACTGTTCTAAGCACTGGGGAGGATACAAGATGATCAGGTTGTCCCACGGGGGGCTCACAGTCAATCCCCATTTTACAGATGAGGTAACTGAGGCTCAGAGAAGTTAAGTGACTTGCCCAAAATCACACAGCTGATAATTGGTGGAGTCGGGATTTGAACCCATGACCACTAAGTCCAAAGCCCGGGCTCTTTCTACTGAGCCATGCTGCTTTTGCACATAGCACTTACTATGTGCAAAATACTATGCTTAAGCATCTCTAGACTGTAAATTCCTTATGGGTGGGGAACATGTCCACTAATCCTGTTGTATTGTACTCTCCCAGGTACTTAGTACAGTGCCCTGCACAGTAAGTACTCAATAAATGCCAGTGACTGATTGATTAGAATACATACAAGATAACCAGATCCGATATAGTCTCTGTCCCATCCATGACTCACAGTTGAAGAGTTCTGAGGGAAGATCTCTTATTCCCATTTTACAGGTGAGGGCACTGAGTTGGAATTTATTAAACATTTACTATGTGCCAAGCACTATATTAAGTGCTGGTATAGAGACAATAGGTCAGACACACATCCTGTTCCACATGAGACTCATAGTCTAAGGATGGCTGGGGTCAAATGGATAGATATGGAAACTGAGGCACAGAGAATTTATGTGATTTGACTGAGGACCCAGCAGATAAGTGGTAGATCTGAGATTAGAACTCTTGTCTCCAGGCTCCCAGGCCCGAGCTCACCCTTAGGTGGGAGAATGGCAGAGCTGAGACTTACTTAGTACCAGTCATGGAGGGGTGGAGAGCTGGTGAGATGTTGGCTTCTGTCCACCCGCTGCTGTCCATTGCCCTGGGTCACTGTGTTTACTTCAGTCCCTTCTTGTATCTGGTAAAAGGTGGCACTTGGGAAGCCACCCTGCCTCCTGCCACTGAAGGCAGGTACTGTTTGGACTTAGTTGTCTGGCAACCAATGATCGATTCCCTGTCTTTAGTTAGTTAAAATTAGAAGTCTGACTCAAACAGACGAGTGACTTGGGTAGGGGGGAATCAGGATATGCCAGCTCCTTCAAACTCCTCATTTTCAGAAGCCGGACCCACCTCCACCCCGATAGCCAACTCTGCTAAAGTCCTAGGAAAAGCTCTGGTTTCTGTTCTTGGGCCAAATGTTTGAGAGGCAGTGCTAAGTCTCATGCTTCTGCAATGCTCCCACTGGACCTGATTTCTGACCTTTTTTTTGCCACCTTCCTGCCCCGATAATTGTCATCTTGACCAGTCGCTGTGCCTGCAAAAGGCCAGACTTCTTCCTCCTTGATCCCTTTCTTTCTGCTCTGATTCCACCTCTCTGTCCAAGCTGCCCTTACTTTGCCCCGCACACTGGACTCCCCTCTGCCCTGAATCATTTCATTCTTAGACTAAAGTTCACAGTTTTCCCTGAAAGGGATGTACTTATTTCTTGTGGAGATAATGGACAACTACCATGTACGAGTAGAGAGTTATTAAACTATAACATGATATAATAAGACACTAAGCAATAGCATATTGTTATACACTATGCACACACATACACATATGAGAGAGAGAAAGGGAGAGTCAGAAAAAATATTCATTTTCAAAAGTGATGACTCTGGTGAACTTGTATAAACATGTGCAAGTGTGACAAAGATGGATGCAGAACACACACACTCTGGCACACTGTTTGCATACAAGGATAGATCCTTGTTCTATCCCACTCAGGGCCTGTTTTGGAGCTTCCTACTGGTATCTTAATTTTTGTGAAGTCTTTGCTTCATCATTAATCACACCCAAAACCTACCCCCTACTTCTCTCTGACTGCCACCTTCCTAGCCTCCTATCCCATAGCCACCCCAGCCCCCATCTCCAGCAATGTACCTCATCAACTCACTCTAATCTAACCTGCCCCTATACTTAACACCATTCCTTCCATCCCCAGTCCCACAACACCAATTAAAATGGTCCATGGAACCCCCACTCTAAACTCTCCTTCATTCTTGACCTGTTCCTGAAAGTCACTGCTCCTCCTCACCACCACTGTCACCTGGCTCTCTTCACACAACCTTGTCTCCTTTGCTGTTCTATCCTGAGGGGCATTCACCTTCTTCCTCTCCCCTCAACTTCTGGTGGAACAGTCAGCCTCTTCTTGCTTCCCAATGTAGCTTTCATACCACCCAACCTCCTTCACCCTGCTCATTTTCTTCCTTTGAATCCTACATCATCCTCTTCTACCGCATACTACAATTATTAGTTGCCGTCATCTACAGCCTTCTGGTTCCAGCTCTCTGGTACCACCTCTTAGTTTCTGAGAGATCTTGCCGTCTTTCTCTCCTTCTCCTCTTCTTTGCTAATCCTTGGAGATTTCAACATCCATGTGAATGATCGTCACTAAACCCACAAAACTCACTTCCTCTCACTCTTTGTCTCCACCGACCTCCTGCCCACCACACCTCACCCACTCACCAACGTGGTCACAAGCTAATTCTCATCATCGCTCTCAATTGTACCACCTCTAACCTCCCCAACTCTGAAATCTCAGTCTCAGAATACAACCTGCTCATCTGCCTTCTCCCTCACATACCCCCTCCCTAAACAACTGTTCTTTCTCTTATAGACAGTCCACTCTCTTGCCCCTTCCAATTATCCCAGGCCATTATGACTCTGCATACAGTAAGTGCTCAATAAATGTAATTGAATGAATTGGACTCTCTAACCCTAAACCTAACCCCAACCTTAACCCACTCTCCCTTCTCTTGGTGCACAAATCTATATACCCAATTCCTCTCTTTCCACTGAATTCATACCTTTGCATCTCTGTCTCTCCTTCAAACTCAAATATACTCTCCCAGGCACTCAATACAATGCTCTACACACAGGAAGTATTCAATAAATACTATTGATGACCAACCTTGAGCCCTGGGATCACCTCTAGAGCACACTTCTGTCACTCTACTACTAGCTGCCAATTCCATGTTTATTTAGTTACCCACAGGACTTCTAAGCAACTGATACCTTTCCCCCCTGTAGCCTGTCACACTTTGTCCATGTGATAAGAGATGTTCCAAGCTTCTGGCTCTTCTTCTCTATTATTTATTTATGAAGGGCTTATCACTGTGGTGCTTATTCGGTTTAGAACACAAAAACACATCGTTATATGTGTCAAGTTAAGACCTACAATAAATGCTAACAAGGCATTTATATGGGATCCCTGGAGTGTTTATACTACAAACAAAATGTATCGTAAAGCATGCAATCTTTTAAAGATTATCTCACATACCTTTCATGTTTCCAAGATCTGAATTCAGTCAGAGTTCTCAGATTCCCTTGAAAGAACTGATGTTATTACAAACAGCTAGTCCCACAGGCTGGTGCCTCAGTTGCTCATTGCCACCTCTTCCAGATAACTTGGGAGAATGAAGACCTCTGAAATCAAATCCACATAGAGGGGACAAAGTACTTGTAGTTCAAAAGTGAAAATTCTCATTAGCCTCTTTGGTTTTCTAAACCCTGAACTTCCAATCAATCTATTAGTGCTGGGTACATAGTAAGGGCTCAAAAAAACATCAGTGCACTGTACTAACCTCTTGGGAGAGTAGTCAGTCAGTCACACTTATTGAGCATTGACTGTGTACAGACTGTTGTACTAAGTGTTTGGGAGAGTATAGTATAACAATAAACTGACACGTTCCCTGCCCATGATGAGGTTACAGTCTGAGAGACAGATATTTAAACATAATAAATTACATATATGCACGTAAGTGCTGTGGGAATGGGAGGAGGGGTGAATCAAAGGAGCAAGTCAGGGTGATGCAGAAGAGAGTGGGGAAAGAGGAAAGGAGGGCTTAGTCAGGGAGGCCTCTTAGAGGAGATGTGTCTTCAATAAGGCTTTGAAGCAGGGGATAGTAATTGTCTGTCGGATATGAAGAGGGGAGGTGATCCAGGCCAAAGGCAGGACATGGGTGAGAGGATGGCAGCGAGTTAGACAAAAGTGAGATACAGTGAGAAGGTTAGCATTAGAGGAGCAAAATGTGCATGCTGGATTGTAGTAGGAGAGTACTGAGGTGAGGTAGGAGGGGGCACTGTGATTGAGTGCTTTAAAACTAATGGTGAGGAGTTTCTGTTTAATTCAGAGGTGGATGGGCAACCCCTGGAAGTTCTTGAGCAGTAAAGAAACATGACCTGAACGTCTCTGTAGAAAAATGATCTGAGCAGCAGTGTGAAGTATGGACTAGAGCGAAGAGAGACAGGAGGCAGGGAGGTCAGCAAGGAGGCTGATACAGTAATCAAGGCAAGATAGGATAAGTGATTGGATTAACTTGGTAGCAGTTTGGGTGGAGAGGAAAGGCGGATTTTAGTGATGTTATAAAGGTTGAACTGGCAGGATTTAGTGATGGATTGAACATCTGGGTTGAATGAGAGAGATGAGTCAAGGATAACTCTAAATTTACAGGCTTGTGAGACAGGAAGGGTGGTGGTTCTGTCTACAGTGATGGGAAAGTCGGGGAATGACAGGGTTTGGGTGGGATGATAATAAATTCTGTTTTAGACATGATGAGCTTGAGACGATGGGAGGACACCCAGGTAGAAATGTCTTGAAGGCAGGAGGAAATGCAAGACTCCAGAGATGGAGAGAGATCAGGGCAGGAGATGTAGATTTGGGTATCATCTGCATAGAGGTGGTACCTGAAGTCATGTGAGTACACTGCAGTAGAGTTGGTAGACATGATCTCTGCCCTCAAGAAGCTTGCAATCTAGTAGGGAGTTTACAATATTCCAGTCAAGGAAATGTATGCATTCACCTATGTATAAAACACTGTGGTGGCAACAGAGGAAACAGATGAATTGTTAAACATATGGCTCAGTGGAATGAGCATGGGCTTGGGAGTCAGAAGTCATGAGTTCTAATCCTGGCTCTGCCATTTGTCAGCTGTGTGACTCTGGGCAAGTCACTTAACTTCTCTGTGCCTCAGTGACCCCATCTGTAAAATGGGGATTAAGACTACGAACCCCACTGGGACAACCTTGATTATCTTGTATCCCCCCCAGCTCTTAGAACAGTACATGGCATATAATAAGGGCTTAACAAATACCATCATTATTATCATTATTATTTTATCTGTAGGTTTGCAGTAAAATAAATTGCATCACAAATTATGGGACATCTTAATCTCAAGTCGGTCTGTTACGTAAATCTAAATGTCATGTTGTTTTCTCAAAAGAATACCTTCACTATATTGTTTGCCAAGCCAGGCTTGGGTATACAAGGACAAATTTAAGCAACTACTATCATCCCATTCAATTCTATTTCTAGAAGAAGTTTATTAAACTCTTTTAGCCCATTCACAGCCCACTGAAAGTGTCTCCCTGCAAGGTATTGAGCCATAATTAATCTATAGCCTGCAGTAATAAAAAATCACTTAATAAACTGTGAATTGTTTTCCAGTGAGATTTCTGAAGTTGGATTGCTAACGTTGCACAATTTATCTGTGAGGGTGGGAAAGCCAAATGCTTTCAGCTAGCAACACTGTGGTTTGAAAGGTAAATTCTTGTCCTCATCCGCCCTTAGTAACGGAACAATTGCCCTGGAATGGTTAAAAAAAAAATAGAGAGAGATTGCACTCAGTTTATGAAAGACATCCTCACTGTGCCCCTATTTTGTCTATCTGGCTGCCTACTCTTTTTCCATATCCTCCCCCTTACCTGGAACTCCCCCCGCTCCATATAGACCAGACCTCCACTCTCCCCACTTTCAAAACTTTCACTTTCACGTTCCCAGACTGTTCCCCTTATCCTCTGTTCCCCCCTTCACCCCAACTTGTTCCCTTTGCTCTACCCCCCCTGCATCCCACAGCACTTGTGTATATATGCACATATCTATAATTCCTTTTATATTAATGATATGTATATATCTATAATTCTACTTATATTGATGCTATTGATGTCTGTTTACTTGTTTTGATGTCTGTCTGCCTCCTTCTAGACTGTGAGCCCATTGAGGGCAGTGATTGTCTCTATCTGCTGCTTAGTACAGTGCTCTGCACACAGAAAGGGCTCAATAAATATAATTGAATGAATGAATGAACAAAGCATTATCAAGGTTACATCTCCTCCAAGAGACCCTTCCACAACTAAGCCCTCTTTTCTCTGGCTCACTCTCCTTTCTACATCATCTATGCACTTGGGCCTGTGGCCTTCGCGCATTTGATATTCACCTTACCCACAACTACATAGCACTTATTCACATACCTTTAAATTATATAAGTTACTTATTCATTTATATTAATATCTGTTCCCCACTCAAGATTTTAAGCTCATTTTGGGAAGGGAATGTGCTAATTTGGTTGTATTGTACTCTGCCAAGTGCTTAGTACAGTGCTCTGCACATAATAAGCACTCAATAAATACCATTGATTGGCTGATTTATACTAAGGAATATTTCTTGAAAAACATTGATTTTTCTTTGTCATGATACACATTTGAAAAGTTCTGCTATGACTGGCTGAAATACAAATTATGTTTAATCACCTTATTCATCAGCAATTTATGTAAACCTGGCATGGCTATTATTGAGGATCTAAGCCTCTTTAATGTAGTACAACTGAGTTCTCCATTAGACACTGATGGATCTTAATATATAGTGAAACGCTGAAATTCAGCAAAGGGCTTGTGTATGTGGCTAAAAAATACAATGTGGGGTCCATAGTCCAAAGAGCATTGAGTTCATGCAAAGTTTGTCCTTTGTCCTTCATTTCCCTGTCTCATTCATTCAATAATATTTATTGAGTGCATATTGTGTTCAGAGCACTCTACTAAGCGCTTGGGAAGTACAATTCATGACTCAGGAAATTTCTGCTCACAACAAACCACTTCTTTCTTAATTGCAGCTCACTTGAAGGCACTTGAAGACTTGGGAGATGTGAACAGAATATTTAAAAAAAAAATGATTCAGGCAGCAGAGTGAAAAGGGTACTTGAGTTGGGAGAGACAGAAGGCAGGGAGGTCAGCAAGGAGGCTGATGCAGTAGTAGACATGAGATATGGCAATCAATCAATCATTTTTTTTTTATTTTTTTGTTTATTGTGTAAAGCACTTGCTATGTGCCAGGCACTGATCTAAGCACTGAGGTAGATACAAGATAATCAGGTTGGACACAATCCATGACCCATCTGTGGCTCACAGTCTTAATCCCCATTTTAAAGATGAGGAAACTAAAGGACAGAAAAGTGAAATGACTTGCTGAAGATCATACAACCTACCAGTGGCAGAACCTTGAATCGAATGCAGGTCCTTCTAACTCCCAGGCCTGAGCATTATCCACTAAGTCACACTGCTCCTCTCCTCTCTCCTCCCTCCCCTGATCCTACCACAGAGAAAACGGAATATGGGTTTTTGGAAGGGTCATTGATTTGGAGGTTAAGGGGGACATTCAAGCCTGATGGTTTTAATTTTGTTGATGAAATAGATGGCAAGGAAATGGGGAGGCAGAGGTACTGGGACTTTAAGAAGGGATTGGAAAGTTCAAAATAGTGTGGACAATGGGCATGATGGTCAGCCGGCGACTGTAAGCACCTTCTGGGTAGGGATAGCATTTACCAACTCTACTTCATTGTACATTTCCAGGGGCTTAATACAGCTCTGTTTCACAGTAAGTGTTCAGTGAATACCATTGATTGGAGGAATGTTTCTGGAGAAAGGAGAGAGCAGCATTATGGGGGGTGAGTCTGATTTTGAGATGGACAAGGTCAGCCTCACGTTTGTATTTTTTCCAGAGTACTCTGCAGCTGGAGCATGTGAGTGGAGGTTGTGTACTGTGGAGGTGGTCTGTGGCTGGAGGATAACTTGTCATATCGTTGCTCTTGGTCTGATCTGTTGCCTTTTACCCATTTTCTCAAGAAAACAACAGGCCTGGTTTACAAACACAAAGTAGTACTCTCAGATAGGTTGGGATGACTGCAGGAGCCAAGGGTCCTGTGGTCTTCAGGATTAGGGAGGTCCAAACCTTTCCCCAGTCATTGTGTTTTCATTCATTCTTTCATTCAATCGTATTTATTAAGCACTTTCTGTGTGCAGAGAACTGTACTGTTTGGGAAAGTACCCTACAACAGTAAACAGTGACATTCCCTGACCACAATGAGCTCACAGTCTAGAGGTGGGGATACAGACATCAATACAAATAAATAAAATTGCAGATATGTACATAAATGTTGTGGGGTTGGAGAGAGGTTGGGGGAGAGCAAAGGGAGCAGGTTAGGGTGATGCTCCTGCTTCTCCCTCATCTTATCAGTATGGCCACTGCTTGGGGAACTATAAAAATAGAGCCCTAAATGGACCTCCCCAAAATGGCCACTGCACATACATGATGTCAGAGGGAATGGTGACGATGGCATTGGCCTGAATTTCCCATTGCATGACTCCTCCCTCTGCTCCTTCAAACACTGTCCTTGGATGGTGGCCTTGTCAATTTTTTTTACTTTGTTTAGGGCAGTTGCTGGTGGACAGAGAGGGGGATACAGACTTTCGTGATCTACACAGGCCTTCAGCTTATCTACAGTCCCAAGCACTGGCCTGGGCTGGCCCCAGCTCTGCCACACCCACTCCTCACAAATCCTCCCATCCAAGAAGAGTGCTAGGGATGAGGCGGCCCTTGTCAGCAGTCTGGGTCTTAGATGGACACTGCCCTTTGAGTTGGTCAGTCTGGCTTGGGCCAGGTGGGAATAGGCAGCACAAGAGATGAGCTAGAAAATTACAGAGCTCAGGAAAATGGAAGTTCTCAGGTCAGAGCTGCTGAGACTTCTCCTGGCATTCCTGCACCCTCATCACCCTGGGTATGGAAATGCCATTTTGTAAGCTGTGGCAGAGTCATTTTCTAACCTTCTTTTTAGACTCTAAGCTTATCTCTGGACTGTAAGCTCATTGTGGGCAGGGAATGTGTCTGTTTATTGTATGGTTGTACTCTCCCAAGGACTTAGTATAGAGCTCTGAACACAGTAAGTGCTCAATAAATAGGATTGAATGAGTGACTGAATTTATTTATATTAATGTCTGTCTCCCCCTCTAGACTGTTAGCTTATCATTGGCAGGGAATACTTCTACCGACTCTGCTATATTGCTATATTGTATTTTCCCAAGTGCTTAGTAAAGTGCCCCGCTCACAGTAAGTGCTCAAGAAATAAAATTGATTGATTGATTGCTGCTGCTCAGGTCCCTAAACAGTATACCCTGGTCTAGGATCATGTGTGATTGCTTTAAAATCCTCACTGCCTCCCCCTCCTTCTCCTTCTCCATTAGCCCACGTTGTAGGGTGGTGATGAATGAGGGCTAATCACAGCTCCCTCACTCACATCCCAAAGTCCTCTAGATAGTTATCTCAGAGGCCCAGGGAGGAGGGTTGTGGATTCCTTCCTTGGAAGAGGTCATCAAGGCAATGGTGAATTCAGAGAGAAAAAGTAGGTTTGGTGTTAAAAGGGGATTAGGAAGGATGGAAGGTGAAGTCAGAAATCCACTACAGAATCCACTTTGGCTATTTTCTTGTTCATTCCATGGCTGGGGGCTGGAGTCAGGGCTCCGAGAAGCCTCTCTGCTAAACTCTGTACTGCAGGGCAAAGAGGATGGGATGGCAAGGATGGGATGGAGGTGAGTGGACTGAGGAAAGCTTTCTATGCTGGGAAACAGCAGCTGCGCTGTGTGTGTTGTTGTTTTGTGTGTGTGTGTGTGTGTGTTTGTGTTGTGCGCACTCGTGATTGTACTTATGAGTGCATGTGTGGGTTTGTGCATGTAAATGTGTACATGTGTGCAACTTGGTGGTGCATGTGTGTCTCTTCATTAGGGTTCTGCCTTACTGCACTGTGGGTTGTCATTCATTCAATCAATCGTATTTATTGAGTGCTTACTGTGTGCAGAGCACTGTACTAAGCGCTTGGGAAGTACAAGTCATCACATCTAGGACCCCTACCTCCCTTCTTCCTCCCTCATTACCCACCCTACAGCCCCCCCTCTGCTTTGAGGGGAGGAAGCTGAGGGGCAAAACGAGGAGAGAGGGCAGGGAAGCGGAATCCCAGCTGGTGATGGCCTGATCCTCACAGTGATACTTCCCAAATTAAAGGCTGCCCCTCTCAGGATGTCCCTGACTCTGAGAGCTAGCTGTAGCTGTGTTTTTTATGGTATTTGCTAAGTGCTTATTCTATGCCAGGCACTATACTGAGTGCTGGTGTATATACAAGCTAATCAGTTTACGATTCTATTTATTTTGTTAATGATGTGTGTCTAGCTTTATTTTTATTTATTCTGGTGACTTGACACCTGTCCACATGTTTTGTTTTGTTGTCTGTCTCCCCCTTCTAGACTGTGAGCCCGTTGTTGGGTAGGGACCATCTCTATATGTTGCCAACTTGTACTTCCCAAGCGCTTAGTACAGTGCTCTGCACACAGTAAGCACTCAATAAATATGATTGATTGAATGAATGAATCAGGTTGGACACAGTCCATGACTCTTTGCACATAGAAAGCATTCAATATATACGATTGAATGAATGTCTCATGTAGGGCTCACAGTCTTTATGCCCATTTTACAGATGAGGAAGTAACTGAGGCCCAGAAGTTAAATGACTTGCCCAAAGTCACACAGCAGACAAGAGGAGGAGCCAGGATTAGAACCCAGGTCCTTCTGACTTCCAGACACATGCCTTATCCACGAAGTGGCACTGCTCTTCTCCTTTCATTCATTCAATCATATTTATTGAGTGCTTACTGTGTGCAGAGCACTGTACTAAGCACTTGAGAAGTACAAGTTGGCAACATATAGAGACGGTCCCTACCAAACAGTGGGCTCACAGTCTAGAAGGGGGAGACAGAGAACAAAACAAAACATATTAACAAAATAAAATAAGTAGAATAAATATGTACAAGTAAAATAAATAAATAAACAGAGTAATAGATACGTACAAACATATATACATATATACAGGTGCTGTGGGGAAGGGAAGGAGGTAAGGCGGGGGAGATGGAGAGGGGGAGGAGGTGGAGAGGAAGGAGTGGGCTCAGTCTGGGAAGGCCTCCTGGAGGAGGTGAGCTCTCAGTAGGGCCTTGAAGGGAGGAAGAGAACTAGCTTGGCGGATGTGGGGAGGGAGGGCATTCCAGGCCAGGGGGATGACTTGGGTCGGGGGTCGATGGTGGGACAGGCGAGAGCGAGGCACGGTGAGGAGAGTAGTGGCAGAGGAGCGGAGGGTGTGGGCTGGGCCGTAGAAGGAGAGAAGGGAGGTGAGGTAGGAGGGGGCGAGGTGATGGAGAGCCTTGAAGCCGAGGGTGAGGAGTTTCTGCCTGATGCGTAGGTTGATTGGTAACCACTGGAGATTTTTGAGGAGGGGAGTAACATGCCCAGAGCATTTCTGGACAAAGACAATCCAGGCAGCGGCTTGAAGTATGGATTGAAGTGGGGAGAGACAGGAGGATGGGAGATCGGAGAGGAGGCTGATACAGTAATCCAGACAGGATAGGATGAGAGCTTGAACGAGCAGGGTAGCGGTTTGGATGGAGAGGAAAGGGCGGATCTTGGCAATGTTGTGGAGGTGAGACCGGCAGGTTTTGGTGACGGCTTGGATGTGAGGGGTGAATGAGAGAGCTCCTTCTCTCACCCCCACCACAGTGCAGGGTCAGAGGCTCCGGGATTGGGGATGACATGTCCTTTCATTCATCCATTGACGATCATTTATCGAGCACTTACTTTGTGCAGAGCACTGCACTAAGCATTTGGGGGAGTACAATATAACAACAAATGAACCCATTCCCTGCCCACAATGAGTTTACTGTCTAGGGGGGAGACAAGACATTCTTACATAGTAAGCACTTAACAAGTGCCATCATTATTATTAAAATAAATAAATAAACAACAGATATGTACATAAATGCCATGGGACTGGGAAGGGGGAAGAATAAAGGGAGCAAATCAGGGTGACATAGAAGGGAGTGGGGCAAGACTAAAGGAGGGCTTAGCAAAGGCCTCTTGGAGGAGATGTGCCTTCAATTTCGTGTGCGTGTGTCTGTGTGTGTGTTTGTATGTATGCTCCTTGGTGGTTCATGAGAATGTCCTCATCTGCCCTGCTGCACAGTGGAGTTTGACAAGGACCCCTTTTCCTCCCCTACCTCCTGTTCTGCATCTGCCTTTGATTTGGGGATAGCAAGCAGTGGGTGAAGCGTGGAGAGCGAGGTGGGAAAAGGGGCACCCCAGGAAGACCTCTCGGTCACAGCAAGGACCGGAAATGCCCAAGCTTTACCCTTTACCCCTCAGCTCAGTGAGGCACTTTCTGACCCCTTCTCCCCTCAGGGATGCCCCTGGAGACAAAAGACCACCAGGCCTCTTCTGCCTAGTTGGGCAGCCAACCGAGGCCTCCATAGCCCCCTCCCCCCCAACCCCGCCAATCTCTGCAGCCGCTCTGGCTGGTGCGGCTGTGATGACATCATCAAGATGCCCTATACGTGACCTCATGCCACTGCACTACATCTGACGTCAGGTGAATCGTCGGTCATGAAAGAGGCCCAGCAAGACATCGAGAGCCTCTTTGTGCAGATTGAGGGGGGATGAGGTGTCAGGCAGGACTCCTATTCCTGGGAAAGACAAGTTCTCCTGCAGAAATTGGCAGAGAAACGTTTGTGGGGGTTATACACCTCCTGGCCCCACCTACACATTCCTTCTGCATGAGCAAATGTTTACCAGAGGTCACTGAGGGAAAGGAAGGCAAGTTAGTAAAAAGTAGTTCAACTTTCAAAAGCTCTCAGTTGGCAACCTTCCAAGAGAAGGCTGGCTAGGCATGAAAGCAGGAATTTTGCCTTTCTGGAATGGCACTTGGGATAGTTCTTAGGGTAACGAAAAAATTAAGCTCTCTGTAAACCTCAACATCATTTCTCCTCCAACCAAACCTTGTTGGCTGTTGACTATCATTGCTGTTTTGTTTCATTTATATCTTCTTTTTGCTTCCCAAATTTGGCTAGAAAATACTAAGAGCTTGCTATCTTTGAATTTCTGGTTCAACCCAAGGCAGGAAGTACTGACTATTTCACAAGATATCTGTTTGGGCATGATATACAAGTCTATTGCTAGAGTGTAAGTTCAAGCCCAATAGTTCAAATCAACTCTGTGAAAGCTTCAGTTTTTCATAGTTCTGACAGAAACCTTAAGGTTTTAAGTTTTTATGCCCATTAAAAAAATAATATTAATTTGGCAAAATTGTATGGGCAGATCTGAGGATCCAGTTGCCTCACAAACAAAACACCTGTTTTGTAGAAGTATTAATCAATCAGTGATAGATAATGTGAGGTTACTGTGTGTAGAACACTGTACTGATCCCTCGGGAGAGTGTAATATAGTTGATAGACATGATCCCTGCCCACAAGGAGCTTACAATCTAGGGGGAAGAAAGTTAGTAAAATAAGGTAAAGGTACTAGGAAGCAGCAGAAAATAATGCTACGGTTCTGGGGGTGGATTGAGTATCAAAGAGTGGAATGGGTACAGACACAAATGCAAAGGTGATGCAGCAGGGAGGGTGAATAGGATGAGAAGGTGAGAAGTTAGTCAGGGAAAACTCTCTGGAGGATTCTGGAATATAGCAACAAATATCATAAAAAAGCAAATAAAAACAAATAAATACAATTCTTCTTACTATCATTGTAACAATCACTGTTACTGGACAAACACCTATTCTGGAAACACCACATGTCTCGCTTCTGGTGGAGAAATTTTGTTTTGTGGGTTTGTCCTTGCCTTTTATATTTTAGTGCTTTTACTGCTTCATCCAAATCCAAATCTAACAGGCTCTAGTCTACCATAACCCTCCTAAGCATCTCAGCTAGGTGTGGATCACTGTAGGTCACCCCCTTCTCCTTGAAGCATTATCCAACTTTGTCTTCACTAAAACTTGTCCTCCTGTGGTTCTCCTATCTGTGTGACCAGTCCTTTTTAGTTCCTATTGGTGGTCAATCCTCTGTCTCCAACCCTCTGACACTGGGGGTTCCTCAATTCTGAATCCTCTTCCATTCTCCATCAACACCCACTCCCTTGGAGAACTCATTTGCTCACATAATAATAATGATCGCATTTATCACATGGGTTTTGTATAAATGATCCCCAAATTTAACACTCTAGCCCTGACTTCTCTCCTTCTCTGCAGTCGCATTTTTCTTCAGACTATCTCTATCTGGGTGTCCCACTGACACCTCAAGCTAAAGATGTAATAAACAGAACTCCTTATCTTCCCACCCAAACCCTGTCTTCCCCATCACTTTCCCATCACTGTAAACAATACCACTAGCCTCCCTATCTCACAGGCTTCTAACCTTGGCATTATCCTCTACACAATGCTTTCATACAACCCATATATTCAATCTGTCACCAAATCCTGTTGGTTCTATGTTCACAACAATGCTAAAATCTGTCCTTTCCTCTCCATGTAAATTGCTACTGTGCTGATCCAAGCACTTATCATATCCCACCTTAACTAATGCATCTTTCTCCTTGCTGACCTCCCTCACTGCCTCCTGTCTCTCCCTACTCTAGTCCACACTCCATTTTGTTGCTCCTATCACTTTTCTAAAAATATGTTCTGTCCACACCTCCCCACTCTCAAGAGCCCCCAGTGATTGCCCATCCACCTCTGCATCAAACAGAAACTCCTTACCAACAACTTTGAAGCTCTGTCAACTTGACCCTTCCTAACTTACCTCACTGATCTCCTATTCCAACCCAGCCCATGCACTCTGCTCCTCCAGCACCAGCTTGCTCACTGCGCCTTAATCTCACCTATCTCGCAACTGACCTGGAACACATCCTCCTTCAGACCTAGAACTCTCTCCACCCAGCCCACATATACACCAGATCATCATTCTTCCCACCTTCGAGGCCTTATTAAGGTCACATCTTCTCCCAGAGACCTTCCCCGATTAAACCTTCTTTTCCCTGACTCCCTCTCAATCAATCAATCAATCGTATTTATTGAGCGCTTACTATGTGCAGAGCACTCTGCTAAGCGCTTGGGAAGTACAAGTTGGCAACATATAGAGACAGTCCCTACCCAACAGTGGGCTCACAGTCTAGAAGGGGGAGACAGAGAACAAAACCAAACATATTAACAAAATAAAATAAGTAGAATAAACATGTACAAGTAAAATAAATAAATTAATAGAGTAATAAATATGTACAAACATATACACATATATATACAGGTGCTGTGGGGAAGGGAAGGAGGTAGGATGGGAGGGATGGAGAGGGGGACGAGGGGGAGAGGAAGGAGGGGGCTCAGTCTGGGAAGGCCTCCTGGAGGAGGTGAGCTCTCAGTAGGGCCTTGAAGGGAGGAAGAGAACTAGCTTGGCGGATGTTGGGAGGGAGGGCGTTCCAGGCCAGAGGGATGACGTGGGCCGGGCATCAATGGCGGGACAGGCAAGAACGAGGCATGGTGAGGAGATTAGCGGCAGAGGAGCGGAGGGTGCGGGCTGGGCTGTACAAGGAGAGAAGGGAGGTGAGGTAGGAGGGGGCAAGGTGATGGAGAGCCTTGAAGCTGAGGGTGAGGAGTTTCTGCCTCTCCCTTCTTCATTGTCTATGCACTTTCATTCATTCATTCATTCATTCATTCATTCATTCATTCAATCATTTTTACTGTGTGCTTACTGTGTGTAGAGCATTCTACTAAGTGCTTAGAAGAGTACAAAATAGAACAGTGTTTGGCACATAGTAAGCACTTAACAAATACCATCATTATTAATATAACAGTAAACAGACACACTCCCTGTCTACAACGAGCTTACAATCTAGAGGAATCCTTACCTTTTGGGCACTTGGTGTTCAGCTGACCCTCATTCATTCATTCAATCGTATTTATTGAGCACTTACTGTGTGCAGAGCCCTGTACTAAGTACTTGGGAAGTACAAGTTGGCAACATATAGAGACGGTCCCTACCTAACAGCGGGCTCAGCTCCACAGCACGTATTAATCAATCAATCCATTACATTTATTGAAGTCTTACTGTGTGCAGAGCACCACGCTAAGCCCTTGGGAGAGTACAGTATATTTACGGACATATCCATAATGTATTTATTTGTATTAAAGTCTGTCTCCCTAACTGTGTGGGGTCCCTTAAGGTTCAGTTATGGGTTCCCTCTATTTTCCATCTACACCCACTCCCTTGGAGGACTCATTCACTCCCATGGGTTCAACTACCACCGCTGTGAGGATGATACCCTAATCTACATCTCCAGCCCTGATCTCTCTACCTCTCTGCAGTCTCGCTTTTCCTCTTGTCTTCAAGACATTTCCACCTGGATGTCCTCCTGTCACCTCAAGCTTAACACATCCAAAACAGAACTCCATATCTTCCCACTCAAATCTTGCCCTCCTCCTGACTTTCCCATTACTGTAAATGGCACCACCATCTTGTCTGTCTCACAAACCCATAACCTTGGTGTAATCCTTGACTCTTTTCTGTCATTCAACCCACATAATCAATCCATCACTAAATCCTGTCGGTTTGACCTTTATAACATTGCTAAAATCCACCTTTCCTCTCCATCCAAACTGATACCACATTAATACAATTGCTCATTCCATCCTGCCTTGATTACTGCATCAGCCTCCTTGCTGACCTCCCAGCCTCCTGTCTCTCCTTACTCCAGTCCTTACTTCACTCTCCTTCCCAGATCATTTTTCTACAAAAACGTTCAAGACATGTCTCCCTACTCCTCAAAAAACTCCAGGGTTTGCCCTTCCACCTCCACATCAAACAGAAACTCCTAACCATTGGCTTTAAAGTACTCAATCACCTTGCCCCCTCCTACCTCACCTCGGGACTCTCCTATTACAATCTAGCCTGCACATTTTGCTCCTCTAAAGCTAACCTTCTCACTGTGACGAAATAGATGAGATCGAGGCATCCTCGATCCCGTCTATCTCATCACCTACCCCTTGCCCATGTCCTGCCTCTGACCTGGAACACCCTCCCTCCTCAAATCTGACAGAGAATTACTCTTCTAAGCCTCATTGAAGGCACATCTTTTCCAAGAGGACTTCCTTGACTAAAACCCTTTTCCTTTTAGGCCTTCCTTGACTAAAACCCCCTTTCCTCTTCTCCTAGTCCCTTCTGCATCAGCCTGATTTGCTCCCTTTGTTCTTCCCCCCTACTAGCCCCACAGCACCTCTATACATTTCTGTAATTTATTTATTTATATTAACGTCTGCTTCCCTGCCTCTAAACTGTAAGCTTGTTGTGGACTCCTTCCTCTCCTCCTTCCTCTCCCCCTCCTCCCCCTCTCCATCCCCCCCGCCTTACCTCCTTCCCTTCCCCACAGCACCTGTATATATGTATATATGTATGTACGTATTTATTACTCTATTTATTTATTTATTTTACTTGTACATATCTATTCTATTTTTTTATTTTGTTAATATGCTTTGTTTTGTTCTCTGTCTCCCCCTTCTAGACTGTGTGCCCACTGTTGGGTAGGGACTGTCGCTATATGTTGCCAACTTGTACTTCCCAAGTGCTTAGTACAGTGCTCTGCACACAGTAAGCATTCAATAAATGCGATTGATTGATTGATTGATTGACTGGCAATGTGCCCATTTATTGTCGTATTGTACTCTCCGAAGCACTTAGTATAGTGCTCTGCACACAGTAAATGCTCACTTAATATGAGTAAATGAATGAAAAGTGGCAGAGCTGGGACTAGAACCCTGGTGGTCCTCTGACTCCCAGGTCATTTTCCAGTAGCCTCACTGCTTCTCACTAGGCCACACTGCCTGATTGTTCCAGGATTGGACTTGGGAAGTATTGAAGTGGGCCCCGGGTTGCCAATTCACTGTTGCCTCCTCATTTGAAGCCCCAACTCTGCCTACAACCTATTGCTTTGTTCTGAGGGACAATCACCTTGGCTTGAAGGCAGCAGCCCTCTCCCCAATTCTATGTGGCCCCCACATCCACCCTCCCAACAGCCCAAGCCCCGGGGAGGGGATCTTCCAGAAGAGGCATCAGCAGCTGTTCTGCTGAGCTGAACAGGAGGAAGACCCTGAAAGGAGGGCACGCTCTCATCTCCCAGTTTCCAACCCCCCAACCCACCAAACACACACACACGCACACACATGCACCTCCACCCCAGGGTTCTTCACCTCTGCTGAGTCCATCTGGCCTTTCCCAACTGTGAGCGACTTTAAGGTGGAGAACTGGCAGAAGAATCTACCTATCTGGAGGAGGTCCCATAGACCATAGAAACAACTTAATCAGATAGGCAAGTTCTTACCAAACGTCGAACACCTCGAACCTACCAGGCAAGGATGGGCCATATGACTCATACGTTATTCTAATGTGATCATGAAAAAATGTATCAATCATTCACTCAATCATTGGTATTTACTGAGTATTTATTGTGTGCACAGCACTATGCTAAGCACTCTGGAGAGTACACTATAACAAAGTTGGTATATATGTCCACCGCCTATGCCGAAGGCCTAGAGGGGGGAGACATAAATTAAGATAAATTATGACTGTGCATGTAGGTGCTGTGGGACTGAGGTTGGAGTGAATATCAAGTGCTTAAAGGGTACAGATCCAAGTGCATGGGCAATGCTCATCAGGGATCATGGAGAAGAAGTGAAAATACCCTTCCTGTCTACACCAACTATCAAGACAAGAAGTGAATCAAGTATGCAAGCATCCTGAAAAAAGTAGTATCTCTAATTCATTCCAATCATCAGGACTGGATTAGCACAGGTTTTAACTGGGGCTCCAGCTCTCAGCCTCAAGCTCAGCATGGGGCTCTCAGCCTCCCACCCTCAAAATTTTACACACAAACACCTCCTTGATCTTATTCTAGCTGCTGTTAGAGACATTATAAAGAAGATTTTATTTTCAAAACGGCTCCTGCAAGGCAGCGTATGCTGGCCTCTCTAGTTCAAGCAGTATGGCCTAGTGGATGGGCTATGGACCATCCATAGTCATCCATAGGCAGAAGGAGTTGGTTCTAATTCTGGCTCCTTCACTTGGCTGCTGTGTGACATTGGGCAGGTAACTTCTCTGTGCCTTGGTTTCCTCGTCTGTAAAATAGGGATTGAGACTGGGAGTCCTGTGTGGGACAGGGACTGTGTCTAACCCAATTATCTTGTATCTACCCCAGCATTTAGTACAGTGTCTGTAGCATCGTAAGCGCTTAACAAGTTCCACAGTTGTTATTATTATTATTTAGATTGCGAGGAGTGAGCATCGAGAGAGGAGCCTGGGCATTCCAGAGTTCTGAGGCTGTGGGTTGCTTCTTTAAATATCTGTTTGCTGCTTCCACTTTAGCCTTCTCCTGAGGAGGATGGTGGAGAGGAACTGACTAGCACAGCTCTTCAGTCGCCATTGTTAATCACTGCTCCGCCTCCTAGTTCTTCATCTCAGTGCCTCCAGGAGGAATCCTTTGATTCCTTTGTCAGATCCTTTGTTTGCAAAGGTCATTAAGCAGATAGTGAATAGAGAAGTGAAAAGTGGGGGTTCGTATTAAGAGGTGGTTTGGGGATTAGGTAAAATGGCAAATCAGAAATCAGGGACTCCCACGTATGTTTTCTCACTGGGGTGTCTGCTCTGCTGCAAGTTGGAGTGACTTCCTGCCACCTCTCTTATTTCCTCATCTCCACTTCCTGCAGCTGCTTTGGGGTGAAAGTGAGGAGGGAGAGGGGATGGAGAAGGTCATCTAGATACATCCCTTAATCACAGCCGTTGTCCTGACTCTTGCTCCTCCCACCCGTCTCTGCATCAGTGGCTGGCGGATGCAGTAAATTGATGTCACCGTGCAAAACAACCTGTGACATATGCTTTGAGAGTCAGATAAGGGGAGCCCTGGGAAATAGCTTGGCCCCGGGCAGGGATTCAATATGTGAAGTTCTGACCACCACCTCTGGACATTTCAACTCAAGAGTCTGCTTCTAGTTCTTAATGTTGTAAATTGTAACACATAGCAGAGTCCTTGAGATTCCTATAACCAGCCTTTGGAGGGGTTGATAGGCTAGTCTTCAGTGACTCCTACACCACTGAGGAGATGCCAGGACTTCTCTCATAGGGTAGTGGCAGTGATAATTAGTGCAGTGTTCTGCACACAGTGAGCACTCAATAAATATGATTGAATGTTACTCCCCTCCTCAAAAATCTCCAGTGGCTGCCTGTCAACCTACGCATCAAGCAAAAGCTCCTCAGTCTCGGCTTCAAGGCTCTCCGTCACCTCGCCCCCTCCTACCTCACCTCCCTTCTCTCCTTCTACAGCCCAGCCCGCACCCTCCACCACTAACCTCCTCACTGTACCTCTTACTCGGCTGTCCCGCCGTTGACCCCAGTTGACCCCTGGCTCACGTCCCTCCCCCTGGCCTGGAATGCCCTCCCTCCACACATCCGCAGAGCTAGCTCTCTTCCTCCCTTCAAAGCCCTACTGAGAGCTCACCTCCTCCAAGAGGCCTTCCCAGACTGAGCCCCCTTTTTCCTCTCCTCCTCCCCATCCCCCCCGCCCTACCTCCTTCCTCTCCCCACAGCACCTGTGTATATGTTTGTACAGATTCATTACTCTATTCTGCTTGTACATATTTACTATTCTATTTATTTTGTTGATGATGTGCATTTAGCTTTAATTCCATTTATTCTGATGACTTGACACCTGTCCACATGTTTTGTTTTGTTGTCTGCCTCCCACTTCTAGACTGTGAGCCCGTTGTTGGGTAGGGACCATCTCTATATGTCGCCAACGTGTACTTCCCAAGTGCTTAGTACAGTGCTCTGCACACAGCAAGTGCTCAATAAATATAATTGAATGCATGAGTGAATAAATGACAGGAATGGAGGCACTGGTTGGGTCCCTGAAACCTGTGTTTAGAAGAACGGAAGAAATGAAAGGTTTTAGGATAAAGCAGAAGTTGACATGGAACCAAACACTCCTAAAGTGACTACAGGGCCTCTTCAGGATGGGATGTAGGGCTGAGCCCCCACCACCCCCAGTCACAATTTCCTCTACTCAGCTCCCTGGGGAGCAGTTGTTTTGAGTTTCAGCTATCATCTCAAGCTCTCATATACCCTTTTCAGCGAATGCATGGGATAATGACTGATGCTTAGATCCTGGTGGTCTAACTGCATTCTGGACCTCATCACTTGTGATCTTGTCTTGTCATCTGACATGAAGTACAGCACATAGAAAACACTGATTCAACCCCCTCTCCTCCCACCATTGGGAATGACATACTACGAAGACTAGTTTTCCTACCACAAGTCTTCTTCAGGGCAGTCAGACCCAGGAAGAACAGAAAGACTCCTGAATTTTATAATATTCTAGCAGAGATCCTCTGACCAGTTTGCTCAGAAATACTATTTGTGTTGGGGGCCCTTCCTAACAGTTTTCTCAGTCAAGACCAAACTCAAGAATGCATTGCTCCTCTCAAATGCCTCTTTTTTTTCCCCTGAGTGAACTATAGCCAACCTTTCAGGACAATCCAGATAAGGAAAATATGCAGGGTAATTCATAATTCATTGTCAAATATGATTGATTTAAGATTTTATCTTTCATCTTTGAGACCTAATGTTTTACACCCCAAGGTGGGTAGAAAAACTATTCATTTATTACTAATCTTTTCACTGTTTTCCTTCTAAAATCCTAATCGTTATGACATCAATTGGAACTTTAACAAATGACTATGGGAGATTGAAAATATAAATGGTCTGACATTTGAGTAAATTGGAAGCTGTTGATCCCAGTGTTATTTTGTCCTTCCACCTGACTCCTCTTTTTATATGAGCCTCTCAAATACTGTTTTTCCTACCAAAAGTAATAGTAATAGTAATACAGTAATTACATATTGTAGTATTTATTGTTTCCTCAATAAATACTAAGAGCTTTTGAAATACAAAACAGAGATACGATGTTTCCCCCCATCTTCAAAGACCTTACTCTCTAATGGGGAAGACAAGGCTTAAACATGCTTACAAAAAGAGTAACCAAAGTAAGTTATTCAATGTACAATTGAATAACTTATATATAAAAGCACTCAGGATCAAAATAAATAATTACATACGTCCTGGAGGTTGCTGATGATTTGTATGCCTTGTGCTGTTGGGAATCTAATCCGAGAAGGCTTGTTGGGAGGAGATAGGATTTTAGGAGGGCATTGGATGTGGGAAACACTGTGGTCTGTTGGATGTGGGGAGGAAGGAGGTTGGTTCAAGATTAGGGAAACAACATGGGTCAGAACTCAAAGGTGGGAGAGACACGAGATCCAGGTAGAGCTTGAAGGTTGACTTGAGAA
This sequence comes from Tachyglossus aculeatus, assembly GCF_015852505.1. Taxonomy (NCBI): domain Eukaryota; kingdom Metazoa; phylum Chordata; class Mammalia; order Monotremata; family Tachyglossidae; genus Tachyglossus; species Tachyglossus aculeatus. The sequence goes on from NC_052072.1 coordinate 60,772,973, forward strand.
AAGTGACAAGAATGAGTAGGAGAATATTGGGAGAAGAGGGCAAATATGGAAGATGGGAAAAGTTGGTTGAGAGCCTTGAAGACAAGTGTGACTGATGCAGAGGGACAGAGGAAGCCAGTGGAAAATCTGAGGAATGGAGCTATGTGGAGACACTTGGGCTGAGTGACCCACAGAGAAGATGATCCATGAAGAGACAGGTAGTGTGGATTGGACAGGGGAGAGGAGGAGTCCTTAGAAAATGTCAGGGAGGATGATGCAATAGCCTAGCTGATGAAATAGTCTTGTTTGGACCAGGAAGGTTGCTTGTTGAGTGGAGAGGAAAGGGCAGATCTAGGAGATACTAGGTAAGAAAAAACAATAGGATTTAACAAAAGAACGAGTGTGAGAATTGAATGATGGTGAAGAGACCAGGGTAAAATGGTATTGTCCTCTCCCAAATACTTCAGTACAGTGATCTGCACACAGTAATTGCTCAATAAGAGAAGCAGCGTGGCTCAGTGGAAAGAGCACGGGCTTTGGAGTCAGAGGTCATGGGTTCGAATTCTGACTCCACCACATGTCTGCTGTGTGACCTTGGGCAAGTCACTTAACTTCTCTGAGCCTCAGTTACCTCAACTGTAAAATGGGGATTAAGACTGTGAACCCCACATGGGACAACCTGATCACTTTGTATCCCCCCCCATGCTTAGAACAGTGCTTTGCACATAGTAAGTGCTTAACAAATGCCAACATTATTATTATTATTATTAAATACCAAAATAATACCTGCAGGTTGGAATTTTCCAAGAGCAGGAGGGGGCTCTCCCTGTCTCCTCTGACCTTTGTCATCTATGTTCATAATCAATCAATCAATCAATCATATTTATTGAGTGCTTACTGTGTGCAGAGCACTGTACTAAGCACTTGGGAAGTACAAGTTGGCAACATATAGAAACGGTCCCTACCCAACAATGGGCTCACAGTCTAGAAGGGTGTTCTCCTTCAGGCCAAAATGAATACAACTGGGAAGAAGGGAACACTAGAATTCTATGACAGGACCTGTGTGCACCTTGGTCACCCATGCAACCTACATATTCAGTATGCCACCAGATCTTGTTGGTTCCACTTTCACATCACTAAAATCCATCCTTTCCTCTCCAGCCAAACTGATACCATGTTAAACCAAGCACTTATCCTATCTCAAATTGACTAATGCATTAGCCTCCTTGCTGACTTCCCTGCCTCGTGTCTCCCCCAACTCCAGTCCATATGTCGCTCTTTTTCTACAAAATATTTCAGTCCATGTTTCCCCATTCTTCAAGAACTTCCAGTGGTCACCCATCCACCTCGATATCAAACAAGAACTCCTAGCCACTGGCTTTAAAATATTCAATCACCTTGCCCCTTCTTACCTTACCTTTCTGATTTGCTGCTATACCAGCCTGCACACTTTGCTCCTCTAGTGCCAACCTACTCACAGTACCTCAGTCTCATCGATCTCACTGCTGAGTCCTTGCCCACATCCTGCTTCTGGCCTGGAATTCCCTCCCCCTTCATATTCAACAGACGATCACTCTCCCTATCTTCAAAGCCTTATTAAAAGTTACATCTACAAGAGGCCTTCTCCAGCTAAGCCCTCATTTCCTCATCTCCGATTCCTTTCTATCTTGCCCTTTCACTTGGATTCACACCCTTTATTCACCTTGCCCTCAGCCCCACGGCACTTAAATGTCTATCCAAAATTCACTTAGTTATATTAATGCCTGCTTCCCCTTCTAGACTGTAAGCTCACTCTGGGCAAGGGAATGTGTCTACCAACTAAGTTAGTTTGGACTCTCCAAAGCCCTTAGTACAGTACTCTGCATACAATATGTGTTTTCAATAAATATGATTGATCGATTCAATAAGACCATCAATGTGGTTGACAAAGGTGCACACAGGTCCACTCATAGAATTTTGGTGTTCCCTTCTCAGTTGCATTCATTTTGGCCTGAAGGGAAAACACCTGGTTCTTGTGAACATCCCAGATGACAATGGTCTGTGGAAGACAAGGAGAGGCCTGTCCTGGTCTTGGAAGATTCTAACCTGCGGTTCTTATTTTTGAATTTATTGAGCGATTACTGTGGGCAGAGCATTGTATTAAAGTGTTTGGGAGAGTACAATACCATAATAATGGCAGACACATTCTCTGCCCACAAAGAGTTTACAAACTAGAGGGGGAGGCAGATAGTACCGTCAACTACAGATACAGAATGTAAGGCCATGTACCTAAGTGTTGTGAGGCTGAGGATGGATAAAGTGAATCTCAAGTGTTTAAGTAGCAGGTCTGAGACAGTGGTGGGGACAGGGAGCTGACACTCAGTGTGGATTTATTTCCTTGTGCCTGTGAGGCTCTTTTGTGCCTCTCCTTCTGTCAATCAATTTTTAAAGTTTCAATCTCACTTATGGTTGAGATTTTGTTTCTCTTCCACTATTCTGAGCAAATCTCCTCCTAAATTCCTTAATCTCTCCTTTCATCTCTTTTTTATGATATTTGTTAAGTGCTTACTATATTCCAGGCACTGTACTAAACACTGGGGTAGAAACAAGCAAATCAGGTTGGACACAATCCATGTCCCACATGGGGCTCACAGGCTTAATCCCCATTTTACAGGTGAGAGAGCTGAGGCACAGAGAAGTTAAGTGACTTACCCACAGTCACACAGCAGACAAGTAGCAGAGCTGGGATTACAACCTGAGTCCTTCTGACTCCCAGGGCCATGCTCTATTCACTAGGCCATGCAGCTTCTCTTTCCCTCTCTTGGTTGGTTACAGTTCATGAGTGATATTTCTTAAGTGCTTACTAGATGCAGAGCACTGTACTACGTGCTAGGGGTAGATATAAGATAATCAGGTCAGACACAGTCCCTGTCCTACATGAGGCTCCCAGTCTAAGTAGGAGGGAAAAGAGGTATTTAATTATCATTTTCAGATGAGGACGCTGGGAGAAGTGAAGTTATTTGCCCAACGTCACATAGTAGGCAAGTGGTGGAGCAGGGATTAGAACCCAAGTCCTCTGATTCCCAGATCCATTCTCTTTCCAGTAAACCACACTGATTGTTTGGGGTGTCTATCGGTACAAGGAACCATTGTTGGGTAGGGACAGTCTCTATATGTTGCCGATTTGTACTTCCCAAGTGCTTAGTACAGTGCTCTGCACATAGTAAGCACTCAATAAATATGAATGAATGAATGAATGACCCTTCTGCCCTTCCATCTAGTATCCAGTGTTGAAGACCTCCAAGAAGCCTTCCCAGATTAAGTCCCCACTTTCCTTTTCTCCCACTCCCTTCTGCATCACCCCAGATTTCTCCCTTTGTTCTTCCTCTTCCCAGCCCCACAACACTTATTTGCATATCTGTCATTTATTTGTTTGTATTGATGTCTATCTCTCCCTCACTCTCCCCCCCTTCAATGAGACTAATTTCATTGTGAGCAGGGACTGTGTTCTTTTATTGTTGTATTTTACTCTCCCAAGCTGCTTAGTACAGTGCTCTGTAAACAGTAAGTGCTCAATAAATACAATTGAATGAATGAATGATTTTATCACCAGTAAATACCTCTAGATCAAACCAGCTCAGTAGCATGAATTGTATCATGGTCAGATAGCTAAAGAATGGCTGAAAAGTATTCATCCTATGGATTTTGCTAGAGGATTTAAAATGCATGAGCTTATTTACAGATTTAGAGGTGTTGAATCAACAAAAGATCTCCAGCAAATATTTCCAGTCCCACTTATGAAAGCATTTCCCAAAATTCCTGCCTCTTCAGCTTGAAGTTGGGGCTTTTTTAAATGGTATTTGTTAAGCGTTTACTATTTTCTAGGCACTGTACTAAGGACTGGGGTAGGCACAAGCTTAACAGGTTGGATGCAGTCCACATGGATCTCACAGTCACTACAATGATGACACCCAAATCTACATCTCTGCCCCTGCTCTCTCTCCCTCTCTTCAGACTCGGGTCTCCCCTGCCTTCAGGACATCTCCATATGGATGTCTGCTCGCCATCTAAAACTCAGTATGTCCAAGACTGAACTCCGTATCTTCCCTCCCAAACCCTGCCCTCCCCATGACTTTCCCGTCACTGTAGATGGCACTGCCATCCTTCCCGTCTCACAAGCCCGCAACCTTGCTGTCATCCTCGACTCCGCTCTCTCATTCACCTCTCACATCCAATCCGTCACCAAAGCCTGCCAGTTTCACCTCCGCGACATCGCCAAGATCTGCCCTTTCCTCTCCATCCAAACTGCTACCTTGCTGGTTCAATCTCTCATCCTATCCCGACTGGATTACTGCATCAGCCTTCTCTCTGATCTCCCATCCTCCTGTCTTTCCCCACTGCAGTCTATACTTCACGCTGCTGCCCCGATCATCTATGTGCAAAAACGCTCTGGGCATGTTATTCCCCTCCTCAATAATCTCCAGTGGCTACCAATCAACCTACGCATCAAGCAAAAACTCCTCACTCTCGGCTTCAAGGCTCCCCATCACCTCGCCCCCTCCTACGTCACCTCCCTTCTCTCCTTCTACAGCCCAGCCTGCACCCTCTGCTCCTCTGCCGTTAACCTCCTCACTGTACCTCGTTCTCACCTGTCCCGCCGTCGACCCCTGGCCTACATCCTCCCCCTGGCCTGGAATGCTCTCCCTCCGCACATCTGCCAAGTTAGTTCTCTTCTTCACTTCAAAGCCCTCTGAGAGCTCACCTCCTCCAGGAGGCCTTCCCAGACTGAGCCTCCTTTTTCCTCTCCTCCTCCACCCCCCCGTCCTATCTCCTTCCCCTCCCCACAGCACCTGTGTATATGTTTGTACAGATTTATTACTCTATTTATTTCACTTGTAAATATTTACTATTCTATTTATTTTCTTAATTATGTGCATCTAGCTTTATTTCTATTTATTCTGATGACACCTGTCCACATGTTTTGTTTTGTTGTCTGTCTCACCCTTCTAGACTTTGAGCCCATTGTTGGATAGGAAGTGTCTCTATATGTTGCCGACTTGTACTTCCCAAGCGCTTAGTACAGTGCTCTGCACACAGTAAGTGCTCAATAAAAACGGTTGAATGAATGAATGAATTTTACCGATGAGGTAAATGAGGCACAGAAAAGTTAAATGACTTGCCCAAGGTCACAAAGCAAACTAGAGGAAGAGCGGCATTAGAACCCAGGTCCTTCTGACTCCCAGGTTCGTGCTCTATCCATTAGGCCACTCTGCTTCTCTGACTTCCTTGACGTCTAGAGTGTCGGTTTTCCAGACACTGTACCAGTATTATAACGGGCATCTCCCGTCAGGTATTTGTTGTTACAGTGACACAGAGTTAGGCAGGACAGTGAGTTAAGTGAGGTCGGCTCTAGGGGATTGAAATGTTTTCTTTGTAGCTGGAGACGAGGAAAGAGGTTCAGGCATGCAGCGCCCCCTCGTGGTGGTCCGGGTGAATCATCTCCAGGCCTATACCCAGAGGACAGCAGAGCAGCTGATGAGAAGGTGGAGGCTGAGTGAATTGACAAACAATCCAGCAGCCAACTCTCCTGCACTAGTTCTGCAGCTCACCCCGATTTGGGGAAAAAGTCAAGAACTACAACGATTGCATCGCTTGGATGCTGAACTTTCTAGACTGTGAGCCCGTTGTGGGCAGGGCTTGTCTCTATTGCTGAATTATATTTTCCAAGCGTTTAGTACAGTGCTCTGCACATAGTAAGCGCTCAATAAATACAATTGATTGAATGAATGAATGAATGAATGGAAGAAGAGCCTCCCTGCCTCGGGAGAGCTTGCAAGTCTTTCATACGGAGGCTTTGAAGACCAGAAAGGATGCATCTCTCTGTTCTCTGGGGAAGACAAGCCATGGAGGATGGGAGTTGGTTCAGCAGATGCCAACCAGCTGGTGGGAGGGAAGCTGTAACATTTTCCAGAAGGGATCAAACTGGGTGTTGAACGTGGACTCGTTCTCTAGTTCCCATCATGCCTGTGATCAGGGAAATTAGCAGGGTTTCTTTAAACATGAGAAAGTTAAGAGGAATGTCAAGTCATCACCTATGTTGTCTATCCCCAAAGAATTCCCCCCAAAGCACTGAGTTCTTTCTTCAAGTCTTCCAGCCCCAGCCATATCTTGGTCCCAGATCGCTACAATTCTAGATCTCTGACTTTCTGCGAGTTTTGTGTTCATACTCTATTTCAATGGGTGGAAAGTGTGGTCTTGTGTTTGATAATGGTTTTGCTTAGTTAAAGTAGATTGTTTTTGCAAATCCAACTTCATTTCTGTTTCTCTGTTCCTGGCAGAATCAATCTGGAATAAATTTATAATCCTTTGACCAAACATTTGTTACCCTCATGCTCCTTTTCTCTTGTTAATTTTTGGTTTTGTTCACTCTTGTTTTCATTACTAGCTTTTGAGCCAGAGCCAACATCCTGGAAATGGCAGTGCAAATGGACAACACCCTCCTAACCCCCACCCACCTAAAGCCTCCACAAAACTTGTGCATGTATCCTTATAACCTGTTGCTTCCCTACCTGTAATTTTATTTCAGGTTCTGTCTCCCCTGCTAAATTATAAAACTCCCAAGGACAGGGATAATGTCTGCTTACTCATCTGTACTCTCCCAAGTGCTTATGACACTGCCCAATGTCATGCAGCTTAGTTTTTCATTTCTCAAAGAAGGAGCTTAGATTATATCTTTCCATCAACCATATTCCAATGTTGGGCAATCTCCTGGGTCAGGACATTATTTTCTCTTGTTCTCCCCTTTCTGAAGATGGTGGTCAGGTGAGCACTCTCCATGTAAGAAGGCTGCAAATAAAGGTCTTGAACATCAGCTGGAAATTTTTCCTTCTCCCTTCCCTTCTCTAGGTCAAATCTTCCCCATTCTCTGTCCCCTTTCTCATAGACCCCAGCTTTTGGTCTGAGAGATCTCTACTGAACCTTCTGCAAAGGTTCCAGGCCAATGCCTGTAGAGTTCAGAAAGAGTCTGACTAAGATCGAATACATAGGAAGAATTACTGTATGGTTTCTTCCTTCTCTTCTCCTGTGAATGTGCCTTGAACTCCATCCCCATCTGCTGATGCATAGCCCCACCTAATGAGTGGACTGTGCCATTTAGCTCAAATGCATTTTCTCGCCTCTCTGTTTTGTTCATCTACCAGAAGTTAGAACTAGTGGTAATAGTGAAGCTGTTAAAGGTAAGGTCGGGTGGGGACTATAGGAAGTGAATCGTAGACATTAATCAGAAGCCATCCTCCTGGAAAGAACCACCAATGCCATAGATGTACCAGTTTGACACAAATTTGTTAGGGCAGAACAATTACCATGGAAAGATGCAAATGTTGGCACCCTTGGGCAGATCGAGTTCTTCCTCAAACAAGTGTCTGCAATTCTGTAACTTGCCCTCAACTGGGTCCACTGGGACCCCAGATTCTTCCCCTGATATTCTTGCTCTGTTTGCCCAGTCTGTTCCAGCCCTTTGTGAACCTCATTCTGTTACACTACTTACATAATCATTATCATTGGCATTTATTAAACACTTATACTGTGTACTTAGCACTGTATCAGGAAATCAGTCAATCATATTTATTGAGTGGTTACTGTGTACACAGCATTGTACAACTAGGAGAATATAATATAACAGAGTTGGTAGACATCTTCCCTGCCCATAAGGAGCTTACAGTCTAGACAGGGAGACAGATATTAAAATAAATTATGGATATGTCCATAAGTGTTGTGAGACTAAGGTTGGTGTGAATAAAGGGTACAAATCCAAGTTCAAAGCTGATGTAGAAGGATGAGGGAGTAGGGGAAATGAGGGCTTAGTTGGGGAAGGCCTTTTGAAGGAGGCTTTGAAAGAGGGGAGAGAGATGGTATTTCAGATATGAAGGAAGAAGGAGTTCCAGGCCAGAGACAGGACGTGGGCGATAGTTTGACAATGAGATAGATGAGAAGGAAGTACCCTGAGGAAGTTGACTTTAGAGAAGCCAAGTGAGATTGCTGAATTATAGAAGTAAAGCAGCAAGGTAAGATAGGTGGGGACAAGGTGATTGAGTGCATTAGAGCTAATGATAAGGACTTACTGTTTGATGCAGTGGTGGATGGGAGACCACTGGAGGTTCTTGAAGAGTGGAGAAACATGGACTGAATGCTTTTTTTAAAAGGAAATGATTAAGGCAACAGAGTGAAGCATAGATGAAATGGAGAGAGACAGGAGGCAGGGAGGTCAGCAAGGAAGCTGATGCAGTTGTTCGGATGAATAGGATGCATTTTAACCATGTTGCGATGGTAGAATGGATGGAATTTGGTGAAAGATTATATGGATTATAAAATTCATTCATTCAATCATATTTATTGAGTGCTTACTGTATGCAAAGTTCTGTAGTAAGCCCTTTGGAGAGTACAATATAATGAAAGAGATAGATGAGTCAACGATAATGCCAAGGTTACAATCCTGTGAGATAGGGAGGGTGGTGGTGCTGTCCACAGTAATGGGAAATTCAATGGGAGGGTAGGGTTTGAGTGCAAAGATGAGGAGTTCTGTTTCGGACATGTTAAGTTTGAGATGTTGGTGGGACATTCAAGTAGAGACGTCCCAAAGGCCGGAAGAAATGCAAGATTGTAGAGAAGGAGAAAAATCAGGGATGGAGATGCAAATCTGCTAACCATTATCATCATTGGTGGTATTTGAGTGCCTTCTGTGTGCTGAGCGCTGTACTAAGCACTTGGGGGAGTACAATATAACAGAGTTAGTTGATCCTTTCCCTGCCCACAATGAGCGTACAGTATGGAGGGGAAGACAGACATTAATATATAACATCAATATTTACATAAGTGCTGTGGGGTTGAGGGTGGGCAAATATCAAATGCCCGAAGGTTGCAGATCGAAATGAGTAGACAACACAGAAGGTAGAGGAGGCTGGGGAGAAGAGGTCTTAATTGGAGAAGGCCTCTTAATCCAGGAAGGTCTCTTTTGTCATCCACATAGAGGTGGTAGTTGAAGCCATGAGAGCAAATGAGTTCTCCAAGGGAGGAGGTGTAGGTGGAGAATAGAAAGGGACCCAGAACTGAATCTTGAGGGACTCCCACAGTTAGGAGGTGGGAGGTAGAGGAGAAGCCTGTGAAAAAGACTGACAGTGAGTGGCCAGAGAGATAGGAGGAGAACCTTGGAGAGTGGTCACCTGGTCCCCATCATCAGGAAGGTGAGAACAAGAGAAAATATGTCCTGACCTAGAAGATTGCCCAGAATATGGTTGGTGGAAAGATATAGTTGAGACTCCTTCTCTGGGAATTTAAAATCTAGGCTGTATGACACTGGGCAAGTCAATTTATTTCACTGGCCCTCAGTTTCCTCATTTGTAAAGGGGGTAGTAAATATCTGCACCCCAATACACACACACACACACACACACACACACACACATCTCTGAGACTATGAGAACTGGGTGGGTCAGGGACTATTTCCAATCTGATTATTTCGTATCCATTCCAAGATTCAGTTTAGTACTCGCTACATAGTGAGTGTCTAATAAATATCATTCAAAAGAATTCTGCTGTGAAGTCAACCATCTTTCCCTCTCAAATAAATCCACTCCCTAATCTTTCAGTGATTCTCCATGACGGGGAGGTGCTGAGGCGGCCATCTAGGAGCATCTGATGATCCAAACCTCACCCCTGAAGCTGGGAAGCGAAAGTGCATCCTGAAATAGCCAGGATAATCATACCCTCAGAGGTTCTTTCCTGCTCCCTCAAAAGGATTAAGCCAGAATATATTAGGATCCCGTGTTTGCCCCAGAAAAGGAATCCACGTGGGACTGAATAATAATAATGGTATTTGTTAAGCTCTAACTATGTGTCAAGCACTGTAATCAGGTTGTCCCAGGAGGGGCTCACAGTCTTAATCCCCATTTTACAGATGAGGTAACTGAGGCACAGAGAAGTTAAGTGACTTGCCCAAAGTCACACAGCAGACAAGTGGGGGAGCTGGAATTAGAACCCACATCTTCTGATTCCCAAGCCTGCGCTCTTTCCACTATGCCACACTCTAACAGTCAGAGAGGTGATGGAAGCAATGGGCAGAGTTGGCAGCTGATGCTATATCTACAGAAGAAGAGGAATGGTGATTGGAGACCTATGAACTGGCTGTGTCGGAACCTCATCAATAGCTCCTGCAGACTAAGCCCAGTCATGGCGGGCTGCAGGTTGTGGACTGAGGACCATTAATTAATTAATTAATTAATTAGTTCAATCTTGGTGTTAAAGCCTCTTTCATGGTATCAGAGCATTCATTCAGTCATTCAGTATTTATTGAGCACCTATTGTGCGCAAAGCACTGTACTAAGCGCATGAGTAAAAGGGAAAGTTTTGTTAAATAAGGCAACTTTCATCCTGCAGAGTATGTTCGGACAGATTTCCCTTTGGGCAGAGTGGGAATTTTGCTTGAACAAGTTCTGTTGAATTGAGTCTGCCCTATTCAAATGTGCCTTGTTTTATTTCAAGAGCCATCAAATCACCTTGTTCTTTGCAATTTCCAAACCCTGATCAGTCAGTTGATATTTTAGTCATCTTCTGTGGTTGCTAAGTGTGTGCATTGCTCTCAGATTGAGCATTTCCACGGCTGCTCTCAACAAATACTCTCCAGCTGACAGAGGATGTGTCTGGCATGAAAATATCCTGGACGGTGCCTGAATTGGAGTCCTGTGCTTTTAGCAAGCTCATTCCTTCTCTAATGCTTCCATTCAGCACTTACATTCCTTACAGATGGGATAAGCTGCCTGAAACAACAAGTGCCCAACTACAGTTCATTCTGCAGAATAGTGTTTCCTCGCTAATGATTTTTTTCACTTTTCTTTCAATTCAATACAGCAATCCTGTAATTTTCTGGAATCTCTTAGCCACAAGGTCTTTATTAAAACCTATTTTCCTCTTTCGGTACGAAGGTCCCTGTCGGTCAGGTTGGGAGGAACAAATACCAGGAAATGTCTTCATAGGATTTTCAGGGGGCTGGAGTTTAGAAAAGGCCATGGTATGGTGGAACTTGGATGGGCCCTTTAAGACTATGTGTCCATAAAGGAACCTGAAACTGGAGCATTGCACGGAAGTTACCCTTTCCCAAAAGACTAGCTTGAGTATTTATGAAACCCCTAATCTGTAAGCCTCTTTATAATAATAATAATAATAATAGTGATGGCATTTGCTAAGTGCTTACTATGTGTCAAGCACTATTCTAAGCGCTAGAGCACTGTTCTGAGCAGGAACCATGTCTTCCTTCTTTGTCATACTGTACTCGCCCAAATCTTAGTACCAGTGTTCTGCCCAGAGTAAGTGCTCAATGAATACCATTGATTGAATTAATCACCTAAAATTTCAAAGCCCATAGGCACCTGAACTCCTTGTCTTCCCTCCCAAACCCTGCCCTCTCCCCGACTTTCCCATCTCTGATGATGGCACTACCATTCTTCCTGTCTCACAAGCCCGCAACCTTGATGTCATCCTCGACTCCGCTCTCTCATTCACCCCTCACATCCAAGCCGTCACCAAAACCTGCCGGTCTCAGCTCCGCAACATTGCCAAAATCCGCCCTTTCCTCTCCATCCATACTGCTACCCTGCTCGTTCAAGCTCTCATCCTATCCCATCTGGACTACTGCATCAGCCTTCTCTCTGATCTCCCATCCTCGTGTCTCTCCCCACTTCAATCCATACTTCATGCTGCTGCCCGGATTGTCTTTGTCCAGAAACGCTCTGGGTATGTTACTCCCCTACTCAAAAATCTCCAGTGGCTACCAATCTGCACATCAGGCAGAAACTCCTCACCCTGGGCTTCAAGGCTCTCCATCACCTCGCCCCCTCCTACCTCACCTCCCTTCTCTCCTTCTACAGCCCAGCCTGCACCCTCCGCTCCTCCACTGCTAATCTCCTCACTGTACCTCGTTATCACCTGTCCCGCAATCGACCCCCGGCCCACGTCATCCCACGTGCCTGGAATGCCCTCCCCCTGCCCATCCGCCAAACTAGCTCTCTTCTTCCCTTCAAGGCCCTACTGAGAGCTCACCTCCTCCAGGAGGCCTTCCCAGACTGAGCCCCTTCCTTCCTCTCCCCCTCATCCCCCTCTCCATCCCCCCATCTTACTTCCTTCCCTTCCTCACAGCACCTGTATATATGTATATATGTTTGTACATATTTATTACTCTATTTATTTATTTATTTATTTTACTTGTACATATCTATTCTATTTATTTTATTTTGTTAGTATATTTGGTTTTGTTCTCCGTCTCCCCTTTTTAGACTGTGAGCCCACTGTTGGGTAGGGACTGTCTCTATATGTTGCCAACTTGTACTTCCCAAGTGCTTAGTACAGTGCTCTGCACACAGTAAGTGCTCAATAAATACGATTGATTGATTGATTGATTGATTGATTGAAAGCTTAAGGTGGTTTTCTAGTTTCAATCCCAAGACTAATCCTGGGTTCTCAGTAATGCTGGATGAAATGGCCCAGGAATTTTGTGTGATCAAAGCTGAGCCGGAGGTTCTGAGATTCTTCCATCATGTTGGTTCTGGAGACTGGAGCTAGCAGTCCCTGAATAGCTATTCATGATTGCAGAGGTCGGGAGAGTCTTTCAGAAAATTTCACCATGCACTTACCTTTTCCTTGAGGAGGGGCTAGCTCTCATGTTAATGACTGTTGACTTTTCTGAGCAGTTACTATACCATTCACAGAGGCACCATTACTCTGTTTTGTTTCATTCCTTCTGGAAACATCTGCAGTTGGTGACTGACATAGTGACTGTTAGGCAAACTTATAACCCCAAGAACCTATAGACAGGCTCTTCTGAACAATGTATGGCATAACCTTCAGAGAAAATGCCACAAGGACAATCACCCTTCAAACTTACAGAAGTGTCTTATGATGCTGAAAAATTATATTGGTAGTTTTGATCTTAGTGTTTTCAGATCAGATGCATGTTAAAAAATCAGTCAAGGAATCAGTCTCTATAACATATGTACTTAAGAAGCAGCGTGGCTCAGTGGAAAGAGCCTGGGCTTTGGAATCAGAGGTCATGGGTTCAGATCCCAGCTCTGCCAATTGTCAGCTGTGTGACTTTAGGCAAGTCACTTAACTTCTCTGTGCCTCAGTTACCTCATCTGTCAAATGGGGATTAAGACTGTGAGCCCCATGTGGGGCAACCTGATCACCTTGTAACCTCCCCAGCGCTTAGAACAGTGCTCTGCACATAGTAAGCACTTAATAAATGCCATTACACACAGACACACTTTAGACTTTTCTGCTATGTCTCAGGATCCAGTGTCCTATGGAAAATACTTGTTTATTGGCAGAGCAACTCAAGCTCTTAACTCCTGGGTCATCGGTGAAATGTGGCAAGAGGCTATGAGATTAAAATGTATCCAACACTTCTCCATAGCCCTACTGGTGTAAGGAATTAGGTCTATGAGTTCCAACATAGAAACTGAATGTGCATTCCTCTTTGAAGACATTTACCACGCAGCTGTGAGAACCCAGGCCACAGTTATCCTGGCTTGATGAAAACGGCTCAGCAAAGCAAATAGTGCATCATCCTTAAAGCATGCCCTGATGCAGACAGACACATGTCCTATGGTGTGACATGCCGTTCAAGGTACAAACAAAAACAATAAATGATGTGGTGCTAAGCCTGTTGAGACCCAAGTTATTCTGGCCGTTGTCAAACCTCTCATCTTTGAAGAAGCTGTATGACCTCAAACATCCTATCATAACAGGAACACTGAAGAGTGAAGAAGCTTCCACCCTCATGGCAAATAAGGAGGGAATCCAGAGAAGACAATATGCAACAGCACTCCACCCTTTCCTTGAGGATTTTTTTATCAAAGATGAAGCTGTCTTGAGCTTTACTACCATGACACCATAGAAGATGGATATTTCAGGTTCATCATAATCATCAATGGTATTTATTGAGTGCTCACTGTGTGCAGAGCACTGTACTAAAGATTTTGGAGAGTACAATATGACAGAGTTAATTAATAGACATATTCCCTGCCTAACATAAGCTTGCAGTCTAGAGGGAGACTAGGCTAATTAAAATAATATAAATAATAATGAAAATTATATAAATAATAATCAGGTTTAATTTTAAAAATTTAAAATATTTCCAAAACCTCAGAATTTATTTTAACATTTATTTTTGTGACTTATAAACAGCAATAATTATGGTAAGGCTATTCTTTTCGGATGTTTACAAATGACAAAAGTGACCAACTTAGACCTTGATATCACAGCTAACTAATAAGGGAGACTTTCTTTAAGGTATACAAGTCCTGCATCTATTCCAAAACATATTCATCTTCTTCTGAGGCAGGTGATCTATACTGAGCATTGACACTCTCACAAGAGATAGGGAAAAAAATCACAATTGGGACCTGGTCACCAAGGGAACCCCAGATGCTTCACAGGGTAGGGACAAAGGATTTTCCCCAAGAAAAAAAAAAATGACTCATTTGAAAATCACTATATCTTCCAGCTGTTACATTCCAAATCAGATATAATAATAATAATAATGATGGTATTTTTTAAGCACTTACTATGTGCGAAGCACTGTTCTAAGTGCTGGGGGGATACAAGGTGATCAGGTTGTCCCACATGGGGCTCACAGTCTTAATCCCCATTTTACAGATGAGGGAACAGGCACAGAGAAGTTAAGTGACTTGCCCAAAGTCACACAGCTGACAATTGGCAGAGTCAGGATTTGAACCCATGACCTCTGACTCCAAAGCCCGTGCTCTTTCCACTGAGCCACGCTGCTTCTCTATTCTATTGACAGCTATTGAGATACTGGAAAATCATCACACAAATCATCGACTACTGGAGAATGAGGGTGGATTGCTTTATTGACTAAAATCCATTTTGGCAGAGATAATGTTGAAAAAATTTAACAGTTTTAAAATCAGAAATTTGGGTTAATTTTTGGGATTTCACCCTAATTTTAATGTGAGTTAGAAAGCCATTCATTGCTTACAAACCAGATCTGGAAAAAGCACGGCTCCCCTTTCAGCTTTTCGTGGAAGTAAAATAGTGCAGTTTGATTCTTGAAAATGGTTCAGCTTCCAGAACTGATAACTTATCTGCTAGATCTTCAAATATGGAGGGGACAGCCCACTTACACAAGCTCTTCCTCAACTATGGATGTCACAGGATCTGTGGTCTAGTCGAAAGAACAGGTATCGTGCTTTGTCTAGTGATCTGCACATGGTAAGTGTTCAATTTAAGTTCTACTAATTGATTGGCTCCTCTGGCAAGTGACATTCATTCCTCTCATGATTAACGCCACCTCAGAGGCTTCATGTTCACCTCATCTGCAAAAAATAGAAATTACCTACTATTGGATTTAAGGTACTCTATCAGCTCTTCTCCTATTTAGCCTAAATGATAATAATTATAATGATTGTGATATTTAAGTGCTTACTATGTAATAATGATGGTATTTTTAACTGCTTACCATGTATCAGGTAGTGTTCTAAGTGCTGGGGTGCATGCAAACTAATTAGGTTGGATACAATCTCTGCCTCACATGGGACTCACAGTCTTAATCCCCATTTTACAGATGAGGTAACTGAGGCACAGAGAAGTTGTGACTTGCTCAAGGTTGCACAGCAGGCAAGTGGCTGAGCCAGGATTAGAACCCAGTTCCTTTGACTCCCAAGCCCTTGCTCTAGCCACAAG
The DNA here is from genome assembly GCF_015852505.1 of Tachyglossus aculeatus. Lineage (NCBI taxonomy): Eukaryota > Metazoa > Chordata > Mammalia > Monotremata > Tachyglossidae > Tachyglossus > Tachyglossus aculeatus. The sequence continues at coordinate 60,788,681 of NC_052072.1, forward strand.
GCCATGCCATTTCTCTAGGCACTGTACCAAGCGCTGGGATGGATACAAACAAAATTGGATTGAATACAGTTCCCTTCCCACATGAGGTTCACAGTCTTAATCCCCTTTTTACACTTGAAGGAACTGAGGCACAGAGAAGTGAAATGACTTACCCAAGGTAACAGAAGGCAAGTGGTGGAGCCGAGACTGACTCCCAGGCCCACACTCTGTTCACTAGGTCTCGCTGCTTCATGAGCCTTGCTCATATTCTGTTACAATCCACAGTTAGCTCCTTTAAAGCTAATCTGCTCACTGTACCTCAATTTTGTGTTTCTTGCCACTGCACGCTTGATCATGTTCTAGACTGTGAGCCCGTTGTTGGGTAGGGACTGTCTCTATATGTTGCCAGTTTGTACTTCCCATGCGCTTAGTAAAGTGCTCTGCACACAGTAAGCACTCAATAAATACAATTGAATGAATGAATGTTCTCCCCCTGGCCTGGAACTCCCTGTCACTTCATATCCAACAATCCAACACATTTCCCAGATTCAAAGTCCTATTAAAATCACATCTCCAAGAAACCTGCCCTGACTAACTTCTCATTTCCTTACCTGATTTGTCCCCTTCACATGTTGACTGTGCACTTGTGGTTGTATTCTCCAAGGACTTTTTTACTCACCCCACCCTCAGCCCCACAACACTACCTTGTAAAGAGAAGCAGCATGGCTTGGTGGAAAGAGCACAGGCTTGGGAGTCAGAGGACATGGGTTCTAATCCCAGCTTCCCCACTTCTCTGCTTTGTGACCTTGGGCAAGCCACTTAATTTCTCTGTGCCTCAGTTACCTCATCTGTAAAATGGGGATTAAGACTGTGAGCCCCATGTGGAACAATCTGATTACCTTGTATCTACCCCAGCACTTAGAACCGTGCATGGCACATAATAAGCACTTAGCAAATACCATGATTATTATACTCCCCTACTTCCCTTAATTGTCATTCACTTCTGTCTCTCCCACTAGTTTCTAAGCTCCTTATGGGTAGGGAACATGTCAAACCAACTCTTGTTCTTAGTAGAGGGCTTTGAACACAGTAAGTGGTCAATAAATACTATTGATTGATTGATTGCATTGAGAAGCAGCATGGCTCAGTAGAAAGTGCACCGGCTTTGGAGTCAGAGGTCATGGGTTCAAATCCCAGCTCTGCCAATTGTCCGCTGTGTGACTTTGGGCAAGTCACTTAACTTCTCTGTGCCTCAGTTACCTTATCTGTAAAATGGGGATTAAGACTGTGAGCCCCCGTGGGTCAACCTGATCACCTTGTAATCTCCCCAGCTCTTAGAACAGTGCTTTGCACATAGTAAGCACTTAATAAATGCTATTATTATTATTATTATTATTATTATTATATTATTTGGGTGATGGAAAGTCGGGGAAAAGAATTTTCATTAAAATCCCCACTGTTATTCACCTCCTAAAATACAGCAGGAATTGAATTCTGAAGGCATCTGGGAGTAAATATATATCAAACCAAATTCTGAAAGTATGGAATCTTGTTTTAAATTTCCCTAAAATTGAGTAAGTCCAATGTCAGTAGAAGGGATTGAGTCGGTGTTCCTTTGAGCAGCTGAGCTAGCTGCTGTAACAGTGGCCTGAGTCCTTGATGAACAGTTGTCAGTTGCATTTGCCCTTAGACTTTCCTTCCCTCAAGCTTAGCCCTCAGATTCCCTACCCAACTATTTCTCTGAGCCATTTCCTAGGACCCCTTGCTGTGCTCTTCCTGTAAAAAAGTGTCCAAGGCAAAGACTGTCCTCTCTCACAGGCTGTTGCACAAATGACCGACTTTAAAATTCAATAAAGCTAAATGGAAACAATCCACATTATAATTAGTTCGAAGATCACCCCCCCTACCCCGAGGGATGCTGAAAGGAAATGTGTAAATTGTGGCATCATAAAAACTGAGGAATTGCATCTGTTATGCTAATCACTGTTTTTTCCTTGGGTCTACATTATGGGTGAATGAGAAGATATTATAGAGTCTCCTTCTGCTGAAAAAAATGCAGTTAAAATGGACATGTCTCGTTTGAACAACTGGCAGACTTGTTAGCAGCTATTCCCATTCAGATATCCCCAGATGACACTGTAAATAAACAGAATAGTAGGTCCAAATAGTTCATTATATATTGAAAAAGGAGGTCTTTGTTATTTATTTATTAAATGTTTCACCTGATTTTAAAGAAATATTGGTTTCATTTTTGAATGTGCTCAAATTCCATTTTTAAAAGAAATCAATCTGCTTACATGCCACAGTTTGCTATCTGGCCATCTAAAAGCAGATTTCATATGCTGATGATAATTGAAAGTTGTCTTCTGTAGGGGAATAGGTGGGAAAACTGACTTGGAAGAACATCATCTCTGCTAGATTTGAACTTTGGAAAGTCCTTGGAAAATCTGATTTCTCTGAGAAGTTCTTGTCCTTTGTGGGGCAGGGACTATGTCCAACCTGATTTGCATGTATCCACCCCAGCACTTAGAAAAGTGCCTGGCACATAGTAAGCATTTAACAAATACCATAATTATTATTAAAATCTGAGACAGGTGCATGATGGCATGACTGTTTGGTGACCATTCCCCATTGTCAGTGGGGTAAAATAAGGTTAGGAAATATATTTTTCTATGTGATTGTGTTGGAGAAATATACAAAGGACCTTGGTACTACTATTAGAATGCACCTCTGACCCTCAAGGTAACTTTTCCTACTCAGTAGCCTTTGGGCATCACTGAAAGTCATAAATCCCCTGAAATAGTCTAGTTAAGAAGATTGAAATTCCTGTTACTACCCCAAAAAAAGAGCTTTCTGAGAATCGTTCCTCTAGTTTGTTTTCAGGGTTTATCTTCACCAGTTCTTAGATCTTCATTATGGTCTGAAGCCTAGTCCTATGTTACCACAGTGGGATTTATTGAGTACTTACTGAGTGCAAGGCTCTATATTGAGTGCTTGAAAGAATATAATCCAGGAGAATTGGTAGACAAAATCATTGCCCTCAAGGAGTTTACAGTCTGTCAGTAGTATCCCAATGGTTGTGCTGGTCTTCTTGATTTGATCTTATTGTCTTCTGTGCAGTCAATAAAGACCTTTAGATGCAGGTCTGTTTTCATTGATGTGGACTTTGGTTTGGTTCAAATTAATCTGCAGCCCATAGTACTCATATGGCTCTGCAAAATGGTTTACAATGCCATCTTGGGGATGTGCTTCAGGACACAGTCTTCTGATTTTTTCAGTGGGTAAAACTGAGTCAGGTTGGCTTCAGCACTGGCGTCACAGTCATAACTGACCCATAACCTCATTTCAAATTACAGCTCCCACCAGAGCATATACATAATCATAAACAACTTTATAATAATAATAATAATAATAATAATAATAACGGTATTTGTTAAGTTCTTACTATGTGCAAAGCACTGTTCTAAGCGCTGGGAAGGTTACAAGGTGATCAGGTTGTCCCACGGGGGGCTGACAGTCTTAATCCCCATTTTACAGATGAGGTAACTGAGGCACAGAGAAGTTAAGTGACTTGCCCAAAGTCACATAGCTGACAAGTGGCAGAGCTGGGATTAGAACCCACGACCTCTGACTCTCAAGCCCTGGTTCTTGCCACTAAGCCACACTGCTTCTCTAATGATCACCACGAGCCTCAAAGAAATTAGTTTTTCCAAGACGATGAGAGCTCGTAGGTTCTGAATAGCCACTTAAGCCTTTCCTAAAACATGGATTTTCCCGATTTTTGGAAAGGTCTCATGTCTCACTTCTAGATAATTCTTCATTAATACCAGCTTTCATGTTTTCAGTAGATGTCTAATTCAATTCCTGTCCCTTCTCCAAGTTTTTTGGCTTTCTCCCACAGGTTAGAAAGACACTCAAGAGACCAAAGAAATGGTTCAATTCCTGATTATTAGGTCGAGAAGAAGAGCTTGCATCCAGTAAGAATACTGCAGTACCACTCCCTATCTTTTTAACTGCTGCATCCAGTAAGAATACTACAGTACCACACTTCCTATCATTCTAACTGCAGCATTTCCTCCATTAACTATGAACGTCCCACACATTCACTATGTAGACTGATCTAGTCTTCTTATTTCATACTCACCCACTAAGCAAATTCTATGTCTATGGTGCTAACATGACAAACTATCAATCAATTAATCAACTGATGTCATTTATTGAGGTCTTACTGTTTGCAGAATACTGTATTAAGTTCCTGGGAAGCAGTATTGCTCAGTGGAAAGAGCACGGGCTTTGGAGTCAGAGGCCGTGGGTTCAAATCCTGGCTCTGCCACTTGTCAGCTTTTCCTCTCCTGGCACCCTTTCACTCTTTCTCTCTCCCTCTCACCCTAGCCCCCCTCTCTGTATAGAAAGGTGTTTCTACAATCCTATGTAACTAGGATTAATAATTTTGAAATAGGTCTTAAAATGAATTAAAGTTGCACAACACAGATATTCAGTGCTAGTAACAAATTGACTAAGAAACATTTTTTGAAATCACTCACCAATGTCAATTCTTGGGTCTTTGCTAGAGAATGAATCTCTTAGATGTTTAACCTCATACCTTGGTCAACAGAATTGAGGGAATTAGTGAATTACCACCCTGATTGTATAGTGTCTCAAGTATGACATTCCAGTCAGTGTTGTGGTCCCCATTACTGGCTATTTTTTAGTTTACTCCTCAAAAAATGGCACAGAGCTTATTTCAAACTTTGCAGAAAAGGCTTAGGCAAGCCAAAAAGCTCAATAATAGAGATGAATTTCTGGGATATCTTGTTGCTTGGAATACTCTGAGCTTTCTGAGCAGCCAAAGAATGAAGTTGCAAGGGACAGGGTGTCCAGTGATGAGCCTATATCCTGGCATTGATTTCTGTGCAACACTCTCATTGACTCAACAAGAGATCCGCCTTTCGATCAATGACAGGATATGGACCTTACATTTAGATGTGAGAGTGTTTTAATAGTGGTTGGCACACTAGTGATGAATCAGGGATTTAAAAATCAAACAAATACATAACAGGCTCTAAACTCAGGTTCGTAACCTGCCCTTGACTGAGGGTGCAGTTTCGATTCATTCCTGCAGAACTGCTTGCAGGTCTTCAACCACAGGTTCTTCTTTTCTATGTGGGACCTGAATCCTCTGACTAATGATGGCATTTATTAATTGCTTACTATGTGCAAAGCACTGTTCTAAGCACAGGGGAAGTTACAAGGTGATCAGGTTATCCCATGGGGGAGCTCACAGTCTTAATCCCCATTTCACAGAAGAGGTAACAGGCACAGAGAAGTTAAGTGACTTGCCCAAAGTCACACAGTGACAATTGGTGGAGCAGGGATTTGAACTCATGACCTCTGACTCCAAAGCCCATGCTCTTTCCACTGAGCCATGCTGTCAATCCATCAATCAATTGTATTTATTGAGCACTTACTGTGTGCAGAGCACTGTAGTAGCTCAGGAGAGTTCACCATAACAGAGTTGGTAGACAGGCTCACTTTGGTGAATGACTGAAGCTCCTAGCTGGGCCATTTCCTCTCTGGTCTTCAGTTTCTTTTTCTGCAACAGGAAAACATCACTGGTGGCATAGGAAACTGCACATCTCTAGTTTTATCTGAAGGTGTCACTGGGGCACAAAACACACTTTTCTGACCTTTGCACCAGGCTGAAGGAGGATAAATATGCTGGACTTGCCTTTGTTGAGTCCTCCCTTTCCTCTTCATGTGTCCCCCTTCTCAGAGAGTTTGGCCAATTAAGTACTATCAAAGGATAACTATTCGAGTCAACCCATTTTGCTTCCTGGTGAACCAGTAGAGCAGCTGCCTTTTTCTTTCTAGAATAGGTATGCTCTAATAATAACTTAATTGAAGAGGGAGAAAAGTGACCAGGAAATATCCTTCAATTTTTCTTTAACCTGCCCCCCTCAGCATCACTGAACCTTTTTCCTGAAGGAGGAAGGGAGGAGATGTGAAGGAAGGAGCCTAGAAAGACCTGTTTCTTCATTAATGAAATAGTGGATGAAACATAAGCTTGGCCATCCTACTCAGATTTGAGTACTGAGTCTAGAAAATTCATGGTAATACATTTTGAGATTCACATTTGCTATGTTTATAATAATAATAATAATTTTGATATTTGTTAAGCACTTACTATGTGCCAAGCACTGTTCTAAGCACTGGGGGAGATACAAGGTAATCAGGTTGTCCCACATGGGACTCATAGTCTTAATCCCCATTTTACAGATGAGGGAACTGAGGCCCAGATAAATTAAGTGACTTGTCCAAAGTCACACAGCTGATAAGTGGTGGAGCCAGAATTAGAACCCATGACCTCTGACTCCCAAGCCCGGGCTCTTTCCACAGAGCCACACTGCTTCTATTTGCCTTCCTCAGAACCAAAGAATGATAGTTACAAAAGCCATTGGCATAATGTGTTGCAGGGAAATTGGACAGGCAGATTTTGATTTAAAGTCTGTTGTTATTATTTACATTGACAACCCTCTCAGTGCCACACCCACTGACTGCAAATCAAACCAAGGGGTAGAGAATGTTAACTTATTATAAAGGGGCTCTAATATGTTTCCACAGACAAGGTTGAAGCCTTGTTCTTTCAAGGACAAAGGCTGATGTAACTGCTGTTGGGGAAAGACACAAAAATTTCAGCTCTACTTTCCCAGCTTTGTTACTGATGATGTATCTTCACTGACATCATTAGGAAGCCATTCTGTCTTTCTGCATGTCATTTTTCCCACATATTAGTACATTTAACACATTTTAAATGTATCATCTAAATGCTTTGAGCTTCTTAAGTGAGAAAGATCTGACTAAATTTAAATATAGTTGGTTTTGAATAAAGGTTTATAATGAATAAATCTTCAGCACACAAATGAAATGCACCAGACATACATCAGCATGAACAAAGCTTGTACCAGAGTGGCTTAGTGGAATGAGCCTGGCTTGGGAGTCAGAGGTCGTGGGTTCTAATCCCAGCTCTGCCACTTATCAGCTGCGTGACTTTGGGCAAGTCACTTAATTTCTTTGTGCCTCAGTTACCTCATCTGTTAAATGGGGATCAAGACTGTGAGCCCCAAGTGAGATAGAGAAGTAGTATGGCTCAGTGGAAAGAACCCAGGCTTGGGAATCAGAGGTTGTGGGCTCTAATCCCGACTCTGCCACTTGTCTGCTGTGTGACTTTGGGCAAGTCACTTCACTTCTCTGTGCCTCAGTTACCTCATCTGTAAAATGGGGATGAAGACTGTGAGCCCCACGCGGGACAATCTGAATACCTTGTATTTCCCTCAACACTTAAAACAGTGCTTTGCACACAGTGAACACTTAACAAATACCATTATTATTATTATTATTATTATTATTATTATAACCTAATAACCTTGTATCTATCCCAGCACTTTGAACAGTGCTTGGAACATAGTAAGTGCTTTACAAATACAATCATTATTATTATTACCCATAATTACCAGGTACTATATGTGCCACCTTGTATATGTACCACCAACTTGAAATTGTTTTCTGAACATAACTTCTTAAGATGACACTTTACATGCACCCCATTCATCTCCTAAAACTGTTCTCTTCCCAAGAAAAATGTCCAAATTCTGGACCTTCTCCACTTATCTCAATAGTAATAATGATGATGATGGTATTTGTTGAGTACTTACTATGTGCCAGGCCCTGTTCTAAGTACTTGGCTGGATACACGCAAATCAGGTTGGACATAGTCCCTATCCCACATAGGGCTCACAATCTTAATCCCCATTTTACAGATGAGGCCCAAAGAAATGACTCACCCAAGGTCACAGCAGACACGTGGTGGAGCTGGGATTAGAACTCAGGTCCTTCTGACTCTCCTGTAAAGCACTTACTATGTTCCAAGCACTGTTCAAAGTGCTGGGATAGATACAAGGTTATTAGGTAATAATAATAATAATAATAATAATAATAATAATAATAATAATAATAGTGGTATTTGTTAAGTGCTTCCTTGGTGCTCTGGTATTAAAAGTATTAAGGAATTTTATACTCCTTCCCCTCTGCCCTTTTCCCCTTCTTTTCTGTGGCATTTGTTAAGCACATACTGTGTGCCAGGCACAGTACTAAGCTATGAGATAGACACAAGCTAATCAGGTTGAACACAGTACATGTCTCACATTGGACTCACAGTCTTAGTTCCCATTTTACAGATGAGGTAACTGAAGCACAGAGAAATTAAGTGACTTGCCCAAGGTCACATAGCAGACAAGTGGATGCAGCCGAATTAGAAAACAGATCCTCTGACTCCCAGACTTGTACTCTTCCCACTAGGTCATGCTGTTTCATTTCTGAAAAACCCATCTCACTCTATTGTGGGATACATTTATGATAAACTAGCCTCCTCTCTGGTCTCACTACTGTCAATATTTCTCTCTCCAATCCAGATTATTTTGCTAAAATGCCATACTGCACACTTCTCCCCAATCCTCAAACACCTCAAATGGTTATTTATTATTCTGTGAATCTACAAACACTTGGGCTCTGAGGAACTAATCAACTCTCTCCCTCTTACTTATCCCCCCTCTTCTCCCACTAGACCCCAGTTCACTGTCTATGTTTCTTTCAAGCTAACCTAATCAGTGTGCCTCATTCTCATTTCCCCTGCAACTGATCTCTTTCACCCTCCCCATTTCCTGAAACTCCCTCTCCCCTCAAATCTGCCAGACCACTGCCCTCCCTCGCTTCAAGCCCTTCTTAAACCACATCATCTCCAGGAGATCTTCCAATCAATCAGTAAATCAATCACATTTAGTAAGGACTTAGTATGGGCAGAGCACTATACTAAGCAGCTGGGAGAGTACAATGTAACAGAGTTGGTAGACATGATCCCTGCCCACGATGAGTTACAATCCAGAGACTGTATATTTCCCCAGTTAATTTATAATCTCCTCTGTTTTTAGCCCCAAACTCTCCATTCAGCATTTCTAAACCTAAACATCTAGATACTCACAACCTTCTAGAGCTCGTTTGCTCATATCTTACATACCCTACTACTGAAGCATGAGTTAATGTACATATCCCCTCACTATTTGCAAATTGTTTTCAATTCTGTTTCCACCTCTTTTAGAAATGTCCTGAAATGGAGTGAGGTAAACTGTGAGGGATGTCCAGAACTGGGGATTATGATAGTATGAGAGTGATGGAGGAAAAAGTGAGAGTCAATCAATCGAAGAATGGTATTTTATGAAAGCTTACTGTGTGCAGAGTACTGTTCTAGGCATCTGGGAGAATACAATAAAGTAGGTAGGCATGATCCCTGCCCACAAGGAGCTCACAGACTAGAGGGGAAGACAGACATTAAAATAAATTACAGATGGATATGTACACAGGTGCAGTGGAGCTGAAGAAGGAATGAATGTCAAAGTGCATAAGAGGCGAGACCCAAGTGACTAGGCAGTGACTACTGATGAGAAGCAGCATAGCTCAGTGGAAAGAGCCTGGGCTTTGGAGTTAGAGGTCATGGGTTCAAATCTCAGCTCCACCAATTGTCAGCTGTGTCACTTTGGGCAAGTCACTTTACTTCTCTGGGCCTCAGTTACCTCATCTGTAAAATGGAGAGTTTAAGACTGTGAGCCCCTCGTGGGACAACTTGATCACCTTGTAACCTCCCCAGCACTTAGAACAGTACTTTGCACACAGTAAGCGCTTAATAAATGCCAACATTATTATTATTATTATTAGGCAATGCAGAAAGGAGGCCAAGGGGATGGCTACTGGCACTGAGAAGGGTAGTTGTGTAGGGGCTTTAGAAGAGGCATAATCACTTGAGAAGCAGTGTGGCCTAGTGGATAGACTAGTGGACAGAGCATGGATGAGAGCATGAGGATTAGGGAGAAGTGTGCAGTATGACATTTTAGAAAAATAATCTGGATTGGAGAGATAAATATTGACAGTAGTGACACCAGACAGGAGGCTAGTTTAGCATAAATGTATCCCACAATAGAGTGAGATGGGTTTTTCAGAAATGAAACAGCATGACCTAGTGGGAAGAGTACAGGTCTGGCAGTCAGAGGATCTGTTTTCTAATTCTGCCGCATCCACTTGTCTGCTATGTGACCTTGGGCAAGTCACTTAATTTCTCTGTGTCTCAGTTACCTCATCTGTAAAATGGGGACTAAGACTTTGAGTCCAATGTGAGACATGTACTGTGTTCAACCTGATTAGCTTGTGTCTACCTCATAGCTTAGTACTGTGCCTGGCACACAGTACGTGCTTAACAAATGCCACAAAAAAGAAGGGGAAAAGGGCAGAGAGGGGAAGGAGTACAAAATTCCTTAATAATTTTAATACCAGAGCACCAAGGAAGCACTTAACAAATGCCATTAGGTAAAGAAGTGTTTGTATCCTGATTGGTTGTGCTGTGGGTCATGTTTTCCTATTGACATATACAGTATGCTAGGTTCTCTTCAAGAGTTAGCCCCCATATGATAATTGGGATCCAAGATTTAGTAAAATGATTTATCCTCACTCTCTGCCTCCCACTTCCCCTGGCATATTCTTCTCTATTGTTCCTAGGAACTTTCCTGCTTCCCAGCAACCAACTCACAGCCTTCTCCTCCTCCCTTGCCTCCCATGCTTCATGATGACACAGACGAGTTAAGTTTCCTGCAGAATGTGTATTAAGTTTCCTTAAGAATGTGGCTGCATCTTGAATTGCTTTGTGCTCTGATGCTTCCCCTATCTGTACTTTATTTTCATGTCTGTTTCCTCCTCTAGTCAGTAAACTTGAAGGCAGGGATCCTGTCTACCAACTCTTTGGTATTGTACTATTCCAAGTGCTTAGAACAGTGCTCTGCATACAGTAAATGTTCAATAAATATCATTGATTGACTGATATGATTTGTCCATAGATTTACAGTTTATAAAATGTGATCCATCCCAAAACTTCTTGAAAACTAAAATGAAATTCCTTCATGTGCTGTATATCGTTACTTTAAAAATCACTAAATTATTGCTTAATCTTGGTTTGTCATTGAAAGCATTAGTATGACAACGCAGGAATTTCCAAATGAGGAATTTTAGTACGATTTAGTGCAAACTTCACCTGTCTACATGTTTTGTTTTGTTGTCTGTCTCCCACTTCTAGACTATGAGCCCTTTGTTGGGTAGGGACCATCTCTATATCTGGCCGATGTGTACTTCCCAAGCTCTTAGTAAAGTGCTTTGAACACAGTAAGGGGTCAATAAATATGATTGAATGAATGAATGAAGCTTTGTAGGAACCTCCAAGAAGTTTGCTCTGCTAACTGATGATGAGTTTTCAACTTTTAGTGAAGAATCTGTAAACCTTACATTGAACACCGGCTTTCTTCCTGAAATTTTTGATCACCACTTCCCACCTTTGCACTTCTCTGTCCATTTGTATCTTCTTCACACATTTTTATAAATGTACCTGCTGCCTTTAAAATGGAGGCAAGACTTCTTAATCTCCAAATCTAAGTCAGTGGTGGAGAGTCTGTTTTGGCATCTCATGATGATGCATTGGAGAGTTAAGGTGTAAAGCAATAATGACTGGATTTCTGATTAAGGGGTAGCTGTAACTTGAGGTATGGCCTATGAGCATAAAGGCTGTGTTTCCAGGTCATATATATCTTGGGGTGGGGCTGTAACCTGAGGTAAGGAGTAAGAGCATAAAATCTGTGTTTCTGGGTCATATGTATCATGGGGTGGGGCTGTAACCTGAGGTAAGGCATAAGAACATAAAGCCTGTGTTTCTGGGCTGTTTGTGTTATGGAGTGACTGCAACCTAGAGTATGCCTTCAGTCCATCACTTAAGAACATCATCATCATCATCATTCATTCATTCAATTGTATTTATTGAGTGCTTACTGTATGCAGAACACTGTATTCAGCACTTGGAAAGTACAATTAGGCAGCAAATAGAGACAATCCCTACCCAATAACGGGCTCACAATCTAGAACCATCATCATCATCATCATTATTATCATCATCAGTGGTTTTTATTAAACCCTTACTGTTTGCCAGCACTGTACTAAGCACCTAGGGACAATAAAATAAAATAGAGTTAGTAGGCACATTCCCTGACTGCAACAAGCTTACAATCTACAGAGGGGGACAGATATTAGTGCAAATAAATCATTCATAATCTATCACTCAATGATAATTAAGTCCTTTCAGACCACTGTACTTTGTGATTTGGAGAGTACAATAGATGTGGTATGCACAGTCCCTACCCACAAGGAGTTTATGATATAATCAGTGTGCCTGAACCAGCTTGATTGCTATTTGAATGGAAAGGAAGAGACAAAACCTGGTGATGACATGGAGGGAAAATGGAGATGATTTGGTGAGAGATTGAAGATGGGAGTTGAAGGGAAGGAAGGAATCAAGGATATTGTCCAGGTTACGAACTTCAAAGACTGGGAGGCTGGTAGCAATGTCAACTCTGATGGGAGAATTAGGTGGAAGGTGGGGATGTGGGATGGAAGATGAATTCAGGTTTTGATATATTAAGCTTGAGATGCCCACTGAACATCCATGAAGTGATGTCCTGGAGTCCAGAATAAATGAGAGACTGCAGAGATGGGGAAACATCATGCCAAGTAAGGTAGTTTTGAGAGCCATAGGTATACAGGTGGTAGTTGAAGCCATGGGAGACGTGGAAATCCCTCCTGGAGTTAGTGTAGATTGAGAAGTGAAGGAGGCCTAGAACAGAGCCTTGAGGAACAGTTAGTGGGTAGGAGAAAGAGGAAGAACTAATGAAAGAGACTGACACGGACTGGCCAGTGAAGTAAGAGGAGCAGCAGTGTGGCCTAGTGGAGAAAGCACAGACTTGAGAGTCAGAAGGACCTGAGTTCTCATCTCAGCTTCATCTACTGTGTGACTCTGGGAAAGGCACTTAACTTCTCTATGCCTCAGTTACCTCATCTGTAAAATGGGGATTAAGTCTGTGAACCACATGTAGGATAGAGACTGTGTCCAAACTGATTAGCTTGTATCAACCCCAGTGCTTAGGACAGTGCCTGGAAAATACTAAGTGCTAAACAAGTACCATAAAAAAGAGGCAGGTCAGGAGAGGTGTGTTAACGCAGGATTAGGCAATATTTCTAGGAGAATGGATTTATTCACAGTGTAGAAAGCAGTAAAGAAGTCCAGGATGATTTGTCTAGAGGAGAAACTATTAGATCTCTCTCTTGCTTCTCTCTCTTTCTCTGTCTCTTTTTCTCTCTCTTTCTCTGTCTCTTTCTTTTACCTTGAAGAGAGTGATCTCAGTGGAATGAAGAGGGTGAAAACCAGGTAGTAGGGCATTAAGAAGGGAGTAGAAGAGAGGAAGTGAAGGCAGTGAATGCATATAAGTCAGTGCTTGGCACATAGAGCTTAACAAATACCATTATTGTTATTATATGTCAAGCGCTTAGTACAGTGCTCTGCACGCAGTAAGTGCTCAATAAATACAATTGAATGAATGAATGAATTATTTGAAGAGTTTGGACAGGAATGTAAGCTCATTATGAGCACGGACTGTGACTGCTAATTCTCTTGTATTGTACTCTCCCAAACGCTTAGTATGATGCTTTGCACATAATAAGTGCTCAGTAAATGCGATTAATTGATGGATTAATCGACTGAGTGGGAAGATGAGGGGATAGCTGAAGGGTACATTGATATCCAGAGGTTTTTGAGTGATAATGGAGATGTGAGTTTGGTGGAGGGGATGGAGCCATCAGACAGTGTATAGTTAATGATGGGGGTAAAGAAGGGAAGAAGCAGAAAGGTAGAAAGGGATGGGGTCATAGCCTCATGTGGAGAGTGCAGGTATTAATGGCAGAGAAGAAATCTCCTCTTGAAAATCGACTGAAAAGGATGAGAGACTGTTGTGAGGAGGGAGGGAGTTGGGAAGGTGATGATGAGACTTTGGAGAGATTGGGCCTCAGGGTTTCAATGTTGTTTACAATTTCATCTCACACTTTACTTGTGGGTGTCCAGTAAAACTGCATTCTGGGTCCTCTAATCCTTCTGTTTCAGACAGCTCATCCAATCCCGTGGTTTCAGATGTCACCACTATGAGGATGATTTCCAAATCTACCTCAACCTAACTGAAGGAACATGAATTACGTGTCTCTTCTGTCTCTCTTTTTAAATAGGAATTCCTTCATCTGTGACTATCCTGCGTCACTGGAAAGTTGTTGGGGTTCTGGGGATTTTGATGCTGTCTAAGGCCTGTTATAGTACATGAGTTGTGGCAATTATTCTGATTTGGGGGGCGTGAAGATTTGAAAAGAGACTAACTAAATTTGTGTGCCTACAATTGAAACCCCAGCAGCAGTCTCCTACAGGGAGAGCTAGAATTTCTCCAGTGTTCCAATCTCAGCGGGGCGATTAAAGGCACTTGAACTAAAACCCACACTGCTGTATCGAAGCAGCTCAGATGAATTACTTATTCCTAATTCCCCACTTTGCCCCAGTTGCTCTAAAATTGCAATAATTAGTCCATAGTTTCCTGTGAAAAGCCTTTTGCTGCCACACTGTGGCCAAATTGTGTCAGAATCCAGTTGCTCCTAAAGCTCTGCTTTGCATAACCCTCTCCCCTTCCCTGGGGCATCTGGGTAAGAAATGGTCAGGACTGCCTGATTACTCTGGTGTGGCTTAACAGGATGAACGTATTTCGCTTACTTCATAGAGTTTTCCCAATCAAGAATAAGAGAAATAGATCCTGCTGCTCAGATCATTTTTTTACAAAAGTGTTCAGGCCATGTTTCCCCACTCCTCAAGAACCTCCAGTGGTTGCCCATCCACCTCTGCATCAAACAGAAACTTACCATCTGCTTAAAACACTCAATCTTCTTGCCCCCTCCTACCTCAACTCACCACTCTCCTACTAAAATCCAGCCCACACACTTTGCTCCTCTAATGCCAACCTTCTCACTGTGCCTCAATCTCATCTATCTTGCCGCCAACCTCTCACCCACATCCTGCCTCGGGCCTGGAACACCCTTCCTTTTCATATCCGACAGAAAATTGTTCTCCATATCTTCAGAGCCTTATTGAAGGCACATCTCCTCCACGAGGCCTTCCCCGACTGAACCCTCTTTTTCTTTTCTTCTATTCCCCTCTGCATTGCCCTGACTTGCTCCCTTTATTTATTGCCTCTCCCAGCCCCATAGAACTTATGTCCATATCTGTAATTTTATTTATTTATAGTAATGTCTGTCTCCCTCTCTAGACTATAAACTCACTGTGGGCAGGGAATGTATCTGTTATATTGTTGTATTGTACGCTTCCAAGCACTTAGTACTGTGCTCTGCACACAGTAAGTGCTCAATAAATACAAATGACTGGCTTAGTAAAATAGGGTCTCCCCCTGAATAAGGAAGGGGTGCTTAGAAGAGGTCTGACACAGTCCAGATTGGCAGGGGCTGTGAATGCTTCTGCAAGACAAGGACAGTATATGAATTTTGAAGAGGGCAACCCCTAGCTCAGATAAGCTAGTCAAATGAGGAACTGGGACCAGTGCCATATGAGAAACAGCGTGGCCTAGTGGAAAGAGCATGGGTGTGGGAGTCAAACGACCTGTAATAGTACGTGAGTTGTGAGCTGTGACTCCACCACATGTCTGCTGTGGGACCTCGGACAAGTCACTTAACTTCTCTGTGCCTCAGTTCCCTCATCTGTAAAGTGGGGATTCAGTACTTTGACTGTGAGCCCCATGTGGTACCTGATATCTCTCACTTCCCCCAGCAACTTAGAACAGTGCTAGCCACATAGTAAGTGCTTAACATGTACCATAATTATTATTATGTGAGCATCACTGTAACTGCAAAGAGGCAGTGTTGCCTAGTGGGAAGAGTAGGAACTTAGATTCTAATCTCAGCTCCACCACTTACCTGTTATATGGCTTTGGTAGGTCATTTAACTTCTCTGTGACTCAGTTTCCTCATCTGTAAAGTGGGGATTAAATACCTGTTCTTCCCCTTTAGACTGTGAACCCCATGTATGACAGAGACTGGTCTGACCTGGCTATATTGTATTTACCCAGTGTCTCATACGGGCCTTGACACTTAGTAAGTACTTCACTATTACCACAAATAGTATTATTATTGTTGCTGCTGCCACTGCAGAAACTACCAAGTGGTCCCAGAGCAGGACCGGGAGTGACTATTTCTGACCCTCTAGACTGGAAGCTCATTGTGGGAAGGGAATGTGTCTACCAACTCTGTGGTAATGTATTCTCCTAAGCAGTTAATAAAGTGTTCTGCGCACAGTAAGTGTTCAATATCAATATTATTGTGGTTTATTTGTGGTATTTGTTAAGCACTTACTCTGGGAACACAGGCTGGAGAGTCGGAGGTCATGGGTTCTAGTCCCGGCCCTGCCACTTGTCAACTGTGCAAGTTGGGCAAGTCACTTAACTTCTCTGTGCCTCAGTTACCTCATCTGTAAAATGGGGATTAAAACTGTGAAACTGTGTGGGACAACCTGATTACCTTGTATTTACCCCAGCACTTAGAACAGTGCCTGGCACATAGTAAGCACTTAACAAATACCATCATTATCATTATTATTGTGGGTCAAACACAGTTCTCAGCACTTGGGTAGACACAGTCCCTGTCCCACATGAGACTCACAGTCTAAATAGGAGGGGGAATAGATATTGAATCCCAATTTTACAATTAAGGAAACTGAGACACAGAGAAGTTGTGACTGACCCAAGGTCAAACACAGCAGGCAAGTGGTGAAGCTGGGATTGGAACCCAGATCCTCTGACTTCCTGGCCCTGCCTTTTTCCACACTGCTTCTGATTGATTGATTGATTGATTGATTGATTCTTCAGGGATCCACACTCAGCAACCTCAGTGTGGGTCCTTTATTTTCTCTTCTGGGCATTTCCTGGGGAACTGTACTAGCCATTGTGGGTGGAATGGGATGCAACTGTGCTTGGGGATGAGGAGAAGTCCAGAAACCACTGTTCCAGGTATGATCATTGTTGGAAAGCAGCCTCTGGACCTGTGGAGTCCAGGTCCTTCCAGTCACAGAGGCTCTGTAAGCATATTTAGGTCGTCAAGAGATGGAAGCAGAAAACAGGCTCTGAGTGAGAGCAAGAGCAGTGGATGGAGGGCTGTACTGCAATGGATAATAGTGTTGCCAGAAGAAATATCAGTGATTGAGCATCTGCTAAGCATACTGCACTGTACAGTGCTCTTGAGAGCTTCAAAGCAATCATTCAATCCATGATACTTATTGAGTGCATACTGTATGCAGAGCACTGTATTAAGCACTTGGGAGAGTGTAATACAACAGAGTTGGTTGTCACATTCCCTGACCACAGTGTGCTTACAGTCTAGATGGGGAGACGGACATTGATATCAAAAAATAATTTATAATATATAATTTATAGATAGGTACATAAGTGCTGTGGGGCTGACAGTGGGCCAATACCTAATTCCCAAAGGTCATAGATCCAACATTCATGCAATCAATCAATCATATTTAATGAGCACTTACTGTGTGCAGAGCACTGTACTAAGCGCTTGGGAAGTACAAGTTGGCAACATATAGAGACAGTCCCTACCCAACAGTGGGCTCACAGTCTAGAAGGGGGAGACAGAGAACAAAACCAAACATATTAACAAAATAAAATAGAATAGATATGTACAAGTAAAATAAATAAATAAATAGAGTAACAAATATGTACAAACATATATACATATATACAGGTGCTGTGGGGAAGGGAAGGAGGTAAGATGGGGGGATGAAGAGGGGGATGAGGGGGAGGGGAAGGAGGGGGCTCAGTCTGGGAAGGCCTCCTGGAGGAGGTGAGCTCTCAGTAGGGCCTTGAAGGGGGGAAGAGAGCTAGCTTGGTGGATGTTCGGAGGGAGGGCATTCCAGGCCCGGGGGATGACGTGGGCCGGGGGTCGACGGCGGGACAGGCGAGAACGAGGCACGGTGAGGAGATTAGCGGCAGAGGAGCGGAGGGTGCGGGCTGGGCTGGAGAAGGAGAGAAGGGAGGTGAGGTAGGAGGGGGCGAGGTGATGGAGAGCCTTGAAGCCGAGGGTGAGGAGTTTCTGCCTGATGCGCAGATTGATTCGTAGCCACTGGAGATTTTTGAGGAGGGGAGTAACATGCCCAGAGCGTTTCTGGACAAAGACAATCTGGGCAGCAGCATGAAGTATGGATTGAAGTGGGGAGGGACACGAGGATGGGAGATCAGAGAGAAGGCTGATGCAGTAGTCCAGACGGGATAGGATGAGAGCTTGAACAAGCAGGGTAGCGGTTTGGATGGAGAGGAAAGGGCAGATCTTGGCAATGTTGCGGAGCTGAGACCGGCAGGTTTTGGTGACGGCTTGGCTGTGAGGGGTGAATGAGAGAACGGAGTCGAGGATGACACCACGTTTGCGGGCTTGTGAGACGGGAGGGATGGTAGTGCTGTCAACAGTGATGGGAAAGTCAGGGAGAGGGCAGGGTTTGGGAGGGAAGACTAGGAGTTCAGTCTTGGACATGTTGAGTTTTAGGTGGCGGGCAGACATCCAGATGGAGATGTCCTGAAGGCAGGAGGAGATGCGAGCCTGGAGGGACGGGGGAGAGAACAGGGGCAGAGATGTAGATTTGGGGGTCATCAGCGTAGAGACGATAGTTGAAGCCATGGGAGCGAATGAGGTCACCAAGGGAGAGAGTGTAGATCGAGAACAGAAGGGGACCAAGAACTGAACCTTGGGGAACCCCCACAGTAAGGGGATGGGAGGGGGAGGAGGAGCCTGCAAAAGAGACTGAGAATGAACGACCGGAGAGATAAGAGGAGAACCAGGAGAGGACGGAGTCTGTGAAGCCAAGGTTGGATAGCGTATTGAGGAGAAGGGGGTGATCCACAGTATCGAAGACAGCTGAGAGGTCGAGGAGGATTAGGATAGAGTATGAGCCATTGGATTTGGCAAGCAGGAGGTCATTGGTGACCTTTGAGAGGGCAGTGTCCGTGGAATGCAGGGTACGGAAGCCAGACTGGAGGGGGTCGAGGAGAGAGTTGGTGTTGAGGAATTCGAGGCAGCGCGTGTAGACAAGTGCTTACTGTGTGTGTGCAGAACACTTTACTAAGCACTTGGATAGTACAGTTTGGCAACAAATTGAGACAATCCCTACCCCACAACTTGTCATAGTCTAGAAAGGGGGAGACAGCCAACAAATCAAAGCAAATAGACAGGCATCAATAGCACCAATATAAATAAATGGAATTATAGATATATACACATGATTAATAAAATAAATAGAATAATATATACATATATGCACAAGTGCTATGGAATGGGGAGGGGGTGTAGCAAAGGGAGGGAGTTGGGGCGATGGAGAGGGGAGGGGGAACAGAGGAAAAGAGGGACTCCGTCTTGGAAGGCCTCCTGGAGGAGGTGAGTCTTCACCAGGGTTTTGAAGAGGGGAAGTGTGCTAGTTTGGCGGATGTGAGGAGGAAGGGCATTCCAGGCCAGAGGTAGGATGTGGACCAGGTGTCAACAGTGGGACAGGCAAGAACGAGGCACTTTGAGGAGGTTAGCGGTAAAGGAGCGGAGTGTGAGGGCTGGGCTGTAGAAGGAGAGAAGGGAGGTGAGGTAGGAGGGGGAAATGTGATGGAGAGCTTTGAAGCCAATAGGAGTTTTTGCTTGCTACGAAGGTTGATAGGCAGCCACTGCATATTTTTGAGGAGGGGGAGATGGCTGGTGGTGGTGGGTGACTTGGAGTTCTGGGAACTATCCAGGAAGGGTTGTTAGAGGGGTTGGGATTTGGGGAGGGCATTCCAAAATCGTTGTGAGTAGGGAACATTTCTGTTGATTTTTGTACTGTACTCTCCCAAGCGCTTAGTACAGTGGTCTTCACACAGTAAGTGCTCAATAAATACAATTGAATGAATGAATGGTGAATGTGTACAGTGGTCTGTTGGATTTGTGGAGGGAAGGAATTTGGGGCCGGGGATAAAGATGGAAGAGGAGACAGCAAGGTACATTTAGAAGGTTAGTGTAAGAGGAGTGAAGAGAGTGAGCATTTTAACAGTGGGGAAAGAGAGAAAGTGATTAGTACTGTGCTCTGCACATAGTAAGTGGTCAATAAATACCATTGATTGATTGATTGCCTGAGAGAAGATATGAAAGATGAGGTGAAGTGGTTGAGAACCTTGAAGCAGAGTAAGAGAAGGTTTTGTTTGATTTGGAGAGATATGGGGAGTCTGTTGAGGTAGGGGTAAGGTGAAATATGGGCCAAGTGATGTTTCAGGAAGGTCATCTGTGCATCAGTGAGTAATGAAGATGGGAGGGGGAGAGAGTCAGGAGACCAGAAACGAGGCTGATGCAATAATCTAGCCATGATACGACTAGACCTTCAACCAAGACGGCATTCATTGGGGTGGAAAGGAAAGATGTAGTTGGAAGCTTGCAGGCAGGGAAGTATCTACCAAATCTGTTTTATTGCCCTGTCCCAAGACCTTAGCGCAGTGCTCTGCTCATAGGAAGTACTCAATAAATATGATTGATTGATTCACTAATTGAGAATACATTTAAGAAGCATTGAGAATGCATTGAGAATATATTGGAGAAGCAGCGTGGCTCAGTGGAAAGAGCATGGGCTTTGGAGTCAGAGGTCAGGGGTTCAAATCCCGGCTCTGCCAATTGTCAGCTGTGTGGCTTTGGGCAAGTCACTTAACTTCTCTGGGCCTCAGTTACCTCATCTGTAAAATGGGGATTAAGACTGTGAGCCCCCCGTGGGACAACCTGATCACCTTGTAACTTCCCCAGCATTTAGAACAGTGCTTTGCACATAGCAAGCACTTTATAAATGCCATTATTATAATTATTATTATTATTAAGAAGAATCAGCATTAGATGGAATGTGAGAATTGGAAGTCAACCAGGAGTCCAGAATGACAGTGTGGTGGTCATTTTCTGTGCAGGATGGGATGATAATGTTATCAAAATAGGGAGGAAGAGTGGCTTTATTGGGGGAGATTAGTTGTTCTGGTTTAGAAATATTGAGTTTGAGCTGCCAACAGGACAAGCAGGTGGCAATATCTTGGAGGCAGGTGAAGATATGGGATTGTGGATTTTTTGAAAGATCGAGACTAGAAAGTCATCCACATAGAGATGATTGCTGAAGCCATGTGAGCAGATGAACCCCCTGAAAATATGAGGGTAGAGGGAGAGGAGTAGGGGGCCTAGAAAAGAGACTTATGGAGCTCACTCACCCAAAAGGATGAGAGGCATTAGAGGAGCAATCAGAAGTTGGAGGAGTATAGACACAATGTCCACAGAACCAAGTTATGAAGGAGTTTAGAGGAGTAGGAAGTGGTCCACAGTGTCAAAGGCAGCTGAGAGCCTGAGGAGGATAAGGCAGAAGAATCACTCTTGGGTATTGGCTCAAGAAGACATCACTGGTGACTTGTAGAATGCAGAAACTGAAGTGGAGGGGACAAAAACCTAACTACAACTGGTCAAGAAGACAGTTGGTGGAGAGGAAATGAAGGGGGCTGGTGTATGTGGCCCCGTGGAGGTGGTAGAGAGGGAGCATCATTATGGGAGGGGGGCAAAGACATCACTTATGGGAGTGTGGGGCTCCTACATGCTTCTACCTCCCCAGCCCAGCCCTGTCTGTTCACCCACTCCCCAGCCTGGCCCAGACTGGCCAGCTCCTCCCCAGGCCTGGCCCAGCTTTTCCCTCCTCAGCTCATTCTGACTCATCTTGACCCAGCCAGGCCCTCCTTAGCCTGGCCAGGCCCAGTCAGCCCCACCCTAGCCTGGTCTGGTCAAGCTGGCTAGTATGGCCTGGCACAGTCAGCCCCTCCCCATCTTGGCATGGCCCAGCCAACCCCTCCCCATTCCATTCCAGACCATTCCAGCCCAGCTCAACCTAGTCAGATCCTCCTCAGCTTGACTAGTCCCAGGCAGCCCCTCCCTAGCCTGGCACAGCCAAGCTTACCCCTCCCAGCCCATTCCAGCCTAGTCTGGCACAATTAGGCCCTCCTCAGCCTGACCAGGCCCAGTCAGCTCCTCCCCAGCCCACTCTGGCCAAGCTGGCCCCCCTCCAGCTGGGTTTGGCTCAGTCAGCCCATTGCTTGTCCCCAATAACCACCTCACCCCACCTGAAGCCTGGCTTCTGGGTCTAAAGAGGCAATGGTGGCTCATTTGGGTGCTCTCTTGGCTTCCTGCCATCTTCTCCCTCCCTTCCCCTTTCCACTGCTGAAGCTACTGAGGTACTTGAGGCTGGAGCCAGGGAATAGTTCTGGGAAGAGGAGGGAGATGTGGGATTGAAGTGGGAGGGACCAGGCTGTTCCTGCAGTCCATGAATAACACCAGTCAAGGACCGGTGTGCCCATCTGTCACCAGGCAGAAGAAACAGAGGGAGGCAGATGATGGCTTCTTCCTTCCTTATTCCTCAACAGGTAATAATAATGATAATAACATCACTGACATGGAGGACTCAACAGGCAGATATTCCCTCCAATTAGATCTAGTCAAAGCATGGCGTGGTGAGTACTCTAATAGGCAAATTCTCCCATTCATAATAATAGTAATCATGCTATTTGTTAAGCACTTACTATGTGCCAAGCACTGTACTAAATGCTGAAGTGGGTACAAGTAAATAGAGTTGGACACAGTCCCTGTCCCACCTGAGGCTCACAGTCTCAATCCCCATTTTAGGGATGAGGCAACTGAGGTGCAGAGAAGTGAACTGACTAGTCCAAGGTCGCACAGCAGATAAGTGGTGGAGCTAGGATTAGAACCCAGGTCCTCCTGACTCCCAGGCCCATGTTGCATCCACTAGATCAAGCTCCTTCAACTCTTACTTTAAGATGCAAACCTGTCATGTATGTCTTTGCTCTGCAATTAGTAGGCACCCAGTACAGTGCTCTGTCTCAGTAGGTGCCCAGAATATAATATTGATGATGAGGAAGAAGAACCTTTATGATTTATTTTAATGTCTCTCTCCCACCGTACACTTGTGGGCAGAGGTCACATCTATCAACTCTATTATATTGTCCGTTCCCAAGAGCGTAGTACAGTGCTCTTCACACAGTAAGTGCTTAGAAAATATGATTGATTGTCAGAGGGAGAGAAGCAAGTCCTGTGGAAAGTGGCAGGCTGCGTACTCTCCCAAAGGTTTAGTACTGAACTCAGAAAGTGGACACTTGATATTCTCCCCACCCCAGCCAAAGCACTTGTGTAAATATCTTTAAATTCTATATTATGTATTATTTATTCATATTAATGTCTGTTACCCCCTGTAGACTGTAAGCTTTTGGGGGGCAGTAAGCACATCTGCTAATTCTGTTGTAATGTACCCTCCCGAGCATTTACTGCAATACTCTGCACATTGTAAGTACTGAATAAATATGATGGATTAATTGATTGATCGATTGATTGTTCCATGAATTGAATTGCTTGATTGCTGGAGATTGAAAATTAATGAATAGGAAATACAAGGAAACGCACTTGAACCCCATATAGAGCAGGGACTGTGTCTGCCCTTGTTATCTTGTGTCTACCCCAAAACTAGTTCAGTGTTTGTCAAATGGAAGGGCTCAACAAACACCAAACTGCAGTTACCACAGTTATTCAAATTAATTGCTGCCTGGGATTTAGAGGGAGTTAGAATTGAGTAATTAAAGCTA
Organism: Tachyglossus aculeatus; assembly: GCF_015852505.1. Lineage (NCBI taxonomy): Eukaryota > Metazoa > Chordata > Mammalia > Monotremata > Tachyglossidae > Tachyglossus > Tachyglossus aculeatus. The sequence goes on from NC_052072.1 coordinate 60,812,344, forward strand.
TGAAATCAATCAATCAATCAACTGTATTTATTGAGCACTTACTATGTGCGGAGCACTGTACTTAGCATTTGGGAGAATACAAGAAAACAGAATTAGCAGATTCCCTGCCCATAATGAGCTTATAGGTGCTGTGGAGTATATTCACACATTCATTTAGAATTTGCCTAACTCCATTGCTGCCTTGAGCAAGAGCTGATACTACCTGCATTGGCTTGCCATGGATGAATGAAATTCTTCGAAGTGTGTAATCTTTCTGGCCAGATCCCCTCGCCAAGTGAGAGGAGAGGGTTTTCCCTAAACAGAATCGAGAAGAAATGCATGGCTCACTTTTGCCATCTTGTGGAATAATAGACACCATTACTGTACTTTAGTAATCCAGGATGGTTCACATTAAACCTTGACAAATTATTTAATTCACATCCTCTTTTCTGTGGAATTATTAGAAAGATGTAACATTACCACGCACACTATTTAATTTTCGAGAACACTTCAGCTCTCTTGGGCTCCAATACTAAATGATATTATTGGCAAGACCTCAAAAACGACTTGCCCGGTGAAAATGTTTAATAGTAATGATAATAATCATAATAATATTTGTTAAGGGTTTATTATGTGCCAAACATGGTACAAAGTGATGATACAAGATAATATAAAAGATAATCAGGTCCCACATGGGATTCACAGTTTAAAAGGGAGGGAGGACAGGTTTTGAATCCCCATTTTGCAGATGAGGGAACTGAGGCACAGAGAAGTCAAGTGACATGCCCAAGGTCACACAGCTGGTTTATGGTGGAGCTGGCGTAAGAAACCAGGTACTCTGATTCCCAGGTTCCTACTCTTTCCACTAGGCTATGCTGCTTTAATAATGATGATAATAATAGTAATAGTAATAATAATAATTATCATTATATTTGTTAAGCAGTTACTATGTGCCAAGAATTGAGCTAATCACTGGAATAGAAACATGTTAATCAAGTTGGGCATAGTCCCTGTCCCATATACACTCATGGTTTAGAGGAGAGGAAGAACACATCTGAATCTCCTCTTGATATGGCTGTAAAAAAACCCTCAAAACTAATTTTTATAAATCATTTTAGAACTGTTTAAAACTACATTTACTTTGTCTTCTTTTTTAAAAAAATTGCTGCATTGATACCAATATTACTAAGCTAAAGACTTCAATTGCTTTATAATTAGCAGGGTGTTTCTATTTAGTAATTATGTATCAATTGCCTGCTGCATAAACAGGTCGTGTACCAGGTAGCGCCCTAATGAATAATATTTATTTAATGAGTATAATCATTGTGGCCAACTCCAATTAAATTACTTGCATTAAAATAATTATGGAAATTAGTGTGTGCCTAGGGCTTAATAAAAATCTGGGAGTGCCTTTCTTGTTTTTAATTCTGGCTTGAGGTAGGGGACATAGCTATCTGCTTTAGACCGTTGTTGAAAATGTGCAGATTTAATCAGTTGTTTAGCTTTTTTGGGTATATTCAGTGCAGCTGTGGTGGCAGTATCTAATTGTCTCCCAAGGGGGAAGACCCCTGCCTGATGGTGGTGGGGTCTGTTCTTGGATAGGGGGAGAGCACTGTGTAGAGGTGAGTGAGTCAGACTAAGGGAAGACTGAAAGGGTACCCTGGGAGAAGAGATCGAGACTTGTGGTTCGTTGATTAACCTAACTCGAGCTGTGGCAAGAGGTGGAACAGAGATACCTCAGAGTTGACTTATGTACATATCTATAAATTATACCATATAAATTATTCATTTATATTAATGTCTGTCTCCCCTCCTAGACTGTAAGATGGTTGTGGGCAAGAAACATATTTCTCATGAAATCTCTCGCTCCATCCCTTCTCCCCTCCTTAACTTCCATCTTCAACCGCTCACTCTCCATTGGTTCCTTCCCCTCTGCCTTCAAACATGCCCATGTCTCTCCCATCCTAAAAAAACCCTCTCGACCCCACCTCACCTTCTAATTATTGCCCCATATCCCTCCTACCATTCCTTTCCAAACTCCTTGAACGAGTTGTCTACACGCGCTGCCTCGAATTCCTCAACAACAAATCTCTCCTCGACCCCCTCCAGTCTGGCTTCTGTCCCCTACATTCCACGGAAACTGCCCTCTCAAAGGTCACCAATGACCTCCTGCTTGCCAAATCCAACGACTCATACTCTATACTAATCCTCCTCGACCTCTCAGCAACCTTCGACACTGTGGACCACCCCCTTCTCCTCAACACGCTATCTGACCTTGGCTTCACAGACTCCGTCCTCTCCGGGTTCTCCTCTTATCTCTCCGGTCGTTCATTCTCAGTCTCTTTTGCAGGCTCCTCCTCCCCCTCCCATCCCCTTACTGTGGGGGTTCCCCAAGGTTCATTGCTTGGTCCCCTTCTGTTCTCGATCTACACACACTCCCTTGGTGACCTCATTTGCTCCCACGGCTTCAACTATCATCTCTACGGTGATGATACCCAGATCTACATCTCTGCCCCTGTTCTCTCCCCCTCTCTCCAGGCTCGCATCTCCTCCTGCCTTCAGGACATCTCCATCTGGATGTCTGCCTGCCACCTCAAACTCAACATGTCCAAGACTGAACTCCTTGTCTTCCCTCCCAAACCCTGCCCTCTCCCTGACTTTCCCATCTCTGTTGAAGGCACTACCATCCTTCCTGTCTCACAAGCCTGCAACCTTGGTGTCATCCTCGACTCCGCTCTGTCGTTCACCCCCCACATCCAAGCCTTCACCAAAACCTGCCGGTCTCAGCTCTGCAACATTGCCAAAATCCGCCCTTTCCTCTCCATCCACACCGCTACCCTTCTCGTTCAAGATCTCATCCTATCCCGTCTGGACTACTGCATCAGCCTTCTCTCTGATCTCCCATCCTCGTGTCTCTCCCCACTTCAATCCATACTTCATGCTGCTGCCCGGATTGTCTTTGTCCAGAAACGCTCTGGGCATGTTACTCCCCTACTCAAAAATCTCCAGTGGCTACCAATCAATCTGCACATCAGGCAGAAACTCCTCACCCTGGGCTTCAAGGCTCTCCATCACCTCGCCCCCTCCTACCTCACCTCCCTTCTCTCCTTCTCCAGCCCAGCCCGCACCCTCTGCTCCTCTGTCGCTAATCTCCTCACTGTACCTCGTTCTCACCTGTCCCGCCATCGACCCCCGGCCCACGTCATCCCCCCGGCCTGGAATGCCCTCCCTCTGCCCATCCGCCAAGCTAGCTCTCTTCTTCCCTTCAAGGCCCTACTGACAGCTCACCTCCTCCAGGAGGCCTTCCCAGACTGAGCCCCTTCCTTCCTCTCCCCCTCGTCCCCCTCTCCATACCCCATCTTACCTCCTTCCCTTCCCCACAGCACCTGTATATATATATATATATATATGTTTGTACATATTTGTTACTCTATTTATTTATTTTACTTGTACTTATTTATTTATTTATTTATCTTACTATTCTATTTATTTTATTTTGTTAGTATGTTTGGTTTTGTTCTCTGTCTCCCCCTTTTAGACTGTGAGCACACTGTTGGGTAAGGACTGTCTCTATATGTTGCCAACTTGTACTACCCAAGCGCTTAGTACAGTGCTCTGCACACAGTAAGCACTCAATAAATATGACTGATGATGATGATGATGATGATATTGTATTACACTCTCCCAAGCTCTTAGTACACAGCTCTGCCCACAATAAGTGCTCAATAAAAACCATTAATTGATTGCCTGATGGAATGATGGCAGGTCAGTAAGGGGTGATGGTAGCCAGTTTGGTAAGGAGTGGTTTCCCCAGAGGATGAAAAAGAGAGAATGGCTTCCCCCTTCTCATTTTGACAATATGTTTCTCCCATGGTTGCTCTGAATTATTGAAGCTCATAATCACAGCTGACCAATAGGGCATGTTTCTTCAACCATCACAGGTTCTGAAATGGAGCTAGGAAATCTCCCAAGAAATCTGATTGATTTCCACAGGATTTATTGCATCATTTCTGGAATACTCTATGTCCGATTCATTCGACAGGCCTAATCTGTGTTTTATATTGATGATTTATGTCTTCCCCTCTCCAACTGGGCAGGACAAGAAGCAAAGGCATCATATAGAAACCAAGCCAAGTGCTAGAGGAAGGTTTTGAGAAATACTCTCCTCGGGGAGAGTAACACAGGAATACATCTTTCATTACTTAGGATGTATGGCACACCCTGACTACTGGTGGAAAAAAAAATGGATCGGAGAAAAGGCAGCAATCTCTTCATGACCAAAACAAGCGGCACTAACTATTTAGTGTGTAAAACTCCCTACCATACTTCCCACTGAGGGTTTCCATGACCTCCAGATACAGTCCTGGTTCTTGAAGATGGATGGAGGGATTGACCTTTATGGCCAAGAGTAATGAGCCTGTTGAAGCCACTGAAGCCAGGAGCACCCTGTTCCTTCATTCAAGTTCAGCAGATAGCCTGGAGTCTTGAGGATGGGCCTGGATTCACTGGAAAATTGAACATTCAACCACTTTGGGTCGATAGACACCAACCTTCATTTGTAATCTGCTCTTGGTTGCTGGAGAAGGGAAACACTGAACTGGGAGACATGAAGATAGGCTTTTTGCAGAATGATGTTTGTGAAGAGTGAAAGTGATTGGCTACAATATTTTGAAAAAAACATATCTTCTAATCTAGCAAATTGCTATCAGAGCAGTTACAGTTTTCCATCTGTTTCCAAGGATAGTTTGGATGATAAAATTCATTTTTGTACTGGAAAACTGCCTTGACAACTACATCAGCCTCCTCACTGACCTCCCTACCCACTGGCTCTCCCCACTCCAGTCCTTACTTCACTCTGCTGGTTGGAACATTTTTCTAAAAAAACCTTGAGTCCACTTCTCCCCACTCTTCAAGAACTTCCAGTGGTTTCTCATCCACCTCTATATGAAAACAGGAACTCCTTGCCAGTAATAATAATGGCTCAATCATCTTGCCCCCTCCTACCTTAACTGACTGATTTCCTTCTAAAACACAGCATGGTTACTTCACTCCTCTAGCATCAGCTTGCTCACTCTGCCTCAATTTCATCTATCTTGCCACTGACTTCTTGACCAAATTCTGCCTGGCCTGGCTGGCCTGGAACGGAACTCCTTCCTGCTCCATATATGCCAGACACTGCTCTCCCCACATTCAAAGCCTTTGTAAAACCATCTGTCTCCCTAGAGGTCTTCCCTCATTAAGCCTTCTTCTAGGCTGTAAGTGCACTGTGGGTAGGGAACATGTCTGCCAACCCTGTTGTATTGTTTTCTTCTAAGCACTTATTCCACTGCTCCGCACACCATAAGTGCTAAATAAATAACATTGATTGATTTTCCTCAACTTCCTCTCCCTTCTGCATTGCCTATGTACTTGGATGTGTACCCTTTAAGCACTTGATATTCATCCCACCCTCTGACCCACAGCACTTATGTCCATATCTGTAATTCACTTTTTTATATTTATATCTGTCACCCCCCTCTAGACGATAACTTCAGATGGTTTCTAAGCGGGTTCAAAGATTCAGGGATTCATATTTTAATAGGGCAACTAAGTTTTGCTCAGGAGATAATAATGATATGTGTTAAGTGTTTACTGCATACTGGTCTAAGTACTGGGTAGATACAAGATAGTCAGGTTGGACAGGGTTCCTGTTCCATACTGAAATCTAGTCCCCTGTCCACTTGCTGGTCCTGTCCCACTAACCCCAGCTTCGGTATTCATATTTGTTAAGCCTTAACTGTGTGTCAAGCACTGTACTAAGCTCTGGGGTAAATACAAGATAATCAGGCCCCACATGGAGCTCACAATCTAAGTAGCAGGGAGAACAGGTACCGAATCTCCATTTCTCCGATGAGGAAACCGCAGAACAGTGGTGGAGGCAGGATTAGAAGCCAGGTCCTCTGACTCGCAGGCCTATGTGCTTTCTGCTAGGCCATGCTGCTTCTGTTGATATTAGCAGATCTTCACTTTTTAACAGTGATTTTCCACTGGCTCTGTCCTATAGGAAAAAGTACCTTACCATCAACTTGTACTTCCCAAGTGCTTAGTACAGTGCTCTGCACACAGTAAGCACCCAACTAATACAATTGAATGAATGAATGAATCACCTTAAGAGTTTCTCATTGACAGGCTCTCTGACTGCTCTGTTCCCTCACTTCAGCCAGTCTCCTGATCTTCCCACCTCTGACCCATTGCTCACACCTTTCTTCACTCTGCCCTCTCCAGTAGTTTCACCAAAACACACCTCTTCTTTTCTTTCAATTCCCTCCTTAAAATCCACCTCTTGGAGGAGGCCTCCCTTAATTAAGTTCCCAGCCCACCATCAGTCTTTCCTGCAGTCAGAAAACAATGGCCTCAAACTTCAATGGGCCCTTAGTGCCTCTGCATTAAGATGAGACCTACACTCTCAACACACACACACACACACACACACACACACACACACACACACACTCTCTCTCTCTCTCTCTCTCTCTCTCTCTCTCTCTCTCTCTCTCTCTCTCTCTCTCTCTGCTCCCAGGGCACCCATTTGTCAGGGGATGGCTTGAACTGCAGGCAGAAAAACAGCAATCAATCCATCATATTTATTGAGCACTTACTTTGTGCAGAACACTGTACTAAACTCTTTGGAGAATACAATATAACAGTATAACAGCGTTGGTAGACACATTTCCTGATGACAACAAGCTTACATTTGAGAGAGCCAGACAATAATATAAATGAAAACATGGATATGTACATAAATGTTTGGTGCTGAAGGAGGGGTGAATGAAGGGAGCAAATCAGGAGGATGAAGAAGGGAGTGGGAGAAGAGCAAATGAGGGCTTAATCAGGGAAGCCCTTTTGGAGGAGATGTGCCTTCAGTAAGGCTTTGAAGGAGGGGAGAGTAATTGTCGGATATTCATTCACTCATTCAATTGTATTTATTGAGCGCTTACTGTGTGCAGAGCACTGTACGAAGCGCTTACTGAAGAGGGAGGGCATTCCAGGCCAGAGGCAGGTTGTGGGGGAGAGGTTGGTGGCGAGGTAGATGACATCGAGGTACGGTGAGTAGGTTGGCATTAGAGAAGCTAAGTGAATGGGATAACAAATAAAACAACGAATAGAAACCTGAGAATTAATCCATCAATGGTATTTATTGAGTGTTTACTGTGTGCAGAGCACTGTGAGTGATGAAAAGAAGTGGGAAAGCCTGGGTGAGGATAGAGGCACAGATACTATCCCTGAAGCCAGATGAGGACCTATGACATGGCTTTGTGATTTGAGGGTGGATTAAGGGGGCTTTGAGAAGAGAAAGTCACACTGGGCTTTCAGGGCAAAGGCCATGGATGGCAGATTTAAATGTTCACTGCCCCTACACAGATCTGACTCTTTCCTGGGTGTGCTGTTCCCTGACCCCACCTTTTCATCCCGCTCCCCAGACTGCCCCATTTCCTACCCTAAAAGAACCAGTATGGCCTGGTGCAAAGAGCACTGGCCCGAGAGTCAGAGGACCTGGGTTCTAATCCCAGCTCTGCAATTGTTTTCCCTCTGACTTTGTCATCTGTCTTCTCTATGCCTCAGTTCCCTCATCTGCAAAATGGGGTTTCAAAATCTTTTCTTACTCCTATGCTCTGCACACAGTAAGTGCTCAATAGATACAATTTAATGAGTGAATGAACAATAATAACAAATAATTATGGTACTTGTAAAGCACTTACTATGTGCCAAACACCATTCAAAGCCTTGGGGTACATACAAGTTAATCAGGTTGGACACAGCCACTTTCCCACATGGGGCTCACACCCTTAATTCCCATTTTGCAGATGAGGTTACTGAGGTAACAGGTCTAGAGAAGAGAATTGGCTTACCTAAGGTCCCATAGACATGTGGTGGAGCAGGGATTAGAACACAGGTCCTTCTGACTCCAGGACTGTGCTTTATTCACCAGGCCATGCTGCTTCTGATGTAATCTCTGGTGTCATCCTCAACTCTTCCCTATCTTTCAGCTCTTTTATTCAGTCAATCAATCAATGGCATTTATTGAGCACTTACTATGTGCTCTATCCATTAAGTCTTGCTGCTTCTCATGTGAGGCTGGTTGTCTTAAATCTACCTTAGCACTTAGTACAGTGCTTGACACAAAATAAGGGCTTAACAAATAGTATTATTATTATTACAATTTTTCCTGGTCTTCCTATTCCCTAAACACTCAAGTTCCCCAGAATGGTGGCTAACATTCTCTCTTCATCTGTCAGCATGCTTCAGGATGGGTGGAAGGAAAGGGAAGAGTTGTGGAGGAAAGACAAATGAAGGGAACGAATGGCGGGGTGATAAAGATGATGTGACTTGGGGTCCCATGATTATGCACACCCTCATAGAGCTCACTCTGCTGACTGGATTCAATTCAATTTAATCAATATTCAATATTTATTGAATGCTTATAGTCTCCTTGCTGGGGTTGAGATATGGGGATCAGAGGATAGAATTATCCCTTTAAGAATGTCTAGAATTAAATAGCCTAGCATAGTGGAAAGAACACAGGCCTGAGAGTCAGAGGACCAGGATTCTGAACCCGGCTCCACCATTTGTCTGCTATATGTGATCTTGGACAAGTCATTGAATTTCTCTGTGCCTCAGTTACCTCATCTGTAAAATGGGGATTAAGACTCTGAGCTCCATAAGAGATATGGACTGTCTGCAGTTTTATTATCTTGTCCACGGAATGTGTGGGAGGTGGACTTTGTCCAACCTGATTATCTAATCTACCCCAGTGCTTAGTAGAGTGCCTGGCACATAGTAAATGCTTAACAAATACCATTTTTTAAAAAAGTACAGCAACTGGCACATAGTAAGCACTTAAGTACCATTAAAAAACAGCCTAAAATGCTAATTTTCCCTCTACACAGAGAAGACTTTCTCTCCTGCCTGTCTGGATAACAAGACTCCTGCTATTCTCTGCTTCTGCTTTCCTCTCTGTGTCCATTTTCAATCATTTGGTAACATTTCTAGCCATGTTTTAAGTCAGAAGTAAGATGTAAATATAACTAGGAGATCCTCTCCTCTCCCTTCTCCTTCCTATATTCTTGCCACTGGCCTTTAGGTTTCATCATTCTCCCTACTCTGTTCAGGACAGAAAACCTTCAAGGACTGAAACTGGCAGAAAGTCAAATGCATTAAATTTAGAAAACTCTCTAGAAGCTGATCTGCAAGACAGCTAAATGTACTGAGACAATTGAGGATTTTCTTGTTCCATGAAACACAGCCTCCTTCGGGTAGGTAGATGCAGTATTTGCTGTGGAAGGAAATTTGTCTTTCAGCCTCCAAAAGATAAATCAGAGAAGTGAAAAAAAGCTGGCCATTTTCTCCCCTGGAAATCTTCCTAAGAATGCAGATTGCAGTTTTATCGGCCAGGAAAGGGGCACTGAAGGGGAGGTGGAGTGGAACAAAAGTCAGCCAAGAAAAATGAAAATGGAATGGAATTAGGCACTAGGAGCAAAACATTCAATGGCATCAGGATGGACCGAAAGGAATGCCTGGAATCCAGCTGCTTTCCCAGTCCAATGAGCTGCAAGGCTGTACTTGCAAGGAATCTACTGCATATCCAGGGAAGCGTGGCAGCCATTTATATTTGCATTAATGTCACTTTCTCCATTGTGGTGCTTAATGAGAGGGAAAATATGAGCAAGGACTTGAAGGTTATTCTCACACACTGTTGTGGAATCCTGAGGCAGCAGAATCTTTGACTTCAATAACCTCAAGAAAAGGGAAGCACAGCCCTGACTGAGAATCTTAGCTTGGCTTCACTCCCCTCTTTAATGGGCCTTTCACCTTCAGCTCCATGAGCCTAGTAAGTCTTGCCACTTGCATCTGGACAGTTTTCTGTTGCTTAACAGATGCACGCCAACTTGTGCTCAGACAATCTTTTTCTCTGTAATTAGCTTCTCCTGTTAAATGAGCTCTTGCTTGGTGAAACGATAGATCATTTTTTTAATCAAGGAATATGCTCAATTATCCTTGGGGAATGTAAAAATAAGTTCCATTTTGTTCTCGGAAGCTTTGGGTTCCACAGAGTGACTAAAATGAGAGAATGGAGGACAATTTATTTATCTGACCTATTGGCCTCCAAATTTTAGAAGGTTTGCCAATATAAGGACCCCTCTAGTTTTTAAACTCCTTATAGGCTGGGAAAGAGTTTACCAACTTTGTTATACTGTACGCTCCCAGCTGCTTAGAACGGTGCTTTGCACATAGTAAGGGCTCAGTAAATACCATATATTGATTGTTTAATCGGGACCATTGTCAACACAATGTCAATGTCAATATAAAGGACTAAGTGCCTCAGTTTGGGCTGAATTGTCCCCAAATTCCAGGTTCTGTCCCACACCCCACTTTAGGAGTTGCAAAATATGTTCATGTCCCCCCAGACTCCTTCAAGCACTTGAGCACTTACTGTGTGCAGAACACTGTGTGCAATCAGTTAATGGTTGTAGTACAGTTATAGGGAGATGGGTTAGCCTGTGTCTCCCTCCCTTCATAGCAGGAAGGGGCTGAAGGTGGGGTAAGAGGAAGCAGGGAGAAGGGAAGAGAGGGAGGTGTAAGGAATTATAGATGATAAAGTTTGAAGGAAAGAAGGGTACATGGAAAGGATGACTAAGAACATCAGGAGCATCCTGGATTTCAGGCTCCCAGCTCAGACCAGCAGTGACAGAAATCACAGCTGCAGCCATGGTGGGGGTAATATCAGCATTCTAAAAGTCACCCCTGTAATTTATATTTTTGTTTCACCTTTCTTTGCCTGTATATGGTCAAGAACCAAGGGGATTGGTGACAATTAGATTAAATGAGGAGTCATGGAATGTGTTTGTTTATTGTTATATCGTACTCTCCCAAGGGCTTAGTGCAGTGTTCTGCACACAGTAAGTGCTCAATACATATGATTAACTGGATAGCCTCAAGACCTCAAGACTGGTTAGCCTCATTTGCTCCCATGGCTTCAACAAGCACTTCTATGCAGATAATACCCAAATCTACATCACCAGCATCTACCTCCACATCATACAAAAATAACTCACCATTGGCTTTAAATTCTCTCCCTTTCCGCAGTCTCGCATTTCTTCCTACTTTAAAAACATCTCTTCTTGAATGTCCTCCCATTACCTCAAGCTTAACATGTCTAAAACAAAAATCCTCATTTTCCCACCCAAACGCTATCCTCCCCCTGACTTTCCCATCACTTTAGACGACACCACCATTCTTTCTATTTCACAAATCCGTAACCCTAGCATTATCTTTGACTCCTTCTGTCGTTCAACTCACATATTCAATCTAACACTAAGTCCTGTCAGTTCCACCTTCACAACATACTTAATCCATCCTTTCCTCTCCATCCAAATTGCTATCATGTTAATACAATCACTTATCCTATCCCAACTTGATCTCTGTATCAGCCTCCTTGCTGATCTTCCAGCTTCCTGTCTCTTCCCCACTCCAGTCCACACTTCACTCTGCTGCCCGGATCATTTTTCTACAAAAATGTTCAGTATATGTGTCCCCAGTCCTCAAGAAACTCCAGTGGTTACCTATCTACCTCCACATCAAACAAAAATACCTCACCATTGGCTTTAAAGCACTTAATCCCTTTGCCCCGTACTAGCTCACCTCGCTAAACTCCTAGTACAGGCTGGCTGGCACACTTTTCTCCTCTACTGCCAAACTTCTCACTGTGCCTTGATTTTGTCTATCTTGATACCGACCCCTTGCCCACATCCTGCCTCTGGCCTGGAATGCCTTTCCTCCTCAAATTCAACAGACAATTATTCTGCTCCCGCTTCAAAGCTTTATTTCAAAGCACATCTCCCTCAAGAGGCTTTCCCTGACTAAGCTCTCCTCTTATTTCTCTTCTCCCACTCCCTTCTGTGTCACCCTGACTTGCTCTCTTTATTCATTGCCCCCCTTACCCACAACACTTACATGCCTATCTGTAATTTATTTATTCACAAAATAAATAGAAGCAGCGTGGCTCAGTGGAAAGAGCCCGGGCTTTGGAGTCAGAGGTCCTGGGTTCTAATCACGGTTCTGCCAATTGTCAGCTGTGTGACTTTGGGCAAGTCACTTAACTTCTCTGTGCTTCAGTTACCTCATCTGTAAAATGGGGATGAAGACTGAGCGCCACCTGTGGGACAACCTGATCACCTTGTAACCTCCCCAGTGCTTAGAACAGTGCTTTGCACATAGTAAGTGCTTAATAAGTGCCATTTATATTAATGTCTGTCTCCCCTACTAGGCAGTAAGCTCATCGTGGGCAGGAAATTTGTCTATTTATTGTTATAGTGTACTCTCCCAAGTGCTTTGTACAGTGTTCTGCACACAGTAAGCACACAGTAAATATGATTGAATGAAAGATTGGGGGCTTTAGAGACAGGGAAGCCCCTGTGGGCCTGGCTTTCAGGATTGCCAGCCTCCCTGATTTCTGGGTCTGAGCAGGATTTTTTTTATGGTGTTTGTTAAGCACTTAGTATGTGCCAGGCACTGTACTAAGCACTGGGGTAGATACAAGGTAACATGGACACAGCACGGGGCTCTCAGTCTTAATCCCCACTTTTCAGATGAGGGAACTGAGACAAAGAGAAGTGAAGTGACTTATCCAAGGTCATATAGAAGACAATTCGTGGAGCTGGGAATAGAACCCAGGTCCTTCTGACTCCCAGGTCTGTGCTCTATCCACTGAACCTTGTTGATTTTCGGGAGTTTAGCACTTTGGGGGCAATTTGAGATGGGCCATTCATTCATTCATTCATTCAATCATATTTATTGAGTGCTTAATGTGTGCGGATCACTGTACTAAAGTGGGTCACTGGGAACTACAAGTTGGCAACATATAAAAACGGTCCCTACCCAAAAACGGGCTCATGGTCTAGAAAGGGGGGACAGACAACAAATCAAAACATGTAGACTGGTGTCCAAGTCGTCAGAACAAATAGAATTAAAGCTATATGCACATCATTAACAAAATAAATAGAATAGTAAATATGTACAAGTAAAATAAATAGAGCAATAAATCTGTACAAATATATATAAAGACGTTGTGGGAGGGGAAGGAGGTAGGGTGGGGGGGATGGGGAGGAGGAGAGGAAAAAGGGGGCTCAGTCTGGGAAGGCCTCTTGGAGGAGGTCAGCTCTCAGTAGGGCTTTGAAAGGAGGAAGAGAGCTAGCTTGGCAGATGTGTGGAGGGAGGGCATTCCAGGCCAGGGGAAGGACATGGGCCAGGGGTCAACATGGGACAGGTGAGAACGAGGTACAGTGAGGAGATTAGCGGCAGAAGAATGGAGAGTGTGGGCTGGTCTGTAGAAGGAGAGAAGGGAGGTGAGGTGGGAGGGGGTGAGGTGATGGAGAGCCTTGAAGCCGAGAGTGAGGAGTTTTTGCTTGATTCATAGGTTGACAGCCAGCCACTGGAGATTTTTGAGGAGGGGAGTAACATGCCCATAGCATTTCTGCACAAAGATGATCTGGGCAGCAGTGTAAAGTATAGACTGAAGTGGGGAGAGACAGGAGGAGGGAGATCAGAGAGGAGGCTGATGCAGTAATCTAGTCAGGATAAAATGAGAGATTGAACCAGCAAGGTAGTGGTTTGGATGGAGAGGAAAGGGCGGATCTTGGCGATGTTGTGGAGGTGAGACTGGCAGGTTTTGGTGGTGGATTGGATGTGTGGGGTGAACGAGAGAGCGGAGTCAAGGATGACACCAATGTTGTGGGCTTGTGAGACGGGAAGGATGGTAGTGCTGTCTACAGTGATGGGAAAGTCAGGGAGAGGGCAGGGTTTGGGAGGGAAGATAAGGAGTTCAGTCTTGGACATATTGAGTTTTAGATGGCAGGAAGAAATCTAGATGGAGATGTCCTGAACGCAGGAGGAGATACGAGCCTGGAGGGAGGGAAGGAGAGAGAGCAGGGGCAGAGATGTAGATTTGGGTGTCATCAGCATAGAGATGATAGTTGAAGCTGTAAGAGCAAATGAGTTCACCAAGGGAGTGAGTGTAGAAAGAGATCAGAAGTGGACCCTTGAGGAACCCCTACAGTAAGGGGATGGGAGGGGGAGGAGGAGCCTGCGAAGGAGACTGAGAATGAAAGGCTGGAGAGATAAGAGGAGAACCAAGAGAGGATGGAGTCAGTGAAGCCAAGGTTGGATAGTGTGTTGAGGAGAAGGGGGTGGTCCACAGTGTCGAAGGCAGCTGAGAGGTCGAGGTGGATTAGGATACAGTAGGAGCCGTTGGATTTGGCAAGAAGGAGGTCATTGGTGACCTTTGAGAGGGCAGTTTTATTCGAATATAGGGGAGGGAAGCCAGACTGGAGGGGCTCAAGGAGAGAATTGGCATTGAGGAATTCAAGGCAGCGGGTGTAGATGACTTGTTCTAGGAGTTTGGAAAGGAATGGTAGGAGGGAGATAGGGCAAAAACTAGAAGGGAATGTGGGGTCAAGAGTGGGTTTTTTTAGGATGGGGGAGACGTGGGCATGTTTGAAGGCAGAGGGGAAAGAACCAGTGGAGAGTGAGAGATTGAAGATGGAAGTTAAGGAGGGGAGGAGGGAAGGGATGATTCAATCTCTGTCCATTCTGCTTATTGCAGAAAAGTCAATGGTCTTCTGATAAATGAAGAGAGCCTTTCTCTTGGTTGTGATATTTCTCTTGGGTGGGTGTCCCAAAGCGAACCAGGGCATCCACCATCTCAAGATCAAACTCTATCTCGTGAATGTCTGAGCCAGCAAAGTAGAAATCAGACATACAGGTGGGACAACATTCTCCACAACTGAAAGTGCTACAGACCCTCCAGGCCAGGAATCCAGAAGATGTCCCTTACCCCCGTGCCAACCTAATAAGGTATGGAGGTGGAGGGTAGGGGAGACAGAGATTCGACAAGCAGAAACCGGAAGCTCAAAAAGCCCAGGAAAGACAGTAAATACCTACCACCTTTGATGTTCTGGCCGGCAAGTAGAAACTTGCTGCAGCTGGCTGCATGGCACCTCTGCCCAGAGTGTGGGATGCCCACTTTGCCTGCACTAAGTGAGAAACTGTGGGAAAGGTGAGTGTCCCACAGAATTATCCTCGGGCTGGAAGCTAGGGTGCTTCACCACATGCTTGTAACTCATAAAATGTATTCCTCCGGAGTGGGAAGCATCCGTGGTCAGGAGCTAGGTGCTTCACTATGTGTGAGTAGCACATAAGTGTATTCCTCCCAAGAGGGAAGTTCAATTTGCCACATGTGAATAGTTACAAAAAGTGTATTTCTCCCACAGGGGATGTTCAATTCGCCATGTAGAATAAATCTTGCATGGCTCAACCTTTCTGACTCCAGTCTCTCCCTCTTGCAGTGCTAATCCTCATGTGATGATGGGTTGTGGTAAACAGGGCAGGGAGAGCAACTCACTGAAGTGCTTTATAAGTGTCCCAGGGCAAGGGAAACGGAGAAGAAAAGCTGAAACAAGGAAGTGATTTCATCCTTAGAAGAGGGCAGCTTTCTCCTAGTCACCAAGCATGCACAAACCCCATCCTACCTGCTAATCCATGGGGAACACATGAAAATGTGTCCACATCACATTCACAGGCATGTGATCACACACAACACCAGGCCAACCCGCAAACTCAGACCAACACCGATTCTCACAGCTCCATTCAGAAAACACAAATGCATTCAAATACATACATGCAACTGCATTCATCCTTTAAGGCTAACACAGCTACACATTCACAAAAGCTCACAAACACACATACACATTCAGTTGTGATGTGCACACATGCATACACTCGATCACTGAGAGTCCTGCCTGATGGCCGCTCAGATCAGAGCACAGCATAGAGAGTTAACACAATTTTAATGTTCATTTTGCCTCAGGGTCACGTGCGCACATCAAACGGTAGGACAGGGTGACAGACCCTGGGGTGCTGGTCACAAGCAGCTCACTAACACCAAGGCAGTGTTCATCACAACTCAGCACCATGAGGAGAATTGACAGTAGCAGGATTCCTTAGCAGATGTTGCTTGGGAGATGGTTGGATTTTAATGAGAGCTAGGAGCATATGAAGATGAAGACATACTGTTTCAACCATTGTTTTCAGAAGATTTTTCCAGCTCAGTCAGGTTTTCGTACAAGTTTGTTCATGTTCTATTTATTAACTCAGACTGTGAGCTTCTTGTGGAACAGGGACTGATTGCATTGTATCTACACCAGCACTTAGCACAGTTCTTGGCACATAATAAACCCTTTAACTACCACAGTTTTTTATTATAAACTCCATTTATCCTCCCTTACTAAGTGAAGGTTTATTAGTTTTGGAAGCAGTATGGTCCTAAGTAAAAAGCACAGGCTGGGAGCCAGGTGACCTGGGTTCTAAGTTTGGATCCATCACTTCTTGTATGACCTCGGGCAAGTCACTTAACTTTTCTGGGTCATTCATTCATTCATTCAATCATATTTACTGAGCGTTTACTGTGTGCAGAGCACTGTACTAAGCGCTTTGGAAGTACAAGTTGGCAACATATAGAGATGGTCCCTACCCAACAGTGGGCTCACAGTCTAGAAAGGGGAGACAGAGAACAAAAAACATATTAACAAAATAAAATAAATACAATAAATATTTACAAATAAAATAATAGAGTAATAAATACATACAAATGTATATACATATATACAGGTGCTGCGGGGAGGGGAAGGAGGTAAGGCGGGGGGGATAGGGAGGGGGAGAGGAAGGAGGGGGCTCAGTCTGGGAAGGCCTCCTGGAGGAGGTGAGCTCTCAGTAGGGCCTTGAAGGGACGAAGAGAGCTAGCTTGGCAGATGTGTGGAGGGAGGGCATTCTAGGCCAGGGGGATGACGTGGGCCGGGGGTCAACAGCGGGACAGGTGAGAATGAGGCATGGTGAGGAGAGTAGCAGCAGAGGAGAATGGTGATAATAGAGCTGCTCACTCTCTCACTTAGATTATGAGCTTCATGTGGGACAGGGACAGTGTCTGAGCTGATCTTGCATCTATCTCACTGCTAATTATAATGCCTGGAACACTTGTTTACACTTGGTAAACACACAAATATTATTATTATGTTTCTCATTAAAAATAAATAATATATAATTAACAAATAACAAATAAATAATAATTCCCCCTCTACACTGTAAGCTCACTGTGGGCTGGGAATATGTCTGTTTATTGTTATATTGTATTCTCCTAAGGGCTAAGTACAGTGCTCTGTACATAGTAAGCACTCAATAAATACTACTGAATGAATGAAGAAGTGAATAATCTCCAGTGGCTTCCAATCAACCTATGCATCAGACAAAAACTCCTCACCCTCGGCTTCAAGGCTGTCCATTCCCTCGCCCCCTCCTACCTCACCTTCTTTCTCTTCTTCTACAGCCCAGCCCGCACCCTCCACTCCTCTGCCACTAATCTCCTCACTGTGCCTCGTTCTCGCCTGTCCCGCCGTCGACCCCGGGCCCACATCATCCCCCTGGCCTGGAATGCCCTCCCTCTGCACATCTGCCAAGCTAGCTCTCTTCGTCCCTTCAAGGCCCTACTGAGAGCTCACCTCCTCCAGGAGGCCTTCCCAAACTGAGCCCCCTCCTTCCTCTCCCCCTCTTCCCCCTCTGCATACCCCCGACCTTACCTCCTTCCCTTCCCCACAGCACCTGTATATATGTATATATGTTTGTACATATTTATTACTCTGTTTTACTTGTACATATTTATTCTATTTATTTTATTTTGTTAATATGTTTTGTTCTTTGTCTCCCCCTTCTAGACTGTGAGCCCACTGTTGGGTAGGGACCGTCTCTTTATGTTGCCAACTTGTACTTCCCAAGCGCTTAGTACAGTGCTCTGCAAACAGTAAGCGCTCAATAAATACAATTGAATGAATGAATGAATCACAACGAGAAAGAGTTAAAGATCCCTGGTAGTTTTGTTTTTAAAACATATTTTCCCTTCTAAACTGCTCTACGGCTCTGGGATCCGGGGTGCCACAGAAGAACCTCCAGACCCTTTGAGCAGTTGCACAGCTTCACCTAAGAAATGCACCCTCAATGCCATCAAATCCCCAACACTGGGCTAAAAGTTCATCCCAAACAACTTCTTTCACCAGGCCCTATGAGCAGCATGGGGGAAGGACACAGGACTTCCAGCCCACTTGTGTACACATGGATAGTGTCTCACCATCTGATATATGAAGAGATGCTCACTGTGTACAAATCATCATCATCATCATTAATGATATTTATTAAGCACTTACTATGTACAGAGCACTGTACTAAGCACTTGGAATAAAATACAACAGAGTCAGCAGACACATTCACTGCCCACAAGGAGCTTATAGTCTACAAGGATTAAAAGGAGCTATAGTCTATAAACTACAAGGAGCTTATAGTTTATATTAATTCCTATTAATATAAACAAATAAAATATGGATCTGTTTTGGCAGAGTAAAGAACCTTCTGTTTCTGATGCCCACAGCTCTACAGTATATGGAAGCAATGGAGAATAATTAACCTGATAGACCCCAGTTCTATGTAGTATTGCTGATGCTTGGGCTCATACCATTTGCATAGTGGATAGATCATGGGCCTGGGATTCAGAAGGTCATGGGTTTTAACCCCGGCTCTGCCACTTGTCTGTTGTGTGGCCTTGGGCAAGTACTTCACTTCTCTGGGCCTCAATTACCTCATCTGTAAAATAGGGATTGAGACTGTGAGTGCAGGCAGGACAGGGACTTGGTCCAAGCTTATTTGCTTGCATCTACCATAGCACTTAGTACAGTGCCTAGCACATAGTAAGCGCTTAACAAGTACCATTATTTATTATTATTATTATTATTATTATTATTATTATTATTATTATTATTATTATTATACCCAAAGAAAAAAAGGACCACCCAAATAGGCTTTATTCTCTTTTTGAAAATTGAATCCCATTCCCATTTAATAATAACTGTGGTCTTTGTTAAGCACTTGCCTTGTTCCAAGTATTGAGTGCTGAGGTAGATGCAAGATAATCAGGTCAGGCATAGTTCCTATCTCACATGGGGCTCCCAATCTAGTCAGAAGGGAGAACAGGTATTGAATCTCCATTTTACAGATGAGGAAAGTGAAGCCCAAAGAAGATAAGTGATGTGCCCAAAGTCACACAGCAGGCAAGTGGCAGAGCCAGGAATAGAACCCAGGCCCTCTGATTCCCAGGATCATGCTCCTTCTTCTACATTATTTCCATTTCATTCCAATAGTTGCACTTCATACTGCCATGAAGGGTAATGTATTCTTTTGATACCTGCATTGTTTCTTGCTGGTTTAGATAACAGGCATAAACATTAGTCATTTTTACCTGTTTTTATGAATTTCTTAAACCCTTCCTTCCTCTCATTTAGTCTAGTCACAGAGCTGAGCCAAACCACTTGTGAGTTCATGACACCCAGCTCGATGATACAAAGGATGGGGAAGAAGGAGCAGAAGCGGGGTTAATGGGAATGGGGAACACAATGCAACTGGAATAAGTGAAGGGAGGTAGGGTTATGAAGGGAGGTAGAGGTACCTGTCCTTCTCACAGTCTCTTTGGAATGGCCAGTGGGTAGAGATTTTCCAGGTTCCTTGGGGCACCAGCTAGTGCCCATATTGGGTTCCATTGGAATTCTATTGGAATTGTATCTTTGTTCATTTACAGACTTGCATTAGCCTCACTCTGAATTCCACAGTGAGGAATCATTATCCTGTATTTCTGGCCTAAATAGTAATACTGGAATGAGTCAGGAGTCTAAGGATAGGGTAGGGGAAAAGATTAGGATAGGGGAAAAGGTTAGGCTGGGGAAAAGGTTAGGCTAGGCAAAAAGGTTAGGTTACGCTAGGGGAAAATGTTAGGCTAGTGGAAAAGATTAGGCTAGGGGAAAAGGTTAGGTTAGGCTAGGGGAAAAGATTAGGCTAGGGGAAAAGATTAGGCTAGGGGAAACGGTTAGGCTAGGAAAGAAGGTTAGGTGAAGGGAAAAGGTTAGGCTGAAGGAAAAGGCTAGGGGAAAAGGTTAGGCTAGGGGAAAAGGTTAGGTTAGGCTAAAATTTAGGTTAATGGCTAATGTTAGGTTAGCCATGCAAGCAGTAAGACATTCTGGAGTAGAAACTAGGGATTCAGGTTTAATCAGAGGTTAACGGAAACGGAGGGTGAGAAATGGTCTTTGCCCCATCTAAGTCTGTGAATTCATCCATTGCACACAATTAGTCATAGCTGTAATTTAGTAGGATTAGTTCACTATAGCATTCAGTCTCCACTACATGTATTAATTTTAAAGAACACTGGATTTTCCCAAGGAGAAAAGCAGCAGCTGTTCCAGGCTTCCTCACTTAGGGACCATGTTTAATTCCCATCTGTGTATTTTCTCCCAGAGTTTAGTACAGTACTCTGCACTCAGTATAATAAACACTATTCCTACTTCTATTACTATTAAGCAATCCAGAGTCAAAAATGCTTTCTCATCTCTTTTGCAGCCTATAATACATTACCTAGGAAAACAAAAAATAGTGGAGAGTGTCAGATCAAAAAGTGAATCTTCTAAATAATCATAATTTAGACATCCTTAAATTCCATGCTATTCAGGCACAATCCTGCCCAAATCTCCCCTTTTCCCCAGCATGTTGAAAGCAAAAATCTGTGAACACCAGGATTAATGTAAGAGCACATGTTGGGTTATAGCTACAGAAACCTGAATCATTTTACCAAATCTCTTGGATTCTCAGCTGAAGAAATGCAGTTCTTCACTGTTGCAATGGGAAAGGATTTCCCTTGATGGTGCTTTCTATGATTATGGCCATGCAACAGCATGACTGTGTACTGGGGGTATTTGGCCTTTCAAACTTGTTTTAAGTTTTCCAGACTTTTCCCTGTGTTCTTCTTCTGGTCATTAGCATTTAGAAATAAGGAACTTTATAATTCTGGGAAAAGCAGCAAGAAAAAACAATTATTCATAGGTAAAAATGGAAGAAGGTAGTAAAGAAAGCAAAAAAAGTGTGATGGCTCAAATTATAGGTAGAACAAGGAGAATAGTGAAAACAAGTCAGTGGTGTTAGGAAGAAGAAAGAGAAGGAAAAGAAGGAAATGGAGGAGAGAAAAAATTTGAGTGATTTGCGAGTAGGGGAAGAGAAATTGCTATGGAAACTCTGAGTTTCTCTTCTGAGTAAGCCTGAGGGCTTTGGCTTTTGACTCATTCACTCTGCTGAGACTGCTCTCCAAGGTCACCAATGACCTCCTTAGGGGCGAGTCCAAAGGGCTCCACTCCATTCCTGATCCTCCTTGATCTCTGAATCCAGAGATTTAGATGGGGCTAGGCAGGCTAGGATGGGGTCCACCACACCATCTGTAATATGTTTCTTGAATCCAGAGGGAATGAGGCAGACAGTTTGAAGCAGCATGACTCAGTGGATAGAGCATGAGCTTAGGAGTCAGAAGAACCTGGGTTCTAATCCCTACTCCACCACTTGTCTGCTGTGTGACTTTGAGCATGCCACTTAACTTCTCTGTGCTTCAGTTATCTCATATGTAAAATGGGTATAAAGACTGTGAGCCCCATGTGGGTCTTGGACTGTGTCTGCCCTGCCCTGCTCTGAAATCTCTCTCTCCATCCCTTCTCCCCTCCTTAACTTCCATCTTCAACCGCTCACTCTCCACTGGTTCCCTCCCCGCTGCCTTCAAACATGCCCATGTCTCTCCCATCCTAAAAAAACCCTCTCTTGACCCCACCTCACCTTCTAGTTATCGCCCCATATCCCTCCTACCATTCCTTTCCAAACTCCTTGAACGAGTTGCCTACATGCGCTGCCTCGAATTCTTCAACACCAACTCTCTCCTCGACACCCTCCAATTTGGCTTCCGTCCCCTACATTCCATGGAATCTGCCCTCTCAAAGGTCACCAATGACCTCCTGCTTGCCAAATCCAACGGCTCATACTCTATTCTAATCCTCCTCGACCTCTCAGCTGCCTTCAACACTGTGGACCACCCCCTTCTCCTCAACATGCTATCCAACCTTGGCTTCACAGACTCCGTCCTCTCCTGGTTCTCCTCTTATCTCTCCAGTCGTTCATTCTCATTCTCTTTTGCAGGCTCCTCCTTCCCCTCCCATCCCCTTACTGTGGGGGTTCCCCAAGGTTCATTGCTTGGTCCCCTTCTGTTCTCGATCTACACACACTCCCTTGGTGACCTCATTAGCTCCCACAGCTTCAACTATCATCTCTACGCTGATGACACCCAGATCTACATCTCTGCCCCTGCTCTCTCCCCCTCCATCCAGGCTCGCATCTCCTCCTGCCTTCAGGACATCTCCATCTGGATGTCTGCCCGCCACCTCAAACTCAACATGTCCAAGACTGAACTCCTTGTCTTCCCTCCCAAACCCTGCCCTCTCCCTGACTTTCCCATCACTGTTGATAGCACTACCATCCTTCCCGTCTCACAAGCCCGCAACCTAGGTGTCATCCTCGACTCCGTTCTCTCATTCACCCCTCACATGCAAGCTGTCATCAAAACCTGCCGGTCTCAGCTCCACAACATTGCCAAGATCCGCCCTATCCTCTCCATCCATACCGCTACCCTGCTCATTCAAGCTCTCATCCTATCCCGACTGGACTACTGCATCAACCTTCTCTCTGATCTCCCATCCTCGTGTCTCTTCCCACTTCAATCCATACTTCATGCTGCTGCCCAGATTGTCTTTGTCCAGAAACGCTCTGGGCATGTTACTCCCCTCCTCAAAAATCTCCAGTGGCTACCAATCAATCTGCGCATCAGGGAGAAACTCCTCACCCTCAACTTCAAAGCTCTCCATCACCTCGCCCCCTCCTACCTCACCTCCCTTCTCTCCTTCTACAGCCCAGCCCACACCCTCTGCTCCTCTGCCATTAATCTCCTCACTGTGCCTCGTTCTCACCTGTCCCGCCGTCGACCCCCAGCCCACATCATCCCCCGGGCCTGGAATGCCCTCCCTCTGCCCATTCGCCAAGCTAGCTCTCTTCCCCCCTTCAAGGCCCTACTGAGAGCTCACCTCCTCCAGGAGGCCTTCCAGACTGAGCCCCTTTCTTCCTCTCCCCCTCGTCCCCACTCCATCCCCCCTCTTACCTCCTTCCCTTCCCCACAGCGCCTGTATATATGTATATATGTTTATACATATTTACTCTATTTATTTATTTTACTTGTACATATCTATTCTATTTATTTTATTTTGTTCATATGTTTGGTTTTGTTCTCTGTCTCCCCCTTCTAGACTGTGAGCCCACTGTTTGGTATGGACTGTCTCTATATGTTGCCGACTTGTACTTCCCAAGCACTTAGTACAGTGCTCTGCACACAGTAAGTGCTCAATAAATACAATTGATTGATTGATTGATTAGCTTGGGTCTACCCCCAGTGCTTAGTACATATGTAGTAAGTGCTTAACAAATACCATAAAAATACATTTCAATACTTTATCTAAAACTCTCTTAGAGAAACTATTTTTCTGCAAACATGAAACTCTCTCAAGAGGACCCAATGTCCGAAGATGTGCTTATGCATACAGACACAGTGTCTGATAAGGCAAAATGTACACTAAAGCAAGTTTTCCTTAATAGGAGATTTTTCAAGAATCTTCTACCTCCAATGGAATAGGATAACTGAATATATCTCTGAGATCTCAACAGTTAGAAGACCCCATTATGCTCCCCCACATCTTGCAAACAATCATTGCATAAGATACCCAGAGTGGATTAATAAAGGAAAGGGGGTCAAATTCTTCTTTCTTGCAGTAACCAGGTGAAAAGCAAAACTAATAATAATTATGGTATTTGTTAAGCACTTACTATGTGCCGAGCACTGTTCTAAGCACTGCAGAGGATACAAGATCATCAGGTTGTCCCACATGGGGCTTACAGTCTTTCATCCCCATTTTACAGATGAGGGAACTGAGGCCCAGAGAAGTGAAGTAACATGCCCAAAGTCACACAGCTAAACAAGTGGCAGAGCTAGGATTAGAACCCATGACCTCTGACTCCCAAACCCAGGCTCCTTCCACTGAGCCACGCTGCTTCTCTGAATTGAATATCAATTGAAATTAATTGAATATCAAAACAAAGAAAAACAGCGGCAAAAAATGTACAGTGCTCCTTTGCACAGATGAACAGGGCAGAGGCAGAAAACAGCAGACACATCAGAGCAGGGCATAAATGCCAGCAATGGCTCAAATTGATTTTATTTTAAAAACACATTAATAAATATAAAGTGCTATCACTCTATGAAGGCTATTTTAGCTCTCAGTGGTATTTCAATGGGAGATGATTTTATCATTTAATGTGGCTCATTGAAAGTCTCATCCAAGAATTCACAATGATTCCTGGCGTGATTTATTTATGTTTCCAGAGAGAATAGAATCAAGGCCCTTTGATACTCACATTGCCCCCACAGCCCATGTACAAATCTTTATACTTTGCTGCTTCCTCTATCCCATACTAGATTGTAAACTGCTAGAGGGCAAGGATTGTACCCACCAACTCTATTATACTCCTCCAAACACTTAGTGCTGTGCTCTGCACAGGGTAAAGATCTATAAAAACCACTGATGGATCAGTTGATTGATCAGGATTCTAAGCAGTGAACAACTGGGCAGACAGCAACTTTCTTACATCAGACCTCCTAGCTCAGGAGGCTAATTTGCATTTAGGAATATAATAATAATAGTAATAATAATAATCGTTGTATTTGTTAAGTGCCTACTGTGTGCCAAGCACTGGGGGAGATACAAGGTTATCAGGTTGTTCCAGGTGGGGCTCACAGTCTTAATACCCATTTTATACATGAAGTAATTGAGGCACAGAGAAGTTAAATTACTTACTCAAAGTCAAACAGCTGACAAGTGGCAGAGCAGGGATTAGAACTCGTGACCTCTGACTCCCAAACCTGTGCTCTTTCCACTAAGCCACTTTGCTTCTCTGTGCCTCAGTTACCTCATGTGTAAAATGGAGATTAAGACTGTGAGCCCGAAGCAGCGTGGCTCAGTGGAAAGAGCCCGGGTTTGGGAGTCAGAGGTCATGGGTTCAAATCTCGGCTCTGCCAACTGTCAGCTGTGTGACTTTGGGCAAGTCACAACTTCTCTGGGCCTCAGTTACCTCATTTGTAAAATGGGGATTAAGAGTGTGAACCCGCTGTGGGACAACCTGATCACCTTGTATCCTCCCCAGCGCTTAGAACAGTGCTTTGCATATAGTAAGCACTTAACAAATGTCATTATTATTATTATTATTATTATTATTATTATTATTTATGCAATCCTAATGGATTTGAGTATTCTCAGATCTGGGAAGAACACTTGGGGCCCTTGTTACTGATTGGATTCTTTTGAACTGGGATGAGACTGGAGCACTGGATTCATCAAGAGTGACAATTCCTTAGGGATCACCCCCAGGGTCAATACCCCCTCTAGATGGGGTAACAGCAGATCGTGCACCTCCCTGAATGAGACTTCATATCACATCACCTAGATCATTTCATCATTTTGGGTTTTCATGGTCTCCTGGATAAAATGGATTTAATAATATCAATTCTCCACAACATTTGCAGGTGTTGTGTGCCCCAAAATCAATAAGCTAATTTTTGTAAAAACCCTTTGGGCTCTGTGAAATATTTCCTGCAGATATACTGTGTTGCTTAATTATTGTGTTAATAATGAAACTAATAATGACTTTAACACTGTTTAATTTAAGCATGTACAACTCTCCTGCTCACAAAAAGAAACATAAAATATTTTAAAAAGTCTAAGTTTTTGAAAGTATACCAATCAATTAGATCCTGACTCTCAAAGTAGAAAGTCATATTTCTATTAGTCAGTCCTGTTATATCATGTATTTTAATTTCACAGCTGTCAATATGAAACAAAGAAGGAAAGAGGAGGTAATGGGCATAACAGGACATTCAGTCAGTGCATTTTCAAATCTAAATCTCCTAAACAGTGAATTCCCCAAAGAAAATGCTATTTAAAATAAGTTTCTCTCAGGCTTACTCTCCCTGTCTTTAGCTAATTAATATCTGGGAGACATTGAAATGTGGTCTATCGCCCACATCCCCTGCACTTGAGAATGACAACCTTCTGGGCATAGGCTTTGAGGAATTCCCATTTAGCACCTGTGTTTTATGCTGATACTGTATGTATTAATCATGCTATAGTAAAGCTCCTCTCTAGTTGCAGGCTCGAGGCACTAAGATAATAAATACTTGTTTCAAAGATTTAGATTCTCAGAAGATTCAGAGTTTGAAGTCATCAGGAAGGGCAAATATACAATTCTGTATTACATTATAAAGTTCCCCTCACAAGAGTTCAGTTAGTTATGATTTGTGAGAATGTACAAATTAGGTTTGGTTTCATCTTCAAGTTTTAATTCCAGTGTTTTCAGTCTGAGCAGAAAATGATCTTCAGCGAATAGCACTTCCCATGCTGGAAACAATGTGGTCTAGTGGATATAGCCCATACCTGGTAGATAGAAAACCTGAATTCTAATCCCGGCCCACCCACTTGCCTGCTTGATGACCTTGGGTAAGTTACTGAATGCCTTTGTGCCTCAGTTTCCTCAAGTGCAAAATGGGGATTCAATACCTGTTCTCCCTCGTACCTGACAGGGAGCCCCCCATGTGGGACTTAGACTGTTTCTGACCTGATTAACTTGTAACTACTAAGTGCTTAGAATCAATCAATCAATCAATCAATCATATTTATTGAGCGCTTACTGTGTGCAGATCACTGTACTAGGCGCTTGGGAAGTACAAGTTGGCAACATATAGAGACAGTCCCTACCCAACAGTGGGCTCACAGTCTAGAGGGGGGAGACAGAGAACAAAACAAAACATATTAACAAAATAAAATAAATAGAATAGATATGTACAAGTAAAATAAATAAATAAATAGAGTAATAAATATGTACAAACATATATACATATATACAGGTGCTGTGGGGAAGGCAAGGAGGTTAGATGGGGGATGGAGGGGGGGCGAGGGGGAGAGGAAGGAGGGGGCTCAGTCTGGGAAGGCCTCCTGGAGGAAGTGAGCTCTCAGTGGGGCCTTGAAGGGAGGAAGAGAGCTAGCTTGGTGGATGGGCAGAGGGAGGGCATTCCAGGCCGGGGGGATGACGTGGGCCGGGGGTCGATGGCGGGACAGGTGAGAACGAGGTACAGTGAGGAGATTAGCGGCAGAGGAGCAGAGGGTGCGGGCTGGGCTG
Organism: Tachyglossus aculeatus; assembly: GCF_015852505.1. NCBI lineage: Eukaryota > Metazoa > Chordata > Mammalia > Monotremata > Tachyglossidae > Tachyglossus > Tachyglossus aculeatus. The sequence goes on from NC_052072.1 coordinate 60,839,584, forward strand.
GAGAAGGAGAAAAGGGAGGTGAGGTAGGAGGGGGCGAGGTGATGGAGAGCCTTGAAGCCCAGGGTGAGGAGTTTCTGCCTGAAGCACAGATTGATTGGTAGCCACTGGAGATTTTTGAGTAGGGGAGTAACATGCCCAGAGTGTTTCTGGACAAAGACGATTGGGGCAGCAGCATGAAGTATGGATTGAAGTGGGGAGAGACACGAGGATGGGAGATCAGAGAGAAAGCTGATGCAGTAGTCCAGACGGGATAGGATGAGAGCTTGAACAAACAGGGTAGCGGTTTGGATGGAGAGGAAAGGGCGGATCTTGGCAATGTTGTGGAGCTGAGACCGGCAGGTTTTGGTGACGGCTTGGATGTGAGGGGTGAATGAGAGAACAGAGTCGAGGATGACACCAAGGTTGCGGGCTTGTGAGACGGGAAGGATGGTAGTACCGTCAACAGTGATGGGAAAGTCAGGGAGAAGGCAGGGTTTGGGAGGGAAGACAAGGAGTTCAGTCTTGGACATGTTGAGTTTTAGGTGGAGGGCAGACATCCAGATGGAGATGTCCTGAAGGCAGGAGGAGATGAGAGCCTGGAGGGAGGGGGAGAGAGCAGGGGCAGAGATGTAGATTTGGTTGTCATCAGCATAGAGATGATAAATGAAGCCGTGGGAGTGAATGAGATCACCAAGGGAGTGAGTGTAGAGCCATACTTGGCACATAGTAAGGGCCTATTAAATTCCATTTAAAAACCAAAGAAATGAGCAAACAAAAAAAAAAACCTTCAAAGTCTGCTGGCTACATTTGCAACTCTGAAAGGACAATTCACATTTAAATAGCATAATGGGGGCTATATCCATCAATCAATCAATGGTATTTATTGAGCATTTACCATGTGCAGAGCACTGTACTAAGCACTTGGGAAAGCACAATACAAGAGAAAGAGCTGACATGTTCCCGGGCCCATAATGAGCTTACAGTCTAGAAGACAGCACTAGATACTACCTTTGTTTTAACTAATTGCTTAAATTACTTGAAATAAACACCCTATTGGATTGTAAATTTCTCCAAAGGCCTAATTCAGTTTTCTATACATATTATGAAGATGATGATGATGATAATGGCATTAGTATCCAAAAATCTCAGGTATTTTCAGGGTAATTGCAAATGACACTTACTTGAGAACCCCAGTTGTACTTATAAATTAGAAGTGGTTTTTTTTAGTCTTCATTGGTGACATGAAGTTAAATTATTTTGCTACTTAGATATGTAAATCTTTTTCATGTCTGAGTATTTTTCATAATTAAATTCTCATTCATATGCATTAATCAATCAATCAAAGGTATTGAGAGCTTATTGTGTGAAGACAACTGTACTAAGCACTTGTCTTGAGTTGTCGAGTTGTTTCCGACCCATAGCGACAGCACTGACACATCTCTCCCAGAACTCCCCGCTCTCCATGTGCAATCATTCTGTAAGTGTATCCATAGAGTTTTCTTAGTAAAAATACGGAAGTGGTTTACCATTGCCGTCTTCTGCGCAGTAAACTTCGAGTCACCGTCTTATTTATTTAAACAAATAAATTAAGGATATGTATATAAGTGCTGAGCGGTTGAGGGTGGGGTGGATATCAATGCTGAAAGGATTCACAGCCAAGTGTAGTTACGAAACCAAGTGCAATCCTGCTCTCAGTTTCCTTCAGTACACTTTGTTTTCTTCAGGAGTTGAAATCATTATCCTGGGTTCTGTCACTAACTGCTAATTAGACTGGGAAGCAGGGAAATGAATTTTGCCTAGTGGATAGAGCACGGGCCTGGGAGTCAGAAGGACCTGGGTTCTACTCCCGGCTCTGCCACTTGTCCGCTGTGTGACCTTGGGCAAATCATTTCACTTCTCTGTGCTACAGCTACCTCATCTGTAAAATGGGGATTAAGGCTTTGAACCCCATGTGGGACATGGACTCTGTCCAACCCGATTACCTTGAATCTACCCCAGCACTTAGTATTGTGCCTGGCACAGAGTAAAAATTTAACAAATACCACTTTTAAAAAAAAGGGGGAAGGGAAAGGGGCAGAGGGGCAGCGGAGACGTAGTATAAGGTTCCTCTGTAATTTTGGTGCCACAGGTCTGAATAATTTTATGGGAGGATGGAGGGCAGGGGAATGAGAGCTTTAAAAATGAATCTCTTCCTAGCTTAGGGGTGCCATCTTTCAGCAAAAATTACTGAGTTCCTATAGTGTGGTTTTTTATGTCTTCCATTAAAAGAGGAACTGGAACCCAGTTCTGGTGCCTCCTAGCAACAGTTAAATTCCCATGGTCTACCCTCAATAAGTATGTTGTGATCTCTAAGGACTTTTTTCCTCTTTACCATACTGTTGATATGCTTCCCAAGAGAAGAATGCTTCTGAGAACTGGTGGAATAATTAAAGAAGTTCAGTGGGACACAAATAATAGTTTGACTGGGCCCCCAGTTTTCTCCCAGCAACTGAAACCTTAAATCTCTTCATTCATCCACAACAATTCCATTCAGTTTAAAAATTTACTACAGGGATTAATATCTGGGAAGAACAAGGAATTCAACCTGAACCATTAACTTTATAATTATAATTAATTTCCCTAAATTCCAAATTAATTACTTACCTTATTTACATTACCAATAAAATCAAGCATTTGAAGGCCTGGGGAAATTTGGGCCTCCTTTATAAGTACAGATATTATTGAATCACATCTGCCAACATCTGCATTCTGATATAATATATCAGAAGTTATAAAATCTTCTCTTTCTATTATCTCAGTCTTAAGTAACTATAATATTTTATCTATGTTGCTACCCTCAATCAAAAGTTATAATGGACAACATGGAACTGAATGCTGTCCAAATAAGTCTGCTACCTAGACAGCTTACTATCTAATAATAAAATTAAAAAACAAGAAAATAGAAAAATCTAATATTGAAATTGAGCATATCTATTGGAACTGTCCTGTAGAGTGCAATGATAATTCAATATTAGATTTCAGGCCAAGTATAGATCTTCGGAACTGTGCCATTGTTTGATCATCTTTAAGGTTGTGAGACCTGACTCTCACAGACACTAAATCCAGTCCTTTGAAAAATTCCATCAGTGTACTTTTGGACCCGACTCAATATTATGGTCCAAGAAAGGATATTCCAAAGAATAAATAGGTCAGTGACTGTGGCAGATATGGACACTGATAATCACAGGCACTGCTTCCCACCTAGCCTGAGAGAATTAAATTTCTTGTAAATATTAAACATACCAAGTTGAGCAACATATCTATAACAATATTTCGCTCTTCTCAGCTAACTGAAAGGTAGACCAAGGTCTCTTGGAAATGCTTGGGTCCTGACTAATTCTGCACTGATAGTAGCTATGAGATTGAAGGTTTGTATTAGTGATAACAACAATGATGATGGTAATAATGATAATAATAATATATTTGTTAAGTGCTTACTTTATGTCAAGAACTATATTAATCACTGACTAGATGCATGATAATCAGTTCAGATACAGTCTCTATTCCACATAGGGGCCACAGCTTAAGTAGGAGGAGGAATAGATTCTATTTGTTCTGACGATTTTGACACGTGTCTACATGTTTTGTTTTGTTGTCTGTCTCCCCCTTCTAGACTGTGAGCTCGTTGTTGGGTAGGGACCGTCATCATCGTATTTATTGAGTGCTTACTGTGTGCAGAGCACTGTACTAAGCGCTTGGGAAGTACAAGTTGGCAACATATAGAGACAGTCCCTACCCACCAGTGGGCTCACAGTCTAAAAGGGGGAGACAGAGAACAAAACCAAACATACAAACAAAATAAAATAGAATAGATATGTACAAGTAAAATAAATAAATAAATAGAGTAACAAATATGTACAAAGATATATACATATATACAGGTGCTATGGGGAAGGGAAGGAGGTAAGATGGGGGGATGGAGAGGGGGATGAGGGGGAGAGGAAGGAAGGGGCTCAGTCTGGGAAGGCCTCCTGGAGTAGGTGAGCTCTCAGTAGGGCCTTGAAGGGAGGAAGAGAGCTAGCTTGGCGGATGGGCAGAGGGAGAGCACTCCAGGCCCGGGGGATGACGTGGGCTGGGGGTCGATGGCGGGACAGGCGAGAACGGGGTACGGTGAGATTATATGTTGCTGACTTGTACTTCCCAAGCTCTTAGTACAGTGCTCTGCACACAGTAAGCGCTCAATAAACACAATTGAATGAATGAATGAATACTGAATTTCCATTTTACAGATGAGGAAACTGAGGGATAAGCAAATTAAGTTACTTGCCCAAGGTCACACAATGGGAAAGTGGTGAACCCGGGAGTAGAATCCTGGTCCTCTGATTCTCAGGCTGTGCTTTTTCCACTAGACCATGCAAAAATGATGGTTTCTACAGGTTTTGGATGTTTAAAATCATGAATAACCAGACTGTGCCATTACATTAAATTATTGACTGTGTTAATAAAAATCAACATCTGAATTTTTTAACAGAAGTTGACTGAAACTAGTTCCATTCTTCCCCCAACACCACACTAGATTTCCCTCCCCTCCTATAGGAACACAGGGAACAGAGTACCCTATATTATAGTTAGAATGAATGAAGATTTTGTTCCTTGGACCCCAAAGACTGCAGTAAGCACTCAATATATTCAATTGACTGAATGACTGAATGACTGATTGACTGACTGACTGGCATGGTGAAGGAGCTGAACTCTGCACCTTCTCCAAAGGTTTTCTTCATGCATTGATATTTCTGACTGTTGAGGTTGTGTAGTGACCGGAGATGATAAGATGGAGTGTCTGCCCAAATTGGTGAATTGGCAAGCTAGGGTGGAGCAAGAGGTCCCTCTTCAAAACCCTACTGAAGGCTCACCTCCTCCAGGAGGTCTTCCCATACTAAGCCCCCCCTTTCCTCTGCTCCCCCTCCCCTCCCCATTGTCCTGACTCGCTCCCTTTCCTCTACCCCCATCCCTGCCTCACAACACTTGTGTACATATATAATAAATATGTACATATTTATATTTCTATTTATTTATATTAAGGATGTGTATATATCTATAATTCTATTTATTTATATTGATGCTATTAATGCCTGTTTACTTGTTTTGATGTCTGTCTCCCCCCTTCTAAGTTTTGAGCCTGTTGTGGGCAGGGATTGTCTCTATTTGTTGTGGAATTGTACTTTCCAAGCACTTAGTATAGTATTCTGCACACAGTAAGCATTCAATAAATATGATTGAATGAATAAATGAATGAATGAGGTCAGTGGAGTTGAGCAGTGATAGTGAAAGTGGGGAGGGGAGGGGTTGTCAGGAATATCTACATGGTTATTGAAGTCTCCAAGGATCAATGTAGGGATGGAGAAAGAGAGAAGGAATGTGAAAAAGGGATCAAAATGGTCAAAAAATTGGAGATGGGGCTCTAAAGGGGGTGCTAGATGACGGTGACTAGTATCTGGAGGTGAATGATATGGGCTTCAAAGGAAGGAAAAGAAAGGGATGGGGGAAGTGGAATGCTGTGAAAGCAGCATTGGAGAGTGTGAAGGAAGCCATCTCCTTCCCCTTTCCCAGGGAATCTGGGGAAGTAGGTGAAGATGAGGCCCCCTCTAGGGAGAGCAGCAGGGGAGACAGTGTCATCTGGGGAGAGCCAGGCTTCAGTGATGGTGAAGAGGAGCATTGACTGAGTCAGGAACAGGCCAAGGATGAGGGGAAGCTTTTCCATAATAGAATGGGGTTCCGCAGGCTACACTTGGCTGAGGCTATGGGGGAGAAGTGGAGGGAAGGAATAGCAGGAATGGTGGGGAGGAGTTGGATGGGAGTGAGCTGATTGGGGCTGGCATTTAAGGAGAGGATGAGGGGTAACTCTGGAGCAGGATAATAGGGATGGGATGGGGGAGGAGGCGGAGGGGGGGGGGAGGTTGGATGGAGGGGGTTAAGGAGGAATGCTGAGAATTGCTCAATTGAATGCAGTCCCTAGGGTCCTTGAAAGTGAAGAGACAAATGTTTAGGAGTAAGCTAGAGGGCTGAGGGTGATGCAAAGGCAGGAAGCTGTTGATATGTAAAAATCGGGGTTTCTGTCACCAAGGTGTCAGACAGCCATACCTGTTCTGTGTCCTCTACTGGGGATTCAGACCGGGCTGCAGGGAGAGGAAAGATGAAGTAATGGTTGCTTCTCGGCCACAGCAGTTCAGGAGTAAAATCTATATGTGCTGGTGGGCAGACGTTAACCTGATGTTCTGTGGTTCCAACGTCTGATGACCTGGTCTGGCTGAGGCAGCTTGGCAGGGCAAGATCTCAGTGTCCTAGAACATCTCTCTGGCCTGGGTGATGTTAGATGACCTCGGCCAGCCAAAGCAGCTCATCAGAGAGAGATCTCTGCGTGTTTGGGAAGTTCTCTGTCTTGGGTTGATGATTCCAATAATGATGCCAATAAAAAAATCATTATGAAAAATTGAATGGCATAAGCTATAGGGTCTAGAAAATGTCTTTTTTTGAACATTTTTCTCTTCTATGGCAGCTCATAAAATAACCTGATTGTAATATATTGGTGAGAGTATCTAACACAGGTAATCTTCCTGTAAGGTGTCTATCTTGCAATGCAGCCAACATATCCAGAAGTGGAAGGATTTCCTGCTGGTTTACTGGCCAAGATGTAGAAATCAGTAATAGCATATGTGAATCAAAAACATCTGTAGTGGACCCTTTTCAACAACATTGCAGCAAAACCAAGAAGATTGAATGTCCTGATGAAAAATTATATGTCTAAACATGGGAAGCAGCAAAGCCTCTGGTAAAGACATTGGACTTGACAACTAGAGGACCTGGGTTCCAATCCCGGCTCTGCTGCCACTTTCTTACTGTCTGACCTTGGGTAGGTCATTTAACTTCTTTGTGCTTTGGTTTCCACATCTGTAAAACAGGGATTCAAAACCTGTTCTCCATTTTATTTAGACTGAGAGCCTAATGAGGCTCCCATGTCCTACCTGATTAACTTGAACCAATTCAAGCACTTAGTACAGTAGTTGGCACATAGTAAGTGCTAAAATGTCAGCATCATCATTATTAAACTCAAATAGTCATTGGCATTTATTAAGTACCATGTGCACTAAACTAAGTGCTGTGAAAGCGCAATATAACAATCAATCAATCAATCGTATTTATTGAGTGCTGTGTGCAGAGCACTGTACTAAGTGCTTGGGAAGTACACAGATATGGTACCTACGACCATGTTTGTAACCTCAGTCTTATCCTCAACTCATGTCTCTCATTCAATTTACATATTTAATCTGTCACCAAATTCTGTCGGTTCAACCTTCACGACATCACCAAATTCCACCTTTCCCTCTCCACCCAAGCCGATACATGCTGAGCCCACTGTTGGGTAGGGACCGTCTCTATATGCTGCCAACTTGTACTTCCCAAGCGCTTAGTACAGTGCTCTGCACACAGTAAGCGCTCAATAAATACGATTGATTGATTGATTGATTGACTGATCCAAGGATTTATCCCATCCCTCCTTGACTACTGCATCAGCGGCATTGCCGACCTCCCTACCTCCTGCCTCTCCTTACTCCAGTCCATACTTCATTCTGCTGACCAATCATTTTCTACAAAACCATTCAGTCAATGTTTTCACATTCCTCAAGAACCTCCAGTGGTTGCCTGTCCACCTTCACATCAAAGAGAAACCCCTTGCCATCAGCTTTAAAGCACTCAATCACCTAGCACCCTCCTACATTACCTCCCTGCTTTCTAGCAATAATAATGATAATAATGATGGCATTTATTAAGTGCTTACTATGTACAAAGCACTGTTCTAAAAGCTGGGGAGGTTACAAGGAGATCAGGTTGTCACACAGGGGGCTCACAGTCTTAACCCCCATTTTACAGGTGAGGGAACTGAGGCACAGAGAAGTGAAGTGACTTGCCCAAAGTCACACAGCTGACAATTGGCAGAGTCTGGATTCGAACCCATGACCCCGACTCCAAAGCCCGTGCTCTTTCCACTGAGCCACGCAACTCAGCCCACACATTTTGCTCTTTTAATACCAGCCTACTCTTTATACCTCAAACTCATCTATTTTTTATGGTATTTGGTAAGTGTTTACTATATGTCAGGCGTTGATCTAAGTGCTGGGGTAGATATAAGATAATTATGTTCGACACAGTCCATGTCCCACATAGGGTCAGAGTCTTATTCCCCATTTTACAGATGAGGTGACTGAGACACAGAGAAGTGAAACAATAATAATGGTATCATTATTATTAACAAGCCTCTTACTATGTGCCAAGCACTGTTCTTGACTCACCTAAAGTCTCACAGCAGATAAGTGGTGGAGTTGGGATTAGAACCCATGTCCTTCTGACTCCCAGGCCTGTGCTCTATCCACTAAGCAATGCTGTTTCCCTCTGGCCTGGAATACCTTTCCTTTGCATATCAGACATATGATCACTCTTCCCTCCTTCAAAACTTTATTAAAAGCACAACTCCTCCAAGAAGCCTTCCTTGACTAAAACCTCACTTCCTCTTTTCTCACTTTCTTATGTGTCACCATGGCAGTAGACTGCACCCTTTATTTACCCCACCCTCATTCCCACAACACATACGTACATATCTATAATTCATTTATTTATATTAATGTTTGGAGTCCTGCAGAAACTCCTCACCCTCGGCTTCAAGGCTCTCCATCACCTCACCCACTCCTACCTCACCTCCCTTCTCTCCTTCTACAGCCCAGCCCGCACCCTCCTCTCCTCTGCCGCTAATCTCCTCACCGTGCCTCGTTCTCGCCTGTCCCGCCGTCAACCCCCGGCCCACGTCATCCCCCTGGCCTGGAATGCCCTCCCTCTGCCCATCCGCCAAGCTAGCTCTCTTCCTCCCTTCAATGCCCTACTGAGAGCTCACCTCCTCCAGGAGGCCTTCCCAGACTGAGCCCCCTCCTTCCTCTCCCCCTCACCCCCTCTCCATCCCCCCATCTTACCTCCTTCCCTTCTCCACAACACCTGTATATATGTATATATGTTTGTACATATTTATTACTCTATTTATTTATTTTACTTGTACGTATCTATTCTATTTATTTTATTTTGTCAATATGTTTTGTTTTGTTCTCTGTCTCCCCCTTCTAGACTGTGATCCCACTGTTGGGTAGGGACTGTCTCTATATGTTGCCAACTTGTACTTTCCAAGTGCTTAGTACAGTGCTCTGCACACAGTAAGTGCTCAATAAATATGATTGATTGATTGATTAGTCCCCTCTAGATTGTAAGCTCATTGTGGGATGGGAATGTGTCTACCAACTCTGGTATTTTGCACTCTCACCTGTAAAATGGGTATGAGACACCCTCTCTCCTTTCCTCTTAGATTGTGAGCCTGTGTGGAATTGGATTTTGTTCAATCTGATTATTTTAAGCCTGCCCCAGTGCTTATGATGCTCTACCCCCTCCTGACACCTCTGGGAAATGATTACAGGATTTCAGTGATTACATGGAAAATCCCATTGCTTTATTGGGGGATTAATGTTAATAATAATAATAATTGTGGCATTTATTAAGGGCTTACTGTGTGCCAGGCACTGTACTAAGTGCTGGGGTGGGTACTGCATCAGCCTCCTCTCCGATCTCCCATCCTCCTGTCTCTTCCCACTTCAATCCATACTTCACGCCATTGCTTGGATTGTCTTTGTGCAGAAATGCTCTGGGCATGTTACTCCCTTACTCAAAAATCTCCAGGGGCTACCAATCAACCTACGCATCAGGGAAAAACTCCTCAACCTCGGCTTCAAGGCTCTCCATCACCTTGCCCCCTCCTACCTCACCTCCCTTCTCTCTTTCTACAGCCCAGTCCACACCCTCCACTCCTCTGCCGCTAATCTCCTCACCGTACCTCGTTCTCGCCTGTCCCGCCATCGACCCCTGGCCGACGTCATCCCCCTGTCCTGGAATGCCCTCCCTCCGAACATCCACCAAGCTAGCTCTCTTCCTCACTTCAAAGCCCTACTGAGAGCTTACCTCCTCCAGGAGGCCTTCCCAGACTGAGCCCCCTTCTTCCTCTCCCCTTCCTGCCCCTCCCCATCCCCCTGCGTTACCCCCTTCCCCTCCTCACAGCACCTATATATATGTATATATGTTTGTACGTATTTATTACTCTATTTTATTTGTACATATTTATTCTATTTATTTTATTTTGTTAATATGTTTTGTTTTGTTGTCTGTCTCCCCCTTCTAGACTGTGAGCCCGCTGTTGGGTAGGGACCGTCTCTATATGTTGCCAACTTGTACTTCCCAAGCACTTAGAACAGTGCTCTGCACACAGTAAGTGCTCAATAAATACGATTGAATGAATGAATGAATACAAGAAAATACAGTTGGGCACAGTCCCTGTCCTATATGGGGCTCACAGTCTCAACCCCTATTTTACAGATGAGGTAACTGAAGCACAGAGAAGTGAAGTGACTTACCCAAGGTCACATAACAGATAAGTGGTGGAGTAGAATTAGAACCCAGGTCCTTCTGACTCCCAGGCCCTTTATCTACTAGGCCATGCAGATTAAATGCAGGACCTTCAAATAGAGGAAAATGCAAGAAATCTCCTACCAGCCTTGTTGGTCTAAGCTCAACCATGTGCTTCCATGAAGCTTCTTCCTAGCAAAATTTTTCTTATGTCCTTGCATCTATACTATACTTTGTTTATGCACTCTTGGGCAGTTTCAGTTCCTGTCCAGCTATTACTTCAAGCTAGAGGCCAATCAACCAATAAACTGATCAATCATATTTATTGAGGGCTTACTGTGTGAGGAGCACTGTAATAAGCACTTGGGAAGAGTACAATACAATGGAGTTGGTAGACATTGGTAGACATGTTCTCTGCCCACGATGGGTTTATAGTGCAACTCAGTGCCTGATCTTATTAAGACTATAGTACTGAACATCCTGTTCACTCCCAGTTCAACTTTCAGACCAGTTCCACCAATGACCCCTTCACTCCATCTTAATTTTGTATCAAGGAGTAAACATGCGATCACTGACAGTGAGGTCTGGGAACGCAGTTGAGACCACCAGCATTAAAGTAATTCTTCATAATAATAATAATGATGGCATTTGTTTAGCACTTACTATGTGCAAAGCACTGTTCTAAGTGCTGGGGTAGATACAAGTAATAAGGGTGTCCCACGTAGGGCTCACAGGCTTCTTCCCCATTTAAGGCCCAAAGTCACCCAGCTGACAAGTGGCAGACATGGGATTAGAACCCACGACCTCTGACTCCTAAGCCCAGGCTCTTTCCACTAAACCAGCATTCCCTGGGCAGGACTGATGAAGAGAATAAATGATATGAGGCTACCCTTAAAGGCTTTAAGGTGGCTGAAAAGTAGAAACCTGAAATATGGAAAACAGAGAAACATTTTGGGAGCACACTGAGCCCCAAATAATGAGGAAGTGGAAATGGACGATTGGGAGGTGGTTGCAATCAGTCTCCCCGTAATCTCTTTGCCTGTCTCCTGAACCTTCTTCATCTTTTTCCTGATTCCCAGTTGTTACCCAGGGGATTTCCCATCTGCTCCTCTAACCCTTTCTCCTCTCATCACCTAAATCACTTGGTCCTACTCTCTTCCCCTTTATTGCTTCCATTTTCAACCTCTTTTTCTCTAATGGCTTCATCCATTTCTGCTTTCAAGCATGCTCTTGTCTCCTCCACACCAGAAAAATCCCTTTATCCCACAGCCCCTTATATTACCCCAAACTATCTGCTCCCATTCCTACCCAACCTTCCCAGAAATGGTCATATATACCTACTGCCTTTATTTGCTTTCCACCATCTCTCCACTTGACCCACTCAATCTGGTTTGCAGCTCCTTCATTCCACAGGAACACACTTTTTAATGACTTCCTTTTAGCCAAGTTCAGTGGGCTCTACTCTGTCCTAATCCTCCTTATATCTCAGTTATCTTGGACACTGCAGATCACACCTTGCTCCTTCATACACTATCAGGCTTTGGTATTGCTGATACTGTACTTCACCTGGCTCTCCTCCTACAACTCTGACCACTCTTTCTCAGTTATAATCACTGGCTCCTCTAATGTCTCCCAACCTCTAACTGTGGGTCTCCCACTGGTTTTTGTTTTGGGTCTCCTCCTCTTATCACTCTTCCTTTTATCCACTCATAATGCTTCATCTACCACCTCTATATACGTGACCTCTCAAGACATGATCTGTCATGTCACCTACAATCCTATTGGTCCTCTTGGCTCTGGGGCATCTCAATCAATCAACCCATCAGTGGTATTTACTGAGCATTTACTATGCAAAAAGCACTGTACTAAGCTCTTGGGAGAGTTCAATACAACAGAATTAGCAGGCACATTCCCTGCCTATAATAGTAATAATTATAATTGTGGTATTTGTTAAGCATCTACTATGTGCCAGGCACTATACTAAGCTTTGGAATGGGTATACACAAATTAGGTTGGATACAGTCCCTGTCCCATGTGAGGCTCACAGTCTCATGAGCTTACAAAGATTCCACCAGCACCTCAAACTCAACATGGGAAGGAGTATGGCCAAGTGGAAAGAGCATGGGTCTGGAAGTTGAAGGACTTGGGTTCTAATTCTGACTCTAACACATCTGCTGAGTGCCCTTGGGCAAGTTACTTAACTTCTCTGTGCCTCAGTTACCTCATCTAAAAAATGGGGATTAAATCCTATGTCCTCCTCCTTAGTCTGTGATGCAGGGACTGTAACCAACCTGATTAAAGGAAATTTTGGAATAATCGGGTACAGCGAATATTAGATAATAAGATTCAAGAAGCTACTTGTATCTTCCCAACTGCTTAGTACAATATTTGGCACATGATATGTGCTTAACAACAAGTACCTTTAAAAAATAACATGTTTATAGCATGTTCCGATAATTCCCTCTTAAACTCACTCGTTCTCCTAATTTTCCCATGTCAATTTCATATGGTCCTAACTGTCCCAGAATCCAATAACCTTGGGGTCACCCTCAAGCTCCTCACTGTCTTTCAGCACTTGTATTCAGTCAGTCAATCAACAGTATTTATTGAGCACTTACTATGTGTTGAACACCATACTAAGCACTTGGGAGAGTATAATACAACAGAGTTGGTAGACATGATCCTTGTCTACAGGGAGTTTACAGTTTAGTCCACCTATTACTAAACCCTGCCAAATTCTTCCTATACTTCCCAGATCCTTCCCTTATTCCCTTCCTAAACAGTTACTATTGTGTTCCAAGTCCATATCATATTAGGGAAGCAGCGTGGCTCGGTGAAAAGAGCACGGGCTTTGGAGTCAGAGGTCGTGGGTTCGAATCCCGATCCGCCACATGTCTGCTGTGTGATCTTGGGCAAGTCACTTAACTTCTCTAAGCCTCAGTTCCCTCATCTGTAAAATGGGGATTAAGACTGTGAGCCCCCCTGTGGGGCAACCGGTTCACCTTGTAACCTCCCCAGTGCTTAGAACAGTGCTCTGCACATAGTAAGCACTTAATAAATCCCATCATTATTATTATTATTGTTGTGGTTAGACTATTGTAGCAACCTCCTCAATGATCTTCCTGCCTCTAGCCTCCCCACCCCCAATCTCAGTTTCATAGTGAGGGGTCACTGAGGTGCAGCACATGCTTTTGTAATACTGTGTTACAAGGGATTCATTTGTTCAGGAAGGGCAGCTGGGGCAGACTCTGATATGGTCCTGCCTTGTCTCTCAATAATATTTATATGTGCCCAGAGGTCTTGGAAACAAAAGTGGACATAGGAGCCAGAGCCTGTCTTATAGAGGAAAGTGGAAAAAAATGCATTCTCATGGTAGACAGTTCCACCTCCCTGGATCATAGGAGGCAGACAGACATTCTTTCCTACTTTTCCCAGCTGCCATTTCCTGTGTAGCAGGGAGAGCAGCCCACTGAAATATTTGCCTTTATGGTGAATTTTCGTACCTCATTGTCCAAGTCAATCCAAGGCAGGATTTTACCATTCAGCCCAACTGATCACTTACTTTTTTTGACATTCAGGTTCAGTATACTCCTGCTTTTTCATTAGCCCCCTAATCTCTCTTGAAGAGCTGGAAAAATTTCCACATTTTTCAAATGCTTGCCTGGCAACATCACTTCACTTTGTCTCATGCACTTGCTTTTCCCAGACTCTGGTTTATATTGACTCTATTTCTCTAGATTCTCTTAGGACTGCACACTGTTACTGTCCTCTTTCCCCTTCCAAATCTACAACTGGGTCAGGGGCTTGCCTTTTCTGGGCTCGCAAGATCATGTGTTTGCCTGTCTCAGAAGCAAAATCCCTGGGCTGCAAGAACACTCTGTGCTCTGGCTATAATCTGGCTGAACTCCAATAAGAACAGCTGATGGGCTGAACTTCCCCACTGCAGTCCAAATCCCTGTGCCTGGAGTGGTATCCAGGCTTCTAAGAGACAGGGTAGGACCCCAGAATCCTGGCCCAAGGTGTGAAACCTCATGGGAAGATTCAAGCATTATTAGCAAGACCATTCCCCTTTTAGAGGACCCACTAAGACAGGCTGGAGAACTAAGCCCAAGCTTTCCAAGGGCTTGGAAACTAGGGCAGGAGTGCAGGTAGCCAGGATATGCTAGCCTCTTTGCTTCATGTCAACTCACCAAATAGTTCCTCCTGCCACAGAGGCAAATCTCTTCATCAGGTTGAGTACAAAAAATGGTTTGCTGTAGACAGTGACACATATACAATACTCCTTCTAACATCTGACCAGAGGTTTAAAGGAGCATTGAGCAAACACTCACTATTAAATCACTCTCTCTAGGTTCCTTTCATGGGTTTGAATAAGCTAATATCCTCTGTATGCCACTTGGACAGCAAAACCTGGAATTCTTTGATGATGGGATTGACAATGGGAATTGCACTAGATAACCAATGGAGCTTTCCAGGAGCTGATATGAAGTTGAAGGAAGCTAGCTAGGGATTCACCACCACACAAGCTCTGCAATTCAGAAAAAAATTATAATTTTAACGATCCATAATCTCTCCTTTTCCTTCCTGGCTGAGAAAAGGAAATGTTACTTGGGCATGAAGAAGGATTGTATTAGCCTGCTTTGGGAATACCCACGTGATGATTCCAAGGAGAATTCAAAGTAGAGTTATTTATTTATTTATTTATTATTTATTTATTTGTTTATTTTACTTATGGTCCCTGAACTAGAAGGGACCCTTGAGACCAATAGTTCATCATGAAGCAAAATGGGGAAGTGGGAAGAGCATAGGACTGAGTGTCAGGAGATCTGGGTTCGAATCCTTACTCTGCCACTGGGTAGGGAATGTGTCTGTTTATTGTTGTATTATTCTCTCCCAAGCACTTAATTCAGTGCTCTGCACACAATAAGCACTCAACAAATATGATTGATTGGTTGACTGACTAACTTTGGGCAAGTTATTTAATTCCTCTGGGCCTCAGGTTCCTCATCTGTAACATGGGGATAAAGTACATGTTCTCCCTCCCCCCACAGACTGTGAAACAGGGGCTATATCTTAATCTGATTAACTTGAGTCTACCTAGAGCTTAGTTCAGTGTTTGGCACATAATAAGAGCTTAACAAATATCACTATTATTATTATTATTATTGTTATTTTACCCAGGTGCATTACCTTGCATTTGCTCAGTCAGTCTGAAGCTCATCTGCCACCGTTCAACCTAATCCCTCAACTCTATGAGGCCTTTATGAGGTGTTCCTGGAATCTCTCCCCATTTGTATCACAACCAGGGAGAACGGTCATTTGCAAATTCGGAGATTTTACCGGCCACTCCCTCCTCACAATCATTCATTCATTCATTCAATCATATTTATTGAGTGCTTACTGTGTGCAGAGCACTGCACTAAGCGCTTGGGAAGTACAAGTTGGCAACATATAGAGACGGTCCCTACCCAACAGAGGGCTCACAGTCTAGAAGGGGGAGACAGACAACAAAACAAAACATATTAACAAAATAAAATAAATAGAATAAATATGTACAAGTAAAATAAATCAATAAATAGAGTAATAAATATGTACAAACATATATACATATATACAGGTGCTGTGGGGATGGGAAGGAGGTAAGGTGGGGGATGGGGAGGGGGAGGAGAGGGAGAGGGAGAAGGGGGCTCAGTCTGGGAGCTGACTAATGGAGCTTTATGAAGCTCCATTTATGAAGCTTCATTTATGAAGGTGGTAAAAACGACCTGTCTTAGCACAGATACCTCAGTGACCCATTATTTACACTACTCCATCCAGAAAGTGACCCCTTAACCTGGGCTTTTTTTTTTCCTATCTTTTACCAGGCTTCTATCCAGAGCCAAGCATTCTCTCTAATCCCATGGTTATTCACATTTATTCCTCTGGAGTGGGACTTTGTTTAAAACCTTTTGAATCAGTTGATCGGTGGTATTGATTGAATGCTTACTGTGTGCAAAACACTCTACAAAATGCTTGGGAGAGTACAGTATTTTGATGATTCTCAAATGGACATCTCCAGCCCTGAGCTTTCTCCTTCTCTGCAGTTTCGTATTTCCTCCTGCCTTCAAGACAACTCCACTAAATGGCACATCTCAAATTTAACACATCCAGAACAGAATTACTCATAATCCCACCCAAACCCTGCCCTCTCATTGGCTTTCCCATCACTGTAGAAAACATCACCAACCTCCCTGTCTCACAAGTCTGTAACCTCAGCATCATCCTCGACTCATCTCTCTCATGTAACACACCTTTTCAATGTCACCAGATCCTGTTGGTAAAACCTTCACAACATCATTAAAATCCACTCTTTTCCTCGCATACAAACTGCTACCATGTTAATCCAAGTACTTATCCTATCCTGCCTTGATTACTGCATCAGCCTCCCTGCTGACCTATACGCTTCCGGTCTCTCCCCACGTCAGTCTTTACTTCAATCTGAAAAAAATACCATTTTTCTACAAAAACATTCAGTCCATGTCCCCCACTCCTCAAGAACCTCCAGTGGTTGCCCATCCATCTCTGCATCAAACAGAAAAACCTTAGTATTGTCTTTAAAGCACTAAAGCACTTTTCCCCCTCCTACTTTACCTCTCTGATTTCATACTACAACCCAAACCACACACTTCACTCCTCCAAAGCCAACCAATTCATTGTACCTTGATCACATCTATCTCACTAATGATTCCTCTCTCACATCCTGTCTCTGTCCCGGAACTCCCTCCTCCTTAATATCTGCTGACAGATGCTTATTTTCCCCACCTTCAAAGACTTATTAAAAACACATCTCCAAAAGGCCTTCCCATAATAAGCCCTCACTTCCATTTTTCCCTCTTCCACTCCTTTATGCATCAATCTTGCATTTGGATTGGCACACTTTAAGCATGTCATTCTCAGCCCCAAAGAACTTCTGTACATATCTGTAATTCAATTAGTTTATATTAATGTCTGCCTCCTTCTAGGCAGGGAATGTTTACCAACTGTTATATTGTACTCTCCCAAGAGCTTAGTACAGTGCTCTACACACAGTATATACTCAGGAAATACTCTTAATTGATTGATTTGAAAAATCTAAATGAGTGTTCTTAAATATTTCCCATCACCTGCTTGTTTCACAATTTAAATAATTAGATAATGCAACCTCATGTTGGTTGACATAATCATGTTGGATGCCATGATTTCTCCTACAGGAACTTTTCCCCAGCAAGGGGTGTTTCTCCATTCTCATTGACCCTAAACCTAATTATTGATGCTATTAATTTGCCAAATATAGAAGTGAGAATCCTGGCCTGAAATTCTCAGTATTTCCTCTGAAATCCTTTTCATAGATAGGAATTATACAATGATAATAATAATAATAATAGTATTTGTTAAGCACTTACTATTTGCCAAGCACTGTTTTAAGCGCTGGTGTAGATACAAGGTAATCAGGTTGTCCCACGTGGGGCTCACAGTGTTAATCCCCATTTTCCAGATGAATAATGAGGCCCAGAGAAGTTAAGTGGCTTGACCAAAGTCACACAGCAGTCAAGTGGAGGAGTCTGATTTAGAACCCACGTCCTCTTACTACCAAGCCCGTGCTCTTTCTACTAAGCCATGGGAGGGCAAAACACCAGTCTTCCATTTCAGTGACTGTTTGTAGTTATAGGTCACACACTCTCATCAGGAATAATACAGCATCCCTTTCCAATTTTTCAATACTCTGCAGTGATCACTTTTCATTTCCATCATCATCACCGTCAATAGTATTGATTGAGCACTATTTGTGTGTTGAGCAATAATGAGTTCTCGTCTAGTTTATAAATTGTCCTAAAGCAACTGTTAGTAGCCATCAAGGGTGATCCAGTTCCTCTTATCAGTCTACAGAGAGAAAAGAAAAATCAATTTTCTATTTCTTGTATTGAATCCTGGAAGAGAATGCCAATCTTCAGAACCCCCGTCTTGTGCTTTATCCTCCAAACACAATATTACTCTGGAATTTATTCTTATTTGTCATCTGAAGTGCTTACCTTTTGATCTCTGGTTGCATTTAACTCCCTGGGAGAAAGCTGGCAGATTGAACAGTAGGTGCTCCTCTAATGAACTCCTCAATATGTTCACATAACTCAACACACTCCTTGAAAACATTTTGAGAGATTTAGAGATGATGCTTATTCCCTCTGCATCTTTCCCTCGTCACTCCTTTGAGCATAATGAGCCATTCACCAGCTGTTTCCAAGCAACATTTGAGAGGGTCAGCAATAATTCCAAGATGGTGTTTGAGCTACAGTGCTTCTTCTTTCTGCGTGATCATTGTGATGGACTAAATAGTCTTACCAAAAATAAAAACATAAATCTGGGCATTCATACGGAAAAGAACACGTTTGTGGACAAGCTGATGCAATATTTTAGACTTGTAATTATAGTATAATTTATATCTTAAGGTTGCAAGCAAAATTCCAATTTGTCCTACTTGTTGCTTCCTTTTACTTATTCCAGATCACTTAACATTTCCTCTTCAGGTAAAATGTCCTAAGCTCTTCTATTGCTGGAAGAGGCTTGACTAATCCTGAGTTTTAGCACTGAACTGTGATCCTGGCCCTTCCCCACCAGATACTTGTGGCTACTCTCCATATGCCTAGAGGAAGGCTCACAGGGTCCAGTATCGTGTGGTTCAAGAAAGCCCGCTGAATATATACAATTGGAAATCCTGCAGGGTGAACCACTGACTCTCACTTCCAAGCCCTTCTTCACCTTTTGTTTCCTTGGTTTCTGGTTGTCTGGTGTTTCTTTCTGAACTCAAAGAAAGTGATTTGTTGTCATCCAAAAGGCCCCCTACTCCACAGGAAGGCTCCTTCAAGCTCAAGGATGGAAGAGGAGGAGGAAGATGAGGACATAGTGGCTCAATGGAAAGAGCACAGGCTTGGAGGTCAGAGGTCATGGTTTCTAATCCTGGCTCTGCCAAATGTCAGCTGTGTGACTTTGGGCAAGTCACTTAACTTCTCTGTGTCTCAGTTACCTCATCTGTAAAATGGGGATTTTACAGTGCTTAAATGTAAAAGCGCTTAACAAATGCCATCATCATCATCATTAAGCGCTTACTATGTGCAGAGCACTGTTCTAAGCACTGGGGAGGCCACAAGGTGATGAGGTTGTCCCACGGGGGGGCTCACAGTCTTAATCCCCATTTTACAGATGAGGGAACTGAGGCACAGAGAAGTCAAGCAACTTGTCCAAAGTCACACAGCTGACAACCGGCGGAGCCGGGGTTTGAACCCATGACCTCTGACTCCAAAGCCTGTGCTCTTTCCATTGAGCCACGTGTACTCTCCCAGGCACTTAGTACAGTGCTCTGCACAAATGCCATTATTATTATTATTATTATCATGAGGAGAAGGAGGAGGAAAAGGAGGAGGATGAGGTGGAGGTGAAGGAGGAGGGAAGCAGTATGGCTTAGTGGAAAGAGCATGGGACTTGGAGTCAGAGGACCTGGGCTCTAATCCTGTCTCTGACACATGTCTGCTGTTTGACCTGGGGCAAGTCACTAAACATCACTGTGCCTCAGGTACCCCATCTGTGAAATGGAAATTAAATCCTACTCCCTCTTAGACTCTGAGCTCTATGTGGGACAGGGATTCTGTCCAACGTCATTAATTTGTATCTTCTCCAGCCTTTAGAACAGTGCCTGGTACAGAGTAAACGCTTAACAAGTACCATTAAAAATATTATAGTAGCAGTAGTAGTAATAATAATATTTATTTGGTGCTTGATTTATGCAGAGTATTGTAGTGAATGCTGAGAAAATTACCCAGGTGAAGATTAGACATAGTCCCTGGCCCTCAAGTGTCAAAGAGTTTAAGAATAAAAGGGTTGGGGGCAGACACTTAGGAAGGATGAAATAATGAAACTGTACAAACAATATAAAGGCAAGGACAAGAGAGACAGAGCACTGTGGCTGGAGGAGCAGAGTTCCTGAGTACAATAGCCCCAGCTTTCACCCCAGTGGTCTCCAACCCAGAGCCAGGCACAGCCTTCCCCAGTGTTCTGAAGGCTGAGGTGGCTTGCTGTGGAGAAGGCAGTGAAGTGGAGGGCTCTCTCTTACCTGACAGGCTCCGGCAATTTCTTGAAGGGGAATTTGCTGTAGCCACTTCCCTTCCCACCCGGCTGAAGAAGAAAGTGAGCCTTTTAAATGTGTTTAGGGTCATATTTCATGGCTCCTAGCCCAAGGAAAGCATTCAGTTTTGCCTTTATTTCCCTCATTTATTTGATGCTTGGGGCTTTGTAATTAGGTTTGCTTTTCTTTGCTTTATTTCAGCTTCAAAGGATGTAAGCAATGGCTGTCTGAGTTTTACTCCAGACCATAATTATGCCGTGAAATTCTCATTAGCAAGAGGGGTTTTTGCTTTCCGCTTCATTTTAGCCCTTCCACCAGTTCAGGTATAGAGTTCTGACTCTGGGCGGGGCTTTTGAGAACAGCCGAGGGATTCGAGTATTTGACTTAGTTGTAGAGACTTGGTTGATTGGTTTAAGAGTGGGGTCAGGAAATTGGATTCAGTTTATCAAAATACAACCACATGGCATCTGTAAAGGGAGACCAGATTTTATGTCATTAATATAGGCAGCTAGCAAAATGTCATACAGTGAAACATCACAGTCATTTTCATTTCAGTTAATAGTATGGTCTTTATTAAGGCTAATTGATGAGTAAAAGCACTCGGCTAAACCCTGGGGGGTAACTGATAATCAGATTGAACATATATACAGGTGCTGTGGGAAGGAGAAGGAGGTAGGGTGGGGGGGGATGGTGAGGAGGAGAGGAAAATTGCAGGCTTAGAGGGAGCTGGGAGAATTTTCGTGAAGTATCTCTCCAACATGGCACCCCCACCGACTTAAACCTGTCTGTTCAAGTGTGCTGCAGAGTGTCTTTGCTGTAACCTTGATGTCTCCATCCCAGCTTTGACTGGTTACTCTGGGAGGATTGCAGCTGGAAAATTGCTGATTCTCCAGTGCACTTCTTACCTACTCAGCATTGTATCTCAGCAAACCCAAAACATAGATTTGATTAGAGAAGCAGCGTGGCTCAATGGAAAGAGCCCGGGCTTGGGCGTCAGAAGTCATGGGTTCTAATCCTGGCTCCACCGCTTGTCAGCTGTGTGACCTTGGGCAAGTCATTTAACTTCTCTGTGCCTCAGTGACCTCATCTGTAAAATGGGGATTAAGACTGTGAGCCCCATATGGGACAACCTGATTACCTTGTATCCCCCAGCACTTAGAATAGTGCTTTGCACATAGTAAGTGCTTAACAAATACTATTATTATTATTATTATTATTGTCAATGAAAGTCTTCACAAATTCCAAGAGAGGAAATCCACAGATAAGACTGCATCAGCAGGTGCTTGATGAATGGCACCAAGGCTAATGAAAGTGGAAATCTTTGCTCAAATTTTGAGAATCCAGTTTTTTGTGGTATTAGTTAAGCACTTATTATCGGTGAAGCACTGTTCTAAGTGCTGGGGTAGACACAAGTCGATTTGACTGGATATAGTCCCTGTCCTACATGGGGCTCACAATCAAGTGGGAGGGAAAACAAGGTTCGAATCCCCATTTTGCAGCTGAGGAAACTGAGGAACAGAGAAGTTATATGACTTGCCCAATGTCAGGCAGCAGGCAAGTAGCTGAGTGGGATTAGAACCCAAGTCCTCTGATTCCCATGTCCATGTTTTTTCCACTAAACCACATCAATTCCCAGGCCACACTGTTTTTTATTTTCTCAGGAGTCTGAATTTTTGTTGTTCATCATTATTTTCAGTTCAAGAAGTGACGGAACCAGGGAAGTTCCCTTTTGGACAGATCCTTCCTGTCTAGCATAGAGCGAATATCAGGTATAAGAATAGGTATTAGTATCATGTGTATTTCTAGTACAGACCAGGTACATATTCTCTAATATTCAATATTCTATCTTTTTTATGATATTTGGTAAGGGCTTAGTAGGTGCCAGGCTCTGTACTAAGTGCTGGGGTAGATACAAGCCAATAGGTTGGACACAGTCTATGTCCCACATGGGGCTCGGAGTCTTAATCCCCATTTTATGTTTAAGGGAACTTAAGCACAGAGAAGTGAAGTGACTTGCCCAAGATCACACAGCAGAAAATTGTTGGAGGCAGAATTAGAACCCAGGCCCTTTTGAATCCCATGACCCAGGAGCTCTCCACTAGGACATGCTGCTTCTCAGATACTGCTTAAAACTTCTGAACTGAGAAGGGGGAGCAGAACCTGCACCCCTTCCTGTTGGAATGTACCTTTGACTTCAGGAAATGACAAGGCGTTTCCACGAGTTTAAGTAGAACAGTGACATCTAGTGTCCGAGTGCTACCTCGTGCCCGCACACTATCCCATTGCTAGCACATCAGTTCAGAAATAGTTCACTGGATGACAAACAGGAGATGTTAAATGCAAGATTACATCATCCTTGAAATGCTGAAACACTATAATGCCCGAAACTAGGGGAGGCTTGGAGGATGAGCCAAGCTACAAGGAATCCTGGGAGCTAAAGTAATAATAACAATGATGATGATGATATTTGTTTAGCACTTACTATGTGTCAAGCACTGTTCTAAGTGCTGGGGGAGATACAAGGTTAACAGGCTGTCCCAGGTTGCGCTCACAGTTTTAATCCCCCTTTTACAGATGAGATAACTGAGGCACAGATAGATTAAATTTCTAGACTGTGAGCCCACAGTTGGGTAGGGACCGTCTCTATATGTTGCCAACTTGTACTTCCCAAGCGCTTAATACAGTGCTCTGCAACAGTAAGTGCTCAATAAATAAGACTGAATGAATGAATGAACGAATGAAAGTGACTTGCCCAAAGTCCCACAGCTGCCGTGGCGGAGTCAGAATTAGAACCCGCAACTTCTGACTCCCAAGCCCATGCTCTTTCCACTAAGCCACCCTGCTTCTAAGCTCTAGACTGTCAGCTCCTTGTGGGCAGGGATTTAATCTACCAACTCTATTTTATTGTACTTTCCCAAGTCCTTAGTACAGTGCTCTGCACACAGTAAGCACTCAATTAATACCTTAGATTGATTAATTTTAGGAAACTTTTCACATCCAGGTGATGGGGATGACATCTACATATATTTGTAATTCAACACTGAAAGTAAAGACCTGCATACTCTGAATACAGTAGCTGTTCAATGAATACTGATGGTGATAATGATGTTGATATCGATGATGATGATGTTGATGATGATGATGATGATGAGAAGCAGCATGGCTCAGTGGAAGGAGCATGGGCTTTGGAGTCAGAGGTCATGGGTTCAAATCCCGGCTCCACCAATTGTCAGCTGTGTGACTTTGGGCAAGTCACTCAACTTCTCTGGGCCTCAGTTCCCTCATCTGTAAAATGGGGATTAAGGCTGTGAACCCCCCATGGGACAACCTGATTGCCTTGTAACCTCCCCAGTGCTTCGAACAGTGCTTTGCACATAGTAAGTGTGACTTCTAGACTGTGAGCCCGCTGTTGGGTAGGGACCTCGATTTCTATATGTTGCCAACTTGTACTTCCCAAGCGCTTAGTACAGTGCTTTGCACACAGTAAGCACTGAATAAATATGATTGAATGAATGAATAAGTGCTTAATTAATGCCATTATGATGATGATGATGATGATGATGATGATGATGATGATGACGACAGATCATAATAGAAAATTTTTCCAAACCAGAGACTCTGGCCAGTATCCAGATGGGGAGATCTTATTAGAAAATGTATTTTAATAAAAGCTAGAAATGACTCAGTTATCACTAGCCTGACTCTTTTTCAGAAATTGATGCTATTTTTCCTTCATTTCTCTTTCTTAGAAGAAACCACAGTTTCTAGGGCCATTTCTAATAAATTCCATTGATTGATTGATTGATTCCTTGGAGACTCAGAGCCGATCAATCAGTGGTATTTATTGAGCACCAGTACAATATAATGGAGGTGATAGACACATTCCCTGCCAACAATGAGCATACATACAATATAGAGTCAGTGTGGGGTGTGCAATAAGGGGGATACAATTCTTCCCCAGGTGCTTCAAGGACATATAATAATAATAATAATAATGGCATTTATTAAGCACTTACTATGTGCAAAGCACTGTTCTAAGCACTGGAGAGGTAACAAGGTGATCATCTTGTCCACGGGGGGCTCACATGGCAATAATCACTCAGTCCTAGAAGTAACGTGACTTCTAAGATACCTTAGAAGAAGAGAATTCACCTTCAGGATCAGCCACACCCCGGGTGACTGTCCACTACCATGACCACTGGTTGGAATCGTAACTGTGGTACTAGTTAAGCCAGTAGGTACCAAGCACTGTACTGAGAGGATACAAAATCATCAGGTTGGCACATTTCCTGTCCCACAGTCTAAGTAGAAGGGAGAAAAAGTATTCAATCCACATTTTACAGATGAGAAAAGTGAAGCACAGAGAAGTTAGGTGGCTTGTGCCAGGTAATGTAGCAGGTAAGTGGCAGATGGGGGAATTGAAACAGAGGTCCTATAAATCCGGAACTTGTTCTCTTTACTCTAGGCCACCCTACTTCTGAATGTTTCTAAGCTCTATGCTGCAGTAGCCCAGATTTCACCTTGCCCTCCCTGGCAGAAAGGATACAGGCAGCCTCGGCATGAGGTCTCCTCAAAACACGGAACTTGGGGAAGACCGTGGTGACTGCTGCGGTTGCAGCAATAACTGTGGCTGTGATCTTTGAACTCTAAGCCATGAGATGCCTAAAACTCTGCTCCTCCAGCCACAGTCCTCTTCTGTTTCTTTCCATTCTCTGCATTTGTCCTTGTCTTTCATGTTGTTTTAGCTCATTCATTCATTCAATCATATTTCTTGAGCACTTTCTGTGTGCAAAGCACTATAGTCAGTGCTTGGGAGAGTACAATATGACAATAAACAGACACATTGTCTGCAACAAGCTCATTATTTCATTTCTTATTATATGTCTTTCACCAGTCCCACCGTCTCCATTTCATTCTGAAGCTGTGAGCCTCTTAAGGGCCAGGGAATATTTAAATATCACCTGTGTATTCTTTCCTAGGGCTTAGCATAATGCTTTGCACACATCTCTGCTCTTTTTCCTGCTACCCACAGCCATTACACAGCAAAGTGGGGAAACTCAAGACTGAGAACATCAGGACCTCTTGCTAGGCCAGCCCAGTTAATATTAACTAGTTGGACTATCCTGGGAATACCCCTGTCCTCGCCTTTATGATCTTTAATTCCAAAAGGGATTAAAGGAACATTGAGGATCCATCAAAATTAGAATCTCTCTCAAGAAATCCCTAGAATTTATATTATTTTCAGTTTGGAGTTGAGAAAAAAGATGTTCTCCCTGACTCTCTGAACAATATGACCCAAGACATGGTCATGAATCTCTCTTAGTAAGACAGGTATTTTAGCCCAGAAACCCACTGTCTTTCACTGGTTATTTCTCTTCATGATTTTCTTCCCCCAGAGAAGTACTGCCAAGCTATTTGATGTTCATGTGCTCCCTAAAGTCTCCAAGGTTGGGGGGGCTAGGAAAATGGGATGGGAAGTCAGAAAGCCCAAAGACAAATATGTAGTTCAGGTTCATGACTGCAATATCTTCGATTTCATCGGTTGTCCATAGAGCCCATGGATTTACGAGCTGTCAAACAGTTACCCAGGAGATCTGTCATTTCATGCCTCAGGACTTCAGGACCCTCAGTCTTCCAATCCTGGGTGGTCTCTGCCATCACAATGCTTTCCTTGAATTAAAACTGGAGGATTTCCCTCTCTCAGTCACTTGCCTCTGTGAGACCGAAAAGCGGTCTGTCTCCAAGAAAGGAGTCCAGGATGGATAAAGGAGACACAAAGCCGGAGGGAGGTCCGCTTCTCAGACAGTGGGGAGAAAGGGAGGGGTAGAAAGAGGTAGGAGCCACTAGCAATGACTTTTCTATTATCAATCATTTTTTTGCTGAATCCCATTGCCTAATCAACCAGCACTGGGTTTCCATTCATTCATTCATTCATTCAGTTGAATTTATTGAGCGCTTACTATGTGCAGAACACTGTACTAAGCACTTGGGAGGGTACAATATAACAATACACTGACACATTCCCTGCCCACAACATGCTTACAGCCTAGAGGGGAAGACAGACATTCAGATAGATAAATCACTGATATGTATGTAAGTGCTGTGGGGCTGGGAGGGAGGATGAATAAAGTGAGCAAGTTAGGGGGATGGAGAAGAGAATTAGAGAAGAGGAAAGAGGGACTTAGAGAAGGATTCTTTGAGAGACGTGTCTTCAGTAAGGCTTTGAAGGGGGAGAGAGTAATTGTCTGTTGTATTTGAGGAAGGAGGATGCTCCAGACCAGAGGGAGGATGGGGAAGAGGGGTGGGCGGTGAGATAGACCGAGATCGAGGTACATTGAGAAGGTTAGCATTAGAGGAGCAAAGTGTGAGGGCTGAGTTGTAGGAGACTACCGAGTTGAGGTGGGAGGGGTAAGGTGACTGAGTGCTTTAAAGCCAATGGTGAGGAGTTTTTGTTTGATGAGGAGGTGGATGGGCAACGACAGGAGTTTCTTGATCAGTGGAGAAATGTGTCCTGAATGTTTCTGCAGAAACATGATCTGGGCAGCAGAGTGAATTATGGACTGGAGTGGGGAGAGACAGGATGCTGGGAGGTCAGCAATCAAGGCAGCAGAGGATACATCACTGTATTTATGTGGTAGCAGTTTGGATGGAGAGGAAAGGGCAGATTTTAACAATGTTGTGAAGGTGGAACTGACAGGATTTAGTGATGGATTGAATATGTGGGTTAATAATAATGGTAATAATAATGGCATTTATTAAGTGCTTACTATGTGCAAAGCACTGTTCTAAGCACTGGGGAGGTTACAAGATGATCAGGTTGTCCCACGGGGGGCTCACAGTTTTAATCCCCATTTTACAGATGAGGTCACTGAGGCCCAGAGAAGTTAAGTGACTTGCCCAAAGTCACACAGCTGACAATTGGCGGAGCTGGGATTTGAACCCACGATCTCTGACTCCAAAGCCCAGGCTCTTTCCATTGAGCCATGCTGCTTCTCATGAATGAGAGAGAGGGTTGAATGAGAGAGAGGAGTCAAGGCTAATGCCAAGGTTACAGGCTTGTGAGGCAGGAAGGATGGTGATGCCATCTACAGTGATGGGAAAGTCAGCAGGAGGACAGAGTTTGGGAGGGAAGATAAGTTCTGTTTTGGACACGTTAAGCTTGAGTTGACGGGAGGACATCTAAGTAGAGATGTCTTCCACTGTGGGTAAACCACTGTACTAAGCACTTAGGGAGCATTGTACTAAGCTCTTAATTAATTGGGGGAGCATAGCAAAATAGGACACATGTTTTTTGTCCTCAAGGAGCTTGCAATCTGGAGATGGGGAGGGACAGATAAATAGAGTGTATGTATAATAGGAAGTAATTCTAGTAGATCAGAATGGAATAGCAGGATAAAAAATTGAATCTACAAATGGAAGATTAAAATGTAAAGATCATTTAAAATGTACATCTATTTAGAAATATATATGTGTGTGTGTGTATACATATACGCATATATGTATATATGTGTGCATAACATATAATATAAAAATATATATAACATACATATAATAATGGATGCCATTCACTCATTCATTCAATCATATTTTTTGAGTGCTTACTGTGTGCAGAACACTGTTTTGTTTTGTTGGTCATTGCCACCAAAAAAATAGACTACTTAACTACTAAAGGTTTTCCTGAGAAGCACCATGGCCCAGTGGATAAAACATGGGCCTGGAAGTCAAAATAATAATTGTGGCTTTTTGTTAAGTACTTATTGTGTGCCAGGCACTATATTAAGCCCTGGAGTGGATACAAGTAAATCAGGTTGGGTTCTAGTCACAGCTCTGCCATTTGTCTGCTGAGAGACCTTGGGCAAGTCACTTAACTTCTCTGGCCTCAGTTACCTCATCTGTAAAATGGGGATTAAGACTATGAGTCCCATGTAGGACATGGACTATGTCCCACCTGATTAGTTTGTATCTACCCCAGGGCTTAGAACAGTGCCTGGCACTTAGTAAGTGCTTAACAAATATGATAAAAAAAAGGATAACTGATGGATGCAGGATAACTATGATGTTGTGAATTCACTGGGGGATACTTTCAGAAGGAGGTGAAATTTTAGGAGGATTTTGAAGAAGAGGAGAGCCATGTTAGGTTAATTTGGTGGAGGGAGTTCCAGGCTCACTCAGTGTGAGTGAGGAGACAGAGACAGGAGAGTCATGAGCTAGGTACAGTTAGAATGCGTGCTTGGACGGAAATGTAAGTACTCACTGGGGAGGAGCAAGGGAGGGGAACCAATAAGTAAAACAGGGAGATTAGGTAGAGAGCCTTGAAGACACTTGGGATGAATTTTTGCTTGATTTGGGAGCTGATAGAAGAAGTTTTGGAGGAGTGGAACAAAATGAACTATGGATTGGAAGAGGAAAATGTTGGAGGTAGAGAGGAAGCTGACACAAAAGTTTAAGCAGAGATTGTTTCAGGGTTGGAGTGGAGAGGATGGGCCAAATTTGCAAAATATTCTGTAGGAAGAACCCCAGGATTTGGCAGCAGATTGAATATGAAAGGTGAAAAGCAGTAAAATGTTGAGGATGATACCAAGGTTGCAGGCCTCTGGACAGGGAAATAAAGAAGTGGAGTGAAAAAAATGATTCTAGTGATAGTGGTTTGTTTAGTGCCACTAATGGTCTCTTACCTGTGCCACTCATGGTGCCTCTGGACAAGTACTGGAAAAAAGTAATATTTTAGAGGATGACTATGGGAGGGGTGAGTTCATGTGTTAAAAATGAATGGGGTACAATGACAGCAAGACTTCTGCAGTGCAAGAAAAAGACATTAAAACAGAAATATTTCCAACAGGTTGGTTCAAGTGTGAGGTAAAGGATATTGCTCTGTTTAAAATGGCCGGTTGGAATGTAAATTGTCCTTCCTGCACACACTGTCTCTCTGTACAATCCACATTATTATTATTACCTGGATTTGAGTTAAAATGGAGGAGATGGACACAACTACTAGAATAAATTGGAGGAGTTCAAGCTGCAATCAAACAGTCATTACTAGCTTTTATATACTTCTCTTCCTCCCTTCAAGGCCCTACTGAGAGCTCACCTACTCCAGGAGGCCTTCCCAGACTGAGCCCCTTCCTTCCTCTCCCCCTCGTCCCCTCTCCATCCCCCCATCTTACCTCCTTTCCTTCCCCACAGCACCTGTATATATGTATATATGTTTGTACATATTTATTACTCTATTTATTTATTTATTTATTTTACTTGTACATATCTATTCTATTTATTTTATTTTGTTAGTATGGTTGGTTTTGTTCTTTGTCTCCCCCTTTTAGACTGTGAGCCCACTGTTGGGTAGGGACTGTCTCTATATGTTGCCAACTTGTACTTCCCAAGCACTTAGTACAGTGCTCTGCACACACAGTAAGTGCTCAATAAATACAATTGATTGATTGATTGATTGATTCTTATACCCTTCTTCAGCACTTTTGCAAATATGTTTATTCAGCAATGTATTCAATTTTTTATTTTGATTACTCTATTTGTATGTATTTCATGTCCATCTCCTCTGTTAGAGTATAAGCAACTTTTTGAGCACTTAGTGGGTGCTCCGTAAGTGCTAT
This sequence comes from Tachyglossus aculeatus, assembly GCF_015852505.1. NCBI lineage: Eukaryota > Metazoa > Chordata > Mammalia > Monotremata > Tachyglossidae > Tachyglossus > Tachyglossus aculeatus. The sequence goes on from NC_052072.1 coordinate 60,869,773, forward strand.
TACTGCTACCTCATCTCCTACATTAGCTGTTACAATTGCTACTACTACTATTACTACTACTACAATCATCATCATTATTATTTATTACTTTGATGGGTTTTAGTCCCCATCATGACTAGTGTGGCCCCAGTGTAGACCAAATAAACATAACACAAGGCCCAGACATTTTAATTCATACAAGAAAATGGATTAAAAAGCATTTAACTAAAGATGGTCGTGATCTTCATTATGATCCCAGACATTTCCAAAAACATCTACAGGGCGTGAAGAACGAAAGGTATCCTGTATAGATTATCCAGAAAGAAAAATCAGACTATAATTACAACATCATGGAAACAGAATTCAACAATTAAAAATATTACCAATGCAAGTTTATGAGTTATCCCTTAGTGTCTGGGCAGGGGACAGTCCTTAGCAATGATAGCTTCTGAGACAAAACTGTCCTGCCAAAACTTTCCATATGTCCCAAATGTTGTAACTGTAACTTCTGCCTGGACAGCTTTTCTGTGGTGGGTGTTGGTGACTTTTTCTTCAAGCACGCCTGGCAGCTTGAAGAGGCTGCTGGAGAGGCTGGTTGCTTCTGCCCCAAGAAGCCTCAGAGGAAATGTGGTAGAATTAAACATCAGAATCAAACAACAGCACTACATCAAAGGAACAAAATCCAAATCTAGGGATAAAATGCATCCTTCTCCTGCCCTAGACTTCTCCTGCCCTCGGGTTTCTAAAGGTTTCAGTAGCTTCTCAATTGGTCTATGGATTTTCCTGCAAATCCTTTCACTCAGTCTCTTCACTGCCAAGTGCTCTTTTCTGCCCAATAAAGCTTCCCTAGAGCTCTTCATCTCGTCATTTTGGCAAAGGTCTTGAACATTTTGCTCTCCTTTTCCTGGGTCCCAGCTTCCCAATCCAATTCCTCAGTCAATGGGAATGTCACAGCTGTGAGGACCTCAGCTTTTCCTGGGCACCCTCTCCTTTTACCTGTTCGTCCCAAGGTAACCTTCCAACTGTATTCTGCTCTGAATTGCCTACAAGTCTCTCCCTCTCCCAAAGTAGCAGAATACAGCCCTCTCCATATTAGAAGCCCTACTAAAGTTCCACCTACCTAAATAACCTTTCCCCGGTTCATTCCTTGCTGCAATTTAGAGGTAGTGACCTCCAAATGGACTTCAGGCCTCCTCTTCCAGCAGCAGGGATCCTTCGGCATTATCTCACAGAACTGCTCAAATCTTGCAGAACACTTATTCCAGGCTAAAGGTAAGCAGAATTTAGTCTCAAGAGATCTCATTCGACCCACATATCTCTCCAAGACAAGTTTTCCTGTTTCTATCTAGATGACTCTAAGGTCTGTGTTTCTGAATTGAATGCAAATGTAAACACACGCTGCATTTGTTTTACTGATCAAACAGTATCCTTGAGCTGGCATTCTTCAGCAGAACATTTCATGTCACTAGCTTTAACATGTAGCAGCAGTACATTCTGGGTGAAAGGCAGAAGAGTGAGAAGAGAAGAGGTGGCATGTATTGGGCAATGGGCAAAATATTTGGCTCAGCACATCGGTCAATCAATCAATCAAATATAGTCACTGAGTGCTTACTATGTGCAGAGTCTTAGTAGAAAGTGACTGGGGGAGTTAAAAAAGCAGAGTTGGTAGATACATTCCTTCTCAACTAAGAGCTTACACTCTAAAGGGGACCTTGATGAGGATGGGAAACACAACTAAGGGAATCATCAATTCTCTTTCATCGTCATCATCATTATAATCACCCTTATCATCACTGCACAGTCAGTGAAGTTCTGGAACAAAATCAGTCTCCTTGCGTCAAAGTCATGAGAATGATGAAACTCGTGAAACTGCTTGAGACTTTAAAAGTACTTATTCAGCTTAACCCCTCTTATCTTACCTTACTGATTTCTTATTACAGCCCAGCCCACACACTTTACTCCTCTAGAGCCAGCTTACTCACTGTGCCTCGATTTTGTCCATCTTGTTGCTTACACCTGTCCCACATCCTTCCTCTGGCCTGGATATCCCTTTTGCTGCCAGACCAGCAATCTCTCTCCACTCGCAGCATTTATTAAGGTCCTATCTCAACCAAGAGGCCTTCCCTGGTTTAGCCCTCTTTCCCCCTCTGCTCTCTCTCCCTTCTGTGTCATCTATGCACTTGAATCCTTGCCCTTTGGACTTTTGGTATTCACCGCACCGTCACAGCACTTATGTGTACATTTAATCAATCAATCAGTCATATTTATTGAGTTCTTACTGTATGCACTGTACTAATTGTTTGGGAGAGTACAATATAACAGAGTTAGTAGACACTTTCCCTGCCCACATATTCATAAAGTATTTATTTATATTAATATTTGTCTTTCTTCTAGACTGTAATCTTGTGGGCAGAGAATGTGTCTACCAACTCTGTTGTAGTCAATCATGGCAATCTTTGAGCACTTACTGTGTGCAGAGTACTTTCCTAAGTGCTTGGGAGAGTATACCATAACAGAGTTGGTAGACATGTTCCCTGCCCACAAGGAGCTTACAGTCTGGAGGAAAAGACAGACAGTAATATAATTAAATACATTACAGATATGTACATACATGCTGTGGGTCTGAGAGTGGGTGAATAAAGGGTGAAAAGACAAGTACAAGGGCAATGCTGAAGGGAGTGGGAGTAGTGGAAATGAAGGCTTAGTCAGGGAAGGCCTCTTGGAGGAAATGTGCTTTAGATAAGTTTTTGTATTGCAGTCTTCCAAGTGCTTAGAACAGTCTCTTCACACAGTAAGCACTCAATAAATATCATTGATTGATTGAATGATTGATTCACTTTCATTAGAAGGCCCAGCTCTCCCAGCCATGTAAAAATATTGGACAGTGTAACAGCTTTATAGACTTTTAACTTGGTAGGGATTTGATGTTCTGTTGTTCCTAAGCTGTCAATCTGTCAAAAGCCATTATGGTCTTTTACAATCTGTTTAAATTACAATCATGATGGTAATTAATAAGTCCTTATTTTGTAGTAAGTGCCATGCTCAGCTCTGGGGTAGATACACAAGAATCAGATCAAGCACAGTCCCTGCTCCATGTAGGACACACAGTAAAACAGGGATAGAGGATAAACATTTTATTCCCATTTTACATAGGAGAAAACAGGCACATAGAAGTTAAATGGCTTCTCCAAGGTCCCAGAAGGCAAGTGGTGGAGTCAGGATTATAACTCAGGTCTCCTAATATTCAGTTTGATGTTTTTTCCACAAGGCCACACTGATGCTTTTTGTCTGTCAGCGCATTATTGGATAGTCCTCTGTCTTCCAGACTGTAAGCTCATTGTGGGCAGGGAATGTTTCTGTTATATTGTTGTATTGTACTCTCCCAAGTACTTAGTACAGTGCTCTACACACAGTAAGTGCTCAGTGAATACAGTTGACTGACTAACTGACTGATTAGGTAGCAGAACCTGGTGACAGCATTAGGTTTTGCATGACTAATGAGAATCTTTGTTAGTGCGTAGTCAGATACATAATTTGAAAGGTTTTTTTCAGATTTATTTTGGCACATAGATTTGAAAAATGTTTAATAATCATGTCTTCTTGTAAACGCCCCATCAAATGTCCAGTCTTGATTCACAAGAAGCAGCATTGCCTAGTGGATAGAACATGGGCTTGGGAGCCAGAAGGATGTGGGTTTTATTCCTGGCTCTGCCACTTGTCTGGTGTGTGACCTTGGGGAAGTCACTTAACTTCTCTATGCCTCTGTTCCCTCATCTGTAAAGTGGGGATATGGACTGTGTCCAACCTAATTAGCTTGAATCTACCTCAGTGCTTAGTACAGTGCCTGGCACACAGTAAGCGCTAAACAAATGCCACAACAGTGGGAAAAAATAACCCTGAGTGCCTTTTGTAATAGCAGTCATGGCTGCGCTTATACCTGTTTAACATTTCATTGCTATGTATCACATAATATAGTGGGGAAAAAAATGGTGTCTTTTTGTTACCAAATGGTTAGACTTTCATAGACTAATGGGTAGATTTATACATCATCATGTATGAACTGATCTGTGGGTGGCTGGAAAAATATCTTCATGCTAAACAAGCATGGAGGGTATAATTCTGGCCTTAAGATTCACATGAGCTTAACTTCCACTTCTTTGCCAGAACTCTTCCCTCAGGGCTCATCCTCAAAAAATTTGCCTGAAAATCTTTCCATCCTTTCACTTCTCCTTATTGTTCCCAAAGTGAGTGGGGAAGGAAGCACTTTGTTCCCATCAAGCAAGTGGACCATGTTTTCTGGAATACCTTCACAGGAGTCTCGGACCACCTTCACCTTTACTTCCATTCATTTCCCAGAATGTTCTGTGTTGGGATAGATTCCAGTTTAGATTCCCTCAGAGCCTAGCCTTTCAAACTTACTTTCAAATTTACTTGCCAGTTCCTCCTTTTCTCTGCCCCAAATGCCTCTATTTGCAGCAATGTAAATGTGGATTACAACCAATGCTAAATATATATATGTGTGTGTATATATATATATGTATATATGTGTATATAATATATATATGTATATATATATATATATATATATATATATATATGTATACATAATTAACCACCAGGGGCTCCTGTTGCTATTGGGGCTAGTGGGTTGCATTGGTGAGCCAGCAGGATCTCTGAAGTTGGAGAGAGTGACCAGCCTGATACTGAACACGATTCCAGACACACAGCCTCAGGTTTTGGAAGGTCACTTCTCCTGCAAGAAGCCTTCTCCAATTCAGCCTGCTTTTCCCTGGCTCCCTCTTTCTTCTGGGTCATCCATACACTTGATCTGTTACCTTTGGGCAATTGATATTTGTCCCACTCTCAACTCCCCAGCATTTATGTGCATATTTTTAAATTTTATAATCTAAATTATTCATTTATATTAATGTCTGTCTCCCCTCTAGACTGTAAATTTGTTGTAGGCAAGGAATGTGTCTGCAAACTCTGTTGTATTGCATTCTTCCAAGCATTTAGTACAGTGCTCTGCACATAAGTGCTCAATAAGTACCATTGATTGATTGATTGAGTGAGTGAATGAAATGAAAGAGGGTGGGCTGCAACTGCTGGGGACCAAAGAAACAACAAACAGTAGTATCTCAGGGAGTGTCCATGCAGCACAATTTGCCTCCACCACTTTCACTCCCCCATACCACCTGATATGGCACTTATTTCTATACAATCCTATATTAGACTATACAATCCAATCAGTTCCAGTGTTTACTATCTGTAAACCCACCAAGCATAGTGATAGTTCTGAAGGAATTTAGATGGGATATTTTAAAATGTGTAGCCTCTCTTCACAAACAGCCACTTTACTGGGGATTGACTTTTGATTAACAGATTAATAATGACAATTTAACAAGTGCTTAGTATAATAGCAATAATAATAATAATTGTGACATTTTTTTAAGCACTTACTATGTGCCAGGCAGTATACTAAATGCCGGGGTAGATACCAGGTGATTGGATTAGTCACAGTCCTTCTCCCTCATGGGGCTCACAGTCTTCATCCCTATTTTACCGATGAGGTAACTGAAGCACAGAAAAGTAAAGTGACTTGCCCAAGATCACACAGCAGACTAGTGGGAGAGCCAGGATTAGAACCCAGATCCTTCTGACTCCCAGGCCCATGTTCTATCCACTAGGCCATGCTGCTTCAACTATAATAATAATGATGGCATTTATTAAGCGCTTACCATGTGCAAAGCACTGTTCTAAGCGCTGGGGAGGTTACAAGGTGATCAGGTTGTCCCATGGGGGGCTCACAGTCTTAATCCTCATTTTCCAGATGAGGTAACTGAGGCCCAGAGAAGTGAAGTGACTTGCCCAAAGTCACACAGCTGACAATTGGCAGAGCTGGGATTTGAACCGCTGACCTCTGACTCCAAAGCCGGGCTCTTTCCACTGAGCCACGCTGCTTCTCCATGTGCTGAGCCCTCAACTGGGTTAGATAAAAATACATAGTTTTAGACTGACTCCCTTTCCCACAGGGAGATCTCCATATAAGTGGGTCAGAAACATAAATAGGAATCTCATAAACAATAGAAAGAATTAAGACACAGAAGGATTCCAAATAGGATGCATTTGGAAGACACTTCTACTCTTTAGGGAATCTCTTCCAATGCAACTGACTTTGAGCATCATCTGGAACCCTAGAGAGAGTCATTCAGGAAATTCTGTAGGCCGTTGATTTTCCCTAGAGCTACATATCCAAGGAGATATGCAAATGATTGCAAATTGCTTCAAGAATCAGCCAGGCATTGTGGACAGATAAGAAATCTAAAAACATCAAGGTAATATATTGGCACTAACCAGTGAAACAGTACCATAATGAAAAATCTGTATCGACAACTCAGACCTAAATGCTGTCATAGAATCCTGCCCCTTATTCAGCACACTGAACAATGATGCAAAGATTGATAAGGAAGTAGAGCACTGAATCACAAACACCAGCCCATCCTATGGGAGTATGTCAAAATGGCTGTGCCAACATGGTGGTTTTCCGCTCTAGAGAAAACTAAAGGTCTAGAAGATCTTCAGACCTGTAGTGCCGCCAGTGGAAAAATGCAGAGTTGGAAATCAGAAGAAGTGAATTCTAGTCCCAAATCTGGACTCGGCATTTGGGATTAGATCAGCAGTTCGAATGCTTCAGGCAGAAGAAAAAAATCAGGTGCCCAGAGGAACTCCTGAAAAGTAGTAGGCTAAAATAGGTGCAAATAATACAGCAGCTATAGGGGCTTGTTCGATTAGAATATTGGGGCCTAGCATTAGCATGATGTTGCAGTCACTTTGACCACAAATAGTTCCTCTACACACACAAAAAAATGAAATTTGTGTGAACTTTGCATTATGATTCACCCCTGCCCACCTAACTCACTCTTTGCATTCCATACCCCAACAGGTATGTTGGGTAGTTCAAGTGACGCAGAACTAATTACCACTATAGTTAATTCTTTTGTGCAGCTTCTAGAGAAACAGCGGGGCCTAACATTCATTCATTCATACATTCAATCGTAATTTATTGAGTGCTTACTGTTTGCAGAGCACTGTACTAAGCACCTGGGAAAGTACAGTACAAGATAAGCGGACACATTCCATGCCCACAACAGAAAGAGCTTGGCCTGGGAGTTAGAGGACCTGGGTTCTAATCCTGGGTTCTAATCCTGACTGCTGAATGTCCTTGGGCAAGTCACTTCTGTAAAATGAGAATTAAGACTGTGAGCCCCATGTGGGACAACCTGATTACCTTGTATCTACTTCAGGGCTTAGAACAGTGCTTGGCACATAGTAAACACTTAACAAATGCCATCATTATTATCATTATAATTATTACTTAACTTCTCTGTGCCTAAGTCTCCTCCTCTGTAAAATGTGGATTCAATCCTACTCCCTCCTATTTAGACTGTGTGCCCCATATAGGACAGGGACTGTGTCCGACATGATTAACTTTTATCTACCTTACATTAGAACTATGCTTGGCACATAATAAGCACTTAAATTCCATAATTTATTTGATTTTTCAAACACTATCTAGTTTCTGACATTTCCAGGCCTATGTTTGCCAATTATCTATGGTTATTCATTCATTCATTCATTCAATCGCATTTATTGAGCAATTACTGTGTGCAGAGCACTGTACTAAATGCTTGGGAAGTACAAACTGGCAACATATAGAGATGGTCCCTACCCAACAATGAGCTGAAATTTGGTGTTCCCAAGATGCCACCTCCAATTCCTTGAGCAGTTCCATCAATGTCATTGACAGGTTAAACTCAAAATCCAATTAGCAAGACAACAGACCACACAATAAAGTCAATTTCCTAGCACTAAGGCTACCCTCATCTCAGCACAACTGACCTGGGGAGTATGTGGGGAAAGAACAGCTACCAGAATGGTCCTTAAACAGTTGCTGTAAGAGAGCAACTCGGCTGAAAATTGGAACTGGACAAGCAAGGAGAACAGAGGAAATGTTTTTTGGATTCAGTAAACTGAAACCTCAGACAGTGTTGCAGCTCAGTTGAAAAGTGGGAGTCAGTTGTCTCATATAGACCAATATGGCTCACTGCAGTCAAGAAAGGAGCAACTCTTTTAGAAAAGAATTCTTGTAAGGTTTATGAGTAAAGAAGGCAAAAGGGTTAGCAGTGTCAGGCACTGCAAAACAACAAACCTGACAGCACCACAAATGATCATTTTTGTGAGTGCACTTTGAGTGTCAGACTTGTGGGTTCAACATTGGCCTTTTCAGACATGAATCAACCAATCACTCAAGGTATTTTTTGAGTGGTATTTGTTAAGTGCTTACTAAATGTTCTAAGTGTTGGCATAGATTCCAGTTTATTGAGCACTTACTGGGTACCGAACACTGTACTAAACACTTGGGAGAATACACTACAATAGAATTGGTAGACACTATGCTTCTCTGTGCCTCAGTTGCCTCATCTGTGAAATGGGGATTAAGACTGTGAGCCCCATGTGGGGAAACCTGATCACCTTGTAAACTCCCCAGCACTTGGAACAGTGCTTTGCACATAGTAAGTGCTTAATAATTGCCATCATTATTATTATTATAAATCATCTGAGGGATAAGGGTGCTTGGAGGAGAACATATCAATCCTGATTTGCTTGTTTTCCACGTGCCCTTCTTCATACAAATGTATGGACAGCAAGTGGTGGAGCTGAAAGCCTATAATAATAATAATGATAACAAAAATTATTATTATCATTATTATTATTATGACATTTTTAAGTGTTTACTATGTGCCAGGAACTGCATTAAGTTCTGAGAGATATATAAATTAATCATTTCCTGTCCTTCATGGGGCTTACAGTCTAAATAGGGGGAAGAATAGGCACTGAATGCCCATTTTGGAGATGAGGAAACTGAGGCACAGAGAAGTTGAGTTACTTGCCCAAAGTCACATAGCAGGCAACAGGCTGAGTTGAAATTAGAGCCCAGATCCTTTGAATCCCTTGTCCAAACTCTTTCTCCGAGAACACGCTGTTACTCATGTCAGTTTTTTTACCTCTGGCCCGTGGGAGTTCTAGAATGATGAACTTCAATTCGACCAACTATCCACCGAGTTTAGTGAGGACAACCCCCACTTTGACCTAAAGTGGTTGCTTGGGTCAAGGTGGTCACCACTGAATGGCAATTTTGCCCTGTGTGACACCTTCCCTCGGCATGGCCTGATGGAAAAAAAGTGTGGGCCTGAGAGTCAAGTGACCTGGGTATTGAGAAGCAGCGTGGCTCAGTGGAAAGAGCCTGGGTTTGGGAGTCAGAGGTCGTGGGTTCTAATCCCCGCTCCACCACTTGTCAGCTGTGTGATTTTGGGCATCACCAAACTTCTCTGGGCCTCAGTTCCCTCATCTGTAAAATGGGGATTAAGACCATGAGCCCCACCTGGGAAAACCTGATCACCTTGTATCCCCCCCCCAGCGCTTAGAACAGTGTTTTGCACATAGTAAGTGCTTAACAAATACCGTTATTATTATTATTATCTCTGCCGTCAAGAAACTTACAGTCTAGTGGAAAGCCTAATATATAAAGATACATACATAAATGTTTTGAAGTGGGGGTAAGATGAGTATCAAAGGGCTTAGAGGGTATAGACACAAGTACATGGATGATGCAAAAGGGAGAAGAAATAGGTTGGGGACATGGAGGTTAGTCAGGAGAGACTTCTTGGAGGAGATGTGACTTTATTAGGACTTTGAAGATGGAGAGAGTGTTGGTCTCTTGGTTATGAAAGGCGAAGGAGTTCCAGGCATGAGGCAGAATGTAGGCTGTGGGTCGACAGCAAGAGAGATGAGAGTGAGGCCCAGATTATTGAGTGCCTTAAAATATATGTATACACATAATTCTCTGAAGCTTGAAGATGTGAAGTTCAAAATAAGCAACATGTTATTCTGGAAGTTGTGCAGTCTAAAAATATCAGCAGGTCAAAATATAAGCAGGCTAAATTCATGGATGAGTGGTCCACAATGGGTTACTAGAGGGATCGTTAGGAAAGGAAACTAATTCACTTCAAAACTAAGATTGAGGCCCAGAAAGGCAACCATCAGGCCGTTCCTACAACATCCTGATTTCCCTTCTCAGAGACAGAATCCTGGGCTGGTGGATCCATTGTTCTTGCATTTTAATATATTCCTATGTTCTTGCTTCCAGTTAAGTCCTCATTCTTAAATACATGTTCTAGTTTCCTTATTTGTCTGATCTTCTTGACCCCCTTAGAAATTTAGCTGAGGGAACATGGCATGTCCAGTAGTCACAGAAGAGTTTTGGTTGCAAATAAGGAACTGTAATCTCCTTGGATGTCCTTAGCAACTCTTACACTTCCCCTCACTGATGGCAGAGCAATACCAGGGAATACAGAACTGGTTTGATTTAGAGGGGCTGTTAGTTTCCAGACACTTGAACCTGACCCGACAAACACTTCTAAGAGAGGAAACTGGTATCAGAAAAACTGATGGGGTGGGGAGATGGAGTGTCATGTAGTTGTGTCAGTGAGATGTGTCAAAATCCGGTCACTCATTTCCTCTAACGTCAGTGCCTTCCGTCAGTGCCTTCCCTTCTGTTTCTCTTTGAACAGGGAAATTGCTTCAGAGCCCTATTATCTTTCTCAGTACACACTACTTGAGAACAGTGCTTTGCACATAGTAAGCACTTAACAAATGTCATTATTATTATTATTACATGAACTTGATTGGTGGCTTTTGGTGGTCTTAAACCAAAGGATTTCTCCTTTTACCTCAATTAGCTTGTTCCCCAATTAGCCACTGAAATTGTAGTTGCTCTTACACTAGGCCAAGTGACTAGTTAGTCATTCATATTTATTGCGTGCTTACTTTTTATAGTGCACTATACTAAGCACTTGGGAAGTACAAATATAACAGAGTTGGTAGAGTTGGTAATCTAATATCTTTGGTGCACCAAGGAGGCCTAGGGGACAAGAAAATCTGAGAAAAACACATAAAAAGTGGAGACAGTCTGCATAGTAGTAGTAGCAGTAGTAGCCATCTTTATTAAGCTCTGTGTGCCGAGCATTATACTAACTATACTATATTAACTCTGGAACAGAATACCCAGGTGGGAATTAGACATAGTCCTGATACTCTTTGGGCTCGCAATCTCAGAGTATCAGTGCAAAGAAAAAATTGGACGCTGACACATCAGGAGTAATGAAGAATTAAAAGATAACACAAACAAATAAAATAGGGAGAAACAGTGTGGCCTAGAGAATAACAGCACTGGCTTGTGAATCAGGAGGACCTAGGTTCTAATCCAAGATCCACCACTAGTCTGCTATATGACCTTGAGCAAGTCACTTCACATTTCTGTGCCTCAGTTACCTCATCTGTAAAATGGGGAATAAGACTGTGAGTCCCATGTGGGACATGGATTGTGTCCAACCTGATTAGCTTTCAGATACCTCAACACTTAGAACGGCATCTGAAACATAGTAAGCACTTAACAAATACCATAAAAAAAATAAGCTTAAAGTTTTGGCAATGATAGAGGAGTCTGAGAGCATGTGGGAGCAAGTCAAGTTGGGAGCAAGGAATCTTGGTGACAGAAAGATTGGAAGGATTTCAGTTGGAATCTGCAATTCATGTAGCTGAGTGTATCTACTGGATTTTCACAACAGATTCATAAAAACCACTGTCAGTCAATCAGCAGGAATATGTATTGAACACTTACTCTGTACAGAGCACTGAACTAAATATTTGGTATTTGAACTTATGGTATTTGGCCTTTCTCCTCTACGTTGAAAGCCCCTTTTCATTATTTCATTCATTCATTCATTCATTCAATCGTATTTATTGAGCAGTTACTGTGTGCACAGCACTGTACTAAGCACTTGGGAAGTACAAGTCGGCAACATATAGAGACAGTCCCTACCCTACAATGGGCTCACAGACTAGAAGGGGGAGACAGACAACAAAACAAAACAAAACACTCTCTCTCCTCCCACTATCCTGAGGCTGTGAAGAGCTGCTTGGCCTGGGACATCATGAAAGCTGATGAGAAAGACAGGAAAATTATCCCAGAGTCTTCAAACTTGGGGGGACTCTGCTATTCAGGGGGAAGATGAGGGCCATTGGCTGCCCCCTTTTCTCCCTAGAGCTTAGTACAATGTTCTGCACACAGTAAGCACTCAATAAATACAATTGAATGATTGATTGATTGATTGTTAACCTCTTATTCTGTGTCAAGCACTATTCTAGGTGCTGGGGTAGGTAAAAGTCTCCCTCCTAGAATATGAGCCCATTGTTGGGTACGGACCATCTCTATATGTTGCCAACTTGTACTTCCCAAGTGCTTAATACAGTGCTCTGCATACAGTAAGTGCTCAATAAATACGACTGAATGAATGAACGAATGACCATAGAGTTAGTAAATGCTAGCCTCAAGGGGGTAACATTCTAGAGAGGGAGAAAGACACTAAATAAACTACTGGTTGAGATATGTTGGTGTCCTTGAGCCTTATTGGAGTGATGAACTTCGGGGTAGCAATGTGATTTCTATTGCCTCATAGGCTCATCTTGTGAATCTGGACCTGCGTATGCCCAGAAATACATGCCAATCTATAGTCCCAAATTACCCATACAGTCTAGGCCTGTGATTACAGGATAATTAGCCTGATGAGAGTCTAGAGATTACAAAAATACCAATGGCTGGGTTTCATCTGTGTAAAACCCAATGAAACAGCCACACATCACAATGCAACATCTCCCATCCCGCCTCCAAGCCGCTCAGCTGTTCTTTCTGAAAGAACAAGCTAAAATGATCTTTTACTAATTTAGTGGCATCTAATGACATCTGTTTTTAATATTTCCCCCTCGTAAGGCTACAGCACTGAGTATTCCATTCTTAGGTAAAATAATACATATTTATTAAACTGAAGAGCTGCAAAAACAGCAAGACAAATATAGTCAATTACTTTACCTTCATACTTCAAAGTCTTGGGTTAAATCCACTTGCTGAATAATTTAATCTACAAAATATATCTCTTTGAGGACAGCAACAGGGCGGTGACATAAAGAACCATGCCTTGACCATTGTGTTCTCATTTCTCAACATTTCAACAGCGAGCCCACTTCTTCAACTCCAAAACACTTTTTAATCACTGGCCCATCTTCCTCTGCAGGTAGAAACTGGAGTTCTGACTAGAATAAAATCCATTCCTATTAGGAATTAGTTCCCTCCCTCTAGACTGTAAGCTCCATGTGAGCAGGGAACGTATCTACCAATTCTGTTGGATTGTAATAATAATAATAATAATCATTATTATTGTAGCAAGTGTTAAGTGCTTACTATGTGTCAGGCACTGTACTAAGAGCTGGGATGGATACAAACAAATCAGGTTGGATGGGGCTCAGTCTCAATTTCCATTTTACAAATGAGGTAACTGAGGCCCAGAGAAGTGAAGTGACTTGCCCAAGATCACACAGTAGACAAGCAGTGGAGCTGGGATTAGAACTCATGACCTTCTGACACCCGGGTCTGTGCTCTCTCCACTACACCATGCTGCTTCTCTGTACTATCCCAAGCACTTAGTACAGTGCTCTGCACACAGTAAGCACTCAATAAATTCCATTGACAGATTGCCCTGAGGTGGAATGGAAAAGGCTAGAGTGAAATCATGTGGATCAGGAGGAGAGGACAGTGTGATTGAAGGGGCAGTGGCTCTCTAATGAGATGAATGCATGACCCTCTCTATGTTCTCAGGACCTGTTTCAGAGCCCTGACCCCTAGGAAGAGATCTACAGTGCCTTTCAAGAGAAAGGCCAGTCCCCACAGCCACTGGGAAACTTCCCAGAATAGTAGTAATAAAAATAATAATAATATATGGTATTTGTTAAGTGCTTACTATGTGCCAGGCATTGTTCTAAGAGCTAGGGTAAATACAAGTTTTTCAGGTTGGACACAGTCCCTGTTCCACATGGGGCTCACAGTCTTAATCTCCACGCTGCTTTGTGAGTTGCTGATTGGGTCAAAGAATATAGAATGAAGGACAAAGTAGAGTGCTATTCTATTCCTGTTGTCAAATCCCTTGTGCTTTGCCCTGAAGCCACGCTGTGATTCAGAGATAGCTTCTTCAACTGTTTTTTAGGAGTTTGTCAGTCAATCAATGGCATTTATTGAGTTCTTATTGTATGTTAAGCCTTGAACAAAGTGCTTGGTAGAGTACAATAAAAGAGATTTGGTAGACCCAATTCAGATATCCAAAGATCATTGTGGATTTCTGAAGGAATGTCTACCCAGTCCAAGGGATTTACACCTTTGTCTACCTTTGTGATGGGTTCTTTATTAGAAATCTGAGAATTCTCTTTCTCAGAAGCAGCATGGCCAAGTGGCAAGAGCACGGGCTTGAGAGTCAAAGGACATGGGTTCAAATCTCTGCTCTGTCTGCTATGTGACCTTGGGCAAGTCACTTCACTTCTCTGTGCCTCAGTTACCTCATTTGTAAAATGGGGATTAAGACTGTGAGCCCCACGTGGCATGTAGTAAGCCCTTAACAAATATCACAATTATTACTGAATGTGAATGTGAGAATCACATTCCTGCATCTACATTGTGGGCGGTGACCTATGATCCAGAGAATCTCCCCCTCACTGTGTGCAGGACCAAGGTCACTGAAATGTCTCTACCATCTTCATTATTCACTCTTTATTATAAAGAAGCCAGAACCTGTGAGCTCAATGTTCAAAAATAAACAAAACTTTCTGCATTTATAGATGTTTGTTGGACATTTGCAAATCAGTGGATTGTAAACTCCTCGAGTTCAAAGAGTGGGTCATTTATATTTGTTGTATGTTACCTGTTCTTAGTAGAATGCTCTGCACATAGAAGTCAGCCCCAAAGTGCTGTTGGTGAGATGACAATGTCGGTTTTCCTTCTACCTTGATAAATACAGGTGGTTTTGCTTTGAAGATTCTTCATAGCATTTAGAATTTGGGATCCATTTTGATTCCTTTCTCACATTCTTTCTCTCATTCTCCATCCCTACATTGGACATTTGGGACTTCAATATCCATGTGGATGACCCCGACAACTGAAGGTTGTCCACCTTCTCCAACTCCTTACAGTCTCCCCTTCTAGACTGTAAGCTCATTGTGGGCAGGGAATGAATCTGTTGTTGTGTTATATTTTACTCTCCCAAGTGCTTACTTTAGTACTCTGTACATAGTAAGTGCTCAGTAAATACAATTGACTAACTGACTCTTCTTCAATTACTTCCTCTTCCACTTCACCTCACACATTCAGCAACTTGGGCACTCACTTGATCTTATAATTTCTAGTCACTGTACGATATCTACCCTCACGAGTTCTGAAATTCCTCTATCAGACCACAACCACCTCATCTACTGTTTCTCATACAACTCCCCTTCCTCAAAAGAGAAAAAAACAAAGTGTCCTATTCCTCCACAGAGACCTCCAATCTTCTGAACCCCTCCAATTCTAAAGCCATCTTGCCTCATTTGTTGTCCATACCCAAACTCTTGATGCACAAATCCACACCTTGCATACCACCTTCTCCACTGAACTCAGTTCCCTTGCTCCCCCCTCCCTCCACCAATCTCATGTCACTAATCTGCAAACTCTGTATCACCTCAGCAGTATGCTTCCTCTGCTCCTCTGCAGAGTGCTGTTAGTGGATATCCAGACATCTATCTGACCTTGTCCACCTTAAATTCATTCTTATTTGCTTCAGTTGGGCTCTCCTCTCTGACTAACAACAATACTTCACCTTCCTAATTCACTCTTAAGCCTAGAGCCCTGACCAGCTCTTTCAGGCCTCCTCACACCTCCTGTCTCCCAGCCCCAGCCATCTCTTTCCCATAATGACCTGGCCATATACTTCATCAACAAAGTCAAAACCATCCCTAAAATCTATGCTACTCCTCTTCACTGCCCCGGATCCTGGTCTGCTCTCTTCAACTCTCCCTATAGTCACTGCCGTGTCTCAAGAAAAGAGCTCTTTCCTCCTCTCAAAATGTAACTCTTCCACCTGTGCTTCCTACCCCATTCTTTCGTGCGTTATTAAAACATTTGCCCCATGCCTTCTTCCCTCCCTGACTGCCATTTTCAACCATTCACTTCCCAACAGCTTCATCCCCATTGCATTCAAATATGATTATGTACCCCCATCCTAAAAAAACCCTCCCTTGAACCCACAACTCTCTCCAGTTATCACCCCATCTCCCTCCTACTATTACTGTCCCAACTTCTTGGAAAGTGTTTGCACCCACTGTCTTCACTTCCTCTCCTCCAGTTCTCTCCCCAGTCCCCTCCAATCTGGTTTCCTCCCCCTTCACTTCACAGAAACAAACCCCACTATGGTAACCCCACTGATCTTCTTCTTGCCAAAGCTGATGGACTCTAGTCTATCCTAATCATTTTAGACTTCTCAGCTGGCTTTGACACTGTGAACCACTACCTTCTCTGAGTGGTCAAATCAGATGCAATCTCTGTTCCACAGTGCTCACAATCGAAGGGAAATGGAGGGCATGTATTCAATGCCCATTTTACAGATGAGGACCCTGAAGCACAAAGTGCAATGACTTGCCAAAAGTCACCCAGTAGACAAATGATGGAGACAGAATGAGAATTCAGGCCTCCTGACTCGCAGTTCTCTCTTCTTTCTACTAGGCCATTCAGATCCCCTACCTGACTGGTGAATAATCTTGTCACTTCTCTTAGAAGAAGCAGTCTGAATCCAAAATCCAGCCAGGAGACTTCCAGATCAAGAGATGACAATAGAAGGAGTACTTTCTTTGGTGTAAATATACTGCAGGAAAATAAATTCAAGGGATTTTAATTAATACTGCATCCATTTTCTGCCATTCAGAATTTACCATTTCAGTATGGCCTAAATTAACCACAGAGAGATTCCATAACTAACAGGTAAGTTGCATGAACACCTGAAAAATGAGGTTTAAAAATTTCAATAAGAAAAAAATAAATTGACCCTATCAGTAAATCCAATTTTATGCAGAAACAAGATTTGGGAATTGAATTGACAAAGTTGTGGTTCTGCCTGAGGCATTTTTATAAATGGCCTTACTCTTTTCTATAAAAAAGGACCAAAAAGCTTCTATTACCAGACTTCCTTTGTGCTGCCTCTATTTATCATTTTTAAAAATGGCATTGTTTTGGCATTCATGAATTACAATGAATACTTTGGAAAAGCAAGATGCTTATTATTTACTATACTTCCTTAATTGTTAACAATTTCACACTATTTTCTCTTTAACCTTTAATAGTAAAGGTAAGGATAATACTGAACAGGCTTTTTGTAAGATTCCCTGAAAACCTGGCAGATGTAGAGTTAGAAAGATAGATAAAAACAAGCAACCAGATAGGCGAATGTGTGCTTATAAACAGTTGCATTTATAGTTGATAAACATATAGACACAAAAATATCCTTTGTAGCCAGGGAAGATACTGCTGATACCTGAATTGACCTACAAGTGCTTGTGTAACTGGAAAGGGCACTGCAAGACCCAAAGTCTATTCTGTTCTATTCTAGCAGAGAAGGAGGTAATAGTATTCTGTTTAGCTCTGTGCTCCAATTATAACATTTTAGTTATGTCTCTAATTTCCCTGGTGCAGGCCAATATGTCCCCTCATTTTATTTTAGATTATTATCTGTCTGTGACTTCTGGATGAGTCTGTTTACAGTTCTCTGCATGTCATCTTTGGTGTATGCTTCTAGGGCACACTCGTTTGCATTAACAATTCTTGAGGGACTGTCTGTAGGATTTTGGGTGATGTTGATGGTCTGCTGAATTAGAAAAAATTTCCAGAGATGCAGAAGTGAATTCTAACACCTGAATCCAAGTATTTTCTTGCATCTCCCAGCGTGGCTGTGCGGAATAAATTGAACAGTAAATGACCACTACACATCTCTGCTTTACTCTATTGCCAGTGGGGAATGGAATGGACAAGGCAGCCTCAGCTCTGACCTTGCCAGCCATGTCATCATGAAACTCTCATAAAATCTTGATTATCTTTCCAAGGCAACCAAATTTACTAGGTTATTTCCAGAGCCTAGAACTACTGATGCAACAGTTGCTTTTGAAAAGTCCTGGCTCTTTTCCTATATCTGAATTGCAGCAGAGATTATGTCTGCTGTTTCACAGTGTGCTCTGATGCCACTTTGTGATTATGGGAACATTCAAATGACAACATTTTTAGTAGTCAATCAATCAACCTTTAATGATTATAATAATAATAATAATAATTGTCGTATTTGTTAAGCACTATGTGTCAGGCACTGTACTAAGTGCTGGGGTGGATACAAGCAAATTAAGTTGGACATAGTCCTTGTCCCACAAGGGGTTCATATTCTCAATCCCCATTTTACAGGTGAAGGAACTGAGGCCCAGAGAAGTGACTTGCCCAAGGTCATGCAGCAGACAAATGGTGGAGCCAAGATTATAACCCACAACCTTCTGGCTCCCAGGCATGAGCGCTAGCCACTACTCTATGCTGCTTCTTGTGGATTCTATGGTGACCTACTGGTAAGAACATGGACTTGGGAGTCAGAGGGCATGAGGTTCTAATCCTGTCTTATCTTGTTTTCTGTGAGACCTTGGGCAAGTCACTTAATTTCTCTGTGCCTAGGTTACCTCATCTATAAAATGGGGATTGATACTGTGAGCCTCATGTGGAACAGGGGACTGATTCCAGCCTGGTTACCTTGTATGGACCCTAGCACTTAGAGCAGGGCTTAGCACATAGTAAGCACTTAACAGATACCATAATTATTATTATTATATAGTGAGTGTTTACTTGTACTTCCCAAGTGCTTAGTACAGTGCTCTGCACACAGTAAGTGCTCAATAAATATGATTGAATGAATGAATGAATGTTTACTCTGTACAGAGTTTGTACCAAGAACTTGGAGGGGAACAATACAATTGGCTTGGTAGACACTCTCTCTGCCTCAAGGAGATTATGATTTAGTGGAGTAGGATCTTTCCAACAGTATAGAGTAATGAGATGCTTAAAAATATTGCTACAATGTGATCTTTCACTATTCTTCTTGAAAAATGGTTGTACCAGTGGTGTTTTGGAGACCTTATGTCACTTTCTTAGCAGTCCATAGACAAAGGAAGCATTTGGGAAAGTGCTTAAGCAGATTGTCCCCTCTGTGTTTGAAGACCTCAGAAAGTCTTTGATTCCAGTTGCTTTTTCATTTTCCACAGCTCTGACTGCTCTAGTGACTTCCCCAGTAGTTGATATAAATGTCATGTCTTTTGGAAGGTTGCACATTTTGAAGAGCCTCTTATTCACTCGTAGAAGGCGTGTGGAGAAGAGCACTAAAATGTTCAGAGATCCATGGTGGCATGAGCAGAGCTATGGAATGTGTCAAGAATGTGTAGAAGGTCCTGATTTTGTGCTAGCTTGCATAGTCCTGGATTTCTTCCACTGGGGCATCCTACCATCTGTTGCGAATTTTCCTCAAATGGATTTGCCTGTTGTAATATGGGTTTCTGACAGCCTCATTTCTGTCTGAGTTAGCAGGTGCCCTAAGGTACTGTTGGTGAAATAAATGTTTCCCAGAAAGCAGGGCTTTTTTAAAATGGTATTTGTTAAGCACTTACTATGTGCCAGGCACTGTACTCAGCACTGGGGCTTAGATTGGACAAAATGCATGCCCCACATGGAGCTCAGAGTCATAATCACCATTTTACAGATGAGATAACTGAGGCTAAGAAAAGTTAAGTGACTTGCCCAGTGTCACCCAGCAGACAAGCGGAGGAGTTGGGATTAGAACCAGGTTCTCCGATTTTATCTCTGAGTCATCTGTGCTTACCAACTCCGTCATATTGCACTCTCCCAAGTGCTTAATACAGTGCTCTGCACACAATAAGCACTCAATAACTACTAATGATTGATTTGCATTGAAGCAATTTTAGGAACTTCTCTCAACAGCTGCTTGGAATACAGCACTCAGGGGAATTGTCCTTTCATTATGTATCTCAGGGATTGCAGTTAGATTTTCTTGTTTCAGCAGGGCTGTTGTGATGTTTCTGCAGAACTCCTTTCCAGTGTCATCCTAGTGCAGGGGTTTTGTTTTCTGATGGTTTGGTGGTTTAGACACCACTTTTCAAACCCATATTTCTAAGGAAAGTATGCCTTTGAGCCCACAAGATGATGGACCATCAAATATTCTGCTCCATGCTCAGCTCCTGGGCTCCAACTATACCTTGAGGTCCCTCTGCCATTCTATGATGAAGTCAGTAAGATGTCACTGTTTCCACTGTTAGTGCATCCAGGATGATTTTCCTTTGTTTGGCAGGTGAAGGATGATGTTTGTTATGAGGTGGTGTATTTGCTCAGTAAGAGTAGGCAATTGCTGTTGTGTTTGTCAATTTCATGCCACCCCATGACTTTCTTCCAGGAAACCCGCAGAAGTATGTGTTTCATGGAAGATTGTGCTCTAGACACCGTAACTCTCAGGGAGAAAGTGTTTGTTATTAACTCCCTTGCCTTTCCTGATGCTAAGATCGCCCCCTAAATCAAATGACAAAGGGAATTAGAAGTGAAAGTTATCATTTCAGTTTCAAAGTGGCTCATGTTCAGGGAGTGCAAAGCCAATAGGGATTTATTCCATTGCCATTTCCAGGAGAAGAAATTACAGCACTTAGAGGGGAAAATACATTTTTTTTAATTCTCCACTCAAGAACAATGGGACAAAAATCATCATTTCACTTCCTAAGAGTTCCCTGAATAATCTGTGTGTGGAAGAAGCATTGAGTTAGAGAGGGGATAGGGTTGTGATCAGATATCACCTGAGTTAGCCTGTTAAATATTACCTACCCCATGCTAACTCCAATCAGGAACAGGAGTTGTAGTATAACTAGTTCAGGCAATCACCTTGGCTCCTGTACTCCAGGCCCAGAATGCATTTCTCCAGGACACTAATTGGTGTAGGATATGTTTAGGAATCTAGAGTGGGCTTTACAGTGGATTTAGAGTTTACTTTAGAGCATTACTGTTCAGTCAGGAGAATAGGTGACAATCTTAAATGCTGCAGCTGAACATATTTGAGAGGTATGAAGGTGGTTAGGCAGCTAGCCAGGTAGTGTAAATTTAGAGTTTAATAACTTAAATCATAATGACTGAGATGGTTGAGGTGAGTGAGACAAAGCCCTGAGAGAGAAATGTTTTACAGGATGACCTATTTTCTACCAGATTTCCCTAAAATGACCAGAATCTTGTGGGACTTTGTCCACTTTTAAAATACACACACACACACACACACACACACACACACACACACATTATATAGAGAGAGTGAGTCAAACTAAGCAGCATGGTGAAATAATAATAATGGCATTTATTAAGCACTTATTATGTGCAAACCATTATTCTAAGCGCTGGGGAGGTTACAAGGTGAGCAGGTTGTCCCACGTGGGTCTCACAGTCTTAATCCCCATTTTACAGATGAGGTAACTGAGGCACAGAAAAATTAAGTGACTTGCTCAAAGTCACACAGCTGATAAGTGGCCGAGCCAGGATTTGAACCCATGACCTCTGACTCCAAAGCCCAGGCTCTTTCCACTGAGCCATGCTGCTTCTCAGGATGGGCCTGGGACTTAGAAGGCCATGGGTCTTAATCCCGTCTCCACTGCTTGTCTACATGTGACATTGGGCAAGTAACTTCACTTCTCTGGGCCTCAGTTACCTCATCTTTAAAATGGGGATGAAGACTGTGAGCCCCATGCGGGACAGGTACTGTGTCCAACTCGATTTACCTGTAACCACCCCAGCGCTTAGTATAGTGCCTGGCACATAATAAGCACTTAACAAGTACCATTATTATTATTATGTATATACTATATATAGACATATATATACCCAGAGTATTTGATGTATTATTTGATGATATCCCACACATGCTCTTGACGGGCTCCTGAATTTCTAGACAAGCAGGTAAATTAAATAGAAGTAAATTAACCCCTCTGCAGCCCCTAACCTCATAGACTGAAATTTAGCAATTCGTACTTCTGCTGCCCATATTATTTTTCTAAAACATCATTCTGCACATACTGTCCCACTCTTCAATCATCTCCAATGGTTTCCAAACTGTAACGCAGGAGCTTAACTCTAAGCAGATTCATTCTGGATTCGGCGAGACCGAAGAAAGAGAGAGTCTTAGTACAGAGCCCTGCACACAGTAAGTGCTCAGTAAATACCATTAATTGATTGATTAATGATGGTTGCATCATTGTAAAAACCACGTTAAGGGAAATCCTGCACTCGGGTACTCTTCTTGTTCCAACAGCTCACACTTTCCCACAAACCATTTCTTCTGATTCTGTGTCCCACTTTATCCAAACAGGATAATATTATTAGAAGAACACTCCCTAATTTCCTTAAAAATAATCCTAGTCAGTCAGTCAATCATATTATTGAGTGCTTACTATGTGCAGAGATCTGTGCTAAGTGCTTGGGAGACTACATTATAACAACACAATGACACATTCCCTGCCCACGACTAGCTTTCAGGCCAGAGTGGGGTTTATAGCCTAGTCAGGGCCGTAGTGAAAAAACATGTTATGGCTGGATAGAATGGTGGCATTTTACAAATTGTATAGTTTGCCTTTTTGTGTGGTCAAGTATTTTTGTATTTTACCAAATAATCCAGAAGGGGACAGCGCTGCACTGCCTTAGAAATCAAATTTTTACAGCATATATGCCCGTGCAGGTTACTCACCCTGGAAAAATAACCTAATTCCTGTCGTAGAAATAGAAATCAACAAATAGAAGATTATAATGAAAAAAAGGTGGTGAATCACATTTCCAAGGCCAACATCTAACAGAGAGTTAGAACTAATTTATTTCACTCACCGTTGTCTCAACCCAGATTTGCAATATTTTCAAGTCAACACTCATGCTTAGATATTCACTTCTAAAAAGTGCATGTGATACAGAGTTCAGGGGCCAGGATATTTACTTTTCATGGTCTTGAAAAATCTGAATACAGAACACTAGGACACGTACTCAAGGACATATGGCTAGCCAAAACACACTCCAATTTGCAAATAGAAATTTGTATGTGATGGAGTAACTGCAAACACATTTACCTATTTCTTGCAAAATTCAGGTATCTGTGAATTAATTTGCCTCCCTGGATTATCTATTAGTATTAAGGTTTAGAATATAAATATATAGCTCTCTAGCAAACATTGTCTGATAACAAGGGGAATATTGATCCATCCATTTGAATTCTCAGAGATTTGCTATGATATGTTTTAAATAAGTTGTGCCTGTATTTCTTGAGGATTATATCTCTTTCTGGGTTGCTTTCCTTAGGTGAAGTATAGTCTGGGTTTATTGTCTGTGTTTTTCCCTATGGGTGTTTGGTAATAATAATAATGATGATAATAATAATTGTGGTATTTTTTAAGCACTTACTATTTGCCAAGCACTGCACTAAGTGCTGATACAAGGTAATCAGGTCCCTCTTGGGGCTCACAGAGAAAGTAGGAAGGAGATCAGGCACTGAATCCCCATTTTGCAGATGAGGGAAGTGAGGCACAGAGAAGCAATTTGACTTGCCCAACACAACAGGTAAGTGGTGGAGCAGCATTAGAACCCAGTTTCTCTGACACCCAGGCCTGTGCACTTACCATTAGGCCTCACTGTTTCTGTAATGTTTAGGGCTCAGTCCTGAAATCATTCCAAATGGAACCCCCGCCCCTCTCCAACAATGAAGTCACTACTTTGAGGCTTCCGTTTCAGAGTATTGTAATTGAAATGAAAGTGTAAAATGCACAAAAAAAAAGGTCTGGTCTTCTTTGGGACAATAAACAGTAGCAATGTAACCTAGTAGGAAGAGCCCAGGCCTGGGAGTCAGAGCCCTGAGTTCTAATCCTGATTCCTTCACTTGCCTACTGGCTGATGTTAGCCAACTCCTTAATTCTGTGGACCTCAGTTTACTCATCTGCAGAATGGGGATTCAATACCTGTTCCCCTCCCTTCTTAGACTGTGAGTCCTTTGTGGAACATGGATTGGGTCCAATCTGGTAGTTTTATATCTACCTTAGGGCTTGGCATGTAGAAAGGGCTTAATAAATATCAGTATTATTAGTAGTATTCTGTTATCTCTGTCCCTTTATTCAAGGACTTCCTTTTCCAGTAGATTGGTTTCCTGTTAAAGGCCAGAAGTGATAACAGAGGTGTGTCATATAAAACCATCTTCTTCTGATCTCATAAAAAAAGTACGTGCTTTGTCCAGAAATGCTAACTTCTCTGGAAAACTCTTTTTTTTTTTCAAACAAAAACACCTCTTTTTTAGGAAGCCCTTAAAATCAAGGGAGCTTTTCTGTTTCATGTTTACCCTGACTATCCTAGTGATCCAACTTGTACAGCATGTAATATTGTCTTTTTCTTCTACAATGGTCCAGGTCCTATTTAATGAACCTGTTAAGAAAAGGTAGAATTTTCAGTCTTTGGTTTGTGTTCACATGACCACTTGGAGTGTGTCTAAAAGATTAATTTACCTACCAGAATTGAACAGCCTAAGCTCAGTCAACTGAAAAGAATGGTGGAGGCAAGAATGATTACCCAACTCCTTTAGGTTTAAGGAGTTCAATCTCCAGAAAGACGGAGACTTAAGAAGGAAATGAAAATGGGGAATGCTTTTGGCTCTGGGAGTTTAGTGGAAAGAGAACTGATCTGTGTCCTCATTGAGAATTAGCCTCTGCTGTAAGTCTTTAAAGCCTCGTGTTACAAAGTATTAAGTATTCCTAATTCCACTATGTCATGTTTTAATTACACCATTTGGATATTACATGATAGAAGATTTAGGGAATGTTTTTGCCCTAGCATGAATCTTTGGGTATAACACAACTGATGAGCTGGCGGAAGTATTTTGAGTAAGGCCACAGCAACTGTCAAGGTCTAACTCTACTATACAGTTCAGTCCCTGTCTCAAACCTTACCGTGTTGTACAGTGCTTTAGGCCTTAACAGTATTTAATATAGCAAAATAATAGGAGAAAGAATATAATCAATCAGTGGTATGTACTGAGTGCTTACCATGTACAGAGGACTGTACTAAGTGCCTGGGAGAGTGCAATGCAGCAGAGTTGGTAGATACGTTCTCTCTACCCACAGTGAGCTTATTTTCTAGAGGGAGAGACAGACATTCATATAAATAAATAAATTATGATATTCATTCAATCATATTTATTTAGCACTTACTGTGTGCAGAGCACTGTACTAAGCACTTGGAAAGTACAAGTCAGCAACATATAGAGATGATCCCTACCCAACAATGGGCTCACAGTCTAGAAGGGGGAGACAAACAACAAAACAAAACATGTAGACAGGTGTCAAAACCATCAGAATAAATACAATTATAGCTATATGCACATGATTAATAAAATAAATAGAGTAGTAAATATGTACAAGTAAAATACATAGAGTAATAAATATGTACAAATATATACAAGTCCTGTGAGGAGGGGAAGGAGGTAGGGTGGAGGGGGCGATGGGGAGGGGAAGAGGAGAGGAAAAAGGGGGCTCAGTCTGGGAAGGCCTCCTGGAGGAGCTGATCTCTCAGTAGGGCTTTGAAGGGAGGAAGAGAGCTAGCTTGGCGGATGTGGGGAGGGAGGGCATTCCAGGCCAGGTGGAAGAAGTGGGCCAGGGGTCAATGGCGGGAGAGGAGAGAACGAGGCATAGTGAGGAGGCTAGCGACAGAGGAGCGGAGGGTCCAGGCTAGGCTGTAGAAGGAAAGAAGGGAGGTGAGGTAGGAAGGGGTGAGGTGATGGAGAGCCTTGAAGCTGAGAATGAGGAGTTTTTGCTTGATAAGCACTTAGGTGCTGTAGGACAGAGGGTAGAATGAATATCAAGTACTGTGGGCAAGGAACGTGTCTACCAATTCTGTTATATTACATTCTTCCAAGCACTTAGTACAGTGCTATGCACTTTACTGTACTCAACAAATATTATTAATTTACTGGTTGACTGATTAAAGGGCACAGATCCAAGCACACAGACAATGCAGAGGGGAGAGGGAGTCGGAAAACAGAGGGCTTAATAGAGGAAGTCTCTTGGAGAAGATGTGACCTTAATAAGGCTTTGAAGGTGGGGAAAGTGGTGGTCTGACATATATGGAGAGGAAGGGATTTTCAGTCCAGATGGAAGACAAGGGAAAGGGGTTGCTGGAGAGAGAAATGAGATCAAGGCACAGTGAGCATGCAGGTACTAGATGACTGAAATATGAGAGCTGGGTTATAGTAGGAAATCAACAAAGTAAGGTAGGAGGGGGCAAGGCAATTGAGTGTTTTAAAGTAAGGAGTTTCTGTTTGATGCACAGGTAGTTGGGCAACCACTGGAGATTATTGAAGAGTGGAGAGATGTGATCAGAAAGGTTTTTTTTTAGAATAATGATCTGAGTAAAGTATGGACTGGAGTCAGGAGAGACAGGAGTCAGGGAGGTCACCAAGGAAGCTGATGCTGTACTCAAGGCAAGATACGATAAGTGCTTGGATAAGTATTGTAGCAGTTTGGATGGAGAACAAAAGGTAGATTTTAACAATGTTGTGAAAGTAAAAGCAATTGGCCATAGATTGACTATGAGGGCTTAATGAGAGAGATAAATTGGGGATAATGTCAAGTTCACAGGCTTGTGAATTAGGAGGGAGAGTGATATTGTCTACAGTGATGGGAAAGATGGGGAGAACAAGGTCTGGGTAGGAAATGATGAGTTCTACTGTAGAGTTGTTTAGTTTGAGGTGTCAGTTGATATTCATCTAGAGATGTCCTGAAGACAGGGGAAAATGTAAGACTGCAGAGAAGGAGAGAGGTCAGGGCTGGAGAGGTAGATTTGGGAATCATCCACATACAGATGGTAGTGAGTGGGTGTGGATGGAAAATAGAAGGGAAGCAGAATTGAGCTCTGAGGGACTCCCACAACTAGAGGTTGGGAGGCAGAGGAAGAGTCTCTAAAAGAGGCTGAGAAGGAGCAATCAGAGGGATAGGAAGAGAATGAGGAGAGGACAGTGTCAGTGAAGCCAAGGATGGATAATGTGTCAAGGAGAAGGGGGTGGTCCATAGTATGGAAGGCAGCTGAGAGGTTGAGAAGGACTAGGATAATAATAATGATGGTATTTCTTAAGCACTTACTATGTGCCAAGCACTGTTCTAAGCGCTGGGGGAGATACAAAGTAATTAGGTTGTTCCACATGGGGCTTACAGTATTAATCCCCATTTTACAGATGAGCTAACTGAGGCACAGAGAAGTTAAGTGACTTGCCCAAGGTCACACAGCTGACAAGTGCTGGAGCCAGAATTAGAACCCATGATCTCTGACTCCCAAGCCCAGGCTCTTTCCACTGACCCACACTGCCTTTGTTCACCTTAGAAAGGGCAGATTCCATGGAGCATAGAGGCCAGAATCCGGATTGGAGGGGATCAAGGAGAGAACTGGAGGAGAGGAAGTGGAAACAGTACGTGTAGACAGCTCTTTCAAGGAGTTAGGAGAGGAACGGAAGGAAGGAGATGGAACAATAGTTAGAGTGAGCCATAGGATCAAGTGAGGGTGTTTTTAGGATAGAGGATACATAAGAGGATTTGAAAACTGTGGGGAAGAAGTCATTGGAAAGTGAATGGTTGAAGTTGGTGATCAGGGAGTGAAGAAGTGAGGGTGCAAGTGCTTTGATAAGGCGTGAAGGGAATGGGGTCAGAGGCAAAGGTGAGGGGGTGCTACTACTAGGAAAATTGAGTGTTGAAGAGGGTGCATGGAAAAGGAGGAATTGGAGAGGAGCAATTGGAGGGAGAATTTGGAGGGGAGTTTAGGGCGGAAAGAGATGGGGAGGACAGGATTTAAGGAGAGAGGTAAACATCTGGAACAGCTGGAGCAGGCAATGGCTATGGGAGTCAGTACGGATTGGAAAGTATTGTTGGGTCTAGGAGAGGGCAGATTTAAAGAAGGTGAGGATGAATTGACATATAAATCACTCTAATGGAGGTCAACATAGTAATGATAATAATAATAATAATATTTGTTAAGTGCTAATGATCTGTCAAGCACCATACAATGCACTAGGACAGATGCAGTATAATCAGGTTGATACAATTCCTGTCCCTCATGGGGTTCACTGTTTAAATAGAAGAAAGTAGGATTTAATCTGCATTTTACAGATGAGGAAAATAAGGTATGAGAAGTTAAGTGACTTACCCAGAGTCATCCAGCTGACAACAAATTTAGAACCTGGGTTTTCTGACTACCAGGCACATGCACTTTTCACTAGGCCATGTTGTTTCCCATGTTGTAATTTTTATTTAAAAATGTGAGTCAAAGTGGCGTGTTTAAACCATGTGTCTCTTCAATCAATAGTTCCTGTTTTATCAGTGGTCAATGGAATAAAAAGTTTCCTTCAAAAATAGGTTTTCCAAGGACACACACTTTGTGTTATAAAAATAACTCCCCGTAGGTTCATCCATCCATTCATTCATTCATTCAATCACATTTATTGAGCACTTACTGTGAGCAGATCACTGAACCACGCACTTGGGAGAGTACAATAAAAGAATAACAGATACATTTCTTGTCCACAATAAGCTTTCAGCCTAGAGGGGGAGACTCATATTAATATAAGATATATACATAAGTGCTGTGGGGTTGGGAGAGGTGGGGTTGGCAGAAGGGAGAGGAAGAAAGAAAAAGGAGAACTTAGTCAAGGAAGGCCTCATGGAGGAGATGTGCCTTCAATAAGGCTTTGAAGGGCAAGTGTAATTATCTGTCAGATCTCTTTCCTGTTCTCTTCAAGATCTCATTCCTGTTCTCTTCCTACACTCTTCTTGTTGACTCTGAGAGTACTTTGTACACCTCTTAAAGGTATGCCATTCTAATAACTTCCTCTTTTTAGCAAATAATAACTTAATTGATAATTCAAACTCTTCCAGCATTTTCAACTAGCCTTTCAAACTGTTTACTCATGGTAGATAATCTTAAAGTATTTTGTCCTGCTTTCTTCTTCCTTAAATATTTTGCTTCTGCAACAGATTTCTTAAAAGTAATTTTCCTGTGAATATTCATGTTAACATGCCTAATGTCATATAACTGAGCATCACTGCCCAGTTTACCTTTGAAGAGTTTCTGGTTGATTTCCATTAAATTATAACTAAATCCCTTTTAAAATGATGACAATATTTTGGCGATATACCTCAAGTGAATGTAATTTATCATTTTCCTAATAATTCCCAGTAGTGATTTATAACAAACTTCATTAAGTAATCTCCTTTCAAATGGAAACCCATGAAAGGTTTAATTTGCAATGATAGTACTAAAGCCTTTATCTCTTTTTGAAGAGGATACGGCTCATTTCAACTCTCGCTATTATACCCTCCCAAGTACTTTGTACAGTAATAATAATGATGGCATTTATTAAGCACTTACTATGTGCAAAGCACTGCTCTATGTGCTGAGGAGGTAACAAGGTGATCAGGTTGTTCCGCAGGGGGCTCACAGTCCTAATCCCCATTTTACAAATGAGGTAACTGAGGCCCAGAGAAGTTAAGTTACTTTCCCAAAGTCACACAGCTGACAATTGGCAGAGCCGGGATTTGAACCCATGACCTCTGACTCCAAAGCCCGGGCTTTTTCCACTGAGCCACACTGCTTCTCAATAAGAATAAGAATCCATGTACAATACAATCCAGGTACGAAGAATATATGTACAATAAGAATCCATGTTAGTGAAAGAACAAGGTCCTGGGAGTCAGAGGTCCTGGGTCCTAATCCCAGCTCCACCATTTGTCTGCTTTGTGACCTTGGGCAAGGCACTTCACTTCTCTGTGCCTCTGTTACCTCAGCTGCAAAATGGGATGTATGATTGTAAGCCCCATGTGGGACATGGACTGTGCACAAACTGATTAGCTTGTATCTAGGCCAGTGCTTAGTACAGTGCCTGGCACATCATCATCATCATCATCAATCGTATTTATTGAGCGCTTACTATATGCAGAGCACTGTACTAAGCGCTTGGGAAGTACAAATTGGCAACATATAGAGACAGTCCCTACCCAACATTGGGCTCACAGTCTAAAAGGGGGAGACAGAGAACAAAACCAAACATACTAACAAAATAAAATAAATAGAATAGATATGTACAAGTAGAATAAATAAATAAATAGAGTAATAAATATGTACAAACATATATACATATATACAGGTGCTGTGGGGAAGGGAAGGAGGTAAGTTGGGGGGGATGGAGAGGGGGACGAGGGGGAGAGGAAGGAAGGGGCTCAGTCTGGGAAGGCCTCCTGGAGGAGGTGAGCTCTCAGCAGGGCCTTGAAGGGAGGAAGAGAGCTAGCTTGGTGGATGGGCAGAGGAAGGGCATTCCAGGCCCGGGGGATGACGTGGGCTGGGGGTCGATGGCGGGACAGGCGAGAACGAGGTACGGTGAGGAGATTAGCGGCAGAGGAGCGGAGGGTGCGGGCTGGGCTGTAGAAGGAGAGAAGGGAGGTGAGGTAGGAGGGGGCGAGGTGATGGACAGCCTTGAAGCCCAGGGTGAGGAGTTTCTGCCTGATGCGCAAATTGATTGGTAGCCACTGGAGATTTTTGAGGAGGGGAGTAATATGCCCAGAGCGTTTCTGGACAAAGATAATCCAGGCAGCAGCATGAAGTATGTATTGAAGTGGAGAGAGACACGAGGATGGGAGATCAGAGAGAAGGCTGATGCAGTAGTCCAGACGGGACATAGTAAGTACTTAACAAATATCATTAAAATAATGCTCTGCACAGAGTAAGTTCTGAATAAATATGATTGATTTATTCCCTATAATGTTCCTCTGTCATTCTTTCATAGGCTTAGCTCTGCAGGCAATTAGTCTCCTCTCTGACTCATGCTGATCCATAAATCCCTTTCCTTTCCTTCCAAACTGCCACTGTGTTCTTACAATCACTCATCCTATCTCACCTGGATTACTGCATCAGCCTCCTTGCTGACCTCCCAACCTCCCCACTCCAATCCATACTTCATTCTGCTGCCCAGATCATCTTTCTAT
The DNA here is from genome assembly GCF_015852505.1 of Tachyglossus aculeatus. Taxonomy (NCBI): domain Eukaryota; kingdom Metazoa; phylum Chordata; class Mammalia; order Monotremata; family Tachyglossidae; genus Tachyglossus; species Tachyglossus aculeatus. The sequence continues at coordinate 60,900,829 of NC_052072.1, forward strand.
GAAACTTGCAGGACATGCCATCCCCCTCCTCAAAAATTTCCAGTGCTTGCCCATAAACCTACGTATCAAACAAAAACTCCTCACCATTTGCTTTAAAGCGCTCCATCACCTTACCCCCTCCTACCTCACCTTGCTTCCTCCTTCTACAACCCAGCCTGCACACTTTACTCCTCTATCACTAGCTGTGCTTCGATCTCACCTTCTCCTGCTGACCCCTGGCCCCCTTCCTGCCTCTGGCCTGGAACATCCTCTCTCCTCAAATCCAACAGACAATTACCCTCCCCCCACTTCAAAGCCTTACTAAAGGCACAACTCCTCCAAGAGGCCTTTCCAGACTAAGCCCCATTTTTCTTCATCTCCTACTCCCTTCTGCATCTTTCTGACTTTGCTCTTCCCCCCACCCACCCCCCGACCCATCCCCTATACTGCAGCCCCACAGCACTTATGTATATATCTGTACGCCACTGATTCACTGTCCTCTGGCAAAGAATGTGCTGAAATTTTTGATCTATCAGATAATAACAGTGCTTTTCAGATTTGGATATTATTAAAACAACTAAACCATGAGGCAGCTTGTTCCCCTTCTGTATTCCTTTTGCTCTTGAGAACAAGTTAAACTCTTGTGCAAATTGCTTCCAGTCATGAGAAACAGTCCCTGTCAATTTCCAAATTGTTAGGTGCATTTGGTTTTCTGTGTGTAGATAGGAATCTTCACTCACCAAACTGAATTCTGTTGTGAATTAATTTCTTGCTCAATGGCCTGTATTTTTGCTGAGAAGGTAGCAGGTCTCTGTACGTTTATAAAATAAGAAATAACTTAGAGGATTGCACTTTCTACACATCTAACCCATGTTTTCAGCTTCTGTAGCTGCTTCTTATTGACTCTTTAAGCATTTCTTGTATCTCTTAATTATACACAAGTCTAACAATTCCTGTGTAAGGCCAAAAAGTCCCTATTGAGCTTTTAAATTCAAGAAGGATTAAGCTGTTCTGTAACATTTATCCAGGAGAAAATAGAAAACCACTTATTTATTATACAGCATTATACAGTTTGTGGTCTAAATAGGAGTTGAGGGCAGGTAAGATTTTTACCATGGGGCAACTACTATGAGACTTTAACTTTTCTGGCTTCATTTCTGACTTTAAGAGAGTTCATTTTTCCTCAAAAGTTTTCAGTCCATGTTTCTCCACTCCTGGAGAACCTCCAGTGGTTGCCCATCCAACTCTGCCTTCAAAGGAACTTCCTTACCTTTCTAAAGTGTTCAATCACCTTGCCCCCTCTGACCTTACCTCACTGATTTCCTACTACAACCCAAAACATTCACTTCTCTCCTCTAACACCAACCTACTCACTGTATCTCGATCTTGTCTATCTAGTTGCCAATTCCTTGTCCACGTCCTGCCTCTGGCCTGGAACTTTCTCTCCCATCATATCTGACAGACCACCAAACTCTCCGCCTTCAAAGCTTAATTAAAATCACATCTACAAGAGGTCTTCCCCTACTAAGCCCTCATTTCACCTACTCCCTCTCCCTCCTGCATCACCCTGTCACATGGATTTGAACCCTTTATTCACCCCCCTTAAGACCTACAGCAAAGTACATATCCATAATTGATTTTATTGTTTGTCTCCCCTTCCAGACTTCAAACTCAACTCAGTTGTATTGTACTCTCCTAAGTGGTTAGTACAGTGCCCTTTACACAATACCTGCTCAATAAATCTCAATGATTGATTGATTTTGCATTCTGATGCAAAATCATTTGGAACTGCTCATTTGGATGCTGCTCCATTGATGCAGAGTGGACATTTTCTGCGTGAAATTCATTAGTGTTGAATGGTTGACTGCACCCCAAAATGAATTACCATTTTAGTTCCCTGTTTACCAGCACACCTGATACACATCCCACTCCCTCCTCTAGGACTGTGCTCGGTCCTCATCCATACCTCTGATTCTAGGACCATTTCAACCTATTCTCTTCACTTACCTACACCAGTCCCTAGCTTCTCCTCAATTAATCAATCAGTGGCATTTATTGAGCACTTACTGTGTGAAAAGCACTGTATTAAGTGCTGGAGAGAGTACCATACCATAGAGCAAGTTGACATCTTCCTTGCCCAAAAGGAGCTTTCACACTAGAGAGGTAGAAAGATATTTAAATAAATTACTCTCCTGGGGACTTCTGCTGGTTCTTTCTGACTCCCAATTTCTCACAATCCAAGGAACTGAAGAGAGATGAGGCAAAGCCAGGAGACTCGAGTTGGGGGAGCTGATGTGGAAATGGGGGTGTCTCACTGGATCTGTAACTTGTTGACCTGAGATTTCATCCAGTGGTCCGGCTTGCCCCATAGATGTGGTGTGTAGCTTCACAATGGAGGTAGGATCTAGTTGAAGCCAGGAACCTAGCTTCAGTGATATCATATGCAGCATGACATCATGATATTTTGTGTCATGTAGGGACCCTGAAAAATCAATGACCTCTGGGCTCATGGGAAGCTTAATCCAGTTTTGCACATTGGAATCTGACATTGGGGGGTGATCAATCTCACCGCCCCCATCCATATGTCACATTGCTGTCTGGATCCATTATTATAAAATGCTATTCTGCTCACTTCTCTCGATGGTTTCCCATTCTTTTCCTCATCAAGCAGGAATATCTGACCACTGGTGTTACCCTGCCCTGCCATGCCCTGATATTGAGGTCTTAATAATAATTATTAATGATCATTCATAATAATTAGTGATAATAATTGTAGTGTTTAAGTGTTTACTATGTGTCAGGCACTGTGCTTAAGGGCTGAGGAAGATACAAGCAAATTAGGTTGGATGCAGTCCCTGTCCTACGGTACAGTGCCTCACAGTACAGATGAGGTAACAGGCACAGAGAAGTGAAGTGACTTGCCCATGGTGATACAGCAGACAAGCAGCAGAGCCAGGATTAGAACCTAAGTCCTTCTGACTCCCCAAGCCCATGTTTTATACATTAGGCCATGATGCTTCCCTGTCTTCCAAGAAGAGCCCAGGATCCCAGAAAAAGGAATGCTGGGACACTGAAGGGGAGTGAGAGCTCACTGACGTTCAGCATATAGGCAAGTGGCACCTGCAGCAAGGGTGAAGAGTCCAGATCAGCACCCAAAGAGCTTGATCTGCCACTACTGTGGGACTGATCTTCCCTGCCCTCTCTCTCAGAGATCAAGCCCCTGGAAAAGAGAAGGAAAGCTCTGATCTATAGACAACATGTGGACAGTGCATGGAGCTGAAAATCCAGGCCCAGACCTCCAAGAAATGAGTGGAATCAAGGCTTTTAAACTGAAAATGAGCTGCTGTTCAAGTCTTTACTAACTTATACCTCTCAGGGGTGTGCTAGCATTTGGTTTAAGGCATTTCAACAGTTCTTTCCCTCTTATTTATCCACTGCTTTCTCTCCTTACACTTCAGTTCACACCCTTCATTCCACTAAAGCTAATCTACCCCATTTTACCTTATTCTGTTCTCTCCTGTCTCTGACTTCCTTCTCTCAAGTGGAGCTGAGTACCAAACTCAAAGGAAGCTGGGAAATCAGTGCTATCTGCTGTGAATTTTGAAATCTCAGAGATACTCTGTTTTGTGACCAGACTGCACACATTTGCCCTTCAGCATTTTCACAGTTTGCACCACTTTGCTACAAAGGAACTGAATCAATCAATTAATGGTATTCATTGAGAGCTTACTCTGTGCAGAGCTCTGTGTCAGGATTTGATAGACTACAAAACAATAGAGTTGGTACCCGCAAAGAGCTTACAGTAAGCAGTGTACTGGGGCTAGATGTGAGAGTGTGATTGGCTCTGCTTAAATCACGACTACAGCAAAAATAACTCAAGCATAAATCCTGCTAATCATAATACATATCATCCCCTCTCTTAACCATTAGTGTCTGAATAATACTTAGCCAGAATTGCAAAGAGACTGAAAACAGCACTACTGTGTTTTTATGGACAAACTGTGCAAATGTGCAGGAAATATTGAATGTACAGTCATACTCATGGATACAGTATGGCCTAGGGGAAGAAGGCAAGAACAGGAGTCAGAAGACCTGGGTTCTAATCTTGACTCTGCCACTTAGCTGTTGGGTGACCTTAGGTTCACCACTTTACCTTTCTGTGCCTTGGTTTCTGCATCTGTAAAATGGCAATGCAATGCTTGTCTTCCCTCCTACTTAGACTGTGAGCCTCATGTGGGACAAGGACTATGTCCAACCTGATTATCTTTTATCTATCTCAGTGCTTAGAATAGGGCTTGGCACATAATAAGTACTTAACGAATACAACAATTATTATCACTATTATTATTCAATCTCCCCATTAATATTGTTGCCTTCAAATTGAAGGTTCAGTCCACTAGCTCAGTGCCCATAGTAACTGCTGTTGCTACTATTAATGATGATGACTACAAATTTTTAACCTTTTTCACAAGATTGATCTAAAATCCCCATCTGTATATTATTAACTTGTCGATACTGTCTTAGAGAAGGTGTTATGAAATTGTCTTGGTCATTGAAATTATTAAAGGACCATTACTGTGATCCTTAGAATGCAACTTCCAACCAACTATTTGAATGCATATACAATATGTTCTCAAATTTAATTAAAAGAATATTGTGTTCTCCCTCACATCTGTAAGACAGCACAATGAACATGCTACTGCCCCAATAAAGTAATTAGAACATTTGATTATCACATAAACAAGTTGGCAAGGATGTATTTTTTTCATTCTGGTGGCAATATTTGAATCCAGGTATCTTTGGACTTCCAGTTAAGGAAAACATTGTTAAATTCCAGGCCTCCCAGCAAACCGTAAATGTGCTTTAAAAAATCCAGGCTGACTATTAACACATTGGCTTAATGTTGATGATAATGCTTTTCTGCGTAGAGGGAGACTAATCTAATGACACAAAGAAGAATGGAAGACAACCCTTGAAATTTACATTTGTCTTATAGATAGTGGCAGCAGTGATTCCTTTCAATATTGCAAATCTCATGTTTCATTTTCGTAAAGCATTTTTAATGAAGAAGGGCAAAATGATCTACCACCAAGCAGGGAAGTATCATCTTCCTTGAACAGATAAACATACAAAATTACAGACCAGATCTATTTCTGGAATTAATTTATCTTTGAAGTAACTTCTGTATTTGCTTACTAAAAGTAATCTTTTTAGTTGTCATTCCTCAAGACCATAAATATTCTCTGTCATGAAAATAGGGAATATTTTACTTTCCAGAGAGACTTTTACAATGATCCTATTATTAAAGAAAAAAAAAGATTTATTGTCAATCCAAAAGAGTTTTAGCATAAAGTCATTTTCAACAATCCACTGAGTCAATGCATACAAACAACCTTCATCTCTTCCTCTGGTTCAGAATAAATTGTTTATTAGAATTTTGTGCATTATTTAAAAAGGAAGAAAATTGTAACCCTTTATTTTAAAGATTGCTATAATAAAAATTTAGATTATTCAAATTCATCAACTGCATTGTATGAGGCAGTAACCTTGGTTATTTATTTTTAAGACTATAAGATATTCACTGAATTCTGCATCTAGTTTATAGTTATAAATAAAGAGGCTGTTTAGCAGGCGTAGCTACAGGGTGGAGAAAATGTAACATCGAAATAAAACTTGATTTGTCCAATAGTTGTAAATGTAATGAAAGATATTTAATAGGATATATAGACCAGTTTAGCATAATTACATTTTTAAATTATTCATAAATTGTTTCAAGTGGAATTTTAAAAACTTCAACAATATACAGCATAGAAAAAGCATTACAAAAATCATAGAATGCGGATCTCAATTGTGTGTCGTGTTCCACAAACCTATTCAATTGTGACCATAGCACAGCACCTATTGAATCCATCTTGCCAATAATCCTGTTTCTTCCACCATTCAGTTTAATCACATAGGTATATTTTAAACACATTTAATACTGTTAAGCAAAAATCACCATGGGGGCAATTTTATGTACTGAATTGGAAATGACTATAAAAATCTCCAAGACTTGATTATTGGGAATGTGCTTTGCAGAAAAGAAACTAGAGGAGATTTAACAGTGTTTGGGGTTGCAATATGAACTTGATAAGCCTTATTTCCAAGCAATACCCAGTTTGTAAGAAGGCTGGGCTCAGAGCCTGGGGACCATGGGAAGTTGTCTGGTCTCATGTTCTCCCTCGGGGAAGGAGAGGGCAGGGGTCATGGCTGATTACTGTCACCCCAAGGCTGTAGATTTCTGAAGGGAGGTGAAAAAATCATTTGCCTTGAGATTTGGGGGGAGGAGGGGTAGCTCCTGCTAAAGACTGTGGCCATACATCTCCTCTCTAAGATGGTGGTGCAGCTGACAGAACACTGGCTTGGGAGTCAGAAGGACCTGGATTCTAATCCTGACTCTGCCACTTATCTACTTTATAACCTTGGGTAAGTCACTTCACTTTGCGATGCCTCAGTTCTCTCATCTGTAAAATCAATCAATCAATCAATCAATCGTATTTATTGAGCGCTTACTATGTGCAGAGCACTGTACTGAGCGCTTGGGAAGTACAAATTGGCAACACATAGAGACAGTCCCTACCCAACAGTGGGCTCACAGTCTAAAAGGGGGAGACAGAGAACAGAACCAAACATACCAACAAAATAAAATAAATAGGATAGAAATGTACAAGTAAAATAAATAAATAAATAAATAAATAAATAAATAAATAAATAAATAAATAAATAAATAGAGTAATAAATATGTACAACCATATATACATATATACAGGTGCTGTGGGGAAGGGAAGGAGGTAAGACGGGGGCTGGAGAGGGGGACGAGGGGGAGAGGAAAGAAGAGGCTCAGTCTGGGAAGGCCTCCTGGAGGAGGTGAGCTCTCAGCAGGGCCTTGAAGGGAGGAAGAGAGCTAGCTTGGCGGATGGGCAGAGGGAGGGCATTCCAGGCCCGGGGGATGACGTGGGCCGGGGGTCGATGGCGGGACAGGCGAGAACGAGGTACAGTGAGGAGATTAGCGGTGGAGGAGCGGAGGGTGTGGGCTGGGCAGTAGAAGGAGAGAAGGGAGGTGAGGTAGGAGGGGGCGAGGTGATGGAGAGCCTTGAAGCCCAGGGTGAGGAGTTTCTGCCTGATGCGCAGATTGATTGGTAGCCATTGGAGGTTTTTGAGGAGGGGAGTAATATGCCCAGAGCGTTTCTGGACAAAGATAATCCGGGCAGCAGCATGAAGTATGGATTGAAGTGGAGAGAGACACGAGGATGGGAGATCAGAGAGAAGGCTGGTGCAGTAGTCCAGACGGGATAGGATGATAGCTTGAATGAGCAGGGTAGCGGTTTGGATGGAGAGGAAAGGGCGGATCTTGGCAATGTTGCGGAGCTGAGACCGGCAGGTTTTGGTCACGGCTCGGATGTGAGGGGTGAATGAGAGAGCGGAGTCGAGGATGACACCAAGGTTGCGGGCTTGTGAGACGGGAAGGATGGTAGTGCCATCAACAGAGATGGGAAAGTCAGGGAGAGGACAAGGTTTGGGAGGGAAGACATGGAGCTCAGTCTTCGACATGTTGAGCTTTAGGTGGCAGGCAGACATCCAGATGGAGATGTCCTGAAGGCAGGAGGAGATGCGAGCCTGGAGGGAGGGGGAGAGAGCAGGGGCAGAGATGTAGATCTGGGTGTCATCAGCGTAGAGATGATAGTTGAAGCCGTGGGAGCGAATGAGGTCACCAAGGGAGTGAGTGTAGATTGAGAACAGAAGGGGACCAAGCACTGAACCTTGGGGAACCCCCACAGTAAGAGGATGGGAGGGGGAGGAGGAGCCTGCAAAAGAGACTGAGAAAGAACGACCGGAGAGATAAGAGGAGAACCAGGAGAGGACGGAGTCTGTGAAGCCAAGGTCAGATAGCGTGTTGAGGAGAAGGGGGTGGTCCACAGTGTCAAAGGCAGCTGAGAGGTCGAGGAGGATTAGGACAGAGTATGAGCCGTTGAATTTGGCAAGCAGGAGGTCATTGGTGACCTTTGAGAGCGCAGTTTCCGTAGAATGAAGGGGACGGAAGCCAGACTGGAGGGGGTCGAGGAGAGAGTTGTTGTTGAGGAATTCTAGGCAGCGCGTGTAGACAACTCGTTCAAGGAGTTTGGAAAGGAATGGTAGGAGGGATATGGGACGATAACTAGAAGGTGAGGTGGGGTCAAGAGAGGGTTTTTTTAGGATGGGAGAGACATGGGCATGTTTGAAGGCAGAGGGGAAGGATCCAGTGGAGAGTGAGTGGTTGAAGATGGAAGTTAAGGAGGGGAGAAGGGATGGAGCGAGAGATTTCATAAGATGAGAGGGAATGGGGTCAGAAGCACAGGTGGCCGGAGTAGCACTTGAGAGGAGGGAGGAGAGTTCCTCTGAGGATACCGCTGGGAAGGATGGGAGAGTAGCAGAGAGTGTTGAGAGCCGGGGGGTTGGAGAAAGGGGGGAAGAGACTTTGGGGAGGTCGGACCTGATGGATTTAATTTTGTTAATGAAGTAGGAGGCCAGATCGTTGGGGGTGAGGGAAGGAGGAGGGGGAGGAACCGGGGGCCTGAGAAGGGAGTTGAATGTACGGAAGAGCTGGCGGGGGTGATGGGCATGGGTGTCAATGAGGGAGGAGAAATAGTTTTGTCTGGCAGAAGAGAGGGCTGAGTTAAGGCAGGAAAGGATAAACTTGAAGTGAACGAGGTTGGCATGGTGTTTAGACTTTCGCCAGCAGCGTTCGGCAGCTCGAGCATAAGAGCGAAGGAGGCGGACAGTGGCAGTGATCCAGGGCTGTGGGTTAGTGGTGCGAGAGCGGCAAAGGGAGAGGGGAGTGAGCGAGTCTAGCTGAGTAGAAAGGGTAGAGTTGAGAGCAGTAATCTGATCATCAAGACTGGGTAGAGAGGAGAGGGCGGCGAGGTGGGGTGTGAGGCGCTCCGAAAGATGGGTGGGGTCCAGAGAGCGGAGATCTCTGTGAGGGAGTAATACGGATTTACAGGGGAAAGGAGTGTGAGTGAGGAGGCAGGTGAGAAGATTATGATCAGAGAGAGGGATCACAGAGTTGGTGAGGGTGGACACAGTGCAGCGGTAGGAGATGATGAGGTCGAGGGTATGACCAAGTTGGTGAGTGGGTGAGGTGGGGTGGAGGAAGAGGTTGGCAGCGTCAAGGAGAGATAGAAGGCGGGCGGCAGAGGAGTCGCTAGGGATATCCATGTGGATATTGAAGTCTCCGAGGATCAGAGTGGGCATGGAGAAGGAGAGAAGGAAGGTGAGGAAGGGGTCAAAGTCGTTAAAGAAGTTGGAAGTGGGGCCCGGAGGGCGGTAGATGACGGCTACAAGAATCTGGAAGGTGTGGTAGAGGCGAATAATGTGGGCTTCAAAGGAAGGGAAGGAAAGGGAAGGGGGAGGAGGGATAGTGCGAAAGCGACATTGGGGGGCGAGAAGGAAACCGACACCTCCTCCTTTTCCGGTGAGTCTGGGGGAGTGGGAGAAGAAGAGGCCTGCACTGCAGAGAGCAGCAGAAGAGACCGTGTCGTCCGGCGACAGCCATGTTTCAGTTAGGGCGAGGAGGAGTAGAGAACTGGAAAGGAAAAGGTCCAGGATGAAAGGGATCTTACTTAAAACGGACCGGGGGTTCCAGAGGCCACACTTGGCATCAGCTGTCGAGGGTGGGGAGGGAGGGGGAAGGGTGCGAGGGGTGGGGAGGGTTTGGATTGGGATGAGTTGGTGGGGGCCTGGGCGGGGAGAGTGGGAAGGGGGGTGGCGATGGGAAAGGAGAACTGGGATGGGGTGGGGGCGGGGAGAAGGGGAGGGAGGGGGCCGGGAGGGAGAAGCGGAGGACCTGCGCTGGTACAGAGGAATCCTTGGTAGGGGGTGAGGGGGAGCGGTCTTGGTGGGTGAGAGGGAGGGAAACAGCTGGGTGGGAGAGGGGAAGGGGAAGGTGAGGAATGGGAATGGCAGTTGGGAGCAAGGGAACTGAAAGTTCATGGTGAGGTCAGCAGGGCGAGTGACAGTACAGCGGGGGGTTAACAATTGAGATGCAGAAGCAATAAAACAGTAGCAATGATAAAAGTAGGCGATGGCATCACAGGGTTTAGTTAAGCAATCAATATGCTATGGCAATAATAGAATTGGCAGATAATGATGTCACAGAGAGCAGATACAGACTATTAAGAGCTGGAGTAGGGTGGGCCAGTTAAGGGGGGTCAGCGAGCAGAGATACCTGGGGAGGGGAGCGAACAGTCAACTAGCATGGGAGGGCTGAGGAGGTGTGAATGAGGTTGTCGTTAATGTAACATGTAACATGGTGCTAACATGGTGCTAACAAGGTGCTAACAAGGGCTTTTTACCTGGGGGCGGGGGGGAGAGTCCGTCAGGACCGGACCGGGAAGGGGGGGGGGGGGGGTGAGGGGCACTTTACGGAAGGCCTCCGAAGTGGGGGGGTGGAACCAGGGGGGGCGTCCGTGGGGGCGCTGAGATGGCGGGTGGGTGGGCGGCCGGGCCTCTCGGGAACGGAGTCCCGGGCGTCAATGGCGGCGCTCTGAGGAGAGGAGCCTTCCGGGAGTGGCAAGGCCGCGCGGGGTGATGGCGGGAGTGCGGGCCTCTCGGGAACGGAGTCCCGGGCGTCTCGCGGTGTGATGGCGGGCCTCTCGGGAACGGAGTCCCGGGCGTCAATGGCGGCGCTCTGAGGAGAGGAGCCTTCCGGGAGCAGCAAGGCCTCGCGGTGTGATGGCGGGCGGGCCGGCGGGCCTCTCGGGAACGGAGTCCCGGGCGTCTATGGCGGCGCGCTCTGAGGAGAGGAACCTTCCGGGCGCAGCAAGGCCGCGCGGTGTGATGGCGGGCGGGCGGGCGGGCGGGCCTCTCGGGAACGGAGTCCCGGGCGTCAATGGCGGCGCTCTGAGGAGAGGATCCTTCCGGGAGCAGCAAGGCCTCGCGGTGTGATGGCGGGCGGGCCTCTCGGGAACGGAGTCCCGGGCGTCTCGCGGTGTGATGGCGGGCGGGCGGGCGGGCCTCTCGGGAACGGAGTCCCGGGCGTCTATGGCGGCGCTCTGAGGAGAGGATCCTTCCGGGAGCAGCAAGGCCTCGCGGTGTGATGGCGGGCAGGCCTCTCGGGAACGGAGTCCCGGGCGTCTATGGTGGCGCTCTGAGGAGAGGATCCTTCCGGGAGCAGCAAGGCCTGCTCCCTAAAATGGGGAATAAGATTGTGAGCCCCACGTGGATAATGGACTGTGTCCAATCTGATTAGCTTGAATCTACCCCCATGCTCAGTACAGGGCCTGGAACAAATTAAGTTCTTAAAAAAATCAATTTAAATAAAAAATGGTAGTAAAGAAGTGATCTGTTAATGGAGAGTAAATCAGGTTCTTGGAGCTGAGTTTCCAGGGTGTTGGGTCTGGGGAGGTTTTAGACAGTGGAGACACTGTTGAACAGAAATGGCCTTCCGCAAATACATGTGCCACAAATGTAATGGCATAATGAGGAAAAGTTTTCAGTTTTTCCTTCCCTGTGGGTGGTTAAGTGTCTGAGGCTGGCTCTTCCCAAGGTGTGGCAATAGCAAAAGACCTTGTGTATCTGGGTGACCCAGGGACTCGCATGCCTCTAGCGAAGTTGAAGCCCCTCTGCAAGTTGATCTAACATTTTCCGGTCATTATATCCATGAAGTACCTGATAACTGTGGTATTTGTTAAGAGTCTACTTTGTGCTAATCACCATACTAAACCCTGGAGCGGATTAGCCCTATCTCTGTTCCTCACTGGGCTCCCAGTCTAAGGAGCTGGGGAACAGGTATTTTATCTCCATTTTACGAATGAGAAAATTAGGCACAGAGAAGTAAAGTTACTTGGCTAAGGTCATGCAGCAGGCAAGTAGCAGAACCAAGATTAGAATCCAGATTGTTTGCCTTCCTGGTCCATAATATATCCACTAAGCAATCCTGCTTCTCTATACAGTGTATTAGTGGGGAATCATCTTGCAGCAACTACTGATGTTACTGAAATAGGTGGAGATCTTGGATAAGTCACCTCTGGTGGATCAGTGATCCGTAAACTCTCTGTGGGCAGGGAATGTGTTTGCTATATTGTTATACTGTACTCTCCCAAGTGTTTAGTACAGTTCCGTGCACACAATAAGCACTCAAAAAATACAGTTACTGATTGTATCCTTTCATCTCTGTCTGGGAAGTGGTGGGCAACTCAGTAGGGGCACCGACTCAGGACTCAGGTTTTTGTGTTTACTTTCTACCATTAAACTATTCTCATGGACCTTTCATAAGAAAACACCCTGGATGGCATTGGTCCAAGGGCCACAATTTCCCAAGAATTATATTTAAATGAAGAAATGACTCCCCCCACAATGGAGGTCCAGACCCTCTTCTTCCCTCCCCCGCTTCATTTTTTGCCTTTATTCCACCTGAACTCAGTGGGGACAAGTAGGTGGCCCTTGAACCCATTGATCCCACTGGTAATGGTGTGCACACCAATATCTGGGTGTGCAACATGAAGCCAGCCTGCACGAGTGAGACTTGAACAGTCAGTAGGCATTTAGAGTCTTGGAGAGATTCTGTCCTCAAACCAGCTAAAGTTCATTGTGATAATAATAATAATAATAATTGTATTTGTTAAGCACTTACTATGTGCCAGGCACTGTACGAAGCACTGGGGTGGATACAAACAAATCAGGTTGGACACTGTCCCTGTCCCATGTGGGACTCATGGTCTCAATCCCCATTTTATAGAATAGGTAACTGAGGCACAGAGAACTTTCCCAAGGTCCCACAGCAGACAAGTGGCCAACATGGGATAAATCAACGTTCAAAGCGGGGAGTGGGACATTGGCTGGGGCACTTATCTTTCTTTTCATTAAAATGATATTTTTCAAACCCAGCATGGTAGATTTCCTGTTGTACCATTCCCTGGACGAGCTATCCAAGCCCAATTTTGGGGCAAATGATGCAATCAACAGCATTTCCAAAACTAGCCTTTACAATATTGCTTTGTGAAAGGTTAGATTGTATCCAAAAAGGTCAATATTTGACCAGTAGTCCCAACACACATGTAAGTACACAATACCCAACTACTATTTTATCCACATGTCTGCTATGCACATTAACTGGGACAGTACTAAGTACCTCTCAAAATTTCTGCTAAAACAGTGCTGCTATTTTTTCTGAAGAACACCAGGATCTCTGCCTTATTGCCTGAAGCTACGCTTTTCTTCATCCTTCAGGAAGTCCCGGTGATCAGTCTGCTTTCAGCTCACCAGCAAAAGGCATCTGTTTGGGTATCCTGCCTTCACCCATCTAATGCATTTATACACTCAACAAGGCTGTGTGGAGGTGAACATGGCTTTGATGCTTGTGGATTGAGTCCATTCCAGGATCTTACAGTTGGGTTTATGCTTTCCCATTTGATGTTGTGTTTAATAGGAATTAGCAATGAGGAAACTGTTAGAGAAAATTGAATTTTAAGTCAGTGGTGGCCTCAGGTCTCACGACTTTTGAGTTCTGCACTACAGTTTTGAGGTGCACTACAGTTCTGTACACCTTCAATTTAGAATGAAACTTGATTCCATATTTCCGTCCAACTCTGAAAATCCCCTGAAGGTCATAGTATCATCTCTCATCTATCAGAGATTTGTCAGGCAGCATGATGGCTAAAAATCCAAGTTCTCTGACAGCATTCAGTTCAGAGTTGCATGAGTTTTTTTGATTCAGACTAGTATTTCCTCAGTTTTTGTTACTCTTAGCACTGATCCAACAGTAAAGAAACCTGTACAAGGCACTGAGGGGGACTATTATTCCAGGCATATTTGAGGAACATGCAGCCACAGGCTGAAAAAGGAGGGTGGGACCATATGTGTTTTAATTTCTATATTTGTTAAACACTTACTATGTGCCAGGCACTATATTAAACACTAGGATAGATGTAAAATTGATAGGAAAGTGTTTTGGGGAAAAGATCGTTCTTCACACATCCAAAACATTATTATTCTACATAATGGTAAGAAGGGTTACTATGGAGAAGGAACAGCAGACAATCTTAGCCAGGACCTAACCCCTATATCGAGTCATAGCTCAGCCCAGTCAGTTTGGGGGATGGGAAGGGGAATCGTGCTGGAAGAAGTAGTGGAAGAGAATGGGGTGAGATGGGAGAGATTGAAGTAAGTGATCTGAGCATCTGTGGGCTTCTTCCTCATTGCCAGAAATGCTCCCTCCCAGCAGGACAAACCCAGGGGCTAGATGGTTCATTTGATCTGGAGCTGGTGTATAAGCTGTTTCCATGGAATTGTCACAGTGGTCAAGTTAGTCTGCTTAACCACACATCCCCCCAACATGGCAGCAGCTGTGACTGTGCTGTGGCAGAGTGGTAGGGAGAACTGCAATATTTACTGAGTGTTCAATTGATGCAGAGCCCTGAAATAGGCCATTAGGAAGAAAATATTACTACTTCTACTAATAATAATAATGCAAGAGCTCAGGCTTGGGAGTCAGAGATCATGGGGTCTAATGCCAGTTCTACCACTTGTCTGCTGTGTGACCTTGGGCAAGTCACTCCACTTCTCTGGGCCTCAGTGACCTCATCTGTAAAATGGGGATGAAGACTGTGAGCCCCACGTGGGACAACCTGATTACTTTGTATCTTCCCCAGTGCTCAGAACAGTGCTTGGCACATAGTAAGTGCTTAACAAATATTATTATTATTATTATTATCATCATGTATTTGTTAAGCACTTATTATGTGCCAAGTACTGTACTGCATGCTAGAGTAGATCAAGATAACTAGGTTGGACACAGTCCCTGTCCCATAAAGGACTCTCCTTCTGTGGTGTGGGAAAGCTTGTATTGAATCCTCATCTTGCAGATGAAACACTGAGGCACAGAGAATTACGTGATTTTCCCAGTCATACAGCAGCCAAGTGGTGGGGCCAGGATTAGAAACCAGATCCTCTGACTCCCAGGCCTGTGGTCAGTGCGGCTCAGTGGAAAGAGCATGGGATTTTGGAATCAGTGGTTATGGGTTCAAATCCAGGCTCCGCCAATTGTCAGCTGTGTGACTTTGGGCAAGTCACTTAACTTCTCCGTGCCTCAGTTCCCTCATCTGTGAAATGTGGATTAAGACTGTGAGCCCCCCGTGGGACAACCTGATCACCTTGTAACCTCCCCAGTGCTTAGAACAGTGCTTTGCACATAGTGCTTAATAAATGCCATCATTATTATTATTATTATTTCCATTAGGCCAATTCCTTGACCTCAAGGAACTTAACACTCTAACAAGGAAGGCAAACATAAAATTACTTACACTTAAAATGGTTAAAATAAATTGAATAAACATTCTTATTCATGACTACTGAGGATGCTTTAAAGAAGTTCATAAGTGCTAAAGTTGGCTAGTGAGTTTTTACAGCTAAGGGAGCTGGGAAATTAATATGGAAGGCTTTATGGAGGAGGTGGAACTTTAGGTGGGCTTTGAATGTGGGGAGGGATGTGATCTATCTGATGTGGTGAGAAGGGAGTTCCAAGATGAGGGAAAAGCATGAACAAGCATGTTTGAAGGCAGAGAGGAAGGATCCATCAATCAATCACTTATATTTACTGAGAGCTTACTGTATGTCGAGCACTCTACTAAGCACTTGGAAGAGTACAAAATAACAGTTGGTAGACCCATTCCCTGCCCACAGTGAGCTCACAGTCTAGAAGGTAAGACAGACATTAATATGAATGAATAAATTATGGATATGTGTCCACAGAAATGCCCCCTCTCAAAATTGCACCTGGAGAGTTTCCAGTACACTACCAGTCTCAGCTCTGGGAGGGAGAGTCAAGAAGATGCATACCCATTCCATTCCTAGCTCAGGCAGTGGCTAGTGATTGGAAGGCAATCTGCTACAAGTCAAAACTCACCGGTGCTGGGCAGCAGCAGCACAGGAAAGATATGAGGGCAGAGACTCGTGTAATGCATGGAAGAAGGCAATGGAAAATCACCTCCATATGTTTTCCAAGAAAACTGTGTAGATACACTACCAGAATGTTTGCAGAGGGAGGTGGGGCATTCTGGGAGAGATGTGTCCATGGAGTCCTTAAGGGTCAGAAACAACTGGACAGCAAAAGACAAGCCAAGACATAAAAGCTGTGGGGCTGAGGGAGAAGTGAATAAAGGGAGCAAATCAGGGTGATACAGAAGAGAGTGGGAGAAGTAGAAATGAAGGCTTAATCAGGGTAGGCCTCCTAGAGGAAATGTGCCTTCAATAAGGCTTTGAAGGTGGGGAGAGTAATTATCTGTTGGATATGAAGAGGGCGAATGTTTCGGACCAGAGGCAAGATGTGGGCAAGAGACCAGCGGTGAGATAGATGAGATCAAAGTACAGGGAGTGAATTGGCATTAGAGAAGAGAAGCATGTGGGCTGAGTGGTAGTAGGAGAGCAGTGAGGTGAGGTAGGAGAGGGCAAGGTGATTGACCACCTTAAAAGAGCTTTTGCAGAGTGAGAAGTTGAAAATGGCAGTGAGGGATGAGAGGGGCATAGGAGGGGATGAATTTAGGAGGTGAGAGGGTATAGGGTCAAAGGCACAGCTAGCAGGTGGATCGAAAGAGCGCATGGAAGATCTCTTGAGAAACTGCTGAGAAGCAGAAAGATGAGGAAGAAGAAATAGAAGGCCGAGGGTACAATGGGGAAGGCTTTGGGCAGCTCATGACTGATGGCTTCAATTTTGCCAACAGAGTTAGCAGGTCATTTAGGGGCCCTGTTGATCGGCTGTGTGACTTCTGTCAAGTCATCATCTACTCTGTGCCTCAATTTCATTGTCTGTAAAATGCTGATAACAGTACTGCCCCTCCCAACCTCACAGGATTGTTGTGAAGCTAGAATGTGAGAGTGCTTAGGGAAATGAAAGGCACTATTCATGTGTGTGGTAATAATGCCAGTAATAAGAAATTTGATGAGTTCTAAATGTGATACTATTATTCCTGATTTTACATAGCAGTCACTGAGGGTACTGTTACCCTAGTGTTAGTCATCCTAGTTTGTTTTTTGCAAATCAAATCATGAAACAAGTCTCGCTGAGAGCCAAATGCTTAAAAAGACAGTTATTCGATGTCACGGTACTTCTTGAACTGTCTTTAATACATGAAAAAGCCCTTACAAACATACAAAAATTGCTGTGCTGGTTTATTGTATAAACTATTTAAAAAGTTAAGTTGTTTGATTAAAAAGGTCCACAGAGTCAGTTTCAAAAGTCTTTTATTCTGGAAGATTATTTCCAAGATTTTAGGGCTTCTGACAGTTTCTTGGCATCTTTCTGCTCCGGTTTTATCTGTTCATTCATGTTGTTCATTTCCCACCCATCTGCTTTATGGAGCACATTAGCAAAGAAGTTCCAATGGCTGCCTCTGTCTCTTTCTCTCTCTCTCTATCTCTGTCTCTCTCTTTCCTTATCTCTCTCTATCTCTCCCATTCTCTCTCTCCCTTTCTCTCACAATTGCAAAATCTCTGTTTGGTGCCTCCTCCATCTCCAAGGAATGTCAGTGAGTGTTGGAGCTATTGCTGGGTTGGAGATTCCAGAGATGGAGGATGAATTGTCTCTGGGAACCCTCATCACCTAGAGCAGGTGAGTTGAAGCTCTTGATGTGTAAATATTTAGGCTTTATCACTGAAGGGGAAGAGGGGGTGAGGTATTTATAGTCTCTCTCTCTCTCCCCCACACACGCACTTGTTCTTTCACTCCTCTGGGATAGAATGAAGCCTAGGACAAAGAAGACCTTTCTAGGGCCTCAGTCCAGGACACCTTGCTTGGACTGACTCTGCCCCATTAGCTGATAGTTAATGAGAACTGTCAGCCTCACTACACCAAGCTGTCATGCTTTGAGTGTCTATGTGAAAGCTAACATGATTAAAATTTCATACCCTCTTGATATGCCACTTCTCCCACCTCTGAAATGGTGAGAAACTGTGGAGGGAACCAAAGATGAGGGAAATAGAGGTAGAAAACAAAAAGAAAAGGGAAGAAGGCATTATTGACTGTGAAGTTTCAAAGCTTTAAGAGCTATATTGTGCTTCTGACAAAGAATGATTTTTGTCTTGCCTCCTCCCTCCATATAATTCATTATTAGGGCGGTTCAGTACTAACAACAGGGGTACAAAGGGAATAGTCATGCCAGAGTTCCCAACAAGATTTTTAAAATCAGCAATAAATCATGAATAAAATAAAATAAATGAATCTCAAGAAAGAGTTTTGATGACTAGGAATAAGATTGCAACATTGTTGGTTTGGCAAAGAAGGAGTTGATCTGCAGCCAGTGGCAGGGATTTCTCCATAAATTTTTGAATATGGCCAGATGCTGTGCTCCAGGCATCATCATCATCATCATCAATCGTATTTATTGAGCGCTTACTATGTGCAGAGCACTGTACTAAGCGCTTGGGAAGTACAAATTGGCAACATATAGAGACAGTCCCTACCCAACAGTGGGCTCACAGTCTGAAAGGGGGAGACAGAGAACAAACCAAACATACCAACAAAATAAAATAAATAGAATAGATATGTACAAGTAGAATAAATAAATAAATAAATAGAGTAATAAATATGTACAAACATATATACATATATACAGGTGCTGTGGGGAAGGGAAGGAGGTAAGATGGGGGGTTGGAAAGGGGGACGAGGGGGAGAGGAAGGAAGGGGCTCAGTCTGGGAAGGCCTCCTGGAGGAGGTGAGCTCTCAGCAGGGCCTTGAAGGGAGGAAGAGAGCTAGCTTGGTGGATGGGCAGAGGGAGGGCATTCCAGGCCCGGGGGATGACGTGGGCCAGGGGTCGATGGTGGGACAGGCGAGAACGAGGTACAGTGAGGAGATTAGCGGCGGAGGAGCGGAGGGTGCGGGCTGGGTTGTAGAAGGAGAGAAGGGAGGTGAGGTAGGAGGGGGCGAGGTGATGGAGAGCCTTGAAGCCCAGGGTGAGGAGTTTCTGCCTGGTGCACAGATTGATTGGTAGCCACTGGAGATTTTTGAGGAGGGGCGTAATATGCCCAGAGCGTTTCTGGACAAAGATAATCCGTGCAGCAGCATGAAGTATGGATTGAAGTGGAGAGAGACACGAGGATGAGAGATCAGAGAGAAGGCTGATGCAGTAGTCCAGACGGGATAGGATAAGAGCTTGAATGAGCAGGGTAGCGGTATGGATGGAGAGGAAAGGGCGGATCTTGGCAATGTTGCAGCGCTGAGACCGGCAGGTTTTGGTGACGGCTTGGATGTGAAGGCAGGCAGGACTGCATTAACCAAAGTCCAGATCCAGGGCCAGGTCATCTAGCAGGGCCCCTCCCATGACCTGAAACACAGATGACATCACACATAATACTGTATGTGATGTCATTACAGAACTACCAGAGTGATGGCAAAATGGAAAGGGAGCTGTTGGGGAGGGGTCCCAAATTGCTGAGCATGCTCAGTCAGGCAGTAGGGGCTGGAGGACATTTTGTCTGGGTGGGATCAGAGCAGAGCAAACATCAGGCGGACCTTCACCATGACCAAGTGACATTTCCTGGCTTACATTTCCTCCTGCATCCTCCCCTGCAATGCCCCCATGGATTGCTCTCAGGAAAGCAAGGGTCATTGTGGGATGGACACTTTTCAGGAGGGAGAGAGGTAACAAGGGAGCCCTCCTATTCCTTCAAGCAGTAGGGCAGCAGCCCTTGAATAAACACACACACATAGACTAGACTGTATGTCCCCTCTAGACTGTGAGCTTGTTATGGACGGGGAACATGTCCACTGATTCTGTTGTATTGTACTCTCCCAATACTTAGTACAGTGCTCTGCACATAGTAAGTGTTCAATAAACATAACTGAATGATTGACATAAACACACTCACACACACAGGCAGGCACACTTGAGCCACTTCTGACCTGACATGCTGGACGCTGCATTTTGTGTCCAGGCAAGGGAGCCAGGCTTGAGGAGAGGGTGGGAAAAACCACCCAATAGCCAGTCCTCACACTCAGAGGTCAGGGTTGGCGATGCCCAGGCCAACTTTTGTCTGGAGGGATCAGAGGTGCAAGCCACTAGAACTATAATCACCTCCTCTTGAAAAATCCTCAGACCTGAAATAGCAGGACTGAGGCTTAGCTGTTATTTCTGATGAGTGACACCATCCACACAATTGATCAATCATCCACTGAGTACATAGGACTCTATTAAGAATTAAAATTAAGATTATGGTTTGAGGAAGAATTCTCCAAACTCATTTCCTAAACTTAGCTATGCTGTTATCAGCTAAGAAATAAACGTTCACCTGTTCCAGTATGGAAAATAACTACACGATTCTACTCTTGGAAATAATTTGTCATCACTGAGCTGGCAATGAGAGTGTGGGGTAGGAAGATTTTATTTTTAAATCGTAATTGTTAAGCTCTTACTATGTGCTAGGCACTGTACTAAGCACTGGGGTAGATACGAGCTAGTCAGGTTCGACACAGTCTACGTCCCACATGGGTCTCACAGTCTTATCCCTCATTTTACAGACGAGGCAACTGAGGCACAGAGAAGTTAGGTGACTTGCCCAAGATCACACAGCAGACAAGTTGCAGAGCCTAGATTAGAATCCAGTTTCTTCTGACTTCCAGGCTCATGCACTGTCCACTAGACTATGCTGTTTCTCTGATTGCTGGACTTGCGATTGCCTGCTATCCTCGATTTGGGCACAGTGGAAGTAGGTTGCATTTGGGAATCGCGTACAGCCCCTAACCCCTATATGACCACATTAAAGGGTTATTTGTATTATTATTTTTGTCAATTGGAGTAAAAGCACAGAGGACTGGTGCCATCCAAATGGGGACAAGACCATTTCCTCCACTGATCTTCTAGAATGAAGGTCTGGAAAGGGATGGGGATTTCTGAAGAAGAGGATGAGAGCAGGATGTTTCCAGATATGTTCCGGTGAACTGGGTCACTCTATCCTTTTAAAATGGAACTCCGGACAGGGAACATTCCAGATGCTCCTGAATTTCCATGAGGTGATGCAACCACTAGATCAGCTGTTCCTCATCAGTGACATTCCCTGGCAGGCGACACCTTGTAGGATGCATACCGCTGCTGGCTCAGAACAGTCCTCTCCCCTGTTGTTAGAGGCAGAGAAGGAGCCACTTCCCTGAAAGTCTTATCAGCAGAGTGGGACTAAGGGAAACCAACAGAGGTGGAGAATGATCATGTCAGCCTACCCCTGAACCAATCCCCACCTGCTTCCCAACTGATCCAAGGTACAACCAGCCAAACCCATCCAACTCCTGAACATAATGATTCAGCAAACAGAGAATTTCACTCCATCCAACAAATTAAGCCAATTATTATTAAGAAACAATTATTATTATTGAGAAGCAGCATGGCTCAGTGGAAAGAGCCTGGTTTTGGGAGCCAGAGGTCATGGGTTCTAATCCCAGCTCCGCCAGTTGTCAGCTCTGTGATCTTGGATGAGTCACTTAACTTCTCTAAGCCTCAATTCCCTCATCTGTAAAATGGGGATTAAGACTGAGCCCCACGTGGGACAACCTGATCACCTTGTATCTCCCCCAGTGCTTAGAGAAGTGTTTTGCACATAGTAAGCTCTTAACAGATGCCATTATTATTAGCATTATTATTATTAAGAGATTGAGAGTTCCATGCTGTTACTCTTTTCTTAGTTCTCGGAACATGTCTACCAACTCCGTTTTACTATATTCTCCCAAGCGCTTATTACAGTCATCTGCACACAGTAAGAACTCAATAAATATGATGCATCGATTGATTGATTTATTCTAAAGCTCTTGTGGGTAGGGAATGTGTCTGTTTATTGTTATATTTTACTATCTCAAGCACTTAGTGTATTGCTTTGCACACAGTAAATGCTTAATAAATACAATTAAATGAATGAATGAATAATGATAGAATCCCTATCCCTAATTCTAGGGTGTGTTTCTTTCCCTCTCCTCCCTCCAAAAAGAAAATAGCTGCACATTTTCCATTTTCAACATGTGTCTGAATAAGCAGAGATGAGCTCTGGTTGGTAAACAAGCTCACAATGGAGATATTGAGGAGAGAGGACTCGTGCTCAAGTGGGCCGCTGACTTCACAACCCAAGCATTGCTCTGAGTGGCTCTGCCACTTGTCCTGACATCATCTCGAAAATCCTGAACACAAGCTCTGTACCAACACTGTATCAATTGTAGACCTTCTCCCTACCAATGAAGAGTGCAAAGCAGGGGGCTAAGCATCAGCAGTGCAGCCTCCGTTCAGAAGGACAAGGAAGAGAATCAGATTATTCAGCTTCCTCAGAGTGCCATGAAGCTAATCTGACTTTATGGACAGTGATTCTCGGGTTTGGTGAATTCTCCAAAGATTGATCACTTTGGAGGTGGCTTAATAAAGCAATTATTCCCTTTCTCAAGTTAGTGAGACTCGATTTCAAATGGCTAGGGAAGTGGGGGTAATGGGAGGAAGTAAGGTGGGTCACAGTCCTACCCATGTTTTTTCTGGTGATTCACAGGTCAGTAGGAGAAAAGCTGGCAGGATAGTTTTCCTAGGTCCTCCATGGGTGAGACCCCCATCCCCCAACTTTGCGGAGACCACCCATTTAACCACAGTTTGCTTGAGCTGGAAGTCTGGGTCCTGAGTGAGTATGACTGGCCTCAAAGAATAATAATAGTAATAATAATAATGATTATGGTATTTGTTAAGCACTTACTATGTTCCAGGCACTGTACTAAGCGCCGGGGTGGATGGGGTTCACCACACGGGGTTCACCGTGTCAAACCCCATTTTACAGATGAGGTCGCTGAAGCACAGAGAAGTGAAGTGACTTACCCAAAATCACACAGCAGGCAAGTGGCAGAGCCGGGATTAGAAGCCGTGAACTTCTGACTCCCAGGCCTGTGCTCTATCCACTATGGACCTGTGATGACATCCAGACTGCTTGCATCTCCCCATCTTCCTCAGTTTCTGATATCTCTTTTCCCTGAATTTTTGTTTTTGCCTTAGAAAGACCCCAGGACCTGTAGTGTGGAGACCAGGGAAACAGAGTGCCTGCTGTTGTGAGAAACAGTGTGTGCTACGCATTCTTCTTACCCAGCCCCCCAGGTTCATATTCCCAGGGATAACATCACAGGCCTGGGGAATCTGACAGGCAGATTTGCCCACCAATCAGATTTTTTTAAAATTTTTTGATTTTGTTTGTTTTTTCAAATGGTATTTGTTAAGTGCTTACATGTGTCTGGGCACTGTACCAAGCGCTGGGGTAGATAGAAGGTGGTCAGGTTGGACACAGTCCCTTTCCCACATTGGGGCGTGGGAATCTGAATGGCAGGGAGGAATCTGGTGGCACAGATGCTAGGCAGAGAGGGGAGAGGGCCGGGGAGCACCCTGAGGCCAGGTCGAGGGAAAAGGCGCAGTGGCTTCACGCTGGAGATTGACTGATTGATTTGATTGATCCACTTTGCAGTGGCCAAGACCCCTGCCCCAGCCCCAGCTCCTATCTCCATCCCTGCCTCCCTCCCAGCCCCTACCTCCGCCCCTGCCCCAGCCCCTGCCTCCGCCCAGCCCTTACCCCAGTCTCTGCCCCAGCCCGGCCCCTGCCTGCCCCCCAGCCCCTACCCCAGCCACTGCCTCAGACTCCACCCCTACCCCAGCCCCTACCTCTGCCCTTGCCCCAGACCAGCACCTCCCCTGCCTCCACCCGGCCCTTCCACTAGCCCAGCTCCTATCCCAACACAGCCTCTGCCCCCAGACCAGCTCCTGCCCTTCACTCTAGCCCCAATCTAGCCCCTCTCCATGACCAAGAGAGAAGTTGGAGACGCAAGTACGTCTAGTAGATAGAGCACGGACCTGGGAGTCTGAAGGTTCAGGGTTCTAATCCAGATCTGCTGTGTGACCTTGGGCAAGTCATTTCACTTCTCTGTAACTCATCTGTAAAATGGCGATTAAGATTGTGACTCCCATGCGGGACAGGGATTGTGTCCAATCCGATTTGCTTGTATCCACCTCAGCGCTTAGAATTGTGTCTGACACATAATAAATGCTTAAGAAATACTATTAATATTATTATTATTATTAACACATCCATGGATGAGCAGTCTGTGTTAGGTCACTAGGGGAGAGTGAGGGATGGAGAGAGGAGAGTCAGGGATGTTGGATGGTCCATGTTGGGTCACTGCGGTGGTTGGGGAGAGCCAGGGATGGAGAGAGGAGAGTCAGGGGTGTCAGACAGCCCATGCTGGGTCACTGGGGGAGAGTCGGGGATGAAGAGGGGAGAGTCAGAGTAAGAGGATGGTCCATATTGAGTCCCTGGGGAAGAGTCAGGAGTGTGGGATGGTCCGTGTTGGATCACTGGGAGAGAGTCAGGGATGGAGAAGGGAGAGTCAAGGTTGTGGGGGTGGTCCATCTCTGACCACGAGATGAATGTCCAGGAGGGCATCCAATGCCCTGTTTCTCCAAGAGTGTTGAGAGGTAAAGCCCCTGTCAGGGTGGTGCCTTTTTTTTCCAGGCTCAGACACGCTCTGGGCATGGAGAGTGGACGGGCCCTTGGATCCCCGGACCCCGGCACTTTGAAAATGGGGTGTTTGGGAGGAACTTGTTTTATTTTGTTGTCTGTCTCCCCTTTCTTGACTGGGAACCCGTTGTTGGGTAGGGACTGTCTTTATATCAATCAATCAATCAATCATATTTATTGAGCGCTGACTGTGTGCAGAGCACTGTACTAAGCGCTTGGGAAGTACAAGTTGGCAACATATAGAGACAGTCCCTACCCAACAGTGGGCTCACAGCCGATTTGTACTTTCCAAGCACTTAGTACAGTGCTCTGCACACAGTAAGCGCTCAGTAAATACAATTGAATGAATGAATCTGGCCTAGGCATGATGAGCACTCAACAGGCAGATCCAGCACTCACCAATCAGATCCAAACTGGGAGGTGGGGGGACCGATCACTGGAGGTTCTGTGAGGGGCAGATCATGAACAAAAGTTTTAATTAGAAGAATCTGAGGAAAAAAACTTTCCATAAGCCTTTGATTTGTCATGAGAGGTGTTGATTAGCAAACCACATGGTTATCATATACCTTTCTTAACATCAAGAGTCTTTGTTGCTTGTGTCTGTCTAAAAGCAGGCAATTGGTTTAAACCCATATTTCTTATATTCAAGTATTCATCAAAGATTTGGAGACCCTCTGTAGCTTCCAGAATGATAGCTAGTCTTCCTCAAAGGAAGAAGAGAATACTGGGAACATGCTCAATCGATTCTGAAACCTTTTGAAGCTCTACTCTATTTCTAAATATTTAAGTGTTGTGGGGTATTTTTTAGCCTCCCTTTCCACAGCTCTCTCCATTAATGTATCACTGAGTGTCTAGTGGCTAACACTTTCTTTTCAGAAAGAATACAAGGGAAGCGACTGTTTTTGTCGCTGATTACTTACTCTTTTGTTGACTGTCATAATGTCCCATTGTTTGAGGTCCAAGCTGTCCCCTCTTCAGTATGATTTATATGGCTTTTGTAAGCCCAGAGACCAGAGGTGCTAATCCTATTTTGATTTACTGATTTTCTATTATGTTGATTGTTATATCTCGCTCTAAGCTCCTGCCACTTATCCAAACTGAGGTTGTACAGAGACAAATAAGTGAAGTAGCATAAAAAGGGTTTAGATTTTCTTCACCGCTACTGTGCAGTGTGCTGTGGGAAGCCACCAGTGGGGAATGATGGTTTCTATCCAGGTTGGAAGGGAATGGCAGGAAATGATTGAAAATCCCTGTTATTTGAGGACAGAGATCATACATTCTTTTAATTTTGCAGCTCCACAGCCCAGAGCGCAGAGTGATGACAAACCCTCAGAACGTGCTTAGTGAGTGTAGTGCTGTCCACAGAGTAAGTGCTCTGTAAAATACCAGTGATTGATTCCAAGAGATGGTGCCCATTAGACCCAAAGTTCCCAAGGGGAGGTTTAAGTATTTCTTCCTAGAAAGAATTCTCTAGATGCTTCCACAAACCCAAGAGCCCTTCAGTCAAGGTTAATAATTCTCTCGTGCTGACTTGGTCACTTCGATGTCATGGTCAGGCAGTTCTTGGGACTTAGAGGGGGCTGGGCATGATCAGGGTTGGCAATATGTGTGAATGTCATGATCTGTTGGAAAGAGACCCCCTATTCATAGCCATTTGCTACACACTTTTCTCCTGAGGATAAAACTGGCATAGAGAAGCTTTATGCATTTATACAACTGATTCCTTTTCAGAGGATCCCAGGAGCTAGAGAATCTGATCTTGGAAATTAGTATTCAAACACATAAAACACTCTTGCCCGCTACCATGCCCCCTCTCCAGCCTCCCAAAACACATAAGCCTAAAGGATCATTCATAGAGTTGTAGCATGGGACTGCTGTAATTCTGTTTTTTACAATTTCATATAAGTCTTTGTATATTTTGTGTGCTAAAACAGTTAGGAATTTAGTGTGAGGGAGGTCATATGACTTTCCACACTAAATATATAGACAGATAGACATATGTATATATGAGGTGAAATATTCAAATAAACTCTAGGAATCAAAGAATCAATTGTCATTGAAATGCACATTCCTCTGATGCAGGAAGTGGGGAAAATATTATTACCAAACTGAATTTGAGGGATTATTTGGGGATGGTATACAGTGTTCCAAGGCAATTTGGCTATATTATCAATTAATTTATTGCGCTGAACTTATTATTTTTCATGGAGAAGGAGATGGAAGGAAAGCAGCCCATCCCTCTCCCATTACAACCCAGTATGTGCATTTTCCTCCTCTACCACCAAGCTACTCACTGTAACTCAATCTCACCTCTCTTGTCATACACCCCTTTCTCATGCCCTCTCTCCTTTCAAATACTCCCTTCCCCTTCACACCCGACAGACCACCACTCCCACTATCTCCAAAGCCCTAAGAAAATCACGTCTCCTCCAGGAAAACTTCCTTGATCAACCTCTTTCCACCCTACTCTCCCTCATGTCTGCTTCATCTATACACTCAGGATGGTAACTTCTAAGCACTTTGATATTCACCCCATGCCCACATCCAGATAACTTATCTATTATGTAACTTTGTATACTGTTGCTTCCTCAATCTGCAATTAATTTTATTGTCTGTCTCCCCCAATAAATTGTAAGCTCCTTTTTTTAAATGGCATTTATTAAGTGCTTACTATGTGCAAAGCACTGTTCTAAGCACTGGGGAGATTACAAGGTGATCAGGTTGTCCCATGGGGGGCTCACAGTCTTAATCCCCATTTTACAGAGGAGGTAACTGAAGCACAGAGAAGTTAAGTGACTTGTCCAAAGTCACACAGCTGACAATTGGTGGAGCAGGGATTTGAACCCATGAGCTCTGACTCCAAAGCCCGGGCTCTTTCCACTGAGCCATGCTGCTTCTCTAAGCTCCTTATTGTGCAAGATCTTGTCTTCTGTTCTATTGTATTTTACTCTCCCAAGCATTTAGTCTAGTAGATAGAGCACCATCCTGGGAGTCAGGAGAACCTGGCTTCTAATCCTGGTTCTGCCACTTGCCTGGTGTGTGACCTTGGGCAAGTTGCTTCACTGCTCTGTGATTCAGTCACCTCATCTGTAAAATGGGGATTAAGACTGTGAGCCCCACGTGGGACAAGGACTGTGTCCAACCTGATCAACTTGTATCTACCACAGCACTTATTATAGTGCCTTGCACATAGTAAGTGCATAACAAATACCATAAAAAATAGAACTCCACACACAATAAGTACTCAATAAATACAATTAATTGAATGATTGATTGGTCATTGATGGTTGATTGGTCACCTTTACAGGAAAATATATATGTATGTATTTATAAATAATAATAATAATAATTATAATAGCATTTATGAAGTGCCAATCATTACCAAGCACTGAGGTAGAAATTTGCTAATCAGATTTGATACAGTCCCTCACATGAGGTTCACAGTCAAAGAGTGGAGAAAACGAGTTTTATCCCATTTTACACATGAGACTACTGAAATCTGGAGAAGTTAAATGACTTGCCCAAGGTTATCCAATAGGCATTTGGTGGATCCAGGATTACTTATCTGACTTCCAGTCCTGTGTTCTTTCCACTAGGCAACCCTGCCTCCATAAACACAAAATATTTTCTATAAATCATTCAATAACAACAATAAGAATGCTAAAAATAACAACAGTGGTATTTGTAAAGCACTTTCTACATGCCAGGCACTGTACTAAGTGCTGGGGTACATGCAAGCTAATCCAGTTGGACACAGTCAGTCTCCTACGTGAGGTTCACATTTTAAATCCCCATTTTACAGATGAGGTAACTGAGGCACAGAGAAGTAAAATGACTTGCTCAAGGCCACACAGCATACAAGTAGCAGAAATGGGATTAGAACTGAGGTCTTCTGTCTCCCAGGCCTGTTCTCTGTTCAATAAGACCACTATGCTTCTCTCAATGTCCCTGAATGTAATTTTCTCAGTTTCCACCCTCACACTGTAGAAGTAGATTGCCACACAGTAACAGCTTCAAGATTCCTTGTGGAGCCATGGTAGTCAGAAGCAAGCTCACCCCCGGAACAACAGGGGCACCCAAACAAGAGGTGCTTTCGTGTTTTGTTAAATAAGGAGTGAAAATAGAGAAAACCCAAATGGAGCTCAGTGTGAAAATTAGCTTTAAGAAACTGTGCTAGATAAAGATGCGTTGGGAGGAAATGATTGCCATCATGCTAGTTCAACACCATCAGTTCCTTGGCTGGAAGGGAATGTGACATTTTGAGTTGGGTACATTTTGCCAATAGGCACACAGTATAATAAGCGTGTTTTTGTAATTATTTAATGTTTTGGCCATTAGTTAGTATATAGCAGTGGTAAAATATGGGGGTAGCTATTCCCTTAATGCCTATCCATCAGTGGTGTTTACTGAGTGCTTACTGTGTGCAAAGTGCTGTACTAAGCCTATTAGCAAAAACAACTGATCTCTTCCCTGGGAACAGTAGACCTCAAACTGGACCCTTGGGCCCTAGTGAACAGCTGGCTGACCTGAACCTACATTTGAACAGCTCCCTCTGCCCAGTTTCCAGGTCCCTTAGAATTGGAGTGGACTGGTCATTTGGTTAAAAAAGTTGAGGAATGGCTGGAAAGCTTTTGCTCTCTCCCTGTGGGGTCAGAAGTCTGATTGACAGCTGCTTCCTCAGGGTCTGAGGGACAGTGCTGCTTCACCTTTGCTGCCAGAACACTGCGGGCCTGTTTTATGGTGTGTCTGGGTGACCCTGTGGTAAGAAGATGGACATAGGAACAAAAGAACTCCTAATAGTGTCTGTCAATCTCCTCAGGAGTCTCAAGAATGCCTCAGGGGTCCCCTGGCCATGTTTGTTACTAATGTCACTCTCTCTAAGGCCAAGGGTTAACTGTGCTCCACTCAGACTGGAGTCCCAGGAGAAATTCACCACTAGAAAATATTTTCCCATAAATGTGCCTGGCTTCAATCTGGTCAGTCACCAGCTAATCTGCCCAGCCCATGTCAAATAAAAGGCTGAGCAGTCAACTGGTTCTATTATAAATAATATGATGGCATTTATTAAGCACTTACTATGTGCAAAGCACTGTTCTAAGCACTGGAGAGGTTACAAAGGTGATCAGGTTGTCCACGGGGGCTCACAGTCTTAATCCCCATTTTACAGATGAGGTAACCGAGGCCCAGAGAAGTTAAGTGACTTGCCCAAAGTCACACAGCTGACAATTGGAAGAGCAGGGATTTGAACCCATGACCTCTGAATCCAAAGCCCATGCTCTTTCCACTGAGCCACGCTGCTTCTCCTGGGCTCTTTTATGTGCTCTTTCCACTTCTCCACACTCTCCTCTTCTCCATACCTGCCTGTTTTTTTTCATTTCCATGTATCTGTGGGTCTAAGCATGTAAATGTATAGACAGTATTTATGAAGTTCATCCCAGCTTTACTCTCAAAGGGAGAAGGATCTGTGCTGGAGGGCAACCCCACTACAACTTTGACACCTGTCCACATGTTTTGTTTTGTTGTCTGTCTCCCCCTTCTAGACTGTGAGCCCATTGTTGGGTAGGGATCATCTCTATATGTTGCTGACTTGTACTTCCCAAGCACTTAGTACAGTGCTCTGCACACAGTAAGCGCTCAATAAATACGATTGAATGAATGAATGAATGAATAATGTCTGCTAATCTCCCAACAATGTGAGTCTATTATGTTATGTCTCTACTTCTGCATAAGCCACTTAAATTAAAAGTGTGCATCTTTTAGTCATCCCTGGACCCTGATTTTTCTGCCTCTAACCTATTACATCTTTGTCCCCACTCAGAGATTTTTCTGCCTGGGCTTCACCAAACCATGACTCTCTGCTCCTTCAAAAAGTCCTCTTAAAAAAGTCAGTGTCGCCTAGTGGAAAGAGACTAGGCTTGAGAGCCAGGATACCAGGATTCTAATCCCACTTCACCATTTGCCTCCTGGATGACTGTGGAAAAGTCACTTAACATCTCCTTGCCTCAATTTCCTCATTTGTGAATTGGGAATTAAATACTTCGACTGTGAGTCCCTTCATAATAGGGATTTTGTCTGATTTTCCTCTACTGTAGTTACACCAATGCTTAGAACAGCACTTGGCACATAGTAAGTGTTCAACAAATATCACAATTATTATCATTATTGTTATCATTACTATTATCACTTCCTCCTGGAGGCATTCCAAGATTATCCCTTCCTACCTCAGCATTCATCTGTGTTTTTAACTGTATTCATATTTGTTATTTATTGATTTATCAATTCACTTATGTTTGGGAGTCAGTCATCCAGTTTTAATCATTACAGCTTGGGTTTCAGTTGGTCTGTCCCCTGTCATGGTCAGATTTAGTTTCAAACATCTTTATGTCTGGTTATGTTTAAATAATAGTATGCATTAAGCAATTTATCTTTTGCTAAGCACTGAGGAGAACACTAGGGAACCAGATTATGCTCAACCCCTGTCCCTCATAGGATTTATAGTCTAAGGAAGGAGACAGACATCTTCTCCTCATTTCACAAATGAGAAAAATGAGACTCAGCGAGGTTAAGTGACTTACCCAAGATCACAGCAGATCAGTGGCAAAGCTGGGACTAGGACACCTTGCCCGTTCTAAGGGCCATACTCAGAATACAAATGCTCCATCACTTCTCCCCTCCTTAACTTCCATCTTCAACCGCTCACTCTCCACTGGTTCCCTCCCCTCTGCCTTCAAACATGCCCATGTCTCTCCCATCCTAAAAAAAACCTCTCTTGAGCCCACCTCACCTTCTAGTTATCGCCCCATAACCCTCCTACCATTCCTTTCCAAATTCCTTGAACGACTTGTCTACACACGCTGCCTAGAATTCTCAACAACAACTCTCTCCTCGACCCCTCCAGTCTGGCTTCTGTCCCCTACATTCCATGGAAACTGCCCTCTCAAAGGTCACCAATGACCTCCTGCTTGCCAAATCCAACGGCTCATACTCTGTCCTAATCCTCCTCGACCTCTCAGCTGCCTTCGACACCATGGACCACCCCCTTCTCCTCAACACGCTATCTGACCTTGGCTTCACAGACTCTGTCCTCTCCTGGTCCTCCTCTTATCTCTCCGGTCGTTCTTTCTCAGTCTCTTTTGCAGGCTCCTCCTCCCCCTCCCATCCCCTCACTGTGGGGGTTCCCCAAGGTTTCAGTGCTTGGTCCCCCTTCTGTTCTCGATCTACACGCACTCCCTTGGTGACCTCATTCGCTCCCACGGCTTCAACTATCATCTCTACGCTGATGACACCCAGATCTACATCTCTGCCCCTGCTCTCTCCCCCCTCTCTCCAGGCTCGCATCTCCTCCTGCCTTCAGGACATCTCCATCTGGATGTCTGCCTGCCACCTAAAGCTCAACATGTCGAAGACTGAACTCCTTGTCTTCCCTCCTAAACCTTGCCCTCTTCCTGACTTTCCCATCTCTGTTGACAGGCAACTACCATCCTTCCCGTCTCACAAGCCTCGCAACCTTGGTGTCATCCTCGACTCTGCTCTCATCATTCACCCCTCACATCCAAGCCGTCACCAAAACCTGCCGGTCTCAGCTCCGCAACATTGCCAAGATCCGCCCTTTCCTCTGCATCCATACCGTTACCCTGCTCATTCAAGCTCTCATCCTATTCCGTCTGGACTACTTGCATCAGCCTTCTCTCTGATCTCCCATCCTCGTGTCTCTCCCCACTTCAATCCATACTTCATGCTACTGCCCAGATTATCTTTGTCCAGAAACACTCTGGGCACATTACTCCCCTCCTCAAAAATCTCCAGTGGCTACCAATCAATCTGCGCATTCAGGCAGGAAACTCTTCACCCTGGGCTTCAAGGCTCTCCATCACCTCGCCCCCTCGCTACCGCACCTCCCTTCTCTCCTTCTACAGGCCCACCCCCGCACCCTCCGCTCCTCTGCTGCTAATCTCCTCACCGTACCTCGTTTCTCACCTGTCCCGCCATCGACCCCCAACCCACGTCATCCCCGGGCCTGGAATGCCCCCCGCTCTTGCCCATCCGCCAAGCTAGCTCTCTTCCTCCCTTCAAGGCCCTACTGAGAGCTCACCTCCTCCAGGAGGCCTTCCCAGACTAAGCCCCTTCCTTCCTCTCCCCCTCATCCCCCTCTCCATCCCCCCCATCTTACCTCCTTCCCTTCCCCACAGCACCTGTATATATGTATAATATGTTTTATACATCTTTATTACTCTATTTATTTATGTATTTATTTTACTTGTACATATCATTCTATTTTATTTTGTTAGTATGTTTGGTTTTGTTCTCTGTCTCCCCCTTTTAGACTGTGAGCCCACTGCTGGGTAGGGACTGTCTCTATATGTTGCCAACTTGTACTTCCAAGTGCTTAGTACAGTGCTCTGCACACAGTAAGCGCTCAATAAATACGATTGATGATGAATACAAAGCTCCTGGAGCAGTTGGGTGGGGTCAAACTTGCCCCGAAAAACACTCTTGGCCAGAATGGATTTGGGCAGACAATGGCAATCTTCCACAAAAATGACAACAGTAACAGCCCAGGGTTCCTGATTGTTTGAACACTATCACCAAAAACGTGCTCAGTATTTAGCAGTCTACTCCCGAGATCTTTTAACACTCATATTTTAGTCACTTTCTTGCTCAGGGTTGTCATCCCCGTTGGATTGTAAAACTTCTCAAGGGTAGTGCTCACAGGGATTTCTATTTGGTCAGCACATAGATCTGCTCCCAGGAGATGTTTAATCAGCAATAATAAGAAACTATTATTATTATTATTATTATTACTATATTAAGAACTTTTGTGCCAAACACTGTACTAAGCTCTGATAATACTATCAGGTAGAATACAGTCCCTGTCCCACATGGGGCTCGTAATTTAAGGGATAGAGAGGACAGGTATTTAGTTCCCATTTTACAAATGAGTGAAATTGAAACCCAAAGAAGTCCAAGCAGCTTGCCCAAGGTCATGCAGCATAAATGCAACACTTAGCAGGGCAGTGCTTACTCTTTGGTTTCCTGCTCTTGTATAAAGTCATCAAATAGTGGTATTTATTGAGCACTGTACTAAACACTTGAAAAAGTTCAATACAACAAAGATGATAGGGGCTTCCAGCCTAGAGATGGAAGTGACAGAAGCGCTATTATTTTAAACAGTATTAACTGTACAGGAAAGAATTCCTTGATTATTTATAACAGCTCTTCATTTCCCTATTCCTACTTTCCTTTGAAATGGGAAAGTGACTCCTGTTTACAAACAACAAGCTCATCCTGTATCTGCCTCAAATAGGTCTGTGAGGAAGTTGGAAAGCAAGCTGAACAAGCTAGCTGCAAATTGCTTCTTTTAATAACTCAGAGGAAACGTGTCAAAACAGCAGAAGACATCTGAAGACAATCCCCAATCAAGAGAAATAATGATCTAGCCACTGGATGCCACTGTTGATCAACCTAAAATCATGAAACAGAACTTCCTACGGCAATATAATATCTGAGTGTGAAGATGAGTGCTGCTATCACATCTCTCTAACATAGTTAATCAATTAGATTATTTCCTTTGTTATTTGTTAAGTGATTACTATGTGCCAGGTAGTGTACTATGCCACTGGGGTAGATATAAACTAATCAGACTGGACACAGTCCATGTCCCACATGGGTCTCACAGTCTTAATCCCCATTTTACAGATGAGGTAATTGAGGCACAGAGAAGTGAAGTGACTTGCCCGAGGGCACACAGCAGACTAGTGGAGAAGCAGGAATCAGAACTCAGAGCCTCTGATTCCCAGACCCATGCTTTTTGTACTAGTCCACACTGCTTCCACCAACGCCTGCAATCCTCAAAATAGTTGCATTTAGGAAAATTGGAAGATGTGCAGTACTTAAAATTGTTATTTAGGACTTGCTATATGCCAAGCCCCATGCTAAGCAATGGGGTGGATACAACATAACATGAACAGACCCAGGCCCTGTCCCACACAGAGATGATAGTTTATGTCATTATTGGGAATATTTGTGGTTTAGAGCATGGGCCTGGAGTCAGATGACCTGGTTCCAATCCAGGCTCTGCCACTTGTCTGCTGTGACCTCAGGCAAATCAATTAACTTCTCTGTGCCTCAGTTTCCACATTTGTAAAATGGGGGATTCTACACCTGCTCTTCCTCCTACTTGGACTGTGAGCTCCATGTGGGAGGGGGTCTGAATCCAACCATGTTGAAATGTATCTTCCCCAGGGCTTGGTACAGTGCTTGGTATTCATTCATTCATTCAATCGTATTTATTGAGTGCTTACTGTGAGGAAATCACTGAATTGAGCACTTGGGAGAGTATAATACAACAATAAGTAGACACATTCCCTGCCTACAATGAGCGTACAGTCTACAGGAAGAGCTTAGGGCTCAATGAATACTACAGTTGATAAGAATAATACCCCAACCTCATTATTACTGTTTGGTGAGAGTTTTCATGAACAAACTACTGGTACCTGCTGAGTCAAACAAAACAAGGTAGGGTGGCCCCAGGCTATTAGCAGGTCCCCTGAGGTGAGACTATTTTGCATGAACCATCCCTGGAATAATATTCAGAATTTTTCAGCCCTGCATTGCAGATTGAGTAGCTTGTTCAAGTAGTCTCACTGGGGACAAATAAATCTCAAACCTTCTCTAAATGTGGACCTTTAAAAACAGCAGAACAATCGTAGGTGTTTGAAAAGACCAGCCAAGGTTCTAGTGCAGTGCTGGAATAATCAGTAAACACTAGGTCAGTTGGTTTACAGCTCTAAATGCTTTGTCTAGCAATCACCTCTGACTAACACAGAGTATGACACTTATATTGGAACCAAACTTCAAGTCTCTGCTAGATTTGCACTATGACATCTTAAAGGGATACCTCCATTCAGGACAAAAAGTCATTATTTACCAAGAAGAGAATGAAAGTACATTTTCTATTTACGTTTTTAAAAATGATTAAATTTTGCTTTGCTCCGTTGGCTTTGTTTTTGTAATACAAAAGGAGAACCACAAATTTCCTCATCTAAACTAGAAGCTCTTTTTGGACAGAGAATGTGTTTACCGACTTTGTTGTATTGTTCTCTCCCAAATGCTTAGTTTGGTGCTCTGCACACAGTAAGTGCCCCATAAATTCCATTCCTTGATTGATTTGTGCTTGAATGCAGGGTTACACACAGTCATTTTTTACAGTTACATTCAAATTTAGTGCCAATTCTAGGGGCAGGCAAAACTCTTTTTTCTGTTTAGAATAAACAAATTGCCTAGGCCAAAATTATCTTCTCTATTTAGCTGTCAGTAATACTGGAACAAGATGTCACTGATGGTGAAATTCACCTAAAAATGAGTAAGTGGCTGAAAGTCTCTTTCTCTTTTCCAGCGAATGATGAGAGAATTCTTCACAGAGTTTGCTTGATCTTGCTTAAAGGAACTCATTTGTTTAGAAGTGATGAAAGTTAATTTTCGGTTCATTGGCTTTGAAGTTGCTTTAGGCCATAACTGATGCTTTCTCTTTAAAAACTGATTATCCAAACTAATTAGGACTGAGGTTAGTTCAGATAATCAAAACTTGGATAGCTGAACAAAATTGGGTTTCACATTCTTGGACAGACTGCTCTTTTCAACTACCTCAGCTTCCTTTTTTGGATTATCTAAGGGACACCTCAGTTCGGATAACTGGCATTCGGATAGTCAGTTTTACCACTAAATTCTGAAAAAGCAGTAAGAAGAAAAAGAGGTTGTCTTGCTTTGGCAGTTACATTTGTATAGTTATATTTAATATATTTGCCAGTGTACTAGTTGCACACCCGAACACCTGAGTAGCAACAGCAAGACAAGTAGTAAATTCCACTTGTTTAAGTGTTTCATTTGGCAAAATCAGATTTAAGCTGCATGAAGCAAACCTCTCCTACCAGCTCACTCTATGGTCAACAGTAAACTGTCACAATTGCATTTCTGTGAGCATCATTTGATAAACCAATGATCATTTTACCAGTGAATATATGCAGTATTCTCTGACACTGAACTATTGGTATTTAGTCATATTAAGAATTACTAAAACTGTCTTTTTTATGCACAATGTATAAAGTAAATTCCGACCTTGCTGATAACTTACATATTAGCAAAAGAAATTTCATTGCATTGTCCAAAGTGTCAGCTTTGGTGTATTAGCATTATTCCTTGTGCAATAATTATGATTGTGGATAGTAATTACTCACACAACTGTGAATACATTGAAAGTGTCAGTAAGCTTGATAAATTGAATTCATATTAAAAGACAGATTGCTCATTGAAGCCCCAAGACGATGAGTAGTTTGAAATCATTAGTGCAATGTCGCTAAACAATCTTTAAATTTGAAAATGTCAATGCTATTAGAACATTTCAGCAGCTTGTCCCCATTATTGGTAGGTTACCAGCCTGATTGCACATGGATTATTATCTAAATCGGTAGAGCCATTTCTGCACTATTCTTTCTGAAATATACTCTTAGAGATGTTATCATTTCAGAGGTAAAAATATTCTTTCTGTGAACTAAATTATTCTCTGCTCCAAATTTTGACTGACCTATGAAACTGAGGTTGGCTGATACTGCTACCTTGATACTACATAGTTTTTAACATTCTGTGAATTGTTTGTCTCTTTTGTAGCTTCCCATTCTCCATGTTTACATTTATGATGTAGGGCATTTAGTTGAGTGCTGCATAAAAAATGAATAGCTAGTTTGAATACAAGCAAGTAGGTTTGCAACCCAGAATTGTAAATTGGAATTGGAATTCAAGGCCACCTGGACTTGTTATCATCATTAGTTTAAGTACTAAATTGTATTAGGTCCTTAAAATATGTCAACCACTGTATTAAGTGCTGGAAGTGAAGGCAAGAAAATCAAATTGAGATCTGACCCACAAAAGACTCACAGC
This sequence comes from Tachyglossus aculeatus, assembly GCF_015852505.1. NCBI lineage: Eukaryota > Metazoa > Chordata > Mammalia > Monotremata > Tachyglossidae > Tachyglossus > Tachyglossus aculeatus. Next base: position 60,938,260 of record NC_052072.1, read on the forward strand.
TAAGTTGGGGAGAATAGGCACAAAGAAGAGACATGATGCAAGCACAGTGGAAACAAATACAATCTGGCCCCCGGCAAGTTACACCCACAGCTGTTCTAGAGCATAAAATGGAGTCTGGAATAACCAGTCACCTATTCATTCATTCATTCAATCACATTTATTAAGCGCTTACTGTGTGCAGAGCACTGTACTAAGTGCTTGGGAAGTACAAGTTGGGAACATATAGAGATAGTCCCAATCAAACAATGGGCTCACAGTCTAGAAGGGCTCACAGTCTAGAGGGGTGAAATGTCAAACAGTGAAATGTCAATCAGAGGCAGCGTGGCCTAGTGGAAAGAGCATTGGGCCTGGGAGTTGGAGGACCTGGGTTCTAATTCCATCTTTGTGACATGCCTGCTGGGTGAACTTGGGCACATCACTTCAATTCTCTGTACCTCAGGTTCCCCATCTGTAACATGAGGATTCAATCCCATTTTCCCCTCCTACTAAATTTTGAGCCTCCTATGGGTTCAGGGACTGTGCGCCCAATCTGATTTTTGTGTGTGTATCTGTGCTTGGAACGGTACTTGGCCCGTAATTTGTCTTATTGCCGTAGAGTCATCACCAACCCATAGAGTCTCTATGGACACATCTCTCCCAGAGTGCCTCACCACCATCTGCAAAAGTTCTCGTAGTATAGCCATAGAGTTTTCTTGGTAAAAATTGGAAGTGATTTACAGTGCCTTCTCTTGTGCAGTAAACTTGAGTCTGCACCCTCAACTCCATGCCGCCGCTGCCCAGCACCAGCTGAGTTTTGACTTGCAGCAGATTGCCTTCCACTCGCTAGCCACTGCCCCAGCTAGGGAATGGAATGGATATGCCTCTGCTTGACTCTCTCTCCCTCTTGTAGCCAAGACTGGTAGAGTACTGGTAACTCTCCAGGAGTGATCCTGAGAGGAAGGCCCATAGTAAATGCTTAACAAATGCCATAAAAATAATCATAATAATAATCAACGCCCTGGCAGTCAGGATCCTGTGGAAATCTTCAGGCTATGAAGCTTAGTTGAATGATCCTTCATAGGTGGGAAGAGTTGTAGAATGGCAAAGAGACCTGCAGGGTCTATTGGCAACTGAGGAAATAGATAAGGAGCAGAGCTCTCTGAAAGGAAATTGCAGGTGTAGAAAGGAATGGGACTGGTAAGAAGATTGAATGCTTTAGGTGTTCAAAAAGTGTAGAGCACTTTCTAAATCCCTACCCCTTCAATAAGCTGGGTCTAACTAGGCCCCTGGTGGGAAAGAAGTGAAATGATTATAGTACTTCAGTTGGTTTGCAGAAGCTCAGGACATACGTGGCAGGATGCGAAGTTCTCATATAACACAGGGGGTGTGTTCTTGCGTAATCTCACATTAAGGAAAACTTGTGTTGTGGCACTCACTGTGGCCAATGCCACATGCATGTATGCCAGCTCACATGCACAGAACAGTTCCTTCTGATACTGTGGCAACCCAAATGGGATGGGTTGCCAGAAGAGCATCAGTCAGTCAAGTAATCAATAGCACCTGATTACCTTGTATCTACCCCAGCATTTAGAACAGTGCTTGACATAGTAAGCACTTACCAAATACCATCATAATCATCATGATGTTGTGGGTAGGGAATTTTTCTGTTTATTATTGTATTGTACTCTCCCAGGTCCTTGGTTTCATAGCTCTACACACAGTAACCACTCAAGAAATACAATTGAATGAATGAGTGAATGCCTGGGCAGTTGTGTTTTAGACTGTCAAGGAGCTAGGCTATTCCTTCCAGGTAGTACAGAGCTGGTGTTTCTACATGGCATGGGACTGGCAACATTCTTGAAAATTGCACTATTCAATGAGTTTCTGATCATTTGCACGCTCCCAGAATGACTGACAGGAGGGATGTGCAGAGATCTATCTCAGACATCAGCAATATCCCGAGATTGAGCAATAGTGTCAATAGAGAAGCAGCATGGCTCCAGTGGAAAGAGCACGGGCTTTGGAGTCAGAGGTCATGGGTTCAAATCATGACCGCAAATTGTCAGCTGTGTGACTTTGGGCAAGTCCACTTAACTTCTCTGTGCCTCAGTTACCTCATCTGTAAAATGGGGATTAAGCCCCCGTGGGACAATCTGATCACCTTGTAACCTCCCCAGTGCTTAGAACAGTGCTTTGCACATAGTAAGCGCTTAATAAATGCCCATCATCATCATCATCATGTTTGGAGTGCTGTGTGTAGAGCACCATACTAAGCATTTGGAAGAGTACAACAGAGTTAGTAATAATGATGGTATTTATTAAGCACTTACTATGTGTCAAGCGCCCTTGTAAGTGCTGGGGTAGATACAAGCTAATCAGGTTGGACACAGTCCCTGTCCCACACGTGGCTCACAGTCGTAATCGCCATTTTACAGATAAGGTATCTGAGGCACAGAGAAGTGAAGTGACTTGCCCAAGGTCACATAACAGACAAGTGGTGAAGCTGGGATTAGACCCCATGTCTTTTTAGACTATGAGCCCACTGTTGGGTAGGGACTGTCTCTATATGTTGCCAACTTGTACTTCCCAAGCACTTAGTACAGTGCTCTGCACACAGTAAGCGCTCAATAAATACGATTGATTGATTGATTGATTGATGACTCCCAGGCCTGTGCTCTGTCCTCTAAGCCATGCTGCTTCTCACTAGGCCATGCTGCTTCTTTGGTAGACACATTCTCTGCTCCTAACCTTTTGCAGATGGAGAACATTCTCTAATTCCCTATCAGCATTCTAGCCAACACTTGTAATGGCGGAGTTATCTGTGTGGAAGAACTCTTAGTCACTGAGGTAGAATAACTTCCACTTTGGGATTAAGGGTCCGAGTGCCTTCAGCTCATTCTACTTTTCATCATATCCACATATTAACGATATCAAGTTTAGGCGTGGAGATGAGGGGGTGCATATGGGGGAACGTCAGGGAAGATGATGAGGAAAGAAAAAGAGGACAAAATAAAAGGCAATATCAGAAAGAAAAACTGTGCCATGTGAATCTCGCTTCAGTGTTCCAATTTCTGAATAGGACTAACTTGTTGTAGTTTATACCAACATACCCAAAGATGGGAAATACATTTCTATACAGTGTGCCAATATAATTGGTAATAGTTAGATCTAAGACCCAATTTTTTTTCCAGTTTCCAGAGCTCCAGAAGCAGCCGATCATGTTGTAAGGATTAACTGTAGTGTTTGCTTCTACAGACGCCCCTGGATAGGGTCCCAGTGGGAAAATCATATGCTGGATGGAGTAGCGTTTTCCACAAGGCTGGAATTGTTTTGTAAGTTCAACCACAGACCAAAAATGTCTGTAACAACTTTATGAGCTACAGATGAATGGAAAGCAAAGCAATTCAGGCTTAATTTATTTCCCTTCACTTGTTCCTCCCCAGCACTCTAGAAATTGAGGACTCATGATATAGGAAAATCAACATTTGTTAACCAAAATGGCTGTAGTCCCTGGGTATTGAGGAGGAGGTAGGCCAAACATTATGACTTAGTTTTGTGATATTTTTAAGCAAATGTGGCCCACGGATTCTAAAGGCTATTCCTTGTCAATGTCCACTCTGGTGACAACATACTTCTTTTCCCAGTATTCCAGACCTGAAGAATGACCATTTGGAATTCCCCATGTTGTTTTGGCAAAGCCAGCAGGAGAAAGCCAGCTAGTTTGAACAGAAAAACAACAACTCCAGGGCTGAAGTTCAAGGAATGACCTGGGTCTCCCATGATGGGACTAGAAAGTGGGAAAATCATTAATCAATCGACGGTTCTGACATTTAATAAACACTGGCAATGTGCAAAGCACTATTCTGGGCACAGGGGAAAATCCATGGTCATCGATTCAAACAGAGTCCCTGGCTCACAGTGCTCACAATCTAACAGGGAATGGAAGGAGGCTAAGAAGAGGGCCGGAAAGAGAAAAACAGAGAGAGACAGAGAGAGTGAAAGAGAGAGAGAGGAATGTGTGTTTGTTTTGTTGGGGGGGGGGGGATAAGAGGGAGAGAGAGGGAAATGGAGAGAAAAAAATATTAAAATTAACAGGTCCGAACAGTGAATTTTACAGCTCTTGGAATCTCTTTAGTAATCAACGTGACCTTTTTACATTTCGAAAGTAATCAACATGACCTTTTCCCTGTCGAACTAGTCCCATAGAAGCAGCATGGTCTAGTGGATAGATCACAGGCCTGGGAGTAAGAAGGAAATTAGTTCTAATCCCAGTTCCGCCACTTGTCTGCTGTGTGACCTTGGGCACATCGCTTAACTTCTCTGTGCCACAGGTTTACCTCAGTAAATGGAGATTAAAGACTGTTGAGCCTCATGTGGGACATGGATTGTATCCAAACCTGATTAGCTTGTATCTTCCCTAGGCATTTAGTACAGTGCCTGGCACATAGCACTTAAAAAATATCATATAATAATAATAATAATGGCATTTGTTAAGCGCTTACTATGTGCAGAGCACTGTTCTAAGCGCTGAGGGGGGATACAAGGTGATCAAGTTGTCCACGTGGGGCTCACAGGTCTTCATACCCCCATTTTACAGATGAGGGAACTGAGTGCTCAGAGAAGTTAAGTGACTGCTTGCCCAAGGTCACCACAGCAGACATGTGGCGGAGTCGGGACTCGAACCATGACCTCTGACTCCAAAGCCCGTGCTCTTCTCCACTGAGCCACGCTGCTATCCTTCCAGGTCCACAAATCAAGGCATCAATCAAACAGTTATTGGTATATTCTGAGCACTTTGTGCAGGAACATTATGTGCTTTGGGGAGTACAATGCACTTGTAGACACAATCCATAGTCAAGGAGCTTATAGACCAAGGGTAAAGACAGACCTCAAATAAATTTCAGGGAAGGGAAGCAACTGAGTGTTTCACCCCTCCTACCTCTTCCAGAGAGTTTGGCTTCCTTGTCTCAGCCCCTACCTCTCCCATCTCTTCCCAAATCCCCACATTAGTTTTTCTTCAGTAGAAATGATGGTTGGGTCCCATTGTGGAGTGCATTTTTCCCGCTGCAGCTTCCTCTCCCGTCCCAGCTGCCTCTGCCTTTCTGGATCAAGCATTGGAGGGTAAAAGACTGGACTGGGATGAGGTGAAGTAGGATCCAACAGCTATGGGGGAGTCTGCCCTTAGTTAATTCCCCAACGTCGCATCAGTCCAAGCTTATCTTTTGTCCCCTCCTCTGTTGTGTAAATATATTATATATTTGCACAAGTGCCAGAGGAGAGGCAAAAGATATCTATCTATCTACAGATAGATAGACAGATAGAACACCATTGGATAGTCAATATTGTATCCAAATCCCTATTTATAAATGTTTTATGCTCATTTCCCCAGTTTGAGTATAAACTCACTGTGGGGAAGACAATGCATCTTTTTCTCCTTATGCACTTTCCTAAACATTTTAGGAAATGTGTGTTCAACAGAGACCTGTTACTCCTTTTTACTATAACTACAAATAATAATAATGTGGTTTTTGTTAAGCACTTCATATGTGCCAGGCACTATACTAAGCACTGGGTGGATACAAGCAAATTGGGTTGGACACAGTCCTTGTCCCATGTGGGGCTCACAGTCTCAATCCACATTTTACAGATGAGGTAACTGAAGCACAGAGAAGTCACTTGTCCAAGGCCACAGAGCATACAAGTAGCAGGGCAAGAATTAGAACCCATGACCTTCTTGACTCCCAGGCCTGTGCGCTATCCACTATGCCATGCTGCTTCCCCTACACCACACTACTATCACTACTACTATTACTATTATTATTACTATGGTTATTTGTTAATAATAATAATAATGACATTTATTAAGCGCTTACTATGTGCAAAGCACTATTCTAAAACTGCTGCTGCTGCTGCTGCTACTGCTGCTACTCCTACTATCCACTATGAAGAGAAGAGTGGAAAGAGAAGCTTCTAGAGGTCAGGTATCATATCTACCAGCTATATTACACCTTTCCAAGCATTTAACACAGCGCTGTTCATTCATTCATTCATTCAGTCATATTTAATTAAGTGTTCACTATGTCCAGAGCATTTGTGCTAAGAGCTTGGAAAGTACAATATAACAATAAGCAGTGACATTCCTTGCCCACAGTGATGACTCACAGTCTAGATGGGGGGAGCCAGACAGCAATACAAATAAATAAAATTAAATATATATATTTAAGTGCTGAGAGGCTAGTGGGGTGCTGTATGGGAGGAGAGAAAAGAGAGCAAGTGTCCCAGCAATGCAGAAGGGAGTGGATGATGAAGAAAAGTGGGGCTTGGTCTGGGAAGGCCTCTTGGAAGAGATGTGCGTTCAACAAAACTTCGAAGGTGGGGAGAGTAATTGTCTGGAAGGTTTGAGGGGGGGCGAGCTGGAGGGACATTCCAGGTCAGAAGCAGGACATGGGCAAGGGGCTGGTGGTGAGACAAGTGAGATTGGGGCCAGTGAAAAGGTTAGCACTAGAGGAGCAAAAGTTTGTGGGCTGGGGTTGTAGAAGGAGAGAAGGGAGGTGAGGTAGGAGGGGCAAGGTGATGAAGTGCTTTAAGGCCAATGGTGAGAGTTTTCCTATTGAGGAGGAAGTGGATGGGCAACCACTGGGCGAGATTTTGGAGGAGGGGATGACATGATCCTGAATGGTTTTATAGAAAAATGATCCAGGCAGGAGAGTGAAGTATGGATTGGAATGGGGGAGAGACAGGCGGTTGGAAGGTCAGCAAGGAGGCTGATGTAGTAATCTAGGCAGGATAGGATGAATGATTAATGTGCTGCATGCACAGTAAGCCCATTGTTGGGTAGGGACCTGTCTCTATAGTTGCCAACTTGTACTTCCCAAAGCGCTCAGTACAGTGTTCTGCACACAGTAAGCGCTCAATAAATGTGATTGAATGAATGAATGAAAGTAAGCAACTTAATAAAGTATCCTTGCTTGATTGGTGAAATGACTGATTGAGAAAGAAATAGGAGGATTGGGGAGGTGGGGGTCGTTTCACCTCAGGCAAAACCTTTTAGCCCTGGAGGTTTAGGTAAGACGTAGAGGCACCTAGAACAGCCATGATGGCAGCAGGCGTCGATCGGAAGCTTTCATTCATTCATTCATTCAATCACTTTTATTGAGAGCTTTGTGAGTGCAGAGCACTGTACTACAAGTTTGGGGAGAGTACCAAATAATAAATGAACATAATCCCTGCCCACGATGAGTTAACAGTCTAGAGGGAACCCAATAGCCTTTTAGCTGTAGAAAAAATAAACCAGTGAAAGAGTGGACATAGAATGGAGGGGGGAAGCGTGGAAGGACCAAAGGGACAAGGAGGCAAGTGTGAGTAAAGGAAAGCTGAAAGCCACAGGAATTGAGGAGAGTTGGCTTAGGATGGAAGGCAGACTTATTTTCCTGGGGAAATGGCAGAAGTGGTGAGTGAAGTGGCATTCACTTTAAGGAGTAGTGATTTCCTCTAGACTCATCTGGAACCATTTCTTCACACCAACAGCCTTCCAATCCTCTGATTCTTAGAGGGGCTTCCACCCACCCCAACATTTCTGGGAAGGTATAAGTCTTGATTCCAGGTTCAATTCCAATTCCCCCGCTGCTGCCCTTTCAGGACATGCATCTGATGCTGCTACTGCCACTGAGGAAGCCTGTTACTGACCATACCTATCAATCCATCCATCAAACACTGGTACATAGTGAGTGCTTATCTGTGTACTTAGAGTGCTGTAGTAGAGCTATTGAGAGAGCACAATAAAGTACATGGACACAATCCTTGCCCTTGAGGAGCTTATAATCTAGTGGACCTCCAAAGGGTTTTGACACTTTTTAGTTTGAAAAATCTTATCTGGGACAGGAATTTGCATGCAAGGGCTAGCCCAGCATGGACTCTGCAACAATGAAAGACACGCAGTCACTCTCCCTGGAGCAAACATAGCCCTTGTTTCATTTCAACATCTGTCTGATTGACAGACCATTTCAGGCTGTCCTCCATGTCCCCATGATTCTGACAGCCACCTGGCCAGGCGGGTCATTAAGGGGTTCTCTGGCTACTAAGCTCTGTGAAAGGCAGCTGTCATCCAGCAGAATGCCAGTTCAATAATCAATCATTGATATTTATTGAGTGCGTTACTATATGCAGAGCACTGTATTATTGATCAGTGGAATTTATTCAGGAGTTTACTGTGTGCAGAATAGTGTACTAAACACTTGCGAGAGTGCAATATGACAGAATTAGCAGACACATTCCCTGCCCACAGCAAGCTTACAGTCACTAAGGAGGCTCAAAACCCCATAGGAATCAACCAGCTGCATGCAGCATCTCCCTGACAGTTATCTCATTCAAAAAGTGCCTACTGCGTTTCAAAGCACTGCACTAAACCATGCGAAAAAAATACACAGATGAGAATCCAGTCCTTGCCCCCAAGGCATTTGAAATCTGAGAATATAGGGGCCCACAGGAGAAATGGGGAATAGATACATAGGAAAGAAGGAACAAGAAAAATACAGATACAATATGCAAGCCAAGGTAGATGATGGTCAGTACAAGAGCAGTATGACATTGTAGCAGATTTATACTCCTCGTGGCTCCATTCGGACCCAAACACAGGCACAGCCACGGTCTTCCACTCATTCTAAAAATTGAGAAGGCCCTTACACTGCAGGAATTTCTTCTCCCTCCCCAGGCAGATGCAAGGTCGGTGGGATTCCCGGTGGTAGTGGGGTTGGGCAGGTCTAGGGAACAGCCTGGTACTAGAGGACTGGTTAATTATGAGCAAAGATAACAAACTGTGGTCTTTGTTCAGCACTTCCAATGTGCCAGGCACTCTACTAAGCACTGGGGGTAGATATAAGAAAGTTGGGTTGGGCACAGTCCCTGTCCCCATAGGGGCTCACAGTCTTAATCCCCATTAATACAGATGAGGTAACTGAGGCACAGAGAAGAGATTTGCCCAAGGTGATACAGCAGATCAGTGGTGGAACTGGTACCAGAATTCATGTCCTCGAACTCCCAGGTCCTTGCTCTTTCCACTGGGCAAAGTTGTTCTCTAGCTCCAAACAGTGTTAGTTGAGGAAAACATCCTTGTCAGTAGCCTAGATAATTTGTTACTATTAGCCCACCATTAGCGCCTTCCTTTTTTTAGCAGTACCAGCCTACCCAGCTCAAGTCTGCTGTGTGACCTTGGGTAAGTCATTTATCCTTCTCTGGGCCTCAATTCCCCTCATCTGTAAAATGGAGATTAAGAGTGTGAGCCCCATGAGGGACAGCAACTGTGTCTAACCTGATTAACTGGTATCTACCCCAGCGCTTAGAACAGTGCTTGGCACATAGTAAGCACTTAACAAGTACCATAATCAGCATCGTCAAGTCAAATGTGGAGCTGGGCAATTATTTGATTGACATGCTCCAAGCAGACATTATTTGTATCATTCTTTGTATTTGCTATTGTAGTTGCTTACTGTGAGCTAAGCATTATACAGGGTGGTGCGGAAAGATGGAAGGAAATAATTTAGATGTGGGGCCCTTAGCCCACTAGGGGCCCCCTTCCCCCACAGTCTGAAAGAAAAGTGGGGTTAGAGGGAAATGGCAGCAGACACAAAAGGAAAGGGCAACACTATCAAGCAGAACAAACAAATTACAAGGGCAGCATAGAGCGCTCACCTATATTTTAGCTAAAGGGACTGTTTTCTGGCTCCTCCTTACACTTGACAAAATCATCCCTAGTAGACCAAGAGTGAATACAATTTCTTATCACCCCTCACTCTTGACTAAGCCCTTGACTTAGTGTCCATGTGTATTCCTCTGCCCGGAACACATTACCCTGCTGGTTTTGCAAACCAGGTCTATCCCCAGTTTCAAAAGCCTTCTAAAATTCTACCTCCTCCAGGAGGTATTCCATGATTAATTCTTCCCTAGCATCCTAGTGAATGAGCAATTGAATCCAGGCTTCTGTACTTAAGGATTTATGCTGTTAGATTTTTTTTTTTATTTACTTCTTTTAAAATGTATTTGCTAAGGCCTTACTATATGCCAGGCATTGTACTAAGCGCTAGGGAAGATACAAGATAATCAGATTGGACACAGTCCATGTCCCCACATAAGGCTCTCCATCCTTAATCCTCATTGTATAGGTGAGGTAACTGAGGCATAGGGAAACTAAAGTGACTTTGGCCTAAGGACACAGAGCAGACATTTGGTAGAGCAGGGATTAGAACCCAGGTTTTCCGAGTCCCACTAGGCCATTCTGCTTCCCGCACTGTCTTCTTTTGAAGAAGGCGGATCAGAGAAACTGATTAAATTGATGAACTCTGAGGAGGGTTTTAGACCCAATCAATAAAATAGATGTAAACAAAATCACCAAGATATGATTGTATTCACCAAGAGTGTTGAAGAAACTCAGAGAAGAAGCAGAATTACTGGTGAGAGTGTGAAGCCTATCGTTACAAATGACAACTGTATCAGAGATCTTATAACTCCTATCTATAAAGAGCTCTTCAGAAATGACTCTGAGAATTATAGAGCAATGACTTCTGCAGAAGGGAAGAACTAGGTAGGAATTCATGGATACATGGATAGATGAAGTCTCCCATCAGTGATCACAGATGAGCCTCAGTTGTGAAACTTTTAGGATCGAGAATCTGCACAGGGAATTGACTGTAGTGACAGTGGCTTATGCACTACCGCTAATACTCTCATCCCTGCTATTCAAGTTTCTGAAGGAACCCAGAGTGCCCACAAGTGAGTAGATGGGGAGAGGGGAGCACATTTTGAAGTGCATATGCAGTTTTCACACCCAAGTTAGCCAACTTTGGAAAGAACTAAAAATAGAACTCAGGTCTTCCGATTCCCAAAGCAGTGCTCTTTCCACTAAAACTACAGCAGGGCTCACAAAGACCTCAGACACCTGAGTGAACTGGCCAAAAAAAGGACTTCACTGGGGCAAGTGCCAGGGTTGATGCACCTACTGAAGAATGACCTGAATTATCACTATATGATGATGGAATCTGTATTATCAGCCATGATTCAGGACAGATATCTCAAATAATTGCTGATCGTTCTTTTAAATTTTTGATCCAGTTAGTGATGGCAACCTGAAAAGGCCAGCTAAAATGCTGGGCATATGGAATGCTTTCCCCCACAGGAAATTTTGCAGGTGGAAAATATCCATAGGAATATTGAGTAGCTTGGCTAGATTAATCAATGAGCAATCTGTACCATGTTACTAGGAAAGAAAATTGAAAATGTAGATGGAAAATGCTATGGAGGTTGAATGGTTCTTTTATCTCCACTGTTGGAGAAAGAAAACTGGGCTGATCCAGTATGGCAGTTCTCACATTGATAGGCTCTCATCCGCTTTGTGTATATTGGTATATTCTCTCATACTCTCTTAAAAGTATTATCTGGTAACCGATTAATGTCAGTGTACCATCTCCATTATCATCATCATCTTCGAAGCTATTGAGCACCCACTGAATGTGAAGCACTGTTCTAAGATCTTGGGAAAGTGTAACAGAAGGGAGATGTATGATTACTGCCAACTGGGAGGCTGCAATCCAGTTGGGTTGCCACAGACAAAAACTATTTACATAGAGTGGGGACAGCAGGAAGAAAAACGGTATGATAAACAGTATGATAAACAGTATTAAAGTATCAGGATTAAATAATCGAATGAATAATTGAATATATATAGAAAGGCATGATATACTATTTGCATATCTAAGAATATACGAGGAATATACCCTCCCTCTAGACTGTATACTCCTTGTGGACCAGGAACATGTCTTCCAAAAATGTTACATTGTACATTCCCAAATTGTTCAGTATGTGTTCTGCACATAGTAAGTGCTCAGTGAATATTATCTATCTAGCTGTCTAGATATATAAATGGAGTATATATGTATGCAGAAGTAGCGTGGCTCCGTGGAAAGATCATGGGCTTTGGAGTCAGAGGGTCATGGGTTTCAAATAACCGGCTCTGCCAACTGTCAGCTGTGTGACTTTGGGCAAGTCACTTAACTTCTCTGTGCTTCAGTTACCTCATCTGTAAAATGGGGATTTAAACTGTGAGCCCCCCTGGGACAACCCTGATCACCTTGTACTCTCCCCAGCACTTAGAACAGTGCTTTGCACATAGTAAGCGCTTAACAAATACCATCATTATTATTATTATTATATGCGATTGATTGATATATGCTATAATAATTATGGCATTGAGATAGATACAGGAAAATTGGATCAGACATTATCCCTGACCCACTGAGGGCTCTCAGCCTAAGAGGGAGTGAGGAGGACAGGCATATCATCCCCATTTTTCAGGTGAAGAAGCTGAGAGACAGAAGTTAAGTGATTTTTCCAAGGTCATGCAACCAGGGTAAGTAGAGATGCTGGAATTAGATCCCAGGGTCTCCTGATGCCCAGTCCCCATGCTCTTTTCACTAGATCACGCTGCTTCTCATTATTAGCCACCTGGGTCTTTTATTCATTCATCTGTCCCCAAGGGAAGTATTAGAGAGCTTAGCCCACAGAAGACTAGCTCAATTGGTGTTTTGTCACTTTTCTTTAATGAGCACTGAGGAGAAGTTTTGCCAGGGCTTCCAAAGGGGCAGAAAACAGAGAAAGAGAGAGGAAAAGGCAGGCCGAGAAAGAGAAGAGAGACGAGGTAGTCCTAACAAGAATTAACAGCTCCTCTGACTGGGCCCAGATCTCACAGGGAGAGTCACGTCAAGACCCCAGAGCAAAATGAACGTGGAGTTGACCCCTTTTGCTATTGGTCTGTGGGATGAACCTGGCTAGGTACAGGCTATGCTATGCCATCCATAAAGAAGGCATTGTTCCTTGGCCCTATGACCCATAGGAGGGGGCTGCCTCTGCCTGTTGATCCTGCTATCCTGGTCCTTGGCTCCAGGCTTGAAGAAGCACTAAAAGAGGAGCCAGGTCACAGAATAGACAAAGAGGACATCTAAGGAGAGGTGCATTAGATAAGGGGTTTGGAGGGGGTGGTTGGACAGAAGAGAAAGAATTATTTTGTTTCTTGAAGTTGGGAGATGTACAGAGTTTAGTGGATGAAGCTAGTGGAGGATGTGGGCCATCCTTGGACCTCCAAACAAGAATTCACCCCCGGCAAACAGCAGTACCCCCAACCCACCCATTTTTTGGGGAACTCTTGGTTCTTTGTGCAAGCTCCCGGCCCCCTCTTCATTGTTAAGAGTTAGCTGCCATACTCTCCCAGAGCTGTGCTCCAGGAATCAAAGAAATGATGACCCCCTTCCCCCCCCCCCCCCCAGGAAGACACTCCAAGGGGGCTTCCCTCCCTGGACCCTCAATGGACTGATTGTGCCTGGGGATCCCAACCGGGGTCGTGGAGACAGGGCTGGGGTTTGAGCTGATTAGGAATTTCTTGGAGAAAACCCACGGGGGTCTGTCTGGTTCAGCCCATGCCTGGAGACCAGACCCCGAGTCAGGCAGAGATTTGGTCTCAGCTGAGCCACTCGCGGGACTGAACTGGGTAGTCATTCATTCAATCATATTTATTGAGGGCTTACTGTGTGCAGAGTACTGTACTGAAGCACTTGGGAAGTACAAATTGGCACCACATAGAGATGATCCCTACCCAACAACAGGCTCACAGTCTAGAATGGGGAGACAGACACAAAACAAAACAAATAAACAGGTGTCAATACTATCAGAATAAAATAGAATTATAGACCATATACACATCATTAATAAATGAATGGAGTAATAAATATATACAAATAAAATAGAGCAATAAATATGTACAAATATATACAAGTGATGAGGAGAGGGGAAGGGAGTAGGGCAGAGGGAGGGAGGGGGGTGATGGGGAGGGAGGAGGAGAGGAAAAAGGGGTGCTTAGTCTGGGAAAGCCTTCTGGTGGAGGTGAGCTCTCAGTAGGGCCTTTGAACGGGAGGAAGAGTGCTAGTTTGGCGGATGTGTAGAGGGAGGGCATTCCGGGCCAGAGGTAGGATGTGGGCCAGGGCCTCGACGGCGGGACAAGTGAGAACGAGGCCACAGCGAGGAGGTTAGCAGCAGGGAGGGAGTGTGTGGGCTGGGCATGTAGAAGGAGAGAAGGGAGATGAGGTAGGAGGGGGCAAGGTGATGGAGAGCCTTGAAGCCATGAATGGGGAGTTTTTGCTTGATTCGAAGGTTGATAGGCAGCCACTGGAGGTTTTTGAGGTGGGAAGTGATGTGCCCAGAACGTTTCTGTACAAAGATAATCCGGGCAGCAGAGTGAAGTATAGACTGAAGCAGGGGAAGACAGGAGGATCGGAGATCAGAAAGGAAACTGATGCAGTACTCCAGTCGGAATAGGACGAGAGATTGAACCAGCAAGGTAGTGGTTTGGATGGAGAGGAAAGGGCAGATCTTGGCTGTGTTGTGGAGGTGAGACTGGTAGGTTTTTGTGACAGATTGGATGTGTGGGGTGAATGAGAGAACGGAGTCAAGGATGACACCAAGGTTGCGGGTTTGTGAGACGGAAAGGATGGTAGTGCCATCCACAGTGATGGGAAAGTCAGGGAGAGGACAGCGTTTGGGAGGGAAGATAAGCAGCTCAGTCTTGGACATGTTGAGTTTTAGATGGTGGGCAGACATCCAGTTGGAGATGTCCTGAAGGCAGGAGGAGATGTGAGCCCGGAGGGAGAAAAACAGAACAGGGGTGGAGATTAAGATTTGGGTGTCATCAGCGTAGAGATGATAGTTGAAGCCGTGGGAGCGAATGAGTTCACCAAGGGAGTGAGTATAGATGGAGAACAGAAGGGGACCAAGAACTGACCCTTGAGGAAGCCCTACAGTAAGGGGATGGGAGGGGGAGGAGGAACCCAAGAAAGAGACTGAGAATAAACGGACGGAGAGCTAAGAGGAGAAACAAGAAAGGACGGAGTCTGTGAAGCCAAGGTTGGATAGTGTGTTGAGGATAAGGATAAGGGGGTGGTCAACAGTGTGAGCCCACCTTTTAGACCTTTTAGACCTTTTAGACCTTTTAGACTGTGAGCCCACTGTTGGGTAGGGACTGTCTCTATGTCTCTATGTGATGCCAATTTGTACTTCCCAAGCGCTTAGTACAGTGCTCTGCACATAGTAAGCGCTCAATAAATACGATTGATTGATTGATTGATTGAAGGCAGCTGATCGGTCAAGGAGCCATTGGATTTGGCAAGGTGAAGGTCATTGGTGACCTTTGAGAGGGCAGTTTTGGTGGAGTGTAGGGGATGGAAGCCAGATTGGAGGGTGTCTAGGAGAGTGTTGAGGAGAGTGTTAAGAAATTTGAGGCAGCTAGTGTAGACGACTCATTCTAGGAGTTTGGAAAGGAAGGATAGGAGGGAGATAGGGTGATAACTAGAAGGGGCAGTGAGGTCAAGAGAGGGGAATTTTCAGGATGGGGGAGACGTGGGCATGTTTGAAGTCAGAGGGAAGGAACCAGTGGAGAGGTGAGCGGTTGAAGATGGAAGTTAAGGAGGGGGAGGAGGAAGGAGCGAGAGTTTTCATAAGATGAGAGGGAATGGGGTCCGAAGCTGAAATCCCTTCGCAGAATTTTCCGTAGGAATGTCATCCGGATCAGTCGTGCAGCTGTCCATGGCACCCCTGTCCGTCTGCCTCCCCTCCGGCCCCCTCCTCTCCGGCTCTGCCCAGTGCCCACTGGTCACCAGCCTCGGCGAGGGTCCGTCCGGGGGTCGGGATGCCTCCAGCCTTCTGGGAATGCGGGACGGACAAAGGCAGTCTGGCTGGGGGACACCCCCCTTCCCCACCCCCCAAACCCAGCCCAGTGGCTCTGGAGACCAGCGAGGCCCAGAGCCCCAGCTGTAGAGGGAATCCCCCACCACCGACCCTTAAATGCCATCCAGAGGGAGGTCACTTCGGGGTTCCCATGGTCCTGGACCAGCCTTCCCACGGCTGGGGAGGGGATGAGTGGGACGGGAGCAGGCAGCCGGCCGGGTCGGTGCCCGGGGAAGTCCTCGGGCACAGAGGCCCGTGACGTGCGGCGGTCGGGGATGGCGCGATCTCACCGAGCGCCCCAGCCCGGGCTCCTGGCGCGCTGCCCCCCGCAGATCAGCTCCGGGAATCTAGGGGACCGAGGGCAAAGCCCAGCCACCTCCGGGTGCACCTTGGCTCCCGGGTGGGATGCCAGGGGGAGCTCCGAGGGCGCTCCGGGGCTGGGAAACGCCTGTTGCTCTCGGCCGGGGCTTCCCTCAACCCTAGTCCGGTCCGTGCCCAGCGCTTCCCCCAGCCCGTGCCCAGCGCCTTTTGGGCGTCGCTTCGCCTCCAAGGTTTCCCCTGAATAGCGTCCTTCGTCCCCCCGCTCTCCGGGGGAGGGTAGGGGTCTGGGCGGATGCCCGTCCCGAGCAGGAGGTGGGGAGACGCCCCGCTCAGCCCGGCCCGGGAGGACGCCTTCCCACCCCCGAGACCCGCCTCCAGCCCTCGTCCCCAGCCCTCAACCCCAGTCACCAGGCCCAGCCCCCAACCCCAGCCTCCACCCCCAGCTCCCAGACTCCAGTCCCAGTCCCCAGCCCCAGTCCCAGCCTCCAGGCCCCTCGCCCCCAGCCCCCCAACCCCAGTCACCAGCTCCCAGCCCCAGCCCCCAGTCCCCTACCCCAGCCTCCAGTCCCCAACCCCAGCCTCCAGTCCCAGCCAACCCCAGGTCCCCAGCCCCCAACCCCAATCACCATCCCCAGCCCCCTGCCCCCTTTTCACCCAGCCCCCGCCCCAGTCACCGCCCCAAACCCCGGCCCCAGCCCCTAGCCCCCAGTCCCCTTTTCAGCAGCCCCCTTCCCGCTAGTCCCCACCCCCAGCCCCCCGCCCTCCCCGACAGGTGTCCTCGGGGCTCCGGGGCCGGGATTTGGGGGAGGGCGCGGGCCAATCGGCTTCCAGGCTGGGGAGCGGGGGCGTGGCCAGCGGGACGGGGGGGCGGGGGGCCGGGGCTGGGGGCCGACCCGCCGTCCGGGCTGCTCCGCCGGCCTGCTCCTCCGCCGGCCGGCTCCTCCGCGGGCTGCTCCTCCGCGGGCTGCTCCAACGGACTCCTCCTCCTCGGACGGACTCTGCTCCTCGGACGGACTCTGCTCCTCGGCCGAACTGCTCCGCGGGCTGCTCCAACGGACTCCTCCTCGGCCGGACTGCTCCGCGGGCTGCTCCGCCGGACTCCTCCTCGGCCGGACTGCTCCGCGGGCTGCTCCGCGGGCGCACACCGCGCTCCGGCTCTGCCTCCGGGACCCACCGGCTCCGGCTCCTCCGCGGGGGCCTCCACGGGGGGATCCCCGGCGCGGCCGCCCCGCGCAAACTGCCCCGGGGGGGCGGACCGGCGGCCCGCGCAACTCCAAGAGGAATTTCAGCAGGAATCGCAGCCCCCCCCGGGAAGAAACTTTCCCTTTTCCCGGCGGCGGGAGAGCGGAGGAGGGGGAGCGGAGGGGAGCGGGACCCCGGGAACCCCGGGACCCCGGGCTGGCGGCCGCAGGCCGCCCCGCCCCGCGCCGCCCCCCGGCCTCGCCCCTCCGAAGCGGCCCGGTGCCAGCCCGGGGGCTATGCCATCTGGACATGTAACCGGCAGCGCAGACGTCCACGCGTGAACCATGGAGCCGCTGACTTGCGGGCTGTGGTCGGGCTGAGCCTCTTGCTGGCCGCCGGGACCCCCCAGCCCAGCGCACGGACAGGCAGGTGAGTCAGCCGCCCCCTCCCCACCTGGATCTCTCCCCGCCTGGTCTCTCTTCCCGGCTGGGGTCTCTCCCCGCCTGGGTCTCTCCCCGCCTCGGTCTCTCACTACTGTATCTCTCCACTCCTGAGTCTCTCCCCGGCTGGGTCTCTCCCCTCCTGGGGTTCTCTCAACTCCCGGTTCTACTCCCCTCCTGGGTCTATACACCCTTGGTCTTTCCTCCGGCTGGATCTCTCCACTCCTGAGTCTCCTCTCCCCGCCTTGGGTCTCTCCACTCCCGAGTCTCTCCCCCGGGGCGGGTCTCTCCCCCCGGCAGGGTCTCTCCCCTCCTGGGTCTCCCCCGCGGCGGTTGGGTCTCTCGCCGTCTCTGCTCCATTCATTCATTCATTCATTCAATCGCATTTATGAGCGCTTACTGTGTGCGGAGCACTGTACTAAACGCTTGGGAAGTCCAAGTTGGGCAACATATAGAGACGGTCCCTAGCCAACAGTGGGCTCACAGTCTAGAAGGGGCCCCGCTCCAGCGGCCCGGCCCCCTGGGGTTGGTCGCGACGCGGTGGGCTTCCCGCAGTGAGGGGGATCGGTGGCTAGAGCCCTCCGCCGGCCGGCCTCCCTCTCCCTCCCTCCCTCCCTCCCTCCCTCCGTCCGTCCGTCCGTCCGTCCGTCCGTCCGTCCGTCCCTCTCCTCCGCGCAGCGCCCCTCCGGGTGGGGACCCGGGAGTCCCGGAGGCTGGGGCCGGGCCGCTGCGGGAGGCCGGCGCGTCGCCTCGCACCCCGCCCGTTTCGCCCGTTTCGGACGCCCTCCTGGGCACGAGGCCTCGGGTCCCTGCGACTGGGTTCGGGGGAGGGGGCCGGGACTGGGCACTGCCCGCTTGGCCCCGGGCCCCAGCGGAGCGGCAGGTGGCCCGTCCCGACGCCCCCGGAGCCCGGACCCTCCGGAGGGCAACCCTTGTTGACCCCTCCGGGGAGCACCTTCACGTAAGAGCTCACAAAGAGGTCCCCTTCACCAAGAGCATGCCCCCCGCCACCAGTCCGATGGCCCTCGGGGGGCGGCGGCCCTCGGCCTCCCGGCGCCGCTCAACCCCGCTTCCGAGACGGTGAGGGAAGCAGCGCCCGGGGTGGCCGCAGGGCAAGGGCAGGACAAGGCCCAGGACCCGGCCCCAGGGCAGGCTCGGTGCCAGGCTCGGTGCCGGGATCCCGGGCCAGGATCCCGGCCAGGACCGGTCGCTGGAGCGAGCTGGAAACTTTCTGGCGCTTGGTGACTTTTAGACTGTGAGCCCACTGTTGGGTAGGGACCGTCTCTATATGTTGCCAACTTGGACTTCCCAAGCGCTTAGTACAGTGCTCTGCACACAGTAAGCGCTCGATAAATACGATTGATTGATTGATTGATTGGTGGTTTCCCCAGGCCGGGATGGGGAAGGGACCGGCGGCGGCGGCGGCCGATTGGAGCCCGAGCGCGGGGTAGACTCCGGTTCCGCCGGCGGGGAAACTGAGGCCGGGGCGGTGGGGGACTTGACACCAGGGCCCACAGCCTCCCACTCGCCCCCCGGGCGGCTGGCCGTGGCGTGGGAAGTGGCACCGGGACGCTTCCTCGAATAATTCCCCAGCAGCCCGGCAGGCGAGCGGGACGTGTCCTTATGACCTTATCTATAAAACATCACTCCCTCCTCCTCTCCCCTTCCTGTCCATCTCCCAGCCTACCTTCTAACCCTGACCCCCGCATCTCCCAGGGACGCGCGAAGTTATGCTCCCTTGGGGCTGTCAACGTGACCCCGGGCTCCACTCTGCGTGGGATGCGTTTGCGCCTTTATCGACTAGAAATTACTCCTGTCCCCTCGACCTCTCCGGACAGAGTCCTCTCACGGTGGCTTTTTCATCTTCCCACTCCTCTCCCCTCCCCGGACCCTCCAAGGGGCTGATCGTGCCCGGGGATCCCGTGCAGGGGCGGTGGACACGGGGCTGGGGGCTTAGCTGATGGGAATTTCTCTCTCTGAGGAGACCCACGGGGGTCTGTCTGGTTCAGCCCCCGCCCTGGAGACCGACCCCTCGTCCTCAGAGATTTGGTCTGAGCGGGCTAGTCCCGAAAACCCTTCGCAGAATTCCCGTAGGGAATGTCGTCGCCGGATCAGTCGTGCAGCTGTCCATGGCACCCCCTGTCCGTCTACCCCCTTCCCTCCCCCTCCTCTCCCGGCTCTGCCCAGTGCCACTGGTCACCAGCCTCGGCGAGGGACCGTCGGGGGTCGGGGATCCCTTCAGCCTCCTGGGAATGCGGGACGGACAAAAGCAGTCTGGGCTGGGGGACACCCCCGTTTCCTCACCCCACAATCCCAGCCCAGTGCTCCCGAGATCAGCGAGACCCAGAGCTCCAGCTGTTGAGGGAATCCCCCCAACCCCCGACCCTCATATGCCACCCAGAGGGAGGTTACTTCGGGATTCCATGGTCCTGGACCAGCTCTTCTCCCGGCTGGGGAGGGATGGCGGGAACCGGGAAAGACGGCCAGCCCCGGACAGTTGCAGGAGAACAGTGTCAAAGCAAGTTGCGGTGGCTCGTGTGTGGTATTTCTGGAGGAGGGAGAGTATGTTCGTGAGTGTGTGTGTCTATGTGTTTGCTGCACAAGTGTGTATGTGGGCGTGTGTGTTTGTGTGTGTGCGCGCGTGGGTGTTGTGCGTGGGTGTTCTCGGGTAAACCCGCACGAGCTTTTCGCGCTCCCGGTGAGCAGTCAGGAGCAGTTCGGAGGAGTTTGTTTTGGTCCAAATGAGAAATTAAGTGCGGATAAGTAAACTAAGCTGCCAGAGGGCGACAAGATGTTGAGTGAATTGCTTTTAGATGAAACAAATTAAGGAAACGAGGGAAGACAATCTGCTTCTCGCATTATTAGACACGCTTGGAGTTCAGGGGAAAGTGGCATATTTTTGAAATGCTAATTTCTTAAGCAGCAGAAGGAATGCACCTTATTTACTGGTCTATGTGAATAGAATAGAAATATTGATTTTTGCCGAATATTCGGCTCCTCGGGGCTAGCGAGTGTTGTCCTTGAGATCTCGGTGACTATAAAGGCGTTCCCGTCGGTCCTTCCGTTTTCCAAAGAAGATTTCTCCCCCTCCTCTCATCCCCCCCTCTCCCCCCCACCCCCCACCTTATCCCACTCTCACCCAGCCCCCCAAGTTATAGCGGAGACAATATCTCGTTCTCATTGAAGGGACTGGTCCCTAACTGCTGTGCTCCCCCCCCCCCCCTCCCCACAAGAGATTTCAGGGCATGCCAGGGACATTTATATTTCAAATCTAAATCTCATATCGCCCAAGAGAACAATGATCAAATTTACCTGCGGATTTCTGTGCTTTCCTAAATATATATTCATGCATACCCTGTTTGTGTGGAAGGGAAGTAGCTTAAACTGCTACAGAGCTTAAGATGTGTGATGAATAAATTCAACCAGTATTTCCTGGTTTTCAGTAACTCCGCACTTAGCTGTGTGCCTTAATTACAATTAATAGGTAAGCTTTTCCTCCTGCTGAAGGTGTCCAGACCCTGACATTTCACAACCTTTAGTAGCTCTATTACATTTTGAGGGAAAAGTTAGGGTTTTATTTTGGGTGAATGAAAAAAAAATATCAAATATAAGTACCAAGCCCACCATTTAAATGTCCAGCAGATATTTTTGAGATATATTCATATTTAATAATTGCCCCTGGGTAACCAGTTTCAAAACTTTTATTCTTTTTAATGCTTAACTCTTTATGGAGAGAAGATCATCCTAGAAAATGTCTAATTTTACTGTTTTAGATTGCCGTCCTCTAGATCAGTTAATGCTGATGAGTACAGCTGCAGATTTGGCCAAAAAAATATTCTAGCTATGCACAGATTGAAAAAGAGGTTCAATGGCTTTGCGGGATAAATTATAGCTCTGCTGCCTTTTTATTTGATTTGCGGAGAATGGAGAGAGGAAGGCAAGAAAATATATATTTTCCTATTGCATTTGTGTGTTAGAAAGAATTCACATTTCAGCACTCTGATTTGTTTGTTACATTGCATTTTAGTGGAACACATAATCCCGGTTATGGGATTTTAGCATTCTGTTGGAAACTCCATAAATGGTTTTCCTGGGGCACACTTTTCATGGAAAAATATTTTCTATATTTTAAGTGTGAGAATGCTCTCCCATGTGCCACATTTCACATTTTTTTTTTAGCTCCTCACGATCTTCATACTTTTCTTCAGGGTTTTTTTTTTTGCATTTATTTCAATGGAGTGGTTCAGCGGTTCTTTATTAAGGGCCTTAATCTCTTTTGTCCCTGTAGGAATTAATATTTAATCATCTTTCATCTACGTTCTCCCTGAACTCTCAGTTTTCCACCCAGTTTTTACAATTGGATTTGTGCATGGGCGCGCATAGTTCATGGGCTTTTCTCTATCCACTCAAAGGGCACTCCATTTCCTCCTGTTCGGGACCCAGCCTTCCATTTTGCCACAGCTGGGGCCTTTTGAGTCAGACTCCATTCTAAGTTCCTGATAAATCTGTTATGCCTGGTTGGCTGGACAATAGCAGAGCCAGCCCCGGTGCCCAGATTTATTTCTAGGTGAAAATAAAAAGGCATCGATCCGTGGGGACTTGGATGTCTCCAGAGCGCTGACTCCAAGGCCAATCTCTCTGAAGGAAGCCCTCTTTGTCTCCAGGAAGCACTGTCTATTAGTTGGGCCTTCAGAAAACGTGGAAGAATGCACCGTGCTCACTTTTAGATCTCAAAAAGAGCCAGGGGGCTGTTTGGCAGCTTTGGCACAACAGAGGAGTTTCACAGACTGACTTAGTGTGCTTCCCACTAGATCAGTGCAGGCAAACATCACCTTGCCTTGAAACTGAACCAGGTGTGAGAGAAATTCCCTACAGTGATAGGACAAGAAGAAGCATCCCAGGAATACTGACTTTTATTCTTATTTTTCAGGGTCTTGTGGCCGGTGTGTTTTTTTGCTGGGTGTATGCTACCTGCAAGAAACCGAAACCAAGTCGCTTGTAGGTAAACTGTAAAAACACTGAAACCAAACTGGATATTTGTAAGCTGGCAGATCCTGACAGATGCTCCAACTAGACCTGTGACTGGGAAAAAAGATGTTCTGTTAATTTGCAAATGTGCCAGGACTCTGTAATGGAACGATCTAAAATCTGTTCCTCTCTCATGTCACCGTTTTTTTTGAGAAATGTGGTCCTGTAGATTGGTGCATAATGATAATCAGATTAGAGTGCATGGTTCCAAGCTACGGCAGTTCTGTGAAATTAATTATGTCTTCAATATTTTTCTCTGTTATCTCACCTTGATCCACTCCGTGTGATAGGCAGAGTAGGTGTTCATCGCTCTATCGAGATTTACCGTCTCGCAAACCTTCTTCAGATTGTATCAGAGAAAACCTCTTGTAGAACTGCGTGAGATGAGCCTCACTATCTTTTGAGTTAGGTTGACTGTGTGTATGATCTAATGTTAACTTCCCCAGGTATTATAGATTTAAGGTAGTGGAAATGAAAATGAACTTTTTGGCATTTACTCATTCAACAGCTGACTGCAGTTTCCAGATTTGTAAGTTAAAGATAATTCTCCCTTGCCCTTAAATGTGTCAAAAATGTCACAACCGTTCAGTGATCAATATTCCTGAAGCTGGAGATAGTGTTCACATTTTGAAGCAGAATGTAGTTTTCTCCTGTTGTGGAGGAGAAAAGGCGATCGAGGGTTTGACCGCAACAGGAATCTGGCCATTCATTGTGAATTCCTCCCCAGAATCTTTGAAAACACAGGGCTCTATAACAGAAAGGTGCATTTGGAGGAGACGTTAACTAAGGCTTCGGCATGTGGGCTTTGTTTCCTATTAGAGGGAACAAAATGTTTGTTATCAAACCAGCGTGCTCTGTCACACTATGAGGGATTTCCTAGTTCCCTTCTTTGGTGCACTCCTGAGAAGGGCAGACAGTGCTGTTAAAACTTCAATGTAGTTGTTGGCCGGATTTGCATCCTGTGACAATGCCGGTGGGTCATCGTGGCTTGGAGTGGAAGGGTGGGGCTGGGAAAGGAAATCCATTCAGAACACTGGAGAGCTATTCTCATCCGATGTATATCCCGATTCCCTACCTATAGCCCTTTGACCCCCAAACCCCAAACGAAAAACAAACACACACACAAACACACACATGCGCACACACATACACACACCACACTTATCTCCTGTTCCAGTCCACAGACGTGTTCAGTCAGAATTTCAGAGAACTGAATTTTTTAGATATCCTGGAAATAGTTGTGCCAACTGGAGGGGGACTATCTGAGGGTCAAAATTAGTCTGCAGGACTCAAAATTTGTCCTGCTGGGATAACCAGGAGTCCTGAGGGAGAAAAACAGGTGATTTGAGGCTGAAGGGAGGCGGTACTGTAGAGAGCCACGGGGTCCTGTAGCAGAATAAGAAGCCATTTGGGCTGGAGATGGGAAAATAACACCGAGCTCCTACCTGGGGATTTCTCAGCAGGTCTCCTGGCAATGGCTGGAGGTTGGAAACTGATATATGAAGTCATAGTCCCAAGGTAATTCATTGATGAGTTACATGTAGCATCTCTACATATCCGTCTATTGGTAAATTCCTGCTGTTTTGTTTTCACATGGATGATGACTGACAACTCTTGTATGCTATAAAATGACAATAACTCTCCTCTATCCCAGTATGGAGGTCGACCCATTCCAGCTGAAGGGCCAGTGAAGTTAGTTCCGATAGGCATTTCTAGACATGAAACTCCTTGGAACTGAAGTCCCAAGGTGCCTTGAAGCATTCCAAGCTCCTCCTCGCCCCAACCCTTTCCTCCTTAACTCCCCCACGTTTTGTCATTTATTCTGCTATCAGGAAGGAAATGGGAATCCCAAACACTCTGTCCCAAGGTGCCATCCCCATTGTTGACTGCCTCTGGTGACGTTTGAGACAGGAAAAGAAAGTGGTTTTATTTTGCAACTTGCAGAGCGCAGGATCAGTGTGAAATGTGTTCCTCTTATATGTGCTTATTTCGGTTTAGGGTTCATTTAACGGTGCCTTAATAAGCACTGTTTCTGACGGTGGGGAACAGCATAGCAAATAGATGAAGGGAAGCAGATTTCTGGATTTGAACGTGCTTCATTATGACCCCCGGAAGAAGGGCTCTGGGGCACTTCAGGAAGCCTGCAGGACCCCAGGTTTGAGGCTAGGGAAGGCTGGACTTAAGCCAGAGCCAGTCAGGTGTGGAAGTGGGCTAGTCTCTGATGTCTCGCAGGTGCCGTAGCCTCGCTGAGAGTGAGTTTCCTATCACCTCTGGTTCAGCAACACCCAGCCCATGAAGGACCTCAGGCAGGGGAAGCCTGGGTCCGCCCCAGAACACTAGATCTCTACAGTGAAGCGTCTTAACAAGAGAATGTTTTAATCCACCAATGAATTTTTATGGAGCATTCAGTCTTCTAGGCTCTCTGTGGCATTTGCCAGACAAAGAGGGGACTCCAAGCCCCTCACACAGCGTTCCCCCTCTCACCCCCCCACGCATCATCCATGTCAGGGTCTCAGTGAGCTCTGTGGAAAGTATGAAATCCCCATTTATACGCTCCCGTAACGAGACTCGGCTTTTTGCATCTCCTGGCGTCATCCTGATTTCTGTTTCCCACGTACCTCGCTATTCCTACCCCCCACCATGGGCACTGATATGAATAGTGTCTTGCAGCTCCCTGCCTTGACCCCTCTGCGAGTATATCATCCTGGCTCGGCTCCCACCCCACTCTGGTCTTTGTTTGGGAGCAGAGGACCGCTGATCTGTTTTTATACCCGAAGTGCAGTTTTCAGCTAGTCTGCCCCTTGTCCAGTACAGATATGGCACTGGATGCTTTTATGTCTTGGTATTTTCATTGCAGGGGGCTCAGCCTTCCTCTGATTTGGCTCCAACTGCCAAATCCCACTGCCCCGACAACATGCTCTAGATTTTCCACAAAGACAGATTTTCAAGAGTGCTTCTGAAGCCATTTTTTTACATTTATGTAACTTGCATAATGCTCATTGTTCACTTTTTACCCTGCTGCTTCCTGGTAAAGGGGTGGCCATCATCCTTTTGTGCTTTCAGTGGTGACCCAATTAGGTGGCGATGCCAAGCTTGCTGGGGGACCTCCCTTTGTAGAGAGAGTGGATTGGGTGTGCTGCTTGAAAGACTGATCCTCTTGAGGAGGGCAGTGTTTCTCAAAGGAGAAAGTGAGTGCCACGGAAGAGCAGGAAAAATCAAGTAAAGCAGAACTTTCAAAGACTTTGCTGGGTTCACGGTTAAATTCCAGAGATTAACTCAATCTGCTCGCTTCTCCTACTTCATTTTAACTGATCTCCTACTACAGCCTGAACACACTCTCCTGCTCCCCTAGAGCAAACTCATCACTGTGCCCCCGATCTTGTCCATCTCAATGTGGACCCCTTTCCCACATTCCCCGCTAGCCCTGGGAACTCCCTCCCCCTCCGTATACACCAGACCACCACTCTCCCCACCTTCAAAGCCTTATTAAAGTTACATCACTCCACAGGCCTTCTCCAATAAAGCCCTCTTTCCCCTGGCTCCCTCTATGTTCCTCGGCATCTTCTGAACTTGGATCTGTGACCTTTTGGTCCTTGTTATTTGCCCCACCCCCTGCTCCACAGCACTTATGCCCACATCTATGAATTACATATTAAAAAATTACTTATTTATAATAATGTCTGTCTCCCCCTCACTGTAAGCTTGCTGGGGGCAGGGAAAGTGTCTATCAACTCTGTTGTATCCTCCCAAGCACTTGGTACAATGCTCTGCATGGAGTAGTGCTCAAATAAATATGATTTATTAACTAGTACATGTGGGTACCTCACTTATTAAAGTAAACATAACAATGGTGGTCGCCAGCTTTCTCCTCTGCCCTTGAGGGTACCCCTACCCCGGCAAGAGAGGGTATCTGCCAATGCAGCACTCATTCCTACCTTTCCCTTTCACCTCCTCAATGGAAACCCCACCTTAATGAGTTCAGAACACAAGTAGAAATCTTCAACTTGCAGAGTTTCCCTCCCCAAACATGGATTCCTATGACACCCGAATATCTAAAGGCAGAACATGTTCAATTACTCTTTAGATCCCACCTGTATTCAATTAGGCTCGCTGCCATACTTCCATTATACTTTCCTTCTCCTACCTGTAAGACCTTGCCTGGCTGCCCTCTCCTGTTTTGGAGGATAGGTGGACATCCATCTCTCATTAAAGCATTCTTTCTTCCATGCTCTTTCATTATAGCACTATTTAATTTAATGCAGGGTTTGTTTTTATTATACTCTCCCACAAAGAGATAATGCTCTGGTTTTGCAAGCATTTGCAAAATGTACCTGGCATTTTGATTGACTTGAATACAGACATTAAAGCCCATTTCAACACCTATTTGTTTCCAATTTAGTACTAGATGGTGAAAGGCCTCTGGGAGGTTAGAGTACAAGTTGCTTTTTTGGGGAATATAATGTAAAAGACACAGTTTCAAAAAATCATTGAATTCATGATCCTTTCTTGTTTGGTAAATAATTATTTTTCCACTTAGTATTTCAGCTATATTGAGTTGTTTTCTGGGGGAGAAACCGGGAATGACCGATTCAAAATGGGACAGTTGGAGTTGTTTCCAAATCAACGCTTTATTTGGCCGCTTTTTTCCTGTTCTGGTGCCCAGCCGCCTGGACCGGGGACTCTGAACTAGGCCTGCCCTTCACCGGCAGATGGGCAAGGAGTGGATTGTGGCAGAATGTGGTTCTAGCCACCGCCTGAAGGAGACAGCAATGGTCTTCAGTGGCTAGGCAGCGCCAGTTAACCACCCTCAGGGCCGTCGACCCCCGTGTCGAGCTCGTATGGTCCCAGGAAGGATATGGGGGTGCTTCCAGAGTTGAGTGTGGCGGGGGGAGGGCAGGGGCCCAGGCTCCTCTGCTCAGCTATTCCAGCTGACAGGAAGTGGTCTCCAGCTTGGTCTGGGGCCCACAGCTCCTTTAAATAATAATAACAAGATAACTGTGGTATTTGTTAAGCACTTACTGTGTGCCAGGCACTGTTACTCATTCACTGGGGTAGATACAAGACACAGTCCCCTGTCCCCCACAGAGGGCTCACAGTCTTAATCCCCATTTTCCATATGAGGGAACTGAGGCATCTGAGAAGTTAAGTGACTTGCCCAAGGTCACACAGCAGACAAGTGGCAGAGCGGGATTAGAACCCAGGTCCTTCTGACTCCAAGGCCTGTGCTCTGTCCACTAAGCCATGCTGCTTCTCTGATACCCCCTGTACCTGCCCCTTCATTCCTGAATGAATCAATTTTTCCTTCCACCTCTGTCCTGTTTTATCATGCTTATAAAAATATTAAAAACTGTTTTCATCAATTGTTTTGGATCTTGGGGACTCATTAATGCACATAACCATCAATTCCTGTGAGAAAACTGCTTAGTGTTTAGCGCTCATACCCGGTTTTCACGGAACTAATTAGAGCACCATCTGAGGAATTCCTGTAATTTTCCTCTGATTCCTTTCCTAATTAATCATTGAAGTCCATACTTAAGAATGAACTTTCTGGATTCCTTCACTGTGAAACATTATTTACACAGTTAAAACACTTCTAAAAACTGTGTTTTCCACTTGTACAGTATACTAGAGTGTAGGCGCCTTGAGGGTAGGGACCGTTGCCTAGCACCTCATTGTACTCTACTCTCTCAAGCACTTAGTACATGTGTCCTGCACACAGTAAGCACACCATAGATATCAACCAATTGATTATTCTACAATGCTTAAAAATAGGCATTAACACTCTCTGGAATAGAAGTATCCACGTCCTGTTCACAGCATATGTTGCCCTTTTAATTCCCCTCAGAAATAGTGCTAGGTCTGCAAGCTCTAAAACATCTACTAATTTAATTGCATGCTAATTTTAGCAGGATTTGAGGGGTTTTTTGAAGGTGTTGACCCTTGGAGTTCTGGAGCCAGGACAATTTGGACCTTGGCTATCTATGTTAGACATTTTTTCCCTGTGAGCTATCCACAAGCAAATGGATTTTTCATTAATTTTTCCATCATGCATGAGTTCCACTTTACAGCATTGCCTCATAACTCAGTCCTGAGACTCAAAAATGTGTTGTGAAAACTGAGAAATTGTGAATGAGCCTACAACATTGAGGAAAGTCATTTACAAGTTCCTTCTTAAGGCATTAAAACATGTCACTGCTATTTACACTGCCCATTTTGTAATTGTAAGAATTATTCTGGATACAGGTATTGCTTTCTTGATGGTATTTGGAGCATCTTTAAGGGTAGTCTAGGTGAATTACCTGGGGGATGCCAATTTGAGGAAGGCAGCCAATGGCCCTCATCTTCCCCTGGATAGCAGAGTCCCTCCAAGTTTGGGAGACTCTGGGATAATTTTCCTGTCTTTCTCCTCAGCTTTCATGATGTCCCAGGCCCAGGCAGCTCTTCACAGCCTCAGGATGGTGGGAGGAGGGAGAGTGTTTTGTTTTGTTGTCCTGATCCTCTCCCTTCCTAGACAGTGAGCCCATTGTTTGGGTTAGGGTCCATCTCTATATGTTGCCGACTCGTAATTCCCAAGCACTTAGTTACAGTGCTCCTGCACACAGTAAGCACTCAATAAATAAGGAATGAATGAATGAAAGAATGAATGCTTAAACAGGCAGAACTATATGCCTCTTCAGTAGTTCACCTTCTTAATCTATCTCCTCTCTGGACGAAGTCCAGTAAGTAGTCTGTTGGAACCTGGAACAAATATGCCCAGAACTTGATCCAGTGGAGAACAGTTTAAGGAATAGAACTGCCAGTGTAACAGGGATTTGCATGTATTAAACACCCCTCTCCCCCCAACACCCAGCCATGCTATGCCCCCATCCCTGTAGCCAACTGAACAGTTAGAACTAAACATGACAGAAAGTCTACACTCTTCTGGTTCATGTTTTGGTGAAACGTGCTCTTGCCAGATGATGGTAATGATGGAATTTCCCGTCCACAATCCATCAGACTTTAGGACCAAGTGTCCTTGCTGGGAATAATTGATTGTCGTTGTATTGTTGGGTTTGTACGACCCTCAATTGCAATCTCTCATTCTCTGCCGGTCATGTTCCCACAGAAACATGAAGTGTAACAAGCAAAGAAGGAAAGTGGCCTAGTGGAAAAAGCCCGGGCTCAGGAGTCAAAAGGACCTGAGTTATAATCCTGGCTCTGCCACTTGCCTGCCCTGTGACCCTAGGCAAGTCATGTAACTTATCTGTGCCTTCAGTTTCCTCATCGCATAAAATACAGATAATAGGAAAGGTTATCCCTCCCGCCTTAGGCTGTGAGCCTCATGTGGAACAGGAACTGATTATATTGTATCAACTCGGCATTTAGTTCAGTGCTATGGCATATAACTATTGTGTAATAAATACTACCATGCAAGCAAGTAGGTTAAACAGTGGTGTAGCACATTGCGAAGAGCAAGTGTGTGATCCTTGCTATATTAGCCAGCTACAGGCAGAACACAAACCAGCAATCAGATCTCCTTATTCCCAGAGCAGTGCTTTCATTCTTCACTTTGTAGTAGAGAGGTAGATGAGTGTCAGACATACCCTGGTGAGCCTGGAGATGTGGTTTCAGGAAAACATCCACTGAGGAACTTATACAACCCCAGGATTTGGCAAGGAAAGCCTGCCTGCAGTCACTAGAACATGCCTCAGGTTAGCAGTTGAGTTGAAATCTTTTAAAGTACCTAAACTAGGCAGGGGAGTTAAAGGGGAGAAAGAGATTGCACAGTTAATAACAATAATAATCATAATAGCAGTAACACAGTGGTATTTGTTAAATTGCTCTCTATTTGGCAAGCGCTGGGGTAAATACAGTTCAGGCGGATGGTTCAAAGTCTTTCACACTTGTCTGCTGTTTGATCTTGGGCAAAGTCATGTAACTTCTTTGTGTCTCAGTTTCCTCATCTCTGAAATTGGGATTAAGTCTTACTCCCTCCTACTGATAATGTGAACTTCATTGTGGGACATATTCAAACTGACACGAAATCCCTGTTCACCTTTCACATCACTAAACATTAAAACTGCTGCCTCGTTAATCCAAGCGCTTATCCTATTCTCCCTTGATTACTGCATTAGCCACCTTGTATCTCCCCTACTTCAGTCCATACTTCACTCACTTAACTAAAAAAAGCTCTGTCCATGTTTCCCCCCCACTGCTCAAGGAACCTCCAGTGGTTGCCCATCCCACCTCCCCATCAAATAGAAACCCCTTAGCATTGGCCTTTCAAAGTACTCAATCACTTTGCTCCCTTCTACCTTGCTCCACTGCTTTCCTACTACAAACCCAGCACGTCATTTTGTTCCTCTAATGCCAACCTACTCATTGTACCTTGAATCTTGTATATCTCACTGCCAATCCCTCGCCCACATCCCTGGCCTCGATCTCCTTCCTCCTGCGTATCTGACAGACAGTCACTCTCCCCATATTCAACAGCTTATTAAAATAATTTCTCCTCCAGGAGACCTTCCCTCATTTCCTCTTCTTTCACTCCTTTTCCAATCATCCCTGCATTTTGATTTGCACCCTTTATTCATCCCACCCTCAGCTTCTTAGCACTCATGTGCATATTTGTAAGTTTTTACTTATGTTAGTGTCTGCCTCCCCCTCAAGGCTGTAAGCTGACTGTGGGCAGGGAATGTGTCTACCAACTCTGTTATATTGTACTCTCCCAAGCATTTAGTAAAGCGCACTGCATACTTTAAATTCTCAATAAATCTTATCTCTGTTCTGGCACTTAGTATAGTGCTTGGCACACAGTAAGGGCCAAAATAATTGTAGGACTACAAACCAACAGAGAAGGATGATTGGGTATCCTAACCCCAGTTTACAGATGAAGAAACTGAGACATAGAGAAGTTGTTGACAGCAGGCAAGTGGCCAAATCAGGGATGAGAATCCAGTTTTCCCTGATCTCCAGTAATGTGCTATTGCCATTAGAATATGCTGCCCTTTGAAAGTCATGGGGGGGAGAAACATTATCGTTGTGAATCAACCTCCATGGATTGTCCTCTGCAACGCTGGTCTCCACTTTCCATTTCAATATTCACTGTTGGACTTGCACTTCTCTATGTGTTAGATCTTCACCTGGTTTGAGCATCCTTGCAGATGATCCTTTGGGTGCCAGTGGACTAGTAAGTCCAGCGAAACTCTTTGCCATCTTGGAGTCCATATAGTACAGTAGAAGAGCACCAGTTTGGAAGCTGGGGATGCAGGTTTGAGTGTGAGCTCCTGTCACCAATCTGCCATGTGACATTGGGTGAGTCACAACCTCTCTTTACCTCAGTTTCCTCATCCTCAAAATGAGAGGACTAATAGCTGCCTTTGTACCTGCCTCACAAGGTTGTTGTGAGGGCAGAAGTGAGATAAGTAATGGGAGAGCACTTTGAGAATAAAAGTGCTCTACAGAAGAAGATATTATCCCATTTGACTTCACTGCAAATCTGTAGTCAATCCAATAAAAACAGGGGTAGAGTCTCCTAAGTTACTCTTGCCTCCAGGAAACGTGACCAGATGCAATATAACTTTCCTGGAAATCTTAGGTCTGGGTCGGACCCTCAAATATGGGCTATCAGATGGCTTTGTTAACTAAATTTGAGATCTTGTCTCTTTTCTTGGTAATAGGTTAAATACATATCCTGGTGGGTTATTATTCTTCCAGGAAGCTCTCTTAGATGAAACTTTCTTGATATCTTGTCAGTGAATCGACATGCATCCTGTTTTAGTTGGGGGCTTTTGTAGTTATCTTTGAAAACCACCAAAGTCTTGTACTCTCCCAAGTGCTTAGTACAGTGTTCTGCACACAGTGTGTACTTAATAAGTACTGTTGCTTGATTAATTGGATAGATCAATTTGCCTTGAATTCAAAATTTGTAGTGACTTTAAACATTTTAAAAATCATATCAAAAATTTCAAGGGGTGACACTGACATAATTGCGAATGTTACCCCTGGAAACTGATGCCACAGTATATAAACAATATATGAAGTGACAATTCTTATTATAATCTCTCTAATGAAGCTGTAAACTATGGCTAGAAAAATATAAATACTCATCGATATGTGATAGCATAATGGAAGCTAAATTTGAATCAATAATTATCTTACCCATTTCTCCCACAAAAGCTTTATTATTAAGGCCATGATCCCTGAAATGAAATTTACTGGTGTCGATATCATTTATAATTTGCTAAAGCCCGAAGCCTAACTTTGATGTCTGTTTTCTCTGGCTAGCTTGACTATGAATATTAGAGGCATCATTACTAGCTATAAATGAAACAATGTATCTAAATTAAAATCAATAGTTCCAGGTTAGTTTTGATAATGTTTATAATCAGTGTTTTATCCAATTAGTTTCAGGGTAAAGACGAATGGCAACGATTGGGATTATGCCCAGAATTTAAACTGATCAACTTTCGTTCCAGGTGAAATATTGAATTCACTCAAAATTAACAAAGAAATACAAGGAAGTCAGATATATTTCATTAGTATTGTTTCCCTCCCCTAGCTATGAAATTGAATGTAATCACATGTACGAAGCCTGCTGTAGAAAACAACAAAATGTGGTATATGATTACTCTATTTGGTGAAAGACACATTCTTCTTTCCAGAGCTTATTATAATTCATATGGCCCACATTACCACACCAGGAGCAAGACAGATAAGACAAATAGAAAGGGTGAGCAGCTAATTTTGTTTAGCAAATTGAGATTTGATACCTGCTATTTCATGCCCTTCTGCAAACTGACTCAATACCTCTTCCCCATGTACACATGAAAACTTTCAGACTCTCATGGTTTTTCACAGTTTTCTGTTAATATAAAATTGATTAAAGAAATATTCTTTTAATATAAGTACTATGCTTCTCACTGAAGCCGAGATGAGATGAGCACTCTGAAATATGACTTACTCATGAGAAAATCCACAGACTGGTATACTACTTTAATTTCTTCAGGGCTACATAACACGGTCGGTGTGTTTGCCAAAACACTCTTGCTTCAGGGCTGTATAATAAACTAGTAGGGTACATTAGCCAAAATGTTCTAGTACATTCACAAAGCTCCTTTATTTGCAAGAGCAGCCAATTTTACATTGTAAAGCTTAACATTTGAATCTGGGGATTGTATTATGTGTTTTCAAACACTGTAAAATCCTTGCTGCACAACAGAACTCTACAACAAATGAAAGTGTACCAAATAAATCCTCTGCCCTGGGACATTTGCACATAAATGAATAGTAAAAGAAAAAAAAAAGCTCACCATCACAGCCAAGGGGAGATCTAGAGTGAATGACAGATTTTAAAGTTCTGGGATTCACAATGGGATTAGAACTATCTTGATCTCAGCGATATAAATGGTGATCAGAAGGCTGTTCAAGGTAAACAGTTTAACAGAAGAAAGGCCCTGGCTATGTGAGTTACCAAAGAAGCAAAGCGTCAGGATAAGCGTGACTGTGAGTTTTCTCCAGTGAAAGGGAATGTGGGTGGGAATGAATAGAACTGTTGCATGGATTAGACTATTAATGACAATTACTAACAATTCTAGCTTGTCTGTGGTTATTGCTGTTATCTGACTGAGTCGCTTAAAGTGTGGACTGCAAGGATGTGGATTGTTGTTTCCAGAAAACTGGATGATCTGTGCCTCAGCCCTCATCAGTAATGGGTAGGTTGTGGTTTTTTCCTAACCCCTCCCTTTACAATGGCCTCTCCTGTTTATATTTGTTGTGGTTTAGGTTGAAGCTGGCCAGATCTAGAGCCAAATGGAAATTTTGTAGCAATTGTGAATTACAGATCAAAAAGATTCTTTCCTGGGAACTTTGCTTCTCTGAGACTGGAGTGGTAACCTAGGTCACTACTGTAGTGACTTTGGCCAACCATTATCGCACTCAGCAAAATAGCAGGACACCACACATTTCTTCTTTTCTCCGACTCAGAATAGCATATAAGATGAGAAGCTGAACTCCTCCCATTTCCCAAAAGTTGGGTTTCCTAAGGTCCCAGTAATCTCCTATAGGGGAAGGAAGGGATCATGTCTACCAACTTTTATTGTATCATACTCCCAAGTGCTTAGTCCAGTGCTCTGCACACAGTAAGTGCTCAGTAAGTATCACCGGCTGATTGAATATAAATAATACACTTCATTCACTTAGTCACTCTGGTCATAGAGAAGCAGCATAGCCTAATGGAAAGAGCCTGGGGCTGAAAGTTGAGAGACTTGGCTTCCAATCCTAGCTTTGCCATTTGCCTGCTGTGTAACCTTGGTCAAGTCATTAACTTCTCGGTGCCTCAGTTTCCCTCATCTGAAAAATGGGAGTGCAATACATGTCCTGCTTCTCATTCAGACTAGGGAGCCCCTTGTGTCCTAGTCTGGAAGGGGACTGTGTGGAAAGGGACTGTGTCTGACCTGATTATTTTACATACACTCCTGTGCTTAGTTCAGTCCTTGGCACATAGTAATTGCTAAACAAATTAATGATAATAATAACAATAATAATAACGTTGATGTCATTAAGAGGGAAACTGTATTGTCCTGTCCTGTGGTTATCCTGGGGAACAAAGCCATTTTTAGGGATGGGTGAAGTGGATGGTCACTCAGGTTTGTCATGGGTCATGGGTTCTAATCCCGACTCCACCACTTGTCAGCTGTGTGACTTTGGGCAAGTCCCTTAACCTCTGTGCATCAGTTACCTCATCTGTCAAATGTGAATTAAGACTGTGAGCCCCACTTGGGACAACCTGATCATCTTGTAACGCCCCACCCCCCACCCCGCCAGCGCTTAGAACAGTGCTTCACACATAGTTAGTGCTTAACAAACACCATCATCATGATCATCATCATGATCATCATCATCATCATCGCTGGTCCCCTTCCCTCCCCATGACTGGCAGGGTCTTTCTGGCTCTCTTTCCCACCTGTGGTATCCATGGGCCTCAGCGAAGCCCGTGTGTTGTGGCTCCAGGACAGGACATGCATTTCAAAAGTGAAACAGCTTGCTGTTCTGGACATTCTACTCCTTAAAACAGCCCCATTCCTACCTCCCCACCTTCCCACCACCCATAGTCTCAGAACTGGTGTGAGGTTAAATCCCAAAATAGGTGTCTTGCAGGCTCAGTCCATGGAGGGAGCCTTTTAAACCACAGGATTGCTGAAGCAGCAGGACAATCTGCTCTGCCCTTGGTACCTAGTGGGGTGGGGGTGGGGAGGGAGGTGCATGACTTGGCAAGTTGTTATGAACTGCTGGTGGACACCAGGGATGGGCTGCTCGAGGCCTCTGAGCTTCTTGCCCCAGCCCTGCTAGGAACTGAACTGTCTGATCTGTGATATTATCAGGAGAAAAAAAAAATAATACCAACAATACTTGTGGTATTTGTTAAGTGCTTACTATGTGGCAGGCACTGTACTAAGTGCTGGGGTAGATACAAGATAATTGGGTTGGACACAGTCCCTGTCCCACAGAGCGTTCACTGTCTTAATCCCTACTTTACAGATGATATAACTGAGGCACAGATAAGTTAAGTGATTTTGCCCAAGGTCACCCAGCAGACAGGTGGCAGAGCCAGAATTAGAACACAGGTCCTCCTGACTCCCAGTCCCATGCTCTATCAGGCCATGCTGCTTCAATGAGAATGGTGGTCCCCATGCTAATAATAATTGTGGTATTTGTTAAGCACTTACTATGTGCCAGGCACTGTACTAAGTCCTGGGGTGGCTACAAGCAAATTGGGTTGGACACAGTCCCTGTCCCGAGAGGGGCTCACAGTCTCAATCCCCCATTTTGCA
Organism: Tachyglossus aculeatus; assembly: GCF_015852505.1. Lineage (NCBI taxonomy): Eukaryota > Metazoa > Chordata > Mammalia > Monotremata > Tachyglossidae > Tachyglossus > Tachyglossus aculeatus. Next base: position 60,974,780 of record NC_052072.1, read on the forward strand.
GATGAACTAACTGAGGCACAGAGAAGTAAAGTGACTTTCCCAAGGTCACACAGCAGACATTGGAGGAGCATGAATTTCTGACTCCCAGGCCTGTGCTGTATCCACTACGCCTCCCTCTAACACAACAAATCATTCACATCACATGCTGGTGAGTGAGCTTCTTTGTCGAGGGTAGCCTGGCCCAGAGTCCCTGGTCCTTACATGGGGGGCTCAAGCTAGGTGTTTGGGGGAGGGGGGAGGACCAGGAGGACCTCTGAGATCCTTCCTGCCCACCAGGGTGAGGGCACCAGGTTCACACAACTTCTAGAGTTTGGTTTTTAAAATAACGAACAGCAGTGCTTAGGACAGGAGAGCTTTTATAGAGATTTATGTTTCCCCAGTAAACACAAATCCTAGGCCTCTTCATCCTTATTGTTTTCTAAAGTGCCTCCAAGAGAAATGGTTTTTAATCAAATTCATGTCAACTTTTTTATGTTACATTTTATTGGCATTTAAACTTTCCCAAGATAAAAATGGCTAATATAAGGTATCACTGAGTGTATTTCAGTTGCATTCCAGACCATCTCTTCAAGGTCTAGATAAAAATGCCACATATTCTTCTCCTAAATTCTTCTTCCCAAATAATGGTCTTTTGAGGGGCATGTCAGTTTAAAAATAAGAAACTGGGTGAAGCCCCTAAAGCCATGCAACAAAGCTCTGCAGACAGGGCATGTGCCAGCTGAATTTCCAGGCAGCCCCAGACCCTAGAGCTTTATGGCAGATGGGGGGACTCAGCCAAGTCAGGAGTGTCTTTCAATCTTGAACGTGCGGCTAATTCTTCCCAGCCGATGGGAAATCGGAGACCAGACAAGGTGGGACTTAAACCTAGAATGTTGCATCCCATTTCATTTTTTCCCTGACTGGGACAGTTCTGAGAGGGTCAGGGAAAATACCTTTTGGGAAGAGAATGTATTGAAATATTGTCTTCAGTGCACACTGCCCATTTTCAGATGGGAGTAAAAATCTTACTCTCCAGCTAACTTTCTTGTAGATTTCATCAGCGAAGACCCCAGTTGTCATTCCAGCAGAGGGGAGTGGGATAACAATGATTTATAACTCCCTACAAAAGCTCCCCAATACTGTGTAGATAATAGCGCAATCATCAACCTGGTTTTTATGGAAAAGTAGCATACAATTCCATATGTGATAATAATATCACAGCAAAGTAATTATCACATTTCAATACCATCCTCCACTTGAAACGTGCGGGAGTTGAATGTGCTGACCTGGGATTCAATGCAATCTCATATATTTGTGAGCATGATGTTATTTCTGAATCCAAACATGTTCACCAGCATGCAAAGTGATGTCTTTTTTATGATTATCAAATATATTTTTTTAAATTTCTGATGGCTTTCTTTGTCCCCATGGCCCTGTCATTCAGGATATGTTTCTTAGGGAATTCAAGTTTTCCCTAGGTGCATTGTTCACTCAAGGACCATCCTTTGAAATCACCCCCCTTACCTCACGCCCACAAGTCCACCAATCTTCTTCTGGGCATTCCACACAATGGACAAATCCCCCCCTTCATTGTCCCCTTAGTTTCACCTAGCTCTGGCCTACTGTGTGTACTCTATAATTGGGGGAAATGTCCTTTTATTGCTTTATCTCTGTAGTTCTCACTGCCTTCTGCTTATGTGGTGATGATAAATAAATTCCATTACATAAACATACAAACACACATACACACACACATAAACACACAAACACACATGCACACACATACCTGGAGACTCTCTGTAGTGTGGAAGCTTTTTAGGACCTAATTCAGTCATTGATACAGTTGATGTTGTTGTTATAACAAAGCATCTGCGAACCCATTCACAGTAATGGGGTTGGTGCTTATAAAATCTTTGAAAATTGGTTTGTTTAGATGTATAATAATATTTCGATTAGTTGTTGGTTTACCACAAATTCATGTTTGGACTTTTTCTCCATGATTTTCTGGGAAAGTAGCCATTTTTAGAGGACCTAAGGAAAAAAACAACAACTTTGGATCATTAAGCCCACCTATTGTTGCTTTGCATGGTCTGGTTTTTTCAAGGAATGCCACAGGAGTGTTATGTGGGGCTTCAGTGTGTCCCTGATTAGGTTTGATGCCCTTATCTCCTATGGGAAAAAATCTGGGCTTGGGGGACAGTGTTCTCAAAGAAGTGGTCATTGTGATGACCTTTTTCCTCAGGGTGTGAGAAGCAGCATGGTGCAGTGGATAGAGCACTTGCCTGGTAGTCAGGAGGTCATGGGTTCTAATTCTGATTCTGCCACTTTTCTGCTGTGTGACCTTGGGCAAGTAAGATGACTTGCCTCAGTTACCTCATCTGTAAAATGGGGATTGAGACTGTGAGCTCCATGTGGGACAGGAACTGTGGCCAACTAGATTTGCTTATATCCACCTCAGCGCTAAGTACAGTGCCTGGCACATATTAAGCACTTTACAAATACTATAATAATAATAATAATAATAATAATAATAATAATTATTATTATTATTATTCCAGATTCAGCTGATGGATAGAAGAGCACTAATACTAGATAGCCAGTACTTATTTTTAAGTTGGGAAAGTAAGTCCACAACTTTTTCATTCTTACACAGTGATGGCTCTTTCCCTCCCTACCACATTCTCATCTCCCCATCCAACATGAACTCCTCTTAAAAAAATGAAGAGAGCTTCCATTAGCTTAGCAGGCAAGGTAGTATCCTCAACTCTAAAGGCAGGAAGGGAGACAGTGGCAACTCTGACTCAAAGAGGAGCTGGAGACAGAAGCACCCTATCTGCAGGTGCATTTGAATACAGAATCTTCGGCCTCTGACCCTTTCCCAAAACTCTTCCATGAATCACGGAAGCCAGTTTGAAAATTCTTGTTATGAGAGCTGAGCTGGAAGGTATGCAGAAGAACTATGGGTCTCAGAATTCAGTCAATCAATTTTTGGTATTTATTCATTCATTAATTCAATTCTATCATATTTATTGAGCTCTTATGTGTGCAAAGCACTATATTAAGCCCTTGGGAGAGTACATTACAACAATAAATAGACACATTCCCTGCCCAAAATAAGCTCGTGGGGGAGTTCAGTAGAGTAAGTTGACATGATCTCTGCCATCAAGGAGCTTAACATCTAGATAGGGAGACAAGCTCAAAATTAAATTGCAGATAAAGAGGTAACTGAGCAACTCAGACTGCAAAATCACTGGAAGGAAGATTTGAATCAAAGTTCTATTCTCTCAGGAGCTTCTGAATAAAGAAGGAGCTCAGAACATTACATTAAAATCTCCCTGAGGGCAGGGAAATTGTCATTACCTTCAATTGCATGCTTTCTAAGTTCCTCGAACAGTGCATGCCCAATACATGCTTTATGAAAAGTAAGTGTCCTGGACAAGGCTCCGTACACCGTAGGAGCCCAGTATAATGGTCTACTCACTGTAGGTATCCACTATGTCCTCTGCCCCCTAGTGGGTAAGCAGTTCAGCACTCTGCACTCAGTACACTTGCAGTTGATACTGGTGGTGATGATGATGGTGATGATTGTGGTATTTGTTAAGTGCGTACTATGTGCTAGGCACTGTACTAAGCACTGGGGTGGATACAAGCAAATTGAGATGGACACAGTCCCTGCCTCATGTGGGGCTCACAGTCTCAACCCCCATTTTACAGATGAGGGTAACTGAGGCACAGAGAAGTGAAGTGACTTTCCCAAGGTCACACAGCAGACAAGTGTTGGAGCTGGTATTGGAGCCCATGACCTTCTGGCTCCCAGGCCCGTGCTCTATCAGCTATATCATGCTGGTTCCCACTGGGGCTCACAGTCCTAAACCCCATTTTATGGATGTGGTAACTGAGGCACAGAGAAGTTGAATGACTTGCCCAGCATACAAGTGGCAGAGCTGGGATTCAAACCCAGGGCCTTCTGACTCCCAAGCCTGCACTCTATCCACTAGGCCAATGCTGCTCCTCTAGCACACTGATAGTGGCCTAGTGGAAAAAGCACAGTTCTGGGAGTCAAGAGGCCTGCATTCTAGTCATGCCTCTGCAAGTAGGGGAACAATGGCTGGGTTGATACCATCACTGGTGAAGGTTCCTGACCAAGGGACCCATCTAAGACTTTTCAGGAGAGGGCTAGGCCCCAAAGGAATTCTGGAAAAAATAATTGGCCAATATGGGTGGAGAAGCCCATGTGGCTACCAAAGCAACTGCTTCCTGTGTCATGATGCTGTGGCACAGCACAGGCACTCTGTTTTGGTCACTTCTGCTGTAAATGATCCTACATGTAAAAAAAACAAAAAAAACATACAAATGAACAAAAATCCTTGGCAAGTACATTACAGTGTACTGCTCCCCTCTCTCCCCTGACTTACCTTGTTGCTGTTTGGGCCTCAGTGGAAACACAACTGCAGGGACACGATGTTACAAACTGTGCTGTGCAAACCTTTATCACTGTCATCAATTCCTCTGTGCAAATTTCTGCTCATGAAATCTCAAACCCAGGGCTCATCCAGCCTTTTGATCCCAACCGCAGCCCCCACAGCCCTTATGCACATAGCAGTAATTTATTTATATTAATGTCAGTCTCCCTCTCTAGACGGTTATGCTCTTTGTGGGCAGGGAACACATCTACTGACTCAATTACATCACAGTTTCCCAAGCTCTTAATACAGTGCTCTGCACTCAGTAAGTGCTAAATAAATACGATCGAACGAGTGATTGACTCCTTCACTGGTATGATGATAATTCAGGTGACAAATCGAAAATACTAGAGAAAAGAGCATGGTTTAATGACTAGAAAATAGATTTCAGCATGTGCTCATCTGGGGGTGCATGCATGTGTGTATTTGTGTATTCATTGAAGCGGTTCGCGTCCACACCACATGGGAATAATCATGTTTGAGCTTGTGCCACTAAAGGAGAGCATCGAGATTCCATCGTGGTCGTCCTTTCTCACCATTTTTCTTGAAGACAGTAATGGTGCCTGTACAGGGCAGAGCTGAAAATGGCGACAGCTGCTGAGTGGGTTGCAGTTGTCAAAACCAGCTTAAGAGTGGAGTGGGGTCCTAAGGCAGCTGTTCCTTTGATCGTTGTTTCTGTCAAGAAAGCCTGTGTGCCCTTCGTTCGGAGTGACTTAAAGACAGAATGTGGCATCAAGCTTCCCCCACCAAACTGCAGGTCAGTAGAGTAATGTATGGTCTCCTCAAGAGTGAATGTTTGGGTCTTGTTAATACTACACATGCAAACCAACCAAATTCTAAACTGCAAAAACTGACACTTTCCTTTCTTATTAGAAGTCATTTCAAGAAGGTAATCAGCTGAAAAGTGTTCCTATTTGTCAATGGGTTGCTCTGTATACAGGTTGTGGGGCTGAACTGGCTTTAGGCTATGCCTAAACCATCAGAACTGGAACTGCATTCACAGACACCAGTTGAGAGAAGCTTGATCCCAGTCCCAAGTTGGGTGGTTCAATTATTCCATTGTTGATGATTAGAAACGTGTTTTCTCTGTCGTTGTGTCGCATTTATGCACCCACAAAGCTTTAGGATGCACATTTTCACTATGTTCAAATCGACTTTTATGTTTTTAATGTCCTCTTTTCCTGATTCTTGGTCTAGGGTTTGGCCCTGTCTTCTATATCTGTGAGACTTAGGCTTTCTAAGGATGCCACCTCTAACTTCTGACAAATCAGGATCACAGATAGTGAAGCTCTGGAATGTGTCCAGACCAGAGGCTTGTAGGATCATACCTTCACTGGGAGGGACATGGAAGAAGAATGGGTGACGGGGGATAGCTAAATAGCTGCTCTCTGAGGAGCTGTAGTGGGAGGATGTGAAAAGATGGACCAAAGAAACATTGTCACAAAAACGTAAGTGTTGTGCCATAGCCATTGATGGCTGGAAGACAGCAATGGAGGTTAGAGTAGAGCAGCGTGCTGGGATCATTCTATTGATAACCTCACACATGGAGGACACTAAGGCAAGAAGAAGAATCATTCATTCATTCATTCAATCGTATTTATTGAGTGCTTACTGTGTGCAGAGCACTGTACTAAGCGCTTGGGAAGTACAAGTTGGCAGTGCTGGGAATTGTGGGTAAGAAATAGAGGAGGCAGCAAGGAATTGTCTTTAACAGCCCATGAACCAAAATGTATTGTTAGTCATGAATTAGTTTGATTAATCTCACCCACACACATTGATAAAATTCTCAGCCTCAGTAATGTCACCTTCAAACTTAGAGTATAACTATAATAGTTAATCTTCCAATTCGTTCAATTCATTTGTTCAAAAGGTTATGATGCCCTAAACCCAAAACTGTATTAAGACTTTCACAGGTAGAGATTTTGTAGCTTTTAACTTTGGTAAAATGTACTTCCCAAAGCCCTTTCTTATGGCGTCTTGCCAGAGCTTTGTTTTGTTTTTCGAATCCATCTAATTTAGGCTTATTAAATTAAAGTACTTGTTAAAATGTCTAGGATCAACATAGTTTAAGGTTTAGGGTTATTTTAATCATCAATAAAATCGACTTTGTGATTATTTTTAAAGTCGAATAGCATTGTTAGCTCAAAAGAAAAGTGTCCTATTGAATACGAAAAGCTCTGCCCCCAGCTGGTAGAGGACTTTTTCACTCTTTTTAATATTCAGGAATGCTTGATTAGTAAGGAACCTGAGGAACATAGAATTAACAGGGGTTCATCACCAAATGAAAACTCAAAGTGATATTTCCTCAGACTCTGGGGAGGAGAAAATCAATGTGAAGGGGGCAAAGTACAAACCCTGATTCCCATTGGGTGATGGGGAGATGGTCGAGGAAATAAAATAATGCGGAGACTTGGCTTTTGCTTCTGTTGTTCTGAGCGAAACTATTGAGTCAGATGAATAGTAGTAGTAGTAGTAGTAGTAGTAGTAGTAGCAGCAGCAGCAGTAGTAATAATAATGGTATTTAATAATAATGGTATTTAATAATAATGGTATTTAATAATAATGATATTTAATAATAATGGTATTTATTAAGCACTCACTATGTGCCAAGCACTGTTATAATCCTTGGGGGTAGATCCAAGATAATCAGGTTGGACACAATCCCTGTCCCACATAAGGCTCGCACTCTTAATCCCCCATTTTTCCAGATGAGGGAATCGAGGCCCAGAGAAGTGAAGTGACTTGCCCAAGGTCACAGAACAGATGAGTGGCAGAGCCAGGATTAGAACCCAAACTGCGAGCTCCCCCTCTAGATGGTGAGTTCACTGTGGGCAGGAATGTGTCTGTTGTTAGATTGTACTCTCCCAAGCGCCCAGCACAGTGCCCTGCAGACAGCAGGTGCTCAATAAATATGAATGAATAAATGAATGAAGGTCCTTCTGATTCCCAGATCCATGCTCTATCTATTACTCCATGCTGCTTTCCAACTACTTCTAAGAGACAGGAGTGAATGAAACCAAATGTTACTTAAGCTTTTTTTGTAGTAAGAATAGTAGTAGTAGTAATAGTAGTAACAGAAATAATAGTAGTAATGATAGCAATCAATCAGTCAATGGTATTTATTGAGCAGTTACTCTGTGCAGAGGACTGTACTAATCTCTGGGAAGAGCATAATACCACAGGTACTACAGAGCTTGTGGATACATTCCCTGCTCATAGGAGCTTTCGGTCTAGAAGGAGAAACAACATTAAAGTTAATTATGAGTATATACATAAGTGCTGTGGGGCTGAGGGTTGGGTGAATATCACGTGGTGAAAGGATACAGATGCAAGTCTACTTCCCAAGCACTTAGTACAGTGCTCTGCACATAGTAAGCACTCAATAAATAAGATTGAATGAATGAATGAAACAAAAGGGAGATGGAGTCAGGGGAATGAAGCCTTAGATAGGGGAAGTGCTCTTGGATAAGTTGTGATTTTAGTAGGGGTTTGAAGTGGGGGAGAGTGGTGGTCTGTCATATATGAAGAGGGCAGTAGTTCCGGGTCAGAGAGAGGGCATGGGCAAGGGGCTCACAGTGAGATAACTGAAATCAAGGTACAGGGCTAATAGTAATAGTAATAGTAATAGTAGTAGTAGTAGTAGTAGTAGTTGGAGGAGGAGGAGGAGGAGGAGGAGGAGGAGGAGGTGGGGGAGGAGGAGGAGGAGGAAGAATAGCAATAGCAATAGTGGTTGTAGTAGTAGTATAATAGCAGCAGTAGTAGTAGTAATAGTAATAGCAATAGTGGTAGTAGTAGGAGGAATAGTAATAGTAGCAGTTGTAATCATAGAAGTAGTAATGAGTGTAGAAATACTAGTAATAGTATTTATTGAGTACCATTTGAGTACAATGCACTGTACTAAGCACTTGCTCGGCACTTGGGTCTCAGAAGTGAGATCCAGGCTGAGATTCTGGACTGCTAGTGGCATGGGAAAAAACAGCATAGCATATTGGCTAGAGCATGGGACTGGGAGTCAGAAGGACCTGGGTTCTAAATCCCATCTCCCCCACTTGTCTGCTGTGTGACATTGGGCAAGTCGCTTAACTTCTCTGTACCCCAGTTTCTCATCTGTAAAATGGGGATTAAGACTATGAGCCCCATGTGGAACAGGGACTGTGTCCAACCTGATTACCTTGTACCTACTCCAGCACTTAGAACAGTGCTTGACATAGTATGCACTTAACAAATACCATCATCATCATCACGGTGTTGTGGATAGGGAATTTGTCTGTTTATTATTATATTGTACTCTCCCAAGGGCTTAGTTCATAGCTCTAACACAGTAACCACTCAATAAATACAATTAAATGAATGAGGTGAATGCATGGGTGGTTTGAGTTTTTGATTGTCAAGGAGCTAGGCTATTCCTTCCAGGTAGTACAGAGCTGGCATTTCTACATGGCATGGGACTGGCAACATTCTTGAAAATTGCACTATTCAGTGAGTTTCTGATCATTCACATGCTCCAGAATGACCTGACAGGAGGGATGTGCCGAGATCTCAGCCATCAGCGATATCCTGAGATTGAGCAGTAGTGTCACCTAATTGGAAGAGCAAGGGACTGGGAGACAGTAGACAAGGGTTCTAAGATCAGCCCTGCCCACCTTAGGTAAGTCATATGACTTCTCTGGGGCCTCATTTTTCTCATCTGTTAAATGGAAATTAAGTATCTCTCCCTCCCTCCCCCTTAGACTGTGAGTCTTCAGCAGGTAGAGGATTGAATCTTGATTTGATTGTAGTGTATCTATCCCAGTAAGTAAGTAAGGCACTAAGCAAGCACCTTAACAAATACCATTATTATCTATCAGTGGCATTTATTGACTGCTTACTATGTGAAGAGCAGTATAATAAAACTTGGGAGAGTAAAATACAACAGAATTAGGCAACTCATTCCCTGCCCAAAGTGAGCTTACAGTCAAGAGGAGGACATTTTTAGTGTTCTCTTTGTATTGCAAAAATAAAGTCTACAGGGGGCTTCAGACATGAATATAAATATAAATAAAGACATGTACATTCTTGTGGGGTTGAAGGTGGGGTTAATATAAAATAAAATAATGTACAGTATCATCATTATTAACTCTCACTGCCCCAGGAGCAATACCAATGAAGGCATTAGTCCTCAGTGAAGTCAATAACATGCTTTGTAAGAATACAAGAAGACTATAGATAATAGTGGGCATCTTCATGGCTCACATTGCAAGATATCGAAGAGAGAGTTATAGCCCCAAAAGGTTGTGTTTAATGAATCACCCCAAATTCTTCAGCACATTTTGGTTTATACTAACTTTGATTACCAGATTTGTTCCAGTATATCCACTGTAATACTTGATGGAAAAGCAGACTTTTTGAGCAGAGTTTATATTGTTTGTAATTTAGTCAGGAAATGAAATCTTGAATAGAATTTGTGTGACATCCCTTTGCAGAGAATTACCCATAGAAGTATCTGCTCCCACATCTGTGTTGAATCGTGTGAATAGCCAATGGTTAATTCCAAGATGAGACCCTCTACTTCCCCTCTCAGGATCACAACTGAAGAGCTTCCATTACTCTATCAGTTTGGGCTATGGGAGGGAGAGTCAAGCAGAGGCATACCCATTCCATATCCATACCCATTCCTAGCTTGGGCAGTGGCTAATAGTGGAAGGCAATCTGCTACAAGTCAAAACTCACCTGTGCTGGGCAGCAGCGGCATGGGAGAGAGTGGAGTGAAGACTCAAGTTTACTGCATGGAAGAAGACAGTGGTAAACCACTTCCATATTTTTACCATTCATTCATTCTTTCATTCAATCATATTAATTGAGCACTTACTGTGTGCAGAGCACTTTACTAAGCACTTGGGAAGTACAAGTTGGCAACAATATAGAGATGGTCCCCTACCCAACAACGGGCTCACAGTCTAGAAGGGGGAGATAGACAACAAATTAAAACATGTGGACAGGTGTCAAATCATCAGAACAAATAGAAATAAAGCTAAATGCACATCATTAACAAAATAAATAGAATAGTAAATAGGTACAAGCTCAAATAAATAGAGTAGTAAATATGTACAAACATATATACAGGTGCTGTGGGGAGGGGAAGGAGGCAGGGTGGGGGGGATGGGGAGGAGGAGAGGAAAAACGGGACTCAGTCTGGGAAGGCCTCTTGGAGGAGGTGAGCTTCCAGTAGGGCTTTGAAGGGAGGAAGAGAGCTAGCTTGGCGGATGTGCGGAGGGAGGGCATTCCAGGCCAGGGGGAGGTCGTGGGCTGGGGACAGGTGAGAATGAGGCTACAGTGAGGAGGTTAGTGGCAGAGGAGCAGAGGGTGCGGGCTGTAGAAGGAGAGAAAGGGAGGTGAGGTAGGAGGGGCGAGGTGATGGAGAGCCTTGCAGCCAAGAGTGAGGAGTTTTTTCTTGATGCATAGGTTGACAGGCAGCCACTGGAGATTTAGAAAATTGCATGGATACCCTACCAGAACGACTGCAGTTGGAGGTGGGGGTGTTCTGGTAGAATGTGTCCAAGGAGTCCGCTATAGGTTGGAGATGACTTGACAGCATAAGACAAGACTCTCTGCATCCTGAGACTCTTACTACCAACTCTGTTATATTGTACTATCCCAACACTTGATGCAGTGCTGTGCACACGGCAAGGGCTCAAAATATACAATTGATTGATTGATTATTATGTGCCAGGGACAGTACTCAGTGCTAGGGTCTCACAAACCATGGGATGATGCATCAGAAAAGGGATTCCCTGTCAGTTTTATTTGACAGCTTATTTTTATAAGCTCCTCCTGTAGACCATAAGCTCCTTGTGGCAGGGATTCATTTCTATCAACTCTATGATATTGTACTTTCTCAAGTGCTTATCCATTCATTCATTCATTCAGTTGTATTTATTGAGCACTTACTGTGTGCAAAGCACTGTACTAAGCACTTGGGAGAGCACAATATAAAAGTAAACAGACACATTCCCTGCCCACAACAAGCTCACAGTCTAGAGGGGGAGACAAACATTAATATACATAAATAAATAAATAACAGATGTATACATAAGTGCCATGGGGCTAGTAGTTAGTATAGTGCCCAGAACACAGCAAATACTCAATAAATACCATTGACTGGTTGATTAATTTCTTGGTGCTCTAGGCTAGCTCAAGTCCAAACAGAATGGATTGATTACGTTTATTACCCTAAAGAATGAATTGAGTGTCAGAATAGAAGACCCAAGTAGGTCAGATTTTTTTTTGTGGTTTTTGGTTGGATAGCCCTTCCAATTTTTCCCCTCCAATGCTACATTTTCACCAGCCAAGCACTGAAACAGCTAGATATTTTAGGTATGTGTAATATTTTCTTTCATCCAGCACAAAGCATTTTAATTCCTGCAATAACAGGGTGGCTTGCTTTGCCAGCAGGCGGCCTTTTAAAGCAAGATGATGCATTTCAGTTGGCAGATTACTGCACAAATAAATAAAGCTTTTCACATATTCTGTTCAAATAAGATAATGCTATAGAACTTTTCAAAAACAGCCATATTATGTCAGTGACCTGTAATAAATAGCTCTGCAATGAAAAGCGACAGGCTCATTCACCTTGCATCCATGCAGAAATAACTCAGCTCTCTTCCCAAGCCTTGAGAGAGAAGGAGAAAAAGAGAATTCAAGAGAGAGTTTTGACCTTGGCTGACAGTTACTCCCTTCCTAACAAGGAGTCAGGCTCTAGCTGAGAATCTCCAGTTCATACTATCTATTTCTCTGCACCCTACCTGACATTCACATCTCTGGGAACAGAATCATATACCTATTGGAAATTCAAATACACATCATTGGTGAGGATAACATTTTCTTTCATTTTCTTTCACTTCATCGTTTTTCACCATGTTATGAGGTGAGTTGCAATCAACAGAAAGAAGCTGAACTAATTAAATGCAAAAAGCAGAAGATGATATCATCAGATTAGACTGTCCCATGTGATACATTTATATTGGAATGAATTGTTTTAAATCCCTTTTGTGCCTCTCTGTCTATCGGTAGCATACTTTTAATCAGGAAACATTGAAAAAAAGTTTTATTTTTTTTCTGTCAATTTTTTCAATCATGAAATAGAAGTAGGCTGTTTGGGCTTTCTCAGAATATATCCCCCAAGGTGTTTAAGGGATTTTACCTATATGTATATTCCCTAGTCCATAGTAATGTGTGTGGGTGTATTTTCACCCCAAATTTTACCTTTATTTAGGATGCTAAGAAATGGTAATGTATGAAAAGGCTTTGTTTTCCGCCCTCTTTTTCAGGTGTCCCATAAAAGGAGGGGTTTGAGGTTTCCTTCTGAAAGATCCCTGAAGTCTGAGCCCCAAGAGGGGTGGGGTGCAGCTTCACATCCAAATGATTGAGCTTTTCCTCCTGCATGAGTTGATTGGAAAGCTTAAGGTCACCGTTCTCTCCATGATCACTTTGAACAATTCAGCACATTTCTAAATTGGAGCATTGTTGCTCACAGAGGCTCCTTCTGAATCTCCCAAACCCACGTTGGGAAGAATTCTATCCGCTGGCAAAATCAAGTGGGATTGACATGCAGTAATGCTGGCTTCACTCTGGAAGCCAGCACACGCCGGTTAATCTACAGGGAGCTATGTGAGCAGGCTATTTAGCCTATTGTGCTTTTTTAAACCTTGCAAAGTCTCATGCCCCATGCTGCCTTATCCCACTGCTAAGCTTGCCAACCTCCACGATGGAGGATAGAGATTGAGGCTATGGTGTGGGCCAGACTCTCCTACCCCAGGTCATTTCAGTGAATGCCAAATTGGATCAAGACTTCCATGCCTTTGACGCTCAAAAAATTTTGCAGTACTCAAATCAGTTTGCTTTTCTCCTGACCACCATATCTAACAGGTTTTAATTCACAGCAGGAGGACTGATTTCTAGCATAGACCTTTCCAAAAATAGTACCTGCGTAGTAAATTCCATCCATTACCCTGCTATTCCCTGTTTTGCCCTGCTCTACCCCACTCTACAAAAATCCCCATGAATAATGGGGATTACAGTGTAATTCTGGAAGTCCTCGCTTCTTCCTTTTCTGGTTTTAAAGTCCTTGTCCCTCTTTGGCAAGTTCTCTGTGTCCTAGTTTTATCATCTGTAAAATTGGGATTCAGGACTGTTTTCCCCTCCAATTTGACTGTGACACCCCATGTGGGATGGGGGACTGGTGTCTGACATAATCATCTTGTATCTACCCCAGTGTTTAGAACAGTATTTGGGACATAGTAAGCACTTAACAAATTCCAAGATTACTAGCCCTTTTTGGCCTCACCTATACACCTGGACAGGATTTCATTGTCAGTTGGGTCATCTTATGATTCCAAGGATGGCTGGTTATAGTAATATTTATTAAGTGCTTACTATGTGCCAAGCACTGTTCTAAGCACTGGGGTAGATACAAGGTATTCAGGTTGTCCCATTTGGGGCTCACAGTTTTAATCCCCATTTTACAGATGAGGTAATTGAGGCATAGAGAAGTTAAATGGCTAGCCCAAGGTCACACAGCAGACAAGTGGCAGAGCAGGAATTAGAACGCACACCCTCTGACTCCCAAGCCCCTGCTCTTTCTACTAAGCCATGCTGCTTCCCCATATGTAGCAGAGAGAAGTTCACAATTGTTGTTTCTGTGTGCTCTCCCCCTCTGTAAGCTTGTTAGGGGTAGGGAATGTGTACACTACTTCTTTTGCATTGTACTCTTTCCAAGGACATAGTAAACAGTCAATAAATACCAGTGATTGATTGATGGCCCAAGCTATACTCTTATCTCTCTCTGGATCTGGCACATAGTAAATACTTAATACCAAAATTATTATGCACTATTCTAAGCACAAAACAAAGAAGTGTACCTGCTAAAGGAGAGATGAATAAAGATTAATTTATAAATAGAATTGTCAAGAGGAATACTGACTGCAACTGGATATTCTTATACACTAAAGTTCTTACTAGGTTATACGACATAGTAAGCTGGCAATTAATTAAGGCAAGTTTAATGAAGGAGGTGGAATTTTAGTAGGACTCTGAAGGTGCAGAGAGCTTTGGTAGACAGGATTTTGGGAGAGGAGTTCCGAGCTGGGAGGAACAATGCGAGTGAGGGAATGAATGTGAGGTTCAACTAGACGGTGAGCGTGGCAGAAATGAAAGGCACAAGTGGGGAATTCAGTGTGGAGAGGGCAGAAAAATAGTATGAAGTATGCCAGTGTAGAGACTTGAACCTTGGGTCCTGAGAAATGACCATTGTTCATAATTTTTAGTAAAACTCCTGAGCTACTGAAGATAAAGAGTTCACTAATCTGGCCTAAGTGTATTCCTTTGAATTTGCCAATAAATGTTATAATTATCACTAGAGTTGCAAAGATTGTCTAGTGTACGATAAAGCATCTGTTACTGGTGCTAGTGGATGCCACTTCTATGTTTTCTTTGGTTCCTTATTTTTAAATACAAAATGAAATGTTTTTAGGCTTACAGACTGTAGTATTGAGTTTCATAGTGCCAAATGCTGTTGGCAAATCAAGACTGAAAACCTATGGCTGTGAACTACATATTCTCAATCTTAAACATCATTTTAAAGAATGCTGAAGAACAGACACTAGGTTTCCTTGAACAATGCCATTGTTATGCAGCAAACTTTCTGGAGAAATGAAAGGAACTGCATGGCTTAGTGGAGTCAGGACTGGGAGTCAGAAAGACCTGGGTTCTAATCCTGGCTCTGCCACGTGCCTGCTGTTTGCCCTTGGACAAGTCACTTCACTGCTCTGTGCCTCACTTAGCTCATCTGTAAAATGGGGAATAAGACTGTGAGCCCTGTGTGGGACATGGACTGTACCTAACCTGATTAGCTCACATCTACCCCAGCTCTTAGTACAGTGTCTAGCACAGAGAAAGTGCTTACCAATTCCATAAAAAAACTGACATTGCCTTCAGATGAGACCTTTTTGAACGTTCAGAAATAATCAAGATTTTGTTTTGATGCTTTCCTTTTCATCTAGATTTTTACAGAGTTTAAGACCACTGATCAGGGACACTGCCTGATTTTATCTTTATGTGGTTGTATAAATGTTAATCAATCAATCAATAAATCAGCCAATTCAGGAAATCATATTTATTGAGCAATTACTCTGTGCAGAGCTCTGTACTAAGCATTTGTGAAAGTACAGTATAACAGAGTTACTAGACACTTAACCTGCTCATAACAAGCATTTAGTCTAGAGGGGCAGAACAGACTTGAGGGGGAGAAGATCAAGATTAATAGAATAATGATGATATTTATAAAGTGTTTATCCAGTGTCAGGCAATGTGTTAGATTCTGGAGATGACACAAGATAGCCAGTCCCTGTTGTAAATGGGACTCACCATCTAAGAGGGAGGGAAAGTAGTATTTTATCCCCATTTTACGTAATTTTCTCACATGACCTGTTTATATACCTTTTTTTAATGTTCAGTACCTCCCAGCCTTTCTTAGAACATTTACCAATGCCCATTAATTTGCCAGTCGCTGTCTAGCATTGGCTTCAGAATCTGCCTGGCTGGTGTCTGAACTCCTTCAGCTGGTTAGCTTGAGAGAGATAAATGCCAGCTGTCATAGTCCGTTAGCATCAGGTTACCTCCAAAGGCAGCAGTGAGTTTATTTTTAGACAGTGCCTTTTGGGTGTCTGTGAGTGTGTATGCTACTTCAGAGTTGCATGTAAAAATGATTCTGTCATGTGAAAAATGCACCTTCCAGCTGTGACATGAAGAGGCTATGAAAAAGCCAGAAGACCATTTAAGAAAAAAAAAACACAATTTAAATGGAATACTTATGAGCTTTTACATCTTTGCTTCTCTTTCTAACCACTATCAACTGAGTCATGTAACAAATATAGTCATTGACATTCCACTTGTCAGGGGGAGGAGGGACTGTTATAAACTGTTACAATTGCTCTTGTTGTGTTTTGCTCACAGCAGATGTTGTCAATAGCTCTTGGGTTCGATGTGTACACTTTGTGTCAGTGTGATGAAATACTGATTTTGACAACTTTAGTGCAGGGGGTTGGGGAAATCACACTTGGCACTTTTGATAGTGAGCGTGCATGAATTTAAATAGAGCCGGGGAAATGCAAGAGGGAAAATGAAATGGTAACGGAGGGACTCCGTGGTTGGTCGAGCAGAGAAATGCATCCTTTTTCTTTTCTCTAAATGCAAAGTCCCTTGCCTCCTAGCCTGTGAAGCCTGTCACAGTATGGAAAAGGGGAATTAATATGGGATCTCAGTCCAGGCAGATGCAGAGTTTGTTGGTATTTTAACTTACAAGTGCATTCCATGATTTTTCACTGGATTGATGGGGTTGGCTCTAATTTAGGAGAGTCTGAATATTTTTGTCTCTGGGCTCTGAATGGATGATGAAATTTGTTCTTTCTAGTTAGTCACGTCCATGTCCAGTAGTCTCTTAGCAGTCACTTAGGAGCTTAGGGAGACTCACTAACTTTCTCAGACCTCTGGCGCACACATTGTAGAATCATCAGCCACCCAGAGAGCAGTTGCTGAGTGTTAACTGTCAGAGGAGCCAAAGTTTCATTTTGAGAGGGGTGGGGGCATAGGATGGGGAGAAGGTGGTGAAAAATGCAGGAGGGTGTGTGTGTGCGGGGGGGGGGGGAGAGAAAGAGAAAGCAAGAGGAAGAGAAAGCAAAAAGAGAGGGAGAGGGGAGAGGGATAGACAGAGAAAGAAAGAGAGGGAGAGAGGCAGAGGGAAAAAGGGAGAGAGGGGGAAGAGGGGGGGGAGAGAGATAGAGAGAAAGAAAGAGAGGGAGAGAGGCAGAGGGAGAGAGGCAGAGGGAAAAAGGGAAAGAGGGAGGGGGAGAGAGAGAGAGAGAGAAAGAGGGTGAGAGACAGTGAGCACTTCTTTTAGGGAGACACTGACAAGGGAAGTACAAAAGGAGACATACAGGCCGACAGAAATAGGTACATTAACCAGCTCTTTCTCCTCGGTCTGACACCATCCAAAGTGGGGACTTATTAAAGGGTGCTTGTGGCAGGACCCTTTGTCCCACTGAAGCTTCCGGTTCACCAGCCAGAAGCAAGGTCTAATTTCCACGGCCCACCCTACCTCAAAGGTTGTTGTGGGGCTGAAACAAACAGCTTTGTTATCAAAGACTCAATCTGTGATATTTATTGAGTACTTAAAGTGTGCACTGCACTGTACTAAGCATTTGGGAGAGTACAATACAGTAATGAGAAGCAATGTATATAATGGAAAGAGCCCAGGCCTGGTAGGCAGAGGGCCTGGGTTCTAATCCTGGATTCACCACTTGACTGCTGTGTGACCTTAGGTAAATCACTTTATTTCTTGGTGCCTCAGTTTTCTCAACCGTAAAATGGGGATTAAGACTGTGAGCCTTAGGTGGGACAGGGACTGTGTAAAACCTGATTAACTTGTATCTAACTCAGAGCTTGATATTGTGCCTAGCATATAGAAAGCACTTAACAGATATCATTAAAAAAACCTCAAAACAACAAAAAACAAAAGAAAAACCCACCCAAATTAGTAAGCATATTCCCTGATCACAAGTAGCTTACAGTCTTGGGGCAGGGGAGACAGATGTTAAAATATATTTCTAATATGAACATAAGGGTTCTGAGGATAAGACTGTGTCCAACCTGATTAACTTGTATCTAACTCAGAGCTTGATGTGCCTAGCATAGAGGAAGCACTTAACAGATACCATTAAAAAAAACCCAAAGCAACAAAAAAAACAAAAAAAAACCCCACCCAAATTAGTAAGCATGTTCCCTGAGCACAAGTATTTTACAGTTTTGGGACAAGGGAGACAAGATGTTAAAATATATTTCTAATATGAACGTAAGGGTTCTGAGGATGATTGTGTCCAACCTGATTAACTTGTAACTAACTCAGAGCTTGATATTGTGCCTAGCATATAGGAAGCACTTAACAGATACCATTAAAAAAACCCCAAAACAACAGAAAACCAAAAAAAAAACCCCACCCAAATTAGTAAGCATGTTCCCTGATTACAAGTAGCGTACAGTATTGGGGCAGGGGAGACAGATGTTAAAATATATTCCTAATATGATTGTAAGGGTTCTGAGGATGAGGGTGGGGTGTACATCAAGTGCTTAAAGGATACAGATACAAGTGTGTAGTTGATGCAGAAGGGAGAAGCAGTAGGGCAAATGAGAGTTTATTCGGGGAAGGCCTTTTGGAGATGTGATTTTAATATGGATTTAAAGGTAGGAAAATGTGTGGTCTGTCATATATGAAGGGGGAGGGAGCTCCAGGCCAAACTTGGCACGATTCAACTACTCTTCACTAACCATATACCTTTTCCTGAGGAGAATGAAGAAAAACTTTCACGGTACAGCCAATCACAGCACTCTGGGAGAGAAGTGAGGTGAAGGCAGAAAGGAGAAAGCAGATCCTCATTTTCCATGGCATATCAGAGACTGGTGAAATGAAAAATGTGATAGACCTCTGAGTTGAAGATATAACCAGATATCACACTTCTCACCTCTGTATCTATGACGACAGATTCGGAATGTTTCTCCTGATGAGATTCTAGGCAAAAGTGATTTTGAAAAAAAACTCCTGACCCATGAATTTTGTACCTCCTGGTTTCTGGCGTTACAGGGTTTTTGGATTCCAGGCAAGGTTCCGTATTACATTCTATGCCCCCTGTTGGTCATCTGATAAACTACAGCCAGACGGGATTCTCGACTGGATGCCTGCCAAGGATGAGACTCTGACGCCGACTAAAACGTCTGGGGAGAAAAGTTTGTTTTTGACACTCTGGGAGTATGAAACGAATGTAGAGAGTGAGGAATGGGTTCATGCCAAAGAGGGAAAGGTGGGCTACCAAGATTCAGTCAGGGTAAAGAAAAGGAGCAGCATGGATGTAACTGTGTGGAAGATTCTCTGCTCAGTCTTTGAACCCTCTTTGGCTTTGGTGACTTGTTGTCTGGAAGGAGTTCAGTCAGTCAGGTAGTCAATCGTACTTATTGAGCACTTACTGTGTGCAGAGCACTGCACTAAGCAATTGGTTCACTCGCAGGGTTTCCATCCACCTTGGTGTGGGCACTGTTGGACTGAGGCCAGGAAGGACGGTTCCTCCTCAGTTGATACCAGTCATCCAAAATAGTAATAATGATTATGGTATTTGTTAAGTGCTTCCTACCTTTCAAGCACTGTTCCAAGTGCTGGAGTACATAGAAGGTAATCAGATTGGATACCCTGTTCCTCATGCGGCTCACAAGTCTAGGCAGGACGGTGTAGGATTTAGTCCCCTCTTTACAGATGAGGAAACTGAAGCAGAGAGAAGTCAAATGACTTGCCAAGGTCACACAGCAAACAAGTGGCAGAAAGGGATTAGAACTCATTTCCTCTCACTCTTGGGCCTGTGCTCTTTCCACTAATGTGGTACTTGTTCAGCATTTACTATGTGTTCTGGGCACTGGGGAAGATACAAGATAATCAAGTCAGACATAGTCTCTGTCCCAAATAGAGCTCACAACTTAAGTAGGAGGTACTGAATCCCCACTTTGTAGATGAGGTAACAGAGGCACAGAGAAGTTAAGTGCCTAAGGTCACAGACCAGACGAGTGGCAGAGCCAGGATTAGAACTCAGGTCCTCTGGCTCCCAGACCCATGCTCTATCCACTAGGCCATGCTGCTTCTTTAGTGCTTCAAGTGGAATAGGGGAAGGAAAACCAGGAAAAGAGTTCCAGTGTGTCCAATGGGGATAGCCAGTTTTCTTCTGAAAACCAGTCTTCCCATTACCCCTCTCCTTCCGTGGAGAGTATTCTGAGGGTGCAGGACTTGGGAGAATCAGAAATGGATCCGCACATCCACCAAGATAGCTCTCTTCTTCCCTTCAAAGGCCTACTGGGAGCTCACCTCCTCCAGGAGTCCTTCCCAGACTGAGCCCCCTTTTTCCTCTCCTCCTCCCCATCCCTCCACCCTACCTCCTTCCCCTCCCCACAGCACCTGTATATATGTTTGTATAGATTTATTACTCTATTTATTTTACTTGTACATATTTACTATTCTATTTATTTTGTTAATGGTGTGCATCTAGCTTTTTTTCTATTTATTCTGGTGACTTGACACCTGTCCACATGTTTTGTTGTGTTGTCTGTCTCCCCCTTCTAGACTGTGAGCCTGTTGTTGGGTAGGGACTGTCTCTTGTACTTGTGCCAACTTGTACTTCCCAAGCACTTAGTACAGTGCTCTGCACACAGTAAGTGCTCAATAAATACGATTGAATGAGTGAAATACCAGGATCACCTCATCTCCACACTGATTCTCTTCCTCCAAACTCACCCAACCAGAAGGTTATACCAGCATTATGCTGGTTTGTTTAACCCTGGGAGACACGAGCCTACGCCCTCATAGACTCCTTGTCATCCATCTAGCATTGAGTTGTCAGCCGACAAACCTGTTAGCAAGCACTCCTATCAGCAGTTTCCTTGGCAAGCTGATTGAGTCAAATCTTACCTTGAGTTTTATTAACTGTACTTTCATTTCCCAAACATTTTCACTTTCATCAGCTCATTTTTGTTCTCACAACACCTAGGTGTGGTGGGAGAAAGGCAGATATTATTAACCCCGTTTTTCAGAAGAGGAAACTGGGGTGTAGAGAGGTTAAGTGACTTACCCAAAGTCATTCAGCAGGGCTGGGAGCTGAGTCCAGGTCCTGTGGCTCCTAGACTCATTCTCCCCAACACACCAAACTGTGGAGAGGCTCTCCACCTCTTGCAGTTGACTATTTATCATCCTCACAGTTTTTCATATATTGTAATCCCTCAGAGGTTCTCTAACCCTACCTAACTACCTAACCCTATCTAACCCTATTTACCCTTACCTATGCTAATCCTAACTCAGCCCTGAATTTTGACTGGTGGAATCCCCTTCAGCAGTTTTGGAACGATCAGTATCCAGGAGGCTTTTCCTGGAAGCAGCTTTACATATCCCATCCTTTGGCTCACTGCCTGGTTGTTAGGTGGGGTTAGGTGGTGGTGGGGGGGGCAAGAAATGAATGTAATTCCCATTTTCTGTGAGAGTTTTTCATGGGAGCCTTATGCTGTGAAATCATTCCTTCCGGCACAATTCCAGGCAAGGAAATCTGGAATTGTTGCAAAAGCCAGGGAAGCTGATAAGGTTTGTGTGTTGAAAATAGAATGGACTCAAAAGACATTTGGTCTATAAATCTGTGAACCTCAAGGGTTAACCCTTTTTGTGGGCCTGATAATTTGAGGTGGCCAGCAGGTCTGAAGTAAGTGATTTTCACACTTAAACTCCTTTCTGAGAACTATTTTCTTCCAAGACTTTGCTTTTTAAGAATTCATTCTGTGTTCACCTCCGACAAAGCACTGACAATAATAAAGTCATTTGGTATGCACTGGGGATGCCATATGTGCCTTGGGAAGGGTTTCAGTGCAATTTAGCAATACTTAATGGACATTTAAAATAAACTGTTATCACTTTGTTCTTGAGTTTCCTCTTCTTCTTTCCAGCAAGCCATTTGAATTGTTTCATATGATTGAAGTATCATGTCATTGAAGTTTCTGTTACACTTAAGATGCACTAGGCAGAAACACGTTTTTGAGGCTTTTCTATTAAACGTGGGCCAGTGGAAAGAAATGTAGTTATTCAGAAAGGTAGGTGATTTTTGCATGTCATTTTAGAGGGTACACCCATACTGAGAGGTGTGCAGATTTCATTCATCACCTCCTTCAGAAGATAGAAATAGCTCTGAACTCCTTATAGTTCAGGAATACCCTAGAGATTAAGCGAGAAAAGAAGAGGGTTTAGTATAGTGCTCTGCACACAATGTGATAGGTACCAGTGATTAATCAATCATTTGTATTTATTGAGTACTGACTGTGTGCAGAGCACTGTACTAAGCACTTGGGACAGTACAATATCGCAGAGTTGGTAGACATGTTCCCTGTCCACAATGATTATACAGCCTAGGGGGGAGTCAGATATTAATATAAGTAAACAAATTATAGATATGCTGTGGGGCTGAGGGAGAGATGAATAAGGGTTCAAGTCCAAGTGCAAGAATGATGCAGAAGGGAGTGGGAGAAGAGGAAATGAGGGTAATAATAATAATAGAGATTGTGGCATTTATTAAGCACTTACTATGTAACCAGCACTCTACTAAGCACTAGGGTGAATACAAGCAAATTGGGTTCCTCATAGTTTCTGTCCCACCTGGGGCTCACACTGTTAATCCCCATTTTACAGACAAAGTAAATGAGTCACAGATAAATTAAGTGACTTGCCCAAGGTCACACAGTGGACAAGTGGTGGATCTGGGATTAGAACCCAGGTCCTTCTGACTGCCAGGCCATGCTGCTTCCCAGAGAAGCAGCTCAGTCAGGGAAGGTGCCCTGGGGACATGCGGTTTTACTAATGCTTTGAAGGTGAGGAGAGTGAACATCTGTTAGCTATGAGGAGGGAGGCTGTTCCTCCTCATCATAAAACAGGAAGAGACTCTGAGAGGTAACCTACTACATTCCCTGCCTCTAGGCAGGAAATGGCTCATCAAGAGATGGATAGCTGGATATCTTTTATATTTTCTAATAAAAATAATTGGTCCAGAGACCCCACTTTTTTTCTATACCTGTGGTTGGCAAGTGAGGAGAAGGGGTTAATTGTGGCATTTGCTAAGCACTAATTATGTACCAGGCACTGTACTAAGCGCAGAAGTAGATACAAGGTAATAGGGTTGGACCCAGTCCTTGTCCCACATAGGGCTCACAGTCTTAATCCCCATTTTATAGATGAGGTAACTGAGGCACAGAGAAGTTAAGTGATTTGCCCAAGATCACAAAGCAGACAAGTGATGGAAGTGGGATTAGAAACCCAGGTCCTTCTGACTCCCAGGCCCAAAACTCTATCCACTAGGCCACCCCGCTTCTTTTGTGCTCTGTAGATAACTTCCTTGGCTGGACCAATACCTCCCCACTTCAGGAGATGCCTTTCAGGGGAAAACTGAATCCCCACTGAGTTCCCTGGAGTTCATCAAAATGCGGGGAGAGAAGTGGTCACATTATCACCCCATCTTCACTAAGAGCCAAAATAAATTGCTAGGTTGGCATAGGGGAGTCTTGTCAGCTCAGGAGATCGGCTTGAGGATTGGCTAGGATCCCTGTGTACTTCACAGGAGCTTAGATCTGTTAGGGTCCTCTAGGGGAATCCTGGCTTTGTCTCTTTTCTCCAGAAATTTGAATATCTAAACGTAAGCATTTAGTTAGTGGCTGTTTCTTTTTATACCCTCAACTATGTTTTTATGGTATTTGTGAAATGCTTACTAAGTTTCAGGATCTTTATTAAACAGTGCAATAGATACAAGCTAGTCAGGGTGAATACAGTCCATGTCCCTAATAATAATAATAACAATAATAATAATAACTGTGGTATTTGTTAAGCACTTACAATATGCCAGGCACCCTAGTAAGTGCTGGGATAGATACAAGCAAATCAGATTGAACACAGTCCCTGTTCCACAGGAGGCTCATAGTCTTAATCCCCATTTTATAGATGAGATAACTGAGGCACAGAGGAGCTAAAAGTCTTGCCCAAGGTCACATAGCAGACAAAAGGTGGAGTCAGGATTAATAATGATAATAATAATAATAATAATAATGATATTTGTTAAGCACTATTTGTCAAGCCCTGTTCTAAATGCTGGGGTAGATACAGGGTAATCAGGTTGTCCCACGTGGGTCTCACACTTTTATTCCCCATTTTACAGATGAGGGAACTGAGGCACAGAGAAGTTAAGTGAGTTGCTCAAGGTCACACAGCAGACATGTAGCAGAGGTGGGATTAGAACCCATGTCCTCTGACTCCCAAGCCCATGCTGCTTCTCCAAGGATTAGAACCCTTGTCCTTCTGACTCCATGCTCTATTCTCTAGGCAGCACTGCTCCTCTGAGTCCCTTGTATTTTTTTTTGATGGTATTTATTAAGCGCTTACTATGTGCAAAGCACTGTTCTAAGTGCCTTGAAAGGTTACAAGGTGATCAGGTTGTCCCACGGGGGGCTCACAGTTTTTATCCCCATTTTACAGATGAGGATACTGAGGCCCAGAGAAGTGAAGTGACTTGCCCAAACTCACACAGCTGACAGTTGGTGGAGCTGGGATTTGAACCCATGACCTCTGACTCCAAAGCCCCGGCTCTTTCCACTGAGCCACGCTGCTTCTCCAAGTACATGCTTGGGAAAGACCTTTTGGGTTCTGGAAAACACTGGAAAAGTTTAGCAGGGACCTAATTCTTACCCTCCCTCACTACAAACTGAACTGTGAGGTGCTGACTAGCCAACAGAGGAGACAATGAGGCAGGAAGCCTGTTGTAGCTACACTCTGAAGTGGGTGTCCTGAGTCTGCCCCAGCGGAAGTGAGGAACAGTCGTAGGAGAAGCCGGGAGTACCAGTAGACGCAGCCAAATGTAGACAGAGACCACAGCCACCTTTCCAAGAAGAGAGTAAATCACCCAAATCTCGTTCTATGTAATGTACACCTGACCTACTTTCGGCCTTTTCTACTCTTACCCACACCTTGTCAAACCAGTTGGTTTCCTCTCATTTCAAAGTTCCTGTGGACTTCTGCCCACCCAGGTCTCATTTGTACTGCACAATAGCCAAGCTGGAATCTGCCCAAATCATTGTTGGAAAACTTCCATTTTCTGGGAGAGGCTGGCCAGACACCTAAACTTCGGTGTGATTATTGTGGGTTAGTTTGAGGATGCCCTGAATTCGCACTGTACTTTGAGCATTTAAAAAGGTTTCTACACTGAAATGGAAAGTCATAATCTCTCAAGTGTCAATGTTTTGACACGGCAGGAGAACCTCCCCACTGCCTGGAGGAGCTGGGGGTGGGCGACATGAGGCGCTCATCCTGCCCCGGGGGTCCCAAGGTGCTGCTTGCTGCCAAGACCAGCCCTCCAACCCTCACCGTCCCTGGCGTGACTGCAAGCCTGAGCAACTGTGAGGGGCATTGGAAAGACTGTGGCAGTTTTGGACCAAGACCTCTTTGCCTGGAACCATGAAGAATCTGAGGACCTTCCCCTCTTAGTACCTTAAGTACCTTAGTACCCTCACTATTAATATTTCAGTGTTGAACTCTACCTTGTTTCCACTGTGTTTGCATTATTTTCTTTGTTTCTATGATCTACTCTCCCCACTTAGATTGGGAAGCCCTAAGGGTCTAGGGATCAGGTCCTTAATTTGATTCTCTCATAATTATTCCTGTACTTGGTACAGTGCATTGCACATTGTATATGCTTAATAAATATGAAGAATGGTTCAATAATAAAGTGCATATTTTACACACACACATCCACACACACAAATAGAATCACATGTATATTCCTGAACATGCCTATTGGTATTTTTTCTATTACCCAGTGTTTGTTACATAGGACATTGGAACTCTTTATTATAAAGTGTTTTAATTTATTTTTTGGTAATAGCCTCACCCCCAGACCCACAGCACTTGTGTGCATATCTATGACTTCCAAGTTATTCATTATGATTTATTTATATGGTTGTTATTATTATATTACTTGTATCCATTTATACTTACATGAAACAGATACATATAATTTATTCATATTAATGTCTGTCTCCCCCTCTAGACTGTAAGCTCAATTGTGGGCAGGAAGTGTACCTACCAACTCTGCTATATTGTACTTTCCCAAGTGCTTACTTCAGTGCTTTGCACACAGTAAGTGCTCAGAAAATACCATTGATGATTGAATCAACATGTAAAAATATGTATGGATCTAATAGGCAAGAGATAATTCAGTCTTGCTTAGTGTTTTGCAGTGGAAAACTTTAGGAGGGATTCCATTTTTCAAAGTAAATCAGTCTGATGAATACGAATCATCAATTTGAAGAACAACTATATCCGGAGTATAATTTAATTTTGTGATTACATTTGCGACAAAATTTTGATAATGATGATGGCTTCATAGAGTTAATTACAGTAGATTTTTATGAAATAGGAAAGAAAAAAATGCAGAAGGAAGTATGTTAAACCTTGGATGTTGACATACTCCCAGATATTTTGAAGACAATCTAGTGATATTTTCAAAGACTGTCAGGAATACTCAAAGCATCCCAAACCTCAGTCTGATTAGACTTGTCAAACCATACTCCTATATTAAAAGCACATCTCTTTATTGATTCTAACACTAGAACCGTTTTGATCTGATTTATGCAGAGAGTGCTGATAATGTGAAGTTTCTCTTGGTCACTTTCAAACTTTGTTTTCACCCAAAAATACATTTTTGGATGATTTCTATACTTCAGAAGAGTTGTAAAATCATCATGCCTATCAGGTTTGATGAGTTCCTTCCCTCACCACTTCCAAAGGGATATGGACTCCCTGATGAGACAGAGTTTCACAGGAAAATGTCTGTTATATTTTACTCCTTCAAGTGCTTTGCACTCAGTAAGCACTCAATATATATGACTTACTGACTAAATGAATGAATGAAAGAAGAGTTTAGTTTGGTTTTTCCCTTGGTTTTGGCTGCCATGCCCAGTACTAGCCTGGAGAAGAGATTGTAAGCTCCCTGAGGGCAGCAGTCATGTCCACCAACTCTATTCAGGGAGGATTGCTCCTCCTCCTAGGGCTATATTTTCCACTATACTGCTCCAACAGGAAGTAGTCTTGGAGCAATTTTATCTATACTTATTTTAATGTCTGTATCCCTGTAGACTGCAAGCTCCTTGTGGGCAGAGATCACCTCTACTAACACTATTATATTGTACTTTCCCAAGATTTCAGTAGTCTGTACTTAGTAAGTACTCTGTAAATACCACCGATTGATGTAAATCCCTTAAAGTCAGGGAATATGTCTGATAATTCTGTTGTATTGTTACTGACCCAAGAGCTTAGTAACAGTCTCTGCACATCGTAAGTGCTCAATAAATACAACTGATTGATTGATTGAAGAGTTCTATTTTTTAATGACATTTTAAAAGTGCTTACGCTGTGCCAGTCAGTGTACTAAATGCTGGGGTATATACAAGCTAATCAGATTGGACACAGACAGACAGAAGGGGCTAATTGTGGTATTTGTTAAGCACTAAATATGTGCCAGGCACTGTACTAAGCACAGAAGTAGATACAAGGTAATCGGGTTGGACACCTTCCCTGTCCCACACAGTTTTAAACCACATTTTACAGATGAGAGAACTGAGGCACAGAAAAGTTAAAGTGACTTGCCCAAGGTCAAACAGCAGGCAGGTGGTGGAGCTGGGATTAGAACACAGGCCATTCTGACTCTCAGGCCTGTGCTCTATGCACTAGGCCATGCTACTTCTCTAGGCAATTACTGCTTGGAGTCATGTCTAAGCCAGTCAGGGCTCTCCAAACCCAGAAGGCAGCAGTTAGGATTTTTGTGGCCAATCTCAATTAATTTTAGTGTACTATCCAGATAATATCAAACTTAAAAAAATCCATATTCGCCACATCTAAACCCTCTTAACTCTGAAACTAAATACATTAATTTGTTACTCTATCTTTTTTCCTGAAGCACATATACAAACATCCCTTTTGCACTTACCTGAGAGAGCTAGACATAGAAAAGTAGACTGGTTAATTTTCTTGAATAATTTCCTGCTCAGAATAACACCCAAAGCTTCTACAGCCTCACTTTTCCCACTCCTTTCTTCAGTTTTGTATCCCAAAATACCTTTCAGTTACCTCCCCGTCCCAATGAGACCTAAGATTTCCACTAGCCACTATTCTGTCTTCATCTTATTCCTATTAGCCATGTCTCTTTCCCACTTTCTTCCCTTGAAAGCCGCAGACATTTGTAGATGTTTATCTTGGACCCTGATGAGTGCACAAGCACTCTGCCTGTGGAGAGTTGCCCAATATCTGTCTGGTTTGCTGCAATTGTTACATTGCCTTTATTTTCCAGTATGGGATTTGATTTTCCCATGCTGTCACTTCTTTTGTTTCGATCATCTAATCATGTTCTCCACCTTCCATTCTCTCAGAAAGATGTGGGGACCCTGTGCGCAGGGCTGGACTTAATGGACATTTTAGCCTTTCCATTCTTCAAATGCCAAATTTTTCCCTGTTCACCCATTCATGATACCTGTCTATAAATTTTGCATTCTCTGGGTGGTGGCTAGAGCTTGGGTCTGGGAGTCAGAAGGACCTGGGTGTTAATCCCGGCTCTGTCCACTTGTCTGATGTGTGACCTTGGGCAAGTCACTGAACTTCCCTGTGCCTCAGTAACCTCATCTGCAAAATGGGTATTAAGACATTGAGCCCCATGTGGGACAGAGACTGTGTTCATACCGATTTGCTTGTATTTACCCCACTGTTTGGTACAGTGTCTGGCACAGAGTAAGCGCTTAACAAATACCACTACTATTACTGTTATTATTATCATTGTTAGTATTATTATTATTTACAAGTGTTCTTTGAATCGATACATACTTCTTAAGTGTTGATCTGCTTACTATCCATATCACCTCCTTCTTCACTGGGACTGCCTGTCCACACTACGCCAGACACTGTGAACCGCAACCATGTCAATGCAACACTTGCCAGTGAAACCATGTCAGTTCAACATATGCCGAGGCATTTAGTCCCAAACTGGCCTTTTCAGACACACGTACACTCATCAATAAACTTCACGATCAGTAGTGTGGTGTTCCCTTTCTCGTTCGCATTCTCACCTGTCCCGCTGTCAACCCCTGGCCCGTATCCTACCTCTGGCCTGGAATGCCCTCCCTCCTCACATCCATCAAACTAGCACCTTCCCCACTTCAAAGCCCTAATGACAGCTCACCTCTTCCAGGAGGCCTTCCCAGACTGAGCCTCCCTTTCCTCATCCCCTCCCCATCACACCGCCTCCCTCCCTTTGCTCTACCCCCTCCCTGCCCCAAAGCACTTGTGTATATAGGTACATATTTATTACTCTATTTTGTTAATGGTGTGTATATATCTAAAATTATATTTATTTATATTGATGCTATTGCTGCTTGTCTACTTGTTTTATTTTGTTTTGTTCTCAGTCTCCCCCCTTCTAGACTGTGAGCCCATTGCTGGGTAGGGATTGTCTCTATTTGTTGGTGAATCGCACTTTCCAAGCAATGTGCTAAGAACTGGGGCAGGTATAAGATAATCAGTCAGGTCTAGTTCCTATCCCACATGTACTCACAATTCTAAGTAGGATGGAGAACATGTATTGAATCCCCATTGTACAGATGAGGAAACTGAAACGTAGAGAAAAGTGACTTGCCTAAGGTCACACAGCAGGCAAGTGACTGAACTAGGATTAGAACCCAAGTCCTCTGACTCCCAGGTCTGTTCTCTTTCCATGAGGTCACCCTGTTCATGAACACCATGCACTAGGCATTTGGAAGACTACAACAGAGGAAAATGACACAATTCCTTTCCTTAAAGAGCTGACAATTTAATAGGGAAGACAGATTAAATAATTTAGAGTTAGGTGGAAAAAGAGGATGGGAAAGATGGGAGAGTCAATAAGTACATAAATAATACAGTAAATAATAGCCTACAGTACACATGTGATTTATATACAAGTGATACAGTTGGTAGAAAGGGTTGTGATGGAGGGCAGAGCTGTAGGCTGGCAAATTTGAAGCAACAGGGAGTTCCAAGTAGGGGAAAGGGCATGAGAAGGGGCCCCAGGTGGGAGATGAGAGACCGAAGGTCAGTGGAAAGATTCCCCTGGCAAAAGTGGAGTGTGCAGGCTGGGGAGTTGTGAGGGAAGAGGGAAGATGAGTCCTTTGGTGGGGTCCCTTAAAGCCAGTGGTCAGGGTTTTTCACTTGATGCAATGGGAAATGGGAATTGTTGTGAAGGGGAGAGATGTGTGGAAGCAGAACATTATTTCAGGAAGATAATCTGGGCTTCAGTCTAGTTTAGACTGAAGAGGGAGGAAGTTGGATGTGTGCCCCGGGTTACCCTCAGATTTGCTTATAGTGTATTTGTCCCAGTACTTGTTTCAGTGCTTGGCACATAGTAAGTGGTTAACAGACACCACCACAATGATGATGATGATGATGACAAGTATTTATTACACAGGCCAGCAAGGTTTATTCAGCAATCTGATTGGGACATGACAATTGCTTGAACAAATGTGGTAGCCATTTAGATGCCAATGGGAGAATCAAAGACAAGTATGAAATGAGAAAGGACCAGATTTAGCAATAGATTTAGTACCATAGACCAACAGTACAGTTCTTCTCCTAGAAACATGTTTAACCTCAACTTCACTGACACTGTCTTCTCCTGATTCTTCTATCTCTCTGGCCACTCATTTTCAGTCTCTTTCTGGGCTCCTCCTCTGCCTCCCACCCTCTAACTGTAGGTGTCCCTCAAGGTTCCTTTCTTGGTCCCCTTATATTCTCCATCTACACCCCACTCCCTTGGAGAACTCATTCACTCCTATGGCTTCATTACCACCTCTATGCAGATGATCCCCAAATCTGCATCTCCAGCACTGATTTCTCTTCCTCTTTACAGTTTTACTTCTCTTTCTGCCTTCAAGATATTTCTACTTGGATGTCTTGCCATCACCTCAAACTTAACATGTAAAAAACAGAGCAATTTATCTTCCCACTCAAACCCTTTCCCTCACCTACTTTTCCATCTCTGTAGACAGCACCACCATCCTTTCTAATAAGCCTGTAACCTTAGGCATTATCCTTAACACCTCTCTCTCATTCATCCCATTTATCAATCAAGCACTAAATCTTGTCAGTTCAGCTTTCACAACATTGTGAAAATTCTACCTTTTCCTTTTCATCCAGACTGCTACTATATCAATCCAAGCACTTATCCTATCCTGTCTTGATTACTGTATCAGCCTCCTTGCTGACCTTCCTATCTCCTGTCCTCTCCTAACTCCAGTCCATACTTCACTACACCTTTTATTTTTCTAAGAAAATATTTGGTCTGTGATTCCCGTCATCAAGAACCTCTAGTGGTTTGCCCCATTCACCTCCAGAAACACAGGGGAAACTCCTTACCATTGGCCTTAAAGCACTCAATCACCTGCCTTCTTCTACCTCTCCTCTCTACTTGCCTACTATAACCCAACCTGCACACTTCGTGTCTAATGCTAACCTTCATCACTGTACCTCGATCTCGATACTCACCTATATCGTCACTAACATCTCACCCACAGCCTGCCTCTGGTTGAAAAGATCTCCCCTCTTCATATCCAAAGGACAATTTCTCTCCTTCCCTTCAAAGTATTTTTGAAGGCCCATCTCTTCCAAGAGGTCTTCCCTGACTAAGCCCTCATTTCCTTTTCTTCCAATCACTTCTGCGACATCCTGACTTCCTCACTTTATTCATCCCCCGACTCAGCCGCACTGCACTTACATGTATATCTATAATTCATTTATTTATATTAATGTCTGTCTCCCCCTCTAGACTGTAAGCTCACTGTGGGCTGGGACTATGTCACACTGTTATACCTGTACTATCCCCAAATGCATTAGTACAGTACTCTGCACACAGTAAGCCCTCAAAAAAAATCTGATTACTTGATAGATTGATTGATTGTCTGGAGAGTTAGAGTACGTGCTATTTATTCCTCTCCCTGCCCCTGTCCCTATCCAGCCTGTTCCTCATCTCTGAGAAAACTGATGACATGTTCCTCCCTACCCATCCAAGTGACATGTGGCATTGTTATTCTTGTAGTCCTGGTTGTCACGTCCTCACTTTCCACACTTGAACTATTTAATTCTGTTGCAGTCCATGCTGAAATACCTCATGTGACACAGATTATGATTCAGCTGGGGGCCTGCCATTTCCATCTATAGGCTGTCTCTCCTCCCAGTTGCAATTCCTTTCCCTATTTGTAGTAGTAATGGAGGTAGTGGGAGTAAAATTTGTAGTAATAGTAGTAGTAGTAATAGAATTGATTGAGCTCTGAGGGTGTGTAGAAACTGTATTAAGCTCTGGGTCTTCCCAGTTGAATATTGAGGGCATGGAATCCTTCTATTTTGTGGAGTACACATCACACTGCCCATTGAGGTGTGCTTTGATGACTTTGGGAAAGGCACATCAGATGCAGTGTCTGTAGTTAGAATGTGATCTATGATTTGGGCATATATGGCCAGAGTGGGACAGCTACCCCAGGAGTGAGAACGAGGAGGGAAAGAGAAACAATAGCCAAGTCACCCTATCTGTGCCTCTGCTGGCAATCCAGTTCCTGCTTTTGATTGGTGGATATCCAATATCATACTAATACCTTTCTCTCTCTCAACCCTTTCCCCCTTCTTCTTTTCTCACTTCCTCTCCCTATTCAACTCCCTAAGCTTCCCTTTTTTGCTCTAATTCTGTCTCCCTTCTCCATCTTCCTCTCCCTTTCCTTTTCTCTTTCTCCCTTTCCACTCCTCTTTTTCCCCTCTCCCCCTCACCCCCCCTCTCTTTATCTCTCACCCTATTCCATGGAAAACGTATCCACTAATGCTAAGTCTCTAAGGCATTAATCAATTGTTTCCCAAATCCAAATAGTTTCCCAATCCCAAATTGTCACTAAATCCCATCAGTTCTACCTTCCCACCATTGCAAAAATCCACTATTTCTTCGTCACAAACTGCTACCATGTCTATCTAAGCATTAATCCTATTCCACCTTGACTCGTGCATCAGTCTCCTTGCTGACCTACTTGCACTTTTGTCTCTCTTTACTCTGCTACCTGGATCATTTTTTCTAAAAAAAGGTTTCAGTGCAATGTTTCCCACTGCTCAAGGACCTCCAGTGGTTGACCATCCACCTTTGCATCAAACAAGAACTCCTTACCATTGGCTTTAAACCACTCAATCAGCTTGCTCCCTCCCTATCTTACCTTGTTGACTTCCTACTGCCACCTAGTATGTTCACTTCACACCTCCAATACCAACCTACACATGGCAGTTAGATCTTGTCTCTCATGCACTGCCCTCTGACCCTGGAACTCTTTCCCCTTCATATCCAAGAGGCAGTAACTATCCCCCCACCTCAAAGTCTTACTAAAATCACATCTTTTCCAAGAGGCTTTTGTCAACTAAGCCCTCATTTCCTCTTCTCCCATTCTCTTCTGTGTTGCCCTTGGACTTGGATTTTTGCCCTTTATTAACCTCACCCTTAGCCCCACAGCACTTATGTGAAAATAATAATGATAATAATTTTCATTATTATTATGGTATTATGGTATCATCATTATTATTATATTATATAATATATTATATACTGGTATCATTATTATTATGGTATGTGTTAAACACTTACTATGTGCCAACCACGGTTCTAAGCACTGGGGCAATTACAGGGTAATTAAGTTGCCCACATGGGACTCATACTTTTAGTCCCCATTTTACAGATGAGGTAACTGAGGTACAGAGAAGTGAAGTGACTTGCCCAAGGTCACAGAGCAGATGGGTGGTGGAGCTGAGATTAGAACCCACATCCTCTGTCTCCCAAACCCATGCTCTTTCCACTAAGCCACGCTGCTGTCTCCTCGTGTAGATGGCAAACTCCTTGTGGGCAGGGAATATCTGCCAAATCTGTTATATTCTCAGTCAAACATATTTATTGAGGGCTTACTGTGTGCAGAGTACTGTACTAAGCACTTGGGAGAGTACCATATAACAATATGACAGATACATACCCTATCCACACGAACTTATAGTCTAGAGGGGGAGACACAACCACTTAGTACAGTGCCCTGCACACAGTAAGTCCTTGATAAATAGGACTGATTGAAGGATAGATTTCCCATTTAATTTTTTTCTTTGCTGCTTAATGACTTCATTTGAAGTTGCTAATCCTTTCACCAAGGATGTATAAATAATCTGTGGCATTTCAGAATTGTGGCCCATGCACATATCTCTAATTTAATTAGTGGCTCATTGCAGTAATGAGTGTACTGTCCCTGTCCCAGGATTAGACTCCCCCTCTAGAACCACTGGTTTTAGGTTGATCTTCCTTATTGAATGATTGAAAAATTTGTCCAGAGTATTTCTGAATTCTTTCCCCGGTATTTTGGTTGTAAATTATCATAGGCTGCCCTAACTCATATTAATGTCCTATTCTTTTGACCCAGCCATGTGTATGATCGTATAAATAGATGAATGGTTGAATTCTTAATGATGTAATAAATATCGTCCCCACCATAGAGCCCCTATGTGAAACAATAAATGTGTCCCTGGGCATTTCAGTCTTGCAACAAATCTTCCTTTGAAGTGTTCGTCTTCCATCTCCTTTTCCTTCAGGGACACTCTGTGTGCTACAGTCCTCTCTTCTGTTCTGCCTTGACTCTGGTCCTTCCTCCCATCACAAAAGGAACATGAACAAGCCTCCAACTTCTACACCAGTGTTCCTCCTTTCCAGTCTCCTTTTCTGTTCCTGGTTTCTCAATCATCTCCCATTCTCTCCCTTCACTTCTCTGGCCCAGCACTTTCTCTGGATGTATTTTAACAGAATGAGCTCTTTCCAGAAGACAGGAACAGTGGTTTGCTACACTCCAAAAGTTTTTTTCCTCATTCCAACTTTGGTGTCTGACTGGAGTCTCAGCACCAATTCTTTTCTGGTCTTTCTATGCCCTCTGCCTCAGTTTTCACTCTTCCTCTGCAGTCCCATATTCCCCTCCAGCATTCCAGGCAGGTGCCTCTTCTCACTGCTGTTCTCAAAAGGTGCAGCAGGCTAGAGCTCTAACCCCGTGGAGACCGCTAGGGCAGTATAACAATTCCAAGAGAGTTGACTAGGGACCATGACCAGACTACCATCAGCCTCAGGCTGTTGAAGAAGGGTCTGGACCACAACAAAGAAGGACAGAACCAAAGACAGAAGAAAAAGAAGCCTTCAAAATTGAAAATTGGAGAAGCAGCGTGGTGTAGTGGATAGAGGACATGAGAGTCAGAAGGTCGTGGGTTCTAATCCCAGCTCTACCACTTGTCTGCTATGTGACCTTGGGGAAGTCACTTCTCTGTGCCTCATTTACCTCATTTGTAAAATGGGGATTGAGACTGTGAGCCCCACGTGGAACAGGGACAGTATCCAACCTGATTTGCTTGTATACCCTCAATGCTTAGTACAGTGCCTTCCACCCAGTAAGCGCTTAACAAATACCACAGTTATTATTATTATTATTATTATTATTATTATTATTATTATTATAAGAAATGGACCTTCCCAGATAACAGAGAAAACTGTGGCCAGAGATTCTCTTTGACCTCAAATCTCTCTTAAACCACCAAAGCCTGAGTAAAACTGAAAAGCCTACCAGAATCCTTGCCGTGGATACATGAGGACTTTTAGCAGGTGAGAACACAAGCATGTTTTTTAAGAGAACACAGAGGGTCCTCAGCCTGCAATCCCACTGAAACATGGCCAAATGGCACCCATAGAAGTTTAACCAAGAATGGACAATTCCTGGCACATACACTCACACTGGAATTAGTCAGTCAGTTAGTCAATTGTATTTATTGAGTGCTTACTGTGGGCAGAACACTGTAATGAAAGCTTGGGAGAGTACATTATAGCAATACAGTAGACACATTCCCTGCCCACAACGGGCCTACAGTCTAGATAGTATAAACCTTTATAAAAGTGAGTGTGTTTGTATTTCAGGGTGTCTGGGACATAGCCGGTAATTAGGATTTAGGGTAAGGGCCATCTTTCAGGGGGCTGGGGCTCCATCCAGCAGCAAGAGGAGTGGAGGACTGAAGGTCAAAACAGAGGTCAGACATCTCCGTAATTTGGAGCTATGGTACCGAACTGATGTAGTGGGACATGTTGGTCCCAGGTACTAAGGCAATTTTATCATTTAATTCGTTGTTTTTATGCCCCCAAAGCTCTAGTTTTGATTTTTATGTGAAATGTTTATTGCATATATTCAAACCTAAGAAATGCTCTAAGGGATTGTTTCAATTTTATAAATACATTTTCTTAGGTTAAATGAAGCATGTTTTCTGAATCTCTGCCATTATCTCTGGATTGATACAGAACAATTCTTGATGAATCGGTGAACAGACAACAGGAAGAATTTCAATGATTACCCAAAATTTAGCTCTATCTCACAAGAAAAATTCCTATTTTGTTCATAAGTCTATAATTCTATGCTTGTTTATGCAGACACATTTCTGACATATAGAAACATGTTATCCTTAAATTTCAAACTCTCTCTAGATTGTTTGCTCCTCTAGAAAGGGAACATCTCCAACTAACCCTGTTAGACTATACTCTTCCCAGTGCTTATTACAGTTCTCTGCAATCACTAACCACTCAATAAATGAGATTGATTGATTAATGTAGTTTATTTATGGTTTTTTGTTCCCTTTTCTTGTAATGACATAGTAGTATTAGAATTTTAATATGTATTTTGTGCAGAAGCCAAAACCACTTCCCTACTCATGTATTCATGTCCTTTGCTGGACATGAAGCTGCTATGATACTAGCCCTGTATAAGGGTGTGGCTGAAAGGGCCTATGTATAAATAATAGTTCATTGGAATCACTGTGGCTCAGTGGAAAGAGCATGGGCTTTGGAGTCAGAGGTCATGGGATCAAATCCCCGCTCTGCCAATTGTCAGCTGTGTGACTTTGAGCAAGTCACTTAACTTCTCTGTGCTTCAGTTCCCTCATCTGTAAAATGGGGATTAAGACTGTGAGCCCCCCATAGGACAACCTGATCACCTGTAGCCTCTCCAGCACTTAGAACAGTGCTTTGCACATAGCAAGTGCATAATAAATGCCATTATTATTATTATTATTATACCCGGTGTGCATGGAAATATAGTTTCTTACTGTGCTGTGTTCGCTGCATCCAAGGCCTGTCTCTGTATTTGAAATTATCCCTTAGTATCTAGGGAAGCTACATGGCCTAGTGGCAAGAACATGGGCCTGGGTGTCACAGGACCTGTGTTCTAATCCTGACTCCACCAACCATCTGCTGTATGAGCTTGGCCAAGTCACTTCAATTCTCCATGCCTCAGTTCCCTCACCTGAAAAATAAGGATTCAAAACCTGTTCCTCTGTGTACTTAAAATCTGAGCCCCATGTGGGACCTGATGATCTTGTATCTAGCCCAGTGCTTATTGTAGTACTTGGTGTACAGTAAGTACTCAAAAAATACCACAGCAATTATTATTATTATTGTTGTTAAGCAGCATGGCCTAGTGGCAAGAACATGGGCTTGGGAGTCACAGGACATGAGTTCTAATCCCGGCTCTTCCACTTATCTGCTGTGGGTCCTTGGGCAAGTCACTTAACTTTTCTGTGCCTCAGTTACCTTATCTGTAAAATGCGGATTAAGGCTGTGAGCCCCTCGTGGGAGAACCTGATTACCTTGTATCTGCCCCAGCACTTTGAACAGTGCCTGGCAATAGTAAACATTAACAAATACCATAATAATAATAATTATTATTATTATTATTCTCTCATTCTTTGTGAAACCTCCAATCAAGGAGAGCATTTCCTCTCATTATTCCTGCCCCATAACCTGCTCTGACTGCTGTTGCTGATTCCATATAGTCCACTGCTATGTCCTCTGTTGGGCACTGGGTTTCAGTGTGTTTTAAAATGATTTGGCCTGCTCTCCCTTCTTCAAGCTTCCTTCTTTCAGTTCACCATAAAGGAGGTAGATTCTGTGCCAAACGTATCCAGAACAGCTTGGATAACTTATGGTCTTTCACTTGAAAGTGATAATCAATCATTTAAAACATCACTGGTATTTATTGAGCACTGACTGTTTGCAGAGCACTATACTAAGCTAACAGGGGAGTAGAAAATTTGAGAAGGTAGACCTGATCCCTGCCAAAATGCAGTAGTCTCCTATTTGAAAGACGGAGGTATTTAATAACACTCACCTAGAAGTGCACTGAAATTCACCAGGCTTGCAGTTTTGATTTCCTGCTTAAAGGAAAACTGCTTGACATGCAAGCATTCCTTCCCTTTTAAGTCTTAAAACTGGAGATCTCTCAGGACTTTTGCCTCATTTCCCCTACTCCTTCTCTCTGATGCATCACCCTTACTTGTGGATCTATACCCAGAAGTGCTTTGTAGTCACCTCATCCTCAGCCCCATGACACTTTATGTACAAATCCATTATTTATTTTTATGTCTGTCTCCCTCTCTAGACTGTAAGCTCCTCCTTGTGGGCAGTGGGGCATGTTTACAAACTCTGTTATAGTGTACTCTCCCAAGTGCTTAGTAGAGAGCTCTGCACACAATAAATGCTCAAGAAATATAATTGATAAATTAAAGCACCTTGTTAATACTGCTAAATGGAATTGATTGTTTCATTTCTAAGACACCTGTATTGCCAATAACAAACCATACCCTGTTTGGCTGTCTTTAAGGATTACATGCTGTATATTTTATCATCTGAAACCAGTATGTCAGAACGAAGTATTTACCTTATGTACTTGTCAGTAACATTCCACCACTCTAGAATGATGAAGTGCTCCAGGGTGCCCTGTTCCCTTCCTAAACTGATTGGTTTGAAGTGTCTTCTCTACTCAGTAAATTATTCACTGATAGTAACTGACCCATGAAAAGCCAAAGTACCTGTCTATGGTAATATATGCTCCTATAGTGTGTTTTGTGATATTTTCCATTATAAGGTAATGCTATTGGCAGTGAGATCCTGTCCACATGGTTGGGAACAGACCTACGCATGATCTTATTAAGTCTATTCAGTGCAAATCTCCTTCAAGAGGTCTTTCCTGACTAAGCTCTCATTTCCTCTTCTCCCACTCCCATCTGAACTTTGAATTTGGATTTGCACTCTTTCCACGCTCTTTCACCCCTCCATCAGCCCCACTGCACACATATAGCTATCCATCTTTTTTTATATTAATTTATGTATCCCTCTTTATACTATAAGCTGTTTGTGGACAAGGAGCGTGCCTTCCAACTCAGCTATATTGTACTTTCCCAAATGCTTTATACAGTGTTCTGCACAAAGTAATCAAAAAATACAATTGATTGATTAATTAAATGATGGTTACATTTCCCACTTTTATGGCCTAATCCCAGTAATGGGACACAGTTAGTATTAAGACATTTATGAAGAAGACATTATTAGGCCGTTACTTATTTGTGCTACTTTTTATCCAAAACAACAAACTTTGTTCTTTCGAAAGGATTACATGCCTGAGACAGAGAGGTGATTTAAAACCCTATAATGATCTCCTTTCCTGCACTCACCCCTGGAAAGATGGGAAGCAGAGTGGGTATGGGAAGAGATAGATGGTGAAGATTAATTGAAGTCGGATTCATGAACCAAGAGTTTAAAGTCAAACCATAGATGTGTATCAGCACCCAGGAAAGAGGTGTGA
Source organism: Tachyglossus aculeatus (assembly GCF_015852505.1). Lineage (NCBI taxonomy): Eukaryota > Metazoa > Chordata > Mammalia > Monotremata > Tachyglossidae > Tachyglossus > Tachyglossus aculeatus. The sequence goes on from NC_052072.1 coordinate 61,014,595, forward strand.
AAGAGGTCAGGCTGATCTTTGGTTACAGATTGCAAGAGAAGCAGGGAGGGAAAGGAGTCTCACCAAGTGTGTTCCCCTGGGAGGCGCCACCATGTGCTTACATCACAATATCTTGGAGTTATCATCCCACTTAGCCAGACAGTGTGTCACCTGTTACAGTGGTTTTAAAGACAAGGATTTCACGGCAAATCTGATTGTGCAATTCTTGTTTGGTAAACATTAACTCCAATATTTGGGGTTTATTCAGACAAGGAGTTAGTGATTAAGATTAAACTGAAAAACTGTGCCTGCTAAACTGACCAATAAATGAAACAAAAAAAAAAACCCAGAAAAAAAAAAGAAAAAGGTTTTTCCATGGATAAAACTTACATTACACAAATAATCCACTCACTATTCCCAGGTCCCTCTTCTGATGATGGATATAAATTTATAACTGGCAAATATATTACCTGTTTCATGACGTATATAGCTACCATCACAATTCTAATTAGCAAAATCAAATGCCTCAGGTGGGGTACAGGCTTGTGTTTACTGTGCTTTGGCTTTCAACAGCAGTGGGATAAAACGTTCCTATTCAGATTTTGATGTTCTCTCTGCTTTGTAAAATTTTGGTACATTCAGAGGAAAAATACTACGGATAGCACAGTTTGCCAAAAGCTTTTATGGCTGTCAATCCAGGAACTTAAATCTTTTATTCTTTAATTTGCTTTAACATTTGGAGATGTTTATAAGGAAGGACACGTGGTTTTCCCCCTAAGTAATGAGACAAGGAAGTTTTTAACATTTTCTTAGAGTCAGAGGTCTCTACTGAGGATTAGACACATCTTAAATTGCTTCTGAGCCTTGATAAGAAACTTTCTGTTCAGAGCATTTGGTCATTTTAGCCTGTAACCTTCAAGGGTGAAGTCAAAGACTGTAATTTTGTTACTACAGTCATTATGCAATTTCAGGTCATGGGACTGGTTTCGTGGCTCAGGCATTCTCTTGCTGCCTATCAGCCAGCTGGGAAAATAATGTTCTGAATTTACCAAGAACCAAAGCAATGTATCCCTTGTTGGTGCTCTTGGGCAAATGGGCAAGGTGACCAGATGGCCCATGAGTTAATTAGCTCCAGAGATTTGACAAGGAGAAGTACCCAATGTTCCCAGGGCCTTAAAGGATTCTGCTCCTGTCCAGTGATGGAAGAATGGGAGATTCAGTTCCAAAACCTTCCAGTCTTATCAAGATGCAAATCAAGGCCAAATACAGTGTCAGGGATCTCTGAGTCAATTATTTCCATCCTCATCTGTACTTATAACTGCAGATATATCTAGCTGTCCTTCAGGCTCGAAGATGATTCTACAATTGATGAGATTCTTACTGGAGTGAACAAATAGGGCAGAAAAGATCAATGCAAGCCTGGCTATCCCCTCCACATCTTGTAGATGCAAAGGTTGCTTTTTGCTGTCTGGTTGCATTGTTACCCATTGTATCTATTTGTTCTTGATGCCATAATCTTACTACAGTCTCTGAGCCTTTGTCCTAAGGCAGTAACCCCATTACTGACTGCTACCTGCTGGAGTGCTTGTCTTCCCTCTAGACTGTAAGCCCATTTTGGGGCGGGAATGTGACTGCTAACTCCGTTGTATTGTACTTAACTCTGTTGTATTGTACTCTCCCAAGGGCTTCGTACAGTACTCTGCATATAGTAAGTGTTCAATGAGTACCATTGATTGATTGATTGATTGAATTATTCTGCTGATATCTCCCCACTGTCCACTACTCTGCTACATGATATTTTTTGAGAGTTTGCTTCATCTTGTCCGTAAAACGTTTATTTTGTTCATCTTGTTTACAGTTAACCCCATTTTAGCTCATTATGGAGGGGTTGTCTGGGTATCCTGTGGTTCATTTTCTTATATTATCTCCTCTCTGAAGAGAGAGTGATATATATGATCAGTATTGCTTCAAAGGCAGTAGTCTGACTGCATTCTGGGGTCTCACTCTTTATAATCCTATTCTAGCCCCTCGGTGTTAAATATTCCACACCTGTGTTCCTGTTGGTGGAATTGTACTAGAAGAGTTTTTTTTATGATATCTGTTAAGTGCTTACTATGTGCCCAGCAGTTTTCCAAGCACTGGGTTAGGTATGGGTTATCAGGCTCCTCCTCCCCCTCCCATCCTCTTACTGTGGGGGTTCCCCAAGGTTCAGTGCTTGGTCCCCTTCTGTTCTCAATCTACACTCACTCCCTTGGTGACCTCATTCGCTCCCACGGCTTCAACTATCATCTCTACGCTGATGACACCCAGATCTACATCTCTGCCCCTGCCCTCTCCCCCTCCCTCCAGGCTCGCATCTCCTCCTGCCTTCAGGACATCTCCATCTGGATGTCCGCCCGCCACCTAAAGCTCAACATGTCGAAGACTGAGCTCCTTGTCTTCCCTCCCAAACCTTGTCCTCTCCCTGACTTTCCCATCTCTGTTGACGGCACTACCATCCTTCCCGTCTCACAAGCCCGCAACCTTGGTGTCATCCTTGACTCCGCTCTCTCATTCACCCCTCACATCCAAGCCGTCACCAAAACCTGCCGGTCTCAGCTCCGCAACATTGCCAAGATCCACCCTTTCCTCTCCATCCAAACTGCTACCCTGCTCATTCAAGCTCTCATCCTATCCCGTCTGGACTACTGCACCAGCCTTCTCTCTGATCTCCCATCCTCGTGTCTCTCTCCACTTCAGTCCATACTTCATGCTGCTGCCCGGATTATCTTTGTCCAGAAACGCTCTGGGCATATTACTCCCCTCCTCAAAAATCTCCAGTGGCTACCAATCAATCTGTGCATCAGGCAGAAACTCCTCACCCTGGGCTTCAAGGCTGTCCATCCCCTCGCCCCCTCCTACCTCACCTCCCTTCTCTCCTTCTACTGCCCAGCCCGCACCCTCCGCTCCTCCACCGCTAATCTCCTCACTGTACCTCGTTCTTGCCTGTCCCGCCGTCGACCCCCGGCCCACGTCATCCCCCGGGCCTGGAATGCCCTCCCTCTGCCCCTCCGCCAAGCTAGCTCTCTTCCTCCCTTCAAGGCCCTGCTGAGAGTTCACCTCCTCCAGGAGGCCTTCCCAGACTGAGCCCCTTCCCTCCTCTCCCCCTCGACCCCTCTCCATCCCCCCATCTTACCTCCTTCCCTTCCCCACAGCACCTGTATATATGTATATATGGTTGTACATATTTATTACTCTATTTATTTATTTATTTATTTATTTATTTATTTTACTTGTACATTTCTATCCTATTTATTTTATTTTGTTGGTATGTTTGGTTCTGTTCTCTGTCTCCCCCTTTTAGACTGTGAGCCCACTGTTGGGTAGGGACTGTCTCTATGTGTTGCCAATTTGTACTTCCCAAGTGCTTAGTACAGTGCTCTGCACATAGTAAGTGCTCAATAAATACGATTGATTGATTGATTGATTGATCAGGTTGGACACAGACCCTGTCTCACATGGGGCACATAATAAACAATAATAATAATAAATAATTATGGTATTTGTTAAGTGCTTACTGTGGGCTGAGCACTGTTCTAAGCGCTGGGGTAGATACAAGGTAAGCAGGCTGTCCCATGTGGGGCTTACAGTCTTAATCCCCATTTTACAGGTGAGGTAACTGGGGCCCAGAGAAGCTAAGTGGCTCATCCAAGGTCACACAGCAGACAAGTGGTGGAGCCAGGATTAAAACCCAAGACCTCTGATTCCCAAGCCCATGCTCTTTCCACTAAGACATGCTGCTTCTCTAATCTAGAATCTAGATAGGAGGTAGTACGGTTTAATCCCCATTTTACAGATGAAGAAACAGAGTCATGGAGAATTTAAATGACTTGCCCAAGGTCACAGAGCAAGCAAGTGCTGTAAAAAGTATCATGGCCTAATGGAAATAGCACAGGCTTGGGCGTCAGTGGACCTGGTTCTAATCCCAGCCCTGCCAAAGTCTTGATGTGAGACCTTTGTCAAATCACATAACTTCTTTGTGACTCAGGTTCCTCTACTGTAAAATGGGGGTTAAATACCTGTTCTCCCTCCTATTTAGACTGTGAGCCCCATGAAGAACAGGGACTGTTATGACAATTAATTTCTACCTACCCTGGCACTTCGAAACTTAGAACAGTGTTTGATCCATACTACGTACTTAACAAGTATCATTAAAAAGACAAAAACAACTTTTCTGTGCCTCAGTTACCTTGTCTATAAAATGGGGATTAAGACTGTGATCATTCTGTGGGACAGGAATTAGGTCCAACCTAATGATCTTGTATCTTCCTCAGGTGTTACTACAGTCTCTGGCAATAGTAAGTGTTGAACCAATACCGTTAAAAAGAAAAAGTGGCAAAGCCAACTTAGAACCCAGTTTCTCTTACCCTCAGGCCCATGCTCTTTCCAGTAAACCACAATGCATCTCTAGAGCAGTGGACCTGCCTGTTGTTGATGTGGTCTTAGTTTTATCTTCATATATAAGTTTGGATGCTATAATAAATTGATATGACAACTTGATCTGAATCTTTATGTCATATTGGTACCGCATTCTGCCAGTTTCCCTAAGGACCTACTGGCTAGGTTGATTATGTTTTATACCCCCCTGACTATTTTATTATTGGACAGTGTGCTGCTTAGGTAACAGAATTCAGAGATTAATATTCACTCCAGTGTCCCTCACTAGAGATCATCGATTGTACAGTATTTTCTAGGTTCAGGCTGGAATCTAACATTATTTGTCTTCTGGGCAATTATCAATTCATGGTGCTTTTCACATCCTGAGAAGGAATGTATGATCATCAGTAGGTCTTTCTGGGGATAGAGTTCCAGAGCACATTTTTATGGGTGACCCCTATGTGGGACGGGGACAGTGTCCAACCTGTTTATCTTGATAACTCCCTGGTTCTTATTACATGGAAAGTGCTTAACCAATGCCATTAAAAAAAGCCTTGCCTAGATTGTCTCTTGAAGTTGTTTCCAACTGTATTCATTATTTCAATCATATTTATTAAGTGCAAACTCTGTGCAAAGCACTGCATTAAGCACTTGGAAGAGTAGAATAATAATAATAATAATGGTATTTGTTAAGTGCTTACTATGTGTCAAGCATTGTTCTAAGTGTTGGGGGGGACACAAGGTAATCAGGTTGTCCCATGTGGGGCTCACAGTCTTAATCCCATTTTACAGTTGAGGTAACTGAAGCACAGATAATTTAAGTGACTTGCCCAAAGTCACACAGCTGACAAGTGGCAGAGCCGGGATTAGAACCTAAGACCTCTGACTCCCAAGTCCAAGCTCTTTCCACTGAGCCATGCTGCTCTTCCATTATAACAATAACAGCTGCATGAGATGGAGGGTTATATTGAGGCTGAACAGTACTCATTCAGTGGAATTGATTGGGTTCAGATCACTGTACTGAGTGCTTGAGAGAATGTAATATAACAGAGTTGGTAGACATGATCCCAACAAAAGGGCTTCATGGACTACATGTAAGCAGGTAGACTTGGTTTCCATAGTAAGTTGTACAAGCTGGAAACTATCAGCAAGTTCAAGAGGGCTTATGTGTGTTCATGGAGGAGGAGTCTATAATGGGCTATTGGAATGGAATATGACCGGCCTAGTTAACTTTTACCTATCCCGGCGCTTAGAACAGTGTTTGACACAAAGTAAGTGATTAACAAATACCATAAAAAATATCAGCGATGTAGACAGGAAAACTAAGAACTATTGGCTTCAGCATCCCTATCTATTCAGACGGATGCCCAAGAGAACAACCTTGGCAAACAAACAAACTTTGGCTCCTACTGAGACAGATGACTGGGCTGCGTGGATCCTTTGTCTGACCCAATAACGGTCTTTTGCACACAGTCTTATGTTGTAGTTGCTTATGTTCTTTGGTCCCCAGCAGTTACAAAAGAGTTGTAGTCAAATTAGAGCTTTGCCATAAAAAAGGCTGTGATATTTGTGGTATCGTTCTCCTTCCACCACTGAAAAAGACTCCTTCAGTTTCAAAGGAGAAAGTCTGATGCGCTGAAATATGGGAAATTCATTCTATTCTAGGCTCCCCATTAAAATGGGGCTTCGGTATTCATTTGCATGGTAATATTTCACCAGGGCTAATTTAAAAGACAGATGGTGGCACATATTACCGTATGGGAGAGGGACATTTCTCTAGGCCAAATGAGTATCTCCCCAATTTTCAATTATAGAGGCCTGCCAATTATCTAGAGTGGGCTTTCTTTTAATTACCCAGTTATTAAACAGCTAAGTAACCAGCCTGGAGGGAGGAGAGTCCAATTGTTGAGGTGATCCTCATTATGAAAACTAGATAAAATAAAGAGAAAGAAGTCTTTGGAGAATGGAGAAAGATTGAGAGAGAGTCAGACAGACAGGCAGATGTACATAGTAGAAGCCAAGTCCTGGATGGAACAGCTGATGAGCTGCCATCTTCACTTATTAGCCTGTTCTGGAAAAAATGGATTTTGGATTCTAAATGGGAAGACCATAGAACGATAACTACTGCAGCTCATCTCCAAATACATGAGGGAGGCTAGGCAGTGCTTCAACCAAAAACTAGATTTACCCCCGATTGTTTTGCTTAGCATTCTGAACTTCTATATTGCTTTGCTACTTAATCATAGAAAAATAGATTCTTTTTGGCTTCTCAACTGGCTGATGGGTGAATTCACTTATAAAGGTCCCTTTTTCCCCTTCTCTCCCCCTCATCAAATTGTGTATATACGGTACCCAGAGTCCAGAGACTGGAGTAGATTAGGCAGTGGTCTTTCCCATTGGCTGTCAAATAAGAGACACAGTTTTCATTTTTTAATAAGTTCAATGTCTTTTTTCACAACATCACTAAAAATCTGCCCTTTCCTCTCCAACCAAAGTGCTACCATGTTAATCCAATAACTTATCCTATTCCAACTTTTTTCAGTATCAGCCCTGTTGCTGACCTCCCAGCCTCCTGTCACTCCCCACTTGACTCCATACTTCACTCTGCTGCCCGGATCATTTTTCTGCAAAAAATATTCAGGCCAGGTTTCCCTCCACCTCCACATCAAACAGAAACTCCTTACCATAGCCTTTAAAGCACTCAATCACCTTGCCCTTCCTACTTCTTTGATACTCTCTTACTACAACTCATCCTGCACACTTCAGTCCTCTAACGCTAACCTTCTCACTGTACCTCACTGTACCTCAATCTCATCTACCTCGCCACCAACCTTTAGTCCACATCCTGCCTCTTGCCTGGAACCCCTCCCTCCTCATATCTGACAGACAGTTACTCTTCTCCCTTCAAAGTCCTATTGAAGGTACATTTCCTCCAAGAAGCCTTCCCTGACTAAGCCCTGCTTTCCTCTTTCCCTACTCCCTTCCGGGTTGCCCTGATCTGTTCCTTTAATTCATCTCCCCTCACAGTCCCAAGACTGGGAGAGCCCAAGAGATTTGCTGTTGTCTTGGGGGAGGGGGGGTCTCCGCTGAGAGCTAAATATGAATGCAGTATCATGAAGAATATGCAACACAACTCCACTTTGGGCCACTCTGAAAATGAAAGAACATGATTAATCGTAATTGCTTCCATTAAGAATGTATAATCACAATGAAACACTTGGCCTTAAGGCAGGGAAAGTGTGAGTGGAAACAATAGGAAAAAAGTGGACTGAAAAGGCATGGATTCCTTATGCTGAAGGAGCACTGCAGAATTCTTTAGGGAGTCTTTAGTAATTGAAAGGGAGTTCTTTTGTTTTTTTTTTTGGTTTCAGTCTACATGGATTCTATTATGTTCTGAAAGATTTTAGGGTTTAAAGCACTTAGATGCTATGGCAGATTAGTCAAGTTGGGGAATTTAAGTCTCTGTCCAACAATAACATAGCAAGAAAAATATAGTCCATACCTCTACTAGTCAAGCTATCATCCTTGTATCCCTAGCATTGTAATTTGGAGAGAGTGGAGGTTCCTGAAAAGAAGGGAGTTGCAATTAGGAACATTCCCTTTTTGAAGAATCTAATCTCAAAAGAATACGGAAAACCTTTCAAGAGTAATGTTTAGATACACTGTCAACTTTTCAGCTGCACTGTAAATGGCTCTGTAAATATATGGAGAACTGAGCAGGAGTCAGGAGGCAGTTGCAAACTCATTCAACTTTCTGTACAGACCTTTCCTGTCCTTCTCCTGAAAGACTAATGAATCAGTAACTGACAGGGAATGCACTATGTTGAAGACTATGGCGTAATGGTTGTTTACTGTTTACTGTTGTTTGCCTGTTTACTTCTTTGTTTTGTTTTGTTGTCTGTCTGCCTCCCCCCTTCTGGACTGTGAGCCCACTGTTGGGTAGGAATTGCCTCTATTTGTTGCTGAATTGTACTTTCCAAGCACCTAGTATAGTGCTCTACACACAGTAAGCACTCAATAAATATTTCTGAATGAATAGTAGCTTGCACATTGTTTTTTGTTAAAAACTGCTGTATCGACCCCAACACAGAGTACAATGCTTCCATATAGCAATAATAATAATAATAATGGTATTTATTAAGCACTTACTATGTGCAAAGCACTGTTCTAAGCACTGGGGAGGTTACAAGGTGATCAGGTTGTCCCATGGGGGGCTCACAGTCTTAATCCCCATTTTACAGATGAGGTAACTGAGGCACAGAGAAGGTAAGTGACTTGCCCAAAGTCACACAGCTGACAATTGGAAGAGCTGGGATTTGAGCCCATGACCTCTGACTCCAAAGCCCGTGCTCTTTTCACTGAGCCATGCTGCCTCTCTAAGCACCTAAATGCTATAATTTTCATTATGATTTTTTAATTACATTTAAAACATTCCCAAAGTGTGGGTATATGATGTTTGAAATAAAGTATCTTTATACAAAGCGTGGGTATGTGTTTGAAATAAAATATCCTTATACAGAGTGGTTCATGTATGATTCAGCTGACTGATGAAAGATAGTGGTATAAATGTTTTCCATCAAATGGATTCGAAAAACAATCTACCCTCAAAATACATTTTATATTTTAGTAACATCAAAATCCCATGGGAGTTTAGACAGGACAGATATTTTATCTTTGTTCTTCCTTTTGTTCCCACTATTTGAAACTATTTCTTGTCTGTTTGAGGGGAAGGAAAGTGTTTTGTATAATCTCCTCAGATTTGAGTACTAATCTCAGCACTCAGTAGGTGCTTAATAATAACCATTAATTGATTGATCCATAGTTGTCCTATTTGCATCATTAGCAAAAGAGTAACAAGAAAAAATATGGCCTTATTAAGGTCATATCTCCTTCCAAAGTCTTTCCCTAAGACCTCTTTTTCCCTGGCTCCCTTTTCCTTCTTCACCGTCTAAACACTTGGACATGACCTTTGGACATTTGATATTTGCTCCACCCCTCAGCCCCACACCACTTGTGCACATATCTATAAATTATATATTTTAAATTATTTCATTATATGAATGTCTGTCTCCCCCTCTAGAATGTAAATGCATTGTGGGCAGGAAACATGTCTATCAAGTCAGTTATATTGTACTCTCCCAAGAGCTTAGTACAGAACATTGCCCACAGTAAGTCCTCAATAAATACCATTGATGATGACAAGTCAAATAGCAGGGATTTGTGAAGACAACAATGGAGAAAGCAAGGCATAAAAATTTTATGGAAGTGCAGAGTTGGCTAGGAGGGAGTGCTGCTGTTCAAATGACACACAATTTGATTGTCTCCTGGTCAGTTTGGGGCACTCATGCTGAGAAGCGTGTGTGAAACTTGGCAAGGTTCTAGAGGAGAGTAACCAGATGCAAGCCAAGTTTGTCTCAGAGCCTCTGAACATCAGGCGATTGAGAATTGCCAAGGGCCCTCTGTAGCCATCCTGGATGGTAAGAAATCAGGGCTTGGGGAGACTAACTGCAACTTTCAAACCACAACAGACTCCCACCATCTGAACTGTTGAGTGGGGTAGTGGGGTGGTGCATCCCTGAGTGGATCCTTGCTGACTCATCATTTGGAAATTGGCAACCCGCATGCCAATGATGACCTTGGAAGGGATGACTTTGGGGGTCACAGGAGTTAGAGTGGGTAGGTGTCTACAGCCACCCAGGGGCAAAAGCAATGTTAACTCTACCCCAAACCATAGAACACCATCACTCTCCCTTGTCATTTCCTCACTGTTCCCTGTCTTCTCATCACTGTTTCACTACCATCCCAGGGTGATAATATGCAGTTTACCAGAGAGAGATGGATTAATCATGGACCCACCGGGGACATTTCCCAATTCCATTCTTACCTTTCTCAGACATCTACCTAGATGGGGAAACCTGGTAGCAGTGATTCTTGCTGCCCAGAGAATATGACAAGCATCACTAGATAGGAACTAGTGGTAAGTAGGAGAAGTTGGGTGAGGGGAGCCCAGGTTCCAACACTGACTGGAGCAGAGTTTGAGAAACTCGCCAGTCCAGAGATCACCTCAGATAGACCATTAGGGAAGCTCTGACCTTGTGAGAGCCCACCTAGTTGGACTGTGTCCAACCTGATTATCTTGTATCTACCCCAGGGCTGAGAACAGTGCTTGGCACGTAGAAAGTGCTTAACAAATTCCACATCATTATTATTAGCTACATTTACACGCCTGTCCTGACCGAAGCCAAATCTCAGCATTTGAAAATAGTTGGAGGCCACTATGGGTCTGGGCTTCCCTGGTTGTGAGGTTTGGATCAATCTCCAGCCCCTCCACATCCCCTCCTTCTGTGGGAGCTGGGGTACTAAGCCCCTGTTAATTATAATAATTAAGTACTTACTATATGCCAACCACCATAATAATCGGGTCAGATACAATTCCTGCCTTACATGGGGTTTGCAGTCTAAGCAGGTGGAACAATAAGTATTTAATTCCCTTTTTACAGATGAGCAAACTGAGGTAGAGAGAAGTTAAGTCATTTGTCCAAGGACCTGCAACAGGCAAATGGTGGAACCGGGATTAGAACCCAGGTCTTCTGATTCTCAGGCCCAGAATCATTCCACTAACACCCCCCCTAGGGAAATGTTTGGCGAGAGACAAAGGAGTAATGTTAAAATTATATGAATACAAAATGCATAAATGACATAGTTTGGAGTTAAATAAGACTGGTGGTTAAGGGGACTTGTAGGAAGCTTGGGGAGGTGTCATTCAGGCCATTTCTTCAGAAGACATCTGACGGTGGTTGTCTTACAAGAACTCAGCATCCTTAGATGAGAAAGTAAAAGGCAGACTGATGCCTTCCTTTCAATCCTGCAGATGGTTATGGTCAAACAATTTTAAATTTACTCTCTGCCTTTTCTCATCGTCACCCCAATTCCAAGAATAATGAATTGCTTCTGATGTAAAGCCATGCATCTCCAGGACAAAAATCATCATTGTAATGGCCAAGAATTCTGATAGTTGTTTCAAAGTAACTATTGTTTCTACGGACACTTCAGTTTCCAAGGAGAATTCAATAACAGGCTAGACAAACACTTGGTAATCTAGTCTGAGGTCACATTTTGCACACTAGCATAAATTCCAAACTGATTTCATTCTGACAACAAGCATTCAATATAGGCAAATCCCCCCGCCCCCACCCCACCACCAAAAAAACCCTACATTATCCTTCAAATCAGAAGTAATAAAAAGTCATGCATTTATTATTGAAAGAAATAAGAAGTTCTTCATCAGTTGCTCATTTTCTCGTCATTAATTAAAAATTTCCAGCAAATATATTGAAAAAAGTGTAAATGTATTGACTTGGTATAGTGTTTCCTAATTTAGTTTTGGCAAAAATAATCTGATATTCTAGTTGATGGTTGATGATTTGATTCAGGATATCTATGCTTCTCAGCCAGTCAGATCTCAGGAAGACTGATTCTATTTCACTACATAATGGATGTGTTTAAATACTTGAAGGAGTTACTCGTGAAGAGGCATGTTTTCTATTGCATATTCATTGCTATTTTTTCTTAATAGTGGGTTATGTAATGTTCATCATAACATTTTCTTTACATTTTACAACCACATTAATTATTCATGTTTCACTTGGAAAGGTCAAGAAGCTAAAGAATCCATTTGTTCAGAATGAGAAAGACAATTGATTCACTGAAATGTCAAATAATTACTGCTAAAAATACCATCAATATCATTTGCTGTGGCTGAGAAATTTTTACAGATTCCATAAAAATTATGTATGACAGAAAGGAGACCTGTCTTAATGAATACAAACCCAGAATTTACTAATGCCATGAAAAACTGCATTGTGTTCATCAGGATTTAGCCAGTTCTGGTGCTAATTGGCTTTCCTCTAGGTAGTGTAGAAAATGATCAAGTTGAAACAAATGTTTATGTTGATTCTCTTGGATAAAATTTGAATTGTCAAGCCAGAATAAGTTTCTGAATTTTCTAAATAGTTCCTGTCAGAAAATGAATATATTGTAAATAACAACTTACAGTAATTCTTTGGAATTAGTTTTATTTGCATGTGGAGAGATTTAAAGTGAAATAGATTCAATGTGTCATATTTATTAAAAGCTAGATTTGCACTAAACATTAATGAAAGTTTCTGTTGCAAATGTGTACTGTCCAAACATGCAAGCTTTTCATTGAGTTTTAAAATGTGGCAATAACACTCTTCAATTAAATATCAGTTTATTTCATTATAATTAACATTCGTTTTATTGACTCCATGGGCCACCTTAGCATTTATGTGTCTAGTCATAAACGTACCCATTATCTATAACTTCATCTACTTATGCGTTTTATTATTTTTTATCTATTTTGCCATTCTTTCACTGACTACATGATAATAAAAATAATGAAAATTATGTATTTGTTAAGCACTTACTATGTGCCAGGCACTGTACTAAACACTGGGGTGAATGCAAGCAAATCAGATTGGACACAGGCCCTGTCCTATGTGGGGTCACACTCTCAATCCCCATTTTACAGATGAGGTAATTGAGGTACAGAGAAGAGTAGTCACTTGCCCAAGGTCACACAGCAGACAAATGGCGGAGTAGGAGTTAGAACCCATGACGTCCTGACTCCCAGGCCCCTGCTCTATCCACTACATGATGCTGTTTTTCTGCACATATTCAGCACATTCTGTCCAGTTGCCTGGCCATTAGGCCATAAGCTCCACTAGGGCAGGATTCCTCTGGTAATAGTTCTTGACACCTAGAAGGTGCTAAGCAAATGATTTTGCAGCCTCTGTTACTATCTATCTTGCAGGCAGGAGTCTGCAACTTAGAAACAGTGGGAGGAAAAACACAGCAGTGGCTGTTGGGGGGAATTGACATAGGATGAGGGTGCACAAAAATAATAAGGCAGGGACAGGGTTTTATTTTCGGGGACAGGAGCATACCACAGCCCTGTGGCCACTGCAGAACTGCTGAAGGGAAAGGAGAAGGGAAAAGAAGCCACAAGTCAGGTGAGAGGGGAATACAATTGGGTTGTTAGCGGCCCAGGCTTGGCTGCTGCACTAATCACCACTAATGGGTGCTGCAGGGAAGCTGGGAAAACCACTACTGAGGCCAGATGTAGGAGGTTTTTGAGCCACAAGTGATGTTCTTTTGTGTGAGTTGCTATAAAGTACCCTGTGCCTTTGGAAGGCCTCATGTTGTATAAATGAATATACATGTACTTGACTAGATGGCCTCACAGTCTGGGTCTATGGTAAAACCAAGCCGTGTGAAGCAATTAATCTGTACAAAACAGATAGGAATCAATGTGGCCTAGTGCAAACAACACGGTCCTGGGAGTCAGAGGACCAGGATTCAAATTCCAACTCTGCCACTTGCCTGCTCTGTGATTTTGGGCAAGTTACCTAACTTCACTGGGCCTCAGTTTCCTCAACTACAAACTGGTGAGTCAATACCTGTTTTCCCTTCTACTCAGACTGTGAGCCCCATGTGGGACAGGGACTGTGTCCAACCTGATTGATTTGCATCTACTCCAGTCCTTAGAACAGTGCTGGGCTTATAGTTAGTGCTTAAAAACAGGTTATTATCATTATTATAAATGGAGATGAGGCTAACATCTTTGAAATCCGTTCTGACCTATAAAATATTTCATCCAAACACTTTTGTTTGATTATTGCTGGTCTGCCCTATTAAGGAACAGTTTCCTGACATAAGTTTCAGAATTGGCCAGTGAAACCTATCTAGTCGTAATCAATCGATCATATTTACTGAGCACTTACTGGGTGGAGAGCACTATAATATAACAAAGTTGGTAGACGCGTTCTATAGTGTGCTTACAGTATATAAACAGTAAGACTGCAATCAGCCCCAGAGCCATGTAGACAAGTGACTTGGAGAAGCAGAACCATCCAAACCTAACAATTTTATACCATTTCAGAGGCATCTCATCTAAAGATGGTCATAGGTATAACTTCATTTCTTGGAACCATTATTTATTCAGAGTACCCTTGCATTTTTGAAATAAAGAAATAGGACATTTCTGTTAACTAGAATGAGAAGAAGGTACTTTTCTATTTAACAGTTATTCTTCCACATTTGAAGGTGATATCAATGGCAGGGAGATTTTATCAGTGTGGCTCCTAAAACCTAAAAACATTCAGTGTACTTGAGGTTGTCCCTGAAAGAACTTCTCAACTGATAAGTTGAGAAGTAAACTGGCTGTGATATGGGTATTTTCTGTCCCAACAGTATTTTCATCTGGATTAGAGAGATAATGGAGGTTTAAGTGTGGGTTCTTCTGCAGCTTTTCCTATTTCTAATGCAGAAACTGGTCTCACTGAACCAAGAACCAAGTGTCCAAGTCAATTCAAAATTTTAATTCCTCATTATCAACATTAAATATAAGAAAGGAAAAAACAACTCAAAAAGTTGACTTCTAAAAATACTGTATGCTCTAATCTGAGCATTTGGTCATTAACATTTAAAACATAACCAGACTAATGACCCTTCAATTGTAATTTTATTTAGTCTGTATTTTAGAATTAGTCACTTTTATTTTTATGTTTCAGGATGGAATGGCAGTTGATATTGGGATGGAAGATATGAGGCTTTTGCATCTAGTTCTAATTTGTTTCAACTTAGTGAGTGCCCAGATTTCTGGTTAAGGTCATAATAGAATTTCATAAACTTCAATAAAAATGTATCTTCTCATTGGCATCAAATATTGCATTTTCTTCTGGCCTAGGCCTCCTCAGAGAATCCAATATTTTTTAATCCAATATGTTATTTTAGGATTTCATGTATCAGTAAAAAGTTGGGTAATCTTGCCTAGGTACATTCCTTGAAATCTTCTATGAAATTCCTCATTTCAGCATAATAAATTGCATTATTCTTTCAGAGTTTCTCATTTGTTTTTAATAAGAGCCTCAAATATTTCTTAGCTGCTTCTTCCTAAGCATATATTATAAAAGGAAGTTTCCATATTCCTGGCAAGTTTGATTTTTGAATCCAACAAAACCAACCTCATTGAAATCTGGAGGTGGTTTCAGTGAGCCCTGCATCAAAAATCAGTCAATCAATCAGTCATATTTATTGAGATGTACTATGTGCAGTGCACTGTATGATTTTCAAAATATCCTTGCAAAATAGACGTAAATACTATTTTTTATAATCAAATGATGACATCCAGAAAAGTATGCCATAAAATTCAGAAAATGGATACTAGAAATGTTATGTGAAACTCATAAATCATTCTAAATACTCAAACTAGCTCTGTGGGAGTAAAACAAGCTACAGCTTGTTTAAGAAGAAGATTGAGTTGGAATGGAGGAAGCAGGGGAGGCCTTCATGATGGAACTGCACATTCCTTTAAAATCACATGTCATTTAGAATGAGAGGGGGTCCATATGAGAGTTACTACACTTTCAAACCAGGCCTCAAGGAACACGTGTTCTAATCCTGGGTTTGCCACCTGCCTGTTTCATGACCTTGGCAAGACACTTAGTTTCTCCTGGCCTCTGTTTCCTCATCAGGGAAAAGGGGGTTAAACAACTGACCTCCCTTTCACCTAGCCTGAGTCCCACGTGGGTCAGGGAATTTTCAGTGCTTAGCATTCAACAAACACTTCCTGATGTCAGTCATTCAGGCAGTCAGTGGGTCAGTCAGTGAGTCAATCTGTCAGCAGTCAGTGAGTCAGTTGTTCTCGATCCATTTCAAATCCTAATTAGAGCCTATATGCTCCAAGATTGTCCCCCTAGCTCCCTCAAACAAGAAACCACTTGGATGAAACAAGCCTCCTTCCCAAACAGCTTAATGAATTCTTCCCTGAAGCCTACCTACTTTGAATCAATGAATCAATTAATAAATGGTATTTATTGAGCACTTACTATATGAAGATCACTGTCCTCAGTGTCCTGAGTACAATACAGCAGAATTAGCAGACACACTCCCTGCCCATAACAAGCTTAAAGTCTAGAGACAAGAAAACTTTAATGAAAACAAATAAACAAGGTACAAAAGGAGTGTGCAGTCTTACTAGGGGCTAGGTTGCATTTGAGCCAGATACGTTTTCTGGAGTGTGAAAATGGACACACGAGAAGCATTAGAGCAGTCGTGGATGTCACAACCACTTACTGTCCCAGAGACTGGACTGTGGAGCGTGTCTGAAACAAGTGCCTATTCCTTTGATATTCATGTGCAAGCTATTCCACAAAGAATTCAGAGGTTTTGTGCTAAATCTATGGTTTCCAATCAAAATCCACAGAAGTAAAAATCTCAGCGGGGCTCCTGAGATGTGCAATATTTTCTATGTTTCAGTCCATACTTGTAGAAATTCAAGTGGTGATCGCTGATGGAATCTTAATCACAGAATGTATTTTATTCTCCTTCATATTAGTCTTTAGTAACTACACAGATAAAATACATTAATAAGTTAGCATATTTGGGCTCTGAAGTCAACTGCTTCTAATTCTTGTTGGATAACAACACTTCCGACTGAGGGATGTTTTCCTTTTCACGGATTTTTTTCCCATAGCCATCTGTAAAATAATCATTTAAAGACTCCAAAATATGCTATCTTTAGGCCAGAATTATTTTCATGTTCTTGTTATTATAATTCCCTATTTATATTGATCTGAGGGATAGTTCGGTGCTTCCACAAATGAGCAAATCAAAAACTCTTCTTTGAACAACAATATTTATACTCTCAGTTAGTAATTACTTGACTAGCCATTCCTACATTCCTAACTCTGTTTTTCCAAAAGCATTCCCTGCATTCTTAGCACTAAAGAGTGCCGAAACTGAGAAGATACTTCGTCAGGTGAAAACATTCAATTTTCAGTTCTATAAATTGGAATTCTCCGTTTCACTCTAACTTGACAGAACTATATATAAGTTGTTGAAAGAAATACTGTTAGTATGTAATAAGTACAGCATAAAATGTCACAGTACTTGTTTCTAGCCATATGGAATAAGTGTTTTCAGCAAACTGAGAATATCAGGGCCACATCAGATAGAAAAGATTATGTTTAGCTTTTCTAATGATATGGAGTAGCCAATTGTACATTTAGTTGGTGAAGTGTTCTGAGTTGGCGGAGTTGGGCTTTCTCCGTGGTTTGCCAGCGGGGCGGTGAGCAGCCCGGTCTGGCCGCAAGAGCACAGGACCAGAAGTCCCGAGACCCGGCTACTGTCCTGCTGTGGGACCTTGGGCAAGTCGCTGCAGATTCCTAATCTGTAAAATGGAACAAGATTTCTCTCCCTCTCCCCCTCCTCCCCCTCTCCACCCCCCCCCCCGCCTTACCTCCTTCCCGTCCCCACAGCACCTGTATATATGTTTGTACGGATTCATTACTCTATTTATTTTACATGTACATATTCTATTTTATTTTGCTAATATGTTTTGTTTCGTTCTCTGTCTCCCCCTTCTAGACTGTGAGCCCACTGTTGGGTAGGGACCGTCTCTCTATGTTGCCAACTTGGACTTCCCAAGGGCTTAGTCCAGTGCTCTGCACACAGTAAGCGCTCAATCAATATGATTGAATGAGTGAATAATTATTTTACTTGTACATATTTATTCTATTTATTTTATTTGGTTAATGTGTTTGGTTTTGTTGCCTGT
This sequence comes from Tachyglossus aculeatus, assembly GCF_015852505.1. Classification (NCBI taxonomy): domain Eukaryota; kingdom Metazoa; phylum Chordata; class Mammalia; order Monotremata; family Tachyglossidae; genus Tachyglossus; species Tachyglossus aculeatus. The sequence goes on from NC_052072.1 coordinate 61,032,629, forward strand.
CTCCGCCTTCTAGACTTTGGGCCCACTGTTGGGTAGGGACCGTCTCTATAGGTTGCCAACCTGGACTTCCCAAGCGCTTAGTTCTGTGCTCTGCGCACAGTAAGCGCTAAATAAATAATAATAATAATAGTAATAATGATGGCATTTGTTAAGCGCTTACTATTGCAAAGCACTGTTCTAAGCGCTGGGGGGATACAATGTGATCAAGTTGTCCCACGGGGGGCTCACCGTCTTAATCCCCATTTTTACAGATGAGGTAACTGAGGCTCAGAGAAGTTAAGTGACTTGCCCAAGGTCACACAGCAGACATGTGGTGGATCCGGGATTTGAACCCATGACCTCTGACTCCAAAGCCCGTGCTCTTTCCACTGAGCCACACTGATTGATTGATTGATATTCTATTTATTTTATTTTGTTAATATGTTTTGTTTTGTTCTCTGTCTCCTCCTTCTAGACTGTGAGCCCACTGTTGGGTAGGGACCATCTCTAGATGTTGCCGACCTGTACTTCCCAAGCGCTTAGTACAGTGCTCTGCACACAGTAAGCGCTCAATAAATACGATTGATTGATTACTATGTATAACAGGTGAAATATTTTTAGATATGAATTTTGTAAAGGTTCTAGGGATGATATTTGTTCTCTATTTTCATTTATACAATTCCATGCGGTCCTGGAAAAGTCCCATGTCCTTCAGCCTTTAAAGAAGATGGGGTAATTTTCTCAGATTTGATCTCATTCGAAGGTCTCCAGACATTAACCGTTTGCAGTATCTCTAAGTTTAGGCTGTGAACCTATGCAGGCTTGCACAAGCCAAATTTTAAAGCTCCTTTTACGAAGTGTATTAATCGAGGTTGTGCTATTTTCCACAGTGAAGATTTTAAAATGAATTTGAGAAAAGAAAATCAACTATCCATTGTAGATGGAAGGTAGTATAGACCTATTCATACTCAAAGTTTTACAGGATATGAAAGCCATTCTGATGGTGTTTAAAGATGTATGTTGAGTGGCCTGGATTTTTTGTTTTGAAAATGAACCGCTGTATAAAGGCAAAATAACAGAAAAGGTGGGATTATTGAACATTCTTTAAGGACTGAAAAATGCATAATTTTCCAAGAAAACTGAACTATAATTTTCCTGTATTTTCCTGGGTATGGAGAAAAATGATAGTCCCAGTTGAAAAATAAATTATATAACTTTCAAAGTCCATGTTAATGGGATGTCTCATTGTATTTAGATTTTAGCAAATAAGTGAGACCTAATTGTATTCAAGATTTTTACAAGTAAATTTGTAAGCAATGTATCCTTGTGGAAAGAGATTAAGTAGTTTGGGATTAAGAGGACCTGGACTCTAATTTCAACTTCACTGTTTGCCTGCTGTGCTATCTTGGGAATGTCAGTTGACTTCTCTTTGCTTCAGTTTACTCATCAGTAAAATGGGAATTAAATACCTATTCTCTTTCCTATTTAGACTTTGAGCCCCATGAGGGATAAGATCTGTATATGACTTTATTTTGTATTTATTCCAGTGCTTAGTACAGTACAGTGCAACAGACTAAAGACTTAAACATTATTATTATTATCAGCAGCATCATCGTTATCACTATTAAGGGCTTTGTCCCTTCATAATGTAATATTACACTGTATTGTGGAAATAGACTGTACAAAACCCCACAATTCTAAAGTCTATTTTACTTGAGTTTAATTTTTAAAATAACGTATTTCAAATTGTTTCCAGTTCATTGATGGTACCAAATATGATTATTCCATTACATTATATGGATTATTGTGGATTCCTGCTTAAATACACTTTAATGGGAGTAGATATCAGACCAAACTACATAATTTTCTAACCTGCAAATCAAGGATCCAGACTGGGCATTCAATGAAATAAGAAACAAATATAAGAAAAAAACAACAACTAGGGACCTTTGATTAGCTTCAAAGTGAGGAAAACAATTGATACATTCTTCCAAAATTTATTTCCTTATTTGATGATTGATCCATTTGCAGATAGAGCATAGGCCTGGGACTCAGAAGGTCATGGGTTCTAATTCTGGCTCCGCCATTTGTTCACTGTGTGACCGTGGCAAGACACTTAACTTCTCGGGGCCTCAGTTACCTCATCTGTAAAATGAGGATTGAGACTGTGAGCCCCAAGTGGGACAGGGACTGTGTCCAACCCGATTTGCTTTTATCTATTCTAGGGCTTAGTACAGTGCCTGGCACAGAGTAAGTGCTTAACAAATACCACAATTATTATTATTATTAGTGCCTAGATAATTGACCATGCTCCAGTGTTGATACAGAAAACCCCCTGGGATAGTTTCCAAAATCTTGTATCTTGTTTTTATAATATGAGCTCCATCTGGGATACTTACTGTGAAGAATTTGTTCTGTATTTAGAATTTCTCAGAACTCTTCTGGGAATAATTTGGTGCTTCTACAGTGAATGGAAGGTAAAGCAAAGTGTAGATCTTAAAGATTCTTCTATGTCACAGGGGATGGGAAGAAAGAAGAGTGAGAATAGCATAAAATTTAGGCTAACCAAGAACTTTCTATTATGTCTACTTGGAGGAAAATCTTTGTAGCCACAGGAGTTCTGCCTCTGATTTTGGATAATTCTTATGTTACACTGGCTGCTTCTCCAGGTGGCAAACACTGATCCTAAGAAACTTGCTGCTATTACCATTCTGGCATGTCTACAAGATTGGGGATATGAGTAATTTGAGCCTTTAGTTATTTCTTCATGGATAAACCTCTTTAGCCGAATGCACATGTGAGAAGCACCATGTGTGAATCCCTGCATTATGCTCAGATTCCTTGTGGTTATTTCCAACATTGATGCAGACTAGGTTCAGTGTTGAGCCAGGCACTTTGAGAAGTTTCCCCTGAGCTCCAGAGAGGTGGGCCTCCCAGGTTTCTGCCTCCATCACATCCAGAGATGGCCCATCTTGGGGTAGATTAGTGCCAAGATGGAACTCTGCTCTGGAGCAGGAAGAGATGGTGACAATGATGGAAACCCCCATCAGACAGATTGGCAAGTGTTGCACAGCTCTAAGTAAGGAAAGACTTGAGTCAGTGAGGGTGGGACATTTCTGCTGCTGCTGTTTACCTTCTTTTGCACCTGAGTAGCCCTGCCTCCCTGTGGGATTATAATTATCATTGTCATCATCATTTATTCATTCAATCGTATTTATCGAGCACTTACTGTATGCAGAGCACTGTACTAAGTGCTTGGGAAGTACAAGTTGGTAACATATAGAGATGGGCCCTACCCAATAGTGGGCTCACAGTCTAGAAGGGGGAGACAGACAACAAAACAACACATATTAACAAAATAAAATAAATAGAATAGTAATTAAGTACAAGTAAAATAGAGTAATAAATCTGTACAAACATATATACAGGTGCTGTGGGGAGGAGAAGGAGGTAGGGCGGGGGGATGGGGAGAGGAAGGAGGGGGCTCAGTCTGGGAAGGCCTCCTGGAGGAGGTGAGCTCTCAGTAGGGCTTTGAAGGGAGGAAGAGAGCTAGCTTGGCAGATGTGCGGAGGGAGGGCATTCCAGGCCAGGGGGATGATGTGGGCTGGGGGTCGATGGCGCGACAGGAGAAAACAAGGCACAGTGAGGAGGTTAGTGGCAGAGGAGCGGAGGGTGCGGGCTGGGCTGTAGAAGGAAAGAAGGGAGGTGAGGTAGGAGGGGGCGAGGTGATGGACAGCCTTGAAGCCGAGAGTGAGGAGTTTTTACCTGATGTGTAGGTTGATTGGTAGCCACTGGAGATTTTTGAGAAAGGGAGTAACACGCCCAGAGCGTTTCTGCACATAGATGATCCGGGCAGCAGCGTGAAGTATAGATTGAAGTGGGGAGAGACAGGAGGATGGGAGATCAGAGAGGAGACTGATCATCATCATTATTACATTTGTTAAGCACTTACTAGGTATTGAGCACTGCTGTAAGTACTGGGGTAGTTACAAGTTAATCAGGTCGGTTACAGTACCTGCCCCACATCTAAGTAGGAGTCAGTCAGTTGTATTTATTGAGCATTTACTGTGTGTAGAGCTCCCTAGTAAGCACTTGGGAGAGTACAATATAAAAATGAACAGAAATGCTCCCTGACCACAGTGAGATTACATTCTAGAGGGGGGGACTGACATTAATATAAATGAATAAATTAGAGATACAAATGCACATTTTACAGAAGACGAAATTGAGGAAGAGAGAAGTTGTGACTTGCCTAAGGTCACACATTAGGCAACTGGAAGAGCTGTGATTAGAACCCAGGTCCTCTGACTCTCCAGCCCATTCTCTTTCCACTAGGCCATGCTGGTTCATTCATTCAGTCATATTTATTGAGCACTTATGGTGTGCAGAACACTGTGCTAAGCGCTTGGGAAGTACAATTCAGCAACAGAGACAACCCCTACCCAACAATGGGCTCACAGTCTAGAAGTTGTGGGCTGAGGTAGTGTATTGTGGGCAGGAATGTGTCTGTTGTTATATTGTACTCTCCCAAGTGCTTAGTACAGCACTTTGCACATGGTAAACCAAATGGAGTACAACTGAATGGATGAATGAATGAAGCTACTTTGGAGACCATCACCTTCTTTTCCAGCAACTCAGGGTCACAGCTGACCAAAGATGAACTATCCCACTTGCCCTCTTCCCTTTCTCCTTTCCCACACTAGGCTATCCCATCTTTCACCTCTGTCCTTAGTGGGAGATGCAGAAACCTGAATTTCTGGTGTTTATTCGGAAGGAGCACAGAAAAGGTCCAGTAGGATCCTTGAGCATCAATCAATAGTATTTACTGAACACCTATTATGGACAAGAGCACTGTGCTAAGAGGTTGGCGTATGCAATGCATTAGATCCCTGTCCTCAAGGAGCTGGCAGTCTAGTGACCCTATCTACATTCCCTTTTTTTCTTCAAACCATGCTTTGTGAAAGACTGACTCTCCACTGGCCACCTCAGCACAGGGCAGGTGATGTCAATGCTCAGTACAGCACTCTGCGCACGTCAAGGACTCAATAAATATCAATGATTGATGACCTCCAGGTATAGACTCAAAACGAAGACCTTTTGGGCCTGAAAAAGCAAACCATCTCACAGTCCAAAGAAGAGTTGTGGAAAGGGAGGGAAGTGGTAATCATTCTTACCAATAATGTATAGCGGTTCCTGCGAACCAGCCTTGTAGATGAAAATACTTCATCATACTCCTGTGCTTCCGCTTATAAAGAAACCACATTTTTTTCCAAATCAATGATAAAAAGCCAGCAACTGACAAGTTCTATTGAAAGGATGATTTATCTAAACTTAGAAAACAGGTCTTATGTGGAGGAGTTGGACTTTTGGACTCTGAATCCATATATCCTTGTCAGGCAAAACAGGTACGGCTTTTCTCTTCAAAGACCCAACAGCTATCATTGCCGGAAGGTTTATTAATAAATATCCTGTCAATTCAGGAGATCTGGTTCATAAATGAGAAGATGAATGTCTGAGAATGTACTGGAGTGTAGTCTTGCTGGATGCCAAATTTTCATCCTAGGAAGGAAAAGTATTTCTCAATGGTACGATTCAAGGTTTTTCACTCCTGCTTCCTCTGTATCCAAATATGAATGTGTTAACTGCATCTCTAGTCAGGACTGTGTGAAGTTCATGTCATGCCTGGATTCTTCTGAGAGTGGATAATTCACTGTAAATTAAATAATTAATTGATCTATGACATTTAGTGCTTACTCTGCAAAAGGACAATCCATAATTATCTGAGAAGCAGCGTGGCTCAGTGGAAAGAGCAGGGCTTGGGAGTCAGAGGTCATGGGTTCAAATTCTGGCCCTGCCAATTGTCAGCTGTGTGACTTTGGGTAAGTCACTTAACTTCTCTATGCCTCAGTTACCTCGTCTGTAAAATGGGGATTAAGACTGTGAGCCCCCCATGGGACAACCTGATCACCTTGTATCCTCCCCAGCACTTAGAACAGTGCTTTGCACATAGTAAGCGCTTAACAAATCGCATTATTACCCCCTGCCCACATCATTACCCGGGCCTGGAATGCCCTCCCTCTGCACATCCGCCAAGCTAGCTCTCTTCCTCCCTTCAAAGCCCTACTGAGAGCTCACCTCCTCCAGGATGCCTTCCCAGACTGAGCCCCCTCCTTCCTCTTCCCCTCCTCCCCCTCCCCACCCTCCCGCCTTACCTCCTTCCCCTCCCCATAGCACCTGTATATATGTATAGAAGTTTGTACATATGTATTACTCTACTTTATTTGTACATATTCTATTTACTTTATTTTGTTAATATGTTTTGTTGTTCTCTGTCTCCCCCTTCTAGACTGCGAGCCCACTGTTGGGTAGGGACCATCTCTATATGTTGCCAACTTGTACTTCCCAAGTGCTTAGTACAGTGCTCTGCACATAGTAAGCACTCAATAAATACGATTGATTGAATGAACGAATGAAATGTTTGCCCACAAGTGCAAGGAACATGGGGAATGTGAAGAATTGGAAGTCTTAGCTTCTACCGGAGGATGATCCATGATCATCAGCAAGGCTTCCAGAAATTCAAGGGCCTTGGGGAATAAAGACTTGAAGATCTAGGTTCTGCATCACATAATTGGAACATAATTGGAATAACTGGAACTTGGTGGTGTAGTTTGCAAGTCTGGAGGGAAGGCCAAGCTGGGAGACATTGGTTGTTGGAGAAGCAGCATGGCTTAATTGAAGGAGCATGGCCCTGGGAGTCAGAAGATCTGGCTTCTAAACCCGGCACTGACAATTGCTTGCTGTGTGACCTTGGGCAAGCCACTTAACTTCTCTCTGCCTCAGTTCTCTTGTTCTCCCTCCTATTTAGACTGTGAGCCCCATGCAGGACAGGGACTGTGTTCAAACTAATTAACTGGTATCAACCCCAGTATTTTGAACAAGTGTTTGACACATAGTAAGCGCTTAACAAATACTATGAAAATAAAAACCAACAGGGAAAAAGAGAAGGACCATCAAAGGAATCTGCCGATGATCAGAGGCTTGAGATCGATCAATCAATAAGTCATATATATTGAGCACTTACTGTGTACTAAACTAGGCACTTGGGGAAGTACAATACAACAAAGTTGGTAGATCCACTCTCTGCCCCACAAGAAGCTTACAGTCTAGATTAAAAGACTTCCTCTGATTTATGGGTCAGTGGAGATTGCAGTCGACTTGAGTGCAGAAACCATGCCCTTTATTCAGATACGTACTTCAGAGTGCTTAGTACAGTGCCTGTGTACAGCTGCTAATCAAGAGTGGTTGGTAATTAAGTGCTGAAGAGATTAAAGAGGAGATCCAGGTAGGTACTTCATCTTTGTTTCCCCTTCTGGCATTAGGAGAAAATTCAACTAGTAACATTTATCCAAATGAAGGCCCATTTGAGATTGAATATTATAAAACCAAATTGCTCAGGGAAGGGGATTAGATGCTGCTATCACATACCCTGCAGCCCCTTTCTTCATTCTTCCTCCACTTCCTCCATTATCATGATCATCACCACCATCATCATATATTTTCACTGAGCACCTAATACATTTTATTAGAAAATTACATCCCGTATTTACGGGACATAATGGAGAAGACATGGTCTCTGCCCTTTTGGAGCTTATGATTTCATGGGGAGTGTTAGCACACTGGGGACGTTACAAAGACATTATTAATCAACAATTTGTATACTGATTGTACTTACTCTGAAAAGAGCACTGCATTAAGCAACTGGGAAAAAATATACTAAAGTTAGTAAACATGATCCCTGATCTTAGCTGGGAGGACAGACACTAAAATACAGCAGGAGTCCCAGGAGGCCAAGCCCAACCTGCTGAAGGATGCCAACCTTTGCTCCCACCTATTCTTTTGCCCAGCCCACACACTCCACTCCTCTGCCACTTAACCTCTTCACTGTGCTTCGTTCTCACCTCTCCCACCATCTACCTTGGTCCACGTCCTACCTCTGGAGTGGAATGCCCTCCCTCCTCACATCCGCCAAACTAGCTCTCTTCCCCTCTTCAAAGCCCTACTGAGAGCTCACCTCATCTGAGAGGCCTTCTCAGACTGAGCCCCCCTTTCCTCTGCTCTTCCTCCCCTCCCCATCACCCCTACTCCCTCCTTCTGCTCTACCCCCTTCCCCTCCCCACAGCATTTGTGTATATTTGTACATACTTATTACTCTATTTTATTAATGATATATATATCTATAATCCTATATATGTATTTTGATGCTATTGATGCCTATTTCTTTTGTTGTCTGTCTCCCCCTTCTAGACTGTGAGCCCGTTGTTGGGTAGGGATTGTCTCTATTCATTATTGAATTGTACTTTCCAAGTGTTTAGTACAGTGCTCTGCACACAGTAAGTGCTCAATAAATACAATTGAATAAATGAATGAATAAAGCACTTGTAGGAGGAAGCAGTAGGGTATAAAGAGATTGGCATAAGTGCAATTGGGTGGTGTGAGACAGAGTGTTTGGATGATGAGGTAGTGAGGAAATTGTGTCTGGGGACAGGGAATTGGGTGTATAAGATGAGAGATTGATCAGGTAAAGCTTACTGGAGGAGATGTGAACAATGGTCTGTAGGACTTGAAGTGGGAGAGAGTTTTAGACAGAAAAGATCAGAGATCTCTCTCCATTTCTCTCTCCTCTCCTCTCTCGCTCTCTCTTTCTCTGTTTCCTCCTATTTCTCTCATTCTCTTTCTTCCCTTCTCTTTCCATCTCTTTTTCTCTAACCATAATGCATTTTTGGTTTGAAGCCCTTCAGTTCATAAGGCTTTACCACCCCTGCATTAGCCCTTTGGACTTGTCACAACTTCCAAATCGGCACCTTGGCTTCATGCTCTTCCCGGCTTTTCTGGTCAAGGAGGGCAGCCCATATCTTGCAGCTGTCCAAAACAGCTCATTAGTGCTGCTTGGAAGCCCACTTGCATATCACATCTCTTGACTATTTTGGGGTGAGGAGTGGCAGTTTTGGTGTTAAATGTAGTGTCTTCAAATGTTTGTGACTCCATCCAACATAAGATCATGCCTTTTATACTGTTGGTTCATAAACTGGGATGCATTACACTACTTTTAAATAGATCCACTTTTAATTTGGAAGCATTTCTCACAGTAAATTTATCTACTCATAACTACTTTAGTCGATTTTAGAGTCATTGTTATTTCCCTCATGTAGAATGAGTTCTAAATACACAAGAGAACGAATAGATGCGAGATTAGTTTTATCCATTTAGGCTGATTAATAAACCAGTATAGTGTATGTTCCAAATTACAAAAACTATAGCTATGGTAATTATTAAGACTTAATTGGTAAATTGCAGTATTTTTTGCCCTCAGTACACTTTTGGCCTTACTTTATGCTTAGTAGAAGTTGAAAATGAGAATTAAAAATTAAATGATTTGAAATAACTGCCTAGAACACAGTATGTGCTACTCTAGTAAGAACATTTGTATGGTAGCTTTTATACTGGCTTCAGAATTCCATTAGAACACTTTTTTCTAGAATCATAGCCCAGATCTTATGATGTTGAAAAAAAAACACTGTATTGTTACAATGCATTTATGACTTCAATTATCAATTGCTGCCAAATTTAGGAATGTGGCAAGAATGTAAACTTGTATGCATATGCCAGTTTTGTCATATTTAGCCAAAAGAAAAATACACAATATAAATCATCTTATTTCCCTTTTCACTTGACCGTCAACATATCAAAGAGGAATGCAAAATAGGACAGGATTCTGTTAGTCAAACAATCGATCAGTGACATTTGTTGAGCACTTACCGTGTGCAGAGCAGTGTACTAAGAGCTTGGGAGAGTACAATACAACAGATTTGGTAGACATGTTCCATTAGGAAAGAAGTGGAATGATTTGAACTGAAGCATAATAATTGTCAAATAAAAGTCACATAATAATAATAGTATTTGTTAAGCACTTACTATGTGCAAAGCACTGTTCTAAGCACTGGGGGATACAAGGTGATCAGGTTGTACCAGTGGGGCTCATAGTCTTAATTCCCATTTTACAGATGAGGTAACTGAGGCACAGAGAAGTTAAGTGACTTGCCCACAGTCACACAGCCGATAAGTGGCAAAGCTGGTATTAGAACCCATGACTTCTGACTCCCAAGCCCGTGCTCTTTCTGCTGAGCCATGCTGTTTCTCTCCTTCACAAGCATGAATATGTTTGCTGATGACAACACCTTCAGCATCCTAACACAAGTGACTTGTCTGAGTCACTGTTCATTTCATTTTAAGAGAATAATAATAATAATAATAATAATAATAATAATAATAGTATTTGTTAAGCACTTACTATGGCGCGAAGCACTGTTCTAAGAGCTGGGGGGGATATGAGGTGATCATGTTGTCCCACCTGGGGCTTACAGTCTTAATCTCCATTTTACAGATGAGGTAATTGAGGCACAGAGAAGTGAAGTGATGCCCAAAGTCACACAGCTGACAATTGGTAGAGCAGAATTTGAACCCATGACTTCTGATTCCAAAGCCCATTCTCTTTTCACTGAGCCGCACTGAGAAGTAGCATGGCCTAGTGGATAGAGCATGAGCCTAGGAGTCAGAAAGACCTGGGTTCTAATCTTGGCTCTTCCACTTGTACACTGGTTGACTTTGGACACGTCACAACTTCTCTCTGCCTCAGGTCCCTCATCTCTAAAATGGGGATAGAGACTGTGAGCCCCCTGTGGGACAGGGTCTGTATCCAATCGAATTATTTTGTATCTACCCCGGTGTTTAGAACAGTGCCTGGCACTTAACTACCATAATTAATATTATTAATTTCATATTTTCTTGAATAAAAGTTTATTTCTTGAATAAAAGCCCCAAATAAAATCAAAGTGGAAATCAGTCTGGTTGATGGCAAATACAGGGAACGGGTACAAGAAGAGAAGCATTTATATTTTGAAAATTTCCAAAACATTTACTATAATTCATGAGAGCTATTTAAGAGTAGGGATCATGTCTGCTTACTCTATTTTACTTTCCCATTCAATTGATCAATCAATTAATCATATTTATTAAACACTTACTGGTCAGGATATTGCACTAAGTGCTTGGGAGAGTACAATGTAACAGAGCTGATAGGCTCTGCCAATTGTTAGCTGTGTGACTTTGGGCAAGTCACTTAACTTCTCTTTGTCTCAGTTCCCCCATCTGTAATATGGAGATTAAGACTGTGACCCCACGTGGGACAACCTGATCACCTTGTCTCCCCCAGTGCTTAGAACAGTGCTTTCACATAGTAAGTGCTTAACAAATACCATCATTATTATTATTATTATAGATACTTTCCTTATCCACAGTGAGTTTACAGTCTAGAGGGTGTGACAGACATTGATGTAAATGAATTATGAATATGTACATAAATGCTGTGAGGCTGAGGGAGGGGAGAATAAAGGGTGCAAACCCATTAATAAAGTGCTCTGCACACAGTAAGTGCTTGATAAATATGACATTTATTGATGGAATTCAAGTGTTCAAAGTCTGTCTATCTAACTGGGGGACTAGCTAAGAGACCATGGTTCTAATCCCAGTTCTGCCATTGGTCTGCTATCTGACCTTGAATAAGTCACAACCACTTTGTGTTTCAATTTTCATAAAATAGGGCTAAGTTACATGTTTCTCCTACCTCTTAGACTGTGTGCCCCATGTGGGAAGGGAACTGTGTCTAATTTTGCTATCTTGTTCCTGCTCCAATGCTCAGCAAAGTTCTTTGGCACCAAGAAAGCACTAATTAATACAATTATTATTGTTTGAAATGCCATCTGTTATCATTCATAATTTTCATGCTCCTCAGTGTTACCTTCAGTTCTAAATTTATGGTGGATGATTTTCTACAACAAGAAACATTTTTTCATTTCTATTCCTTTTCTACTTTTTCTTTTGGTCCCTTTGAATTTATGCACTGTTTAAACTGACTACTTTGTTGTTGCTTCAAGTGTGCTAGTTCATTCATTCAATCATATTTATTGAGCGCTTACTGTGTACAGAGCACTGTACTAAGTGCTTGGGCAGTACAAGTTGGCAACAAACAGACACGGTCCCTACTCAACAACAGGCTCACAGTTTAGTTCAATCAGAAAGGCTCTCAAGAATAGACCAGATATGATATCTATGCCAATTCATTGATCAAAGTAAACTCCACTGTGAAGGAATATAAGCTGGCATAATTACAGAGTCTATTTTGGATGCAATTTGATTTGTATATGATTTCATTGGTAAATCGAGTCTTCTAACAAGTCTGTTTTATTGGCGACATATATGGTGATCCAGTAATAAATGAACTACCAGGTGAAATGCCTATTTAATTGTGTTTCCCACATTGCACCCATCCACACCTCTTCACTCAAGTGGAAAAGATTTTTAAGTGAAATAGAAATGCTATCTCAAATTTGAGTCAGGGGTCCCAACAGTAGATATCAGGTCTGTTTATAAGCATCATTCACCTTGCCTTATTAATCTTTCAAATTAGTTTCTAGCTTTGATTAAATGATGGCTTAGTTATCCACATTTATCAAGTGCATAATGCTCTACCCTGACCTTGAATTGCCAATGGCTATTACAGAACAAAATGAAAGCAGTGAATTAAAGAATGCCTGCAGTTCTAAATGACAGGAGCAGAAAAAAATCTATGCATGCAAAATAATTAGAGGCGCATATTAGTAAGAAGGATACTCGGCAGGCCATTGCCAAGAACAATACACATATCAGTAGTGGTATTCTTTAAGGCTCCACATTTTCGCAACAATGCTGTTCATCACAGGTTTCACTATCTGTAAATAATGTTTGTGTTACCTTTAGTCTTCTGTGAGCTACTTGAGAGCTGGGAACATATGTCTTGTTACCACTGTACTCCCCCAAATTCTTAATTTAGCATCTAGCATTCAATAGAAGGCACTCAATAAATACCTCTGCCTGGTTTTGCCTCACTCCCTCCAGCTTCATATCCACCATTCTCCCCTTCTTCAAAGACTTACTGAAATGTCATCTCCTCCAGGAAGCTTTCCCTGACTAAAATCTTTGCTCTCCCCACCCCTCGACTTTAAGCCTGTAGGCAAGGAGCGTGTCTACTAACTCTGTTGTGTTGTATTCTCCCAAGCACTTAATAATAATGATGGCATTTATTAAGTGCTTACTATGTGCAGAGCACTGTTCTAAGTGCTGGGGAGGTTACAAGCTGATGAGGTTGTCCCACAGGGGGCTCACAGTCTTAATCCCTATTTTACAGATGAGGTAACTGAGGCACGGAGAAGTTAAGTGAATTGCCCGAAGTCACACAGCTGACAATTGGTGGAGTAGGATTTGAAACCATGACCTCTGACTCCAAAGCCCGTGCTCTTTCCACTGAGCCACACTGCTTCTCTAATACAGCTTAGAGAAGCTGCTTGCTTAATACAATGCTCTGGACACAGGAGGCACTCAATAAATACCACTGGTTGATTATTTCCCTCTCTACTGTGTCGTCCATGTGATTAGTCCTACACTGTAAAGCATTTGGGTACTTCTCCTGTATTCCCACAGCACATATGTACATAAACTTATAATTTGTTGCTTCCCCTAAATGTAATGTATTTTACTTGTAAGATTGTAAGCTCCTTGTGAACAAGGTTCATCATGTCTATTTGTTCTATTATTGTCCTCTTCCAAACACTTTAGGACAATGCCTGACACATAGTAAGCACTTCATGGATTTCATTCATTCATTCAATCGTATTTATTGAGCGGTTACCTTGTGCAGAGCACTGTACTGCTAAGCGCTTGGGAAGTACAAGTTGGCAACATATAGAGACGGTCCCTACCCAACAGTGGGCTCACAGTCTAGAAGGGGGAGACAGAGAACAAAACAAAGCATATTAACAAAATAAAATAAATAGAATAAATAAATAGAGTAATAAATACGTACAAACATATATACCTATATACAGGTGCTAATGGGGAGGGGAAGGAGGTAAGGCGGGAGAGAAGGAGGGTGCTCAGTCTGGGAAGGCCTTCTGGAGGAGGTGAGCTCTCAGTAGCCAGAGGTGGTCGAGTTAGTGGAAAGGGCACACGGGCTTCGGAGTCAGAGGTCATGGGTTCTAATACCAGCTCTGCCACTTGTCAGCTGTGTGACTTTGGGCAAGTCACAACTTCTCTGTGTCCCAGCTACCTCATTTGTAAAATGGGGACTAAGACTGTGAGCCCCATGTGGGACAACCTGGTTACCTTGTTTCTCTCCCAGTGCTTAGAACAGTGCTCAGCACATAGTAAGCGCTTAACAAATGTCATCATTACTCCAGCACTTAGAACAGTGCTCAGCACATAGTAAATGCTTAACAAATGCCATCATTATTATTATTATCATATACCATAGCAAATAAAAAAAAGACCCATCAACTATGCTCATTTGGTGACCCTCCCTGGGTTTGGATGAAGCAGGTAGAGTCTGGAACATTTTAGATAGCTTCTTCATCTTCGTAAGCAAGGAATGAGCAGTATCGTTTGTTTTTAATGGTATTTGTAAGTGTTTACTATGTGCCAGGCATTGTTCTAAGAGCTGGAGTAGATGCGAGCTAATTGGGAGATTCACTGTCTATCTCCATTTTACAGATGAGGTAACTGAGGCTCAGATAAATGAAATGATTTGCCCAAGTTCACATAGCAGAAAGTGGCAGAGATGGAATTTGAACCCAGGTCCTTCTGTTCATTCATTCAATTGTATTAATTGAGTATTTAATGTGTGCAGAACATGATACTGAGAGTTTGGGAGAGTATAATATAACAATAAACAGACATCTTCCCTACCAATAATGAATTTACAATCTAGGCCCATCCTCTATCCACTAGACCATGTTGCTTCACTACAGAGTCTTATCAGAGGGTGTGGCAGTTTTTTCAGCAAGAGAGAGACCAATATCCTGGACACCCTGCTCTTATGAGATTTTGCATTAGATCTTCCCACCATCAGTGGTTTGGGCCTTGCAGTGATTATTTCTATGTTTTACTGCCCTGAATTATCTACCCTCTGCTCCCCATTCCCCATACATAAAATGCATATTCATTCATTCATTCAATCGTATTTATTGAGTGCTTACTGTGTGTGCATATGTTCACACACACACACAAGTAGCACAGACTAGAATGTATATACAGATCTCATAGTGGGCTGAACAAATTCCCAGATGCATATACAGAAACACACACTCACAAAATTATAGTCACAAGAATGCAATGTCATCCACAGAGTCACACTCTGACAATTTGGCAATTGTGTATGGAGGCAGATGTATATGTATTAAAAAACCACCCACAGATACATAAATAAACAAACACTTAAGGAGAAATACTCCCAATAACAAATAGAGGAACCACAAACATAAATATTAGTACATATTCAACAGGTGCACGAATATGGAAAACCCATAGCCAGACAACACATTCAGAACTGACTAGAAATGAGCATAAGGAGGAAGCAGCATAGCTTAGTGGAAAGAGTACAGGAGCTGGGAGTCAAATAACCTGGGGTCTAATACTAGCTCTGCTACTTGTGTGCTGTGTGACCTTGGGCAATTTACTTTTACCTCTCTGTGCCTCCATTTCCTCATCTGTAAGATGAGATTAAAATGCCTGCTTGTTCCACCCCATTAAATTGTGAGTCTTATGTGGGACAGGGACTGTTATCTGATCTGACCCAATTATCTAATATTAGCCCCAGTGCTCATCACAATGGTTGGGACAGAGTGAACACTTAACAAATACTACCATTATTATTACATGAACATATGCCCAAGTAAGAGAAGCAGCATGGCTTGGTGGAAAGAGCATGGGCTTGGAAGTAAGAGGACATGGGTTCTAATGCTGGCTCCACCACTTGTCTGCTGTTTGACCTTGGGCAAGCCACTTAACTTCTCTGTGCCTCAGTTACCTCATCTGTAAAATGGGGATTAAGACTGTGAGCTTCACCTGGGACAACCTAATTACCTTATAACTACCCTAGTGCTTAGAACAGTGTTTGGAACATAGCAAGCACTTAACAAATAACATTATTATTATGATAATTATTATTGTTATTTACACAACCAAATAACAGCACACATACACTTATTAAGGCATTCATAGAAAACTCAATGGAGCACATAAAAGTGGAGGAAGGGAATGACAGCTTGATGAATATCTCTTACCGAAGAACCAAATTATTACCATTTATTACCATTATTACCATTACCATTACCATTTAATACCATTTTTTAAAATCAATCACTTACTAGAATCATCATATTTCTCAATAGCTTAGTATAATCATACATGTGGTATTTGTTAACTACTTACTATGGGCCAAGAACAGTTCTAAGTTCTTATAATTATAATAATTAGGCCAAACATAGTCACTGTCCCACTTGGGACTCCCAATCTAAGAGGAAGGGACAATAGGCATTGAATCTCCATCGTAGGGATGAGGAAAACAAAGCACAGAGCAGATAAGTTGAATGACTTGCCCAAGGTCATATAGGAGGCAAGTGGCAGAGCCGGATCAGAACCCACGTCTCCTGACTTCCAGGCCCAATTATGATGCGCCAAGAACAGTATTAAGCACTGGAGTAGGTAAAACATAAGCAGATCTGACACAGTCCCTGTCCCACATGAAGGAACCCATATCTATTCCACCACCCACTATTATTATACATTAGTAGTAGTAGTAGTAATTGTAGTCAGTCAATGAGTTATATTTATTGAGCACTTACTGTGTGCAGAGCACTGTACTAAGTGCTGGGGAGAGTACAGTGCAACAGTAACAGGCAAATTTGCTGCCCACAATGAGTTTACAGTCTAGAGGGGGAGACATTGATGTAAACAGAATTACAGATATGTACATAAATGTTGTGGGGCTGGGAGGGACAGTAACTAACGAGAGCAAGTCAAGGTGGCCCATTTGGGAGTGGGAGAAGAGGAAAGGGAGCCTTAATCAGGGAAGGCCTCGTGGAGGAGATGTGCCTTCAACGAGGCTTTGAAGGTGGGAAGAGTAATTGTCTGTTGGATATGAAGAGGGAGGGCATTCCAGGCCAGAGGCAGTACGTGGGTGAGAGGTCGGTGGCAAGATAGATGAGATCAAGGTGCAGTGAGAAGATTGGCATTAGAGGAGCAAAGTGAGTGGGCTGGTTTGTATTATTATTAGTATCCTCAGCATTATTATTAAATTTCACCCAAAGGACAGCAACCATGGCTAAGGAGGACTAATTATTTGGAGAAGATACTGATGCTAGGAAAAGTCCAGGAAAAATGTGAAAGAGGTAGATCAGCAGCTAGATGGATAGAGACCAAAAAAACAAGAACCCTTAGAAAGATTGCAGACAGAGGACAGGATGCTCTGGAGAAAGTGTATCCTTGTAGTTGCTATGAATCAGAAATGACTCCCCAGCACTTAATAATAATAATAATAATAATAATAATAAAAGGCAGGTTTGGTTATCGGCAACCAAATAGACACACCCTCCACTAGATTGTAATCTCTTTGTGGACAGGGAATACATCTGTCAATTGTATTATTGTATGTACTCTCCCAAGCACTTAGTACAGTCCTCTACACACAATAAGCATTTAAAAAATACTTTTACTACTATAAGTACCACAACTGCTGGGGAGCAAGTTACCCAGTCTTCCTCAACCCCTTCCTCACTTTCTATTTGGGCCTACCTCACTTCCCATTTCTACTCTTCCTGTGGTTCCCTCCAGCCTCCTGGGGTGGCCAAAACTAGGAAGACAGTTCCAGCCTGGAAGAGGACAAGGACTACATGGAATATCAATCAATCAATCAATCATATTTATTGGGTGCTTACTGTGTGCAGAGCACTACTCTAGGCACTTGGGAGAGTACTATATGTCAGATTTGGTAGATGTCTTCCCAGCTTGCTAAAATCCCCCCATTCTTCTCCATCCAAACTGCTACTGCATTAATTATTGAAGACACACCTCCTCCAAGAGGTCTTCCCAGACGAAGCCCCCACTTACTCTTCTCCCACTCCCTTCTCCATCTCCCTAACTTGCTCCCTTTGTTCTTCCACCCCCAGCCCCAGAGCATTTATGTACATATCTGTAATTTATTTGATTGTATTGATGTCTGTTTCCTCCCCGCCCCCTCAAGACTATAAGCTTAATGTAGGCAGGGGAATATCTCAGTTTACTGTCATATTGTACTTTTCCAAGCACTTAGTACAGTGTTGCACACACAGTAAGCACTCAATAAATACAACTGAATGAATGAATGAAGGAGAAGCATCATGGCCTAGTTGATAGAGCACTGACCTGTGAGTTAGAAAGACCGGGGTTCTAATTCTGGCTCCACCACTTGTCAATTGTATGACCTTGGGCAAATCACTTTTCTTGGCTTCAGTTACCTCATCTGTAAAATGGGGATTAAGACTGTGAACCTCATGTGGGACATGTACTTTGACCAAATTGATTAACTCGTGTCTACCCACGTGCTTAGTAGAGTGTCTGCCACATAGTAAGTGCTTAACAAAGAGCATTTAAATAAAAAAACTTTCACCAACTGGTTCCCAAGAGGGACAAGTCTGTGGATGTGTGCCTAGAGGGACACATCCTTATACACATCCTAGAATCAGCATGGCATAGTGGATAGGGCACAGGCCTGGGAGTCGGGTGGTCTTGGGTTCTAATCCTGGCTCTGCCACTTGCCTGCTATGTGACCTTGGGCAAGTCGCTTCACTTCTCTGGGCCTCAGTTACCTCATCTGTAAAATGGGGACTAAGACTGTGAGCCCCATGTGGGACAACCTGACTATATTGTATCTACCCCAGTGCTTAGAACGGTGCTTGGCACATAGTAAGCACTTAACAAAATACCATTATTATTATAAGGACGCCATCGGCAACTTACAAATTTTCCTCTGAGCCCAGTTGCTCATGGATTGGTAGGACTATTTAGCCTGATCCAGCAAAGTCTTGGCCTTAATTGCCATTAAGCAGTGTTTAAAGGGTTTTGTTAATTTTTTTCCCTTGAAAAATGATCTAGCATCATTCATTCATTCATTCAATCATATTTACTGAGCACTTACTGTGTGCTCAGCACTGAGCACTGTACTAAGTGCTTGGGAATTACGAGTTGGCAACATATAGAGATGGTCCCTACACAACAACGGGCTCACAGTCTAGAAGGGAGAGACAGAGAACAAAACAAAACATGTGGACAGGTGTCAAGTCACCAGAATAAATAAAAATAAAGCTAGAGGCACATCATTAACAAAATAAATAGAATAGTAAATATGTACAAGTAAAATAGAGTAATAAATCTGTACAAACATATATACAGGTGTTGTGGGGAGGGGGAGGAGGTAGGGCAGGGGGGATGGGGAGGAGGAGAAGAAAAAGGGGGCTCAGTCTGGGAAGGACTTCTGGAGGAAGTGAGGTCTCAGTATGGCTTTGAAGGGAGAAAGAGAGCTAGCTTGGCGGATGTGTGGAGGGAAGGCATTCCAGGCCAGGGGGACGATGGTGGGACAGGCGAGAACGAGGTACAGTGAGGAGGTTAGCGGCAGAGGAGTGGCGGGTGCAGGCTGGGCTGTAGAAGGAGAGAAGGGAGGTGAGGTAGGAGGGGGCGAGGTGATGGAGGGCTTTGAAGCCAAGAGTGAGGATCCAACAGGTACATAAAACAACAGAAAACATTTTTTCCCTCCATCTTTAAATAAAAGACCAGCTGAATGGGTGATTTTCCAAAGCCTCTTTGAACCAAAAAAGAAAGCACTTTAATGATATGACACAATCCTGGATAGGCATTAGAAAGGAAACATTCATTTTAACATGATAATTAAACATTCTATGCACCACTAAGAGGATTGGATCGCCCAAACAGGAGTAGAATTCTTATTATGGAACTTCCAGAGATTTGTGATATTCAGTCATGCATAACTAATCCTAAGTGCCTAGCTACAACTAGTTAAATGGCAAAGCTATTTTAGTATTCCACCATCCTAGGTGTCAAATGCTGAGAGACAAGTATTCATGTACACACTACAACACTGGTCATATCCAAGTGGGAAATTAATTGTTTTACTTCAGACAAGGTTTGAATGCCAATTGTCCTTTCCTTCTTTTTCTATGATTAATATTTAGATCAGGAAACTGAGCTTTAAATGTGAAATTTACCCACATATCATCGATGGGACTGTAAATCCGTAACAGAGACCAGGAGACAATTAATCACCTTTTGAACTGAGTCGTGCAGCTAATTGAATGAAAGTTACTGGAGAGACACAAAATAATTAGTTTGCATCTCTTAGGTTGCCAGGATTTGAGGACTGCAATAGGATTTTCTATAACTATATTCCCAACACATGATTAACATGGAAATTGCACGGCAAATCTCCCATTCTGTGTACCTGATAGGCTCAGTTGTTTCTCGTTCAGGGTTTTGTACACCAGAGGGGAAATATTTGGCCTGGAAAGTAGAGGATGGCTTTTTTTTACAAGATGGGTTGTAGGGTCTGCTGGTAATTACAGCTCAGGAAAAGAAGCATAATCACAGCACTAGACAGACTTGACTGTCCATTCAGTTTCAGGCTACCCAGCAAGGAACTCCTTAGATGCTGATACCCCAGGCTCTCAGTGTTCATTGACAGAGAACCCAGGAGAATGTTTTTGCCAAGCAATGAGAGTCCTTTCTGCCTCCAGGCTCAAGTACCTGACCCTTTGTGCAAAGAGAAAATTGAGTTCATAAAATACTCCGTGATAATTTCTCTAACACCTAACCTCAACAACCCTCCAAATCTCTCGGCTACTGGAAAAAAAACCTCATAGTTTCAGGGGAGCATCACAAAGTGTGTTGTTTGTGGCTCTGCTGTTTTCATTTTTGTAGTGATTTGTATTTTCTATGGAACTTGTTAAGTGCTTACTAGGTTCCAGGTGCTGTACTAAGTACTGGGGAAGATACAAGAACTTAGAACAGTGCTTCGCACATAGTAAGTGCTTAACAAATGCCATCATTATTATTATTATACAAATTAATCAGGTTGGACACGGTCCCTGTCCCACACAGGGCTCGCCATTTTAAATGAGGTCCAGAGAAGTTAAGTGACTTGCCTAAGGTCACACAGCGGAAAAATGGCAGAGCTAGGATTAGAAAATCAGGTTCTTCTGACTCCGTCAATGCTCTACCCACTAGATCATGTTGTCTCTCCTGTATTTTGATAGTGGTGTGTTCACTGAGATTGCTATAATGTAGTTGGAAAGAAATCTAATGAATGCTCTTTAAGGGAGAAAGGATTAAATTGATCCTTGGTCTTTATCAGGCTGGTCCAATAAATTTAGGCATACATAAACTAGTTGGTTATGAAATAAAAGAAATGTATTAATTGAACTCAACTGCTCTCAGTATTGGGAGAAGAACCAATTTATTGTAATTGCCGCAATCTATGGTAGCTATAATTGCTAACAGAACAAGCAGGATAATTATATAGGGTCAGTCAATGAGTGTGAAATATTTTTCACTTTTAATTTTTCTAAACACTTTAAACTTTTCTAATGAAATAATTAAAAATACCCCTCCAACAGATTAATCTTTGAAACAAGAACCCGAGGAAATTTTGATATGAAAATAACTTGCCATATAGGGAAAACAGGGTGCCTTGAGTGTCTAAATCATTCACAGAGTAATTTTTATAGCTGCCTTTTGTTTCAGAGATGATGTGCATACAAGACTGTCAGTGAAGACTATGGGACTGACTCTCCCTTTGGCAATTATAACAACTATTATTATTTTTATTATTATAAAATTTGTAAAGTGCTATGTACCAAGTGCTGTACTAAGTGCTGGGGTGGATATAAGGTAATCAACTCAAAGTCCCTGTCCCATGTGAGGTTTACAGTCCAAGTAGGAATATGTGTGTTCACATAAAGATAAATTAGTTGATCAATCAGTGGTATTTATTGAGCACTTGCCAGGTGAAGAACATTGTATTAAGTGCTTGGGAGAGTGTTTATTATTATTATTGTTGTTATTATTATATTTGTTAAGTCCTTCCTGTGTGTTAATCTCCATTCTAAATGCTGGGATTTAGAGTTTATCAGGTTGGCCACACAGTCCCTGTTCCACACAGGGATCATAGTCTAAGTAGGAAGGAGTAGGATTTAAAGCCCATTTTACAGTTGAGGAAACTGAGACAAAGAGAAGTTAGGTGACTTGCCTAAGATCACACAGCAAGCAATTGGTAGAGGCAAGATTAGAACCAAGGTCTTCTGACTTCCAGGCCTGTACTCTTTCCACTAGGCAACACAGCTTCTGGCATAGTACAGTGCCATACAGTTAGTAAACATGATTCTTGCCTTCAAGGAGCTTACAATCTATTGGAGGAGATGGACATTAAAATCAATTATTGATATGGGGTGGGTAGTAATGTTTCAGATGTGAAGGTGGAGGGAGTTCTAGGTGGGAAGAGGAGAGAGAACAAGTGATTGGCAGTGAGACAGTCAAATAGCGAGCCACAATGAGTCGGTTGGTGTTAGAAGACTGAAGTGTGAGGGCTAGGTTGTAGTGGGACAGTAGTGGGGATAGGGAGGAGAGAAGAACTGATCAAGTGCTTCAAAGATCAGTCAATCAATTAATCACATTAATGGAGCACTCACTGTTATTATTATTATGGTACTGATTAAGCACTTACTATGTGCCAAGCACATTTCTAAGAATTGTGCTAGATATAAGTTAATCAGGTTGGACACAGTCCCTATTTTACATGGGGCTCATACTCTTAATCTCCATTTTACAGATGAGGGAACTGAGGCACAGAAAAGTTAAGTGACTTGCCTTAGGTTACACAGCAGACATGGGATGGAGCTGGGATTAGAACCCGGGTCCTTCTTACTCTCAAGTCCATGCTCTATCCATTAGACCACACTGCTGCTATGCGAAGAGCTTGGGAGAGCATAGGATCCTTGCTGCAGGGTTGGGTTGATGCCAAATAAGCTCTCTCTCTCTGTTTTCAAGACCACTTCTTGTCATCTTGGTTTTTGATATGTCTTAACTCAAGGAGAGAAACCCTTCTCCCGTCTACTATCTGCCAGCAGTTCCTGGCTTTGTCATGGTGCTTCAGATTGATAACTGAATTAAAGACAAAATGAATACCAATCAATCAATCAATGGTATTTATTGAGTTCTAAGCCCAGCTTTGCCACTTGTCAGCTGTGACTTTGGGCAAGTCACTTAACTTCTCTGAGCCTCAGTTCCCTCACCTGTAAAATGGGGATGAAGACTGTGAGCCCCACGTGGGACAACCTGATCACCTTGTATCTTCCCCAGTACTTAGAACAGTGCTTTGCACATAGTAAGCACTTAACAAATGCCATCGTTATTAATATTACTACAATACAATAGGATTAGTAGATGCATTCCCTGCCCATGATGAGTTTATAGTCTAGCTTAGAGTTACAGTTCCTCCTACTTGTGTGATCCCCCTTCCTGTTCAAGATGAAGCAGTTTCCGTGGGCACCTTGCTCTCATCCATTTCCCCCTCTCGTCCTGCTTAGCAGTACTATTACTCATCATAGTGATATTTTTTCAGCACTTGCTATGTGCCAAGCACTGTGCCCAGCACTGGGGTAGATGCAAGATAATCAATTTAGATATGGTCCCTGTCCCACATGGGTCTCCCAGACTTATGCAGAGGGAGACAGGCAGGCAGCAGGACTTTGTGGCAAGAGAAAAGGTTTGGAAGTCCGAGGCCACAGGTTCTAATCCTGGCTCCACCATTTGCCTGCTGTATGATCATGGGCAAGTCACTTAACTTTTCTGTTCCTCAGTTAACGCAACTGTAAAATGGGGATGAAGACTGTGAGCCCCATGTGGGACAGTGACTGTGTCCAATCTTGTATTTACCCAAGCTCTTGGAACAGTACTTGGCACAGAGTAAGCAAGCACTTAACAAATACCATAATTATTATTAATCCCACTTTACAGATGAGGTAACTGAGGCACAGAGAAGTTAAATTAGTTGCCCAAGGTCACACAGCAGGAAAGTGGCAGATGCAGGATTAGAAGCCAGATCATCTGACTCCCAGACCCGTGTTCTTTCGATTAGGCCACTGTTATTTTTGGGTTTTATTTTAATGGCATTTATTAAGTGCTGACTATGTGCAAAGCACTGTTCTAAACACTGGGGAGGTTACAAGGTGATCAGGTTGTCCCACGGGGGACTCACAGTCTCAATCCCCATTGTACAGATGAGGTAACTGAGGCCCAGAGAAGTTAAGTGACTTGCCCAAAGTCACACAGCTGACAATTGGCGAAGCTGGGATTTGAACCCATGACCTCTGACTCCAAAGCCCGTGCTCTTTCCACTGAGCCATGCTGCTTCTATGTTGCAGCGAGCATTATTATTTCAGTGCAGTGTGAGCTGCCTGCATTCTAGGAAGACAGTGTTGTCTACAGTTCATAATAATTTAGACACTTAACTCTTTTAGGTCATAGGGTAGTGTCTACAGCATTTCATCTTATCCAGAATGACACCATTATCTACTGATTTGAAAACCATTCAGTGCTTCACACATAGTAAGCACTTAACAAATACCATTATTATTATTATTATTATTATTATTATTATTATTATTAAATGGCAACTGAGTGACCTTAAAATAGATAAGCAAATCTCTAGCACCGTAAATTATGGCCAGGGGTGAAAGAACTGAAAAGAACAGAAACCAGAAACTAAGTATAAAATGGGTCCTCTCACATAGCAGTGAATAATCGTATAATCGCTCTAAGAGGGAAGTGGGAAATAACTCAGATTTCTCTTTGTTTCATTGGACGGGAACTGCTTGTATAAAACTCAATTGCAGGCTCCTGCTCAAAGACTGTCCATATTATTGTACAGACTGGAAGTCAGTCATCCAAACCACACAAGGCCGTTTGACTCTGCCTTTACGAAAGGATGAAAAAAATAAGCCCTGGGGAATGTGTTCATGCTTTCTTTGTAATGACAGAATGCTGACTCTGGCCCAGGAAATGGCAGGATTTGTTAAGTCACATTCTGGCTGTGACTCAACTGCTTCCTGAGAGTTAACTGGGCATATTACCATAATAATTTCCCAAATAGGGAGCTCAGCTTCCCAACTTATTTAACTTGCTACTCAGTGTAAATGGAGAGATCCTGGAACAGAATTGTAATGGGATTTCTAGAAATATTTCAAAAACGTGTTCTTATCCTTTTATGAGCTATGAAACAAGTTTTATTTCAACAAAACATCGCATAAATCAAATCCAAATATTAGTGTATATAACTAATGATGATGATTATTATTATAAGTTCAGTCAGTCAATTGAATTTATTGTGTGCTTACTGTGTGCAGAGCACTGTACTAAGCACTTGAGAGAGAGCAATATAATAATAAGCAGGCACATTTCCTGCCCACCATGAGCCTAGAGTCTAGAGGAAAATCAGTTTGGACAAGGCCCTGGGCCACAGGAGACGTACCATTTATGTGGGACATGTGACACAAAGGACAATGGAAACAAGTTCAACTTCAATCTATCAATGACATTTATTGAGTACTTACTATGCATAGAGCTCTGTAATAGAAAGGGTGGCCTTACCTTTTGGACATTTGTTGTGTGGAGGAGGAATTGCCTTATCTACAAATGACTGATTAGAATTTTTGACCTTAAAAAGGGTGTAAATCTGGTAATATTATTTTCAGTGAATACTTTTGCTTCTTATGAATCTCTTTGTGGAATGTTATTTGATAAGCTTTGCAATTAATCAGGCTGTGGGTTTTCTTTAAAGAAGATGTTAGCTAAGGAAAGAATCACAGTGGCATCTATATGCAGAACACTTTGTCTTATTATAAATTGAAGAGAACAATCAGATGGGGGCATAATTTCATAATGATTAATCAGCTCCAGTAAATTTCTATTGCTTCTACCTGTCACTTATTTGTGTGACCTATTTCTTTTCACGACTTTAATGTTCTAAAAATGTATTTACCTCACTTATGAGACTAAATTTTATGGACACTGTGTTGTTCCTCAGTGGTGTTAGGTTTATTAGGGAATTCTTCACCATCATTATGACATGTACTTGAGTTGCTTTTTCAAACTCTCAATTAATCAGTGGTATTTATTGCCCACCTACTGAGTACAAAACACTGTACTACAGTCTTGGAAGAGTATGCTCTCTAGACTATAACTTCATTGTAGGCAAGGAATGTGTCTTGCTCTAGACTGCAAACTCGTTGTGGGCAGGGACTATGTCTATATATTGTTATATTGTACTCTCCCAAGCACTTAGTACAGTGCCTTAGACTGTGAGCCTGTTGTTGGATAGGGACTGTCTCTATCTGTTGCTGACTTGCACTGTCCAAGCGCTTAGTACAGTGCTCTGCACACAGTAAGCGCTCAATAAATATGATTGAGTGCATGAATGAATGCTCTGCACACAGTAAGTGCTCGATAAATACGACAATGAACAATTCAATGAATCTTCCAATTCTGTGTTGTACCTTCCCAAGTGCTGACTACAGAGTTGTGCATATAAAAAGAGTTAAATAAATGCTATTTATTGATTTATGCAAGACACATTTTCCCTGACCTCAAGGAGAGAACAAACTAAATGGGTAGAAAGACTAAGAGGAGTAATGAATTGTGTTAAACCATATGCACTCTCTCTCCCATTCTTCCTGCAGCTAAACAAAAGAAGCACTGAGCATTGCATACATGTACATTATGGGGACACAATTTGTATAAGAGACTTTTTTTTGTATTACATTTGTGTCTGGGTGCCCTATTAGCTCTAGCAATCTCTAGCCGAAGGGGTGAACGATGTACCAAGATGGTGTTATGCCCTCTTTGATTGACATCTGACAGTCACAGTATGCAATTTGGTGCCAGCCTGACATTTGCCCCTGGGTCCCCTCCCTGCCCCCACAATTCACACATAACCCTGGCTGTGGAAATCTCATGCCAGAGACTCTTTTCCCTGAGCCTGTACTGTGGGGCTTCTCTCTCTAGCCCCCACCATGGGAAAACACCTGGGAAAGATATGAAAGATGTACTCAAAAGGAGAGTGGCTTCCTATTAATTCCAGAATAACTGAAAATGGACATAATTTACATATTCTAGTAGTATAGTCTTATAGTCCCATCTTCTGGAGCTCACCCCCTGGGAGGGGGGCAGCAGCTGTATTTTTAAATGGTGAAGGGGTGTTGTAAAGATTGTTTTATGCCACTAATCCCAATAACTCAGAGTTTTCTGGTGAGCTACCGAATTCCATCCTACTCCATCCATATCTTAGAAATATTTCCTGAATTCCCACTTCCTCTTTCTGAAGCAATGTCCTGAGAAGACAGCTAGCTCAGTCTGCCCATGATGCTCAGGGGAATGTTACAATGTATCTTCCTGGGTGGCTGAAGGGAGGTGAGCCTCCTTTTTCTCTGAGATTGTCCCACTTCTTTAAAAGAAAATAAATGGCACTTGTTAAGTGTTTATTTTGTGCCAGGAACTGCATTATGTACTAGGGTAGAGACAGGATAATCAGGTTTGATGCAGTACCTGTCCCACATAGGGCTCATGGGGTGAGTCAATCAATCAATCAGTGGTATTTATTGAGCACTTATTGTGCACAGGACACTGTACTAAGCACTTGAGAGTACGATACAGCAGAGTTGATAGACACATTCCTTGCCCATAACAAGCTTATAGTCTAGAAGATGAGCTTATGGTCTAGAGGGAGGAGGATCTAATCCCCATTTTACAGATGAGGAAACTGAGGCACAGAGAAGCTAAGTGTCTTGCCCAAGATCTTACAGCAGGGAAGTGGCAGAGCTGGAATTAGAACCCACGTCCTCTGACTCCCTGACTCCTGCTCTTCTCAATAGACCATGCTGCTTCCTCAGATTCTGAGCCCATTGCTGGGTAGGGACCGTCTCTATATGTTGCTGACTTGTATGTCCCAAGAGCTTAATATAGTGCTCTGTACACAGTAAGTACTGAATAAATAGGATTGAATGAATGAATTATCTCCTCTGCACTTTGGATGATGGTGATCAGCTCCTTTTTTTCCTGGTGATTATGAGGAAAATATAGCTGGAGAGGGATATATGGTTTTCCCTTCACCATCCCTATGGCTCCCCTAGAGCTGGAGATGCTTCAGGAATAGGCCAGCCATGCACTGAATAGCTCTTCCCATCCTATAGAAAACATGTCTTCTCTCTCCTCTTATAGCTACCTCTTGCCTTATGAAAAGCTCCTGGAAAAGGAAATGTGTTCCATTCTTGTACTAGAAAGATCACGGTTTCTGTCAAAGCATAATGGTGATTTTCCTTCTGTGATTCTCTTTTCACCTTCAACGGTGACACAGGCCGAAGCTGTTAATAGAAAACATGGGGAGTAAATATACCATTCTTAACCATTTTCCTTCTGAGCCAGTCTAGGCTGTAGCTTATCAGGGTAAGGACTTTCCTTAGTATTTAATATCTCATTACTAGAACTTTGCATTTTTTTCTTAAAATTCTGGAGTGACATTTTTCTTTCCTGAGAATTGGTACTGAGAATAAGCCCATTGTCCTAATACATTTTTATATCTGTTAGATCCTGGAGCTTTGCCTGGTTGAAAAATAAAACTCATAGATTTAAGTCATTTCTGATGTTGAAAGACCAAAGTCTGGCTAATGAATTGTTACTATAATAGGCCAATAGCCATTTTTGACCAGTAAGATAAAAAATAGCCTCTATGACAGAAACAGTTTAAGCCTTTTCTCAAGATGTTCACAAAGCAAAATTTTTGCATTCAGAACAGAGGCTGGAACATGCCTGTGGTTTGCTCAGGCATTAACTTAGAAACAATTCTGTGGGGAAAGCACTCCTCTGAATAGTTGGTTTCTAATTTGACATTTCCATGCTCTGCACCTTTCAAACTGACAGGATGTTTTGGGTTGTATGAATGACAAAATCATCTTAAATTAGTCTGTCTTCTCATGGAAGGAAAGAAAAATTGTATCAACTTTTGATTGTCTCAGCATAGTAATTTCAGTTCTCCATGTGGGTATTTACTACCCCTGGGGAATTTACAATTAACTTGCTGAGTGAATTTGGTCAGAAGGTATTTTAAGGTTTTCTATCTGCCCATTGAGGAGGTTTGCACAAATAAAATTTACTGATAGCCCATTTTTATTCCCCTTGGAAAAGTATTTAAGAAGAAATTACTCATTTTAAGGAATAAGGCTAGCGATAGCAGGGTGGTGGCTGAAGAAAGGGCTTGTAGTGATCATAAAGAGACAAGGAATGAAAGAAGTGGGAAAGGCAAAGAGAAAAGAGAGGGGGTGAGGAGGGAGGTATCAGCTAGAGGAAGGAAAGAGAAGAGAGATAGAAAGAGAGGAGGAAAAGGGTAGAGAGGGGAGAAGGGAGAAATAAAGTGCTGTAGGGGAAATGACCGGGGTTATGAGAACCACACTTAACTTTATCTCTGCCACTACCACTACTTTCCCCATTATTGTCCATTTTACCTCTGGGAGTGGGCTATCTTGGCAGTCAGCAGAGTGAGCTGTGGGTGGATGATTGTTGTGATAAAAGAAAGCAGTAACCTAAATGTATTAGAGCTGTCTATCCTGGACTGGAAACTGTCTATCAGAAGCATGAAAGGACCAGTTCAAGTGCTAGTACAGTTCTGTGCACAAGAAGCACTCAGTGTATACCCCTGATGGATTGCTCTTATCAGCCAATATATCTAGGTGACAAGGAACAGCTGACCCATTTAGATTCACGGCTTAGTGGAAAGAGCACAGGCTTGGGAGTCAGAGGTCATGGGTTCTAATCCCTTCTCTGCCACTAGTCAGCTGTGTGACCTTGGGCAAGTCACTTAGCTTCTCTTGGCCTCAGTTACCTCATCTGGAAAATGGGGATGAAGACTGTGAGCCCCACGTGGGACAACCTGATTACCTTATACCTACCCCAGTTTTTAGAACAGTGCTTGGCACATAGTAAGCGCTTAACAAATAGCAACATTACTTAGTGTTCTTTTCACCGGAATATATAGCACAGCTCAGTCGATGCAGTTGAGTAGGACTACACTTTGCGCTGACTCACCAAGTAGATTCGGGCCCAGAAAACCTCCTTGTGAGGAACAAGAGGCTGTGCCCTGATTTCCTTGAGGACAGTGATTATGTTTACTAACTCCATTATATTCTCATATGTGTATTATTCAGTGCTCTGCATATGGTAAAAGTTCAATAAATATAATTGATTTATAGAACTTAGTTTTTAAGTTTCTTGTGAGCAGGCATTGTGTCTACCAACTGTTATACTGTACATACCTCATACCACATAGAAAGTCCTCAATAAATACGATTGATTGATTTTGCTACCTATTTTGATTTCCAAATAAAACAAATCATCTTTTTTCTTTTGATTTCATTTAGCAATTAGCACATTTGCTAGTTTAAAGGCCATACCAGACTCTCTTCTCCCTTGAGAGCTCTTCAACAAAGAAATGGTCTAAGACTATTACTCTGTGAAACTCCAGCTTTCGCAATGCCTTTGTTGTTCAAAATTCCAAAGGGAAATGTGTAATTAGTGTTGTGCTTCACTATTAAAATTATGTTGGAGCTCCCTTGGCTCAGGAAAATGAAGTGGATGGTTAAGTGATCTTTGGATAAATTTCAACAACAATTGTGAAAGACAGAGGGTTGGTCCTTGTTTGACCAAGACAATGGTTATCCCTCCAGCCATAACTGTTACTTGGAAGTGTAAAGAGATGTGTAAAAATATTTATTTTATTTTGTTAGTATGTTTGGTTTTGTTCTCTGTCTCCCCCTTTTAGACTGTGAGCCCAATGTTGGGTAGGGACTGTCTCTATATGTTGCCAATTTGTACTTCCCAAGCACTTAGTACAGTGCTCTGCACATAGTAAGTGCTCAATAAATACGATAGATGATGATAGACTATCAGGACCAATGGGTGGGTGGATTAATCAGGGAATGCCTCCTGGAGGCGGTGACTCTCTAAGGCCCTGATTTGGTGAGGCTGAGGAGGGGGAAGGGAACGAGCAGCGGGTTGGAGGCTGGAGAACTGGTGGTAGATGGCAGGTAGGAGATTTCCTTGTAAGAAGTGTGATCACTCAGTGGTAGCCATTGAGCACTCCGTACTAAGCACTTTGGGAGAGTACAGTACAGTACAACAGAGTTGGTGGAAATGTTCCCTGCCCACAGGGGAGCTTGATCTTTAGGGAACATTCATTTGTGTTCCCAGATTAACTTTGCAGCCACGGAGAGGTGGCAGTCTTCCCGGGGATGGATTTTTTGAGGATTCTTAAAGACGTTCCCTCTGCCTGGAGGTCTCTGACCCAGGTCATTGTAGCAGCCCGGAGTTTTTGAGCAGCAGAGCCCTGGGCACAGGGGGAGGGGTTCAGGGTGCTGTAGTGTGGAAGTAAGCCTGACTCTGTGCTGAACCTGGACTTGGGGTGAAAGGACATTGAGCCTAAGAGGAGTTCATGGTTAAGCCTCTTTGATTCCCAGACTGAGCACCTCCTTTTTTCCTCTCCTCCCCTCCTCATCACCCTCTCTCCCCCTTTTAGACTGTGAGCCCACTGTCGGGTAGGGACCGTCTCTATATGTTGCCAACTTGTACTT
The DNA here is from genome assembly GCF_015852505.1 of Tachyglossus aculeatus. Classification (NCBI taxonomy): domain Eukaryota; kingdom Metazoa; phylum Chordata; class Mammalia; order Monotremata; family Tachyglossidae; genus Tachyglossus; species Tachyglossus aculeatus. The sequence goes on from NC_052072.1 coordinate 61,064,251, forward strand.
CCCAAGCGCTTAGTACAGTGCTCTGCACACAGTAAGCGCTCAATAAATACGATTGATGATGATGATGATGATGATGATGTGGGTTGAGCAGAATCATGCTTCATCCTGAGAAGCAGCATGGCCTAGTGGATAGCTCACGGTCCTGGGAGTCAGAAGATCATGGGTTCTAATCCTGGCTCCACCACTTGTCTGCTGTGACCTTGGGCAAGTCACTTCACTACTCTGTGCCTCACTTCCCTCATCTGTAAAATGGGGATTAAGACTATGAACTCTACTTGGGATAGGGACTGTATTCAACCCAATTATCTCATATCTACTGCAGCATTTGTATTTACTACTCCTGGCACATAGTAAGCACTTAACAAATACCACTATTATTATTATTATCTTAGTGAGCCTGGGATGGACTTCAATTTTCATAACCTCCCTTGATCCCAAAGAAGCTGTGTGTGTCAAGATGGGGGATGAGAAAAAGATAAAGAATGGAAATCAGCATAGGAATTTAGAATCCATCTCTGACCCTGGCTGGGCTCAGTGTTGACTCTGTGTACACCACGTCAGAAATGTCCAGAATCTAATTCTCACAAGGTGCAAGTATGAGTTGTCCCATCATTGACCACAGCTAAAGTGATCAGAAATCTGGTTTCTTAAGGCAGGATGAAGGCGGGACAAAAAAGGGCATAAATTGGATGGAACTGGGGAGCCAAAGTGGGAAAAGTTTGAAGAGAGGGGTAAAGTCAAGAAAGGGAGAGGAGGACAAAAGGAAAAAGGGGAAGGAGACCAGAGGAATATAGGAGAAGGGGGAGAGAGAGAGAGAGAGAGAGAGAGAGAGAGAGAGAGAGAGAGAGAGAGAGAGAGAGAGAGAGAGAGAGAGAGAGAGAGAGAGAGAGAGAGAGAGAGAGAGAGAGATATGAGGAGAGCCAGAAAGATGGAAAGAGAAAGTGGGGAGAAATGATGGAGCTGCCAGGGGCAGCAGAATGAGGAGCTCCCTTCACTGCTGACTCCTCTGCCAGTCCTACCCATCTTTCTGCCCAGGATGGCCAATTCACATGGAGCAATGCATCCATTTCACATGGTTTTGGCTCTGACCCAGGGAACTAACCAGGCCTGGACCATGTCTCTGAGTGGATTGCCTGGTGTGGGTCTAGACCTTGCAGGGTCGCCACAAGAAAGGAAGTGTCCAGCTACCCTTCTCAGCCTTTATTCATTCATTCATTCATTCATTCATTCAATCATATTTATTGGGCTCTTACTGTGTGCAGAACACTGTACTAAGCACTTGGGAAGTACAAGTCAGTAACATATACAGTCCCTACCCAACAACGGGCTCATAGTCTAGAAGGGGGACAACAAAACAAAACAGGATGATGATGATGGTATTTGCTGGGTGCTTACTATGTGCCAAGAGCTGTTCTAAGTGCTGGGGAGTGGGAGGGACAAGGTGGTCAGGTTGTCCAGTGCCCCCCCAGCCTCATTACCTTGATGAAGCAGAGGGGCAGGAAGGCCACGTAGTAGGCGCTGGACAGGGAGTTGAAGAACACTTCCTTCAGGTAGTGGTTGAAGTTGGCCTTGAGGCCCTCCACCTTGCTGTGGATCAGGGCAGGCGATGGCGGGCAGCTGTGGCTGGGGAGGGGTGGAGCTCCCACAGGGATGCCTGCAGCATGGCCACCATCCTTGGGCCGGCTCCCGCCCCTGGCCCCTTCCTCTTCCTCCTCCTCCTCCTCGGCCGTGACCACCAACCCATAAGCGGGTGGCGGGAGTGGGAGCGGACACCCGTTCTTGGTGGAAGCAGTACAGGGGCACATAGATGCCAAAACTGCGGGCCGAGGGGAGCGCCCGTTTAACCGTGAGCCACCCTCATGGAGCCCATTCTTCGGACGTGGGCCTGAAATTCTTTATCATGCATGCCTTTATCTTTAAGATGCATGTCTTTATCTTGGCACCTCCCTCCCCTCTCTAAGAATCAATCAATCAATCAATCAATCAATCGTATTTATTAAGCACTTACTGTGTGCAGAGCACTGTACTAAGCGCTTGGGAAGTACAAGTTGGCAACATATAGAGACAGTCCCTGCCCAACAGTGGGCTCACAGTCTAGAAGGGGGAGACAGAGAACAAAACAAAACATATTAACAAAATAAAATAAATAGAATAGATATGTACAAGTAAAATAAATAAATAAATAAATAGAGTAATAAATATGTACAAACATATATACATATATACAGGTGCTGTGGGGAAGGTAAGACGGGGGATGGAGAGGGGGCGAGGGGAAGAGGAAGGAGGGGGCTCAGTCTGGGAAGGCCTCCTGGAGGAGGTGAGCTCTCAGTTAGGCCTTGAAGGGAGGAAGAGAGCTAGCTTGGCGGATGGGCAGAGGGAGGGCATTCCAGGCCAGGGGGATGACGTGGGCTGGGGGTCGACGGTGGGACAGATGAGAATGAGGCACGGTGAGGAGATTAGTGGCAGAGGAGCGGAGGGTGCGGACTGGGCTGTAGAAGGAGAGATGGGCGGTGAGGTAGGAGGGGTTGAGGTGATGGAGAGCCTTGAAGCCGAGGGTGAGGAGTTTCTGCCTGATGTGCAGATTGATTGATAGCCACTGGAGATTTTTGAGGAGGGGAGTAACATGCCCAGAGCATTTCTGGACAAAGACAATTCGGGCAGCAGCATGAAGTATGGATTGAAGTGGGGAGAGACACGAGGATGGGAGATCAGAGATGAGGCTGATGCAGTAGTCCAGATGGGATAGGATGAGAGCTTGAACGAGCAGGGTAGCGGTTTGGATGGAGAGGAAAGGGTGGATCTTGGCAACGTTGCGGAGCTGAGGCCGGCAGGTTTTGGTGACAGCTTGGATGTGAGGGGTGAATGAGAGAGCGGAGTCGAGGATGACACCAAGTTTGCGGACTTGTGAGATGGGAAGGATGGTAGTGCCATCAACAGTGATGGGAAAGTCAGGGAGAGGGCAGGGTTTGGGAGGGAAGACAAGGAGTTCAGTCTTGGACATGTTGAGTTTTAGGTGGCAGGCAGACATCCAGATGGAGATGTCCTGAAGGCAGGAGGGGATGCGAGCCTGGAGGGAGGGGGAGAGAGCAGGGGCAGAGATGTAGATTTGGGTGTCATCAGCATAGAGATGATAGTTGAAGCCATGGGAGCGAATGAGGTCGCCAAGGGAGTGAGTGTAGATCGAGAACAGAAGGGGACCAAGAACTGAACCTTGGGGAACCCCCACAGTAAGGGGATGGGTGGGGGAGGAGGAGCCTGTAAAAGAGACTGAGAATGAACGACCGGAGAGATTAGAGGAGAACCAGGAGACAATGGAGTCTGTGAAGCCAAGGTTGGATAGTGTGTTGAGGAGAAGGGGTGGTCCACAGTGTCGAAGGCAGCTGAGAGGTTGAGGAGGATTAGGATAGAGTATGAGCCATTGGATTTGGCAAGCAGGAGGTCATTGGTGACCTTTGAGAGAGCAGTTTCCGTGGAATGTAGGGGATGGAAGCCAGACTGGAGGGGGTCGAGGAGAGAGTTGGTGTTGAGGAATTCGAGGCAGCGTGTGTAGACAACTCGTTCAGGCATGCATCTCCCTTCTATTTATTTAGAGCTCAGGGACACAAATGTGCTCCAAAGAATCTAAAGAGGAAGGTGAGACAAAGTTTGCAACTTTGGGACTGTGCAAACCACAGTTGCCTGGGAAGGAGGCCTGGCCAGAAACCCCAACCAATTCTGGATCAATTCATTTTGCATTGGTTTGGAGAGCCTGGGCATTCTTCTACCCTTGGGTCACCAACCCAAACTGACTCTGATTGGAGAGTCCAAGGTGAGGTTGTCTCCTCTCTTCTGAAACCAGCTTGGCTGGCCCCTGCTAAAGCCACCTTAGAATCTAGGAAAATATCACCATCAGCTCCAGGTAACGAGCCCATGTCTATTTTGGGTCATTGGATGTATGAGCTTGATGATTTGTATGCGACAAATAACCTTGGGTACCTCAAAAGCCCAGCTCAGAACAAAACAGACTAAGTCGTTAAGCCCACATGACTGAGGGACCATACATATACTACACTCCCACTACCCTTCATTCCATGCATAGCTTTCTGTCCAGTTCTGACATCCTTCTGCCCCTGGCCATTTATTTTCCCCAGGCAAAAGAATGACGGTAGCGGCCCCCCAATAAACAATCTGAAAAGGTCAGGACATTCCCCATCGAAGTCATGTGCCAAAGAGGCACTGGGAACAATACCTCTCTTGTTCTTCGCATTGTAATTAGCTCCTTGCTTGGGATGCAACCTTCACTTCAACCCACTCTCCCATCACGTATAAATCCCGCGGGCATTGTGTATCTGAGCCACCGTGCCCTCTGGAAACGATAGGCAAACAAGAGGAATGTAAGCAAGAATAGGTTTGAAGTACAGTATTTATGTTCCCGCACCCATAGGCTGGTGAATCAGTTGTCTCAAGACTTGGGAACACATTTGGAAGTCACTTCAGACACCGTTTTCTCAAGAGTTGATGGATAACTTACTGAGACCTTCGTACAATTCAGTAGTTATTCTTTACCAGCTATTATCCAGATTATCGAGATTTTCTAGCACAAAGTTAATTTCATCAGATCATTCTAATTTGTACTAATTTGTATTTCAATAAAGGCTTCTTTCAGGTAACAAATATCCAAAGATGCACACAACCCCAAGATATTGCTAATTTTTATTGATATCATGCCCCACCTTTAAGTGTGAATTGTCTTGATACTCTGGCCTCTGTTCTATCTTCTTCCAATTTTGGCTGAGATGAGGCAATGAAAAATCCATGTATCTCAGAGGAAACAATCAATTCTATATTTTGAGTTCTTGGTACAAAGCACTCTTTTAAGCATTTGGGTGAGTACAATAGAATTAGTATACACGATCCTTACCCTCAAATAATTTACAATGGAGTAGGGGAGGCAGTTACTGAAATCAATTACAAGTAGAGGGAAGTAGTAGACTATATATTTATATAAGCAAAACAGGGGGTGCAGAACCCAAGTAATTGGGTAATGGCAGAAGAGTTGACCACAGATTATATCAGATTTATGAGGTTTGGAAGAGATCCCATGGTGGATAACCCAAAAATTACTCAATTATGGAGGCAATTCAATTTAGAAGCATATGATGCAAATGTTGATGGATTAATTGCAGATAAATGAGGACTCCATTGAACTAAGATGATCCTAGATGTCATGGCAAGGATCAACAGCATAATCTCTTCTCCACCTGCTAAAATTTGGGGATTAAAAAGCCTAAATTATGAACGTGGATATATACCAGCACTTGGATCCACAACTTTTTAGCATTCATTCATTCAATCGTATTTATTGAGTGCTTACTGTGTGCAGAGCACTGTACTAAGCACTTGGGAAGTACAAGTTGGCAACATATAGAGATGGTCCCTACCCAACAGTGGGCTCACAGTCTAGTAGGGGGAGACAGAGAACAAAACAAAACATATTAACAAAATAAAATAAATAGAATGAATATGTACAAATAAAATAAATAAATTCAGTAATAAATACGTACAAATATATATACATATATACAGGTGCTGTGGGGAGGGGAAGGAGGTAAGGCGGGGGGAGGGGGAAGAGGGTGAAAGGAAGGAGGGGGCTCAGTCTGGGAAGGTCTCCTGGAGGTGAGCTCTCAGTAGGGCTAAGCCCTCTTCCCTACCGCACACTCTCCTGTCCTGCCACTGTCCCCCTGGCAGTGGGGCTCTCACTGAGGATAAGTGGGCACCTAGTGGCAGTGCGGCAATGGGTGTTAGACCCCCATCCCACCACCTCAGGCCTTGTCCATCACCTCCCTCGTCCCTTGGGGGCGGTTCCCTCTCACTGGACTGTGCCTGCTTCACCCCTGCAATACGGGGCAGCAGGGACAGCAGCTGGACCTCTGACGGCAGGCAAGATCACGTCAATTGGTCATTAGTGAGAGGCCATTTGGTCCACTGCTTGGTCCAGGATTGTTATTCACCCCACCCTCAGTCTCTCAGTTATGTACAGATCTGTAATTAATTTTCATGTTTATCTCCTCCTCTAGACTGCAGGCTCCATGTGGGCAGGGAACGTGTCTACCAACTCTGTTATTTTGTATTTTCACAATTGCTTAGCACAGTGGTCTACACACAATAAGCATTCAATAAATACCATTAATTTAACGGTAATAAGTGCTATAGATTGATTGATAAATTCCAAGAAAGGAGATATGCTAGTAAAAATGACTGAGAAAGAAGACCTTGGTGGAGAGAGAAGTAGAAAAAAGACCTGATGAGTTTGGATAGAGCTAACCTGCTCCAAGGTACTTTATGTAAAAAGGAAAGTGGCTGTTCAATTTAAATTGAATAAAAACTCAACTAAAGGTGAAAACTCAGGACCACAGCCAGATGACAAAGCTTCTCCATAATTTCATGTTATGCTTTGGAATAACTCTTAAAAAAAGATCAAATAAGAGGTGTAACACCTTTAACACCTTTAAGAGCAGGCAAAATACTACCACCTTTGTTATTCTGGACATTCTGTAACGGGTCTAATTTATGACATATTTGTATATAGGAAATCTGAGCCCGTGATACAGTCATTTATGATGCAACCACATTTTCAGGAGCAAAACACTGTAGTGTAGGTATGCTTGGAGAGGAAAATGCCAAGTTGCCCTTCTAAATCAAAGAGGAGAGGAAGAGAGGCAAGAGACTGAACACATTTTAGACCTATTTAATAGGCTCCAAGTTGTGAACCAGCCAAACACCAGAAATGGAGATGACAGTTTAGGAATTTAAGAAGCCATGTCTTGCTGTCTCGCATTTCTCCCTGCCTTCCAGACATCTGTATTTAGATGTCCTGCCAACACCTCCAACTTAGCATGTCCAAAACAGAACTCCACATCTTCCCACCCAAACCCTGTCCTCCCTCTGACTTTCCCCATCACTGTAGACAAAATCTCTTCCCTGTCTCACAAGCCTTGGCACTATCCTTGACTTATCTCTCTCATTCTCCCCATACATTCAGTCCATCACCAAAATCCTGCTGGCTCAACCTTCTCACATCTCTAGAATTTTCCCTTTTCTCTCCATCCAACAGCTACCACACTGATGCAAGCATTTATCATATCTTGACTTAACTACTGCATTAGCCACCTTCATTCATTCTTTCATTCAGTTGTATTTATTGAGCACTTGCTGTGTGCAGAGCACTGTACTAAGTGCTTGAGAGAGGACAACAATAAACAGACACATTCCCTGCCCACAGTGAGCTTAAAGTCTGATCTCCTAGGCAAATGTCACTCCCTTTTACAGACCACATTTCACTTTGCTATCTGGATCTTTGTTTTTTAGTTTAGTTTTGTTTTTTAAGAAATGTTCAGTCCACATCTCCCAACTCCTCAAAAACCTCCAGTGATTTCTCATCAACATCAATCAATCAACCATCTTTATTGAGTGCTTACTGTGCACAGAACACTGTACTAAGCCTTTGGGAGAGTCCAATATAACGGGCATATTCCCTGCCCACAACAAGTTTACCTCCATGTCAAACAGCAACTATTTACCATCAGCTTTAAGGCACTCAATCAGTCGATCAGTGGTATCTATTGAACATTTACTATGTGCAGAACACTGTATGAAACACTTGGGACAGTACAACAGAGTTAACAGAAGCAGTATCTTCTGCTACAACACAACCCATATACTCTGCTCCTCTATCACCATTCTAATCCCTGACCCTCTAGCTCATCTATCCCACCACTGACCCCTTGCCCTAGTTTTTCCTTGGCTTGAAACTCTTTCTCCCTTCATTCTTGACAAACCACCACTCTCTTCACCATCAAAAGCCTTCTAAAATTACATCTCCTCCAAGAGGCCTTTCCTAAATTTCATTCATTCATTCAATTGTATTCACTGAGTGCTTACTGTGTGCAGAGCACTGTACTAAGCACTTGGGAAGTACAAGTTGGCAACATATAGAGACGGTCCCTTCCCAACAGTGGGCTCACAGTCTAGAAGGGGGAGACAGAGAACAAAACAAAACATATTAACAGAATAAAATAATAGAATAAATATGTACAAGTAAAATAAATAAATAGAGTAATAAATCTGTACAAACATATATACATATATACAGGTGCTGTGGGGAAGAGAAGGAGGTAAGGCGGGGGGGAGGAGGGGGAGAGGAAGGAGGGAGCTCAGTCTGGGAAGGCCTGCTGGAGGAGGTGAGCTCTCAGTAGGGCATTTATTAAGCACTTACTATGTGCAAAGCACTGTTCTAAGCGTTGGGAAGGATACAAGGTGATCAGGTTGTCCCACGGGGGGCTCATGGTCTTAATCCCCATTTTCCTGATGAGGGAACTGAGGCCCAGAGAAGTGAAGTAACTTGCCCAAAGTCACACAGCTGACAAGTGGCGGAGCCGGGATTAGAACCCATGACCTGTGACTCCAAAGCCCATGCTCTTTCCACTGAGCCACACTGCTCCCCTACAAGTCACTTGGTAAGTTCACTAAATAGGCCATTTCCCCCAGTCACCCTCCTTTCTTCATCAGCTATGCACTTGAATCTGTACCCGATGTACTTGTTATTCACCACTCTCCCAACACCTATGCGTATATCCTCATACCTTTCCATGTCCCTTTTCAGTAATTTATTTTCATCTATCTCCACCTTTAAATTGCAATCTTTCATTTCCTCAATCTAGCCTCTCTGCATCACCTATGCAATAATAATAATGGTATTTGTTAAGAGTTTACTATGTGCCAAGCACCATTCTAAGCCCTGGGGTAGATACAAGGTAACAAGGTTGTCCCACATGGGGCTCATAGTCTTAATCCCCATTTTACAGGTGAGGCATCTGAGGCACAGAGAAGTTAAGTGACTTGCCCAAAGTCACACAGCTGATAAGTAGTGGAGCCAGTATTAGAACTTGACAGTCTGCTCTTTATGCACTTTTATACTCATCCTAGTCCCACAGTACTTATGTAAATATTCTTACACTCATCTATTTGTAATCTATCAATGTTTGTCTCACTCTGTATATGGTAAACTCCTCATGGGCATGGATCGCAATGGTAATAATGGATTTTAAGTGCTTACTATGTTTCAAGCACTGTATTAAAATCATATATTGTACTTGTACTGTACTTTCCCAAGCATTTAATACAGTGTTGTGCCTACAGTAAGCAATCAATAAATAACATTGATCGATTGAGAAGAGAGATCATAAAAATCTCTCCATGTCAAAGAGAGAGCAGAGCAATCTAGCAATTCTCTACTGAGAAGCGGCCTGGCATAGTGGATAGAGCTCGGACCTGGGAGAAGGTCATGGTTTCTAATCCCGGCTCCCCACCTGTCTGCTTTGTGACCTTGGGCAAGTCATTTCACTTCTCAGGACCTCAGTTAGCTCATCTGAAAAGTGGGGATAGAGACTGCGAGCCCCCTGTGGGACAGGGACCATGTCTAACCTGATTAGTTTGTATCTACTCCTGTGCTTAGAACAGTGCTTGGCACATAGTAAGCACTTAACAAGTACCATTATTATTGGGAGCAGCATTGGCTTAGTGGGAAGATCACTAACTTCAGAGTCAGAGGACACAGATTCTAATCCTGGTTCCACCACTTGCCTGCTGTGTGCAAGCCACTTAACTTCATGAGCCTCAATTATCTCATCTGTAAAATTAGGATTAAAACTGTGAGCCCCACATGGGACAATGTGATTATCTTGTATCTATCCTGGCACTTAGAACAGTGCTTGGCACATAGTAAGCCCTTAAAAAATACCATAATTATTACTGAATACCATGGATTCCATTCTACCCAAAGTGTGTTTTCTTGACTGAGTTCAAATTGCTTATTCAGCTAACAAGCACCCTAACAAACATGAAGAGGGAATGGACATGTCAGAACCACTTAATCTTTGGGGCCAAGGATGTATGAGCCCCAAACATTATTTCATTATCATTTCATTATTTCATATCTACCCCAGGTCTTAGCACAGTTTTCTAAGCACTTAACAAAGACCACTAGTAGTGCAATAGTAATAGTGGCAATGACCTTTGTGCTTTAGAAGGAAATATTTCTTAGCACTTGGATGGCATATGGAAATCTAGCTTTCTGTTTCTGGGCCTAATAGTTAGGGAGCTGGAACAATAGATTATAAAGTCTCTGTTAGACTATTAAGATCCTTAAAGGCATGGAATGTTTAGTATACTTTTCCAAGAGCTCAAAACAAATGTCTGCACTCAGTTTGTGCTCATTGAATGCTACTGATAGATGAGAAATGAGACATAGAACCACGAGAAATGGGTGACCTGCCCCTCCCTAAAGCATTTCTCTTCCCAGAATGTCACTAAGAAATGAAAATGAGAGCTGGGTGAGAGGTTAGACTGGCAAGATTTGGCCTCTTTTTCACCATGAACAGTACTTGTGATGAGTCATAGTCAATACAGGATATCAGGATCTGAGGAGGAACTAAAGAAATTAAAATTTCTAGGAGTGAAAATAAGGGAAACATTAAGAATCCTGTTAATTTTTGGTGAATAATGCCATTTCTACTCTTCCTCCTCCCTGTTTGTCCACCTCATAGTGATAATGACGATGATAACAATAATGATGAAAATGGTTAAGTGTTTAATAGGTATCAAGCACTGTTCTAAGCACTGATGAGATGGGCCCAGTAAGTGATCAATAAATGCGATTGATTGATTGGAGGATGAACTGTTCAAATGAGAATCAGTGTGGATTATAGTGGAAAGAGTATGGGCCTGGGAATCAGGAGGACCTGGGTTCTAATCTTGGCTCTACTGTGTGACTTCGGGCAAATCACTAATGTTTTCTGTGCTTCAGTTATTGCATCTGTAAACTGTGAGTCCTATGGAGGACAGGGACTGTGCCCAACTTGAATAGCTTACATTTTCCCCAGCGCTTAGTATAGTGCCTGGCACATAATAAGCACTTAATAAATACCATGAAAAAGAAAACCTTGAACAAAGTGTTCAAAAAGCATATAGAAAGAAAGAATGTAAGGGCATGTAAGTAGTAGAGCAGAGACCACATAAGAATATGCAGTCATCAAGCAACAGGATAATTGGTAAATTTTTTCAGGTCCATGAACTGGAGAGCTGGATTTCTATAGACTTTTAATCTCATTACTTTGGATCTGTCATTTCTTCAAGGCTTCTGGAGGGAAGGCACAGACCTAGGGTATAAACCAACTGAATGCAACATGCAATTTGATGGAGATGTGAGGGTGGTAGGGACAGAGAGGGGCAAGGAGGAGTTTTCAACTCTTTCATGCATTGAAGAAACTACCTCTCACACCCAATAAGGTGAAGCAGAAGTGCTATGTATTATCCACAGGATCAGATGCAGTCTGTTTGCTGATGCCCTTGTCTTCTGGATAACACCTGGGAGTGTCTTGAAATTTTTGAGGTAATGAGCAAATTATCTCCTGGGTGAGAGTGAATCTTTACACAGAGTGGCATTGCCAAAATGGTTTCATTTTCTTCATTTGACTTTTGTTTCTGCTAAATTTAGTATTACAGACCATCTCCTGATTATTTGCATAAGTTTAAGTAGTCATAAATTGTATGTATGTGTGTGTGTGTGTGTGTGTGTGTGTGTGTGTGTGTGTGTGTGTTCATACCTACAGGAAGGTAGGGAAAATCAGATTCAGGGTCAAGGAAATGGGTACATAGATATAGGCATAGGGCAAGTTGAGGGAAAGACACACACACACACACACGCACACACACTTTCTTCTCCCTAGGAACTATCAGATGACTGCCATAAAGGACTACAGGACACACCATCCTTTTATCTTCGTGACACTTTTCAGAAATTTGGTTTCACCCCGCTAATGTGGCTCACATTCCCTGAACCCCTGGTTCCCAAGAAATACCAGGAACCATGCTGTCCTGAAGCAATGCAGCTCACTTGCCCCATCCCTTTGTCATCTGCTGCTAAGGAACTGGATGACTGACAATGAGATGCATTGGGGCTGGAATGTAACCCTGCTTAATTTGGGTCTGTGAGCTGATGATCTCCTGAGAGGAATCAATCAATCAATCAATCGTATTTATTGAGCGCTTACTGTGTGCAGAGCACTGTACTAAGCACTGGGGAAGTACAAGTTGGCAACGTATAGAGACAGTCCCTACCCAACAGTGGGCTCACAGTCTAGAATGGGGAGACAGAGAACAAAACCAAACATATTAACAAAATAAAATAAATAGAATAGATATGTACAAGTAAAATAAATAAATAAATAAATAGAGTAATAAATATGTACAAACATATATGCATATATACAGGTGCTGTGGGGAAGGGAAGGAGGTAAGACGGGGGGATGGAGAGGGGGACGAGGGGGAGAGGAAGGAGGGGGCTCAGTCTGGGAAGGCCTCCTGGAGGAGGTGAGCTCTCAGTAGGGCCTTGATGGGAGGAAGAGAGCTAGCTTGGCGAATGGGCAGAGGGAGGGGATTCCAGTCCAGGGGGATGACGTGGGCCTGGAAGGTTTATTGTGAAAGGCAAAAGGACAGGCAATGCTCATTCACCCATCTATCCTGGAATCTATTTTACAGATAACAACCTCCGTCAAATGGCCACAGATATAAGTGGGTATCCCATTGCCTAGAATTGACTCGTCACCATAAAACACAAAGGGCACAATTAGTCTGCCTGATTTAGTGAGTGCCTACCAACTCTGCTACATTGTACTCTCTCAAGTGCTTAGTACCATGCTCTGCGCACAGTAATTGCTCAATAAACATGATTGATTGATTTGGAATCACAAGGACAGAGTAGATGATAATGTCATAAGCTCTGATTAGGTAAACTTTTTTTACCTTTAAGGATAAGGGTCCAATGCAAACTTCTAGACTGTAAACTCCTAGTGGGTAAGGAAAGCGTCTACCAGCACTGTTGTATTTTCCCAAGCACTTAGTACAGTTTTCTACACCTATTAAGTGCTAAATAAATATCATTGATTGATTGTAGGCCTGTATCCAGTCAGGGTCACCTTGATTTAGGTGAGGGTTGATCTGTGTCAATCTTAGCCAGGAAGGGGATATGTGCACTTCGGAGTGGGGAGAAGTAGAGTATCTTCCCCACCTCTTCTCTCAAGCATTCACACCAGACAATGTTAATGGACAATGATTGATTTCTCGTTAAGGTTTTCAGAGCCTGATCTGCTCCAAATCCACCATAGGGATTTTGTCATACTTTTATCATTCCCACAACATTCCCCACTTCTGAGAAAATAAATTGGGAAATCCACAGATGACACAGTTCTAAATACTTCATCTGAACAGAATAATTAAGGACGCCAGTTGATGTGACATTTATACATTATTCGTTCATTTGGATTTATGTGCTAAAGCGTGACAAGATGAGAATACAAAAAAAACCCCAAAATACTTTGTTTCCATACCAAAGAAGGGCAGTTTTCATCAGTAATAAAGACTCCTTATCCAGCTTAAAATGAGAATTAAATAAATAGTTAATGAAGTAATATTCCAGTGTCTCCAACATAAATAATGCCATTTATGCACTTAGAGAAAAATATTCTGAAGGGAATACAGTCGCTTTAAAGTCATTTCTATACAGAGGGAAACAAGGTGTGCTAGTTAGTTTAATGTCAACTGAAGTTGGCAAGATCATATCTTTCAAATATAGCTTAGTGATTAAAGCTTTTAAAAAAATCTTATCACATAGAACTTTGTATGCATTTTTAACAGAGGCAAAATTCCTTTCCATAAATACTTTTTGGTGAGTTTAAGATCATTCCTGTGAAAGAAGGCACCAGCTTAAATTCATGAAACTGCGGTACCTTCTGGATTCTGTTTTATAAATGTCCCAGTGCCTTATTTTCAAGATGTACTCAATTCTGGCGAAATGCACATTCTCACTCCATATCTTGGCCAGGTCATTAATACCACTGATTGATTGCTTACCGGTCTATCAAGGGTATTTATTGTATATTCATGGTGTGCCGAGTCCTATACTAACACTTGGGAGGCAGCGATACAGTTAGATTGTTAGACACATTCCCTGCCCATGAGGAGTAAAATAAATTACTGATGGAGGAATGGGAGAATGGCTAATGGGAGGTGACTGTTAGCGAATGTTTGCTTAACACTGCAATCCCTTTTAAGTGCAGTGTTCTAAGGAGTCAGAAGAAATGGCTTGTGTACATGTATATGTATGCATATCAATCAATAGATCAATGGTATGCTTTGAGCGCTTACTGTATGCAGAACACTGTACTAAACGCAATGCAGTTCAGTCCATGTTTTCCCACTCCCCAAGAACCACCAGTGATTACCCATCCACCTCCATCTCAAACAGAAGCTCCTTTCCATCAACTTTAAAGCACTCAATCACTTTGCCCCCATCCAACCTGACCTTGCTACTCTCCTAATACAATCCAACTCGCACACTTTGCCCCTCTAATGCCAACCTACTCACTGTACTTCAATCTCATCTTACTGCCTACCTCTTTCCCATGTCCTGCCTCTAACCTGGAACATCCTCCCTCTTCATATCTGATAGACAGTTACTCTCCCCACCTTCAAAGCCTTATTGAAGGCACATCTTCTCCACAAGGTCTTCCCTGATTAAGCCCTCATTTCCTCTTCTCTCACTCTCTTCTGCGTCACCCTGATTTTCTCCCTTTATTCATCCTTCCCTCAACCACATTGCACTTATGTGCATACCTGTAATTTAATTATTTATGTTAATGTCTGTCTCTCCTTCTAGACTGTGAGTTTGTTGTGGGCAGGGAATATGTCTACCACCTGTGTTGTATTGTACTGCCTCAAGTGCTTAGTATGGTGCTCTACACACAGTAAACACTCAATAAATATGATTGGCCTGGAACGCACTCCCTCATCATATCAGAGAGATAATTGCTCTCCCTTACATCTCGAGGAAGGCTTTCCTGACTAAGTCCTCCTCTCCTCTATTCCCAATCCCTTCTGCATCACCTTGACTTGCTCCTTTCATTCATCTTCCCATCCTCACAGCACGTGTATATATGTATAATTCAGATATATACAGATATATATATGTAATTCATTTATTTATTTAATTTATATATGTGTACTACTGTCTGTCTCCCCCTTTAGACTGTGAACTCTTTGTGGATAGGGAATGTGTCTGGTTGTTATATTGTTCTCTCCCAAGACCTTAGTACAATGCTTTGCACACAGTAAGTGCTTAACAAATATGATTCAAAGAATGAATAATTGGAGAAGCAATGTGGGGAGGTGGATACAGCATTGGCCTGGGAGCTAGTCCCAGCTCTGCCACTTATCTGCTCTGCAACTTTGGGCAAGTCACTTCACTTCTCTTTACCTCAATTCCCTCATCTGTAAAATGGGGATTAAGACTGTGAGCCTCACATGGGAAAGGGACTGTGACGAAACTAATCACCTTGTATCTACTCCAGTGCTTAGAACAATGCTTGGATCTTAACAAATACCATCATCATCATCACTGATTGATTGAATGCTTGTGACATCAGGAGCACTCTAGTAAAAAGTATTATTTAATTTGGGGTTTTATGGGAAAGCAACTCTAGCATTACAGAGGAACCACATGTTCTCCAACTGTTTGATGTACCCAGATTCGTATAAAATGTGAAGATTACCCTATTCTCAGATAGCCTGTCTCCTACTTTGCTTTCACTGCCCGTATGTTTCACTCAGGAAGAGAAATGGGGAGACAGGTTGTTCAAATAAATGTTCTGTTGATGCATCATATAAACAAAGTAGACCTCCTGAGGTTAGTTTTGAAAAACAGGAAAAAAAATGACCATCTTTGGCTTTATGTATCGTTAATGAAGTTAAAATGGACCATGGAAACAGCTCAATTGTGCAAAATGACGGGTTTAAAAAATCTAATTGGATTCTTATCAGCTAATCTCTCAATGAACTAGTAACTGCTAATTACTGTTATTGGTGACATTTATATTTATTTAAGTCTTAATTTTGTTTTAAGATGGAAAATACTATGTATGCGAAAGTGGAGTTATTGAACAGTCAGCGGGGAGCCTCACAGATAGCGTTCTATTACACCTATCCCAGCTTTAGTGTCTGGCTTATGATTCAGACTGGAATAAGATTTATATAATAGCATGGCCCAAGTGACAATTACAAATCAATCAGATGCTAAACTTACCATACGAGAACATGCTGTTGCAGGGGGTTTTATTGAATTTTTTACTGCATTTCAAAATAGTACTGTTTTAGCAGGTACAGCTGCCTCACGTATTCAGACATATTTAGAGAGCTCCACCACCACATACATGCTTGGGATACTTTCTGTGCCTGGGCCATAAGCAAAACCAGCTAGGAATCACTATGCCAATGTGTCTTTATTGAGTAGGCATTTAATTTATGTGTTTGTTTACATCCTCTAGATTGCAAGCTCCTTGTGAGCAGGGAATGTATCTATTGTTGTGTTGTACTTTACTGAGCACTTAGTACAATACTCTGCACACAGTAAGTGCTCCATAAACATAATTGAATGAATAAGCTCTGCTCTTGTGCATTCTCTTGACGACTTGTACTTCCCAAGCACTTAGTACAGTGCTCTGCACACAGTAAGCGCTCAATAAATATGATTGAATGAATGAATGAATAAATTCTCCCAAGAGCTTAGTACAGTGCTAGGCACACAGTAAATGCTCAGTAAACGTGGTTGGTAGATTGTTTGCACTCAATTAGAAGGTCTGACCTTTGCTCTTTACTAATGCAATTTACACTAAAGATCAGAAACATGCTCACATTCCTGAAGAAGAATGAAGAACAATTCTCCTAAAATTAAGTCTAATGATTTCAAACATCAGGCCAAGCCCAGAGGAAATTAGACAATAAAATAAGTTTGAAAGACTTTTAGTGAATTCCTTTTCCACGGTATTAATCCTGCCAACAGGTGATTGGTTATCAGAGACCCTCCTGTACATTGCAGGAGTTTTTCATTCATTCAGTCAGTCATATTTATTGAACACTTACCATGTGCAGAGCACTGAACTAAGCATTTGGGAAGTGTAATTTGGAAACATATAGAGACGGTCCCTACTCAACAATGGGCTCATAGTCTAGAAGGGGGAGACAGAAAACAAAACAAGTAGACAGTTGTCAATACCAACAGAATACATAAATAGAATTATAGATATATACACAAGTATCAGCTACATCCTTGTTATTCCCTTGCACCAAGGAAAGACCAAAGGATCTGAGGGGAGAGAGCAGACTGAGCAGAAAGGCTTGGGAGAGAAACCATGGCCATGATTTATGGCATTTCTTTGAGTTGCCTACCCACTGTTTCCTCAGAAAGAGGAGTGGATGTGGCTTTATGGAGTTGAATACAAAGTGGAAGGAAATTTCCTGTGGCTTTTCCCCAGATGGAAGGTTTCATGAGGACAGTTTGTCTCACTTCACATACACATCCTGGAACCCATGCCCTCTTCATCCCTGCAGGACAGATCATGGTCACCTGGATGACCGGTGATCAGGGACCCTGGGGCAGGGTCAAGAGACAAGGTATCAAGCAGAGAAGGAGGCAGCAGGATCTGGTCTCCACAGTCTACTCTTTCATTGATCTCTTCTCTCCTGAGTCAGCTTTTTGCCCTGTTGTTCTCACTTCCACTGCTGCTACGTAGCTTCAGTCAATCAATGGAATGTATTGGATGCTTACTGTATGTAGAACAATGTTCCAAGTGCTTGGGAGAGTACAGGACAATAGAGTTAGTAGACATGATCCCTGTACACAAGGAGCTTGCAAGACACTGTATTAAGTCCTGGGTTGATTGCAATAAAATCAATTCAGACCCTATACTGGGGAGGACAGACACAGAAAACCCAGACTTAAACTCACTGTGAGAAGGGAATGTGTCTACCAACTCTGTTTTATTGAACTCTCCCAAGCATTTAGTACAGTACTTCACCCACAGTAAGCACTCAATAAATACCATTGATTGAATGAGTAAAAACATAATTCAATCAACAATGAAAACAAGTTAAAATTTGACAATCAAAAATATCACTAAACACATGAGCAGGTTAACTGTACATGGTATATTGGCCTTTGGGTACCTCAATAATTCTAGACAAAATGTGCTTGGTGAGAAAATATCTCAATTGCCCAACAGCTAAAGGTTGCGTGGGCTTTTTGTTTTTGGAGTCGGGTGGCAGTGGGAAGATCACTTCTAGACTGTGAGCCCACTGTTGGGTAGGGACCGTCTCTATATGTTGCCAACTTGTACTTCCCAAGCGCTTAGTACAGTGCTCTGCACACAGTAAGTGCTCAATAAATACAATTGAATGAATGAATGAATCACCCCAAGCCCAGAGCAGAGTCCAGGGCTCTTGTAACACAGGGATTCTGGACCATAAGATGGTACATTTCTGCCCTTGTTCTGCACCCTGTGGGGGATGGGAGCTTTAGTGTCCCAGGGACCAGCAGGAGAAATACTGACAATTTCTACACGTGGAGCCGCAGGGAGCCTTGGGAAGGGAAGAAAACGGGAAGGTGAGTGAGTAGGGGACAGTAACACTGGTGGGATAGATTGGTGGAAAACTTACTTCATGAAGGCTTTTCTGGAATTTCCCTACTCTGGCATGTGAAAGGGATAAATACATTTGCAGTTGGCTTCAGAATCCATAGTTTTTCATGAATAGACACTGGGAACTGTTTTCAAAAGTTTACCACAGTCAGCAAGCGCTTCTTCACATCTCTCACTGGGCATATGTTTCAGAAAGCTCACAGAGTGTACTAAATCCAGCCACCCCGTGGGCAGGGATTATGTTTAGGTGCACACAGCATGTGATAAATTATTGATTGCAAGTTTTTGTTTTGTTTTTGCCCACTTGCACACACTGGAGAAAATCTCACCATCCTCAAACTCCAAAAGGCAGTGGGAAATGTTCATTTATCACCAAGAATGGGGTCCTGGAAGGCAGCTCAGCTCACCAATACTGAGAATGCTACAGCAGCACAACTCTGCAGCCAGATAATATGAGGGGAATAGAAGACAGCAGGATACTCAAACAGCTGCTGCATGACGAGCTGAGTTGGGGCTCATGCAAGTAAGGAAGGCAGAAGACATGTTTTAAAGGTGCACTGAAGCACAGTTTCAAACAGTGTAGTAGAACAGGAGACTGTGTAGCAAGAACAGTAGCAGAAAGACCAGCCTGGAGTTTGATGATTAGAAGAGGGAGGTGGCGTCTACTGAACAGAAGCTTCAGGAAGGTAAGGCGACTGAGAGCAGGAGATTTGCAAACAGTGACAGGCATTATAGGGGGCAAACATCACCCAGAACAAGGAAATCTTTCTATGCTCACTGTGGAATGGTGGGAAGGTCACAAGCAGTTCTTTTCAGCCACTTCCACTGAACCCACCTGCTGCCTGGATCATGTTTCTATAGAAATGTTCAGGACATCTCACCACCGCCCCTTAAAAATCTCCAGTGGTTGTCTATACACCTCTGTATAAAACAAAAACTCCTCAGCATTGGCTTTAAAACATTCCATCACCTCACCCCTGCTACCTTACCTCATTTCTCACCTTCTACAACCCAGCCCACATACTTTGCTCCTATGTGCTAACCTTCTCACTGTTCTTCGATCTCTTCTGTCTCGCTGACCACCCTTGGCCCACATTCTACCTCTGGCCTGGAATGTCCTCCTGCCTCAAATCCACCAGCCAATTCATTCCTCCCACCCTTCAAAGCCTTACTGAAGGCTCGTCTCCTCAAAAGGCCTTCCCAGACTAAGTCTCCCCTTTCCTCATCTCCCACTCCCTTCTGCATTGCCCTGACTTGCTCCCTTGTATTGGTGTCTGTCTCCCTCCCTCTAGACTCTGAGCTCATTGTGGGCAGGGATTGTCGCTCTTTATTTCTGTATTATACGTTCCCAAGCACTTAGTACAGTGCTTTGTACTCAGTAAGTGCTTAATAAATGATTGAATGAATGAATTAGTAACTGTTGTGCTATCATTATTCATTGTTAGCAGTGTCATCTTCAGAAACAAAGAACAGCTCTTTAGTTCAAGTACACGCTCTCTTGTGCATATAAAACACTGAAGCACATGTGCAACTGGACACCACAGAGTACATGACACTGAACTGGATATTTGGGAGACTCAACCTATAATCTTTCATGATTTCCTTTCCACGATGCATATTGAAGTCTATAAAAGAGGATGAGTGAAGTTTTCACAGGTTGTATATATCCTTTAGCATAAGGCCTAGTGTTCATTGTCTCAAATATGATGGACACAGTTATTTTCATTTTAATCCTTCTAGATGAAATAGATAAAAGCCTATTTTCCTGGAGTCCAAATCCTACAGTTGTATCTGTGAACAATGGGTCCATACAAGAAAGCGACCTTGATGACTGCTCAGTGAAATATTCTGTAGAAGTGGGGTTGTCGTTGGAGATCGCAAATCCTACGAAGGAGAGCTCTCTGCTCCGGCCCTTCTGAGAGAAAAGCAGGAACAGAGATCTGAGAACCACAATTAATATGCTAAGCAGATAAAGATACATACTGTGCTGCTCCTATTTTTTTTTTCCTGTGGCATAACATGCTTTGAAAATAGTAATCATTTTACACCCCCAGGACTTTGTTGAGTATTCTGAAAAGCCTGTTTGCCATTCCCTATTTCTCTTGACTGATTTCATATTCAATTTTTTTGGCTGTTTGGTGTTAATCCTCAGTGTTATATAGTTTCAGGAGTGAGGGCAGTGAGACAGTGATTCTCCTTTAATGATACTGCTTTCTGTGGAGAACGTTCTGTGATTCTCCTTTAATGATACTGCTTTCTGTGGAGAACATTCTGGCTTCTGATGACAAAATCCTCTCTAGTTTACTGGAGCTTAATGATTCTAGGAGCAGATACGCATACCTGAACTGGTTATAAGGTCACATCTCCTCAAAGAGGTATTACCTGATTAAGCCCTTGAGAAGAGATCCCCAGCTCTCTCTCTCTTCTGCTACTGGGAATGTAGTATTTACCCCAGCCCAACCCCAAAGCACTGATACATATCTTTAAATTATATATTATAAATCACTTGTTTATTTGTATTAATGATTGTATTATTGTATTGTATTAATGATTAACATATTAATCCCCCTCTGGATTGTATGCTCACTGAGGGCAGGAAATGTGACTATCAACTCAGTTGTATTGTACTCTCCCAAGTGCTTAGTACAGTGCTCTGTGTACAGTAAGCACTCAATGAATACCATTTATTGATGGATGGATTATAATTAAATAAAATGAGAAAATGGATTAAGTTTAGTCCAATGAACATGGTACCTAAACCACAAGCTTCCCTCTAGACTTTAAGCTCATTGTGGGCAGGGAATGTGTCTGTTTAATAATGATGACGTTTGTTAAGTGCTTACTATGTGTGAAGCACTGTTCTAAGCACTGGGGGGATACAAGGTGATCAGGTTGTCTTAGGTGGGGCTCATAGTCTTAATCCCCATTTTACAGATGAGGTAACTGAGGCACAGAGAAGTTAAGTGGCTTGCCCAAGGTCACACAGCTGACAAGTGGCAGAGCCAGGATCTGAACCCATGACCTCTGACTCCCAAACCCGCGCTCTTTCCACTGAGCCATGCTGTTTCTCTATTATTTATTTATTGTTTTACTTTACTCTCCCAAGCACCTAGTACAGTGCTCTGTGCACAGTAAGTGCTCAATAAATGTGATTGAATGAATGAATGAAAGTGTGCTGTCCATTATCATGTCAATGGTACAGTTGTGTAAATATCATAAGGATATCCTTGCTCTAGTCTCATCAACCTCATATTCGGCAAAGTAAAATGATCAACCCCAGTTGATAATACTTACTGTAATAAGATACACTAGCAATGTCGCTGTAGTCAATGATTTGACCATTTCAAGAATCTCTCTGCTTCTTTTGAATTTCTGTGTTTGTTCCAATGATTCAGATGAAGCATAGAGTGAAATTTGTTCTTTGATTGAATGTGGTTTTTCTGAGTTATCTTGACTGGCTTGTAGGAGTGTAAGAAAGGTGAAGTCTTTGCCTGTGTCAGTAGATAATGATTCACTGAAGCAGCGACCTCAAAGCAGGGAAGCCCTTCCCAGGAAGGAGACTATATCAGACTTTTATCCAAGGACTTTCTGGCAGGCAGTACCTGACAGTGGTACATTAATGAAAACCTCAAAAATTCAAACAAAATGTCCATTGTTTCATGCCATATTAGGACACCACCTCCATATCAAATGGAAGGTACTCCAAAGGCTCGGTCCTTCTGACAGCTCATTTGGCTGATCTATTACAACTCAGCACGAACACTCCACTTCTCTAAAACCAACCTACTCTATACCTCAGTTTCATCTATCTTGTTGCCGCCAATCCCTTGCATACATTCTCCCTTGTGCCTAGAACTTCCTCCCGCTTCATATCTCACAAATCTCCCCACTTTCAAAGCCCTCCTAAAAATCACATCTAACTACTGATTAGCCAAAAAAGTTCCAGAAGGAATGGGGCAGGCTCTTTGAGGAGATATCAGACTTTGACAAGGTGATATTCATGGAATAATTAGTACACGGATAGGTAGTAATATGGAAACCTGGGTAAAATCACTGAACCTCTGAGTATTGGAAAGCTGAATAACTATACCCATTTCTTCCTCAGCAAATTTTCTAAACATCAATTATATTGATAGAATGCTTACAGTGTGTAGGACACTGCATCTTCCAAGAATGCTTCCAGCATTCTCTCAAAATAAGTAAAGTCATTTTCCTGTTTTTCTTAGGCAAATCATGATTGGAGACAGTTGACTGAAGATTCATTCATATGTTCAATTGTATTTATTGAGCGCTTACTGTGTGCCGAGCACTGTACTAAGTGCTTGGAACGTACAAAGCAGCAACATACAGAGATGAGGGGGGTTAGATTGTAAACTCCATTAAAGCAGGAGTAGCATCTTTTATTTTAACTGTATATTCCACAGGTGCTTAATAAATACAGTGTTCTCCACACAAAGATTCTGTGTTCTGGGATCTGTACACAGTAGGCACTCCATCAATCCAGGTGACGATGATGATGATATCATTGATACAAATGATGATAATGAAGATAGATTGTCAAAGCCAGGATATGCTGCCAATAAATTACACTCCACTCTAAAATGGCAGTAGCATTTATGGGACCTACAGGAATTAGGTTTTTCCATGTTCAAGTACAGGGAATGACAAGGTAATGAATGGTCATCTCTATCTGAAACCCTCACCCTCACTAACACTTTGTAAATGAGCAAACAAGTGATCTAATTTTAACCCATGTCTCATTAACTGCCCCTTTCTATTTGCAGAGTAATAACGGTGAACCATTGGTGTCTGTCTCCCCCGTCTAGACTGTGAGCCCGTTGTTGGGTAGGGACCATCTCTATATGTTGCTGACTTGTACTTCCCAAGCGCTTAGTACAGTACTCTGCATACAGTATGCGCTCAATAAGTACAATTGAATGAATGAATTTAAAATGCGAACTTGCATCATATATAACAGATCATTTGTGCCACTAATTGCACTCAATTTCCATTTCAATAATGCAACAGATTTAGGTTGGTACACTGTTTTGGAACAAGGAGAGGAATGACAGGCTGCTTTTCTCCAAAACAAAGTCAATCAGGCTCACTGTGGGCAAGAAATATGACGGTTAATTGCTGTATTGTACTCTCCCAAGTGCTTAGTACAGTACTCTGCACACAATAAGCGCTCAATAAATACGATTGAATGAACTATTATGCATGATCATTTGGAAAACTAATACATTTAAAAGATTGTAATAATTTAAACTTGAAGCTGTTTCTGTCTAAAAACAATCAGGGGGACATTTGGGCAAATTGCTGCTTGTCCTTTAACAAGGAAAAGAAAAACATGTGAGGTGGCAGGAGGTGGAGGGATAAATCCAAACATTGGGGCCAGAGGAAAAAAACTCTAAAGATCCAATGGAGTAGAGGCAGCAGCAGAATATAGATTAGAAATCAGACATGTCTTGACAGTAAAGAACAGGGGCTTTACCAATAGGGTAAAATAAAAATTGTACCAGGAACTGTGAGTAGCAAATTCAACATGCAGTAAGGGGCTATCTCTACTATGAATAAGGCTCCAATATAAAAAAAAAAAACAAACCAGTAATTATTGAATGCTTAGTCTGTGCAGAGAACTATAATCTCATGGGAGGATACATGGAGTTAATAGACATGATTCCTACCCCTTATAAACTAGTAGGGGAGATAGGTATTAAAATAAATTACAGGTAGGATGAGAAGCATTAGAGTTGAAAGTTTTGTACATAAGTGTGGCAGTGGGGAGGGGTGACAATTGTTCATCTTCTGATAGAAATGGTAAGAATTAGAAATAACTAAAATGATTAAAAAACTTTCAAGTTGTAATATTTTAGTTAAGAAGGCCTAGTTGGAAAAATTCCAGTCATATTTTTATCACTGCTTGGATAATTACTATAAAGAACTTTCCTGTAAGAAGAACTTCTTTTTGATGTTCAGTGACCAAAGCCATTAGAAAATTGATCCCAGTAGAAGTACAAACACACTGACTCAAATGAGGTTACTTAAAGGCCATGCTTGAAAAAAACAGTCAAAAAACGAATATTTCCCAAGCCCTAGGCTTAGCAGGTCTAAAAACCTTGAATCCAAAATTCTATGAGGTTGGAATTTTAAGAAAGTTAGATGGAAAGATGAAGGGAAAGCTACAGATATCTTTAAGCAGACATTGTCAAAAGCCATTTCTGAAGATAATTGTGACCATAACATGTGACAAATGAAATAACAAGAAACCTTCATTTACAGGATTTTATCGAGGAAAGAATAATTCAGATGATCAGTTGACCTCTTTTGCATACCAAAAGTTTGATTAATAAAACAGTTAGTGGGCAGGAAAAAGAGAAGCAGGAGACGTGGGGAAATAACTCTAGATGTTATATGGAAACTATTTGTTCCTACTTAAAACTGATGGACGCTGGAGATGAGTGAAGAAGCCAAAAGATTTGGGATGATCTGGATACAATACTAAACTGGTTGCTGTTTGATAGAAAGATGTGTGGGGGGTGAAATAGTGCTAAGGATAAAAGATAAGAAAACAACAAAAGCCATGTCTGAATCACTTAGCATCTTTGCTGAGTGTCTAGAATGCTTTTTGTTATGAAGATCTGAAGTCCTTTTACTACAGGCATTCATTACACAGCACTGCACGTCATTCAGAAATACAATAACATGAAAAATCTGATGGGCATGCTTATTTTTGAGAAGTGAACTATCAGAGAAGTAACTTTGCAGGGCACCTGAATTATTAAGAGAGAGCGATAAATTATTTGGTTTTGCTTCCTCAGCTCAGACTTTAAGGTAAATGAATTTTCCATATAGACAAACACATATCATCTTGATGTATGTTTATTAGGAACTGGAGTGTTCTAAAATGAAAAACAGAGCAGTCTACATCAATGGTGGCAATCTGATAAACTTTGGCTTCGGTGTCATAACTGTCTTCAGTACTTTAAGGACAACACAGCATTCAGGCCTGCATGGCTTCACAATGGAGAGGGCACATGTGTGCATAACTCACCTTTTAGAGAACATATCACAATGTGATGGGCAGTGGTTACATCAATCAATCAATTAATGATATCTACCCCCTGCCCTACAGCACTCATGTATATATTTGTAATGTTATTTATATTGATGTCTGTTTATTTGTATTGATGTCTGTCTCCCCCACTCTCGACTGTGAGCTTGTGGTGGGCAGGGATTGTCACTCTTTGTGCTGTATTGTATTTTCCAAAGAGCGTAGTACAGTGCTCTCCACACACTAAGCGCTTAATAAATATGAATGAATGAATGAATTCAGCTCCTACTAGGTGCAGAGCACTGAATTAACTGCTTGGAAAAGAGCAATGAAGGATCGCTGCAGAATGGAGAAGAGTGTGTGTTTGGGAAATGGTGGCCTTTGGTTTGTCTGTCTGTGGCATCTTGGGCAGACCTTTACAACAGCCATCTGACCTCTTCTGCATAACACCATCTGGGTCTATTTCTGTACATCCCTTTAGGAACTTCATAATGAGCACATCATGCAAGGGAATAAAAATGAAGTGGGTGGCCTCCTCTTCAGAATTGAAAGAAGCAGCTGCTCACACCTGCTCCTCCTCTACTTGGATGATAAACCCTTTCCATTTTCTGCATGCAGTACACTCCTGGTGGCTGTGATCTGTAAAACCAGGCCTATTATGTATCCTAGCTCCATTAGCTTCATAAGTTGATTCTTCTGCCTGCAGCCGGCCTTCTACTACCATGAAGTAGCATGATCTAGAGGAAAGTGCCAAGGCCAGGGAATCAGAGGACCCGATTCGAAGCAGCGCAGCTTAGTGGAAAGAGCATGGGCTTGGGAGTCAGAGGTCGTGGGTTCTAATCCCAGCTTTGCTACTTGTCAGCTGTGTGACTTTGCGCAAGCCACTTGAATTCTCTGTGCTTCAGTTACCTCATCTGTAAAATGGGGATTAAGACTGTGAGCCCCGCGTGGGACAATCTGATTACCTTGTATCTACCCCAGCACTTAGAACAGTGCTTGGCACATAGTCAATGCTTTACAAATACCATCATTATTATAATTCTAATCCTAGCTCTTCTACTTATGGGCTGTGTCACCATGGGCAAGACACTTAACTTCCCTGTACTTCAGTTACCTCATCGATAAAATGTGTCATAAGAATGTGAGCCCACATGGTACATGGACTGTGTCCAACTGATGAGGTTTTATTACCCCAGCACTTAGTTCAGTGTTGTACCTATGTTCTATGTACAGTACATCACAAGCACATGATAAATACTGTTATTATTATTATCATTATTAGCATTTCACCTCAGGATTGAATGGATTGCCCAAGACTTCAAAAAAGGTATCTATGAGAGCTTACTTTGCTTGCTTGGACTCCAGATCCTCATTTAAGAGCAGACTTTTTATCTTCTGACCTCTTCTTTCCCTGACACACTTTCAGTGCATGAGAACCTGTTGTAGAGGTCATAGTTCTGATGCACCTGAAATGACTATCCTTGTGGAATTTTGCAGTTAGCGAATGGATTTAGCAATCCCGACTGGATTACTGCATCAGCCTCCTCTCTGATCTCCCATCCTCCTGTCTCTCCCCACTTCAGTCTATACGTCACTCTGCTCCCCGGATTATCTCTGTACAGAAAAGCCCTGGGCATGTCACTCCCCCCCTCAAAAATCTCCAATGGTTGCTTGCCAACCTTCGAATCAAGCAAAAACTCCTCACTCTTGGTTTCAAGGCTCTCCATCACCTTGCCCCCTCCTACCTCACCAACCTTCTCACCTTCTACAGCCCAGCCCATACAATCCATTCCTCTGCCACTAATCCTGGCTCCACCACTTGTCAGCTGTGTGAATTTGGGCAATTCACTTAACTTCTCTGAGCCTCACTTACCTCATCTGTAAAATGGGGATTAAGACTGTGAGCCCCACGTGGGGCAACCTGATCACCTTGTATCCCCCCCAGCACTTAGAACAGTGCTTCACACATAGTAAGCGCTTAACAAGTGCCATCATCATTATTATTATAACCTTCTCATTGTGCCTCATTCTCACCTGTCCCATCGTCCACCCCTGGCCCATGTCCTTCCTCTGGCTTTGAATGTCCTCCGTCCCCACATCTGCCAAACTAGCTCTCTTCCTCCCTTCAAAGCCCTACTGAGAGCTCACCTTCTCTAGGAGGCCTTCCCAGACTGAGCTCCCCTTTTTACTCTCCTCCTCCTCCTCCTTCCCTCCCCATCTCCCCCCTTCCATCTGCCCTACTCCCTTCCCCTCCCCACAGCACTTGTATATATTTGTACATATTTATTACTATATTTATTTCATTTTTACAACATATTTACTATATTTATTTTATTAATGATGTGCATATAGCTATAACTCCATTTATTCTGATGGTATTGACACCTATCTACGTATTTTGTTTTGTTAGCTGTCTCCCCCTTCCAGACTGTAAGCCCGTTGTTGGGTAGGGACTTTCTCTGTATGTTGCCGATTTGTACTTCCCAAGCGCTTAGTACAGTGCTCTGCACACTTTAAACACTCAATAAATACAATTGAATGAATGAATTAGCCACCTCTAATGGGAGTGAATGTTATCTCTAGCTTGCAGGTGTTTGTAATGGTGCTGGCCCTGAAGCCAGATTTCACATTGGAAATCAATCAAGAACACTTCAGTATTACAACCATCCTCTGACATCCACTAAAACAGGTACACCAGCATGGCTCTCCTAGTTTCCTTTCTGTTATGAACGCATTTGACAGCAGACTGCCAGTGTAGCAGAATTCACTGGAACTTTTATATTCCAAATTGAGATTTTTTTAAATTTAAAGTGTAGAATTTCACTAGCTGGAGTCTCCTCTAGATTGCTCATTAACTTGTGTTTTGAGATGATAATAATAATGATAATCTGTCCCACATCACTTTATAAAAAACTTCCCTGGAATAGCCATTTCCAAGAGCTTAGTACAGTGCCCTGCACAAAGTAAGCACTCAATAAATATGATGGATGAATGAATGAGTAACCATTGAATACCTGTGTGGCACAGAACAATGTACTGAGCCCTTTCTGACTTTAGTGCACCATACTGGACCCTTAGGCAAGTACAGAAAGATAGGATGCCTTCAAGAAGCTTACAATCCAATGAGGGGAACAGAGGCAGGGAAAAATTGTGTATTAGTACAATGAGAACAGGGGGAAAAATAGATGCACCTGGAAACAATAAAAAGTGAGAAAAGAAACAAAGGTACATGGCATAAATTGAGTGATTACCACAAACATATTATGGTGGTTGTTGTGAGGAGATGACATGAGGAGATTACTCGAACAAGTTACAAGTAAACTGAAAAATCAGAGCAACACAGCCACCTTCTGCCCTTCTTATCTTTGATTAGACTTCTCCAGTACGTACAACGTGATGATGATTGCAATATTTTTTTTTCCTGTTTAGCTTCATATTCCTATGGATTTATTTTCCTGCAGGACCACAATTTGTTACACTATCTTATCGAGTATTTTGATTACCATATGGATCAAAAGAATCTGAAACCAATCTCAGTGAAGCTAAGAATGCCTTAAAGCTGATGCTTATCATTGGCCTTAGATTTCCATTTCATGCAGCTGCATGTATTATCTTTTCAAAATGCCAATCAGAAAACATTACTTTCCACTCAAGAACCCCATTTCTTTTCCCTAAAATAAAAATGCCTAACTATAGGTTTCATGGCACTCCATCAGTTGACTCTCTCTTCCCTTCCCATTCTCTTCCCTTAATTCACCCCAGTTCATAATAACAGTGATAGCTGTATTCATTAAGTGCTTAATATGTGCCAAGCTATGATATCCTTGTGGAATGGGGTATATGCTTGACTTGATTATTTTGTACCTTGTACATCCTAGAGCATCAGGGGGTAGAGAGTGAAGAGGAGGTCAGGGGTGTGGAGAAAGCCCCAGTGTACCCCAATATGGTACAAGCTTCCATCTGCTGCTGGGTTATGTCTTCTTTTAGTCTGCCCCTTCCTTTCTCCCTCTCTTCCATGCCCACTCTGATACCCATTGCTAGGACAGCATCAAAGGAGAAAGAAAAAGCAATTGCAGGTAGCTAATGGAGTGGAAATTTTAGCTTGAAAATCATTTCCCAAACTCCTGCACCCTTGCCTTTGCCCTATATATGAAGTACTTCCCAATGACCTTTCACCCTTCCTCCTACTGCCTCTCCCTAATCATTATGCTAAGAAACCCAGACAAATGTCAGCCACCCCCAGAACGAGCCTCAGTAGTATCTCACAGGATCCCACAGAAAGGCTAGGAGGGGGGAATCTGCTCCGTTACTCCTGCAGACTGGAAATCTAGAAGCCAGAGTGTTTCCTATCATACACTGCCTCTCCTGGCCAAAGTGACACTGGGCACCATATGAAATGTCTTCCTCTAGGGCCCAACTGTTCAGCAACGGTTCTGTGGGCCTCTCGTCGCATCATTCTTGGATTCACCCCTCAATATTGCTCCGGTGACAAACATTGATCCATCAGGTTACCTGGGGGTCTTCCACTCCCTACCAGCCCAGTGCCGATGGGCTTCTATGGCCTGATTCATTTTTTGAATAGAAAAAGTAGCTCGAACTCTGGGCGGGCTCAGAATCACTTGCACCCCTGAGCATCTGGGCAAGTTCATGAAATTGAGTGTGGTATCCTCAAAGATCCTTTTGTTCTAAATTGGAGAAGCACACTGCTTCTCATTGAATCAGCACTGGACTGGCAAAGCTGAAAGCAACTCCTGGCCTCATTCATGTTTGGATTCAGCACTCTGCATATTTACTTCCAGCCAAATGGCTAACCAGACAAAAATCTGTGTGCGCAGCCATTTATTGTAACAACAGACTGCATCATTAGCCTGCTCAGCCTGGTAATGGAGGATGAGGGAATCACTATTTCTTTAGCTTTTAGCTTTTCCTTCTGTGGGATGTGACTTAAAGCAATCCAATATGCTCCCTTGGTTAAGATCCTTGGGACTCTGAAAGAAGAAAAATGCCAGAGTCCTTACAGAAATTCCAAGTTTCTACCACACATAGCAGTTGGGGGCTATAGACAGAATCTTTTCATTAGGAATGGAAGCTCATCCCAGCTATGTTCACTTGGTTTAGAACACCATGATTGGAAAGTGGCAACTTCTTTCAATCTTTCATTGCAGAAAGAACAGACTTTCTCAAGGGAAGCAATTTCAAGCCATATAAAGTTATTGCAGCACTTCAGAATTTTAGGAGAACTCTCACCCTCAAATTGAAGACCCACTTCCAATATGCAAGACATCTATACCTCCTAAAGGCAACCAACCCACAGAATGGCAAATGTTAAATCATTCTGCATTTTTTTAGTTCTCAGTTAAAATAGTTTAGAATGAGAATGTAGATTTTATGCCCCTTCACTAATAGTACTATCAGCCTGCCATTTGAGAAATTTTGCAAAATATTCCCCTCTGAAAGTCAATCTAATTGGTGACATTTTATGCCTGGAGATGTTACTATGTAGCATAAAGTTATGATGATAGCTCATGGAAAACTCTGAGAAGTTCTCTGAATAGATGTATTTAGAGGGTGATTTGGGGATCCTTTTTTTTAATTACCTAGGAAATTTGTACCCAAAGGGTTTCCTATGGCTAGGAAGAGTTTGCTTATTCTCTCTGACAGCTCTTTTCTCAAAACAAAGAGGTTCAGTATCTAATGGCAGGGATCATATTGGCTAAACAGAATGGAGGTGGCATGCTCATCTTTAAGAGGAGTTGATCATTATGGCTGAGTCTCTTTCTGAGATAACTTGAAAGCCAAGATCCAAGGTATTGTTTTTGCATTCTTGTTTTGCCCAGAAACCATTATGTTCTCACAGAATGCCAGAAAATAAGAATTCTGGGTGAAGGAGTGCTAGAGGTGAAGGTTCAGTCATAGAGAAATAGGAGGAAGAGGAAGAGGAGGGGGAGGAGGAAGTAGAGGAGGTGGGCAGGAGGAGGAGAAGGAAGAGCAAGAGGAAGAGGAGAAGGATGAGAAAGAGAAAGAAGAGGAGAAGTAAGAGATGATAGGAAGAAAAGGAGGAGGAGGAGGAAAAACAGGAGGAATTGGAGGAGGGGAAGAGAAGGAGACGGGGTGGGTGAGGAGGGGGAGGATGAAAAGGAGGAGGAGAATGAAGAGAATGAGGATGAGGGGGAACAGGATATTATGTAGAGGAGGAAGAAGAAAAGGAGGAGGAGGGAAAGGAAAAGGAGGAAAAAAAGGAACAATAATTAGAAGGAGGAGAGGGAGTGGGGGAAAGGGAGGAGGGGAAGGAGAAAGAAGAGGAGGGGACAGGGAAAATGGAAAATGAAGGGAGAAGGGATAGGAGGAAAGGAGGAGGGGGAGAAGAAAAAGGAGGAGTAGGAGAATGAGGATGAGTAGGAGGAGGGAGAAGTGAAGGAGAAGGAGGAGAAGCACAAGGAGGAAGAGTAGAAGGAGTAATAATATTTATTAAGCACTTACTGTGTGCAGAGCACTGCTAAACTATGGGAAAGAGCAGCCAGGTGAGAATTACCCACAGTGCCTGGTCTTCATGGGGCTCACAATCTAAGTTTAAAAGGGGAAACATAGGACTGGCAACAAAGAGATGAAATAACAAGAACACTATGGCAACATAAAATAAGGACAAGTGCCATGAACTAAACCCAGAAAAGCAACCCCAGGCACTTATGAATGATCGAGAAAATTGACATTAAAGGGGGAGCAGAGTTGATGGTCTTCGGTAAACCCTCTCCCCCTCTAGATTGAAAAGCTCACAATGGGCATGGGATATGTCTGTTATATTGTTATATTGTCGTATTGTATTCTCCCAACCGCTTAGTGCAGTCCGTTGCACACAGTAAGCACTCAGATCTGCTCACACGAAGTACCAGGAAATGGGAGGAGCAATGGCTTAGTGAAAAGACCAAGGGCCTAGTAGTCAAAGGACCTGGGTTCTAATCCAGTCTCCAACATTTATTTGATGTATGACCATGGGCAAATCACTTAACTTCTCTAAGCCTCATTTTCCTCCACTGTAAAATGGGGATTAAAGACCAAGGGCCTAGTAGTCAAAGGACCTGGGTTCTAATCCTGTCTCCAACATTTATTTGCTGTATGACCATGGGCAAGTCACTTAACTTCTCTAAGCCTCATTTTCCTCCACTGTAAAATGGGGATTAAATGCTAAAGCCTGTGTACCCTATATGAGGCAGAGACTGTGTCCAACCTGATTAACTTGTATCTAGCCCAACACTTAGGACAGTGCTTGACACATGATAACCACTCAACAAATATATTAGTACTAATAGTAAAGCGGGTGATTCTTTTTAAGTCTCTGTGGAGTGGAGGGGCATTCAGGTAAGTGCTTACTATGTGCCAGTCACAGAACTAAGCACTGGGGTAGATAGAACCCAGGTCCTTCTGACTCCCAGGCCCACAGTCTTTCCACTAGGCCACAGTGCTTCAGATGGTATTTTTTAAGCACTTACTATGTGCAGGCACTGTACTAAATGCTGGGGTAAATACAAACTAATCTGGTTGTACACAATCCATGTCCCACATGGAGCTCTCAGTTTTTTAATCCCTGTTTTCCAGATGAGGTAACTGAAATGCAGAGAAGTTAAGTGACTTGCCCAAGGTCACACAGCCAACAAGTGGTGGAACTAGTATTAGAATAATAGTTGTGGTATTCATGAAGTTTTACTAGGTTCCATGCACTGTTCTAAGCACTGGGTTGGATAAAAGCAAATTGGGTTGGTC
The DNA here is from genome assembly GCF_015852505.1 of Tachyglossus aculeatus. Classification (NCBI taxonomy): domain Eukaryota; kingdom Metazoa; phylum Chordata; class Mammalia; order Monotremata; family Tachyglossidae; genus Tachyglossus; species Tachyglossus aculeatus. The sequence goes on from NC_052072.1 coordinate 61,097,626, forward strand.
ACAGTCCCTATCCCATGAGGGGATCATAGTCTCAATTTTACAAATGAGGTAAATGAGGCACAGAAAAGTGAAGTAACTTGCCGAAGGCCACACAGCAGACAAAGGCAGAGCCAGGATTTTAGAACCCATGACCTTATGACTCCCAGGGCCGTGCTCTATCCACTATGCCAATTTGATTTAGAATAGGGTGGGGAAGATGGGCAGAATCATATCTCCTCATTTAGGGGGTCTGGCCTGCCTTTGAGACTCTCCTAGGCTGCTCCATATCCCCATCAACTCCTCCCCTAATAGAGGAATCTGTTGCCAATTTGATTCTTTGAGGATTAAAGCTCTAATGGAGTTCGAGCAGTTTGTAGCAATTAGCATTAATCACATACTTTGACCGTGGCTGAAAGGGCCATTTCTATAACAGGTTCATCTGCTGATTCAGAGCCAAGGGTGAGAAGGCAGTGGAAGTGAAGGGTTTGTGTGGCTATGAAGTGTTTTCACAGTCCAACCAAGCTGTTGCTTGAGTCAATTTAAGGCCCAACTTTGGAGAGAGATGCATGCTGTAGTGCCAACACCCTTTGCTAGAAAGCTGTTGCATTGCTGTAATCAGGATGGTATGCTCAAGGCTGCTGAATTTCATAGGGTTTTATGCTGCAAAGGAAAATGGTCATTCAGTAATGGGATTGGAAGGATAGCAGCTGTGGAATGGGGAAGTTTCCATTTCTAAGGAAGTCAAAACAGGGGTTTTATCTAGGCGATTTTGTAACAGTTGTAATATACTGTTTTAAGCAGTTCCTGTATGAAGAGCTCATACTAAGCAATGGGAAAGAATACGCAGGTGTGAAATAGACATCTCTGTCCTTTGGGGCAGGGCAGTGGGAATCAAATCTAAAAATAAAAAGGAGTAAAAGGGCATAATGATAGATGCTTCAGGAGATACGAAAAACCACTGATGACATAAAGACTCATTCTTTTTTTTTTTCTCCAGGATTCTGGTTTGAACATTCTGTGTGGCTTTGTAAGGGTTGTTATGGACCAGAGCTACACAATCACATAGAATTCAGTAGAGAAAATAGCTCAGACTGAATTTACTGGATAAAACTGAAGCAGCATGGTGTTGTGTATAGAGCACGGGCCTGGGAGTCTGAAGGACATGGGTTCTAATCCTGACTCTACCACTTGTCTGCTGTGTGACCTTGGACAAGTCACTTTACTTCTCTGGGCCTCAGTTACCTCATCTGTAAAATGGGGATAGAGACTGTGAGTCCCCTGTGGGACAGGGACGGTGTCCAACCCTGTTTGCTTGTTTCTACCCTAGTGCTTAGGACAGTGCCTGGCACATAATAATAATAATAATAATGATGATGGTATTTGTAAAGTGCTTACTATGTGCAAGAAACTGTTCTAAGCGCTGGGGAGGTTACAAGGTGATCAGGTTGTCCCACGGGTTCTTACTGTTTTAATCCCTATTTTACAGCTGAGGTACTGAGGCACAGAGAAGTTAAATGACTTGCCCAAAGTCACACAGCTGACAGTTGGCAGAGCTGGGATTTGAACCCATGACCCCAAAGCCCATGCTCTTTCCACTGAGCCATGCCACATAGTAAACACTTAACAAATACCACAATTATTATTATTATTTATCCAAATTTAGATATCTGAATGACTACTTGATAAGTTATCGGGATTGGAGAATGGAAACAAAAATTATCACTGAATAAAATTTTAGTGCCTGACTAATGCAGACAAATTATATTGGTCTTGACAATCTCATAAGTAGGGTGACCTAGTGGCAAGAGCATGGACTTTGAAATCAGGACCTCTGACTTCTAATCCTTCCACGTGACCATGGACAAGTACCGTCACTGCTCTGTGCCTCAGTTTCCTCATCTGAAACATGGCGATTAAATACCTCTTCTCCCTCCCCCTCTGACTGTGAGCCTCAAGACAGAGATGGTGCCTGACCTGATTATCTAGTAGCTAGCCCAGCACATAGTACAGTTTCTGACACTTAATAATAACAACATGAAAATTGATAGGGTATTTCTTAAGTTCTAACTATGTGCCAAGCTAATCAGACCAAACACGTGGTACACTCCTAAAAAAAATCACAATTCATTCTCAATGCACACCTGCTTCCCCATCAATATCCACCTGCAATGGCCCCGTCTGGCTTAACCCTTGATCTCACATGTGATTTCGGGCAAATCTACATTTCAATTTTCCTAGATATGTGGTGGGAATAGTAATGTGCAGCCAGGCTGTGCGAGACCTGCGAGGCATGACCAAATATTCATGTGCCAGAGTTCCCCTTCCCACTTAGGCAGCTGCAGACAGGAGTCAAGTGGTAGTTGGCACATGATCTAAGTTATTTCAGCCCAGCATGCCTTCGACATGCAACTCCAAGTCCTGCTGCAGTTAAGTAGCTTAAGGCATGCACAGATGTCACTCGTCTCCTGTTCTCAGCATCCTGATCGGGAACAGGGTCTTGATTCCTGGGCTCCTCTACAAACGTGACTCTGATGGAAGAAATGGGCTCATTTCTTCTTAAACTAGTCTCATCACCTGGGAACCCAAAATCAAGGCTCCATCTTCCCCCACTCATGCCCAGGGGTGACCGCCGTTCTATCCTCTGACATGTTGCCAGTATTGCAAACCGCTGCTGGTCACTTGTTGAAAAAGTGTCAGGTTGATGGGTTCTCTAGACCTCAGGAATCTCTGTAATGGAGCTGCTGGGATCTCTGAAGAGCCAGGGATGAGCCTAGGCCCCTTTCCCACTCTAACTGCCGCAGTCTGAAAGCACCAAGTCCTGGACCCTGCATGACTGACCTAGAAATCCACCAAATGCCACTGAATGGAAATTAAAGTATTTCTGTCCTCAGTCAGGGACGAGAGCCTGAGGCATGGCATAAACTCCCTGTCAAATGCCTACAAGGAAAAAGAATACAATAACAAGAGAAGGATGTTCAGAGAAATCACATAAGCCATCAGGAAATCCCTTATTGTTATCAAAAGTTTAGGCAAGAAGAGAAGCGTCATTTTTATAGTGAATAATTCTGTTTATTTGAGGCAGTGTGTTACAGATCCTGGGGTTGTTAATTTCCATTATTACCTAAAGCCTAGATTCATTGTGTCATTGGAGCTTTGGCTTGTAAATGACATTGCACACATCACTGAGTTCAACACTCCCAAGATAGGCGTGGGCAGCAACTAGCATGTGGCTGAGTCGGGATGGGGAAGGAGGAGGAGAAACAGCAACTGACCTGGACCATTTACTAACTGGATGATCATTCCCTGGGATGATGGAGCATTGTCTCCTATTGGCTAGCACTAACATTGGTTCAGGGCCTTTCTGTGAGCAGGGTAGTTGTTTTTGGTTCCTCTACATTAATGCATTAAATTACTGACTACTCTGGCACTTCCATTTATAACCTTGTTGTGGGCAGGGAATGTGTCAGTTTATTAGTATATTGTACTCTCCCAAGTGCTTAGTGCAGTTCCTTGCACACAGTAAGCACTCAATAAGTCAATCAATCAATCATATTCATTGTGTGCTTACTGTGTGCAGAGCAATATAGTAAGTGCTTGGGAGAGCAAACTGTAACAATATAACAGACACATTCCCTTCCCACAATGAGCTTACAGTCTAGAGGGGACAGACATTAATATAAATAAATAAATAAATTACAGATCTGTACATAAGTGCTGTGGGTAGAAGTGAATGAATGAATGAGTAAGAGCAGAGACGGTGTCTGTGGTCTAGGCTCTTTCACCCTTCGGCAGAGGAGAAACTTTAAGTACCACCCCCAATATGGGACCAATGTGGTAATAACCCTCTGTAGGATCTTTCTCATGAAACTGGAAAAGGCCTTGGTGTTAATTTATCTTTTTTTGATAAAATTATCATTTTCTCCTTTCCCCTTTCTCTGAGCCTGCAAGTTCTGATGGTCTATGTGACCGTCACAGTGTAGAAACTCTGCCACCTCCAGCACTTATAAGGCTATAATGGTCACAAAGTGTAGTTACACTTCTCTTAAAATGATCTTTTTCTTTACCTCCTGGAACAGGATCACTGTAGCGAAATGCTCCCTATCACCACAACATTAAACAACTGATGTTGTGTGACTGAAAATGATCATCTGTGCAGATTTAAGTAATTTCAGCCAGACTTGTTCTAAGGATTTTTTGGAACATCTCATGTGTTTTTGATGTGTGTGGGTAGGCGAGTGTCTGTTTGTAAATACAAAGGAGACATCTACGATGACCCATTTAAAAGCTGCTTCATTTAGCCCAGTGAAACATTGGTGGCAATTTACATATAATTGCATTTTTATATTCAATCTCACACTATTGCAGTAGCTCATCAGTACCACTCACACAACCCTATGACCACTGAGCATAGCACCCATACACAACGTGTGGGCATACACACACAAACACACGCCGAAATCAATTTGACTGACCACACAACGTGCGGGCATACACACACAAACACATGCTGAAATCAATTTGACTGACCATCGAGCTCCAATGTACATATAACGTAGTAATTTGCAGTGCTGTAATTGATGATTTAGAAAATATTGTAAAAGTTCTGCCTAGATAATTTGGTAGGCATGATAACGAAATGAAGCTGCAACCCCATGGTGGTAGCAAGAGATTGAATCATTGCACAACTTTAATTTCCAATTCTTTATGTGCAAGGTTTCTGCCTTCAGTTAATTTCCCCTTTCAGTTTCCTGATTTGTTAAAAGGAGACTAGCCACTCCTGAGGCCTGAGTGGACATTTGGTGAAAGATGAAAAACCTGAGTGATAAATGAGGTGGAAAGAAATGCCTTCAACAGTTGTGTCCCAAGTTGGCCTGAGAACGGGATGCAGCCAAAACCTAGATCAAAAACCAAGGTCTGCATGCCAGCTGGTAATGGAATAGGTAGATTTGATGAGGTAGAAATGGAGGAAACTCTTTGTGGGGAACCCACATCATTTAATTGAGCTGGTTGCCTTCAGCTGAATTCTCTCAGACTTCCAGAAAGTCTGTTTCAGGACTCTGAATCATCTGGTTGTAACCAAGAAATGTAGCTGTGAAGAAACTGGACGCCATAACTGTGGGATACAAGGAATGTCTGAAAGCAATCCCAGAGGCACACTACACCTTCTGATATCACTCCTGAGTTTACGGTAGTGTGTCTACTTCAGTGCTTAATAAAATGTTGGGGATGTAGTAAGCACTTAACAAACACTGCAGTGTTGGCATATAGTAAGAGCTTAAAAACACCACAATTGTTACTATCATTTTCTCCACAATGCCTTCCCTGGTTAATCTCATTTTCTCCCACTTTCTTTTTATGTCTTCTGTTACTCCAGCATTTCCATGTCAACTAAGAACCACCCCCACCCCTCAACCCCCTGGCATGTTAGGTTAAACTCTGTCCCTTCCCCTATCTGTAATTTATCTTAATATCTGTCTCCTCTACTAGATCAGAAACTCCTTGAGAGCAGGAGTCATTTATACCAGCGCTTAGTACAGTGCCTGGTACACAGTAAGCGCTTAATACAATCACCTTTACTAACTCTGGTACTCTTCCAAGGACTTAGTGCAGTGCTCTGACAGAGTACGTGCTCAATCGATATTATGAATTGACTGACTGATCACATATCTACACCAAACAACTCAAGGTGCAGGAAGGAAGTCTTTGTGGCAGAAACAATGATCCATACCACTCACCGCTAATCTGTTGTTGAAGAAAAGAGGCTTTAGAGATCGACTCGTTTTCTACACTAATTAAGTTATTGAGAAAATTTCCTCAGCTCACCTCTTCATTTGCCTGTGTAGGTAAAGCCTAGAATCACAGCATTTTAGAAGACGTGGACCTTATACAACCATTTTGCAGATTTTTATTGTGATATTACTTGATGTAAACTTTGTAATTGAGCCTTAGGACATTTTGAAGTGAAAATCTGTATTTCACAGTTTGTAAAAGTCAGGTAATTGAACATTCACCTTGGCAGCTGTCCTGAATACGTACTTGATTTATCAAAGTAGTAAAAATGAATCTTGAACAAAAATCTACCTCTCTCTTTTGAAACCTCAAAAATGAAAATGTTCATTTTAGAGGTTTTGCTTTCATTGGATCTATCCACTTTAACTGGATATAAAGTTCTCATTTTACTAAATCTATAAATAATGTTAGTGGTGAACAAGTTGCTTATAAACCTCCCCCGTTATGGAACTGAATAAACAACATGGTTTCCTACCCTGACATTTATTGGCACCTAGGAGCCATTTATAACCAAGTGTATTTGCTGCTAACATCAAATAAAACTTGAATAAAGCCTAATAAACATGATGAAGAGATAAGATAAAATGAGTTTGATGGACTCCATTTAGAATGGCATTTCTTGCTAAGGAAATCCTTTCCGAATATTCCTAAATGCCATTCCTGTGCTGAGGAAGAAAGTCTTGACTGCATCAGATCATGATCAAAGTCACTGCCAGTCCAGACCAATGACGCACCCAGCCCAGGATACTGTGCGATAGCTGTCCTTCTGGACCATCTGTTATCTTCTATTTAAACTGTGGGTGCAGCTTTCAGGAACAGATAATAATTATGGTATTTGTTAAGCACTTATTATGTGCCAAGCCCTGTGCTTAACACTTGGGTATAGGCAAGATAATCAGGTAAGGCACAATTCCTGTCTCATGTGGGATTCACAGCCTAAGTAGATAGAGAAGGTGCTTCATTCTGATGTAGTAGATTGTTTCTAGTGGCAGAACTTCAATCAGTGTTGCCTGGGTTTCACTGTCTACCTACTGGATTATTTATTCTTATTTGTTTATTATTATGTCTGTCTCTCCCTCTAGACTGCAAGCTCATTGTGGGCAGGGAATGTGTCCGTTTATTGTCATATTGCACTCTCCAAAGTGTTTAGTACAGTGCTCTGCACACAGTAAGGGCTCAATAAAAATGACTGACTTGAAATGAATTAAGGATAATTGGACAAACCCATCGATCAAAGTAGTTTCAGGAAGAGCCACCCAATCACAGTCTATACAAAAATATAGAGCCTTTCTCGTCTTCTAGATTGTGAGCCCATTGTTGGGCAGGGATTGTCTGTATTTGTTGCCGAATTGTACTTTCCAAGTACTTAGTACAGTGCTCTACACACGGTAAGCGCTCAATATATATGATTGAATGAATGAATGAATACTGTGTGCTCAGCTCCAAAACTGAGGATGCCCTCCCGAATCAATCAATCAATCCGTCATATTTATTGAGCAATTACTGTTAGTAATTACTGTTAGTGCCAACTTGTACTTCCCAAGTGCTTAGTACAGTGCTTTTCACACAGTAAGCACTCAATAAATATGATTGATTGATTGATTGATTGATTAGTAGAGCACTATACTAAGCACTTGGGAGAACACAATAAAATAGACACTTTCCCCGCCCACAGTGAGCTTGAAGGAAACAGCATGGCCTAGTGGATAAAATGGGCCTAGGCTTTAGAAGGACCTGGGTTCTAATCCTGGCTTTGCCACTTGTCTGCTGTGTGTCTTTGGGCAAGTCACTTCACTTCTCTGTGCCTCAGTTACCTCACCTGTAAAATGGGGACTAAGAATATGAGCCCCATGTGGGACAGGGACTGTGTCTAACCTAATGATCTTGTATCTACCCCAGTGATTAAAACAGTGCCTGACACATAGTAAGCACTTAACAAGTACCATAAAAAAAGAAATGAGTTAAACCATGGGTATGACTTCAGGAGCTCTTGGAGAGATTGATGGTTATGTTAGAAACAATCTTTACTCCACAACCTTAGCTCCTTCTCTAACACCAACCTTCTCACTATACCTCCCTCTTGTCTCTTTTGCTGCCAATACTTCACTCATACAGTCCTTCCCAACTGGAACTCCCTTCCTCTACAAACCCACCAGACCCCTGCTTCCCCATCTCCAAGGCCCTTTTGAAATCACCTCTCCACCAAGAAGCCTTTCCTGACAAATCTCTCCTCTCCCAAATCTATTTCTCCTCTACTGTCACTCAGCACTCTCATCACCCAAGCACTTAAGTTTGTACATATCCTTAAATCTTGATGCTATTCTATCTGTGATTTATGTTCATGTCTGGCTCCCCCAGTAGTTGATAAGCTCCTGGAGGGGACAGGGATTGTTTTTACTAACTCTGTTGTACACTCCAAAGCACTTAGTGCTGTGCTCTACAAAATAATTGTCCAATGGATACAATTCATCGAATGGGGCAAATCATTACATATAGCGGTGAAAAAGAACCAGGTTAGAGAGGAATTAGGTGGTTGATGGGTGTAGTAGAGGAGATTAAATTTGAAGCTGGGATGGCCAGGTGTGAAGGAAGGAAGGAGGCTCCAGGCAGAGGAAACCATATTGAGTATGTAGTGCTTAGTACAGTGCTCAAGTATTTGAGGACTTGAACAACGTTCCCCTCTAGACTGTAGGCTCATTGTGGGCAGGGGATATGTCTGTTTATTGTTACATTGTACCCTCCCAAGTGCTTAGTACAGTGTTCTGCACATAGTAAACACTCAATAAACGTGGCTGAATGAATGAAGTACAGTGTTCTGCATACCATTAAGTGCTCAATAAGTACCACCGAGTGATTGATTTATTAAAGGGCTGGGAGGCACCTAGCATCACAGTAGTGGGCAAGTGAAGCAGGCAAGAGATGGGAGAGCTCAATATACCAGGGTGTGAGAAGAGTTGGGGGCTGTAACAGCCAAATGGTGACCAGCTGAACTGGAGGCTGCAGGGTGAAGGCTGAGTGGGGAGGAAGTCAGCACCAAAACAGGAGCAAATGTAAGGGAACGGATCATGGGCCCTCCGACCTGCCATCAGGCTGGACTTCAGCTGGGACTTGTAAAGGGAGAAGTTGTGGCAAAGCACAGAGCCAATGGGAAAGCTGCAAGGAGCAGACACTGGTGGACATCTTTGCCCGATGAGTGGGGAGAAGTACAGATGAGGGGCTAGGGCAGAGAGAGTGGCTTAGGAGAGTCAGCTGGGAACTGGGAGAAGTCATGGGGGAGTAGAGTGCTGGACTGGGAGAAGCCAGGATGGGCTTGGAGTTGGAAGAGAGGGTCAGAATCGGCCTGGAGGAGGAGCAGAGTTTAGCCTGGAGCGAGGACAGAGTTGCTCTGGAGCCGGGGGTGGTGGTAGAGTTAGCCTGGAGCTGGAACAGTCAGCCCCAAGCCAGGGGTAGGGGTGTTTCGGGGTGGAGCAAGCAAGAGCAGAGGAGTGGAATGCCCTGAGACCTGCTTAGCAGCAAGCTAAGCCACAACACTTGTAGTACATTCTGCTCCTGGCAGTTGTCCATCTTGCCTTCTCTCCACTCCTGCCAGCTGGCCAGAGGCCAGGCTAAACCCTCATGAAACTGCTTCCTTGTCTCCTTTCTCACCCTTCTGCCTCTTCCCCTCCCTGGTTTCCCCTGACTCCTATCCAGCCCACTCCTTCTAGTCCTCTTGTGTCCCCTGGGGATTTCTTCCTCCTCCAGCTCCCAGGTGACAATTGATACAGTCTTATGTGCTGCTGTGCTCCCTGTCTCTTCTCAGTCCACCTAGGCTGGATTATATCTGCTCACTAATCCCATTCTACTTGACTCCACAGTGGTCTCCCAGCAGTCCCCCCCCCCCCCCGCTGCCTCCAGCTGATCCTCTGAAGGCACACTGCTTCCTCCCTTTCTGATCCTTGACCAGTTGACTCTGGCTACTCTGCTTTTGACCTTCCCTGACTCAACCCATCCCACCTTCCCTTCCTGCTGTGACACCTATACACTTGAGTCCATACCTGCTAAGTACTTCACCCCGTCCCCACCGCCCCACATGTATGTGCATACCTTTATACTGGATACTTTCTCGTACCTGAAATTTCTTGTAATGTCTGGCTATCTCACTAAATTGTAAGCTTCTTGAGGGCATGGATCGTTCGATTCACTCTATTGTATTCTTCCAAGTGTCTAGTACGGTGCTCAATATCCCTCCGAGTGCCTCGTTCTTCCTAGCCACAGGGCTCTGACTTTGTTCCGTAACTTTGCTTGACTCTCTTACCTGACTACTGGCTCTAAGCTGCTTCCCAACTTAATACATCCCAACCCAGCTTCTCCTTTATTCTTACTCCTTCTCAGATCATGAACTCTGCCAAGGGACAAGGACCATATCTTAATTCTACCTGTGTATTCTCTCCCAGCACCTATACAGTGCTCTGCACTCAGTAAGGGCTTAATATATACTCACATTACTACTACTACTACTACTACTACTACTACTACTACTACTACTACTACTACTACTCCCCGCTCCTTAGCTCTCCCTCTAAGGTCCTCAGTTCACTCATTCATTCATTCATTCAATCATATTTATTGAGCGCTTACTGTGTGCACAGCACTGTTCTAAGCGCTTGGGGAGTACAAATAGGCAACATACAGAGATGGTTCCTATCCAACAACGGGCTCACAGTCCAGAAGGGGGAGACAGACAACAAAACAAAACAAGTAGATAGAGGTCAATACCATCAGAATAAATATGAGGCCCACCTCTCCCAAAAATACAGTACACTGAGTGTCATGCCAAAGTCGCATTACAGATAAGCAAATAATGGATTCAGATTTTCCAGTCCATGTAGAATTCTTCAGTGAACTCCCTAGTTTCCACCCTGACTCTTCCTCTAGGCCCATTCACCTCCATCTTTCTCGTGTTCCTTCATGTCTGAAGGAGGCAGTGCCCCCTTGTGGTCTCCATTCTGCCCAGCTAGTACGAAGTTCCAGTATTGTGAGAGGAATTTGCTGAACTTTTCAGTCATTCCACTTTACTAAATGTGAAGCCATTAATCCTCCATCATTAGTGAGAAACTAAAGAGAAGGCAGGGAAATACTGGCTTCATTTTTACTGGAATTTTCCAGGGAATGGAAAAGCAGAAACTGAGATTCCGATACGTTTTGTGCCTGTAAAATATCTTGAATTTTGTGTATTTTTATATTCAAAATACTTAATATTCCAACTCTGTTGAATTGTATTCTCCAAGCATTTAGAACAATGCTCTGCACAAAGCAAGGGATCAATAAATGGCATTGATGGATTCATTATTTCTTGGTATTTGTTAAGCACTTACTATTAGGGCAGATTAGGGCAGAAACAGTCCCTTCCCGACATGGGATTCACAGTCTAAGGGTGTGGGAGTCCAGTTATTGAATCTTCATTTGACAGATGAGGAAATGAAGCACAGAAAAGTTAAGTGAAATGCCCAAGGTTACACAGCAGCCAAGAGCTGGAGCAAGGATTAGAATCCATGTCTACTGAATCCCAGGTGCTGTGCTTGTCTCACTAGGCGTTACTTCTTCACTAAAAGCTTTTCTTTCCCACAGCCAGGCAGGGCAGCAGCTTAGCTTCTTCTTTGTGATAAATGATCCAATGATGTTGTTTTTTTCTGTTGTTGAATTCTTAAATCTTAATTTGATCTGTAAAGAAGGAGTTTGCTTGATCCTGAAACTCCCTTGAATCACATGGACAAGACTTCATCCTATAGTTAGTGGCCATAAAATCCAGTCCCTGATCTGAGCGCTGTTTTTAAAATGTGACTTTTTTTAGTTTTAAAATCAGGTAAGCATAATTGGGTTAATTATCTCTGACTGAGCAAATTTGGCAATAAAACACTTTAGCTCCCACTTTAAATCAACATAGCCTGCCTCCTTCCATTGACTTAACTCATAGTCAGAGTAAAATCTAATTTACGGCAAAGGAAGCATGCAGGCATTCAGACTGGGTGGGCGGTGTGAGGGTGAACTGTTTGGCCTGTTCAGAGGTGGATTTACTCCATGCAACCTAGTTTTCAGAGAGGCAGCTCCAATTGTTTGTAGTAGTCCTTGTCTAAGCAGGTAGAGATAAGGAGGCAAGATCTTAGCCCTGTTCCTGACTGGAAGAAACCCTAAATCCAATGATATAAGACTCATCTCACAGTTGTAGAGAATGGTGCATGGTGAGAGAACACCTCACCCTCTCAACCCATCAGTGGTATTTATTGAGCATTCACTGTGTTCAGAGCCTTGTACTAAGCACTTGGTACTTACCATTCATTCATTCATTCAATCAGTTGTATTTATTGAGCACTTACTGTGTGCAGAGCACTGTATTAAGTGCTTGGGAAGTACAAGTTGGTGACATATAGCGACTTTCCCTACCCAACAAAAGGCTCACAGTCTAGAAGGGGGAGACAAACAAAGCAAAACATGTGAACAGATGTAAAGTCATCAGAATAAACAGAATTAAAGCTAAATGCACATCATTAACAAAATAAATAGAGTAGTAAATGTGTACAAGTAAAATAAATAGACTAGAGTAATAAATCTGCACATACATATATACAGGTACTGTGGGGAGGGGAAGGAGGTAAGGCAGGGGGGATGGGGAGGAGGAGAGGAAAAAGGGGGCTCAGTCTAGGAAGGCCTCTTGAGGAGGTGAGCTCTCAGTAGGGCTTTGAAGGGAAAAAATATGGAACTGCTTCACGAATTTGCGTGTCATCCATTTGTACTGGTACTGGTCTGTGCTGTATTGTACTCTTCCAAGCACTAAAAGTAAGAAGTGCAGTGTTCTGTGCATAATAAGTGCTCAATAAATATTATTGATTGATTGTAGGCTCTCCATACCTCTTGGGTGGTGAGCCTTGTGTGGAACAGGCTCTTTGTCGTGATGAGCATCTTCTTTATAACACATTATTTGGCACTTAATAAGCACTGAGGTGGTGCAATAGGGCAAATTTCAGGAGTGGTTCCCTGCTTGGTCTCATTATCACATCATGCGTAATAGAAATATTGTAAAACTATGTGCTTGTTGAGGGAAGGGAACATGTCTACCAAATCTGTTATATTGTACTCTCCCAAGTGCTTAGTACAGTGCTCTGCACAATGTATGCAATTAATAAATACATTGGTTGATTGAATGATTACAGTGTGACTTTGACTAGACATACTGTTGCTTAAGAATTGTGAGAGCCAAGTAATGATAATTATGGTATTTGTTAATTATGGTATTTGTTAAGCATTCACTATGTGCCAGGCACTGTACTAACTGCTTGGGTGGATACAAGCAAGCCAGGCAGGGCACAGTCCCTGTCCCAAGTGAGGCTCACAGTCTCAATCCCCATTTTACAGATGTAGTAACTGAGGCACAAAGAAGGGAAGTGACTTGCCCAAGGTCACACAGCAGACAAGCTTGTACTCTATCCACTACACCATAGTGATCCAGAAAAGCTTTGAACCTTAGGAAATATTAAAAGCTATGCTGACCATCATTAACAATATTGGTGTCTTTGTAAACACAAAAGAACATGCAGGGTATCTTCTTCCATTAATGTACTTAAAGTAATGTTGAAATAGAGATTGCATTTCATTGTTGGCAAAATAGTCACTTGGTTGTAACCAGAAAAGAGAATAATGTTACATGAATGAGCATTTAATAAGAACACTGACCCAGAATAATTGTCCGAACATAAAGGAAATGATTTCAAAATGCCATATTTACTGTGTGTCATAAATTTCCTCAGAGCTTGACATTATTGTTTTAATTTAGACCTTGGCAGTTTTATTATATGAAAATCCCCTAATGTCTTTGGAAATGCTCCCATCATGAATTTGAAGACCTATTTATGTCAACATTAATGAAAATGCACATTTACTTCTTAGAGTCATGGTGGCAGAGTAGAAGTAGTAGTAGCAATAGTAGAAGTAGTAGTAAGAGTGGGATTTATTGAGCACCTAGTTGGTGTTGTATACTGTACTAGGTGCTTGGAAAGAAAGAACAACATAGTGACACATTCCCTGTCACAGGGAGCTCTAAAGTAAAAAATAGAAGAACAATGGCTAAGAAATGAAGGGTCTTTGTGTTAAACAATCCTAAATTCCTTCTTCTGAAGAGTTCTTTCCAGCTCATTTTATCTCTGCGAACATTCAGGCCTAATCCACATTATGAAATTAAGCTGTCAGTCAGAAAGGGGCAAGTCTTTTACAAAAAGATAGCTGTATCAAAGAGCCAAAATATATGCCTCAGTCTTCCTTACGTGGATATTTCCAAATAAAATTAATATCTCTAAAACATCTGGATACCAAAGGACAAAGGGCTGATCTAGATCATCAGGTGGTTTTGTTAATCTGGCAGGCCCAACAGATATCAATCATCTCACTGTGGGCAGAGAATAGCATGGTTTAGTGCTGTATTGTACTTTCCCAAGCACTTAGTACAGTGCTCTTCACAAAGTAATTACTCAATAATACAATCAAATGAATGAATAAAGCAATCAATAGCACTGAAGGACATTTATTTTGTCCTCCTCTAGACTGTGAGTTTGCTGTGGCCAAATAACATAGCTATCAACTATGTTGTATTGTACTCTCCCAAGTACTTAGTACAGTGCTCTGCAGACAATACGTGCTCAAAAAATAACATTGATTGACTGACTGATTAATTGCAGAGCACCACACTTCAAGTTTGGGTGAGAATAATAAAGTTAGTAGACTTAATCCATGTCCTCAAGGAGCTTACATTCTGACAGCTGATTCTTGAACTTAGAAAAGAAGAAACTGAAGCTGATTAAGGCTTGTGGCTTTCAGTGTGTGTGGGTGGCCTAATGGTTAGAACGCGGTCCGGAGAATCGGAAGGACCTGGGTTTTAACTCCAACTCCGCCACTTGTCTGCTGTGTGACCTTGGGGAAGTCACTTCACTTGAGAAACAGCATGGCTCAGTGGAAAGAGCCCGGGCTTGGGCGTCAGAGGTCATGGGTTCTAGTACCGGCTCTGCCATTTATCAGCTGTGTGTCTTTGGGCAAGTCACTGAACTTCTCTGTGCCTCAGTTACCTCATCTGTAAAATCGGTATTAAAATTGTGAGCCCCATGTGGGACAACCTGATCACGCTGTATCCCCTAGCGCTTAGAACAGTGCTTTGTACATAGTAAGCACTTAATAAATACCATTATTATTATTCTCTGTGCTTCAGTTACCTCATCTGTAAAATGGGGATGAAAACTCTGAGCTCCATGTGGGACAGGGACAACTGACTTACCTTGTATCTACTCCAGGGCTTAGATCAGTGCCTGGCACATTTTAAGCACAGTTGTACAGCAATATCCATGGAATTTAGGATTTAAGGAACTGTTGGGCCTTCTGGGATGAGAGCTGAATTTAAATGCAGAGCTCTTGGGCCATCTTTGTACACATGCTACTTGCTGTTCATCATGTGCCCTTTGTATGCTGTGGAATGACTAAACAGCTGCACTGTTAGGATAATTTAGTAAAGGGAAATTCTGTGTATAATGAGGAGCTGGGAAGCACTTACAGATCAAGGAAGGGACCAGCCATTGTCATGAAGGCACTTGGTCTCCTGCTGCTCTTTTTAAAATGAAAAGATCATAAATTTGGCTAATCGAGTCCAATAGTTTACTGTAAGACTGTTCTAAATATGGTGCTGGAGTGATATTAGCATAAATGAGCCTTCTGCACTGAGCCAAGCTGGAGCTAAAGTCATTTTTCAAGACCCACTGACAACTATGTAGTAATCCAGGCATTTCCTCTGGAGAGGGTAAGCATTCCTGCCACTCCAGACCAGCTCCATGGGGAATGTTAACGAGTGATGCCCATTTTCCCAGTGGGATGAAAAATGGGGGAGTTAAGTAAGAGGTAGTGGGCAATGGGTTGGCTAAAAGGTCTTGTATAAAGCAATTGTTGGTGAATGCTACAAGTGTAAGAGGATATTAAAAGCAATAACAAAGTGAAGAACCCATCTAAAGAGAAAAGTAGAACTGGACACAAATGAATGAAATCTTAGCATCCAAACAATGTTGAAACCATTCATTCCATCTACCCTATTAAGTAGATGGGAGAGATCTTTGGAAGTAAAATGTCCTTATTCAGACACTGTACTTACCTATGTTGGGGAACAGACATCAACAATACAGGTACCCCAGGAATATGACATCCATGTTTTTCCCACAATATATACTCCCAGCCCCATGTTATGTCCTACCACCACAATAAAATCCTTCCCACCCCTTTTTAGCATCACCTTGCCCCCATCAATCAATCCATCATATTTATTAGACATTTACTATGTGCAGAGCACTGTACTAAGTGCTTGGAAGAGTACAGTACAACAGAATTAGCAGACACGTACCTTGCCCAGAATGAGTTTACAGCCTAGCTTGCCTGTCTTCCTCTACACCACCCCCTGAATTAGGCATCCCTCTTCTATCTCCTTAACACTCTCATTCCAATGCTTTTTTCTTTAATCGTTGCTCCAGCTACTGCTGCTACTACCTAATCTACTCCTTCTCCTCCTTCGCAGCCAGAGCTGTAAGAATGGGAGCAGGTAATAATTGGAGAGGGCGGATGGCAGACCACATCCCATGTCATCTGTCCCTTTACCTGTTACCCGTTGGCTAGGGCCAGAAGTTGGGAAAGAGGAAGTACAGTGCGATGGCTAAAGTTTTATTAAAATAAAAATATCCTGGAGGCTTCTGGAAGCAGGAATGTATATTGGAGGGAGGAGCAAAGGGTCAGGAAAGCCTAGAGAGCTGGGAGGAGAGGGAGCAAGGACTTAGGCGAGGGGAGGAAGAGGCAGTGGTCAAGTACAAAGTGAATTTTACTTCACCTGTATTGCCCAGCTGTCATGGAAGAGTTGTTTCTGGAGCAGATCCTAATTACTCATGATCCTCTGAGAAAATGTACCCCACAGTATAAATTGATTTTCAAGGAACATAACCTAGTTACATCGTGAGGTATACTTATAGGAGAGTTGGGAAAATATAGTCTGTAAGCACATACTGGGAGATGGAAAAAAATAAATACAATTGGTAATCGTGATGCTATGGGAAAATGAATTTCGTAGACTGATTTATACAGAAGTATTCTGTGAGACTGTACATTCCTAAGTACTAGTAACATTATGATCACCAGTAACATTATAATCACAAACAAGATAACTGTAGCATTATGATCAATTATATAGGATTATTTCAAGAGAATTGGGTGAGGAACTATATAGTGTAAAAAACAAACTAGGAAGGCAAAGTGATATTCAGCAGTGCAGTTTCTTCATGACTATAAGTAGTCATAAGGTGATAATTTAAAGTCCATTAGAGACATAATGTAGAATTGTAATTAAAGCATGGCTCATTTTCAGTGCAGGAATATTAAAATGTTGGCCAATGGAATAATCAAAATTGAATTAGATTTTTATTTTCATCAGATCAGTAGAGTTTCTTGAAATAGGCTCAACTGTTGGACTTGGAATATTGTAGATAAAACAAAACAAAATGCCAAATAACTCTTTGAAGAGGTTGTATACACCTGCTGCTTCCACTTCCTTCTTGATCCTCTATGATCCAGTTCCCTGCACTGAGACTGCTTCCTCATATTTTACCAATGACGTCCTTCTTGCCTTAACTAATGAGCCCTATTCTGTCCTAATCTACCTTAATCTCTCGGCAGCTCTTAGCACTATGGATCATCCTCTTCTGGAAACACTCTTTCACCTTCATTTTACTGATGCAGTTCTCTCCTGGTTCTCCTCGACTGTGCTTACTATGTGCCACAGTTCTCCTCCACTATGCTTACTATGTGCCAGATGCTCTACTAAGATCTGCAGTAAATACAATATAATTGGGTCAGACACAGTCCCAGCTCAAAGACTGCAAACTCTCTGTGGGCAGGATTGCATCTTTTTGTTGTTGTTGTTATATTGTACTATCCCAAGCGCTTAGTATAGTGCTTTACATGAAGTATGTGCTCAATAAATGTGATTGAATAAATGAATGAATAGGGATTATAGTCTTCATCCCCATTTTAAAGGTGAGGTAACTGAGGCACAGAGAAGTTAAGTGACTTGCCCAAGGTCACAAGCAGACAAGTGGCAGAGCCAGGATTAGAACACACATCCTGTAACTCCCAAGTCTGTGCTCTTTGCATTTCTGCTTTTTCCTCACATTTCCTAAGAATGCCTATCAAGGATCTATTCTGGCGCCCTTTCTCTTTTCAATCTAAGCTCGCCCGCTTGGGGACTTCATTTGCTCCCAAAACTTCAACTTCTACCTCTACGTGGGTGACTCTCAAATCTACTCACTTGCTCAGACCGCTCATTCTCCGCAATCTTGTATTTCCCCTGGCCTCCCAGACAGCTCTACATGAATGTCCTGTTGTCACCCAAAGCTTAATATGTTCAAAACTGAATACTCATCTTCCCTCCCAAATCATCACCTCTCTATTCTCCCCACCTTTTATGCTTGTAAGCTTGACATCACCCTTGAGTCTTCTCTGTTTTTCCACCTCCATATTCAATCCATTTACAAATCCTGACATTTCTTCCTCTGGATCCTTCTTCCAGGATCTGCCACCTCATCTCCATCCAAATGGCTACCAAACTCTTCCAGGAACTTCTCTTATTCTGGCTGAACTACTATTTCAGCTTCTTCCCTGGCCTTTCCAATTTATTCACTCATTCAATCATATTTATTGAGCACTTATGGTGTGCAGAGCACTGTGTTAAGTGCCTGGGAAAGTACAATACAACAATAAACAAATACATTCCTTGCCCACAACAAGATTACAGTCTAGAGGCAGGGAGACATTAATATAAATAAATAAATTACAGATATGTACATGAGTGCTGTGGAGCTGGGATGGTGGATGAACAAACGGAGCAAGTCAGGGCGATGTGGAAGTGAGAGAGAGAAGAGGAAAGGGAGAATTAGTCAGGTAAGACCTCTTGGAGGAGATGTGTCTTCAATAAGGTTTTGAAGGAGGTGGTGATAATTGTCTGTTGGATTTGAGGAGGAAGGGCATTTCAGGACAGGGGCAAGATCTGGGCCAGGGGTGTGTGGTGAGATAGATGGTCATGAGGCACAGTGAGAAGGTTAGTATTATAGAAGTGAAGTGTGGGCTGGGTTGTAGTAGGAGGGTAGTGAGGTGAGGTAGGAGGCGGCATCTCTCCCCTCTCCAGTTTATATTTTAATCAATCAATCAATTAATTAAGGGTGTTTATTGAGTACTTACTGTGTCCAGAGCACTGTACCAAGTGCTTAAGAAGAGTACAATACAAGAGAGCTGGTAGTCACATTCCCCCGCCTGCAAGGAAGTGTCTTTATGTTTCTAAAGTATCTTTCTTCATATAATAGTAATAATTGTGATACTTGTTAAGCACTTACTATGTGACAAGCACTGTACTAGCACTGAGGTAGATACAGAATGATCAGGTCCCACAGGGGCTCACAGTCTGTTTGAACTCAGAATCCTATCCAGGCCAATAAGTGACAACCATTTGTTTCAACAATGTCAACATGGGAAAAATGTCAATGATTGCCACTTTTACTATGTGTCACTAATGTTGAATGTGTTATGGAATAAGAAGCTCTGGTCAACTGAAAGACATTTCCCTATCAGCCCATCAAGAAAGTTGTGACCAAATGGAAAATAAGAAGAAAGTGAGATCATAGGAATTAACATAGCCTAGTGGCAAGAGCATTGTTCTGGAAGACAGAGGACCTGGATTCTAAATCTAGTTCCACCACCTGTCTGCTGGGCGACCTTGGAAAAGTCACATAGCTTCTCTTTCCCTCATTTTCAAAATGGAGAGTCAAAACATGTTCTCCCTCCTTCTTAGACTGTGAGTATTCATTCATTCAATTCATTCATTCATTCATTCAATCATATTTATTGAGCGCTTACTGTGTTCAGAGCACTGTACTAAGCGCTTGGGAAGTACAAGTTGGCAACATATAGAGACGGGCCCTACCCAACAATGAGCTCACAGTCTAGAAAAGGGAGAGAGACAACAAAACAAAGCATGTGGACAGGTGTCAAGTCATCAGAACAAATAGAATAAAGCTAGATGCACATCATTAACAAAATAAATAGAATAGTAAATATGTACAAGTGAAATAAATAGAGTAATAAATCTGTACAGACATATATACAGGTGTTGTGGGGAGGGGAAAAAGGTAGGGCCGGGGGATGGGGAGGAGGAGAGGAAAAAGAGGGCTCAGTCTGGAAAGGCCTCCTGGAGGCAGTGAGCTCTCAGTAGGGCTTTGAAGGGAGGAAGAGAGCTAGCTTGGCGGATGTGCAGAGGGAGGGTATTCCAGGCCAAGGGGAGGACGTGGGCCGGGGGTCGATGGCGGGACAGGCGAGAATGAGGTACAGTGAGGAGGTTAGCGGCAGAGGAGTGGGGGGTGCAGGCTGGGCTGTAGAAGGAGAAAAGTGAGGTGAGGTAGGAGGGGGCGAGGTGATGGAGAGCCTTGAAGCCAAGAGTGAGGAGCTTTTGCTTGATGCGTAGGTTGACAGGCAGCCACTGGAGATTTTTGAGGAGGGGACTAACATGCCCAGAGCGTTTCTGCACAAAGATGATCCGGGCAGCAACGTGAAGTATAGACTGAAGTGGGAGAGACAGGAGGTTGGGAGATCAGAGAGGAGGCTGATGCAGTAATCCAGTCGGGATGGATAAGAGATTGAACCAGCAAGGTAGTGGTTTGGATGGAGAGGGAAGAGCAGATCTTGGTGATGTTGCAGAGGTGAGACCGGCAGATTTTGGTGATGGATTGGTTGTGAGGGGTGAATGAGAGAGTAGAAGGTGGGGACTGATTATCTTGAATCTGTCCCAACATTTAGTACACTGCTTGGAATATAGCAAGCACTTAAATACCCCATTTATTATTATTATTATAATTAATAAATAAGATGCCCAGGTAACCAGAAAAACATTTTCCATTCAGCCCATTAGCAAAGTTGTGGCAAAGTGTAAATTGAGAAGAAAGTAAAATGGTAGGAATTAGCATAGCCTAGCGGAAAGAACACAAGCCTGGGAGACTGAGATTCTGGGTTCATCCATTCATTCAGTCGTATTTATTGAGCGCTTACTGTGTTCAGAGTGACTTGTACTTGGGAAGTACAAGTCGGCAACATATAGAGACAGTCCCTACCCAACAACGGCTTGGCTCTGACATTGTCTGCATGTGATCCTGGGCTAGTCACTTCACTTCTCTGTGCCTCTGTTTCCTCCCTCAGTTCTTTCATTTTCAAAATGGGGATTCAAAACCTATTCTTCCTCCTGCTTAGGCTTGCAAGCCCCTGTCAGACCTAATTATCTTGTATCTATCCCTGTGCTTTGTAAAGTGCTTGGCACACAGTAAGCACTTAACAAATCCATAATTATTATAATTATTATTATGGTGTAAGATGCCCAGAGCACCAAAAGAGTTGGCACCAAAGTTGTGACAAAGTGTAACTGAGGAGAAAGTGAAATGATAGGAATTAAAATATTAGAAAAGGAAGAGCAGCATGGTCTAGTAGATAGAGCATGTGCTTGGGAGTCAGAAGATTTGGGTTCTAATCCCGGCTCTGCCACTTGTCTGCTGTGTCAATTACAAGTCACTTACTTTTCTATGTCTCAGTTACCTCATCTGTGAAATGGGGATTAAGACTTTGAACCCCATGTGGGACTGGTTCTGTGTCCAACCTAATGATCCTGTACCTACCCCAGTGCATAGAACAGTGCTTGATACATAGTAAGCACTGAACAAGTGCCACCATCATCATCATCATCATCGGAAGTCTTGGAATTAGGGTTCAATTGAAGTTTGAAGGTCATGCAAGGTCTTCCCTGGATTCCGAGGATCTGCCCCGTTCTGACACTACAGTCCCCTAGACCAATGGTAAAATTGCAGACCGTGGGAGATAAGCAAACAGGAAGCAAGGCTCAGCATCAGCAGAAACCTGCTCCATACCCACCCAGAGCAGCCTTACATTCAGGCAGAGACCAAAATTTATGCAAAGTTTTACTGCTATTATATAATTTATAGCATCCTTAAAGAGCTCTCCATATATTTACTATGAGGGTTATGTGCATGCAATAATCTGTAAAATGTGCATGTAAAGCCTGTAAGGATGGTGGATGCAAACAGCTCTCAGTGGGACAGTCTAAACATCTCAAAGGAGTTTTAAAAGGGAGAAATTCCTTGACAAAGTTATGCGTGCCTCATAAACTAGCAGGGAAATGTAGGTGAGGGATTTGTCATCTTGACTGTTTGTGATGTGGTATGTTCTTTCACCAGGCTGTGGGCTGACCTCCAACTCTGGGTGGATTTGGGGGCTATGTCAGTGTCACAGTGGGGTCTAAGTTGGCTCCAGGGGCTTCAGCATGGACTTCAGGCTGGCAGCTTGCCTTAACACTGTGGGGGCGAATCACTCCCGGGTCCATTCTCAGGTCATTAGGCTTTCTTGACTCCACTGGGGCTTCCAGAGTCCTAGAAGCCAGGTTAATCTTCTGCAGCTCGATGGGAAGTTGCTGGTTTGGAAGGCAGAGCTGAAACATTTTGAGGCAGCAAACTGCGGCAGAAGGCCCCAATCTAGGGTCTTTTCACCCTGGTTGAAAACTCCCTTCTCCTTTCAGCTACATTCAGAGGTTTTCAGACCTGGTTAGAACCCAGGGCGGTCTGGGCCAGTCACTCAGCCCAAGTGTCTGAGGACGGAAACCACAGCATTACCTAATGCCTGAAGGACAGTGGCCCCCAAATGGCTCCTTGAAATTGGGTAACAGCATGGTGTAGTGGAAGAGCTGCAATCCAGAAGCCCAAACTAAGCCACCAGCCTGCAGCATGACCTAGTGTGGGTCACTTAACCTCTCTACTTCAGTTGCCTCATCTGCAGGAATTGAGGGAAATAAAACCTACCTTTCTACCTACCCCACAGGTTTTTTGTCAGGACCCAAGCTTAGATAAGTAATATGAGAGACATTTGGGAATAAAAGCATTTTACAAAATAAAAGTTATTATTAATTGTTCCTTTTCTCTGGGGTGGTGCTAGCATGGGGTTTGGTACTAAATTCACAACCTCTTGAGAGATTTTAATACTCATGGTATTTGTTATATATGCTTGGCACATAGTAAGTGCTTAAAAATGCCATCATTATTATTCTTATGTGTCAAGCACTGTCCTAAGTGCTGGAGTAGATACAAGATAATCGGGTCCCAAATGGGGCTCACAATCTTAGAAGGAGGACGAACAGACAATGAATCACCATTTTGCAGATGAGGGAACAGAGAAGTTATGTGACTTTGCCCAAAGTCGCACAGCAGAGAAATAGTGGAGCCGGGATTAGAACTCAGGTGCTCTGACTCCCAGAACCATGCTCTTTCCTGCAGGACATGCTGCATCTCAATTTCTGATGCATTTTTAATGCCCCCACTCTGGGATCCTTTGTGTAAGGAGAAGAGAGAAGGGATTATTTTCTTTAAGGGGCATACCTAGCAGTGATGTACCCAGAAAACCCAACTGGAAAACCAACTGGGATTCCCCACAGTCATATGGGCACCTGACGGTGCTCTGCACACAGTAAGAGCTCAATAAATATTATTACATGAATGAATGATCAATCATCAATATTTATTGAGTATTTACCCTGTGAAGAGCACTGTACTAAGCACTTGAGGGAGTACAACACAACAGAGTTGATGAGCAGGTAGAGGACCATGATCCATTCATTAGATAAATAGCGTGGCTCCATGGAAAGAGCACGGGCTTGGGAGTCAGAAATCATGGGTTCTAATCCCGGCTCTGCCACTTGTCAGCGGTGTGTGTTCGGGCAAGTCACTTAACTTCTCTGAGCTTCAGTTACCTCGTGTAAAATGGGGATTAAGACTGCGAGCCCCATGTGGGACAACCTGATCACCTTGTATCCCCCCAGCACTTAGAACAGTGCTTTGCACATAGTAGGCACTTAACAAATGCCATCATTATTGACTTCAGAAGGATCTGGAGCTGGTCCGCTTCACAACTGGTATGATTATGATTGGTAATGAAGGCTGACTTCCCACACCAACTGCCTATGGGGACTTGAGTGAATTGCTTAAGCAATCTGTGCCTTAGTTTCCTCTCCTGGAAAAGGATGGTAATTTATCTCCCACCTATGGTGTTCAGGGGAGATTTTAAAAAAAGAATTATTAAATGCATGAAAAAGTGCTCTGGAAAAATTGACAATGAGAAAATTGAAGCCCAAAACATGACTGTGAGTTCCTATCAACAAAGTCAAGTAGAGCAGTAGCAGTTTATTAGTTTATCGAAGACTGCCATTTGGATAAACCAACAATAATATTTCCTGAAGAGCAGGATTTTTATGACCTTAATTCTCTAGATAGTTGTTTTGAGATCTCCATTTCCCGCTCTGTGGATATGTGCAGCCTGTAACTGGATTAAACCAGAAGCAGATGTCTTTCACAGTAAGAGATACAGTGCGAGCCTGTTGTTGGATAGGGACCATTTCTATATGTTGCCAATTTGTACTTCCCAAACGCTTAGTACAGTGCTCTGCACACAGTAAGCGCTCAATAAATATGATTGAATGAATGACTGAATACAGTGTTGCCTCTGTGGATGAACAGAGGACAGCATAAAAATAAGCAAAGAATTATTCAGGAGAGTGACTCCTTTATCTTGTATCTTAATAAATCAATGGCTGCTATTTACTGAGCACTTACTATGTGAAGAGCACTGTTCTAAAAGTATGGGAGAGCACAATACTAGAGAACAAGCAGGCACATCCCCTGCCTATCTTAATAAACAGTGGAAATGGTAAATATTGCCACAGAAATATTTTGGGGATAACTGTGGTGATTGTGAGCTCCCCTCAGAGGGGCAACATGTAAAGGAGATGCTGACAGAGCTAGCCCACCTGTCAAACTGCATCCATGGCTTTTGCCTGGCCTGATCTCCTCTCATCAGAGCTATTTGGAGAAGGGCAGGGGTAATAAAAGCAGGGTGGTTGCAGGGGAGGGCATACAGCTGAATCAGCACTGCTTGACTTCTTTCAAGGTCCCTTTAAGATGGCATGTGACCTGTGGAGGCTCAATTAGCCATTATGTCAAGTGGCCTTGAATACAAGCAGATCTTGGCTGCTCTGACCAGCTGAAAATAGGGCTCTGACCGGCTGAAAATAGGGCTCTGGGCTGGTGAACCACTAACCCATGATGTCTCTTTGCCAAACTTCTCCCTGTTCGCAAAGTGCTGGGAGAAAAGGAGAAAAGCAAACTGCTCGTGGCACAGTTGCAAGTTTCAGTGGAGGAATTAATAAAATGCCTCATCATCTGCAACAGCATCCCAGAGTGAAATGATTACATCCATGTTGAGAAAAAATGCATACAATATTGTAATAGGATAATTTTCTCCTAGAGCACATTACATTCTGCAATCCTCCATTTGTGTACTGAGAGGCATTATAGAGCTTCTTTTTTCCTCTTCTAGGTCAGCAATAATTCTTGGTAAATATAAACGAAGAAAGAACCTATAGATTGTTTTCGATCACCCACGTTATTAGCCATATGTTTGCTTTTTCATAACCAATATTCAAATTTTTTGTTGGAAGCAAAGCACCTACATTTCCAGACCTGAAGAGCTTTTTCTAAAGACAATTTATGCTTAGGTGTTTTTTTCTTTATAGATTGTACAGTGTTGCATATGTTAAAATATTAATAAGGCAAGACTTTGCCCTGGAGAAATCTGGTCTAGGAATAATTAGTAAACCATACTACAGTGAAAATGTTTTATATTATTATTATTGCATTTTAAATTTGCTTCATAAGAGAACCCAAGACACCTTATGGATTGATTTTCAGAGGTATTAATAACTTAGGTTTTCAAATGTTTTTCATCAAAATATTAAGTTTTTTGGATTTTTTTTTTGCCTACCTCTGATTTTCTTTGTGACCCATAATCTCTTTGAGCTGCGATTTTCCCATGTGTACATTGGGACTATTATACTAGCTCAATTTGATGGTCACATACTGTATTATCAAGAGTAACCTGTAAATTGCCTCTATAATTAGGGAAAAAGGAAAAGAAAACAGCCTAGCCTAGTGGTAAGAGCACTAGGCACAGGGTAAGTGTTCAATAAATACCACCAATTGATTGAAAGAACAGTTTAAACAGTGAGCCCCATATGGAACAGAGACTGTTTTCCATATGATTATTTTGTATCTACCTCAGAACCTAATGAAATGCTTGGCATATAGTAAGTGCTTAACAAACACCACAGTTATTATTGTTATTTGTCAGTCCATCAATCATTGTTATTGAGTGCTTACTGTATGTAGAGCACTGTACTAAGCACTTGGGAGATTACAATGCAGCAGTATAACAAACACTTTGCCTGCATGGTAGGGAAGAAGATCTATGATTCTTCCCTTCCTCCCTGCTCTTTGTCCTCCATTTCCTTTTCTTCCTTCTCTAAGTGCCACCTACATCGGGTCAGCACCATCACATCCTAGGCTGGCCCTGCCTCCAGTTTTTGCAGACATGAAATGTGGCGGTTTGCCAGGGACCAGTACAGGGGCTGGAAATAGGTGAGAACCCCAGCAGCACTGAACTTGATGAAAAATACGGTGCATGGCACAAGGAAAACATGTAGACTGAGAAGTTCAGTGTAGGAAGAAAGGAATGGAAAGTCAACACTTATAGAAGCATCAGGAAGGGTGGTAAGGAGAGGCAAGTCTATATTTAAATATAGGTTTATGGAACTGGGGGTGGAGGGAATAGGGAGGGCTAATTCAACAGGTAGGAGGCTGTGAGGGTAACTACTGAAGTTTTCTGAGCAGCATAATGTGCGATGCTGAAGGGTAATTTTCCTCAACACAGCCCCAGCACTAGGACGCTTTTGTGCTTACTACTCAAATGCCGGTAATTTTATATTTTGTGGAAGTGTGAGGGACAGAAGTCAGTTTTGGGTTTTAAGGAAAACAAACATCTGGCTTTTCCTAGCAGCTCCACGGCAGTCAAAATATTCTTCTCTCCTAAAGAAAACTTCCCCACAGATAAACATCAGATTCTTACATTCAGTTGTAATACAAAGGCTTTAAGTATCCTAAATGTTAAACAGAAAACATTGGAACCTGCTTTTTGTAGCATTTCTTTCACCAGCATTTAGACTGATCTATTGAATAATTTCATGCAACATTAGGTTCTGCAAGATATTTTGACACACATCATTTTTTATGGCTTTCTATATCTTCAGCCATAAACCTTTTAATTATTGTGTGAAAAAATATTAATCTGAGCCTAATGCAAAATTATCTTTGGGTCATTTGACTTCTGATATCAAACTTTTAAACTATATGTTTTCAAGCACAACTTTTTGGGGCTTTAAGGCATTGAGTCTGCTTCTAAGACTTTCTTTTTCAATTGGCATGCTTCCTTTCCAGATCCTAAGTACCTTGCTTGCTTTCTCTAAATTGTCACCTTGGAGTCAACGATTATAATCATGATAATAACAACAAGTACTTCAACACTATGTGTCCAGGACTGTTCTAAGGGCTGGGATAGAAACATGATAGTAAAGTGGGTTACATCCCTGTCCCATGGGAGTTCAAAGGAAGTCTAAAGAAGAGGGAGAATAGACATTCAATCCTCATTTTAGAGATAAAGAAATGGAGATGTTGAGAAGTTAAGTGACTTGTCCAGATGCAGGTCATCTGAGTCCCAAGCCTGGGTGGGAGTCATTTCTTGCTGGAGGCCTTCCCTAATTTATTTCTAATCGCACTGTGTCATATCCCCCAACTGCTAATTCAGCAGTCACACTTTAGTGTAATCCTTGAGTCATGCAGCGTGGCTCAGTGGAAAGAGTGCGGGCTTGGGAGTCACAGGCCATGGGTTTGAGTCCCGCCTCCCCCACATGTCTGCTGTGTGACCTTGGGCAAATCACTTCACTTCTCTGTGCCTCAGTTCCCTCATCTGTAAAATGAGGATTAAGACTGTGAGCCCCACATGGGACAACCTCATCTCCTTGTATTCCTCCCAGCGCTTAGAACAGTGCTTTGCACAGAGTAAGCGCTTAACAAATATCAACATTATTATTATTACTATTATTATTATTATTATGCAACCCTTGAGAAGCAGTATGGTCTAGTGGATAGGGCATGGGCCTGGAAGTCAGAAGGACCTAGGTTCAAATCCTGACTTTGCTTTTGTCTGCTGTGTGACCTTGGGAAAGTCACGTAACTTCTCTATGCCTCAGTTACCTCAGCTGCATAATGCAGATTAAGATGGTGAGACCCATGTGGGACATGGACTATGTCCAACCAGAGTAAATTGCATCTACCTCAGCACTTAGTAGAAGTGCCTGGCAAATAGGAAGCCCTTAACAAATGCCTTTAAAGAATAACAACTTATTTACCTATTTTATATACTTTACTGCATCCTTGAGTTGGTAATTCATTTCAGTGCCTGCCTCTCTTATTAGACTATAAGATCCTTGAGAATGGGGATCATGTCTACTAATTGTACTGTACTTTCCCAGGCACTTGTATTACAATGCTCTACCACAGTAGGCCATGCCATAAATATTACTGATTGAGGCCCGAGCCAGGGAAATGCTTTCTTACAATGGCAGTAGAAAGGTATCCTGGAATCAAGAGATCCTCCCAGGGAAGCCAGGCAATAGTGTGGAAAGAATACGGGCCTGGGATTCAGAGGACATGTGTTCTAATCCTGTCTCTGTCAGTTGTCTGGTGTGTGACTTTGGGCAAGTCACTTATATTCCCTGTGTCTCAGTTTCCTCATTTGTAAAATGGGGATTTTATTATACTCCTTCCTACTTAGTCTGTGTGCCCCATGTGGGATAATCCAACTTGATTATCTTGTATGTGCCCCAATACTTAGTACAGTACTTAATACACAGTAAGCATTTAACAAGTACGATAAAAAATGCATGAAAGTAAGACTATCAATGTTATTAGTTCAGAAGAGAGAAATGGGATAGGGTATTCATTCATTAATTCAATTTTATTTATTGAGCTCTTACTGTGTGCAGAGCACTTAACTAAGCACTTGAAAAGTACAATTTGGCAACATATAAAGATAATCCCTACCCAACAATGGGCTCACAGTCTAGATCCTCTCCAATAGTTCATATTTAGCTAGTCCCCTGGCCCCAGGTAGGTATATGCATTTTATGCATTTTGTAGAAGAAAGAATTCCAGGTTGAGACTCCAAAAACCTCCTCCTGTTTTAGGGTCTCTAATTAGCAGTCTGCATGGTTCTTCATTTTGAAAACAGATAACTTCTACTATTAGAGAGTCCAGTTCAAATTGCCTTGGGGCAACCGAAGTTCCTCTTCGGTTATGAGTTTGTCTTTCTGGCCTGCTTTTGGCTTAGACTGATTGGGAAATTCCATAAAATATTTATTAGAACCACTTGAATCCCAGAACCTTGGATAATGCTGAAGGATTCAAGCTGATTGAATTGTTTCAAGGTTTTAAATTTTATTAACATTTGAACTGGCAAGCAAAATTACTCATGGGCTCAATGTGATTTTAGGAGGGACTCATGACTGCTCCTCCCCTGATGAATGATGACAGGAAGTGAAAATGAATGAATGAATGAATGAATGAATGAATGAATGGTGCCCTGCCTTCTTCTCTTGGGTGGGTGGAGAGAGATGGAGAAGACAGTAGTGGTTGGTAAATCACTGGTTGGGTTTAAAGAAACAGCATGGCCTAGTGGACATAGCACAGTCTTGGAAGTCAGAAGGACCTGGGTTCTAGTCCCAGTTCTGTCACTTGTCTGCCATGTGATCTTGGGCAAGTCACTTAACTTCTCCATTCCTTAGCTACCTCATCTGTAAAATGGGTATTGATACAGTGAGCCTCATGTGGGATGTGGACTGTGTCTAACCTGATTAGCTTGTATCTACTTCAGCATTTAGAACAGTGCCTGGCACATAGTAAGTGCTTAATAAATGCTATAAAAGAAAAAAAAAGAAAGCTCCAACTGCCTTTTTGTGTATCCATGACTTCTTATGTGCCCAACAAGCTGGGACTGCTCATTCCATACTGGCCTTTTCAGCCACACAAGCACAAGTGAATTTCACTGTCAGTGGTATCATCTGTAAATACAAAGGATATGATATATACTTCATGGTGGACCATGGGAAATACTACCATCTTCCCTTTTTTGGATTCTTCTCCTGACCACCTGAAAGACAGGTTCTCATAAAGCCAGCCTATCTTCTATCACACCACATGGATATGATCAATTAGATTGAACAACCAAAAAAATTGCCTCTTCCTTTTTTGGTATCTCTAATCTTGTGTCACCTCTCAGGATTGCACCTGCAAAGTTTCCAGTATTCTACCAGTCTCGACTATGGGAGGGAGAGTCAAGCAGAGGCATAACCATTCCATTCCTAGCTTGGGCAATGGATAGCAAGTGGAAGGCAATCTGCTGGAAGTCTAAACTCACCCATGCTGAGCAGCAGCAGCATGGGAGAGTCGAGTAAACTCAGGTTTACTGCATGGAAGGAGGCAATGGTAAACCGCTTCTGTATTTTTATCAAAAAAACTCTATGGATACACTACCAGAATGATTGTAGATGGAGGTGGGGCATTCTGGGAGAGCCTTGTCTATGGCGTAGCTATGGGTCAGACACGACTAGACAGCATAAGACAACAACAACAATCTTGTGTGGATGGGAAGCTCCTTCTTTGAGGATTGTGCACCATAAGACTGAATGAATGAATGAATAAGATGCAAAGACTTCCCAGATATGTCCCCTATAATTATTCCGTAATCACTGCTTACAGGTTTACTTAAACTGTTCCCTCCTTCTTAGATTATGAGTCCCATTTGGGACAGAGATTGTGTCCAAGCTGATTACCTTTAATCTACCCCAGCTCTTAGAACAGGGCGTGAGACATGGTAAGGGCTTAACAAATACTGTAATTATTAACTGTTTTGACTATGGAAGGATAATAATTACAACAATAAGTACTTTAGAATGAAGTCTATAGGAAGATATCTAAATAGGCAGGTTTTCAGGCAGACACAGACAAATGAAATTCATGAATCTGCTCTATTATAATTCCTACCCATGGTGGTGCTTTTAGTTGTTACAGCGTGGCTTAGTGGAAAGAACCCGGGCTTAGGAGTCAGAGAACATAGGTTCTAATCCTGGCTCTACCACTTGTCTGTTGTGTGACCTTGGGCAAGCCACTTAACTTCTCTGTGCCTGTTACTTCATCTGTAAAAATGGGGATTAAGACTGTGAGCCCTACGTGGGTCAACCTGATGACCTTGTATCTAACCCCAGCACTTAGAACAGTGCTTGGCACATAGTAAGTGCTTAACAAATACTATTATTATTATTATTACTATTATTATTATTATTATTATCTACACTTGTCACTGTTGCTGATTAGAAGGGTGTCCTCTTTGGGCAGGAAAAATGCATTCCTCCAAACTCCAAAAGACCTAACTGCCCCAAATCCCCTAGTCACAGCTCTCTGAGGCCCCACAATTTCCTGTGCTGGAAAATTTGTCTCTTTGACAATTAAACAAGTCATTGTTTTTTAGACTTTAATTGCTTTCTGTGCACCCTCCAAAATGAACTTATCTAATATATATCTGGCATTTAAATTATTAGAACTTGCAGGAAAAGAATCTTCACAACCTTGAAAATGTGTGAAAGGTTGTTTCTTCTTTTTCTTTTAAAATCTTGATTTTCAAGGTCAGAAACAAATCTGAACTTTCAATTTCTTCTCCATGCTTCTACCTCTTCCTTGAAGTAGGGGAAAATCACTGCCAGGTCCTCAGATGAATTCTCAGCCTCTTTGGAAGAAGCAGCCACAATGTATAAACTGCCACAAAGGGGTAAATGAAAGAGTCTTTTCAGTAGTTAGAGAAAGAGTCAGTCCACCCCAGCTTTCCTGGTCTGTGAAAGCATAGCAATCCAGAGTCACAAATCTCAGTAAATACACTATTCTGTCCTTGAACTTCATCTGTTGGTTTAGATACAATCTGTCTTTTCTTAAATGAATATCAGTATTAGGGGGGCTGACACTGAAGTTATGTGATATCAATCTATGTGTATATATATACACACAGACTGATCCCCCTTTTTCCTCTCCTCCTCCCCATCCCACTCTGCCCTACCTCCTTCCCCAACCCAAAGCACTTGTATATATTTGTAGATTTATTACTCTATTTATTTTACTTGTACATATTTACTATTTTATTTATTTTGTTAATAATGTACATATAGCTATAGTTCTACTTATTCTGACGGTTTTGACACCTGTCTACATGTTTTGTTTAGTTGTCTGTCTCCCCCTTCTAGACTACGAGCCCGTTGTTGGGTAGGGACCGTCTCTATATGTTGCCAACTTGTACTTCCCAAGCGCTTAGTATAGTGCTCTGCACACAGTAAGTGCTCAATAAACACGATTGAATGAATGAATGAATATATATATCTATATATATCTATATATATATATATATATATATATATGAATATATATACACATTGTAGAGGGGCATACAAGAAGGAACCGGAGGTTAGTGGGTCAGTCAATCAGCGATGAATAATCAATCATTCAATGACATTTATTGAGTGCTTACTCTGTTCAGGGTGCTGTACTAAGTGCTTGGGAGAGTACAGTACAAGAGAGTTGGTAGACATGTTCCCTGACACCATATAAGGAGGATGGGATTAGGACATTTAGAGAAGATAGGACCATAACAGAGAAAGGACAAGAGGGCCCAAACCAGAATAGATAATAATAATGATAATAATAATAATAATAATAAGTAATAATAAAAGTGATATTTAGTAAGTGATTACTATGTGTCAGGCACTCTTCTAAGGACTGGGGTGGAAACAAGCAAAATCAGGTTGGACACAGTCCCTGTCCCCCATGGGACTCACAGTCTCAATCCCCAATTTACGGATGAGGTTACTGAGGCACAGAGAAGTGGAGTGACTTGCCCAAGGTCATACAGCAGACAAGTGGCAGAGCCAGGGTTAGTACCCATGACGTTCTGACACCCAGGCCCCTGTTCTTTTCACTACGCCATGCTGCTTCTTTACTATACCATAATCCCACCATCCCCAAGAAGACTGTTGATGATGGGAATATTGAAGGGGAGCCTGCCTCTCCTTCTCTGTCCAACCACATAGAAGTTTTGCCCAAACACAGTTCATAATAGTGGACCTGACCATGACCTTTTTATCAAAGACTGAGCAGGCTCCCTAAAATATGTGGACACAACTCAGGAACACCCCAAACCTCCCAAAGTGATGTCAGAAGTGAGGAATCTCACCTTCAAGGTGGATCCAGGGAGGCACAAGAAACAGCGGCGTGGCTCAGTGGAAAAGGGCATGGGCTTTGGAGTCAGAGGTCATGAGTTCAAATTCTGGCTCTGCCAATTGTCAGCTGTGTGACTTTGGCTAAGTCACTTAACTTCTCTGTGCCTCAGTTACCTCATCTGTAAAATGGAGATTAAGACTGTGAGCCCCCCGTGGGACAACCTGATCATGTTGTAATCTCCCTAATGCCTAGAACAGTGCACATTAAGCACATAGTAAGTGCTTAATAAATGCCATTATTATTATTATTATTGGAGGTGGTAAATGAGGAATTGAGGGAAACTAATCTGTGCTCTGAAGGCCACACTATGCAGGCCAAGTTCCGTGGATCAGAATCCAATGGTCTGTACACCACTGTGAAGGACCTCTTGACATGTTCTTTCCCCTATTGGGGCGTTGGGGGTTCCTCTAAGAGAACACAGACCAATGATGGGAGACGATTGTCAGCAACAAACGGTATTGTGAAATAATTTGAAATAGTCCCACTTCTTAATCATGCTTGCAGTCTTCCTTGCAGCTTCCTGGAAAATTAAAGCAGGATTGTCAATATCCTATTTTTGGAAATGAACATTATTTGTTAAGCAGTGCCATTAATGGACCAGACTCCTGGTATACGTAACCTACAATTTTATTATCGATAGGATAACCAAGATGTTTGAAGGAACCCTGTGCTGTTTTTTCTCTTGGACACCTGCCTTCATGGTTATGGATCCAGCAACCATAACGCAACCATAACCTTATCTTCTACATCCTAACTTCCCCTCCAATGATCTCGAAAGAACTGCTCTTTCATGAATTTTTACAAACCTCTCTTGAACCTCTTGATTATCCTGTGCTCCACAACTTCCTGTGGACACAAATTTCATATACAGACCACCAGATGTCATGAAAATTCAGGGACTCAGAACTAGTTTCATTTAGCTTCTGCTTGGGAGGGACTTTCTAATGACTTTTTATTAAATGGATGATCACACATCAAAAGGATACAAAAGCAAGCCCCGGCTTTATCTTTCAAAATGCTACCCGGCATGGCCCAGAAGGGTGTGACAGCAGACATTTGGCAGGGTAGGTTTTAATGTGATGTGTTTTCTCATCACTCCAGTGACACTGCAGCTCAGAAAGGAAATCTAGATAAGCCCTTATCGGAGGGATGAATTCAAGATCCCTTTGTCCTTTCCGTGAAGTTATTGTGCAGAAGCATATTTTGAGTGTCTTTGAACAGAACATCATATTCCAGTAGGCAATTCACCTACACTGGGAAAAGTCCCTGTGGTACGGTGATTTAACATCAGAATGAAACCTAAGAAAAATAACTTATTCATTTGGTAAAAAGTCTTCCAAAAAGGTATGGTTACTGAATGTCCTCTTTTTTAAAGATAATTCTCAATTCCTAAATCCATCATAGCTGATTGGTTTCTGAAGATGTTTATATTAACTTTTAATCTTGTACTTAGATCTAAATTTTCCTGCCATACATATTGCAAATAGAAAAACAATTCTTTGTTTTTTCTCCATATTTTTCAATTGTATTAAGAAGCAGTTTTGGATTTGTGGTTTTAATTTTTTTTCTGGCTTTTCTGGTAGGTAATTGACAACAATAATTCAACCTTTGCTTTGCACTTATTACTGTGTATTCTTTCAATCCTGAAATTCTGCAAGCAGATATTTTCTTAGAAAAGCTCTGTTGGTTCCCATTACCTTCAGAAAACTGATTTGAGGTGGAAATGAATATTATAATTATGCAATTATGTATGCAGAAATTATTGTCATTTTCCTCTTAGAGGATTCCTAATTTTTTTTGTCTTTGCCTGCCATCTTATAAGAGTTGGTGCTCATCAAGGCAAATGTTATTATCACTTAAAAACTCCACAGCTGGTGAAGGAAAAATGAATTAAGATTCATTTTCGTTCACCTTTTCAGGCTTAGCTCTACTAGGTAAAGGTCAGAAAGGTGAGGGGATCTGAAATATTGTTGGTGTAAGCCATCCAATTGCAAACAGCAGAGCCCAGCAGACATAATAACAATTGTCGTGTTTGTTAAGCCCTTCCTATGTGCCAGGCACTGTACTGAAAGCTGGGGTGGATATAAGCACATCGGGTTGGGCACAGTCCCTGTCCCACGTAGGGCTCAGAGTCTCAATCCCCATTTTACAGATAACTGAGGCCCAGAGAAGTGAAGTGACTTGTCCAAGGTGACACAGCAGGCAGGGGGCAGAGCCGGGATTAGACCCCCGAGACCCTCTGACTCTCAGGCTTGTGCTCTGTGCTCCAGGGGCTCTGTTCTGAGGGTGTCTTCTCTCCTATCTCATCCAGACTCCTATGAAGGGAAAGAGAGAACAGGTAACTGGAAAGGGAAACCGGGTTCCTTGGATAAGTTGCTGGAAGCTGTCCATCTTGTTAGGTTTTGTCCAGTTTTGTCCAGTTGTCTGAAGCCGCTGGTCTAACACTGAAGAAGAATTCTGATGAAGAGTTTGAATAACACTGTAATTCAATCAGACTGCAAATCAGACTCATGCTGACTGCGCTGGTTCAGGATGCTTCTTTGGGGTTGGTGGGGGAAGGAACGAAAGGAGTGTCTGTGTTCAAACAGGAGTTTGTGCTTATCAAGGCTGGACAAACTATGTCCCCCCAAATGATTGTTCTTATAGAGAGGACAATTTTAAAGCCTAACTAGGAATGTGGGTGTGAGAATGACAGAGTTAGGACTCAGAATCTGGAGACATTTTGCCTGTAAATATCAAAATCAAGTTAAGGCCTTGGTTCCACTATTCACTTTCTACACCATAAGCTCATAGTCAGTTTGGCTTAGTGGAAAGAAAATGGGCTTGGGAGTCAGAGGACGTGGGTTCTAATCTCAGCACTGCCACTTGCCTGCTGTCTGGCTGTGGGCAGGTCCCTTAACTTCTCTGTGCCTCAGTTACTTTATCTGTTAAATGGGGATTAAAAGTGTGAGTCCCACGTGGAACCACCTGATTACCCTGTATCTACCCCAGCGCTTAGAACAGTGCTTGACACATAGTAAGCGCTTAACAAATACTATAATTGTTATTATTAGCTATTGTATTATACTCTCCCAAGCACTTAGCAAAGTGTTCTGCACACAACAGGCACTCAATACATACCATTGATTGATTGATTGATTGACTGACACAGGAAGGAACATGAGCACCATGACAGTCATATGCTTAATTACATATTTTTAAATTATTTATAATAAATTATTTAATCATATTAATAACTATTTCACCCTCAGTACTGTAAACTTATTATGGGCAGGGAACATATCTTCCAACTCTGTTGTATTATACTCTCCCAAGCATTTAATACAGTGCTGTGCACATACTGAGTGTTCAAGAAATACCACTGATTTATTGATTGATTGATTGATCAAATGTAATATTATTGGTCACAAAAAGGGTTTTCACCAGAACCTGGGTGGTCATCAGGGTATCCCAGGAACCATTTATGTATTCTAGTTCCAGCTAAGCAAATAGAACAGTGCTCTGCACACAGTAAGTGCTCAATAAATATGATTGAATGAATGAATGAATGAATTCACTGAACTGCTAAATATATAATTGGAGTCCTCTAGACTGTGAGCCCGTTGTTGGGTAGAGACTGTCTCTATATGTTGCCGACCTGTACTTCCCAAATTCTTAGTACAGTGTTCTGCACACAGTAAGTGCTCAATAAATATGATTGAATAAATAATTGGAGTGCTGGAGCATTCCTTTCCCTTCTCGGGTGCACTTCTTACCTTACAAACTTCCCCTTTGAAATTATTCCCTTCAATCATTATCTTATCACTGGGATCCCATGCCCAAGAGTACTGAGAAGAACTCCCTTCAGATTCAAAGAAATAAAGGTTTGTATGGGATGGAAGAAAATAAATATCCTCCTTAATTCCTTTTTGGGAAATGCATAAATCACAGAATGGAAATAACCTGTGGGTAACTAGGGCTATTTGAGTCTCATCTTGTCTATTCTAGGAAACCCCCAAAGGTAATTATATCACTGTCATATGTAGAGGAATATTATTTATTTACAATGACGATAGGAGTTTGGAGCCCAGTATCAGTAAGTACATCTTACAAAGACACCTGATCACTCTTTCCAAAATAAAATATTATTAATATGGATTACTTTTCATTTAGAATCAACACCATGCTCCTTCCCCCACTATACAAATGTTTTCTCTAACGTTAAAAAACAAGGTAATAGGAAAGCAGGAAAAAATTGTTATTGAGCAAAAGGAAAGTTGGATTTGGGTCTGTTATTGGAAAGCAATTATGGTTTGATGTAGGCAGTAACTAAAAACATCTTCAGTAATACACTGGGTAAAGAAAAGTAACTCCATCCCTATCAC
This sequence comes from Tachyglossus aculeatus, assembly GCF_015852505.1. Classification (NCBI taxonomy): domain Eukaryota; kingdom Metazoa; phylum Chordata; class Mammalia; order Monotremata; family Tachyglossidae; genus Tachyglossus; species Tachyglossus aculeatus. The sequence continues at coordinate 61,135,163 of NC_052072.1, forward strand.
TAGCAGACTTCTCAAGATTCTGGCACATGAAAGAGAGAGATGGGACCAAAACTATAATCTGATGGTTCTCTAAGTACTTGAGGTTCGTGCTCCTATTTATAACTTAAAAAGAATGTTTACAAAATGATAGCATGAGCTACTTTTACCATCCCCCTGTAAAACTCGGGTCAATCAAGCACAAAACTCCAGTGATCCAGAAAAGGGTGAGGGGAATGTTGTCAGGCAGACACAGTGCGTCATTTCTTAGATTTTTTTCTCATTGTGTCATTCTTTCTCTGGTTATATTGCTGCTCCCTTGATTTTCATTTTATTTTCTCCCGTTTGCCAACAACAGCATATAAAAGATAAGTTGTGGGCCTTCTTAGGAATATGCTGAGAGCTTTAATGTTTTTCTGAACTGAGTGACTCCAGGCACGCAAGTACCTTGATCATCTTTCAGTTTTCAAGCACGATGGTAAGAAAAGTCAGTTGCGTTTTTCTTCCTGGTGACAGCTTGAGTATTTGAACCTTTATTCTATCACTTATTGCATCTTTCTGTTGATTTTGTTCTATGTCAGGCCACATCAGTGGTAAGTACTTTTTCTATCATACAATACACTTCCCCTTGCAGCCCCAAACTTAAAAGAAGAATACAAAATCGTTGGGAGGAACAACTTGTACGTTTATGGTTTTGTTGTTTCATGGGCTGCTGTGTTATAGCAGGAAACCTTACTTGTCCTGTTCTTAGGCATTGTGCAGGGGTTGTTGGTGAGGAAATACTAAACTGATTTCAGGGCAGGAAGAAGGAAACAAGACTCAGTGATAGACCTTAGCAATGTACTCAAGAGCTTGACCACAGACCCACAAACACACGTATGCACAATCATGCGCACTCCATATACTGACATATATGCCCTCCTTAGGGGTCAACAGTGTGACCCTGTGGAAAGAGCCCAGGCCTGGAATTCAGTGGCCCTGGGTTCTAATCCCACTATGCAATTTACCTGATATGTAACCTTGAGCAAATCACTAAGCTGCCTCAATTTCCTTTACTGTAAAATGGGGATCAAACACCTGTTCTCCCTCCTACTTCGATTGTGAATCCCACATTTGACCTGATTATGTTATACCTTTTTCAGAGCATATAACAGTCCATGAAACATAGTAAGCACTTAATAAATACAATATTATTATTATTGTTATTCTCACATAGCCCCACATGAGCACACTCTCCATTTGATGGCTACTTAAGTGCAGCACAACATATACTATAACCAGCATTTGAACAAGTGAGAAGCAGTGTGGTCCAGTGGATGAAGGCCCAGCCTGGGAGTCATAGGACCTGGGTTCCAGCTCTGCCACTTGTGTCTCCATTCCCTCATCTGTAAAATGGGGATTACATCCTCCTCCCTCCTACTTAGACTTTGAGCCCCATGTGGGAGAGTATCTGTGTCCACCTGATAAGCTTGTGTATACTTCAGTGCTTAGAACAGTGCTTGACACATAGTAAGCACTTGACAAATACCATAAAAAAAGTAGCTGTGGAAAACCATTCCAAAGTGCACAGTGTGATTGCTCATGGAAAATCAAATAATAAGAATACCCATCATCATCATCATCATCAATCATATTTAATGAGTGCTTACTATGTACAGAGCACTGTACTAAGCGCTTGGGAAGTACAAATTTGCAACATATAGAGACAGTCCCTACCCAACAGTGGGCTCACAGTCTACCCATCAACTTTATAATAAATATGCATTGAATTTCATGGTACACTCTTTAGTGTTCAAAAGGTCCCTGCAGGGGATTTTGAACTACTTTGAATAAACAAAAAGATTGATGTGAAGTGACATCACATTTATGAGGTTTCACTGGAAAGAAGCAGTCACAGGACTGAGTGATTTTGATTAGTGGCTGATTAGCCCATATTTCAGTTGTATGACCACTTCACTTAGGGTTTGGGTCCCAGACCCATTCTGCACTTGATTAGAGAACCAGGTCCCAAGAGCTCTTGGTCGATTTGTATGTAAATTACTAGCAGGGCCAAATAAAACATAGCGCATGCTATTAATAGTCTTTTGAGTTCTCCTCAGATTTGGCCCATTGGTATTTTTCCAAAGAACTGAGTTGTGCATATACCAGTTAGTATACTGCTTGTCGGCAGAAGATTTATGAACAATGTGTAAATTAATTATGAATTCAACTTTATATGTCATCGTGATCATGAACAGCCCTCACTGAGTGTCAATTCTATGTAGAGCACTATTCTAGGCCCCTGGAAAGTCACCATGGAACATGCCCTAGAGAAGCAGGTCTAGCCTCGTGGAATAGCCTCCTGGGAGTCAGGAAAACTGGGTTCAAATCCCAGCCCTTACTTTCCCCTGCCGTATGACCCTGGACACTTAACTTTTCTGTGCCTCAATTTCCTCATCTGTAAAATGGGGCTTCACTAATTATTCCCCCTCCTACTTATACAGGGAACTCCTTGTGGGCCCGGGACTGTATCTGACCTGATTATCTTATATTTACCCCGGTGCTTAGTACAGTGCTTGACACAAAGTAAGCACTTAACCAATACCCTAATAATAAAGATTATTATTATTATTATTATTATTATTATTAAATGATATGGTCACTGATCTGATCTCCATCTTCCTGCTTCCATTGTATCCAAACTCCAAGAAAGTGTCATTAACCCTTGTTGTGCTCTTTGCCAGTCCGTCTACTCTTTTGGTCTAGTACAACCAGGTTTCAACCTTGCATTCCATTAAGATTTCATTCCCTAGCATAACCAATTACTTACTTATATCAAAACTTAGTTCTACTACTCCTATCCTAGTGCTCCTTGATTAAGAAGTCTGCCTATGACTGCATGGACCACTTTCTCTTCCCCTAAATACTATCAAGGCTTTGGTTTTGCTAATGCATTACTAATCTTGTTCTTCTACTTCTCGGATGATTCATTCCCAGTTTCTTTAATTGATAACACCATTATCCTCCTTATCCCAGAAACCCACAACCTTGGTGTCATCCTTAACTCTCATTGTCCTTCAACTCTCACATTCAATCTATTATCAAATTCAACTGATTCTTCCTACACATCATCTCTTGGACATATCCCTTCCTCCTCCAAACAGTTCACCCTCTGGTACAAATTCTGATTATATCATGGCTAGATAACTGTATCCACCTACTTACTAGTCTTCCAGGCTCCAGCCTCTCCCTGTTCCAATCTACACTACATGATGCTGCACAGATCATCTTGAAGCCTCACCCAGCCCACATCTCTCCTCTCCTCAAAACATTTCCTCTCTTCCTAGCTCTGTCCAAATGAAGGAATCTCTCCTCACAGTTGGCCTCAAGGCACTCCCTGACCTAGCTTACTTTACCTTTCTGCTCTCCCTACCCACTATTTTCCTCAGTTTCTCCTGAGCCAACCTTCTTACCTTACATCACTCTCAATTGTCCCTCCTTTCACCCACATGATAAAGTTGCTACCCTGACTTTGAACTCCTTCTCTCCCCAAATTCTACAAGGCTCAGTCCTCCCCATAGTCAAAGTTCTACTGAAATTCCACTTCTTCCCATCTCCCCCAGCAAACCTTCTCATCAGTCACATTTATTGAGAACTTACTATGAGCAGAGCACTGTACCAAGTGCTTGGGAGAGTAAAATACAACAGAATTAGCAGTTGCATTCCCTGCCCATAATGAGGTTATTCCTTAAATAATCTCTAGCATCCCAATTTGCATAAGCCCCTAAGCCATCTTTTACACTTACATTCTTATTTGTATCCCTCCACAATTCTTAGGGAAGGTGGCTTCTAGCACATGTTGTCCTGAAGCACCTGGGGAATTTATGGCTGCAGTTACAGAATCCCCAGTGTTCCAAATGTTGGACAGACTCAGGGTTACCATTCCACTCTACCTCTCCTACTTAGGAGAAGATGCTGGGAGACTGTCTTCTGTGAGGGTTGAGTGGTGTATATCCAGAATGGCAGGCTTTGGGCCTCGGGTGTTGAGGAAGAGGACTGGATATTCACTGTTGCAATCAATAATACCCATTGAGCACCTTCTGACTTACTGTATGCTGTGAACTGTGCTAAGCACTTAGGCGAATACGGTAGAGGAAGAAGACATAGTCCTTGTGCTTAAAGAGCTTATAATTTAACACCGAGATTCTATTCATTTGCAATTAGTAGGAGGAGGAAGAGGATATAGGTACAACTAGCATAGCAAGAGTAAAGAAAGGTGGCTAGGGGAATAAATAAGTTGGTGAATAGGTAAGGCATAAAAATCAATATGTGGGTCGTCCAGTGGAAAGAGCATGGACCTCTGACTCAGAGGCCTCGGATTCTAATCCCAGCTCTGCCACTTTCCTCCTTTGTGCACTTGGGCAAGTCACTTAAATCTGATGTGCCCTAGTTTTCTCATCTGCCAAATGAAGATTCAGTACCAGTTCTCCCTCCTATTCATCCTGTGAGCCCCATGTGGGACCTGATTACCCAGTATCTCCTCCAGCACTTAGTACAGTGCTTGGCATCCAGTAAGTGCTTAACAAATATCACAGTTATCATTATTAAGTGCTAAAGACATCTCCCTCTCAGGACTGCACCTGGAGAGTTTCCCAGTACCCTACCAGTCTCGGTTCCGGGAGAGAGAGTCAAGCAGTGGCATACTCATTCCATTCCTACCTCAGACAGTGGCTAGTGAGTGGAAGGCAATCTGCTACAAGTCAAAACTCACCTGTGCTGGGCAGCAGCGGCGCAGAAGAGTCGAGGGTGGAGACTCAAATTTACTGCGAAGAACGAGGCGATGGTAAACTACTTCTGGATTTTTACCAAGAAAACTCTCTGGATGCATTGCCAGAATGCTTGCTGATAGAGGTGGGGTGTTCTGGGAGAGATGTGTCCTTGAAGTCATGACAGCATAAGACAAGACAAGCTAAGGATTTGTCTATTTACATAAGACTGTAAACTTACTGTGGGCAGGGACCATGTCTACAAACTCTGTTGTACTGTACATAAGAAGAGCTTAATACAGTGCTTGGCACACAGAAGCTCCCAATAAATACCAGTGATTGATTGATTGATTTGATAAGTGCCAAGGTGCATGTTGGAATGACATCACCTGGTGGTGGAGCTGAATTAGGGAATTCTTCCTGGAAGAGGTGTGACACCAGGGATGCTTTGAGGGTGAGAAGAGTTTGTTCTGAAGGGGAAAGGAGTTCTAGTGAGAGGAAGGGTGCGAGCAATGGGTTAGATACAGGATAAGTGAGTGGGAGAACTATGGAGGAGTGGTGAACAAGAGTTGTGCAGTAGTGACTGAAGTGTGCAGGTATGTGAGAACAAAAGATCATGTAGAGAGTCTTTTGGTCAATAAGGGAGGAGTGGGAGACAGACATTAATAGAATTAAATAAATTACATATAGGTACATAAGTGCTGTGGGGCTGGGAGTGGGGATGAATAAAGGGAGCAATTCAGGGCAATGCAGAAGAGAGAGGGAGAAGAGAAAAGGAGGACTTAAGCCTCTTGGAGGGGAGTGTGCCAGGAGCTCACTGAGTTGTAGAGTGGGGTGAGGAATGGGAGGGTCAGGGGATTCAGCCTTAATAAAATGGAAAATGAAGTGCAGTGTGCATCACGCATAAACAAAGCAAGCACCACTGTGCTTTCCGATTACATATTCATTTCCCTGATAGGCTTTTCTCAATTCTTTCCACGTTCCTCCCATTCTACTCTCCCAGAACATTCGCACCTATCCCCAAGCAATGGACCTGGTTTTCCCTTTCCTGATTCCCTGGATTCCTCAGCCCCATGTGGGGTAAGGCTCTGTGTCCAATCTGATTACCTTTTATATTCTCCAGTGCTTAGCACAGTGCCTGGCACGTAGTAATAATTATGGTATTTCTAAGTGCTTAATCAATACCATTACTATTTGTATTATTATTACTCATACCATCATTATCATCACTTCCTTATGCCCATCCTTATCGTAAATTGAGTGTCTCCTCTATGGACATGATTATTTCCAACAGTTCCTCCCAAAAGCTGCCTTTTCCCTTGACTTGATCCCTGGTGCCTAGAGCCTTCTTTCCTAACTGGACTTCTATTCCCATCTGATCTTGCCTCCTATTGGAACGTCTACGCTTCTTGACTTGGGATTTTGCTTAATTCTTACTGCAATTAACAGCTGATTATCTATTAGTGTAGATTACTCTCTGTAACTGAGTTTTTGTTCCGAGAGAGCATGAGAAGTACAATGAGGTGGCATATTGCTACCAATGGGATCTGGACAAACCAAAACTTCTCTCATGAAGCCACTGAATTCTCTCAGAGAGTGAGCTCAAAGAGTGGGGTCACACTACCTTGAGATTTTTAAGTACCCTCTCTATGGGGAACTCTTTGGGAAAAGGTGAAGTTTTAAAAATCTAATTAAAACGCTGGGTAATGTCATTATTGAAATATCAACTATATGATATTCAAAGTGAAATCACATTATGGAATTCCATAATCATATTTCTGTTATAGCTAACTGCAGTAAATTTAGGGACATAGGATTTTTGAGCATATAACATTTCATTAACATATGTGCTCCCAAAATGTCACTAAAAAGAAGTTCTAGTTTCCCTTCTGTTTCCTTTGTTGTTGTTTTTCCTGAGACTTTCTATATTCTTATCTAACCCCATTCTGAATAGAAACTATGATCTTTGAATCAAAGCAACATTAAAAGGAGCTTCAACTTATACATTATTTTAGCAGCTCTTTTCCATTCCAGGAATGGAAATGCATTTCTGACCAAGAAAATATTGTCAGTGCCTGAATGTCTTGTTCTGCATTCTGGTAAGAAAGGTGTGCACTGAATTTCTTTCGATGACATAAAGAGCTAATTCCAGTGTAGAAATTTCCTTTGAAATTAACCAACAGATCTCTCCTCCTCCCAAATTTTTCCATATGTCATATATTTCAAAGGCTCTCTATGTTTAAATTCATGGTGATCTCTATTTAGGAAGGTGGTTGGGCTTTTTTAATATGCATAAAAAACCTGATCCCTTTAGGCTTTACACCCTGGAAGACCACATTTAAAGGTTCCCAGTTAAGCAAGTGATGCTGAATGGATAGTGCCTTGACCCTCCCTGAATACAAGCCAATAGTTCAGGCCAAAATGCTTAGTTTGGATGTGAGAGAGAAAGGGATTGATTTACAGTCTGCTCACAGCTCAATCTGCCACAAGTGTCCGTGGACTTGACCGGTTTCTCAGCTTCTTTTGACACACACACACACACACACACACACACACACACACACACACACACACACAGAGAAAAATAGCAATGATTCTCATTGCCAAAATCATCTAATATGTACTCTTTCAGGAGCAGAGCTAATACTGTGTCTTTTTTGATTAAAACAACAACAACAAAATAAAACACTTTTAAAGGGAGAAGCATATATGCGTCAGGTGGGAGAGTTTATATTGTCCACCTGTCTTTTTATTCCTTCTTGGTGTTTTCTTTCTACTGACAGAGCTGCCCAGCTGTATTGGACCTCCCGTTTTCCCAATCTGCAGATTACTAATGGAGATTTCTTTATGAGCAATAGCAGGAGTCGAGGAGCTTCAGCAGATATTCATTTCTCTTATCAAAACAAATCCAAATTCTAATTGGAAACAGAACAGGTTTAAGAAGCATCTCATGCTTGGGGTAAACTTTCTGGTACAGCATACTCTGAGTCATTACCCAAGGATTCTTCCAGCCTTCCCCTCCTCTCTCCCTCCTCCTGTCTTCCAAACAATCAGACAGTTTGTAAGAGGTTGATTTGGAAGAATGACTAATTACATAAGGTGGTTTTGTGAGACTAAGATGACAGTGTGTTGACTCAAATTTAAATATGTAGGAATATCCTCCTCTTGTTCCTCATCAGAATGAAAAATCACAGCCTAATTCCTCCCTGATGCTTCCTTTGAAATTCAATGTCACCTATTCTTTTCAAGAGTAAAACAAGCCTAATGAACTCAATGACCTGGATGTTTTTTATTTGAATCCTACAGAACCTCAGCATGCAATATGGTTATGTGCTCATGGAAAGATTTGGACACTGTTCCATCTCTAACAGGGAATAAACTATGGGCAGTTGTAGAGAGAGCTGTATTTTCAAATCCAGAGTAAGCATCAAAGTAGAGGAGAGACAGTCTTAAGAACCTGCAGAAATAAAGAGAATTTCATCCACATTTCAGGGCTGGATGCTGTAGCTTGTGGGGAACGGAAAACCCGATCAAAAAAAGTTTAAAATGTCATCCCTCTTCTCCAACATTCCAGAAATGGAAGCAGCATAACCATTCAGACACAAATTGCCATTGGCTGTTGAGCTGCACCCGAGGCAGTTCTGAGGGTTGGCTCTGTGGATGATGCAGACATGGGACTTGGCTAAAAAAAAATCTCAGCTGGATGTGTCTAAGCCAGAGCTGACGAAGCTGCTTCTGATTCCATTCCCAGGTTTTGTGGTTCAGTTAGCACCGTGATCCTCACCAGAATGTGGTGCCTCTATCGTTCTATCACATACATACTCAGTTCACTGGGCTAAATCCACATCCACCAATTTTAGGTTTAAACAATTTTAACTCTCTCTATGTTACAAATAAGTGGATTAGGATCTTGTCTTATGCTGTCGAGTCGTTTCTGACCCATAGTGAGTCCATGGGCACATCCTCTCCCAGAATGCCCCATCTCCATCAGCAATCATTCTGGTAGTGTATCTGTAGAGTTTTCTTGGTAAAAATACAGAAGAGGTTTACCATTGCCTTCTTCCAAGCAGTTAATCTGAGCTCCACCCTCAACTCTCTCCCATGCTGCTGCTGGCCAGCACAGGTGAGTTTTAACATGTAACAGATTGCCTTCCATTTGCTAGCCACTGCCCAAGCTAGGAATGGAGTGGATATAATAATAATGATGATGGTATTTATTAAGCACTTACTATGTGCAAAGTACTGTTTTAAGTGCTGGGGAGGTTACAAGGTGATCAGGTTGTTCCACGGGGGGCTCACAGAATTAATCCCCATTTTACAGATGAGGTAACTGAGGCACAGAGAAGTGAAGTGACTTGCCCAAAGTTACACAGCTGACAATTGGTTGAGCTAGGATTTGAACCCACGACCTCTGACTCCAAAGCCCGTGATCTTTCCACTGAGCCAAGCGGCTTCTCATCTCTGCTTGACTCTCCCTCCTGGAGCCGAGACTGGTAGAGTACTGGAAACTCTCCAGGTGCCATCCTGAGAGAGTGACTAAGATCTACCTCCCTCATATCATACTCTGTGTTTATGTTGTTTCCCAAAGAGTCTGAAATCTGTGATATGTCTTACCACCTAATGCAACTCGAAAGCCAATATATAGTCATTTGCATAATTGACTTCCTAATTTATTTGCCAGTGTGCAAATATACATTACTCCCGTAATAGAGAGATAACTTTGAATGCTTCAGGAGATGAGCTCAAAAAGTAACTCAGGTTGCTAAGCTGCTAATTCAGATTACTTAATATTCATGTCCAAAAATATCATTAGCAATGAAACTACTTTTGTAATTGGCAAGGTAAAGAAGGTATCATATTTTTAGACCATTTCAAATTCAGTAAAACAGTGTAATCATATTAGCCAAGCTTTAATTGTCTTTTGTACTTGGGTCTATTTTCAATTTTTGATATCCCAATTCACATTACATATCACATCATATATGAATGAAGACTTCACTATTTTCAAATGATAATTTTAATAGTTATTGTACAAGTAGACATTATTTCCTGATTTAATAGACCGTGTGGACATGGGTAAATTCACCTTTTTAATGCTAAATCCCTTTTGAAAGTACAGCTGGTTAACTGCATAAATACCCAAGAGTTTAGACAATATAGAATCCTTTACAACCCCATACAGAGTCTCATTACACCAAGAGGAACTGTAGAAGTGTACATCTGTAGAAGGCAGAATGTATTCAAGCATAATCTGCCACAGTCCTTTCTCCAACATTAAGAAAGTAAGATCTCTAACTCACTGAATGAGCAGGTGGATGATTTTCACTGGACAGATACAGACTTGTTCAAATATTGTTTTCATAGAAAGGAAAATTGTTCTTTTTGCCCTTATCTTGCCCCCCTCCAATTCCCCTCATGCCCCCTCCTGCCCAATTGCCAATTTAAAGACAGCTATTCCTCTGGTTCTAGAAACTAACATTTTGCACTGTGGTTGAAAACAAATTACTTCCAAATATTACAGCTCAGGAAAGGTTTCTGATTTTTTTTTCTTCCTTTCTCCTTTGCCTTCGGAGATTCTCAATAGAGAAAAACATGTTTATGTACTCTGCACTCTGCTGGCACTATTGAGAAACTGAACAGCCCAACCTGATAAATACTGAATGGTTTGGGGTCACGGAGGTTCTGTGATCTAGCAAATAGGGCACCGGAGGTCAGAGGTCGGTTTCATCTCCGCCATTAACTATGGCTCGTCCTTCATTGACAAAACAAAGAGCTTTGCTTCTGAAATATTTTTTCAAGGGAGGGAGTTCATTGTGTAGTCAAAACTGGTGCTGCCTGGGTCAGAGACCAGTTAGAAGGGCAGTGCCTTGGGTTCAGAGGAGGGAAAGTCCATAATGGCTACCACAGGCAATTGGGAGTGATGTGTTCAAGTCTGGCTTGCACATGGGTGGGTGACTTGTTTGTAATAATAATAGTGATGGTATTTGTTAAGCGCTTACTATGTGCCAAGCACTGTTCTAAGCACTGGGGGATTACAAGGTGATCAGGTTGTCCCATGGAGGACTCACAGTTTTAATCCCCATTTTACAGATGGGGTAACTGAGGCACAGAGAAATGTAGTGACTTGCCCAAAGTCACACAGCTGACAATTGGCAGAGCCAGGATTTGAACCCATGACCTCTGACTCCAAAGCCCAGGCTCTTTCCACAGAGCCATGCTGCTTCTCCTCTGTAGGCCCGTGGGTGGGGGCAGAGCATCTTCCTGCTTCCTCTCTACCTATATTCCCCCTCAATTTAGCTGGCCAACTTGAGAGACCTTCTTGTCCCCACCCATGGTGATGAAGCATGAGCTGTGCTCTCCCAGGATCAGAAACTGATGCTGGTCAAGGTGATGCAGTGAGTAATTCTCTTCTAAAATGTGTTCTAAAATGTGTGTGGGGGAAGGTGGAGTGGGTTTGACTGCCCTCTGATTCAGATGACAGTATGTTCACTATAGTAAGGTAACCCCCAAGCTCAAAATCCTCCAGAATCACATCTCCTTCCAGAGACTGTCCCTACCTATGCCCTCATTTGTCCTCTCCGCTGTCCCCTCTGTGTCATGTGTGCACTTGGCTGTGCACCCCTTAGACACTTTGTTAATCATCCCAGATGCACAGCACTGATGTACATATCCTTATATTCTACTATTTCCCCTCTCCGTGATTTATTTCAGTAAGTTTCTCCCTGAAGACCATAAGCTCTTTGTGGGCAGGGACCATGTCTACCAACTCTATTGAACTATACTTTTCTAAGCACTTCGAATTGTGCTCTGCACAGAGTAAGTGCTCAATCAGTACCATTGATTTATTGATTTACTGACTGACTTATAGGTTAGCATTAATTTCTTCTACTGTATGTTCCCAGCACCAATCAGTTAACCAGTCAGTAATATCTACTGAGTGTCTACTTTGTGCAGAACACTGTCTTAAGTTTTGGAGGTGGTAGGATAAAACCAGTAGAAATATTTCCTGCCCTCATTGTGCTTAAAACATAATCGGGGAGAGAGGTACTAAGATATATTACAGATAAGAGAAGAAAATAGAGTATCAAAATGCTTATATATGTGTCATAAGGAGATGTGTGTAGTGAAGTTCTTGGGTGATGCAGAAGTGATGGGGTGGCAGCTGGGAGTGGGGGATGTAAGAAGGGGAGAGGAGAGGTTAATCAGTGAAAGCCTTCTGTAGGACCTGTGATTTCAGAAAGAGCTTTGAAGATGCAGGAATTGGGGAAGTAGCGTGGCTCAGTGGAAAGAGCCTGGGCTTTGGAGTCAGAGGTCATCGATTCAAATCCCGGCTCCACTACTTGTCAGCTGTGTGACTTGGGCAAGTCACTTAACTTCTCTGTGCCTGTTACCTCATTTGTAAAATGGGGGATGAAGACTGTGAGCCCTACGTGGGACAACCTGATCACCTTGTATCCTTCCCAGCACTTAGAACATTACTTTGCACTTAGTAAGCGCTTAACAAATTCCATCATCATTATTATTATTATTAGATGAAGGGGGAGGAAGTACCAGGCAGACTGTTGGTGGTGGGAGAAATAGGAATCAATCAAGCAGCCCAACATCATATTTATTGAGCACTTATTGGGTGCAGAATACTGTTCTAAAGACTTGGGAGAGTATAATATAACAGAGTTGGTAGATATGTTCCCTGCCCGTGGTGAGCTTGCAGTCTAGATGGGGAGGAGAATATTCATATAAGCAAATAAATAATGGATACGTACATAAGTACTAAATGAGGAATGAGACATAGTTTGGCTTGAAGCAGTAACTTTGGGGGACCATGGGAGATAAGCAAGGGTAATTAAGGGGAGAAAGCTGATAGACAGTGGCCAGTATAGTACATGCCCGGCAGCATGCAGTTAGTGAATGCTCTTGGTGATGAAGATAAAGTTAATGAGAAATCTAAATAATAATAATAATAATGACATTTATTAAGCACTTACTATGTGCAAAGCACTGTTCTAAGCACTGGGGAGATTACAAGGTGATCAGGTTGTCCGACGGGGGGCTCACAGTCTTAATCCCCATTTTACAGATGAGGTAACTGAGGCACAGAGAAGTTAAGTGATGGTGCCCAAAGTCACACAGCTGACAGTTGGCGGAGCCGGGATTTTAACCCATGACCTCTGACTTCAAAGCCCGCGCTCTTTCAACTGAGCCGCGCTGCTTCTCAGCACATTCATAGCCTTTGGTGAAAAGACTGAGGCTTTACAGGGAGAATTCAACTCTGAAATGCATTTCTAGATGGCCTAGTGGGTAGAGCATGTACCTGGGAATCAGAGGACCTAGCTTCTAATCCCACCTTTTCCACTTGTCTTTCTGTGTGACCTTGGGCAAATCACTTAGCTTCTCTGGTCCTCAGTTCCCTCCTGTGTGAAATGGGGATTAAGACTATGACTTTCTTGTGGGACAGAGACTGCATCCAACTTGATTTGCATTCCTAGTGCTTAAGGCAGTGCCTGGCTCATAGTAAGTGCTTAACAAATACCATTATCATCATCAATCAATGTTATGCATTGAGTGGTTACTCTGTGCAGACCACTGTATTAAGTGCTTGATGTTAATTATAAATTGCTGGATTAGTTCATTAAACAATTGAGGTCTGAGTGCCAGGTTAACAGGAGGAGAGAAATTTTGAAACTGGCGTTCTTCAGGATTGATTTGACATTTTTTATACCAAAGTGTCTTATCCTATATGTACAAAGATGCGGTGTATGGCAGGTTTATTAAAAACCATGGGCTCTACCTAGTGAATCGGTCACTGGACTGGGAATCACAGGAGATATATGGGTTTTGATCCCAGTTTCATACTCGATTGGCTAGAGCTGGACTTGTACACTGAATCTTGCTTTCCTTCATGGTATTTGCTTAGCTTCCCTCCAGTTGTTGTTCAAGATAAGTGTGGACATTCTCAAATGAGAACTCCTGTATAGGTGAGATGAATTAATGTTACACTGTTGTTATTGTCTTTTAAATGACATAATTTATTAATGGCTTACTATGTACCAAAGCACCATGCTATGTCCTGGAATAGGTCCAAGATAACTGGACCCAGGATAGCCCTTGTCCAACATAGGACTCACAATAAAAGAAACTGATAATAAAGAAATGTAGAATCACATAGGCAGAGCAATGAAAACATTCCTTGGAAAGATCAAGAATGTTTCCAGAAATCTTGGAGTGTCATGACCTCCCCATCCCCCACAGCAGTGCAGAATCAAAAGGGGAATAGTATGGCCTGGTGGAAAGAGCACGATCCTGGAAGTCAGAGGACCTGGAATCTAATCCTACCTCTGCCACTTGCCTGCTGTGTGACCCTGGGCTGGGCACTTGGGCATTTTACTTCTCTGTGCCTCAGTTACTTCAATGGGGGTTAAACTGGAGATTAAATTCTACTCCCCTCTACTTAGACTGTGAGCCTCATATGGGGTATGGACTGTGTCCAACGTGATTACCTTGTATCTACCCTAGGGCTTAGTACAGTTCCTGGCACACAGTAAGCACTTAACAAATACTAGTTTAAAACAAAAAGAGATGACTGGATTAGCACATAAAAGATGTTAGTAGCCAGTCAACCTGTTCTGATATTGGAATTTTGGACTAATTAGCACCTGATTGCAGCTCTCTCCAAGAAACAGAGGGAGAGATTGGGTAGGGAGTGAGGTGAACAGGCAGAGAGAGGCTCCTACTCCACCTTTCTTGCTGTTTCCAACTTCCAGGACTGTTCCTGTCTCGGCAGGGGTCAGAGAGGACTCAGTAGATCCCAAGATTCTCCAGGGTTTGGCTCTGTCTGGGCCCCTGACTGCTGCTCTTCCTGGTTCCCAGGTAGCTCTCTGCTGTATCCCTTGTCACTGTTGCCCTACCTCTCCAGAATAAATGACCCTGATGAGGTGGAGTGACCTCTCTTCCCATTATCTCCCGCATCCCCAGGTAGAAGAGGGATCAACTGTACCACTGTAAATTAGGTTGCACCTCTCAGGGTCGCACCTGGAAAGTTTCCAGTGCCCTATCAGCCTCGGCTATGGGAGGGAGAGTCAAGCAGAGGCATATCCATTCCATTCCGAGCTTGGACAGTGGCTAGAGAGTGGAAGGCAATCTGCTACAAGTCAAAACTCACCCATGCTGGGCCGCAGTGGCATGGGGGTTGAGGGTAGAGACTCAAGTTTACTACTCGGAAGGCGGCAATGGTAAACCACTTCTGTATTTTTACCAAGAAAACTCTATGTCTACACTACGAGAAGGATTGCAGATGGAGAGTGGGGCGTTCTGGGAGAGATGTGTCCATGGTGTCACTTTTGGTCGGAAATGACCCGACAGCATAAAACAAGACAAGAAATTGCGTTCAGCAACTCATGGGAAGTCCGTTCTTCTGCAGTATTATACTCCTCTCTGGCTCTAAGCCAAGGCTACGCTGCCCTAGTTAGTCTCAGAGAACCCACCAGTCTGGCCTTTTTCTGAGTTCGTGGTACTCAAAGACCCTGCAAGTGCTCTTTCTCCTCTTGTTTCTCCCACTACTCCATTTTTTAAGTGGTATTTGTTAAATGCTTGCTATGTGTCAAACACTGTCCTAAGCACTGGGATAGAGACAAGTTAATTAGGATGGACACGGTTCCTGTAACGTATGGCGATCACAGTCTATGTTGGAGGGGAAATTGAGGCACAGAGAAGTTAGGGGACTTGTCCAAGGTCACCCAGCAAGCAGTTGGCAGAGCTGGGATTAGAATCCAGGTGCTCTGATTCCCAGGACAAGGATCTTTCCACTAGGCCACACTTTCCCAAAACTGGCTTTACCCCAGCAATATTCAGGGGAAATTTTAACCAATATCATTTCATCAGCATGGAGGCAGTGTGATCTAGAGAAATGTGGGAGTCAGGCAGCCTTGGCTCTAGTCCTAGCTTGACCACTGTCCTGCTGTGTGACTCTGACCCTGGGTTTCCTAATCTGTAAAATGGAGGGAAATATTTGCCTCTCCCAACATCACAGGGATTTTTTGTGGTGTTTATTAAGCACTTACTATGATAGAGAAGCAGCATGGCTCAGTGGAAAGAGCACGGGCTTGGGAGTCAGAAATCATGGGTTCTAATCCCGGGCTCTGCCAACTGTCCGCCGTGTGACTTTGGACAAGTCACTTCACTTCTCTGGGCCTCAGTTACCTCACCTGTAAAATGGACATTCAGACTGTGAGCCCCATGTGGGGCAACCTGATCACCTTGTATCCCCCCCAGTGCTTAGAACAGTGCTTTGAACATAGTAAGCGCTTAACAAATACCATCATTATTATTCCAGGGACTACTCCTCATCTGTAAAATGGGGATTAAGACTGTGAGCCCCACGTGGGACAACATTGATTACTTTGTTTCTCCCCCAGTACTTAGAACAGTGCTTGGCACATAGTAAGTGCTTAACAAATACCAACATTATTATTATTATTATTATGGGTAAAGGGGTGCGGACAGGGCCGCTCTCTAGGAACCCGTCTTCCTACATCCTTTGTAGTCATCATCCCCTTAGTCCAATTAGCCACGGACCCTGGTGATGTTGATCACAGAGAGAAGCAGCGTGGCTCAGTGGAAGGAACGCGGCCTAGGGAGTCAGAGGTCATGGGTTCTAATCCCGGCTCCACCACTCATCAGCTGTGTGACTTTGGGCAAGTCGGAAATTCTTATTATATACAGTGTAGGCTTAAAGGCAGCCACCCATTAAGAAAGCGTTATAGCTCAAACCTTACCTTTTTCCCTAATTCCCCAATATTTTAACTACCACTTAACTTCTCTGTGCCTCAGTTACCTCATCTGTACAATGGGGATTAAGACTGTGAGCCCCATGTGGGACAACCTGATCACCTTGTAACCTCCCCAGAGCTTAGAACAGTGCTTTGCACATAGTAAGCGCTTAATAAATGCCATCATTATTATTATTATTATTACTAAGCCCTGGGGTCGATGCAAGGTAATCAGGTTGAACACAATCTCTGTCCCACATGAGGCTCACAGTCTTAATCCCCATTTTACGGATGAGGTAGCTGAGGCACAGAGAAGTTAAGTGACTCGCCAAAGGTCGCACAAGAGACAAATGGTGAGGCCGGGACTAGAGCCCAGGTCCTTTTGATTCCTAGGTTCTTGCTCTATCCACTAGGCCATGCCGCTGTTATCATGAGGATAAAGTATTGTGAGGATAAAATGAGAGGATTAGATAAGATCATTGATGTAAAAGCATGTTGGAAAAGCATAATGTTATATAAATTCAATAAATTATTATTATTAGTGTTACTGTTATTATTGTTAAAATTCTTCTTGTTATTATTATTATTTCAAATATTATTATTACCAAAGTGCTAGCTCCTTGTGGGCAGGTATCATGTCTACCAACTCTATTGTACTGTACTCTCTGAAGTGCTCAGTACAGCACTCTGCACACAATAAGAGCTCAATAAATGCCACTGATTGATTGCTATCTCACAAAGCCAAAAAGCATGTTTTGCTCGATTAGTTTCACTGGTGCTACCAAACAAGTTCCAATCCTGTTTGAGGTATTTGGTTGCCAGGGAAAATTACTGGAGTCTTGGGTCTGTCTTGTAAAGCATTTGTTTGGTTAAACTAGTATGGATGATGTCCCGTCTGACCTCATTCCCTGTCACCAAGTGAGTGCATCAGATCCAGTTCCATTTCAAGTATTTTATCCAAGAGTCAGGAGAAGCAGCGTGGCTCAGTGGAAAGAGCACAGGCTTTGGAGTCAGAGGTCATGGGTTTGAATCCCGGCTCCACCACAAGCCTGCTGTGTGACCTTGGGCAAGTCACTTAACTTCTCTGAGCCTCAGTTCCCTCATCTGTAAAAATGGGGATTAAGACTGTGAGCCCCACGTGGGACAACCTGATCACACTGTATCCCCCCCCAGCGCTTAGAACAGTGCTTTGCACATAGTAAGCGCTTAACAAATGCCATTATTATTATTATTATTAAGAGTCGTCAAGAAAATGTCATAATGAACCTATAAGTGTTAGACTGGCTCAAAGTTGAAAAGCTACATCTGATCAATCCTCAAATTCTTTGGGTTGCTCAGTCAGGGTTACCACTAATTCATAATAGTACTCTGAGAACCCTTAAGGAAAATAGCAGGAGGGAAATTATTGTTTGGCAGACTTTATCCATACTCTTAATTAGCAACTAGCAATTAGGCTGAAGAACATTAAGGCACTTAACAAATTCTAGAAGTATTATTATTATTATTTTCATTATTGTTATCATCATCATTAGCAATACTCTGCAAGAACAATCTACTCAAATTCCCAAATCCACAGGTCAATAAAGAGTTCAACTCTGCCATGACACTCTGCTCTGTTAATATACAGAGATAACATGTATTATCAGAAAGGAATAAAGCCAGCATTTCTCTCTATAATGGGGTTGGGGGATGTCCTTTGAGTGAGGGCTTTATTTGACATCAGTGCTTAGTACAGGGCTCTGCACACAGTAAGCACTCAATAAATATGATTGAATGAGTGAATGAATGAATGAATGAATGAATGAATAAATGAATGAATGAATGAAAGTGAGCAGTCTACAAAGCCCAAACGCTATACCAGTATGAAGATAAGATCCCTAGCAGGTGGAATTTGGGAGACTCTAAGTAAATTTCCTTGAAAACCCATATTAGTCATCATACTAATGTCAGTTGTGTTAAATGCCGAGCACTATACTTACTGCTGTTGTAGATTCAAATAATCAGATTGGACACAATCCCTGGCTCACATGGGGCTAAGCGCAAGGGAGATGGGTTATGAATCCCCATTTTGCTGATGAGGAAAGTGAGGCTCAGAGAAGTTAAGTTTCTTATCCAAGGTCATATAGCAACCAAGTGGCAGAAATAGTTTTAGAATCCAGATCCTCACTCCCAGGGCCATTCTCCTTCCGGTAGGCCACACTGCTTCTCATCAAATAGCATTATTTGGTTGAGTAAAATGAGAACTGGAATGGAGTTGGGATATTCATGTTGAAGTCACACTTTACTGCAAACCTAGACTTTCTGGGTGGACTTGATAAGGGAATAATCCTGGCCCCCCACCCCCCAACCATGAACCTCCCTGGCAACCCCTTCTTGGGCTAAGGGCAGCCATTCAACTTTAGGACTAAGGGGACAAAGAACTTGGAGAAGACTGAAGAGTCAGCTGAAACAACATACTGGCTCAGAAGTATGAACCATATCCAGACCAGGCAGAAGTACACATCTTTCCACAGATGCCTTGGTTTTCTGGTATCCACATACATTAAGAAACAGACAATCTGCTCTGGAGGTCTGGAGGCCTAAAGGTCTGTGACAAGAAGTAATTCTTTAACAAATATTTTTCCACAGCCCGGGAAAAGTTGGACCAGCATTTCACTCTTTCTTTTGAATTTTTATTTTTGATCAAATAAGGTAATGCTGAGATAGGCCAGTCTGATCAAAAGGCTTAGACAAGCTTTTCAAACTGTACATAGGTACATTGGCAACTTCAGTGGTAACTTAGACTCCCTAAAGGCAGAATTCCCCACATTGAAAGCACACACAATCTCTGGTTTTCCCTCCAAACGGATAAAGTACTCAGTCTGACTCCTCAACTAAGAGACTTATTTTTTCCAGTTCTGGTTGCCAACCCTCTTCCTAGTTCAACAATGGCCTCATGCTTTTGAGGGGCTGATTCATCCCTCCCACCCCCTCTCTCTCACACACACACACAGACACACACCCCAAAATCATGGCAGTGCCTCTGGGCTTCCCCCCACAAAACAGCCTTTCAGCAGATTTCTTATCTGCGACCAGGGAAGTGTTTACAGAAGCTAAAACTCTTAAGAGCCTTGTCTCAGAGACTGATGAGGATAATTAAGCTTGTGATTTCCAACCCCCTACTCTCCTTCACAGCTTCCCAGGAGGCTCAGAGAAGGTTGCAGAAGGTAGTATAAGACACCGGAAATCCACGTTCAGCAGTTTAGTATGGATTTTCTTTGTTGTCTTTTTTCTTCATCTGTTTGGCACTGATAGCCACCTATCTGAGGCTCCAGGTGGACTAGCCCACATTCTGGTTCTCCAGACCTTTGTTTTTGTTCCCCATGAACGGTCCATCATTGTGGTTTATCTAGTCAGACCAAAACTCCTGTGCCGCATTGAACTATAAATGGCCGGAAAGGACCATGGACATTTTCAACCACTGTTGGACTTGTGGGAGAAGTACAAATTACGCAGCCTGCTGGCTAAGAAAAAGCATATAGCGATCGTGGTCTGGAATCACTGTGACACCAGAGTGGTTTTTTTAAGAACTGCTGTGAAGCTGTGTAATGAATGGTGATACCAAATTGGTGATACCAAGTCTCAATAAATCAATCATTTAATGATGCATTAGAGCTGCCTTATGTACATTTCTAGAAATTATACATATGTATGTTTTCTTTATATTAATGTCTGTCTCCCCCTCTAGATGTAACTTCATTGTGGACAGGGAACATGTCTACCATCTCTATTATAGTGTACTCTCCCAAGCACTTAGTACAGGGCTCTGCACACAGCAAGTGCTCAATAAATAGGATTGATTATTATTTATGATGATGATGATGATGGCATTTGTTAAGTGCTTACTATGTGCAAAGCACTGTTCTAAGCACTGGGGAGGATACAGGGTGATCAGATTGTCCCACATGGGGCTCACAGTCTTCATCCCCATTTTACAGATGAGGGAACTGAGGCACAGAGAAGTTAAGTGACTTGCCCAAAGTCACACAGCTGACAACTGGCAGAGCCGGGATTTGAACCCATGACCTCTGACTCTGAAGCCCATGTTCTTTCCATTGAGCCATGCTGCTGTCTCTTTATTGAGTGCTTACTATTGGCAGAGCACTGTACCAAGCACTTGACAGTGTACAATGCAACAGGGGTTCCCTGCCCACAGTGAGCTTACAGTCTAGAGACAAGCTTACAGTTTAAAGAAGACGGGATAACAGTCTGCAGAGAAGGAATCCCCACAAGCCAATTTTGAATAGTTTCCAAACATTACTGGAGTCCAAGTATCAAACAGTTTGTTCTAAGTGGTTTTGAATAAATGAGGAACAATATTATCCTTTAATAGTTCCTAGGAGCCAATGGGGTGCTAGGTTCTCTAGGAAGTACCCAATTAGTCTCAGATTTTGTCTCAGAGGACCTATTATCTCAGAACACAGTGTTTAATGGGGGCCAAATTTCTGCATGGTAATTATTTGTTAAAGTGTGATGGTTTCTTCCCCTCTGTTCTTTAATTCATTCCTAATATGCTGGTAATGATGACAACATTTACTCTTTTGACCTTTAACTCAGTCAATCTCTGTTCTGAACTCCCATTTTTCACATACTTTAAGTGGATGATGATGTGTGATTTAGATTTAGAACCCAACTGGTGAGGAATAATTACATCTCTCATAGAAGAAAACAGGTGGTTAGCCAAATTGGCATGGGTACAGATGCAGCTGCCTTTACCGTTTAGAAAGCGAGGGCAGTGTAGAGAGGAGGAAGGAGGGGGATGGGGAAGAGAGGCGGATAAATATTTAAACAATATGCCAACTCCAAAATTTTGAGTTAGGAACTCTGAAGTTCAGAATTCCAAAGTTTGTGTGAGTAGGTGATTATGAGGTGGAAGGATTGGATTTGTATCCAGTAAAGGATTGGAATTGTATCTTGATGCTGACAGGATGTCCCGTTATTTGATAGGCTGTTGTTTCAGAAGAAGGCACAAGACAGCCACTGTACAGACATTTTCTTTAACATGTTTCAGGAGTTGGCTAGAAACCTGGTGGAGTCAGGATTATTGTCCTGGGTTCCACAGGGGATTTCTGGAACCCTTAAAATTCATAGATTATGAAGGCAGATAATAACTAAGTGCAAAATGATCCCAGGAAGTTATTAAAAGTAGTTCACCTGTTTGCTATCATCTTTGTTTAGGAAATAATTCAAAATATTAGTAAAATACCACCAATAACTGTGAACCATGAAAAAAGTTAAATAAGGCATAAATCTTTGCTATTTTGAAAGAATTAATCGGAGGTGCTACCTCAGCTCTTTAAAATGTTAGTCGTTCATATTTAACTAATTGCACTATGCAGAGACTGATTTTTGCCCTCCAGAATTCCACAGGAAACCACTAGGCATTGCCGGGGGCAAAATTTGGCCCAGAAAATTGACTCCGACAACAGCAAGAAAATGAATACACCACATTCAGAAGCAATCTCATATGGAGACTCCGGATGAAGCCAGTGCAAATCCATCCCCATGAAATTCATCATTGTTTATCCATTATCTAAACTATCACATTTCAGAAAGGACACTTTAGTCCCCCACTGCGCTTACCTACTCTATTCTAGCCACATCACACAGTAACCAAGTGACAGTTTGTCTGAACACATTTCATGTCTTCCATGCAGTGTGGCTAACTGGCTTTTAAACTGAACCCTTGATAGCCAGTTACATTCTAGAGCTAGCAACTGTCTAAAGAAAACATTCATAAATAAAATTACGAAAACATGTATTAGACACAAATATACGATTAGACTAAATTCTATTTCAATGTCTAATGGTTGAGGAAGAATATTTTTCCATTAGAGAAAATAATAATAAAAAAGGCTCTCTTAGCTGGGATTGAGGGTGGAGGGATGTTTGAGTTAGGCCACTGATTTTTCAAAAGTAAAAATGAAAATGGAAGGCAAGATGAAAAGATATAATAGAATGTTTTGCATGTATAGTGCTCTTCTTGAGGTTCCCTCAATACCAATGAACTCTAGCTGAGTTGGGAGATTTACTGAGTCATACATTTCATCCTAAATCATAGTTTTTCCTCCAAAGAGTTAAGAACTTGAACCTGGACCTGAATCTTTATTTAAAGGCGAAGCAATCAATCAATGGTATTTATTGAGAAGCATCATTTATTTATTTTAAAAATTTAATTTTATTAAATTAAAATTTATTTAATTTACATTATAATATAAATTTATTAAAATTTATTTATTGAGAAGCAGCATGGCTCAGTGGAAAGAGCACAGGCTTTGGAGTCAGAGGTCATGGCTTCAAATCCCAGCTCCGCTTACTTGTCAGCTGTTGACTTTGGGTAAGTCACTTAACTTCTCTCTGCCTCAGTTACTTCATCTGTTAAGTGGGGATTAAGACTGTGAGCCCCCCGTGGGACAACCTGATCACCTTGTAACCTCCCCAGTGCTTAGAACAGTGCTTTACACATAGTGAGTGCTTAATAAATACCATTATTATTATTATTATTATTATTGAGTGCTTATAGTGGGCAGAGCACTGTCCTAAGCACTTGGGAGAGTACAATACAACAGAGTTGGTAAACACATTCCCTGACCACTAAGAGCTTACAGTCTAAAGGAAGAATAGCATTGAGTGTAAGACAGAATGAAGTGGTATAAGGTACTAAGTGCTTATATTACCATGTTAATCCACACATTTTTCCTATCCTGCCTTGATTATTGTCTCAGTCTTCTTGCTGACTTCCCTGCCTCCTGTCTTTCCCCACTACAGTCCATACTTCATTTTTCTACAGAAAAGTTCAGTCCATGTTTTCCGACTCCTCAAGAGTCTCTGGTGGTTGCCCATCCACTTCCACATCCAACAGAAACTCCTTACCATCAGCATTAAAGCACTCAGTTAACTTGCCCCATCCTACCTCACCTCGCTACTCTCCTACTACGCAATCCAGCCTGCACACTTTGCTCTTCTAAGGCCAACCTACTCACTGTACCTCAGTATCATCTATCTCATCGCTGACCTCTCACCCACATCCTCCATCTGGCCTGGAGTACCCTCCCTATTTATAACTCTCCCTTACTTCAAAGCCTTGTTGAAGGCACATCTCCTCCAGGAGGCCTGCCCTGACTAAACTCTCTTTTCCTTTTCTTCCATTCCCTTCTGCAGCTCCTTGACTTGTTTGCTTTACTCATCCCCCTTCCCAACCCCACAGTTCAGATGTAATATCTGTAATGTATTTATTACTATTAATGTCTGTTTCCTCCTCTAGACTGTAAGATCTTTGTGGGCAAGGAATGTGTATGTTATGTTGTTGTGCTGTACTCTCCCAAGTGCTTAGTACAATGCTCTGCACAAGGTAACCATTCAATAATTAAAATTGACTGATGGTTTGATTAATTCTGAATATCTGCTGTTCTCTCCAGATTGGCAAGGGATAAGGATCCAGCCACCAAAAAGTTTAGATCTCTTCCTGAATGTTGTAGTTTACTAGGAATCAAGGCACAGTATATCAGGGTGAACACTGGATTCTCATATGGCATGACAGTGTTATGATAATTCTAATCCTAATTGTTAAAACTGAAGGTCAATGTTGACGGTGTCATCACTGTTGATGGCACTACCATCCTTCCCATCTCACAAGCCTGCAACCTTGGTGTTATCCTTGACTCCACTCTCTTGTTCACCCCTCACATCCAAGCCGTCACCAAAACCTGCCGGTCTCACCTCCGCAACATTGCCAAGATCCGCCCTTTCCTCTCCATCCAAACTGCTACCCTGCTTGTTCAAGCTCTCATCCTATCCCGTCTGGATTACTGTATCAGCCTCCTCTCCGATCTCCCATCGTCCTGTCTCTCCCTACTTCAATCCATACTTCACGCCGCTGCCCGGATTGTCTTTGTCCAGAAACGTTCTGGGCATGTTACTCCCCTCCTCAAAAGTCTCCAGTGGCTACCAATCAATCTGCGCATCAGGCAGAAACTCCTCACCCTCGGCTTTAAGACTCTCCATCACCTCGCCCCCTCTTACCTCACCTCCCTTCTCGCCTTCTACAGCCCAGCCCGCACCCTCCGCTCCTCTGCAGCTAATCTCCTCACCGTGCCTCGTTCTCACCTGTCCCGCCATCGACCCCCGGCCCACGTCATCCCCCTGTCCTGAAATGCCCTCCCTCCGCACATCCGCCAAGCTAGCTCTCTTCCTTCCCTCAAAGCCCAACTGAAAGCTCACACCCTCCAGGAGGCCTTCCCAGACTGAGCTCCCTCCTTCTTCTCCCCTTCCTCCCCCTCCCCATCCCCTCGCCTTACCTCCTTCCCCTCCCCACAGCACCTGTATATATGTATATATGTTGGTACATATTTATTACTCTATTTATTTATTTATTTTATTTGTACATATTTATTCTAATTATTTTATTTTGTTAATATGTTTTGTTTTGTTCTCTGTCTCCCCCTTCTAAACTGTGAGCCCACTGTTGGGTAGAGACTGTCCCTATATGTTGCCAACTTGTACTTCCCAAGTGCTTAGTACAGTGCTCTGCACACAGTAAACATTCAATAAATACAATTGAATGAAGGAATGAATAAATGAAGGTCACTGAGGAACTGATAAAATGAGCTAATTCTCATTACTTTTTGTATCACTAAAACAAAAATGACCACTCAAAAGTAGAGCTGAATTATTAGTCAATCAATGGTATTTATTGACCATTCCCTGTGTGCAGAGAACTTCAGTAAATGTTTGGGAGAGTACAATGTAAGAGCGTTGTAAGACACATTCTATGCCCACAGTGAGCTTACAATCTAGAGACTGTAATCACAACAGCATTTTGATCATGAAAATTCCACAGAAATGTTTTCAGACTTTCCTTCATTAGGGGTGACTTTACAGGTAAATAATGGAGGCATATGAGAATCTGTGTTCCAAGACACAGAGGTAGATTTGAGTAGTTAGAGGTAAAATTGTCCACTGATATTTTGGAATGCATTTCATGAGATGCTGGCAAAAGTAGCCTCTCAGCTATGAGAATAACCAGCAACATTGCTGTGCTCTAATGCTTTCACATAGTGCTTTCTTATCTCTCTTGTATTTGCCTAAGCCCTTAAGCATGCTAAAGTTAGGAGAAGGCATCTCCACCTTCAATAGCCATTTAAGGACTTTGCAGGTCTTGGATAATTTATCTCTAGTTTAAAAGAGGAATGTGACTTTATTGTTGAGTGTAGATGTGCCTCTCCAAAAGAGAGAGAAGGCAGCCCCAAACCAAGCATGTATCTCAGCTAGTATCCCTCTGTCTTCTTTACCTGTCTATATTTATATACTGTACCTGGACTTGGGTTGTAGTATTGTTTTACTACAGTTTAAAACTTTACAGAGGGAACATTGGCTTTGACAACAGCTGAGTTGCTGTATAGTGTACAATATCCCCTGCAATGTTCTGAAGGCTACTAAATGAAATTGATTGGACTGACTACAATTCTGGGAATCACTGAATGCCAGGAATCATTTTGATAGTTTCTCCTAGAAACTTCCATGAGAAGCAGCATGGCTTAGTGGAAGGTACATGGACCAGAGAGTCAGAAGACCTAGGATCTAATCCCACTTCTGCTACTTGTCTTCTGTGCGACCTTGGGCAAGTCACTTCACTTTCTGTGCTTCAGTTTCCTCATCTTTAAAATGGGTAATAAATACTACTTCCTCCTAATAACCCCATGTGGACAGGGAATATGTCCAACCTGAGTATCTTGTATCTATCCCAGTGCTTAGTACAATGCTTGGCACAAAGTAAGTAATAATAATAATGATGGTATTTGTTAAGTGCTAACTATATGCCAGGCACTGTACTAAGCACTGGGGTAGATACAAGTCAATTGGGTTGGACACCCTCCCTGTCCCATGTGGGGCTGGCGCACAGATTCAATCCCCAATTTAGAGATGAGGTAACTAAGGCACAGAGAAGTTAAGAGACCTGCCCAAGGTCACACAGCAGACAGGACACCAAGCTGGGATTAGAACCCATGACCTTCTGACTCCCGGGCCTGTGCCCTATCCACTACGCTATGCTAAGTGCTTAACAAATACCATTCTTCTTCTTCTTCTCATTGTATCATCTGGAAAATGGGATGAAGACTATGAGCACCACGTGGGACAACCTGATTATCTTGTATCTCCCCCAGTGCTTAGAGCAGTGTTTGGCACATAGTAAGCGCTCAACAAATACTATTATTACTATTATTATCATCATTATTATTACACCCTGGGATATGATAGGAAAATAGGTCAGGTGAACTTCCATACTTTCCTGAGTACTCCAGCAGGGAGAGCAGGAATTGTGTTTTACCAACTCTATTGTGATGTAATCTTCCAAGTGCTTAGTACAGTGCTCTGCACACAGTAAGTACTCAATAAATTACATTGATTGATTGATTGGAGGGACCTCCCATAGGAAGCGGCAGGTTGCAATTGTGCATCTGCACGGAAGCAGTGTGGCTTAGTGGATAGAGCATGGGCATGGGAGTCAGAAGGGCCTGGGTTCTAATCTGGACTCTGCCACTTGTCTGCTGTGTGATCTTGGGAAAGTCACTTCATTTCCCTAGGCCTCAGTTACCTCATCTGTAAAATGGGGATTACCCATCTCAGGATTGCACCTGTAGAGTTTCCATTACTCTGCTATTCTCGGCTACTGGAGGGAGTGTCAAGCAGAGGCATATGCATTCCATTCGTAGCTTGGGAAGTGGCTAGCGAGTGGAAGGCAATCTGCTGCAAGTCAAAACTCAATTGTGCTGGCCAGGAGTGGTGTGGGAGAGAGTCGAGGGTGGAGACTCAAGTTAACTGCGTGGAAGAAGGCAATGGTAAACCCCTTCTGTAATTTTTCCAAGAAAACTCTATGGGATTGATTGACAGAATGATTGCTGATGGAGAGTGGGGCATTCTGGGAGAGACGTGTCCATGGAGTCACTATGGGTCGGAGATGACTCAATAGCATAAGACAAGACAAACTGGGGATTAAGACAGTGAGCCCCATGTAGGACAGAGACTGTGCTCAACATGATTAACTTGCATCTACCCTAGCACTCAGACAGTGCTTGATTTATACTAAGTGCTTAAGAAGTACTATAATTATTATTAATTGTTTTCTTTTGTTGTCTGTCTCCCCCTTCTAGACTGTGAGCCTGTTGTTGGGTAGGGATTATCTCTATCTGTTGCCGAATTGTACTCTTCAAGTGCTTAGTACAGTGCTCTGCACACACTAAGTGCTCCATAAATATGATTGAACGAATGAATGAATGAATGAATGAATGAATTATTATTATTGCAATCTGCACCTGGTGAATGATATAAAAGATCTGGTAAAGCCAGATCTCTATGGCTCAATTCAATTTTTCCACAGTGTTCAGGTTACTGCTAGGAGTTTCAACAGGGTACCCAAAACTAGGGCTCCAAACCCAGGGTATCAGACATGGAAGTGTTCATTCCCTACCAAAATGTCTAGCTTAACTAGAGGGAAGAAATGAAAATGAAGAGATTTTCCTTCTTCAATTATCCCCCGAATTCTTCTGTAGGCATGCAAATATTTAGTGTTATCATTCACAGTAACCTCTTTTATTTCAGATGGCTTCAGTTGGATTTCTTTAGTAAGTTTTCATTTCAGAGGGGTAAGGGACACCTTCAGTGAGAGGTGGATTTCAGTCAAAGCTGCATGCAGCAAAGGCTATTTTGCCTTTATTTTGTGGGATTCAGTTTTGTTCCAATTAACAGTTTCCAGCGCATGAAAGAGCTGCAAGATACTTTCAGCTGGGGTAATCAGGCAAACAAACTTTTCTCCACACATTTCTGGAGGGATGCACAGGGATAGAGTTCTGTGGTAATGAGGAAAGCAATAAGCACCCAGTTAGTGCTAAATAAACAAGAACGTGTTTATCAACTCTGTTATATTGTTATATTATGCTCTCCCAAGTGAATTTTCAGGCTCCACACACAGTAAGTGCTCAATAAATATGATTGTTAGATTGATTGATTGATAAACATCAGAAAAATCAACAAAATGGTGGTGTACACTAGAAAAAAACCTGGGCTAAATAGAGGTGCAGATACTTTTAAGGAACCCTCCTGGCTCCTCTATTCCCAGATGCTTTTTGTTGCCCAACTCTGGTCTCCCTCTGCCAGACTTAGACACAAATGAGGTAATCAATCAATTAGTGATATTTGTTGAGCACTTACTGTTTGCAGAGCACTGAACCAAGCACTTGGGAGAGTTCAAAACAATACAGTTGGAAAACATGATCCCTGGGCTGTGGTAGTCTAGTGTCTAAGTGCATGAGCCCTTCCTCTCTGCTGGAAGGCAGAGGGAACCACACTCTGGCTCATGCTACGTCATCTTCCCTTCAAAACCTTAATCACTCTCGTATAGTGAAATCCCACTATGAATCCCACTTTAAATTTCCAAGTTTTCTTAAAAGATTTTGTGGTCCAATTTAGATTTTCCATTTTCAACTGGCCTTCCCATTCAACCCACCATATTTATTGAGCGCTTACTGTGTGCAGAACACAGAACTAAACACTTAACATAACAATCATGTCAATCAGATGCATTTGCAGAATGTATTCCCTTTAGGGGAAACGAAATCTATACTCAGAGTCAGGAATCTTCCCATATCAGTGGCTTCCTAAGAAGGCAGAATCTGAATCTTTGGAAGAATCATCCTAAATAGTTCTTAGGCATAGAAGCTTGTACTCTCATTGGTTAATCTTGACTTCTTTTTGACCTCTTGATCTTCTTTAGTTAAAGAATAAAAAAAAGATTATCATAGAGGGGAAATTGATTTCTAAAAAATGTTCCGGCATAGGGTTTGTTAACCTGCAGTAAAATCCATAAGAACCTTTTGGGATAGTCTCTCTTGGCATTCTTAATAACAAGATACTGAAATACTTTGGCTAGGTCAGGAGGGATTGTCTGCTGAAAAGAAGTGGACATACACTTCAAACCCTATTTGAAAATTTTAAGTGCAAAACAGTAAACAAAGGCAAACTAGAGTGCTGGGATCATTTCACTGTACCAAACAAAGCTGTCCATATTGGAAGACCAGTAGAAGAAACTATTTTATGACATTTGTGCAGCCAAGTTTATGAACCTAAGATGAATGATGAATACTTAGGCCATGGATTTCCTAATTAAGCGTAATTATCGTTTCATTAGTAGAACAGTGAACACCATCCATGTCTGCAAAGGATATTCATCCGTTGTTCTTTGTAAATCCTTCTTTTCCTGACACAGTGGAAGGTGAGATTTTCTCAGGAGAGTCAGTCTCTTGAGCCAAGGAAGACCTAATGTTTAGAAATGTCTGCCAATGCCTTTTCACAAACACTGTGACTTACAGTGTTAGCACTCAGTTTGACCTGCTATGATGCCTGAAGATAAAACTGAGCCAGACAAGTGCACATGTCAGCCAACACCGCCAGGCTAATTCCAAGCACTTGATCTTACTTCCATTAGCCAGTCATGAGCAATAAGCAAGATGCTACCTTGTAGGAGGAAGAGTGCACAGGGGTATATTTGTTTCATGAAAATATTTTTTTGCACTTTAAAATGACTTAGTTTTTTGGGGGTTTTTTAGGCTCAGAATGTGTTATCTTCCTAGTATCCTAAAACAGACTATATAGTAAAGAGAAGAACAAATTACCACAATTCTTGACCAAGTTGTTTTGTTCATCTGGAAATCTTTATATCAAGACCTTAAAGCAGAATTTATTGTAAGTTATATTCAATATTATCTACAAAATACAAGGTAGCATTATTTAACAGATATTGTACTTAGGAGAAGCTTAATAATCATAAATCTTAACACTGAACAAATTGCTCCCTATACTTCAATCAATGAGGAAAATTAGCAGGTGTACATGCACGTGCACACACACACACTCTCTCTCTGTCTCTCTCTGTCTCTCTCTGTCTCTGTCTCTGTCTCTCTCTGTCTCTCTCTCTCTCCCCTCTCCCAACATATTCTTCCCTGTTCACAAATGCTGTTCTGTTGTGGGAGGATGTATGAAAGTATATACTTGGTAATTAGGAAATACAGATAATAGAGATGTGTTAATCTTTCTGTTGGAATTCAGAGTTAAATTCTTTATCTACAGATGCCAAAAATAGGACTCTGGTAGTCCTGGCTGCATACAGAATTGATCCACTCTGTGAAAGAAATGGCCATTACTAAAAAGGACATGAAAACAGCAAGGAAAACAGATGTTCTTGAAAAGTAAACCTTTTTTTAACAATTGCTTATATAAAATTTCTACAATACTTAAAATGTCAAACTTTATATTCTATATGCTGAATATGAATGTAACCATATAATGAAATAATGCTAAAATAATGAAAAGCTTCACATGAGATACCCGATATATTTTTCCAGGTGCTACATTCAACTGTGGAATTAGAGCAGTCCTGCAGGAAGCATTTCTTTCATAGTGTGCATTTCTTTTGTTTCTGAATTAAGTTCTTCATTTTCTTTAGAATCAAATTGACCATGTCCATAATAAAAAGTTTGCCACCATTTAAGTCCTTTAATTAGGAATTTGAATGTATGAATGAATTTGAAAGTATGAATGAAATTGGAATATTGAAAATGTAAAATGAAATGTGATTTTGTGTAACCTAACCTGCTACTTCTATATTACTTCATTATCCTTTTTGAATGGCGATCTTTCATAATAATAATAATAATAATAATAATGACATTTATTAAGTGCTTACTATGTGCAAATCACTGTTCTAAGTGCTGGAGGGTTACAAGGTGATCAGGTTGTCCCACAGCTGGCTCACAGTCTTAATCCCCATTTTACAGATAAGGTAACTGAGGCATAGAAGTTAAGTGACTTGCCCAAAGTCACATAGCTGACAATTGGCAGACCCAGGATTTGAACCCATGACCGCTGACTCCAAAACCCGTGCTCTTTCTACTGAGCCACACTGCTTCTTTCCTACTGGTTTAAAGACATGCACCTATGTATCTTCTTAAGGAGAACCATTGCTTCTGAATGACAATGATAATGTTATGAAAATAATTTATTATAATTTAATGATTATTCCTGTAGGCTGTAAGCTCCTTTTGGACCAGAAATTGTATCTACCGACTCTATTATATTGTATTTTTCCAAGTGCTTATCCAGTGCTCTGCTTACAGTCAGCACTCAATAAATATGATTGATTTAATTATTTTTCCAAATCATTATCATCATCAATCGTATTTATTGAGCCCTTACTGTGTGCAGAGCACTGTACTAAGCGCTTGGGAAATACAAATTGGCAACATATAGAGACAGTCCCTACCCAACAGTGCGCTCACAGTCTAAAAGGGGGAGACAAAACCAAACATACTAACAAAATAAAAAAAAATAAATATGTGCCTTTGGGGGCTAAAAGATCCTATTTTGCGTCCCAAAAACTTACCAGGGAGATTATTTAACCACCACCATCCCCCACCTCACCCCACAATACCCTCTGTACACATCTGTTGTTTATTTATTTAGTTATTTATTTATATTAATGTTTGTCTCCACTAGACTGTAAATTTGCTGTGGGCAGGGGAATGTGTCTGTGTATTGTTATATTGTACTCTCCCAAGTGCTTTGTACAGTGCTTTGCACACGTTGAGTGTTCAACAAATACAATTGAATCCACATTTGAATATGGCTGACTGAAGACGTGATTAAAAATGCCTCTTCTCACTGAGAAGGAGTAAATATTGTTCTTTTCTGAGTTGCCATAAGTATTCCTTCATGGCTTGGCTACATTTCCTTAAGAGAATCAGTCTCTTTAAAGGATCATGTCTTTTGAGTTTTCTGTACTCACCCAAATGTTTATTCCTGTGCTATGCATATAGCAAGTGCCCCGTAAATGTCACTGATGATAATGATATTGTGGTCTTCTATTTCCTAACCTCCAAAATTGGCTGATCTTTCTAGTAGCTACCAATAATACCCAGTTGCCAAGAATTATTCCACATAATCTCACATTTTGCCTTATGGAAACTTTAAGTACTCGTTCTGTTGAAAATAATATGCTTGGATGAAAATATGAATCACAAGAAGATGTAAACTCATCCTTGAGTCTGTAAGGTCATTATGGGCCAGTAAAGTGTCTGCTAATTCTGTTGAATTGTACTCCTCCAAGCACTTAGTACAGTGCACTGCACATAGTAAGTGCTCAGTAAACAGGATTGATTGATAAACTACACTTCGAAGGAGATTCAAGGGAACTTTGATGCAGCATGGCTTATTGGCTAGAACACGGAGTCAGGAGTCAGAAGGTTCTGAGTTCTAATTCCAGCTCTGTCTGCTAACGTCTGCTGTGTGACCTTGAGCAAGTCAATTAACTTCTCTGTGCCTCAGTTCCCTCATTGATGAAATGGGGATTAAGACTGTGAGCCCCAAGAGGGACAGGGTCTGTGTTCAAACCAATTTGCTTGTATCCACTTCAGCACTTAATATAGTGCATGGCACATAGTAAGCACTTTAAAAATATCACAATTGTTATTAGGATGAATTAGGGCTTCAGTGTGTCTTGGTGGTGATGGGGATGGCAATTTCAATGGGATGATGAAGGTGCGAATAATGTCGCTGGCAATGATGATGTTGAAAGTCATATTTAAATCTAGGTACTTAGTTGGAAGGCTGAAATATCAATATGGGAATCTAAAATTGTTGGTCAGCTTTCTCAACTATGATTGATGTGATTTCAAGAGGCAGTGTCTCTCACATTTAACATCTAATTAAGAGATCCAATGAAATGTTTATTTTAGTTGAAAGCGAGAGCATCTCTGGAAATTAATTATACCCAAATTGTAATCTAATGTAAAAGTGATAGAGTGGAGAAACACTTATGGTTTCATAGAAACACTTGTGTACTGCCAGTATGTTTGGAGGTGTAGTCATGGTGACTTGGCTTACTGAAAAGTTTTCTCCTAGTCCAACCAACAGGTAGAAAAGATAAGAGCTGTTAGTTGCAAAGAGTGCTACAGAAAGGGAGCATGTAAAGATATTTGAAAGAGGTACAGATATAACACAGCCTCAGCAAGCAAATCCAAGTTAAATGAG
This sequence comes from Tachyglossus aculeatus, assembly GCF_015852505.1. Lineage (NCBI taxonomy): Eukaryota > Metazoa > Chordata > Mammalia > Monotremata > Tachyglossidae > Tachyglossus > Tachyglossus aculeatus. Next base: position 61,168,767 of record NC_052072.1, read on the forward strand.
ATGGAAAGCCTGATGCTTTCATTCCTGATATATTCATTCTCAATAAATAGATCAGGCTGTTGAAACCACAGTTTTCTTCAATTTTAACTAAAAGTTTCAACTAACAACTAAAATATCTAATGAGCCCTGGTTACCTAATTTTTTTGATTTACTAAGGAATTTTTACTTCATTAGCAAAATCAATCGATCACATTTGTTGAGCCCTATTGAGTTCAGAGCACTCTTGGGAAAGTATAATACAGAAGAGTTGGTAAAGATAATCTCCGGCCATAGGGAACTTAGTCTAAAGGGGAAGACAGATGTTAAATTACAAATAGGGGAAATGACAGAGTGTAAGGCTGCATACATAAATACTGTGAGACTGAAAGTACAGTGACTATCAAATGCTTTAGGGGTACAGTCATATTTGGAAAGAAATATATTTTTGTGTTAGCCCAATCCATTCTGGACTTGTAGTATTGCTGCAGGATCCGCAACAGGGGTATGGTCTCCATGGAGACATTTGGTTGGTTTATCTGAGCATCAATTCTACCAGTCCTGAGGTGAAAAGGTTGAATTATGATCCAACATGGCACCAGCCTCCCACTCCCCTCCTGCCAGTCATATGATGCAACCTGCAGCCAGCCCCTTGCCTGTTCCCCTCACATGGCACCATTGGGCTGGGCAGTCCCTGCAGCCCACCCTGGTGTAGAGGTGTCTCTGACCCCTGACCACAGCTTGTCCTAGGGGACTTATTTTTTTTAAAAAAGGAAACAAATACTTGCTACCTTCTCAAAAATTGTATGGTGATCATGGTTAAAAAATGTTCAGTTAAAGAAGGGGATGGTGATAAGATAGCTAAGGACAATATGAGCATAAAAGAATCTGGAAAATGTCATAGGTGTGAGAGAAAACACAATATAAAACTTCAGCCAACAGATGTAATGAAATCTTACAGATGTCATGCTCTACAGTTATACAATAGATCACCCAAGTTCTACAGTAAGAAAATTGAACTCCAGTTTTTATGGTATCTTTTAAGCACTTACTATGTTCCAAGCACCTTACTAAGCATTGTAATAGATAGTCAGATCAGATGTCTGTTCTCATGCAAATCTTTTGATTCTGTTCCAAAGCATAAATAGCAGGCACATGGGGGAGATTAGCCACCTCACATTGCTCTGTTTCAGAAGAAGGGAAAGAAACTTGTCCTCTACTTGGAGTTCTTACTCTTGGTTAAGTGGGATTTAAAAAAATAAGACACCTAGGGCCCTATTAGGATACCCTGAATTTTTTTTTTCAGTTCCATCATATGTTTATTTTACTTGTACATATCTATTCTATTTATTTTATTTTGTTAATATGTTTTGTTTTGTTCTCTGTCTCCCCCTTCTAGACTGTGAGCCCACTGTTGGGTAGGGACCGTCTCTATAGGTTGCCAACTTGTACTTCCCAAGCACTTAGTACAGTGCTCTGCACACAGTAAGCGCTCAATAAATATGATTGATTGATTAAGGGAGGATCTGGCAAGTTTTCATCCTGTTCTAAGAGGAATGTTACTCCATTACTTACCAGGTCTTTGTGATTCCCACTAAAATGTTACATTCTGAAAGAAAAATCACTAGTTTTGGGATAATCAGTATTTATCATTAATTTAAGTTTCCTCATTTTCTGGGCCAGGATCAGATTTTCTTTAATTCTGTATTACTATATTCCCTGAGAGGAGTCTTTGTTGACCTGAGGTTTGAACGTTTCTCCACGAGTATTCCCTCCTTTTTTTCAAATTGGCTCCTTTTGTTTCATTCGCACATCACAATTTTATTACAGCTTTCACAGGCTCCTACCCTCCAGTCCTAAATCCTTCCTTTAGGAACTGATCCCTTTCAGTCAATGATTTTCTCTTTTCTCAGTAGGCTGAATTTCTCTTGTTTTTTCCAGGCCTTAAAACTACTATTACTATTACTACTACTATGAGAAGCAGCATGGCGTAGTGGGTAGAGCACAGGCCTGAAAGTCATAAAGTCGTGGGTTCTAACGCTGGCTTTGCCACTTGTCTGCTGTGTGACCTTGGGCAAGTCACTTCACTTCTCTGTGTCTCAGTTACCTCACCTGTAAAATGGGGATTGGGACTGTGAGGTCTACATGGGACAGGGAGTGTGTCCAACTAAATTTGCTTGTATCCACCCCAGTGCTTAGTAGAGTGCCTGGAACATGGTAAGTGCTTAATAAATACCATAATAATAGTAATGATAATTGTGGATTTTTAAGCACTGAGGTAGACACAAATAATCAGGTCCCTCATAAGAATCACATTCTAGGTAAGAGAGAACAGACAGAGAGAGAAAAGGTACTGAATCTGTGAGCCCACTGTTAGGTAGGGACTGTCTCTATGTGTTGCCAATTTGTACTTCCCAAGCGCTTAGTACAGTGCTCTGCACATAGTAAGCGCTCAATAAATATGATTGATGATGATGATGATGAATCTCCATTTTGCAGATGAGTGAACTGAGGCACAGAGAAATTAAGTGACTTGCCAAGTTAAGTGACTTGTCCAAGAGCACATAGCAGGTAAATGGTGGAGCTGGCATTCGAACCCAGGTGCTCTGACTTCCAGTTCTGTGCTCTTTTCAGGGTTCATGCTGCTTCCCTTCTACCTAGCTTGACAAAGGTCAAGTCTCTTTGCCCAGCTTTCTGGATCACACCACTACAAAACCATGGTGCAGGTGTCATTTCAATTTCTGCTTTTGGGTCACTTCCAGTCTCGCTACTGGCCAGAGCCAATGAGGCAGACCTGGTAGTTACATGACCCTTCCCACTGACTGGGGATGTGTGAAACCAGGCAGCAGAACTTACTTTGCAAGGTTTTCAGGCCCATTTGAGGTAAACATCAGGTGGATTTCATGAGACAGAGTCACAAGTAACCCCAGGACAGAGGAAAGGGACAATCTATCATGATTATGGCCCAAAGATCTCGCTCCCACCCGCACTTTGTTGTAGAAACTTTAATCCTATTGCACTGTGAGCCCATGAACAGTATTTTTCTGGGTGTGTAAAACAGTGGGCAATCCTGAATTCACCTTCCTGGGGGATTTCAGAGGTGTTAATGGTTTCACCTTGCCAACACTGCATTTCACATTCATCATATAGTTGCCCCACTTTTTTGCATATTTTTTGCAATCCCAAAGCAATGGAGAGGTTATTATTTGGTAATTTAAGTCAAAGGATGAGTAGCAGGAGAAGATTTAAAAAAAGCTGGAGTAAATTAGGGAAGAAGGAAGAGACAGATAAGGAGGCACCTGAGATTGCATCTCATACTTCTTGTCCTCTCTCAAGTGCTGTTTATAGTAGCTATTCAATGAATGGATTCATAATGGTAAACCCCTGATCCCTTCTCATCTTCCTACCCCAGAGTTTGCATCTCTCTGCAAGCCTTCATCCTTGGCATTTTGACCTTAGTCCTCTTCTTACATCAGCTCACTCTGCTGTCATTGTTTACAAAAATAATTTCCTTGAAAAGCACACAAGCTGGGGAGGGGTTATGCAGCAGAAACAATTTTGCAAGTGAATATGGTCATCATGATTGCCTACAATGACACATAACTCCACTACTCTTTGAAAGTCCTTAAGAGTTGGTCTACTGAAAATATCTCTAGGATTTTACTACCATTCTCATCATCGTATTATTAATTTAAACATTTAAATTATTTCCTTTCTCAAAATGAAATCCTAAACAAAACCCACCCTCATTTCCCTGGAGAGATTTGTGACAGTAGGTCAAATTCACCAGAAATTCCTTATGTTCCATTTCCCAGTATGTTTTCTATTTCTAAAGATATTTCTTTAGAAATATATAAAATTTGCTTCATTATTTAATAGAAACTTTGTGAGAGTAGATATAATATCATGAGAATTAAATGCTTGGGGCAAGTGTTATATTGTAATATTAAATATAAACATAAACAGAATCAATATATTAAATAATACTTCTCAACATCGTTGAACTAGTCAGAATCTGGACAGATTTTATCTAAATATGATATTAGCTCTGACCTTTTGTGACAGGGACCGTTAGAAGAATTATGCAATATGAGGAAACTGTAACAGTAATTACATATATTACTTAGGTCATGATTTGCCTCTGTCCTGGATTTTCCTCTCTCTGAGAAGATGTGGTTGGGTAAAATGAAAGAAATTGCTATTGTACCAGTATTTTACTTAGAGATGATTTATCTTGGTTCTGATCCATATAGTTCTGGTAAAAAGAAAACCATAAAAAAGCTTGGAAGAGACAAAGCAATTCAATTTAGTATGATGGAGTGCACTGTAATGGACAGGTAAGTCAGATGGTTTAGGAGGAAGCAATAAACAAAGTACATCTTGACTTGTGTAAGTCTCTTGATTCAGTTCCACATGACATATTTATGTGGGGAAAATGGAGTTTCAATCATTCTATTGATCGGTACACTTTCGGTTGAATCATTCTATTGAGAGATCCACAACTGGTTCATGAGTTGAACTCAAAGAGTATTTAGCCTTGGTTGAGACTCAGATTGGGAGAATTAAACAGGGATTCCTCAGAGATGGTAATAGTGAAGTAGTGTGTTTGCTCAAAACATGACAGCAAGTGGGTGGGTTAATTTAATGATTTTCCATTATGATGTTGGGTGTGGTGAGGATGAGAATGATGATGATGATCAAAGAAGGCAACCAAGCATCCTAAATACATTTTTATTTACCTTTTGCCTAAATTTTTTAATGGTGTTTCTTAAGTGCCTACTATGTGCCAAGCACTGGACCCAGTCCATTTCCCACATGGGGATTCAAAGTCTACATCCTCATTTTACAGATGAGGTAACTGAGGCACAGAAAAGCAAAGTGATTTGCCCAATGTCACACAACAGGTAGTTGCAGAGCTGGGAATAGGACCCAGGTCCTTCTGGTTCCCAGGCTTGAGCTCTTTCCACTAGGCTATGCTCCTTCTTTCATCTAGTGGCAAACCTATAACATTCACATGCTATAACATATGGGAGAGTTGAGCTCAATACTGCATTGTACTAACAGTGTTTACTAATTCAATTCAATTCAATTGCATTTATTGAGCACTTACCATGTGCAGATCACTGTACCAAGTGCTTGGGAAGTTCAAGTTGGTAACATATAGAGATCGTCCCTACCCAACAACAGGCTCACAGTCTAGAAGGGGGACAACAAAACAAAACATGTAGACAGGTGTCAAAGTGTAGGTGTACTAAGCACCCACTGGGTGCAATGCACTGAACTATGAGCAAGTGCAAACAAAAAGTACTGTAATTATTGTGGGGCTGAGGGTGGGGTGAACAACAAGTGAATGAGAGACGAGGAGAGGGAATAGAGGAAATGAAGGCTTAGTTGGGGAAGGCCTCTGGGAGGAGATGCTATGTTAATAAGGCTTTGAAAGTCGGGAGAGAGGAGGTCTGTCAAATGTCAGACATATTCCTGCCCACAACAAGCTCAAAGTGTAGAGCGGGAGACAAAAATTAATATAAATAAATGAACAGATAAATAAATAAATTACAGTAGTGGCAGAACAATCGAGGCAGGGGAGTAAATGGCTGGGGAGGGCTCTAAAATCTTATCTCTTCATGGGTCTCTTCCTCTAATGGACATTTGCTCTCTTAACTATGATGGCCAATAATCACTGAGTGCCCACTGGCTATTACTCCATACCCATTCACAGAGGTGTCCTTTCCCTGCCTTTCTTATGAGAAGGATTGGGTCCATAATTACTGGCATGCATCACTTAAAAGGAGCCACCCATCTACTTTAAATGCACCACCATAAAATCAGTATAAGATTTCCTTTCTATGAGTAGGATCTGGAATCATTTTTTATATGAATCCATGAACAACATGATTTGTAATCATTTGCTTCATGAGTTGTCTCAAATGAGAAGTGGCCATGTTCATAAATATGGGTATGTAGATATTTATTGTTCTATCTAAAGGTGACATCCTGCTCGAGACTGCTGTTGTAACTGGAAAGTCCTATGTAATTATAACATTTATTTAGAACCTGCTGTGTGCAAAGCACCATACTAAGTTCTGGGAAAGGATACATGGGTGTATGTGATAGCAGCACGGTAACGTATTAATTCCATTCTGGATAGAGGTAAAGATTCTCCATGGCTGAGCTGATGAATTTACCGATTTCTGGAATTTTCAACTCTTCCCAAAGCCTCTGCTCATTTCAGGTCCTAGTCAGATCTAGATGCCCTACTATTTTCACAGCTTTAACTGCATCAGTAAGTCCTCTAATGTTACAGATAAGACCTTGCCTTTTCATCTTGGCTGATTGTCTATGCTTCTTGATGAAAGCAGGTCTAGAAGTACATTGAAGGCTTGTGGTTGTCTTCACAGGACTCCCTCTGTCTTTGATGTGATGGAGTGATGTGATGCAGTCTTCACAGGTGCTACCTTTACTAGTATAGGGTCATGTGTCTCTCCTAGTGATGAAAAAAAGGCCTGAATTTGGGATTTGTTAGTCAACTAGCCCCAACTAGTCAACTAATTAGAACAGCTTCAGTGTCTATTTGGAATGTTGAATATTCAGAGTGAGATTTCCCTCACGGAGCTCACCTCCTCTATTGCTTTTTAATAGAGTTCAATTTTCATTCAGTAAGAATCTGTTGGAAGAAACATTCAGCAGAAGTAGAATAAATTATTGAGGGCTGATTCCCCCCTGATATTTGCTCAGTGGAAAGCAGTGAAATGACACGTCCCAAGGGCTCCACTGCCTTTCTTAAGCCTGTGCTCATTCCTTGGAAGAAAAAAAGGAAAGAAATGCCCTGACCGTCCTTGGGAACAAAATCACTTTGCAAATGAAGGGCTCTGGAGTCAGAGGTCATGGGTTCAAATCCCGGCTCCACCAATAGTCAGGTGTGTGTCTCTGGGCAAGTCATTTAACTTCTCTGTGCCTCAGTTATCCCATCTGTAAAATGGGGATTAAAACTGTGAGCCCCCTGTGGGACAATCTGATCACCTTGTAACTTCCCCAGCGCTTAGAACAGTGTTTTGCACATAATAAGCGCTTAATAAATGACATCACTATTATTATGGAGCAAGAGTTGGTGCTGACGAATTCGAGGAATGACTTTCATTCATTCATTCAATCGTATTTATTGAGCACTTATTATGTGCAGTGTACTGTACTAAGCACTTGGGAAATACAAATCAGCAACATATAGACAGTCCCTACCCAACAACGGGCTCACAGTCTAGAAGGGGGAGACAGACAACAAAACAAAACAAGTAGAAAGGTGTCAATACCATCAGAATAAATATAATTATAGCTATATACACATCATTAATAAAATTAAGTAATAAATATGTACAAATAAAATAGAGTAATAAATATGTACATATATATACAAGTGTTGTGGGGAGGGGAAGGGGAGGTGGGAAGGGGTTAGGGAGGAGAGGAGGAGGAGGAGAGGAAAAAGGGGGCTCAGTCTGGTAAGGCCTCCTGGAGGAGCTAAGCTCTCAGTAGGGCTTTGAAGGGAGGAAGAGTGCTAGTTTGGTGGATGTGTGGAGGGAGGGCCTTCCAGGACAGAAGTAGGACATGGGTTAGAGGCTGACGGTGGGACAGCCTGTGCTTCTGACCCCATTCCCTCTCATCTCATGAAATCTCTCGCTCCGTCCCTTCTCCCCTCCTTAACTTCCATCTTCAACCGCTCACTCTCCACTGGTTCCTTCCACTCTGCCTTCAAACATGCCCATGTCTCTCCCATCCTAAAAAAACCCTCTCTTAACCCCACCTCACCTTCTAGCCCCATCTCCCTCTTACCATTCCTTTCCAAACTCCTTGAGCGAGTCATCTACATGTGCTGCCTCGAATTCCTCAACACCAACTCTCTCTTCGACCCCCTCCAGTCTGGCTTCCATCCCCTACATTCCACAGAAACTGCCCTCTCAAAGGTCACCAATGACCTCCTGCTTGCCAAATCCAACAGCTCATACTCTGTCCTAATCCTCCTCGACCTCTCAGCTGCCTTTGACACTGTGGACCACCCCCTTCTCCTCAACACGCTATCCAACCTTGGATTCACAGACTCCATCCTCTCCTGGTTCTCCTCTTATCTCTCCGGTTCATTCTCAGTCTCCTTTGCAGGCTTCTCCTCTCCCTCCCATCACCTTACGGTGGGGGTTCCCCAAGGTTCAGTTCTTGGTCCCCTTCTGTTCTCGATCTACACTCACTCCCTTGGTGACCTCATTCGCTCCCACGGCTTCAACTATCATCTCTACGCTGATGACACCCAGATCTACATCTCTGCCCCAGCTCTCTCCCCCTCCCTCCAGGCTCGCATCTCCTCCTGCCTTCAGGACATCTCCATCTGGATGTCTGCCCACCACCTAAAACTCAACATGTCCAAGACGGAACTCCTTGTCTTCCCTCCCAAACCCTGCCCTCTCCCTGACTTTCCCATCACTGTTGATGGCACTACCATCCTTCCCCTCTCACAAGCCCGTAACCTTGGTGTCATCCTCGACTCCACTCTCTCATTCACCCCTCACATCTGAGCCATCACCAAAATCTGCCGGTCTCAGGTCGGCAACATTGCCAAGATCCACCCTTTCCTCTCCATCCAAACTGCTACCCTGCTCGTTCAAGCTCTCATCCTATCCCATCTGGACTACTGCATCAGCCTCCTCTCTGATCTCCCATCCTCGTGTCTCTCCCCACTTCAATCCATACTTCATGCTGCTGCCCAGATTGTCTTTGTCCAGAAACGCTCTGGGCATGTTACTCTCTTCCTCAAAAATCTCCAGTGGCTACCAATCAATCTGCACATCAGGCAGAAACTCCTCACCCTGGGCTTCAAGGCTCTCCATCACCTCGCCCCCTCCTACCTCACCTCCCTTCTCTCCTTCTACAGCCCAGCCTGCACCCTCCGCTCCTCTGCCGATAATCTCCTCACCGTGCCTCATTCTCGCCTGTCTCACCGATGACCCCCGGCCCACGTCATCCCCCTGGCCTGGAATGCCCTCCCTCCTCACATCCGCCAAGCTAGCTCTCTTCCTCCCTTCATGGCCCTACTGAGAGCTCACCTCCTCCAGGAGGCCTTCCCAGACTGAGCCCCCTCCTTCCTCTCCCCCTCGTCCCCGTCTCCATCCCCACCGTCTTACCTCCTTCCCTTCCCCACAGCACCTGCATATATGTATATATGTTTGTACATATTTATATCTCTATTTATTTATTTTACTTGTTCATATCTATTCTATTTATTTTATTTTGTTAATATGTTTGGTTTTGTTCTCTGTCTCCCCCTTCTAGACTGTGAGCCCACAGTTGGGTAGGGACTGTCTCTATATGTTGCCAACTTGTACTTCCCAAGCACTTAGTACAGTGCTCTGCACACAGTAAGTGCTCAATAAATATGACTGACTGACTGACTGACTCTTCAAAATGGATGATGTTAACATGAATTCACAATACTATCAATAATGCCATTCTTGTTCAAACCAGTGGCTCCTCCAACAGAGGACCCTGGTTCATGCCAGGCCAGCAGGCTATACTATGTGCCAAGCACTGTTCTAAGCGCTACGGTGGTTTCAAGGTAATCAGGTTGTCCCATGTTGGGCTGGCGCAGTCTTAATCCCCATTTTTCAGATGAGATAACTGAGGCTCAGAGAAGTTAAGTGGCTTTCCCAAGGTCACATAACAGACAAGTGGCAGAACCTGGATTAGAACCCAGTCCTTCTGACTCCCAGGCCCATGGTTTATTCATTAGGCCATTCTGCTTCTCTACTCTATTGAGAAGCAGCGTGGCTTGGTGGAAAGAGCATGGGCTTGGGAGTCAAAGGTTATGGGTTCTAATTCCGCCTCTGCCACTTGTCAGCTGTTTGGATTTGGGGCAAGTCACTTCACTTTTCTGTGTTATCATATCAGTGATAACAATGGTAGACCTCACCAGCAGTACAGATTTACAGTGAAGAGAATGAATATCCATCAGCTGGTCTATAAAGAACTGTAGGGAAATGTAGAATAAATGCTTTAAAGACATTGTGAAATATTGTCTCAAACAATGAGATGTAACAGCAGTTTATTAGGAAATGGACCAACTTGACAGGAAGCAATCAGGAAAGGGGTTACTCTCCTTGAATAGAGGCTTCATGAAGCTCACCATAACAGTAGGTAAGCTCATGATAATAACTGTGGTATCTGTTAAGAGCTTACCAAGTGTCAAGCACTGTTATTAGCACTGGGGTAGATACAAGATAATTAGGTCCCACCGGGGGCTCACAGTCTAAGTAGGTGGACTCACGAAGAATTGCCGTATATAAGACTGCATGTAAAAGGAGTTTTATGTAAAATGCAGAATAGAAAGTGTCAATCACACATCACATCTCATAAATGACACATCAGTCTTCTCAACAACATCTGCTCATCTGGATAAGATTTTGTAGTCTGTTACATTTTCAAAATACAGTCATGTAGGATTTCTGTCGGATAACTTTTTTGTAATATGGCAAGCATTTTATCTGTCTCAAATATGATTTTTTTAAACAGCTTCAGGCTTCTTTCAGGCTATTTTTTAGCAACTCTCAACAGCTCTTTTTTAACTATGACCAGTGTTTCTTCAGTTTCCTTTTCTAAAATATATTTTTTATTGTTTTGCTTTTCCTTCTGTGTAAAGATATTATGTTATTGAGTGACACCTCATATATGTCTTGTACAAGGTGGCTCTGACTGCTACTCAGAATTAATTTCTGTCTATTCTCCTTCCTATCCAAAAACCTTACCAATACTTCTTGTCCTGATAAGTTTTCAGCCCTTCCCTGTGTGGATAAGTACATCTACTATGTGGCCTAGTTTTGGGGTTTCCCCATCTTGTCCAAAAATTCTTCATGTTCTAAATCTGGTTGGTGATCTTCGGTGTGCTCCTGCTACAATATTTTGGTTGGGTGGACTGAGTATCCACAGGGATCCCATGGCTCTTGTGTTAAGAGCCATATCTCTACCAAACCCAGAGATGCTGATCAGAGTACTCATCAGTTGTCCAGAAATCCAGATGATCCATTCTATTTTTCAAGCTTTCAAATACTTGAATACCTGCTTTCGCTCCTATTTAACTAAAAGCTCCATGCGGGACTGGTACCGTATCATACTTGATTAACTTGTATCTACTCCAGGTCGTAGAATGATGCTTTGCACACAGTAAGTGCATACTAAATACCACAATTATAATTATTATAATTAGTAGTAGTAGAGGCAATAGTAGTGGTGCTAACAATATTCAAGGAAATGAAGAAGGCAAATTAAATCCTCTCTGAAGTGAGGTTTAATTTGTCTTCTTCATTTCCTTGAATGATCTCTTGGGCTCTCTCCAGAGTCCTCCAGCCTTCTTGCAACCTTGAGGCCCCCTTTCCTGGGGTATTTAATCTGATTGTAATTCTGGTCAGCCTTCACCAACCTTCTCCAGAAAACTGCCCTGAAGGGATTTTTCCTCAAAAATGTACTTATTTCATGCTCTTCACTAACCAAAGCAAAACAGAATCTTAATAGGTTTGCCTAGACTAAAAGGCAGACAATGGCTTTTTGAAGTTTTTCCTTCATATCCTTTTAATCAATCAATGTATCCATTGAGTGCTTACTGTGTACAGAATACTGTACTAAGCATTTGGGAGAGTTCAATACAAAAGAGTTGATAGACATATTTTAGCTGGTGTTCTTTTTATAAAGTGATAGGTAAAGGGCTCTCACTTTGCATACTCATTTGATTAGTTAGCAAACAAGCCCCAACTCGAACTCTTCTTTCTCTCTCAAGCCAACCTAATCAATGTGATTCATTTTCAGTTCCCTTGTCATCAACCTATTGCTCACCTCCTCCCTTCTGCCTGGAACTCTATCTGTCCTTCGTCATGTCTGACAGACCGCTCCTCTCCCCTTTCTGTTTGGAAATCACATTTTCTCTGGGAGGCCTTCCCTGATTAATGTAATCTCCCCACGCTATTCCCCACCCACATCTATCACTTCAGAACTTCTGCATCAGTTCCCCACCCTATCCCCCACCTCAGTTATGTTTGTAACTTTAAACTCAGCTCTTCCCCTTTCCAGTAATTTGTTCTTATGCCTCTCTACCCAGCTAGATTCTAAGACTGTTGAAGGCAGAGGTCGTATCTTCACTACTGTACTCTCCCACATGCTTAGTTTAGTGCTTTACACAGCATATGTGCTCAATAAAAATTACATTTCAGCAGCAGACCTTTAATCTGTCCCTCTTCCCTGCACAGCCAAACTCTCCATAGGGTCAGATCTGCTTTAGTCCTCTCCCTAGCGATTCTGAGAACTCCATCCTCCAGGCCCCCTTCTCCCAGCTTCCCCACTACTACTACTACTAATAATGATGGCATTTATTAAGTGCTTACTATGTGCAAAGCACTGTTCTGAGTACTGGACTACTACTACTAATAATAATTGTGTTATTTTTTAAGCACTTACTATGGGCCAAGCACTGGTCTAAGCACTGAGGTAGATGCAAGGTAATCATGTTGTCCCACATAGGACTCACAATCTTAATCCCTGTTTTACAGATGAGGTAACTGAGGCACAGAGAAGTTAAGTGGCTTGCCCAAGGTCACATGGCAGACAAGTGACAGAGCCATGATTAGAACCCACGTCCTCTGACTCCCGAGCTCGTGCTCTTTCCATTAAGCCATGTTGCTTCCCTACTCCCCTGATCCCTTTGCCTCTTCCACTGTAGATCCTCTTTCTTTCTTTTCCTTCTTTCCCCCACTTCTATTCAGGTTCTAGTTCCGGCTCTTGCCCCTTCCATAGTTGAACCCACCTAGCTAAGTTCAGCCTAGATGCAGTTTCTGAGCCAATCAGAGTTAGCAGCCATGATCTGAAAGGAAAAAGCTTTCGATTTAGAAATGTGAATTTCCAATGATGATAATAAAAATAATATTTGTTAAGCACTTATTATGTGTCATGTCCTGTATTAAATGCTGGGATAGGTGCAAGGTGATTGGTCATTTGATGAGGAAGATCACCTACAATAAAATTTGAGTTCTTAATAAAAAATGATAAAGTTGGCATGACAAAAACACTCCTCAGCCTTTGCTTGTATTTCTGCTTTGCTCTTTCCAGTGAGCCAACCTTAGACATTAGTCTTTTAAATCTGGATATCAGAATTCAAATCAAGTAGAAGGAAATGACTCAAAATAATAATATGCAGAGGTGAATTTCTCTCAAATGGAGTAGACCATGGATTTCAAAAGAATGGGTAAGCTTCATAGTCTTGGGGCATGATTAAAACTAAGGGTGGTCAAGAGTTACGGCAATTCAGAACCCAGGTCTGCATGTGTAGCTACTAAACATGGACAGCATGGCTTAGTGGAAAGAGCTTGGATCTGGGAGCCAGAGAACCTAGATTCTAACCTAGCTCAGACACTTGCCTGCAATGTGACCTTGGATTAGTCATCTAACTTCTTTTTGCCTGTATACTCAGCTGCAAAATGAGGACTAAATACATGTTTTTCTTCCTCCTTGGACTGTGAACCCCATGGAGGATAAAAACTGTGTCCAACCTGATTGTCTTGTTCCTATCCTTGCCCTTAGTACAGTGCTTGACATATAGTAAATGCTAAACAAACACTACAGTTTAATATTAGGAAAGTCTATGGTGCCCAGATGACATTCTTATTAGAAACAAATATTCCAATTTCACTTTTCTTAAGCCAGGAAAAATCATTTTGGTTATTTTTTTTCTTTTCTTCTGAAAAAAAAAGCTTGCAGGGCAGATATAAATTAATTTTTTCATTATTACTAGTGCAACATGTAGGTTAGAATGAATCTATGAATCTACATTACTGTGTGAATGATCACATGCTGACCTAGCCCCTATGACTTTATGGAGTCTCTGGTTGCTAAGGGCCCAGATGAATGGGTGTTCAAGAATGTCCATAGTCTTGAAGATGAAAATACCATCTTATTTGGTATTTTGATTTTTATTTCAAATATCTAGATGAACAGAGAAACCTTTCCTTTTTCTGTGCTTTTTCACCTTTGTGCCTTTGAGGAAGAAATCAATTTATTTTTTAACATTGTAAACGTAAAGGGCTGTAAGTTAGCCTATTGTGTCTTTCATTTTCATACCTATCACAACTCTCATTTTTTATAAATAACATTGCAGGTTCTGGGCTCAGTCAACCTTAGTTATACCACACAAATTTCCATTTGAATCGGACTGGGTGGATGCCTGTGAAATAATGTAGGAAGACAAGCTTGCAGTTGATTAGAATTGAAGATGAAGAGATGCAAAGTTAGCTGGACAGGAAAAATTTCAAAGTGAATGCCCTAACTGTCTACATTCATTGGAAACATCACTTCTCTCTGGCATAATTTGCTAAAGATACTTCAGAGGCTCGAGGGTTCTAGCCTCTCCATTGTATTAGCATGAATCAATCAATCAATCATATTGATTGAGCACTTACTGTGTGCAGAGCACTGTACTAAGCGCTTAATGCTTAATGAATGTTCCTCAAACTAATAGTTAACTCTAAACTGATGGTAGAAGGACATTTAAACTCAACTGTTACCTTGCAGGTTATAGAATGTTTTGTTGTAGTAGACACATTATTGAGGTTTGTAGTAATAATTATTGTGGTATTTGTTAAGTGCTTACTATGTGCCAAGCACTGTACTAAACTCTGGGGTAGAAACAAAATAATCACTTCCCACATGGGGCTCACCATCTAAGTCGGGGGAAGAGCATATGAGTTAACTGAAACACGGAGAAGTTAAGTGACTTAATGAAGGTTACACAGCAGCAGGTTTGTGGCAAAACCAGGAATAGAACTCAGGTACTCTGACTCCACTAGATCACACTGCTTCTCATGCCACAAGCTACTCGTAATGAGGAAATGGCTAGAAAGAAAAAGACCACAGCATGGCTCAATGCAAAGAGCACGGGTTTGAGAGTCAGAGGTCATGGGTTCAAATCCCGGCTCTGCCAGTTGTCAGCTGTGTGACTTTGGGCAAGTCACTTAACTTCCCTGTGCCTCAGTTAGCTCTTCTGTAAAATGGGGATGAAGACTGTGAGCCCCATGTGGGACAATCTGATCACCTTGTATCCTCTCCAGCACTTAGAACAGTGCTTTGCACATAGTAAGTGCTTAACAAATGCCATTATCATCACGACATCTACTTTGCATTTATGTAAAATCAAATAAATTGGCTAAAATGGAAGTAACTGTTTTTTACTGGAAATTTGCTTCTTGCATCCATTAGAGTTACCAATGATGTGAGCTGTATTTCCTACTTTAAAAGGATTCTTTATCTAATCAATCAATCGTATTTAGTGAGCGCTTACTGTGTGCAGAGTACTTTAAAAAGCACTTGGGAGAATACAATACAATAGAGATGGTAGTCACATTCCCTGTTCACGATGAGCTTATAGACTAGAAGGGGAGACAGAAATAATTATAAAGAAATCACAGATCTGAACATATGTGCTGTGGGACTGATGGTGGGGTGAACAAAGGGTACAAATCCAAGTGCAAGGGTGATGAAAGGTCTTTATTACCAAGACCTATGTTTTTGAGAATAAATGACCAGAGGGAAAACAAACAAAATCAAAAATCGGCTTTTCTTCTCCACACTCCTGTGGAGTATTACTTGAAACTAGAGAGCTGATTAAACTTGCTATAGAACTCTAAATGTTGGGTAGGTTGCATGGGTAATACTTCCCTTGTGGAGGGAAATGTCTGTAGAGTTTCCAAAGTATATATAGGCTGTTTTCCTTCTATCTTATTGTCACCAACAGACACAGAGCCCTGGGATGCCTGGAGCTGCTTCTGCCATCTAAAATAGTCCTAGTCAGTAATCTAGCCATGTGAGATCAATGGGATCGCAACCTGCAGTCATTGGTTGCAAGAATATGGAATTTATGATGCCACTAGACTCATCTTATCAAGAGAATAAGATTATTCTCCTTTTGATAAAATGGAGAATAATTCAGGCACGATTCTTTGTTTCTTGTAATTCTTTTTTTTCCCCATTTGTAGATTACAAAATAATGCCCATGCCAATAAATCTGTGAGTTGTTACTTTTTTAGAACCACTGTGACCTAGTGGAAAAAGTTCAGGCCGGGGAGTTAGAGGACTTGGTCAAGTTGACTGTTACCTTGCAGTTTGTAGAATGTTTGGTTAAAAGTAGACACATTGTTGGAGATTGTAATAATTATTGTGGTATTCGTTAAGTGCTTACTATATGTTAAGCACTGCAGTAAGGTATGGTACTTGTGAAGTACTTACTATGTGCCAGGCACTGTTTGAAGTGCTGGGGTAGATGCAAGACAATCAGGTTGGACACAGTCAGTGTCCCACATGGGGCTCACAGTCTTAATCCCCATTTTATAGATGAGGGAACTGAGGCACAGAAAAGTTTAGTGACTTGCCCAAGGTCACGTGACAGACAAGTGGCAGAGCGGGATCAGAACCAAAGTCCTGCTGATTTTCAGGCCCGGGTTCTTTCTACTAGGACAAGCTACTTCCAGTGGCTTTTGGTTCTTCTGCTTGCTTACTATGTGACCTTGGGCAAGCCATTTAACTTCTTTCTTTGCTTCAGATTCCTCATCTGTTAAATCACTCAATCAATGATATTTTTTGAGTGAATGAGGATACAGTCCGTCAATCAATGGTGTTTATTGAGCACCTATTGTTGACAGAACACCGTACTAAGCCCTTCAGAAAGTACAATACAACAGAGTTAGTAAGTGTGATCCTTGTCTACAAGGAGATTACAGTCTACGCATGTTCTCCTTCCTATTTCTACCTTCTCCAACCTGGTTATCTTGTATCTACTACAGTGCTTGGCACATAGTAAGTGCCCAACCAACCACACTCACTATTATTGTTATTAGCCAGTTGACTTTGAATTAAAGTGAACTTACCAGATTTAGCAAGCTGAATTAAAGTCTTAAAATTTGGTTAAGTTTTGACTAAGAACTCAAAAAGGGTGAAAGTAAGATTGTTGGGTAGTTAGATGAGTATTAGGACTCAAGACAAAGGGAAGGTTCATCAGAAAATTTTCACTTTGTACCAAAGATTATTGCTGGATTTTTGTTTGGGCCCAAGGTTGTGCCTTCCCAGGGTTCAGGATCCAAACAGGGCTGAATTTTTCCAATTGCTTGGTGATTTGGGGGATCTGATTTTGTGGGAAAAGCAATCCCCACCACAAGTAAGTGTGCCTCTGGGTGGACAGCATGATTACAGCTCCAGGGATGAGTGGCCCAAGGAGGCAAGATATCAGCAGTCCCACCTGGCACCCCCTGTTTCTCCATCCCCCACCCTCCACCTAGCCTTCCCTCCAGCCCAAGGTTCCTCTTGTACACTTCTAGCACAGAAAGGGTACCAGTTGCCTGGGATCTATTTGTTTTTCCCTCAAATATCTCGTGCACACAAGGACATTTTTCCCTAAATGTACCTGTAATGCCCTGGAGAATGATGGTGCATATCAGCATTAATATTGTCTTCTTGGACATTAGGCATTGGAAGCAGCATGGTCTAGTAGACAGAGCATGCACCTGGGAGTATGAAGGATGTGTGTTCTTCTCCCAGCTCTGCCATTTCTCTGCTGGGTGACCCTGGGCAAGCTGCTTAACTTCTCTGTGCCTCAGTTCCTTCATCTGTAAAATGTGTATTAAGACTGGGAGTCCAATGTGGGACATGGTCTGTGTCAAACCTGATTACCTTGTATCTACCCCAATGCTTAGAACAGTGCCTGGCACATAGTAAGCACTGAACAAATTCCATCAAAAAGAAAAAGCGTATCCCCAGTAGCCCTGCCCTGACCAGTATGAACTCCCTAGAGATTCCTCTTCTTTCTTGTCTTTGTTGCTTGGAAACTACTATTCCAGCTCCAGAAAGTTGGGAAATGGAGTCAGAATCTCTCTCATCATCTTGGCGGGAGGCCTGGTCACTGAGTATTAGTTACTGGAACCCATGCATTTCCTTCATAGCTTAGCACTCAGAGCATCCTAGAGAGGAAAAGCTGGCAGTATTAGGGCTCAGACAACAGTCAGGAGTAGAGAAGAGGTCAGAATAGGTCCATCTTTCCTTCTTAGTCAAATTCATAGGGATTCTCACCCCACCAGGACACCAGTGGTTTAATACTCATTAACACTTGTGCTTTCTGTTAAGCACTTACACCATGCATTGCACTTTATTAATCTCTTGGGCAGATACAAGATAATCAGATAGGACACAGTCTCTGTCCCACCTGGGGCTCACAGTCTAAGTGGGAGGGAGAAAAGTTATTGTATGCGAGGAAGGTGAAGTTAAGTGTCTTGCCAAGTTACACAGCAGGCAAGTGGTGGAACTGTGATTACAGTTTTAGTCTGCAGACTCCCAGGCCTACACTCACTGTCTTTAGACTAGACCATGTGGCTTCTGCAGGAGAGTCTTCACTAGCCTGCTTAGTTGTCTCACAGCTACAGTTGTCAGATTTGCAAAGGAAAAGACCTCCATATTTGTTATTAGCAATTTCATCAGAGAGACAGACTGAAGCAAAAACAAATAACTGAAAACCCCTCCCGTGAATGGAGCACAGGGGAGCAATGGAATAATTAAATACCCATTTAATCTAAGGAGAAAAATCAATTGCTGGAATGTCATTTGTAAGCTCATTGCTACTATATGTACAATGCTAAAATTTGGCTGAAAAGCATAGTACCAAATTCTGTGGCCAGCTGTTATTCTGGTTTTTTAAAGCATCTAAATTATTTGTGAACTATGATTGGTAAAACTGTATGAAACAATTGATATTATTTTTGTTTATGACAATTTACCAATATCAACAAGATGGAAGTATTTGTATTTAACTTTTTCTTGATACTCTTTATAATGCATCTTGGATACAATCTACAAAGGTCTTTTATTGCAATTATTAGCATGATCAATTTTAAAGTTCAGAATGAACTGCTTTGATACGATCAATTTTTGGTATAATTAACAAATGTAATGTTTTGGTGGAGGGCAAATTGGTGAGTTTTTTTACTGAATTCCTTCTGCCTTGAAGCTGGTGTTAGCTATTTCTAGGAATTTCTAAATCTCCTATATTTTTAAGGCCAAAATTATTTGTGTCTTTTGTATTTTAACTAAACAACACTCTGACAGATTGAGCCATTAATCTTATATTCATGACAACATCTTAGCTCTGTCTGAGATCAGTCTGTCAAAGAGAGATGGACTTACTCTTAGGTTTGAGATTTTTTATTCTAAATTGTACAAGATGTTGCCAGATAGATAAGGGAATATTTGCCACATAGTCATTTTTGTGACTAGCAACAGCCACAGCAGTCTGGAAATAAGTATTTACTTTTGGTAAACAGTGATGCCAGAATTCAAATCTTCCCAACCCAGTCTGCATTGCAGCCAAGTTCTGCCAACATGGCATTTGCTTACAGTCTCTCCTAAGTAGTTATTTAAAACGTTAACATCTGAAGGTATGAATTATATAGAAATGTTTGTTGTGAAACTGTCTGATAAACTTAGCAACTGAGAAGCAGCTGGTTCTTTATAGCTTGGGAGTTTTCATGCATTTCCTAAAGCTCTAGCTAAACTAAAAAGCACTTATAATTTTTTTTCTAATTAGATGTAGCAGAAAAAAGGGCCAGAGGTATGAGTGTAGCTTTTAGATTTGAAGCACTGCTACTATAACTGTCACACAACAAACTACCTAATTCCTGCAGGATTTAATGTGCTGTTTGTACAGTATTTTAGCAAACTCAATTTATCTCAGGTCTATCTTTCCAAATGAGAAGCATTCATTTTCCATGCAGAGGTGTAACATCATTCCTTGAGACAGAAGCAGAACAAGTCCTTCAGTGATCAATGTTGAATTTGGCCTATGTGAGAGTCACTTCAAATTTGAAACACCTGTTTCCTTCTACAGGCAAATGTTAGATTAATTTGTTTAATCAGATATTGAGCACAGCCTAAGGGTTGAATGAAGGTATTGCTGCTCACTGGATTAAAACTATAGAGAGTGCATTCAGAATGATTAACAAATAACTCAAAAATACCAAAAACATAGTCTGTCCCACATAGGCATAAGCAGACATTGTGCATATTCTATGATTCTGAAATTACCATATTATTCAGGAAGCAGCAAATGAAAATCTGCTGACATTTCATACCACATGTATGCAAACACATTGACCCAATGCTGAAATCCTCCCCACCCACAATTTAGAAATCAATAAAGGGTAAATATTCATTCATTCATTCAATCATATTTATTGAGCACTTACTGTGTGCAGAGCACTGTACTAAGCGCTTGGGAAGTACAAGTCGGCAACATATAGAGACGGTCCCTACCCAACAATGGGCTCACATGAGAAATTAACTGATGCATTGGAATGACTCAGAAAGTTGGAGAGACTGAAACCTCCTTGCATCAAGGATCATGCCTATAAACACTGGTTGATTGTACTCTTCCAAGTGCTTAATAGAGTGTGCTGTAAAAGTAAGTGCTCAATAAATACCACTAACTGCTTAATTAATCACAGAATCCCTCCTAGAGGAGGAGACCTTTTTACCTAGAGGTGAAGAAGAGGCTATAATAATAGATACAAAATAATCAGATCAAAGTCCCTGTCCCAGAGTTCACAGGCTAAAGAAGAGAGAGTGCAGATAGTTCATTTCCAATTTACAGCTGAGGAAACCAAAGCACCAAGAAGTTACAGGACTTGCCCAAGGTCATGCATCAGCTATCCATGACCTTGAGCAAGTCACTTAACTTTTTGACAGAGCGACCCGTGGCAGAGCTAGAACTGGAATCCAAGCCTCCAGACTTCCAGTTTTGTACTCTTTCCACTAGGCCACGCCATAGTCCACAGTCCCCCCTCTAGACTGTAAATTCATTGTGGGCAGGGAACACTTGTGTTATATTTTTCTAGTGTACTCTCCCAAACTCTTATTAAAGTGTTCTGTACACAATAAGTGCTCAATAAATATGACTGACTGATTGTGACTGCCTGAAGGGTGGAATTTAGCAAAGTGATGGGTGAAAATATTTCCAGTCAGAAAGGGTAGGTGGGAATTGACTTTGAACGGGTATACAGCCAGGCCAAGGGCCAGTGTATGAATGTTCTAATTTTGGCCTGGGGTACAACCCCAACTCTGGAAAGAGAAGAATCCTGCTGAGACAGCCAGTGAAGAGAGAGACTTACCTCGGTAGAATCTTTCATACCCACATTCAGGGTGTTCAACCCCCTCCAAACTCACAGAATCATTTCCAGTACATGTGGAGTTATGTCTCCTGGCCAAGCAGCAGACAGTGGATGGGAAAATTTCTACCTATTCTCAGTCCCTCTCCTGCCCCTAAGTAGCAATTGTTTAACTCAAAAGATGTGAACGAATTGTCATCCCAAAATTTGCAGAAACTTAGAAAAAATAAAATTAAAGACTCTAAGAACAAATTTTATCACACTGAAATGTACAACAAATCTACTCTTAGTAAACTGTACAACAAATCTTCTCTTCGTGAACCAATAAAGCAGAAAGACAGAGAAAGCCCATTTTTATTGCCACCACTGAAGTTGGAGTGGATCAATCAACAGCACTGATTGGGCACCTAATGCATATGGAGCACTGTATTAAATGCTTGAGAGAATACAAGACAATTAACAGGCATGATCCCTGTCCTGAAGGATCTTACAGTCTGAGAGAAGACAGACACTACAATACATTATAGATAGGAGGAGGTAATAGATTGAAAATGGGTGTTGTAAGAGAGGAAAGAGTCAAGGATAATTCCAATGGACTGGAATCTCATTCTCCTTGAACTGGTGTTGGTACTAGATGCAACTGACTGGGGTTGCTTAATCCCATCACAGTCGGCAGTGGAATCTATCGTATTTACTGAGTATGTACTGTATGCAGAGCCCTATACTCAGTGCTTGGGAAAGTACAGTGTAACAGAGATGTTAGACACATTATTACAATGCTCTGCGCTCAATAAATAGGATTGAATGAAATTCTTGCTCACAAGGAGCTAGAGGGATCTGCCACAGAAGTTGCCTACAGAGCAATCCTTTCCACCGTGCCTTGGCAAGTGATGTTTCTTGGCAAATATTAACACTCACAAAACAATTTGCAATTAAAAAAAAAATAGTTGGTACAATGTCACATTATCAGAAAACCATTTTAAAAGGGGGAGTAAGCTGTCTGTCATACTTCACTTAAAATCTCATGCAATGACTAATAATCACTAGTGGAAAGACTAATCTAAGGTGACACAATCCCTGTAATTACAATGTTAATAATGGGAAAATGCTTGAATGGACAATATAAAGTAGCTAGAAGTATGCCAGTCATTAACTGTAAGAAAATTTGCTTAATAGAATTAAGATTTCTTGGAGATACCATATTAAAAGCAGTTTAGAGGAGGTCTGGTACAACAAAGGGTGAAAAGATCACCACCTATTTAATACTGTTTAACCAAACTGCATCACAGCTCAGAGAGAAAGATAGATGCAGGCCATTTGACAGAGAAGCAAATTAGAATGGCTTGTTTTAAATATCAACATTGCTACTGTCTTTCTACAACCCAGCTCGTACACTTTGCTCTTCTTGAACTAAACTTCTCACCTGTCTCGCTGCTGACCCCTGGCCCCCATCCTGTCTCTGGGCCAGAATGTCCTTCCTCCTCAAATCTGACAATTATTATTCTCTGCACCCTCCCCACCCTGTCAAAACCTTATTGAAGCCTCCAAGAGACCATCCCAGGCTAGGCTGCCTCTTTTCTCTTCTCCCACTCCCTTCTGTGTC
This sequence comes from Tachyglossus aculeatus, assembly GCF_015852505.1. Lineage (NCBI taxonomy): Eukaryota > Metazoa > Chordata > Mammalia > Monotremata > Tachyglossidae > Tachyglossus > Tachyglossus aculeatus. The sequence goes on from NC_052072.1 coordinate 61,191,558, forward strand.
ACCCTGACTTGCTCCCTTCATTCTTCCACCCTCCCAGCTCCACAGGACTTATGTACAGATCTGTTATTCATTTATTTGTATTAATGTCTGTCTCCTCCCTTTAGACTCTGAGCTCATTGTGGGCAGAGAGTATGTCTGCTTATTGCCGTACTGTACTTTTCCAAGTCCTTAGTACAATGCTCTTCACACAGAAAGCATTCAGTAAATACGATTGAGTATGAATGAACAGTATTTCAGCGTATTTTCCCCACAGCTTTATGGAACTCTGCATTTCAGAGATGTCACCTGGAAGGTATTTGGATGTGTTTTTATAGTACTATTTTAGTTCTACATGTCAATGATTTTGTTTCTCAGTGTCTTCCAACAGACCAACAGTGATCTAGCATTCACATAATTAGCCATAGTTCACATATTGCAAATGCTCCAGTGATCATTTTCTTTGGTAATTGAGTTCTCCAAAGAATTCCACTGCTCTGATCACCCACTCAGAAAACTAGGCATATTAATTTGAAAAGCTGCATGAACGTGTGGTCCAGATAATGGCAGTGGAGTAATTGCGAGGAAATCTTTTTACTACAGACTTATTTCCATCTAATAAAGCTTTCCCTGATAGTCACACTGCACATCAGGGATGTGATATGAGATCTCAAATGTGTGTGGGTATTAAAATAACTATTGAAGTAGATAAAACTTAGCTGTCCCGGAATCTGTTTAATAGCATTTTAAAAGATCTTTTTAATCTTTTGCTTAATCACTTACCTTTCAGTTTTTCTTCAAACAGTGCCTTTAGGTTCCCCAGGGTGAGGGACTAAGATTGTAAGTAGATCAGTTCACTCACACCCATGCTTATTATTATATATATGCATGCAATCGTATTTATTGAGTGCTTACTGTATGCAGAGCACTGTACTAAGCGCTTGGGAAGTACAAGTTGGCAACATATAGAGACGGTCCCTACCCAACAGCGGGCTCACAGTCTAGAAAGCGGGCTCACAGTCTAGAATGACTTTAGACTCAAGATTGATTTAATCAAATTTGAACTCTCACAAACGATAAAGCATTATTTCATTATGATGTCATAAAACAGTTTCTCGTTTCGTTTTGGGGAACATTAAGCAAATTCATCTCTAACAGCACCACAACACTGCATTTTAATAGGGAAGTTAGAAATCTTTTTCTTTTACAAGGCTGTAAAATAGCCTGCCTTACATGTTTGTTATAGCGATTACATTTTCAACCTTTCCAAGCTCACAGCTATGAGATGATGATCAAGATATTTCCCTTCTTGTATCTATTATGACATCATAGTGGAACCGCAAAAGTTATAATCGTAGTGAGAGATTTGAAACTTCTTGCTCAGAGGCACAAAATTTCAGCAGTGTTCAGTTTCCCAGAGTATTCAGTTTCACAAGTGTTCCTGGGAAAGCCTAGTCAACCATTGGTATGTATTGAATACTTACAGTGTGCAGCACACTGTACTAAATGATTGGGAGAGTACAGTACAAAAGAGCTGGAAGACATGTTCCCTGCCCACAGAAGCTCTCAGCCTAGGGGGAGAGACAGACACTAAAATAAAATACAGATCTCTACTTAAGTGCTGTGGGATTCAGAGTGGGGTGAATATTGTGTGCTAAAACAGCTCCTTCCTAAGGAATTTTCTCCAACAGTGAAAAAGTCTTCCTATTTCAGAAGCACTTGGCAAGGATGTTCGTTACTTATTGGAGAGCCCCTTACCGCTCTTCTAAGAACCACAAAATCAGATGTTCTGTGGACTGATCAAATCCCCACAAAGACTTTCAGCACTTAAAACACGGGTTGCTCACACTGGCCAACCCCCTACAGTGCTGCATTTCTAATTTTTTTTATTTTTTGGGGGTGGCCTCTGGCTACCAACAGCCCAAAATGAGTTTATTTCATGCACAGTGCTCCCTATCAGAACACTCTTGTAGGGTACAGCTGCCCTGTAATTGGGAGGACTCTCTGGGTATTAAATTTTTTTACTTAATGTGCTGATGGATCGTGTCTGTTGATACTGCTTCTTCCTAAGTAGTAAATATCAATCAATCAGTTGTCTTTATTGAGCACTCACTATGTGCAGCACTGTACTTCCCAAGCACTTAGTACAGTGCTCTGCACACAGTAAGCACTCAATAAATACGATTGAATGAATGAGTGAATGCAGAGCAACATATTAGGCATTTGGGAAAGTACAATACAAAAATGGTGGTAGACAGGATTCCTGCCTTCATGGAACTTTCAGTCTAGTCGATTGCAGTATGGCCTCTCACTGGTGTAAATTTATCAAATAATTTTCTGGAGTTTTATTCTGTTCTCCAAAATTTAGGATAAAGAGAAATTGGATGGCATGGGTATGGGTGAGAGAAAGTAGGTAGTGGATAACAAGACACTTCAGAAACACAGAGTACAAAATGACCCATCCAACATTCTTCATGAGAGAGTATTGTGTTTTCTACACTCCTTGTGGAAAAAAATGCCCCCGAGTCCCAACCCTGCAACCAAAGATTAGAAGTATCTAAATGTGTTAAAAAAAGAAAACCCACTAAACATTTTTAAGGCCAGTCTTGGAAAGTAGGTTTCTACTTGATAGGCTAATCATGGTGGATTAGTGATCAAATCCATTTCTGTTTTAATATGAAATGGGAGACTAGTGGCTTTGTTTCCACTCATTAAAATATCCAAGAAAAATCAAATTTTGATACAAAGGGAATCTTGGAACATTCCCTTCTCTTTCCCTGTCTGTTCTTTTTTTTTCTATTTTCCTCACTTGGGAATATAATCCAATTTATTTCCAACAGCATTTTGAAACAAGAAATACCAGTTTCTGAGATCCTTTGTGAGCCAGTAGGAGACTGAACAGGTAAAACAACAGGCGAGTTGTAAGTTTAGCAAAGAAGGCTTTCTTTTTCTCTAGAAAAAGTTGCCTTCAAGTGCTGCAGAACAGACAAGCCAGGGATAAAAGCCTTGATTGAAACCATAATTAGATCAAATTTAAATTCAGCCCAAACTGAAACAGTGAATAAGCTTGTTCAGTCAGAAACTCCTGGTTAATGTCTCTTGGGAAGGATGACATCTTTAATTTTCCACATGTGTTCCTTGACAGGTCACAGTGGTTTTGTATGTTTAGGTTTAGAAGATCACTAACTCAAGCTGGATGGAAAACCTGGTCTTGAACCTTCAGTCGTTATGATGGGCAAAGCTGGGGAAATACTCATAACTAGGGACATCATTTCATGTTTACTATTCCTTAGGGTAACTGCAGTAAAAAAAAAATTGGAGCCCTTAATTTGTGACGAGTCAGGTCAGGACATTCTATTCCAGGAGAGTATTTCATATTTTATCCTGCTTATGGGGAAATCATCTCTTAAGTTCCAAACTGAAACTCTAGACTGTAAGTGTCTTGTGGACAGTAATGTGTCTACCTAATTCTGTTATATTGTATTTCCCCAGGTGCTTAGTACAGTGAGAGAAGCAGTGAGGCATAATGGATAGAGCATAGGCCTGGGAGTCAGAAGGTTAGGGGTTCTAATCCCACCTCTCACATTTGTCTGTTGTGTGACCTTGGGCAAGTCACTTCACTTCTCTGTGCTTCAGTGACCTTATCTGTAAAATGGGGATTGAGATTGTGAGCCCCATGTGAGACAGGGACTGTGTCCAACCCAAGTGGCTTGTATCCACCCCAGTGCTTAGTACAGTGCCTGGCACATAGTAAGTGCTTAACAAATACCATCATCATTATTATTATTACAGTGCTCTGCACACAGTAAACATTCAATAAATGTGATCAGTTGATTGATTATGAATTAGAAGCATTTTTATATAAGTAAGATAAAATAAGAAAACCCATTGACCACCTCTGACGTCAATCTTTGAGAAGATGATTTTGCTTGGTAGGCTAAATGTATTGCATGAAGTCATGAAGAGTTAGCTGGCAAGTCAATATCTGTTTTCATATTAAAAGGGGGAGCACTTTGTTCCCATTCCTTTAAATGCTCTAAAAAAAGTCTAATTTCAAAAGAAAGGCTGTCTTCCAACGCACAAAGTGCTCAATAGCAGATGTAAAGAAACTTGGATACAGAAACTGAAAATTTTCCCCTGGTAATTTCCATTTGTGAAAATGGAAAACTCCCCTTTCATAGGAACACCAGATCCTGTCAATCCCACCTTAATAACATTGCTTTATTATTATCAAAATCCACCCTTTCCTTTCCATCCAAGCTGCTACCACATTAATACAACCACTCCTCCTATCCCACTTAGATTACTGCTTCAGCCTTCTTGCTGAACTCCCAACCTCTTGCCTCTCCCCACTCCAGTCCATACTTCACTCTACTGCCCGGATTATCTTTCTACAGAAACGTTCAGGACATGTCATCCCCCTCCTCAAAAATCTCCAGTGGTTGCCTATCCACCTCCGTATCAAACAAAAACTCCTCACCATTGACTTTAAAGCATTCCATCACCTTTCCCCCGCACCTCACATCACTTCTCTCCTTCTACAACCCAGCCTGCACACTTCGCTCCTCTGGTACTAACCTTCTCACTGTGCCTCATTCTTGTCTGTCCTGCTGACTGCTCCTGGCCCACGTCTACCTCTGGTCTGGAATGCCGTCCCTCCTCAAATCTGTCAGACAATTATTCTTCCCCCTTCAAAGCCTTACTGAAGGCCCATCTGCCCCAAGAAGTCTTGCCAGACTAAACCCCACTTCTCCTCATCTCCCACTCCCTTCTGCATCACTTTGACTTGCTCTCTTTGCCCTTCCCCCATCCCTGCCCGACAGCACTTTATGCATTTTATTTATTTATACTGATGTCATTTTATTTGTACTGATGTCTGTCTCTCCCTCTCCAGCCCCAGACTGTAAGCTTGTTGTGGGCAGGTATTGTCACTCTTTATTGCTGTATTGTACTTTCCCAAGTGTTTATTATAGTGCTCTGCACACAGTAAGTGCTTAATAAATGCGATTGAATGAATGAATGAAACTTTTGTGCTGGAAACTGGAAAAATAATGGAAAATCTCAGGTAGCTTCATTAATCACTAGCCTGTGAGAGTGGGACATATTCTAGGAGCCATTGATGGATATGGTTCGAGGAGGAGCAGCTGTAAATTTTCATGGGAAGATGACTATTTATTGTGATGACTTGACACCTGACCACATGTTTTGTTTTACTGTCTGTCTCCCCGTTCTCGACTGTGAGCCCGTTGTTGGGTAGGGACTGTCTCTATATGCTGCCAACTTGTATTCCCAAGCGCTTAATACAGTGCTCTGCACACAGTAACTGCTCAATAAATACGATTGAATGAATGAATAAATGAACTCTTGGTCACAATAGTATTCAAATGAGCCCCTTTGGAGCAAGGATCATGTCCACTCACTCTATTGTATTTTCCAACATGCTTTCTAGAATGCTCTGCACACCATAAGAACTGAATAAATATCACTGAATGATTGCTTGTGTGAGGGACAAAGACGAGACAGAGAAAATGCACAACCAAATTGTCTTTGGTTCTAACCCTGGGAACATATAATTTTAAGGGTTTTTAAATTAAATTTTACACATTAGCAAATGACAAAGGGATTTTTAAGGAAAAGTATACCTTTGGGGCTATACATTGTAAATGTTAGATAGTATTTGGAAGTATCTTTCTGCCTTTGAAATCTCACCTGGAGAATTCGTTTACATCAGAAGATTTAATGTTCAAGGAGCCTTGATTTGTTTCTTGGATTTCACGTAACTTTCTCACAGAAAATGTTCAGGTGCTGAGGTTGGTTTGGTTGAGAGCGATAAACAGATATCTGGGAAACAAATGAATTACTCCTGAGGAGTAGGCTAAATGGAAAACATATATATATGATAACTGTAGTGAGCCAACAGTAAGAGTAATTGAAATATTCACATTATTGAGTGTCTTCACATGGATTGAAGCAACCACAAACATGTCACAAAAAGAACTTTCCAGGGGGTATTAAACACTGTACAAAACCCTGGTTCTGAGCTGGCCAACATCAGTTTTTTGGTCCAAAAGTAATAAACAATATAGGGCAATTTGACCAGCTCGGCTGAAGAAAACATAAGGAACTATTTTCAAACCAAACCAGAACAAGAAAGGAGGCTTTTAATAACCAAAAAATTATTCTGCATCAGTAAGATAAGGATGCTTGCTCAGCTCTTAGTCTGTCAGCTGACACCATGCATTCCTAAAACAAGCAGTTCCTCCCAGCATTTTATTAGCAAACCACTTTTCTCAGTCTGCCAGAGGCCATCTGAGCACACCTCTGAGAAAGAGTGATTGGGAACATACACACAATCATTTGAGATTCCAAAGCAAATTCACCTGAAAGCTTATTTAGTGTGAATGAGAGTTTCTGGGTCGCCTGATGCATGCCAGAACTGAAGAAGATTGATGAGGGATGAAAGAGGGAGAAACAGGTCTATGCTTGCTGCAAGGACACTGCCATCAGATTTGATTTAAGGCAACTTTGGGGGGTTAATGCTCTTGGAAGCTAGAGATTATCTAAGGCATTTCCCCTCTGAAGAAATGCACCTGCTTCACAGCCCAAAAGGCTGTCTTTGTCACTGGTGTATGTCCAGAATTGTGGATGGCTAAAAAAATGATTAAAGGACCCTATTTTGTTATAGAAAATGGAGTGTTTATCAAATAAGTGTTCCTTACAGCTAGAGATGCCATTAAAGGAAAAATAAAGATGGGAAGAGAGTGAAGTCAGCTCATCTAATCTAGACAGGGTTCTTGAGAGATTTTCACCTGTCACTTTAGTATGATATGTTTGCCTGCTGTGGCCCTGAAGTTCACATATATTTTGTGCACCCTTTGGGAATTCATTTAGATCCACCAGAATTCTTGTTTCTGTTTTTGTTTCATTTGATTTTTTTCTCCCACGAGAAGATATAAACATAAAAATGAATCATTACCAGACAACAATGCAATTGCCAGCCTTTTAGTTTTGCCATTTCTCCAATGAATTTTTAGATTTGCTCTCCTCAATGTGCTTGCAAGTTTCACATGGTTTGTGTAGCTGTCATTAGAGTTCAAGTCCATGTTTAGGATGCTCTAGTATAACTATATAAACAGTAAGTCTGATGCTATCTTAAAGAGGGAAATATTTCTCAGCACAAAAAAAATTAGACAAACCAAAAGAAATATTGTCAGCTGAATATAACTGGCAATATTATCTGAAAAGACCACAGAAAAGTAATTTCAAAAATTGACAACAAATATGATCTGTTCAGTTTTGGAGATTGCAGTAATGTGTGCACCATGCCCATTTGGAAACATTGCAAACCTAAGAGTATTTTTTGTATAACACACTTAATTTTGCCCGATATTCAGTCCTCTTTGGATATGGGGCATTCCAACAGGGAAACAATTGTCAACCAGCTGATGTATATAGGGCAATTGTATGATCTAATTAATAATAATAACAATGGAATTTGTTAAGTGCTTACTATGTGCAAAGCACTGTTCTAAGCGCTGGGGGGATACAAGGTGATCAGGTTGCCCACGTGGGGCTCACAGTCTTAATCCCCATTTTACAGATGAGGTAACTGAGGCATAGAGAGGTTAAGTGGCTTGCCCAAGGTCACACAGCAGACAAGTGGCAGAGCCAGGATTCAAACCCATGACCTCTGACTCCCAAGTCCGTGCTCTTTCCACTGAGCCACGCTGCTTCTCCAGTTGACCTCTCACTACCCCAGACATCATACCCTACTTCTACAGCAGTTCCACCAACATCACCTTGTCACAGTACTTAACATGAGGAACATAGATGATGACCTTTTGGAACACAGTCTGACCAAAACCTCAAAGCAGTGCTCATCTCATCATCCCTTCTGTGGGAGGACAATGGACAATACCCAAATATATGTTCTTTGGTGAGTTGAACAGGAAAAAAATGATTATCAAGGAGGATAGAAAAAAAGACTTTTAACGACAGGGTACACGAAGTAGGTGCAACTGTTTAAACTGCATCTGATCTCCATTCAGTTGAAGGGTTTAATTTAAGGTAAGGTTATAAAATGCGGTTCCTGATTGAGCTGCGTTTTTTGATGGGTTCTTGTCAACAATGTGCCATATTGAAAAATATGCTTCCCTGCCATGGAACTGACAGACTAAAGCCAAATGTCCAATGCTACAGTACCACCGTGAAGCAGTCAAAAATGGCATGACTGCCTCAGAGAGCAGACTTTAAGCAGGAAAAGGAAATCTTTGCAGCACACAATGCAACAGGGTCTTTCAGACATAGATACTTTAAATAAGGTGGTTTTTGGAAGTTTCTGGTCCTTTCCTTGTCAAAGTTTTAAACTTGACTTTGCGAATGAATGAAGTAGGTGCCAGGAGATTTGGTGTAGGAACAAAAATTCGTTTTTAGCATAAATTGAGTGTAGGGATGGATTTATAGGGTGAAGGGATTGGAGAGATTCTTGTTTCTTAAATCTGAAGTGTTTGTTATTTGGAAATTAATTAATGAGAGCCAAAATTAACTTGAAAAGAGGATCTCTCTGTGCTCTTGAAAAATGCTTTCAAAAGTGAAGAGCCTTTAGAAGTACTTGATTCAGTGAGAGTTTTCTGAACTGGAGGTATAAATGGGCTGGGTCTAGGGAGGCCATGCTCAATTTAGGCTGATGTGTTGGTTTCTGCCTCAGTGATAATAAATGAGGCATTTGTTAAGTGCTTACTGTGTGCCAGGCACTCTACGAAGCCTTGAGATTGATACAAGGATAATCAGGTCAGACACATTCCCTGTCCCAGTCTAAGGTAGAGAAAGAACAGAAATTTAACCCCTATTTTACAGATGGGGGAACTGAGGCACAGAAAAGGTAAGGTCACAAAGCCGGCAAATGGTGGAGCTGGGATTAGAATCTAAATATCCCTATTCCTCGGTCTGTGCTCTTTCCACTAGGCCACGTTTCTTCTCAATAACTACCCTCTTACACACAGGCAAGTAGCATGCTAAGCATGAATACCCTCGTGTCACTGAGCCCTTTGGAGATAATGTAAATTTGCTAGCATCTGCTTCTTTTCATTCTACTTTTAGATTGCATATGTAGCAAGTAACACCTTGTATGTTTGAGCTTTATCTCTGATCCTCTGCTGGTGCAATGGATGAGAACGAGGCCTTCAGCACTGGGCTGTCCAAAGAAACCAATTTCTCAGTAGTAGCTTCCGGGGTTCCTTGTCGACTTGCTCAAATCGTCAAATTGGCAGAAAAATAAGAGGTGATGCCCCAGTGGAATGATGCTTAATCTCTCCAGTAACCTGTCAGATCGCCATGCCCCTGGTCATGTTGAAAGTCAAAGTCAAGATGAAGAGGCAAAGCACCCAGGAATTCTAAATCAGCATTCCTCTAATGGACCTTACTCTAAGGACTGCCATTTGGCCGTTATTTATTTTATCATAATAATAATAATAATAATAATAATAATAATGGCATTTATTAAGCGCTTACTATGTGCAAAGCACTGTTCTAAGCGCTGGGGAGGTTACAAGGTGATCAGGTTGTCCCATGGGGGGCTCACAGTCTTAATCCCCATTTTACAGGTGAGAGAACTGAGGCACAAAGAAGTGAAGTGACTTGCCCAAAGTCACACAGCTAAGTAGCGGAGCCAGAATTTGAACCCATCACCTCTGACTCCAAAGCCTGGGCTCTTTCCACTGAGCCACGCTGCTTCTTTATCATCTATCATCTGCTTAACTAAGGTAGAGCCAGACCCTCCTGGGAGCCTGTGGGTGGGTTAACTCCATCCACAACTCACCCGTTTTTACAAATTAGCTCCATTCCTCCATCAGAACTGGGCCTTTTCATTAACGCATCCTTCAGCCACCAATTTCCGTTCCCTACCATAGTGAGCAATATCGCCAGGGCCTAGCCTCATGGATCTTACATCTGTTACAGAAAAGGAAGAACAAAATAATTAATGCTGATGATGATTTACGCTGCCAGGCCCAAGGCAAGAGAATAAAGAGGAAGGCCCTGTAGCTGCTAAGGGATCAGGATGGAAATCACAATTAAACAGTTGGCAGGGCATAATGAATACGATGTGGCTATTTTTCCTTTGTTAATTGACCCATCCCGTTTTCATTTCCTTTTCAGTGACCTGAAGAGTAAATGTGTTCACTTACTAATTAGTTGTTTGCACTAACTACCTTAGCACCCTGCCCTGCTAATAGCCCTGTACTTGGAGAGCCTTTAGAGGAAAGGACAATGGAACCCAGATAAAGGAAAGGCTAATGTGTTTGGGATTCACTTTAGAGTGCACATAACTCCACTGAAGCCAGCCAGCCCAGTGGTATTTACGGTTCACTCACTGTTTGAAGTACCCTCTGTGAGGCCCTGGATTGAGGGAAAATATGTTGAGGATTCCAAGTCTGGTCTTTCTGTGGTCAGATCACCTTATAATTAGACCTCTAGTATTTTTTACCTTAACCATTAAATCATTGTTTTTGTAGACTATAAGCTCCTGTGGGCAGAGAACATACCTACCAAATCTGTTCTAGTGTTCTCTCCCAAGCACTTAGTACAGCATTCTGCACACAGTAAGTGCTCAATAAATATGATCGATCAATTGATCGAAGTTGTGTGTGCATGTGTGCCTAAAGCTGTCCTGTGGTTTTTGAAAAGGATGCTACTGGCAATGGGATCCTCCCTATGTGTGTCAGTGCTGATGAAAAGATAATGCTTATCAAAAATTCCTTGCTCTCTCTGAACGTTTAAAGAGTGTTCTTGACTTCACTGATGCATTTACTGCCTGCAGGGCATCGTCAAAATTTTGAGAACTCCCTCTTCATTTCCCCATTTTTGTCAAAGGGAACAACCCCTCATATGATTATCATATGCCAGGCTGGTCTCAATGCTGGTACTGTATCCCAAACGTCTGCTGCTCTGCCACAGTTTTTGAGACTATGCTTCGTGGGTTTCTGAAAATGCTTGCATTTGCCCTCCCAGTTTATATGTACTCCAGTTCAGGTAATGGAGGTGTGGGTGCTTGAGCCTCCTGCTATTGACCATTCTCCTTATGTCTTCTTCCCAGAGGAACTATGCTTCATTTTCTATTTCCCGGGATTTCAATGGAGGTAAACTAATCTTGCCATTTGGTGATGAGAACGTCTTCTCAGTGACACTCACAAAACTGTTCAAGATGCTGGAAGTTTTTCACAGTAGGTACAGGACTCACACTCATATAAACCACTATACCAGGAAGCTCCATAATAATAATAATGATGGCATTTGTTAAGCACTTACTATGTGTGAAGTACTGCTCTAAGTGCTGGGGGGATACAAGGTGATCAAGTTGTCCCATGTGGGGCTCACAGTCTTAATTCCCATTTTACAGATGAGGTAACTGAGGCTCAGAGAAGTTAAGTGACTTGCCCAAAGTCACACAGCTGACAAGTGGCAGAGCTGGGACAAATGACCTCTGACTCCCCAGCCCGTGCTTTTTCCACGGAGCCACGCTGCTTCGCTATGGTCAGTGATCCTCATGTTTGGCAAATTACCCAAAGATTGATCATTTTAGAAGTGGCTTTACAAAGTGGTGGTTCTCTTTTTCGAATCTACTAGTGTTTAACTTCGACATTGCTAGTGAAGAGGGGGCTGGGTGGAGGAGGAAGCAAGGTGGATCAGGGTATTTTCCAAGTATTTTGTGGGTATTCACAGGCAAGCAGGAGAAACAGTACCAGAAAAGATCGCTTAGCCCTTTTGGGTGAGACTCCTCCTCCTGGAGACCACTCATTTACCCCTAATTTTCTGGGTCCTTACATCTCACCCTCTCCCACACACCCTGCCCCACGTTAAGTAGAGAAGAAAGCTGTGGATTTTAACATGGATTTGGGACTATGCTCAGACTTACCCTTCAGTCATCTGTGCCTAACAGAAGGCCCCAATCCTTGGGCACAGGGTAGGAACTATTTCATGCTTTCCCTCCCAATAGTTTGCAGTTTACTATTGGATTGCAAAAAGTTCTGAAACTCCCCAGGCTCTCTCCCTTCCATCCCAGGCTCCAACAATTGCATCAAAACTGATTCCCAACCCCCTGCCTTCCACAGCTTCTTGCTTTTTGCAGAATTTTTGCTTTTGTTACAGGAAAAGCACAGGAGTGATGGGCAAGAGATGTGGAAAACAAAGTACTTGCTGCCATTAGGAGCAAGAAACCTTGGGTGCTGGGTGCCCACCATAACCACCCTACTGGATTCAGCCCTGGGGAACTGAACAGGCTGATTTTCCCACCAATTAGATCTGAACCCAGCATGTTGAACACTCAATTGGCAGATTTCCCTGGCAATCAGATCCTGTCTGGGAAATCAATTGGAGGAGGGGCTGGAAGAAGAGGTTCATGAACCATTGTTTTATTTGGAAGAATCTGAATCACAAAGATTTCTTGGAGACTTTTCATTTGTGATGGGAGTTGTAGATTAGCAAACCACATTGCCTATAACCACCAACACAGCATTGCAAACTTTCAGATTTTAGTACTCTGGGGTGGATAAACTCTGTCGATCTCTTTCCTTTTTTTGATTTTTGCTTCTATTCCTTCGTCTTTCTGTACATCACTCAACAGCTACACATCACTCAACAGTGCACTGCCTAAGTAGTAAAATCCCCTGACAGATATAAGATAGCATAACTGAAGGAAGTCTTTGATGCAATTGGAGCTTTCTGGGTACAGGCCAGTCCAAATCTGTCCTCTCTGTCCAAAGTGGCAGCTAATGATGAGATAGGTATCTCCGGTAAAATGGAATCCAGAAAAAAATATGATATGAGGGTTGTCATTTCTCCCATGAACTCCTTCTAACCCTGTAACTAGCTACCAGTAGTAATTATTATTTTTTTAATGGTATTTCTTAAGCACTCACTATCTTTCATGCATTGTACTAAAGCTGTGGTAGATATAAGGTTACTAGGTGAGACACAGTCCCTGCCCTGTAAACTCACTGTGGGCAGGGAATGTGTCTGTTGTATTGTTATACTGTACTCTCCCAAGCACTTAGTACAGTGCTCTGAATATAGTAAGCACTCAATAAATACACTTGTATAAATGAATGAATAAATACATGGGGCTCACAGTCAATCCCTATTTTAAAGATTTGGTAACTGAGGCAGAGAGAAGTGAAATGCCTTGCTCAAGGTACACAGCAGACAGGTGATGGAGTCAGAATTAGAACCCACATTCTTCTCACTCCCAGGCCTGTGTTCTGCTCACTAGGACACAGTGCTTCTCGATGATTATCAAGAAGAATCATTCAAGATTTATTCAACTCAAATTATGCCAAAATAATTCTATTTTTATAAAAGCAATGTTGCATTGTTATTGGATGGAGAAAAGGGAATAGATTCAATATATCTGACTGAAGTTAATAAAGGCTACAGTGTGCCAGGAAGTTTCCTTGCAAAATTAATCCTATTCAATTTCAAAGAAAATGCAATGACATGAGTTCTGAAGTGAGTAAATGACTGAACAAAGGATCATCATAAATGGAAATGTATTCATCTGGTTGTCCAGAAAAGTGCCTGAGGCTCCCTTCGGATTCAATCTTATTTAACATCTTAATTATTTGAAGGAAAAAGTAAATAGCAAGTTAAATCAAAGCTGTGGATGGTATTAGAGAAACCAGTTAGTACAATATTGTATAGAGAAATAATAGGAATTGACCTAAAGAATTGAGAAGTATGAACAGAAAGCAACAAAAATGAAACACCCCATTTATCCAAGTCAATTTAGAAAAAAAAGTCCACTGAAATTACAGAATCCTATTTCTAGAAGAAACTTCAAGAGGTAACCTGAGGTTTCATTTAAGATTAGGATTCTGCAATTTCAGTTAGCTTTTTTTCTCTAAATTGTGCATGAGGATCTAGTGGAACCCAATAATACAGAATGAATGGACTTTTATTCTCTCTAGGAAAAATTCCAGGGATGAAGACTTCACAACAGCTACCCATCAGAAGACTGAATTTTTCCAATATAGGCACTTCGGTAGTTAACTCTTTGAATCAATCTCCATTTGAAGGAGAGAAAACTATCCCTGCACCCTCACTCAAGGAGTTGCTCCTTCCCCCTGTCCTGTGTGGTCCCCAGTTTCTGCAGCCTGTACTCAACACCCCTTCCCACTCCAACTCCTCTTTGTTCTTCCCATCCATAGCAGTGGACTCTCTGGTGTTGCTGGACTTTTCACAATTCCAGGACCAGCTTTTCAAAGCTTTTGAGAGTAGAATAGAGTTGGTAGGCACACTCCCTGACCATAAGGAGCCTGCAGTCTAGAGGGTTGAAACAAAAGCAGATAGAAGTAGTGGTGGTGAAAGAACTGGGCTGGAGGTTCCTAGTTCCCTTCTCTTAAAAACATCCTTCCTCCACTGCCAGTTTACTGCACCCCCAAATTTCCTCCCTACCCTCCCAATACCCTGCCTCCTTCTGAATTTTCAGCACCTCATTACCATGGCCACTGCAGACCTCTCCACCCTGGGCCCCCCATGTCTCCCCTGTGGCTGCCAAATCAGGTTGACATGGATGAAGGACAGGCAGTGGCAGAGGAAGAAGATGTGGAGAGCTGAGACCCTTCTTCCTGTGAGCCACCTTCTTTGGGAAGGAGCTAGGAACCACCGGGAATGGTGAGTACAAAGCTAGGACAGATGGAGGAGGGGAAATTTTGGGGGCAAATTTGATATACAGAGATTTCATCTACTATGAATTTTGAAAGATGTGATTTCTGTCCCTTGATGTGCCACCTTCACATCCACTCCTGGAACCTGATGCAGCATTTGCTCATCATGAAAGCTCAGATGTTCTCCCATTTAGCTGATTGAAATCTCTTCTAAATATCCCTCCTCTACCAGAAGGCCTTCACAATTAATTCCCAGTATCTCATCTCATCACCTCATCATCCACCCATAGAGCTTATCGATCAATGGTATTTGTTGAGGATTTACTGTGTGCAGAGCACTGTACTAAGCACAGTACGACAGGGTTGGTAGACATATTCCCTGCACACAATGAGTTTACAGTTTAAGTGAGATTTATGCATCTATTACCCATCCTCAGCACCTATATATAGATGCATGTTCCCTTTCTAATTCTACTCCTTTATCCTGTTTTATATAATTGCTCTCCCTCCTGTTTCCACTACCATTAGGCCATTTTTGTCTTCCTCTCCCCCAGTAGATTTCAAACTCCTCGAGAATGTGGTGTTTCTGTTATACTCTCAATTGCTTAATACAATGATCTCTACTCGAGAGTTGTTTAATAAATGCCACTGATGGTTGAATTTGTGATAAAGGTGAAAATAGACTGAAATTTTGTTTAGGCAACAGATAACTTGTTAGTATCCTTCAGGCAGGAATTGTGTCTCCTATCTCTATGGTACAATCCCAATTTCTCTTCACATGGTTAAGTGCTCAATAAACATTAATGATCAATTGTCTTTAACTTAAGCCTATTTCCTCCTGTTCAGTCCTCAGTAGACATGATTAGTAGCTGGTCATTATTTTTTTCCATAAAAAAATCAAATTCTGGTCCTTCCCAGTCCTGCCCCCATCATCCTACTCTTCTTTAGGTTGAACAGGTGAGAGCTCACTTCCTCCAGGACGCCTTCCCAGACTGAGCCCCCTCCTTCCTCTCCCCTCCTTCCCCTCCCTATCCCTCCGCCTTACCTCCTTCCCCGCCCCACAACACCTGTATATATGTATATATGTTTTTCTATATTTATTACTCTATTTATTTATTTACTTTACTTGTACATATTCATTCTATTTATTTTATTTTGTTAATATGTTTTGTTTTGTTGTCTGTCTCCCCTTCTAGACTGTGAGCCCGCTGTTGGGTAGGGACCATCTCTATATGTTGCCAACTTGTACTTCTCAAGCGCTTAGTATAGTGTTCTGCACTCAGTTAGCACTCAATAAATGTGATTGAATGAATGAATGAATGAACAATCCCAAATCCTCTAACTTTTCTTCATGGAAATGATTTTCCATCATCTAGTCCTATGGCTTTCTTCTTACCTTTGCCAGTTTCTCTCCCTCCTTTTAAAGTGTGGATACCAAATCTGGGCAGGAGCCAGAGTATAATGGAGGGCTATTTCTTGGCTTGGTACTTCCACATCCTCATCGGTGTCTTTATAGAAGTGCAAGAGGACTAATTCATATTCAAGTATGGCCTACTGTGGTGGAAAGGCATGGTTGAATTTTAGAAAACTCTTAAGTCTGTGCTGAAACCAGAGCCAGGATTGTAGTTTAAATAGATGCAAATAGGATTCCTGAATTCCCCAGGAACAACCAGGAATAAAGGCTTCAAGTAATGAATGAAAATTTAAGATGACAATATGCCACACTGTGAAAACTAGATGGAAGGATTAGAGAAGGTTCCCAAGGTAAGAGGCAGGAATGTTTCGTCTTGGGTTTGATTTACACTGAAATGAACCAACTGAATTAAGGGGCTGGCTCATTTCTCCTTTCCCTCCTTGGATTTTAGTCTGAGACGAAAGGAGTTTTATGTACAAAGTCATGAAATCCTAACTTGAAATTGATTGAAATTCAAGAATAATTATTTTTATTGAATTACCCTTTTCAAATGTATAATCCATCCACATTTGTCTGTCACTATCATTTGACAAGGTGATGAAAACTGAGTTGCAATATCTATTTCTTGAATTCGGTAGTGAATTTATTTTTCATTAATTGTCGTAATAAGCTTTGCCATTGCTCTGTTGTGCACTAACTTTTGTACATTGTGTATCAGAAATTCTTAGAGGCTGTTGATTCATTGAAAACTATTTCATGACCCACGTGCTGGAATTACTAATGAAACTCAATCTAGCATGAAGCTCAGGATTAACCCAATTGCCCTTCCCCTAAGAGAAAATGTATATTTTTCCTAGAATTAGTTCAACCCAATCATATGGGACACCATGGCTGTACCCAACCAAAGGTCCATTCAAATAAAAACCCTCACTCACTGTTCACTTGTATGTGCTTTTAGGTGTGTTCATTTTTAATTAACCCCCAGGAAAAAAGGGAAGCAGTGTGGTCTAATGGATACAGCATTGACCTGGGAATAACAGAACCTGAGTTCTAAACCCAGCTCTGCCACTTGTCTGCCGTGTGACCATAGGCAAGTCACTTAACTTCTCTGTGCCTCAGCTACCTCATCTGTAGAATGGGGATTAAGACTGTGAGCCCGATGTGGTACATGAATTTTGTCCAACCCGATTAGTTTATATCTTCCTACTATTCATTATTACAGTGTCTGGAACATTAGTTAGCACTTAAACACTATAAAAAAATCTGCAAATGTGAAGGTTGGTTCTGTTTTATTCATCCATGGGATGAACCCCTCTAGAATCTACTGAGTTCCCCTTTGCCATAGCAGGGAGTTTGGCATGTTTGATCAAATCTTGGCATTCTCTTCTTCATTAACAGCAATCTACAGTCTTAGTTTTAATTAATAGAATGGACAAGTCTGGGAGTTGTCCATTTCAAGGGGTTTAGTTTTATACATTCACACATGTCCCCGTTGGCTGCTATCTTCTCCACTGAAAAGTGATTCAATTCTTAAAGAGAGATAACATCACTCTGCTGGAAAAAAAAGAGACAAAAATTAATTCCTATTCGTATTGCCAGTGCTTTCATATTTAAAGAGCTCCACATATCTCTTCCAAACAATAGAATGTTTATTTGAGGTCATTTTCTTCTATTTCATTCTTCGTATTTTTATGCTTACATGTTAGTAAATAACAACAACAAACAACAGTTTTACTTAAAGCATTTTGGGATACTGAATTTAATCCCTTCCAGTTTTAGTGCATATTGGGTCAAAACAAAAAATATCAGGATCCAGAGTGAGGGCCAGTTTTGTATCCCTTGTCCTTCTCCTCCCCAAATTTCATTCTAATTCAGACCATAGATAGCTCTGTTGCCTTTATCAGGTTCTCTATGAGGACCATATTAAGGATAGAGGACAGCTGATTTTTTTTTCTTTTTTACTCTCCATCTCATTCAAATCCCCCAGTCACTCCTCCGTGGTGATGTTGGGATAGCCAATGTGTTCAATATTAAATCAGGGTGAGTCTCTAAGATTTTAAACATATGGTCACTCTGCTTGTAGTGTGTGTGTGGAGACATAAGTGTGTGTATGTAAAGAGAAAACCGTACTGTAAAACCTTTCCCATGGTGGACATGCCACTCCAGGTCGTGGGCATGCAAAGATTGTCCTTAGCTCAACTGATGCTTTATCATTTTCAAAGCCTGTGGCTGCTTCTGAATCAGTCTTGTTGTCTCAGTCTTTCTGAAGGCTATGGTCAAAGGGAAAAGACCTGTTCCTCATTGCTGCCTTTCAGGCTGGCTGTAAGGTTTTTTGTGTTTTTTCTCTCAGAAGTCAGTTGCTCTGCCCCAGGGTTTGGAGACTTCGTTTTACCATGTGTACTAAACATTTACTCTGCCCTCCTGCTTGTGTGACTTCTTTCTCTTCATCGTTCAGCAACTTCTTGAATATCATGCTGTTGTCGTTTTCTCTTCCCAAGTCTTCCCAGCGACATGGTGGCTGTTAGTGTTATCTCAGTGCCAGTAAGCTAACTGTGTGTCCAGAATCTTGTTGGTGAATCAGAGTGTCACTGCCCAAGTGGGAGGCAGCATGCCCTAGTGGAAAGATCCTGGACCTGGAATTCAGAAGACCTAGGTTCTGAATCATGGCTCCAGTACTTGCCTGCTGTATGACCTTGGACAAGTCATTTCACCGCTCTGTGCCACAGTTTTCTCAATTGTAATATAGGGATTCAATTCCTGTTCTCCCTCCTTCTTAAACTGTGAGCCCTGTGTGTAACAGATTTGTGTCTGACCTGAATGACTCGTCTCCACCCCAGTGCTTAGAACAGTGCTGGACACATAGCAGGTGCTTAACAAATGCCATAAAAAAAGTAGCAAGTGATATTGCTGGGGAGGGAGAATAATAATAATAATGATGGCATTTATTAAGCGCTTACTATATGCAAAGCACTGTTCTAAGCACTGGGAGATTACAAAGTGATCAGGTTGTCCCACTTGGGGCTCACAGTCTTTATCCCCATTTTACAGATGAGGTAAATGAGGCACAGAGAAGTTAAGTGACTTGCCCAAAGACACACAGCTGACATTTGGCAAAGCCGGGATTTGAACCCATGACCCCTGGCTCCCAAGCCCAGACTCTTTCCACTGAGCCACGCTGCTTCTCAAGCAATGCACAAGTGGGCTCACTGGTACGCGTGGCTCAAAGTCATCTTCACCCCTGGCCCCATACTCTGCCAGCTCAGCTGTTCTGGGACTTTTTTTACGATTGATAATGTGAGTTTGTCAGGTGTGGATTACTTTGAACACTGGATCAGAGAGCTGCAGAGAGGTGTGAGGACAATGTACTTGACATCTTTTGGTCTCGCCCTGTTTCCAACAGCTCCAGCTGCACCCCCAAATGCTTTCCACTGATTGTATTCCCTCCCTCCCTCCCCAGTGGGCCGGGGGATGGCAGATGTGTGGATGTACACTTGGTCTCTTTGTGATTTCTAGAGGAACTCTCCCCAGAGCAGCTGGGCCCTCTATGGGTACTGGGAAAGAGACAATAGTAACCAGGGGGCAGGGGCTATGGATGGGGCAGAGACCAGTGCTGAAGCCTCCCAGAGTTAGATCCAGACAGGGCACTACGAAGTTCCTGACTGACCATAAAAATGTTTCTAGACCTGAATATCCATGACCAATCCACACAACCATACAATGCAGTTTCCTGGGAGAAAGCGTGCATCATCAATAATAATAATAATAATACTTATGGTACTTGTTAAGCACTTACTATGTGCCAAGCACTATTCTAAGCACTGGGATAGTAATAATAATAATAATAATAATAATAATCATGGCATTTGTTAAGCACTTACTATGTTCAAAGCACTGTTCTAAGCACTGGGGGGGGGATTACAAGGTGATCAGGTTGTCCCATGTGGGGCTCACAGTCTTAATCCCCATTTTACAGATGAGGGAACTGAGGCCCCAAGAAGTGAAGTGACTTGCCCAAAGTCACACAGCTGACAAGTAGCAGAGCTGGGATTCAAACCCATGGTCTCAGACTCCCAAGCCTGGGCTCTTTCCACTGAGCCATGCTGCTTCTGCCATGCTGCTTCTGCCATGTCTGCCACAGACATGTGGCAGAGCTGGGATTAGAACCCATGACCTCCGATTCCCAAGCCCGGGCTCTTTCCACTGAGCCACGCTGCTTCTCATAGTACAAGTTAGGTTGGGCACATTCCCTGTCCTCCACTGGGCTCACACTCCTAATCCCCATCTCTTTACAGATGAGGTAACTGAGGCACAGAGAAGTAAAGTGACTTGCACACAGCAGACATGTGGCAGAGCTGGGAAAAGAACCCACATCCTTCTGACTCCCAGGCCCACCCTTTATTCATTAGAACATGCTGCAATCAGTAATATTTATTGAGAGCCATCTCTGTGCAGGTCACTGTACACAACAGCATTGTGGCGGCGATCTGCCCAAGAGCTATATTTTGAAATTGAGTAGGGATAATGGGTGACACTGCTGAAACAGCTAGAGAAGCTGAAGGTGCTTTCAGTTCTCACAGATGTAGGTCAGGCAGTGATTTCATCTGAGCTTGCCTTGCTTTCTAGGGAGGGCATGGTTATTACTATTCTTCCTTAGACAAAGCAGATGGAATCTGGCTAGAATTCAGAATTCTCACACATGGAGAGCAGTGAGATAACCAGGTACCTTCCATAAATAGGTGTCCCTCTCTCTTCTTTTAATAATAGTAATTGTGGTGTTTGTTAAGTGCTTCTTATGTATCGAGCTGAGTTTTAAGTGCTGGGGTAGACTTAAGATAATCAGTTTGTTTTTTATGGCCTGTGTTAAGTGTTTACTGTGAATCAAGCACTGTTCTAAGCGCTGGGGTAGATTCAAGTTTATCGGGTTGGAGACAGTCCCTGTCCCACACGGGGTTCACAGTATAAGCAGGAGAGAGAACAGGAATTTAAATCCAATTACAGATGAGGAAATTGAGGTTCAGAGAAGCTAAGTGACTGGCCCAAGGTCAAACAGCAGGTAAGTGGTGAAGTCAGTATTAGAACCCAGGTCCTCTGGCTTCCAGGCCCATGACCTTTCTTCTAGGCCATGCTGCTTCAATTCTTAAATCCAGGTGGTGACAACGTCAGCAAACTTGAATTCCTTTAGCAGTTTCTCAGTGTTTCATGTAATAATGATAATAATAATAATAATTGGTATTTGTTAAGCACTTACTATGTGCAAAGCACTGTTCAAAGCTCTGGGGAGCATACAAGGTGATCAGGTTGTCCCATGTGGGGTTCACAATCTTAAACCCCATTTTACAGATGAGGTAACTGAGGCACGGAGAAGTTAAGTGACTTGCCCAAAGTCACACAGCTGACAAGGGACAGGGCTGGGATTTGAACCCATGACTTCTGACTCCCAAGCCCGTGCTCTTTCCACTGAGCCATGATGCTTCACATGTTGGGGACATTGTATAGAAGCCCAAGAATTGGGTCCCCCCATAGTGCAGGTGTATTTCTGCAGGAATACCATCGCATCCAAATGTGTTATTCTTTTCAGAGCTTTGATTGTGGTTGGAATTTCATCAGAAGCTACAGCCAAGGTTATGTCAGCTGTTCAGGCTTTTTAGGCCAATTCTTAGTATTTAACATAGTGGCATCTGTATAAATGAAAATGCAAATTGAAAAAAGTATTAGGATGGTGTCAGTATTCACAGTTTGTTCATGGCAGGAAGAATAATGCATTTTTAATTTCAGGGGTCATGAAATGATGTACAGTAAAATAGAAGAGGGACTCCATGGGCATTTCAGTTATTGTGATTTGAGTGCTACTAATTTACGTTCCATATCAAGTAAATTTGTTTTTCCTGAGCAGATCTAATGATCTCTAATACCAAATCAAGTGGTGTCTACTCTGTGCTAATCCTCCCCATCCTCTCAGCTGCCTTTGACACTGTGGGTCACTCCTCTCTCCTGGAAACTCAGTTCTCTCCTGGGTTTTGTCTTACCTCTCTGACCAAGCATTCTCAGTCTCTTTCTTTGCCTCTTCCTTTTTGTCTCCCAGCCCATAACTGTGGACATCCCTCGAGACTGTGTTCTTGGTCTTTGTCCGTCAACTAATCAGTTAATCAATCAATGGTATTTCTAGAGTTCTTACTGTGGGCAGAGAACTGTACTAAGTGCTTGGAAGAGTATGATAAAAAAGAGTAGGTATAGACCATACCTTCAGCCAAGGAGCTAACAGGCTATACATTTCTCTTATATATTTATACTTACCCCCATGGAAAGCTCATCCACTACCATGACTTCAAGTACCTAACTAGCCCTGACTTCTCTCCTCTAAAATCTCACTTTTTCTCCTGTCACTACTATGTCTCTAACATAGATGTCCTGCTGGCACCTCAATATGTCCAAAACTGAATCATTTCCCCTCCTGAATCCTCTCTTTTACCCAACTGTGGAAGCAGCATCACCTAGTGGATAGAGCACAGGCCTGGGAGTCAGAAGGACCTGAGTTCCAATCCTAGCTCTGCTACTTCTCTTCTGTGTGACCTTGGGGAAGTCACTTTACTTCTTTGGGTCTGTTACCTCATCTGTAAAAGTGGGATTAAGACTTTGAGCCCCACGGAGGACATGTGTCCAACCTGATTAACTTGTATATACCCAGCACTTAGTCCACTGCCTGTCAAAGTAAGAGCTCAAAAAATGCCATTAAAAAATTCTCACCCCAGTTGAAAGCCTTTATGTACTATGCCTAGCTCTGGATGCTCCCACCAAAGATCTCTTCCTTATATCCTCCTCCTTACGTGGAATTCCCTCTGCCTTCATATCGGACAGATAACCCATCTGTGGCCATCAATCCACCTCCACATCAAACAGAAGCTCATCACCATCAGCTTTAAAGCATGCAGTCAGCTTACCCCATGCTACTTCATCTCACTGATCTCCTATTACACCCAGACTGCACACTCTGCTTCTTTAGTGCCCTGATCTCATCTATAATAATAATAATAATTATGGTATTTGTTAAGTGCTTACTATGTGCCAAGCACTGTTCCAAGCGCTGGGGTAGATACAAGGAAATTAGGTTGTTCCACTTGGGGTTCACTGTTTTAATCACCCATTTACAGATGAGGTAAGTAAGGCATAGAGAAGTTAAGAGAAGCAGCATGGTTTAGAGAGACAGTGTGGCTTAGTGGAAAGAGCCTGGGCTTGGGAGTCAGAGGATGTGGGTTCTAATCCTGGCTTTGCCACTTGTCAGCTGTGTGACTTTGGGTAAGTCACTTAACTTCTCTGTGCCTCAGTTACCTCATCTGTAAAATGGGGGCGAAGCCTGTGAGCCCCAAGTGCAACAACCTGATAACCTTGCATCTATCCCAGCACTAAGAACAGTGCTTGGCACATGGTAAGTGCTTAACAAATACCATCGTTATTATTATTTATTATTAAGTGGCTTGCCCAAGGTTACACAACAGACAAGTGGAGGAGCTGGAATTAGAACCTACGTCCTCTGACTTCCAAGTCCATGCCCTTTCCACTAAGCCACACTGCTTCTCTGTCTCACCGTCAACACCTTTCCCGCATCCTTCCCCTAGAACCCTGAACCCAGATCTTTCTGTCTCCCAGGCCCATGCTCTATCCAATACAACATGCTGCTTCCCTAAAATAGACATGAAAATTGACATGCACAGAAGTGCTATAGATGGTTCTGAGGGCAAAAGTGTGGAGTTGCACAAATGTGGAGAAGAAAAAATAATCTGGTAAGGCCTCCTGTAGGAGGTGGGGTTTCAGATATGACCTGTGGTCTGACAAATTTGAAGGGGGAAGGAGTACAAGGTCGGAGGAAGCATGGTGAGCAAGGGGTCAGATGTGGGACAGTTGAAAACAAGTCTCGGTGAGTAGGTTAGTTTGAGAGAAAAGGAAAGGGAGAGCTGTACTTGCAGGGAAAGAGAGTGGATAAGTAAAGAGGAGAGAGGTGATGGAATACCATCACACAAATGGTCTGGAGTTTCTTAAAGGTTTTTGAGTAGTGGGAAGGTGTCAGAAAATGACCTAGGTAGCAGAGCGATGTCTGGACACGAGATGGGAGAGGCTGGAGGCAGGGAGTCCTATGAAGAGGCTGATACAGTAATATAGATGGAATATGATGATATGACTGCTCTAAGTCTGCACCTTCTCTGGATCTATGGCTATTCTGGAAATCTTCAGCTGTTCCACATCCAGCTTAGTGGAAAGAGCACAGGTTAAAAATTTGCCGTATGGCCTTGGGGAAATCGCTTAATTTTGCTGTTTCTCAGTTCTCTCACCTGCAAAATAGGGATTCAATACCTGTTCTCCCTCCTACTTAGACTGTGAATCTGATGTGTGACCTGATTATCTTATATCTACCCCAGTGCTAGCACACAGTAAGTGCTTAACAAATTTCATTATCGCTATTATTATCATTATCCATTGCTGTAGCTGCCTCCAGATCTAATAGCTTCTTGTCTACACTTCAGTTCTCCCACCCCCTCTCTTCACTGTTGGCTTCCAGTCAGCCTACAGGATTCAGCTAGTAGCACTGGGAAAATCAATATGACCACCCCTGGTATAATGTGATACCCTACAATATCCCTTAATGACTTTCTAGCTCCTTAGTAATAATAATAATAATAATAATAATAATAATAGCATTTATTAAGTGCTTACTATGTGCAAAGCACTGTTCTAAGCACTGGGGAGGTTACACGGTGATCAGGTTGTCCCACGGGGGGCTCACAATCTTAATCCCCATTTTACAGATGAGGTAACTGAGGCACAGAGAAGTTAAGTGACTTGCCCAAAGTCACACAGCTGACAATTGGCGTATCCGGGATTCGAACCCATGAACTCTGACTCCAGAGCCTGTGCTCTTTTCACTGAGCCATGCTGCTTCCCAAGTAGTAGTACTTGGACCATTCCTTTGGTAGGAAAATTGAGATATGAATTTCTCCAGATTGATTTTCTTTTAATGGTATTTAAAGATTATGAAACGGGCAGAGGTGACATCCATTTCCACTATTCTAAGCCCTTAGAGGCTAGGGCAGTGAGTGATTGATTAATTTGGAACCCCATTTTCAGGCTTACAAATGCTACCAGTAGAATTTCCAGAAAGAGTTCTGCTTCTTGTAAGAATTCTATTTTATGTAAAGAAAATTATCTCTGGGGTCATGAGTATCAGGTGGATCCAGTTTGTCAAGCTATTATTAATAATGACATTTCAAGATAAGTATGTGAATATGAGTTGAATTTGACTGCCAGAGAAGGGATTGCACAATGGGAGGAGAGAAATGTATTCAGAAGCTGGGCCACTGCTACCAGCCAGCAAGTCATGACATAGAATTTAATAAATATTGGATAAAATAAGGAAGAAATGTGAATTTGATGAAGTTTTCAGGCAATTAGAGCAATTTATTTCACCATTAACATGACAGGCTCTAAATGGAAGTCAGCTTTGGGTGAAAATTCAGTTTTATTGCCTGGTGGCCTCGCTGCTGGGTAATTCAATGACTCCGTGGGGGAAGGGAGTCGGACTGGGAATCCTCGCCTAGTAGCTTCGTATGGGCAACCATCCATCATGCCCCAGCTTGCTGCCACTGCAGTTCAGAGACTGAGCTTGTTCACGGGCATGTGTGTGCCTGTAGTAGGTTTTGATTGTGGACTTTTTTTTTTTTTTTTTTTTTTTTTTGCTCTGGAAAGATTATTTCCCAAATGGCTAGAAACCTCTGCTCCTGTTGGATTGGAAATTCCAAATGCAATTAAGTGTTTTTCTTTTTCTTTTCAGAGTAATAGGAAAGTGTAAACAGACACTGTTGCATGTGTTCCCGTGCCATGTAGAAATAATAAAGCTAAAATGGAGTTGTACTGTTGAGTAGTGGGCGTCCTTTAGTTCTCTCACTGGCAAAGTCAAAGTTTCAGGCATGAGGCGGACTTAGCATCACTCTGTACTTTCAGTGGGTCCAGCTTAAGTCAGTCAATCAATGGTATTTATTGAGCACTTGCTGGGTGTAGAGCACTGTACTAAATGCTTGGGCAAATATAGTAGAGTAGATATAGAAGAATCCCTGCCCTCAAGGACATGGTGATAACAGAAGGAGTTCCAGCCTGTTTTTTAAATACACCAATTTCCCATGATAGGCTATAATAATAATAATCATGCTTAGTCATCCAGCTGTAATAACAGTAAGGACCTGAGTTCTAATCACAGTACAGCCATTTCATTCATTCGTTTGTATATATTGAGTGCCTATCATTTACAAAGCAATGTGGGTTTGGGAGAGTACAATAAAACAATAAACAGCACATTCCCTTCCCACAACGAGCTTGCATTTGTCTGCTGTGTGACCTTGGGCAAGTCACTTAACTTTTCTGTGTCTCAGTTACCTCATCTGATAAATGGGCATTAAGACTAAGGTTGGACTGTGTCCAACCTGATAAACTTTTAACTAGCCCAGCATTTAATATAGTGCCTGGCACATAATAAATACCATTTAAAAATGTACTATGGATAGTAGAGCACTGCATTAAGCTCTATTTTTTGTGTTCTGATAAAGGAATATATAAATATGATGAATACTACACCAGGATACAGTCAAAATTCATTCCTTGAAAACATGGTTGTACTGTGGAAAGTTTCCCCATATACATACATGTACCTATGGAGCAATGTAAAATTCCTTTATGTGCTATATATACCTTATATTGAGCATCACCAACCTGTGGCTACAGTTATCCACAGCATCACAACATTGATTAAATGGGGAGTTGTAGTTTTATTATGAATCTTTTCAAGGGGCTTCAAAAGTAGATTCTTGTTCTGCTGACTGCAGGAATGGTCTTTCTACTTTAATGGAGAATTTATCCAAAGTGTATTGAACTTCAGACTTCTTTTTGTCTTCATATAGTATCTAGTAGCCATCCAATTCCTTCTGGACACCTTTTCACAATTTTTTAAAAAAAGAATGGTACTTTTTAAGCACTTACTATGTGTCAGGCACTGTGCTAAGCACTGGAGTAGATACAAGCTAATCCGGTAGGACACAGTCCATGTCCCACATGGGACTCAAACTCTAAATCCCTGTTTTACCAATTAGGGAACTGAGGCACAGAGAAGTTAAGTGAATCCCCAAGATCACATAGTGGACAAGCAATGGAACTGGGATTAGAACTCAGGTCCTCTGATTCCCAGGCCTTTGGTTTTTCCACTAGGCCATACAGCTTCTATTTGAACTTCTCTACCCAGCCAAGTTATTTTCTATCATTTTTATAAATTCACCTGCTACTTTTCAATAGGTGTTTTTTTTTTAAAAAAGAAGTCGAGAACATAACTTCTTCATCTGAGCAACTAATCAATCAATCAATCAATCAATCGTATTTATTGAGTGCTTACTGTGTGCAGAGCACTGTACTAAGCACTTGGGAAGTACAAGTTGACAACATATAGAGACAGTCCCTACCCAACAGTGGGCTCACAGTCTAGAAGGGGGAGACAGAGAACAAAACCAAACATATTAACAAAATAAAATAATTAGAATAGATATGCACAAGTAAAATAAATAAATAAATAGAGTAATAAATATGTACAAACATATATACATATATACAGGTGCTGTGGGGAAGGGAAGGAGGTAAGATGGGGGATGGGAGGGCAAGGGGGAGAGGAAGGAGGGGGCTCAGTCTGGGAAGGACTCCTGGAGGAGGTGAGCTCTCAGGAGTGCATCTAGCAATGATATATGGGATCATCCAGGGGTTTAATGATAGCAGCTGTTTTCTCCAGGTTTTATATACTGAGGGGTGGCAGGAACCTGGGGTGTGCTTGCATTTTTAAAGTTGAGGAATTATCACCACTGCCTGTGTTTCCCATGGGCCCGAGTTTCCATTATTTAGTCTGAAAATAGTCACGTTTATCAGACAGGTCGAAATTTTTAGCTCGGATGTTTTCTGGTACAGCAGGCCATTGCATTGATAATTTCAGGTTTGCACCATATTGAGGTATAGCTGGGGCCACTGTGAAGGAGTTTAAGGGCCATGAGTTATTTGTTTTGAGTACATTTGGGATAGTTTCTCTTGTCAAAGAAAATTTATGACTATAATATGGCTACAAGGCTACATACTAACCATGGTACAGATGCTGCATCACTTGTATTTTGTGTCTTAAGGTTGCTGTAATGTGCATTCAAGAATACGGGGGCACATTCCCTAAAAAGCCCTGCTCAATTAAAAATGATTGATATGATTAATGCCTGCCTTGAAGAAAGCTTTTCAAAAATGTTTTGCTTGCATAAACAATTAGATCATAAGAATTAAGTGCTGAGGTAGATAAAGGACAATCAGGTCAGACACAATTCCTGCCCACATTGGGCTCATAGTCTAAGAGGTAGGGAGACCAGGTATTTAATCCCTATTTTACAGATGAGAATTGTGAAGCACAGAGAAAATAAATGACTTGCTCACGGTCATACAACAGGCAGGAGTAGCAGCGTGGCCTAGTGGAAAGGACACAGTCAGAGGACCTGGGTTCTAATCTTGGCTCTACTACTTGTCTGTTGTGTGACCTGGGGCTAGTCATTTAACTTCTCTGTGCCTCAGTTTCCTCATCTGCAAAATGGGGGATTCGATGCTTGTTCTCTCTGCTACTTAGACGGTGAGCCCTATGGGACACAGGGACTGTATGTCACTGACTTGATTAATTCATATCTACCCCTGTTCTTAGTTTAGTGCTTGATCCGTAGTAAGCATTTAAGAAATACTATTGAAAAAGGGGGCAGAGCCAGGATTAGAACCAAGGTGTCCCCACACCTCTGCAAGCTCACTCCATCCCAGCTCCTTGGGACTGGGGTGTCCCCATGATCCTAACATTGCCCTGTGAATCTCCCACCACTGCTTCCTGGCTCCTGGGAGAGATGTCACATCTGCTGCCATAACCGCCCACCACCTGCAGCCCCCAGCCCTCCAGAAGACAGAGAGGATATTCATTCATTTATTCAGTTGTATCTATTGAGCACTTACTGTGTGCAGAGCACTGTAATAAGCACTTGGGAAGAACAATTCAGCAACAAATAGAGATAGTCCCTGCCCACAACGGGTTCACAGTCTAGAAATTTAGATATGCAGGGAAGCTCCAGGTGGCTCATGTTGCCGCTAATGCCACTGCTCTTCCAGAAGAAAGAGAGGAGGGGTGGGAGGGTACACCACATCACAGCAGGAGGAGTAATAGTGGAGATCGCAGCATTCCCTACTTTCCTTTTTTCCTGACTCGGACCACGACCACTTGTTAGGCCGGCAACTACACACTTTGAGCCACCTAGGGAATGGATGAGGAGCCAAGATAAGGGGGCCACTTACTGGACCATCTTGGAGAACTTTGCCTGATAAATGGGTTGTAGCTCCAAATTGTACTAATCCTTTATGGAACTATCTTGTATACACCCATACCACCGGTGTTCTTAACTTACCATAATAAAGTACAGTTCCTTGAAGTGTATTTTCCAGTAAGAGTGGCAGTAAGAGCATGATAATGTAAAATCACATCATGTCTTATATCTGAAGAAAAAGAATAGGCTAGCTCATAGACAGAAAATGTGAGCTCCAAGTTTGATAGGAATTTCTAACCTGAATATCTTGTATCTACCCCAGCATTCAGCACAGAGTAAACACTTAATACACACCAGAATTATTATGATCAGTGGATTTTCTGTACTCTTCAAGTACTTGATATTCACCCCTTTCTCAGCCCCATAGCACTTGCATACAAATCTGTCTGTCTGTATGTCGGTCTCCCCCCTTAGATTGTGAGCTCTTTGTGATCAGGGAATGTGTCTTCCAATTTTACTGTATTGTACTCTCAGAAGCAGTGTGCCTTAGTGCTAAGAGCCCGGGTTTAGGAGTCAGAGGTCATGGGTTCTAATACTGACTCCGCCACTTATCAGCTGTGTGACTTTGGGCAAGTCACATCACTTCTCTGTGCCTCAGTTCCCTCACCTGTAAAATGGGGATTAAAACTGTGAGCCCCACGTGAGACACCCTGATCACCTTATATCCTTCCCAACGCTTAGAACAGTGCTTGGCACATAGTAAGCACTTAACAAATGCCATCATTATTTTAGAGAAGCAGCATGGCTCAGTGGAAAGAGCACAGGCTTGGGAGTCAGAGGTCATTCATTCATTCAATTGTATTTATTGAGCACTAACTGTGTGCAGAGCACTGTACTAAGCGCTTGGGAAGTACAAGTTGGCAACATATAGAGACGGTCCCTACCCAACAGTGGGCTCACAGTCTAGAAGGGGGAGACAGAGAACAAAACAAAACATATTAACAGAATATCTCAGAATATCACAGAATATCGGGACTGTCTCTATATGTTGCCAACTTGTACTTCCCAAGCGCTTAGTACAATGCTCCGCACACAGTAAGCACTCAATAAATACAATTGATTGATTGATTGATTGATAAAACATTAGCAATGATATAAATAGGCGATGGCATCACCGAGGGTAGTTAGCGATTAACATGCTATGGCAATAATGAAACAGGCAGATAATGATGTCACAGAGAGCAGATACAAACTATTATGTGCTGGAGTAGGGTGGACCTGTAGGAGGTCAGGGTGCAGAGCTACCTGGGGAGAGGAGTGAACAGCCAACTAGCATGGGAGGGCTGAGTGGGGGCGAATGAGGTTGTCTTTAATGTAACTTGGTGATAACAAGGGCCATTTTCCTGGGGGAGGGGGGTGGGGAGAGTCAGTCAGGTCCGGACCAGGAAGGGGGAGATGGGGGGCACTTTAAGAAAGGTCGGTTAATTGGGGTGGGGGGGTGGAAGCAGGCAGGGGTCGTCTATGGCTGCGCTCTGAGGAGGGGAGAGGATCCTTTCAGGAGCAGCAAGGTCATGGGTTCTAATTCCGCCTCCACCACTTATCAGCTGTGTGACTTTGGGCATGTCACTTCACTTCTCTAGGCTTCAGTTACCTCATCTGGAAACTGGGAATTAAGACTTTGAACCCCATTTGGGACAACCTGATTACCTTGTATCTCCCTCAGCACTTAGAACAGTGCTTGGCACATAGTAAGCACTTAACAAATACCAAAATTATTACTATTACTCTCCCAAGTGTTTAATATCCTGCTCTGCACAGAGTAAACTCTCAGTAACTAACTTTGTTTGACTGAGTGATTGACTGATTGATTATCTCTTTGTTAAATCTCTTCTGGAGCCCCAAATCACCCTGTATCTCTGTGAAGTATCTTGATTAGGTCACTAAGGCACTAAAGGTGAGTAGAGTATTAAATCATTTTGAACGACTAAAACTCATCATGCACAGCCACCTGAGATTGGCACAAAGTGAGAGTGGGAGAATGAGTGTCCACCTTACCCTCTCTGGCAGTGCGAATTTGAAGAAATCCCTGTTTTCATCTTTTTTCCTCGTTTCCACTACCTTTGTAGTTTGCATTTAAACTGGGGTTGCCTGTCTCCTGATTTACAACCATGCCTTAAGCAGCTGTGATTTCGGCTAAGTGTTCCTGAATGAACTGGGAATCTGTAAATGCAACACTGGAAGGGAGTGAAGAAAGAGTTCCATTTGAAGCATTTCCTTTCAATGTTATTTGGTTTGTCTTTGAAGCTAGTTACCTAGGGTAAATTTTGTAACATAAAATCTTTCAAAGGGGACTTAACTACAGTGAATGACCTGGTTTTTATCGAGTGTAAAATTAGGCTAGTAATAGCTATTTTATGCATGAAAATCGGCATGATAAATTTTATTTTCTGTTCAGGAAGGTCACAGAATATCTGCCAAAGTCAATAGAAGGGAAATGTCTAAAACTTTCAGTTTTTTTGGTTATTTTTCCTTTTTAGGAATATCTTTCCACTGTTATCCGAGCCATAAGAGGCCTGAACATCCTAGCCAAACAAGTGTTTAATTAGATTTGAATGTCTATATGTATAGAGGTAATAACTCCTAACTTCTAGGAAGATAATCCTCTTAAAGGTTCACAAGGCCATGGTTCCTGGTAATTGTGCATTGCTAGCAGTACTGATGAGTGCTATAAAAAATAAAAAAATATGCGAAATTGCACCCTACAACTAGAACCTACTGGCTATTTTCTTTGTTTTTGTTAATTTTACAGCCATCCCTGTAAAGTTAAAGCCTGCAGGGGACAGGTGATGTGGGGAATATGTTCTTACTGAGACAAACAGTATTTGGGGGCACCACTTCATCTCTCCTTTTCCATTCAAAGTGAGCAAAGCATTCCTAAATAGGCTGCTCAGGGCCTGAAGGTGTCAGTCAATGCTACTGTTGTCAGTCCACTGATGAGACTAACTGTGGCCTGGGCCACTTACCAGCCTTTGCTTTCATTGTGAATGCAGTTCACCACTGTATCACATGAGGACAGGTATTGGTCGAACAAGAAAGAACCTGGATTTTCAGGAGAAAACCTTACTTGTCTGGTCCAAAAGCAGGTACTGAAATGTCTTTTCATGACTGTTATGGTGACACAGACAGTACCCTATAAAATTAATCATAGAACTTACATGCGAAGCTTCTCTGTTCTTCTTCATCCTACCCAATGTCTTGGTCATAGCTCCCCCAAATGCCCGTGCTGTCTTTCTTTCCCATCAAATAGTAATACTAACAGCTATTTCCCCCCACACTTACTTGGTTAAAATGTCGATCAAAACCTCTGAACCTACTGTGTTCAGAAGACATTTGGGAGTATGCCTTAGCATTCTTTTAGACTGTGAGCCCACTGTTGGATAGGGACTGTCTCTATATGTTGACAACTTATACTTCCCAAGCACTTAGTACAGTGCTCTGTACACAGTAAGTGCTCAATAAATATGATTGATTGATTGATTGATTAGCATTAATAGAATTAGTATAATCTAGACAGGGAGATACTGAAATAATTAATAGATGGTAGGAAGGAAAGTGGATATGTTGAATAGGTTTAAATATACATGAGCTAGTTGTTCACACCCTCTGTTCCTACTTCTCTACTTCCTCTCCTCCAATAACCTCCTTGACCCCCAAATCTGGCTTCCAACCCCTTCACTCCACAGAAACTGCCCTCTTAAAGGTCATAATGATCTCCTTGTAGAACCTAATGACGTCTATTCCACCTTAACCCTCTTTGACCTCTAGCTGCCTTTGACACTGCCAACCACCCCCTTCTCCTGGAAACATTATCCAACCTTGGTTTCACTGACACTGCCCTCTCCTGGTTCTCCTCCTATCCCTCTGGTCACTTGGTCTCAGTCTCTTTTGTGGGTTCCTCCTCTGCCTCCCAACCCCTAACTCTGGGAGTCACTCAAGGTTCAGTTCTGAGTCCCCTTCTATTCTCCATCTCCATTCCCTTGGAGAACTCATTCACTCCCATGGCTTCAACTACTATTTCTCTATGGTTAATTCCCCAATCTACATCTCCAGCCCTGATCTTTTTCCTTCTTTGCAGTCTCACATTTCCTCCTACCTTTAGGACATCTCTATGTGGATGTCCCACCAACACCTGAAACTTAAAATGTCCAAAATAGAACTCCTTATCTTCCCACCAAACTCTGTCTTCTCCCTGACTTTCTTGTCACTGTAGACAGCACCACCATACTCCCTGTTTCACAAACCCATAACCTTGGTGTTATCCTCTACTCATCTCTCTCATTCAAAGCACATATTCAATCTGTCACTAAATTCTTCACCACATCACTAAAATCCATGCTTTCCTTTCCATCCAAACTGCTACCACATTAATCCAGGCACTTAACCTATCCCACCTGGATTACTGCATCAGCTGCCTTACTGACAACCTTGCCTTCTGTCCCTCCCCACTCCAGTCCATACTTTAATCTGCTGCCAGGATCATTTTTCTAGAAAAACATTGTCAGTGTTTCCCAACTCCTGAAAAACCTCCAGTGATTGCTCATCCACCTCCACATAAAACAGAAATGCTTTTCTTTCAGGTTTAAAGCACTCAATCACCTTGTCTCCTCCAATCTTACCTTATTGCTTTCCTACTTCAACCCTTCGGGGCCAACCTTTTTCCACATCCTGCCTCTGGCCTTAAATAATAATAATAATAATAATAATAATAATAATAATAATAATAATAATAATAATAATATTTGTTAAGCACTTACTATGTGCAAAGCACTGTTCTAAGCACTAGGGGGATACAAGATGATCAGGTTGTGCCACGTGGGGCTCACAGTCTTAATCCCCATTTTACAGATGAGGGAACTGAGGCACAGATAAGCTAAGTGACTTGCCCAAGGTCAAACAGCTGACAATTGGCAGAGATGGGATTTGAACCCATGACCTCTGGCTCCAAAGCCCGTGCTCTTTCCACTGAGCCACGCTGCTTCAGTACCTTAAATACCCTCCCTCTTCATATATGAAAGACAATTTCTTTCCCCACCTTCGAAGCTTTATTGGAGACACTTCACCTCCAAAAGGCCTTCCCTGACTAGACCCTCATTTCCTCTTCTCCCACTCCCTTCTGCTTCATTTACCCTTGCACTTGAATTTGTACCCTTTATTCATTCCTAACTCAGTCCTTCAGCACTTTAGAACTTATCCATAACTTTTTTATTTATATTCATGTCTGTCTTCCCTTGTAGACAGTAAGCTCCTTGTGAGCAGGGAAGGTGTCTACCAACTCTATTAAACTGTACTCTACCAAGAACGTAGTTCAGTGATCAGCCCCAGATAGGAGAAAGCAGTGGTGTCCTTGGGCCAGCAGCACTCCAGCAAGAAACTGGAAGCTCACACGCCAGGCAAGGTGACTATAGTTGCACCCTCCAGCTGTGATCCTTTGGGTTCTGGTTCCTCCCTAGGGATGCTACAAAGAGGGCATACCATTGGTTCTTAATTTATTTAGCCACTACACTTGAAACCCAATAATGTGAAGTAGCAAATTGTCTTGAGAGGAAAAGTAGTTGAAGATCAAGTAAACAATTCCTGTGCATGTATTCCATAAATACCAGGGTGAAAGAAAGAACACTGAACCAAGAGAAGATAGTCCTAGAAACCAGTTCCATAGAAAAATATGCCATTATATATAATTTGTTTATTGATGGTCTCGAACAATGATTCAATGAACCAGCAAACCCCACAAAGGCAATGAATCCTTTCCTTTTTAAAGTAATTATATTGGAACAGTTCAAATTAACCTGTGGTTTGAGGCTACTGCTTGGGTGAACTAATTTGCCAATGTAATGACTTCTCTCATCTTTGCTTCAATGGTTCAGGTGAGAGAAAGAGCTGGGGGAGAGTATATGTGTCTCCTTGTGCACACAAGTGAAAAGCTGTTATTTTCTGCAAGTTAGATTTGAAGCCTATATCCAGCTGATCTAATCTAAGACAGGCTGTAGTTAAAATGTCAAACTAGAAACAAACAGAATTTCTGTCATGCTTTGAAAAGCCACTGTGAATAAAACAAGCTGAATTGAAAGAAATGGTGAAAAACTATTACAAAGATTCACTGATCTCTCTTCAAATCACACACTGTTTTTTTGCTGTCTAACCATGCTCATTAGTGCTGTAAATTCAAGTTTTCAGGGGCCCTTTGCTCATCCTGGTAGCTAAAATGGTGGTCATGTTCTGGAGTTATTGGGATTATTATCTCCAAATAATGTGTGTGATGCCAATTGCTCCATGTTTTTGCTGTTATTTCATGTGATATGCAGTAATGAGGCTCACTGTGAAATCTTGTGGGAAGTTTCCTAGAGTTTCTCCAGAGACATCCACTTAATAAGTTAGTGCATGTCAGTCCTTCTTAGAGAACTATGCACTTCATATTCTAAAAGAAGGCCTGGAACCCATAGGGTAGAATTGAGATAATACACATCCAAGCAGTTTAATCAACACATTGTGGTAATACACATCCAAATCTTGAAACACCCCTTTAGATTTGGATGTACATTAATGTATTGAGTTGACTGCATTGTGTATTACCATGTTGACAAGCTTTAAATTTTAAAGGCTGACCCCATACAATCTGTAAATCAATCAGTGGTATTTTTTGAGGGCTGTGCAGAACACTGTACTAAGGACTTGGGAAGGAACAATACAATAGGGATGATAGGCATGGTCCCTGCACATAAGGAGTTTACTGACCAGAGGTGGAGACAGACATTAAAATAAATTACAGATTAGGGAAATGACAGAGGTTAAGGATGCAAGTGCTTCTCTCCAGCAGGAAAGAAGGTGGGTCAAAGAAGGCCTCAGGGCCTCATGGCCCTTGGATCTCCTCATCTTTTTACCTTCTAGACCTTTCCTTTTCTTCTTCTGCCCATTTCAGCCACCTGGGATGAAAATGGGTCTCTGGGATATATTGTGACAGGAAGACCAAAATCAATAATAGGTCATCTGTAGCTGAAGGTCAACGTCATAAGGAGGAGTTGTGGCTGCTTTCAGGATATTTAGGTTCTGTACTAGAGGATTCTGAGGGTGGAAATTACCAACCAGTAACCAGGTCATGGGAGGTCTGTGGATGGTAGTTCTAAAACTTTCTCAGAGACACAGTTGGAAGGCAGCAATTCACAGTGCTCCTTTCATCTGACCCAAATACATGGGGATGAATGAGAAGGCAGCCCTATATTTTGGGGGCTGAATACAAACACACACCATGAGCTCTCTTTTCAATCTTTTAACTATGGACAGTGTTCATATCAGACAATTCCACATGAGTTGCATTGTTTGGTTTCCAGTTGTACAAAACTGTGATGACATTCAACTCTACTGAAAGACCCATCTGGCTTGAGTCATCTGAACAATTTCTCCTACACACCACATTCACCATTAAATGACAGGACTAGATTAAGAATTAGGAAATTCTGGGACAGTCATTTAGATCATCATCATTGAGCCAATGTTCACAGAAATACATAATTTCTGGAGTGGACATATGGACAATAATAGGATTTCCAGACAACTGAAGGATGGAGAATAGAAATGGGGCATATACTCATGCTCAGATGACAGAATAAACTAAAGATCCAGTAAAGCTAAATTTCAAACTGCATAGTACAGGAAATGGATTCATTCATTCAATTGTATTTACTAAGCACTTACAGCCTAGGAGGCAGCAATCAAGAGAGGGGCTGCCCTTCTTGAGCAGAGACTTTAGGAAAATTTGGGAGATGGAGGAGCAAATTTGAAAACTGCAGTGGACACTACCGGTAGTAAATGCATTCCATAAGTAAGGAGCTACTTTTATGTGCACACAATTTGATCAGTCAGTCAATCAATGGAATTTGTTTAGTGCACTCTGAGTGCAAAGTGTCTACTCTGTGCAAAGATGGAACTATGCCCACAATAAACATGCTACTCTTTTTGTTCAGACATGGACAAGGTACAATGAACTGTTTTGTTGGATAAGGTGATTTAAAAAATCACAACTGAAGAATAACTATTGAATTTTATGTTTACTTTTAACAGTTGGGTTAGAACCTGGGTTTGCGTTTCAAAAATATAAAAATGCCCTTCAAATATTATGGGTTTTAGTTTACCTCTTATTTTATTTATTTATTTCTGATTGGGCCACATTTTGACCTTCAGCCTACCCATCTTTCATGTGACATCTGGGATGGGAGAATATAAAGCCACGGCTTCCATTAGACTGTAAATTTCTTGATTAGCAGGTATCAGGTCTTTTTACCCTATCACACTGTCCCAAGCATTTAGTAAAGTACTGTGTACACAGTAAGGACTCAATACATAATATTCATTATTTGATAAAATTGTGGTATTTGTTAAGGGCTTACTATGTGACAGACACTGCACTAAGTGCTAAGTACAGGTAATTAGTTTGGAGACAGTTCCTGTTCCAGATAGAGATCACAGTCTTAATCCCCATTTTACAGATGAGGTAACTGAGACAAAGAGAAGTTCAGTGTCTAGTCCACAGTTACACTGCAGACAAGTGGCAGAGCTGGGATTAGAACACAGATCCTTCTGATTCCCAAGTGCAGGCTCTATCCACTAGGCCATGCTACTTCTCTTAATTGATTAAATCCCTGAGCGTCATCTGGCCCAGTCCCTCTGAATGGGGCAGTTGTTAGGGAAGAAAAAAGGAAGAGAGATGAAGAAAAGGAGGAGAGGAACAAAGGGAAAGAAATAAAAAGGTGAGAAATGAAGTGTGAGAGAAAGATGAAGGCATTTCCAAACCTTCCTTAGTATTTTGCCTTTCACACAGTTCCCTAGGAAAGTATACCTATTCCCCTAGGAAAGTATGCCTAGGATAGTATACAGATTTCTTATGTCCAAATCGTGTTCGTCTTCTTAGGTGTTCAATTCTGAGATCCATCAGGGGTTCCATTTAGTAGCCATTGCACTACATATTCCAGAAGGAATTAACACGAATTTGGAATGTGTTTCTAAACAAGGCAGGGCTCTTGAGGAC
Source organism: Tachyglossus aculeatus (assembly GCF_015852505.1). NCBI lineage: Eukaryota > Metazoa > Chordata > Mammalia > Monotremata > Tachyglossidae > Tachyglossus > Tachyglossus aculeatus. The sequence goes on from NC_052072.1 coordinate 61,230,033, forward strand.
ATAATCTAGAATCAATATGGTATGGTTGATGTATACCCTATTTGCATCCAAAAAAGAAAATGAAAATGTGGGAAAATGTCCTATTACCTATTCATTCATTCATTCGTTCAATCGTATTTATTGAGCGTTTACTGTGTGCAGAGCATTGTACTAAGCGCTTGGGAAGTACAAGTTGTCAACATATAGAGACAGTCCCTACCCAACAGTGGGCTCACAGTCTAGAAGGGGGAGACAGAGAACAAAACAAAACATATTAACAAAATAAAATAAATAGAATAGATATGTACAAGTGAAATAAATCAATAAATAGAGTAATAAATACGTACAAACATATACATATATACAGGTGCTGTGGGGAAGGGAAGGAGGTAAGGCGGGGGGAGGAGAGGGGGAGGAGGGGTAGAGGAAGGAGGGGGCTCAGTCTGGGAAGGCCTCCTGGAGGACGTGAGCTCTCAGTAGGGCCTTGAAGGGAGGAAGAGAGCTAGCTTGGCAGATGTGGTGAGGGGGGGCATTCCAGGCCGGGGGATGATGTGGGCCGGGGGTCGACGGTGGGACCTGTTGTGCAGGGACCTCAAACTTTTCTCTTCTTCTTCTGGGGACATTTTTCATAAAGGTCCAGTATAATACAGCTTGCCTATCTGTTACATTTACACATAAAAAATCCAAGGTATCATAAACAGAATGGGCGATTTCTGTGTTACAACGGATGTCAGATTGCCTGAATTAATTGCATTTTCATCTCTTTGATAAGACAAATAAATAGATATGGACACATTCATTTTTGAAAAAAAATCACTCTAAGCAGAAGCTGATTTCTGTCATGTGGAATAGATGTGATTTATAATCATGAAGCAGAGTACGAACACTGTACTCCATCTATAATATTAGCGGTGTCTTTCCCATGTTGACCTGGAATCAGTCAATCAATCATGTTTATTGGGCACTTACTATGAGCCGGGAACTGTACTAAGTGCTTGGGAGAGCTTTCATTTCACTCAATGGGAAACAGCTCTTCAGAGCATTTACTTACTCAATTTTTAAACAGGTCATATTTGTTTGGGAAATTCAATAATAGCAGTAGAACTAGTATTTATTAAGAGCTTTACTGTATGCAGAGCACTACACTAAGCTCTGGGAAAGAACACACAGATGGGAATTAGGTTCCCTGCCTCTTTAGGGACTTACAGTCTAAGAGTGTAAGTGATGGAGAGGGGACTGAAAAATATATTTTGGCAATGAAGAAATAATCAAACTCTAAAGTATCATATAACAAATACATAAAATAAAAGCAAAAAACAGCAGGGTGTTGTGGCTAAAGGAGAAGAATTTAAGGGTTCCCATGGCTGAGATTTCAACGTCCACCCTTTGCCACAGTGATTGCTAAAGCAGCCACCAGTCTTTCTGATGTTTTGTGGAAGCCTTACACGGTGGTTGCTCTTCTCTTTCATGCCAAGATGGTGGAAGGCAGGACAGGATGGAGTCTTCTCGATGGTGTGGAGAACTGATGCCGGTCTCTGGGGAGACAGTGTGTCTGTCACACTGCAGTAGGTTATATCCCCAGGGTTCGGTGTGGGCCAGGTATGCTGGGAGCAGGGGCTTTTGGTGAAAGGAGAACAGATACCAGTTGCTTTGCTCATGTATAAGGATGAGGGATCCTTTGTTGATCCGAACAAAACTCTTAACTTTCCTTCTCCTCTTCTGGCCATTGTACATCTCCTCCTCAGTCTGGATTACCCTACCCCTCAGCTTTGCTGAACCCCATCCTTTCCCATTCTGCTTTCACAACCACACCACCCCATCAGCTTCCTTAGCACCCTTGTACTGGTCTGTTTATGGGTTACTGTTTCATTTATTTTTATTATTTTATTATCTTTCTTTTGTGTATTTATTCTATCTCTTTCTTCCGCCACCATTGTAGGCATGCTAATTTGGGCAGGGTTCAGTCACATCTTTTACTTTTCTCTGTTCCCCAGTGTCTGGTACAATGCCCTGTATTCATTCTACATGTGGTATTGGGGTTCAAACTGATCCTTTCAACCCACCAACATAGTCATTCACTTTCATCAGTGTATGGGCAGTTTTTTTCATATTTCCCACACACAAAATCAACACACAAAAAATTTAGATTCTTTTTCTGGAAATCCTAATCAATTTCCATTATGGCTCAGTGGAAAGAGCATGGGCTTTGGAGTCAGAGGTCATGGGTTCAAATCCCAACTCTGCCAATTATCAGTTGTGTGACTTTGGGCAAGTCACTTAACTTCTCTGTGCCTCAGTTCCCTCATCTGTAAAATGGGGATTAAGACTGTGAGCCCCATGTGGGACAACCTGATCACCTTGTATCTCCCCAGTGCTTAGAACAGCTCTTTGCACATAGTAAGCGCTTAACAAATACCATCATTATCATTATTATGAATGGTAAACTAATGCTGCTTGCTTATCCTCCAAAGGAAGACTCTGATGTCAGTATATATTCAGCCCATGCTTCACCACCACCTATACCTCTTACTGCACTAGATTGTAAGCCCTTTGAGGGCAGGGATCATGTTCTACTAACTTTCCCAAGTGCTTAGTATAATGCTTTACCCACAACAAATAGTTAATATTATTGATTGATTTACTGATGGGACAATACTGCTTATATCTTCCCTCAAGGAAAACTCTGATGTTAGTATATTCTCAGCCCAGTCCTAATCATGCAACTCAGAGCAGAACCACAAGCTGAGATATTATATTAGCTAAGTAATGAGATCTTGGTTGATGATTGCAAACACCAATACACCTAATAAATATGGTTGAGGTCTCCCTCCTAATTTCCCATTTTCCATTGAAATATTCAGAGCTCACACATGGTAGGAAACAGTAGAAGAAAAAGTTGGCCATGCTACCATGCTCATTGCTTCTTTGATCTGTGCATCTTTTCAGTCAGCCTCATTCACCCAGTGATATCTTGTAGGAAGCAGAGGGGAATTGAATTTTTTCCACTCACTTAAAAATGTGACACCATAGTTTCCATAGACTTAGGTCTTACATCATGATTCACGAATTATTAGGTTTCAGAAAACCTGTCAAACTGATCACATCAAAGCACTGAATTGTTCTGATGGTAAAAGTTACATGCACATTTTAGTGTCATTTTGGGTTCATATGACTAGGAACAGAAAAGGAGAAATTTGTGACATCAGTAATTTGCCTCACTTGGTTTGCATCCTCACACTTTGTTCCATAGTTACACAGTTATTTGGTTCACAATGCCAGAGCTGCCTTCCTAGCGAAGTCCACTTTCATGGAAATTGGCATTACAGTATTCACTCTATCTGGTGCCACGTGCATTGAGCAAAACTGATTCTTCTGACTGCATCACAATATATGGCATTGTGGGGAAAAGGAACAGTAATTCAATAATCTTCTATCTAAATCATAATGAAAATATACATTCCTTATGCTGTTTACACTTGGAGCTGCTTGAGTATTGATTGATAAGAACTTAATCCAAGAACTTCAAACTATAAGCAACTGATCAATCAATAGTATTAATTGATCGTTTAAGCAGAGCACTAACTGTACTAGGTGCTTGGGAGAGGTTCTCAAAGAGCTTCCCATCTAGCAGATCATAAGCAGTTTTTATCTCTGACATTAGTAAGAGGATGCTCATAGGCGTAGTGTGATGGTTGCCTATGGTTTGGGTTGGATGATCCAACATCCCTTGCTTTTCCTTCTCTAGAGTCTTAAGTATAAGAACCTCATCCACGAATATATTTAAATTTTCTAGAACCTACTGATCTTTTGTGACTGTCCAGCTTCTTTAGGTTGTCATTCCTGAGGATTACCACCTGCTGGGTGACGAAGTGTTTCCTGTGATTGCCTTAAATCTATCCTCCCAGTTTCAACAGGTGTGCTATTCCCTGGTGATGTGGGGTTTGCAGAACTGTAGTTGTGTGTTAGTTTTGATCACATCCTATATGGCTGCCTACAGTTTCTTCTCTCAACATTTTCCTTCGAAGATGGAAGAGTTTTTTGGCCTTTTCATTCTATCTTCTTACAGAAATTGTTCCAATCTTCCTAAAAATTATGAATTGGATTATACATAACATTGTCAATTTTAGGACAGTGTGTGCTTAGACTTATGTATCTCCAATTTCAGTTACTTAATTTTACTTATCTGATCATGAAGTCCAACTGATACCAATATTACAAACAAATTATATCTGGACTATGATGGAGGGAAATAATACATTGTTTTAAAAAGTAGCTAAAGATCAAATAGAGGGCCAGTATTATTATGCATTGACTTGAAACACTAGGTGTGGACTTGAATTTATCTTTTATATTTATTTGCAAAGTATAATTGTAATGAAGTCTATTTGTCTCAGTTAAATTAAGAATGACTATGTTTGCATCATAACTGTCAAAGGGATTTGGGGATATGTAACTGGATTGGTGACTTGCAAATGTACAGACTCAAGTCCCAGGTATCGCCTTACACAGGTATAGACACTCTGCCAAACACTTGCTCAGACACTTAACCACCTTCATTCACTGACACCCATGCTTCACATTCATCAATCATTCAATCAATCAGCAATATTTATTGAATGTCCACAGTGTGTAGAACACTGCATTGTGTTCTTAGGAGCTTACAATACAGTTAGAATCCATGAACATTCCTTCATGGAGCTTACACTATAGTGAATAAGACAAGACACAAAAATTACAGATAGGAGAAAAAACAGATTGAGAAAATGTGGATAAGTGCTTCAGTAACAGAGTACGTAAGCTATATGTACGGAAGGGTTCTGATAATAATAATAATAATAATAATAATAATAATAATAATAATGACATTTGTTAAGCACTTACTATGTGCAAAGCACTGTTCTAAGCACTGGGGAGGATACAAGGTGATCAGGTTGTCCCACTTGGGGCTCACAGTCTTAATCCCCATTTTACAGATGAGGAAACTGAGGCCCAGAGAAGTTAAGTGACTTGCCCAAAGTCACACAGCTGACAATTGGCGGAGCCGGGATTTGAACCCATGACCTCTGACTCCAAAGCCGGTGCTCTTTCCAATGAGCCACGCTGATGTGGATTGTGAGTTTATATGGGCAGAAGTGAAGCAAAATCAATGGAGTACCCATTGCACATGCTTGAGGAATGGGAAGAATGGTGCTTTAGAGAAATGATTCAGGCAGTAGAATGGGAACCTGGATTGGAAAGTGGAGAGAATTTAGGAAAGGACATTGGTTAGGGGGTTGGAGTAGCAGTCTAGTTAGGTTATAATGGCTAATTGGATGGAGAGGAATGAACAGAACTGGCTAAATTGGTGAATTTAGTGACAGACTGTATGTAGAGTTGGAAGAGAGTGTTAAATCAAGGATAATGTCGAGACAAAGAGGATGGTAATGTCATTAACTGTGGTGGCAAACAGTGCTCTTCACACACTAAGCATTCAATAAATATGGATGCATGAAAGTTAGGGGGAGAAGTGGGGAGGGATGATGAGAAATTCAGTTTTAGATACATTGAACTTAAGATTCTTGCAGGGCATCCATATGGAGGGATCCTTGAAGCAAGAGGAAATGGATTGATTGAAGAGAAAAAGCAAAATTGTAGAGGTAGTAAGAGGTTGGCTAGCAAGATAGATTTGAGAGTCATCCCCATAGAGATAGCAGTTTAAACCCTAAGAGTAGATGAGCTCCCCATGGTAATGAGTGTAAGGTGAGTTGAGAAAGGACTTTGAAAAATGCACACAGCAAGGGAGTGAGAGGCAGAAGAAGAGCCAGTCACAGGCACCCTTTCCCCTGTGCATCTGCAAACACCAGAATGGGAGGCACTATGTCCTAGTGAAAAGAGCACAGGACCAGATGTGGGAGACCCAGTTTCTATCCCACTTCTGCCCCTGGATGCTTGGGTAACTTTAGCAAGTCACTTAATCTCTCTGGGCCTCAGTTTAATCAACTATGAAATGTGGACTAACTAGATTGGTGAGTCCTTTATGGGACAGGGAATGTGTCTGTTTATTGTTGTATTGTACTCTCGCTAGAGCTAAATACAGTGCTCTCTGCAGACAGTAAGCACTCAATAAATACCATTGAAAGAATGAGTGAATGATAGGGTCTGTACCTGATTTCATAACCTTATCCCACAGAAATGTCATTATTAATAGTAGTAAGACTGGCAATAATAATAGTCATAATAGTAGTAGTAGTCACCTTTGGCCACTTGATATTCTCCCCACCCCTAACCCCACAGCACTTATATACAGATAATTATATTATATATTATAATTTACTTATTTATTCATATTTATGTCTGTCTCCCCCTCTAGGCTGTGAGCTCATTATGGGCAGTGAATATGTCTGTTAATTCTGTTGTATTGTACTCTCCCAAGTGCTAAATGCAGTGTTCTACACATAGTAAGTGCTCAATAAATATGATTGATTGATTGGTAGTTGTAGTCATAGTAGTTGTAATAGTAGTAGCAGTAGTAGTAGTACTAAGCCACATTATATTTTCCTGAGCAACAATGCAGCAGCCTCTGTTCCAGAGGTTTGGTTTAAATTCCTCTAGACTGTAAGGTCCTCTGGGTCAGGGATCATGTCAATCAACTCTGTTGTATTATGTTCTCCCAAGTGCTTAGTACAGTGCTCTGAAAACAGTAAGTGATCAATACACGCCATTGATTGATTGATTGGGTAGAGAGGAATTAGCTTGTTGGACACCATCCTCTACTGGCCGGATGTTGATTTGGAATTGCCTGAAGATTGGCCAGGCTGGGAGCAATCCCTTCCTAGACGGTTGTTGGGAGGGAGAAGACGAAAATGGTCAGGTCTTCCTTCCTTTCCTGGAAGATAATGGTGGTTTCATGTCCAAAAGGTGGTGAAAAGAAGCCCCAGGTAGGCTGAGGGCTGGCTGGTCTAGCTGGACGGTAACAAAGAAGCAGTATTGCCTAATGGAAAGAGCATGGGTTTAATAATAATAATAGCATTTATTAAGCACTTACTATGTACAAAGCACTGTTCAAAGAGCTGAGGAGGTTACAAGGTGATTAGGTTGTCCCAAGGGGAACTCACAGTCTTAATCCCCATTTTACAGATGAGGTAACTGAGGCAGAGAGAAGTTAGGTGACTTGCCCAAAGTCACACAACTGACAATTGGCAGAGATGGGATTCAAACCCATGACCTCTGACTCTAAAGCCCATGCTCTTTCTACTGAGCCAGGCTGCTTTAGAACTTGGGTTCTAATTCTGGCTCTGTCAACTGTCTGTTCTGTGACCTTGGACAAGTCACTTAACTTATCTGTGCCTCAATTATCTCATCTGTTGAACAGGGATTAAATCCTATTCCCTTTGGGTTAGATTGTAAACACCATGTGGGACAGGGACTATTACTGACCATATTATCTTGCATCTACCTCAATGCTTAGAACGAGCCCACTGTTTTTAGACTGTGAGCCCACTGTTGGGTAGGGACTGTCTCTATATGTTGCCAATTTGTACTTCCCAAGCGCTTAGTACAGTGCTCTGCACATAAATACGATTGATGATGATGATGATGACATGTAGTAAACACCTAACAAGGAGCATTAAAAAATGAAAAGAAAAGAAAAACCTGGTATTTGGTTCTTTCCCTACCTCCTTCCCTGTTGAATGGTAGTCTAGAAACTTTGTGTAAAAGGCTCACAGTTGGAAGAGATAATAATAATAATAATAATAACAATAATAATAATAATGGCATTTATTAAGCACTTCCTACATGCAAAGCACTGTTCTAAGCACTGGGGAGGTTACTAGGTGATCAGATTGTCCCATGGGGGGCTCACAGTCTTAATCCCCATTTTACAAATGAGGTAACTGAGGCACAGTTAAGTGACTTGCCCAAATTCACACAGCTGACAATTGGCAGAGCCAGGATTTGAACCCATGAACTCTGACTCCAAAGCCCGTGCTCTTTCCACTAAGCCACAGTCACATGCCTGTCCAGGACCTCCCAGTGGCTTTAATCAATCCATGACACTGGAATTGGTATTGGCCTATCAATTGAGAAGTAGCATGGCCTTGTTGATAGAACATGGGCTTGGGAGTCAGAAGGACCTGGGTTCTAATTCCGTCTCTACCACTTGTCTGCTGTGTGACCTTTGGCAAGTCACAACTTCCCTGTTCCTCAGTTACCTCATCTGTAAAAATGGGAATAAAGACCGTGAGCCCAATGAGGGACATGAGCTTTGCCGAACATGATTAGATAGTATCTACCCAAGTGCTTAGTTCAGTGCCTGACATGTAGTAAGCATATAGTAAATACAATATAAATTAACCAAAAAAATTGGATACACTGGCTTAACATCCAAACCCAGGTTTGTCTCAGTTAAAAAAGGATATGGGTTAACCTCATTGTAGATCTTCAAACCAGGAGGAAATGGAAGGAGACAACTCAGCAAGTGACCTAGCTATCTGCTGCAAAAGCAGTACAGCAGTGACAGAGCGTCTTGAAGGTTTTTTCTTGAAGGCTTTTTTTTCTTTTAATTGCATTATGATAATTTCTAATGCATAAAGTATAGAAAATGAATTGGGTAAATGCCTTTCTTGTTTTGATCTTACTGGCTTGGAAAATGAGGATCTAAATGAAGATGGAAACTTTGGTAGGAGCGCCTAAGGGAAGAGGGAAATCAAAATAAAAAAAGAAAATTTGGATTGCAAATTTTAACAAGATTAGGTATCTTGTATCCATCAAATGGAGGGAAAAGCTAAAAGTCTAAAACGTCTAAGAAAAGATGGTTGTTCTTCAAAGCGAATGTCTGTAAGCTCAGGAGTAATGATTCTAGTTCAAAAGAAGGGAAATAGGTGTTGAGGTAGTTAAATCAAATGATTTTGTGGGAACCTATAGAATCCCTTCTGGTCCCTTTGGAAAAGTTAGACAAAACTGTTAAGTTTAAAAGCAGCATGGCCTAGAGGAAAGAGAACAGGCCTGGGTTTCAGTGGACCTGAGTTTTAATCCTGGCACCACCACTTGTCTGCTGTGTGACCTTGGGCAAGTCACTTAACTTCTCTGAGCCTCAGTTACCATATCTGTGAAAAGGGGATTAAGACTGTAAATCCCACAAGGTACCTGGAATGTGTCCAATCTGATTAGTTTGTACCTACCCCCATGCTTAGGAGAGTGCCTGGCACATAGTAAGTATTAAACAAATTCCATTAAAAAAAAAAGTTAGGCTAGCTCATCATAGAAGGTTAATGTAGACACTGCAAACTTTTATAGGAACAAGATTAAAAAAGTAAAGACTTAGATAAAAATGTAATAAGCAGGGGATAAAAAATAACAAAACCAGCCTTAAAGTAGACAACCAGTTGTCCTGTAGCCTGGGGATTTTATTCTTGCAGAGCTCTGCAAGAACCTGGGAAGCTGCATGGTCTAATGGATAGAGCTTGGGCCTAGGAGTCAGAAGGACCTGGGTTCTAATTCTGGCTCCACCACTTGACCTAGGCCAATTCACTTCACTTCTCTATGCCTCAGTTACCCCATCTATAAAAGAGGGATTAAGACTGTGAGCCCCATGTGGGATAAGGACTATGTCCAACCTTACTACCTTGCATCTTCCCAGTGCTTAGTATAGTGCTTGGCATGGAGTAAGTGCTTAACACATGCCAGTTTAAAAAACAAAAAACTCCATGCTAAGAAAAACTCATAATGTAGTAGTCCCCCTGGTTTTTCTATGCCACATCCATACATACAACCCCACATCTTTCAGTATCTTTCACACACGCATTTTTGGAGGAATGTTTACAAATTGAAGCAGTGTGGCCTAATGGAAAGAGAACAGGTCTATGTATCATAGGGCATGGATTCTAATCCCGGTCCACCACTTGACTGCATCTTGGACAAGTAATTCAACTTCTCTGGGCCTCGGTTTCCTTATCTATAAAATGATGATTATTTACATATTTTTTCTATGGTACTTGTTAAATGCTTTCTATGTGCCAAGTTCTGTACTAAGAACTGGGGTAAATACAAGCTAATCAGGTTGGACACAGTCCCTGTCCCAGGTGGGGCTTGCAGTCTTAATTCCCAATTTACAGATGAGATAACTGAGGCACAGAGAAGTTAAGTGACTTGTCCAAGATCACACAGAAGACAAGCGGTGAAGCTGGGATTAGAACTCAAGTCCTCTGATTCCCAGGCTTGTACTCTTTCTACTACACCACACTCCTCTTTTCTACATAGACTGTGAGCCCTATGTGAAGCACGGTCTGTGGCCCCTTTAGACTGTAAACACGTTATGGGCAGGGAACAAATCTGCTAATTTTGTTGTCCTGTACTCTCCCAAGCTCTTATACAATGCTATGCATGTAGTAAGAGCTCAATAAATATGATTGATTGATATGAGAAGCAGCATGGCATAGTGGAAAGAGCACGGGCCTAGGAGTCGGAAGGTCATGGGTTCTAATCCAGCCTCTGCCACTTGTCTGCTGTGTAACCTTGGAAAAGTCACCTAACTTTTCTGGGCCTCAGTTACCTCATCTGTAAAATGGGGCTTAAGAGTGTGAGCATGATGTGGGACAGGGACTGTGTCCAACCTGATTGGGTTGTATCTTCCCCAGCACTGAGAACAGTGGTTGACACATAGTAAGTGCTTAACAGATTCCATTATTATTATTATTATTATTATTATTATTATTGATTAATAGGAACAGGGACTATTTTGCATCTGATTATTGTGTATCTACCCCAAGGAGCTTAGTGCAGTCCTGGACATATGGTAACCACTTAACAAGAACCACTATTATTATCCAAATTGTGAAGTGGAAAGAATATGTTCTCTGAGATGTGACTGTATTGCACATTGGAAAGGGATCAGGCCAATGGTTACCTCTTTTGTAGTTTGTTGCAGAGGAGTGGGTAGGATCTAGCAAACTGCTTTTTAAACTGGGAAAGCAGACCAGACCAGGAGTGCCTATACCATTCCTGGAAACAACTTCAAATAGCATCTTGCAAGAAGCTGACAGTACAGTATGCCCTTCCAACAATTCTGCCTTCCTCAGCAGGGGAAGAGAGTGGTGTCATTACCCCAGGTCTTTGATCTCCATCACCCTAACAAATAGAAGTAGCATGGGAAGTTGAATTTTTGGTTTTGAACTGTGCTCTTTCATCTTCCTGAAAACCAGGAAATACACATTTCCTAGAAAGAGAAGGAAGAAGGGTCTTCTGCCCCCAAATTTTCCCTTTTACCCAGATTGGTCAAAGGGAAGATGGCAAGAGAAGCTGTGTGGCCTAACGGAATAAGTATGGGGCTGGGAGCCAAGAGGACTTGGGTTGTAATCCTACCTTTGCCACTTGCCTATTGTGTGATCTTGGGCAAATCATTAAACTTTGTTTCTCAGTTGTAAAGTGGGGATTTAAAACCTTTTCTCCCTCCTGTTAAGACCGTTAGCCCCATTCGGGACAGGGACTACATTTGACCTGATTCTCTTGTATCTCACCCAGTGCTCAGAACAGTGTTTTGCCCATAGTAAAGACTTCACAAATACTGCAATTATTATTATTATATTATGCCAGTAGGGTTATTTGACCAGTCTGTCAGAAATTTTTCCCAACTGTTGCCTTGAATCTTGTGAACTCTTGGGCTCAGAGGTTGGTACATGGACCTGACTGTTAAAGTGATAGAAAACTCAATTGGGTTATGAGCAAATGTCACAGTCAAAAAGCAAGAAGTCACCCTAGCATCGAGGACACCAATCCATCAGCCTTTTAATTGACAGCATGCAAGACCTTTTTGTGATTCATTGCCCGATTATGGACTCCTGCTTCCCACTGTGCCAATGGAGTTGGCAAGGGTTTTGCAGCCCAGATGGTGTATTAGCTTGGACAGCTGGTACTCTCCAGTCAGCCAGAGTACAGAGCCATCCAGCTAATACTGTCTCACCCCTCCCAGTTCACTGGGTAACTCAAGAAGGTTCTCCCTCAAGGCTTTGCTTTACCCTCAGGTCCATGAACGTGAATCTGAATGAGATTTAACTAGCTAAATTTCTGCATCCAAACAATCCCCGTGTGGAAAGTCACTTCCTTGACCTACTTTTTCTAGAGCTGCTAAGTATGGAAAAACAGTTTTTGGTTATTTGTTCGGTGTGCTTCTAAAGGTGTGATGAAATAATGACCTATCTCCAAAAAACCCTCTAATTTATGTGGGCAAAATACTATTTGTATCAAACCAGAAAAATACCCAAAACATGCTCAGGAGATACTCTTTTCTTTTGAGTTCTTTTTTGATCATTAACTAGATTGTGAATAGATGATTGACAAAATCATGGAAGAGAAGTCCTTAAAAAGCCATTTCAACAAACTTCAGAATTAAGCACAATTTGTGGGGAAAGGAACTTGCAGAAGGAGTGGAAATAAGAAGGGTTGTGTGAATTTCGAGAAGATATACTAGATAAAATGAAAGATTGACTGAGGCACTTTATTGCAAAAATATTATCAATCCAAACCAGTCTGTGAAGTCTGAGATGGGCAGTAAAAGGCTATTTCTTTTGCCAAATGAATCACATTTTTCACACCAGAAAGGGGCTACTTCCAGCATTTCTTTTTATAGCAGTTTTATTTTTCAAAAATAGGAAATAGGTGCTCCACAAATTCTTTATATAGTATGTGTGACCCAGAAGATTCTTTGAGTTCAGTGTGAACAACCCATGATGCCAGAAAATCTCTTTAGTTGGTTTGTGGTGGCAACAAAACCTAGTCATTGCATCTAGTCTGGCACTGTTTTTATGTCTATTCATCAAATTTGGAAACTCATCAGAGTCTGTAGAATAGGGCTGGGTTTATTTACAAAAGAAAGTGTTGGGTTTCTTTATTGTCTATCCCAGCTAAAAAATACCAGACCAGAATCCTCACTTCATTACTCTCTATGACTTTGGTTGGAAGTATGATGTTAAAAAGAATTGCTTTTTTAGTGGTATTTCAAGAATTTGACTTCTGATTACTGAGGGGAACTGGTAGACAAAATATTTTTATAGAGACAGCTGAATATTCAATCAGGGTTACCCCCAGTGTAATAGTACAATAGTAGAATTTATTAATTCATGCATATATGTATGCATATATGTATTTATTTATTTATGTGATAATTTGATTTATTAAGCTCCTGGGTGCCAATCACTTTACTGAACACAGGGAAAAATGACAAAGTTGAGAGTTTCACATGGTCCTTGATATCCAAGGTGCTTACCTTTTAAGAATAAGGAGAGAGAAGAATGGTGATAGGTAATATAAGGGAAAAGAAAACAAGGGAATCACAAAGAGAACTTAAAAGTTCAGGACAATGAAAAACCTAACAAGAAATAGATTAAGAGCAAAAAAGTACTGCAGCTAGAAGAGCAAAGTATCAAGAGTTTTGTGGCTCAGGTTCCAACAATTGGTTCCTGAACCACAACTCGGTCCTCTCCAGTTTATTCTGTGGAACAATCCTGGAAGAAACCAAGATTCAGGTGTTATAATACACTTTGGCCTCTCTGAATTTATTCCACCTCAACAAACTTGGGCATTATCCAAAGTTCTGGAGAAAGGCATTCAAGAATTGCTAAATGTGGATGACTGTGACCTAAAGGCACATGCATAAGAAGGATTGCAACTCATTGAAAACCCCTTCAATAAACTAACCAGGCATTTTGAGTTAGTGATAAATCTAACAACGGAGGTGATGCATAATAATGATGATGATATTTGTTAAGTTCCAGGCACTGTTCTAAGCACTGCTGTAGATATAAGGTAATCAGATTGGACACAATCCCTGTCCCAATGGGGTTCACAGTCGTATTCCCCATTTCACAGATGAGGTAACTGAGGCACAGAAAAGTGAAGTGACTGGTCCAAGGTGGCAAGACAAGTGGAAGAGTCTGGAATAGAACCACTATGCCATGCTGCTTCTACAATCAACCTGCACTATTTCGTTCCCTAGGCAGCACATACAGCAGTGAAAAAACAATAGAAAAGGAAATAGAAAACCAAATCAAGAAGGCTAGTGTATCCTCTGGGAGACTGTTAATCATAGTATGAGGCAGGGTGATATCAGGTTTCAGGTGAATTAAGGTGTACAGATCTATGATCAATCAACTAAAGATACTTAGTGAGTGCTTACTCTATGCATAACACTATAATAAATGCTTGAGAAAATACAAAAGAGTTAGTAAACATAATCCCTGCCCTCAAGGAGCTTAAAGTCTAGTGGGGGAAACAGACATGAAAATAAACTACAGGTAGGAGGGCAAAGTAATTCAAAATATATAGATAACTGCTATGGTGCGGGGGATGGAGGGAGACTTCCCAAGTGCTTAGGTGACATGGAAGTGCTGAAGTGGTATTGGAGGGCAAGAGGGTGGGGAGATGAGGGATAATCAGGGAAGATCTCTGGAAGAGTTGTGACTTCAGATGGGTCTTGAAGATGGGAAGAGCAGTGTTCTGAGGAATGTAAAGTGGGGAGAGATCCAGGCAGAAGGGAGATGTGAGCAAGAGATTGGAGGTGAGAGAGATGAGGAAAGGGCACAGTGAGTAGGTTGGTTTGAATGGAGTGAAGTGTGATGACTTTATAGAGGGAAAGGAGCCAGGATAAGCAGGAGAGACAGCTGATGGATCATCTTGAAATGGATAGTCAGGAGTTTCTCCTTGATGCATAGTTTAATGTACCCCATTGTAGCTGGAGTGACATCCAATTTTCTCCACATATTTATTTATTTTACTTGTACATATCTATTCTATTTATTTTATTTTGTTTATTTTGTTAATATGTTTGGTTTTGTTCTCTGTCTCCCCCTTCTAGACTGTGAGCCCACTGTTGGGTAGGGACTGTCTCTATATGTTGCCATCTTGTACTTCCCAAGTGCTTAGTACAGTGCTCTGCACACAGTAATCGCTCAATAAGTACGATTGATTGATTGATTGATTGGGTAGATAGAAGATAATTAGGTTATCCCACATGGGGCTCACAGTCCTAATCCACATTTTACAGATGAGGGAACTGAGGCACAGAGAAGTGAAGTGATTTGCCCAGAGTCACTTAGCTGATAAATGGCAGAGCCGTGATTAGAACCCACAAATTTCAGACTTCCAATCCCAGGCTCCTTCCATTAAGCCATGCTGCTTCTACTTTGAGCCCCATATATGATGTGGACTGTGTCCAACCTTGTATCTTGTATCTACATTGCAGATTTTATCTACCCCAGTGGTTGAAACAGTGCTTGACACATGTTGTTATCTTATGCTGTCGAGTCGTCTCTGACCCATAGTGACGCCAAGGACACATCTATCTCAGAACACCCCTCCTCCACCTGCAATCGTTCTGGTAGTGTATCTGTAGAGTTTACTTGGTAAAAATATGGTTTACCATTGCCTCCTTCCACACAGTAAACTTGAGTCTCCATCCTCAACTCTCTCCCATGCTGCTGCTGCCCAGCCAGGTGAGTTTTGACTTATAGCAGATTGCCTTCCACTTGCTAGCCACTGCCCAAGCTAGGAATGGAATGGATATGCCTCTGCTTGACTCCCCCTCCCATAGTTGAGACTGGTAGAGTACTGGAATTCTCCAGGTGTGACCATGAGAGGGGGCTTGACATATAGTAAGCACTTAATCAATCATATTTATGGAGTGCTTACTGTGTGCAGAGCACCGTACTAAGCGCTTGGGAGAATACAATACAACAGAAGTAACAGGTACATTCACTGTTTATAAGATGCTTACAGTCTAGAAGGGTAGAGAGACATTATGAATAAATAATTAGGAATATATATATTTATGACATTTATTAAGCACTTACTATGTGCAAAGCATTGTTCTAAGTGCTGGGGAGGTTATAAGGTGATCAGGTTGATCACGGGGGGCTCACAGTCTTAATCCCCATTTTACAGATGAGGTAACTGAGGCACAGAGAAGTTAAGTGACTTGCCCAAAATCACAAGCCTGACAATTGGCAGAGCCGGGATTTGAACCCATGACCTCTGACTCCAAAGCCCGGGCTCTTTCCACTGAGCCTCACCGCTTCTCTCATAAAGATATGTACATAAGTGCTGTGGGGTTGGGGGTGGGGCAAATATTTGATGTTCACAGGTCACAGATTGAAGCACATAGATGACATAGAAGAGAGAGCACTCAATCACCTTGCCCCTCCTACCTCACCTTGCTGCTCTCCTACCTCAACTCAGCCCACACACTTTCCTCTTCTAATGCTAACCTTCTCCCTTCTCACTGTACCTCAATGCCTCTAGCCTGGAATGCCCTCCCTTCTCAAGTCCAACAGACAATTACTCTTCCCTCCTTCAAGCCTTATTAAAAACTCATCTCCTCCAAGAAGCCTTCCCTGACTAAGCCCCACCTTTCCTCTTCTCTGACTCCCTTCTGTGTCACCCTGACTTGTTCCCTTTATTCATCACCCCTCCCAGCCCCACAGCACTTACGTACATATCTGTAATTTATTTATTTATAATAATAATGGTATTTGTTAAGTGTTTACTATGTACCAAGCATCATACTAAGTGCTGATATTCATTCAATCATATTTATTGAGCACTTACTGTGTGCAGAACATTGTACTAATCAATGTTTGTCTCTCCATTTATGCTGAAAAAAAATGTGGTATTTGTTAAGTGCTTATTATGTGCCAGGCTCTAAGCACTGGGTAGATGCAAGCAAATTTGGGTTTGGCACTGTCACTGTCCCACATGAGGCTCACAGTCTCATTTTACAGATGAGGTAACTGAGCAGACAAGTGGCAGAGCCAGGATTAGAACCCACAGTCTTCTGACGCCCAGGCTGGTGCTCTATCCACTATACCATGCTGCTCCCCAAAACACCTTTGAAGTATTTTGACTCACTTGATTAGCATGATTAAAGCCCATTTTGATTTAGACCTCTGACTCCAAAGCCCGTGCTCTTTCCACTGAGCCATGCTGCTTCTCTATACAAGACACTCAATAAATGCTACTTATTAATTGGTTGATATTACCTACACATTTATATCTTAGAATATAGCCAATTGTATCAATTATTGAAAGACAACAGGTTTATATGTGGATGGCGTGTTTGAATTTTTTCCCCCTTTACAGCCAGACAATAGGCAGGTTGCTACAATTTTGTGAAAAATCTTCATTTTGGTATAAAGTTTCGTGTCTTACTGGTACCACACTCTTTCAGAATCACAAAGGACATTCTGATTTTCTTGATTTGGTTTTAAACTTCAACTCTTCAATTCTGATGCAACAAGACATTGATAAATGTCTTCATAAGTGACTTTGGGCAGTTGGTTGTTCAGTAGTTTCCGGAGCCCACCTCTCCTAATGATGTTAAATGTTTTTGTAAGGGTATATTTTCATGCTCTTCTCTGCTTCTAACACATCAGATGTGCTACAAAGAGCATGTCTGCTGAGCTCCACTGAGATCAAAAGTCATATTGTGGTTCTGAGGGTGCATGGTTGATGATATTCTTCAGTTGTCAAGCAGTGACTACCTAGAATCTTGGTAGTTTGAAGAGCAGTGAAAGTACATGAGCATTTCTGCAGTAAATTTTCATTCCTTCTATTTCAAGAAAATGATGCCTTGAAATCCCATGGAGGAGTTCCTCAGTGTTCCAAAGGTGTAGGTGATACCAGAGCAGAACACCCCTTTTAGATAGCCACTTCTTCTAATATTCTCACATCTGTGATTAAGGTGGCATCATTTACTCTCTTCTATGTTATTGGGATAGGATAAACACTTTTCAACTATGTATTTTTTTTTTTTTGCATGGCCTAGTGGATAGAGCACAGGCCTGGGTGTCAGAAGGACCTGAATTCAAGTTTTGGTTCCAACACTTGTCTGCTGTGTGACCTTGGGCAAGTCACTTCACTTCTCTGTGCCTCACTTACCTCATCTGTAAAATGAGGATTAAGACTGTGAGCCCTGTGTGGGACAGGGACTGTGTCCAACCTGATAACCTTGAGCTTAGAACAGTGCCTGGCACATAGTAAGTGTTTAACAAATACCATTAACAACAACATCTTGAGTATCAATCAATCATTCAGTAGTATTTATTGATAGCCAGTGGTTTTCAGAACCAAGTACAAGGAACTTGGAAGAATATATTAGGGTTAGTAGACACCATCCCTGCCACAGAGTAACTTACAATCTAGCTGGAGAATCAGACACTAAAATGATTTGGAAAGGAAAAAGAAAAGTGGATCTGTAGTGAGTCCTTAAGGAATAGGATGTGAACAAAAGTGCCTCAGTGTATAGTCTGAATGTACTGACGTTAAACACATTGGGAGATACCACCTGAGAAGAGGAGAAATCAGTCAGGGAAGGCTGTCTTGTGGAGGTGTGATTTCAGAAAGGCTTTGAAGATGGGGAAAGATGAGATCTATTAGATATGAATAAGGCAGGAGTTCCAGGTAGGAAAAAGGGCAAGGACAGAAATGGGAGCACAGCACAATGAGTATGTTAAATTGAGAAGAATGAAAATGCAAGCTGCAGTGTATTGGGAGAAGAAAATAGATGCTGGGGGAAGATAGCTAATTGAATACCTGAAATCAAATCAATCAGTCGTATTTATTTAGTACTTTCTGGTACAGGTAAGTACAGTAAGAAAATGTAATACAATAGAGTTGGTAGATACTATCCTTTCCTATAAAAGAGCTGATGGTGTAGAGGGAGGCAGATTTTCAAATAATTTCAGTATATTACAGATAGGGAAACACTAATGGTTAGGTTTTTCTGCTTGATAAAGAGAGGATTGATCAATGATTGAAGGGTTTTGAGGAGTAGGGGATTTGTGTGGAAAAGGGCATTTTAGAAAAATCATCTGGAAACAGTGTGTGGTGTGGACTAGAGAGTGGAGAGTCTGAAGGCAAGGAGATAAGCAAGAAGGCTGGGATATGATAAGAAACTGGACCTGCAATGTGCCCCTTTGAATGGAGAAGAAAGAGTAGATATAGAAATGTTGTGGAGAACAACTGACAGGATATCGACACCTCATCTCATGTTTATTTTGACCTTGTTCTCTTTCCGAGTTTTTACATCTCTCTTACCTCACAACATATTATTCATGCCCAAGAACACTATTACATCCTGAAATATGCTTTATTAGACCACCAGCAGGGAAAGGATGGCAGGGAGGCAAATAGTTTCAGCTGGCCCTGGTAAGCACTGCTTGGGTAGCTGAATCTAGTCTGCCTCCCTGCTGTTTTTTCCCCACCCTGTTGTGGACTATAGTGAGGGGATTTCAGGGAAACTGTACTGTAGGGATGATGAAGGTGACCAAACTGACCATATTAAAGTTTTTCCTAAGAATATCCCCCATCCTGGAAAGTAGAAATGCTGTGTTAAAAATGACAGTAGTCATAATATGATTATTTAAGATCTTACTATGTACTTACTTTGTACTTATTTACATAGCACTCGACAATGTTTTGGTGTAGATACAAGAAAATCAGGTCAGATCCAGTTACCATGTAAGGCTTATAGTTTAAAAGGAAGGGAGAACAAGTTTTTAATACCAACTGTACAGATGAAGAAACTAAGTTCCAGAAAAGTCAAGTGACTTGGCCTAGGTCACATAGCTGGCAAGTGGCAGAGTAAGGAACTCTGGTTTCTGGGCCCCTGCTATTTCCACTAAACCATGCTGCTACCAGTTGTCAGTTCTAAAGGGCAACATGGATCAAATTTGGCAGCAGATTCTGACCCAACCCCAGGACTGCAGCCTGTCAAATTCTGCTTATCACCAAATTCAGCAGTAGCAGAAGTGAGCAGCCATGATCACTTAATTTTAAGGAGGGAAAGGTCCTAGGGGGTGGGGAAATATATATTTCTACTTATGTTCTGCCTTTCAGTGAAGAAAGGATAAGCTGAAATCACGAGGCTTTGAACCCTCATAATGAATTACAGAAGTGTATTTAGGTATACTGAACACTAATAAACTTGAATTATCTTTCAGAAGTCCAGTATTGCTCAGTGGAAAGAGCATAGGACTGGGAATTGGGAGTCCTGAATTCTAATTTCAGGTCTATCACTAGCCTGCTCTGTGACCTTGGGCA
This sequence comes from Tachyglossus aculeatus, assembly GCF_015852505.1. Taxonomy (NCBI): domain Eukaryota; kingdom Metazoa; phylum Chordata; class Mammalia; order Monotremata; family Tachyglossidae; genus Tachyglossus; species Tachyglossus aculeatus. The sequence continues at coordinate 61,250,079 of NC_052072.1, forward strand.
AGTCATTTTACCTCTCTCTGCTTAAAATTCCTCATGCTTAAAACAGGTGCAATCAGTCAGTCGATCAGTTGTGTTTGAGTGTTTACTGTGTGCAGAGCACTGTACATAGCATTTGGAAGAGTACAATGTAACAGATTTGGTAGGCACATTCCCTACAGTCATCTTACAGTCTAGAGGGGAGACAGACATTAATATCAATGAATATAAATAAAAAATTAATAAATAAATTACAGATATGTTCATATGTACTGAGGGGCAGAGGGAGGGGTGAATAAAGTGGGTAAATCCAAGTTCAAGGGAGACACAGAAGACAATGGGAGAAGAGGAATAAGAGCTTAGTCAGGGAAGGCAGCCAACTGCCATCACACCTCAGTATTGCACATGGCCCTTGAGCTAGTTATGGAATCAGTGAGCCATAAGGAAGCTTTTTGGATTATCCACTCAGATAGTCTATTGTTTCCTTAAAAGTCTCTGCCTTTAGAAGTAGTTTACATCTCGTATAATTACCTTCATAGTTAAGGTTACCTTTGAAACTGCTCATTAAGTAATGTAAGCCCATTTCCTTTATCCAGTTCCCATGATACATGGCAAACAACTGGTTTAGCTTCCTCTCTCTAAAGCCCTTTGAGAGAGTTAAGGTTGAATTCTCCTTGGCACCAATTCTCACAAGACATTCTCCTGGTAATACATTCCAGAATCTTGTTGATAATTTTTACCCATGCTGCTAGATTCCTGTCTCACTTTTGGCTTTGGGTTGACTACAACCCTCAGGCCTTTTTCTGCAGTATTTTTTTACCAGCCAACCATACCCACTTGATATTCATGTTTTAACATTCTGTCTCTAACTATTCCTCTTTGCGCTCATGCCTTGTTGAATCCTATCCACTTTATGGGACTATTCTTTTCCAATTTGTCTAAAACTACTTTGAATTAACAGGAGAGAAGTGACGATACCTATCCAGAGAAGAGGCAATCATTTTTCTTTAGAAAATGGATGCATTATAGTTTGAATATGCCCCAGCAGGGAATAATCTGTCTACACTTCAGGCACCCAAAATCTGGTCATATGTTATTGGAGCCAGCCCACACTGGGTGACTGAACATGTTTGAAAAGATTTCTGCTTGGGAAAAATGTGCAGAAATGGTTTTTGGGAAAAGAAATCAAGTCATTGTTGCCTTTCTTTCTTTAAAACTTTGTTATGGTTGTTAAATCCCTAGGCAGCCGCTCCCTTTCAAATACTGTAAATTCTGCACTCAGGTAGATCTCCCACTGAGCCCAATTCTGCTGTCAACCTTCAGGCGAAACTCCCTTTGAATTTATACATTGCCTCTCTGGCATGAGGTTAATCTGCACCATAGAAACACAGAGAGTGTGACTCAATCCCATGAAGTATGGCATATAATAATCTGCAGATAAACTGGCACCATTGTAATACCACAGTTACTCATTTAATAACTTCTACCATCTTAAAAAACAATATTCATTTCTGTTTGGCTGAGCCTGAATCTTCTTGAAACACTGAAGTCAGGATGATTCAAACAAAATATCCCCATGGTGGAAACCAAAATAAGGCATTCTGGATTCAGAGATCCAACTTGTGTTAATGACACATTTTTATGAGATATCCAGTTAACTGAGGATGATGGGTGTCTTTGGCCAGCATCAGACATACAATTTGATACTTTAGACTTGGGCTGAGTGTCAATTATTTAACATCCTGGAGGCAATGTTATTTTGGTGGATCTATGCATGCTCATGTGTGTAGAAGGGAAACAAGGAAGGAGAAATTTATCTTATCAAGAATCTAGACAAAGCAGATTTTTATAAAAAATAAATACTGTATCAGAATTTTTAGTTTGCCCTATTTTATACACTTTGAAAATCTATGTAAATGTGTAGATGCACACACATCCACACACATTTAAGATTAAACCTGAAAATAATCAAGGTTTAATTTGAAAAATGACTAAAATTTTAATATTTTCACTGCTGAAAGGGACTCAAGACAATTTTAAACTCTATCCTCATTCTGACATTTGTGTGTTGAGAAATAGTAATATCTTCACTGTTGCAAATAGAACTGGCCAAGCCATCTGGAATGTGATCTCTGGAAGATTTAGTTATCTTTTAATAGGCCCCCTCATTTTTCCAGGGGGGCAGGTGGGAAGTGGTGGGGGCTGCTCAATTTCCCTGCTCCCCACTCTAAAAAGAGTTCAGGGTTTCCTCGGGTTATTGACCATGGTAGTCAAATTTGCTTATCTTTTTGTTCATGGTCTTGCCTTAACTCTAGGATTTGGCTATTGTTTGTTTTGCCCCACCCCATTTCACATTTTAACCCAAAAAATCCATACCTTATTTACCTGGCAGCTCCTGCTGATACTTCCCTTTGGTGTTATATTCCTGCTTCATCAATCCCTGCTTACTGTTGGGACTCTTCTAACTCTTAAAGGAATACCACACTTTCTTTAGTAGATACTGTAGTTTCATTCTTTTGATTTCTCTCAGCATTTTGGAGAAACCCTTATCTATATTAGAACTCAAATTTTCTACTGCATTTAAAATTATCTCCTTTCCCTGGGAAGTCAAACTTTCCAATTTTTAGGCATGTGAATGCAGTCCAGAAGATTTAGTCTGATACAAAAAACAAGCTAAAGACTATAGGTTGACCACGCTTAGAAACCAACTAGTGCAATTGTTTTTTTCAAAGACAAGAAGTCCTTCCATAAATTCAGTGTCAGTCCAAGAAGAAGCTGCTATTACAGGACTGAATAACTGTCCAGGATACAATTTAGGCTGTTATTTATGTACATTTAACAAAAGTGAACCAGTCATTCATTGATTCATTCAATCGTAGTTTTTGAGCACTTACTGTGTGCAGAACACTGTACTAAGTTCTTGGGAAGTACAAGTCAGCAACATATAGAGATGGTCTCTACCCAACAACGGGTTCACAGTCTAGAAAGGGGAGACAGAAAACAAAATAAAACATGTAGACAGGTGTCAAAACAGTCAGAATAAATAGAATTACAGCTATATGCACGTCATTAACAAAATAGAGTAGTAAATATGTACAAGTAAAATAGAGTAAGAAATCTGTACAAATATATACAAGTGCTGTGCGGAGGGGAAGGGGATAGGGCAGTGGGGGAGAAGGAGAAGAAAAAGGGGGCTCAGTCTGGGAAAGCCTCCTGGAGGAAGTGAGCTCTCAGTAGGGCTTTGAAGGGAGGAAGAGAGCTAGTTTGGCAGATGTGTGGATGGAGGGCATTCCAGGCCAAGGGTAGGACGAGGGCCAGGGGTTGAAGGTGGGATATGTGAAAATGAGGCACAGTGAGGAGGTTAGTGGCAGAAGAGCAGAGGGTACAGGCTGGGCTGTAGAGGGAGAGAAGGGAGGTGAGGTAGGAGGGGGCGAGGTGATGGAGAGCCTTAAAGCCAAGAGTGAGGAGTTTTTGCTTGATTTGTAGGTTGATAGGCAACCACTAGCGATTTTTGAGGAGGGGAGTGACATGCCCAGAGCATTTCTGTACAAAGATAATCTGTGCAGCAGAGTGAAGTATAGACTGAAGCAGGGAGAGGCAGGAGGATGGGAGATCAGAAAGGGGGCTGATGCAGTAATCTAGTCAGGATAGGATGAGAGAGTGAACCAGCAAGGTAGCTGTTTGGATGGAGAGGAAAGTGTGGATCTTGGCGATGTTGTGGAGGTGAGACTGGCAGATTTTGGTGACGGATTGTATGTGTGGAGTGAATAAGAGAGCAGAGTCAAGGATGACTCCAAGGTTGTGGGCTTGTGTGACGAGAAGGATGGTAGTGCCATCTACAGTGATGGGAAAGTCAGGGAGAGGACAGGGTTTGGGAGGGAAGATAAGGAGCTCAGTCTTCGACATATTGAGTTTTAGATGGCGGGCAGACTTCCAGATGGAGATGCCCTTTAGGCAGGAGGAGATATGAGCCTAGAGGGAGGGAGAGAATCAATTAATTAATGATAGTTATTGAGCATCTTCAGAGTGCAACGACTCTATACTGTAAGCTCGTTGTGATCAGGGAACATGTCTGATCATTAAACAATCTGATTTAAACATTAAACAAATTTAAACATTAAACAAATCTGCAAATTCTGTTATACTGTACTCTCTAAAGTGCTTAGGGGACTACTGTGTATGCACAGTAAGCACTCAATAAATATGATTGATGGATTGATTGACTGCAAAACATGGTACTAAACAATTGGGAAACTACAGCAGAAGCAAAATACACATCTCCTGACTCACAGAGTTTACAATCTATTGCAGGAGAGGTAATTAGTGAAAAAACCTGTATTCAAATAGGATATCGGGAGAGAGAGCAAGCAGCTATCAGAATTGTAAGTCAGGATAAAATTGCCAAATAAATACTTAGATATGCAAATAACTACACAAGTACATAAATTCTGATGAGAGCAATGAAATGTAGAAGAACAAAAGAGGTTTTTGGGATGATGAGATTAATGAGAAGGAAAATATTATTTTAAATGTGTTTATTGCTATGTACAATGTAGAAATATAAGAATATATAAGAAAATTAATATAATCAACTCATATTCAGTCACGGTCCACAATGAAAGCTTATGTAACAGAGAAATTAGCAGTCTGCCATACAAGGAAATTGTCATTTCACCCGCTCCCTTCTTCCTCTTTCCCCCCTACCCCCCACCACTGGGGATTTTAGTCTTGTGTATTCAGGGCTTTTGCAATTACACAGTAACCACTTCAAAATTGTAAATATAGGTGATTGCTGACTCAAAAGATTTACTAGAGCCTGTTGATTAATTTCTAATGCCCAGAGTTAATCTTTTATCCACATAAAAGAACCAAAACCATAAGATTCAATTACCTGAATGTTTATGTGTTCATTTGCATTAGAGCCAAAGAAAAGCCTATTAGTAACTGCACACACTTGGATTTCTATGTATTTATTATCAACACCATTGCCATTATTGTTGATTTCCTTATCCTGCAGAATAAAGCCAGTAACATTGCTTGGATACACCGGTAAAATTAGTACAAGGAACAAATACCATTTTTGTCACTTCAGCATACACAGTGCACATTCATTACAGTCTCTCCCTCAAGCTCATTGTGGGCAGGGAATGTGTTGGTTATATTGTGCTCTCCCAAGTGCTTAGTACAGCGCTCTGCACACAGTAAGTGCTCAGTAAATACGACTGAATGACTAACTGACTGTCCGACAATCCACCGACATACCCAGCAGCAGCTGGCTGCTCTGTCTTTAACAACTCTGAATCAGACAGTGAGCAGCAGCCCGGCCATAAGCATTTTTGAAGACATGGACATGGGGCACAATGCAGGCATAAAAACAGGCATTCCAGGTGAAATTGCAAATGAATAAATCACTTTCTCAGTCTATAAATCTATGCAGATCATCATTTTAAATAGCCCAGGGGGAGGAAACAAAACTCAGGAAAATCACTTCATATCCCCATATCTCACAATCACCCATATTGAAGAGAACATGTTTCCCTATTGGCAAATTTTGATAGATAGTGTTTGTGTGTGGAATGTATGAGATTAAGAACAGGTCAAGATCTTGTCGAAAACTGAAAGCATTTTGAATATTTTAAATAGGCCACAAATTGGAATGCCCCAGAAATCATTTATGAATCAGTTCTTATGTTCACTCTCGCAAATAAAGAAGCTTTTGGCATTATATGCCACAACCTAATAGTTGACTGCTTAATGGGATTTACATTCACTCAAACAAAATTAGGCTGATGAAAGACAATGCAACATGCAGTACTGTAAATGGGACTGACGGGAGAATTAAATGCTGGTGGAAACAGGGCCTCTAGTCCATCAAGAACTAATTAGACAGAGGGTTTAGACAGGTTTGGGAGTGAACAGAACCAAAGAAGAAAGCAAAAAAGTAAAAATGGGAGGGGTACAAGGATTGTTCTGTGTTGAAAAGGAAATATAAAAGGTTATTCAATCAGAAAGCCTGATGAAGTTCATCCCATGAGAAAAATCACATCTTTAGCTGAACCTTTTGATTGTTATAAACTGGAGTGTAACTTTGTTGACCTCTTTTATGTGTAAGTGGTAATTCTTGTTAGTCATTTGCTATTTCAATATTCTCACTTGCTGTCCGTTATATCCCATGGGGACACTTCAATGCTATCTGCCTTTTCCAGAGAATCTAATTATTTATGTGTATTTACATATGCATGTATAAATTTCTATCTATACATACAAATATATTTAATTCTAAAGTTCTAAATATCATCAGCTTTGGCAATATTCTTTAGACTCATTTCATCTTTTGGGCTAACTTCAATATATACATATATCGTGTATGAGTATTCATTCAATCGTATTTATTGAGAGCTTACTGTGTGCAGAGCACTGTGCTAAGTGCTTAGCACTGTACTAAGTATGTAATATACACATATAATTATACCATGTATTGTACATACAATATTCCAGAAGTTCCAAATTTATAATATATAAATTTAGAGCTTATGATGTACATATTATGACTACATATGTATATTGCAGATATACCTACACACTATTTGTATATATATGCACATATACATATGTATTGAAATTTGTCCAAAAGATAAACTTAACCAAAAAGAATATTGCCAAAGCTGATGAAATTCAAGAAAATGTGTTTGATAAATAGGTGGGGAAATGATGAAATGAAGACAAGGATTGTTTGGACAGTTATTTCACCGTGTGATCTTCCCTGTTTTTACTTTCTTTAAACCAACATGTAGACAAAGATTCCTGCTTGCTATATTCAAGAAGGGGAATTTGATTTTCAGAATCAAGTTTAATGCAATTTAAAGTGTGCTTTCTTTTCAAATCCAAATTAGCCTAAACATTGATACTGTAAATTATATTTTCTAATTAAAGATGAATTTCTTGTTTCATTGTCAGGGAAGGGAAAGGGTCAATGGGAGGGAAAAGATGAGGAAAGAAGATAAAGGGAGATAAGGGAAAGTCCTGGAAAGGGCCTACCCTTTTATTTTAGCAATGACCTCTGAGGTCACCATTATCAACAATTATAATTGTGGTATTTGTTAAGCACTTATTATATGCCAAACTCTGCACTAAGCACTGCAGTAGATACTATGCAATGATTCATTCATTCAATTGTATTTGTTGAGCACTTAACTAAGTGCTTGGGAAGTACAAATTGGCCACATATATAGACAGTCCCTATGCAACAATGGGCTCACAGTCTAGAAGGGAGGGAAGTTACAGTCCCTGTCCACATGGAGTTCAAAATCTAAGAAGCAGGGAAAACAGGCATTTCATCCCAATTCACAGATGAGGTAACCGAGACAAAGAGAAGTGACTCTCATGCTGGAAGGAAGTGGCAGAGCCAGAGTGAGAACCCTGGTCCTCTGACTTCCAAGTCTGTGCTCTTTCCACTAGGCCATGCTTTACTGTCCCAGATGAAATGGCTTCTCCTGGGACTATTGTTGCTGGGACTACAGGGGAGAAGTAGTAGTGTCAGGAGAGATAGTGTAACCAACATTAGAGCAAGCCAGGTTGGTCTAGGTCATCACCCGAGAGGAAGCAGCACAAATATAAGCAATGGCTACCTTCCCTCTGATCCTGGGTACTGGCTCTTATTTCGTCCATGAATGAGTGGCAGACTTTGCCTGTATAAGAACACACTATTTTGTCCATGATGAAGACTTCTATACTATCATACCTACCATGGTGATGGTTGTAGCAGCAGCAGCAGCAGCAGCCTTCATTTACTCCCCCTAAGAGTTTGAACCCCATGTGGGAGAGTGACTCATCTAGGCTGAAAAATGGTTCCAGTTTGTACAAAGGAGAGAGGAGGTGTGGCCTGATAGAACAAGCTTTGCCCCGGGAGTCAGAGGATCTGTGTTCTAATACTGGCTCTGCCACTTGTCTGTTGTGTGATTTGGGAAAATCTCTGAACTTGTCCAGGCCTCAATTTACTAATCTATAAGATGGGATTTCAAAACTGTTTTCCCTCATACCTAGATGGTGAGCCCATGTTAGACAGGGACTGTGTCCCAGTTAGCATCGTTCTTGCCAGGTGGTAAGCACTTAACAAATTCCATTGTTGTTCATGTTAAAAAGTTCTACAGTACTTTTTAATGAACAGCTTAGTAAGGTTGAAATGACACTGCCCTACCAGAAAAAGGTTCCAAGTAGGTGTGAATGAATGCTGTTTCTCTGGATGACATTCCGAACTCCCTGGGCCAGACTTCAGTGAGTTTTTGGCACAGTCTTCCAAGACATGGACATCTGTCTTTCCTGCATGGGAAAGGAAAAACTCTCGGTAAGGCTACTGTGAAAGGAGGTAGGAAGGGGGAGGCGCCAAGCCTTTATTTGCTGCAAGGAGAACCACAATACCTGGCTCTTTGTAGCCTTATGTCCAGGAGATCCTCTCCCCTTACATCCTTAGATTTTGAGGCTGAGGGGTCTCCAAAGGTCCCCTTATGATTCCAATATGGACAATTCATTTATCCAAACCCCTCTTGAACACACTGATAATTTTAACTCCACTTTGTCTTTTGGGAGCAAATCACATATACTTCTTGACTGCTGGGTGAATTCTGTATTTACCACTGTTTTAGACTTTCAGTCTGCTATTTTATATAGTTTTACATGAGGAGCCCAAATCCTTTATTTTGATATTTTTATTCTAAATGTAATACTCTAGTGACTTTCCTTGTTTTCATTTAGAGCATCTTTGGGTTTAAATTCACCTGACACATTCAAACACATTGCCTTTGTGTTCTTAGAATAAAAAATTGGATTTGTGTTCAACCTTTTCCAACAATGGAATAGAACTGCTTTTGTATTCCACTACTGCTTTTGTATTTCTTTTCTGTTACTTTGTGCTAACTGAACAATTTAAGCAGAACCGAGGTAAGTGAGGAAACAGCTTCATGTAACTGGGGTTTGAAAAGGCTGAGCGATGGGTCTGAGAAAGTGCATATTGCCAGTCCCTATTATCCTGATGGTACTTTCCTAAGGAGCAGAAATGAAGAATTATGGAAACCTGAGGTTGTGATTGCTGAATTCCCACTGATCTCAAATCTTTCCAAGAGAGCACACTTCCCACGGCACTGGATGTAAATCCTGGCTTCCGTGAGATTTGATTCCATTTGACGGAGAAAGATGTGAAACAATACAATCTTACTAAGGAAATCCTGAGACTTCCCTTTAGACACTGGCTCTCTCTTGAACTCTTGTTTTGCGGATGGGGGCCCAAGCCAAAATTTAGGCTCTCCCTAGAGAAACTTCCCTACTCTCATCTCTCTTAGCTCTAGCCCCTGGTTCATGGCCTCCACTCTTGAAGTCCTTCCATTTCCAATCCACCAGTCCACAGCTAGAGAAGCAGCGTGGCCTAGTGGATAGATCATGGGCCTGGGTGTCTGAAGGATTTGGGTTCTATTCCCAGCTCTGCCACTTGTCTGCTGTGTGACCTTGTGCAAGTCACTTCAGTTCTCCATGCCTCAGTTACCTCAACTGCAAAATGGGGATTTAGACTGTGAGCTTCATGTAAGACATGGACTGTGTCCAAACTGATTACCTTGTAACTACCCCCAGTATATGAAAATTGCTTGACACATAGTAAGTGCAAACAAATACCATAATATTTATTATTATTAGCTTGTATCCACCCCAGTGTTTAGTATAGTGCCTGGCACATAGTAAGCACTTAACAAACACCACATATAAAAAAGAAAAGCCCTACTGGCAACTTAAGGGCAGAGAATATATCTACCAAATATGTTGGTTAATTGATTGGTTTATTGGTTTCACTCCTCTGGGAGACTTTCCCCAGTTAATTTTCTTGTTCCTGGGATATCTTCTCCCAGCTACCACCTCAACAGTTACAGTTTTGCACACACAACCATCACTCTGCTGAACTGGCTCCCAGAACAGCATTTTTCTTCCAATATCTAAATTGTGGGGATAGTGAATTGCTTACACCTGATCTGCAGCAGAAGCAAAATACTGCATTTGGGAGAAATCAAAAATAGTCAAATTCTGCAAATAATCTATCAGCAGATAAGAGCAGTCACAATGCCCTAGTTGGTTATTTATGTTATGTTTTTAAGTGCCTGACGTGTGCCAAGCTCTGATGTGAAGCACTGGGAAAACTATAAAATAATCAGATTGAATAAACCACTTCTTTGCCCCTTGAAGTTTGTTTCTGGGGAAGATGTGACACGTTACCTAGTCAACATGAATCAGACGCACCGCTGTCACACTGATATATTTTGGATTCTCTTGATGGGGAGTGCTACCTTGTGGAATTACTTTTGTCTTTCTGATGTTTTTATTTTAAAGCTCCAATTTTCAGGTTTAATGTGCTTGCCTGGGGGAAGATTGCTTTCCTCCAATTCGTGGGGGCAAGAAGTGTCCTCCTGTTCTCCACTCGCGTACAAGAACATTTTGTGAAGTTTATGGGCTATTTTAGCCATGACCACTGAGACCACCATCACCAATGATTAAAATAATTGTGGTATTTGTTCATCAATCAATCATATTTATTGAGCACTTACTGCATGCAGAGCACTGTACTAAGCACTTGGAAGAGTACAACCTAACAGAGTTAGTAGACATGTTCCCTGCTCACAATAAGGTTGCAGTCTAGAGGGGGAGACAGATATTAATACACGTAACTAAATTATGGATATGTAATTAAGTGCTTTGGGACTGAGGGAGGGGTAGAGAAAGGGCAGAAAACCAAGTCCAAGGGCAGTGTAAGAAGGGGAAATGAGGAAATGTTAACCACTTACTATGTGCCAAGCACATAGTACTATGCACTGGGGTAGATCAATCATTCAGTCAATGGAATTCATTAAGTGTTTACTATTTTCAGAGCACTGTACTAAGCACTTGGGAGAGTATGATGCAAAGAGTTGGTAGATATGCCCCCTGCCCTCAATGAGCTTACAGTCTAGAAGGAGATACAGGATAATCAGCTCAGACACAGTCTCTCTCTCTTGTGGAGCTCATAGTCTAAGGAGAAGGATGAAAAGTTTTTAAGTTCCCACTGTACACCTGAGGAAGCTGATGTAAAGATTCTTTCTTTCAATCGTATTTATTGAGTGCTTACTGTGTGCAGAGCACTGTACTAAGCACTTGGAAAGTACAATTTGGCAACAGATAGAGACAATACCTACCCAACAATGGGCTCCCTTTAGGGGCAGTGAACAGTTCTGCAGGGAGAAGTTGAGGTGTCATGTGAAGAGATGGCAATCAGAGTGTGGTAATAATAACAGCATCTGTGGTATTTGTTAAGGGCTTACTGTGTGCCAGGCACTGTACTAAGTGCTGGGGTGGACACAGGTAAATCATGTTGGACACAGTCTTTGTCCCTCTTGGGGCTCCCAGTCTCAATCCCCATTTTCCAGATGGGGCAAATGAGGCCCAACTTGTACTTCCCAAGTGCTTAGTACAGTGCTCTGCACACAATAAGTGCTCAATAAATACAATTGAAGGAATGAATGAATGAAAGTGAGAAGACTTGCCCAAGGTCAAACTGCAAACAGGTGGCAGAGCCAGGGCTAGAACCCATGACCCTTTGACTCCTAGGCCCATGCTTTATCCACTATGCCAACTCAGTCAATAAGTATGATTAATTTATTAAGCATTTACTATGTGTAGAACACTGAATTAAGCACTTGGAAGAGTACAGTGATCTCTCACGTTCAGCGACTTGTTAATGTTAACAAGCTAAGTGACTTGTCCAAGGTCAAACAAAGAGCAGGTAGTGGACCCTGGGTTGTGTATATCACGGTTTGGCTTTAGCATGGGATAAGTAGCAAACAGCTGCCTCCCCAAGGGTGGTCTGTATCATGGGTTGACTATGCCCTGGACTATCTATGCCAGTATAGACAGAATTTGTGGGAATGGATTATAAATAAGTACATAAGTGCTGGAGATGACTGGTGAGCTTGTGTGACCTGGAGTGTGGAAACCTATCAGGGAAGACTTGTTGGAGCAGGGAAAATTTTAGGAATCCTTTGACAATGAGGAGAGCAGTGGACTGCTGATTCATCCATTCATTCAGTCAGTCATATTTATTGAGCACTTACTGTGTGCAGAACTGATGAGATTCCAGGCTTGGTGAACAGCATGAGAAAGGAGAAACAGGTGGGAAAGGTGAGACCGAAGCACAGAGGATTCAGACAGGGGGCCAAGAAGGGTAGCTTAAAATCAGTAGCAATTTTGTAGCTGGAAACCCAGAAAGGGAGCATTGAGCAGTAAAGCACACTTTTCAGAAGTTGGTGTATCTTGGGAAAGGGGTTCTTGAACGTTGCCTTCTTCGCATAACATCCACCTGTGCTTCGGACCCCATTCCCTCTCATCTTATGAAAACTCTCACTCCTTTTGTCCTCCCCTCCTTGACTTCCATCTTCACCCTCTCACTCTCCACTGGTTCCTTCCCCTCTGCTTTCAAACATGCCCTCATCTCCCCCATCCTTTGAAAACCCTCTCTTGACCATCCTATAAAAACCCTCTTTTGACCATCTTATAAAAACCCTTTCTTGACCCCTTCTAATTATCACCCTATCTCCCTCCCACCCTTCCTTTCCAAACTCCTAGAACGAGTCATCTACACTCACTGCCATGAATTCCTCAACTCCAACTTACTCCTAGAACCCCCTCCAGTCTGGCTTCCGTTCCCTACACTACACTGAAATTGCCTCTCATAGGTCAACAGTGAACTCCTTCTTGCCAGTTCCAATGGCTCCTACTCTATCCTAATCCTTCTTGACCTCTCAGCTGCCTTCGACACTGTGGACCACCCCCTTCTCCTCAACACACTATCCAACCTTGGCTTCACAGACTCTGTCCTCTCCTGGTTCTCCTCTTATCCCTCTGGCCATTCTTTCTCAGTCTCCTTTGTCTCCTCCCCCTCCCATCCCCTTACTGTAGGGGTTCCTCAAGGGTCAGTTCCCTTCTGTTCTCCATCTATACTCACTCCCTTGGTGAACTCATTCACTCTCATGGCTTCAACTATCATCTCTATGCTGATGACACCTAAATCTACATCTCCTCCCCTGTTCTCTCTCCCAACCTCCAGGCTCGTATCTCCCCCTGCCTTCAGGACATCTCTACCTGGAAGTCTGCCCACCATCTAAAACTCAATATGTCCAAGACGAAGCTCCTTATCTTCCCTCCCAAACTCTGTCCTGCCCCTGACTTTCCCGTCACTGTGGCTGACATTACCATCCTTCCCATCTCACAAGCCCGTAACCTTGGTGTCATCATTGACCTCGCTCTCTCATTCACCCCACACATCCAATCTGTTGCCAGAACCAGCTGGTCTCACCTCCACAACATCACCAAGATCTGCCCTTTCCTCTCCAGCCAAACCGCTACCTTGCTGGTTCAATCTGTCATCCTATCCCATCTGGATTATTGCATCAGCCTCCTTTCTCATCTCCCATCATCCTGTCTCTCCCTGCTTCAGTCTATACTTCACTCTCCTGTCCTGATTATCTTTGTACAGAAGCACTCTGGCCATGTCACTCCCATCCTCAAAAATCTCCAGTGTTGCCTAACAACCTTCAAATCAAGCAAAAACTCCTCACTCTTGGCTTCAAAGCTCTCCATCACCTCGCCCCCTCCTCCCTCACCTCCCTTCTCTCCTTCTACAGCCCAGCTCACTCACTGCGCTCCTCTGCCACTAACCTCCTCACTTTGCCTCGTTCTTGCCTGTCCTTGCCCACGTCATACCTCTGGCCTGGAATGGTCTCCCTCCACACATCCATTAAAGTAGCACCCTTCCTCCCTTCAAAGCCCTACTGAGAGCTCACCTCCTTCAGGAAGCCTTCCCAGACTGAACCCCTTGCTTTTTCCTCTCCTCCTCCTTCTCCTCCCCTCCCCATATTCCCCCTCCCTCCCTCTGTCCTGTCCAATTCCCCTCCCCACAGCACTTGTATATATTTGTACATATTTATTACTCTATTAATGTTGTGTATATAACTATAATTGTATTTGTTCTGATGGTATTGACACCTGTCTACCTGTTTTGTTTTGTTGTCTTTCTCCCCCTTCTAGACTGTGTGCCCATTGTTGGGTAGGGACCATCTCTATATGTTGCCAAATTGTACTTCCCAAGCACTTAGTAAAGTGCTCTGCACACAGTAAGTGCTCAATAAATACAATTGAATGAATGAATGAATAACAGCTGAGTGAGTTCTAGCCTCAATTTGCCCTAGTTGAGGACATTTTCATTTTATGGCATTGTCATATCCTGGGTCTGATACTCCTCTCAAATTCTGTGCTGATGCAGTTTGTTTCAGGATAGACTACATTTTTCAGCAGGGACTGTTTAAGATTGGTTCCTGATGGAAAATATCCCACATCTCAAAGGTATAAATATGTAGGGAAAATATAAAGTTCAAAGTTCTCAAAGTTCAGTAATTACCCATTGAAAAGGCAGTCAGAGAGCCCTTAGTTCAATCTTAAAAAATGGAAAAGGATTCATAGATAAAAATTCAATCTAGTCTATTGATTTTAAAATTAATGATGGCCTTGGTGGGGTGAAGGGTCTATTTATGAATCAGTTCATTCTTCATTAACCTTCCTGGCCTTGAATTGGGGTTTTGAAGTTATCAGGCAGTGAGACGAACAGTGGCTACTGATACCCAGACCTCTGACCTCCAGTCTTGACTAGTAAAGGGGGGAATTGATTTTCAAGTCTTGATTTAAAATACACCGGTTGTTGACGGGTCACATTTATAAAGGTGATTTAATAATAAGAATAATAATGATGATGGTATTTGTTAAATGCTTACTATGTGCCAAGCACTGTTCTAAGCACTGGGGGGAAATACAAGATAATCAGTTTGTCCCACATGGGGCTCACAGTCTTAGGCCCCATTTTACAGATGAGGTAACTGAGACACAGAGAAGTTGACTTGCCCAAAGTCACACAGCTGACAAGTGGCGGAGCTGGGATTAGAACCCTGACCTCTGACTCCCAAGCCTGGGCTCTTTCCACTGAGCCACGTTTCTTGGCCATGTGTCTGTTTGAGCAACACGGATGGGTGAATGCTATGGCTTCCTGTCTTTTCCTCTGAGGAATCCTTAAAAAAGGTCTTCTTTTAGGTCCAAAATGCTTTAGCTTCCATCTCTTGAGCCATTTTCAGAGCCTCTGTCAAGGAAGGTTCTCCCCAGCCCCATACCCAAAACTAGCTTGACATTGGAACACCTGCCCAGAAAGAGAAGCCAACAATCAATCAATCATATTTACTGAGCACTTACTGTGTGCAGAGCACTGTACTAAGTGTTTGTGAGAATACAATATTGAGTAGCAGAGTTAAAATAGCAGGGATGCAGCATGGTCTAGGAGATAGAAGATGGATCTGGGAGTCAAAGGGACCTGAGTTCTAATCCCTGCACTGCCACTTGTCTGCTGTGTGACCTTGGGAAAGTCACTTAACTTCTCTATGCCTCAGTTACCTAATCTGTGAAATGGATATTAAGATTGTGAGCCCCATGTAGGGTCAGGGACTCTGTCCAACCTGATTAGCTTCTATCTACCCTAGTGCTTAGAACAGATCTTGACACGTAGTAAGAGCTTAGCCAATACCATTATTTTATTATTATTATTTGGGTAGACATGTTCTCTACCCACGACATTTACACTGCTCATAATGCCCCAGCTACCCCAAAAAGGGCCAGTTTGAGCCCAAACTGTTAAAAACAATCCTCATCTAACAAGACATGTTCAACAGCGCTCCTTGGAGAAAGATTCCCAGGGTGCCTTCATGCATTACTGTCAATACGAAGAACAGAACTTCCCATAGAGAAGAGTCTCTCTGAAGAACAAGTGCAAATAGGAGTAAAATATCTTGGGGGTGGATGGACTCCCATTGGGCAATGGGATGTGAAGAAGTTTCAGCCACCCAAGGGACATACTGATGCTTTTATGAATGAGAATTTGATTAAACAAGCATGAATGGCTACCACTGATCCCACCTATTCAACATCATTAGAGTTACTGGGTCGAGAATCCTACTTAGGCCTCCAAAGGGTTGCAGAAAGTCAGTTATGGGGCCTGGTCCTCTTTGCCCCGGTGCTCATATTCCAGTTGAACAGGCTCATTCTTGTTCCTGTCAGAGAATGGCTGACCAGCAGAACTCTGTGCTTCTAGACGCTCCCTACTAATTTGGCTTTGGGAAGCTGGGGTTGTAGGGGTGTGGTGGTCAGAAACCCTCACAGGAAACTGGGGAATCCAACATCTGTCCACAGTTTGCATATCCTCAGTAGTGATAATAATAATAATAATAATAATAATAATAATGGTATTTGTTAAGCGCTTACTATGGGGATTGCGGTGGAAAGTGCTGCACTCAGGCACAGAGACCACTATGTTGGTCATGATGATGATGATGATGGCATTTGTTAAGTGCTTACTATGTGCCGAGCACTGTTCTAAGCACTGGGGAGATACAAGGTAATCAGCTTGTCCCATGTGGGGCTCACAGTCTTAATCCCCATTTTACAAATGAGGGAACTGAGGTCCAGAGAAGTAAAGTGACTTGCCCAAAGTCACACAGCTGACAAGTGGCAGAGCCGGAATTCAAACCCATGATCTCTGACTCCCCAGCCCGGGCTCTTTCCACTGAGCCACATTGCTTCTCTATCAGTGGTGATTGATCTGAGTCTGCTCTGCAATTGTACTGTACTGTACTGTATTGGACTGTACTCACCCAAGTGCTTGGAGAAGCAGCATGGCCTAGTGGAAAAAGCACGGAACTGGAAGTCAGAAGGTCCTGGGTTCTAATCCTGACTCTGCCACTTGCTTGATGTGTGACCTTGGGCAAGTCAATTGAGTTCTCTGTGCCTCAGTGTCGTCAACTGTAAAATGGGGATTCAATACCTGTTCTCCCTCCTACTTAGACTGTGAGCCCCATGCTGGATAGGGACTGTGTCTAACTTAATTTATTTGTACCTACCCCAGTGCTTGAAGAGTGTTTGACACATAGTGATTGCTTAACAAATACTATTAAATGAACATGTAGTACAATGATCTGTACATAGTAAGTGCTAAATAAATACCTTTGATTTGATTGATTGGAATATTGGCGGCCCAGTCCAGGATAATATAAGAACCACCCTACAAAAAGTGAGGGTCAAGGGGTAGGCTAGGTTTCTTCTGAATCAATCAATCGGTCACATTTATTGAGCGCTTACTGTGTGCAGAGCACTGTAATAAGGACTCGGGAGAGTACAATAAAACAGAGTTGGTTCATTCATTCAATCATATTTATTGAGCACTTACTGTGTGCAGAGCACTGTACTAAGAGCTTGGGAGGTACAAGTCGGCAACATATAGAGACGGTCCCTACCCAATAACGGGCTCACAGTCTAGAAGATGTTCCCTACCCACAGTGAAATTTTATTCTAAGGACCCCATTTTTTTATTGAACAGACTTGTTCAGGATATATGGCTGGGGGAAATCGCTAGCCTAGACATTATAGAGGTAAATGTGGTGAGCCCACAACAAGCTGCCTTATTTAATGACTGTGATCCCACAAGCAACAACAAAGGAAAATCTGGTGAAGCCACTGATGGGCTTTATTCATTCATTCATTCAATCATATTTATTGAGCACTTACTGTGTGCAGAGCACTGTACTAAGTGCTTGGGAAGTACAAGTTGGCGACATATAGATGGTCCCTACCCAACAGTGGGCTCACAGTCTAGAAGGGGGAGACAGACAACAAAACATGTAGACGGGTGTCAAAATCATCAGAACAAATAGAATTATAGCTATATGCACATCATTAACAAAATAAATAGAATAGTAAATATGTACAAGTAAAATAGAGTAATAAATCTGTACAAATATATACAAGTGCTGTGGGGAAGACTGTGAGCCCCATGTGAGACTGGGACTGTGTCCAACCCGATTTGTTTGCAACCACCCCAGCATTTAATACAGTGCCTGGCATATGTTAAGCAGTTAACAAACACCATAATTATAATAAGTAAGCGCTTAATAAATACTGTCATTATTATTATCACTATTATTTGAGAAGAAGCGTGGCCTAGAGCGAGGGCCTGGAAATCAGAGCACCTGGGTTCTATTCATTCATTCATTCAATCGTATTTATTGAGTGCTTACTGTGTGCAGAGCTCTGTACTAAGCACTTGGGAAGTACAAGTTGGCAACATATAGAGACGGTCCCTACCCAACAGTGGGCTCACAGTCTAAACGGGGGACACAGAGAACAAAACAAAGCATATTAACAAAATAAAATAAATAGAATAAATATGTACAAATAAAATAGAGTAATAAATACATACAAACATATATACATATATACAGGTGCTGTGGGGAGGGGAAGGAGGTAAGGCGGGGGGGATGGAGGGGGGGAGGGGGAGAGGAAGGAGGGGGCTCAGTCTGGGAAGGCCTCCTGGAGGAGGTGAGCTCTCAGAAGGGCCTTGTAGGGAGGAAGAGAGCTAGCTTGGTGGATGTGCGGAGGGAGGGCATTCCAGGCCAGGGGGATGATGTGAGCCGGGGGCTTTACCTTGCAGGGACAGAGCATGGAGGGAGATGGGGCTTTCTCTCCCTGTTCTACCCAATAATGGGCCTGGACCAATCAATGACTGCTATGTAGAGCCACAGTTGTGACACCTAAGGCAAATAATAGGTGGTTGTTAGGAATCACAAGTGGGGCACCTGGAGGTAGTGTGGAGGCATGCAGAGGGACAGAAGCAAGAAGGAAGCAAGGTGAAAGCAGCAGAAGTTGCAGTCTTTGGAAGTAGAAAGAGGAAGCCTTGGCAGGATGTGCTCCTTTGACCACAAACTCGTATTGGACCCATAGTGGAGGAAAGTGAATGTGTGTGTGTATGTGTCCCTCCTTGCGTGCTGATAAAACTACGTAAGAGCTTTCCACGGTAACGTTGGTAATCAGAGGTGTGGTTTGAACTCTATTATGTGTCACTGAGGCTACCGTGGTCCAGGAAGGTCCGGGTTGGTACGAACCAGTGGCTTGTGACTGTAAAAACCCTCCCCTCTCCCAACCAATGTTTCCTGCCAGAGAGGGGATTTGAGAAAGATCTTGAATAAGGAAAGTGAGATGCAGTTTGGAGGGTAATCAAACCTTCAGTGGTATTTAATGAACATGTACTATGTGTAGAGCACTGTACTAAGCACTTCAGAGAGTAGGTAGGCACAATCTCTGCCCTCCAGGAGCTTAGAGTATGGCTAATCAGGCACTTGCATCAAGTTTAGAAAAAAATTTGATCTGGATTATTTTTTAGAGGTATTTTGCAGCCCAGGATTACCCTGGAGTGGAAGTCTCAAATGCACAATTTGAGAAGGAAAATTCTGTTTAATCATTGCTTACTCTTCTTAGACTTTGCCTTGACAGCCAGGCTGAAGTCAGGAAATGTACAAGTGAAAAATGCATGCCAACTGTGTAGCATTTCATTCTGGGAAAAAGCCTACTTGGAAATCCCTGCCTCAGGAAGAAACCTGTTAATATACAGGCACAATGGGAAATGTCCAAAAGCCTCCAAGCTCCCTGAGGTCCACTTATCTCCCCCACTCAATTCCTGAAACCCATCCAGACTACAAATCTGGAATCTCACCAGATATTTTTTTGATTGCAGATTTTTTGTGTCTGCATTAGTGTGAGAACTAATTGAATTTTAAAAGGGGCTGTTATTCTCTTGAGGAATAGCAAAGCACCAGAACCTTTTCACATAGTGTAATTATTGCAGTATTTTGAGAGGCTCTGGTAAAAGTGGCTTTTCCTTCTGTCACTACTAAATGAAAACAGGAGTGTCTTGCTTTTAAGCAGCTCACTGGTATACTTACTGAAGGATAGTTTTGGGGGAATTGACCTCATGGCAGTATCACACTGATGTCGACTACTGCATCAGCTCCTCGCATTCAACCTTCAAACCTCCAACATTCTGCCATCCCCAGTATCATTTTTGGAAACACAACTCTGTATTATTATTATTATCATTATTATTATTATTAGCTGACTATATGTCAAGTAGTGTACTAAGCACTGGGATATGTACAAGACAATTTAATCCCACAATCCTTGTCTCACACAGAGCTCACAGTCTACATTGGAAGGCAAGGGATTTAATACGCATTTTACACATGAGGGAACCGAGGCACAAAGAATTATAATCTCTATATTTAAGTGCTTACTAAGTGTCACTCACTGTACCTAGTGCTGAGGTGGGTTCAAGTAGATCAGGGCCTACATGGGGCTCACAGCCTAAGTAGGAGAGAGAACAGACATGGCATCCCTACTTTGGAGATGTGGGAACTGAGGCACAGAGAAGTTAAGTGATTTGCCCAAGGTCACACAGTAGATGAGTGGTGGAACTGGAATTAATTTCTGAACTGTGAGCTCGTTGTTGGGCAGGGGCTGTCTCCTTGGTTGCTGAATTGTACTTTCCAAGCGCTTAGTACAGTGCTCTGCACATAGTAAGCGCTCAATAAATACGATTGATGAACTCAGGTCCTATAACTCCTATGCTAATACTCTGTCCCCTAGGCAATGCTGCTTCTCCAATCCTCCAAAACCTTCAGTGGTTGCCCATTTCTTTACAAATCACGTAGGAATTCCTGACCATTGGCTCTGTCACTCAGTCAACTCTCCTTCTTATCAATAAATCTGTCTCCTTCCTACTGGGACTATGAGCCCCATGTGGAACAATGGACTGTCTGACCTGACTAACTTTTATCAGGAAGCACTTAACAAGTATCAGAAATAATCAATCACTGATTTATTGATCGCTTACCATGGGCAGAACACTGAACAAAGAGCTTAGGAAAAGAAAATACAATGAACTTGATATGCATGAACCCCACCCTCAAGAAGCTCACAGCCTACTTTAAGTCCCCTTACTTATCATCACTCCTCTCCCACTACAGTGCAGCCCAAATACTTCACTTCTCTCAAAGCAACCTACTCATTTACCTCTTGCTTGGTTTTTCTCCCCTTCCTGGAACTCCCTTTCCCTTCACCTCTGGTAGACCATCAATAAATCAGTCAATGCTATTTACTGAGCACTCACTCTATGCAGAGCACTATACTAAGCCATAGGGAGAGTGATACAACAGAGTTGATTGACATGTTCCCTGCCCACAATAAGTTTATAGTCCAGGGGAACAGATGTTAATGTAAATGAATAATTTATAATATATAATTTATAGATATGTACATAATAATAATAATATTTGTTAACAACTTACTATGTGCAAAGCACTGTTTTCAGCGCTGGGAAGGTTACAAGGTGATCAGGTTGTCCCACTGGGGGCTCACAGTTTTAATCCCCATTATACAGATGAGGTAACAGAAGCACAGAGAAGTGAAGTGACTTGCCCAAAGTCACACAGCTGACAGTTGGCAGAGCCGGGATTTGAACCCATGATCTCTGACTCCCAAGCCTGGGCTCTTTCCACTGAGCCATGCTGCTTCTCAAAGCAGCTTCTCTGCTTCACAGTACATAAGTGCTGTGGAGCAAATACCAAGTGACCTAAGTTCACAGATCCAAGTCTATAGACACAAAAGGGAGAGGGAGCCAGGGAAAAGAGGCCTTAAGCCTGGAAGGCCTTTTGGAGGTGACTTGATCTTGATCTTAAGGCTTTGAAGGTAGGGAAAATAGTGGTCTGGCATATATGGAGAGTAAGGGAGTTTCAGGCCAGAGGGAAGAGACTTGGGAAAGGGGCTTATTCAGTCATATTTATTGAGCACATACGGTGTGCCGAGCACAGTATTAAGCACTTAGCACTGTACTAAGTGCTTATTGGCATTGAGATAGATGAGGTCGGGGTACAATAAGCAAACTGGCTCTAGTATGCTTTCCCCCCTTCAAGGTCCTTCTAAAGTAATGTCTCCCCCCAGAGGGTTTTCCCTAATCAATTAATCTTCTTCCTTTCCTAATTCCCCCTCAACTACCACTTCAACACTTCCATTCATTCGTTCATTCATACATTCAATCGTATTTATTGAACACTGTGTGCAGAGCACCGTACTAAGTGGTTGGGAAGTGCAAGTTGGCAACATATAGAGATGGTCCCTACCCAACAACGGGCTCACAGTCTAGAAGGGGGAGACAGACAACAAAACAAAACATGTGGACAGATGTCAAGTCATCAGAATAAATAGAAGGAAAGCTAGATGCACGTCATTAACAAAATAAATAGAATAGTAAATATGTACAAGTAAAATAAATAGAGTAATAAATCTGTACATACATATATACAGGTGCTGTGGGGAGGGGAAGAAGGTAGGGTTGGGGGGGAGGAGAGGAAAAAGGGGGCTCAGTCTGGGAAGGCCTCCTGGAGGAGGTGAGCTCTCAGTAGGGCTTTGAAGGGAGGAAGAGAGCTAGCTTGGCGGATGTGGGGAGGGAGGGTATTCCAGGCCAGGGGGAGGATGTGGGCCCGGTCACCTGTGCACTTGGATACTCATACACTGCACTTATGTACATATCTTCACACTCTTTTGTTGCCCCTTACCTGTGTTTTCTTATAATGCCTTTCTCCTCATCCCCTCCATTAAGATTATACACTCCTTGAGAGAAGGGGTCATGTCTACTATCTTTTATAGTAGGCTTAATATTCCCAAGGCTTAATATTCATTCATTCATCCAATTGTATTAATTGAGCCCTTACTGTGTGCAAAGCATTGTACTAAGCACGTGGGAGAATAGGCTATAACAAACAGGCACATTCCCTGCCCACAACTAGCTTAAAGTCTAGAGCTAAAGTCTAGTCTAGACAGACATTAATATATAGTAAAATCCTCTGCAAAGACTAAGTGCTTGATAAATATTACTGAGTGATTGACCTGAATAGCCATCACCTGAAGAAAAGATCCTTAAAACATGAAGAACACATATTGGAGCAAATCATTTTATTCTGATACAACAGTGGCACAAAATTGGACTCTTTTGTTCCATCCAACCTGCTTTTTTGAACAGAAACTTTTGAAAACATCTGCAAAAAGAAAAGGCTCTTAGAATTCTGGCTTTTTATTATTTTAGGAAAAAACACTCCCTTCTGACATGTTTTCTTCATGTATTTTGGCTAGCAACTGGTAAGTGCTCAAATCTGTCAATGTTTGGGTAGGTTGTGCTGTGGTGTCAGAAGAACCAACTTGGGCTCATGCCCTTGGGGTTGGAACAAATGAGTGCTACTGTGAGTTTTGCTTGGGGTGGAGATGGCAACCCTCACATTCTAGGAGAATAGGGTGTATGAGAAAATTATACTTATTTAGGTTCCAGTTTAGCTATAGCTTCATCTTATTTCTCTAAGTTTTCTCTACATTCTTAACATACAGTTTTATGGTTTTATGGTATTTAATAATAATGGTATTTGTTAAGTGCTTACTGTGTGCCAGACACTGTACTAAGCTCTGGGGTGGATACAAGCAGATCATGCTGGACACAGTCCCTGTCCAATGTGGGGCTCACATTCTCAATCCCCATTTTACAGATAAGGTAACTGAGGCCCAGAGAAGTGAAGTAACTTGCCCAAGGTCACACAACATGCCAGACCCTGTACTAAGCACTGGGGCAGTTACAGCATAATTGGGTTGGACACAGTTCTTATCTCACATGGGGATCACAGTTTTCACCCCCATTTTACAGATGAGGAAAATGAGGCACAGAGAAGTTAGGTTGAGAGACCAAAGGGTCCTTATGATCATACTGAGTGTGAGGAATCAGTCTGCTGAAATTTCAAGTCCAAACATACTCTTTGCCCAATGGTCTTAGCCTGTACCCGCTCCCCTGCAACTTATTTCTAATTTTTCTCATTCCTTCTTCTTGGCTGTTCACGCACGTGATAAATAACTCTCCCTTATCAAGGTCAGACAGAAAGGCCTCTTTTACATATCTCATAAATTTTAGCCAGGTGCCACTGATATGAGATTAATGTAATGGCACCATAGCAAGCACTCAGGCTTGTCTTAATTATGCTAAGGTTGCCGGTCTGCTGTTTCTCTTCATCTGTCTCCCGCTTTAGGGAACACTAAACACTGTGTCATTAGATTGTCTGTTCCACAACATTGGCCCTTTGCATTTACGAAGTCATCAGATGGCTTATGACACAGCTTTTCTAAGGAATTAAATTAAACAAATAATGAAAACAAAAATTAAGCTGCTTATGTGGGGCAGAAAAACCCCCAAACTTTGATTATGTTTCAAGGGGACTGAAAGGGACTATTGGCAGGATGCTGGAAATGGTGTTCCATGCAATCCCAGATTAATTCACAGTTAGCCTTCAGGTGGACTCATTTGCATTATTTCCCTTTGCCCTGTAATGCAGTGGAAACCCAGTTGCTAGGAAGGGAACAGAACATAGAACACCAGATTTAGTATGGTTCTGCCTCCGTATAAACCCCAGTATAATAATAATGATGATATTTGTTAAGTGCTTACTGTTTGTGAAGCACTGTTCTAAGCACTGGGGGCTATAAAGTGATCAGATTGTCCCACGTGGGGCTCACAATCTTAATCCCCATTTTACAGATGAGGTAACTGAGGCACAGAGAAGTGAAGTGACTTGCCCAAAGGCACACAGCTGACAAGTGGCGGAGCTGGGATCAGAACCCATGACCTCTGACTCCCTGGCCCGGACTCTTTCCACTGAGCCATGCTGCTTCTCTAGATATAGCCATACCTAGAATCCAAGGTTGGGCATAATTGGGCTGGAGAAGGGGCAGAGAAGGACACCCAGGATGACTGTCATTTGAGGAGGTTTCAGTATGGGTAGAAAAGGTTGGGACACTTTAGTGTGGAAAATGAAGGCTGATCAGGGAATAGAATAAATGTATGTTTTATGAAATCCAGATGGGGTGAATACAGATTTTGGGAATACCAAATCCCACAAAATTCATTCGTTCATTCAATTGTATTTATTAAGTGACCACTGTGGGCAGAGAAGTTTCCCAGATTCTCGGTAGAGCACTGTACAAGGGAAGGAGGAGCAGCATGATCTAGTGGAATAAGCACAGGCCTGGGAATCAGAGGACCGGTTTTTACTCCCAGGTCCACTATGTAATAATTATGGTATTTTTTTAAGCAGTATATGTGCCAAGCACTGTTCTAAGCACTGCAGTAGGTACAAGCTAATCAGATTGGACATAATCTCTGTCTCAAATGGGGCCCACAGTCTGAATCCCCATTTTAGAGATGAGAGAACTGAGGCACAGAGAAGTGAAGTTATTTGCCCAAGGTCACACAGCAGACAAGTGGCAGAGCCGGGATTAGAATCCACATCATCTGAATCCCAAGCCCATGCTCTTGCCACTAGGCCATGCTGCTTCTCATGTGCCTGTTGTGTGACCTTGGGTGAGTCACTTAGCTTCCCTGTGCCTCAGTTACTTCAACTGTAAAATGAGGATTCAGTACCTATTTTCCTTCCTACTCTGTGTGGGCCAGGGACTGTGTCTGGCCTGATTATTTTGTATCTTTCCCAGTGCTTAGAACAGTGCTTGACACAGTCATTACACAAGAATGAGGAGGGTATTCAGGGATTGTCTCTGTTGCCGAATTGTACTTTCCAAGTGTTTAGTACAGTGCTCTGCACAGTGAGTGCTAAATAAATATGATTGAATGAATGAATGAAGCCTTAAGGCATTGGAATTTCAAACAAAAGCAAATACTTCTTTCCAGAATAAGTGGAATTATGGTATTCATTCCCACAGGAAGCTGTCAAGCTAAAAATATCTTCAGTTTTGATAAATGTTTGGAGATATACCAGTGGAAGGGCTCTAGAGAGGGTTAAGAAGGTAGAAGCTAAATTTAGAGGTGTTTGATGTTCATCTGTTTCCAAGAGGGCAACTATAACATGGTTTCTCCAAGCATCCTCGTGCCCCTTTTGGGGATAGAGGGAGACAGGATGGACAGTGGGTTGGACACTAAAGGTGATGCGGATGGTCTTATATTCTCATTTGTGTTATCCTTCATATATTAATAATAACAATAGTTATGGTGTTAAAGTCTTACTATGTGCCAAACACTGAATTAAGTACTAGGGTGGATACAAGCAAATCTGGTTGGACACAGTCCTTGTTCTGCATAGGGCTCAGTCTTTATCCCCATTTTACAGATGAGGTAACTGAGGTACAGAGAAGTGAACTAACCTGCCTTAGGCCACATAGCAGACAAGTGGCAGTGGCAGGATAGAACCCATGAGCATCTGACTCCCAGGCCCTGCATGATTAGAGGTGGTGTGAATGTAATTGCCTGTTTACTTGTTTTGATATCTATCTCCCCTGCTTCTGGACTGTAAGCCCAACTGTGGGTGGAGATTGTCTCTCTTGCTGAATTGTACTTTCCAAGCACTTAGAACACTGCTTTGCACACAGTGAGTTCTCAATAATTATGATGGAATGAATGAATTACAGCCTCAGTAGAGCTCCTTCATGATGCCTGAAATCCTACACATGCAGGCACAGGGTGGCTCATTCATAAACCTATTTGGTGACTTGTGTCACACATTCATATGAATCACTATGCCCCCACCATCCCCCCAGCCACTGTGTCTGAATCTGGATTAATTCTCCCATCCAAGACTGGCCTAACCTGCCTTTCTTCATCAAGGAGCATTGTTTGAACCTTCAGGGACTACCTGAGTGCTCAGGTCTTCTGAGAGATTTTGATGGGCTCAGGCAATTTGATATTAAAACCATCTTGAAGGATGAGAGGGTTGACCTCTCAGCCTGCTCAATCATTTCCGAACATAACTGGATATAGATGTGCATTAACATGACCAACTTTTTCTAAATATCTGGGACACGATTGCAAATTAAATCCACTCAGGACAAACCACAGACTTAGCTGACTGCCAATTTGCTAGGAAAAATTTCTGGAATATCAGTGGAACAAATACATTTTTGAGGTACATTCCCTGGAGTTATTCTCTAGTATTAAAGCCCAACTTCAATCCATACTTCATGCTGCTGCCCAGATTGTCTTTGTCCAGAAATGCTCTGGGCATGTTACTCCCCTCTTCAAAAATCTCCAGTGGCTACCAATCAACCTACGCATCAGGCAGAAACTCCTCACCCTGGGCTTCAAGGCTGTCCATCACCTCGCCCCCTCCTACCTCACCTCCCTTCTCTCCTTCTACAGCCCAGCCCGCACCCTCCGCTCCTCTGCCGCTAATCTCCTCACCGTGCCTCATTCTCGCTGGTCCCGCCGTCAACGCCCGGCCCATGCCATCCCCCTGGACTGGAATGCCCTCCCTCCGCACATCCGCCAAGCTAGCTCTCTTCCTCCCTTCAAGGCCCTACTGAGAGCTTACCTCCTCCAGGAGGCCTTCCCAGACTGAGCCCCCTCCTTCCTCTCCCCATCCTCCCCCTCTCCATCCCCCTGCCTTACCTCCTCCCCTCCCCACAGCACCTGTATATATGTTTGTACATATTTATTACTCTATTTATTTACTTGTACATATTTATTCTACTTATTTTATTTTGTTAATATGTTTTGTTTTGTTCTCTGTCTCCCCCTTCTAGACTGTGAGCCCACTGTTGGGTAGGGACCGTCTCTATATGTTGCCAACTTGTTCTTCCCAAGTGCTTAGTACAGTGCTCTGCACACAGTAAGCGCTCAATAAATACGATTGAATGAATGAATGAAAAGAGAGCACAATAGATGAGAAACATTTAAATGTGAATAATTTGTAAGGCAAAAAATAAGTCACATTTTTTTTAAAAAAAGCTTTGCGCCCCAAGGGTAATCCACCTCAGTCTTCTGCTTAAATACTATTTTACTGCAGGCCTTTTGTTTATTTTGTAAAAAAGGGTAAAATAGGGAAACATTTAATTTCCCAAACCAAACCCCCCGCCCCCCCCCCCTCCCAAAACCAAATTCTCTCATGGTAGAAGATTACTTTTCTTGGTGCTCACCCGAGAATTCCCCGGAAGGCAGTTTTTTTTGTTTGTTTATGGTACTGGGATTTCCTTTATTTTTTTTTAAGTGGTACTTAAGTGTTTACTAAGTGCCAGACAATGTACTAAGCCCTGGGGAAGATAATGTTAATCAGATCGTACGCAGTCTATGCCCCACATTGGGATTCTGTTTCATGGTCTAGACATGAGTGAAATGATTAGGCAATTTTTTGCAGGCCCTCTATCTATGTTGTAGATTTGGTTGCTGATATAGTTTGCTTAATAAAAAATATTGCATACCAACCCTGTGACAATAGGTCAGAGAAACATCTTTCAATGCAAACATCAGCAGAGCACAGGGTGTTTATTCCAAGCTGTAACCTACCTTTCCACTCCCCCTGATGGAGGGGATCTGGGAGCTGAGATCACTTTTCGTGATCAGTTCTAGTGAAAGATGCTTCCAAATTAGGATGGCCAGCCTTCTGGTTTTACTCTTGACGATTTGGTTTTCAGAAGGTGTTCCACTGCCTAGTATTCTTACAGTGCCCTGCACTTAGCAATCACTCAATAAATGCCACAGATTGATTGTAGTACTGCATGTTGCAGTATGAGACGTGGTCCTCTAAAGGCACCCCATCTAATGGTCTGTAACAGTTACTGCTTCTCCCAGTGAACCTTACTTACTTCCAAGGCATGATATTAGTGGACTGGGAATTCTATATTGGATTCAGTAGCATGCCTGCTGCTGAGCAGTTAAATGGTGCTGCCCAGTCGCCAGTTGAAAAGAAAGGAACCAATGGAGAGGCAAGAGGAACGATTGGCTATTTTTACAGTGGTATCCATAATGTCAATAAGCGTTATGATTCCCTTGTGCCTGTAATAGCTACGAAAACTTCCATCCAGATAAGGATAAAGAGATGCTGGATTCATGGCCCATTCTTGGGAAGGAAAATAGGGGCTAGGCAGAGTCAATGATCCCCATCATGTAATCTTGTCTAGCAAAAATACAATAGTATGTGAATTTCCAAACACGGGTGGATACATGGGTAAAGAACGATGGCATTTATTAAGCACTTACTGTGTGCAAAGCACTGTTCTAAGCACTGGGGGGTTACAAGGTGGTCAGGTTGTCCCACGGGGGGCTCACAGTCAACCCCCATTTTACAGATGAGGGAACTGAGGCCCAGAGAAGTTGAGTGACTTGCCCAGGGTCACACAGCTGACAATTGGCAGAGCCGGGATTTGAACACATGACCACTGACTCCAAAGCCCGTGCTCTTTCCACTGAGCCACGCTGCTTCTCTTAATAAGTATATGTGTATATAAGAATTTTTAATAGCAGCAATTACCTCAAAGAAAATCCATTTAATAATATACTGCAAGAGAATGAAATATTTTGGCTTGACATCACGCTATATGTAGTCTTGATGTTGAACTATTCAGTGCGGGCGACTTGTTCAATTATTTGATGTTGAGTAGTACTAAAAATGAAGCTGGTGATTATAAATTACACAGCTAAATCACCTCCCCAGGAGCTTTTCACCCATCTCAATTGCAGGTAAAAAGAAAGGTGGAAAGAATAGGAAAGTCTTGTCTGCCACAGGATGGGAAGGGTCGTACTTGAGCACTGCCATGGGACATCCCCAATTGTAGTCCTTGCCTGCGGAAAGAGAGAAAGCATGGGGCTGACCAGTTGTTCAGTTTGGTTTTCAATCCCTGTCTAAGTGCATCAAATCAATCACTTATTGAGGGCTTTCTGCGTGCAGAACTCTGTACTAAGTGCTTGGGATAGTACAATAGAACAGATTTGGTAGAAACGTTCTCTGCTCACAGGGAGCTTACTGTCTAGAGGGGGAGATGAACATTAGAATAAATTATGGCCATGTACATAAATTCTATAGGGCTGAGGGTGGAGTGAATGTCAATTGCTTAAAGGCTACAAAATGGATGCCATCAGAGCAGAGGTGCGGGAGCTAATCCTGACTGTTCTTGTGTCTTGGGAGAAGTTGTGTGGTGATCCTGACTTTCTTGGGATCCAGTACAGAGAGATCAGGTACTTCCCTGGTATTACCAATCAGATGTCTGCTTTTTCCACATTTATCACTGTGTCTTTCAGTCTATTTACACAGAGTGGCACCTCAAAGCATTCACCTCTGATAACTAGTGATTATGAGTGTACTAATTCCTGATTCTCAATGGTT
Organism: Tachyglossus aculeatus; assembly: GCF_015852505.1. NCBI lineage: Eukaryota > Metazoa > Chordata > Mammalia > Monotremata > Tachyglossidae > Tachyglossus > Tachyglossus aculeatus. Next base: position 61,280,177 of record NC_052072.1, read on the forward strand.
ATTTAAAGTGAGAAAAAGAGTCTTAGATCCTTTCAATTAGCATTCTGCCATTGGCCCTGAAAAACTGCAGGCTGCCTGAAAGGATCAGACATGAGTACCCTAAATTCTCATGTAATAACACAATTAGGTAATTAATTAATCATATATACTGAACACTTACTGTGTGCAGAACACTGTAAAGTTCTTGGGCTAGTACGATAGCACACAGTTGGTAGACATCTTCCCTGTCCACAATGAGCTTGTCTAGGAAAAGGAAATATTCAATAAATCAATGGCATTTATTGACCACTTACTATGTGCAGAGCACAACATAATTAGCAGACACATTCCCTGCCCATAATGAGCTTGCAGTCTGCAGTTTAGGAAACTCAAAAAACCAAAAATGTTCATATTTACCTGACGGAGGTGATTAGATTGCAGAAATGTTCTTCATTTGGCTTCAGTTTAAAAAATAACTAAAATTTAACAGTTCAAAATCACTACTCAAATGTAACTTTCATTTCTAAGAGTAAAACTAAAATGCATGGATAGCAATAGGTTTTCAATTAAAGCACCTCCTTCAAACACAGCCTGTCTAAATAAATTTTAAAATGTCCATTTAATTAGTCAATAGAAACAGCAACTGTCAAATAGTTCTCCTCAAACCACATTGAACGCTTCTTCTACACAGCTCTCATTGAGCAGTTAAATCACATCCCACCTCTCTTGAAAACAGGTCTCATGTGTCATTATTTTGAGGTTCTTCAGTTTGTAAAAGAAATGAACACCTATGGAGGTTTGTTAACTATGAAAAAAAAGTCATTATTTTGAGGCTTTTCAGTTTGTAAAAGAAATGAACACCTATGGAGGTTTGTTAACTATGAAAAAAGTGCCATCAAGTATCTGTGCCTGCATATTGATAGTAGAAATCCTGGTTATTTTGGTGTTGCTGTGATTATTCCTTACATTCTGAGAACACGTGCATTCCCGTCGTCTGAGTCTTAGAGATAAAAACTGTGGTATTGGTTAAGTACTTAGTATGTACCAAACACTTTACTAAATGTAAGATAGAAGAAAATTAGGTCAGATACAGCTGCTGCCCAACATAGATCTCACCTCCTAAGGGGGCAGGAGGCAGGGAAAACAATGAGGAGGCTGATGCTTTAGTCCTGACTAAGCATGGATGAGGTGGTTTGGATGGAGAAGAAAGGATCCAGGAAATGTGGAGGAAGAGCCAACAGGAATTGGTGACTGACTGAATATGGGGGTTGAAAAAGAGGAAGAGCTGTCAAAGATAATGCCAAGGAGGTGAAAGTAGGCTGGTGTTTAAATACTCCTCTCAAAAGTGACTCTTCCCTGTTAATTTCTCTGGCCTTGGCAGAAATTCCACCCCTAAGGATGAGTCAGGAACAGAAAAGGATGTCAGGAGGACAGGAAGTGTATGGAATTGAAATAGGCAGACTCAAAGTCAGTTCAACTGGGATATGATTACAATGAAGCATGTACTCTTTGAAAGGGAATTAAGAGTTGGAAATGAACTAGCTTTTGCCCCCAGAAGGCATCATCAGGTCTGTGGGAACAGATTAGTACAGTGGCTCCCTGTCTACTATATGCTACTTCAGTGATTACTGGGACTCAGGGCACAAGGAAGTGAGGACTCATGTGATAGACCCCTGTTAGTATTATATTGAAAATGTTTGATCATTCTCCCCCCCCCCTCACCCCGCCCCCATCCCGCAAAGGAATGGCCAGAGATAGGATAATTGATAGGCTAGTGCAAATTTATGGGTTTTGCATTTGGAGGAGGAAAGAAGGAATCAACCTTCTATCAAAGCAAAATCTTTACATTTTAATAGGAGGAAATAGTTGAGGAACTAAATATGCTGAAATACTGGATTCATCCATGTTTTAGAATCACTATCTCTCCCCCCCACACACATTAATGTAAACTCTTAGGGGATTCCCTTTTCCAAATACTCTCTTTACTCTTTGGAAAAATCAGAAAACTCTCTCAACCTCCAGTAGTGCTCCCAAACTGTATTTTATAAGGTTGCGGATTAGCAGGGATTCGCCTTGGGAGAGGGGCCAGAAGCCGGGCCGCGCTCTGCTCCTCTTTCTAGGAGGAATCGGAGTCAGGGATAGTTCCACTTGACTCGGCTCCATTTTCTAGGCCAGTGCACATAATGGAAGGGAAAAATGAAATGTGACTTGGGGCCTTTGGTAATTACTGAGTATATGTTAATGAAGACCAACGAAGCTTTTGCTTGGCCTCCTACCAGCACAGCTAAAAATGAAGCCTCCCTAGACAAATTACATTAGGGTCTTCCTTTGAACTGTTACAAATATTAGAACAAGTGGATCTTTGGTGATCTTTCCAAATATGTAATCTCGGAGCCTATTCAGTGATAAATGCTTAGTACAGTGCTTTGCACACAGTAAGCACTCAATAAATACAATTGAATGAATGAAGCTCTAGTTCTCTTCAGTATCAATCAATGTTATTTATTGAGCACTTTCTGTGTGCATAGCTCTTGTTTGATATGGAGGTGGATAGGCAACCATTGGAGATTTTTGAGGAAGGGGGTGACTGAGGGTCCTGAACATTTCTGTAAAACAAATAATCTGGGCAGGAGCTTGAAGTATGGACTGCAGTGAGGGGTGGTTGGGAGGTCAGGATTGAAGCTGATGCAGAAATCTAAGAGGGTTTGGATGAGTGATTGTATTAATGTGGTAGGACTTTAGGAGGAGAGGAAAGGGCTGATTTTAGCGATAGACAATAGACACATAAGGAATGGCAGCCATGATTGAAAAATACAAAGGCGATATCCAAGAAGCAGTGTGACATAGTGAATAGAGCATGGGCCTGGGTGTCAGAAGATCAGGAGTTCTAATCCCGGCTCTGCCACATGTCTGCTGTGTGACCTTGGGTAAGTCACTTCACTTCTCTGGGCCTCAGTTACCTCATCTGTAAAATGAGGATTAATAGTGCGAGTCCAATGTGGGACGGAGACTGTGTCCAACCTGACTACCTTGAATCTACCCCAGCATTTAGCACATAGTAGATGCTTAACAAGTACTGTAATTATTATTATTATCAATAACATAAAGGAGCCTCAGGATTTCAGGCTCTTTGTGACTCAAACCAACAGTCCTGATGTCACAGCTGTGTTTGTGATGGTGACCATCTCGACATTCTAAAAGTTGAGAAGGCCCCACCCTGCATCTCTCTGAGTCCTTACCAGGCCGGAGTAGGGGTTGATGGGAGTACATGGTTGGGCCAAAGAGGGCTCATCAGGGTACTTTCTGATGAATGGACTAGCCTTCCCCCATAATCCCTAATAGATCGTTTTCAAGAGAAGTGCAGAAGTAGTGTGGTCTAGTGGTTAGAGCATGGGCCTGGGAAATCAGAAGGAACTGGGTTCTGTCCTGGATCTGCCACATATCAGTGCATGACCTTGCTCAAGTCACTTAACTTCTCTGTGCCTCAGTTATCTCAACCTTCAAGTGGAAACTAGCAATGTGAGCCCAATGTGGAACAGGGACTATGTCCAACCTGATTAGCATGTATCTACCCCAGCACTTAGTACAGTGCGTGGCACATAGTAAGCGCTTAGCAAAAAAGAAAGGCATTCCTATGAACTTTACAACAGATTTAATGAGGAAAATCAGTGTTGTCACTATATATACAATGGTAATAATAATTGTGATATTTGATAAGGGCTAACTGTGCCAAGCACAATGCTAAGCCCTGAAGTAGATGCAAGATATTCAGATTAGACCCTACCTTAGTCACACATGGAGCTCACAGTCTAAGAGGGAGAGAGAATACTCATTTAATTCCCATTTTATAAATGAGGAAACAGGCTCAGAGGCATTAACTGACGTTTCCTAGGTCACAGACCAGAAAAGTACTGGAGCCAGGATTAGAACCTTGACTCCCAGTGCTGTTTTTTTCCCCACTAGGTCATGCTCCTTATTATGAATCACTGTACCCTATATTTGCTTGGTCAAATCTACATTTTTTTTTATAAAAAGCTAGAGAACATGCAGTTAGCCCTGTGGCTGAATTTACTGTGTGCAGAGCAATGTTGTAAGCAATTGAACGAGTTCATTGCAATACAGTTGGTAGACACAATGCCTGACCTCAAGGAGTTTACAGGCTAGAGGGGGAAATCAACATTAAAATAGTTAAAGATTGGGGAAACTGCTTATAAGGATATGTACATGAGTGCTGTAGGGGTAGGGTGAGTATCAAAGTGCATGATGCATACAAACCTATGCATCATTAGAGAAGCAGCATGGCTCAGTGGAAAAGAGCATGGGCTTTGGAGTCAGAGGTCATGGGTTCAAATTCTGCTCTGCCAATTGTCAGCTGTGTGACTTTGGGCAAGTCACTTAACTTCTCTGTGCCTCCGTTACCTCATCTGTAAAATGGGGATTAAGACTGTGAGCCCCTTGAGGGACAACCTGGTCACCATGTAACCTCCCCAGTGCTTAGACAGTGCTTTGCACATAGTAAGCACTTAATAAATACCATTATTATTATTATCAAACTTAAATGCCTAGGCAAAACAGAAGGGATGCCAAATAGTTTGGGAAAATGAGTTTAACAGGGAAGCTCTCTTGGAAGAGATAAAATTTTAGTAGGGCCTTGAAGATGGGGTGAGATGTGGTCTGTCCAGTTTGAAAAGAGAGGGAGTTCCAGGTCAGAGGGAAGATATGGGCAAGGAGTCGGCAAGGAGACAGAAAATAATTGTGGTAGAGTTAGTAAATCTTAGTTGGGACTGAAGACTGTGGGTGATTAGTGAGGTTAAAGGGAGAGCTGATTAAGCTTAGAACTAATATTAAGGAGTTTCTGTTTAATGCCGAGATAGATCAATCATTCAACCTTATTTACTGAACACTTGCCTGTGTGCAGAGCACTGTACTAAACACTTGGGAGAGTACAACATAACAGAATTGGTAGACACATTCCCTGCTCACATCAAACTTATATGGGAAGACTTTGGTGGTTTTGTGGATTGGGGCCGTGTGGACTGGAATTTTTTTTAATAAAAAATGATCTGAGCAGCTCAGTGGAGTATGAACTGGAAAGGCAAGAAACAAGAGTCAAGGATAATGGCAAGGGGGCTGATGCAGTAGTCCAGGTGACATATGGGAAGGAGCTTGCATTGCATTATATTGTTGCCAACTTGTACTTCCCAAGAGCTTAATACAGTGCTCTGCACACAGTAAACGCTCAATACGATTGAATGAATGAATTATACCCCTCTCTTCTTAAAAACTGTCACAAGCAGGCCCCACCCCACCCCCGGCTTATATCAACCAGGACCGCACTGGGGAGCCTCAGTGATGCTATAAAGTCCAACCACACCTCTGATCACCAAGGTTACTGTGAAATTTTTTTTTACCTAGTTTTACCAACATGCAAGGGGGTGACACACTCACTCACTCACTCACTCCACCAAGGGGCCAATATCAATCTGCTGGTCAAGGGAGGCCGTTCTGCCAATACTGCTGCTTCCTTTTTGCTTCTCCAGGCAGGTGCTTTCCTCTGTTGCTGCCTCCTGTGTGCCTCTGTGCTTCTTCTCTAGATGCCCTTTCATGATTGAAAGCCTTATCTGCCTTAGGCGTTGCACCTGTGGCTTTACGTAGCCGTCACTGATTGGTCCAGGTCCATTACTGGGTAAAACAGGGAGAGAAAGCCCCGCCTCCCTCCATACTCCTCCTCCACAGGCCAGCAATCATCTGTCTCACTCAGAGCCCACCAGTACCTTTGCATCACTTGTTCCCAGGGTCACAAACAGTCACTGGTAAGGCAGCTTATTGTGGGCTCACCACAAAAATAATACAAAACTGTCAATGTCTATTTGAATGCACATCTAGTTTTGTCCTTTTTCTCCATTTTTAAAAGGGGCAACTCTCCATTTTGCTGGTTCCATTTCTTTGAAAATTGCCTTTAGCAATATCTTTTGGTAATGAGCTGGTTGGGTAGAATGAGATTCTGAGGGAAGAAAGTGCATAGATCTGTACTCAAAAAAAGCACTGTAGGCAAATTGGGTTAAGCAAATATTGTTTATCAGAGATAAAGGGAAAGGAAAGAAAGGCTGTGACCTTTTTTTGTCTGCACAGAGGAGGTGAAGGGAATTTTTTTTTATCTTCTGCTCTCTTGCCTTTCTGGCTTCCTTTTAATTTAACATTTGTTTTAGGATTAATGTGATTTTTGACACCAGCCCATAAAGGAAAATGTTAGAGGTGTTTCTATGCAGCTAAATTAATCTTGCTGAGATTTGAATTAGAATAGATTAAAAATGAAATTAGCATAGATTAGATTAGAATTGTTGGCCAATCAGTCTAAAGGACATATTGAATGCAGGCTGTTTGATCAACCTCCCTTTCCTCTTGTCTCACTTCTTGGCTCATTCCAGTCCTGTTTCCATCCCTTTCCCTCCAATAAAAACACCACCAAAATATCTCTACAGTCCTATAATTAAAATAATAATTGTGCTAGTCTTCAAATACTTACTATGTGCTAAACACTCTGCTAAGTGCCGGGTTATATACCAGATAATTAGGCCCCACATGGGGCTCACAGTCTAAGTAGGAGGGAAACCAGGCATTGAATCCCCATTTTACAGATAAAGGAACTGTCAGGGGGAAGTTAAGTAACTTTCTCAAGATCAAACAGCCGACAAGTGGCAGAGCTGGGATTAGAATCCAGGTCTGCTCATTCCCAGGCCCGTGCTCTTTCTACTAGGTCATGCTGCTTCATTGCTATAAATCCTAACACTAGGCTTTAATTTAGAGAAGCAGCGTGACTCAGTGGAAAGAGCATGGGCTTTGGAGTCAGAGGTCATGGGTTCAAATCCCAGCTCTGCCAATTGTCAGCTGTGTGACTTTGGGCAAGTCACTTAACTTCTCTGTGCCTGTTACCTCATCTGTAAAATGGGGATTAAGACTGTGAGCCCCCCGTGGGACAACCTGATCACCTTGTAACCTCCCCAGAACTTAGAACAGTGCTTTGCACATAGTAAGCGCTTAATAAATGCCATCATTATTATTTTTATTTAGGCTTATGCTGTCTCATGCTGTTGTCATTCTCTGACCCATAGCGACACCATGGACACATCTCTGCCAGAACGCCCCAACTCCATCCGCAATCATTTTGGTAGTGTATCCATAGAGTTTTCTTGGTAAAAATATGGAGGCGGTTTACCATTGCCGCCTCCTGCATGATTAACTTGAATCTCCACCCTCGACTCTCTCCTATGCCACTGCTGCCCAACAAAGGGGTGTTTTGACTTGTAGCAGATTGCCTTCCACTCGCTAGCCCACTGCCCAAGCTAGGAATGGAATGGGTATGCCCCTGCTTGACTCTCCTTCCTGTAGTTGAGATTGGTAGACTACTGGAAACACTCCAGGTACAACCTTGAGAGGGGAAACACTTGGCTACCCTCTTCTATTTGATGGTTTTCTTGATTTGCAATTTCACTCCAACCTGATTCCTTCCCCTCTTTTCAGTCACAACATTTCATGATATTTCTTTTCCATATTCCAACACAGATAAGAGTGAAATACCAAGAAAAAATTATGCTTTGTATCAGTGAACTGCAGGAAAGCCAGTATATTTCCAGTGGAGAAAGAGGGGTTACCTGCCATGCCTCCTCCTAAAATTTCCTTCAAGTGGTGTTCTCTGAGTAACACACTCTATTATCCATCCCCTCTCTGTCACTTATGCACTTGGTTCTGTACCTAATCAGTTGATCAATCAATGGTTTTTATTGAGCACTTACTATGTGCAGAGCACTGTACCAAGCACTTGAGCACTTTGGTAATCTCCTCGTCTCCAATCCCACAGCACTTGTTCTGACGTTTCCCATTCCTGTGACTTATTTTAATGTCTGCTACCCCATCTAGACTATAATTGTAGGCAGAGGTCAATTTTTTTTTTTTAACGACATTTCTTATGTGCTTACTTTGTGCCAGGTACTGTACTAAGCTCTGGTTTAGATACAATCTAATCAGGTTGGACACCGTTTTTGTCCCTCATGGGGTTCACAGTATTGATGCCCATTTTACAGATGAGGTAAATGAGGTGCAGAGAAGGTGACTTGGCCAAGGTCACACAGCAGGCAAGTGGCAGAGATGGGATTAAAACCCAGATCCCGCTGACTCCCAAGCCCGTGATCTATCCACTGTATGTGCTGTTTCTCAATTCTGCGAACTATATTGTATTGTACTCTCTCGAGCATTTATTACAATGTTTTGCACACAGTAAGCATTCAATAAAGACCACTGATTGGTTGATTGTCATCTCTGGCTCACCAGTAATCTCATTCCTGAATGATAGCAGTGTGACCCAGTGGCAAGAGCATGGGCCTGGGAGTCAGAGGACCTGGGTTCTAATCCTGACTCTGCCATGTGTTTGCTGTGTGACCTTGGTCAAGTCACTTAACTTATCTGTGCTTCAGTTATCTCATCTGTAAAATTGGGACAAAGACTGTGAGCCCTATGTGGGAGAGGGACTGTGTCTGATGCTATTATCTTGAACCTATCCCAGCTCTTAGTAGAGTGCCTGGCACACACACAGTAGGCACAAAATGATTATTATTATTGTTATTCAGCACAGTGGAGATCAGTTCTTTCTAACTCTACCCCTGGATGTTACCTTTAGAAGCTCCAGACCAGTATTGTGGCATCAAGGAAATGTGCCCAGAATGTACATTTCTGCATGTGATTGTAAGGGACTCTGTCTATTGTACTCTACTCTCCTAAGCACTTAGTACAATGCTTGACACACAGAAGAGTTCAATAAATGCCATTAAATGAATAAATGCTGGATGGATGTAACCTAATCTGATTTCAAGCTCAGGGGCTTTTCAGGGTTTTGTTTGAGCATCTCTGCTGCTCTACATCAGCTCCCTTGGTAAATTCAACCATTCTTTTGGCTTCAATTACTGTCATCATTATTATCATCAATAGTTTGATTTGCAAGCTTTCTGTACTAGGCACTTGGGGCATACAAAAGAAGCAAAAAATGCAATTCCTGCTCCCAAAGAATATACAGTGGGTATAACAATCAAGCTTATTTATATTTCTGTACTACCACATATTTCTCTCTCGCTCTTTCATCTCTTTTTCCCTTTCACTATTCTACTTTTCTGCCATCTTCTCTCACTTGTTCTGTTTCCAAGACTAAAGCTTCTATCTCATTGTTTACTCAAATTATTCACCTCCTTGGAAGCCTTCTTATCCTCCCTATCTTTTCTTCCATTAAAAATTATCAGCTTTATATCAGTGGCCCAGGCCTATTATATTATCATTATTATTACTATCATTGCTAATAATAATAACTTTGTGTGTGTCAAGCCCTATACTAAGCACTGAATTAAATTTAAGGTAATTGGGTCATACACAGTCATTTTCCAAATGGTTTTTACAGTCTAAGTAGAACTATTTACTCCCAATGTTACAAATGAAGAAACTGAAGCTATGTACCCAAGTTTGCATAAACAGGCCACTAGCAGAGCAGAGAACGCAGAATTCCTGACTTCCGGGGCTGTGTTCACTCAACTAGACCACACTTCATTTTCACCTTTATTTGCTACATCCAATCATCCATTCTGTGATAATTGTCCCGCTTCTCCACCACATACAGTCAAATCTTCAATCTCTTCCTTCAAATGATAATTTAACTATCCAACACCAATTTCACTACAATGATCTAGTTGAGAGAAACCAGTCTCCCCTTCTGGGCACTTGCAATTGAAAAATCCCAACTTTCTCTGCCACTGGGCTTCAGGCCTCTCTTTCCATTCAAAGTCCTCTTTTCATTTTTCTACATCAATCAATCCTTAAGTCCCATTAGCAATTCCTCATTCCCCAGCACATTAAGAATGTATTTCTCATTTTGGACTCCAAGTCCTATAGAGTTCCACCCTGGTAATAGTGGGTCTTTTAAAGGGATTGCAAATCTTGCCTTACGTCCTCACATTCTTCTCCTTGTTTCATTTGTTTCTGCCAATCAATGGTATTTATTCAGTGTTTACTGTGTGTGGAGCACTGTACTGAGACCTTGGGAAAGTATAAATAGTAGAATTGGTAGAGTACTTTGTTATGGTTCTTGCATCCAGATTATTATTGTTATTACTACTGTTATTATCATTATTATTTTTAAGAGCTTACTATGTTCCAAGTACTGTTCTAAATGCTGAGGGAGATACAAGGTTATCAAACTAGATACAGTCTCTATGCTTCAAGGGGATGATGATGGCATTTATTAAGTGCTTAGTATGTGCAAAGCACTGTTCTAAGCGCTGGGGAGGTTACAAGGTGATCAGGCTGTCCACGGTGGGCACACAGTCTTAATCCCCATTTTACAGATGAGGTAACTGAGGCCCAGAGAAGTTATGTGACTTGCCCAAGGTCACACAGCTGACAATTGGTGGAGCTAGGATTTGAACCCTGACCTTTGACTCCAAAACCCGTGCTCTTTCCACTGTGCCATGCTGCTTCTCGTGGATCACAGCCTAAGTAGGAGGGAGTAGGATTTAATCCCCAATTTACAGGTGAGGAAACTGAAGCATAGAGAAATTAAGTGACTTGTCCAAGATCACACAGCAGACAAGTAGCAGAGCCAGGATTAGAACCTTGGCCCTCTGACCTCCAAGCCCCTGTTCTTTCCACTAGGCTATGCTGCTTCACTTATGAGAAGCAGCGTGGCTCAGTTGGAAAGAGCACGGGCTTTGGAGTCAGAGGTCTGGGGTTCAAATCCTGGCTCCACCAGTTGTCAGCTGTGTGACTTTGGGCAAGTCATTTAACTTCTCTGTACCTCAGTTACCTTATCTGTAAAATGGGGATTAAGACTGTGAGCCCCCCGTGGGACAACCTGATCACCTTGTAACCTCCCCAGAGCTTAGAACAGTGCTCTGCACATAGTAAGCACTTAATAAATGCCAATATTATTAATATTATTATGACACTTCCACCACACTTCCTCGATGTTGGAGTAATCACCTCGAATGCATTTACCAGATTTCCCCCCTTCTGCCTTGCAAAGGTTCTTTCAATCTTGCATCCACTAGGAACCTTTTCCTGGTGAAAACAAAACTGGAAAATTTCCCCTCTTTGTTCAGGGAAGAAAAATAATGTCTGTAAAAGGAATACCAGACCAGGGAATGCTTGCTTCCAGCAATGGGTCCAGTAAACTGCTTCAATAATGGAAACCATGGTGTTCTAGAATAAAAATGCCTATTTGCAAACCAGCTAGAACTTATGAACTCAGTCCTAAATACGGGAAATGACTAGTGTTAATGGGAGTTGCCTGTTATTGCCAGGTCAGAGTTCCCGTTAAAGGAACCATTTCAGTTTTAAAAATCAGAACAGTGTCCAAAATATACACCATGATAATGATTCCCTGAATTAGGAATCCTTTTTTATGGTATTTATTAAACTCTTCCTATATGCCATGCTTTGTACTAAGCTCTGTGGTAGATCAACCAATCAATAAATCCATCGGGGGTATTTATTGAGCCCTTACTATGGGCAGAGCATTGCACCAAGTGCTTGAGAGAGTACAACACAAATGAATTAGCAGACATGTTCCCTGCCCAAAATGATCTTACAGTCCAAATACAAGCAAATTATCTTGGGCACAGTCCACATCCCACAATAATAATAATAATAATGATTATGGCATATGTTAAGCACTTAGTATGTGCCAGGCACTGTTCTAAGTGCTGGGGTGGATACGAGAAAATTAGATTGGGCAAAGTCCCTGTCCCACATGGGGCTCACGGTCTCAATCCCCATTTTACAGATAAGGGAACTGAGGCCCAGAGAAATTAAGTGATTTGCCCAAGATCACATAGCAGACAGGTGGTGGAGCCAGGATTAGACCGCAAGTCCCTCCGAGTCCCAGGCCCATGCTCTGTCCATTAGACTATAGTGCTTCTCGCGTGATATTCAAATCTTATTCCATGAAATTATCTAAAAAGAATGTACTATTGCTTGGGACATATAAACTACATTGAATCCTAGCAAGGTATCAATAGAGAAGCAGCATGGCTTAGTGGAAAGAGCATGAGCTTTGAAGTCAGAGGTCATGGGTTCAAATCCCAGCTCTGCCAATTGTCAGCTGTGTGACTTTGGGCAAGTCACTTCTCAGTCTCAGTTACCTCACCTGTAAAATGGGGATTAAGACTGTGAGCCCTCCGTGGGACAACCTGATCACCTTGTTACCTCCCCAGTGATTAAAACAGTGCTTTGCACATAAGTGCTTAATAAATGCCATTATTATCATTATTATTATTGATGGGTATTAGGCCTTTATTTCTGTGAACACATCTAGATAAGTAATCCATTACCAGGAGGATGAAGATACAATTCAAAGGCACAACTAAACTTGTATTTTTCAAGATTGGGATCATGGATTTTTATGGACTTAATGTGGCCTTTTCAGATTCACTAAACATTTCTTTCCTGATTTTGAAGTCTTTCCAATCCAACCCACAAACTGAGGGCTTAAAAATTTGGCTTATGGAACTTACTGTCTTAGAAATCTGTTTTTTGATTAGGAAGCATTGCCTACTGCTCTGAGCATTAATGTTCATATTGCAATGATAGTTCAATGCTATTGCCCAGGGATCTGCATACAGACCTGTTAATTTGTTTCTGTTTGATTCTTGGCTTTGCTGGAGATATTACAGGTGACCTTGACAGGGAAGTCAGTGAATTTTCCTTCAATTTTATCACCTGTTAAATGAATGGTGATAATGGTTCATTTTGTGGGATTCCGGTAGATTAGTTAATAAGCCCAGAGTGTCTGGAAAAAGTGTATGATATAAAGGTCTCCGTGCTAACAGCCTAAAGGTACCTTTCATTCGGTTGAAGGGGTTTCCTGAAGTGATAATTTGAAGTTGTGATAGGAGTGGTCCACAACATCATTCAAGGAGAGGGAGGGAGCTTACATCCCACCTTTGGAACAGTTGAAACAGTTCACCTGTCCAAGGAACAGCCCAGACTGGGAAAGGTGCCATCTAGGCTGGCTCACTCTTCTATGTGTTTGGTAAAACAATGGATTATGTAGTGGTTAGTTTTGAAGTGTGGACATCCTGTCATAGAGGATAAAAAGAGTCCATATGTTATAAGAACAGTTTCTGGTCCCAGGGCTCAGAAAACTAATAGGAGAATTCCAGGCTGTGCCCCTCCTCTAGGCTTCGCTACAGGTCAACGGCCCGGGAGTCAGAAGGACCTGGGTTCTAATACCGCTTCTGCCACTTGTCTGCTGTGTGACTTAGAGCAAGTTGCTGAATTTCTTTATGCTTCAGTTACCTCATCTGTAAAATGGGGATTAAGACTCTGAGCCCTATGTGGGACAGAGACTGTGTCCCACCTGGTTAGCTTGTATGTACCCCGATGCTTAGTACAGTGTCCTGTGCTCTGGGCTGTGCTGTGGGTCAGACCGGCTATTACTAATCTGGAAATTGAAGTTGGATTTTAGGGCAGTTAGAAACACCCATGGTTCCTGAGACTCTCCAGGATCTTTTCAGATCTTGTCAAGCCTATCCTGGGCCCTATCTCAACCTCTGGAGAAGTCTCTTATCCCTTCAGGATTTGGGTAAGCAGTTGGAGTGAACCGATGTCCACTTTTTGGATCCTGGGATCATTTATATAGGATATCATCATATTATCGATCAATCATAGCTATTGAGCACTTACTGTGTGCAGATCATTGTACTAAAGCACTTGGGAGAGTGCCATATAACAGAGTTGGTAGACCTGTTCCCTTCCCATCGTGAGCTTAGAGTCCAGAGTTCAATATTCAATCGATACTGCCACTAACATAGATTGAGCTTTATCTGGGTGCAGAGCACTTTACTACTACTAATAATGATAATAGCAATAATTATACTTATGATACTTGTTAAGCACTTAATATGTCTCAAACACTGTTCTAAGTGCTGGAGAAGGTACAAGTCAATCAGGTTGGACACGGTCCCTGTCGTAGATGGAGCTCACACGCTTAAGTATATTTTGTCAAGGGCTTAGTACAGTGATCTGCACACAATAAGTGCTCAATAAATACAGTGACTGATTGACTGTTTGGTTGATTGTTCTTTTTCCTGACCCCACTATTTATTACAGATTTTTGTTTGTCTCCTCTATTAGATTTTAAACTCCTTGAAGTCAGGGAACATGTGTTTGGCTTCTGGTGTACTCTCTTAATTCTCAATACAGTGTCCTGCAGACAGGCACTGAATAAATACCACTGTGTTTGACATTTTACTTAAGTCACTATCTTCCCTCTATCTACCCCTACATTATTGAAATAGTAAAATGCACATCCCCATCTCTGTAAGATTTTTGTCCAGAAGAGAGAGGTCACAGCATTCTGCTATGCAGTAATTCAATTCTATCTGAAACTCATGGACTAAATTTCATTTTTATTCTTTCCTGTTGAAAAAAATGTAACAAATGGTTTGTTTTTCCTTTAAAATAAAAGGCAACTCAGTAAAATGTACACCAAAGATTTACTTTTTATTGAATCCAATCAAAATGTAAAAGCATATTAACAGCCCAAATGCTCTAGTGTAGATTTTCCTCTTTTAAAATAAACCCAACCAAGTGCATGGAATTGCAGAATTTTGTGGTTTAGATTTTCTAACATGTTCATGATTAGGCCTCGGTGATTTTCAAGGAAATTTGAAATGGATCTGAAGTCACTAACTCAGGTCAGTCAGTTAATCATATTTATTGAGCATCTACTTTGTGCAGAGTGCTGTACTAAGCTCTTGGGAGAGTACAATGAAATAATAAACAGATACATTCCCTGCCGATAACAAGCTCAATGATAGAGGTCAACCAGTTTTCTTTTGGTTGAAGGAACTGGCATGTAATAGAAAAGGAACTCCTTGTGGACATGTGTAACTGCTGGAACAGAAAGGGAGGAGGGAAATTGAGGGTGAGAATTTGGGAATTTTGGCCCCAAAACCCACAAGAAATGACTGCAGTCAGTGTACCCACATCTACAAGATAGATGTGTTGTGTTTGCCCAATTGTCAGTTTTATTTTCGTTAGAGATAGGGAATTTAAAAAAATCCTAAATTTCATTTCCTCAGAATCCCTGCCAGTGGCATTCCCACCAGCCCCTTTTGTTCATAATTAACAATTTGCACAGCTTGGGGTTCATTTAATGTTATTTCTTTAAACCCAGCTAAGTGTTGTTGTCAGTACTGTTTACTAACATTGTCTAGAAATACAATAGTGAATGCTAGATATTAAGTAGTGTGTTTCATACAGAAAGGGCTTTTCCTGAGATCCCAGGCTTCTAACACAGTCAGAGCTCTGAGAACAACTATGTACACGTTCTTCATCATAAAGCCACACTGTCATCTTCATATCTTTTGTATGCAAAGGAGCACACATTTATGCAAATTAGATGTATTTCTCTTTTATAAAAATGGAATTTTAGCTTCCAGGGAATTGTTGCAAAGCCTCTTCATTTAAAAAAAAATGTGGGGAGTGGAAGGGGGAAAGGGGAAGGGAGATGGTGGAGGGAGAGAGAGAAACTGACTTCACAATTACAACTCAGCCCTAGCTCCTGGCTTTAAGTCCTTACTGTTAACTAAGACCAGTCTGAGTGTAGCTCTGGGTATATTTGGAAATTAGCCTCAGCACAAGTCTATAAATGGGCTATTTCATAGGGAAAGAATAACAGAGTAAGAGATAGGGCTCTTTATAGTAAAATAATAATTGTGGTATTTAAGTGCTTATTGTGTATCAAGAACTTACGTGATAATCAGGTATGACCTAGTCCCTGTCCCACAACCTAAGGAGGAAGGAGAACAGGTACCTATTTCCCATTTTACAGATGAAGAAACTGGAGTACAAATAAATTAAATGACTGACCCTAAGTCACACAGCAGGCAAATGGCAGATGTGATTAGAACCCAGGTCCTTTGATTCCCAGGCCTGTGCACTTTCCATTAGGTCATGCTGCTTGTCAGCCATGCCACTGAAACCTGTAAGTCTTGGGACTTTTAAAAAAATATCACAGAGTTGAAATGTTTCCTTTTTTATTGCTGATTATCTTTGCAAAAGGATGCAGGTCCGAAGTCTGACTGGATCTACTTTTCCGAGAAATTGCTGGGCAGTTTAAGATTGATTTAGAAGGGAAGCCTTGTTTGGTCGATGTAGCAGTATTAATACAAACTGCAGTGAACAGAGCCCTCTCCTCAAGCCAACCTACTCACGGTGCCTTGCTCGCTTCTCTCTGACCACCGACATCATGCTTATGTCCTCTCTTGGTTATAACTCTCTCCCAGTGCATATCTGGCAAACCGTTGTTCTCTCCATCTTCAAAAACCTTCTAAAATTAAATCCCTTTTAAGAGGCCTTCCCTGATTAATCTTTCATCTTCCCACCTTATTCCCATCATTTTACTCCTCCAACACTTCAGCATCCCATAAGCACTTGGATATTTCACCTTCTTCCTTTTTCCACCAATATCAATTTTTTTATGGCATTAAAGTGCCAACTATGTGCCATGCACTCTGCTAAGTGAGAAGCAGCATGGCTCAGTGGAAAGAGCATGGGATTGGGAGTCAGAGGTCATGGGTTCTATTCCCAGCTCTGCCACTTGTCTGCTGTGTGATCTTGGGCAAGTCACTTCACTTCTCTGTGCCTCAGTTACCTCATCGGTAAAATGGGGATTAAGGCAGTGAGCCCCACATGGGACAACCTGATCACCTTGTATCCCCTCCCAGTGCTTAGAACAGTGCTTTGCACATAGTAAGCGCTTAACAAATACCAAAACTATTATTATTACAAAATAATTAAGTAGAACACAAGGGGTCGCAGATTTAATCCCCATTTTACAGATGAGGTAACGGAGGCCCAGAGAAGTTGAGACTTGCCCAAGATCACACAGCATACTAGTGCCAGAGCTGAGATTAGAAGGACCCTTCTGGCTCCCAGTCCTGTGCTTTATCAACTAGACCATGATGCAATTATGGCCATATCTTTGAAATTGACTGCTTCCCCCAACCTGTAAATTATTTTAGTATCTTTCCCTGCAACACTAGATGATATGCTCCTTGAGGGCAGGGATCATGTCTACTTAGACTGCGAGCCTCACATGGAATAGAAATTGTGCCTGACTTGATTATCTTCTATCTACCCCAGTGCTTATTAGAGTGCTTGGCCCAGTGTAAACACTTAACAAATAATACAATTATTATTATTACTTAATCAGACTCTTGGAAGTTCTTAGTGCAATGCTGTATACATAGAAATTGCTCCACAAATGCTATTGATTGATAGACTAATTGACTGTGCTTCTCACAGAGACGAGACGAGAAGCAGGGTGGCTCAGTGAAAAGAGCATGGGCTTTGGAATCAGAGGTTATGGGTTCAAATCCCACCTCTGCCGCTTGTCAGCTGTTTGACTTTGGGCAAGTCACTTCACTTCTCTGGGCCTCAGCTCCCTCATCTGTAAAATGGGAGTGAAGACTGTGAGCCCCCTGTGGGACAACCTGATCACCTTGTAACCTCCCCAGTGCTTAGAACAGTGCTTTGCACATAGTAAGCACTTAATAAATGTTATTATTATTATTATTATTATTATTATTATTATTATTTTATTCTCACACCTTTCATGTGGAATTTCTCCGCTTTGAGAAGAAAAAGAAGCATTTGATCCGAAATAGCTTTGGTCTCCATCAGGGACCAGGCCTTTTTAAGAATTTAATACAATTATGGATTCATAGGATTACAGTGCTCCGAGCTGTCTGCCCCACCTCTGGCCGCAGGACATTGCGACCCTGAAGGGGTGAGTTTGAATCGCCGTGATTCCTTAACAGAGTGGAATTGGACAGAGCCAGCAAATCTGGCTCAGAGACCAGGTGTGAGGAAAACAACCTGGTGTGATAGACAGCAAAACATTTATTATCAGTAATCAAACTGTGGTTTTAAGGGATGCTTTAGTTTTTGTCTGAGGGTTTTTATTCTGTTTCCTTGGCACTGACATGTGTTGGGCAGGCCCAGCATGGGTGCCTCCATTACAACCTAATCTGTCCTGGGCTGATCCATTTATTTAATGAGAGAATTGGTGTGAAATTGGCCTCTGAGTTGCAGTCAATGATTCAGGAAATGCAATCAGAAGCACACTCTCCCGAAACAAGAGAAATCGTTATTTCAGACATTGGCACATGATTGTAGTACTATTTGGGTAACTAAGCATTTCTGCATCTCCAAGAATAATAATTGCAATTCTTAAGTGTTTACCATGTGCCAAGCACCGTACTAAGCACTGGGGTAAGAGATACAAGACAATAATAATGATGACATTTGTTAAGTGCTTACTATGTGCGGAGCACTGTTCTAAGCGCTGGGGGAGATACAAGGTGATTAGGTTGTCCCATGTGGGACTAACAGTCTTAATCCCCATTTTACAGATGAGGTAACTGAGGCCCAGAGAAGTGAAGTGACTTGCCCAAAGTCACACAGCTGACAAGTGGTGGAGCTGGGATTAGAACCCGTGACCTCTGGCTCCCAAGCCCATGCTCTTTCCATTGAGCCACGCTGCTTCGGATGCAGCCAAGGTATTGAATCCCCCTTCTACAAATGAGGAAACAGTCCTAAGCACTTAGTACAATGTTCTGCACACAGGAAATGCTCAAATACAATTGAAATGAATGAATGAAATGGGCACAGAGAAGTTGAGTGACTTGCCCAAGGTCAAACAGCAAGCAAGTGGCAGAGCTGGGATTAGAGCTCAAGTCCTCTGATTCCTAGGCCCAGGCTCCTTCGACTACACCATGAAGCCCAGAAAGTGAATGTTGGTAGGTGGAAATCCTGCCAAAGGGACATTGAGTTGAAAGCTAGAGAAGCTGGCAGGCCCATTCTCCTGAACCTTTCCAGCAGGTGGACTGCCTCTGTATAGGATCTTCTCAGTGGAAAGAGCCTGGGCTTTAGAGTCAGAGGTCATGGGTTCAAATCCTGGCTCCGCCACTTGTCAGCTGTGTGACTATGGGCAAGTCACTTAACTTCTCTGGCTTCAGTTACCCCATCTTTAAAATGGGGATGAAGACTGTGAGCCCCCCATGTGACAACCTGATCACCTTGTAACTTCCCCAGTGCTTAGAACAGTGCTTGGCACATAGTAAGTGCTTAATAAATGCCATTATTATTATTATTCTCTTCACATGCACTCTGGGGCAGAGAGGGCAGAGGCCTGAAGCAGGCTCTGGATCCAGATGAGTGCCACTACTCTCTGGGTCTTACCCCATTCCAACTGGGAAAAGAGAAATGATTTTAGAGTCTCTGTGCCAGAAGCTCTCACACAAATCTCTCTCCTCTTATTAACTCTCAGTGCCTATTGGATAGCACATGGGCCTGGGAGTCCTAAGGACATGGATTCTATTCCCAGCTCTGGCACTTGTCTGCTGTGTGACAGGTCCTCAGTTACCTCATCTGTAAAATGGGGCTTCAAACACTGAGCCCTATTTGGGACAGGGACTGTGTCCAATCCATTCTGCCCCATCACTTAGTATGGTGCCTGGCACATTGTAACAAATTCTAGACTGTGAGCCCACTGTTGGGTAGGGACTGTCTCTATATGTTGCCAACTTGTACTTCCCAAGAGCTTAGTACAGTGCTCTGCACACAGTAAGCGCTCAATAAATATGATTGATTGATAACACTATTATCATTATTATTATTATTAGTCTAGGAATAAGGATGACAGGTTGCCTGACAACATTAATAAATGGATGTAATTTACTTCAAAAAGACATCAATCACTTATGAACATATGTATAATCATGAGCACATTAACACTTGGTATTTACTGAGTGCTTACTGCATACATAACACTGCAGTAAGCACTTCACAAAGTACAATGGAGTTGTAGACACCATCCTTGCCCAAAAGGAGTTCATAATAATAATGATAGTATTTGTTAAGAGCTTACTATATGCCAAGCATTGTTTTAAGCACTGGGGTAGCTACAAGGTAATCAGGTTGTCCCATGTGGGGCTCAGACTTAATCCCCATTTTATAGATGAGGTAACTGAGGCACAGAGAAGTTAAGTGACTTGCCCAAAGTCATACAGCTGATAAGTAGCAGAGCCAGGATTAGAACCTACGACCTCTGACTCTGTGGTCTTGACACTAGGCCATGCTGCTTCTCTTTTATAGTCTAATAGCATTGTAAAAATTGATTCAAAACACCAAATCTACTTGTGCAAACTTGTGGTTATGTTATATCAGAACAGAACTGTGTTCTGGGAAGGATGTTTTCTTGTAATTAATCTGTCATATTGAAGCCAAGTAACATAAACCATGGCTGCTATGTTGTGAGACCAACGGTGATAGTTTGTGAATTTCTATTACTCTCATCCTGCTTTGAATATTTTTACTTCTATGCTGTCCTCTGTGGCTTTTAGTTGGCGGTTCTGATTCTTCTCTCCCTTGGAGAACTCATTCACTCCCATGGCTTCAACTACTACCTCTCTGCAGATGATACCCTAATCTATATCTCTGGCCCTGATCTTTCTCCCTCTCTGCAGTCTGGCATTTCCTCCTGCCTTCAAGGCATCTCTAGTCAGATGTCTTCCCATCACCTCAAGATTAACATGTCCAGAATAGAACTTCTCAACGTCCCACACAAAATCTGTCCTCCCCATGACTTTCCCATCACTGTAGACAGCACCACCATCCTTCCTGTCTTACAATCCTGAAATTATCCTTGATTTCTCTCTCTCATTCAACCACCATATTGAATCCATCACTAAATCCTGTTGGTTCAACCTTCATAACATCCTAAAATCTGCCCTTTACTCTCCATCCAGACTGCTACCACATTAATATAATCACTCATCTTATTCCACCTGGATTACTGCAGCAGCCTCCTTGCTGACCTCCTTGCCTCCTGTCTCTCCCCATTCCAGTCCATACTTAATTCTGCTACTTGGATCATTTTTCTCCAGAAATGCTTAGGATATGTCATGTCACTCTTCAAGAAACTCCAGTGTTGCCCATCTATCTCCACAACAAAAAAAACTCCTCACCATTTGCATCAGTGCACTCAATCACCTTTGCCCCTTCTGCCTCACCTCTCTACTCTCCTACTACAATCCAGTCCATACACTTCACTCCTCTAATGCTGACCTTCTCACTCTACCTCGATCTCATCTAACTCGCCACTGCCCTCTCTCACACGTCCTACCTCTGGCC
Organism: Tachyglossus aculeatus; assembly: GCF_015852505.1. Lineage (NCBI taxonomy): Eukaryota > Metazoa > Chordata > Mammalia > Monotremata > Tachyglossidae > Tachyglossus > Tachyglossus aculeatus. Next base: position 61,301,393 of record NC_052072.1, read on the forward strand.
TGGAATTCTCTCCTACCTCAGATTTGACAGACTCTACCCTTCTCCCCACCCTTCAAAGCCTTACTGAAGGCACATCTCCTCCAAAAGGCCTTCCTTGACTAAGCCCCCTTTCCTTTTCTCCCACTCTCTCCTGCATCACTCTGACTTGCTCCCTTTGTCCATCCTCCCTCCCAGCCCCACAGCATTTATGTTCATATCTGTAATTTATTTATTTATATTAATGTCTATCTGCCCCGCTGAACACTATAAACTCATTGTAGGCCAGGTATATTCTGTTTATTGTTGTACTGTACTCTCCTAATTGCTCAATACAGTACTCTGCACACAGAAAGCACTCAGTAAATACAAATGAATGAATGAAAGAATTATGGCTGGGTTGGGTTGGTTGGGCTTATTTTAAAAGAGGAAAATCTACACGAGCATTTGGACTGTAAATATGCTTTTACATTTTGTGAATTCCAGGAATATTCAATTCATCATCCCCAGAGGGATGCATTTATGGTAAGGCAAGATTACTGCACTACCCAGTGCCAGGTATGAAAACTATTTTCTGCAGGACTGAAAGGAAGTCCTCAAATCAGTAGCTATTGGATTTTAAACTTATGCCCTAATTTAGTAACATTTTTCTAAAACAGTATCTTGTGCCATAGAGAATATGAACAAGAAATATCAAGCTCTTAGGAAAGGACCCTGCACATAGTAAGTGCTCAATAAACACCTTTAATTGTTTGATTTATCTAAATTTTCATATATCCAACGCATAATAAAATCAGTTCTATTTTGACCTCACCAGACCAGCTAATCTGCAAAAATATTATACATATGAATAATATCCTTATGCCAATCAGTTCTATTGTAACATATTTTCATTATGCAACTTGGCTATAACATGACAGATTAATTAGAGAACATTATTCACACAAAGCAATTATGTTCTGATGTTATGTTCTGATATTAACATGATCAAAAGTTGGCACAAGAAGATTTGTTGTTTGAAGCAATACTTACAACACTGATAGAGTATAAGCTCCTTGAGGGTAGGGATGCTATCTACAATTCTATTATACTCTGAAGTTTTGGGATTGGGCTCTGCTCACGGTAAGCACTCAAAAAATACCACTGACTTATTGACTGATTGGTTATGCTCATGTGCATGGTGTCTGTGAAGTTATGAGGATGGTAAGACTCTCAGCCTCTTTCTCATTCTGCCTGTACCATAACAGTTCTTTGTGCTTATATTTGTTTTGGCAATGCTTCCTTAGTACAGTAAAATATCAGTGTGCGGCAGTGTTGGAAAGCATTCTGCTAGTGGAAGACAGAACAGTGATATACAAATTTATATCCTAAAATGTCAATCATGGGGATGTCTTCCAACTATTTGCCACCTAGCTGTTTATAAATATAGCACAGTTATTCCCCTGAATTTAATAGGTATTATAACACAATCATTCCAAAACATGAGGTGCTTCAGTAATTTAGCTACCATGTATTTGGTATTAATTTGAGCTTCTATCTCTCTTAGTTGCTTAGTAAAGTGTCCTGCACTCAGCAGTGATCAAAAAGTACCATTACTACAACTACTATTACACTGTAAGCAGAATGAACTGAACCATTTTTAATGGTATTTCTTAAGCACTTACTATGGGCGAGGCACTGTACTAAGCACTGGGGTAGTTACATGATAATCAGATTGGAGACAGTCCATGTTCCTCAAGGGGCACGCACATCAATCTTAATTCAGATTTTACAGATGAGATAATTGAGGGACAGAGAAGTTAGTTTAATTTCCCAAGGTCACATGGTAGGCAAGTGGTGTATCTGGGATTAGAACCAGGTCTTCTGATTTTCGGGTCCAATCAAGCAATCAATCAATCGTATTTATTGAGCGCTTACTGTGTGCAGAGCTCTGTACTAAGCGCTTGGGAAGTACAAGTTGGCAACATATAGAGACAGTCCCTACCCAACAGTGGGCTCACAGTCTAAAAGGGGGAGACAGAGAACAAAACCAAACGTACTAACAAAATAAAATAAATAGAATAGATATGTACAAGTAAAATAAATAAATAAATAAATAGAGTAATAAATATGTACAACCATATATACATATATACAGGTGCTGTGGGGAAGGGAAGGAGGTAAGATGGGGGGGATGGAGAGGGGGACGAGGGGGAGAGGAAGGAAGGGGCTCAGTCTGGGAAGGCCTCCTGGAGGAGGTGAGCTCTCAGTAGAGCCTTGAAGGGAGGAAGAGAGCTAGCCTGGCGGATGGGCAGAGGGAGGGCATTCCAGGCCCGGGGGATGACGTGGGCTGGGGGTCGATGGCGGGACAGGCGAGAACGAGGCACGGTGAGGAGATCAGCGGCAGAGGAGCGGAGGGTGCGGGGTGGGCTGTAGAAGGAGAGAAAGGAGGTGAGGTAGGAGGGGGCGAGGTGATGGAGAGCCTTGAAGCCCAGGGTGAGGAGTTTCTGCCTGATGCACAGATTGATTGGTAGCCACTGGAGATTTTTGAGGAGGGGAGTAACATGCCCAGAGCATTTCTGGACAAAGACAATCCGGGCAGCAGCATGAAGTATGGATTGAAGTGGGGAGAGACACGAGGATGGGAGATCCGAGAGAAGGCTGATGCAGTAGTCCAGATGGGATAGGATGAGAGCTTGAATGAGCAGGGCAGCGGTATGGATGGAGAGGAATGGGCGGATCTTGGCAATGTTGCGGAGCTGAGACCGGCAGGTTTTGGGTGACGGCTTGGATGTGAGGGGTGAATGAGAGAGCGGAGTCGAGGATGACACCAAGGTTGCGGGCTTGTGAGACGGGAAGGATGGTAGTGCCGTCAACAGAGATGGGAAAGTCAGGGAGAGGGCAGGGTTTGGGAGGAAAGACAAGGAGTTCCGTCTTGGACATGTTGAGTTTTAGGTGGCGGGCAGACATCTAGATGGAGATGTCCTGAAAGCAGGAGGAGATGCGAACCTGGAGAGGGAGGAGAGAGCAGGGGCAGAGATGTAGATATGGGTGTCATCAGCGTAGAGATGATATTCGCTGCTCTAGGCCATGCTACTTCTCAGCTTGCTGGTTGCACAAGGATAGAGAATATGGATCTCTATTTCTATGTACATTTCCAAGAACTAGCATAACACTCTGTAAATTATTAGCACCGATTGTTTATTAGGTGCTCATTCAATGTTATGATTATGAAGATGTTTGCATTCATAGGTGCCCATTCATTCATTCAATCATATTTATTGAGTGCTTACTGTGTGCAGATAACTGTACTAAGCACTTGGAAAGTACAATTCAGCAATAAAGAGAAACAATCCCTGCCCACAATGGGCTTACACTCTAGAGAAGCAGCATGGCTCAGTGGAAAGATCGCGGGCTTTGGAGTCAGAGGCTATGCGTTCAAATCCTGGCTCTGCCAATTGTCAGCTATGTGACTTTGGGCAAGTCACTTAACTTCTCTGGGCCTCAATTACCTCATCTGTAAAATGGGGATGAAGACTGTGAGCCCCCCGTGGGACAACCTGATCACCTTGTAACCTCCCCAGCACTTAGAACAGTGCTTTGCACATAGTAAGCACTTAATAAATGCCATCATTATTATTATTAGAAGGGAGGAGGCAGACATCAAAATAAGTAAACAGGCATTAATAGCATCAATATAAATAAATAGAATTAGAGATATGTATACACATCAAAGCAAGTAATATATATATATATATATATATATATATATATATATAAATATATAGACAAGTGCTGTGGAGCAGGGAGGTGGGGAGAGAGCAAAGGGAACGAGGTGGGGGGGAGAGGGAGCTGAGGAAAAGGGGGACTTAGTCTGGGAAGGCCTCTTGGAGGAGGTGAACTTTCAGTAGGGCTTTGGAGGTGGGGGAAGTGTGATTGTTTGGCAGATTCAAGGAGGGGAGGGCATTTGAGGCCAGAGATAGGACATGGGCCAGAGGTTGATGGCGTCAGGCGAGAACAAGGCAAAATGAGAAGGTTAGCACCAGAGGAGTGGAGTGTGTGGGCCCTTAATCTTCCCTATCTACTTCTCTCTCCTACTTCTGAGTATATGTGCAAGAGGACGAGAATCAGCATTGCATTTATATATTATATCTATCACTGTGCTTGGTTTTTAGTAAACACTTAATGAATACCAACATCTTTATTATTGTGTGCACAGAAAGAATTGGAGGAAAGTATGTCAAAATACCAACATCTTTATTATTGTGTGCACAGAAAGAATTGGAGGAAAGTATGTCAAAACCCAGAGAAGTAGAGATTCATAAAGTTCATAAAGAAAATTGTTGACAGACCATTTGTAAATGGTCTGTTCCCCATTTTTTTTTCAGAGTGGTCAGAGAAGTCATATGATATACAATTCTGATTTCCTGCCATGGCCACCAGGAGAAATTCCACCATACATGACTCTCCACTTGTGACTGATTGTATCTGTGCCATGGTACACCCATGAGCCCCAGAGATAGGCTACTTCACTTTTCCTTAAGGGATATAAGCATGTAAGATGCCTCTCATTAATCCTGAATTCCATCCCATTCCTGATACTACTCTGAGCTGGTTAACTCTTCACAGTGGTCCTAGTAAATGAGATAAAGGTTGGGGAACTTTGTGAACAGTGGGAAACTGCCTCCCTAATGCTAATTCTATCTGAGGCCCACCAGCCCATTCCCTCCTCAAGTGCATCCTGGGAACTCTGCCATCAGCAAAATTGCTTGTCAGTCTTTTCCACTCCCCGGGACCAGGGTCTCCTTATTCATTCATTCATTCAATTGTATTTATTGAGCACTTACTGTGTGCAGAGCACTGTACTAAGCACTTGGGAATTACAAATTGGCAACATATAGAGACGGTCCCTACTTAATGTCGGGCTCACAGTCTAGAAGGGCTTATCCCAGGGCTAAGCTCAGATACATGGCTGCCATGAGGAGGGGGAAAAAGACCCTCTCCCCTCAAAGTAGGCTGCTCTCCCTCAGTTGTGGATGTGCTGATGACAGGGTATGCATTATACTTGGCATGCAGCACAACATATTGATATTCTACAGAAATCACTCCAAGTATAGAACATTTCTCTAGGGGGCTCCCCAACCTCTCCCTGCCTTGTTTCAGAGCTACTGAACTCCCCTCCCACAACCCTGTTAACACAGAGGTCATTTCTGAGCTATGGGACTAGAGTTGTGGATTTTTCAAGTATCTTACTATAGCCACTCCCTTGATGGTGAGCTCAAAGACTACTGCCTCTTGATTACCCTATGAACTGGTCCGCTTGCACAACTATTGTCAGCTGGGCTGATCAGGGATGGAGGCTACTGGGAAGAAGGAAAACAGTCTAGTGCTTCTGCCAGTTTTACATGGAGAAAGTGGCACCACAATATCTCCTCTTTACCTCCAGGACCTTAGGTCCAGCCCTAGTAAAGCTCACTTTAGCAGGCTAATGAGTCAGGTCCCATTACAGTTACTCAGAAACAGACAGAATCTGTGAACTTTCTATGACCTCTGCCCAGAGTCTCTGTGCAGACATGAGCAAAATGCACATGCCAATAAGTTAAAAAAAATCTGTCTGTGAAGCTGCCTTATTGTTTTCTTGCACTGCACATTGATTGTTGAGGCATTCCCGTGAAATGTGTTGGTAATGTATGTAGTATACCACTCCTGCTGGGTGCCAGCTGGGTAGAAATGGAGTCCAGCATGGAAGACTTGTGTTTCCAGAGCCCCTTTCTCGTGGGTGTTGAAATTGCTTTTCCAACATGAATTCTTCCAACCAACCAGATGGTATTTGTTGGCCTAGGAATGAGGCTCTTACCAGTTCCAAACATCTCAACCAGAACTTGCCATAAAAATACGAGAGAAACAGCATGATCTACTGGAAGGAGTATTGAACTGGAAGTCAGAAGACACAGCTTCTATTTTCAGCTCTGCCACTGTCCTGTTTTGTGACCTCCTTAACATTTTAAGACTCAGTTTCCTCATTTGTAACATGGGATGAGTTTCCTGTCTCCCCACGTAGTAGACTGTGAACCCTTTGTGGGATAAGAACTATGCCTGAGCAGATTATCCTGTTTATACCCAGTTTCTTAGAGCCTAACAAGTGCTTAACAAATAACAGTAACAGTTATGGTATTTGTTAAGTGCTTACTCTGTATCAATTATTGTTCTAAGAGCTGAGGTAGATACAAGTTAATCAGATCGGACACAGTCCCTGTTCTACATAGTGCTCACAGTCTAAGGTGTAGGGAGAATTGGTATTGAATTTCCATTTTACAAATGAGGAAACTGAGGCATAGAGAAGTTAAGTGATTAGACCAAGATCATACTGCAGACAAGTAGCAGAGCCAAGATAAGAACCCAGTGGACTCCCAAGCCTATGCTCGATCCAGTAGGCCATGCTGCTTCCCTTACCACAGGTGGTGTTATCTGTTAGCAGCCTACATTCCAGGATGGGCTGTACACAAACAATCTAACTAGCCACACACGTGTCAGGAAAAAGATGCAGCAGTATAAATCCTTGGCATCTAATGGGAACTCAATGGCCACATGGCTTTCGCTTCCTGCTTTTAAAAACCAAGACAGCAAAAGGCTGTGAGGCTACGATCCAGAGGGAATGTCCACCTATACCCCACAATCACAGAGATCATGTCTCTGATTCCTTAAGGTCACACTCCGCATAATGAAGGTGGATGAGCTGTGTGCCATTGTAAGTGACTCTCCTCCTAACATGTGTGGCTATTGGTGGAGACTTGAAAATTGCCTTTCCTGTCTAGGACTTCCTATTTCTTTCATACCAGTCCAGACTTATAACCCTTTTTAGACTAGCGTATGGGGTGCAAGATAAATATTAATCAATCAATAGTAGTAACCTAGCAATCAGCATTTGGACACTAGCTAGCAAAGAGGACTTGTGGAAAAATCCATGGTGCAAAAATTGGCATTTTATTTCGGCACTTCTGAGCCACTCATAAAAACCATATGTTCTCTGGACTAAGGCACTCAGAGGTTTCATTAGTTTAAATGAAGGCTAGTCGTACATGGCTTAAACTGCTTTCTACATTTACTAATATGATTGTGACCATTTGTGGGGGGAGTCCAAACTGTGCAAACTCTGCAGAAATGACTTGATTGTACTTTCCATAATTTCAAATCAAGAGATCCAATCATAGCACCAGACTGGACCCTAAAAGACCACAGAGTACCCTGTCCTGTCTTCTGACAGAACAGCAGTTATTAGATTTGTAAGCTCCTTGAGGGCTGGAATCACATTTTAGACCTGAATATTTCCTTTGAGCAGAGACTAGTCACCACTGCTGACACTGGCACTAAAAGCAATCTGTTTTAGTAAAACTAAATAAATAAATCTATTATCTTCACTGCAAAATGCATTTTCCCTTTCTAAAAGATCCAGGATGTGGAGACTTTGGCCCCTGGCTTGGGAATATCCTGGAGATGGGCATTGTGTCTGGAGCACAGTAAGCTGTACATTTATAGTTGAGTGCTCTACTTCAGTGAGGTTTCTCCTATCTATACTTTATTTTAATGTCTGTCACCTCCTACTAGAAGGTAAGTTCCTCGAGGATAGCATTCCGGACTGCCAACACTCTTGTATTGTACTCTCCCAAGTGCTTAGTACACTGATCTGCACACAGCAAGTCCTCAATAAATTCCACTGATCTATGGGGTGGCCCTGTTTTTGTTTCATCATTTGACTTCCTTTTTGGGACCACGTTGTCCTAGATGCTTTGGCAACTTTGGTGTATTTGACATGTTCTTCATATGACCAAGACTGAACTCCTTGTCTTCCCTCCCAAACCCTGCCCTCTCCCTGACTTTCCCATCACTGTTGACGGCACTACCATCCTTCCCATCTCACAAGCCCTTAACCTTGGTGTCATCCTCGACTCCGCTCTCTCATTCATCCCTCACATCCAAGCCGTCACCAAAACCTGCCGGTCTCACCTCCGCAATATTGCCAAGATTCTCTCTTTCCTCTCCATCCAAACCACTACCCTGCTCGTTCAAGCTCTCATCCTATCCCGTCTGGACTACTGTATCAGCCTCCTCTCCGATCTCCCATCCTCCTGTCTCTCCCCACTTCAATCCATACTTCACGCCACTGCCCGGATTGTCTTTGTCCAGAAACGCTCTGGGCATGTTATTCCCCTCCTCAAAAATCTCCAGTGGCTACCAATCAACCTACGCATCAGGCGGAAACTCCTCACCCTCGGCTTCAAGGCTCTCCATCACCTCGCCCCCTCCTACCTCACCTCCCTTCTCTCCTTCTACAGCCCAGCCCGCACCCTCCACTCCTCTGCTGCTAATCTCCTCACCGTGCCTCATTCTCGCCTGTCCCGCCATCAACCCCCAGCCCACATCATCCCCCTGGCCTGGAATGCCCTCCCTCTGCCCATCCGCCAAGCTAGCTCTCTTCCTCCCTTCAAGGCCCTACTGAGAGCTCACCTCCTCCAGGAGGCCTTTCCAGACTAAGCCCCCTCCTTCCTCTCCCCCTCCTTCCCCTCTCCATCCCCCCGGCCTTACCTCCTTCCCTTCCCCACAGCACCTGTATATATGTATATATGTTTGTGCGTATTTATTACTCTATTTTACTTGTACATATTCTATTTATTTTATTTTGTTAATATGTCCCCCTTTTAGACTGTGAGCCCACTGTTGGGTAGGGACTGTCTCTATGTGTTGCCAATTTGTACTTCCCAAGTGCTTAGTACAGTGCTCTGCACATAGTAAGTGCTCAATAAATACGATTGATGATGATGATGATGTCTTGTTTTGTTCTCTGTCTCCCCCTTCTAGACTGTGAGCCCACTGTTGAGTAGGGACCGTCTCTATGTTGCCAACTTGTACTTCCTAAGCGCTTAGTACAGTGCTCTGCATGCAGTAAGCGTTCAGTAAATACGATTGAATGAATGAATGAATGATGGTTGAAATGATCAGAGAGGTTGTTTTCCATTCCCAAACCTCACTGAAGAACAGGATTTCGCTTCAGGTTGTGTGGAAACTGGGATGAATGTGGCTCATTTTTAATGCACTTTTACCTCTGACAATGAAAACAGAGACGAACTTATTCAATCTGTCACTAAATCCTGTTGGTTCAATCTTCACAACAGTGCTAAAATCCTCCCTTGCCTCTCCATCCAAGTTGCTACCGTGTTAATCCAATCATTTATGCTATCCTGACTTGATTACTACATCAGCCTCCTTGTTGACCTCCCTGCCTTCTGTCTTTTTTCACTTCACTCTGCTGCCTAGATCATTTTTTCTACAAAAACATTCAGTCCATGTTTCTCCACTCCTCAAGAACCTCCACATCAAACAGAAATTCGTCACCACCGGCTTTAAAACACTCAATTACCTTGTCCCCTCCTACCCCTCCTCCTAACTCTCCTACTACATACAACCCAGCCCACACACTTCTCTTCTGTAATGTCCACCTACTTACTGTACCTGTCTTGTCTACCTCACCTCACAGCCTGACATCCTCCCTCTTCAGATCCAACAATCACTTTCCCATGCATCAGAGCCTTATTGAAAGCACATCTCCTCCAAAAGGCCTTCCCTGACTAAACCTTCTTTTCATTTTCTTCTACTCCCTTCTGTGTCTCCCTGATGTGCTCCCTTTGTCCCCCCCATCAGCTCCACAGCACTTATGTACATATCTGTGCATAATAAATAATTATTATCTATAATAATTATATATAAATATTTATAAAATAAATAATAATTTATTTATATTAATGTATGTCTCCCGCTCTAGACTGCTAGCTTGTTGTGATCGGGGAATGTGTCTGTTATATTGTGCTCTCCCATTCGCTTAGTACAGTGAGTTGCACACAATAAGTGCTCAATAAATATGGCTAATTGATTGATCATCCCTACTCATTTATTCAATCGTATTTATTGAGTGCTTACTGTGTGCAGAGCATTGTACTAAGCGCTTGGGAAGTACAAGTCAGCAACATGTAAAGACGGTCCCTACCCAATAACAGGCTCACAGTCTAGAAGGGGGAGACAGACAACACAACAAAATGTACCTCAAAACAAATGCCTTCACCTTTCCAAGACTAGGAAACCTCATTCATGCCAACAAACAAGCTGGTGGTTGTGGGTAAGTGGGCCAATTAGTCGCCAAGGTTTGAAGAACATTTTAATGATAAAACCTTACTAGCTGAGAAGGGAAAGCAATCTTTGTGTCATTGATTCAGGCACATTGATAAATAAATCACATTAGTTCTACATGGAAACAGCAGAGCAGATTGATGTAGAACTGGGCACTCTAGGAATAGGGCTGAGGGTAAGCCTCTGTGCACCATCTGGAAGGGATTGTGTGAGGTGATGGATTCATGAAGCAAGGAAACAGGGGGAGGGCATATTTTCTGGTGTCGAATATCTGAAGTGACACTTGGATGTATTTTGGGTGCCATCTCTGCTGTCTAAATACTTCTTCCCTTAACTGGTGGCAGACTAATGCAACCCGACCATAGCATGGAAGGCTGCCATGTCCTTTTAGGTCAGATCTGTCTTGTGGTAGCAAGCTGTGCAGCTTCTAGTTTGCAGTTCCGTAATTTAAGTGATTTTGAAGACGAAGCCCTTCCAACTCCTTTTTGCATTAAAACGTACAGCAAACCTTGTCACTTTCAGTACAAATCTAGAGCAAACGAGTCATTCTACTGTCACACCATGATAGGGATACAAGCCTACCCTTAGCAGTAAATGGGAAATTGGTGTTTTCAGGGTTATCTATAAAATATCAAACCTAGAGTCTCCAGTGGAGAACAATGGATGAGCTTTGATCCTGAGATTGTAAATTCAATAATCTGCAAGAAGGAACTGAGTCTAATGTTAGTAGTTTGCATAGTACTTCTCACAGACTCTCATCCCTGCCAGTGATATTCTTTTTGGGGCAGGGAAACTAACTGGAAAGAAATCAGGCTGTGATGCAGCTCATCACAAAAGTTACTTTTTGTGTGCACATCCTACTTGTGAATGAAGCAATTGAAGCAGTGTGCCGATATTTACCTCCCAGTAAACCAGCAAGTGGTTACCTTGGTTCTGTCTGTGGTCTTCACCATCTGCATTAGCCATTTTGGGTGCACCTCTCCAACTCACTGAAGTCTTTAGGTGGCTCTTCTGTCTGAAACCTTCTCCTTTAATGTTGTAGCTGCAGCAGACATCGTCTACTTTGCAAGCCAGTACTAGAACCCATGTCTCCTGTGTTTTTTCCACTTGTCCAAAAGCAGGGTTTTACTGAATTTATAAATAACATCAATGTTCCTTTCCCATTGCTCTTGAAGAAAAATGATTATTCTGATTTATGTCACATGGGAAATATACTAAAAATTGTGTGTGTGTAACCACCTGTATCACATTCTCTGAGGTGTCAGGCTTAGCAGTGCTACTGTGGCTCAGTGGAAAGAGCACGGGCTTTGGAGTCAGAGGTCATGGGTTCAAATCCTAACTCTGCCAACTGTCAGCTATGTGACTTTGGACAAGTCACTTAAGTTCTCTGTGCCTCAGTTACCTCATCTGTAAAATGGGGATTAAGACTGTGAGCCCCCCATGGGACAACCTGATCACCTTGTAACCTCCCCAGCACTTAGAACAGTGTTTTGCACATAGTAAGCGCTTAACAAATACCATCATTATTATTATTATCACCAGGCAGGTCAGGGCTAAATGGACTGGCCCTTGATGTGTGTGCATCCATTCCTGGAACTAACCTCCATCCCTGCACACTGCAACCATTCTTCTTTCCAGAGATTTTTGCTTCTAGCCAGCATTTATTTGTCACTGTAGACCCATCCCTAGATCTTGCAAGAGTGAGACTGGAAAGTGGTTGGGCAAAGGAAAAATGGTTTGGCTTTTTCTCTCCTGTCAACCCGTCATAGAGCCAGTGAGGGTGGAAAGGCTAGTTTGTCCAGCCCAGGTTGCTGCAGTATTGATGGCAGGAAATATACATAAATTTATAATTTATAATAATAATAATAATGGCACATAGTAAGTGCTAAATGAATGCCAAGCACTGTCCTAAGCTCTGGGGGGGATACCAGGTAATCAGGTTGTCCCATATGGGGCTCAGTCTTAACCCCCATTTTACAGATGAGGTAGCTGAGGCACAGAGAAGTGAAGTGACTTGTGATAATATGATAATTGCTTAGCACTTAGTATGTGTTGGGCACTGAACTAAGGAGTATGTGCAAACTATTGTCAAGCATTTGAAATGTGTCAAGCACTGCACTAATTGCCAGAGTATGTACAAGTAAATCAGGTTGGACATAATCCCTGTCCCCCATGGGGCTTAGTCACAATCCCCAATATGCAGAGGAGTTACCTGAGGCACAGAGAAGTGAAGTAACTTGCCCAAGGTCAGCAGACAAGTAGGGAAGCTGAGATTAAAATCCAGGTCCTCTGACACCCAGGCCCAGGCTCTTTCTATTAGGCCACCCTGCTTCTCACTCCCCTGTTTTTAAGATATCTGGGAAAGGAATCTCAGCCAGCCAACTGCAGTAACAGCATTCAATCAGCGCTATTTGCTGGGTGCTTCATGTGTGCAGGACACTATCCTAAATGCTGGAGAGAGTGCAGTACAATAGAGTTGGTAGACCGATTCCCTGTTCTTGAGAAGCTGACACTCTCTAGGAAACCTGGTGTTTCTGAAGCTGCAGCACTCTGGATCTGAGCAGCCTAATTTAGGAATGTAGCATACACTCCAAGTTCCCTCTAAATGAGGAGGGAACTGGAAGGATTGTAGAAAGTATTACCTGCTACACCAAACCCAAGCAGGTTTGTTTGAAGAACTGGGGCAGCAAGCCTTAATTTGGTGGTACAATAGCAAAATTAGAAATATACTTGGCATAAAGGGTATCAACCACATTTGTGCACACCAATGAAAGTTTCACTATTAATTGCATCATGTTCCTACCTGCGAGACAGCAGAGATATTAAGTCCAAGTCAAAGCAAGTTACATTATGAGGGTTCAATCACCATTCCTTCCACTGATCATATAAAAAGATATCAGAGAAAAAGAACACAGGCATCAGTTTTCCCAATTTTCATGTTGAGTATTTTAATATTCTAGACTAGTAGTAATGATGATGGTATTTCTTAAGTGCTTACTATGTGTCAAGCACTGTTCTAAGTGCTGGGGTAGATAGAAGCTAATCAGGTTGGACATAGTCCCTAACCCACAAAGTGCTCACAGTCATAATACCCATTTTACAGATGAGGTTACGGAGGCCCAGAGAAGTGAAGTAACTTGCCCAAAGTCACACATCATGTATGGGGTGGAGGCAGGACTAGAACCCAGGTCCTTTGGATTTCCAGGTCTGTGATATATCCACTAGGCCATGCTACTTCCTACTAGGTTGTGTTGCTTCCTAACTGACCTGAGCAATGACATATTCTCAGTTTCTGATTTTCTATCATATTTCTATTAATTCAAATCAATCATTAAAATTATTTGAATTGATACATACTAGAAATGATTTCTATGGGTAAGAGTGTCAAGTGCCAAACAATAGCTGGAAATGATTTTGATCATTTGCACATTGTATTCAAGCAGACACATTTCTAGAATGCTTTATCCAATTTAAATACCCTCCAAGCATACTAAATGTGTGAAGTTGGGAAGTTTTTATCCATTAACTTCTGCATCCAGTTTTTATCCATTAACTTCTGAATTATCCATTTTTATTCATTAACTTCTCTGGGAAATGGGAGCAGTGAACTACTCCTTAGGTAGAAATTGATTGTCAAGGTTATCTCTTCTCTTTATAAACAGCCCATTCTCTCAGGGACCCTGAGGGCTAATGGAAACCACCCCAGAAGATCTGTTGTCTTCATGGTTTCATGAAATGCTTATTGGAACAGCTGCATTTGTTGTTGAAATGAACTGGAAGATTTCTTATTTGAAATCAATTTTTGCAAAGGTAGAATTAGGATTTTATCAATATTTTTATTGTAGTTTGATTAGAGCAAAGCATTGTATCTTGGCCTTTTTTCCTTTGCCAGACTTCCCAGAGAAGTTCCAGTCTCCTAAATTTGATTTAGATGTGATTTACCTGGAAACCTTTCAACTTTAATCCTTTAATCACTTCCTAGAGCTCCTTGTCGGAATGAGATTCTTGTCTAAATAATTGAAAGCAATTTCAGTTAAGTTCTTATTTCAAATGATTTTCTGCTGCCATGGACACTGGAAACTCCACTTCAAATCCCATGGGGCAGTTCTCCTCTGACTCTCAAGAAATTCCATTCCTCTTATGATTCAGTCTTTGATTCCACATTCCTGATTTGGATAATCAAACCTTTTCCCTTGGTGCTTTCAAATACCAGATTCAAACTCCAAGATGGAAAAGTGGGCATTAGAAAACTTACAGAATTCCATCCATTTCTTCAAGTTCAAGGAGGTTTGTTTATTCTGGATGGTGTATGACTGAGGCATATGTTGAAGAAATTGAATAGATTTATTAATAATAATAATAATAATAATAATAATAATAATAATAATGGTATTGATTAAACACTTACAAAGTGCCAAGCGCTGTTCTAAGTGCTGGGGAAGATACAATGTAATCAGGTTGTCCCATGTGGGGTTTACAATCTTAATTCTCATTTTACAGATGAGGTAACTGAGGCTCAGATAAGTGACTTGCCCAAAGTAACACAACTGACAAGTGGCAGAGGCAGGATTAGAACCCACAACTGCTGCTTATGCTCTTTCCACTGAGCCATGCTACTTAGAGTTTTTTAAAAAACTGATATTATTATGGTATTTATTAAGCACTTCCTATATGTGGAAGGAAAAGGTCTTCACTTTCATTGAGTAGCTGCCATTAGTGGCATTTTTCCTCCCTTCACTGAAGTCCAGGACCAGTCTGAGGCTTCTTTCACTTCCAGCTCATGAGACATCATCATGGTCATTAGTAACATTTATTGAGTGCTTACTATGTTCAGAGCACTGCAGTAACACTTGGGAGAGTCCTCTGAAGAAGAGAGCTGTCTACCCCATTCGTCAATTTAAGGATCTTTCTAGGATTTTTTTGTTTTATGGGAAGGGGAACAGATCACACCACTAGAGCCACTGCAGTGGTGGGGCCCTGGAGGGGCTCTGATCTCTGGGCTGCCTCCCAGCCTAGAGCTGCAAGTGCCAGTGGAACTGAAACTACTGTCACTTACCCAGTGTGCCTCTGGTCTGGGCGGTTGAGCAGTGGTCCAGTCATTAATTTATTCAGTCAGATTTATTGAGTGCTTACTAAGTGCAGAGCACTATAGTAAGCACTTGGGAAACTACAATATAACAATAAACAGACACATTCCCTGCTCACAATGGGGATCTGCAGTCCCCCTCCCCCTCCTCATCCCTGGAGCCTCTGTAGGCTACCGGGACTGACTGAGGGTGGAGGGAGTGGACACCTCATCCTAACAGAGCCCCAGATCAGGGATCAGAGAACCTGCGAGATGGAATACTGCCACAGCAGCAAGCAGCCAGGCTCCTGCCTGGATTCAAGGGAAGGGACAGGATGGCTACAGCTTGCTGCCTGCACCAAAAGGAGCCACATGGCCTGGTAGAAAGAGCATGGGCCTGTGTTCAGAGGACCTGAGTTCATTCATTGAATTTAATTTATTGAGTGTTTACTATGTGCAGAGTACTATACTAAGCACTTGGGAAAGTACTTTACAGTAATAGAGACAATACCTGCCCTCAACGAGCTCACAATCTAGAGGGAGAGTTCTTATTGCAGCACTACCAGTGGCCTGCTGTGTGACCTAGGGCAAGTCACCTAACTTCTCTGGGCCTCAGTTTTTATGAAATGAGGATTCAATGCCTGCTTCCCCCCCTACTTAGATTGTACGCCCAATGTGGAAAAGGGGCTGTGTCAGACTTGATTAACTTGTATTTACTCCAGCATCTAGAACAGTGCTTGAAACACAGTAAGTGCTTAATAAGAACCCTAAATAATAATAAAAGTCTGTGCCCCATGGGTGCCGAGCCCAGGACAATGCCAGCCAACCTCACCTCCATGGAGTTGGTGCTCATCAGTGCTTAAAACAGTGCTTTACACATGGTAATTGCTTAAAAAATATAATAATAGTATTTTGATAATAATAATAATAGACTCAGGCACACATGATAATAATAATAATAGACTCAGGCACACATGATAGCACACTGCATCAAGTACTGGGTTTCTGCCTAGGCCCAGAGAAGTTAGAGGCTAGAAATTGGGTGAACAGCCAGTATCTTGGGTTAAAAATGGGCAAAATCATTTTCAGCAAAACATTTTCTCTGCCTTTTCAACATAGAAACTGTTGACCTGGTCCCACTGAGTACCCAGCCTTTCCCCATTACATTCTCTGCAGATGCTCCAAAATTTAAACTCTTGATTCCGGGGGAAAAAAAAGAGTATGAAATCAGATGAGCAGCTCAGTTTAAACCCTCAGGTAACAGTTGGATATGTGTTAGTGTCCTGTTCATATTCTAATAAGGTGTTTGGGGAATGAAATGTGGGATGGTTCATAGCTATAAATGAGTTTGGAAATTCCTCCGAAAATGCTTAACCAAAGTTTGACTCCCACATTTTTCCTTAGTGTGGCACCTATATAAATATTTGCCCTCACACCTTGGCCACCTAATGCAAATCAAGGTTCAGTGCCTTATAGTACAATCACTTGAAATGGAAAACGACATGTAGAGGCATAAGGAACAGTTTAAGTTTTAGACCACTAAAACACCCTCATCATAAGCAATCTAGAAATATGTTCCATTAGAGTAATTCTATTTATTCCATTTCATTTGTACTCAATCATCTCTGGACATTTATGTATATATATTTAAGTATGCTTCCCTTTCAGTACTTTGCAGGGTAATTTATTTACCCAGGAAAGTGTAGTTTAGATGCAGCATTCTGTTCCCAGGAAGACGTTTGCTTTTCTTTTTCTGCCTCTCCAGTTTTACACCTGGATTGACCAAACTATAAGCATATCAAGTGATTTGCCCGAGGTCATAGTGAGTCAATGACTCAGTCAAATTTAAAAATGCATGCACTTTCTAACTCATTCCTTTTTTAACTCTTAGAATATCTGACCACCCTCTGGATTTTTTATTACCTTGGAATTCTCCTCTTTGGACAGCCTCTCTTTATGTCTGTAGGTATTCATACATTTGTGAGCATGGGCCTGCATGTTTTAAGGGAGGGGCTGGACAGGGCAGTGTGGATTTCAAAGTCTTCAATCAAAGGAAGAAAAAGAAAACACCCAAGCATGCTGCTCTGATATTGTGCTTAAATTAAGCATTGGTTTCTTAGAGCAGAATCCTATAGAGCACACAGTGTTAAACATTTATCACTATAGAGGCAGAGCAGAAAAGCAGGCAATCTCATACACATTTTGCCAATTCTCTTTCTCCCTTGCTACTTCCTGATTTGGAGACATCAGGACAGTGGAGGAATCCTCATCAGTGCAGAGAGTTTCAACCCAATTCCTGACCCTCTCTTTTCCCTTAGATTCTCCATAGATGGTGAATTTCTAAGGGTAACAGGACTGACTTCATTTTTTTATGAAGTTGAATCAATAGTTACGTTTAAGCCCACCGGGTGTAAGGTATATATTAAAAATCAGCTAGGCATGTTTAAATACAGGCCAGGAAGCTTCCTGTTTTAGTCGTAATACTTGAATGTGCATGGATATTAAATGTTGTTCGAGGACCGGATAAAAGACAAGAGAAAGCTTTGAAAAGTGAGATGGATGTCTGAAATTTTGAAGTCTGTGTGTTTTATTTATGGAAAACATCTGAGGGCATTGAAATATGTGATATGTTAAGTGACTGACTTCAAGGAAGTAACTGGGCCCACAGTACTTCAGAATCAGTGTTAACAGGTCAGGTTGCTTCTAAGTGCAGAAATGTTTTGATGGGGAGAATAAAAGTGGGTTTCCTGAAGTCCTCGTGGGAAGATTTGGACCCTGGTGACCATAGCTGATCTAAAATTCCCACTCTTCACAGAGAACTCTCCCCATCCTGCCAGATCTGTGGTCCACCATGTGTCTAGTGTTGACTAAGCCATAATATCACCCTGGGAGGAATAAGAAATAGAGCTTATGGCCCCAACTACTAACCTTCCAACATTTTCCTCAAATCTTGACCTTCTTAAAATAATTTCCCTAGCATGGTCAGTAGTCACAATGCATAATGAGGACACACTTATGTGAACAAAGCTCCTGAATCCGGGAGACAATTAAATGGAAAAATAATTTTACCCACTTGGAAATGGGGATCCAAGCCCTGAGTGTACAGGAAAATTTCATCTTTCTGAGAACTAGAATATTTTAAGTCATTAGGGAGCAATTCAAATAGGAAAGAGGCAGGACTTTTTTTTTAATGGGATTTGTTCAGGGCTCGCTATGTGCAAGTTAAGGTATTTAAGTTAATCTTGGGCAAGTCACAACTTCTCTGAGCCTCAGTTATCTCATCTGTAAAATTGGGATTAAGACTGTGAGCCTCACATGGGACAACTTGATCACCTTGTATCCTTCCCCCCTGGCGCTTAGAACAGTGCTCTGCACATAGTAAGCACTTAACAAATGCCATCATTATTATTATTATTATTATTATTAATAATAAATGCAAGTTAATCAGGTGGGACATAGTTCCTTTCCCACATGGGGCTCACAGTCTTAATCTCCATTTTACAGATGAGGTACCTGGGACAGAGAATAGTTAAGTGATTTGCCCAAGGTCATCGAGCAGACTAATGGCAGAGTCAGAATTAGAACCCAGGTTCTTCTGACTCCCTGGCCTGTGTTTTATCCAATAAGCCAATCTGCTTCTCAGAATTTATCAAACTTCCCACCAGGATGAAGGAACATCCATTGATGCTTGAAGGTGATAAATTCAAAACTTCAAGATGAATGAAAGAAAACAGAATTTGTTCCCCCAGGAAATTGTAGCAATTTATCAGTATGTTTAGCAGTAGGTTCAACAGAGATCTCAATGGACTTATGGACCGGTGCCCTATAATGAGTAATTGAAGAATAAGATAAAGATGTGAAGCAGGAAAATTTGGGATGGTCTATCCTTAACTATCAGTCAGCAGTATTTACTGAGTGCTTACAGTTTGCAGATCATTGTACTAAGCATTTGAGCAACTAACCAACAGAGTTGGTTGACAAGTTCTCTGACCAAAATGAGTTTACAATCTGGAGGGGGAAGAAAGACATTTACATAAGTAAATAAATCATGGATAGGTATATCACACAAATCCTACTGGTATCCTGGGGCTGCTATTCAAGTTATTCATTCTTTCATTCAGTCATAGTACTTATTGAGCACTTACTGTGTGCAGAGCACTGTACTAAGCACTTGCTAGAGTACAAAACAGCAATGAATGGACACATTCTGTGCCCAAAAGAGGCTCATAACCTATAGGGGAGGAGACAGATATTAAGATGAATAAATAAATTACAGAAATGTATATAAGTGCTATGGGTCTGGGATGGGGGAAGCACAAGGGGAGCAATTCAGGGAAATGCAGAAGGAAGTGGGAGAAGAGGGAACTGCTTCTTAGTCAGGGAAGCCCTCTTGAAGGAGGTGTGCCTTCAATAAGGCTTTGAATGGGGGGAGAGCAATTGGTGGATTTGAAGAGGAAGGGCATTCCAGGCCAAAGGCAGGACATGGATGAGAGGTCAGCAGCGAGAAAGGCAAGATCCAGGAACAGTGAGAAGATCAGTGTTAGAGGAGTGAAGTGTGCTGCCTGGATTGGAGTAGGAGAGTAGTGGGTTGAGGCAGGTGGGGGCAAGGTGATTGAATGCTTTGAAGCCACGGGTTTTTGTTAAATGTGGAGGTGGATTGGCAAGCACTGGAGTTTTTTGAGGAGTTTTTCTACATTTTTGTAGAAAAATGACCCAGGCAGCAGAGTAAAGTATGGACTGGAGTAGGAGAGACAGGAGACTGGGAGGTCAGCAAGGAGGCTGAATCAGTAGTCCAGATGGGATAGGATGAGTGATTGTATTAACATGGTAGCAGTTTGGATGGAGAGGAAAGGGTGGATTTTAGTGATGTCATGAAGGTGAGACTGACGGGATTTAGTGATGGATTGAATATCTGGGTTGAATGAGAGAGAGGAGTCAAGGATAATGCCAAGTTTACAGAATTGTGAAACAGAAAGGATTTAGTGCTATCTATAGTGATGGAAAAGTCATGGGGAGGACAGGTGAGAAGATAAGGAGTTCTGTTTTGGACATGTTAAGCTTGTGGTGACAGGAGGACTTCCCAGTAGAGAGGTCTTGAAGGAAAGAGGTAATGCAAGACTGCAGAGTGGTAGAGAGGTGAGGGCTGGACATGTAGGTTTGGATATCATCTGCATAGAGATGGTAGTTGAAACCACGGGAGCAAATTCATTTATTCATTCATAGTTACTGAGCACTTACTGTGTTCAAAGCACTGTACTAAGTGCTTAGGAGAGTACAATATAATGAGTTCTTCAAGTGAGTGGATAGAGATGGAGAATAGAAGGAAGCCCAGCACTGAGCCTTGAGGGAACCCCACAGTTAAGGGGTGGGAGGAAGAAGAGGAACCCGTGAAGGAGACAGAGTGAATGGCCAGAGAAGTAAGAGGAGAACCAGGAAAGGACAGTCAGTAAAGCCAAGGTTGATAACGTTTCCAGGAGGAAGAGGTGGTTAACAGTGTTGAAAGCAGCTGAGAGGTCAAGGAGGATTAGGATGGAATAGAGGCCATGGAATTTGGAAAGGAGGAGCTCCATCTCTGCCCCTGCTCTCTCCCCCTCCTTCCAGGCTTGCATCTGCTCCTGCCTCAGGACGTCTCCATCTGGATGTATGCCCACCACCTAAAACTCAACATGTCCTAGACTGAACTCCTTGTCTTCCCTCCCAAACCCTGCCCTCTCCCTGACTTTCCCATCACTGTTGATGGCACTACCGTCCTTCCCGTCTCACAAGCCCGCAACCTTGGTGTCATCCTCGACTCCGCTCTCTCATTCTCCCCTCACATCCAAGCCATCACCAAAACCTGCCAGTCTCAGCTCCGCAACATTGCCAAGATCCGCCCTTTCCTCTCCATCCAAAGCGCTAGCCTGCTCATTCAAGCTCTCATCCTATCCCATCTGGACTACTGCACCAGCCTTCTCTCTGATCTCCCATCCTCGTGTCTCTCCCCACTTCAATCCATACTTCATGCTGCTGCCCGGATTGTCTTTGTCCAGAAACACTCTGGGCATGTTACTCCCCTCCTCAAAAATCTCCAGTGGCTACCAATCAATCTGCGCATCAGGCAGAAACTCCTCACCCTGGGCTTCAAGGCTCTCCATCACCTCGCCCCCTCCTACCCCACCTCCCTTCTCTCCTTCTACAGCCCAGCCTGCACCCTCCTCTCCTCTGCCGCTAATCTCCTCACCGTGCCTCGTTCTCGCCTGTCCCACCGTCGACCCCCGACCCACGTCATCCCCCTGGCCTGGAATGCCCTCCCTCCCCACATCCGCCAAGCTAGCTCTCATCCTCCCTTCAAGGCTCTACTGAGAGCTCACCTCCTCCAGGAGACCTTCCCAGACTGAGCCCCCTCCTTCCTCTCCCCCTCGTCCCCCTGTCTATCCCCCCATCTTACCTCCTTCCCTTCCCCACAGCACCTGTATATATGTATATATGTTTGTACATATTTATTACTCTATTTATTTATTTATTTATTTTACTTGTACATATCTATTCTATTTATTTTATTTTGTTAATATGTTTGGTTTAGTTCTCTGTCTCCCCCTTCTAGACTGTGAGCCCACTGTTGGGTAGGGACTGTCTCTATATGTTGCCAACTTGTACTTCCCAAGCGCTTAGTACAGTGTTCTGCACACAATAAGCACTCAATAAATACGATTGATTGATTGATTGATTGGTGAACATTGAGAGGACAGGTTCTGTGGAGTGAATAGGATGAAAGCCAGATTGGAGTGGGTCAATTCAGAACCCTGGACTAAATCGACCATTGATTTGCCCCTGTAATAACATTTTTTTAAATGGTACTTGTTAAGCACGTACTATATTCTAAGTCCTGGGGTTAATCAGATCAGACGCAGTCCCTGCCTCACATGGGGCTCACAGCTTGAGTAGGAGGGAGAAGGATTTCATCCCCATTTTACAGAAAAGGTAACTAAGGCAATGAGAAGTTGTCACATGTCCAAGGTATGTCCAAGGTCACACATCAGACACATGGCAGGGCTGGGACTATACCCATGTCCTGTGACTACCCAGCTCCGGCTTTTTTCAAAAACATGACATGAAACAAGTCAGCCCTGGATGGGCTCAAACAACTGAACTTTCGGTTAACACCGGAACAGACTAATCAATTGCACCACAGAGTCCACTTATTCTTGATCATCTTATTGAACTCAAAAAAACACATGGCATGGTGATAGAGCACAGGTCTTGGAGTCAGAAGGATCTGGGTTCTAATTCGGGCTCCAGCAGTTGTCTTCTGTGTGACCTTAGGCAAATCACATAACTTCTCTCTCCATCAGTTACCTCATCTACAAAATGGGGATTAAGAAGGTGAGCCTTATGTGGGACAGGGACTATGTCCAACCTGATCAATTTGCATCTACTCCAGTGCTCAGTACAGACCCTGGAGCATAGTAAGTGCTTAAATATCATAAAAAATAAAAAATAAAACAATACAAAGAACCTAGCTTTTATCAAGCCTAAAACCCCAAACAACAAGTCCCAGCTACTATGTGATAAAAAGGAAGCAAAGAGATTAAGTACTCTTAAAACTTGAATGTCTATCCCTCTTCCTTCCAATCAAAGTTGTGCAGCAGAAATTCACGTATAGGGAACATCACTATGGCCAATGTGCCCTTACTCCTCCTGGAAGCACTCCACAGATATGAGCTCCAATCCCCTGAAGAGGGCAGGGCTCCAGAGATCTGCCATACAACCACATACATGACTTTTGCACATCTTAGGTGGTCACCATTCCTCCCCTCAATGACTTCTTCCTCCTCCTCTCTTCCAAAACACTCACTGTTGTTTTCATCCGAATTAGTATGGCTGCTTTAGTTGCAGAAGAGGATCAATGAATCCATTAATCTTTGTTCACTGAGAACCTACTGTGTACAGAACACTGAACTAAGCACTTGAGAGAACACACAATAGAAAGGAAAGGCACAGATCCCGCCCTTTAGGAATTTATAATCTATTGGGCAGAACTGTTGCCACTTAAATCCAGTCACTTATCGTATCCCACCTTGATTATTGTATCAGCTTCCTTGCTGACCTCCCAGCCACCTGTCTCTCCCCACTCCAGTTCATTTTTCACTCTGCTTCCTGGAACATTTTTCAACAAAAAATGTTCAGACCATGCTCCCCACTCCTCAAGAAACCCCAGTGCTTGCCCATCTACCTCTGCACCAAACAAAAAGTGCTTCTCCACTGGCTTCAAAGCACTCAATCACCTTGTCCCCTCCTACCTCACCTCGCTACTCTCTTACTACAACCCAGCCTGCACAATTAGCTCCTCTATTGCTAGCCATCTCACTCTACTTCAGTCTTTCCTATCTCATTGACCTGCCCACATCCTGCCTCAGGCCTAGGAACATGGTGCCACCCCTCCTCAAATCCAACAGACAATTACTCTCCCCCCGTTAAGCTTTATTGAAGGCACATCTCCTCCAAGAAGCCTTCTCTAAGTCCTCCTTTCCTCTCTCCCACTCCCTTCTCTTTTTTCATCCCCCCTCACAGCTCTACAGCACTTATGTACATATCTGTAATTACTTTATTTATATTAATGTCTGTCTCCCTCTCTAGACTGTAAACTCATTGTGGGTAGGGAATGTGCCTCTAATATTGTTATATTGTACTCTCCAAATTGCTTAGTACAGTGCTCTACACTCAGTGTGCACTCAATAAATACAATTGCCTGACTGGCAGGTAACACAAATTATACAGAGAGAGCTGGTATCTGCCAGAGACTGGAGAGACAACTAACTGAATAAATAAATAAAATTAACAGAGTAGATGGGTCTCTTAAGAGAGGAGGTGCTGAGGAGGGTAGCCATTGCAAAAATCTATCAGGAAATGTTTCATGTAGGAGTTGAAAAGCCGTGTAGCCTAGTGTTAAAAGAGCACAGGCCTGTGAGTTGGAGGAGCTGACTTCTAATCCTGGCTGACAATTGTCTGCTGTGTGACCTTGGACAAGTCACTTAACTTCTCTGTGCCTCCGTTACCTCATCTGCAAAATGGGGATCATGTCTATATGTGTAACCTGAGGAGCTTGTATCTACCCCAGTGCTTAGTACAGTGCCTGGCACATAGTAGGCTTATTTATATATAATATAGGTTTTAAAGTTGAGGACAGCAGTGGTATACCAGATTTGGAGGAAGGGAAGTTCAAGAAAGGGGAAGAGTTATGAGTGAGAGTCACAGGTCCCAGAACAGACAAATGGCAGAGCAGGGATTAGAACCCAGGTCCTTCTGACTCCAAGGCCTAGACCATGCTACTTCCTAGAATTTATCAATCTTCCCACCAGGATGAGGGGACATCCACTGAAGCTTGGAGGTGATAGGTTCAAAACAAACAAAATGGAACCTAATGGGACAATGAGCATGGGGAATTTATTCCCCCTGGAAACTAAAGATTTATCCTTCCACTCTCACTACCCTACTGAGGGGCATGGTGAAAAGGTGAGAGTGGAAGGAACTAAAGGTGGAGCTGGAGTGTAGTGAGGGAAGAGACTGGAAAAGTTAGAGGGAACGCTCTGGTGGAGTGTCTTAAAGTTAATATAGTCAGAAGTATTTGGTGGCTGCAGAAAGGAATTGGGAGCCAATGTAGGCATTTGAGGAGTTGAGGGAGATAGGCAGAAGAATGCTTTAGAAAGTGATCCTGGTAGCAAAGTGTGGACTGGCATAGAGTGATGCAAGAGGCAGTTAATCTAGTGAGAGGTAATCTAGTTAAGACATGATGAGTGTCTGAATTAGAGTATTGATGATTTGCATGAAGAGGAACAGGTAAATCTGTGAAATGGGGTTGAGGAAAAAGCAGTAGAATTTAGTGACAGATTTAAGAGTTAAAAGACAATAACACAAGAATAATAACAAAGATGCAAGGTGTGAACGGATGGTGGCGTTGGGGGCTAGGAAGGAAAATTTAGACAAGAGAAAGTGCACAGAATGTACTTTATATTACAGGCATTTTCTCACTAGAAATGCACATTGTTTCTATTATTCCTTTACATTTTTGAATCACAGGTTTGCAAATGACTCCCCTATGTGTCTCCTCCTTTAATTATGTAGGATTAGCTATCCCTCACTGATCATTTTTTAATCCTTGAGGGATTTACTGGTTTCATATTTGGAAACCAGAGGGGGCAGCCAGTTAATTAAGAGGGAAGGAGTGAAAGGGATAGTGGATGTTGAATGTTTGAAGAGAAATTGAAGTAAGTTAGGAGGATCTGGCTCTCTATTATATCCACCTCTCATTCGGATAATATGCTGCAAATAGTGTGCCAGGCCCTTTAAACTCCAGCTGACTGGCAAAACACCACCTGATCTTTCTCCTTTTGACAGGGCAAAGCCAAGGCCTGCTGCCTCATCACTATCAATCTCATTATTATTTATGCTTTGTAAAGACACATTGATTTTTGGTCAAAACAAGTTCCCCTGAGATTCTTCATGCTGGATAATAATCCCCAGGAATCTGCTTAACCTCCTTCCCCAGCTCCTGACTCCATCAAAGGAGGGTCAGTTTGGTGACTGGGGATTTTCTTTTCTGTTTAAGGATAGGGAAAGATCTGGGTGGAAAGCAGCCAGCTTCCAGTTCAGGAAGGCTTTGTTTATGCCTTGGGCAATCTCCTATCCCCTCAGGATCTCAAATATGATGTGATGAAGGGGACAGGATGAAGAGTGAGAGAAAGAAGGAGAGGAAGAAGAGAAAGAAAGGAGGAGGAGGAGGAGGAGTGGGAGGTGAAGGAGACAGGGCAGGATGCAGAGAGGAGGAGGCAGAGAAAGAAAAAGGAGAAAGGAAGGCTTGGGGAAGACAGGGAGGAGGAGGTGGGGGGGAGATAACTGAATATTCAAAAGGTTTTATTCTTGGAAATAGGGAACAACTTTCAAATTAGGAAAAGTCATCTGAAAATCTCATAATGAAATCATTCCTGAACAATTAGATAATTATCTGGCATTGTAATGTAAATGCACATGGAATGGGCCAATTCACTTTCAAACTTAAAATGCAAAAGTTTTAAAGAGTTAAGATAGTGCTCATCAGAATCTAGGGTTCACTTGCTTTGTCTTTTCACTCATTTCAGTGACCATAGAACAAAGACAGGAAAGTCCAGATCCTAGCAATTTAGTAGACACCAGATGCTTCACTTTGGAGGGCAAAGACACATCGCCCCAGACAAATGATCAGTTGCTCTGTGGTCACCCAGTCTGCACCCTGTCCTACCCATCATGCCAGAGCTGCAGCTCACCCATGACCAGGCCCAGATGGGATATCAATCGCACTCACCCCCCTTATTCCTGTTTAGTGGCATCTCAGGTACCATGACCATAGCCTCTCCCACTAATCGAAACCAGGGATTTAATTGTTCCTTCAGAACAGTTACCAGACCCTAGCCAAGCAGGAAGATTTAATATCCAATTTTTTCCTTTTTTCTTTTTTTTTCTTTTGTTACAGTCCAATGCACTAGTCCCCCTTCTTGCCTATTTCTGCTGAGCTCGCAATAGAAGATAATTGTGTTTCACTTTTATTTATACCTGCAACCTTGGCTTTATTACCATCTTTTTCCCCCTGGAAAAAAATACAGTGCATCTCCGTTCATTCTGCACAGCTATTTCCAGTTTGTCAAACTCATGACCCGAGTGAAAATCCCTTTGCTTGAAAATGGCAGCATTTTAAGTATGAAGTGGTGAGGCATGGACTTGGCTAGGGTCATTTTATCTATTTCAAGCATTTTTTATTGTTTAGGTTTCTTTAGAAGTCAGAAAAATATATATTTGGGGCTAAAACCTAGAAAATCAGAATCTGCTCCTTTGAGTTTCTTTTAATTTGGTTAATCTAAATCTCAGTTTAGCTTCAAAGTCATGGGAATAATGCATTCAAGGTTTAGCAATGAAGATGACCTGTCCTGATGAGGGACTTTGAATGTGGGTTGCCATTACCAAGAAGGAGACCAACCTTTCCAAGAATGCATCCTTAGATTATGTGTGTGTGTATGTGCGTATGTATGTATTTATTTATAATGGTGTTTTCTCAAATGCTGACTGTGCCAAGCACTGTTCTAAGCATTGGATTATTAATGATAATAATGATGGCATTTATTAAGCACTTACTATGTGCCAAACACTGTTCAAAGCACTGGGGCGGTTACAAGGTGATCAGGTTGTCCCACGTGGGGCTTAATCCCCATTTTACAGATGAGGTAACTGAGGCCTAGAACAGTTAAGTGACTTACCCAAAATCACACAGCTGACAATTGGCGGAGTCGGAATTTGAACCCATGACCTCTGACTCCAAAGCCCATGCCCTTTTCCACTGAGCCATGCTGCTTCCTAGATTAGATATAAATTGATCAGGTTGATCCAAATCCCTGTCCTGAGTGGGGTTCCCAGTCTAAATAAGGGGGAGAACAGGTATTGAACCCTCATTTTACAGTTGAGGCAACTGAGGAACAGAGAAGTTAAGTGATTTACCCAAGGTCAAACAGCTGACAGAGTTGGGATTAGAGCCCAGGTTCCCTGACTTTCAGGGCTGTGATCCTATCATCTGGCCAAGCTGCTTCCACAGGTAATCCTAGTTAGTTGAGAACTACAGTGGGAAATAGGAAAGAAAGGTTTACATGGGCCAGCCACATTCCTGGATTTTCATGACCTCCAAATTCTTGTCCAATTGAAAGGCAATCTGGTGAAGAAATCCAATGGAAATGCTTACCGCTCCTTTCAGAAAATGGTTGGCGGTAGTTCCTAGCAGAGCTCAGTACCGTGAATAATTTCATTAATGGACACAATAGAGATTAGGCTATTTCAATTTGTTGACAATGCTAACACCCTAAAGGGCTAAAATTAAACTGATTTGGCTAAGCTGAAGAAGTGAAAGGATATAAAAATAACTGGGAGTTAGGAACAAGAATAAGTGCAAAGTAATTCACTTAATAGAAAACCCACCAGCATTGATTCACATAATAGGAAAAGATGAATTCCTTATGAATGGGGGAGAAAAGGATCTTGAGTTCATGAAGACCCAAGCTGGAATGTCTTCCCAGTTTGTGATATGCTTTTAAGTGTCTTCTAGACTGTGAGCCTGCTGTGGGGTAGGGACCATCTCTATATGTTGCCAACTTGTGCTTCCCAAGCGCTTAGTACAGTGCTCTGCAAACAGTAAGCACTCAATAAATATGATTGAATGGAAGTGTTATCAATTAGGGCATGAATAGGAGCAAGCTATAGAATGAATGATAGAGATCACTGCACTGGAGGGCAAAAGCACTCCCCCAAAAGCAGTCAACGGGGTGGGAGGGGACAACACCCCTAGGACAGGGAGAAATAAGAGGAGAAAGGAGGGTTTGAAATCATTGTTCTGTTCCAGCCCCCACTGAAGACCAGTTTGGTTCCTAGCATCATCACTATTGAGAAAGCTTTCCTCCCGACACACTATTCCTGTCAGTTATTTCCTCTGCATGTTGCTGTACCTCTGATGTGAAAGTGATGTAGCTTGCATCATACCCTAAAGCCACTGTGACATACAGGCTTTGGGCATCAGTGCTGCTGTTGATGGGCAGATACCTGCCTCAGTACTTCCCTCTGCTGAGACCAAAGGGAGCTCCATAGAAACGTGTACTTTATAAAGCTGAACTCTGGAGGGGACTCAAAATGCAAAGTTTTCAGAAGCTGTCTCTGTTGCCCGAAGTCAGCATCATGCCTAAATAATGTCTTGATAAGCAGGTTTCTGAACTCTTTTGAAACCTTACAAAGTGATTCATTATCCAAAATGGAGAACTGTTTCTCCAACACAAAAATACTGTCTGCTTTTTTGTTTTCCTACAAAATCTTTTTCTCATTCCTTCACCTCTGGCGGTTCTGAAGAGAAACGTCATTTCATCATTTGTTTGTTTGCCAAAAAGCAAGCATTTTTCACTCTTGCATTAAATATTTGACAAAAAAACAAAATCTGTTTCTGAAACCCCAAACAAGCCATTTTATAAAGAAAATGTGTTTTCATCAAGGAAATTGGCAGCTTCACACAACACTACCAGCTTTGAACAAATCAGACCTTCTATTGGCAGGCAAGACATGTCAGATCATCCCAAATGGAGGTGGTACGTTTTGAGGGAGAAGTTAGCTCAGAAAACTTAGGGGCCCAGGGTTGGACCTTATTGTTTCCTATCCTGTTCTCTAATGTAGCCCGGGGAGTAGTCAAGATTAGTATGTAAATATGACTTATGACCCATCATTCCCACGTCTAAATGAAGAATTCAAAACTATTACTCGTATTTTAGTGCTCACCTCTATCACAATTTTACCAACCTAAGAATAAAAACTCTGGACTTTAGACTGTAAGCTCATTGTGGGCAGGGGAAATGTGCTCTGCACAAAGTGAGTGCTCCATAAATACCCTCGATTGATTGATTTACTGCTACAGAGGATGCTCTATAATTGTAAACATCCATTGTTAAGGTCTCTGAAAAGGACGGGGAAGGTGTGCAATGTGGGATGGTGTCCCAACATCGGGGTTCTCGATGAAAATAATGTGGGAAAATAATGTGGTCAAAGTAATGAAGTGAATAATTAAATAATTTAAGTTGAATAAGTTATTACAAAGTGTTTTATGCTATCAGTAAATTAACTGGGAAACTAAAGAATTTGCTAATGAATCAGAAAGAAAATGAAGCATTGCTATAAAATAGTTAACTGATACAAAAAAAAAACCCAACCATCTCTTCAGTGTATTCAAACAAGATACTCCTCGCCTTCAAATTTGCTAATTGTTGAATATTGGTATCATAAGTGGCTCGGCAGGTGAGGAGGAATCTTGTAGTAATCATGTTCATTTATGAATGCAGAGAGTTCTTTTCACCATAAGGAAGTACAGACAAATACAAGTCAATTGCAGGGAAAGCAAGATGTTCATGTAGGAATCATCAAAATAAAATTATTTCTATTAGGATATGTCTATCATATCATATCATATGTACTATAACAATCTTTTCCACAAATGGCATGAAAACTTACAACATGAGTATTTTACATGGAACATCCAGTGAAAACCTTTTTTTTTTTATTAACTGAGTTGAACTTTAAAATTATGTTATGACCAAAAATCAATAAAGAGAAACTGATTTAAGTCCATCCAAGTGTGAAAGGCTTTATTACTAGTGCTACATCACTCTAATGATGTACTCTTAAAAATTTGTTTTGGTGATATATTACATCTATTATTGCTAAAAGGATAAAACTGCAGGGCAATGCTGGACATTAATAAATCAATTTAAGGAAAATGGGCAGAACGCCACAGGAAAAACCAAATTCAATTTGCAGTTTTAAATGTTATGCAATTGTAATATATGCAAACTGCATCAGTATTAAGGGCATAGCCTTTAAATTGCTAATGTGCTTCTCCATTGGTGCTGCAGTTTTTTTTGTTGTTTTTGTCTTCTGCCTTGACAAAATATTGTCTGGTTGTGACTTCACAGTATGCTGATGAGTAATATTTCTCAAGCTAATTGTCTGTCTTAACCTTTTAGGTAGATAGTAGCAATAAAATTGCACCGAAGGCTATTGAATGAATTCATTTTCTGAAGCTATGAAACAAAAAACACATTGTCTTTGTTTCTAATGTTTTGCGAAGAGCCCAACACCCACTGTAACTTTTAATTTTCAGATCTCCAGATGAATATCACTGGCTACTTGCAAACTCTCTATATGATGATAATGATGATGATGGCATTTGTTAAGTGCTAACTATGTGTCAAGCACTCTTCTGAGTGCTGGGGTAGAAACAAAGGTATCAGGTTGTCCCACGTGGGGCTCACAGTCTTAATACTCATTTTACAGATGAGGTAACTGAGGCACAGAGAAGTTAAATGACTTGTCCAAAGTCAAACGGCTAACTAGTGGTGAAGCCGGGATTAGAACCCATGACCTCGGACTCCCAAGCCCATGCTCTTTCCATTAAGCCACGCTGCTTATCTATGTGAGGAGTGGGGGGAGCGGGATGCAACTTGACCACCTGACCATCCTTTCACATGACTCACATTATGACCTTGTTTAATACATAAGGAATTCACTTCTCACAATGTCTCAAAATGAAATTGTATTTGCTCCTTTGTTCTGGCTTATGATAAAAAATAACTGTTTTCCTTTCTTATAGCATGTTGTGGTTTAGTCCTGTGATCATGTTGAGCATGGAACCAAAGGGTAAATCCACTCCTTAATGAGGGCTCCTCTCCAAGTACTGTTTCCCCACTAGAGGTTTACTCTCCTGCTACTTAGACGGAAACTCTGAATTTCAGCAACAACAGTTCTCCTACTTCCCCTGGTCTCCTCCTATCTCTGTAGCTGATATTACTCTGTTGGTTTTGCTGGCTCAGTTTTTCCCTTCCAACACATCATCAGTTTCTGATTCCAGATGACCCCTATTCTATAGTGCTAGGCTCACAATCAATTACTATTAATTGATTCATGGATTGATTAGCCCTGTAACTTTTGTCATTGAGCTCCTACTGAAGGGTTTTGTCTCTCTCCTTTAGCAGAGGGTATAGTGCCTTCTCCAATGAATTCTAGCAGAAAAAAGCCATTCTTGCCCCACTGAAGAGCATGCTTTGTTTGGGGGTACGTATTGGATTGGTGGAAAGCATGAACTTCTCTGAGAGTCAATATCCATGCTCAAATGGAAAAAGCGAGTTTTCAGAAGAAGCCCATTGTCCAAAAAAGGGTCATTTCCAAATAAGGCAGTGTAGTTTAATGGCGTGACTAACAAGCTGGATATCTAGGGGTTCAATTTTATTCAGAGAGAGATTTTCTTTGTGACTAGAATAAAGGAAATTAAATTTTCGCTTACAGTTCTTTGATCTATGAAATTGGAATCATAGTATCATGGGCTTATGTTGTGTTAAAGTGCTTATGAGGTTCTGATAATGAGCTTTATAAAAGTGAAGGTAGGATGTCGCAGCACAAAAAATAAAATTGGAAGATAGTAGGATTTGAAATACCGAGAAATTGCTTCATAATAGCTCTTTATGAGAACAGAAAATTTTAAATCTCTGCTGATATGTAGAAAAATAGACAGAAAAATAGTTCACTTTCTAAAAGGTGTTACTTAGGTTCTTTTTTTTTTGAGAAAATGAAATAAATATAAAGGACAGTGGTAACAAACATTTAAAATAACTTCAATGATAAATGCCAGGATACCTAGTTCTCTGATACTGCCAAATACAAGTCCATTTTCACAATCAGTAAATATAGTTATAGATATGACTTGGGCTTTTATCATGTCTGTGACATCAGTTTTATTGTCACAGAAAAGATGATGAATCCTTATGAATAGAAATTATGGAGTCAGAGGTTTGCCAACATAGCAAGATTCCAACAAGATTCAGAAAATGAAAAACACTAAAATTGTTCTTTTACGTTCTGAGGGAAAGTTGGATTTAACACTGAAGGAAGTGAAATATGTGTTAGACCACCTAAACAGATTCATAGCCAACTTTAAAAGCTCCTACCCTTTTGTGAATCTCATCTGTAGAGATTACTTTAGAATCTAATTTTGTTCAATTACAAATTGGAAACAAATTAACTTTATTTTGATTCCAGGAGTAATATATTGGAGAATCTGAGATATCTTCAATAGGTATAACAATGATGATGTTTGATATTTGTGTCAAGCACTATGTCTCAAATACTGTTCTAAGCACTGGGGTAGATATAAATTAATCAGGTCATACATGTCTCTGTCTCACATAGAACTTACAGTCTAAGTAGGAGAGAGGATGGGTATTAAATCCCTATTTTATATGAGGAAACTGAGGCACAAAGACAATTTAAGTGACTTGCCTGATTGATTGATTGTCAGCCAGCAGATAAGTTGCAGAGATGGATTAGGGCCAAAAATGTTTCAAAAGATGTAAGTTCCAAATGGTATTTTTTTATTTTTATCTCAGGGTATTTTTCCTTCTGGCAGAAGTTCTGCAATACACTTTGTGCATATTACCCCACTCCTCCAAAATCTCCAGTGTTTGCCTATCAACCTTCACATGAAGCAAAGACTCCTCACTATTGGCTTCAAAGCTCTCCATCACCTTGCCCCCTCCTACCTCACCTCCTTTCTCTCCTTCTACAGCTCAGCCCACACCCTCCACTCCTCTGACACTAACCTCCTCTCTGTGCCTCATTCTCTCCTGTCCCGCCATCAACCCATGGCCCATGTCCTACCTCTGGCCTGGAATGCCCTCCCTCATCACATCCACCAATCTAGCTCACTTCTCCCCTTCAGAGCCCTAATGAAAGCTCACCTCCTCCAGGAGGCCTTCCCAGACTGAGTCCCCCTTTTCCTCTGCTCCTCCTCCCCGCCATTGCTCCTACTCCCTCCCCTCTACCCATCTCCCCACACCACTTGTGTATATATGTACATATTTATTATTCTATTTATTTCATTAATGATGTGCATAGATCTGTAATCCTATTTATTTTGATCCTATTGATGCCTCTCTACTTGTTTTGTTTTGTTGTCTGTCTCCCCCCTTCTAGACTGTGAGCCCCTTGTGGAGTAGGGATTGTCTCTATCTGTTGCCAAATTGTACTTTCCGAGCACTTAGTACAGTGCTCTGCACAAACTAAGCACTCAATAATTATGATTGATTGAATGAGTGAATGTTGAATTGTCTTATAAAATTATGCCAGATTCATGGTCCCCTACTCATTTTTCCCCAGTTCAAGTTTTTCCCATGATTCCATGTCCTGGGCCAGATTCTGTTCACCAATCCTTTTTATTCTGGCCATGGCTCAGTTTGTTCTGGATAATACGCAGTTTCTGATTTCTCATCCAGAGAAATAGCCCATGTCTTGGATTTCCACCCAAAGAAAAGATTCTATGAGATAAGGGGAAAAGGTGTTTATAGGTTGTACTCTGAAATGGCTTGTCAGGGGTCGAGTTGAAAATGGAGTCTGGACATGCTCAGGAATGATGAAGATGGCCTGGAAACAGATCTTACCTGGCATGTTCTCCACTTCCAATTGAATTTCTCTCTCTGTTGCTGAATTGTTCTTTCCAAGCACTTAGTACAGTGTTCTGCAAACAGTAAGAGCTCAATAAATAATTGAATGAATGAATTATAAGAGGAGGAGTCTCACAAGCCCGTGAAAAATTATGCAGGTCATTAAATCTATGAAGATACCTTCTCTGATAATTAAGGCCCCCAAATCTGCTTTAGTCACTGAAGTATCTGGTTGTACTAGTGTTTTCCTGAAACAAATCATCTATATCGTAACTCAACCTTTACATAGGTTGGGCAGAGTCATTTAATTACAGCCACTCAGATGGAAATTGTGCAATCTATGAGAAAGAAAAGAGATTAGGACTTCCATAAAGACCAATTTAGTCTATGGCAACTAGACTTTACTGTCTTCTGTTAAATATCAATCTTTCTTGTTTGAAATAAATCACAGAACTTTGTGACCCAAAGATTCACAGATACAAGACAATTTTCAAATCATCTTTCCATCCAAAATGAACTCCAAAGCATTTCAAAATGGACATCTACTCTCTCTTCCCACTTGAGCTTTTCATTTACTGCAGGTATTAAGTGGTCAATAAATACCATCAATTGGTTAATTTGATAATTTTTATTATGATTGAAACTAGAGTGTATTATAGTTGACTGTAAATATACACACATACCCAAGCAAACACACATCCTTTCATTCATTCAATTGTATTTGTTGAGTGCTTACTTGGAAAATACAATTCTGCAACAAATAGAAACAATCCCTGCCCACAATGGGCTCACAGTCCAGAAAGGGAGAGACAGGCATCAAAACAAGTAAACAGGCATCAATAGTATGAATATAAATAAATAGAATTATAGATACATACACATCATTAATATAAATAAATAGAAGTATGAATATATACATAGATACTCTGCTGTGGGTGGTGGGAGCGGGGAGGGAAGGGGTTAGAGCAAAGGAAATGAGTGTGACCGTGGGCAAACCTATTAACTTATCTATGCCTCAGTTTCTTCATCTGTAAAATGAGGATGAAACACTAGTTCTCCCTCCCCTTTAGATTCTGATTCTCATGGGGAACAGGGACCATATCTAATATGATTGTATCTACCCTAGCTCTTAGGAAATGCTTGACTTTAAGTGCTTAACAAATAACATTGTCATATCATCATCATTATTATTATTACTATTATTATTACTACCATCATTAAACAGGACTGATAGACTACTCAGAGCTCTGCTTCCCATCTTCACTAGGAATCACCTTCCTTTCCTCTTGGGCTTGGGACAGCTTTGAACCAGGTAACAAGCCAGAGATGTCTTTGCCAAAAGTGTTTGGCCAGCAGACTCAATGCATAGAACAGTGCTTGGCTCCCTGTAAGATGCTTAATATATACCTATGGAGATGGGAGTGATGGCCAAATCAGTAAAACCCTGGAGCTGCAGTGGTTCAGAATTACAAAATGATTAGTGAAATCCACGGAGTGTCTTCTGGGCTGGACCTTTTCCTTCCTCTTTGTGCCGCTCAGTCAGCTTCTCCATCAACATCTGTGTTAATGGCTACTAGCTGGGTAATGTTTGAGAATGACTGGGAATTAACAAGGATTTATATTTAGACTCCAGGGGTGAGAGCTGGGAATTCAGTGGAGAAAACACTAGACTGTTCTGCAATTGCTACCTGACGAGCATAGGGAAGCCTCACTAGGAAAGGTAGCCTGAAAGTACAGTGCAGATCAAGCTCTGTTTTTGAAGATGCAGAGGGACACCTTTAATAATAATAATAATTAATAATAAGAAGAATAATAATGATAGTATTTGTTAAGCACTTACTATGTGCCAAGTACTGTTCTAAGCACTGAAGTAGATATAAGGTTATCAGGTTGTCTCACGTGGGGCTCACAGTCTTAATCCCCATTTTACAGATGAGGTAAATGAGGCTTAGAGAAGTGAAGTGACTTTCCCAAGACCACACAGCAGACAATTAGGGATCTTAGGAGATCTGGGTCTCGATCAATCAGTGATAACTATTATGTACCTACTGTATACAGAACACTGTACTAAGTGCTTGGAGGAGAATAACCAAATTAATAGATACAATCTCTTACAAGGAAATTCAACTCAGTGGGGGCGACAGACGTAAAATAAATTACAGGTAGCAGAAGCAACTAAATACGATGTGCATATAGCTTTATGTGAAGATATGTACATAAGTGCTGTGAGGCTGCACAGATCATGCAGTAGGTTATCTATTCAGTCAGTCAGTCATATTTATTGAGCACTTACTGTGTGCAGAGCACTGTACTAAGCACTTGGAAAGTACAAGTTGCAACATATAGAGATGGTCCCTACTCAACAATGGGCTCACAGTCTAGAAGGGGGAGACAGACAACAAAACATGTAGACGGGTGTCAAAATCATCAGAACAAATAAATTTAAAGCTATATACACATCATTAACAAAATGAATAGAATAGTAAATATGTACGTTAGAGTAATACATTTGTACAAATGTATACAAGTGCTGTGGGGAGGGGGAGGAGGTAGAGTGGGGGGGATGGGGAGGAGGAGAGGAAAAAGGGGGCTCAATCTGGGAAGGCCTCCTGGAGGAGGTGAGCTCTCAGTAGGGCTTTGAAGGGAGGAAGAGAGCTAGCTTGGCGGATGTGTGGAGGGAGGGCATTCCGTGCCAGGGGAAAGATGTGGGCCGGGGGTCGACGGTTGGACAGGTGAGAACGAGGTACAGTGAGGAGGTTAGTGGCAGAGGAGCGGAGGGTGTGGGCTGGGCTGTAGAAGGAGAGAAGGGAGATGAGGTAGGAGGGTGTGAGGTGATGGACAGCCTTGAAGCCGAGAGTGAGGAGTTTTAGCCTGATTCATAGGTTGAGAGTCAGCCACTGGAGATTTTTGAGGAGGGGAGTAACATGCCCAGAGCATTTCTGCACAGAGATAATCCAGGCAGCAGACTAAAGTGGGGAGAGACAGGAAGATGAGAGATCAGAGAGGAGGCTGATAGAGTAATCTAGTCAGGACAGGATGAGAGATTGAACCAGCAAGGTAGCAGTTTGGATGGAGACGAAAGAGTGGATCTTTGTGATGTTGTAGAGGTGAGACCGGCAGGATTTGGTGATGGATTGGATGTGTGGGGTGAACGAGGGAACGGAGTTGAGGATGACACCGAGGTTGCGGAATTGTGAGACGGGAAGGATGGTAATGCCCGCTACAGTGATGGGAAAGTCAGGGAGAGGGCAGGGCAAAGGTTAGCAAGAGAAGGTTTCCTGGAAAAGGTATGATTCGAGTAGGCTTCTAACGACAGAGAGGAGTGGTCCTTTGGACATTTTGGCTACAACAGTTAGAAAAACTAAAGCAGGGTACACTGAGTAGGTTGGCATTATAGGAGCTGCTGAATCAGTGAGGGAAACAGATTCTAAAATAAATTACTGATAGGAGGAAGCAGTAGTTTTTTCATCAAATCAGTTTTCATGGGGGTTCCTCGTCACTCTCCCTCCCCCAAAACTTCATGGCTGCCTGACTCATAATGTCCCCTTGAGATATGCCTATTCACTTTTTACCTTGTCACTTATGACTGACGTCCAATACGAATGATATGATGTTGTCAGTGAGCACCTTACAAGTTTCTTTATTCTCCAGAAACCTGACATGGGGTCATTGGATTTGGATGCCATGTTTAAGGGCATTGGCTCTGTTCAGAACTCGGAGCTGTAGCATATAATCCAGGGGTCAGTTAGCTATTCAGCCCTTCATAAAGAGTCAGTAATGCATCTTACCAATGCCAAGCCAATGGTTAGACCTTGTATGTATCCTCCCTCTAGACAGTAAGCTCTTTTTAGAGAGGGGATGTGCCTGCTAATTCTGTTGTATTGTGCTCTCCCAAGTGCTCACTACAGTGCTCTGTGCATAGTAAGTGCTCAGTAAGTATGATTGATTGATATCCTTGTTATGGTTCCCTTCTTCAAGAGATGGCATAGGATAATTGGTATTAGATTCTTGTATTTAACACCGTGTCCTATGGGAAACTGTACTTCGTTTTGTTCTCTTTCACCTTACACTTTATTTTCATGGAATCAATTGAAAGTGTTAGCTGGGGTATAGGAATAATACAATTTTAGTGCAAATAAGATGAAGGACAAATGAATGAAGAAAATACTATGTAGAGCTTATCCAAGTTTAGTGTCTGTTCTTACCTAATAGGTAGCTGACTCCTTTGGAAATGACTTCGATATGCAGCATATATTGAATATTGTATTGTACATATCTATAAATCATTTATTTATATTAATTTCTGTCACCACTGCTAGACTGTAAATTCCTTGTCAGCAGGGAACGCGCCTACTAACTCTATTGTAATGTACTCCCCGAAATGCTTATTTCAGTTCTCTGCACATAGTAAGTGCTCAATAAATATAATCGCTTGATCATAGACAGATTCTCAGCACATTCCCTTAGCAGGAGGAGATCAAGGCTAATTAGTCACAGAGTTCGAAGTCTATTTTCCATGGTTTGACCTACCCAAGAATCATCAGCTTATTATATTTTGATACTGACACTAAGATCCTTATAGAATTACCCAACTCTCTTATCATTCAATTAAGCAATCACATTTATTGAGTTTCTACTGCCTATAAAGTGTTGCACTAAGCCCTTTGGAGGTAGTACCATAGAACCAAAGGACAAGATCTCTGCCTTTAAACAGGATAAAATCGATAAAATCTGAGAGTGATGAACATAAATTATTTACAAATAGTAGTAGGGCTATAGGAAAGTGAATAGATGAATATAAAATGAGTGATAAGCTTTGTATTAAGATTGATAGATACCAATCCATTTACAGGATACATGGATATAGCGCAACAAGTGCTAAGAATGACTCTTAAAAGTAGTAACAGTAGTAGTGGCATTTATTGAGCACCCAATTGCCAGGGACGCCACTACATGCAAGATATTGAGTTCAGAAACAGCTGCTGTCCCACATGGGGCTCACAGTCTAAAGGGGAAAGAGACCAGATATTTAATTTCTGTTTTATAGATGAGGAAAGTGAATCACAGAGAAGTCAAATGATTTGCCCAACCTCACAAAGAAAGTAAGTAGCAGAGCCAGGATTAGAACCCAGATATCCTGACTCCCAGGAACATGCTTGTTCTACTAGATAATAATAATTATAGTATTTACTAACTCCCACACTGGTCCAACTTCTTTATCTGTCTGAGTGCTGCTCACTGGGATGACCAGGGCATGAAAAGATGCAGACGGACCAGATGTTTTCAGTGGCAACTTAGGGGAACTGGATAAGCTACTGTACTCCTTCAAAGCCCTACTGAGAAATCACTTCCTCCAGGAGGCCTTCCCAGACTGATCCCGCTTTTCCCTTTCCTCCTCCAGATCCCCCCCACCCTACCTCCTTCCTCTTTCCACAGCACTTGTCTATATATTTGTACAGATTTATTACTCTGTTTCACTTGTACATATTTACTATTCTATTTATTTTGTTAATGATGTGCATATAGCTTTAATTCTATTTGTTTTGACGGTTTTGACACCTGTCTACATGTTTTGTTGTCTGTCTCCCCCTTCTAGTCTGTGAGCCCGTTGTTGGGTAGGGACCGTCTCTATCTGTTGCTGATTTGTACTTCCCAAGCACTTAGTACAGTGCTCTGCACACAGTAAGCACTCAATAAATGCGATTGAATGACTGAATGAATAAGCATTGGTAAATATGCCAAGCACTGTTCTAAGCACTGGGGTAGATACAAGGTAATTGGGTTGTCCCATGTGGACTCAGTCTTAATCCCCATTTTACAGCTGAGGTAACAGGCACAGAGAAGTGAAGTGACTTACCCAAGGTCACAAAGCAGACAAGTGGCAGAGCTGGGATTAGAGCCTACATCCTCTGACTCCCAAGCCCAGGCTCTTGCTACTTGGCCATGCTAGATCATACTGTACCCTGCACTAGGCATGTGGGAAGTACAGAACAACTAAGTGACACCTTCTGTGCCCACAAGGACTTTACACTCTAACAGGGGACACAAACATAAAAATATTGACAACTAGAAAGATCAAACGTTAATAAATTGATCATATAGATATTACATATATTCAAATGCAAATGAGTTCATAAGTGCTAGAGTTTGTCAATGCTAATTATGAATATTGATTATTTTCAAAACTACAAAAATACTTTAATAGTTTTAAATAACTATTATTTGTGGTAAAAGCATTGTGATAGTATTTTTGAAAATCACATGGGAAAAATCAAAATTGGATCAAATGAATGAGAGCCTCTCATTTTCCTCTGGCTTTTGCCAAAGTGTTTTACGAAATCAGCAATAACATTTCAAATCTACCTCCTGGATTTGGGCACAGATTATTTGAAATAAATCCAGTATTGCATACTGAAATTCACAGATGTCACTGGAGATATTAACTCACATTCAGTTTTATTAGAAGCAGGAGCATAAGAAACACCAGTTTCTTACTCATTAAAATATTCAGTAGCCTATTTAGATGATATTTATTTTAATTTAAGGAAGAAAACAGCATGCTCCATTGACATTTATCTGTTTTTCAAGGAACTTTGACAATACCAAGGGCTACATGCTGATAAGCTCATAGTAAGAGGAAAATTAATCAATGAATGTAAGGTAATTAAACATTAGGACACGTTAGGAAAGGCAAATTTGGCAAGCAGAATTTTAAGTGATCTTTAGGGGCTTATTTTTCAATTAAGTAAAGCATTTTAGAGGAACAGGAATGATATGGGAATATTTTGCTTCTTTTCTTTCATT
This sequence comes from Tachyglossus aculeatus, assembly GCF_015852505.1. Taxonomy (NCBI): domain Eukaryota; kingdom Metazoa; phylum Chordata; class Mammalia; order Monotremata; family Tachyglossidae; genus Tachyglossus; species Tachyglossus aculeatus. The sequence continues at coordinate 61,342,412 of NC_052072.1, forward strand.
TTGAATTTCAAAACAGTGACAGGCATATAGAGGAAATTCTCATGATTCAGCTCTGAAAAAATAAATGTTCCCAGACAATCTTGTAATTCCTTGATTGATCTTCATGAGAGCACTCTGTCAAAGATGCCTAGACAATTATAGTCACTCATTTGGCATGTTTCTAAATTGTAAATGCAGGTTCAGTTAATTAATCAGCACTCCAAACTGATGTGGGGCTTTCCTTTTCCCCCAACTCCCTCTACACAAGGTAGCCTCGTTGGAGGATTTGAATTGTACCAAGGGTATTTGCCTGAGTCTTCTGTTTGGGCTTTCAAGAACTTCCTAGCTACAAATACTTTTTTCTCTAAAAACCTTTTTAGGGTAAAAAGATTGCAATCCCTGCAAAGTTGGGGAGATTGCTTTGATTCTATGGATTTAGGTCAGAAAGAAACAATCCCCTGAGAAAGTTTGGTGGCTTCAGGAATGTCTCATTCATGAGCTCAAAGATGACCGAGGAGGGTGATTCAGGCCTGAGATCCATGGGAATATAAGCTTCTTGAAGACAGGGACCGTGTCTACCAACTCTAATGTATTGTACTCTCCCAAGCAATTAATACAGTACTCTGCACACAGTAATTGTTTAATAAACATCTTTAATTGATGGATGGATGGAGAGGTTGTCATGTCTAGGGTGTCATTAGCGTGGCTTAGTGGAAAGAGCCTGGGCTTGCGAGTCAGAGGTCATGCCTTCTAATCCCGGCTCCACCACTTATGAGCTGTGTGACCTTGGGCAAGTCACTTCACTTCTCTGTGCCTCAGTTGCCTCATCTGTAAAATGGGGATGAAGACTGTGAGCCCCACGTGGGACAACCTGATAACCTTGTATCTACTGCAGCACTTAGAACAGTGCTTGGCACATAATAAGTGCTTAACAGATACCATCATTATTATTATTACCATCAGTGACACCATCCTAGGTTTTTTGTTCTATCTGTGGTGCAATGATTCTGCCAAAATCACTATGTGATGAATTCTGCTAAAATCACTATTGGAGAACTTTTGTTGCTTTATCTGCTCAGTGGTGACTGGACCTTTTCTCTGCAGATGAACCAAACAAATAAAATCTTTGAGCACATACTGTCCAAAGAGCCATACCAATCTATGCCACCTTCAACGTGTGATATATGATTTCAGTACATCATATTGTACACAGGGCAATGTGACAGTGTCATTCCACACCTCCCTTTTCCCCCATTCCCACCCCTCCCCCAGCTACTTGAAAGTAACAACTCTTCATGGGAACAACTGGTGCTGTCAGCAGGAGTAGGAAATGTCAGGAAATGGGAAAAGACAGGGACAGGAAGAGAGGGGGAGAAGGTGGGGAAGGGAGAGGAGGGGAAGGACCTGGTATCTGACCACTACATGAGTGAGTGTGTTGAGGGATCATCCTCCCTGTTCAGCTTGGCTGCTGTGCATTGACAACATTGTTTTTTGTGGTGGGAACTTGGGGAGGCAGTTGAGATTATGCCCACCTTGTGCTCAAAAAACTCCAGTGATTGCCCATCACCTCCACATAAAACAAAAACACCTCACTTCAAAGCACTCAATCACCTCGCCCCCTCCTACCTCTCCTCACTACTCCCTTACTATAACTCAGCCCACACACTTAGCTCCTCTAATGCTAACCTTCTCACTCTAACTCAGTCTTGTCCAATTCGCCTCCAACCTCTCACCCAAATCCTGCCACTGACCTTGGAACATGACCCTCCTCATACCCTACAGATAATTACTCCCCCCTCTTCAAAGCCTTACTGAAGGCACATCTCCTCCAAGAGGCCTTCCCTGACTAAGCCCTCCTTTCCTCTTCTCCCACTCCCTTCTGCATCTCCCTGACTTCCTCCCTTTACTCATCTCCCTGCCCAGCCCCACAGCACTTATGTACTGTGAACAAGAAAGTATGATTTTTATTGAACATTTTTCTAAAATTAAATATCTAAAGTTAATGTAAGATACACACTAGTGGTTCTGAGATTATCACACATTTTGTTAAAAACTCTGACTAGGTGACCGCTAGTTATAGTATGAAAGAAGTCAAATTCATTGAATGTGATGCAAGACACATCTCTGATTTACTTCCTAAATTTTCCAAAATTGCTTATTAGATGACTCAGCTATTATTGATTGTAAATTACAAACTGTATTTGCAATTTATTCATTTATATTAATGTCTGTCTCCCCCTCTAGACGGTAAGGTTGCTGTGGCAGGTGGCAGAGAATTTGTCTGGTTATTGTTATATTGTATTCATTCTTTCATTCAAACGTATTTTTTGAGCACTTAGTGAATATAGAGCACTGTACTGAGCACTTGGCAGAGTGCAATATGAGAATAAGTGGACACATTCCCTGCCCACAATGAGCTTACAATCTAGATAATAGAGAAGCAGCATGGTGTAGTGGATACAGCATGGGCTTGGGAGTCAGAAAGTCATGGGTTCTAATCCTGGCTCTGCCACTTGTCTGCTCTGTGACCTTGGGTAAGTCACTTCACTTCTCTGGGTCTCAGATATCTCATTTGTAAATTGGGGACTGAGACTGTGAGTCCCATATGGGACAGGGAATGGGTGCAAACCGATTTGCTTGTATCCACCCCAGTGCTTAGTGCAGTGTCTGCACATAGTAAGCACTGAAGAAATACCATAATAATAGTTATTATTATTGTTAGATAAAACACTCAATAAACGTGGTTGAATGAATGAATTATCACTAACTGCTAGGGAGCATGGCTAGAAATTCCTGTTGGGCTGTTTTGGTATAAGATTTGTCATATAGCTCTCCACTAACTCACCCCACCTCACATATGATGATGATGGTATTTAAGTGCTTACTATGTGCCAAGTACTGTTCTAAGTGCTGGGGCAGATACAAGGTTATTAGGTTTTCTGGGGTTGGGTGGGACTCACAGTCTTAATCCCCATTTTACAGATGAGGTAACTGAGGCACAGAAAAGTTAAATAACTTGCTCAAAGTCACACAGCTGACAAGTGGCGGAGTGAGGATTAGAACCCTCGACCTCTGACTCCCAAGCCTGTGCTCTTTCCACTAAGCCACACTGCTTCTCTATCTGCTTTCTTCATCTGCTACTCCCCAGTTTACTCTCTTCATTCCTCTCAGTCTTCTAACTGTGCTTCACTTCTAGCTCTCTTGCTTCCCTCCCTTCACTTTTGCCATTCCCCCAAATTAGTACTCCCTCCATCTCCAAATTTAACAGCTTTCAGCTATCCCCAAATTCAAAGCTGTGCCAAAGTCCTACGCCTTCCTTGATTACCATACAATTTCCAATTATTCCTATGATATTCTGAAATAGATTAACAAGAATTTAGTAAAAGGTTTTGACTTAGCTTTCTCTATTCAAAGTGTTGAGAATTCTAAGATGTTGTTGTCACCTGAGACAGTTATCTGCTTTCTCCCTTTAAGATACCCTAATTGCACAAGAAAACACAGCATTCTGCTCTGATAGTGTCATTTTATCAGAGGGCAGAATGTGGGAGCTGAATCAAAGGGTCTCTTGCTCTCTCTCCAGTCTGAACAGATGACAGGACACAACTCTTAAGTTGCATCAGACACACCGTATTCTTTGTGCATTTGCTTGGGTCAATCTTCCTTGACACCCACCTTCTGAAAACAAATTCCTCCCTTTTCTTTTGTTTTTTGGAGGGAAGTGGAGTGCGGATCCTCGGCTTTGGACATTCATGCTCGGCTGCATCAGAATCAAAGAACATTTCCTTCCATTCCCTATGGCAGGAGGGGAAGGTGAACTCAAGACCTCTGTGGCCTAGGGAGAATCATGGCCGCTCAATCATTTATTCCTTGGTTCCCTTCAGGTTAATGTTTCCATGGCAACTCACAATGTAAGACTTAAGACCCTTCTGCAAAAAAAACCCACCTGCTGCAGTTGTGAGGCTCTTGAAGAATCATGTATTTTTATAAAGCTCATAACAGGTGAGCTCTGGGCAAAATTGTTTAAAAACCTTATCTGATTTGTGTCTATTTTATATGGATAATAACATTCAGGGGAACTTTTATGTGTGATGAAAATATTCCTCTGTTGTCTGTCAATCAGAAAGACAGCCAGGGGAAATTTAAATCAGGGGAAAAAAACCTTGAATAATTTATATCAAATATTCACTAAAGTCTTTTGTCTTTTTATTTTTGTTAAATTGGCTTTCCTGGAAATTCCACGAAGAATTTTTATCATCAAGTTATGAACTCTGTTTCATTATTTGGGAAGAAAGCATCATCTGTATTGAACATTCTTCTAAAATTAAACATCTAAGGTTAATGTAAGATTTAGGCTAGGGGTTCTGAGATTATCACACATATTTTGTTAAAAACTCTTAACTAGATGGCCTCCAGTTATTGCATGAAAGAAGTCAAATTCATTGAATGTGACACAGGAAACATCTCTGATTTGCTTCCTAAACTTTCCAAAATTGCTATTAGATGACTCAGCTACTAAAGTTCTCCTCAGATATCTATGTGATTTGGATATCAGACTACCTAATCAATCAATCGTATTTATTGAGTGCTTACTGTGTGCAGAGCACTGTACTAAGCACTTGGGAAGTACAAGCTGGCAACATATAGAGACAGTCCCTACCCAATAGTGGGCTCACAGTCTAAAAGGGGGAGACAGAGAACAAAACCAAACATACTAACAAAATAAAGTAAATAGAATAGATATGTACAAGCAAAATAGAGTAATAAATATGTACAAACATATATACATATATACAGGTGCTGTGGGGAAGGGAAGGAGGTAAGATGGGGGGATGGAGAGGGGGGCGTGGGGGGGAGGAAGGAAGGGGCTCAGTCTGGGAAGGCCTCCTGGAGGAGGTGAGCTCTCAGTAGGGCCTTGAAGGGAGGAAGAGAGCTAGCTTGGTGGATGGGCAGAGGGAGGGCATTCGAGACCCGGGGGATGACGTGGGCCAGGGGTTGATGGCGGGATAGGTGAGAATGAGGTACGGTGAGGAGATTAGCAGCAGAGGAGCGGAGGGTGCGGGGTGGGCTGTAGAAGGAGAGAAGGGAGGTGAGGTAGGAGGGGGCGAGGTGATGGACAGCCTTGAAGCCCAGGGTGAGGAGTTTCTGCCTGATGCGCAGATTGATTGGTAACCACTGGAGATTTTTGAGGAGGGGAGTAACATGCCCAGAGCGTTTCTGGACAAAGACAATCCGGGCAGCAGCATGAAGTATGGATTGAAGTGGGGAGAGACACGAGGATGGGAGATCAGAGAGAAGGCTGATGCAGTAGTCCAGACGGGATAGAATGAGAGCTTGAACGAGCAGGGTAGCGGTATGGATGGAGAGGAAAGGGTGGATCTTGGCAATGTAAAGATATCTATTACCCATGGTGTAGCTAAAGCTGAAATCTGGGAGCCAAGCGTAGATTCCTTTCATCCATAGATTGGGAAATAGTCTCACTGAACACGAGGCCCCATTTCTTTTACCATACATTGGTGGGTGTGGTGGTTTTTTTCCATTTTTCCCCTTCAATTTCTAAAATCCTCCCCCAAAGAGACAATTAGGGAACTCATAGTAGAGTACAACACTTTCCTTTAAGTGGAATTGGATGTGCCCTCTGAAATGGTTCATTATGCTTCTGTTTCACCCCAGTGTGTTTTTCCATAATGAGGGGTAGCTTTCAGTCAGTGCTTTTAATTACTGTCAAATCTCAGTGACCTGTCTTTGCATGTCATGATTTACCTTTAATGTGTAAGTGGTAAGTTAAGGTATATTTGATCATGAAGTCCTTAACTTATTGGGTTGAAGGCTTTGCTGTGACCAAATGTAAAAATCCCAACACGTCAAAGCCTTTTCTTGTCCCTTACCATTCCCTCTGTTGTGGAAACACCAGGAGGCAAGCAGAATCAATTAGGAAACAAAAGTCGGGACCCAACTAGACAGTCTTTTTGGGACCTCTTGCCTTGCCCAAACGTGGACTGGGCTATGTTTTTGGATGGTTTTTGACAAGGCAATTGTGCCGCAATAACCTACATTGAAATGGTAGTTTCTAAATTGAATGTTCAAGTGGTTTAAATTTATTAAATCTGAGCTTTTTAATTGTTCAAGGAATAGAATGCAAATTAATGTTCTATGAAACTGAAATTGTTTTTTCAGTAGAGAGAACACCTCTCTGGTAACTTTATATATTACATTTTTAATGCAGTGTTGTTCTAGTACATGGAAACTAATTCAAGCTCTGTGGGTGACAACCCAATTGCTGTTCACTTTTTTCATCTGAAGAATGTGGAGCCTTTATAAACCAGAAGCATTGCATATTTCAGTTTCCATATGGCTTAATCGACAGAACAATATTCTTTGGCAGTAGTGAGAACTTTTCTCGTATCGCCTGAGATGTGACCTCTTAAAGGCTTCATATACCAGTAAGGCTGACATGATTTTACATTTTTCTTTAATACTTCAATTCAACTTGGAACAGGCCTGAATTTCTCAAAGGAGTAGAATTTCAATTTCTCAGTTACATGTAACAATTAGATCTGTGCAATTAATGCCTGAACAATGAGTGCACTGAATAGGTTAGTATATTATTAAGCAGTAGCCAGCAATTTGTGTGGTACTAATGAACAAGCATGGTTGTATTATCAACAAAGAGTTGTCATAAATAGCTTATTGTCAGGTAAACAATAACAGTTTAACACTATGGACCCTAGAGCAGAATCTTCTAGGGTAATGCTTCAGTAATCTTGTAAGGGCTTGAAAACATTTCCCTGGCTTTTATGTTCATGAAAGATCAATCCCAACATGACAGAAAAGAAAATTTTTCTGGGAAAGAAAAAACAACCTCCCCCCCCACCCCCCCAAAAAAACGCTTAGGAGTGGTCTCCTGATTTTTTCCCCTTTTTCATTATCTATCTTGTTCTATTTTGTTCATTTAAGAGATGTACATCTATGGACTTTAAAGTTTTCTTTTAACCTTTATCACTTTGGGGAGGCTATAAAAAGTTAATAACAGATTTATATTTTTATTAGCATTTATGCTGCAAATGCAGCCGACAGTCCCAATTCTAATTTAATGCACCTTTTACGACCTTTTTATTAGCCTTTTAATTCCCAGCCGTACTTGTCTATTGGAACAATAGTTTGGATCCAGAGGTAAAGCGGGGAAAAGAAATGTGTTTCAGGAGTTTAACTAAACTATAGACTACAACATACTGCTATAAACATGACTGGCTCATTGAGGCTCATCCATTCATGGTACCTCTTTAATATGATATCATAGGAACTTGTTCATATGTGCCTTCAGGACTAATTAATTACAATTAAGACATCTTTCTGTGACTCAATTTACTTGCTTCCAGTTAAAGGGGAAGGAATCCTTATTTATAATTTATTTTGCTATCTGCCACTCCCTCTTGACTATAAAACCTCCTTGAGGGCAGGGATCATATCTACCACCTCTATTGTATTGTACTCCTCCTTGGGGCTTAGCACATTTCTCTGCACACAGTAATCAATCTATAAATACCACTGATTGATTATCACTGATTGAGCATCCAAACATTTTATTCCTCTTAAAGGCAAGGCTGACCATTTTGTTTAGCGTGTCCAACTTAATCTTTTAAGTGTCCTTCTATGGGATTTATACTCAAGTAGTAATAGTAGTGCACTGTAAAGCACTGTACTAAGCACTGGGAAATAATACACAGGTCAGAATTAGACATGGTCCCTGTCCCTAAGGAGGGCTCACAATCTAAAAAGTCAAGGATTCTAATACTCTTCCCACTATAAAAATTTGAAGAAGCATTTAGTTTAGATCTGACCTAAAGTCCTAACACTATGATATTTCCCAAAGCAAAGACTGTGATGATATTACCCAGGTAGTCTGCTGGCTAATTTCTCCTCCAATACAAAGTGGAGCCAATGCTGAGGAAGGCTTCCAATAAATCAGTCAATCAGTGATATTTATTGAATGCTTACTGTGTGCAGAGCACTGTATGAAGCTCTAGGGAATGCACAGTACAACAGAGTTGGTAGATGAGATCCCTGCCCTTGAGAAGCTTACAGTCTATGTCGGGGAGAAGAAGCCACTACAGCTCATTTACATGATGGACAAGATGCTAAAAGTTTTGTGGATTGGTGCAGTCTTGAATCATTTTCTTCTTTGCAACTGCATCAGTCCTTCTATATTTTGATGTGAGGAAGAAAATGCATGTGTCTTGCTTTATTTTGAATATAGCAGGAGCTGGCAGTAGACATACATGGTAAAATAGATTTCCCACATTTTCTATACCGTTAATTGTAATTTTCCAAGGCTTCCTCTGTGACAGAATTTACAAAAGGGAGCTTGAATAAGAACTATCATTAGACTCATGGATCAATAAGGTTTAGGAAATACAAAACAACTGTAGTTGTTTAAAAACAGGAAGCATCAGAGGGGGTTCCCATCTTCCCCACTGATAGCAAATCACACTATTGATCTGTCTGTGGTGTAACTCTGCAAAGTTTTCAGAAAGCAGGTGGACTGGCTCGGAATATAAATAAAGCCACTCTAGCAGTTGGCAGTATGTTTGGCTCTTGGGACACCCCCTGGTTACTCATAGATGAATCCTCAACTAAATGATTCAACCACCATTGGTGGCGAGAGTGTGAAAGGGATTATGAAAAAAAAAACCCCCAAAACATTGCATTATCCCAAGTGATCTGGGTTCTATTCATTTCCCCATTTGGCAATTGGCAAGAAAGGGGATGATTGAAATTCAGCAAAACTCTCAATTGTGCATGAAATCTGCATAAGCCAGAAAAGCAAAGGCCAAACTGACCAGTGGTCTAGACCATTCCAGTTGGTCAGGGACATAGGAAAGACAGAGCCATCAATAGATCAATTAATCAGAGGTATTCATTGAGTGCTTACTATACACTAGTCGTTTGGGAGAGTACCATACAACAGAGTGACAGATGTGCTCTTCACCCACAAAGAGCTTACAGACTACAGGGGGAAATGGAATAGGAAAACTAAAAGTCTATGATACTTCTCTTGGATTGTTCTCACAGTTGAAGTCAGTGTCCCAATGAGTCACCCTCAGGCTAGGCTCTGCAATTCTGAGTGTTTGCTAGACTGATCTGGGGTTCAATGATGAGCAGGCATTTCCTTCAAGCCAAGCATTTCAGTGGAGTTGCAATGGGCCAGCGTGAGTAATACTCATTTAGATCAGTCACAGTAGTTGTATTCTGCATTTTTCAATTCTGCTCAGTACCCAGGAATTATGTGAGAGGATGTGTTTGCTTTCCACTGGCAGTGCTAAAGTACAACTTGGATAATTAAGAAAAGGAAGAGTAATGGTCAAGGGCCCTGACTTAGAAAATGGTTATTTCTGCACAAGCTTTATTCTGTCCCAGTTATGTAGAATTTATTATCAAGAAATGAATTTTTAGTGAACCTTGCAAAGACCTGGAGACAGTATGATGAATTCAATTATAGTTAATTTTTACAATGGTAAATTCTGCACATACTGTCCTTATTGTGCATTAGAAGGAACCTCAGGGAAAAAAAATTAAGAACTCTTTGGTGTTTCACAATGTAGAACAAATATTTTTCACTTGCTAGAGGCTGATTTTAGACCCCAAGCTATATTAGAGAAGCTAAGTATATCCACGCAACCAGCTTTTGCACTGGAATGAAAACAAGGCCACATCTTTCTTCATTCATGGGAAATGTATATCAGATAGAAACAAATTCTTCCACCATGGACCTGGAAGGAAGAGATCATTTACTTCAAACAAAGAGAACTTGTTAGAGGCAAAACATCGTACTCCCCTAATCCTAGGCTGTAGATATACAGCATTTCGAGAAATGACCATAAGAATCAAGAAGTGCAGCTCTATTCAGGAAAGTTACCCATTTCTAAGGCTGACCTAAATCCCCAAATATATTTGAGGCAATTAAGGCTTTGGGCAACAAAGATGATCAGAGAGCTGGAGAAGCTCATGCATGAACATAGATTGAAAAAGGCTGAGAGAGAATAAGACTAAAGTCTAAAGTCTACAAAGTCTTGAACAGAATGACCAGAAACTGCTCATCAGCAAATCCCCCACTGCATGGCACACAGGTAGAGTATGGGCCTAGGAGTCAGAAGGTAATGGGTTCTAATCCTGGATCTGCCACTTTTTTGCTGTGTGACCTTGGGCTAGTCACTTTATTTCTCTGGGCCTCAGTTTCCTCATCTGTTAAATGGGGATGGAGACTTTGAGCCCCACGTAGGACAGGAATTATGTGCGACCCGATTGGCTTATATCCACTCCAGTGTTATGTAAAGTGCCAGGCACATAGTGAGCGCTTAACAAATACCACCATTATTATTATTATTATTATCATCATTATTATTATTGAGAGGTCACTTGTTAAAGCTCAAATTGGGTAGGTCAAATAGACAACCAGGAACCCATATTCACCCAATGGATTTAGTATTTGGGATTGTATTTGGGATAATGCTGAGTTTGTGAGAATCAAAACTCTCTTGTTGAAGGGAGATTTGGATAAACTCCAAGGACTAGAGTGTAAGGTAGGGATATGGGGAGCCCATCCTCAACTGTGAAAACAGGTCCATATATCATCACATTATTCCTTGAAAAGTCTTATTGCAATTCCAGACAGAATTCTGAGCTAAGTGGGTTATTGTCCTGACCCACTCAGTAAAGATTTTATTTTCTTATTTTTATGTTCTTTCACCCATTGTCATCTTGAAAAGCACAGAGATCTTTCACAAATGCCATTCTGCATTTTTGTACGTCACTGCTATTGTTATCACTTCTTTCAGACAAAAAAAAAATGTTTGCTTGGAGATTTTTTTCATTAATGTTTCAGTCACTGGCAGCATCTTTGGGAAGATGACAGCCTCCTCACTGTAAGCACTTAGTACAGTGCTCTGCACACAGTCAGTGCTCAATAAATGCGACTGAATGAATGGTAAGATTTGCTTTCTCATTAAATGGAGACTTGCCATTCATTTTTCTAGATAACAATTTTTTAAAAACTATTTGCACTAAGTTCTGTGTTAAATGTAAAATAATCAGTTTAACCACAGTCCCTCTTGGGGCTCACATTTTAAATAAGGGGAAGTCCAGATATTTACATTCCTTTGAGGCACAGAGAAGTTAAGTGAGTTCTCCAAGTTCATACTGTAGGCAAGTGGCAGAGCCAGGATTAAAACCCAGGTCATTTGATTCCCAAAACCATGCTCTTTCCCCTAGGCCATGCTACTTTTCTTGCTGTTGGACAACACGTAAACTCTATTGGCATCACATAGGAGAGCTCATTTGGTGTTTTGGAACAAAATCACTTGTAGCATATCTAGCAGAAGTGTTTATTCACAACATACATTGAACTGGAGAAATAAATAATAGTGACAAGTTACTCAGGGTAAAATATCTGAAAGTTCTTCAGCAGTTGCCCCAGTGAGCTATATTCCTGCTCATATGCTGATAATTGTGCTACATTATTGCAAGAGGCAGGCTTATTATTAACAATTTTAGGGAGCTATTATCTAGATTATTCCAAGAACAGCTGTGCTTTCATTCCATTTCTGCAATCTAGGCAGTGTCATTTTAGATAGATTTCCCTCTACTTTTCCTTCCAACATTAGTCAACTGAATCCTAGCTAACTCTAGCCTGAGGCCTGAGCCTTTGTGCATTACCTGAAATGTGCCTGAATCTGAGATGGAGAGAATAATGCCGCTGCTCTGCATTTAAACGTGATTTCTTGGAGGAATTCTATTTAACAAGAAAGAGGAGAAACTCTTTAGAGCTCTTTTTGTTACATTGAGAGGAGGGGCTGGCAAGGACAGAAAAAGAGACGCTGCTTGATTCCCGACTTAAAACAGTGAAAATTCTCCCCCAATCCTGCCTACTATTCTAGATCAAGTGAACAGTTGAGCAGTCCTCACTATAAATGCAATAATGATACACGTAGGTATGATTATCCTAGAAAGCATGTTATTCCTTTATGAGTATCTCTGTCATCTGTATTGATTGAGAACCCACTATGTGCAGAGCATTTTTTTCTGACCCTTGCAGGACATACAAATTGGGATCTTAAATAGTACAAGTGGACAAAGACACCCCGGTTAAAGGAGCAGCAGTATAGCTGCTCCCCAAATGAGACTGGCCTATAAGAGCATATGCCAAATGTCCTATTTGTATATTTAACATATTAGCATATGTTATGATTATGTGTGTTTTTTAAATATCATACTCAGCCTTACATTTAAGTGAGCACATGCAAGGTTGTTTTGGCGGCTAGGTCACTTTGGGTTGGATGACCAGTTTTCATCACCGAGATCCTACATCCGGTCCCGCATTTGTTTGGTGCATTTTGCACTATTTGTGCAAAATCCTTCAAGACGATCTGATAAATGAAAGGTTTATAGAGGCTCCTAATCGATTGTCTTAATAATTTAAATTATGAAGTCCTCCTCCCCAATCTTGGGGCCAGTGGGTAGTGCTGGGAAGAGGAAGGCAGGATTTTCTATTACCCTGGGTGCACTCTCCCTGCAGGAAATTGAGGGTGGGTGGAAGGGAAGAGAATTTAAGAATACTTAAAATATACTCTTCTCTTATTTTCAATTATTTCCGAATTAATTAACAGGAAGCCACACTCATTTTGATTATGACTTTTATACCTCTCCAAGGTCCCTTCCCATGGAGCTGATCCCCATGGCAGGGGCAGGGAGAATGGGCATCTCTGACACATGGCTTCCTCTACATCAGATTCATGTGGATTGTAGGGGAGGGGAGCGGGAATCCAACTACCAGACCTCTTCCCCAGATCTGACCTCTGCCCCAGGGGGAACAGAGTCTCACACATGCATTTTCCTCCTCCGGGGCCAAATGTGTCTAGAAATGGCCTGTGAGACAAGTGTCAGGCTGGTGTCGGATAGCCTCATGTGACTGGAAGACATCAATCCTGGAGTATGTGTTCTCATGTTGGATCACAATTCAATCCCTTCTACTAGGGATTGGTGAATGTGAGAGGACACCTACACACATTTGTAATCCAAAAAAAATATCTTCTACAAATTACATTCCTGTTGCAAACTGCTAGAGCCTTTGGTGATTTTCAGCCATGTTAGCCACTCTCTGGGGGTTCAAACCAGTGCACTCGAAGTTTTCCTCAGCAGTTAGGTCCAACCTGCTCCTGACACTTAAGATTTGGGACCTCTAGGGGCAAGGACAGATAATAATAATAATAATAATAATAATAATAATTAATAATAATAATAATAATGATAATAGTATTTGCTGAGCAGCTTACTATGTACCAAGAAGTGTTCTGAGTGCTGGGGTTGGACAAGGTTATCAGGTTGGACACAGTCCCTGTCCCACATGGGGTTCATGGTCTTAATCCCCATTTTACAGATGAGGTAACTGAGGCACAGAGAAGTGAAATGACTTCACTTCACTTCAAGGTCACGCAGCAAACAAGTGGTGGAGGCAGGATTGGAACCCTTGTCCTCTGACTCCTGAGTCCATGCCCTTGCCTACTCTAGATGGTAATCTCGTTGCGGACAGGGAATGTGTCTGTTTATTGTTGTATTGTACTCTCCCAAGGGCTTAGTGCAGTGTTCTTCGCACAGTAAGTGCTCAATAAATACAATTGAATGAACTAAGCCACGTTGCTTCTTTTATGAGCTTCAACTAACCAGTCCTGCATGCCATGAACTCGCTATTGATTGGGTGTGAATGTCAATGCCTACCCTGTCTTTTGATGGCGAGTATCTCCCAATTAGGAGGTTCACCTCTCCACCCTAAGGATATTCAAGCACTCTCTGTGAGTAATAATAATAATAATAATAGTGTCATTTATTAAGTGCTTACTATGTGCAAAGCACTGCTCTAAGTGCTGGGGAGGTTACAAGGTGATCAGGTTGTTCCACAGGGGGCTCACAGTCTTCATCCCCATTTTACAGGTGAGGGAATTGAGGCACAGAGAAGTTAAGTGACTTGCCCAAAGTCACACAGCTGACAATTGGCAGAGCTGTGATTTGAACCCATGACCTCTGACTCCAAAGCCCGTGCTCTGTCTACTGAGCCATGCTGCTTCTCTAAGCAGGGTAGGAACAAATGACTAATATTAATTGGATTAAGAGGTATCAACAGCAAGTGTGCTTGTACAACATAACATAAACTAGATCCAGAAATACTGTAATTGCCTATTTCTGAAGTTGCACTTATTCTTAAACCTGTGGATTCCTGCCTTCCTGAAATACTATTATACCTTCCTGAATAGTACCTCTGAGACCATGCTGTCCACTGGTCTTCCCTCGGTGATTCACTGTGCTAGAATTCAGGCCTTCTGGTGGGCATCAGTTGATTGTATTTATTGAGTGCTTACTGTGTGCAGAGCACTGTACTAAGCACTTGAGTGAGAACAAGATTACAATATAACAGACACAGTCCCTGCCCACAGTGAGCTTACAATCTAGAGAACCAGTCATTAGGACCCTTAGACATCGCCAGAAATCTTCTCCAACTCCTTCTTCCTCACTTCTCCCCTCCTCAAAAACCTCCAGAGGCTCTACATTTCCCTTCTCATGAAGCAGAAACTCCTGACCACTGGTTTCAGGGCTCTTCATCAATTCTCTCCTTTTTACCTCTCTGCCCTCTTTATCTTACGGACACTCTGAGGACCCTGTAAACTGCCCTTCTCCCAAGGGAAACTTCTCATTAGCCCTTGCTAATATCTGGCTAATAAATACCACTCCTACTGCTGCCTCCTGTTCATGGCCTTCCTTTCAAATCATTAGAGAGTCTGTTTGGCCTAGTGAATAGATCATTAGTTTCACAATCTCTTCCCCTCTGGGAATAGGGCAGGAACAGACCTCTCCTGGAGGCTTTGAGATGTGAATCTGAAAATGCATAAAGAAATGGTATTTATTGAGGATGTACTGTGTGCAGAGCACTATAGTAAATACTTGGGAAAGTATAATGCAATCAATCAATTGTATTTATTGAGCACAAGTACAGAGCACTGTATTAAGCACTTGGGAAAGTACGATATAACAGAGTTTGTAGATATGTATCCTGCCCATAACAAGTTTAATAATAAAATAATAATAATAACAATAATAATAATTGTGGTATTTGTTAAGCATTTACTATATACCAGGCACTGTACTAAGCACTGGGGTGGGGACAAGCAAATCACATTGACTCAGTCCCTGTCCCACATGTGGCTCACAGTCGCAATCCCCATCTTACAGATGGAGATACTGAGGCACAGAGAAGTGAAGTGGCTTGTCCAAGGTCTCACAGCAGATAAATGGCAGAGCTGAGATTAGAACCCATGACCTTCCGATTCCTGGGCCGTTAATCTATTCACTATGCCACACGGCTTTACACTGTAGAGGGAGATAGAGGCATACAGTACAGATGGCAGAAGCAATCTCTGTCCACGAGGAGCTAACAGTATACAGTCTATAGCCTGTTGTCATCGGCTATGCTTCGGGTGATGTCACCAGGGAATGAAGGGCATCCTATATAGAACAGGTGTAGAAGGAGGAGCAAGCTGTTTCACTTACTCATTGTCTGGACTGTAAGCGTGTTGTGGGCAGGGAACACATCTACCAACTCTGTTGTATTGTACTCAAGCATTTAATTCAGTGCTCTGCACAATGTAAGCACTCAGTAATTATGATTGATTGATTTACTAACTGAAGCTTCCTAGAAACATTCAGCCTTTTCCATTTTTCTAGTTGAGGGGTTAGCTTCATCTGCTGGGTTATCACAGTTTTCAGTGGGGAAGAACTCGAAAAATTTTTGGTGGCATGGCAGTGTGTTCATTGAAAAGAGGCAATGTCAACCAGAAATCTAGTTGTGTGGTGATAATATTATATAATCACATATCTGTTTATTTATGTAAAAAGTATCTTCCTTAGGTTTCATTTTCTTGGGCCAAGGGGGCATAAAGATAATACTTCAGGCATCATGAAAGCAGCATGGCTTAGTGGAAAGAGTAAGGGCTTGGGAGTCAGAGGACACAGGTTCTAATTCTGGCTCCACTACTTAGCACAGTGCTTGGCACATAGTAAGCATTTAACAAATACCATTATTATTATTATTATTATTATTATTAGTAGTAGTAGTAGTAGTAGTAGTAGTAGTAGTAGTAGTAGTATACTCCCCTGGCTTAGTTGGGAACAGCATAGCCTAATGGACAGAACATGGGCCTGAGAGTCAAAGGATGTGGGTTCTAACTGCATCTCTTCCAGTTGTCTGCTGTGAGACCTTAGGTAAGTCATTTAACTTCTCTATGCCTCATTTACCTCATCTGTAAAATGGAGATTCAGTGCCTGACTTTGACTATGAGCCCCATGGGACAAGTTCTTCTTATATCTATCCCTGCACTTAGTACAGTGCTTGACCCATAGTAAACAATTAAAAATACCACAATTACTATTAGTATTATTATTCCCTGTGCCTCAGTTTCTTCATCTGTAAAATGGCGATTCATTACTTGTTCTTCATCCCCTTTAGGCTGTGATTGCTAAATGGGATAGAGGCTGTGCTGGACGATAATATCTTGAATCTTTGAACTTGGCTGAGTACCCCTTAAACACATAAGATACTCACCCCAGCCCCAGAGCTCTTATATGCATACCCCTATACATTGCTGTCCCCACTAACTGTCACTTTAATCTCTGTCACCCCTCTAAGCCCTAACCTCCTTGTGGATAGGGTTTATGTCTTTGATCAATTCTATTGTGCTGTACTCTCCTAAACTCTTAATACAGGGCTCTGCCCACAGTGAGTGCTCAATAAATACAATTGATTAACTGTAGTGATAGTGGTTTCCACAGTGCATGTGGCCTTCTCTCATCCCTTCCAGGCATGATCCTGCTGGGCAAATAGGTACAACAAGTGAGGGGACAGGAAGGAGTGCAACACGTTATGGAGTGCATGCATCAATTTTAAATAAAAATCCCATCTCCAGCAGAAGTGACTGCAGTGTACTGTCAATGTGATTTCACAGCAACATAGACCTGTTTTTGCCTCCATTTTAGCCAGATATTTTCAAGATTCTTGCTGAGCCAACCTACCTCTTGAAATGAAGACTTCTGTGGCTCCAGAAGAGCAAAAAGGATCTGTCTAAACCACTGACATTTGCTGGCAATATTGATGCAGACTATTTTTCCCTGGTCTTATCCTATATTTTTTTCTTTGTCATTTTAACATATTTTTTATGGTGTTAAAAATGTCCCGAGCCCACAGAAACATGACAGTCCCCTCTGGTTCCCACCACAGACACAAAGTCCCTTTAAGTGGGTAAATGCATATTGGAACAGTTAAATATATTTTTGCTTTTCCTTTTGAAGATCCTGAAGGCTCATGAATGACTGTTGCTTCTATTGGAAATTGAGTCTCTCGATTTTAAATGTCTTTCCATACAATTCTCTCCCGGTTTATTAAACCATTAAGTGAAGGGAACAGGTATTAGTTTTGAGCTTTATTAATTGTGACTTGTTTTTCATTATGGGGTAATTGTCAGTCACAAAACATAACTGCATCACATCAGAGCAGGAGTAAAAGTTTTCTGCTTCCCTGGATGTTCGTACCTCTGAAAAATGGAGAAACTTTGAATGTTCAACCCCTTATTGTTTCCCCTTGCATTCAGGCCAGGTCTATTGCTTTCTGAGTGGATAGCATTTTAATCAAACAACCGATAAAATTTATTAGCCCTTGCTGTGTTCAGAGCCCCATACAAAGCTCTTGGGAGAGTACAGTAGAGTAAGTGGACACTGTCTTTGTCCTGAAACTCCCTCATTAGCAAGCCTGTAAAAAAAAGAGGCAGGAAGAGAACTGTTGAAAACTGGGCATGAAGCAATGGATTGCATCATTTTCACCTTGCCTGCAGGGACTTCCAGCTGGCTGCCCTGTGGAGGCAGAGTAAGACCAAGTCCTCAGTACAGTACCCTTCACTTAGAAGGGAAGCAGCAAGTCCTTGTGGGAAGAGCATGTATCTGGGAGTCAGAGGACCTGAGTTCTAGTGCCGACTCTACCACTTGTCTTGTGTGGCCTTGGACAAGTCACTTCACTTTTCCATACCTCAGTTTCCTCATCTATACAACGGGGATTCAATCTGGTCTCCTCCTACTTAGACTGCGAACACCATGTGGGACAGGAGCTGCGTTCAAATTGATTATCCAATATGTACCCCAGCACTTAGTACAGTGCTTAACATGAAGTAAGCACTAAACAAAGTGCCATAAACAAAAGGATCACCAGACCAGTGCTCTGAACACAGGGGTTGCTCAAGATAGTGTTTTGCACAAAAGTGCTCTGCATAGATTGAGCACCTAAAAGAATACATTTCACCAAGTGCTCAGTACAATTTTTTTCACCCAGTACATACCCAGTGCAGTGCTGTTCCCACAGAGCTGTTGATAATCATGATCCTCAACTCAAACAGTAAGAACCTTTGAGCAATGTAAAAACATCTGTTTTGCTGGTATGGAGTTGATGTGTTATTGCTTCCAACTCAATTCCATGTAAGTGCAAACTGTGATCATTATATGCTGAAGATGCAGTTAGTGATGCTTTTGGTAGATTTCAACAATTCTTTAGAATATTAGTTTAAATCATAGAGCACTAGGTTTCTCAGGCTACATGACTTTTCTTTTATTAATTCTTCCCCCGCATATTAGAGGGCAGTAATATCCAATAGAATTTCCTTTATGTCAACTGCTGGGAGCTAGGCATGATTAGGATAATTGATAAGATGGATTTTCAAGAGAAATGTTTAGATGAGTTCCTCTACTCTGCAAGGAAATCAGAGAACCCTAAGTGTGACATGTGAGAAAGCATTAATTCAGGTACTGGGCATTTTCTGCTAACCTTGGAAGACATCCCAACCCTGAACAGATGAAATGATCTGAAACAGTGCAAACACACCGTGCAAACAAGGACTTAATGTTGAGCCCAAACATTAGATCTAGATAGACAGGGGGTAGATAAATGGATTATGTGTGTGTGTGTGCGCACGTGTGTGTGTGTGTGTGTGTTTGGGAAAATGATACAGACAGAGATTTCAAGTTGATGGTTGATAGAAGTTTGGGTAAAAGGGAGAAATTTGTTACTTTATTAATGTAGACTCAGTATATTTGTGGTATGCGATCCTATCTTTGACACCACAGTTCCACTGTAACCTCAATTATCACTATACCTGAGGATTATGCAGACAAACTCAGAAAAATATCACCACTAGATTTTTGAGATGGTACCTCAATTCCATCTAGAAGGGTCTGCTAATAGATGATTGATCCAATATTTGGATCAAATGCAAAACCAAAAATAGGAAAAGTAGGGACAGACCAACTCTGTTTGGAACTATTGTTATGAAGGATATCAACAGAGGGAGTATCTGGTTTTTTAAAGAAGGAATAAGCCTTCAGGAAATCAATGCCCCTGACTTTTTCTATCACAATATATGAATTCTTGATTTCTACACATGAAAAGTATGGCTCAATGGAAAGAGCACGGGCTTTGGAGTCAGAGGTCGTGGGTTCAAACCCTGGCTCTGCCAGTTGTCAGCTGTGTAACTTTGGGCAAGTCACTTAACTTCTCTGGGCCTCAGTTACCTCATCTTTAAAATGGGGATTGAGACTGTGAGCCCCCCGTGGGACAACCTGAACACCTTGTAACCTCCCCAGCGCTTAGAATAGTGCTTTGCACATAGCAAGTGCTTAACAAATGCCATCATTATTATTAACCCTTTCTGAATGTTATGGTCACTTGAGTCCTTTAATATGTCTGAAGTTAAATCCACAATCACCCATGCTCTGTTGGAGCCCCCATCCTCTTTCTTAAATCCTAACCTCACTTCCCATGATAGTTGACAACACAATCATCCTCCCCATCTCTTCAGTCCCTAATCTTGACAAGATCCTTAATTCCACCCTCTCTTTCAACCCCTATATTCAGTGGAGGTTCATGATGAGGTGGGGCCGGGGGGGGAGTTGTGGACTGATCACTTTTTTAGATAAAATGATCTGAGTAGCAGAGTGATTTATGAATTAGAGAGGGGAGAGACTGAAGGCAGGGAGGCACAGAGGAGGTTGATTCAGTAGTCAAAGTGAGATATAGCAAAAGTGCTTGGAGCACAGTGATAGCAGTTTGGATGGAGAGGAAGAGCTGGATTCTAGAGTTGCTGTGAAGGTAGACAAGAACCTAGATGTGAAGGTAGAATAAAACCTACAGGATTTGGTGACAGATTAAATATGAACGTTGAATGTGAGAGACGATTAATATCAGAAATGATTTTCTCCCATTTGGAACATTCTCCTCCTGCACATCAGTCAGAGGACTGCTCTCCCCATCTTCATACCGAATTGACCACAACTCTCCCATTTTTCTAAGCTCTTCTGAAATCACACTTATTCCAAGAGACCAATCAATCATATTTACTGAGAACTTACTGAGTGCGAGCACTATACTAAGCTCTTGAGGATGTACAATAGAGCTGACAGAGTCTTAATTTTTCTATCCAATAGCTCCCATCAGAAACTTCAGCACTTCACATCCACTTAAGCAGTCATCCTGCACGGTGTAGTGGATAGAGCATGGGCCTGGGAATCAGAAGGTCACGGGTTCTAATCCCAGCTCTGCTACTTGTCTGCTCTGTGACCTTGGGAAAGTCACTTAACTTCTCTGTGACTGTTACCGCATCTGTAAAATGGGGTTTAAGACGGTGAGCCCCACATGTGACAGGGATGGGTGTCCCTGATAGCTTTGAGCCCAACATCATGTAATCATAAACTCGAATCATTTTTATAGAAGCAGCATGGCTTAGTGGAAGTAGCATGAGCTTGGGAGTCAGAGGACGTGGGTTCTAATCCCAGCTCTGGCACTTGTCAGCTGTGTGATTTTGGGCAAGTCTCTTAACTTCTCTGTGCCTCAGTTACCTCATCAGTATATGAGAAGCAGCCTGGCTCAGTGGAAGGAGCCTGGGCTTTGGAGTCAGAGGTCATGGGTTCAAATTCTGGCTCCACCACTTGTCAGCTGTGTGACTTTTGGCAAGTCACTTCACTTCTCTGGGCCTCAGTTACCTCATCTATAAAATGGGGATTAAGATTGTGATCCCCACGTGGGACAACCTGATCACCTTGTATCCTCCCCAGCGCTTAGAACAGTGCTTTGCATGTAGTAAGCACTTAACAAATGCCATCATTATTATTATTATTATTAAAATGTGGATTAAAAGTGTGAGCCCCACGTGGGACATCCTGATTACCCTGTATCTACCCCAGTGCTTAAAACAGTGCTTGGCACATAGTAAATGCTTAACAAATACCATCATTATTATATCTTTTACTCTGTAAGGACAGGAATTTTTCTAATTCCCACCTATGTTCTTTCCCAATGCTTAAAATACAGCTCTGCACATAGTAAGCACTTAAATGCTACTACTTCCTCTTATGTGCACTTTATTTTAGTATCTGTCTCCCCTGTTACAATGTAAACTCCTTGAGGGCCGGAGCGGGGTGGTGTAGAGGCTTAAGGAGCAGAAGCTCTTTTATTCCTGCCTGATACTCTCTTTTCTGATTCCAACTGGCTCCTTGTTCCAAGCAACTAAAAAGAATTGGGAGGGACCAGATGGAGCACCGAGCTGAACCAAATTTACCCACAACTGAACTCATTTCCTGGGAATTTCCACTATTGCAGTTTGGCCTCTCTTGATGTACTCTCAATTCTTGCTTTTCAAAGATTGACTAAAACCCAGTGTGTTCTGTAGCCATAATCTCGCCTGTGATGGGAAATGAGTCAAACCATCTCCAACCCCCCATCTCTAATGGCTTCATTTAACTATCTTTTGTTAACAGCTTGAGATCTTGGCAAACTTTTCTAGGCCTCAAGATCTTCTCAGGAAATCCCAAAGTCTGTGCCTGCTGATGCCATCAACGCCATATGGGAAATTGATGAATTTCCTCTAGAAATCCTGATGATGATGATGATGATGCTGTATAAGGATTATATCTTCCTCCCAACCCTGCCTATTCCAATGTATCCTAAAGCAGCAGGTTTCTGAAATGGTGTTAAGCAGGAGCCATCTGAAAGTTCTGTTAGGGAAGGAAACCACACAGATTCCCCAGTAGCTGCTATAAATCAGCTTTTTCATCTTTCTCTAGAGGAGTGCAATGATGCTGTTAATCGTGTAACATTTCAACTAATCACAGAGTGATTGTCTTCTCAGATATGAATCAGTAGGTCCGGTGCCTCAAAATTATGTCCTGAAATTCTAAATTTTTCTAACAGGACCATTCAGATATTTTCAATAGCTCTTAATTTATGGTGAAGACATTCTAATCTCATGTTGAAAGAATATTCTTCTATACTGTACTTTCCCAAGCACTTAGTTCAGATTTCTGTACAAGGTAAGTACCACTGATTGATTGAAAGGGCCTCCCCTGTTCTAAGTGAAGTCATGTGATGGAGCAGCGTGGCTCAAGTGAAGTTGTGTGATGGAGCAGCGTGGCTCAGTGGAAAGAGCACAGGCTTGGGAGTCAGAGGTTGTGGGTTCTAATCTCGCTTCCACCACTTGTGTGTTGTGTGACTTTGAGCAAGTCACTTCACTTCTCTGTGCCTCAGTGACCTCATATGTAAAATGGGAATTAAGACTGTGATCCCCATGTGGGACAACCTGATTACCTTATATCTACCCCAGTGCTTAGAACAGTGCTTGTCACATAGTAAGCGCTTAACAAATGCCTTCATTATTACTTTGTTGCTCACTTGCAGTGCCTTTCCCTTTCTTGTAGTACTGTGGTACATAATCTATCAGTAGTCTTTATTGAGTGTCTGTTGTGTTTACAGCACAGTATTAAGTGAGGGAAAGTGCAGTCGTGGTACAAAACATAATCCTTGCCCTCAAAGTTTACAATCTAATGGTGGGGGGGGAGGGGGGCACTGTATTATTTACAGGAAGGAGAAACAGTGAATGGAAAGACGAACAAGGGAATAAACATGGGCTTATATAGTAAGGTACGTAACTGATATCGATAATGATTAGGATCTATTAACTGTGTCATTTCCCAACAGCACTGCATTGCAGTACTCTGATTTTTAATGGTTTCACTGATAGAACATAAGCTGTTGACCCATCCATGTTTCCAGCAGACAGAAAGAAGCCAGTCTGAATGTAGGTAAGGGAAATAGTTGCAATCTTAAGAGTCACACGTCCATTCAGCATATGTAGTTTCATGTGTAAAGTTCACTTTTCCCTTTCTCTATAATTCAAGGAAAAGTCAAACCCTAGCACATTTGAAAATAATGCCTCTAAAAGATGAATAAAAGGTTTTGATGTCCCAAATGAACTGCCAAGATCATATCAAGATACTGACTTGCTAAGCAACTCTTCGTTCAATCTTCATACGCCATACTATAATTTGAGGCCATCCCTTTAAGCGTTTCCAACTTTTTAAAATTTTTAGTTTGATTCATAATGCATAGTAGGGTTCCAATGTAATGGGCAGGGCCAGTGGGAAATGGAAGGAAAAATTGATCGTACAGGAAATGTTGCTATTTTTTACAAGAACACCTTAGGGGTTGCTTGCAGTCAGTATAATTAATTTTCCATTAGAGTGTTCTTTCCTTTTATTTCATTCCGAACTTTTGCAAAGAGCCTATAGCTACACTAAGTACTTAACCGATTGCAAAAAGTTTTTTTTAAAAAATGGAAACCTCATATTCAACCATTCTTTTAGTCCTGAAATTAAGGTAGTCTCTATACATGTGTTGCCTGATGAGAGTATTAAATGTATTTGTGTGCACATGTTCTAAACCCGGCTCCGCCACTTGTCAGCTGTGTGACTTTGGACAAGTCATTTAACTTCTCTGTGCCTCAATTACCTCATCTGTAAAGTGGGGATTAAATCTGTGAGCCCCAATGTGGGATAACCTGATTACCTTGTATCTACCCCAGCGCTTAGAACAATGCTCGGCACATAGTAAGTGCTGAACAAATGCCATCATTATTATTATGTGTGTGCATGTCTGTGTGTATGTGCACCTATCAATCAAGCAATTAATCATATTTATTGAGAGCTTACTATGTGCAGAACACTGTACTAAGTGCTTGGGAGAGTACAGTATAAAAGGTGGTAGACTTATGGTCCATAGGTTTTGAAGATGATGTGACTGACAGTGGAATTTCATTTCTGTATGTGGGTGAGGCTGAAAAGATCAACCTTGGACCAATTAACCCTTTCTTTGCTGTGCATACATGTAAAGCACCTCCTTTTCTGGCCAGTGCATTTGCTATTTACAATGTAAATGTAGACTCTTGGTTTTACTCTTTGCAAGAAGTCATAACGCAGGCATAGCATGAGATATTAATTTACCAACTCTAGAGGGTGGTACTTTTCAGGGGGAGGTTGTAAGAGTTTGACTTTTGTTCCTTTTGAAATACTAGCAGTCAACTAGGTTATGAACTGTAATAATGCAAACTTCATCCCATCAATCAAGCAGCATGGCCTAATGGATAAAACATGGGCCTGGGAGTCAGAAGGACCTGGGTTCTAATTGGACTCCACTATTTGTTATGTGACCTTGGGCAAGTCACTTAACTGGCCCTCAGTTACCTCATCTGTAAAATGGAGATGGAGACTGTGAGACCCATGTGGGAGAGGGACTGTGTCCAACCTGTTTAGCTTGTATCTACCCATTGCTTAGAACAGTGCTTGACACATAGTAGACACTTAACGAATACCATCATTATTATTATTACTACTAATAATAATGGCATTTGTTAAGCACTTACTATGTGCGAAGCACTGTTCTAAGCGCTGGGGGGATACAAGGTGATCAGGTTGTCCCATGTGGGGCTCACAGTCTTAATCCCCATTTTACAGATGAGGTAACTGAGTCTCAGAGAAGTTAAGTGACTTGCCCAAGGTCACAGAGCAGACATGTGGAGGAGCTGGGATTAGAACTCATGACCTCTGACTCCCAAGCCTGTGCTCTTGCTGCTGAGCCACGCTGCTTCTCATTCTTCTTATCTTCTCATTCTTATTATCAACCAATGCTATGTATTGAAAGCTTACCACGTGAAGAACACTGTATTAAACATTTGGGAGAGTACAGTACAGCAGAATTAGTAGACGGATCCCATGAAAGTGGGGACAGAGGGTTCATAAACTTGGATGCAACAGTAGAAGGAGAGGAGGTACATTCAGTACCTTCAGGACTAGGATTGGTTGCCTTCACTGTCCCCTTTGATCCAGTGTCATCAAGATCCCAGCTTGGTGTGGAGAAAATCTTGTGCACTGGCAGAATGCCAAGCCTCTGGGATGAATGGCAATGCCATTTCCAGTGAACCTCTTTGTGTACTGGAATAGCATGCACATCCCGAACTGTTTATGCACTATTATCTTGATCCAATTAGCTGCATAATTTAGCCTGCCTTCCTCAAAAAGACCTCAAGGATGCTGGTAAATATCAAGTTGAAAGTCTCAGGGTAATACAGGCAAAAGTGTATTTTTGTAGCAAATTATTTCTTTTGCTAAGCTAACCCTTAGGGATGGCTAATGCTTTGGAACAGTAGTATGAGGTCCTTCCCTTAGGATGACAATTTAGTAACACCCTTGCTGTGATAAATGTAATATTTTATACACATCTGTAGAACATTTCAAATCCAAGTATGCCTGTTGGAAATACATTTAAGTTGATAATTCTGTAACTTCTTTCACCTTTGTATCTAGGATTTAATACAGTTTAATTTTCTAGTATTGCAGAAAATAAGTATTTATGCCAGAAACCAGAATTTGAATAAAAAGATTTGGTGAGATATTAGTTCTGGAAAGAAACAACATTTCCTGGGTGAAATTATTTTATAATTAAAACCTAAATTTCCTGGTATTGGTAACTGCAAATCGTTCTACTACATGAAATAGGCAAACACTTAAAAAACTGCCAAGTGAAAATTTAAAGGTGTTTTTTTCTCAGCAATCTTAAGGGATCCAGCTCTTAAAACAGGATAATTTATTGCATTTGAAAAGGATATCCTTGTTTAAAAGAAACCTCTTGATTTAAAGTTACAAGGATGTATTGTAATCCAATTCTACAGCTACGGTAGTTAATGTACAATACATTATGCGTTTGAGACAGTTTTGTATCCTTGGCCTCAACAGTGCCTTTCCCCTACCAAAATCAGAGACTTCAGAATATATCTAATTCTAGACCTTAGTAATGTTTCAGACTAATTTTCATCCCAAACCTTCTGCTGGTGTCTAAACAATTGTTTGATGATAAATCAATCAATCAATGAATCGTATTTATTGAGCGCTTACTGTGCGCAGAGCACTGTACTAAGTGTTTGGGCAGTACAAGTTGGCAACATACAGAGACAGTCCCTACCCAAAAGAAGCAGGATGACTTTTAAAAAAAAACTAATTTTCATCCCAGACCTCCTGCTGGTGTCTAAATAATTGTTCGATGATAAAAAGAAGCAGGATGACTTTTTTAAAAAAAAACCTTCTTTCTTCATGGATTTTTCTCTTTTGTGGGGTTTACTATTTGCAATCAATGGAAAAAATAACATTTTGTCCACAAGTAACAAACACTCAGATAATGGGCTGGTCATAGTTCCTTTTTCAAGAGGCTGTCTGAAGATGACCTACCTTTAATATTCCCTCAAAGTTGGAGAAATAATACCATAGACTGAAAGGCAGCATAGCTTAGTGGAAGAGGTGTGGCATAGGCATGGGCGTCAGAGGACCTGGGTTCTAATCCTGCCTTCGCCACTTGTTTGTTGTGTGACCTTGGCAAAGTCACTTAACTTCTCAGTGTCTGTTACCTCATCTGTAAATTGGGGATTAAGACTTTGTGGGATATAGACTTTGTCTAACCTGATTATTTTGTATTTAGACCAGGTCGTAGTACAGTGTCTGGTACATGGTAAGCGCTTAACAAATACCACTGAAAACAAATAGACTTCTCACACTGAGGATGTCTCTATGTGTATATGTGTGTGTGAGGGTGTGTGTGTGTGCGTGTGAGTCTGGGAGAAGTAGACTATGTCCTGGGTTTCAGAGGACAATACAGAGCTGAATGCCAGTGTTTTTCAATTTTGCTATGAACAACCCTTCCATCACAGCTCTGTTAATTCTTTGGAGACTGCCAAGCTCTTAGGGTGACTGGATTCAATCTTTTGGGGATGAAGGCCGAGAGCCAGGAGAAGCAGGATTGAGGAGGAGCTGGGGTCTTCAGGAAACCTGTGGTGAATGGCCAAGTGCCATCAAAGGTCAGCCAGAGTGACAGTCCAGCAGCACACAGCTAAGGACTTGATGGGAATGCCCTCCCTCAGGGGGAAAAAGGTCTGGAGCCATTTATATTGATGGTAATAATAATGGTAGTATTCCCTAAGCACTCACTGTGGGCCAAGCACTATGGGAAAGCACTAAGATATATTCCAGATACCAGGTTGGACATAGTTCCTGCCCCTCATTAGGCTCACAGTCTAAGTAGGAGGAAGAACAGATATTGAATCCCCATTTTACAGATGAGGGATCTGAGGAAGTGACTTGCTCAAGGTCACACAGCTGACAGAGATAGGACTAGAACCCAAGTCTACCGAATCACAGGTCTGTGCTCTTTCCACTAGGCCATGCTACTTCTAGGATCTGCTACTCCAGAGGAGTTGTGCAGATACTGTTCAAGCATTAGTGTCCTTTTCCCCCCTCTATAATAATAATAATAATGATAATAACGATGGCATTTGTTAAATGCTATGTGCCAAGCACTATTCTAAGCTCTGTGGGGGTGGGGGGTGGATACAAGGTAATCAGGTTGTCCCACATGAGGCTCACAGTCAATCAATCAATCAATCAATCGTATTTATTGAGCGCTTACTATGTGCAGAGCACTGTACTAAGCGCTTGGGAAGTACAAATTGGCAACACATAGAGACAGTCCCTACCCAACAGTGGGCTCACAGTCTAAAAGGGGGAGACAGAGAACAGAACCAAACATACCAACAACAGTCTTCATTCCCATTTTTCAGATGAGGGAACTGAGGACCAGAGAAGTGAAGTGACTTGCCCAAAGTCACAGAGCCAGGATTAGAACCCAGGACCTCTGACTCCCAAGTTTGGGCTCTTTCCACTGAGCCATGCTGCTTCTCTGTACTGTAATCTCCTTATGCGCAGATAATGGGTCTGCTAATTCTGTTGTATTGTATTCTCCCAAGCAGTTAGTACAGTACTTTGCACATAGTAAGCACTCAATAAATACAATTGATTGACTGATTGATTGATAGGGCACACTGGTGCTATGACCAGA
Organism: Tachyglossus aculeatus; assembly: GCF_015852505.1. Lineage (NCBI taxonomy): Eukaryota > Metazoa > Chordata > Mammalia > Monotremata > Tachyglossidae > Tachyglossus > Tachyglossus aculeatus. Next base: position 61,370,733 of record NC_052072.1, read on the forward strand.
GAGAGAGAGAGAGAGTGTATGTGTGTGTGTGTATTTATTGAGCCAGTTTGCAGTAGTTTGGGGGCGGGGGAGGGGAAGGCTTCCATGTGACTATGTACCCATGATAAAGGGACCAGACTTCCATCTCCCTATGCCACCCAACACCTTCACCGAGACACACGTGCATCTCAGCTGGCCTCTTTTTCTTCCAGAATGGTGTTCCAGGAAACTTTAAGAATTGGAGCACAAACAATCCTCCTAATCCTAAAGAGGGAGGCATGACAGAGCCTCAAATTCCGAAAATATCTTGACCGGTCTCCTTGGCTGTGAGGACTGCAGCTTCATTGAAAGTGTCTGACTGAACCTCAGCTTATTTCCACTGCCCCCTGAATTTCCATGTGGTGATCACTGCTGGTAGGGGCCTCCTTTGCTATGTTGTCATGTACAGGATCCTCTCTGGCTCAGTGATTTCTCTGCTACTCTGAAAAAATTTCAGAAACTTTAGCATAGGCTGATTTCACCAAATAATAATAATAAAAATAATGATGGTATTTGTTAAGCGCTTACTATGTGCCAAGCACTGTTCTAAGCACTGGGGTAGATACAGGGTAATCAGGTTGTCTCATGAGGGGCTCACAGTTTTAATCCCTCTTTTACAGATGAGGGAACTGAGGCACAGAGAAGTTAAGTGTCTTGTCCAAAGTCAAACCAAAGAAACACGAGTCAGGCACATTATGTCACTTCAAGCCACAGCACCTCATAGTTATTATTTTGTTTTTCTCTCTGCCTTCATTTTTTATATTTTTACTGTTTTATTTTCCCTTATGTGCCTGTCACCAGCCCCATACCTCCAACTTATTCTTCGATTTTTGAGCCCCCTGATGTCCAGGGACATTATCTAATATTCACCCATGTTTGGATTTTTTTTTTTATGGATTTGTTAAGCATTTACTATGTGCCAGCCACTGTTCTCCTTTCTATATGTTTAGAACAGTGCTTTGCACACAATGTCTTTAATTGATAATATTCCTACTACTACTTTTACCCAGCAAAAGCCATTGTCTTGAATTCATCAGGTTTACTTTATTTGCAAACAGAAGAAATTAGTAAAGAAACACACAAATTCTTTTCTGTGACATATTGTAAAGCTACAGAAACAGGGACATCTGAGAGCTCTGAGAGTCCATGACTGCTTTCCATTCTTTCCCTGGGAAAATCTCTCATGATTGGTCTTGACGGCCATGATTCTCTCTTATGCTCTGCCCTACCTGCAGTGTTCAATCAGCAAGAATGCAGCAGGACTCTATCTAATGGCAGACCTTTACAGAGACAGGCAGTTAATGGGAACAGTAGCAAGCCCTGAGGTCTGTTTATACAGTCAGTCTCACTTCCTCCAGTCCTGTGATATATTAACTTACTTCGGAAGTTCCCCAGCTGTTTCAACGGATAAATGATGACAGTCGGAGCCCATATTTAACCTTCACTGTACAGGCTGCATACTTTGTAGTTGTCGTCTTTTATCTCTTCGGCTTTCTGGAAGAGGTGGCAAGCTGACTTGCCCATATATGAGCTGTGTTGTTTCTTCTCCCCACCCTTCAGCTGTTCCAGGAAGCTTTGAAGGATCTGTGGGCTGAAGTTTGCCTTTGCATCACAGAAGAAAATTATAACCATTTGAGAGGTTGGGTGGCCTGAGGTTCATTGTTGTCTTGTCACACAGTAGCATGCTCTCTAGACTGTAAGCTTCTTATGGGCCAGAAATGTGTCTGCCAACTCTGTTGTATTTTACTCTCCCAGAGCTTGGTACAGTGCTCTGCCCAAATAATAATAATAATCATAATAATAATCATAATAATTATAATGGTATTTAAGTGCTTACTATGTGCCAAGCACTGTTCTAAGTACTGGGGTAGATACATAGTAATCAAGTTGTCTCATGTGAGGCTCGCAGTCTTAATCTCCATTTTGCAGATGAGGGAACTGAGGCACAGAGAAGCTAAGTGACTTTCCCAAGCTCACACAGCAGAAAAGTGGCGGAGTCGGATTTAGAACCCATGACCTCTGACTCCCAAGCCCGTGCTCTTTCCACTAAGCCACACTGCTTCCCAAATAATCAATCAGTGGTATTTGAGTGTTCACTATGTGCAAAGCACTGTACTAAGCACTTGGAAGAGTACAGTATGACAGAATTAGCAGATACATTCCCTGCCTCTGACAAGCTTACAGTCTGGATTCCTACCATAAGCTCTCAATAAAAACCACTGGTTAGTGCTCTATCCATATTTAAGGAGCTCTTAGATCTGAACAGAGGCAGATGGACTATATTATGGAGTGTTTTATTGTTTTAAGTAGTTTTCAAGCCTTTTTACTTTATACATTTCTATTGTTTATATATTGCTACCTGAGTTGAGGTGGGGCAAGAAACTAATCATGGATGGACTTAGTGGAAATTAAGACAAGCTGTGAAACTGATTTTTCTGTCTAAGAGGCTGCTCTATAAATACATTTTGGTCAGTAATTTCTGACTTTCTTTTCTCTTCTCCCCTAGTCCTCCCTACCTCCCTGCCCCCGCCCCCGCAACACACTCTGCCTCTTCTCAAAGCTAGGTTGTACTTTGGGAAAAAAAAAGATATCCCCTCATTCCAGGTTTTTGTTGTTGATGTTGTTTGTTTGTTTTTACTGCAACTGAATTAGCAGGTGGCAGTGGCCTCAGAATGAAGCCTGGGCAGATAAAAGAGAATGTGGCCAAATCACTTGAAAGTGCAATTACTTCCTTAAGAAAAGGAAGCAACCATTCTTTCTGAAAAAATATCATAGACTTAAGCTCATCATAACAACAATGAACCACCCTGCAACGTCTGATGGAACTCAGAGCTAGTTGATTTTGGGCAATGGAGTGCCAAAAGGACAATAAATCAATCAGTAATATTTACTGAGTGCTTACTGTTTGAAGTAAGCATGGGAAGCATGTGTGTTATATTGTACTCTCTCAGGCAGGTAGTACAGTGCTCTGCACACAATAAGCGCTCAATAAATATGATTGATGATTGACTGATGTAAGGAACAGAGTGACTCACTACTTCTGGTCCCCATTTTATAAATGATTATAGAAGTGCGAAATAAGAAGCAGCAGAACAACTCTAAGAATCAAAATATATATTTTTATACTGGCAAATGACAGCCACTTGGGCCGAGAGATCCATTTACTGATTATGTGAGTTCTGGGAGGTTTAGTTGCAGGTAAATTCCTTGAATGCATAGCTGATAAGTAACATCTACCTTCCTGTGATTCCCACTAGACTGTAAGTTCCCCCTCCAGACTGTAAGGTCCTTTTAGGTAGAGAACATTTCTACCAACTCTAATGTGTATTGTACTCTCCCAGGTGCTTAGTACAGTGCTCAGCAAACAGTAAGCACTCAATATCACTGATTGATTTATAGTCCTTTTTGCACTCCATTGCCCAAAATCAACTAGCTCTGAGTTCCATCAGACGTTGCAGGGTGGTTCATTGATTCCCCAAGAGTTTTACTAAAATCCACTAGATGTTAAGCTCCTTAGGGACAGGGAATAGTGCCTACTAACTCTTTTGTATTGTCCTAACGGTTAGTTAGTAAATTGCTCTGCATAACGTTAGTTGTCAGTGATTGCTATTGATTGATTAATTCATAGCACATAAGGGAGGACACTCAAACTGTGTAGGTTGATCAATAGGTGGTTCCATTCAAGTGTATTTAATGAACTTTCATCTCTTCAGGAACAGATTATCTCAAGTGTGAATTATCTATGCTTTGGCTTTTCTACAGCTATTTTTGACAATTTCACAGCTCTTTCCATAAGCCACTGAATGTGGGCCATTATTAATTTTCTTAGCAGTGCTGGTGAAAAGCTCAGAAGCTGGAAAAAAACAACTAATGAAATGCATTTTGGTGGATAATCTATGACATTCTTTCCCTGTCTCGGCTTCCTTGGGACCCATCAACACAGATAATCAAGAAATGACTATATTTATGCAGTAATTATAGCTGTAAAACAGAAAGTCCGTGCTGGCCACACTACCAATGTAGAGCAGCATCACTGACTTGAATGATGTTCCATGTGCTTAAAGCAAATGGCAGTTACCGATTGAATTTGTGAAAACTGTATTCAAGAAAATTCTTTGTTGAGATAACAGTGAAGGTATATCAAAGTGTTGATGCTTTGTGAATAAGGCCACTTTTAGTTTCAGGTTATTTTCTTTGTTGGCTCTGTTCCAAATGGATGGATGAAGTCTCTCTTTGTAAATGACAAATGAGCTTCAGCACAGTAGAGAATGCTTTGAGACCAGGAACCTGTACAAAAATAAATAAATGATTACAGAGATAGTAGTTTGCATAGTGCCCCTCACCTTCTCCCATCCCTGCCTGCCACTCTGCAATTGAGCAGCAGGTATAACCAGCTTAGAGGCGGTCATGGTTGTCAAACTATCCAATCTGCATGCCATGTTAATTAGCAAGAAATCAGACAATCTACAAGGGATCCTATGCCAAGCTGAGAACGCAGATCATCTGAGAAGGGGCATATCAGAAGGAGCCCAGTCTGCATGTGATGTGATAAGTGCCACTGAATTAAAATTCATTTTCCAGTACTAACTAATACACTTTATGTGGATAAGAAATGGTGGTGAGGTTGACCCTTTCTTTAGGGATGACATGGGGTAGCCAATGGGGCAAACAGAGTTATTGGTTAGGGAACAGAAGGGTAACATTGTCTAAGCTCGTTGTGGGCAGGGAATGTGTCTGTTTCTTGTTGTATTGTACTCTCCCAAGGGCTTAGTACAGTGCTCTGCACACAGGAAGTGTCAAGAAATACAATTTAATTAATGAATAATGGGGATATTATATAGTTGTCCTTCATATTTGAAGAAGACAGTAATGATGGTGAAGTTCACCTATGAGTGTGTGTGTGTGTATGACTGAAAAATCCAAAGTGGGAACAGTCAATCAGTTATTATTTATTGAGCACTTACTGTTTGCAGAACATTCTACTAAGCACTTGAGAGAGGACAATATAATAGAGTTGGCAGACACATTCTCTGCCCACATTGAACTTACAGTCTAGAGGGAAAAGCAAGAGTTTCCTGGAGTGGGATTCATACCCATGACTCCAAAGCAAATGGCCACCTGATGGCAGAGGCCTAAATTGATCATTCATTCATTCATTCAATCATATTTATTGAGTGCTTACTGTGTGCTAAGCACTATACTAAGCGCTTAGAAAATACAATTTGGTAACAGTTAGAGACAATCCCTACCCAACAATGGGATCACAGTCTAAAAGGGGGAGACAGACAAAAAAACAAGTAGACAGGCATCAGTAGCATCAAAATAGATATATAGAAATATAGATATATGCACATCATTAATAAAACAATTCGAATAATAAATATGTGCAAATATACACAAGTGCTGTGGGGTGGGGAAGTGAGTAGAACAGACGGAGGGAGGTAGTAGGGGTGATGGGGAGTGGAGGAGGAGCAAAGGAAAAGGGGGGCATCCTGTTTCCCCGGTGTAGCTGGAATTTCCAATCCTAACCACATTGGCTACACAGAAAGATTTGCACATTTTTAACATCTGGGGCTGCCTTCTTGTCTCATTTTCCAAATTAGAGCATTAAATGTATGAAAAGAATAAGAAAGGAAACAGTACAGAAGCACAAAAAAGTGTTAGAAGCCCAGGGCTTGACTTCTCAAAATGGCATTGTTAATTTAATGAAAGATCAAGGCTGGAGTGAAGTCTGTTTTTGTTGGGATGCTGAATTGCATTTCATCATTCTAATCCTCTGTCTAATTTGGATAACATTTGAAAAAAAGAGGATACTTTTATCATGGGCTACTGGGGAGGGCTGGACACTGCTGCCAGGATCACCAGTTGACACTCTCCTATTGCCAATCTTTTTATTACTGATATTGTTCACTTTCGGGGAGGGCACACACCATGTTCTTTTCGCCAGAGTGCCCAGAAGCTCCTCTCCCCGTTCTCCATCAGCAAGCATTGCCTGTAATTTTATTCCAAGCCAAGAGTAAATCAAGTTAGTCTGTGGTCCCCCAGTTGCCCAAGAATGAGAGATCCATTGTGTGAGCAGATCTGAGTTTATTGAATGGGTCTTTCTGCAGACTGCCTCTGACACCACTGTCTGCAGACTCCATCCTACAGCTGGGTTCAGCCTTATTTCCCATGGTTCACATTGGCACCAGCCAGGAAATGGAGCAATGTTCATCACTCAGTGCTTAGAATAGTGCTTTGCACATAATAAGTGCTTAATAAATGTCATTATTATTATTATTATCACTTTCCTTCTCGTCCACACAGTCTACTGGGCAAGAATGGCTTGTACTCATATTCATTCATTCATTCAATCATATTTATTGAGCACTTACTGTGTTCAGGGCACTGAACTAAGCACTTGGGAAAGTAAATTAACAGACACATTCCCTGCCCACAGCAAGCTTACAGTCTAGAGGGAGGAGATGTCATTTATGCTCGGCCTGACCTTGCAAATGAGACTTCTGTTAGACATAAAATCATCATCTTTGCCTTGATCCATTTTGGTCATCATGATGAGGCCAAAGGTCAACTTTAAGGTTGCCATATTCTGTTTCCTCTCGATGGGACTCCTTGCCAGTTTCCAATTGATTTCTGGATGCTTCTCGCATTGCCTCCCAGCATCCTTACTTTTTGCCCAATAGTTTTAGGGCCATTTTCTTGAAGAACAGGAAACCTTAGAAATGCAGACCTCTCCACCAGGGGCCAGCCCCTCCTCCCTCACCAAATCTATCCTAGTAGGGCATGAGGAGAGAACAGAATTGAGAGTAAATGACAGGAGAGGATTCACTTTCTGAGCCTAGCTTTCAGCACTGAAACCCAAATCAGCAGCCCCACCCCATTGTAATGTGAGACATTATAAAGCTGAATTGGGAATTTAGCTGCTGATGAGGTATTTCAAATGTCTCTAGAGCCAGGTTGGAGACCAGTCCAGCTGTTCGAACCTTGTTGGACTTAGATTCTGGTTCTCTTGCTACACACCTGCAACCTGTGCTGATTTCTGGCATGTGATCCATTAAATGAGTCACTAAGCCATACTCCAACACTTGGTTGGATTGGAACTCATCTTAACCAGCTGCCCCTTTTCTGATGGTCTCCCCATTTTCCACAGAGTCTGGCTGACACAAGGGTTGGTGGGAGGGATTGGGGGAAAGTGAAGAGGCAAGGAGGAAAAGAGTGAAAAGGAGATCCTCACTGGGTTTTGGAAGAAAGAATGTGCATCATCCAAAAGCACAATAATGTTATTCCTTTTCTTTATGATGTTCTATTTAACTGCATCAAACAGTCATTAGTCTTGGCTGAAAGGAGGACTGTGGTTTTCAGAGTCCAGTGAGCTACAATATTCCTAAGGTTTACCTTGAAATTGTTGGAAAAAACAGGAAACAAACTGTCTGTGTTGTTCATAGTACTAATTGCCTAGCATTCTTTCCCTCCAGATGCTGATTTTATTAACTAAAAAAGAACAAAATAGTAAGTCAAAGACAAGGGCAAGAGGTTTACTGAAGAGTGATGATGAGGTGACAGTGGCATTCCTCATCTCAGGACTGCAGACTTTCAAGCTCATTCATCCTTGTGACATCTAACAGAGACAGGGAGGCGGGTTCTAAGGTTGCCATTTTAGAGATTAATGCAAAACTGACCGATGAGATTCCTCAGTGCTCCAAGTCAGCGACACAGTTGGAAATACGCCAGGGAATCTGAAGATCATGAGATCTCCAGAGATGCACCAGAATCAGGTTAGGTTAATTAGCTGTGTATGACGCATCACACGGCATATCAAAATGCTGTGGTCATCATATCGAATTTCTTAACATTTTGGTTTATTTAAAAATCAATTCTTTGATTTTCCTATTAGTGATTTGCAGTGAACTCATTCAAATGCAATTGGTGCTATGGTCAAAGTGGAAGCCTTCCATTTAAGAGAGAGACCCTACTGTTTTATGGTATTGTTTTAAGCACTTTCCTATGTGCCAGCTACTGTAATAATAATAATAATAACGATAGCATTTGTTAAGCTCTTACTATGTGCAAAGCACTGTTGTAAGTGCTGGGGAGGTTACAAGGTGATCAGGTTGTCCCACGGGGGGCTCACAGTCTTAATCCCCATTTCACAGATGAGGTGACTGAGACACAGAGAAGTTAAGTGACTTGCCCAAAGTCACACAGCTGGCAATTGGCGGAGTCAGGATTTGAACCCATGACCTCTGACTCCAAAGCCCGTGCTCTTTCCACTGAGCCACGCTGCTTCTCTTCTCTGTAGTAAGCCGTGGGATAGATCTAAGGTAATCAAATTTGACACAGGCCATGTCCCACCTGGGGCTCACAGTCTTAATCCCCGTTTTACAGTCAAGGTAAATGAAGCAAAAGTAAGTGAAGTGACTTGCCCAAGGTCACACAACTGACAGTAAAGGAGCCAAGATTAGAATTTAGATCCTCTGACTCTCAGGCCCCTGCTTTATCCACTAGACCACATTACTTTCCTTCTTTAAGGAAAATACAATTAAAGAAAAAACTTGAGGTGGAAATTGCTAAATTTACATAATCCTGGTGAAAACCCTGGTGGTGTAGTTAATTCAATATTTATCAGTTTATTGGTTCAATCTGTATACTCAGTAAAAAGGGTGGCCCTATTCACCTCCACTTTATTGTGAGACTGTTCCCTTCACATGCCCCACTTCTGTGACAATCACAACCACGCACCCTATAGACCAAGGAGTTACAAAGAGAAGTCCTGAATGTTCAATTTCTTTCATGGAAATATAGAATTACTCATCTTTAAGGGTTACTCCAGAGAAGCAGTGTGGCTCAGTGGAAAGAGCACAGGTTTGGGAGTCAGATGTCGTGGGTTCTAGTCTCGGCTCCGCCACTTGCCAGCTGTGTGACTTTGGGCAAGTCACTTAACTTGTGTCTGCCTCAGTTACCTCATCTGTAAAATGGGGATTAAGACTGTGAGCCCCACGTGGGACAACCTGATCACTTTTTATCCCCCCAGTGCTTAGAACAGTGCTTGGCACATAGTAAAGGCTTAACAAATACCATCATTATTATTATATTTTTCCAAATATAAGGGTCTCCTTTTACAGAATGCAAATATAGAGGCATCTATTTCTTCAGGAGAAAAAAATAGAAACCTTACCCACAATGTGGAACCTTCCTTTTACATCCCAGGGAACCCCCTCAGCCAAGTTTCCCTGGGGCTATCACAGCTTCATTTTGAGAGCTGCATGGGGATAATATGATGGCATTTATTAAGCGCTTACTATGTGCAAAGCACTGTACTAAGCGCTGGGGAGGTTACAAGGTGATCAGGTTGTCCCATGGGTGGGGGGAGGGCGGGGGCTCACAGTCTTAATCCCCATTTTACAGATGCGGTAACTGAGGCCCAGAGAAGTGAAGTGACTTGCCCAAAGTCACACAGCTGACAATTGGTGGAGCCGGGATTTGAACCCATGACCTCTGACTCCAAAGCCCGAGCTCTTGCCCCTGCGCCACGCTGTGGCAGAGTTGGAATTAGAACTCAGGCCTTTCTGAATCCCAGGCCTGGAGTCTATCCACTAATCGTCGCTGTTTCTCACACTGCTCTGAACAGAATGTGGGTGCATACAACAACACATGTGATGGGCTCACAGTCCAGGGGAGAGGGAGAACAAGTATTTTATCCCCATTTCTACAGATGAGAACACTGCTATACAGAGAAGTTAGGTGACTCTCCCAAACTCACATAGTCAGCGAGTAGCGAAGCTGGGATTAGAACCCAGATCTCCTGACTTCTGGGCCCAAGCTCCTTCTGAGATTAAGTGAATTGTGTCAACTGGTTGTCTTGTTTTCTTCATTTAGTGTGTTTGTTCCCTTAATCATGATGTCTTTCATCAGTGTTTAGCTGTGGATAATATGAAACAATTCATTTCAATAATTGTAAGTGGCCTGTCATCTCTGAGTATGGAAGACTGTAAATCCCTCAGCTTGCTGTGTGTAGTTCGTGCTAGTGCTTGAAAGGATTAGAGCTAATATATTTTCATGGAAAAGAAACACCATCTAAGTATATAAATAAGGTTTGCATAAATCTAAGCCACACAAGCATGAAACCTGATTTCCAGCCTCAGTAGCTTAGATAAGAAGCAAGACTACAGAAGCAATTAGTTCCCAGTTACAGTTTTCACAAGCGGAGGGCATGGGATGGGGAATTTTCAGGAAGTACTTTCAAGGAATCTTGCCCCCTAATTTCCCAAAGAGTAGTCAAGGCCATGAGAACGAACGTGCCAACTGCCTTCAGCGTATCTCTGGTCCATTAAATGTGGGTATGCGGGGGTGGTCCGGGATTTGCTATTAAAAGAATTAGAAAAGTTAGTAGATCCTCCCACCCACTTTCCTGCCTGTAAATCGAGAGTTCACTTCCCCAATGGGATGGGATTGGGTGTGAAATCCAAAGCACTTGATGTGAGACCCAGGGAAAACCTTCAAGTACCCTAGGAATCAGGACTGTAGGAGAGGAATGAACTCCCTTCCCATTTGGTATGTGGATGTGAATGGAAGAAGGAAGAAATAGTTGAAAGAGATGAGGGAAAGAGAAAAAGAGAGTGGGAGAGACAGATGGGGAAAGGACAAGAAGGGGGGAGGGAGGGAGGAAGAGAGAGAGGGGAATGGGAAGGAGGGAGGAGAGGGGAGAAAAGGGAAGGGAGGGAGGGAGGGAGAGAAAGAGACCCTTTGGCTTTAAAGATCACCCTATGACAATGAGATTTTTACCCATGTGCCTTGTGTACAGATGTGGGTGATGAGGCTATGTAACTGATAATCCCTTCCTCCGTGTGAACTCATTGTGCTGCTATTATTATTATTATTATTACTCATAGTGCACAACAACACATATATTTCTCATTTTTGGCTTTTTCAAATCTCCATTTCTGATTCCTGTTTGCCAGGTGAACTACCTCCCATATCTGCCTTCCAGGCTGTCTGCATCTCCACCACACAGACCAGTTGTTTGGTATCTTGCTGCCTTCCATTCCCACCTGCCTCCCCTAGTGAAGGTGTGGTGTGAGCCCACTGTTGGGTAGGGACTGTCTCTACATGTTGCCAACTTGTACTTCCCAAGCGCTTAGTACAGTGCTCTGCACACAGTAAGCGCTCAATAAATGCGATTGATTGATTGGTGTGACAAGCATTGCTATTGGGCTACCGGTCTGACTGCAGTTCCTGTTCCAGTGTTTCCGGTAGATCTGACTCCTCAGGGCCTAGATATTATCAGTTCCATGTGGCCAGCAGTGGCCCACCCACAGAAATCCAAGCTCCTGGGCCACTCAAAATAATAACAACTACAGTATTTGTTAAAGTGCTTCTATGTGAGAGCATCATATCAAGAGCTCGGTTAGACACAATGCAGTCAGGTCAGACACAGTCTCTTTTCCCCAGACTAAGGGGGAAAGAGGATAGGAATGCACTCCTTTTTTTTTTTCATAAATGAAGGATCTGAGAGGCACAGAGAAGTTGTGGCATGTTCAAGGTCACACAGCAGACAAGTTGTGGTGGCTGGATTAGAACTCTGTTCTCCTATTCCCACGCCTCTGCTCTTTCCACTAGGTGGTGCTGCAGTCCCTGGTCTCCCATAGTTCATCCAGGGCCCTGTCAATCCAGAAACCACTCTGTTTCTATCAGAAGCAGTCCTGCCTTGGACATGATTGTAGTAACTGTCTACCATAAAGCCAACCAGCATAAAAACTTAGCTATTAATAGGGGAAACAGAATGATGAACCAAGTATGGGCAGAAGTGGCAGGAAGGCAAATGGCGCTAGAAGAGAGAGAGAGGTACCTTGCTAAGGAACATTTAATACCATCTTTTAGGCTCCTTCCAACCATAATACTTATAATGAATTGTGGTATTTGCTAACTGCTTACTCTGTGCCAAGTGCTGCACTGAGCATTGGGGTAGATACAAGAGAGTCAGATAGTCAACTGTATTTATTGAATGCTTACTGTTTGCAGACCACTGTGCTAAGTGCTTGGGAGAGACAATACAACAATATAGCAGGCACACTTCCAGCCCACAGGGAGCTTACAGGTCCCACGTGAGGTTTACAGTCTAAGTAGAAGGGAGAATAGGTATTGAATTCTTATTTAACAGAGGAGGGAACTGAGGAACAGAGAAGTTAAGTGAATTGCTCAAGGCCACATGGAAGACAAGTGGAGAATTCAAGTCTTTGAATCCCAGCAGGCCCATGCTCTTTCCACTAGGTATCACTGCTTCAAAATCATCGACATGTTTGATTTCCCTGAGTTTTCTTTAACTGTATATATGTATAAATGTTTGTACATATTTATTACTCTATTTATTTATTTATTTTACTTGTACATATCTATTCTATTTATTTTATTTTGTTAGTATGTTTGGTTTTGTCTCCCCCTTTTAGACTGTGAACCCACTGTTGGGTAGGGACTGTCTCTATATGTTGCCAATTTGTACTTCCCAAGTGCTTAGTACAGTGTTCTGCACACAGTAAGCGCTCAATAAATACGATTGATGATGATGATGATGATGGAGCAGGGTTGTTGTGTTGGAATGTTACATGTCAACCATCCAGAGAAGAAAGACTGTAAATGACAAATGTGCAACTTTGTATTTGGTTGTTTGCTCTTTACCTTTCAATTTTAGCAAAGGAAAAGGAAAGATATTAGGAAAATGTTGAAGGAACTGTCTCCATGGTTTAAATTTGTAGTGGGCGCTGTCAGCACCTTTCATCTGAAAAAGGACTGGAATTTGGGAAAAAGCCACAATGGTAATCCAAGACAGAATGAGGGATTTGAATGAAGGATTGTTACTTATTATAAGGCTATTTAAAAAGGGTTAACTGTGTGCTACTCTGTGCTAAGCACTGTGCTGAGGGAGTAGATGCATGATACTTGGCTCAAAGTCTGATGAAGGGAAAAAGTGATGGAAAATTCAAGAGAAAGAGTATAGAAGACCTGGAATAAAAGAAGAAAAAAACCTATTTTTTAACGCCTTGCAGCTGCTTGATACTGTGTGCATGTGCCCAACTGATTCTTTGATACCTTGATAGGCTCATATTGTCAGAAAACAGTTCCCTAATTAGCTACACCCCGATGTAGCTAAAATACCATTTGAAAACTTATGTTATTGTGGAATCGAGGGTACCTTCCAATGTATGCGAATCCCATGGCTTCAGAGAATAGAAGGGAGTATGATTTAGGAGAAAATTCAGTGGGACAAGAAGAAGGAATTCCAGAATATTATAATTCTAAATCAGATTTCCTCTGGGTCTCACTGGTTCTGTGGGCATGAGTAGAAGGGTTTGTCTGTGGCTTGCTAACTCTGGGTAAAGTCAGGCAACTGTGCCAGTTCATTTTAATTGTTCAAATTGTAATTAACTATACAATTGTTTGAATCAATTTAATCTTATTCCCCAGTCTCATGGGGGATACTATTATATGTAATTTAGGACTTTTGTATGTTTTTGCAATTGTGATTAAAAATATGTTGTTATTGCTGACCTCTAGATATCCCTGACAATTGAGATAATTTTAGAGATGGGCTGATTTGCTTTAAGATCCACCAATCCCATTTATCCAGAAATTGTTCTTGACTGCAGTGACCCTAATAATGGCTAGAACTGATCCAATTCAGCTCCTCTGCTGAAGAACAGAGCCAATGAGCCATTCATAAGTGACAGGCTTCTCTGCTTTTCAACCCATCCAATCGGAATTTCCCAGCCTTTTCTACCCTCCCCACTCTGTGTCTGTTCAGAGGGAGTGCCAGCAAGAAGGGGCCCCAGAAATGCCAACTGACCTTGAGAGCACTACACACACACACGCACCTACACGCACACACACTCTCTCTCTCGCTCGCTCTTTCTCTCAAACATACTCTCTCAAACACGCATACTCTCTCTCTCCTTCTCTCTCTTCTCCCCCTTCTCCCCTCCCTCATTGTTTTGGACGGGAAATTGTGCTTTTGGAGTAGACAAATGTTTGCTTCATCTCTCCCCACTACCATGCTAGCCTTCTTTCCCCATTAGGTAAATAGAAAATCAGCACACCTCTTGGGATGATATTTTTTTTTTCTTATTTAAAGACATGCTTTCGAGGTATTTGACCAAATGTTATTAAAGCCCATCAAGGGCTAATAATCATAAACACAGAGTGCAATGCAGTCCTGTGATATTGAAATCATTTCAGTAATTTTGCAGTACATTGGAATCACCACACCACTCATCCGCTCAGTTTCTATTAGCATTGCTAGGAATATCTCTGTCTACAAAAAAGCAGAACTGTCAAGTTTCTCCTTCATGCTCAAAAACTGCCTGAATCACAATTCTGCAGAAGATAATTGTTACTAATTAAATCATTCCTATCAGCCTCTGTTTTGTTACAATAAATCTTGAACACATTCATAACCTCTGTCTCCTTTATCATGGGTAAAGAAAAATGAAGCAAGCCCTGTTCTTTGACTCCCCTGAGCCTTCCCACGATTACCCTGGTGTCATTGAATAGCCCTTCTGGTTGACTGATGTCTTTAAAAAAAGAAAAGGAGGGGAAAGGGGAAAGAGAGGAGATGCACAATATTACAGGACAATGCAGAGTAGGCTCATTATTGTGAAATTAGATTCACTGACCTTCACTGCCATTTACCAGGAACAGACGGTCAGCATCTCAAGGACATTCTTCAGTGGCTAAAATTCACCCTAAGTGCCTCTCAAACTGCTAACCAGCTTGCACATGCTTCGCTGAACTCTTCTGCCTCCACTCCTTACTCACACTATTTCTCCAGCTTAGAACTCCCTCTCTCCCCACATCAGGCAGACCACAACTCTCTCCACATTCAGAGCCCCCTTAAATCCCACCTCCTCCAACAAGCTTTCCCCAGTTGATTTCCAACCATTCCAAGTCAAATCATCCCTTCAGCCAAATCTAGCATATATGAACTTGTTTTTACCCTCTTTAGCACTTATGTGTGTGTATTTATATGTACATATGTATAATGGACACAAATACATTTGTTGTGCATTTATCTCTCTCCATATATATTTATACACACACATATATTTAATTTTGACTTCTATAAATATTTAAATATTTGTCCTTATGAGCATGGAATGTGTTGATTGGTTGTTTTATACATCTCAAGCACCTAGTACAATGCTCTCCCTCGAGAGGGAGCTAAACAAATGCTGCTACTAATTGAGGTATTTAAGTGCTTACTATGTGCCAGGCGTTGCACTAAGCACTGGGGGGGAATACACACAAATCGGGTTTGACACAGTCCGTGTCCCACATTGAGCTCACAGTCCGTTTTACAGATGAGGTAACTGAGGCACAGAGAAGTGAAGTGATTTGCCTGGGGTCACACAGCAGATAAGTAGCAGAGCCAGGCTTAGAACCAATGGCGGGATTAGACTCCATGATCTTTGTACTCGTAGGCCTGTGCTCTATCAACTAGCCCATGCTGCTTATTATTACTACTACTATTACATAGCTGCTCATCATCTCAACACACAGCCTGGCAACCTCCACAATAGGACAATTTAATCTGCTGGAATGTATTTGTAAATAAAGTATCTACTTGAGATTGTGCACATTCCCTGCTGCCTTCTTTATCCTAAATTCATCCCCAGTGCTCAGACTCAAATCCTGTAATAAAAGTCTTCATTTTCAACATACTACAGACCAGCTTGCCTTGGGGCAACTGCATGTCTTTGGGTGTATATGTGTGTGAGTATGTGCGTGTGTTAAATATGCAAAATACTCGTTTAATGGACCTGGGAATCAGAAGGACCTGAGTTCTTGTCTCGGCTCTGACACTTCTTTGCTGTGTGACCTTGGGCAAGTTACTTAACTTCTCTGTGCCTGTTACCTCGTGTAAAATGGGGATTAGGACTGTGAGCCCCATGTGGGATATGGAATGTGACCAACCTGATTACCTTGTATCTAACCCAGCACTAAGAACAGTGCCTGGCACATAGTAAGCACTTAACAAATACCATAAAAAGAATAAAAATAAATGTTCCCTGTTTAGTGCTTGAAATTTTAATTTTAATGTCCAGATATTTATCATTACTTGGGTATACGTTGCTCAAGGGAAAAGGAGGGTAAAGCAACATTAGTATCATGTTGATCTATTACAGGGGGACAATATAGGGGGATAAATCAAATACCCTCCGCAAATCCACTTTGGGCTGAAATATCCAGTTGGGCTGTCTTCATAGAGAAATCGAGTCCTAAACCCCCTCTACCATATCCTCTGAGTTGGATGTAGTTGAACTGAGCTCTCGCTTTCTGTCAGAATCAGCTTGGGCAGGACGAGTCTAGCAGATGACCAGGATAATCCCAGTATCAGAATCTCCCAGGAAGATTTTTGGGGCCCTTCTGGTCCAGTTGGTGACTGTAAAACCATAGAGACACAGAAAATTTGATGAGAGTGTTGTGCTGAAAGGCACATTTGGAAGGTCTGAAGCAAAGGCAGTGGTACAGATGGCACTCAGAGTGAAACAAGGAGGGGAAAGCATGGATCAGAAGCCTAAGGACAGCTGGATTAAGAAATGCTTTCTGCAGGTGGAAGAATTTTCAAGACCCCAGGGTACAGAGTGGACACACAACCACACTTCCCGTGGTGAATTCCTTACTTAAATTACAGTAGCTACTATTAGATCTGGCAGAAAAATAAAGTGATATGACAAGCAGCTTCTTTCTATCTCTTGGCAGAGCTAGAGTCTCAGGGGGCTGATGATTAGGAGGATGTAACAGCTGTTGGGCCTGAGGTTTTTTAATACCCAATAAACTGCAGTGTCACAGAAAACATGCGATATGGAGCAGTTACTAACATGTTGTTGGTGTGTTGTGATCCTCACATGAATCATCATTTTGCCAGTGGAAATCCAGGATCTTTAAAACAAGAATCAAACTCAGTTTCAGTACTGGAAAGGAAATCAGAGGGCAAAATTCTTTTTTTCAAGGATTGGGGGAGGGTTAGGTAGTGAGAACAAATGAGACCCCCCTCCCCCCTCCAGCTGACTGGGAAAAAGAATCTTCATGATGATCCAATGATCGATCAAGGATATTATTGAGTGCTTACTGTGGACAGAACAGCAGAGCACTGGGTAGCCATTCCCCTAAGCATCAAGCAGAAACTCTACCACTGACTGCAAGGATATCCATTTGCTCTTGACTTCTTACATGTTGATTTTACTAGCCCTCACCTCTACCCATACTTCACTCTCAATTCTCCTGTCTCCAGGCCCTAGCTCACATTGTTCCCTCTGCCTAGAACTCCCTTTTTAAATTCATTCATTCATTCATATTTACTGAGTGTTTACTGTGTGCAGAGCACTGTACTAAGTGCTTGGGAAGTACAATCCAGCAATAAAAAGGGGCAATCCCTGCCCATAAAGTGCTCACAGTCCAGAAGGGGGGAGACAAACATCAAAACAAGTAAGCAGGCATCAGTAGAATCATTATGAATAACTAGAATTATAGATATATACACATCATTCATAAAAATAAATAAAATTATAATTATAAATATGTACATACATTCATAAGTGCTGTGGGGCGGGGATGGGGGTATCTGTACTCCCATCTTCTAAGCCCACCCAAAATTCCACCTCTTTCAAGAAGGGTGTTCCAATGCCCCATTATGGTAACCCAGCAGCCTCCTGTAGCCCTTATGTACTTAGACTCAACTCAGCACTTGTGCATACAACTATGTTCAATTATAATTGAATATACTGTATGGGCAGCAGTGATGATGGAACCCAGGCCTGGGAGCCAAAAGGACCTGGGTTCTAATCCTAGCTCTCCTAGCTCCTCCACTTGTCTGATGTGCAACCTTGTGGAATTCACTTAACTTCTCTATGCCTCAGTTACCTTATCTGTAAAAATGGGGATTGAAACTGTGAGCCCTATGTGGGACAGGGACTGTGTCCAACTCAATTACCTTGTATCAAACCCCATTCTTAGTAGAGTGTCTGGAGCATAGTAAGTGCTCTACAAATATCACTGTTATTATTATTAATTATATACTTATTTATTCAACTATTTTGATCAGTGATATTTATTGAGCACTTACTCTATGCAGACACTGTGCTAAATGTGTGGGCTAGTACAATACAACAGAGTTGGTAATCACAGTCCCTGCCCATAAGAAGCTTACAGTCTAGAGGGGGGAGATACTGAAATTGTCATGCTACCATTTGCTGTCCTTATTCTTCTTTTTTTATATGTTTTTAAGGCGTTTCTTAAATGTTTACTATGTGCCAGGCACTATATTAAATGCTGGAGCAGATACAAGATAGATTGGACACAGTCCATGTTCCACACATGGGACTCATAGCTTTAATCCCCATTTTATAGATGAGGTAATTGAAGTACAGAGGAGTTAAGTGACTTGCCCAGGGTCACCCAGCAGATGAGTGTTGGAGCCAGAATTAGAAACCAGGGTCTCTAATTACCAAGTCCATTCTTTTTCCACTTAATTCTGATACTTGTTAAATCTGTTAGATTTTGAATCTCCCGATGACAGTAACCATTCATTTTGGTCTGGTGCACTCTTCCAAGTTCTTCATATGGTGTTGTATTCACAGAAGGTGCCCAATGAATGGTTAATCAGCATTATCATCATCACCATTTATACTTACTGAATGCCTACTTCGTGCAGAACACTGAACTGAGTGCTTCATTTGTGCAGGGCACTGTCCTGGGGCTATTGTACACAGAACACTTTAGACACTGGAGCACAAAATAAAAATGGAAGGCTCAGTTCCTGCTCAGGAAAAGTTTACAGTCTGGTGGGACAAGAGAAGCTGACACAAATTGCAAACACTCAGTAGAAATTAGAGTGAGAGCAAAGATGCAAATAATGAAACCAAAAGTAGATAATTATACTAAGCTCTTTCGTAACAAACGTTTTCAATGTGTATTTTGCATGGAACACTATTAGAGAATTAGAAACATTCTTCCAAAGATGCATGTTTACCTGGATAGAGCATGCAATGTCAGAAGTTACAGGTAGCATCAAGGGGCAGGCACCAGAACGTGAGTTTTCCTTAGCTCGGGGTTTATCCAAAATGTAATCACTGAAATGTAGGATAAATTACTGTTAATTAGTAAATGCATAATCAGCCCAAAATATCAAGTCCATATATCAAGAGGAAAAATGAATTCTAACACTGAGACAAATGATGTACAACTCCAGGTGGGTTTTTTTCCCTACAGATGTTGCTTCAGTAGAGATTAGTCGACAGTGTCACTTTATGCCAATCTTATTTTCACAGAAGTAATGAAATATTATGTTGTAACACGCCATGTCCTAGTTTCTCTTTCAAACCAATAAGTGTGTTATGGCATGTGGCATCTTATCTTCAAGAACTGCAAGAAGAGTAGAATTTTCAGGATGAAATTTTCTGGAGGATTGAAATAGAACACCTTTATCACACTGGGATTTTTTGAATGATGTGTATGGAGTTTCCCAATATCCCCCTCTTTGCCTTCCTGTCTGCATGTAGTTGTTTCTCTCACATCTTTGATCCTGAATTTCTTCTCCTTTTAACACTAGAAAGCTACTCAACTGGGTAGTTCGTAGCCTGGCCTGGGATAGAATTGAATTGCAGGTGTTGATTAAAAACAGAAAATGCTACACTGTGAAGCAATTTCAAAACAGACTCTCCTCTGTCAGGAAAGACTTTGCTTTGAGAATGTAACTGAAGGTCCATTTTGGGGTTGTAAAACATACAGGGAAGTGCTTTTATTCCTGGCATGCACGAGAAAGGGAAGAGATTTGAATTGAGAGTTTGTGCAGTCTGATTTGGAGACACTTCCTCTGTGGCACCTGAACTGCTGAAGAGGAAACAGATGTCATTTATCTCATGTTTGAACACAAGGATTTCTGGATATTTGAATAGTAGGGGATGGAGGGTGGGTCTGGTCACTAGATCCACTGTCGGACTTGTCTGACCAGAGACTGCACACCAGAGGCAGAAACTCTAAACTCGCTGTGGGCAGAGAATCTATCTGTTATATTGTTGTACTGGACTCTCCCAAGCACTTAGTTCAGTGCTCTGCACACAATAAGTACTCAGTGAACATGATTGTATGACTGACTGACTGGTTTTGCTGGAGCAATCTGCAAGGGCATCAGAGATCTCTTCCAGCCCCAAGGTCATCAATCAAGAAATCAGTCAATGGCAGGGACTTTAATTGATTATCTTGTATCTACTTCAGTACTTAGTACAGTGTTCAGCATAGAGTGAGAACATAAATACCACAAGTATAGTTATTATTATTATTACCATTATTTATAAAGTAAATGTTGCCTGGCCTTTCTTTTCCTATTCTTTGAGCCCATGGTAGACCCAGCTGTATAATAGGGGGTTTTGAAAGTGGGGGGAAGGGTTTGCCAGCCCAGCCCAGATGGTGATATCAATTGTGGCAGGACACAGCAAATAAAGCCACAGTGCATATATCCCACTCATCAGCCCCTATAATATCTGTGTGAGGAATCTCGACCATCTTATCGCAATGACAGCAGTCAACCCGCCCATCAGTGGTATTCACTGAGCACTTGCTGTGTGCAGAGCACTGTACCAAAGGCTGAGTAGAGTACAATACAAATAGAGTTGGTAGTCACAATCTCTGACCTCACGGAGCTTATTTATGGAGGAACTTGCCACCTATTGGATTCTCTGCCCAGGCTTAAACCACTTGAAGAGGCAGTGGTGGTATGCAGACACCAGGGGCACAGAGACTGTGGTAGCTTGAAATACTCTTAGAGCATTGGTTCACCCAGGATTCTATGCATTTTCTCTTCCAGGCCCAGTCCCCATCTCTATGGCATCAGCTCCCTGTCAATAGAGAAGCAGCGTGGCTCAATGAAAAGAGCTCTGGCTTGGGAGTCAGAGATCATGGGTTCTAATCCCAGCTCTGCCACTTGTCTGCTGTGTGACTTTGGACAAGTCACTTCACTTCTCTGGGCCTCAGTTACCTCATCTGGAAAATGGGGATTAAGACTATGAGCCCCACGTGGGACAACCTGATCACCTTCTACACCCCCCCAGTGTTTAGAACAGTGCTTTGCACATAGGAAGTACTTAACAAATGCCATTATTAGAGAAGCAGCATGGCTCAGTGGAAAGAGCACGGGCTTGGGAGTCAGAGGTCATGGGTTTGAATCCCCACTCTGCCACTTGTCGGCTGTGTGACCTTGAGCAAGCCACTTCCCTAATTTATAAAATGGGGATTAAGACTGTGAGCCCCACATGGGACAACCTGATAACCTTGTATCTCCCCCAGCGCTTAGAACAGTGCTTTGCACATAGTAAGCGCTTAACAAATGCCATCATTATTATTATTATTATTATTAAATTATGCAAACTGCTCTTCTGCCCTCTGTTGGTTTCTCTGATAATAGGCATAGTTCAGGGCTCCAGCCGTGGCATTCACCTGCAGCCTTTTGGTTGAGGTTTTGCCTTTCCTGGGTTAAAGAAATTAAATGCCTCTCTTAGTTCTTTGGTAGACTGAAAATCTGTTCCCCGTAAAGGGAAAAAAAAAGGCTAATCCCTTAGCTAGCTTTACTGAAACCATTCAACTATCTCAATCCAACACTTGGGGCAAATTAATTTTTCTCAAAATTCAGATCACAGCTCTCCTCTCCAAAAGTTGTACAATGGGGAGGGTATAGGAAGAAGATCAATTGATCAATCAGTCATTCAGAGTACTTATTAAGTGCCCATTGTGAAAAGAGCACTATACTATGTCTTTGGTAGAACACACTAGAATTAGAAGCAATGTTGCCTAATGAAAAGAGCATGGGACTGGGAGTTAGAGGACCTGACTTAAATAAATAATGATAAATAACAACGGTGTTTGTTAAGCACTTACTTTGTGCCAGGCATTGTACTAAGCTTGTTCTAATCCCAGCTTGGCCACTTTCATTCATTCATTCAATTGTATTTATTGAGAGCTTACTGTGTGCAAAGCACTGTATTAAGCACTTGAGAGAATACAATACAGCAACAAACAGACACATTCCCTACCCACAAGGAGCTCACATTGTCTGCTGTGTGGCCTTGGGCAAGTCATTAACTCCTCTGTGCCTCAGTTACTTCATCTGTAACATGGAGATTAAGACTGTGAATCTCTTGTGGGCCATGGAGTGTGTCCAACCTGATTATCTTGTGTCTTACCCTAGCATTTAGTACAGTGTCTGACATATAGTAAGTTCTTAACAAACTTTATATATATATGTATATATATATATATATATATATATATATATATATAGGGAGTGGAAGACAAGCACTTAAACTTCAGATAGGAGGAAGTAATAGATGTTTACATAAATGCTACAAGGAGTTGTGAATACCTAAATGCTTAGGTGTCTTGGATGAGTTGAAGTGATAATCGTCATCATCATCAATCATATTTATTGAGCGCTTACTGTGTGCAGAGCACTGTACTAAGCGCTTGGGAAGTACAAGTTGGCAACATATAGAGACAGTCCCTACCCAATAGTGGGCTCACAGTCTAAAAGGGGGAGACAGAGAACAAAACCAAACATACTAACAAAATAAAATAAATAGAATAGATATGTACAAGTAAAATAAATAAATAAATAGAGTAACAAATATGTACAAACATATATACATATATACAGGTGCTGTGGGGAAGGGAAGGAGGTAAGATGGGGGAGATGGAGGGAGGACGAGGGGGAGAGGAAGGAAGGGGCTCAGTCTGGGAAGGCCTCCTGGAGGAGGTGAGCTCTCAGTTGGGCCTTGAAGGGAGGAAGAGAGCTAGCTTGGCGGATGGGCAGAGGGAGGGCATTCCAGGCCCGGGGGATGACGTGGGCTGGGGGTCGATGGCGGGACAGGCGAGAACGAGGTACGGTGAGGAGATTAGCGGCAAAGGAGCAGAGGGTGCGGGCTGGGCTGTAGAAGGAGAGAAGGGAGGTGAGGTAGGAGGGGGCGAGGTGATGGACAGCCTTGAAGCCCAGGGTGAGGAGTTTCTGCCTGATTGATAATTGATAATTGAGGAAGATGAACTGCAGAGATTAAGAATTATTCATGGGAGCCTCCTGGATGAGTTACCACTTCAGGAAAGATCTGTCAAAGGGGATGGCTTGATTTGTTGGCTTTGAAGAGAGAAAGAGGGAAAGTTTCTAGCAGGAGGGAGGGTGAATGCAGCGGTTCAGTGGCAGGAGAGATATGAATGAGGTGCATTGAGAAGGTTTATGGGGGATGAAGAATGCAACCTCACTGAGTTCTTTATTGTAAGCCTCCTGAGGGCAGGGATTGTGTCTACCAACTCCATTACACACAGTTAAGTGCTCAGTAGCTTCCACTGATTGATTGATTGACTTAAAGCCACTAAGTGATATTAGTGGGTTTGTCTTGCTGCCTCTGCTAGTGGCTGAGGGATACCCCTGAAAGGAAAGGCTGCCTCCCTCCTCACCATCCTGAAAACCTTGGACTCCTTGTTCTCAGTTGTTAAAGTTTCCCTAGTCCAGTCAAGTATCCCTGCTTTCCCCCTTGCATTTTGAACTCTCCAGGCACAAGCCATTGTTCTGGCAATTCTGTGGCCACAGAATGTCCCATGCAATCCTCCAGCATAAAACACAGATGGCCTATCTGGCACCCTACCCACCAGGAAACCTCTAACCACTATGGCCATCTAGACTGAATGATTCTTTGTGGGGAAGCCTCCATCCAGGGGCAAGAGTTAATGGTGATCAGGATGTTTGAGTCCTTTTGGCAGACAAGGGCAGGAACAATTTTCTTGGAGCCGTCTATATAAAGTCTCATTGGAACCCCCCATCCCTCTCTACCCCTTCTTCTGAAGACCATAACATCTACTTCTACCATCCCCTCCACATGTTAGTTATGGTGATCTTCAACTTCTCAGGCACCACCTACAATGTTTGAAACATTTTGATGCCCATAACCTTGGCATTTTAGGTGTGTGTGCAGTTGGCGGGGAAGAGTGTTGGGGGACATTTCCCTAATTTCCAAAGGCAATGAACATTGTAAAGCCCTATTTGAATGAGATCTCTGTGAGCCTCCTAACCTTAGTGGGAAACTGAAGGGTAAATATTTCCAACACTATGAATAGGAAGAGTAGAGAGAGACTGTGATGGGCAACATGTCTATGCAATGTGTTGTTCGTCATGTTACTGATCATCATCATCATCAATCGTATTTATTGAGCACTTACTGTGTGCAGAGCACTGTACTAAGCGCTTGGGAAGTACAAGTTGGCAACATATACAGTCCCTACCCAATAGTGGGCTCACAGTCTAAAAGGGGGAGACAGAGAACAAAACCAAACATACTAACAAAATAAAATAAATGGAATAGATATGTACAAGTAAAATAAATAAATAAATAGAGTAATAAATATGTACAAACATATATACATATATACAGGTGCTGTGGGGAAGGGAAGGAGGTAAGATGTGGGGGATGGAGAGGGGGACGAGGGGGAGAGGAAGGAAGGGGCTCAGTCTGGGAAGGCCTCCTGGAGGAGATGAGCTCTCAGTAGGGCCTTGAAGGGAGGAAGAGAGCTAGCTTGGCAGATGGGCAGAGGGAGGGCATTCCAGGCCCGGGGGATGACGTGGGCCGGGGTTCGATGGCGGGACAGGCGAGAACGAGGTGTGGTGAGGAGATTAGCGGCAGAGTAGTGGAGGGTGCGGGGTGGGAGAGAGAAGGGAGGTGAGGTAGGAGGGGGTGAGGGGATGGACAGCCTTGAAGCCCAGGGTGAGGAGTTTCTGCCTGATGCGCAGATTGATTGGTAGCCTCTGGAGATTTTTGAGGAGGGGAGTAACATGCCCAGAGCGTTTCTGGACAAAGACAAACCGGGCAGCAGCATGAAGTATGGATTGAAGTGGGGAGAAACACAAGGGTGGGAGATCAGAGAGAAGGCTGATGCAGTAGTCCAGACGGGATAGGATGAGAGCTTGAATGAGCAGGGTAGTGGCATGGATGGAGAGGAAAGGGCGGATCTTGGCTGTGTTGCGGAGCTGAGACCTGAAGGTTTTGGTGACGGCTTGGATGTGAGGGGTGAATGAGAGAGTGGAGTCGAGGATGACACCAAGGTTGCGGGCTGATTTAAAGGAGGAGTCAGATGTCTATTTTAAGCAGCTCTACTCCAATCCATTGTCCAGTCTTCCTATTCAAAGTGACCTGAATTACAAAAGCAATATATTTTGCTTCTTTGATTTCTGAAATTATAAGGTTTTCTAAGTTTCTTCCCCAAATAATCATTTTCATCTATCATTAGGTTTTATATTTTTTACCTGTGATTTTCATGTGTGTCCTTTAACTTTTTATAATAAACTTTTATGGATCATTAAAATATAATGCAAATAAAAAAGAAAGAATCTATGTAATGAACTTGACGAGTGTAATTTCAATTTGAATGAGTATTGTTGCAGGGAAATCCTATCCTTGCATGGGGATGCTCCTGAGAAGACCGACACTCCAGTCAATCAATCATGATAATTTATTCAGCAATTACTGTGTGCAGAACACTGTAGTTATCACTTAGTATAATACAGTAGAGTGACTAGACAATTCCTGCTCTCAGAGTATGTGATTGGAGTGATGATTCCACCAGGGCAGGAATTAAGTGAATTATTCACTCCAGTCTACACCAAGTGGATACGATATTAATTTTTTTTTCCATTCAAATGCCTATCATATGTTGCTCATTGCTGCTCGCAAATGTGTCAGATTTGCATAGTTGTGGACACAGTCCAGGTCTATGGATGTTATCAAATGTATTTGAAGTGCTCATGAAAACAGAATAGAAGTTTTGGTATTTCTCTTGAACTTGTTGTCTTGAGTAGATAATAATAAAATAATAATAATTATGTTGGTATTTGTTAAGCACTTCTTATGTGCCAAGCACTGTTCTAAGCACTGGGGTAGATACAAGGTAATCAGGTTGCCCCACGTGGGGCTTACAGTCTTAATCTCCATTTTACAGATGAGGTAACTGAGGCACAGAGAAGTTAAGTGACTTGCCCAAGGTCACACAGCTAACAAGCGGCGGAGCTGGGATTAGAACCCATGACCTCTGACTCCCAAGCCCATGCTCTTTCCACTAAGCCACAAGGCTGCATTTTGGTCCAAAGCCACCCTGGAATTCCAGTTGTACCCAGATGACCATGTCCTCTGATTGTCTGTTCAGAAGATTTCTGTTTGGAATCTTGCCAGTAATGAAAAGTCAAAAGGCTCCTTGGTAGTTTCCATAGTCCCTGCTCTCTTCTTGAAAATACTGATTCTAGTGACATCCTTTTCCCTTTTCCTTTTTATGGTATTTGTTAAGCACTTACTATGAGCCAAACACAGTCCTAAACACTGGGCTTGGTATAAATAATAATAATGATGGCATTTGTTAAGTGCTCACTATGTGCAAAGCAATGTTCTAAGCATGAGGGGGGATACAAGGTGATCATGTTGTCGCACGTGGGGCTCACATTCTTAATCCCCATTTTACAGATGAGGTAACTGAGGCTCAGAGAAGTTAAGTGACTTGCCCAAGGTCACACAGCGGACACGTGGGGGAGCGGGATTAGAACCCATGACCTCTGACTCCCAAACCCATGCTCTTTCCACTGATCCACGCTGCTTGGACACAGTCCCTGAACCACCTGGGGCTCACAGTCTAACTAGGAGAGAGAACAAATATTTAATCTCCATTTTACATTGAGGAAACTGAGGCACAGAGAAGTTCAGTGACTTGTCCATGGTCACACAGCAGATAAGTGGCAGAGCTGGGATTAGAATCCTGACTCCCAGGTACAGGCTGTTTCCAATAGGCCATGCTGCTTCATTGGACTCATGTGGCTTTTCAGTCAATCAATGCTATTTATTGAGTGCTTGCACTGTGTAGAGCACTGTACTAAATGCTTGGGAGAGTACAATATAACAGAGTTCCTGAGTGATTCATTCACTGAGGATGGATAGTAGAAATGTATCAGTTGCCCTTGTTCATTAAAATGGGGTCTTCTGCCACTGACCTAAGTGATCCTACAAAGAAGCTGCCCAGGATTTGGGAATTTTTCCTGGTTCAGTTTAGCCCGGCCTCTGGATGTAGACAGCGCTTCCAGCCTCCTCAGATTTAGGGAGCAGGGCAAGGGGGAAAATGGTATTTACTGGTATTTGTTAAGCTTGTACTATGTATCAAGCAATCTTCTAAGCACTGGGGTAGATTCAAGTTAATCAGATTAGACACAGATTAGATCTGTCCCAAATGGGGCTCACAGTCTTAATTCACATTTTTAAAGATGAGGGAACTGAGTCATAGAGAACTTAAGTGACTTGCTGTAGGTCACACAGCGGACAAGTGGCAGAGGAAGAATTAGAACCCAGGTCCTTCTGACTTCCAGAACCATCCTCTATCCACTAGGCTATGCTGCTTCTCCATCAAAAATCAAACAAAAAACATTCCTAACCTAAAAATAGGATCAGAAGAACTCATGATCACCACCCTTTAGCTTCTCTGAAATCTCAAAGAAGCAGGCAATAAGATCTGTTTGCAAAAGTCATTTTAAAGGGACCTCACATCTGCGCTCAGGTTACATTTTAGGCAAATGTTTAGGGAAAATGTTTATTTATAGAAGTAAATACCAGTAAAGTTGAAAGTAAAATTGAAATTTAAATTCATTTTAACTCTCATCAGCTCCTTTCAAAGTGGGTAATGGCTAGATTAAAGCTTTATCCTGAAATGTTGTCTTTATAGTGGCTGAATTTTACACTAGCAGTAGAAAATTGCTTTAGTGTAAAAACTTGGTGTAGCAAATTACCTGTTTAGTTTTAGATTTATATCTGGATAAAACACATTGTCTGTAAGAGCAATAAGAATGCAGGTTGAAAAGTGTCACTATTTTCTTTATACACAACTGACTTTTTTATGAAATTATAACCATTGCATGTCACACCAAATATTTATGGCTAAACTATAAATGAAAAAGAAATATTTGAGATAAATCAAGAAAAGTTACATAAAGGCACATAAAACTGTAAGCAAATGCCATAAGAAAGCAATAAAACAGCATCCAAATCATAAATCCCATGGGCTGAAGGGGAAGTTGAATCCTGTTGCTATCTAGTGAATGAGCTTTGCTACTAATTAAGTAATCAGAGATGAAGCTTGTTTCTTTCTAAAAAGCTATTTCCTAAAATGAAATTGAAAATAAATAAAGTTTGGTACAGCATACAAACTGAATAGTAAACCGAACATAACCTCAGGTTGTGTACTGATATACCCAGTGTAGCTCTCATTTGGGGGGGGGGGGGGGGGGGGGGAAATGGTGGTGTGTGTGTTTGTGTGTATGTGTGCATTTAAATAATTGCACATTCATTCATTAATTCATTCAATCATATTTATTGAGTGCTTACTACGTGCAGAGCACTGTACTGAGTGCTTGGGAAAGTGTAATACTGCAATAAAGAGAGACAATCCCAGCCCACACAAGTTCACAGTCTAGCGGGTGACTCCATGTTGGAAGGTAAGCTCAGTGTTTGTGGTAGTATTTCCTACCAGAATTTGCAAGATCATGGACTGAAAAGGTAGTTTGCTCATAAATTGCACCTGTTCCAAGGTCTGTGGATTAAGTGGCATTATTTGCTAGGGATAAAGGGTGGAATGCACTGTGGTTATTTGTACCTAAATGTGTCCACAGAAAGGTTAGTGAGGCAGGGCCCTAAAATATCGGCCCTAAAATATCCCAGTATAGAAATGCTGTATCGAAGTGAAGTATAGCATTGTTTTCTATGTTTTCATAATATTCATTGAATACCTACTAAAATCATATCTCCTCCAGAAACCTTCCCTGATTCACCTCTACTCGCCCCACCCTACTCTCCCTCCCTTCCGTATTGCCTATTCACTACCTCCGTTCCTGCTAGCACTTTGATACTTACTCCACCTGCCTCGTTCCTCCACAGCACTAATGTTCTCTGTAGCTTCCTCTGACTGCAATTTACTTTAATATCCATATCCCCTATTAGATTGCAAACTCCTTGTGGACAGGAATCATTTCTACTAATTCTGTTGTAGTCTCCCAAGCACTTAGTACAGTATTCTGCACACAGTAAGTGCTCAGTAAACTCCATCAGTTGATTGTAATAATAATTGTGGTATTTAGTAAGTGCTTACTAGGTGGCAGGCACTGTACTAAGTGCTGGGGTGTGTACAAGCAAATCGTGTTGGACACAGTCCCTGTCCCATGTGGGGCTCACAGTCTCAATCCTCATTTTACTGATGTGGTAACTGAGGCACAGAGAAGTAAAGTGAGTTGTCCAAGTTCACACAGCAGACATGCGGTGAAGATGAGATTAGGACCCATGACGTTCTGATTCCCAGACCCTTGCTCTATCTATTATGCTATGCTGTATCTCTGTACCACCCAGGAACTGAATGTACTGCTAGGAGTCTGGGGGAGTACAATGAAAGTAAAAGCCTCAGTCCCTATCCTAAGGAGTTTGCAATCCAGTGGAGAGTTTATAATCTAATTGAGTTGTATTCCTTAATATGCAAATTCTTCCCTTACCCACTTATTCACTATCCATGCATTCAGTAACAAGGTATCCATGGTAATCCATAAAAATTAAAATATAGACAGATTGGCAGATGGGTAAATATGTGACATCTATTTTGAAAATTGATTGAAGCCATTTAGTGATTTTTTCTACCCAAGGCACACACGGATTTGCCATTTGTTTAAAAAATAGGACTGTGATTTCACAATAAAAAACTAATCAGATCAAAATGTTCTAATAGATTTTCCACGAATAATTTCCTGATTTAACTTGATAAAATATATGGAATTCTAGACGTTGAGCTCCTGTGGGCAGGGAATGTATCTGTTATATTGTACTCTCCCAAGTGCTTAGTATAGTGCTCTGCACACATTAAGCTCTCAATAACTATGACTGACAAACAATTTGGCAGCCCTCACATGGCCATTTGCAGGGTGATAGGCTAGAAGAAGAGGTATCTGGGGTAATTCCCCTGAATCTGCAATATCTTGAGTTGGGGTTGCATTTACACAATTGTTTGTCCAGCAATGACACCGCCCTGCCCCCCCCCCACCCCCACCCCCACCCCAAGGCCCAGGACCTTGCATCCAAACTATGTTACAGGCTTTAAGTCGCAAGGAAATGTCATATAGGGAGGAGA
This sequence comes from Tachyglossus aculeatus, assembly GCF_015852505.1. Classification (NCBI taxonomy): domain Eukaryota; kingdom Metazoa; phylum Chordata; class Mammalia; order Monotremata; family Tachyglossidae; genus Tachyglossus; species Tachyglossus aculeatus. Next base: position 61,400,970 of record NC_052072.1, read on the forward strand.
ATTTTATCTTTTTGAAAGGCTAGTATTTGCCCTCTTGTTTGGTCAATGATGAAATAAACTTCATTAAATTTCAGTTATGAATGCCTTTGGCTATTGGCAAAAATGATTGTCTGCCAGGGAGCTGGAAACAAGCTTAAAGGTTCCAAAACGTCCCAGCCAATCCATTTTTATTTTATTTTTATTCATCTGAGAAGGTTTCAAACCCTATAGGGATATTCAGTACCTATATCTACCAGTGATTTAATTCCCATTACAAAATGTTGCTCTTCATTTCCTAGGTGCTTGCAAGGGGATTTTAGGCCTTTCCTATATACCAAATCTGCACAATTTCTGATATGATTTCATTTGAACAGGCCCATCCCCTTTTCTCTAGATATAAAATCTTCCATTCTCTGATCTGTAAATTCTGCTAATTATCCCCGGATCCCGGTTTACTCTGCAATTGTTTTTAGGGTTTCTCCAGCTAACACTTTTTATAGCACAGAAAAACCATGCACTTATCCCAGAATGACTCAAGCAATTTCTATGCAATTAAAGGGTAAATAATAGCCCACAACTGAATTAACATTAGGAAATAAACCCCGATATCTCTTCTCCCTCGTCTATCCTCACATCAACCCTACTTTCTGTTGCCTTTTCAGATAGCAGCTTTTTCAACTAATGTGAAAGGAAACAAGGGTATGGAAGGGAAATCAGTGAGCTGAATGTAGACTTAAAATCCATTGATAGGGAAATTCAGGAATTGAATAGCCTTCGCCCCCCCACACACACTGGTGTTTATACACTGGTAATTAGAACGAATTGAAGACGAGTGAATGCCCCACTACTTTGGAGCCTGACTACAGAAAGCCCCCAGCTGCTCAGGGACAAAGGTTCTGAGCCCCAGAGGGGCTCATGAGATTGGAGTTTCTTACAGAACTACTTTGTGCAAGTTCAGGTCTCCAAGAGTGGCAGTTTAACAGTAATACAAGATGAGAAGCTGTGTGCAAACAAAAAACTCACAAAGGATAGTGGGTTTCTACCTGATGGCTTTCCCTTTTGGGTCTGCTTCTTCCCACTCAGTCGCCCACCATTCTGGCCCCTCAGAAACACCCTTATCAATTCTTCAGGTCCCCTCCTGGTTTTCCCAGGCTCTCGGAGCGACAATTGTCCTTTCAGGCTCTCCCAACACCCCCTCCCCACATCGTGCACTTATTTGCCCTCTCTTTTCTTTCGGTCTTTTTCCTCCTCTGCTCACTTTGTGCTTGACTTCTACTTTTAGAGACAGGCATTCTCTCTAATAAGGCCCAGCCTTCCTTTCTTGCATCTGAAGAAGCAACTTTACAAACTGTGCCCTATGTAGCCTGAGGAAGGAATACAAAGAGATAATCTCTAAGCAAAAAATGTAGCCCAGTCTTGGCTCAGTTTTCACCTAAAGAACAGAACAAGAGTGGATGAGTAGGAATTCAGCTGAACTATGTATTGGGCTCAAGTTTACCACCCCAAACACACTTTATTTCTGTTGAATTGATGTCGAAAGCTAATCAGGTTTTCAGAAATTTGTCATAAAAATGCTTTCTATTTTCTGGTGTGCTTGTTGAATCTTTGAAGGTGAGACCAGATTTGAAACTCATTTTATTTTTATATTTGTCTCATTAATTATTATGATTAATTATGTTGTTTAACATTTACAACAAGCGAAGAACTGTACTAGATCATATTAGTGGCTTGAGTTTAAACTCCTGGAGAACAGGAATCGTGTTTATTTACTTTATTCTTCTCCCACAAGTACTTCCTCGATTATCTGCACACAGTAAAGTGCTCAGTAAATACTATTGATTGACTGAATGCACTGTGGTAAATATAAGATCAAATGAGGGGCTCATAATCTTAGTGGAAAGAGAATGTCAGAGGATTAGTAAAAGAATGTCATGCAAACTCAGCGAAAAAGAAGTTAAAAATGAACAATTATTGTCTCAGCAACAATAAATATATGATAAACTATTTTTGAAAGTCACACTCCCCTCCAGTTGGGAGAGAACCATCTTTCTTCAAAAATCTGCATTTCAGTGCAAAGACAGTTCCTGATTACTGGAATTGGAGATGGGTGTGGGAGACCCCAACAGAAACGTATCTGTGGCCATAGTTAAACAGGACTTTTCCCTGACACAAGGCCCCAAATCTAAAACCACCATCAAATTCCTAGGAAAGAACACCATATTCTTTTGCAAGTAGAAAATTTTATATACAAACTCCAAACTACTCTAAATAATCAAGTTTAATCTGGCTTTCATAATACAAGGGCTAAGTGATTTGGAAGTCTTCTGACTTTGAGGGATTTTTCCTTATTTTTCATTTCTCCCCATTCACACACCATCCCACCATCCTTATGTCTACAAGACTCAACTCTCATATTCTTTATCAGGAGCTGCTGAAATATTTCATCTCAGGGAAATAAAGGGAGGGGCTGGGGCTGGCATTCCTGCCCTGGAGCGGTTCCCAGTTGTTCTGCTGCAAACCCAGCAAAGTGGCTTAATTCCAAATTAAAGCATGATGGCTGTGGGGCTGCCCACCCACAGCTTCAAAACCATGTCAAGCACATTCTATTTCCAAAACACAAGTTTTTAACTTATATTTTAATCATTATTAAAGCTTCAACAAAAAAAATCTAGGAAGTCAATTTAAATCAATAAAATATTTTCGCTTACAATGTCTGCATTAATCCTCAATACTTGTAGCTAAGCTGCTATAAATCTTGGTATACCCAGGACAGTCTTTGATTTTTATGGAGCATAGGGAGAAATTTCAGGAAAGTATAAAGTCTTCCATTGTCTCTTAGATGCTCTTGTTCATTTCAAGGCCTGGCCACCAGTATGTTCACTGGAAAGTGGTCCGCTTATAATAATAATAATGGTGCCTGTTAAGCACTTCTATATACCAAGCACTGTTCTAAATGCTGGGGTAGATACAAGGTAGTCAGGTTGGACCCAGTCCTTATCCCACAAAGGGCTCACACTTTTAATCCCTATTTTACAGATGAGGTAACTGAGGCCCAGAGAAGTGAAGTGACTTGCCTAAGCTCACACAGCACATATGTGGCAGAGCTGGGATTAGAACCCATGTTCTTCTGACAACCAGGCCCATTATCTCGCCACAAAGCCATGCTGCCTATGCTATGTTGAGGCTCTAGAGCATTCTGGGTCCTGTAGTGTGGATGTCCCAGAAAAATTGGGGAATTTAACCCTCATATTTCTGTCCATTCTCTCATCACTGTTAGACAAATATTGTCACCGTCGTTGCCACCCCTTTCCACCAAAGACTGTTTACCACTGCAGCTATCTTCACTGTCTCACCTCCCTGACCAGAAAGCCCTTGTCCCGATAGCATTGGTGGTATTCTTTAAGAACCTTACACATCATATTGTAACAATAATAATAACTGTGGTATTTGTTAAGAGAAGAAGCATGGCCTAGTGGCTAGAGCCAATAAGGTATTGGGATACCGCAAGAACCGCAAGTTTCTTGGAAGTCAGAGGATGTGGGTTCTAATCCTGGCTCCACCATTTGTCTGCTATGTAACCTTGAGCAAGTCACTTTACTTCTCTGTGCCTCAGTTACCTCATCTGTAAAATGGAGGTTGAGATTTTAAGCCCCACGTGGGACAACTTGATTAACTTTTATCTACTCCAGCACTTAGAACAGGGCTTGGCACATGGTAAGTGCTTAACAAATACCATCATTATTATTGTAATTATTACTAAGCACTTACTATGTGCAAAGCTAGGGCAGAAACAAGATAATGATGTCAGACACTGTCCCTGTCCCATATGGGGCTCTCAGTCTAGGAAGGAGAGAGAAATCAGATATTTTATCCCCATTTTACAGATGAGGAAACAGGTATGTAGAAGTTGTGAATTGTTAAGGTCACACAGCAGGCAAGTGGCTGTTTAGAACCCAGGTCCCCTGACTCTCAGGACTATGCTCTTTCCATTAGGCCACACTACTTCTGTACTTTCCCAAACATGTACTATAGTGCTTTGCACAAATTAAACCCTTAATGAATACCACTAATTGATTGATTGTCCTTTCAGTGGTATTTATATCTAGAACTAATGATCCGCAGAACGTGTCCGCAAATGGAGTCACAATGCAATATCAGGCATTGCACTGGGGCAATTACCCCATTTACTGTCTGTCAGTCGAAGATGTCAGTCTAGTTGCACCCTGTATAATGCCCAAAACACTCCAAATTCTGACAAACACAGAAGAGAACAGCTGAATTTCACCATGATCAATTAATACAGTGAAATTAAGTGAATGGCTTTAACCTGAAGGCCATAAAATAAATAAATACACCTCTTGGGGGAATAAACAAAAGGGGAAAGCTATCTCTTTGGAACTAGAGAATACAGTTAGCTGTGTTTCAGTGGGAACTGTTCACTTCTCAAGCCCACATTCGGTTCTGTTTTTGTAATAATAATTATGGTATTCGTTCAGCACTTAATATGTGCCAGGCACTGTACTAAGCACTAGGGTGGATACTAGCAAATAAGTTGGACACAGTCCCTGTCCTACATGGGGTTCACAATCTCAATCCCCATTTTACAGATGAGATAACTGAAGCACAGAGAAATTTGAAGTGACTTGCCTAAAGTCCCACAGCAAAGTGGTGGAGCAGGGATTAGAACCCATGATCTTCTGACTCTCAGGCCCATGCTCTATCCAATACACCATGCTGCTTCTACTAACAGGCAGCATGCCTGCTGAGTGTTCCCCAAGTATTGCTGGCTGTCTTATACTGAGGCAACTGAAATGAGTTCCTCAGTCCTGATCAGAGAAATTATTTTTAGTTCAGCCAGTGTGTGGTTTCTCCAGGTGTGCACTACCATTTGTTTCTGTAATGGGTTTCTGAATGGATGTCACTGGGTATTCTGCCTACTCCATCACTGTGAACAGCCAAGGTCTCACAGCTCTAAAGATGGTTTTGTGGCATGGTATGAAATCTAACGGAAAGCTGGGGCAGGGAAGGAAGACAGTTGTTCATGTTTGCACACATCTTTCTCCCCAGCCTCCCACCCGATTGCAGGCTTGGGTCGCCTGGCTTTTTCTTAGTGATTGGTTCCAGATCCCCAGCAAGACCTCAAGGAGAGCCAGATGATTGAGCAGATGGTAGATGACTAATTTGGCAAGCTCTTATGAGTGGAAGTGTTTGCTTTAATTGCTTGTCAAATTCAGTACCTACATTCATGTTAAGGACCTAACTTATTTACCCAAAAATAAAGCTGCAAAACAAGGAAAAAAGAGATTGGGGGAAAAGAAGGAAATAGGGAGGCACCAGCCTAACAAATGGAAGGAAGTATATTTCAGGAAGTTCCTGGAGAGATTTTAGCTATTTTTGTCTTTTTCTGTCTCATAGAGCATCTGCTTGTGGCAATGCCATAGATGGCAAAGAGAATATGAATAGGAACAAGTAACAGGAGCTAATCCTGACCCCACTACTTGCTTGCTGTGTCACCTTGGGCAAGTCATTTAATTTTTCTATATCTCAATTTTCTCATCTGTAAAATGGGTATTAAATACCTGTTCTACCTCCTCCTTAGATTGCGAACCCCGTGTGGAACAGAGACTGTGTCTAGCCTCAATATCTTGTACCCAAAATAGCATTTAGTATGATCTTGACACATAGTAAGTGCTTAACAAATGTTACTCATCATTATTATTAGTAGTATTATAATTATCACTGACATAAGACCAATGAGAAAAATTACACATATCTAATTACCATGTATACTCATTTGCCTGCCTTTTAAATATGATTTTGATGGATCGCATTTTTGCTGGTCCAGGTGAGGAGGGCAGAACTGGTATGTTTTCAGAAGACAATTGAGGTTTGCTTACAAAATATGGAACACTAAGATAAGAAAAGTCTCTCGCCCGCATATAATTATTCTTGATGAAGAAAAAACCTCTGTGCAAAAGAAACAACAACAAAAAAAACTGGTTAGATCATTTATAATTTTCTAGAATTAAGTAATCTCCCCTCAAAATAGAATGAGGAATTTTATAGTCTTATGGCAAAAACTGAGACTCCTGAAGCAAACCAGAAAAGATGGAAGGTCATAGGAAATGGAGTTTCAGATGGTGTTGAAGTAGTATATCATTTTAAAACAGCCAGACCTGGACTAGTCATTCAGCAGTTTCCTACATCTTTATTCACCCCTCCCTCAGCCCCACAACTCTTATGTATATATCCATAATTTTTACATTTATATTATTTCTGTCTCCCCCTCTAGACTGTAAGGTCATTGTGGACAGGGAACTTGTCTACCAAGTCAGTTGTATTGTACACTCCCAAGGGCTTAGTACACTGCTCTGCACACAGTAAGTGTTCAATAAACCCCACTGATCAATCATCCCTTTGTCTTTCCTGGCGTTGGCTCCATTAGGGAACATCAGCCTCACCGACTATCCCTTTTCATGTGTCTTAGGGAGAGTCCAAAAAGGGGTTTGTTCACATCTGTGAATTCAGTTCTTTGTCATCTGGGAGTTACTCAAGAATCAAGAGAGGATAAAGATCCATAAATGACCACCAGAGAGAGAACCTACTTTCTCCAAATAAAATTTGTTTCTTTATTAAGTGATGGAGATCTTTATTGTCAGCTAGAAATGATAAATGTAATGAATAATACATTGTTTTCCTCCTTTGGAGGAAAGAAGAGTATACGTATAGACCTAACAGTTCCTTCTGGTGCTCTGGAGAATGTTTCTTTGTTCCAATAGGTGGGGCAGGTTGGTAGTCTCCCAGGTCTCTCAGAGAGAGTAACAATAATAATTGTGGTATTTGTTAAGCGCTTAGTAAGTGCTGGGGTAGTTACAAGATGATTTAGTCTCTGTCCACATTAGGCTTACAGATAGATATCATACCCCCTTGACAGATGAGGTAACTCAGGCCCAGAGAAGTGAAGTGACTTCCCCAAGGTCATACAGCAGACAAGTGGCAGAGGCAGGATTAGAATCCATGACCTTCTGACTCCTAGGCCCTTGCTCTATCCACCGTGCCATGCTGCTTCTCCATAAAACGTGGCCACCCCGGAGGTTGGCAGAACCCATCCTAGTCTATCAAACTGCACCTTCTCCAGACATCTAGTTGAGAGTTGGAAATGTGAACATGGTTCAACCCTGTATTGGTATCAGAAAGGGTGTTCTGTTTCTTCAAATTACTGCCGGGCCACATGTGTTGGTAGAGAGGTGGAAGAAGGGGTGAAAATGTAAACACAGGACTCAAACTGGAACAGGAAGTGGGGGCCATGAAATTTGTAGGAGCCACTGTCAGTCAATCAGTCAATGATATTCATTGAGAGCTTACTGTATACAGAGCACTGTACTAAGCTCTTGGAAGACTATAATGTAATAGAGTTGGTAGACATGTAAGGAAACTTACTACCAGGGATTGGAGAAGGTGAGGAAAGGAAAACTATGAAGATGGCAGTGGTGAGTGCCGCCGCTCTGCAGCTTGCAGTTCAGTCTAAAGGAGGAGAACACCACAGATCCCCAGGCTATCTCAGAGGCTGGGTCTTGCTGGCTTAGAGAGGGGGAGCAGTAAGAGAAAGAGAATGGTTCTCTCTGTATCTGGAGCATGAAACCCAGAGCTCCGCTGCCTCCCAACAGAAGATGACAGCAATGCTGTTGGCAGTCTGGCTACCTGGACCATGCAGCTTGTGACCCATTCCACAGCCCCAGAAAGGATCTGGCACCCCTTCTGGGCTAAACCTGCTCGCTGACCCACACCATGCCTGCCTATGGTGTCCTGGGTCCAGGCGGCTTTGATGTTTTAAAAAATGTACGCTTTGAAATATTTCAAAAACTGGAATCAGATGACCGATTCTTACAATATACCAGAGCCCCCTACTCTCATTTACTTCTACCCCTGGGGAAGAGATATTCCTTTTCCCACTGTCCCAATCTGGCTCTTGTTAGGAAGCCCCAGGGGAAGACAGGGAAGACTTCCATAACAGTAGAGCAGGAGAGAGAGACAATAAAAGAAGGTGAGCACTTATATTTCCCAAGTTCTATTTTCATGTCAACATCTTTCAAAGTGAAGAAGAGATGGTGACAAGAGAAAAGTCCAATTCACAGATAAAAGTAATTGAGTCTGAAATTTCAATCAATCAGTCATTCGAACGAATTTGTTGAGGGCTTACTGCACACAGTAAGTGCTCAATAAATACGATTGAATGAATGAATGAATGAATGAATGACCAAGCACTGATTATGGTCAGAGTGCTCTACTGAGCATCTACTGGGAACAGACTTCTAAACCAGCTGCTTAGGGAACACATCTAAAAAGTATCACATGCAATTTCTGCCCTCAAGGACCACATATTTTAAAGTGTTGATATTTATAATTACGTCACCAACTTTTAAAAATATCTAAGCAATCTTTTGATGTACTTTAGAGGCCCAAGTTGGTCTATCTATGCTTTTACTAATAACTGTGACATTATTAAGCACTCACCATATGCTAAGTGCTGAGTAGATACAAAATGATCAGATTGGATACTATCCGTGTCCCACAAGGGGTTTACAGATTAAGGCTGAGGAGAACAGGTTCTCTAGACTTTAAGCTCATTGTGGGCAGGGAATATGCTTGTTACATTGTTAGTCTATACTCTCCCAAGTGCTCAGTACAGTACTCTACACATAGTAAGTGCTAAATAAATACAATTGATGAACTGAACAGGATGTTAATGCTCAATTTACTGATGAGGAACCACAGCACAGAGAATTTAAGTGAGCTCCTTATGGGCAAGGAATGTGTCTACTAACTCTTTGTATTGTAGCTTTCCAAGTGCTTAGTTCCATTGATCTATTGACTGATTAATTGAGTTGCTTAATCAGTCAATCAACCAAAAGATCCTAGGACTCATGATTGTGAGTACTAGACCACACTGCTTTCCTAGACACACCTTGGTTCCCTAAGAAATGAGTTTCCAGTATATATACATATTCAGTAGTTTTTATTTCACTATCTAAGGATTTTTTTTGTTTTCCTAAACCATTAAAAATGTATTAAAAACTTTGTCAGTGAGGTACCAAGAGTTGATAGATATAAGAAAGGACCTGGGTTTTAATCCTAGCCTGGTCACTTGCCTGCTGTGTGACCTTGGGCAAATTACTTAACTTTTCTGTACCTCAACTCCTCATCTGTAAAATGGGTAATGACATTTGTTCTGCCTCCTACGTAAGACTGTCAGCCCTGCTTGGGACAAAGAACTGGGTCTGACTTGATTATTTTTACCAATCCTAGCATATTTAACAAACACAATTTGACTTAAAATTATTTATGGTATTTGTTAAGTGCTTACTATGTGCATAAGTGCCTAAGCACTGGGAAAGATACACGATAATGAGGTTGGACCCAGTCCCAGTGAGGTATGCAGCTTTAATTCCCATTTTAGAGATGAAGCAACTGAAGTAGAGAAAAATTAAGTGACTTGCCCTAGGTCACACAGAAGCGGTGGAGTTGGGATTAGAACCCAGGTTCTCTGACTCCCAGTCCCATATACTTTCCATTAGGCCACACTACTTCTCAGGCCATGTGCCTCCCAGGATATGCCATTTCTCAATAACGTTGGAGTCTTAGAATAGTGGAGTATGCATTAGAGGCTAGTTACAATTTTGTGCAGACCTCTGATTTCCATAGCAATAAGAAACCTAAAGACAAGTAACTGGTATTCGCCCAGGGCTGAGAATTCTAAAGCAGTTATGGCCTTTGTTTTTAATACTGTAGAATTGGCCCTTGACCTGTATAACTTCATTATGTTCACCTCCCAATTCAGGTCTCCAGTTAATTTGTATCTAGATGTATTATTATATTGATTGCTAGATGTTAAAAAAAAAAGAAAACTACAGCCATGTCAAAAAAAAAGTAGAAAGGACACAGTTAGCAATTCTTTCTGGCATTCCAAATGGAGGTTCTACAAAATCAATGCTATTAGGAATAAGTGCTCTCTAGAAGCCTGATAAATAAAAACAGGATGAAATTAAAGTGAAAACTCATCAGCAGTACATGGTCTCATGCCTCACTTCTAGGCTTTAATGATTCTACCTGTAAATTTGGTTTTACAGAACCTCGACGTATTGTCAGCAGTATGCTGTGTGTGGTTCATAATGGGTTTGGCAAGTGGGGCTGAATTTTATTTACCTTGCTTTGGCTAGTGAGAAGGAAATTTAAATTCTGTTTTCATAAACAGCCTCATGAAATCAATGAGTTTGATGTTTTAAGCCTTGTCTGGTGTACGGTGCCTGATTGTTGAATCGATTGACAAATTAAATTTGTAATCCATTCAGTCAAAGCCTTATGGAGAGCAACCAAAATTATTTTTAGACCTTCTTACTAAGGAAGAACCCAAAATAATGGTGGTCTTCCAAGATATATATGATCATTATAATATTATTGAGCTCAAACAGAAGAAAAAACTTATAGAACGCTTGACACATTTTAAACTACATCTCAACCTCCCTTGCCCCATCCAGGCAGAAAGAAGAATAGCAGTCACGGAGTGCAGTTTCCACAAGACCTCAGGATGATTGTGGTGGCTGCTTTAAATCCCACCTAAATATTCTTTCCCACTTAGGACAGTGATCTGCACACAGTAAGCACTTAATAACTATTATTACCATTATCACTAAATATTTTATAAAACAATTTAATGACTGATTTATGATATTTTAATATTTATACATATGCATTCCCTGTGAATATTATTCACAGGAATGCAATAATGAAATTCTAATAAAATCCCAAAGTGTAGTCAGGAGATATAGAAACTAATAGATGAAAACTGTAGTAACAAAATTCTATAAGGGAAGGAAATTAATATCAGTAGAATAAAATCTACACAAACTAACCCATCTGCCTGGAAAAATGGTATATTTTACATTAAATTGCACATTTTCTTATTCTTGTTTTTTTGTAGTTAACAGAAGTGAATTTGTGGATACTAATAAGACTTAGGCAATCAAAATCAACCACAAAAATATTCCTACTTATGGATATTTTCCTATTTATAACAGGGATTAGAGGAACTATTTTAAAACTGTTGAAGGAACTCGATGATTGTTTTTAATCCACAAATATTTTCTTGTCAATGTTTAGCTGTATCTGTGATATATAAATAACAATGAATAGATGTTCGTCTATTTTGGAAAGGCACTGTTATTTATCAAATATGGATTACAAATATTTTGCATTGAAATAGAAAAGCCAACTCATATTTGAGATAAATATATTTTCAGACACAATTATTGAAACCCTCATTATAGAGTAATACATTTTTTAAAGTCTCTCCATGCCTATATTTCATTTGAAGGTTCATTGCTATTGATGATTTTTGCTGAAAAACTGAAAACCAGAGTGACTTTCAGCCTAGTGGTTAAAACAGAAACCTCAGAGGCTTCTGTGAGGATTGGTTTATTCTGTCTTTTAGGATGTTCTTTCATATCTGCCAACAAGCACATTTTGCTGTAGGTGCATATTCCTGGATGTTTCCCCCACTACATTTGAAATTCAAAGCTTCTTGTCAGTCATCAACATTTATTCTTCTTTAAAGGTTATAGCTCAATGTGGCACTGAGCCATATTTTGGAGGTGACCCATGTCCACTCCCGATTCATTCCATAGTCACGACCAGCTCAATTGATCTTTCTGGGCCTCACTGTCACTCGGCAAATATTTCTCCGCTCTTTGAAACCCTTCATCATGCTTCCTGATTTCTCTGAAACAAACAAAAACTCTTCGCCCTTGAGTTCAAGGCTCTCAACCAACTTACCCCGTCTCACATATCTGCACTCTTCAACTCCCTTTCAGTTGACCTTCTAAGTCTACAGGGCTCTCGCCTCACTCTTCTTCCTCCCTTCACCCATACAAACCTCCCTGGTTTATGATTCCTTCCCTCCCCACATCAGACAGGCCTCAGTGCTCCCACATTCAATACCCTCCCCAAATCGCACCTTCTACCACACCCTTTCCCTGATTAGTTCCCAGCACCCCAAATACTGCAAAACCACCAGCCTCCTCCAGCATCGGTGCATTTATTTAAACCTGTCTCAAGCATTCTCATATATGAACAGTATGCTATTCTTTTGTATACAGTCCATTTGACTGTGTCTGACCTGATTATCTCATATCCAGCCCAGGGTTTAGTTCACTAATTTGCACATAGTTAATCTATCTTTAGAATTAAAGGGAGATTTAAGGCATTTTTGCTACTTTGGTATATGGAAGAAATCAGCATTTGTGCATATGTCAGTGACAAGTTTTTTTAACTTTTGGGAGTACCAATTTTCATGTCAGTTATATGCCACAAATATTTCGAAGCCTCATTTATTTTCATTGCCAGGTCTCATTGGAAAATATTTATTATTTCACACATATCTAAGTGCGCATAGCATCAATTATGGTTAAAAACACATATTTCAATAGAAATATCTGTGACGTGATCAGAATTCTTACTCTGAAGGTTCAATGTCTTTCACTGTTATGGGAATTAACTCAAGATAAGGTTCTTAAAAATCCCAAAAAAGTTCCTAAAAAAGTTAACAGTAGTGATCCATTTAAGAGACTGCTGATGGCTCTATATATCTGTGTGAAAGTTAAAATTAATAATAACTTTATCTTTCACCTCTTTATAATAATTTAAGTTGAAATTTAACTTAATTGAAGTACCAAAACTTGTTTCATCACTTTCTAATAAAGATGGAGGAAAGGTAGAGAGGAGTTGCATAGAAAATGCAGTGTCGCCTTCCGAACCTTTCCTCACTCTTCCTAGCTGAATTGCATAATAATGATGGAATTTGTTAAGTGCTTACTATGTGCCAAGCCCTGTTTGAGAATCATTGCCCCAGACAATGGGAACCCAAGGTATTTGCTGTTTAGTGTAGTCTTCCACTACCAAATTTGGAGTGAGTAGCACTAAAGACTTGGTGACAGAAAAGGCACTAGCAAAAAACTCCATCCTCTTACCTAAGAATTCCCCACTAGAGATTTTGGTCTCACTTGCAACAAAGAGTATTCTTCTTGAAGAATTAGTGTAGAACTAGGAAGAGAAAACCAGGCCCTTACTGGAAATTTAACCTAAACTGAGTTCAGGGTAATAGAACCCCTGAAACCCTGAACCTCATTGAGTTAGAGCAAAACCAGACATGGGTGGAAGTTGAAGTGGAAATGGACCTGGAATCATCCTCTAGGTAGAATCTCCTCCAAGAGGCTTTCCCTGGTTAACCCCTCTTTCCCCCAGCTCACTCTCCCTTCTGTGTCATCTATGTACTTGGATTTGTACCCTTTGGGCACTTGATATTTACCCCAACCTCAGCCTCAAAGCATTTATATACATACCCAAAATGTGTATGTATTTATATAAGCATCTTGCTTCCCAGGTAGATTGTAAACTCTTTGAGGGCAGGTAATGTGTCTACCAACTCTGTTGTATTGTACTCTCCCAAGAGCTTGGTATAGTTCTCTGCACACAGTAAGTGCTCAATAAATACCATTGATTGGTTGAGGCATTGCACAATGGAATGTTTTTATCCTTGGAGGGTATCCAAACAACTTCAGGAAATTGTGCGTGCTTGAAATCTCCATTCGCTTTTGAAACATGGTCCTTTTTTTTAAATAATGGTATTTGTTAAGCATTTACTATGTACCAGACACCACACCAAGTGCTGAGGTAAATACAAGTTGATCCGGTTGGACACAGCTCATGACCCACACAGGCCTCAACAATCTTTACCCCCATTTTACGGATGAGGGAACTGAGGCACAGAGAAGTTAAGTGACTTGCCCAAGGTCACCCAGATGACTAGTGGTAGAGCAGAATTAAACTCGGATCCTCTGACTCCCCAGTCCCGTGCCCTTTCCATGAGAGATAAGTTCTTGCATTGTTGGTACTACAGCTGCTGTTCTGCAGCTCGCCGGGGCATCCCTGATCCTCCCTAGTACAAACTCCTTTAGTGGCAGGATTTGCATGTGGGCATCAAGACCCAGTTTGAGCCAGGCTGGGGTTGGCTCCATTCCATAGCAGTTCTCAGTTTCCTTGCTGCTTCTTGTCCTCTCCCAATCCCACCTAGGGCATCCATTTTGCTCTTCTAATATCATCCTACTTGCTGTGCCTCTCAGTCTCATGATTGCCCTCTTGCATACAAACTCCATCCTGCCTGGAACTTCCTTTCTGCTCTTATTTAACCTTCCCTGATTAATCTGTCATCTTCCCACTCTACCTCCCCTCTTACTGTATCACCTGAGCACTTGAGTCCTCCCCTACTCTCTACAAATTTCTCCCCAACCCGGGACTTCCCTCTCCTTACCACCTCCTACCTCTCCTTGCTACTCTCCTACTACAACCCAGCCCTCACACTTTGCTCCTGTAATGCCAACCTTCTCACTGTACCTTGATCTTTTCTATTTCACCACCAACCTCTTGCCCACGTCCTGCCTCTGACCTGAAGTGCCCTCCCTCCTCATATCCAACAGACAATTACTCTCACCTGCTTCAAAGCCTTTGAAGGCGCATCTTTTTCAAGAGACCTTCCTTGACTAAGCCTTCCTTTCCATTTCTCTCCCTCCCTTCTTTATTGACTTGACCCTAGACTGCAAGCTGGTTGTGGGCAGGGAATGTGTCTTTTATATTGTCATAGTGTTCTCTGCCATGGTACTCTGGCAGAGTGCTCTGCACCCAGTGAGTGCTCATTATGTTACCATTTGTATGGTACTCTCCTAAGACCTTAGTTCAGTGCTCTGTGCATGGTGAGTGCTCAGCAAACTCGAGTGATTTCTTTGATTGCTCCCCGGTTTCAGGACACACAGGATCTGTAAACCAAGCTCAATTCATGCAAAGTTATAATTTGTGGTGTCAGAGGGCAAATCTTTCCATTTTCTACAGGCTTTTGGACTATACCCTGAAGACGTATCTAAAAATAGAGTAAAAACCTGGAAAGAAGGACTTTTGCAATCCTCAAATATGGACTATTAAAATGATGTTTTCAATGGAGCATTTTCCATCATATCTTGTCCAGGTCATTTCAGGGGATTATAGTAGCAGTGGACGTATTGTCTCCGTCCATCTCATTTCCTGGCGGGTGGTCCTCAGTTTTTTTTAACTATGAAGAGTAAGGAACCATGAAACCAGTCCAACTTTATGGAGAGTGTTGTTCTTTTTGACCAATTTCTGACCAGAGTTATCATTTTAAG
The DNA here is from genome assembly GCF_015852505.1 of Tachyglossus aculeatus. NCBI lineage: Eukaryota > Metazoa > Chordata > Mammalia > Monotremata > Tachyglossidae > Tachyglossus > Tachyglossus aculeatus. Next base: position 61,416,194 of record NC_052072.1, read on the forward strand.
GCAATTTACTAGTCACTGATTTTCCCATCACTGTAGACAGCACCACTATCCTTCCTGTCTCATAAGCCTCTAGCTTTAGCATTATCCTAGACTCACGTCTTTCAGTCAACCAACCTATTCACCTGTCACCAAATCCTGTCAGTTCAGCCCTTACAACATCACTAAAATCCTCCAGTTCTTCTTAATTCAATCTGCTACTATTCTGAACTAAGCACGAAGCAGCATTGGCTAGTGGATACAGCACGGGCCTAGGAGTCAGAAGGTCATGGATTCTAATCTTGACTCTGCCACTTCATTCATTCATTCAAATTAATCTTATTTATTGAGCACTTACTGTGTGCAGAGCACTGTAGTAGGTGCTTGGAAAGTACAGTACAGCAATAGAGACAATCCCTGCCCACAACAGGCTTGCAGTCTAGAGGGGGGGAGACAGACATCAAGGCAAGTAAACAAGCATCAGTATAAATACATAGAATTATAGATATATACATATATGCATAAGTGCTGTGGGGTGGGGAAAAGTGGGGAAGAGCAAAGGGTGGGAGTCAAGGTGATGCGGAAGGGAGGGGGGACCTTGGGTAAGTCACGTAACATCTCTGGGCCTAAGTTCCCTCATCTGTAAAATGGGGATTGAGACTGTGAGCCCTATGTGGGACAGGGACTGTGTCCAACTTGACCATCTTGTATCTAGCCCAGCACTTAAAACAGTGCCTGGCACTTAGTAAGTACTTAACAAATACCATTATTATTATTATTATACCACCTTGACTCCTGAAACAGCCTCTTCACTGTCTTCCCTGCCACCTGTCTCTTCTTTCTACAGTCCAAATTTCACTCTGCTGCCCTGTTCATTTTTCTAAAAGAAGATTGAATCCAGGTCCCCCTCAAGAATTTCCAGTGGTTGCCCATCCACCTCCACATGAGAGAGAAACTCTTTGCCATTCGCTTTAAAGTACTCACTCAGCTTGTCCCCTTCTACTTTGGAAAGAGCACTGGCTTGGGAGTCAGAGGTCATGGGTTCTAATCCTGGCTCCGCCACATCGGCTGCGTGACTTTGGGCAAGTCACTTAACTTCTCTGTGCCTCAGTTACCTCATCTGTAAAATTGGGATTAAGATTGTGAGGCCCACGTGGGACGACCTGATCACCTTGTATCCCCCCAGTGCTTAGAACAGTGCCTTGCACATAGTAAGCGCTTAACAAATACCATCATTATTATTATTACTTTAACTCACTAGTTTCCTACTGCAATTCAACCCGCACACTTCACTCCTCTAATGCCAACTTGCTGACTGTACCTTGAGCTGATCTGTCTCAACACTGAACCCTCACACATATCCTCCCTCTGGCCTGGAACTCCTTCCCCCTTCGTATCCAGAAGACTACCACTGTCCCCACCTTAAAGCCTTATTAAAATCACATCTCCTCCAAGAGGCCTTCCCCAAATAATCCCTCATCCCACCTACTCCCTCTCCTTTCAGCCTCACCTAAGTACTCAATATTTAACTCATGCTCTTCCCCCCAGCACTTATGTACATATCCATGATTTATTTTAATGTTTGTCTCCCTCTATAGACTGTAAGCTCCTTATGGGCAGGGAAACATATCTACCAACTCCTTCATATTGAACACTCCCTAGTGCTTATCACAGTGCTCTGCTCACAGTAAGTGCTCAATAAATACCATTAAAAGATTGAGCATTTACTGTATGAAGGGTACTGAATAAAGCTCTTGGGAAGTTACAAGCAATATTCATGTCTTTTATGAACTCAAGGGAAATCCTAATAGAAATTTTCTGGACTGTGAAACTCTGTGGTTAATCTCAAACAAAGTGAATCAATTAGCCAGCTATCCAGTTAATTAAATCAATGTAGGCAAACATCATTATCATCATCATCATCAATTATATCTGTTGAGGGCTTACTGAGTGCAAACTACTATACCTTAGTATAGCGCTTGGGAGAGTACAACACAGCAGGGTTGATAGACATATTCCCAGCCCATAATGAGCTTGCAGTCCAGAGGGCGAGACAGACATTGATATAAAAAAATGAATGCCAAACCAGTGAATTCAGGCTAAATGTCTTTGTGTAGGTATAGTGATTTTATTCCCCAATTGCTCTCACCTTACATATCTTATATTACTTATCACATTTAACCTCACAACCACCCTGTGGGGTTCAAAGAAAGGCAGGCATTTTATCTGCCTTTTATTATCTTATTTTCCTCATCTTATTTTACAGATGAGGAAATGGAAGTACCTAGACCCCTATATGCCCAACTGGGTAGTACAGGCCAAATAAATATATTTCCCTCAGGACTCATACTTTCTGGGTTCATTCATTCATTCATTTATTCATTCATTCAATTGTATTTATTGAGCACATACTGTGTGCAGACCACTGTACTAAGCGCTTGGGAAGTACATGTTGGCAACACATAGAGACGGTCCCTACCAAACAATGGGCTCACAGTCAAAGATTTACATTGATCAAATGAACTGGCCCAGTTTTTTTTTAATGGTTTTGTTAAGCACTTATGTGTCAGACAATATACTTGCTAAGCGCTGGGGTAGATACAAGCTAATTGGGTTGGATGCGGGCCATGTCCCATATGAGGCTCACACTCTTAATCACCATTTTACAGATAAGGCAAATGAGGCCCAGAGAAGTTAAGTGACTTACCCAAGGTCACACAGCAGACAAGTGTCAGAGCCCTGATTAGGCCCCAGGTTCTTCTGTCTCTGAAACGCTGCTTTATCCACTTCCCTGCACAGCCTGAATCTCAAAAATAAAAAAGAAGCTATTTTTCTTTTGAACTACATGTGAATACAATGCCATTTCACAGTTAGATTAGTCTATTATGCAAATCCTTTAATAACATTATGCTTAATATGTATGTGTTTTGCTTTTCAGTGTGTGCTGGCACGGAGAATAAGCTGAGCTCTCTCTCTGACCTGGAACAACAATATCGTGCCTTGAGGAAATACTATGAAAACTGTGAGGTAGTCATGGGCAACTTGGAGATAACCAGCATCGAGCATAGCCGTGATCTCTCCTTCTTACGGGTAAAACTATCTTTTCTCCTGCTTACTTGTGAGTGGATGCTGGTATCCGAGTGCACAAAAGCAATACCTGTTGGTAACTTGGGGCTATTTTCCTCTGACTGGCAGGAACCCAAGAGTGTAGGGAGAAGATAAGCGATACAGAAAGCACACACAAGGGAAAAGAACCAAGATAACAATACTGTCATGACTGACAACCTGACTATATAGCAGCTACAGTTGCCCAGGGTGTATGATGGAAGATACTGTCAATGCATGGTACATGACAGTGCACGAGTCTGTCTGTGTTGCCAGCAGGTGAAAAGCTGTCAGAGGGGGAATTGGGAAGGTCAAAAGACCACGGGGATGAGAATTAGAGCTTTTAGAAGAGGATTTTACTGTTACTTCCCTGCTTTCCTGCCAATTTGGAATTTTTTTAATGTTCAGAAGTGGATTCCTGTAGGGATCACAGTGTCTGGGAAATATTTGAGATGGATTGACTCAGTTTCACCTTTGTTTTTTCACCCTCCTTTCTTATCATTTCCAATTCAAAAGCACATCAGTAGTGATGTGAAAGGGAAAAAGTGAATTAAAAATCAGCTGCTGGGGTCCTGAGTGGCGTGTTCATGCCTTCTCTCTAGGATGATTGGGTTTTTCAGACAGTTCCCTGTATTTCATTGAACTGTAGTAACAGGATATCTTTTCATCTCTTCCCCTCAGTGTCTTTAGCTACAGCTTTAACCTAACAAGCATTTCTAGAAGGCTGAGGGGCTCAGAAGGAGTAGCGGCCTAATTGCTCATCTCATGCTGCTTTGGAGAGCTGTAAACTGACTGAGAATTTTTGATGGAAAGGGAAAAGATGGGGACTTCAGGCCCTGCAGGACCTGGCTGTCGTGGATAATAGTAATTGTGGTACTTGTTAAGCATTTACTGTATGTCAACCACTGTCATAAATGCCGGGGAAGGCACAAGTTTATCAGCTCAGACACTGTCACACTGTCCCACATGGGGCTCACAGTCTAAGTAGGAGAGGAGAACAGCTATTAAATTTCCATTTTACAGTTGAGGAAAATGAGGCTCTGAGAAGTTACCTGTCTTGCCCAAGTTCACACAGCAGACAAGTGGCAAAGGTGGTATTGGAACCCATAGTCCTTGAACTCCAAGTCCCCTGCTCTTTTCCCCAGACCATGCTGCTTCTGATGATTCAGTGGGGCTGGTAGAATAGGATCCTCAGGGTATGTAGTGGGTGATCTTTGATGTTAAGAAAGGCTTCCCTTAAACTGGTGCAGGGAGACAAGCCATATTTGTTATTTCAGTGCAAAACGTGAAGAGAGGTGCGGATTGAAATGCACAGTACATCAGTCTATTTGAAATCAGTTAAATTGAGTTCTCGTTAACCTCTTCACAGGTTGCAGGAGATTTTTCAGGAGTTTTAAGTCAGAATCTGATGGCTCTGTGACAGACAAAAAACAACAAGACTAAAATTCTGAGTCCCAACATTCTGTCCATTCATTTGCGCTTCCAGACCCCTTCAGGGCCCGTCAATTTGGCTGAACCTGTTTTCTGGTATCCTGATCTTGGCAAAACCTTTGCTCAAAGAACTAATGCCTCAACTGGTTGCTGCCCACCAGGGTGTTCTTCCTCTGTAGCGGACACCTAACAGTCCTTGGCTAAATCACATTGACAGTGTTTCACTTATTCTGCCTTCCTGACTAGCATGTGCATCCTTTCAGTTCCCTGTTGTGAGAAGCAGTGTAATCTAGCAGGAATAGTACAGGCCTGTGAGTCAGGGGACCCGGATTCTAACCCCGGCTCTGCCACTTGTCTGCTGTATGACCTTGAACAAGTCACTTAACTTATCTGTGCCTCGGTTCACTCATCTGTAAAATGGGGATTCAGTACTGTTCTTCTTCCTACTTAGATTGTTAACCCCATGTGGGGCCTGATTATCTTTGTATCTAGCCTGGCGCTTACCACAGTCCTTGACACATACCGAGCGCTTAACAAGTACCACAACTATTGTGATCGTTTCCATGTTCAAAATGCCTCTGTTGATACTGTAGCTTTCCATAAACCAGACTGTGGCTAAAGAACAAAGTACGGTCTGGAGTATGAACTTTCCTTGCTGAATTCTCGTAGATTTCACCCCTTGAATAATGACTGAACTTTTTCCCTTCATGTCTTGTTACTGTCTGTGCTACAGTTTCTTTTCTCTGAGGAGAGCTCAGTATTCTGATGGAATTAAAATTAGCCAATTTCTCTCTATATCTCTCTACTGCTGTTGTTTCCAAGCCGTTCCTGTTGATGATCCATTATTGAAGACTTTCTTTTCCTGTTACTAGAAAGAGTTCATAGGCTGATTCTCAGTAACATTTCTCTCTTTCTGCTAACCAAGATGCCACTGTTATATTAGCCTAGCATCATTTATTCACAACACATGACCAGACTACATTAAGTTGAGCTACATTAAATTTGACACCATTGCCCGTGGAATGCGAACTCATTTTTGGCCTTTTTCCTGCCATTTTGTGTGAAGTATAGGATGGAAACATGACAAATGAAACCTGTCAAAGAACTGCATTTTAAACAACATCGGTGTATTTTTCACTTCAATCTCAAAAATGCAGTCTCAAATGCTTTGCTTTAGAAAATAAGCGAAAATAAGTAATCGTAGTTTCCTCTTACCACCTTCATTTGGGTGAGAGAATGCTCATGAATGCATACTTTAAAATTAATTGAATTTTTCTCAAGTATTATTTAGAATACCTCCATGCTAATGTAATTATAGCTCATGATGGGACCCTGACAAACTTCATAATTTTCTATTCTTGTTTATAGAGGGATTTCAAATGATATCATTGTTTACTTTCACCATAAGGCCTTCCCAGACTGAACCCCCATTTTCCTCTGCTTCTCCTTCCCTTCCCATCTCCCCATCTCCCTTCCTCTACTCTATCCTTCTCCCCACCCCAGAGCACTTGTGTATATATGTACATATTTATTATTCTATTTATTTTATTACTGATGTGCATATATCTATAATTCTATTTATTTATATTGATGCTACTGTTGCCTGACTACTTGCTTTGTTTTGTCATCTGTCTCCCCTCTTCTAGACTGTGAGCCAGTTGTTGGGTAGGTATTGTCTCTATTTGTTGCCGAATTGTACTTTCCAAACATGTAGTACAGTGGTCTGCACACAATAAGCGCTCAATATGATTGATTGAATGAATGAAGGAATGAATGACTACAGTTGGCCCCAAAAGACCTTTTAGTGTATTATTTATGCATTTTATTTCAGCTATAAGGTCAAGATATCCAATAGTGAACAACAAAATAAGAGACATAATCACAAAGCATGCTATTGTTCAGGACTTGGAAAACTTAAAATTAAGGCCAGTGGCAACAGGAAATAATAATAATACACACAGTAGAGTCCTCAGGGCTTTTGTTATTTGAGCATATGATTGTTCCTTCTTATTTGACCTGCCCTTGAGAAATTCTTTTCATCTAAATGTAATAGCCTAACTGGCTATGTGCTATCGGACACTAACTCCTATGTCTTTTGTGTCCCTCGTGTCTTTTTGAAATTATAGAGGGAGTGGATTTGGGTTCATCACATCATTTCACATTACATAATTTCTAAAGCTTCATGGAATATTATTCAGATATACAGATGCATATATATAATAATGTCAACCTGAGCAATAAGCAGCAGGCATAAAGTAAAATCCTGACAACGTGCTTAGAATACTGACATATTGAAACATCAAAGCTTGGAGAAATGATGAATGAAGGGCAAATGGAAGGGAGAGAGGCCTCAGGTATTGCAAAAGCTGTGAATTTTTTTTTCAGAAATTATTTTTCCTAAATCCAGTCCACATAACAGGAGATGAAACTGCTGCTTGCGGGAGTGACCTCAAGTGGATTCCCAGCTGTGATGCATAATTTCATGTGGTTTCTCTTTGCCTCCTCAACCGATTGTCAATTAACATGACCTCAGATGAAATAAGATGGATTTTCACAGTTGGGAAAAAGTATACTGTGAAACACTATGAAAAATAGATTGTGAAAATGAACTTCAGGAAATGACCCATAGAACATCTTCATCCCTGAGCTTCCTCCAACAGTTCCTAACCAACTGGACAGGTTACCAGCCCCATTTTTCTTAATGGTATTTATTAAGAGCTTGCTATGTGCAAAGCATTGTTCTGGACCATTGTCTGGAAAAGATATGACAGAAACATAATTTGGGTAAAACATCTTCAGATTTCAGGATACAGAGAAGCACTAATGGCTGATAGTAAAAATACTGTATCCAGTGACTTAAGTATTTTCCATATCAGGATACTACTATTTCATTATTATTATTATTCTTATCAAGTGCCATAGAGTCGTTTCCGATTCACAGTGACTCTATGGATATATTTTCTCCAGAACGTCCTGTCTTCTGCCATAATCTGTAATCTTCTAATGGTTCTTCCCTTATCATTGTTCTGGTTTCTATCCATCTAGCTGCTGGTCTGCCTCTTTCACATTTTCCCCGAACTTTTCCTAGCATTAGTTTTTTCTCCAGATAATTAGTCCCTCTGATTATGTGTCCAAAATTTGCTAATCTAAGTCTAGTCATTTGGCCTTCCAAAGACCACTTTGGCTTAATTTGCTCCAAAATCCATTTGTTCTTTTTTTGGGCAGTCCATGGTATTCACAAATCATTCTCCAATATCATTTTTCAAAAGCATCAATGCTCTTTGTATCCTGTTTATTCACTTCCCAGCTTTCGGATCCATACATTATCACTGGAAACACCATAGAATTGACAATTTGTATTTTTGTGGCAGTTGTTACATCAACACATTTCATAACTTTTTCCAGGCCCTTCATAGCAAATCTTCCTAACATTAATCTTCAGCATATTTCTTGACTACTAGTTCCTTTATTATTGATTATCGATCCCAGGAGAGAAAAAATGTCAATTAGAGTTAGAAAATCACACTTGTAATCATTATATTCATCCGTATGGAGTGATCCTGGGCAAACATTTTTAGTAAACTTTTAAATGAATTTAAGTTTCTTTTCTCACATCCCAAGTACCTTCTGCCCCTTTCCAGCCCTTATCTATTCATCCTATTTTTTTTTAATATGGTTTAATTCTCTTTCCATTAAGTGGATACAAGCATTTAATGGAGCCTTTTTATTTTCATTGTTTCACTTTATAACTCTCGTGCGACCTGACTCTGACTCTGCTCCCTGAAACTAAATCCATACTTTTCTCCGTGGTTTCCTTTTGCTCATCTCCCCATCCATTACATTATGCCCAGCAAAACTTGTCCCATCACTGTAACCATTCCATGTTACATGTCTTTTGAAAATATACCTTGTTTTACTACAGCCAGCCCTGCTCTCTCCTGACCCTGTACATCTTTACTAGCCCATACTGCCTTGGGCCAGCAAACCTGTGGTAATGGGAGAGTATCAGTGGCCTAGTGGTTGGAGCATGGGCCCAAGAGTTGGAAAGAACCGTGTTCTAATCTAGACTCTGCCATTTGTGTGATCTTGGGCACGTCGCCTAACTTCTCTGTGATTCAGTTGTCTCATCTGTAAAATGGGGATTAAGACTGAGAGCCTTGTGTGAGACTGAGTCCAACTTGATTTGCTTGTATCCACTCCAGTGCTTAGTACAGTGCCTGGCACATAGTAAGCACTTAACAAATCTTGTCTGGTCTTATGCTGTTGAGTCCTCTCCAACCCATAGCAACTCCATGTACACATCTCTCCCAGATGGCCCCACCACTCTCTGCAGTCGTTCTGATAGTGTATCCATAGAGTTTTTGGTTAACATATAAAAGTGGTTTACCATGGCCTTCATCTACACAGTTAACTTGAGTCTCTGCACTCCACTCTCTCCCATGCCGCTGCTGCCCAGCCCAGGTGAGTTTTGACTTGTAGCAGATTTCCTTCCACTTGTAAGCCACTGACAAAGCTAGGAATGGAATGGGTATGCCTCTGCTTGACTCTCCCTCCTGTAACCAAGACTGGTAGAGTATTGGAAACTCTCCAGATGCGAACCTGAGAGGGGGGTTTAACAAATATCACTATTATTATTATTTTTAGTTTTTATTCCCTCCCCGAATACTCCTCTACCTTTTCCCAGTCCCTCAGTTTATGGGGTCCTGAGTGGCACAAGCTGTAAAGGCCATGCCCCACAAGGAAGGGACTGGGCAGTTGCAGTGGGATCAGGTTAAAATAAAATGTCAGGAAACAAGGTATATTTTAGGTGCTGTGCAAACTTGGCAAGAGATGCAGCTGCATAAAGCAATTTATATTTTTTAATGCGACAAAGTGCATCCCCCGTTGATTTTCACTGTTCATTTGAAGAAAAAATGGCCATAAAATGAGTCATCCAGTAAAATGCAGGTCAGGTGGCTACCTAAGCCAAAACCTTGATGCTGTTTATTAAGTGTTTATCATCATCATCATCATCATCAATCGTATTTATTGAGCGCTTACTATGTGCAGAGCACTGTACTAAGCGCTTGGGAAGTACAAATTGGCAACGTATAGAGACAGTCCCTACCCAACAGTGGGCTCACAGTCTAAAAGGGGGAGACAGAGAACAGAACCAAACATACTAACAAAATAAAATAAATAGAATAGATATGTACAAATAAAATAAATAAATAAATAAATAGAGTAATAAATATGTACAAACATATATACATATATACAGGTGCTGTGGGGAAGGGAAGGAGGTAAGATGGGGAGGATGGAGAGGTGGGCAAGGGGGAGAGGAAGGAAGGGGCTCAGTCTGGGAAGGCCTCCTGGAGGAGGTGAGCTCTCAGCAGGGCCTTGAAGGGAGGAAGAGAGCTAGCTTGATGGATGGGCAGAGGGAGGGCATTCCAGGCCCAGGGGATGACGTGGGCCGGGGGTCGATGGCGGGACAGGCGAGAGTGAGGTACGGTGAGGAGATCAGCGGTGGAGGAGCGGAGGGTGCGGACTGGGCTGTAGAAGGAGAGAAGGGAGGTGAGGTAGGAGGGGGCGAGGTGATGGAGAGCCTTGAAGCCCAGGGTGAGGAGTTTCTGCCTGATGTGCAGATTGATTGGTAGCCACTGGAGATTTTTGAGGAGGGGAGTGATATGCCCAGAGCGTTTCTGGACAAAGATAATCCGGGCAGCAGCATGAAGTATGGATTGAAGTGGAGAGAGACACGAGAATGGGAGATCAGAGAGAAGGCTGATGCAGTAGTCCAGACGGGATAGGATGAGAGCTTGAATGAGCAGGGTAGTGGTTGGGATGGAGAGGAAAGGGCGGATCTTGGCAATGTTGTGGAGCTGAGACCGGCAGGTTTTGGTGACGGCTTGGATGTGAGGGGTGAATGAGAGAGCGGAGTCAAGGATGACACCAAGGTTGCGGGCTTGTGAGACGGGAAGGATGGTAGTGCCGTCAACAGAGATGGGAAAGTCAGGGAGAGGGCAAGGTTTGGGAGGGAAGACAATGAGTTCAGTCTTCGACATGTTGAGCTTTAGATGGCGGGCAGACATCCAAATGGAGATGTCCTGAAGGCAGGAGGAGATGCGAGCCTGGAGAGAGGGGGAGAGAGCAGGGGCAGAGATGTAGATCTGGGTGTCACCAGCGTAGAGATGATAGTTGAAGCCGTGGGAGCGAATGAGGTCACCAAGGGAGTGCGTGTAGATCGAGAACAGAAGGGGACCAAGCACTGAACCTTGGGGAACTCCCACAGTGAGAAAATGGGAGGGGGAGGAGGAGCCTGCAAAAGAAACTGAGAAGGAACGACCGGAGAGGTAAGAGGAGAACCAGGAGAGGACGGAGTCTGTGAAGCCAAGGTCAGATAGCGTGTTGAGAAGAAGGGGGTGGTCCACAGTGTCGAAGGCTGCTGAGAGGTCGAGGAGGATTAGGACAGAGTAGGAGCCGTTGGATTTGGCAAGCAGGAGGTCATTGGTGACCTTTGAGAGGGCAGTTTCCGTGGAATGTAGGGGACGGAAGCCAAACTGGAGGGGGTCGAGGAGAGAGTGTTTATCATGTGCAAGCACTGAGGTAATCAGATCATACCAGTAATTCATTCAATTCATTAATTCATTCAATCATATTTATTGAGCACTTACTATGTGTAAAACACTAAGCCCTTGGCAGTTTGCAAAACAACAATAAACAGACACATTGCCTGCTCACAGTGGGTTTACAGTCTAGAGGCGGGGAGACTGTCATTAATAATATAAATAGATTCTAGATATGTACATAAGTGCTGTGGGGCTGGGAGGGGGGCAGAACAAAGGGAGCAAATCAGGGTGATGCAGAAGGGAGTGGTAGAAGAGGAAACAGGGGTTTAGTCAGGGAAGGTGTCCTGGAGGAGATGTGCCTTCAATAAGGGTTTGGAAGCAGGGGAGAGTAATTGTCTGTCAGATATAAGGAGGGAGGCCATTCCAGGCCAGAGGCAGGACATGGGTAAGGGGTCTGTGGAAAGATAGAGGAAATTGAAGCATAGTGAAAAGGAGTGAAGTGTGCAGGCTGAGTTTTAGTAGGAGAGTACTGTGGTGAGGTAGGAGAGGGCAAGGCGATGGAATGCTTTAAAGCCAGCAGCGAGGGGATTTTGTTTGCTGTGGTGGTGGATGGGCAACCAGTGGAATTCTTTGAAGAGTGGAGTGACATGACCTAAACATTTTTGTAGAAATATGATCCAGGCAGCAGAGTGAGGTATGGACTGGACTGGGGAGAGGCAGGAGGCTGGGAGGTCAGCAAGTAGGTTGATGCAGTAATCCAGGTGGGATAGGAAGAGTGATGGTAATGATTTGTTGATTGTAGTAATTGTTAAGTTCTTACTGTGTGCCAAGCCCTGGGGTAAATTCAAGATGATCAGATTGAATATATGTCCCACACAGCACTCAAAGTCTAAGGGGGGGAGAGAACAGGTATTTTATTGATTCATTTATTATTATAAATAAATTATTTATTTATTTTAAGAAAAGCAGCATGACAGTGGAAAGAACATGGGCCTTGGAGTCAGAAAGTCATAGGTTCTAATCCCTGCTCTGCCACCTGTCAGCTGTGTGATGTGGGGCAAGTCACTTAACTTCTCTGGGCCTCAGTGACATCTGTGAAATAGGGACTAAGACTGTGAGCTCCACGCATCAGCCTGATAATCTTGTATTTACCCCAGAGCCCAGAACAGTGCTTGGCATGTAGTAAGCCCTTAACAAAAACCATCGTTATTTAGCTTCTAGACTGTAAGTCTGTTGTGGGCAGGGATTGTCTCTCTTTATTGCTGAATCGTACTTTCCAAGCACTTAGTACAGTGCTCTGTACACAGTAAGCACTCAATAAATACTATTGAATGAATGAAAGAATTTTAACCCCATTTTTACAGTTAAGGCAACTGAAAGCACAAATAAATTCAGTGTTGTCCAAGATTCTGAGTCAAGAAAGTAGCAGAACTGGAACTAAGGGGGAAAGTGTGGCTTCAAACCGCATTTCCACATCTTTGAGGCAATATTTTCCATTGGCAGCAGGTCATGGAGGTGACTGGGAGGAGTAGCATGGCCTAGTGGATTGAAGATGGGCTTGGGTATCAGAAGGACCTGGGTTCTAATCTCAGCTCCACCACTTCCCTGCTGTGTAACCTTGGGCAAGTCACTTTACTTCTCTTTACCTCAGTTACCTCTTCTATAAAATGGAGATTAAGACTGTGAGCTCCATGTGGGACAGCGACTGTGTCCACCTGATTACCTTATATCAACCCCAGTGCTTAGAACAGTGCTGGCACATATTAAGTGCTTAGAAAAATACCATAAGAAATAGAAACTAACCAGGCTGAATTATTTTTCAAGCTCTTCATCAGATTCAAAACCCGTGCATGTGCGTGCATTTGTGTGTGTGCATGTTTGTGTGTATGCGTGTGTGTGTGTTTGGAGCTATAAAAACAAAAGACCCTTTGAGATGAAAATTTGAATATAGTTCTGATTCCAAAAGAGAAGGGTTTGCTTTTTCCTCTTTTAGTAAGCAGCATGACCTAGTGGCAAGAGCACGGGCTTGGGAGTCAGAGGTCATGTGTTCTTAATCATGTCTCTGCCACTTACCAGCTGTGTGACCTTGGGCAAGTCACTTAACTTCTCTGTACCTCCGTTTTTACATCTGTAAAATGGGGATTGTCTGTGAGCCCCAAGTGGGACAACCTGATTACCTTGTATCTACCCCAGCACTTAAAACAGTGTTTGTCACACAGTAATTATTACTATTATTATCATTATTATTAATAATAAAATGGCAAAGGATGTGAGAAGGTTTCCTTTAGTACGGAGTTCAGAACTATTTATGATGTTAATTTTAGTTTCCAAAAGGAGATGGGTGTCTAAATTATTTGAAATTTGTGTTTCTCAGCAGTTAGGAAGTGGAGATTCTTTCTCCAAATTGCATGCTAGAGTAAGAAATTACAGTTTCTCTTCCCCATAAAGAGTGCTGAAAACACTTGGCCTGATTGCTAAGGGCACCCGTTCAGTAGAACTCAAAGATTTGACTTCAGATGCTCCCAAGATATTATTAAAAATAAGATCCAAAGAACTTAGAGAAGATTTACCCCAGAACATCAACCTACCACCCCAAAAATGCCCCTGTGGCTAATCTACTTAAATTTAAATTGGCTGTATTAGGTTGAACAGCCAATGAATATAGCATATTTGCACCTCTGGGAACTGGGGGATTTTACATTTGGCTTAAATGGTGAGTCTAATGAGTTTTATGGTCTTGCCTCACCCTTAATTAGAGGAGAATCCAAATAACAAGCCCATTACATCCACTGGTTCTTTTATTTTCTTTGCTCAAGGGAATTGAGTGTATGAAGATGGTTAATTCACATTCTCTTGTTGTAAAGGGCAAAGCATTCAGGTTCAGAATGAGAGGTAGTTAATATTTCCAAGAGTTCCTGAAACAAATCTAAGACTGACTCTCTTCACTGAAGTTCCTAAACACCATTTAATTTCTTTTTTTCCACTGAGTGTTTGCAAGAAATCAAATGGAACCTCTTCATTTTCATTGTTTCAGTTTGCTCAGAGTCTGGGATCAGGGCACTCTTTTGGTTTAACCACCTCTGAGCATGGGCAATAGAGTCTTTGACTTCCAGCTCTGTTAAATTGGGTAAGATTTGGAGGGCAAGGAAGTGGGGCTTAATGAACAATTTTGCACACTGGATAAAATTTAAATTTTCTCCATCACTGCACAGCCATGCAATAAAAGTTCAGAAGTAGTAAACAGACAAAATTAAAGTTTTAATAATCTTGACAACTCCAAGCAAAACATGATAAAACAAAGATTACCATTTTTAAAGAGCCGTAGGTAGATTTTAGATTACATTTGGTTCCATCCTTCGAGATGAAGTGGCACATGGGTGGCTTTAAATATGTACTGATTGATTCATCTCATAGCTTAATTAGATTGTAAGCTCACTGTGGGGAGGGAATGGGTCTACCAGTTCTGTATATTGTACTTGATTTATTAGTTGGTACTAGGTTTCCCAGTCTTCCAAGCAGGGGGTGGCGCCATGGAAGAGGGAGAAAGGGTCCTCAGGCTGACAGTGAGTGAATGGGTAGACTGTCCACCAGGGCCAGGCATATGTGCTGGGTCTTTTGCAGTTGCTCCCTGGGGATGGGGAGCACGGGAAAGCAGGAAAGCCCATTTTCTCCTGCTGTCTCAGCTCATTTTCCAGACTCCAGACCCTGAGGATTTGTCCTGCCCGAGGTCCAACTCCCCACTTGTCAAGCCGGTCTCTGGAAACAGCATGTGGAACAGAGAAAGGAGGAATGTCAGTTTCCTCCTCACGCTTGTTTTTGTTTTATTTTTTAAAAAATGAAGTAAAATACATTCAGGTTTGGTTTTTCTTTTCCCTTTCACGAATGGACCCACAACTCACCACCCACATCGATGTCACCACTCACATCAATGTCTCACCGGGCCCACACAGGGGCAGGGACCATGCCAGTGTTAGTTGGCATCGTGACTGGCAGGGGGAGTCGGCACCATGTTGGATCGTAGTTCAACTACTTTGCCTTGGGATTGGTAGAACTGATAGGATGCCCAGAAAAATTCATAAACCAACCAATCACCTCTTATGTAAATCACTCCCCCTTCACAGACCCTCAAATCCTATGGCCTCTACATTGTCCTAGTCCTTCTCTCTTGAGCTCCTATTTCTATGACTGATTTTTCTTCATTTCATTCACTTGATCCTTTTCCACCTTTTATTCCCTAACAGTGCGTGTCCTGAGAGTCTCTGTTCTGGGTCCCCTTCTTCTCTCACTCTATGCTTAGACTGTGAGCCCACTGTTGGGTAGGGACTGTCTCTATATGTTACCAACTTGTACTTCGCAAGTGTTTAGTACAGTGCTCTGCACACAGTAAGCGCTCAATAAATATAATTTAATGAATACTCTGTTTTTCTATGAGCTCACTATTTCCCTGGCTTCAGCTGTCATTTCTATTGTGTATGACTCCTAAATCAATCTCTGTAATCCCAATATCGCATCTTCTCTGCACCCAACATTTCTTCTTACCTCCAGAACATCTCTATTTCAATCAGTCAATCAATAGTATTTATTGAGTGCTTACTTTGTGCAAAGCACTGTACTAAGTGCTTGAAAGAATACAATACAGTTAGTTGGCACAGACAATACCCTCAGAGAGCTTACAATCTTATAATGAGAAGGGGAGTTGCTTAGTGGAAAGAGCCTGGGCTTGGGAGGCAGAGGTCATGGGTTCTAAACCCTGCTCTGCCAATTGAAAGCTGTGTGACTTTGAGTAAGTCACTTAACTTCTCTTTGCCTCAGTTATCTCATTTGTAAAATGGGGATTAAGACTGTGAGCCCCACGTGGGACAACCTGATGACGTTGTATTTACCCCAGAACTTAGAACAGTGCTTGGCACATAATAAGTGCTTAACAAATACTATCATTATTATTATTATTATTATCTAATGGGAGAGGCAGGCAATAACATAAATTACAGATAAAGGAACCAACTGAATATAAGGTTATATAGGAAAGACCTTTGGGGTAGGGGTGGGGTAAGTATTTAAGTGCTTCAGGAATGGGAGAGAGTGCATTGGTGAGGCATCAGAGAGGGAAAATCGATTAGGTGCTGAAAACTTAGGGAAGGCTTCCAGAAAGAGAGGTGATTTTACTAGCATTTTAAAGATGAAGGCCATTGGAATGTCTCACCAGTCTCAAACTCAATATGTCTGAAACTGACATTTTTTGCTTCCCCTCTAAATCCACTCCTCATCCTCCTATCTTTCCCATACCTGTCCATCTTTTTCCTATCCTCCTGACTACTGATGCCACAACCTGGATCTTATCCTGGATTTCTCACTGTTCTGTATGGTCACTTTTGTTCACTCACAATGGTTTTCAGATCTTCCACTTCCTCTCCACCGAAAGAGCTACCTATGCTGTCCAGTCATATTGTCTTTAAAATACTGAATCAGTCTCCTCACTGGTTTCCCAGCCATCATTTTCCTGAATTCTTTGGTGGTGTAGTGGCAAGAGCATGGCTAAGGAGTCAGAGGATGTTGGTTCTAATCCCGCCTCCACCACGTGTCTGCTGTATGACCTTGGGCAAGTCACTTAACTTCTCTGTGCCTCAGTTCCCTCATCTGTAAATTGGGGATTAAGACTGTAAGTCCCACGTGGGACAGCCTGATTATCTTGTATCTACCATAGTGTTTAGAACAGTGCTTGGCCCATAGTAAGCGCTTAACAAATGCAATCATTATTACTATTGCATGCCTTTGAACAACTTGCTTAAAATGTCAATCAGCAAGCAACTCTCCATTTCTCAAACACCTCCAGTGGCTATCTATGTCTGTACGATTCACTGTCAGCTTTCTTCATTTCACATTTTCACCAACTACTTCCCAGCTCATGACCGCGACTCTTCCAAGCACAATTACTTACTAGGTCTGGCTCTTGACTCTCCTGCCTCAAAACCCTGGCTTTAATAATAATAATAATAATGGCATTTGTTAAGCACTTACTATGTGAAAAGCACTGTTCTAAACTCTGGGGAGGTTACAAGGTGATCAGGTTGTCCCACGTGGGGCTCACAGTCTTAATTCCCATTTTACAGATGAGGGAACTGAGGCACAGAGAAGTTAAGTGACTTGCCCAAAGTCACACAGCTGACAATTGGCAGAGCTGGGATTCGAACCCATGACCTCTGACTCCAAAGCCCGTGCTCTTTCCACTGAGCCATGCTGCTTCCTCTGTTTACACTTACTAGAATGTAAGTTCCTTGAGGGCAGGGATTGTGTTTACTTATTCTGTTGTGCTTTCCCGAGTGCTTAGAACACTACTTAGAACACTACTTAGAACACTACTCTGCATTACTTAGTGCAGAGTAAACAATAAAAAAAATCCAAGGATTGACTAACTTCGATGAGATAGATTGATTTTGCTAACCCACCACCTCAAACGGAGAAGCAACAAGACTCAGTGGAAAGAGCACGGGCTTGGGAATCATAGGACCTGGGTACTATTCCGGGCTCACCACTTGTCTGCTGTGTGACCTTGGGCAAATCACTTAACATTTCTTTGCCTCAGTTAAGTCATAGGTAAAATGGGATTAAGATTGTGAGTCAAAGAAGTGTTGAGTGAGACTTGGACTCTGTCAAACCATATTATTTTATGTCTACCCCAGTGTTTAGTATGGTGCCTGGTATATTGTGAGTGCTTCACAAATGCTATTAAGAAAAAAAAGCAAACTCCCTCTCCCTTCAAATCTGATAGACCAAAGCTCTCCCCATCTTCAAGTCCCAACTAAAATTCCACTTTTCCAAGAAATCTTTCTGCATTAATTTCTAAGAACCCAATTCTTGTTAACCAATGTCTACCCATAGCATTTATTTGCATTCCCATGCGTCCTCAGCACTTACATATACAGCTGCATATTAAATTGTTTATTCAGCTATATAACTCTAAGCATTCTCATGATACCAACTGTTGTATCCTTGGTCTTTTTGCTGTTCTGTCTACTTATTCATGATTTGTGATTGTCAAACTCTTCCACTAAAGTATAAGTCTACCAAGAAATAATCAGATAGGGAAATGGGTTAGGCCACCTGGATCTCCAGAATAAAGTGCTAAAATATAATAATAATTATTATTATTATATTTGTTAAGCTCTTATTATGTACCAGGTGCTTTACTAAGCACTAGGGTGGATACAACCAATCAGGTTGGACACAGTACCTGTCCCATGTGGGGCTCACAGTCTCGATCCCCACTTTACAGATGTGGTAACTGAGGCACAGAGAAGTTAAGTGACTTGTCCAAGGTCACACAGCAGACAAGTAGTACAACGAGGATTAGAGCCCATGACCTTCTGACTCCCAGGCTCATGTCTTAGCCACTACACCTGACTTTCACAGAAAATGGTACCCAGACACGATCTTTTGGGTTCTTCAACTTTCTCACTGGATATGGGAGAATTTATTTGCTATCTCCAAACTACTTTGACCTTCCTGATGACAAAATTTGCATCTTGGGATTCTGTTAATATTATGGGCAAGTTTTGAAATGGATAATGATTTAGCTGGGCAATCTAATGACTCTGCTTCTTCTGAATGGCTACCGGTTCCCTATGCCCCCATTCATATTCACAGACTTCATATCTGAGACTTCCCCTCAATAAACAATCTATCATGGCCTCAGGAGCTTGCCTGGAAAAGATTCTTTTCAGCACCATGATTTATTCAGTGGAGTTCTGGGATCTAATCTTTCCCAGTTAAGTAAAAGAAGGAATCAGACCTTATATTTCTTGTCCATTCTGGGAGTAAGAAGGAATTCTATCTATCTATCTATCTATCTATCTATCTATCTATCTATAATGATAATAATGGCATTAAGTGCTTACTATGTGCAAAGCACTGTTCCAAGCTCTGGGAAGGTTACATGGTGATCAGGTTGTCCCACGGGGGGCTCACAGTCTTAATTGCCATTTTACAGATGAGGTAACTGAGGCACAGAGACGTTAAGTGACTTGCCCAGAGTCACACAGCTGACAATTGGCAGAGCTGGGATTTGAACCCATGTCCTTCGACTCCAAAGCCTGTGCTCTTTCCACTGAGCCATGCTTATGTTTCTTGTCCATTCTGGGAGTAAGAAGGAATTCTATCTATCTATCTATCTATCTATCTATCTATCTATCTATCTATCTATCTATCTATATCTATCTATCCATCTATATCTATCTATCCATCTATCTATCTATCTATCTATATCTATCAATCGATCCATCTATCATCTATCTATTTATATATAATTTTGCTATATCATGGTATGAAGATATGCATATTAATAAAGAGTAAATTTGAGCTTTCATTGTGGAGCCTGTTATCCTAAAAAAAAATTCAGACACTGCCTGCTTTTTTTTCATTTCTTTTTGTGAACAAGACAGGAATGTAAGCACTTTGCTTCCCACTTGCAAATCTTTGAGTTATCTTAAAAAGATCCAGACCATTTAAAGATAAGGATGAGAGTCATGACACCCAAACCTACATCTCTGCCCCTGCTCTCTCCCCCTCCCTCCAGGCTCACATCTCCTCCTGCCTTCAGGACATCTCCATCTGGATGTCTGCCCGCCACCTAAAACTCAACATGTCCAAGACTGAACTCCTTGTCTTCCCTCCCAAACCCTGCCCTCTCCCTGACTTTTCCATCACTGTTTATGGCACTACCATCTTTCCCGTCTCACAAGCCCGCAACCTTGGTGTCATCCTCAACTCCACTCTCTCATTCACCCCTCACATCCAAGCCATTACCAAAACCTGCCGGTCTCAGCTCCGCAACATTGCCAAGATCCACCCTTTCCTCTCCATCCAAACCACTACCCTGCTCGTTCAAGCTCTCATCCTATCCCACCTGGACTACTGCATCAGCCTTCTCTCTGATCTCCCATCCTCGTGTCTCTCCCCACTTCAATCCATACTTCATGCTGCTGCCCGGATTGTCTTTGTCCAGAAATGCTCTGGGCATGTTACTCCCCTCCTCAAAAATCTCCAGTGGCTACCAATCAACCCACGTATCAGGCAAAAACTCCTCACTCTCGGCTTCAAGGCTCTCCATCACCTTGCCCCTTCCTACCTCACCTCCCTTCTGTCCCTCTACAGCCCAGCCCGCAGCCTCCGCTCCTCTGCCACTAACCTCTTCACCGTGCCTCGTTCTCGCCTGTCCCACCGTCGACCCCCGGCCCACGTCCTTCCCCTGGCCTGGAATGTCCTCCCTCCGCACATCCGCCAAGCTAGCTCTCTTCCTCCCTTCAAAGCCCTACTGAGAGCTCACCTCCTCCAGGAGGCCTTCCCAGACTGAGCCTCCTATTCCTCTCCCCCTCCTCCCCCCTCCATCCCCCCCACCTTACCTCCTTCCCTTCCCCACAGCACCTGTATATATGTATATATGTTTGTACATATTTATTACTCTATTTATTTATTTTAATTGTACATATCTATTCTATTCATTTTATTTTGTTAATATGTTTGATTTTGTTCTCTGTCTCCCCCTTCTAGACTGTGAGCCCACTGTTGGGTAGGGACTGTCTCTATATGTTGCCAACTTGTACTTCCCAAGCGCTTTGTACAGTGCAATAAATACGATTGATTGATTGATAAATAAAGACCTGGGTGAATCATAGGCATGGGAGTCTTAACCACAGCATGGTTAAAAGGAAAGTCACAAAACCTTAGCACTTGTGGGCAGTTCTCCCCTCTTAGGCCACTTAACTTCCCTTCATATAAATGAAGAAGATGGGGGAATATAGATGGTTTAACAGCCTGGGAAGCTCACTCACAGGCTGGCAGAAGGTTGTGTTTATTGCTTATGCATTTAGCCTTCCTTCCTCGATTAGAAGTAAAGAGGGGAAATAAAAGTCATTTTGTTAACATTTGACATCAATTAGCCCAGATTAAAGAGCATTTCCTTCATAGCGTTAAGTATTAGCAAATCTCTGAAGCTTCTGATGGTTTCACCTGCTTCTCAGTTGAGCAGGTCAAATGCTCCTTTAGTTTTACAGTAATGGAAATAGGTCATGCCCATATAGTAACCTCAGTTAGACACACACAGTCTACTTCAGATAGAAGCATTTCTTTGTATATGCAAACACACCTCTGGAATGAAACTGACATTGTTGCCTTAACTTTCCTCTAAATGGCATGCTCTGACCTGCAACTCAAATGATCAGCTGGGGACTGAACATCCCAAATGAACTCTGATCTCCAAGAGACGTTGGCTAGGAGAATGGGAAATCAAGGTCGCATTTCATTATGAAATTAAGAGATGGAGAAATCATACCCCCTATGTCCCTGCGTTAACTGCTCAGGGGGCCCTTCCATATCTGCTTAAAGAGTGAATCTGAGAGAGGGAGAGTCCCTGAAGGCTCAACACTAGTTCTACATTATGCATAATGGAATAAAGTTAGTGAGACCAAACAATAAAGCTTATTAAGGGAAGGAAAAACCCTTACAAGACAGTGAAAGAAGCTCTATCTCTTGGGAAATGCTGAGAGAGACTGGGGAAATACTTGAAAAGAAACGGAAGGAAAATGCAGCTTTGTCCAGATAGGAGATCTGATCTGTAATTTACACGTATATTTTCTGATGTTGATAAAACTGGGGAATGTCACTTAGAGAAATTGTAGTTTACTCCATTTTGCTTCCTCCATTGTTTCTGATTCCTTCGTGTACGTGTGAGGAACATAACCAACAATGTCTTGAATACCTGTGTGCACTCTAACGTGATCTCACACATCCTTCCTTCTTTCTTGCTTCCTATTTGTACAGGTGAAGCATACATAGCTCCTGAGGAATACTGACATCATCTAGGTAACATCACTTAATATGGAAGCTTAGTACAGTGCTCTGCACACAGTAAGTGCTCAATAAATACAATTGAATGAATGAATGAAAGCTCTGTGACTTGGTGGAAAGAACAAAGGCCTGGGAAACAATCAGACATGGTCATTCATTCATTGTCAGTCATATTTATTGAGCGCTTACTGTGTGCAGAGCACTGTACTAAGCTCTTGGGAAGTACAAGTCGGCAACATATAGAGACGGTCCCTACCCAACAATGGGCTCACAGTCTAGAAGGGGGAGACAGACAACAAAACAAAGCATGTAGACAGGTGTCAAAGCCATCAGAATATATAGAATTATAGCTATATGCACACCATTAACAAAATAAATAGAATAGTAAATATGTACAAGTAAATTTAATAGAGTAATAAATCTGTACAAATATATACAAGTGCTGTGGGGAGGGGGAGTAGGAGAGGAAAATGGGGCCTCAGTCTGGGAAGGCCTGCTGGAGGAGGTAAGCTCTCAGTAGGGCTCTGAAGGGAGGCAGAGAGCTAGTTTTGTGGATGTGTGGAGGGAGGGCATTCCAGGCCAGGGGAAGGACGTGGGCCAGGGGTCGGCGGCGGGACAGGCGAGAATGAGGCACAGTGAGGAGGTTAGTGACAGAGGACCAGAGGGTGCGGGCTGGGCTGAAGAAGGAGAGAAGGGAGGTGAGGTCAGAGGGGGCGAGGTGATGGAGAGCTTGGAAACCGAGAGTGAGGAGTTTTTGCTTGATTTGTACGTTGATAGGCAACCACTGGAGATTTTTGAGGAGGGGAGTGACATGCCCAGAGGGTTTCTGTACAAAGATAATCCGGGCAGCAAAGTGAAGCATAGACTGAAGCGGGGAGAGGCAGGAGGATGGGAGATCAGAGAGGAGGCTGATAGAGTAATCCAGTCGGGATAGGATGAGAGATTGAACCAGCAAGGTAGCAGTTTGGATGGAGAGGAAAAGGTGGATCTCAGAGAAGCAGCATGGCTCAGTGTAAATAGCATAGGCTTCGGAGTCAGATGTATTGGGTTCAAATCCTGAGTCCACCAGCTGTCAGCTGTGTGACTTTGGGCAAGTCACTTAAGTTCTCTGGGCCTCAGTTCCCTCATCTGTAAAATGGGGTTTAAGACTGTGAGCCCCCCGTGGGACAACCTGATCACCTTGTAACCTCCCCAGTGCTTAGAATAGTGCTTTGCACATAGTAAGCGCTTAATAAATGCCATCATGATTATTATTATTATTATCCTGGCGATGTTGTGGAGGTGAGACCGGCAGGTTTTGGTGACGGATTGGATGTGTGGGGTGAACGAGAGAGCAGAGTTGAGGATGACACCAAAGTCGTGGGCTTGTGAGATGGGAAGGATGATAGTGTCATTTACAGTGACGAGAAAGTCAGGGAGACGACAGAGTTTGGGAGGGAAGATAAGGAGTTCAGTCTTGGACATACTGAGTTTTAGATAGTGGGCAGATATCCAGATGGAGCTGTCCTGAAGGCAGGAGGAGATACGAGCCTGGAGGGAGGAAGAGAGAGTAGGGGCAGAGATGTAGGTTTGGGTGTCATCAGTGTAGAGATGATGGTTAAAGCCGTGGGAGCGAATTAGTTCAGCAAGGGAGTGAGTGTAGATAGAGAACAGAAGTGGACCCTTGAGGAATCCCTACAGTAGGGGGATGGGAGGGGGAGGAGAAGCCCACAAAGGAGACTGAGAATGAATGGCCGGAGAGATAAGAGGAGAACCAGGAGAGGACAGAATCTGTGAAACCAAGGTTGGATAGCGTGTTAAGGAGAAGGGAGTGGTCCACAGTGTCAAAATCTCCTCTGTTCCCTCCAGTCCCTCCTTCCTCCTGCCCCCTCTTCAACTTTCCCTTCTTTCCCAGGAGTATCTCGAGCAGAGAACTCCCATGTTCTCTCAAAATCCACCTCTTCCACTTGAGCTTCTGACCCCATCCCTTCAAACCTTACCAAAGTGCTGGCTCCTTCCCTTCTTCCCTTCCTGACTGCCATGTTCAGTTGTTCACTATGCACTGACTTTTCCCCCACTGCTTTCCAACATGATTATTTCTTCCTTAGCCTAAAAAATCCCTCCCTTGACATCAAGGCTCCCTCCAGATATCACCCCATCTTCTTCCTTCCATTCCTCTCCAAACTCCTTGAGCTAGGTGTCTACGCCCACTGTCGCCACTCCTCTCCTCAGATTCTCTCCCTGACCCCTTCCAATCTCACTTCTGCCCCCTTCACTCCACCGAAACTACCCTCTCAATGGGCAGCAATGATCTCCTGCTTTCTGGATCCAATGGCCTCTATTCTATCCTAATCATCCTCTACGTCTCAGGAGTCTTAGACACTTTCAGCCACCCCATTCTCCTGGAAACATTATCCAACCTTAGCTTCACAGACACTGCCCTCTCTTGGTTCTCCTCCTGTCTCTCTGGCTGGTCATTATCAGTTTCTTTCGCAGGCTCCTCGTCTGCCTCCCACCTCCTAACTGTGGGGGTCTCTCGAGGTTCAGTTCTGGGTCCCGTACTGTTCTTCATCTACACACACTCCCTTGGAGAACTCATTCACTCCTGTGGCTTCATCTATCATCTTTGTGTGGGTGATTCCCAATTTTACATCTCCACCTCTGATCTCTCTCCTTCATTGCAGTCTTATTTCCTCTTGCCTTCAGGACATCTCTACTTGGATGTCCCACAAACAAATCAAACTTAACAAGCCCAAATCAGAACTCCTTATCTTCCCATTCAAACCTGAGTTTCTTGACACTACAGACAGCACCACAATCCTTCCTGTCTCACCAACTCAAAAATTTTGGGTTAACCTGACATATCTCTCATTTTCAATCTGTCACTAAATCCTGTCAGTTCAACCTTCACCCCCCATTTCCTCTCCATCCAAACTGCTACCATGTTAATCCAAGCACTTATCCTATTCCACCTTGATTACTGCACCAACCTCCTTGTTGATCTCCCTGCCTCTTACCTCTCCCTACTCTAGTCCATACTGCACTTTGCTGCTTGAATAATTTTTTCTAAAAACAGCTCAGTCCATGTTTCAAGAACCCACTCTTCATAAACCTTCAGTGGTTTCTCATCTACCTCCATAACAAGAAGAAACTCCTTACCGTTGGTTTTAAAGAACTCAACCACCTTACCTCCTCCTACCTTACCCCACTACAACCCAGCCTGAAAACTTCACTCCTCTAATGCCAACCTCGATCCTGTACCTCGATTGATCTCATCTATCTCGCCACTGGCCTCTAACCCACATCATGCCTGGTCTGGCCTGGATCACCCTCCTTCTTTATATCTGACAGACTGTCACTCTCCCAACCTTCAAATCCTTATTGAAGACACACCTATTCCAAGAGATCTTCCGCAGTTAGGCCCTCATTTCCTCTTCTCCCACTCCCTTCTGCATTGCCCTTGGACTTGGATTTGCACCCTTTATTCACCTATGTCTCAGTCTCACACCCCTTATCCATAATTTATGTATTTATTTTATTTATTCATATTATATCTGTGTCCTCCTCTAGGTTGTATTCTCGTTGTAGGGAACATTCTGTGAACTCTGTTATATTGTACTCTCCCAAGCACTGAGTTCAGTCCTTTGCATACAGTAAACACTCAATCAACATGATTGATTTATTGATTGAGTCAGAGGAACTGGGTTCTTATCCTGGCTCCTCTACTTGCCTGATCATTGACCTTGGGCAAGTCGCTTAACTTCTCTGTGCCTATATTTCCTCTTCTGTAAAATGGGAGTTCAATACCTGTTCTTACTCCTACTTTGACTATGAGGGATTGAGACTGTGTCAGAACTTATTATATTGTACCCATTGCAATAATTGGCATATAATAATTGTTTGAAAAATACCACAGTCATTATTAATAATATTCTAATCAGGTAAGTCAGAACTTTAGGGAACCCACATTAGATGATTGAACCAAAATTTAGTAATCCTATAGGCCTCATTTGTGCTGTGCCAATAAGGCCCCTTGCATTTGTTAAGTGATTACTATGTGCCAGGTGCAGTATTAAGCACCTGTAGATACAAGGTAATCAGGTTGGCCACAGTCCACAGTCTTAATCTCCGTTTTATGGATGAGGTAACTGAGGCCCAGAGAAGTTAAGTGACTTGTCCAAGGTTACACAGTGATCAAGTGGCAGAGCTGGCATTAGAACTCAGGTCTTCTGATTTCCAGGCCCTTGTTTTTTTCCACTAGGCCATGCTGCTTCTGCTATGTAGCTCTCCCCTCTTTGCTTGTGTCTGTACGAGGACTGGTCCTAGTCACCTGGGCTCAGAAATTAAAATGTCATCTTGAACATGGAATCACTGTTGAAATGAAATCCAAATCAAGGAAGTCAAGTTCCACTTGCTTTGGTAAATACAAATATCCTATTTCTTTTTGCAGTTAATAACGAACTCAGTAACTGAAGCCAGGATGAAGTCCAGTGATATAATAAACCATTAGCCTAACACATCCATCTTGTCAATTAAATCTATCTCAGACCTATCAGTTTCTGCTGGGGTTACAGTAATGTGGCCCTAATCTCAGTAATGACCGCGAGAGTGTTCATATACATTCTCTTGCCAGGAGTTCACTCTAATAAGGAAATAATCATCCGAACTCAGAAGACCAGCTGTTTCAGAGCCACAAAATACTGCTCCAAGCAATATTTCATCTTCTCACCAGCTTGCATAAGCCCGACAGAGCTGGGTCTTAGTATCTTAGTACTGTTTCTGGGGGCTTGAATACCAGTACCAGTACCAGTGCTTGAATAATAGCTGCAGCTGTTATTCTTCTCCTGAGTATCTGGGAGGAAGGCACACTCAAGCACAAAGAAAATTTAGCATTTCTGGATTCCAGAGGTGTATGGGGATGAGGTCACCCAAATAGATATGATGTTTCCAAAGTAATTCTGATCAGCTGAGAGAAAATGAGAAAGTCTTGGGAAATTTTGCTTTAGTTTTGATTTTGCTTCAAAGCTACTGTTGCAAGTAAGTTGTACTTAGAAGCAGAGAGAAGGTGAAGGGACTTTCTTATGATCATTGATTTCCTTGCTCCCATATGAAGTGGATTCATTTTAAAAAGTTTCCAGTTTAACCATTCCAAACCTCATTTTGTCTATAGGTACAGTATTTATCTGGGCATTGAAAATAGCATGCTAATGATATATTTTTTTCCCACTCAGGTTAAGACTGGGGTCCAGACTGTTTATATTTTAAAAATTTCAGGGTTTTATTTTTACTTTAATTTTTTTATTCATATTCAACAAGAGCTGTGTGGCAAGTGTTTCTTTGGTAGCAAATTCTTGCTTCTAGTGTTGGTGTATAATGTTAAATGGCTAGAGGGATGCAGCATTGCTTAGACCACCTTGTTTAATTTCTACTATTGGATACCAATGTCTATACAAAATTTAGCAATATCCATATCCTGGTTTTGAGGTGAGGGCTCTAGGTTGAAATGAGAAGAACGCAAATACACAAGAGATAAACAAAACAGAATACAGGGACAGCTCTCCAAGGCAATTCTCTACTCTTTACAGAGTGGGGGAAAGGGTACTCCCTCAGTAAATAATTGTATTTATTAAGTATCTTCCATATGCAAAGCACTTTACTAAATATTGGGGAAGTACTAAATGGATGAGAATTAGGCAAAGTCCCTGAAGGGGAACACAACTTAAGAAGTATAAATGTCTTTTCAATGAGATGAATGTCCTTTGAACTAGTAAATTTACAGATTACACATCAGTGCTACTGATAACTGTGGATATATTGACAATTGATGCTACAAATGTTTGTAATTGATTTGCATTAACCATGACAGGATTGTATGGATCCATAAATCTAAGTCCATTTGGGAAGTCAAACGTTAAGAAAAATATTTTTAATAATGCATTTTTAGGTTGAGGAGAAGTCTCTAACCCACATTTTCAAAAAATGAATCAAACACTGGAAGTTCATCAGAATAAAACTCTACAAACCACTCCCTTTCCAAGAAAAACATCTTCATCTCAGAGTTAACATTGTTTCAAAGAGATGAATCGAGTTGTCTTTCAGGAGGATCCTAGTATAATTCTCGCTGGCACACATCTTCACACCCTAAGAAAACCAAAGATATAATAGAACCAAGATCATTGGAGTTGATGAGGGAACTTTGGATAGCTGACAGCTATGTATGCCAATCTTTTCCTGCTGCTCTGTTGAGCTCCAGTCTCGCCTTACATCTAGAGGGAGGATAGGTCTCTGGTTTTTGAGAAAGGTCAGAGAAGAGAGGGCCTCCTATTCTCCTCCCACCTTTCCCCCACTGACAGATCTATGAGCAGGAATCCTGAATGAGTCATTTCATAATAGGGAGGCCTTGTTCAAAGTGGAGGAGTAAGGCTACTGGTAGCCTATGTGAGCCCTATAGACAGAGCAGGTTGTCTACATATTCACTGCTTCTGGCAATCTTACCTAGAAGGACAAATACAAAGAGTCTAATCTTGTGAAAATGCTTGCATGATTTTTTCTATGTCCAAATGCTTTGGAGAGATTACACTACGGATTTTATTCTCATTAGGAATGAGAAACAAGTCTAGTTTTTAGTTTCAGCATATAGAAGATGAAAAATGCCCAAGCAAACATTTTCTTGCAGACTTTCAAACTAAATTATTTCATCTGTTGCTTGAAATCATATATTTTTCAGCCTATTTTATAATTTTACAGTGGAAAGTGTGAATCCAGTTTCACTGAGATCAAATTGAATCTAAACCCCAAATCCATTGACCCATCCATCAATATTATTTATTAAACCCCTACTATAGAACATTGCTAAGTTCTTGGGAGAATACAGTAGAATTAGAAGACACCTTCTCTATCTTCAAGGAGTTTACAGTCCAATAGAAGAGAAAGACAGGTACAGACTGTGCATATTCAATAAAAGTAGGAGGAAAAATATAGAGGCAACTGGTAATCTCAAAAGTAGTGAAAAATGAATTTAGTTGTAAATAAATAAAAATAAATATATGTGAAAGTGCTAAGGGTGTCTATCACACTTCCATTCAGTGAAAAGTTTAAAAAACAAGAAATCTAGTGGAAAAAGTGCAGGGCTAAGAGTCAGAAGAGTTAGGTTCTAATCCTGGCTCTGCCACTTGCCTGCTGTGTGACCTCAAGTAAGCCGCTTAACCTCT
The DNA here is from genome assembly GCF_015852505.1 of Tachyglossus aculeatus. NCBI lineage: Eukaryota > Metazoa > Chordata > Mammalia > Monotremata > Tachyglossidae > Tachyglossus > Tachyglossus aculeatus. The sequence continues at coordinate 61,445,286 of NC_052072.1, forward strand.
CTGGGCCTCAGAGGTGTCTTTGTGTGCCTTCACAGCTTTACCATTGTTTCTATTAGCAGCCAAAACCATCACCATTTTATTACATTAGGAACTAAAATCTCAATGACAAGCACGTTGCCAATGGTATCATTTCAAAATGTTGTTTAGAAAAAACAACCATCTCACTGGTAACTGACAGGACTAATAGCAATATTCAAAGTCCATTACCAGAAGAGAGAAATGTAACTTTAAAGGTTGACTCAGGTATTGCCTAAGTCATGCCTGCTTCCAAGACGGACAGCAGTACTTGAATGCAGCTGCTGACCAGCCTAGTGTGGGAGATGGTGCAAAGTAATTCATTTTGCTTTTTCGTTTTCTTTTTTGTTTCATTTAACACTTATCCCTAGATAGTCCAAGGTTCGTTAATTATACACTTACAGAGGCACGCAGTACCAATCTTCTTAGAATGGATTCTATTTAGTGCAATCCCAAATCCTCTCGCATCAGCGTCATTTGCTGAGGTCTACTTTATTGAGCATTTTTTAAATGTAATTGAGCAAAGCAGCATTACCCAGTGATGTATTGCATTACCCTAAATGACTCTCAAAAATGAAATGAAAGTATCTTTTGTATAGATAGACATAGATAGACCCCCAGAACAGGAAGATCTTTAACAATTCCTAAGCATCCTATTAAGTGCTTACTCTGTGCCAAGTGCTATACTAAGCACTAGGGTAGATACAAGATAATCAGGACAGACAGAGTCACCATCCCACATGGGGCTCTTACTCTAAGTAGGAAGGAGAATTGGTATAGAATACCCATTTTACAAATGAGGAAACTGAGGAAAGTTAAGCGATTTGCCTGAGGTCAGCTATTTTGCTCATTCATTCATTCATTCAATCGTATTTATTGAGCACTTACTGTGTGCAGAGCACTGTACTAAGCACTTGGGAAGTACAGTTCATCAACAGATAGAGACAATCCTTGCCCACAATGGGCTCACGGTCTAGAAGGGGGCAGAGAGACATCAGAACAAGTAAACAGGCATCAGTAGCATCATTTTAAATAAATATAATTATAGATTCATATACACATCATTAATAAAAAATAAATAGAATTATAAGTATAAATATGTGTATACATACACAAGTGCTGTGGGGCAGGGAGGGGGTTAGAGCAAAGGGAGCAAGTCGGGGTGATGGGGAGGGAGATTTGTTCCCCCCTCCATAAAAAAATGCATATTTATTTCAAAATTTCACAGAAGCCTGGACAGAGCAATGCAATTGCAGCCATCAGTCTGTTGCCAAAACTTTCTGAGGCCATCTTGCCTAATACAGTGACTCCTAACCAGTGAGGCCCAGCTTCTAGTGTGGCGGGGCCAGCCATTTAAGGCACTGCCACATTCACTTTTGCTGTTCAAGTTGTTAAACGGAGAAGCAGCGTGGACTAGTGGAAAAAGCCTGGGCCTGGAAATTAGAACACCTGGGTTCTCATCCTTGCTCTGCCACTTATCTGCCTTGTGACCTTCAACTTGGAGTCATGTATAAGACAGGGATTGTGTCTGACCTTGTATCTACCCTAGGGTTTCATACAGTACTTGGCACATTGTAAGCGCTTAACACCTACCACAGTTATTGTTAATTAAATCTACATGCACTCCTGTGTGTGATCACATTAGCAGTGCACTTGCCACTGAGATTTTACTTCCTAATATAGTACACCATTTTCATTCCTGTCCCTAAGAGAAAGAATCACCCCTCTCTCCTATCCTTCCTCCTCTTTCTGACTTGCACAAACTGGGCCAGGGGATTGTACCCCCAGACCACACCTCGTGACTTTGGGGAGCCTCAGAATAAAATAACTTGTGTCTCAGTGGGAAAAAATGGTCAGAACTGCTACAGCATTAAATAATGATAATAATAATGTTTATCAGTGCTTCCTGTGTTCCAAGCACTGTTCTAAGTACTAGGGTAGATGCAAGATAATCAGGTTTCACAGTCTTTGTCTCACACGAGGATCACAGTCAAAGTAAGAAGGAGAACAGGTGCTGGATATTCATTTTAAAGATGAGGAAAGTGAGGCCCAGAGAAGTTGAGACTTGTCCAAGGTCCCACACAGCAGACAATTATTCTCTCCCCGCCTTCAAAGCCTTACTGAAGGCACATTTCCTTCAAGAGGCCTTCCCAGAATAAGCCACACTTTTTTCATCTCCCCTCCCTTCTCCATCACCCAGATTTGGTCCCTTTGCTCTCTCTCTCCCCCCGCCCCACAGCACTTATATATATATATATATCTGTAATTTATTTTATTCATATTGATGGCTATTTACTTGTATTTATGTCTGTCTTTCCCCTCTAGACTGTGAGCTCGTTGTGGGCAGGGATTGTCTCTCTTTATTGCTGTATTGTACTTTCCTAAGCACTTAGTACAGTGCTCTGCACACAGTAAGCACTCAATAAATACAATTGAATGAATGAATGAACAATTAGTGGAGCTGGGTTTAGAATGCAGGTCCTCTGGCATTAACACAGAACCAAGGGGCTCTTACCCACTTCGCCATCTACCCTTCAGAATGAGCTGGGTGGCAGGGGAGGGTAAGCCTAGAGAGACTAGCCATTTGGGACTTTGACATCTCAGAACTGGAACAGTTTATTGGGAGCAATAGCAGGTTGGTTGCTGGGGTGACCTGCTCTAAATAATGCGGTGAAGGAGGAATGGAATTCTGTGGGGCTACTGGACTGGCACTAAGCCAGAGGCTTGTCTGCTTGGCCCTCACCACCTGACTCCTCAGTAATAGAGCTGCTGAGGCTTTTCATATTCTTTCCAACCTTTTTTTTTACTTTGCACCTGTTCTCCTTCACCCGATTGATCGTTTGACCCTCTCTTCAGACCATTTGGTCTTATGTTTCTCCCCAAACTGAAGCAAAATTAATGGAATTAATCAATCAATTAATCAATCAATCATATGTATTGCACACTTATTTTGGGTGGGGTATCGTACTAACTGCTTGGGAGAGTACAGTATAACAGCGTTGGTAAGGATGTTCCCTGCCCACAGTGAGTTTAGAGGATAAGCCTGTTTAGGTAATAGAATCAATGCAATGAAAAGAATCAATACTTGAGTCTCTGGAAACTACCAGATGGAAAATAACCCATTTCCTTCAGTGAATTGTTATCTAAAGTTCTTCCCAATATGCCTTAGAATAAACATATAGGTGCTAGAAGACCTATACATCTGTTTAAAACAAAAGTCTACTATTCTAAATCCATTAATCTGTAAGTAATGATAATAGTAGTGTTTGTTTAGCACTTACTAGATGCCAAGTAAAGTGCTAAGCACTGTAGTAAATACAATGCCATCAGATCAGGTAGAATCTATGCCCCACATGGGGCTCTCAGCCTAAATGGGAGGGAGAATATGTATTTAATTCCCATTTTTCAGCACTGGAAACTGAGGAACAGACAAGTTGTGCCTGCCCAGATTTGTACAGTAGGAAATTGGTGGAGCCAGGATTAGAATCCAAGTCTCATGACTCGCAGTCCTGTGCTTTTTTACTAGGTCATGCTTCTCAAGAACAGGGTAGGTGTCTTATGTATATCTTTCATGCACCTAGTGCTTTAAAAATGAGAATTTCCCAGTCATTGTTTGGCCTCCCACAAAATGCCCTAGAAATCTCACCACCTTCTCTTGCCAGTATCCTGAAGTGCTCCTAATATATCTCCATTTCGCTAGTCTATTTTATTTTCCAAAGCAGTCAAATAAGAAATATCACAGTTTTTTTCCTAATAGCTCCTCTTTCTTTTCCTTTCTCTGTGTTCTCCCAAATACTGTCAAAATATTAAGACATTAGGACAATGGCCCTGGTTATCCATTGTATAACTCTATCCATCCATCATAGATCAGGCTCTCTCCATTATCTTTACTACAGAAAAACTCACCATTCCATCATTTCCATTGATTTCAGTCAAATAGTGCATTCACAGCAAGTCTACAAGCTGTTTCCTCCCATCAGTGTTGCTGACACAACATGATTAACTTTCAGTTTCCTTTTAATTATTCTGTAGATCCCAGGACATTTGGATCTTAGGTGAGAAGCAGTGCGGTATAATGGGAAGGGCATGGACATGGGTTCTAATTCTGCTCTGCTACTTGTCTGTTTTGTGAACTTGTCAACTAACATCTCTGGGATTCGATTTCCTCATTTGAAACATGGGGATTCAATACCTGTTCTCCTTCCTATTTACTCTGTGAGCCCCAGGTGAGAGGACCTATCTGGAAAAAACAGATATTTTTTACTTGGCTGTGTCCAATCTGGTTTATTTTGTGCCTTTCTCAGTTCTTTGTATAGTTCTTGGCACATAGTAGGTACTTAACAAATGCTACAATGATTATTATGTTCAACTAGAGTTTATTGAAAGAGAATTTGGGGATTTTTAAAAAAATCCTGATCCTTTTGAATTTCGTCCACTTGAAGCTATTACCTATGGCTAATCCTTCATGAATGCATCACTGGGGAGAAGTTGGCATACAAAACCTCAAACAGGAAAAGGTTTAATTAAGTCAATTTAGAAAGCAGGGGATGCACACAGCAGTTGTTTTGCTAACTATGTGTTTATGGTATATAAAATAACAAGAAACCTAATACCAATAGCTTACACCTCCTGACAAAATGCACTGATAATCCAATTACCACATCAAGTTTGACTGTTTAGACCTCCTGAATCCCATTGTTTTTCCCCAGGGTCCCCATGCATTGGGAATGGCTACCTGGTGGGGTTGCTTGTCTTTATGCTTTTTGAAAGACAGTTCCCATTCCTGCATTGAGAAAAAGAAATGCCATATGACCGATAGTCGTACTTTTCTGAATCCTTGCAGTTTGGGCTGAAGAGTTGCCATTTGATGGTGGATCCTGGGGTTTTAACTGGTTTGGAGGTAAGATCAGCACTTAAGTAACTTATCTGTAATTCACTTATTCATATTACTGTCTGCCCCCCGCTCAGACAATGAGCTTGTTGTGGGCAGGGAATTTGTCTGTTAATGGTTACATTGCAGTCTCTCAAATGCTTAGTACAGAGCTCTGCACACAGTGAGTGTCAATAAATATGATTGAATGAATGAATCTGTAGTATTTCACAGGTGTAATTCTTGGAGTGCAAATGACTTGAACCAGACCAAACGAGGGCAATTGCTGAATTGATCATTCTCTTTGTGAAATGCGCAGAATCCAGGTCCATCATTAAATGGAAAATTTTACAGAAGCAGGTGCAAAGATTGATTGAGGGGCTCTAAATCCTAGACCCCCATGATAATACAGAGAAATGGGATAGTCGTATTCATCTCACTCCCGTCTCTCCACTGATCTCATAATGCCAATCTGCCACCCTCCCTTATTTCTCCTATATACTCTTCCGTCTTTGTTGCCTAAGTACTTGGAGCCTTAAACCCTTAAGCACTTGACAGTCACCCACTCAGCCCCACAGTACTTATGAGCATATTTTTAATTCATCAAAAGTCTGTCTCCCCATTAGACTGTAAACTCATTCATTCATTCATTCAATTGTATTTATTGAGTGCTTACTGTGTGCAGAGCACTGTACTAAGCACTTGGAAAGTACAAATTGGCAACATATAAAGACAGTCCCTACCCAACAACGGGTTCCAAATCAAGAAAGGGGAGACAGACAACAAAATAAAACAAGTTCCTCCCAAACACCCCATTTTCAAAGTGCCGGGGTCCGGGGATCCAAGGGCCCGTCCACTCTCCATGCCCAGAGCGTGTCTGAGCCTGGAAAAAAAAGGCACCACCCTGCCAGGGGCTTTACCTCTCAACACTCTTGGAGAAACTGGGCACTGGATGCCCTCCTGGACATTCATCTTGTGGTCAGAGATAGACCACCCCCACAACCTTGACTCACCCTTCTCCATCCCTGACTCTCTCCCAGTGACCCAACACGGACCATCCCACACTCCTGACTCTTCCCCAGGTACCCAATATGGACCATCCCCTTACTCTGACTCTCCCCTCTTCATCCCCGACTCTCCCCCAGTGACCCAGCATGGGCTGTCCAACACCCCTGACTCTTCTCTCTCCATCCCTGGCTCTCCCCCACCACCGCAACTCCTTGTGAGCAAGAACGTCAGCCAAATCTATTGTATTGTAGTATCTCAAGTATGGTGCTCTGCACACAGTCAGTGCTCAATAAATACCACTGACTTAATGGTCACAGTATTGATGGTTTGATAAATGTAGAGTTCACTTCTTTCTGCCCTCAGAATCCAGGCTCAAACCTCATTCCTCAGTGATGGCAGAAATCTAACCCTAAATGTGCTCTTGGTGTTTCACAACAAATCTAGTCAGTTGTTTATGGCACTTATTATTGTGGTGATGATGATGGTATTTGTTAAGTGCTTACTGTGTGCCAGGCACTGTACTAAGTGCTGGGGTAGATACAAGCCAATCAGGTTGGACACAGTCCCTGTCCTACAGTCTCGAGCTAGACTGTAAAATGGGGCTCATAGTCTCGATCCCCATTTTACAGATGGGGGAACTGAGGCACAGAGAAGGTCACACAAGGACTCAACCAAGGTCACACAGCAGGTAGGTGGCAGAGCCGGGAATAGAACCCATGACCTTCTGGCTCCCACTACGTCATGCTGCTTCTCAGTGATTACTAAATGTACACTGGGGTTGATGCAAACAGAACAGATCAGAGGCTTCCTTGTCTCACATGGGACTGACAGTCTAGGTGGGGATAGACAATTAATGGCAACCAGTAACAACAGATTACAATCAATCAATCACTGGTATTTATTGAGCACTTACTGTGTACAGAACATTGTACTAAGCACTTGGGAGAGTATGCTATAGCAGAATTGGTAGATATGTTCCCTGCCCACAACGAGCTTACAGTCTAGAGGGATAGACAGACATAAATATAAATACATAAATTATGGCCATGTGCACAAGTGCTGTGGGGTGGAGGGAGAGATGTTAAAGAGAGTAAATCCAAGTGCACCAACAAGTAAGAGGCAACAAGCTAAAATGAAAATGGCAATGTCAATACAGGTAAAAACCTAGAGAGGGGAGTCCTTAGAGCCCTATCTGTTCTTGGTAAACAATCCTTAGTGACAAACTTTTACAGCCTCTCCAGTGTTCTACAGCCAGTAAAAGTAATAGTCCTCAAAGTGGCTTCCTGCAGTGCTGGGGAAGTCTGCCCTAGACAGATATCCCTGATCACTAAGGGGAAACTGAGTCACAGAAGAGCATCCCTGTCCTCCCCCTGCCTTTCAAGGAATGGTGCTTCCAGCATGTGTCATCCTGCGACAGTGTGATTTACCAAAAAGAACACAGTCCTGGGAGTCAGAGGACTTGGGTTCTAATCCTGTCTCTGCCACTCTCCAGAGATGTCACAACTTCTCTTCACTTTAGTTTCCTCAGTGCTGTGTACAGTGCTCTAAGCACTTAGTACAGTGCTCTGCACACAGTAAGCACTCAATCAACTAATTGATTGATTCCTACTTAGACTGCAAACACTGTGAGGGACAAGAACTGTGTCCCACCTGATTATCTCTTACCCTAATACAATGCTTGACAAATAGGAAGTGCTAAATAAATACCACAATTCCCAAAGTTCTAAAAGTTGGGAGAGGCTCCAGGCTGCCATTTCACCCTCACCCCGCCATGCTGAAGAAGGGACTGCTGGGAGTTCTGATGGTGAGGGGGCTGGGTGATACCTCAGTGCTCTAGTGTTGCACTGCTCCTATACCCTTCCTCAGTTCCCCTAGGAATGTACCCTTCCCGAAACTGAAGACTGCTCTCAGGTGTTCAAGGTCAGAACAGAGAAAATGTCCTCTTGCTCCAAGATCTTACAGTCTACCACCCCATACTTTATACTACTTTAATAGACTGTAAACTAGAGTGTAGACAGAGAACGTTTCCACCAATACTGTTGTACTGTATTCTCCAAAGGATTTAGTACAGTGTTCTGCACAAAGTAAGCACTCAATAAATACCACTGGTTGATTGATTACAAACTTCTATTCAGTATGGCCTAGTGGATAGGGTACAAGCCTGGCAATCAGAACGACTTGGGTTCTAATCCCAGCCCTGCCCTGACACTTGTCTGCTGAGTGACTTTGGGCAAGTCACTTAAATTTCCTGTGCCTCAGTTTCCTCATTTGTAAAATGGCTATCTACCCCAGCTCTTAGCATTGTGCCTGGCATATAGTAAGCGCTTAACAGAGCTCCAAAACTGAGCTCCTTATCTTGCCTCCCAAACCCGTCATGTCCCGAACTTTCCTGTCACCGTAGATGGCACAACGATCCTTCTTGTCTCACAAGCCAAAAACCTTGGTGTCATCCTCTCATTTAGCCCTTATATCCAATCTGTCACAAAATCCTGTTGGTCTCACCTTCACAGCATCGCCAAAATCCGCCCTCTCCTCTCCATCCAAACCACTACTATATTAGTACAATCACTCTTCCTCTCCCACCTAGATTATTGCATCAGCCTCCTTTCTGACCTCCAAACCTCCTGCCTCTCCCCACTCCAGAACATACTTCACTCTGCTGCCCAGATTATCATTCTAAAGAAACGTTCAGGGCATGTACTCTCCTCCTCAGAAATCTCCAGTGGTTGCCTATCTACCTCTGAATCAAAAAATTCTCCTCACTGTTGGCCTTAAAGTTCTCCATCACCTCATCCCCTCCTACCCCACTTCCCTTCTCTCCTTCTACAACCCAGCCCACTTACTTCACTCTTCTGGTGCTAACCTTCTCACTGTTCCTTGCTCTCTTCTGTCTCACCACTGACCCCTGGCCCATGTCTTACCCCTGGCCTGGAACACTTTCCCTTCTCAAATCCACCAGACAATCACTTTCCCCCGGCTTCAAAGTCCTGCTGAAGGGTCACCTCCTCCAAAAGGCCTTCCCAGACTAAGCCCCACTTTTACTTAGCTCCCACTCCCTTCTGTGTCACCCAGACTCACTCTCTTTGCTCTTCCCCCCTCTCCCCTCCCCTCAGCACTTATATACACCCCCTCTAGATAGTGAGCCCTTTGTGGGCAGGGATTGTCTCAGTTTATTGCTGCATTGTACTTTTCAAGTGCTTACTATAGTGCTCTGCACATAGTAAGTGCTGAATAAATATGACTGACTAAATGAATGAATAACCATTACCATAAAATAAATCCTGATAAATCAGAATTTAACAAAGAAAGCTTGCCTATTTCCTTCCCAGGTGTTTGTTTTCATATATCAAAGAACTTGACCTTGGCCTAAGGGTAATCCTCATACTCTCATTTGACTTGGGGTTGAATAGGTAGAAGTATCACCAAAAAAAGTAGTCTAAAGTGTAGTTCCTTTAGGCAGGGCTTCCACAGCTCTGGGGTCCATGGACCTTTGTGAGTGTCAAGAAAAAAATTGGCTGGATATTCAGGCTGAAGCCATCATTTAAATGCTCAGGCCGACAGCAGCTGCATCATCAATGAGAAAATATTTTTACACTGCTTATGCAAATGAAGGTGTGTTCTTATTCCTATGCTTCATATGTATGATTTTACAGGGACACATTTGACACATGTCCCTTCCTGATTATTATTGCAGTAATTATGAGAATTTAATGAGTACATGCCGTGTACTTAGTACTCTATGGACTTTAGGCTAAAACCTGGTCTTTCTACAGGAGGATGCAACTAGACTCAGAGGGATGCTTACATACATTCATTTTAAATAATTTTGCTTTTGTAAACTAAACTATTCACTCTAAGTTCCTAATGGTCAGGGAGGTTGCCTAACAACTCTTTTGTATTGTACTCTCCCAAGTCCTTAGTACAGTGCTCTGCACAGAGTAAGCGCTCAATAAATACCATTGATTGATTTTCAATCACTTTTGTCACTTTTTTCTTTTCTGCAACTATTTTAATATTCTTTCTTATTTCCTTTGGTGAAATAGAAAAGAAATAGATATGATTTAGGGGCAACTCATCCTCACCTTTTCTCCTTAACAATGAAAACTGGGCTTTTGAAATTGTTTTTTCTCATAACGATAATGGCCAATCTTATATTTCTGCAGATTATACGACAGAATCATTTGTTTTAAATCTAAACCAACTTGCATAAAAGGAAAATATAAGCCACCACCTGCTGCCAGAACAGGCTGATATTAATACAGATATCCTTAAACATTGCACTGCAGTAGTGCTGTTCATGTCTACTTGTATATATTCGCTAACACAAAATGATGGGTTAAAAGGCAATCTTAAAATCCAGTTATGTGCTGTTGTTTCCAAATACTGAGGCTAATCCTGTTTACTATAAGAGAGTTTTTCTTATTTAATAAGTCTACATGCCTATTTTCATAAGAGGTGTCCACAAACCTAAAGCAAGGTCCTGGTTTTCCATAGTGTTTTGAATTATTTCTCTAAACGACAATTACACAGAACCACCCTCCACTGAATAATCAATATTTTTTTTGGTATTTGTTAAGTGCTTACTATGTGCCAAGCACTGTACTAAGCACTGGGTAGATACAAGGTGATCATGGTGTCCCATGGGGGGCTCACAGTCTTAATCCACATTTTCCAGATGAGGTAACTGAGGCACAGAGAAGTTGTGACTTGCCCAAAGTCACATAGCTGATCAGTGGTGGAGGCGGGATTAGAACCCATGACCTCTGACTCCCAAGCCTGCACTCTTTCCACTGAGCCATGCTGCTTCTCTATTTTAATTTCCTTCTATGAAACTCTGTGGATTTATTCGGATCTTGGAATACCACAGAGGGTGATTGTCAGACAACTCTACTGAGATGTTCAGAAGCACATAATCATTAATTCTAAATAGGGAATATCCTGAAGATCTTAGAAAACTTTGAAATTACATCTTTAATGTGTTTTATTATAACATAGTATCACCTCATAAATATGGCTTTCAAAATTCCAGAAGGTCATCAAATCCACCAATTTAAAAATTCATACTAAAATAATTTTCCTAGTACCAGTACAGTGCTATGAAATCCAGCACTTTTTCAACAGCTATCAGGATCTTATTTTGGTCAGTAGTGGCTGTGTTCATACCGAATAGTGTGCAATAATGTTGGATTGTAAGAAATGAAGAAAATATAATTTTCTAGGTAAATAAAAATACTATTAATATTGAAAATGAATTGCTGTTGCTTCAAGAAGAGCTGTTATTGTTGTAAGTGAACAGCAACTAAGGACCCAAAAGCTATTTGTGTAGTGTAAAAACAAAGAAAATGGTCCTGTTAATAACTGATAAGTTAGAGGAAGTCATTTTCTGTAAAATTTTAAAATATAGAATTTTTAAATTTTAGCTACTACTAGGCTGAGGTTGGATTTATTCATTCATTCATTCAATCATATTTATTGAGTGCTTACACTGTGCAGAGCACTGTACTAAGCGCTGGGACCTTATGTTTTAGGGAACATTGTGGATCACAATTCACTGACATTTCTCGGAAAAATAGAGTGACTGTAGAGTGGGTTGATTAAGAGAAGGAGGCAACTTCACATTTAGTTATCACAATTATCAATTAGTAGCATTTATTGAGTACTCATTGTGCATGGGAGAGTATAATGGAATCAGTATGTAAAGGATCTCATAAGCGAGGTAGACACATATACATTATATGTAGGAGGAAATAATAGCATATATATGAAATGTCCATGATTGCTATAGGAGTTGTGCATAATTATGTTCTCAGGCAGAAAGGATGGGCTGAAGTGGTTGGTGGAGGCCATGGCATATAGATCTCCTGGAAAGGAGATGATATTTCATAAGGACTTTGAAGAAGGGGAGAACAGAGGTCAGTTGCTTGGGAAGTGAGAGAAAAGTCCACCCATGGACTTGAGCAAGAGATCAGTGATGGGAGAGTCTAGAATGGGGCATGGTGAGGATTAGCTTGAGAGGAATGAATAATAATAATTGTATTTGTTAAGCACTTACTATGTGTCGGGCACTGTTCTAAGCACTGGGCTAGATACAAGGTAATTGGGTTGGACAGAATCCCTGTCCCATGGTGCTCACAGTCTTAGTTCCCATTTTACAGATGAGGGAACTGAGGCACAGAGAAGTTAACTGACTTGCCTAAGGTCACACAGCAGACAGGTGGTGGAGTCAGGATTAGAACCTATGACTTTCTGACCCCCAGGCCCGATCTCTATCCACTAAGCCAGTGCTTCTCAATAGTGTGATCTGGGGTATCATGTAAGTAGGTTAGAATGGATTCTCTTCTTTAAAGTCAATGTTCAGGAGTTTCTGTTTAATATAGAGAGGAATGGCAACCTTTAGAGCGTTTTGAGGTGTGGGGTGGTATATCCAGAATGGCATTCACAGTTCCTTAGGCTGAGAGCACCATTTGGGACAGCAACTGTGTCAGAAAAGGTTATCTTGTATCTACTCCAGGGGTAAGTACACTAGTTAAACACTTACTATGTCCAGAGAAGTACACTTAGAGCTCAGTTAAGTAGATGTCATCCTTGCCTTTGAGGAATTTACAGTCCAGTGGGCCCCACAATTATTAGGTTTTAGAAAAAATGATCAGTGTAATGGAATGAAGTATGGGCTAAATGGTGAAAGACTGGAACAAGAAGCAGCATGGCTTAGTGGATAGGGTGTAGGCCTGGGAGTCAGGTGGTCACAGGTTATAATCCCAGCTCCGCCTCTAGTCTCTGTGTGCTCTTGGGCAAGTCACTTCACTTCTCTGTGCCTCAGTTCCGTCATCTGGAAAATGGGGATTGAGGCTGTGAGCCCCACGTGGGACAGGGACTGTGTCCAGCCTGATTTGCTCATATCCACTCCAGTGCTTAGTACAGTGCCTGGCACATAGTAAGCACTCAGAAAATGCCATGATTAGTAGTACTATTAATTACCTATAGAGACAGTCCCTACCCAACTCTGCTCTACCCCCTTCCCCCGCACCACAGCACTTGTGTATATTTGTACATATTTATCATTCTCAATTTTATTAATGGCATATGTAGCTATAATTCTATTTATTTTGATATAAAATATAATATATTATGTAATAGATATTGATAATATATGTTGATAATATATTGATTTATTTATTTTACTTGTACATATCTATTCTATTTACTTTATTTTGTTAGTATGTTTGGTTTTGTTGTCTGTCTCCCCCTTTTAGACTGTGAGCCCACTTTTGGGTAGGGACTGTCTCTATATATTGCCGACTTGTACTTCCCAAGTGCTTAGTACAGTGCTCTGCACACAGTAAGCGCTCAATAAATACGATTGATTGACTGATTGATGCCTGCCTACTTGTTTTGTTTTGTTGTCCGTCTCCTCTTTCTAGACTGCAAGTCCATTACTGTCTCAATCTGTTACCGAATTGAACTTTTCCAGCACTGTTACAGTGCTCTGCACACAGAGTGCTCAATAAACACGATTGAATGACTGAATACCTAGTAAGCGCTTTAGGAGGCCTTCCCAGATTGAGCCCCTTCCTTCCTCTCCCCCTCGTCCCCCTCTCCATCCCCCGCATCTTACCTTCTTCCCTTCCCCACAGCACCTGTACATATGTATATATGTTTGTCCATATTTATTACTCTATTTATTTTACTTGTACATATCTATTCTATTTACTTTATTTTGTTAGTATGTTTGGTTTTGTTGTCTGTCTCCCCCTTTTAGACTGTGAGCCCACTGTTGGGTAGGGACTGTCTCTATATGTTGCCAACTTGTATTTCCCAAGTGCTTAGTACAGTGCTCTGCACACAGTAAGCACTCAATAAATACGATTGATTGATTGATTGATTGATTGATTAAGAAGACCAGCAAGGAGGCTGACACAAATAGCCAACCAGTATACATCTATGATAAACGAATAGACTGGTGTTGTGACCTTTTGGAGACTGAATATGGGGGTTGAAAGAGAGGAAGGACTTAAGGATAATGCCAAGTTCGCTGGCTTGAGAGTTAGGGAGGATAGGAGCGCTATCAACAGTGATGGGCTATTGGTCCACCAATATCGAAGGCAACCAAGGAGAATTAGGACACCATAGAGTCAGCTAATGCAAGAAAGTTTATTGGTAAACCTGGAGAAAGTTGTCAAAGCAGAATGGATTTTATCATCATTAAGTTGTGTTAGAGGCTTTATGGATGTATAAGCAGCCTATGTCAACTGCCTCCAGTAGGTCTTCGATTATTTTCTTGCTCAGTTTTGAAATCATCTTGCAGTGTGTTGTGTGTGATACTTTATGGTCTTGTTTCTCCATTGACTTCAGGAACAGTTCAACAATGTAGAGGGCTACACTGGCAAAACTAGTCCTAAAATTTAAGTCAGTTATTGTTTTCTAGGTCTAACTTTCCTAGTGTTAAACAACTTCTTTCTAAACACCCTTGCTATTTAGAGGTACAATATTATTGTCCACAAATGTTCTGGGGGCTTTTTATTTAGTGTTCTCTGTAGTCATAGATGATGCCTCTGACAATGAAGCTTCCCTTTAAATGGTTGAAAAGAACAAGGTGGGACTTACAGACACATTAAGTCCTAAATGTATTGGCATCCCAAAAGGTAGTCGGAGTGTTTGTAATGTGACTTACATTTAGGATGTATTTACAGTTTCTCAAAATGGATTGCCAGTTCTCATTTCCTTGGGCATGTCAGACAAACTAGTTGAAAGCAACACAGTTCATCCTTCCTAATAAGCAAAACTCCTGATTTTCTTAATGGTTTGTCTTGCTGTTCTTTGAATCCCTTCTAAAACATCTATTTTAACCAAAGCAGCTCAAAGTCAAAGCCAGAATTAAGTTCTCATGCAAGCCATCAGGATACTGATTTTCCTACCAGAATATCGAGGAATGATATTTTTCTGTCTCTATTATTTAATAGTTTTTCAAACAGCAATGTCGTATATGGCTGCTCTCATTTCACTATAAGTACAATTCACTGTCCATGGTCACCTTTGGTGTTTTTTTTTTTTTTTTTTTTAGAAACCCTATATTCCAAGTCTTTCCAGATGAAATGATATTTGGATAAAATATGTGTGACATTAGTTAACACAGAGAGCAGTTCTTTTTACCCCTGTCTATCCCTTTCCAAACTATGTTTCTGATTTTGTCCATCTGTGCTGGTTAACCACCTTTTATTTTCAAGGCACAGAGCCTTTAGTATCTCTTTTATATATTCCTTCATTTTCTCTGTTTTGTGCATCACTAGTGAAGGAGAAAATGCATCAAAGCTATGTCAACTATGTGCTAATACATTAGCCAACTCCTCTCCAAGTTGTATTTATCAATACACTTTGTTTCAAACCCTTCAATTGAGTCCCATCCAATTGGATATTATTTGGCACATCAAATTTCACAAAGCACTGGATTAACTATTTTAATTAAAACCAAAGATAATTATTGATACAACATGTATATATGAAAAAAGTGCTTCCAATCTGAAGAATTTATTGAAAGAATCATAAAAGTAATGGAGGAAGATAATGCTGTATAATAATCTGCAGGGTGTCTTTATTATTTGGAGCTAAAGCATAATTATAGAAGTACTTTTCTTGTAAAGTAAAAGCAAAGTGATTGAAAAATACTGCAACCAAATCATCGTTTTCTCACATACATTGTCGATCTACTTTAATGCACTTTCAATGAAACTACTTTTTCATTCCTGAGAAAAGTGAATATTTTTCCTGACAATTTCTGTGCTCTCTTTTTCTCTGTCATTTTCTGGATATTTAGAATCCTGCATCTAATATATTACTTTATTATCATTTTGAACAAGGTGTCGTGATAATTGGATCTGAGAGCAAATTATATATTTCACCTACTTCAAAAATTAAAAATGTTCAAAGATCTTCACACATATTTTGTTACCAACATGAGTGTAAATTAGTGTATGCACTCACACACATACAGACAATTTTATGGCCACAGACATAAATCATAGAGTCCTATCTGTCCCTTGTACTATGTAATTGTAATGTTTTAGGATCATTTTGATTAGCTCCCTTTTTGTTGCTCTTCTCATTGAATTTCACTTTGTGAAAAGCAAGTTTAATGTGAAAAAATATAATATATATAAACGCACATTTTTAAGGGAATTTTTCCTTGAATTCATAATTTTTATCTGTCACGAGGCAGGAACATGGAAAATTCTCAGTGGAAATTTTAGCCTTCAGGTAAATGACACAATGTGACTTTAAGTCTAACAAGGCTGGAACTTGTCTAAGAGATAATATTTTGATGGCTGGTGCTTCTATCAATATCCCAGAGAGGATTCCAAACTGATAGCTTTTGAAACTTTGTTGTTTTTCAATAAAAATCTAATGCTTCATTCAGCTGCAGGTTTTCAGTTGATGTGGATGTCAAAGAAAACCCTCTGCAGTCACAGTCAGAATATACTTGGCCATAATTTCCCAAAACACTGTATCTTGGGGAAATTGCTAGGGGAAATTCATCAGAAGCAGGGGGAGAAGATGAATTAGCTTGTTTTGAAGAAAACTATCTCCCCGTCAATATATTTGTTCAAACTCAAGTACTGATGTTGTTCAAAAACCCTATGATTACAATTTAGACTAGACACGAGCTAACAGGAAGATTGGTATTTTATTTGGCTTTCTATTTGTTCAATTGAAGTAGCTTTTGTTCTTATTATTTTGATCATGCTTAATTAAATAAAACTGTTCCCTGCCCTCATGCTGTGACTGTACATTGCAAGCTAAGTGAAAATTTAAGAAACGTATAACAATACTCAGCTGGGTTTCAACTCCCATAGGCTGAGAAATGAAAAGCATTTTGCCAATCCCTGTGACAGCAGATCATCTTTCTTTTTTTTTTTTTTTTGGTTTAAGCTATGGATTTATAGGACGATGTCTCTGATGCATAATCAACATAACCTTCAACGGTTCTTTGAAACTCTGGTTCTGACAGCAATGAGTGTCAAAAACATCTTTTGGTTTGTGAAAGTCTCCATTCTGTTGACAGATGAAAAGAACAGGTAGGCTTTTAGGGGATGGAACAAATCACGGCCAAAATGGACTTTACGTTGGTGTCTGACATTTGTACTGTAAATTAAAAAGACTGCCTACAGACAATTTAAAAAAATGGGGAGAAGGTAATAAAATGCCCAGAATTGTGTTCAAATTTTAACATCTGAAGCATAATGTGATTGAAAAGGTTTTCTTGTGGTATAATTCATCATTTTTTATGTTCAAACAAAATAAATATACATGAATAATTTGAAAGTGTTTGGAATAATTGGGATGGTTCCTAGACTGCATATCACATTCAGTTCTCATTAAGAAGTCATCTGTTGATTTAGGGGGGTTGGCAGGGGAAGAAAGGAGGGGGATTGGGGATTGGAGGCAGGGACCATTAATATATTTCATTTACAATTCTAAAATGAAAATTTACCACAAAATATAGATTATAAGAAACATCCTTTTTACTTTATGATAAATTAACTAATTGAACATGACATGCAAAAAATAATCAATAGTGGCCCTTATCTTTCAAAGATTGATTCAGCTATTCCCAAGTTTTGGTGGATATGCAACTGACCTTAGAGTTCTATTGTAGAAACTGCCATTTCCCAGCAATGATTGATGAGCTGAAAGGAAAGTGATTAGACTTTAACAAATCTACAGAACTCTGAACAATGGTCAGTGAAAAGGTCTTTCTTTAGATCACAGATTGAATCTTATTGTGTCAAAACTGCATGGGGTCCCTTTTTTGGAAAGAAGAAAAAATGAATGAAAGAGCAAGGTGCAATGCTTAACGATTTTTGGGACATCCACTAAAGTACTGAGTGAATTAATATATTAAGTTTTATATATTTCCTTGTGGAATACAGGGCAGCAGCAGACACCTGAAAAGTTGGCAAATGAAAATAGATAATAATGACAATAATAATAATAATAGTATTGGTTAAGCACTTACTATGTGCTAATCACTGTACACACTGTATGCACACACACACACAATTTTATGGCCACATACATAAATCATAGGGTCCTATCTGTCCCTTGCACTATGTAATTGCAGCTTTTTAGGATCATTTTGATTAGCTCCTTTGTTTCTCTTCTCATTGAATTTCACTCTGTGAAAAGCAAATTTAATGTGAAAAAATCATATAAAATATAAAAATGCATATTTTTAAGGGAATTTTTCCTTGAAGGCATAATTTTTTTCTGTCACCTTCATTAGGCAGATATTGCTGGGGTAAATAAAAGACAATTAGGCCAGATATAACCACTGTCCCACATGGGGCTCACTGTCTAATTGGGAGGGAGAAAAGGTATTTAATCTCTATTTTAAAGAGTAGGAAACTGAAGCATAGAGACACTAAATCATATGTCACAAGGTCATAGAACAGGTGAGTGACAGAGCCAGGGCCCCTAATTCCGAGGCCTAGCTGCTACTGGGATGCCTCAGAAGTGGAACACTGAGCTAGGTATTGTCTTCTCACCAGCTCTGGTGATTTTGTAGCACCTTGCTGAGTTCTCTAGCATTTCCCTTGCCTGTCCCCTCGACTGAACTTTCTACCCAGCTTTGGTTGACCCTACAAGGAACTCCGAAGAAAACCTCTAGACCATTTAGAACCTTACTTTCTAACCCTAAAAGTTCCCAAAGCTGTATTACCATTTTTGAGATGATCTCCCCTACTCACTCCCCTCCAGCCACAAAGGGACCCTACAGCATCTCCTTCATCTCTGCTAGTTAGGTTGGATTATGGAAGAGAATTAGCTAAGATTAGACAATTTCCATTTTTTCTGTTTCCCTAAGGAACTTTCTGGTTTTGCAAAAGTGTTAAAGCTTTAAGTGCACGAGTGTTATAAATGAAGAACAAGGCCGCTGATTTAGTACTTAGTCTGGTAAAATGATTCAACCCATGGCATTGAATAAAAAAATAATAATAACAATAACAGCAATAATAATGGTATTTGTTAAGCATTTGCTTTGTGTCAAGCACTATACTAAGGGCTGGGTTGGATACAAGATAATCAGGTTGGTCATGGTCCCTGTACCATTTTGGGGCTCACAGTCCATTAGTCTATAACAGTGTGGGAGCTTGATTTTTCTTTTGAAGCTAAACAGAGAGAATTTAATCCAATTAAAAATCCCTCATTTCACATTAGCGTCTGTATTTTCAGTAGGTAGAGGGAAGCTCAATGTAAATAATATACAATTTATGTCTGTGGCCATAAAATTGTGTGTATGTGTGTGTGTGCGCATACAGTGTGTACAGTGATTAACACATAGTAAGTGCCTAACCAATACTATTATTATTATTATTATCATCTATTTTAATAATAATAATAATGGTATTTGTTAAGCACTTACAATGTGCAAAGCACTGTTCTAAGCACTGGGGGGATACAAGGTGATCAGGTTGTCCCACGTGGGGCTCACAGTCTCCCATTTTACAGATGAGGGAACTGAGGCACAGAGAAGTTAAGTGACTTGCCCAAAGCCACACAGCTGACAATTGGCAGAGCTGGGATTTGAACCCCTGACCTCTGACTCCAAAGCCCATGCTCTTTCCATTGAGCCACGCTCACTTGTCAACTTTTCAGGTGTCTGCTGCTGCCCTGTATTCCACTTGAAGGAAATATATAAAACTTAATTAATATATTAGTTCACTCAGCAAGGTGCTACAAAATCACCAGAGCTGGTGAGAAGACAAATAGAGAGGAAATAGAATGAATATCTACATAACAGACTAAGTTTTGTTCTGCCCTCTCCAGTCCGTACTTCTCTCTATTTCCCAGATCATTTTTCTGAAAAATTATTCAGGCTATATCTACCCACTCTTTTCATCATTGCCCATCCATCTCCCCCTCAAACAAAAACTCCTTACCATTTGTTTTAAGGCCCTCAATCAGCTCATTACCATCTACTTTACCTCGCTAATCTGCTACTACACCCTAGCCCACGTATTTCACTCCCCTAAAACCAATCTTCTTACTGTAGCTCAATCTTGTCCATCTTGCCACTGACCTACTGGGCCTTAACTCCTGCCTCCTTCATTTCTGACAGATCACCACTCTCCCCATATTTAAGGCCCTATTAAAATCACATGTCATCCAAGAGGTCTTCCCCTAACTAAGCCCTCATTTCCCCTATTTGTCCTTCTTCTGCACCACCTATGTACTTGGATCTGTACCCCTTTAGTGATATTAATCCCATCCCTAGCCACACAGCACTTATGTACATATCCTTATACTCTGCTTTTCCCTTTTCCTTAATTTCTTTTGATATATTTTTCTCCCTTCAGACTGTGAGCTTCTTGTGGGTAGGAATTGTGTCTATCAAGCCTATTGTACTCTCCCAATCCCTTAGTAAGTGTTCCATAAATACCTTTGAGTGTTGATTTTCTTTCAAACCCTATTGTTTTAATTACACTTATTTCTGTCTCTTCAATTAAGTTTGAAGTGCAATTGACACTGCTTTTCAGTGGCTTATTGTGATCTGAAGAGACTGGTGTTTATCTTAGATATTTTTCAAATTGCAGTAGAAGAGTGAAACTATTGAACGTGAAAAAAATAAGACATTTTGATACATTCTGACTGTGGCTTCTCTTACTTCATAATGCTTCATTTGTTGTAATGTCCTTGTTTGGCAAACATTTCAGACCCAACACAAGGGAACATGTCACCAAGCCTTGGGTTTTCATCTCTGAGACTTGGGTTAAAATTGATTTTTCCAAGCCAAGCTGCCATTCCTCAGGGAATACATTGGGGAGGGGGAAAACTTACTATTTCCAAATCATGAGAAACAGGGACACCTGCTGGAGACATGCAAACCTTCTGCAGCTGAGTAACACCATGGCCTAGTGGAAAGAACCTGGGTCTGGGAATCAGAGGACATGGGTT
Organism: Tachyglossus aculeatus; assembly: GCF_015852505.1. Classification (NCBI taxonomy): domain Eukaryota; kingdom Metazoa; phylum Chordata; class Mammalia; order Monotremata; family Tachyglossidae; genus Tachyglossus; species Tachyglossus aculeatus. Next base: position 61,466,125 of record NC_052072.1, read on the forward strand.
CTAATCCCCATTTTGCCACTTTCTGCTATGTGACCTTGGGTAAGTCACTTAAATTCTTCATGCCTCATTTCTCTTACCTGCTGCAAAGTGGAGATTCAATACCTGTTCTCCCTCCTTACTAGACTGTATCTACCCCTGTGCTGGGTACATAGTAAGCACTTAAAAAATACCATAGTTATTATTATTAGCTGACCCATGGTTACTGTTTTTCCAACTCTCATCTACTCTGGTGAGATTCATCTGCATCCTCACCCAAACATTTTTTCTCTCTCTTTCTGTTTCCTGCTTTAATCTCAGAGCTAGAGCATACAGAGCTATCCAAATTAATATTATAATGCATATAAAATATGGAAAAACCAACCATGCCTACCCAAAAAGGGACTCCAGATGTGCCAACATGCATAACAAGTGTAAATCTGAAGATCATAAAACGAAATTGAAATTGTTGATAATTCTTTTGTTCCATCCTTATATGGGTATAATTATCTGGGAGACTATTAATCCCTTTGGGAATCTTTTCTTCTTCCCAGACTATTTTCTGTCTTATTGTCAGTAATGCACTAATTTTATCAGTATTGTTATTATTGTTGTTCCTAACATTATTGTTACTACCGCTACCACAAAGAAACATCACTGAGCATTGTTCAAAGACAAATCAGGGAGCAAAAACCAGGTTCTGTTCAGTTAGCTACAATCTAGGTGAAAAACTACAGTCAAAAAGTGGATATGGGTGAGAAAGCCTGAGTTCTTCCATGTGAATTTGGGGATTTTCACTTTAAATTATTTGGGTGATCAGATTTTAACCTATTTAATCTCGGAAGATGGGAAGATACATCACGGAAAAGCTGGGAAGGAGACGTCTGTGGATCAGTATTAATTGCAAGTGCTAAATAAGAAAGAAGAGAAATAAGAATTTACCATGTTGGATTTTGGGTACAGAACACTCTAGCTCTACTTTGGGCAGGTGAAGGAGAAAATAAAAAAGACTGCTCTTTCCTCTTTCTCAGGCTTTGTCTTTATGGGTTTGCTGAGTGTCTTATTGAGAAGCAGCATGGCTTAGTGGCAAGAGCACAGGCTTGGGAGTCAGAGGTCATGGGTTCTAATCCTGCTCCGCCATTTCTCAGCTGTGTGACTTTGGGCAAATCACTTAACTTCTCTTTGCCTCAGTTACCTCATCTGTAAAATTGGGATTAAGACTTTTAGCCCCACGTGGGATGACCTGATTACCTTGTATCTACCTCAGTGCTTAAAACAGTGTTTGGCACATAGTAAGTGTTTAAAAAATACCATTATTATTATTACTGGACATCAACTTCAGAACCAGTGAACATATCATGAATGCAAACTGAAAACATTTGATAATCTTTCACCAAAACTGTATGCCCATGAGCAGTTGGCTCATGGGTGAAGAATGCTCATTTCTCATTCCTTTTCCTCCACTAAAGTCAAATCTGCTAAACATGTCAATCTCCACCTCCAAATATTCCCAAGAGTCACCTCCTCTCAGGATCCTCCCCTAATTCATTCCCACCATGCTGGTCAAAGCACCTAATTAGTCCCCTTAGAATTCAACATTCTTGTAATATTGGCTCATTGTTTATTTATTTATTTTGTCATCACTTGTAGCAATTCTTAGTCAAACATTGGCCAGTTTGCATCCATTTGTGTCTCCCATTCAATTATGAACTCCTCAAGAGCAGATGTTATATCTTTTACTTTTACTATAAAATCCCAAACAATTCCTTCAGCATTCTGGTCAGTCAGTGCTATTGGTGATGATGATGATGACAATGATGTTGCCTCTTTAGTGAAACTCCTCTTTTGTTGTTGTTGTATTTTTGGTATGGAATTGGTTAAGTGCTTGTATGTGCCAGGCACTGTAATAAGCACTGGGATAGATACAAGATAATCAGGTTGGACACAGTCCTTGTCCCCCATGGGGCTCACAGTCTTAATCCTCATTTTACAGTTGAGGCGACTGAGGCACAGGGAAGTTAAGTGACTTGCCTGAATTCACACAGCTGTTGAGTGGCAGAGTCAAGATTAGAGCCCAGGTCCTTCTGACTGCCAGACAGGTGCTCTATCCTCTAGACCATGCTGCTTCTCATTTGTCTTATCTTTTTTGAAGAGTTTTTATTGAGCTTCCATGGCATGTGGCCCTGCATAAAGAAAGCTAAACAATAATGCCTTGCTCACAAAACGTTTGGGTGAATCAGTGAGTGAGGGAGAGATGGTAGGAAAACAGATTAAAGCCTTCAATAACTTTTGTTTTTGTTCCCCCCACTCTCCCAGGGAATTAAGGAAACTGAGTTACCAGACCTGGCAACCTTGAAACGTGTCTTACAGTGCTTGACACCTAGTAAGAAATTAACAAATACCATAATTATTATCATGTCTTAGCGTCAAGACCATCATAGCAAGTAAGTTCTCAATGGGGTCTCCTAATTAAACATTCTTTACAAAATGAGTAGAAACCTGAGTTATGAAGAAGAATAGGTTAACTAGATCTGTTAATTAGTATGGCTTCTTTTTGAAAAAGAGGTACTTCTTGGAAGATAACACCTCGATTTTCTTGGCTGTTAAAATTATCTTATGTAACTTCTAAAGCATCTTTGTTGAGTTTTTAATGTTAGTAGGAAAAGCACATCAAAATTGGAGGAAAAAATTCATTTCTTTTCGATTTTTCTCCTTTGGAAAATATTGATCTTGCAATTCAGAAATGATATGGTAATTATCCCACATGGTTTTTACTTATTCCATATGCATGAGCCTCATCAATTAATGTAATTCCCCAGTTTGGAGACTGGAAGCCACAGACTTCTATTGAGAATTCTGTTTCCTTGGAGTTTCTGCCCTCTTCAAGGACACCCAGCTAATCAAAATACTGACTCCAATAGCTGCCGGCACGTCCTTCAGGACATGGAGGTGGTGATGGATTGAGTTACTTATGTAAGTGCTTAGTATAGTGCTCTGCACACAGTAGGCGCTCAATAAATATGATTGAATGAATGAATAAAACAGTTGGATGGTTGGCTCACGGAGCAATCATTGTTAATGCCATCTCTGGTCCTAAACACCTTGTGGGAGTCAGAGGATAAGGAAAGGTCCCACCATAGTTCCCTGCTGTGGAAGCTAGCACTAGCATTCACAGTGAAATAGGCAGGCGGAAGAGGTCTTGCAGGTATATCCTTCAAGGTGGGTGGCCTCCTGGCTGAAAACAGCACACAACAGTTAGATGAAGGATCTATGTGGATCAGGGACCGTGAAAACCTCATCACATCCTCCTTACTCTCCACTCCCTGACCCCCAGCAGCATGACCAACTGAGAAGCACTGTGTGACCTAATGTCATCCTCAACTCCGCTCTCTCATTCACCCCTCACATGCAATCCGTCACCAAAATCTGCCAGTCTCACCTCCGCAACATCACCAAGATCCGCCCTTTCCTCTCCATCCAAACAGCTACCTTGCTGGTTCAGTCTCTCATCTTATCCCGACTGGATTACTGCATCAGCCTCCTCTCTGATCTCTCATCCTCCTGTCTCTCCCCACTTCAGTCTATACTTCACGCTGCTGCCCAGATCATCTGTGTGCAGAAATGCTCTGGGCATGTTACTCCCCTCCTCACAAATCTCCAGTGGCTGCCTGTCAGCCTATGCATCAAGCAAAAACTCCTCACTCTTGGCTTCGAGGCTCTCCATCACCACCCCCCCTCTTACCTCACCTCCCTTCTGTCCTTCTACAGCCCAGCATGTACTCTCCACTCCTCTGCCGCTAACCTCCTCACTGTACCTTGTTGTCGCCTGTCCTGCCGTCGACCCCTGGCCCACATCATCCCCCTGGCCTGGAATGCCCTCCCTCCACACATTTGCCAAGCTAGCTCTCTTCCTCCCTTCAAAGCCCTACTGAGAGCTCACCTCCTCCAGGAGGCCTTCCCAGACTGAGCCCCCTTTTCCCTCTCCTCCTCCCCATCCCCCCTGGCCCTATCTCCTTCCCCTCCCCACAGCACCTGTATATATGTTTGTACAGATTTATTACTCTATTTATTTTGCTTGTACATTTTTACTATTCTATTTGTTAATGATGTGCATTTAACTCTAATTCTATTTATTCTGACGACTTGACACCTGTCCACATGTTTTGTTTTGTTGTCTGTCTCCCCCTTCTAGACTGTGAGCCTGTTGTTGGGTAGGGAACTTTTCTGTATGTCACCAACATGTACTTCCCAAGTGCTTAGTACTGTTCTCTGCACACAGTAAGTGCTCAATAAATACAATTGAATGAATGAATGAATAATGGAAAGAACATGGGCCTGAAAGTCGGAGGACTTGGATTCTAATTCTGGTTCTGCCACTTGCATCCTCTGTGTGACCTCAGTCAGGTCAATTCACATCTCTGTTCCTCATTTCATTCATTCATTCATCCAATTGTATTCATTGAGTGCTTACTGTGTGTAGAGCACTGTACTAAATGCATGGGAAGAGCAAATAAGCAACATGTAGAGACGGCCCCTACTGAACCATGGGCTAACAGTCTAGAAAGGGGAGACAGACAAAAAACAACAACAAGTAGTCAGGCATCGATACCATCAGAATAAATAGAATGATAGCTATATACACATCATTAATAAAATAAATAGAATAATAAATATGTACAGATATACACAAGTGCTGTGGGGAAGGGAAGGGGGAAGGCCAGAGGGAGGGAGGGGGGATGGGGAGGGGAGGAGGAGGAGGAGAAGAAAAGGGGGGCTCAGTCTGGGAAGGCTTCCTGGAGGAGGTGAGCTCTCAGTAGGGCTTTGAAGGGAGGAAGAGAGCTAGTTTGGTGGATATGTGGAAGGAGGGCTTTTCAGGCCGGAGGTAGGCCGTGGGCCAGGGGTCGATGGTGGGACAGATGAGAACGAGGCACAGAGAGGGGGTTAGTGGCAGAGGAGCGGAGTGTGCAGGCAGCACTGTAGAAGGAGAGAAGGGAGATGAGGTAGGAGGGGGAGAGGTGGTGGAGAGTTTTGAAACAAGAGTGAGGAGTTTTTGCTTAATTTGAAGGTTGATAGGCAACCACTGGAGATTTTTGAGGAGGGGAGTGACATGCCCAAATCATTTCTGTACAAAGATATTCTGGGCAGCAGAGTGAAGTATAGATTGAAGCGGGGATAGATCAGGAGGATGAGAAATCAGAGAGGAGGCTGATGCAGTAATCCAGTTGGGATAGGATGAGAGATTGAACCAGCAGAGTAGCGGTTTGGATGGAGAGGAAAGGGCGGATCTTGGCGATGTTGTGGAGGTGAGACCAGGAGGTTCTGAAGATGGATTGGATGTGTGGGGTGAATGAGAGAGAGGAGCCAAGGGTGACACTAAGGTTGCGGGCTTGTGAGACGGGAAGGATGGTAGTGCCATCTACAGTGACAGGAAAGTCAGGGAGTGGACAGGGTTTGGGAGGGAAGATAAGGAGCTCCGTCTTGGACATGTTGAGTTTTAGATGTTGGGCAGACATCCAGATGGAGATGTCCTGAAGGCAGGTGGAGATAAGCACTTAGCACAGTGCTCTGCACACAGTAAGCACTCAATAAATACGATTGAATGAATGTGAGCCTGGAGGGAGGGAGAGAGAACAGGGGTGGAGATGTAGATTTGGGTGTCATCAGCATAGAGATGATAGTTGAAGCCATGGGAGCGAATGAGTTCACCAAGGGAAAGAGTATAGATGGAGAACAGAAGGGGACCAAGAACTGACCCTTCAGGAACCCCTACAGTAAGGGGATGGGAGGGGGAGGAGGAGCCCATGAAGGAGATTGAGAATAAATGGCCAGAGAGATAAGAGGAGAAGCAGGAGAGGACAGTCTATGAAGCCAAGGTTGGAAAGCATGTTGAGAAGCAGGGGATGGTCCACAGTGTTCCTCCTACTTTGACTGTGAGCCCTATGTTGGGATAGGAACTGTCTGACCTGATCATCTTGTATCCACCACAGGGCTTGACACACAGTAGTCAATAAATAATATTATCATAATGTGATAATATATGGTCTAAGGAAAGGAGCTAGATTCTGGAATTCTGGAGGCTTGCTTAACATCTCTGTGCCCCAATTTCCGCATCAATGAAAAGAGAATAATAATACCCACTTCTCTCAGATTCACAGGGATGTACTGAGGATTAAAAAAGATTTTTTTTATGGTATACTGCTTTGGCATATTGTTAGTGCTTAACAAATAACACCATAGAGCAGCAAGTGTGGATGATGCTAGTTATGTCCCCAATTTCTTCCCTCCTCTCTCCCCCCATTCCTACTTGACTCTGACGTGATTTGTGTCTTGCTATAAGAGCTTAATACAGTGCTCTGCACACAGTAAGAATAGCTCTGTCAGTGCCATCTTAGAATCTGAATACCTGTAGATATATCACCTCTCAGGGTGTGTGTTTGTTGTGGATTTGTTTGAGTGTCCAGGTCTTTCCACGTATCTGATTTTATTGCACTGTATCACAGTATTTTATTGTACCCCAAGTGCTCAGCACGTGTTTGGCACATGGAAAGCATTTCACAAATACCACATTTTTGTTGTTGCCGTTGTTATTATTATTGTACTTGTGGTATGCCTGTGTGTCTCCAGGCCTTTTTGCGGGCTTGTGGGACCAGCTGTGTCTGTATCCGACTGCCTCTCTTTTCTGCCTTCCTGCTTCCCAACACCAAACCACATAAAAGCATAGGCATTAGCCACACCTCAGAAGCTATGACCCCACTCTTACCTCAGCATTTCCCCAAGTGAAGCTGCTCAAATTCTCAAAGTACCTGAGCTGAAAAGCCAGGAAACACTGCAGGTCTGCACCAGAGGAATCTATATTCCTCCAAAACAGTTAATCAGATTGGTGAAGTTATCAAATCTCAGGCAGTCTCCCTTCCTAATGATTTCCAGCTGGCAATCTGCTTCTCTCCTGGCAGAATTGGAATTTTATTTGCTGCTAGAAAACAAATAAATAATCTTTAAATACCAGGCACTCCAGGTAAACAGCTTCAAGCCCCGTTGTTGAGATCCTCCCACAGGCTGTCCTCTGTTCATGTGTCAAGGAGAGTGTCTGTCTTCTCTAGCTCCCCTCTGTCCATCATGACTAGGACAGTTTAGGTGCTCTGAGGGCACAGCAATAAACACTTGAACATGATCAAGTGAACTGCCAAACCGGAGATTAAGCTGGTGGGAAAAGGGTGTTTAGCTAATGCAGAGATTTCCTTTAAATGCCATTTGCCTCACAATAACATCTTCACAATGAAGTGCAGGCTGCCAGGCAGAAACCAAAAAAGATAAACACCACACTTTGGGAACTGATCTGTTGTTCAAGAGCCCTACTTTGTCTCATGAATAAATATTTTGATTGAATGCCATTCAAAGATACAGGCCTTAATGCAGCCGACTCCTCGGTAGTAATTTAAACCCAGGATGATATATGTTTGGTCTTTCATCATTGAAAGCAACACTTGTAAATGTGTTATGCCAGATGTGAAATTTCTCTCACTCTTAAGCATTCATGTGCCTTGATTTTGGTTAGCTGCCAAGGTGACTATTGTAAGGCCATTGTTTTCCTGTTTGTCTTTGCATCTTCTGACTCATGTACCATAGGACATTTTGGCTGGCCCATTCTCTGATAAGGTTGCTCCCTGTTTTTCCTCTAGCTCCTTAGCCTTTAGCCTAATCTGTTTGTGAGTGTTTTTAACCCAGAACTTAACCTTTTTAAACTTTAGGATTTTTACATTTCTAAAATGCTTCTACAAGAGAAGCAGTGTGGCTTAGTGGAGGGAGCAGGGGACTGGGAGCCAAAAGGACCTGAGTTCTAATCCCCAATCTGTCACATCTACTGTCTGAACTGGGGAAAGTCACTTGACTTCTCTGTGCCTCAATTACCTCACTTGTAAAATGGGGATTAAGACTGTGGGCCCCATGTAGGACATGGACTGTGTCCAAACTGATTAGCTTGATTTTGCTTGATTAGCTTGTATTATCCCATTGCTTAGTACAGTGCCTGGCACATAGTAAGTGCTTAACAATTACCATAAAAACCAAAAAGCAAAACCTTGTTCTTTCCCCTAGACCACACTGTCCCATTTTTGTATACTGAACAATGCATGATATAGAGTCCCAGGGTCAATCCTCCTTTCTAAGTAAATTTCCCAATGAAGCTGAATTGGAATCTGTTGAGCTCTGAATTGTTCACTTCAATTTTGCTGTTGAGTTTCAACTCCATACATTTTAATATATTTTCAGGTTTCCCATAATAATCTGAGTTTTTCCAACTCCAAAGTTGAGTATTTGTACTTACTATACTGGAAATCTTTCCAGGACTGTTTATGGTTTGCAATGAGCAATCCACTCTTTCTCTTCTCTCCCTATTACTTGCAGTGACGTTGAGATTCAGTTGACCACAGTAAGATTGCAGCCTATTGTTTTAGAAAAGAGAATCAGCCTGCTGTAGAAAAGAATACCAGTCCAGAGTCAGCTATTATTATATTGCAATATCTAGGGCAAGTCATTTCAACTCTTTATGCCTGAGTTTCCTCATCTGCTGTGTGGCCTAGTGGAAAGACCATGGGTCTGGGAATCAGAAGACTGAGTTCTAAATCCCGTCTCCTCCACTTACCTCCTGTGTGATCTTGGGTAAGTCACTTAACTTCTGTATAACTCAGTACTTCATCTGCAAAATGGGGATTCAATACCTATTCTTCTTCCTACTTACTCTGTGACCCCTATATTATCCTATATCTACCCAAATGCTAAGTATAAGCAGTGTGACCTAGTGGAAAGAGCACGGGCTTGGGAGTCAGAGGTCATGGGTTCTAATCCCAGCTCCACCACTTAACAGCTGTGTGACTTTGGGCAAGTCACTTAATTTCTGTGTGCCTCAGTTACCTCATCATTAAAATGAGGGGAATAAGACTGTGATCCCCATGTGGGACAACCTCATTGCCTTGTATCTACCCCAGCACTTAGAACAGTGCTTGGCACATAGTAAGTGTTAAACAAATATCATTGTTATTATTATTATTACCACAGTGCTTGGCACATAGTAAGTGCTTAACAAATACCATCATCATTATTATTATCGCAATGCTTAGCATATATTAAGCACTTAACAAATACCACAATTATTATTATTATTGTTATTAACTACAAAATCAGATGATAAAAATACTCCTCTTTCCTACCTCACATAGATGTTGTAAGGACAGAAATGAACGAAGTAATGTGAAAGACCTATGAGAATTAAATATGCTATGCCATTTAACCATATCTACTGTTGATAGTGATACACATTTTACTGTGAAAACCATTTCTGTTTCCCAGTGGGCAATCCCCAGAGACACCATTTAGGGCCCATAATAGCATGCTGGTCTGGAGGTAACTTAGAAGGAGACTAGTAGAAAAAAGTAAGATGGTCTCGGGGGAGCTCAAGGCCTTGTAGAAGAGAGAAATGCAACAAAATAAAAAGTGGACACAGACCCCCAAATCTGTGCATATTAGCATCAGGCCTTCCTAAACCAGTAAACCATTAATCCTGGTAGCATCTACAGGGCTCAAGTAGCCATGACCAGAAAACTCTGTTGTCCATCTATCACCACATGTTTATTAAGCATCCCCTGGGGCTGAGTATAGCATAAGTACAGAACTAGAGCAGAGTCTGGAAGCCATAACTGTCTGTTAACCTAACATTGCATGAGGCTAGGTGAGCTGTTTCTAGGGCATTGGACAAAATCAGGGCATGTAGGTCTAAATTAAGAGCCACCACCCTATAACTCTGTTCCCAAGTCAGTGTTCTTCCCTTCATAGGGCTCTGTTTCTCCATTTGGAAGTGGCCAAATGTCTACATGGCCCCTTGCACTCCTCAAAGGCTTCCCAAAACTTGAGATGCAGGGAAAGTAGTGTGCAAATCCAGGTCAGCTGGAATACTAGGCATTCATTCCTATCTCTGAAGGGGAACACACTCTGAAAACAGTTCCTTTTATTTTATAAATGCAAATGCAGTTAGCCCAGAGTGAACATGTTCGATCAATGCACACAGGCCTGGGATATTGATTGGAATTTGGCAGAAGATACAAAAAGTGAAAACCTCATCATTGGCCACCTCCCTCTCCACTTTCCGGGCCCCTGCAGCATGGCCGAGTGTAAAGCAGTGTGGTCTAGTGGAAAATGCGTGTGCCTGAAAGTCAGAAGACCTGAATTCTAATTCTGGCTCTATCACTTGCCTCCTGTGTGAGATCTTGGGAAAGTAAATTAACATTTCTGTCCCTTATTTTCCACATTTGTAAAATGGGGGTTGGAAATGTTCTTCTTCCTCCTTAGACCTTGAGCCCCATGTGTGACAGGGATGGTATCTGACCTGATTATCTTGTGTCTACCACAGCACTTGACACATAGTAATCATTTAATAAATAATATTATCATAATATTATTTTTTCTGTCACCCCATGAGATAGTAAGTTCCCCCAAAGTCAGGATAAATAGCAGAAGTAAATAGCTTCTGTTGTATTATTAAGCACAAAATACCAGCCTCTGCATTCAGTAGGTGCTTAATAAATGTGATTGCCTGATTTTATTAATCTGATTTTAGGGGAATCTGAAATCTTCCCATGTTCAGGGAAAACATGGCAAAATGGTGAGAATTTTAATTTTGCATCATGAAGTACGCTCTTCTATTTATTAAGGAAATGAAATTTCAGTTAAAACCAAAATATATTGAAATGTGTTGAAATGTATTACAAAGAGACTGAAAGGATATACAAGAAAAATATAGCAAAATTTCTATAACTAGTTTAATTGAGCAAGATTGCAGAATTAGGAAATTAGCCAAGTATCCTGATGCATATGAATTGAGATATTCATAGTGCCAGCACAAAAGCTGTTTCAGGGGAAAGACATTGGAGTTTAAAAAGAAGCAGCCATCTGATATTTATTTTATTCTTTTTTCTTGGCCTGATTTTAAAGTCAGGGCCATCCTGGCAAATCATTCTGATAATTAAGGCCAGCAAAATACACTTCTTCCTCAATAGGCCTGGTATTCACAACTGAGGTTTTCCCTTGTTTTTCCTGAATACTTGCTTTCTGAAAAATCTAAATCACTGAAGCACAGCTGGGCTGGTAAATCTGGGTAATTTGTTAATGTGGGCCTGACTTGAGGTTTAGGAAATCTTCAGCAGCGTTACAGCGTTTGGTAAATGTCATCTTCAGTGTGTGTCCTTTAGTATCTAACTTCTGTAAATTGGCCTCATACAGCATTATAATTTTGTGTGTTGCTTCTTTGAACTAAATCGGCTACACAAATTGCATTTTTGTCAGAAACGAAGAAGAGAGCTAAGTCCAAATGATAGAAATTTTGTCACAAACCAAGTGCAAACTGAATGCAGAAAGTAGATCACTGTTAGCTAATCCTTTGAATGGTTTCTGGCAAAACTTGGACCAATTTGCTTCCCTATTATTTTCAACCCTAGGCTTTCATTTTCCATCTGAATCTCCAGCCCTTGTTGGGGTTTAATGGATAACTCTTCAAGCTTTCACAGTCCTTGTCTTTCTGTTTCAAATGGGTATAATATGAAACTAATTGCCTTTCGATTACCATGTAATTGCATTGTGGATCATGACAGTTCGGATAAAGTATATCATATCCATTTTTAATGTGATAAATATTGAAAAACGTTTCAGGGACTTTGCAAATGTATTGTGATTCCCTCGAACTTGAATCATCTTTGATTGAAGACACCGTGGAAATGGAGGATGGTCATTTGGTTAGTTTGTGCATAGGCAGAAGCCAATTTAATAATTCATTGGGTAGAGCTACTTAGATAAAACAATTCTTGGAGAAGCAGCATAGCCTAGTGGAAAGAACATGGGCCCGGGAATCAAAGGACCTGGATTCTAATCTTGGATCTTCCAAATGTCTGCTTTGTGACCTTGAGCAAGTCACTTAATTTCCCTGTGCCTCAGTTACCTCATTTGTAAAATGGGGATTAAGACTGTGAGCCCCATGCGGAACATGGATTCTGCCCAACCCTATTGTCTTGGATCTACTCGGACAGTTTCTGGCGCATAGTGAGGGATTAACAAAAACCATAAAAATACTTGATTGTACATTATTTATAAACTCTTTGCAAGTAAACCTAGCTGTTAATCTAGTCTGTTCCTTAAATCATTATATGGGAACCCACAGATTATATGTCAAGTAATTTCACTACAAGCTAAAATTGTTACAGACGTTTTTACTTAAATGGATAATCAATCAATCAATCAATCGTATTTATTGAGTGCTTACTGTGTGCAGAGCACTGTACTAAGCACTTGGGAAATACAAGTTGGCAACATATAGAGACAGTCCCTACCCAACAGTGGGCTCACAGTCTAAAAGGGGGAGACAGAGAACAAAACCAAACATACTAACAAAATAAAATAAATAGAATAGATATGTACAAGTAAAATAAATAAATAAATAAAGAGTAATAAATATATACAAACATATATACATATATACAGGTGCTGTGGGGAAGGGAAGGAGGTAAGATGGGGGGATGGAGAGGGGGACAAGGGGGAGAGGAAGGAAGGGGCTCAGTCTGGGAAGGCCTCCTGGAGGAGGTGAGCTCTCAGTAGGGCCTTGAAGGGAGGAAGAGAGCTAGCTTGGCGGATGGGCAGAGGGAGGGCATTCCAGGCCCGGGGGATGACGTGGGCCGGGGGTCGATGGCGGGACAGGCGAGAGCGAGGTACGGTGAGGAGATCAGCGGTGGAGGAGCGGAGGGTGCGGACTGGGCTGTAGAAGGAGAGAAGGGAGGTGAGGTAGGAGGGGGCGAGGTGATGTACAGCCTTGAAGCCGAGGGTGAGGAGTTTCTGCCTGATGCGCAGATTGATTGGTAGCCACTGGAGATTTTTGAGGAGGGGAGTAACATGCCCAGAGCGTTTCTCGACAAAGACAATCTGGGCAGCGGCGTGAAGTATGGATTGAAGTGGGGAGAGTCACGAGGATGGGAGATCAGAGAGAAGGCTGATGCAGTAGTCCATATGGGATAGGATGAGAGCTTGAACGAGCAGGGTAGCGGTATGGATGGAGAGGAAAGGGTGGATCTTGGCAGTGTTGCGGAGCTGAGACCGGCAGGTTTTGGTTACAGCTTGGATGTGAGGGGTGAATGAGAGAGCGGAGTCGAGGATGACACCAAGGTTGCGGGCTTGTGAGACGGGAAGGATGGTAGTGCCGTCAACAGAGAGCACATTAACAGATAAGCACATTAACATTCCACCTGAATACAAAATGATCTAAATTCATCCTGATTTTATGAATTGGTGAGAATTCTCAGAACCTGGTGTTTTTCAGAGCACAGCACTAAGCACTTGGAAAACTATAATATACTAGAATTGATAGACACTATACTTGATCTCCAGGATCTTACAATCTAGTGTGCATGCAATCATGTGCAAATGCTATTATTTCTAACCATTATCACTTAATTCCATTTTGCCCTTTTCTCAACTTCTCAAAAATTGCTATGGATGCCTAATTATCTTTTCTATACATCTACCTGTGTGTAAAGAGAGGAGGAAGAAATTAAGAGAAATGTTCTTCAACCATTGCAAAAGATGAAAGTAGGTCTTAGCTGGAGTGCCAAGCTTGTTTAATGTCATATGTAATCAGGGTGTGTAAGATGTTTGAATGAATTTACATTTGTATTAATGAAAGTATGCACACACAAACACACACACAGACACACACTCTGAAAAGGAAAGATAAAGTCTTAACCACAAAGTGAAATTGTGTTATTTATGGAATTGCACAAATTCCTTCAATCTGAAGCTTTTCTTAGCTATTCAGTCTCATACGTGTGTACATATAGTTCAGGATCTTTGTTGTCATATGCTTCTTCAGAAAGATACCATATTGAAGTTGCCCTCTCCTATGGTATTTTACCCTGAATTCAGGCGTCTCTGTATGTTTTGCCTGGGCAATTAAAGTGGTCATTAAATAATATCCAAGCCTACACTCATTCAGTTTTCTTTTTAATAAGAATGGACAGATTGTACTACATACACTGAAAATTCAGAGTTTAGCTTTAGCTTTGTAGTCATGGTGACTATGTGGTGTAGGTCTATCTTTTTGCTCTGTTTATTAACTTTTAATAATAAACCCTTCAAATCTTCTTCACTTTTTGCTGGTTGGGTAGCATCATCAGCATAATGAATGTTGTTTATATTTCTTCCTCCAATCTTTACTCCCCCTTCATCTTCATCTAATCCAGCTTCTCTCATTATGTATTTGATACTACTATTCCGACGTAATAATGATTGTCATTATCATTATCATTGTTAAGTGCTTACTTTCTATCAAGCATTGTAATAAGCCCTAGGGAAGATATAAGATAATCAGGCTAAACACAGTCCCAATCCCACATGGGGCTCACACTTTAAAGGAAACCCACGAAAGAGAAAAGAATGCTCATTAAATATTGGTCTTTTCTGTCCCATGAGTCTACATGGATAGGCATTTACAACATAGAATGTCATTTTTAACAACAAAGGACAGCTAGAAAGTTGTACTATTGCTGTTTCAGAACAGTTCAGTGGCTCAATCCTTGCCGACCCAACTTTATAAAGATTTATGCAAACTCATTCAGATCTGTCAAATATGTCTGCTCACACTGCATATTGATTGTGATCTCAGAGAAGATCCCATTTTAGACTTCAAAGTGATTATATTCAAGAATGAGTATGTTAAGCCTATTCCCTGCACTTTTACATTTTGTTATTACTGTACAGTGTTAATCTAGGTCTGGAAACCTTTAGGGAATTCTCCAATAAAGAGTGTGAGCAGTGTGATCGGTGGAAGAATGAGGAAGAAGGGCTTTGGGAGTCCAAATTTATCTCCTCCAGTTGCTGTGTGCATTCTACTCCTTTAAAAGCCCCGGAGCTATCCAGAGCCTCCAAAGAGCCCACATCAGGATTCATGACTACCAACTCTGTTGTCTTGTACTATCTTAAGAGCTCAGTACAGTGTACTGCAGAGTAAGTGCTCTGTAAATGTCACTGATTGATTGATTCCATCCCCAAACTTGGCCTCCTTGACTTTGGAAGTGGCTCAGATCAGTCCATGAGGCCAACATTTTATTGCTGTATTGAACTTTAAAAGCACTTAGTACAGTGCTCTGCACACAGTAAGCGCTTAATAAATACAGTTGAGTGAATGAATGAATGAATGACTCCCTCAGGACCTCCCAGCTTCCTGGAGAAGTTTGAGCAGGGTGAAATTAGCAGAGTTTTACCCACTGGATGTTTAAATCCCAGGAATTGAACAGGCTCCAGATCTCTTCTCCCTTTGACATAGGAGGTGACCTGGTTTACCTTTTGCTTATTCTCCTTGGGGACAATGTCAGTGGATTCTTAAACATTAGGTAAAAGCCTACTCACCCAGGTTTTAGTACAATGCAATAAGAAGGTAGTTGGAGGAAAATGGGAAAACAAAGAAATTCTAAAAGCAACCTAGGGGTATATGAAGAGTTCATTAGGCTAAAACAGTACACCTCTCTTATTGGAGCTGTAAAATGATGATGCAGCTTGCAAAATTACATGCAGATAGAATAAGTGTCAGTGAGACTAGGGGAGAGTGCCAAGCCTGAAAATGTCCAGAGCTATGCTGATGTCTCTGAACCATATGTCTTTATAATCATCACCATAAACCACAACAGGCACCTACTGTATGCAGAGAACTGTATTGGGCACTTCTCATATGCACTCTAGACCCAGAAGGAACATAATAAGCAGGAATAAAATGATATGAGTGACATCTTACAAATGAAATCAATCGATCAATAGGAATCAATCAATATAATATATTGAGCCCTGTTCCATGCACAGTCCTGTACTAATTTTGGGGGAGAAGAAGTAAGCTCTTGGCACGATAGGGTGACAAACATCGTGGATGCCATATTAATAATGAGTGCACAATAAGCAAGATGTCCATTGCATAGCTCCCTTCAATTATGGCCCCAGGTTCCTCCTACCATTCCTCTCCAAACTCTTTGAGCAAGTTGTCTACCCCTATTGCCTCTAATTCCTCTCCTCCAATTCCTTCCTTGACCCCTTCCAATCCACCTTCCACAACCTTCACTCCATGGAAACTGCCCTAAAATCATCAAAGACCTTCTTGCCAAATCCAACAGTCTCTCCTCTACCCTAATCCACCTCAACTTCTCAGTTGCCTTTGACACTGTTCACCCCCAGTTTCTTCTTGAAACATTATCTAACCTTAGCTTCTCTGACACTGTCCTCTCCTGGTTCTACTTGTATCTCTCTGGCTGTCCCTTCTCAGTCTTCTTTGCAAGCTCCTCCTCTGCCACCCACCCTCTAACTGTGAAAATCCCTCAAGGTGCAGTTCTGGGTTCCCTTCTATTCTCCATCTACACCCACTCTCTTGAAGAACATATTCTTTCCTATGGCTTCAACTACCAACTCCAAGTAGATGGTACCCAAATCTACCTCTCCAGCTCTAATATCTCCGCTTCTCTGTGGTCTTGCATTTCCTCTAGCCTTCAGGACATCTCTACTTGAATGTCCGACTGACACCTCAAACTTAACTTGTCCAAAACAGAATGCCTCATCTTCCCCGAAAACCCTGCCCTCCCTGTGACTTTCCCAATCACAGTAGAGAAAACCAGTGAAGAAACTCTAGGGGAAAAGACATTGGTATGGCAAGACATCATAGTGAAGTGGAAAGAGTTCTGCCCTGGGTGATGAGGACCGGGTTTGAATCTCAGCTCCATCAGTTTTCAGCTGTGTGATCTTGGGAACGTCCCTTAAATTCTCTGTGCCTCAATTACCTAATCTGTGAAACTGGAATTAAATCCTACTCTTCTGATTCAGGCTGTGAGATACACGTCTGACAGGGATTGTGTCCAATACAATTATCTTCTCTCTATTACAGTGAAGCAACGTGGCGTAGTGGATAGAGCACAGGCCGGTGAGTTAGAAGGTCCTGTGTTCTAATCGTGGCTCCACCACTTGTCTGCTGTGTGACCTTAGGCAAGTCACTTCACTTCTCTGTGCCTCAGTTACCTCATCTTCAAAACGAGAATTGAGACTGTGAGCTCCACATGGGACAGGGACTGTGTCCAACCTGATTTGCTTGTATCCACCCTAGTGCTTAGTACTGTGCCTGGCACATAGTAAACACTTAATATGCCCTCTGTCCCTCCTACCCTTCCTTTCCAAACTCCTAGAATGAGTCATCTACACTCGCTACCTCGAATTCCTCAACTCCAACTCTCTGCTGGATGCCCTCCAGTCTGGCTTCCATCCCCTCCACTCCACCAAAACTGCCCTCTCAGAGATCACCAATGACCTCCTTCTTGCCAAATCCAATGGATCCTACTCTATCCTAATCCTCCTCGAAATTGTCGATCATCCCCATCTCCTCAACTCGTTGCCCAACCTTGGCTTCATGGACTCCATTCTCTCCTGGTTCTCCTCTTATCTTTCTGCCCATTCATTCCCAGTCTCCTTAGTGGGCTCCTCCTCCCCCTCCCATCTTCTAATTGTAGGGGTTCCTCAAGGGTCAGTTCTTGGTCCCCTTCTGTTCTCCATCTACACTCACTCCCTTGGTGAGCTCATTTGCTCCCATGGCTTCAGATATCATCTCTATGCAGATGACACCAAATCTACATCTCCTTCCCTGTTCTCTCTCCCTCCCTCCAGGCTCGTATCTCCTCCTGCCTTCAGGACATCATCACCTGGATGTCCACCTGCCACCTAAAACTCAACATATCCAATACTGAGCTCCTTATCTTCCCTCCCAAACCCTGTCCACTCCCTGACTTTCCTATCACTGTGGACAACACTACCATCCTTCCCGTCTCACAAGCCCACAACCTTGGTGTCATCCTTGACTCCACTCTCTCATTCAACCCACACATCCAATCTGTCACCCAAACCTGCCTGTCTCACCTTCACAACATCGCCAAATCCTCCTTTTCATCTCCATCCAAACTGTTACATTGTTGGTACAATCTCTAATCATATCCCGACTGGATTACTGCATCAGCCTCATTTCTTATCTCCCATACTCCTGTCTCACCCTGCTTCAGTCTATACTTCACTCTGCTGCCTGGACTATCTTTCTACAAAAACGCTCAGGGCATGTTACCCCCCTCCTCAAAAATCTCTGGTGATTGCCTATCAACCTTCACATGAAGCAAAAACTGCTCACTGTTGGCTTCAAAGTTCTCCATCACCTTGCCCCCTCCTATCTCACCTCCCTTCTCTCATTCTACATCCCAGCCCACAAACTCCGGTCCTCTGCTGCTAACCTCCTCACTCTGCCTCGTTCTCACCTGTCCCACCATCGATCCCTTGCCCACGTCCTACCTCTGGCCTGGAATGCCCTTTCTCCTCACATCTGCCAAACTAGCTCTCTTCCCCACTTCAAAGCCCTACTGAGAGCTCACCTCCTCCAGGAGGCCTTCCCAGACTGAGCCCCCCTTTTCCTCTGCTCCTCCTCCCCTCCCCGTGACCCTTACTCCCTCCCTCTGCTCTACGCCCTTCTCCGCCCCACAGCATTTGTGTATATTTGTATATATTTATTATTCTATTTATTTTATTAGTGATATGTATATATCTATAATTCTATTTATCTATTTTGATGCTATTAATGTCTGTCTACTTGTTATGTTTTGTTGTCTGTCTCCCCCTTGTAGACTTTGAGCCCATTGTTGGGTAGGGATAGCCTCTATCTGTTGCTGAACTGTACTTTCCGAGCACTTAGTACAGTGCTCTGCACACTTATTAAGTGCTCAATAAATATGATTGAATGAATGAATGAAAGAATAATAAATACCACAATTATTATTATTATTATTACAGTTCCTGATACATAGTAAGTACTTAACAAATACCATTAAAAAAAAGAATAATCTTTCTACACACAATGTCTGGAATGGATTTTTGCTCAAACAATCAATTAACCAGTGTTATTTATTCAGCACTTATTGCTTGCAGAGCACTCTACTAAGTGCTCGATAAAGTAAAATACAACAGAGTTCCTGCCCACAAGGAACACATCAATCTTTTCAGTCACAGTCACATGCAGGGATAGAATCTCAGGCAGTAGATTTGTCCCTTTGCCCCTACGATGGCCCCCGTCAAATCAGTTCCATCCAAACCCTCCCCACCCCTCATGCTGTTTCCTCCCGCACTACTGCCCCCACAGTTTCAGCCAAGTGTTTTCCCATGGAACTTATGCTCCATCTTGGGGAAGCTTCCTTTCATCCTTGACCTGTTCCTGTCTCAGTCGCTTCTATTGCTTGCCAACACTGAAACCTGGATCTTCCCAGATGACACAGTGTACCCTACTCCTCTCTCCAGAGGGGGCCTCATCTTCTTCCACTTCCCCAAACTCACTGGGAAAGGAGGAAGTGTTGGCTTCCTTCTCACGCCCTAATGTCACATTTGCATCATTCCACCTCCACCATCCCTTTCTTTCTCTTCATTTGAAGCCCATATCATCTGACTCTACCAACCACTCCAGATTCCAGTAATGGTCAAATACCGCTCCCTAGGTCCCACCTCCAACTTCTCTAACCATTTTGATCCCATTCTCACATACCTTCTCTCTTTCTCCATGCCCACATTGATCCTTGGGGACTTCAATATCCACTTACATATTCCTGATGACCCTTCTGCTGACCACCTTCTGTCACTCCTCAACTCTGCTGACTTCCTGCTCCTCCCCACCTCACCCCCTCTACAACTTCGACACACTCTCGATCTCATCATCTCTAACCACTGCACAATCTCTACCCTCACCAACTCTAAAATCCCTCTATCTGACCACAACCTCCTTACTTGTCTTCTCTCCCATATACCTTCTCCCTGTAAATCTGCACCATTACCCCACAGAGACCTCCAATCTATTGACCTCATCTAATTTTCTCAACTTGTCATGCCCTAATTATTCTCCATACCCAAATTACCCTTCTGAGATGACCAAATAAACAGACACTCTCAACACCACCCTCTCTACTGAACTCAACTCACTTGCTCCCTTATCCCTTCATCGATATCCTACCACTAATCCACAGCCCTGGATCACCTGCACAGTCCTTCTTCTTCGCTCTTGTACTCGAGACGAAGAGTGCTGCTGGAGGAAATTTAAATATCAGGCTGAATTTGTCCACTTCAAATTTATCCTTGCAACATTTAGCTCTTCCCTCTCCTCTGCCCGGCAAAATTATTACTCCATCCTTATTGACACTCATGCCCATCACCCTCACCAGTTGTTCCAGACATTTAAATCCCTCCTCAGGCCCCCTGTCCCCCCAACTTCCCTATCCCTTGCCCCTAATGACCTGGACAACTAATTTATTAAGAAAAATGACACTATCGGGTGTGAGCTCCCTAGTATTGCCCTCTCCCTCCTCAGTCCCTCCTCCTTCTGGCCCCCTCTTCAAATCTCCCATCCTTCCCAGCAGTATCTCTATAGGAGATCTCCTGCCTCCTCTGAAAAGCCACCCACTCCACCTGTGCATCCAAACCCATTCCTTCGCACCTTAACAAAACTCTTGCCCGCTTCTATCTTCCCTCCCTAACAGCCATCTTTGGCTGTTCATTCTCTACTTCCTCCCTACTGCTTTCAAACATGCCTAAGTCTCCCCTATCCTAAAAAAATCCCCTCTTGACCCTATGGCTCCCTCCAATTATCACCCCATCTCCCATCCTAAAATTCTTCTCTAAATGGGGGAAGCAGAGTGGCGCAGTGGAAAGAGCCCGGGCTTTGGAGTCAGAGGTCATGGGTTCAAATTCCGGCTCCGCCAGTTGTCAGCTGTGTGACTTTGGGCAAGTTACTTCACTTCTCTGGGCCTCAGTTCCCTCATCTGCAAAATGGGGATTAAGACTGTGAGCCCCACGTGGGACAACCTGATCACCTTGTAACCTTCCCAGCGCTTAGAACAGTGCTTTGCACATAGTAAGCGTTTAATAAATGCCATCATTATTATTATAAAAAAACTTCTTAAGTGAGTTGTCAACACCCACTGTTTCAAATTCTTCGGCTCCAATTCCCTCCTTGACCCCCTCCAATTTGGATTCCATCCCCTTCACTCCACAGAAACTGCTCTCTCAAAGGTCACTAGTGACCTCCTTTCCAAATTCAACTACCACTACTACATCCTAATACTCTTCGACCTCTCAGGTGGCTTCGGCACTGTGGACCATCTCCTTCTCCAGGAAACGTTATCCAACCTTGGCTTCACTGACTCTGTCCTGTCCTGGTCCTCCTCATCTCTCTGGCCATTCACTTCATAGACTCCTCCTCTGCCTCCGATCCCCTAACTGTGGAGGTCACTCAAGGTTCAGTTCTGGGTCCCCTTCTATTCTCTATCTTCACCCACTCTGTTGGAGAACTCATTAACTCCCATGGCTTCTCAAAATGTCCCTCGACCTCACCTATCTCACCACTGACCCCTTGCCCATGCCCAGCCTCTGACCTCGAATGCCCTCCCTCCTCAAGTCCAACAATAACTCTCCCCTCCTTCAAACTGACTGAACTAACTGAAAGCACATCTCCTCCATGAGACTTTCCCAGACTAAGCCCTTCCTTTCCTCTTCTACTACTCCATTTTTCATCTCCTTGACTTACACCCTTTGCCCTTCCCCCACCCCTTCCCAGACCCACAAAACTAAGGTACATATGTGTAATTTATTTATTCGTATTGATGCCTGTCTCCCCCACCTCTAGAGTGTAAACTCATTGTGGGCAGGAAATGTGTCAATGTACAATATTGTACTCTCCCAAGTGCTTAGTGCAGTGCTGTGCACCCAGTAAGTGTTCAATATGATTGAGTGAGCGATTGAATCTTCAAATACAAAGGGCAGCTATAAGTACTTTTAAAATGAAATCCTCTAGCTTTACTGCCCATCCTTATGCTGTTCCAAGTAAAGTTTTTCTCCAGCTGTTAACAGTAATGATTAGACCTTTTGTCCCACCTTCCATTCCATTATCACAAGCTACTATATAAAAATGGTATTATAGTCCCTGTTTTGTACCCAGAAGACAGAAATTAAGCAATTTTTCCGTCAAAGCCAAATCAGTAAGTGAGCAGAGAATAAAACTTAAACCTTTCTTCACCCTGTTCTAACCCAGACCCTTCAATGCTTAAAAATCTACCTTTGTCCATTGTATGGAAAGCAGCAGGTACTTTAAACCAAAACCTATACTTATCTGTTGTTTTGTGAAAGGGGAATTCTGGCAAAGGGTGCACACATTGACACTTTGTTAAGTGTGGCAGTATCTTTGTTCTCATAGAAGCAGATTGTCACTTAGTGTTCTCTTTGTTTCTGGAAATTGCTCTTTAATGTTTCCAGGTTTTCCATTGTTGTAGTTTGCCGAGGTAATTATATTGATTATTAGTAGTGCACAACTATCTGTTCTTCAGGATTTTTATTTTATTTGTTTGGGTTCCTGCTGTTCTTTTGATAATACATTCCTAAACTTGGATGATACCAATTTGAATATTGCATATTTAGAGTGTGAATATGGGAAGTAACAATACACCAGAAAGGAACATGCGAGATAAACCAAAATTCCATAATGGAATCGCTGTGTTCCAATCAATCAATCAATCAATCAATCGTATTTATTGAGCGCTTACTATGTGCAGAGCACTGTACTAAGCGCTTGGGAAGTACAAATTGGCATCACATAGAGACAGTCCCTACCCAACAGTGGGCTCACAGTCTAAAAGGGGGAGACAGAGAACAGAACCAAACATACCAACAAAATAAAATAAGTAGGATAGAAATGTACAAGTAAAATAAATAAATAAATAAACAGAGTAATAAATATGTACAACCATATATACATATATACAGGTGCTGTGGGGAAGGGAAGGAGGTAAGACGGGGATGGAGAGGGGGACGAGGGGGAGAGGAAAGAAGGGGCTCAGTCTGGGAAGGCCTCCTGGAGGAGGTGAGCTCTCAGCAGGGCCTTGAAGGGAGGAAGAGAGCTAGCTTGGCGGATGGGCAGAGGGAGGGCATTCCAGGCCCGGGGGATGACGTGGGCCGGGGGTCGATGGCGGGACAGGCGAGAGCGAGGTACAGTGAGGAGATTAGTGGTGGAGGAGCGGAGGGTGCGGGCTGGGCAGTAGAAGGAGAGAAGGGAGGTGAGGTAGGAGGGGGCGAGGTGATGGAGAGCCTTGAAGCCCAGGGTGAGGAGTTTCTGCCTGATGCGCAGATTGATCGGTAGCCATTGGAGGTTTTTGAGGAGGGGAGTGATATGTCCAGAGCGTTTCTGGACAAAGATAATCCGGGCAGCAGCATGAAGTATGGATTGAAGTGGAGAGAGACACGAGGATGGGAGATCAGAGAGAAGGCTAGTGCAGTAGTCCAGACGGGATAGGATGAGAGCTTGAATTAGCAGGGTAGCGGTTTGGATGGAGAGGAAAGGGCGGATCTTGGCAATGTTGCGGAGCTGAGACCGGCAGGTTTTGGTGATGGCTTGGATGTGAGGGGTGAATGAGAGAGCGGAGTCGAGGATGACACCAAGGTTGCGGGCTTGTGAGACGGGAAGGATGGTAGTGCCGTCAACAGAGATGGGAAAGTCAGGGAGAGGACAAGGTTTGGGAGGGAAGACAAGGAGCTCAGTCTTCGACATGTTGAGCTTTAGGTGGCGGGCGGACATCCAGATGGAGATGTCCTGAAGGCAGGAGGAGATGCGAGCCTGGAGGGAGGGGGAGAGAGCAGGGGCAGAGATGTAGATCTGGGTGTCATCAGCGTAGAGGTGATAGTTGAAGCCGTGGGAGCGAATGAGGTCACCAAGGGAGTGAGTGTAGATTGAGAACAGAAGGGGACCAAGCACTGAACCTTGGGGAACTCCCACAGTAAGAGGATGGGAGGGGGAGGAGGAGCCTGCAAAAGAGACTGAGAAAGAACGACCAGAGAGGTAAGAGGAGAACCAGGAGAGGACGGAGTCTGTGAAGCCAAGGTCAGATAACGTGTTGAGGAGAAGGGGGTGGTCCACAGTGTCAAAGGCAGCTGAGAGGTCGAGGAGGATTAGGACAGAGTATGAGCCGTTGGATTTGGCAAGCAGGAGGTCATTGGTGACCTTTGAGAGCGCAGTTTCCGTGGAATGAAGGGGACGGAAGCCAGACTGGAGGGGGTCGAGGAGAGAGTTGTTGTTGAGGAATTCTAGGCAGCGCGTGTAGACAACTCGTTCAAGGAGTTTGGAAAGGAATGGTAGGAGGGATATGGGACGATAACTAGAAGGTGAGGTGGGGTCAAGAGAGGGTTTTTTTAGGATGGGAGAGACATGGGCATGTTTGAAGGCAGAGGGGAAGGAACCAGTGGAGAGTGAGCGGTTGAAGATGGAAGTTAGGGAGGGGAGAAGGGATGGAGCGAGAGATTTCATAAGATGAGAGGGAATGGGGTCAGAAGCACAGGTGGCCGGAGTAGCACTTGAGAGGAGGGAGGAGAGTTCCTCTGAGGATACTGCTGGGAAGGATGGGAGAGTAGCAGAGAATGTTGAGAGCTGGGGGGTTGGAGAAAGGGGGGAAGAGACTTTGGGGAGGTCGGACCTGATGGATTTAATTTTGTTAATGAAGTAGGAGGCCAGATCGTTGGGGGTGAGGGAAGGAGGAGGGGGAGGAACCGGGGGCCTGAGAAGGGAGTTGAATGTACGGAAGAGCTGGCGGGGGTGATGGGCATGGGTGTCAATAAGGGAGGAGAAATAGTTTTGTCTGGCAGAAGAGAGGGCTGAGTTAAGGCAGGAAAGGATAAACTTGAAGTGAACGAGGTTGGCATGGTGTTTAGACTTTCGCCAGCAGCGTTCGGCAGCTCGAGCATAAGAGCGAAGGAGGCGGACAGTGGCAGTGATCCAGGGCTGTGGGTTAGTGGTGCGAGAGCGGCGAAGGGAAAGGGGAGCGAGCGAGTCTAGCTGAGTAGAAAGGGTAGAGTTGAGAGCAGTAACCTGATCATCAAGACTGGGTAGAGAGGAGAGGGCGGCGAGGTGGGGTGTGAGGCGTTCCGAAAGATGGGTGGGGTCCAGAGAGCGGAGATCTCTGTGAGGGAGTAATACGGATTTACAGGGGAAAGGAGTGTGAGTGAGGAGGCAGGTGAGAAGATTATGATCAGAGAGAGGGATCACAGAGTTGGTGAGGGTGGACACAGTGCAGCGGTAGGAGATGATGAGGTCGAGGGTATGACCAAGTTGGTGAGTGGGTGAGGTGGGGTGGAGGAAGAGGTTGGCAGCGTCAAGGAGAGATAGAAGGCGGGCGGCAGAGGAGTCGTTAGGGATATCCACGTGGATATTGAAGTCTCCGAGGATCAGAGTGGGCATGGAGAAGGAGAGAAGGAATGTGAGGAAGGGGTCAAAGTCGTTAAAGAAGTTGGAAGTGGGGCCCGGAGGGCGGTAGATGACGGCTACAAGAATCTGGAGGGGGTGGTAGAGGCGAATAATGTGGGCTTCAAAGGAGGGGAAGGAAAGGGAAGGGGGAGGAGGGATAGTGCGAAAGCGACATTGGGGGGCGAGAAGGAAACCGACACCTCCTCCTTTTCCAGTGAGTCTGGGGGAGTGGGAGAAGAAGAGGCCTGCACTGCAGAGAGCAGCAGAAGAGACCGTGTCGTCCGACGACAGCCATGTTTCAGTTAGGGCGAGGAGGAGTAGAGAACTGGAAAGGAAAAGGTCCAGGATGAAAGGAATCTTACTTAAAACGGAGCGGGGGTTCCAGAGGCCACACTTGGCATCAGCTGTCGAGGGTGGGGAGGGAGGGGGAAGGGTGCGAGGGGTGGGGAGGGTTTGGATTGGGATGAGTTGGCGGGGGCCTGGGCGGGGAGAGTGGGAAGGGGGGTGGCGATGGGAAAGGAGTACTGGGATGGGGTGGGGGCGGGGAGAAGGGGAGGAGGGGGGTCGGGAGGGAGAAGCAGAGGACCTGCGCTGGTACAGAGGAATCCTTGGTAGGGGTTGAGGGGGAGCGGTCTTGGTGGGTGAGAGGGAGGGAAACAGTCTGTTGATTCTAGAATGGCCAAAGAAATAAAGTGATACATGGATTCATGGGATATTGATATTTGGCTTTGTTTGTTTGTCACTAATTGCTATATGGAGCATTGTCATGTAAAACACTGTGATTGATTTACTGGCATTCAGAAGAAAGCACTGTTCCAGTAGTCTACCTTTGGTTCCCAAAATGCCATATGTAATTATTTGTATCACCAAATTCCAGGAATTGTGCCATTTATACAAAGTCCCTAATATGCAGTTGGACTGCTGAGAATCATTGGTTTGCTTGGTGTCTGGGAAGATTTTGGCTGAGCTCTTGAGTGGTTTCTCAAATAAACAGTATGAGTATGTAGATGAAAGTTGTGTGGTCAGTAAATTTTCAGAACACTGCTACCCTCTTTTGTATGCCATTGGGTAATATACCCATAGCTGATTTCAATGGAGTAGTCTTTTTTTTTTTGGCAAAACAACCCTTTGAATGGCTACTTCCTTTTATTTTCTCTTCTAGGAGCTATGTCTTGTTATTAAAATATTCACACCAGTCTTTTGCCAAGACTGTCTTTTGATTTTTGAGAATGATCAAACATTGCCTCTCATACAGACTGTTAGGGCAGATGGAAAGGTTATTTTCAATATCATTGACACTCTAATTTCTTTTTTCTAGAAGTCATGAGCTAAGGGGTATTTCATTAATGATGTGTATATATAATTCTATTTATATTGATGCTACTGATGCCTGTTTGCTTGTTTTGATGTTTGTCTCCCCTCTTCTAGACTGTGAGCCCATTGTGGGCAGGGATTGTCTCTGTTGCTGAATTGTACTTTCCAAGTGCTTAATACAGTGCTCTGCACACAATAAGTGCTCAATAAATATGATTGAATGAAATAATGAATATTTGTTAGAAGAGACTTTTGCTTTCCCTGTTGGTTAAATTAAGTATTATAGTTAATGTCTTAATAGCCCATCTACTAATAAATGCATCCCTCTAATTCTCTCAATCTGAGCCTCGGTAGCTCAGGTGATTTTAGTTTACCCTATATTGCAGGGCTCAAAGCAGATTCAGCCAGTAATACTTTTTTTTTAAATAGTATTTAAGTGCTTATTATGTACCATTCATTCATTCAGTCATATTTATTGACTGCTTACTGTGTGCAGAGCACTGTACTAAGTGCTTGGGAAGTACAAGTCGGCAACATATAGAGATGGTCCCTACCGAACAATGGGCTCACGGTCTAGAAGGGGGAGACAGACAACAAAACAAAACATGTAGACAGGTGTCAAAATCGTCAGAACAAATAGAGTTAAGGCTATATGCACATCATTAACAAAATTAATAGAATAGTAAATATGTACAAGTAAAATAGATATGTACAAGTAAATGAACAGAGTAATAAATCTGTACAAATATATACAAGTGCTGTGGGGAGGGGAAGGAGGTAGGGCGGAGGGGATGGGGGGGAGGAGAGGAAAAAGGGGGCTCAGTCTGGGGAAAAAGGGGGCTCGGTACCAGACACCACACTAAGCATTGGGGTAGATACAAGCTATTCCTATTGGACATAGTCCATGTCCCACATGGGGCTCACAATCTTAATCCCCATTTTACAGATTATATAACTGAGGCATAGAGAAGTCAACTGATTTGCCCAAGGTCACACAGATCCCTCTGTCTCCCAGGCCCATTCTCCATCTACTACCAAACATTTTCTCATCAAAATGATTCACGATGGCATCCTTCTTCCATTTGCCCAGAAACACCTGTAAGGAGCATTCCTCCCTATTGTTTTGATGCACCAGCTCGATCTTAGGTATACCAGAAGCCTTCAGAAGTCTGGGTGACAGATGCCACTAGAAACATACATATTGTATTCTTCAAACAGGCTGCCCTATCTGCAAAAGCAGTTTTTTTTTCCTCCTCGAACCACAAAGCACTTGCTAGCTACCTGAACTACTCTCCATTTTCCCAAGCTTCCTTTGGCTTTGTACCCATTGTAAAATTGGCTTCAATCTCCAGCCAATTCATGGTCCTTGTATGATTATTTTCATTTCCGCTACTTCCTGGTCTTCTCTCTGCAGGTCTGGGGACTCTCTTCTCTTCCTGACTTGCCAAAGCTGAACCAGAGTCTTCTGGACCCATTAGATCCCAGGTTTTGGCTCCCATGGGGCTGGTGGATGTGGCTCCCATGGATATCCTGCCCCTGTCCTTGGCAGTAAACTCGAGTTTCTGTAATTCTCTTGTGGGAGAAAATATGACTGGGTGAAAGTGTGCTCCTCTTCATTTCCATTGTCCATCTCCATCCTCAATACCTTTGGGTTGGCCTTTGGATTGATGTAACAGCCCTTTCCTCTCTTACAGCACTCAAAAACTCCAGGCACTCCTTTGTCGACCTGGGACAAATAGATGCACAGAATTTTGCATATGTCACAAAACACACTGTCATTTAAAATAATATCAAAATAAGAACGTACAAAAAAGGTTTTTGGCAGAAAATAGCAGAACATAGAGCAGCCCCCTTCCCTACCCCTATACCCCTTGAAACTAAAGCCATTGGATTTTCCTCCCATATTTCCATAAATGTGACTCAAGAGCAGGTATGGAGGTGGAGAGGGGATGGATAGTTAACAATGAAACACTTGATATACTTTGTATCATATTGATATCAGAGAGGACAGACCAGATGTAAACTTGACTGTTCAATAGAAAACTGAATGAACATTCAGCCTAAATTACTCCTGGATCCAACTTACCCTCCATTTTGCTCATGAGCCTTTGAATTTATCTAACCAGGTCCCTCACCTACTCAAAATCCACCTTCCAGAAAAGCTTCTCCCTAGACATATAATGGGCAATACCTATCTTAGCCGTAGGTCTGTTTTTCTTCCACTGTATTTGAAAACAAATCAATCAATGGAATTTATTCTCTGCTTCCAGGATGCAGAACACTCAGCTAAGAATTTCAAGGAAGCAGAAAGTTTCATGTAGCTTAAATCTTTCGCTACCCCTGATTCAGTCCTGACCCAGCAATTTCTCTTATGTTTTTGCTCACACTTTTCTGCTCCAGAAAGAGGGCTTGGCTGGCTAAACACAGGTGCACTGCCGAGTTAGTTGTGCATTTTCCATAGCAAAAGGTCCTCCCTGGTGGAAATGTCACTTGTAAATGATAAAGTGAAATGCGGGTGGTGAAAGGAGTTTGCTGTCACATTTGCTGTCCTCTGTATAGTAGTCTGATTCCCAAATGTCTCCTTGGACAGAGAAAATGCTCATTTTTAGGGGGAGCAAAGTACTTTCATTATCTTCAATCAGGTTTCTTTCTCCTTGACCTTCCTCATTCTTTGTTTTAGAGCTTTCTGTTAGGCAATCCCTTATTTGTGTTCCTAAAATCATCCAATCTAACCCTTATCTCCCCCTGCCTGGGGCCAAAGCTTCAAATGTAGCCCCCATCTTCAAATGAGGCTTTTGATATGGAAACCGAATTGAGAATCATCATGGGATAAGGCACTGTAATACCATGTAACAGAGTTAGTCAGAGATATGTATCTCGAAAATGTAAAACCACTAAGTGATTTTTTTCCCCATATCTTCCTCTGAAAGGCATAATCACAAGGCAAATGGTTAGAAATGCTAAACAAGAACAATGTTAAAAGAAGAACAAATTAGTTGACAGCATCCCAGCCACCCAGACATTCCAGTTGATTTCCTAGATCCTCTTATGGAGCAGACAATGCCTCTAAAGTATCTAAAATTTAAGGGTTCTCTGTATAGGTCCAGTGCTTAGAACAGTGCTTTGCACATAGTAAGCACTTAATAAATTCCATTATTTTTATTATTATTATTATTATTGGTCTTTACACAGAACATTCTCCATTATTGTCATTGACTCATAAAATATCCAGATCTCTAGACTGTCCTTATTAAGCTGATGAAATATGTTGACAGTTGCTCTTTGCTTTTGCATAAAGGGGATGGAGACTATGAAAATAATAATAATCATCAAAAATGGGATCAGGTTCAAGATGGATGAGAGTGTGACCACTAGGAAGTTATAGATTTGGAGGTGGGAACAATTGAATTATCAGAAGAAGCAGAAGCAGGTGACAGTGAGGACCAAAGTATGGCTAAATTGTTGAGTAGTTACTGTGTGACAGAGACTCCAGAAATAGTAGTCATTTCATGTATTAAGTTCTTATGTGTGCAGAATGCTGTACTAAGCACTGGGGAAAAACGCAGTTGAGAATTAGACACAGTCCCTGTCTCTTGGGAGGGGAAGCACACAATCTAAAAATAAAATGTGGAATGGGGACTGGTGACAGACACATAAGGAGAAGAGAAATCAATAACTTGAATTCCCAAAAGATCATTAGTGTAGTAATAACAATAATTGCGATATTTGTTAAGTGCTTACTGTAGTAATAGATACAAGACAATCAGGTCAGAGAAGGTCCCTGTCCCCTAAGAGACACACAAATGAGGTTATTGAGGTCTTTCTGGATACCGTAGTAGGAATAATAATAACGGCATTTGAAAAGCTCTTACTATGTGCCAGGCACTGTACTAAGCACTGAAAATAATGGTATTTCTTAAGCACTTACAATGTGCCAAGCACTGTTCTCAGAGCTGGGTTACATGCAAGGTTATCGTGTTGTCCCACTTGGGGCTCTCAGTCTTAATTCCCATTTTACAGATGAGGTAACTGAGGCACAGAGAAGTTAGGAGACGTGCCCAAAATCACACAGCTGTCAAGTGGTGGAGCCGGGATTAGAACCCCTGACCTCTGACTCCCAAGTCCATGCTCTTTCTACTAAGCCACACTGAATAGTGGTATTATGTATTAAGCGACTACTCTGTGCAAAGCTAATGGAGAGAGAGTGAGAGAAAGTCTCAGAGAGATTCAGCCTAGAGGTGGCTGGGGAATGGGTAACAGAATGAACTTCTCTGTGCCTGAGGATTAAGGGAAGGGAGAGGAGGAGGGGGAGGAGGAGGAGGAGGAAGAATCATTAGTCAGGATGTCAGGAATGGGGAGGGGAAGAAGTGAATAGTTCTGGGACAAGCATTAGACAAAAGGATTGTACCCAAAATGCAGCAAGAGCTCCATAGGAAAGAGTAGACAAAGGCAACATGGGGGCAGTGAATGATACGAAGCATGCTAGATAACATCATTCTCGATTCTAGAGAACCCAACTGGCCTAGTAGATAGAGCAAAGGCCTTTGAGTCAGAGGACCTGGTTTCTAATCCCAATTCCACCACTTGTCTGCTGTGTGACCTTGGGTGAGACACTGAATTTTTCTGTGCCTCAGTTACCTCATCTGTAAAATGAGGATTGAATCCTCCCTCTGATTTAGATTGTGAGCCCTATGTGGAACTAGGACTGTGTCTGACGTGATTGTCTTGTAACTACCGGGACCGTCCCTATATTTTGCCGATTTGTACTTCCCAAGCGCTTAGTACAGGGCTCTGCACACAGTACGCCGCTCAATAAATATGATTGAATGAATGAATGAACGAACTACCCCAGGGTTTTGAACAGTGTCTGACACACAGTAAACACTTAACAAATACCATAAAAAAGATGGGATTGAGGTGAGGGTGACTGGGGAACTGTGAATGATTTCAGGAGGCAGTATTGCCTAATGGAAGGAGCGTGGGTGAGAAATCCAGAGACACAGGTTCCAGTCCTACCTCTACCCCAGACCCTCTGTATGACCTTCATTTAACCTGTTTATCATTTAATCCCTTCACCTTTAAAATGGGAATAAGACTCCCACTCATCCTACATCTTAGATGGTGAGTTCCATGTGGGATAAGATGGCATGTCATCTTATATCTCACTCACTGCTGCATTGTACAGGGCTGAGCCCATAGTAAATACTTAATAAATGCCCTAATTATAATTTCAGTACAACAACGTGGCAACCAGTGGACTAGATGGAGGAGGCTTGTGTCTCAGAAAAACAGAAACAAAGAAAAACAGATAGTCTCTTAGGAGAAGGGGGAGTTCAAGGAAGTGCACAGAGAAAGACAGGTTTCATATAGGGAGATGGTTTAAATCTCTGGCTCCAATAAAAATAATAATAGTAATGATGGCATTTATTAAGCACTTAGTATGTGCAAAGCACTGTTCTAAGCACCGGGGAGGTAACAAGATGATCAGGTTGTCCCACGTGGGGCTCACAGTCTTAATCCCCATTTTACAGATGAGGTAACTGAGGCACAGAGAAGTTAAGTTCATTCATTCATTCATTCAATCATACTTATTGAGCGCTTACTGTGTGCACAGCACTGTACTAAGCGCTTGGGAAGTACAAGTTGGCAACATATAGAGATGGTCGCTACCCAACAGTGGGC
Source organism: Tachyglossus aculeatus (assembly GCF_015852505.1). Classification (NCBI taxonomy): domain Eukaryota; kingdom Metazoa; phylum Chordata; class Mammalia; order Monotremata; family Tachyglossidae; genus Tachyglossus; species Tachyglossus aculeatus. The sequence continues at coordinate 61,498,451 of NC_052072.1, forward strand.
TCACAGTCTAGAAGGGGGAGACAGACAACAAAACAAAAGATATTAACAAAATAAAATAAATAGAATAGTAAATATGTACAAGTAAAAGAAGTAGAGTAATAAATCTGTACAAACATATATAAAGGTGCTGTGGGGAGGGGAAGGAGGTATGGCGGGGGGGATGGGGAGGGGCAGAAGGGAGAGAGGAAGGAGGGGGCTCAGTCTAGGAAGGCCTCCTGGAGGAGGTGAGCTCTCTGTAGGGCTTTGAAGGGAAGAAGAGAGCTAGCTTGGCAGGTGTGCGGAGGGAGGGCATTCCAGGCCAGGGGGAGGACGTGGGCCAGGGGTCGATGGTGGGACAGGTGAGAACGAGGCACAGTGCGGTGGTTAGCGGCAGAGGAGCGGAGGGTGCGGGCTGGGCTGTAGAAGGAAAGAAGGGAGGTGAGGTAGGAGGGGGCGAGGTGATGGAGAGCCTTGAAGCTGAAAGTGAGGAGTTTTTGCCTGATGCATAGGTTGATTGGTAGCCACTGGAGATTTTTGAGGAGGGGAGTAACATGCCCAGAGCATTTCTGCAGAGATGATCTGGGCGGCAGCGTGAAGTATAGATTGAAGTGGGGAGAGACGGGGGATGGGAGATCAGAGAGGAGGCTGATGCAGTAATCCAGTCGGGATAGGATGAGAGATTGAATCAGCAGGGTAGCAGTTTGGATGGAGAGGAAAGGGCGGATCTTGGTGATGTTGCAGAGGTGAGACCGGCAGGTTTTGGTGATAGATTGGATGTGAAGGGTGAACGAGAGAGCCAATTAGAGGATGACACTAAGGTTGTGGGCTTGTGAGATGGGAAGGATGGTAGTGCCGTCAACAGTGATGGGAAAGTCAGGCAGAGGGCAGGATTTGGGAGGGAAGATAAGGAGTTCAGTTTTGGACATATTGAGTTTTAGATGGTGGGCAGACATCCAGATGGAGATGTCTTGAAGGCAGGAGGAGACACGAGCCCAGTGACTTAATTGACTTGCCCAAAGTCATACAGCTGACAATTGGTGGAGCCGGCATTTGAACTCATGACCTTTGACTCCAAAACACAGGCTCTTTCCACTAAGCCATGCTGCTTCCCAAGGCAGCATGGCTAGAGCCCATGAATGTGGTAAAGGAGTTAGGGAATGACACTGGAGTCTCACAGTGGGGTTTTCTTCCCTCCAGTGGGCGATCATTGGCAATGAACCCAGTCAGGACTGGAGGAGAGCTCTCTCCATAGTCTGCTGGCAGGCTGGAGGATCCTGAATTCCTTGAGCTGCATTTTCACCCCATGAGTGAGAGCTGGAGTTGAGGCACCTCAGTGAACTAAAGCATGAGAAAGTCCTGAAGATGCCTGGTTTCAAAATGTGGCAAATCCTTAATTAATGTAATAGCCCAGTAGAAAGAACATGGGCCTGAGAGTCAGGAGACTTGGATTTTAGTCTTGGCTCTGCCACTTGCCTGCTGTTTGGCCTTAGAGAAGTCACTTAACTTTTTTAGACCTCAGCTTCCTCATCTGTCAAATGGGGATTGAATACTTATTCTCCCTCCCTCTTAGACTGGGAGTCCCATGTGGGACAGGGAATGGGTCAGATCTTAATACAGCACATAGAGTTTTAACAAATACCATGGTTATTATGAATTACCCAACTGTGATTTATTTGTGCTGTGCATTATCTGGAATTTTTTTCTGTCATAAAAATAATAATAATAATAATAATAATAATGGCATTTATTAAGTGCTTACTATGTGCAAAGCACTGTTCTAAGCTCTGGGAAGGTTACAAGGTGATCAGGTTGTCCCATGTTGGGATCACACTCTTAATCCCATTTTACAGATGAGGTAACTGAAGCTCAGAGAAGTGAAGTGACACCCAAAGTCACACAGCTGACAAGTGGTAGAGTTGGGATTTGAACCCATGACTCATGATTGACTTTCCAGAAAGCTGTGGTCCATAAAGAATCTTCAAAGACAAAAGGCATTTCCAATCGTTTCATTTTTGAAAACATAACAACTATTTTAAGAAAAAAATGCAATAGTTGAACTATTGGAGTCCTACAGAAATGCTAATGTCAGCATTTAGAGTCCTTCCTCCTGCCAGGATTATCATTATCATTATTATTGTGAGTTAAGCACTGTACTAACTGCTGGGGTAGATACAAGATAATCAGGTCCCACACTGGGGCTCGCAGTTTAATTAGGAGGGAGCACAGATATTGAATCCCCATTTTGCAGATGAGGGATCTGAAGCACAGAGGGGCTAAGTGATTTGCCCAAGGTCACAGAGCAGGTAAATCGCAGAGCTGGGATTAGAACTCAGGTTCTCTGACTCCCCAGTCCGTGCTATTTCCACTAGACCACACGGCTTCCCCAGTTGGAGGAAAGAAGGCAACCATGAGTCTAAATGCAAGGCATCAGGTTGCAACACAACATGTGGTTAATTAGGAGAAGGATTCCCCCTGCCCAAGTTGAAAAGAGCACAAGTAGAAATCACGTAGCATCCCACCAAGTGCTGCTTGTATCAGTTGAGATGGGTTCCGCTTTGGCCACCATTCCTCCCAGCCATAAGGGTCCTGACTGCTAAGGAGTTTTTCAGTTATCTGCTTTTTTTGGTGATCTGGTTCATCTGATCTGGAGGTTGAACAAAATAATTCTGCTAGCTACTTATCGATGTGTTTTGAAGTTTCTCTGAAACGATGGAACTCACTTGATTGTTTAATTATTCCAATTGATTTGTTCTGCAAATATTATGCATTAGCCATGATGGTCTTAAACTTGGATGGTACTTAAACAATTAATAATATTTGTGGTATTTGTTAAGCAGTTACTGGGTGCTCGGCATTACACTAAATACTGGGGTAATGTAAATGGCCTTTCTTATCTGGGGCTCACAGTCTAAAGGATAGAAATAAGTTGATAAAGTAAAACATGATTTTAAAATGGTCTAGCTTCCCTGGAATTGCACCCTGTATTCACCCCCTCTCTCAGCTCCACAGCATTCGTGTGTATATCCATAATTTATTTGTGTATATTAATATTCATCTCCCCCTCTTGGCTGTAAGCTTATTGCAGGCAAGGAACATGTCTACCAATGCTGTTGTATTGAACTCTCTCAAGTGCTTAGCACAGTGCTTGGCACACAGAAGGCACTCAATAAATATGATATTGATTCTTCTGAAACAGCAGTATTTATTTTTAGTTTATTCAGTCAAATGCTCATTTGCAATGTATTTATGGAGCATTTATGCCACTGGACTTGCAATTGGTCTTGTAAAATGTGGGATTGGCTATCAAAAGCACATGAAGGATAAAGACCTAAATTTAGTTTATTAAATGATTTTTGCTTGAAAAATGAATCACCTTTTTCCTTGCAGAGCACTTACCAAATAGAATCTCTGAATTTACAAAGTACAGACTAAATGTCAACTACATCCATATACTATGAGGATAAAATGAACAGTAATTAATGCTACACACATGAAACTCAAGCGTAGTGGAAGTCATGGAAATTTGAGATCCAGTTAGTTGAAAAAGCTGAAAAGCTTGGATTCAAGTGGCTCTTTAACTGCACCGTAACACAACCGTTCCAACTCTCTCATGTCCAATCTCTTGCTCACATTCTCCCTCTGGTCCAAAAATCCCTCCTCTTTCATATACAATAGATGACAACTCTCCCCACCTTCAAAGCTCTATGAAAGCCACATCTCCAAGATGCCATCTCTAACTAAGCCCTCAAAAAACAGCGTGGCTCATTGGAAAGAGCACGGGCTTTGGAGACAGAGTTCATGGGTTCAAATCCCGGCTCTGCCAATTGTCAGCTGTGTGACTTTGGGCGAGTCACTTAACTTCTCTGTGCCTCAGTTCCCTCATCTGTAAAATGGGGATTAAGACTGTGAGCCCCATGTGGGACAGTCTGATCACCTTGTATCCCCCCAGCGCTTAGAACAATGCTTTGCACAGAGTAAGCGCTGAACAAATACCATCATTATTATTATTACTTAATAATAATAATGATAATAGTAATAATTATAATGGTAATGATGGTATTTCTTAAACTCATTTCCCTTTAGTCCTTCTCCCTTTTGTGTCACAAATGCACTTGGATCTTTACTCAACCCCACCTTCAACCCACAGCAATTATTTGTATATCAATAATTTATTTTAATATTTGCCTCCCGCTATAGACTCTAAGCTCCTTGTGGGCAGGTTCCCTGTGTCTACCAACTCTGTTGTATTGCACTCGCCCAAGCTCTCGGTACAGCGCTCTGTACAGAGTCATGCCCAATAAATACCAGTTAGTCGGTTGTATTTATTGAGCTCTTACTGAGTGCAGAACACTGGACTAAGTGCTTGGGAGAGTACAGTTTAACAATAGACAGAAACATTCCCTGCCCACAGTAACCTTACAGACTATATTGATTGATTCACCAAAGAGGCCAGAGCCTTTAGGAATTAACATAAGCAGTAGAAAATGTTCCATGCAGCGAATGCCTAGTATCAGCAGCCAAACCCGAGCTTTAGAAAACTGAATCTAAATTAGAGATAAATGAGAATAACCTGTGGTTACTCTTGATGCAATGTACAATTTATTATGCCATATGTACATTTATTTATTTATATATATATATATATATATATATATATATATATATATATGTATATATATATACATATATATATATCTCACTACTAGCCAGGGATATTTTTTGCTCAAATTGGAGGTGTGGAATAAATAATGTGACTCTCACATCTTTGTGATCTCTCTTTTTTACAGTAAGCCACAGCATTATTTGTTTCAATTTTTTAGAGGCATTACTATACAGTTTTAGCAGCAATAAACCTTATTTTTATTTTCTGCTTGTAAAATGAGAAATTACTTTAGAGTCTTGTAGGGAACAATCAATTCTTTTTAAAAAGATTACTCTCCCTGACCCCAATTTTTATAAAGGGATGAATAATGATCTTTTATTTTGTGGTAAAAAAGAAAATAATTAAACACATTTTTGAAAATATCTACCACTTCCCCAAACCATCACCAACTTAGGCACATATTCTTTTTGAATTTAAAATCACAGCGCTCTGAATAAAACTTGGGTCTCTTTGTTTTAAGTGGGGAAAGAACCTCAGAAACAAACCAGAGAAAGAAGAGATAATAGCTCTTGGAAGCAGACCACTTGGCAAAAGGAACAAGAGCAGTGGAATAATTTAATTGCTCATCAGCTAATTATACAGTATTATAATGTTAATGTGTCTTCATCATGACAATGTAATAGGTATAGATTGAAGCATATGAAAAAGAAAGTGTTGATGCAGTAATTGTAAGTAAGACTGGAGCTGTTAGAGTAATTATAACGCTTCATCGGATAATTAACATATTGTTCAACTTGAAATGGAGAACAAAGAGCGAAGAAGTTAAATATTGAAGGACATGCCTTTGACACACTGGAGACCGCTTTATGAAATTTACTGATGACGATGATGCCCTGTATTGATACTGTTATTTTCTGGTTTCTTTTTTAGAGTTTAGTATTTTTCTGCCACTCACAAAATAATTTGAATCAGTAATATGCATTTGTGGGGATACCTGAGTTTAAAGTATGTAACTTTGTGATACATATTATTATTATTTTCCCTTTCCCCTCTGCTGGCTTTAGTTATCAAAAGAAGTTAGGTAATTCCTGAAAAATTCCCCTTTTTAAACAAAAAAAGCTTCTTATCAACTGTCAGCTCACTGTGGGAAGGGAATGTTTCAGTTTATTGTTATTTTGTCCTCTCCCAAGTGCACAACACTTTGCACCCAGTATGTGCTCAATAAATACGATTTGATGGATGAGTGAATGACCACTTCTGTTATCAATGGAGGATTGCCCCAGATAATTGTACCAAAGAAGTTTTCGGTAAGGTTAGTCATTGGACTTTGCTCCCTAAAGTTAAAATTCTTTAGAAGCTACACTTGTTTAAAATATATTTTAGACAATAAATATATGTTCATGCCTTGTCTACTTTGCCTGAAAAGTCAGTAACCTATACTTGAAGGGTCACAGACTTGAAGGGCTAGTGGGGAGAGGGGGTTTGAAGTCTGATGACGAAGCTAGGTCCTGCTGTAATTATACCACATTAAACTGTCCTGTCAGTTTCTTGTACACAGAGAATGTGTCTCTCAAGTCTGCCGTGTTCTCCCCACTGCTTAATAAAGTGCTCTGCATACAGTGAGTGCTAATTAAATGCCATTGATTAATTAACCTAGATCAGGCGGCATCCACAACTGTGGGCAGATCTTCCACAGGATATCCCCTGTGTCTTAGTGGAAAGATCAGAGGCTTGGATTCAAGGGTCATGGGTTCTAATCCTGACTCCACCACTTGTCACCTGTGTGACTTTGGCAAAGTCACTTAACTTTGTGCCTCAGTTACCACATCTGTAAAATGGAGATTAAGACTGTGAGCCCCACATGGGACAACCTGATTACCTGGTATCTACCCCAGCTCTTAGAACAGTGCTCGGCACACATTAAGTGCTTAAGAAATACCATCATCTTCGCCATCACCATCCCACAGTGCCCTAGTGTCAGGGAACCATAGCTTCCTAGTATAGCTAGCCCGTTGGCACTTTTTTGTGGTATTTGCTAACTGTTTTCCACTGATCTAAATGCTGGGGAAGATCCAAGTAATCATTCTTCATTTTGCAGTTGAAGAAACTGAGGCACAGAAATGTTAAGTGATTTCCCAAGTTCACACAGCGGCAAGTGGCAGTGCTGGGTTTAGAACACAGGTCCTCTGATTCCCAATCATATGCTTTATCCACTGTGCTATGCTGCTTCCTCTTGCAGTCCGTCCCCTGGCTTGGAAATGGTCCAGGTCATAACACCCCACTTGTTTTCTATCCCTGAAGGAGGGAGAAGGCAGGCTGCCTAAAGAGTCTCCTGGGTTAATTCTCCACAGTGGGTTTGGGAGCTGTCTCTGACAAATGCTTTACTTTTCACTCAAAGGAGATCAGATAGCAACTGCCAAAGCACCACCATTGACTTTTTAAGATTCTCCTTCCAACATTTCCTATTCTCTTTTTCCTTCACAAAAGGAAATGGGTGGCTGGAAGAGACACACAAATCACCTAAGAAATACAATTGGAAAAATAAGGGTTAAAATTTCTTTCCTGAAGCACCCCTATGCTTTCATGTTTTTTTAAATGGTATTTATTAGGCACTTACTATGTGTCAAACACTGTACTTTGTACGGGGCTAGGTACAAGGTAATTAGGTTGGACATAGCCCCAGTCCTGCATAGGGCTCACAGCCTAAGTAGGAGGGAGAATGGGTAGAGCAGGGGCTTGAGAGTCAGAAGGTTTTGGGTTCTAATTCTAGTTCTGCCACTTGTCTGTTGTGTGACCTCAAGCAAGTCACTTCATTCCTCTGTGCCTCAGTTACCTCATCTGTAAAATGGGGATGGAGATTGTGAGCCCCATGTGGGACCAGAACTGTTCAACTTGATTTGTTTACATCAACCTCAGCACATTAGTACAGTACCTGGCACACAGTAAGCCCTTAACAAATACCCCAGTTAACTGAGGCACAGAGAAGTTAACTGATTTCCCCAAGGTCATACAACAAGCAATTGGCAGAGCCAGGTTTAGAACCCTGGTCCTCTGACTCCCACGCCTGTGCCCTTTCCATTAGGCAACACTGCTTCTTCCTTAATCAATCAAAACATCAATCAGTTATATTTATTGAGCCCTTAACCAACTCTATTGTAGTTTTCCAAGCACTTAGTACAATGCAAATATTAAGGGGTCAACAAATACCATTGATTTATTGACTCATTTCTCTGTATAGAAAATTGTACCAAGCATTTGGGAGAAAAGATGAAAAAAACATAGGATCCCTACCCTCACGAAGCTTACAATATCACATCACGACACTTCCTCTCATTCAAATCAGGATGTAAGGTGAGCTAGAGTCTCACTCATGTGTTTTGAAATAGCTTTCTTCTCACACTCAGATGCAATAGCCAGTCTTTATCTGAATGACATTTATGCTTAGTTCCTTTATGACAACCCCCATATTCCATTTTGAGTCAATTTTTATTTTCAGTCTTGACAAGAATGTTTTTCCCCTAAAAGTATGCTAACTTAGCAATTTCCCTTTTGGGAATGAGTGAAGGGACTAGGAAATGTGGGGATATATAGGAAAATTTGGAAATAGAACAGTCTGTAAGCTCCTTGAGGGCAGGGATTGTGTCTACCAATTCTACTGTACTGTATTTTTCCAGTGATTAGTACACTGCTCTACACACAAGAAGTGCTCAACAAATACGATCGATTGTTTGATTGCCAAAACTGAAACTCCAATACAGGGCAAGTTTCAACAACTTATGAAAGCTGTGTGAATGAATGCTTGAAAGAAGTTCTTTGAGTTTGAAATATTCTCATGGAAACTGAGCTACAGGTTTTTCTTTCATAATAAAAGGTTGTGCAGAATAAGCAGGGTGAAGTGACAATTTGAGATGGCCTTTTTCTGACCTTTCTGAATGGGTCCTGAACTACAAATGTCAGCAAGCAGTAATAAACTGCCAACATAAGTGGAGAAATCAGAAGATAAATAGTCAAGCTTTCCCTTGAAAATCAAAGTAGGCTTTGGTGCTTATGACTAATTTCATGTACAAATGAATCTGCCCAAGTGTTTTCTTTTCACAAGAAAAGATCTTGGGAAACAGCATGGAAATAATCAATCAATCAATTGTATTTTTTGAACGCTGTGTGCAGAGCACTGTACTAAACACTTGTGAGAATAAAATATAATAGATTGGTAGATACGTCCCCTGCCCATAAGGAGACTTTAGTCTTGCGGGGTGGACAGACATTCATATAAATATACATATTAAGGATATGTGTGTAAGTGTCATGGGGTTAAGGTAGGTGAATAGTTAAGGTAGGTGAATAAAGGGCATAAAGGACTCCACATTAGGGGGTGGCTTCCACATTCCACAGAGGAGAAGACTGAGAATGAGTGGCCAAAGAGGAGAACCAGGAGAGGAAGGTTTCAGTGAAGTGAAGGTTAGATAATGTCCCCAGAAGGGGGTGATCCACAGTGTCAAAAGCAGCTGAGACTTCAAGGAAGATTATGATGGAGTAGAGGCCATTAAATTAAACAAGGAGACCATCGGTGACCTTTGAGAGAGCAGTTTCATTTGTGTGAAAGGGGTGGAAGTCAGATTGGAGGAGGGTCATAGAAGGACTTGGAAAAGAGAACCCGTGGAGGCAGTGGGCATAAACAATTCCTTCAAGGATTTTAGGAATTTGTGGGGTCAAGAGTTTTTATTATGATAGAGGATTTGAGTATATTTGAAGGCAGTGGGTAAGAAGTTGTTGGAGAGTTGAAGACGGTTTCAGGGAGGAAAGACTGGATGGGGCAAATGTTTTGATAAGGTGTAATAGGAGGGGGTCTGAAATGCAGGTGGAGGTGGAAAGGCTCTTGTGATATTTCTGGGAAAATTGGGAGGGTCGAAACAGGGTTAGGAGGAGGGAAGAACTGGAGAGGAGCACAGGAGATTTTAGGGAGCTCATCCCTGATGGTTTCAATTTTGTCAATAAAGTATGTGGCCAAGTTATTAGAGGCCAGAGATGGGAGAGGCAAGAGGACAGTGGGGTTGAGAAGGGAATTAAACATCTGAAACAACTGCTTGAGTGGGCATAGCAGTCAGTGAAGACGGAGAAATAATTTTACTGGGAGAAGAAATGAGGTTGTGATGGATGAGGTGAGCCTGATATCTGAGTTTCTACCAACAGCACACCACAGTTCTTGCACAAGAGCAAAATAAGTGTACTGTGGCCAGCAGTCCAGGCCTATGGGTTAGAGATTCAAGATCAGCTAAGGGGGTAGGGGAGTGAGTGAGTGGAGTTCGGTAGAGAGGGTAGTGTTGAGTGCATCATTTTATGCATGAAGGGAAGGCAGTTTGTGTATGGAGACTAACTGGGAAATCATGATGTTAAAATAATTGGTGTGGGTCAAAAATCAGAGATTACTGTAGGGGAACAGATTTCTGGGGAGGGGTGAGTGTGGGAGAGAAGACATGCGAGGAGGTTGTGGTCAGATGGAGAGATTTCAGAAGTGATGAGGGTACAGATTATGCAGTGACTAGAGATGATATTGAATGTGTGTCCAAACTGATGAGTGTGTGAAATGAGATGAAGCAGGAGGTTAATGGCATTGAGGAATGAGAGAAAGTGTGAGGGGAAGTGAGAGAGATCATCACTAATGCTGATGCCATTCACCACAGTGGAGGCCAGGTGGACCCCCCCCCCCCCCCCCCAGTAGAAGGTGGGCTGCTCTTTCTGAAGCCCCTCATCTTTCCCCAGAGTATGCAGTAGGTTGGAATGGGGTCCAGGATTAATCAGAGCATCATAATGAGATACATTCTCAATGCACTGTAAATCCCTTCACTACACGCTAAGCTCCTTGAAGGCACAGAATGTATCTAACAACTCTATTGTAGTGTTCTCTCCCAAGCACTTAGTACAATATTCTGAACACAGTAAAAACTCAATAAATGCTACTGATTGATTTGATTGACATGCTCCTGCTCTGCCCACAGGGAGATTACAATCTAGGAAATTATTGCTACCCAGATGAATGAAGCAATCTTGGATGCTGTGCGAGCATGGAGCTCTACATTCGAGAACAAATCCCCAAACATGCCACATGCTGCAAAGAGTGGACATATCAGCATAAGTGTTGCTGGGTGTGTATCATGTGACAGGGACTCTGTATCCCATGTTGGTTTTTTCAGTCTCACACCCATGGGTAAATTAGCCTCAGGTAGTGTTCCTCCCAATGCAAAGGAAAGTGATTTTGCTCTGCTTTAGCTCCAAATTAAACTTAAAATATTAGCCAATTTCTGTAAACACATAGCTTCAACACAATCAGTGATCTTCAACTACAGGTTATCTCCTAATTTGATCAGGAAACGGTTCTCTTCTGTCCTTTTTCCTGCTTCTTGTCATCTATAAACTGGGAATAAAGTACTATCTCTCAATAAATCATTTAATTAGTGTTATTTGTTAAGCACTTACTATATGCAGAGCACTGGACTAAGCATTAGGGAGAGAATCATAAGGCTTAGTGAATACAGCATGGGCCTGGGAGTCATAAGGACCTGAGTTTTAATCTTGACCCTAACACTTGTCTGCTGTGTGACTTTGGGCAAATCACTTTTATCTTATCTGTAAAATGGGGATTAAGACTATGAGCCCCATGTGGGACAGGGACTGTGTCCAGCTTGATTAGCTTGTATCTACCCCAGCACTTAGAACAATACCTGATATATAGCAACCACTTAATGAATACCATTACATATATCTATGTATAATTATATATATTTGTTGAGAGAGAGTTGGTAGACACACGATTCCTGGCCACAAGAAGTTTATAGTCTAGAGGAGGAAGACAAACATTAAAATAAATTACAGATCAATCACTGGTATTTATTTAGCACTTACAATATGCTAAATCAGCCTCCCTCTGATTTAGAGAAGTAGGTGGCTTAGTGGAAAGAGCACGGGCTTCAGAGTCAGAGGTCATGGGTTCAAATCCCGGTTCCACCAGTTGTCAGCTGTGTGACTTTGGGCAAGTCACTTAACTTCTCTGGGCCTCAGTTACCTCATCTGGAAAATGGGGATTAAGAGAATGCTCCCCCCATGAGACAACCTGATAAACTTGTAACCTGTTCAGTGCTTAGAACAGTGCTTTGCACATAGTAAGTGCTTAATAAATGTTATTATTCTTATTATTCTTATTATTATTATTTAGACTGACTTAGACTATGAGTCCCATGTAAGACAGGGCCTGTGTCCAACCTGATTATCTTGTTTCTACTCCAGTACTTAGTACAGTGCCTGGCATGGCACATACTAAGCATTTCAAAAAGCACCATTAAAAAGAAAGTTCCACTATCATCGTTATAATTTCCATGTATTCATTTATTCATTTCATATTTATTTCTTTTATTATTTTCCATCTCTGAGAATAGCCTGAGAGGAGAAAGCAGAGTTAATTGACTACCCAGTTCCTAAGCGGCCTCAAAATCGTAAACAGAATAAAAAGACTAATGTCGGTGTAAGTTGGGAAAATGTATAATTATTATTTGATGGATATGTGGTCTCTCTATTGAGACAAAGGTAGAAGTGAGAAGAGAGATTAGTCAGACTTATAATGTTTGCAATTATGACTGATATACATATGGTCAAGAGAAAACAAAATTTTCTATGGTCAGTTTCTACTTCTTGGTGTCCACATAGGCTCATTTAACTTCAAGATAAATGAACAAATCAGTTCTGTTATGAAGCTCAGGCAATCATTCAGTTAAGGATGTAAATGTACATTTGTTTTAGAAATATCATTCGGCACCAAGTTTTATTTTTATTATAGCAGTTCTGACAATTAATGAACAATGACAATATATTTGTCCCATTAATTGCATTTGTTGTGATATATGTTATGGACTAATTTTCTCCACATAGATATGATTTCTGTAATTAAAGGCCATTAGGGATGCTGTCTTGGGTCAATTCAGTGATCCATCCATCTTAGAATTCTGTCTCTGCAAGGGTGAGACAAAAGGCTTGGAGGAATGGTGTAATGGTTAGCATGTATCTATCAAAAATTGTGGCCTCCAGCAAAGTCATTTGTCTTATCACTATTTTTAACCCATTTTCAACTCATATAGATAACCTATTTTAACACATATAGATAGGCTAATAATTGTGGCTAAAAACTTTTTTGAATGTGGAATTCCACAAGTAGACTGGGTGTTCATGTCAATTTGTCTGACTCTCACTCCCTTCCTCTCTAAAAGATCACAATAAGAAGAGCTAGACAGTGTTTCCATATTACTTTCTATCTTCTTGGTTATACTGGAGGAATATTAAATTTGTTCTAATCAGTCAGAGGAAAGAGTATTTGGAAAATTAGTTGACACTAGAATTTCAGGGTATTTCTCATTTTTGCACAATAGTCTACAAGAAACACACAAACCTGTGGTATCGCTTTTAATTATGTTGTTACTGTCAGTGACTTTAACTTACTGAGAAGAGAGTTGATACTTCTTACCTGTTAGATTTTATAGGAAAAGGTATGCATCAGTGCAGTGTAGGATGACATGTTTGAAAATGCTATGCTTTCATTAAGGAAAAATGTCTTGATTTCAAGATTTCCGGTGTCCCGATCGTCTTTGTGCAGAAACGCTCTGGGCATGTTACTCCCCTCCTCAAAAATCTCCAGGGGCTACCAATCAACCTATGCATCAGGCAAAAACTCCTCACTCTCAGCTTCAAGGCTCTCCATCACCTCACCTCCTCCTACCTCACCTCCCTTCTTGCCCTCTACAGCCCAGCCCACACCCTCTGCTCCTCTGCCACTAACCTCCTCACTGTGCCTCATTCTCACCTGTCCCGCTGTCGACCCCCGGCCCACGTCCTCCCCCTGGCCTGGAATGTCCTCCCTCCGCACATCCACCAAGCTAGCTCTCTTCCTCCCTTCAAAGCCCTACTGAGCTCCTCCAGGAGGCCTTCCCAGACTGAGCTCCCTATTCCTCTCCCCCTCCTCCCCCTCCCCATCCCCCCCACCTTACCTCCTTCCCCTCCCCACAGCACATGTATATATGTTTGTACATATTTATTACTCTATTTATTTTACTTGCACATATTTATTCTATTTATTTTATTTTGTTAATATGTTTTGTTTTGTTGTCTGTCTCCCCCTTCTAGACTGTGAGCCCGCTGTTGGGTAGGGACCGTCTCTATATGTTGCCAGCTTGTACTTCCCTTAGTACAGTGCTCTGCACACAGTAAGTGCTCAATAAATACGATTGAATGAATGAATGAAACTCTTTGAAAATGTTGTTTTAAAATCCTATCCCAGAGTGAGGCAATATCTTCTACAATTTGGTCTCAAAGCAGTTCCCACGGGCTTGAAAAGAAGTAGGATTTCTCACACCGTTGCTGAGCCTGATTTCTGTGTCTCTATTTGCACTGATCAGGGCCTAAGGTGATTGGGAACATAACTGCCAATTGGTAGAGAATAGAGAAAGGTGTGGGTACCTAATGAATCTAGAAATTTCCATCAGCCAATTTGGTTCTTCTAAGCTGCACTCTAACCTTTAAAACACCTGAACTTCTGTAATGCATTTTTACATTGATTATTACATGTTGTTTTTATGCCATCTCTCTAAAGTAGGGAGGGAAGGATAGTATTCTTTTCATTTTACAGAAGAGCTAGAATAGCCTGTTCAAGGCAACATAAGCAGTGTATTTTAGTGGAAAGAGCACAGGGTTGGGAATTTGAGGACCTGGGTTCTAATGCCAATGCCTCCGTTTGCCTGTTGGGTGACTTTGGGCAAGTTACTTCACTTGTCTGTGCCTCAGTATCCTCATCTGTTAGAGGGAGGATCAAATTGTGCTCTCTCCTAATTAGACTAGGAGCCCCAAGTGGGGACAGGGACTGTGTCTGATCTGATTATCTTGCATTTTTCCCAGTGCTTAGAATAGTATTTGACACCATAGTAACCTTCTTAACAAATATTGGAATTATTACTAAGTGGAAAAGCTGTGAGCAGGACACAGATTGTATGGATCCTGGGCCCCTGTGCTTTTTTCTAAACCATGCTAATCATAATAATGATAATAATAAATATGGTATTTATTAAGCACTTACTATGTGCCAGGCACTGTACTAGGAGGCCTTCCCAGACTGAGCCCCCTCTTTCCTCTCCCCACCCATCCCCCCACCCTACCTCCTTCCCCCCCCCAGCATCTGTATATATGTTTGTACAGATTTATTACTCTATTTTACTTGTTCATATTTACTATTCTACTTATTTTATTTTGTTAATATGTTTTGTTTGTTGTCCTTTTCCCACTTCTAGACTGAGCCCGCTGTTGGGTAGGGACCGTCTCTATATGTTATCAACTTGTACTTCCCAAGTGCTTAATACAGTGCTCTGCACACAGTAAGTGCTCAATAAATACGATTGAATGAATGAATGAAGTGCTGGGGTGGATACAAGCAAATCGGGTTGGACACAGTCCCTGACCCACATGGGGCTCACAGTCTCAAACCCATTTTCCAGATGAGGTAACTGAGGCACAGAGAAATGAAGTGACTTGCCCAAGGTCACACAGCAGACAAGTGGCAGAGCTGGGATTAGAACCTGTGACCTTCTGACGCCCAGGCCCATGCACTACCCACTGTGCCATACTGCTTCTCTGTCAAGTTACCATGACAAAAGTGGTATCTAATAAATAATCCATAGGACTGGGAGTAAAGAGACCTGGGTTCTAATCACAGCTTGGCCATTTTGATGCTGTGTGACCTTGGGCAAATCACTTAAATTCTCTGGGCCTCAGTTCCCTCAACTATAAAATGGGGATTAAGTTATCTTTCTCACCCTGTTTCCTTGGCAAAATGTGCAGTGGGTTGTTGTTTCCTCAAGTCCATCTTCTGCCTTGACTGATGCTAGTTGCTAGATGCCGAAGGGAGTTGCTATTTCATCACTCTTTTGGATCATCCATAAAGCAGCATTTTGAATTCAGAGACTGACAGCTACAAGAGATGGTCTGTGACAGAAATGAAAATAAAAATAGACCCCAAAAAGCTCATGATGTCATATATGATAAGCTGGTACACAGCTTGCATCATAGGGATGCCATGTTAGTGAAAGCTCACATGATTCCATTAGAAATCATACAAACTTGTTTGTTTCTCCAGGAAATCCTGGCCCCCATCACTTGCATTCCTTTTCCAGCTTTACCTGATCTTGAGCACTGTAATCGAGCTGCAGAACTGGGGGACAGGAGTCGTGGTAGATGGAAGCTTGGTTTGAAAATTAAAATGCTCAAAAATACAAATGGTTCCATGTCCATGTGGGACAAAGGTTCTCTCCCTAGTTCTTAGCTCAGTGCTCTGCACACGGTGCATGCTCAATAAATTCCATTGTTTGCCTGTCTACTGTAAAATCAGACATCTGGCCACCTTAATGAGCTGTACATGGAGCAAAATAAATTCAAGAATTAAAGGGAGAGATTACTCTGGATTTGGGTTTCTCGGGATAATTATTTCTCTGACTCAAAGATCCACCACTCTCTGCTTCAGTCCTATGGAATTTGAAATATCTGAGATTCAACATTTGGCTCTCCTCCTTTTCCCTGTGATTGAAACTGCAATTCCATCACAGCGTGGCTCAGTGGAAAGAGCACAGGCTTGGGAGTCAGAGGTCATGGGTTCAAATTCTGGCTCCGCCAATTGTCAGCTGTGTGATTTTGGGCAAGTCACTTAACTTCCCTGTGCCTCAGTTACCTCATCTGTAAAATGGAGATTAAGAGAATGATTCCCCCCCCCCCCGCCCCCGTGGGACAACCTGATCAACTTGTAACCTTTTCAGTGCTTAGAACAGTGCTTTGCACATAGTAAACGCTTAATAAATGCCATCATTATTATCACAAACAGTGTCGGTAGGATAGAAGGAGGCAGAGACCAGACCATGCACAGTTCATAAGGAACAAGCCATGGGGTGTCTTTGCCTTGTGAACTCCTTGGGGCCAGAAACTGTGTTTTTGGCTTCATATGTTTGTTCCTAAGAGACATTTACAATGCTCTGTCCTTTGTCAGTGTCCATTTTTGCATTCTGAAAGCAGTAATTTGTCAGGCTAGTGGCTCGAACCCAGGAAAAACTCGATTAAACATCCCTCCCACACAGTAGGTGCTACATAAATGCTGTTGTGATGAAGACTTAACTCTCATATAATTTTACACATATAAAGTTGTCCCTTGGATCTGAAGAAGACACAAATGATGCAATTAATCTATGGTAATGATTATGACAGTGATGAGCTTCCTTTTTGGTCTTCCTTTTTGGGTCAATCACAAAGTTCCTGAGGGCATTTGGACCTTGGGAAACTGGTGGAAGATATCAGCAGTAACAGCAGAATTTGTTGAGCTTGTCCTGTGTCCCAGAAACATTTCTAAGTATTGGAGGTCCCTAAAATTAAAGTAAAGGCATGATCACTGGTGTCAAGAAGCTTACAGACTGAAGGGGAATGGCCTGTTTCTACCTCGACCCCATTCTGATTTCCTCTCAGTTGAGATTGCATGTCCCACGGATAGATTTACAAAATAGCAAATACTACCCTAATGCAGTTCATGGAAGAGAATATTTTCATGGGTTAAAAAAATGCCATTTTCTAGGCTAATTTAAAAGTATTAGCATCACTTCTCTAATGGTGATTAATTAGCAGCATGTTACATGGGTAAAATCTGTTTATAAACATTTCAATGGTAACAAGGCAGATTGTACCTGAAAGAGAATGAAACATATTTTGCATGCAATTACAATGGCTGGGGCAGTTTGCAATTGCTCCCACTTTCATTTGCTAACAAGTCTCTTGTGCTGTGTCCAGGACTCTGAATTTTTACAATTTCAAGAAGCACCTTCTTTATGTATATTTTTCAAACACAAATTCAGCTAAAACAAGTCATGATTTAAAAGAGGCTGTGCTGATTTCTTCAAACAAATTGGAGTTGATGGATTTGATTCTTTAAAAAAAAATGACAGGGAGTATTACAGGGCCCATTATATTTTTGCCTAGGAGACTAGTGTAGATTCTTGAATAGCACTCCCCAGACATTACTTAATTAGCTATGCTTTCTTTGCTGACTAGGCATCATTGAGGTTCAAAGAGGCCCACAGAGAGATTTTGATTGGTCAACATCTCTAGGTGACATGACACAGTTTTGCTTTCAGGTAATAGCATTTAAAAAAAGTAGGAAGTAGACAGTTTACAATTTACAGCATCCCAGGATAGATAATTCTATTTATGGATTCAATGTTGGAATAACTTTTTACACTCTGTATAGTAGAGAAATTAACTCTAAATAACACAGTATAACAAACAGTAATGCAACTCCAAAGCTGCAGAGGTTTGGTTGAGTTACAGACCCAAGTCTTGACTCAAATCGATCAATCAATCTAATTTAGTGAGTGCTTATTCTGTGCAGAGCATTGTACTAAGCACTTGAGAGAGTACAATATAACCGATATATCCCTTGCTCTCAAATGAGGTTACAAAAAGAGGACAGAAATCTTTAGAAATTGCCTTTTTATAAAGACAATTTCCAAGTAATCTTTATCAGGAGTAGACAAAAATACACTAAAGGAAATCTATTTTGATGGAGTAGATAGAGCATGGGCTTGGGAGTCAGAAGGTCATGGGTTCTAATCCTGGCTCCACCACCAGTCTGCTGTAACCTTGGGAAAGTCACTTCACTTCTCTGTGCCTCAGCGACCTTATCTGTAAAATGGGTATTATGATGGTGAGCCACATATGGGACAGGGACTGTGTATAACTGGATTTGCTTGTGTCCACCCCAGCTCTTAGTACAGTGTCTGGCACATAGTAAGCACTTAAATGCCCAAATACCATTATTAGCATTATTATTATTATTACTCTCTGATGGAACCTTGCAGGCTTGAGGGTTAAGACAATGAAATAGTGGAGAAAAGAGATAGTGAAGCATTTTGAATTCTTGGAGAATGCCCCTGACTGCATTGCATTTTCTGGCACAATTCCTGACTGACATCACTTGGCAAAGGTCTAAACACTGATCTTATCTACTTCCAGGGGCACCAGGAGAGATGTCTTTTTATTGTGTCGTCTGGAATACCTTTCACACTCTCTAAAATGGAGCAATGAACTGTGAATAATGCAATATATCAATTAGTAATAAAAGATATCAAAGCTTCATATTTGAATACTGTACCTGTTTCCTACTACACCCAATTCTGTATCCTAATTAATCTTGAAAGAAAGTGATCCTTTCTGGGATTCTCTAATAAACTTTCTATATTATGCTGCAATCTCCAATTGCTGAATATCTCTTCCTGCTCTAGCCTTAAAATGGATGTGAAACAGGGATAATAATAATAATAATGTTAACATTTATTAAGCACTTACTGTGTGCAAAGCACTGTTCTAAGCACTGGGGAGGTGATCAGGTTGTCCCATGGAGGGCACACGGTCTTTATCCCCATTTTACTGATGAGGGAACTGAGGCCCAGAGAAGTGAAGTGACTTGTCCAAAGTCACACAGCTGGTAAGTGGCAGAGCCAGGATTTGAACCCATGACCTCTGACTCCAAAGCCCGGGCTCTTTCCACTGAGCCACACTGCTTCTATTCTATCAGAATAGCTTCAACGTTATGGAGCTCCTCATTTCACAATGTTTTATTGGTTCTAAAACCTGAAAATGGTCCTTATCAACCTAAAAGCAATGCAAAATAAGCTCCTTGTGTGAACTACTCCGTCTGGCTATAATGGTGCAGAATCCTGTGGTTATTTTGTTCTCTGTCAAAATAACGAGTAAAAAAGTAGTGGTTTTCATCAATTACCAAGTTCATTTCAACCATCTTTCTTAGTGATAAACAGAATTTCAGAGCTGTCTGGGATTAAACTCAACTTCAACAGGACTGCCTGCTTTGATTGATGAGCCATGTTTGAAGACACAAAACAGTCTTTTTCCTATTACAAATTTTTCCTATTACAAATACATATATATATATATATATATGTCTATATATATATATATATATATATATCTGTATTTTGGAGAACTACACATACAGTTCCCTTTGAACAGCAATGATCATTTCCTCAGAGGCTTTTATTTCAGTACAGGGCACAGAGAAGTGGTTGTAATACCATTGGAAAAACCATTAAAGGGAAAAATCTGCTTGTGCAAAGTTTATGGCTTAGACAGAGATTTACAGTCATATACAGTAAAAAACCCCTCTCAGGATCACACCTGGAGAGTTTCCAGTACTCCACCAGTCTGGCTACAGGAAGAAGAGTCAAACTGAGACATACCCATTCCATTTCTAGCTTGGGCAATGGCTAGAGAGTAGATGACAGTTTGCTACAAATCAAAACTCACCTGTGCTGGGCAGCAGTGGCCTGGGAGAGAGTTGAGCACGGAGACTCAAGTTTACTGCATGGAAGAAAACAATGATAAACCACTTTCACATTTTTACCAAGAAAACACTACCAGAACAATGGCAGATAGAGAGTACTGCATTCTGGGAGAGACGGGTCCATGGAGTTACTATGGGTCAGAAACGACCCAAAAGCAAAAGACATTTTTAGTCTATTTTTAGTAGAAAAGAACACAAGGCCACAGCAGAGGCTTGCAAGTTGTGTTCATATCACAAAATCAGTAATAGTGCATTGGAAATGATTTCATGTTTATCAACAATTGCATTGTTCACAAGATGATCGGGAAAAAAATGAATCCAAATTTGGGATGATACATCTTCAAATGAGTGTTCAGAAGAATTCAGAGGAATAGAAGTCCCTAATTCACACGTGTAAGCAAAATATGTTGTTCGAGCCTAGGCAGACAATTTCAGGCCAAAGAGTACTGAAGAGAAGCTTTCCCTTTCAAAGCATATGTCGTATATTTTTTAATGTGTTTGATCTAAGGAATTAAAGAACAAGTGTGAAATGTAGCATGGCCTAGTTGAGGAATACAGGAGTGGAAGTAAAGAGACCTGGGGTTTAATCCTGACTTTGCCACTTGTCTGTTTTGAGGCCTTGGACAAGTCACTTAACTTCTGCCTAAACTTCCTCATCTGTAAAATGGGGATTTTATATCCAGTCTCTCTCTCCCTTAGACTGTGAGTCCCTTGTGGAGCAGGGAGCATATCTGATCTGATTGAATTCTATCTACCACAATGTTTATTATATAATAATTATTATTATTATCAATAATAATAATAACATAAATCAGGTGAAAATCCATAACAGCAAAGCTTCAGAAGGTCATGGGTTCTAATTCCGCTCCACCACTTGTCTGCTGTGTGACCTTAGGCAACTCACTTCACTTCTCTGGGCTTCAGTTACCTCATTCATAAAATGGGGATTGAGACTGTGAGCCCCACATGGGACAGGGATTGTTTCCAACCCAATTTGTTTGTATCCACCCCAGCAGTTAGTATAGTGCCTGGAACTTAGTAAGCACTTAGCAAATACTATAATTGTTAGTATTATTATCATTCATTCCAGTGTAAGACCAAGAAAATAATTATGAAAATTAAGTACTGATGTTTGGCAGTATCCTCTATTTTTAATTGGTGAGACCTGTTCGAAAATTTCCCTTAGTTTTAGCTATTGCTCAGTCCATTTGATAAGAGTCTCTGAGTTAGAATATTTCTTCTCTTTCTTGAAAATTGATTTTATATGATTATCCATGATTGATTCAATTCTTTCTTTTTTTTCTGATTTCCATTGCTTTGACTTAATGTAAGTTTGTTTGTCATAGGTCATCAATCAATCAATCAATCAATGACATCTACTGAGCATTTACTGTATGTAGAACACTGTACTAAAAACTGGGTCAAACTTGATTAGCTCATATCTAACCCAGTGCTTAATACACTGATGAGGAAACTGAGGCCCAGACAAGTTAAGTGGCTTATCCAAGGTCACATTGCAGGCAAATGGCAGAGCTGATATAAGAACCCAGGTCCTCGGAGAACCTGGTCCACAACCACTAGGTTAACGTGTCTCTGCCTTGGCTACATTGCTTCTCATTGGGTGCAAAGAACTGGACTGAACATGTGGGAATAGCAGAGGAAATATCATGTGAAATTCCTCTCCTGATGAATTTTCAACTGAATGTGGAAGCAAGTCAATAGCATGGCTTAATGGAAAGAGCAAGGGCTTGGGAGTCAGAGGTCTTGGGTTCTAATCCCGCTCCACCACTTGTCAGCTGTGTGACTTGGGGCAAGTCACTTAACTTCTCTGTGCCTCAGTTACCTTATCTGTAAAATGGGGATTAAGACTTTGAGCCCCACATGGGACAACCTGTACACCTTGTATTTCCCCCAGTGCTTAGAACAGTGCTTTGCACATAGTAAGCGCTTAACAAATACCATTATTATTATCATTATTACCAACTGAGATGCGCAGTAATCAAAAGGATGTGAGAGCAGATCTAATGATATAAATGAGAGGTTCATCTTAATAAATACATATTAGGTTTTACAAATGCTTCACTCTGGCTAATGAACACCACGAACTTTGTGAGGTGGGGAACATTTCTATTATCAGCCTAAGGCACATCAATAACTATGGCATGAACGTCCACCCAGGTAAGATCTCTCTTTCCTGGAAATTTTTGTGCTTTGATTTCCTTTCCATTGCTCAGTTATACCATTCATCAGTTTAAGATATTTCATAGTAAAGCAGCAGTAATAATAATAGTAGTAGCAGTAGTACATATTAAGTGCTTACTGTGTGTAGACCACTATATTAAATGCTGGAGAAAAATACACAGATGTGAATGATAATAATGATGGTATTTGTTAAGTGCTTACTGTGCAGATACAAGGTGATCAGGTTGTCCCATGTGGGGCTCACAATCTTAACCCCCTTTTACAGATGAGGTAACTGAGGCACAGAGAAGTGAAGTGACTTGCCCAAAGTCACACAGCAGACAAGTGGTGGAGCTGGGACTAGAACCCATGACCTCTGCCTCCCAAGCCCGGGCTTTTTCCACTGAGCCATGCTGCTTCGCTAACAAGGTCTTTGGCTCTCAAAGGGCTCACAGTATAAAAACAAAAAAGAGCAGAAGATACTGAAGACCGACATTCATTCATTCATTCAATCGTATTTATTGAGCACTTACTGTGTGCAGAGCACTGTACTAAGCGCTTGGGAAGTACAAGTTGGCAACATACAGAGACAGTCCCTACCCAACAGTGGGCTCGTAGTCTAGAAGGGGGAGACAGAACAAAACAAAACATATTAACAAAATAAAATATATAGAATAAATATGTACAAGTAAAATAAATAAATAAATAGAGTAATAAATACGTACAAACATATATACATATATACAGGTGCTGTGGGGGAGGGAAGGAGGTAAGGCGGCGGGGATGGAGAGGGGAAGGAGGGGGAATAGGAAAGGTGACATAGGAAAGATGAAACAAAACACTAAAACAGTATAAGGATATGGACAAATAGACATCTGAAGTAAACTTGAAGTGCAAGTCATAAAACAATCAAACCTGTTTTATTCATTCAATCATATTTATTGAGTGCTTATTGTGTGCAAAGCACTGTACTAAGTGAATGAGAGAGTACAATATAACAACAGATATATTCCCTGCCCAAAATGAGCTCACATTCTAGAGGAGGAGACACAGGTTAACATAAATAAATAAAAAGATAATTAAATTAAAGATATATACAGGTGTGTGTGCGTGTGTGTGTGTCTGCGCGCGTGCTGTGGAGATGAGAGGGAGGATGAATGAAGTAGCAAGTAAGAGCAGTGCAGAAGGAAGTGGGAGAGAAGGAGATGAGGGCTTAGTAATAGGAGGCCTCTTGGAAGAGATGTGCCTTCAATAAGGCTTTGAAGTGGGGGAGAGCAATTAGCTATCTGATATGAGATAGCCTCTGCCAGACAAAACTATTTCTCCTCCCTTATTGACACCCATGCCCATCATCCCCGTCAGCTCTTCCATACATTCAACTCCCTTCTCAGGCCCCCGGTTCCTCGCCCTCCTCCTTCCCTCACCCCAAATGATCTGGCTTCCTACTTCATTAATAAAATTAAATCCATCAGGTCTGACCTCCCCAAAGTCACTCCCCTGCCTTCTCCAACTCCCTGGCTCTCAACGCTCTCTGCTACTCTTCCATCCTTCCCAGCAGTATCCTCAGAGGAGCTTTCCTCCCTCCTCTCAAGTGCTACTCTGACCACCTGTGCTTCTGACCCCATTCCCTCTCATCTCATGAAATCTCTAGCTCCATCCCTTCTCCCCTCCTTAACTTCCATCTTCAACTGCTCACCCTCCACTGGTTCCTTCCCCTCTGCCTTCAAACATGCCCATGTCTCTCCCATCCTAAAAAAACCCTCTCTTGACCCCACCTCACCTTCTAGTTATCGCCCCATCTCCCTCCTACCATTCCTTTCCAAACTCCTTGAACGAGTCATCTACACGTGCTGCCTCGAATTCCTCAACAACTCTCTCCTCGACCCCCTCCAGTATGGCTTCCGTCCCTTACATACCACGGAAACTGCCCTCTCAAAGGTCACCAATGACCTCCTGCTTGCCAAATCCAATGGCTCTTGCTTGATCCTAATCCTCCTCGACCTCTCAGCTGCCTTCGACACTGTGGACCACCCCCTTCTCCTCAACACGCTATCCGACCTTGGCTTCACAGACTCCGTCCTCTCCTGGTTCTTCTCTTATCTCTCCAGTCGTTCATTCTCAGTCTCTTTTGCAGGCTTCTCCTCCGCCTCCTATCCCCTTACTGTAGGGGTTCCTCAAGGTTCAGTTCTTGGTCCCCTTCTGTTCTCGATTTACACTCATTCCCTTGGTGACCTCATTTGCTCCCACAGCTTCAACTATCATCTCTATGCTGATGACACCCAGATCTACATCTCTGCCCCTGCTCTCTCTCCCTCCCTCCAGGCTCGCATCTCCTCCTACCTTCAGGACATCTCCATCTGGATGTCTGCCCGCCACCTAAAACTCAACATGTCCAAGACTGAACTCCTTGTCTTCCCTCCCAAACCCTGCCCTCTCCCTGACTTTCCCATAACTGTTGACGGCACTACCATCCTTCCCATCTCACAAGCCCGCAAACTTGGTGTCATCCTTGACTCCACTCTCTCGTTCACCCCTCACATCCTAGCCGTCACCAAAACCTGCCAGTCTCAGCTCCGCAACATTGCCAAGATCCGCCCTTTCCTTTCCATCCAAACTGCTACCCTGCTCATTCAAGCTCTCATCCTATCCCGTCTGGACTACCGTATCAGCCTCCTCTCTGATCTCCCATCCTCCTGTCTCCCCCTGCTTCAATCCATACTTCATGCTGCTGCCTGGATTGTCTTTGTCCAGAAACGCTCTGGGCATGTTACTCCCCTCCTCAAAACTCTCCAGTGGCTACCAATCAACCTACACATCTGGCAGAAACTCCTCACCCTCGGCTTCAAGGCTCTCCATCACCTCGCCCCCTCCTACCTCACCTCCCTTCTCTCCTTCTACAGCCCAGCCCGCACCCTCCGCTCCTCTGCCACTAATCTCCTCACCGTGCTTCGTTCTCGCCTGTCCCACCATCGACCCCCGGCCCACGTCATCCCCCTGGCCTGGAATGCCCTCCCTCCCCACATCCGCCAAGCTAGCTTTCTTCCTCCCTTCAAGGCCCTACTGAGAGCTCACCTCCTCCAGGAGGCCTACCCAGACTGAGCCCCCTCCTTCCTCTCACCCTCCTCCCTGTCTCCATCCCCACCACCTTACCTCCTTCCCTTCCCCACAGCACCTGTATATATGTATTTATGTATGTATATTTGTATGTATTTATTACTCTATTTATTTTACTTGTACATATTTATTCTATTTATTTTATTTTGTTAATATGTTTTGTTTTGTTCTCTGTCTCCCCCTTCTAGACTGTGAGCCCACTGTTGGGTAGGGACCATCTCTATATGTTGCCAACTTGTACTTCCCAAGCACTTAGTACAGTGCTCTGCACAAAGTAAGCGCTCAATAAATACAATTGAATGAATGAATATGAAGAGATGTTATAGAAATACTGCTCAGATGACACTTTTCCCTCTGGTCATTTTAGTTTGTATTTTTGCTCCTGAGAAGTATTTGTTATATTCCTCTCTAGGCACACATAATAATAATGATGATGGCATTTATTAAGTGCTTACTATGTGCAAAGCACTGTTCTAAGTGCTGGGGAGGTTACAAGGTGATCAGGTTGTCCCACAGGGGTCTCACAGTCTTAATCCCCATTTTACAGATGAGGTAACTGAGGCACAGAGAAGTTAAACGACTAGCCCAAAGTCACACAGCTGACAATTGGTAGAGCTGGGATTTGAACCCATGACCTCTGACTCCAAAGCCCGTGCTCTTTCCACTGAGCCATGCTGCTACCATTCACACATGAATGGTAAGGAGATTATCATACTTTTACTCTATGACCAGTGACATGTCAGTTGGGTAACCTGCCGGTTTTGACCTTTAAGGCAAATGAAAGAAGAAAGAGGATTTCTACATTTCCAGAAACTAGCAGAGAAATGTTTGCAATCAATCAGTGGTATTTATTGAGCAATTACTATGTGAGGAACTCTGTTCTGAGCAATAGAGTTGGTAGGCATGATTACTGCAATCAAGTAGTGCACAATCTAGTAGAGTCCTACTGACCTGAGTCAGTTTGAAATGGAAACCTTTTTCATGTGCTACTTTGGGAAGAGACTATGTGGGAAGATGCCTCATGATATCAGGAATCTATCAGAGCAGTCAGCAGAGATTTGAAGGCATGTAAGCTAGAGAGGTTACTTTTGTATATGGAAGGACACTGAGAAAGATAAGGGGTATTTTTTATATATGAAATTAACACTATGATGAAGTGGAGGAAGTTGGGAAACATAACTGATTAATTTTGTATAGATCAATCACTTTTTAAGTTGAAAACCTCTAACAAAGAACTTAATAAAGGGTATTACTTTAGGTAGAAAACAGGAAGACAGTTATCAAAAATGATGACCCCAAAAACATCAAGATTGCAGTAGAGTATATGTGTTTAGTTGTAGCAGTTTTCACCAGTGATATATGTGAAAGAAGTTGACTAGGTGCAGTTATGCTGGGAAGATTAAAATTGCTAATAATAACCATGAAGATTATGAGCCATCATACACATTTTACAGCTCCTCTATAACTTATGCTTGAGGAGGTTTATTAGATTATTTTAATATCATTTTTCTTCTAGAAGACAGTCTGTTCTTATTAAAAATCAAATGTAAAAAAAGCACACTGATCTCCAATGTCCTTAATGTGACCGAGGTAGGGAAATGCAGCTTTCTGACCTGTTCTTTTCCTGCTATTGCTTTATAATTGTGAAAAAGTAAAAACTCTTAGCCATGCTAGAATCTCTAGGGAATGTGGTTCTCTCCTAAGGCAGGAGTGGAAATTCTGACCTCTATATTCCCTAAGTCATTATGAAGGATCCTTATTTGCTTTAAGGGTTCTGTTAAATTTGAAATATGGACAATTACACAAGAAAGTTGTCATGACTAGCACATTCAATAGCTTTGCATAATCCTTTTATCACAAGAATAAATCACTAGAGAGTTGGGCTGCTATTTAGGGAATCTGGTAGTATTCATTCATTCATTCTTTCAATCATATTTATTGAGCGCTTACTGTGTGCAGAGCACTGTACTAAGCACTTTGGAAAGTATAATTCAATAAAGTTGGTAGATATAATGCCTGTCCCCAAATAGCTGAATTAATAAGAGTGAAGGATATTGAAAATATTAATAGTAAAGGCACTAGTTCACTATTGTGTGCTTTCTTAGTGCTAGCTTTTATGTCCATATTTCTTTATTGCAGATTGTCTTCGTAAATCTCACCTTTTGAGGCAGTGCTATAACTACTGATTTACTTTTATCTTTCTGAAGAGAAGAGCGGAATGATTTGCAAAGACAGCATCTGGGATGCCTGCTGTAAAGATACAAATCCACGGCCAGTAGTATTGTGGTTATCTAATTAATCAGATTCACAGGGTGGATTGGAAGCATTGACTAGGGCTCAAGGAGAAGCCATTCATTCTGAGACATAGCACAGAGCAGAGTCTTCACCCCTCCATCTCCTCCCTATCCTATAAAGGTCAGCCAATCAATCATTAAATAATTATTATAATAATGATTATGGTACTTGTTAAGCGCTGTATGCCAGCACTGTTTTAAGCTCTGGGGTAGATACAAGATAGGTTGTCCCACATGGGGCTTAAAGTCTTAATTCCCATTAATACAGATGAGAATGCTTATTCTGTGCAGAATACTGTACTAAGCGCTTGGGAGGGTACAATATGACAGAGTTGGTAGAAGTCACTTCCCCCCCTTCTCCAACCCCCCGGCTCTCAACACTCTCTGCTACTCTCCCATCCTTCCCAGCAGTATACTCAGAGGAGCTCTCCTCCCTCCTCTCAAGTGCTACTCTGGCCACCTGTGCTTCTAACCCCATTCCCTCTCATCGCATGAAATCTCTTGCTCCATCCGTTCTCCCCTCCTTAACTTCCATCTTCAACCGCTCACTCTCCACTAGTTCCTTCCCCTCTGCCTTCAAACATGCCCATGTCTCTCCCATCCTAAAAAAACCCTCTCTTGACGCCACCTCACCTTCTAGTTATTGCCCCATATCCCTCCTACCATTCCTTTCCAAACTCCTTGAACGAGTTGTCTATACGCGCTGCCTAGAATTCCTCAACAACAACTCTCTCCTTGACCCCCTCCAGTCTGGCTTCCGTCCTCTACATTCCACGGAAACTGCCCTCTCAAAGGTCAACAATGACCTCCTGCTTGCCAAATCCAACGGCTCATACTCTGTCCTAATCCTCCTCGACCTCTCCGCTGCCTTCGACACTGTGGACCACCCCCTTCTCCTCAACACGCTATCTGACCGTGGCTTCACAGACTCCGTCCTCTCCTGGTTCTCCTCTTATCTCTCCGGTCATTCATTCTCAGTCTCTTTTGCAGGATCCTCCTCCCCCTCCCATCCCCTTACTGTGGGGGTTCCCCAAGGTTCAGTGTTTGGGCCCCTTCTGCTCTCAATCTACACGCACTCCCTTGGTGACCTCATTCACTCCCACGGCTTCAACTATCATCTCTATGCTGATGACACCCAGATCTACATCTCTGCCCCTGCTCTCTCCCCCTCGCTCCAGGCTCGCATCTCCGCCTGCCTTCAGGACATCTCCATCTGGATGTCTGCCCGCCACCTAAAACTCAACATGTCCAAGACTGAACTCCTTGTCTTCCCTCCCAAACCCTACCCTCTCCCTGACTTTCCCATGTCTGTTGATGGCACTACCATCCTTCCTGTCTCTCAAGCCTGCAAACTTGGTGTCATCCTCGACTCCGCTCTCTCATTCACCCCTCATATCCAAGCCGTCACCAAAACCTGCCAGTCTCAGCTCCGCAACATTGCCAAGATCCGCCCTTTCCTCTCCATCCATATGGCTACCCTGCTCATTCAAGCTGTCATCCTATCCCGTCTGGACTACTGCGTCAGCCTTCTCTCTGATCTCCCATCCTCGTGTCTCTCCCCACTTCAATCCATACTTCATGCTGCTGCCCAGATTGTCTTTGTCCAGAAACGCTCTGGGCATGTTACTCCCCTCCTCAAAAATCTCCAGTGGTTACCAATCAATCTGCGCATCAGGCAGAAACTCCTCACCCTGGGCTTCAAGGCTCTCCATCACCTCGCCCCCTCCTACCTCACCTCCCTTCTCTCCTTCTACAGCCCTCCCCGCACCCTCCACTCCTCTGCCACTAATCTCCTCACCGTACCTCGTTCTCGCTTGTCCCACCATCGACCCCCGGCCCACGTCATCCCCCGGGCCTGGAATGCCCTCCCTCTGCCCATCCTCCAAGCTAGCTCTCTTCCTCCCTTCAAGGCCCTACTGAGAGCTCACCTCCTCCAGGAGGCCTTCCCAGACTGAGCCCCTTCCTCTCCCCCTCGTTCCCCTCTCCATCCCCCCATCCTACCTCCTTCCCTTCCCCACAGCACCTGTATATATGTATATATGTTTGTACATATTTATTACTCTATTTATTTATTTTACTTGTACATATCTATTCTATTTATTTTATTTTGTTAGTATGTTTTGTTCTCTGTCTCCCCCTTTTAGACTGTGAGCCCACTGTTGGGTAGGGACTGTCTCTATATGTTGCCAACTTGTACTTCCCAAGCGCTTAATACAGTGCTCTGCACACAGTAAGTGCTCAATAAGTACAATTGATGATGATGATGATGATGTATTCCCTGCGTATAAGGGGCTTACGCCTGGGGGATTCACGTTTTCATGTATTTGGTTGCAGCAGGAAGTGGAGACAGAAAAAGGGCCAGTGTTAAGGGCCTGAGGAAAGAGAAGAATTTGAAAGGAATTTGAAAAAAAAATGAAGACAAATAACAAAAGCAAAACAGTTGATTTGGAAGTGTGAAAATTTCCTTTTATTAGATAATTAACTGAACCTTGGTTCCATGATATTCTCTCTCTCTCTCTCTCTCTCTCTCTCCTTCTCTCTCTCTCTCTCTCTCTCTCTCTCTCTCTCACACACACACACACACACTATCACATTGGTTAGAGAAGTAATGTGTCTTAGTGGCAAGAGCATAGGCTTGGGAGTCACAGGTCATGGGCTCTAATCCCGGCTCTGCCACTTGTCAGTTCTGTGACTTTTGGCAAGTCACTTCACTTCTCTGGGCCTCAGTTACCTCATCTGTAAAATGGAGATTAAGACTGTGAGCCCCACGTGGGACAACCTGATGACCTTGTACCTACCCCAGTGCTTAGAACAGTGCTTGGCACATAGTAAGTCCTTAACAATATCATTATTATCATTATTATTTTAGGTGCACAGGTTCTTTAATAGTTTCTTGTCCTAAACCTTTATTGGACAGTAAAATTGAGTTTATTTGGCCAAATAAAAGCAATCTAGTTTCACACCCAGATTTTCACCATATTAACATTGATTATTGTTCCTAGATTTGCTTTTTAGACCCTGAAATTCTATATATTATCAGACTTGTTCTTTTCCCTGTTGGTTGCTCAGTAGCTGGCACCCCAGCTGCTTTGAATGGGACAGGTCATGAACACCCAGAAGTGCTCAACAAAGAATTCTTAATAAGAGGAAGGGTGATAATAGCGACACTTCAGTTCATCCTGTGCTTCCACTGTCAACACCATTTTTCACTGGTTTCAAGCCCTTCAGAACAATTCCAGCTGGAACAATTCCCTCTAATATGAAACTTGACATCAGATTTCCTCTATGGGGGTCACGCTTTATTTCTGAATTCAAGTAGGTAAAGCTAAGTGGAGGAGAAGGGTTCTAAAGAGTCATTCTGCCTCCGCCACCAACAAACAGCTGTCTAGAGTAATCGAATTCTGGTTTCCATAGATACAGTAA
This sequence comes from Tachyglossus aculeatus, assembly GCF_015852505.1. Lineage (NCBI taxonomy): Eukaryota > Metazoa > Chordata > Mammalia > Monotremata > Tachyglossidae > Tachyglossus > Tachyglossus aculeatus. Next base: position 61,529,463 of record NC_052072.1, read on the forward strand.
AAGGTAAGGGAAATCAGGAAGAATCCGGAGGCAGAAAGTATAACGTCAGGAAAGGGAGTATAAAGGGAATATCAATATCAGTATAAAATCAAAATAGTTCCCTACAATTAAGATAGGCAGAAACTGGGAAGGAAACCAATATCCAGGAGCAGCATTAATGGGCTTTTATTACCATAATCATTAAGCACTTCCTATATGCTAAGCACTGTTCTAAGAGCTGGGGTAGATACAAGATAATCAGATTCGACTCAGTCCCTTTCCCACGTCGGACTCATAATCCAGTCCCCATTTTAAAGATGAGGAAACTAAGGCACAGAGAAGTTTAGTGACATGATTCTTGATAATTTCCCATGGGAAGGTATCCATATGCTCAAATTGCTATATGAAACACATGTTAAAGTCACACAGTAAGAAAGTGGCAGAACTGGGATTAGAACCCAGGTCCTCTGACTCTTGGACCTATGCTCTTTCCACTAGGCAACACTGCTTCCCTAATCTACTATGCCTCTTCCATGCCTTCTCTTTTCCTCCTTGCTCACCTCTCAAATAAAGTCTTCCTATACCAGGACTCAGAAAAAAAATATTTTATTCTTATAATTAAACAACTAGAAACACGTGTTTCATATAGTAATTTAACCATTTGGATACCTTCGCACAGGAAATTATCAAGAATCAGCATGGCCTAGAGGCCTAATACCCTGTAAAATGGGGACTTTACCCTGTGAGAACCATACAGTACTAACACTAGCTTAATATCTACCCCAGTAGCGTGTATCTACCCCAACACTTAGTGCAGGGTCTAGCAGCAGAGCTTTAAAATACCTTTAAAACAACAACAACAAAAGTTTTACAGGCTGGAAATATCAGTGGGCTCAGAATTTTAGGTAAATTCAAGGGTGGACTGAGGCTAGAGAGGGAAGTTTTAGGGGTGTAGGATGGTCCATATCTAACAGTGAGGAAGAAGCTATGCAATTAATCAGTCAATTACCAGCGGTGTTTATCGAGTACTTTATTGAGCACTGTATCAAGCAGAGGACTGTATTAAGTATTTGAGAGAGTACATTAGAGGGAGTCAACACAGTCCTTGCCCCAAGGTGGTTGCAGTCTGGGAAGGAGACAGATATTAAAATAAATTACAAGTAGAGGGAGAAGCAACAGAGTAGTAGGATATGTACATAAGAACCTTGGGGTGAGGTGAGTAAGTTTTTAGAGAATGTGGGCTTGAATGCATATATGACATGGATATTTCTGGGGCTCTCAGCTCCAAATCCTGGTCAACATGACTCCCCAGAGTCACTGTAGGATCTCTTAGAATCTAGACAACCTCCACCAAATCCCAAAGCCCTCCAGGTCTTCTAACACAGGTTTGGGGACATTTGTTCCATGCTCCACAAGTCTCTGCACCCCAATTACTGCCACTACCCCCGTACTGAAGTTAAGGCATCTCCCTGAATGAGAAGGGGTCACTGGGGACTAAGTTACCACCTGGACCCCAAGGCTGGATGCAGGACACTCAGGGTGAAAATGCTCCCTCCTTCCCCCACATATGGCTCCCAAGGTCCACATGCCTCTCTAGCACCAAGAACTCCTTCCCCAGCCCTACCATGGGAAGACACCAAGATCTGAGATCTCAATAATGTTTAACGGTTTCTTAACAGAGTAGTAGTAGTTGTAGTACTAGTGGTAGTAGTACTTACTAAGCACTTTTTGTATGCAGAGCACTATACTAAAGACTGGGAAAGAGTAGATGTGGGAATTAAATTTGAACCCTGCTCCTTGGGGAGCTCACGTTGAATAAATAAAGGTGGGGGTGAGGACTTGAGAAAGAAATATTGGGAGCAATAAAACAATGAATCATTAAAGCAGCATAAGGGATTGGGTCAGATATAATAACACAATTTTTTTTAAAGAAGTAGAGAGATGTAGCTGGAGGAGCAGAATTTCAGGATCCTTGTGATTCAGAGTCCACAGCATACCAGAAACCGTAGCAATGGGTACCGTGACTACTAGCCTTCCCAAGGTTTCAAGGAGGTCTCAGGATGCACGTGCAGTTCTCTTTTCCACCAGGGTGGTGGAAAGCAGGATTGGCTGTAATGTCCTCCATAGTGCTGAGGGGAGTTGGTCCCATTTCCTGGAGAAGCAGCATGTCGTATGCTAAGAGCATGGCAGGGGAAGGTAGAGAGTTCCTCAGCCATGGTCCGGAGATGAGAGGAGAGTTGCGAGCTCAGAGGGAGGCAAGGCTACAATTACCCAATATTTCACTTAGCTGGAGATGAAAGAAGCATAACAAAAACAGTTCTGGTTCATGCCGCCTTTCCTCAGATCTAACGTTTTCCCTCCTAGGACCCTCTGTACTTCCCTGTAGGTATCCTGAGGCTCATGTCCCTCTGGTTATTTTTCCTCTTCTCTTGGGGAATTCCAGATTCCAGTCTCAATCTCTATGAGTCCTTTGGAAGCAGGGTCTCCCTTGGGGGCAAGAGCCTCATTCCTCTGGAGTACTGAAGGTGGACCCTGAACTTCCAAGGACCCTTAAACCTCACCTGGGCTTCTCTCTGATCCCTCCTTGTGTCCTGTGTCCATCCACAGTCACAGGCCCAAGCCTGTCCTGTGTTCTGCTCTCACAGGGTCACAGCTTGCAACCCTACTCACTTCCCAGATGGCCAAGGATCTCCTCCTCCAACTGTCTGGCTCCCCTTCTTCCTCCCTAATCTTCTCTATAATGATTCAGCTAAATATTTAGATTTCACTCAGGGAGGGACACCCTGGAGTGACTCTAATGACTTCATGCTAACTCTCCTAGGTGAGTGGGCCAGTGATCGGTCAGGGAAGGCTTCTTAGAGGAGATGTGATTTTAGTGCAGTGCAGCTATGAAAATGGGTAGAGTCATGGTCTATTGGATATGAAGGGGTAGGGAGGCTCAGACCAGAGGTCGATGGTGAGCAAAATGAGATCGAGGCACAGTGAGTAGGTTGGTACTTGATGAATGACACTTGCAATGTGGGCTGTAGTGTGAGAGGAGTGAGAGAAGTAGGGGGAGAGAGCTGATTGAGTGCCTTAAAACTGATGGTGAGTGTGTCTCTTTGATATGAGATAGTTAAGTAGTCAGTGGAGGTTTCTGAGGAGTTGGGAGATATGATTTTTAAGAAAAACAATACATGCAGCAGAGTGAAGTAAGGACAGGAGAGGGGAGAAGCTGGAAGCAGGGAGGTCAGAGAAGAAGTCAATTTGCCAGCAGAACATTGTTCTTCCAAATGTCAATGAACCAGGATAGACCTCCTTCAGTTGGTGCCAGATACTTAAAAGCCAGCTACAATTCTTCTGAGTGGTGGTTGTGGTGTGTGTGGGGGAACCCAGTTATCCCAAATATAGTGATTGACTCCTCTTCCAATTGCAGCCTGGAGAGGGTCGGATCCAAAGCTTTTCTGTTCTATCTAGGTTAAGGGCTTGAAGTTGACGTAGTTGGAATGGAGCTTGAAAAACAAAAGAGACCGGACCTGCCTGAAGTCACTTCAGCAGTAAAGCAAGGCTGCTGGGAGAGAGAATGTCTATGACAAATTCTATTTTGGAGGGCATTGTTCTGGCTGAGCCCTGGGCCAACCAAGAATGAAGTTGACAATAAAAATGCCATCTGAACTTTGAACTGCGACAGCGTTAGTAGTTACCACCATAAAAACAGTATAAATGTAACTCACATTAAATCTCAAGGTCATTTGAATCCGTGGAGCAGGAATGGCTAAATGCCCACCTAGCGTTTTGCTGGTAAGTTACCATTTGGTGGCTTTTAAGCACCCGTGGGGGTTGGTAGCTATCTGGTGAAGGATGAGGAAACACTAGCTCCACAAAAGCAGTTGTTCTACTGCAACAGAGTTCAAGAGGTAGTTTGTGTGGTCATTGTGGTTCAATTGGATAGCTTTGCAAAAATTGGTTTTCTTCTGTCCATCACCTTCTAGTGAGGGCAAAACCACACACTGCTCCCTCCACAAAATAGACACTATTAATAGCAATAATATGTGTAAAGAGCTTAATACATAACCGCTGGGGTAGATGCAATCAGACACAGTCCCTGTACCGCACGATGCTCACAGCCTAAGAGGAAGGGGGAACTGGTATTTGATCTGCATTTTAAAGCTGGAACAACTGATACATGTTAAAGTTAAGCCCCAGCTCTGCCATGTACATTTAATGTGAACTTGGGCAATTAGATTTAACCTTTCTGTGTCTCAATTTCCTCACCTGTAAAATGGGGATTAAAATACCTGCTGTCCTTTCCCACTAGACTCCTGAGCCCTGTGTGGGATAGGGACTGTGTTGACATTAATATCTTGTATCTACTACAATGCTTAATAAAGTGCTTGGCATATGGTAAGTGCTTAAGAAATACTGCAGTTGATAATTATTATTGTTACTATAATTGCTATGAATAAGGTTTTTTTTTCCTTTTCAGCCCATTGCAATAAGTTACTACCAACATTGTGAATAAAGCAAATGGGTTTATATGTATTTATTTTAAAGTTAATGCAGGATTTGTGGAACATGTGAAATAGTTGTTATTATTATTATTCCCCACTCCCCCTGGCCCACTGGATCGAAATCAAATATGTTCTTTTTTATGTGAAAAAAGGCCCTAATTCCAGGGGAATAATGTCCAAAAAGTCTCATTGCTTTATCAATTGTGCTTTCTTGGGCTGCTGATGATGTTCAATTAAAGCCAATTTCTATAATGTCCTTTTTTTTCATTTTGAACAAGAGACTTGAGAATGCTGATTTATTATTTTATAAGCATGTTCATATGTGTCCTGCACACAGCAATAGGTGTTCCTTAGCCCACAGAGGGGAAAGCCCGGGATGTGTCGATGGAGTGAATGGTGTGGCTGTTTGGCATTCAGGCTTCTCATGTATTTGGAAATCCTGTGATCAATTTGTTGCACCGCTGCAGTGCTAAGTGGACACTTCCAAAAGAATCCAATTGTACAAGGAATACAGATCACCGAGAAAATTATAGGAATGAGACAGGAATTAAACAGGAATTCTCAACTTCAATAGATTGCCATGGCTGAGGAGAAGCTCTTTTTTATGGAAATCATTATTCACTGGACCTGTTTATTCTGTCATATTTCTTAAATGAGCCTTTTGTGAGCTACCTAAGGAAAAAAAAAACTATTATAAAGGCCTGTTTTAGTAGGACTGCTAAAATATGTTATTTATTAAATTTCAAAAAAATCCCAGGCATTTTTCTAGGTGAAATTTACAAGCTTCTAAACATGATAACAGGGCCTAAGCAGGAGGCCATTTCTCCACAGTACACAAGAGTTGCCCATAAATGCCATGACTGAATGATAATTTTAAAACCTTCATGTAGAAATGTAGGCTAAATATAAAAGAGCTTCTGGATTTAAATTGCTGCATTATTCCATGGATACAGAAGAAGGTCCCATAGTCTAGAATCTTGCATTTCACAGCCTGAATACCTATGTTTAGGACTTTGAAAATAATTATTTTGTTTGAGGAAAAAAAAATCACAATTCCTTTTTACGGATGATTGTTAGTGGTACAGAGAAATTTACCTACACAAGCTCCTGCTACCTTAAATCAATATGACCCTGGCCAGGTTATTATCCTACCAAATACTTGAGAAATGTGAAATTCTACTCCTTCCGTAGCATTTCAGAATTTGGAGCAAAATATTCTTCAGTTTGACACCAAATATACCACTTCATATGCCCCAAGACCAGACTGAATTCTCTTAAAGGTTCTCCTCTCTCTCTCCTTCCCTCTCTCCCTGTAGCTTTTACATACAAATGCACAAACCCCCTTTGCTCCCTGTAACTTCACACAAACACATGCACACATACATGTGCTCAAAATCTCTCTTTCTTTCTGTCTCTCTCTCTCAACCAGAGGGAGTAGAAAAACAGCCATTGCAGTCCAACTTAGCCTGTCAACATGGGGAAAGGGATCCTGACTTCCTTGGTCTGTTGTCTCCCCCAGCTTGAGTCAGATATTAGTCCTAAAACCTGAACAGGGTCAAAAAATGAATGAAGACTTCATGATTTGTTGGGGCTGCCTGACTTGGACTCTTCTTTACTTTGCTTCCCTTCTCAAGCACAGATCCCTGCCACTCACTCTGTGCTCCTGCCACTGTTGTTGCTTCCTTCTGGTGGAGCAGGTAAGCAGTGTCTTTTAACTTAGTGAGACTCACTGCTGCACCCTCCCCTGGTATTCATTCATTCATTCTATTGTATTTATTGAGCACTTATTATGTGTAAGAACACTGTACTAAGCGCTTGAGAAAGTACAACAATAAACAAACACATTCTCTGCCCATAGTGAGCTTACAGGGATGCCGTGTCCACCTTCCTCTATGCTCTCCAGTGAGGTGGTTCCCTCATTCCTTTCCCTGCTCACCCCAACTCCCTCTCCAGATTTAGTTGAGTCCTCATGTCTACACTCCCTTAATGTAGCATGATCAAGCCAAAAGGCCTGATGAGGAAGTCAGGGGAGGGAGGTGGAGGCCGGGGCTGGGAAGAGGAGTGTGATGATGATGATGGTATTTGTTAAGCACTTACTATGTGCCGAGCACTGTTCTAAGCACTGGGGTAGATACAAGTTAATCTGGTTGTCCCACGAGGGGTTCACAGTCTTAATCCCCATTTTACAGATGAGGCAATTGAGGCACAGAGATGTGAAGTGACTTGCCCAAAGTCACACAGCTGACAAGTGGCAGAGCAGGGATTAGAGCCCACAACCTCTGAGTCCCAATCCAGGGCTCTTTCCCCTAAGACACGCTGCTTTGTTACCCTTTGGAGTGTGCCTTGGAATGGGGGAGTAGGAGAAGGTTGAGTTTGGAAATGAGGAGGTGGTGAAGTTGGAGAAAAAAAATCTGCCAGCAACAGAACATTCCATTTCCCTTGCTTTCCTGGAGCAGGCACAGACAGATGCTGGGCCACATGGCTGGTCTTGTAGGCCTGTTGTTCCTGCTCCTGCAGTTCCTACTGCTCCAGGGGCCCAGGGTGGTATGAATGCAGTGGTGGGGACCACTGAACCAATAGTGAAGTAAAGAAGGACGTGGGCTGTCTCTCTTACTCTGACTCTGCTCTAGCCTGGCCTGCTCCATGGGTTCCCTGGGCTCCCCCAGAGGTGAGGGAAGGATACCCCAATGAGGGCCTGACTCTCCTTGTTTCACCCTCTCCACCATCTTGCAGTGTTCACCCCACAGGATGGCTAAATTGGTGGACAGGATGAGGGGAGAGAGAGTGGATCCACATACTCTTGCCTCTTTGGGCCCCTCCTCCCTCATCCCTTCCCTATCTCCTGCTCCCTGGCCCACTCAATCCAGTTGACTCAATCTAGGAGTCACAGGATCTTTGCGATTTGCATAATAATAACAATGGCATTTATTAAGTACTTACTATGTGCAAAGCACTGTTGTAAGCACTGGGGAGGTTACAAGGTGATCAGGTTGTCCCACAGGGGGCTCACAGTCTTTATCCCCATTGTACAGATGAGGGAACTGAGGCACAGAAAAGTAAAGTGACTTGCCCAAAGTCACACAGCTGACAATTGGCAGATCTGGGATTTGAACCCATGACCTCTGACTCCAAAGCCCATGCTCTTTCCACTGAGCCACGCTGCTTGCTGTGTGACCTTGGACAAGTCACCTAACTTCTGTTTGCCTAAATGACCTCATCTGTAAAATAGGGGTTAAAGCTCTCTCATACCTAGATTATGAATCCTTCATGAGACGGGACCTGATTATTTTGTCTGTATCGCAGCACTGAATACAAAATTTAGCACATAGTAGCACTTGGCAATTATTATTATTCAGCTCTCTCAGAGCTGAGTATCACCTTTGATTCTTTTCTGTCTCCTCCCCAATCCTACCCCTGATTCTCTTGCAAATTTTATTAGTTAACACTGATGGAAGGAAGACTATTTTAAAGTGATAAATCACGTTTTACATCGACTTGGAGTTAGTCAACGAATGATAACTTGTTAGCAACACCAGTGGCTTAGGCTCAAGATTGCTCCACTATCATGGAATGTGAACTTTCTTCCACATTAAAACCATGTTTTTTCACAAATGTTTAATACAGTGCTCTGCAACATAGTAGGCATTCAAAATGTACTATTGAATGCTTGATTGACAGTTGCAAAAAGGCAAAAGTCACATAAGATTTAATGGGTGTAGTTAGCACTGGGCTGCTGTATCTGCTGGGATCTTCAAATCATTAATTAGACTCAACTAAATCAGAAGTTAAGGCATGGCCCCATGTACAGAGTGAACTAGGTCTGTTTGATGCTAAAAAAATGAAAGCAAACTATTATTCAGAAAATAGGAACCAATGGAAAACAGAGAAGCTGGAGTAAGCAGAGTTAATGGAGTTAAATTCAATGAGTGTTCAGAAAAGGGTATTGTGAGGGTCTCCTTATATAAGCAATTCTCAATTACAGTTGTGTCTTACCATCTCTGCAGCTGCTCTGCTGCTTGCCTTATATTCTCCATTTGCTAAAATTTGTCATTATCACACAATCAATAAACTTTCTGTCTATTTATGTCTGGATTATTGAGTAACAGTGAGCCTGAACTCTTTTGCTCCCTGTCTCATACACTAGATGCAGTTCTGCTTAGGGAGTAAAGCGAATCATCATTTTATTCTGTTTCCAATTTCATCACGATATAATTTTGCTTCTCTTTCAGCATAAATGGGATGAAAAAACCTTTCTCACAATGTTATTTTTGTCCACATCCAGAAAAGACCAGTATACCCAGAAATCTAGCTGGAAAGAAATGCAAATGTTATAAACCGGATGAAAATTATGAATCATTGATTCCAGTGATCTTATTTACATCAGAGTATGCTAGATTAAAAATAGTCCTTATGCACCAATAAGCAAGAATTCAGATATCTGGCTTCTAAAGATTAAAACCATTGGAGCTAAGTAAGATTCTCGGTTTGGTATTAGATTTTTTTTCCTCAGGACTTGTGATCAGTCAAAGGTCAAGCCCGGTGCTTGGCATTGAAGTGAAACAGGTCAATGCCAAAACACCTGTAATGTCATTTTCATTTCAAACATGACCACCCTGTCTTGGTTCCTGAAACCTGGTGGTGGAATTGGAAAATTGTTCATTTTCTCAAAATATTTAGCTGGTTTTGCAGTAACTGAGTGGATCTGTAGTCAGTTATTCCATTGCATATTTAGATTAAAACATGACAACAGAATTAGATAAAATTCTTCTGACAATTTTCCTTTGTCTATGCAGTGGTGTAAGTATTCAAATAAGTTTTCTTAAGTGCTGTGTTCTGCAAGAATTTTTTTGTGTATTATAGGAGAACTAACAGAAGGAACAAATTATCTGGATCCACTCTATTAAACGATAATGACAAAAACCCCCCACAAAGTGTGGTGGCATATCTGAACTTCTGTTTTTCCTTCATATGTCACCCTATTTCTCTGTGACCACTCCATTTTCTAGGTTGGAAGACTCATCCTTTATGTTAAAATCTACACGCCATTCCAGTGCCTCATCTGTCATCCCTTGCTAAAGGAAATGTTCTGTTTCTTAGCGTGGTAAATCAGAATAAGGTGACCAAATTCCTTGCTTGCCTGTTTTTGACTTCCTTTATATTTTAGGCCAATCCATTGTGACTAGAAACGGAAAGTAAGAATAGTGACAGAGACCATTGTATCAGCCTATCAGGGAAACCATCCGTTGAAACTAATTTCTTTTGGTGTCACATGGAGACCATTCCCTAAATGGAAGAGTTGGATTTTAGTTATTCTTAATTAAGTCACTCGATAAGTGTTTGCCTTTGACCTCCTCCTCTGTGTGAACAGTGTCATTTTATTTTTATTTCACCTCTGTGCTTTCCTATTAATCCTGGTTGCTATTTATTTCCTGGGATACTCCCTCTCCTTTATTTACCCGTCATTGCTTCTTTCTCCCTCCAGAACTTTTTAATTAGTTCAGTCAATGTCTAGGAGACTTGTGTATCACTCTTTATCTACATCTTCTAAACCCCTGTTTGTTTACCTCTTCCTGTGAATTGCTTGAAATTATTGCTCTTATTAAGAGCACTAGGTGAGTGCTAGATAGCAGAGTTGGAAATGATGTCAAGGCACGCTTGAAGGACCATGACTTGGAAGAGTGACCAGTTCTACTGGGAACATGTTTTAAGGGCAGCTGGATTCTTACTGAACCAGTGATGCCTTCCAGCCCAATTGTCTATAGGGAGAAGTGATTGCCAAACAAGGCTATGACCATTTTTGCAGGAAGCAGTTTGTATACATTGTCAGAAGTCTATCAAGATTTCTGCCCTAACTAGAAGATAGATACAGCTCCAGCTATCAGATGCCATTTCCACGGGAAGTCACCCGGTAGTCTCGGGTCAGGGACATCAAAAGTCTTTTACTTTCTTAGCACGTTTTTCACTTGGGCCAAGCAGGTCCATCACTGCCAAAGGCTGGACCTTCCTGGGATAATGAGGTGCCGGAGCCTTAATTAACAGCAGCGATGCTTTTGCAAGGGATTATCTTAGTAAATGCTGCTTCCTTGGTAATTAGGAAGAAATCTTCCCCTCACCTGTTAGCACTAGTGGCAGTGATTAACGAGCCTGAAAATGAAATGTGTTTTCTGAGAGAGGCAAACAATGCATTATGAAATCTGCCAATTTTAAGACAGGAAATTCAGGTTTTTGATCTTGCGTAGGTGACATGAACATGAGAGCAATTTGGGGGGAAAAAAGAAATGGAGGAGAAAGAGATGTGCAACTGTTGTGGAAGGAAATGGTTTCTTGTGAACAGCACTTTACCCATTCATTTACCATTTACCCTTTACCCACTTTACCCATTCATTCATTCAATCATATTTATTGAGCACTTACTGTGTTCAGAGCAGTGTACTAAGTGCTTGCAAAATACAGTTTGGCAACAGATAGAGACAATCCCTACCCAACAACAGGCTCATCATGACTGAAACTGCAACCACCCAGTTGCTGCTTGGAACTTTGGTTGAAATACATCTACTCTTGAAGACTTTGAGGTGGCAATAGAGTACTCAGCACCGTGATGAGCTAAATGGCTTCCAAGTGGTCTAAAAGAGTTATTGCTCTTCCCAAAGTGACTTTTTATCAGGAAGTAAGATGCATGGGGAGAATCAGGCTCACTAGGCTAAACACATGAACTATTGAAAATTAACTATGATGTAGTAATGCTGTAGTTAATATCCATGTATGAGAGTCTACGATAAAAAAGCCAGTAATATTTAAGGCAAAATGAAATTCTAAGGTGGGTATCCAACCGGTACTCATTATGTTACAACTGTAGCTGCTGATGATAATGAGGATGATTGGTGATGGAGAGGAAAGGAATGGAAAAGAGGGATGACAGAAAGGGTTTAGGAATTAATTCTGTCACTGAATTAGGGATATTCAGACACAACCAAGTTCCCACTGTCACTATTGAGATGGTAGGGTGACAGAAACGCTCCAGAGTCCCAAGCAGTAAATAGGGTGTGCTCTATCAGTCAACTAATGGTATTGATTGAAGGATTACTGTGTGTGAGCACTGTACTAAGCATTTGGGAAAGCACTGTACAGTAGAGGTGGTAGACACAGTCCCTTCCTACAGGAGGGGTTTACAGTTGGCTACCCCTCTGGCCACGTCCACCAGATTGTTGGCCCAAGACCAAGAAGAGAGGAGAAGCAGTGTGGTCTAGTGGAAAGAGCATGGGCTTTGGAGTCAGAGGTCATGGATTCAAATCCCGCCTCTGCCAATTGTCGGCTGTGTGACTTTGGGCAAGTCACTTAACTTCTCTGTGCCTCAGTTACCTCATCTGTAAAATGGGGATTAAGACTGTGAGCCCCCCGTGGGACAACCTGATCACCTTGTAATCTCCTCAGCGCTTAGAACAGTGCTTTGCACATAGTAAGTGCTTAATAAATGCCATTATTATTATTATCATTATTATCGAGCATGGGCCTGGGAATCATAAGGACCTGGCTTCTAATCCCAACTCTGCCCCTCATCTACTCTGTGATCTTGGGCAAGCCACTCTACTTCTATGTTTCTCTATTTCCTCATCTGTAAAATGGGGATTAAGACAGTGAGCCCCTGTGGGACAGATACTGTGTCCAAACTAATTGTCTTGTATGTATTCAGGGCTTAGAACAGTGCCTGGGATATAATAAGCACTTAACAAGTACCACAGTTTTCTTTATTAGAGGGGCATATCTGGTCCAGAACAGAGACGATTTAGAGTAGAATTGGATCAGAGCCCTGTCAGAGGTAAATGGCCTCAGACTTTACTTCAATTAGAGATGCCCCTAAAACCGATGAACCCAGTTGTGTAACTATAATTTTTAATGCAATTTCAAGGTTACAGTTTTAAGTTTCCTTTCAAAAGACTCTGAGTGTAGATAATACATAGTGACTTTTCAAGATCTGATTTGTTCCCAGCACAAAGGGACTTGAAACAAAACTCTCCCAATTATCGCATTTGATGGAATATTTAAATAAACATTATTAAACCACACAGCAGTAAACTCTGGGTGGTACTATGCAAATGCTGACTTTTCATGAATTTAATTTTCCTCATCTGATCTTTCTTCAATATCCAATTGTTTAATTTTCAGATAATGTGTTGCACTCAGAAGCATCCTCTCTATTTGCATCTAATTGGGAAGATATTTCTTGGAATTAAATTAAACTCGAGAATCTCAGGAGTCACTTCCCACCTCTTCCTCCCATTCTCTTTCATCATTCTGGGCTTCTCCTCTGCATTCATAGTTGCCACTTTCATTATGTTTATATCCTTGGGTTATTTGTGCTCATCTGAATTTCTTATGTACTTGTTTTCCGCCACCTATGTATCTTCTTGCCCCATGCTTTAGTATTGATTTGGATCAGGTCTCCTTCACTAGACTATAAGCTCCCCAAGAGCAGCAGCTCCACAGATTGTGAACTCCTCTAAGGGCAGGGAGCATGCCTATTAACTCTGTTGTACTGCACTCTCCTAAATGGTTAGTGGAGTTTTCTGAACACAATAAGTGTACAATAAATACCACTGATTGATGTGTCACCCTTCCTTGTTGCTCATCTAAGGACTCAGAGCACAGTGGGTAATTAAGACACACCAGTGATAGATTGAAACAGAAACATTAATAATGACAATCTCCATTACAGTGTGAGGCTGGCAACAGCACAGCTATTTGACAGTGTTCAGTTAAGCCATGGGTCTGTTAGCTACATCGTGGAAAAGAGCAATTAAAGGGGAAGCAGACTTAGCATTTGCTATTGCTTCTGAAAAAGGATCTTTCTCCCTTTGTTGAAAGGGGAGCAAAAGGTTTTACCTAATGGCCTGTAATCCATGGTGTCAGTCATCAATCATATTTATTGAGTGTTTACTGTGTGCAGAGCACTGTACTAAGCACTATGGAGAGTACAGTATAAGAATGTAACAGACACAGTCCCTTTCCACAATGCACAGGCCACCATACAGGGACAGCACCTATAGCCTTGCCTGATGTTGATCAGGAGAACAGGGGACCAAATAAGTGTACAAGATGGATTGATATGACCTGAGATGTGACAAGTGTTTGAATCATGAATGTGGCTATTTGGGCAGAAAGGAGGGCCAGATGATGCCACTGCTTTAAGTTTAAGAGAATTCTGGCTGTGTATATGGGGTGTTCCATAATTTGTATGTAGCATAGGTTGCGAATTGAGAACATATCTATAGGGTGTCCGAGCATGAAGTTCTGAAGCAATCACACTGTCTTTGAGTTGGAAATCAGTGGGATTTGATGAAGACATATCAGCTTGAAACCAGCACCAAGATGAATCCTGAAAATATTGCCTGAGTCAGATACAGATGCCTGATATTATGATCTCAGGAAACAGTTTCTTTTTCCAAAATTAGAAACTGTTTACTGAAGTGAAAGATGAATTGACAGTAGGCTTGCCTACATATGGAAGCTAGTGACATTTGGATAATAAACCAAATAATATTACCCCAAAATGATAGTGGTAGCATTTCTCAATCACTTACTAACATAGCAATACTATAAGGTTCAGACAGAGCCTCTGTCCCACAAGGACTCACAGTCTAAGGTGGAGAGAGTATAGGTATTTAATTGCTATTTTACAGATGAGGAAACCGAGGCACAGAGAAGTGAAATGACTTCCTTTGGGTCACACAGCAGGCAAGTGGGCAGAGCTGGGATTAGAACCCTAGTATCCCAACTTCCAAAACTGTGCTTTATCCACTAGGGCCATGCTGCTTCTCAAACAAAAAAGGAGGTGCAACTTAGAGTTATTATTGTTATTATTATTTTTATATTTGTTAAGTGCTTACCTTTGTTTGAAGCATTGTTCTAAGTGCTGGAGTAGATACAAGTTAATGAAGTTGGACATAGTCCCTTTCTAACATGGGGCTCACAGTCTAAGAAGGAGAGACAATAGACAAATTGAATCCCCATTTTACAGATAAGGAAACTGAGGTTCAGAGAAGGTAAGTGACTTGCCCAAGGTCACACAGCAGGCAACTGGCAGACCTGGGAACCCAGGACCTTTAACTCCCTGGCCTGTGCTCTTACCACGAGGCCATGCTGCTCCTCGAAGTAAATGATGAGTTCATTATAAATTCTTACCACCAATCAGGCTGCTAAACAGAGCAAACTATTATAACAATCTATCCTTCCTGTGGAAATATCTACCTGCTTGCCTCCCCCACTGCATTTTAAACTCTGTGGCCAGGCTTGTGGATATTGTGTGTTCCCAAGCACACAAAAGGTGATTGATAAATGCCGTTGATGACACTGATAATGAGGTTGATGACAGCAGTTCAAAAAAAAGTATGTCATTTGAGTAAAGAGATGAAAAATAACAAATGGTAATAGTAAAGCTCTATGTGTGGAATTTTGGCTGGATAAATATTTGTTAATATAAATGGAAAAGAGCAAATTAATGGATGAATTGTGATATTATCGGTAAAGAAAAATGGTTGAACCTACGGCCATAAGAAGTCTATAAAAAGTTGGGCTTTCTGCAGTCAAAAAGAACTAACCATACCATAATTAAAGAAAACTGAAGAAAACATCCACTTTTCTCATGGAGAAGATATGAAAATATTCCTGCAGTGCAGGCAATACCACCAAAACAATAAACGCATTTGCAACAACCGTTCATCCTTTCATTGGGGATTATGAAATGATCCATTATGAGATGATCCAAAAGCTGCAGTCGAGAGGATCACTCTACCGTTGGAAGAAAGTAGAAGAGGAGTAATTAACATTTACAATCATTATTGCTCCCAGATTGCAAAACGGAATGTCTATTTTTACAGCAAGTCAGTCGAAACCAGTCAGATGGTAACCTTTCTAAATAGGCCATTAAAACCTTCATACCACCAAAGCTTGAGCTAGTGGCAAGTCTACTAACAAGTCAACAGTCAAACACTCTGATTTGGAAACAAAACAAATTGCACTATATCTACCCACATCATCATAATACAAATGATGAAGATAAAACTGTTTCTAAACTGCAGCTGAAGCAAGGTTGACTTTTCAGGGAGGAAAGCTTTGCTGGAATCATGCTTAGTAGTATTCACAAGTAAGTATTGAGAGAAATGTTGGAAGCAGTGAGATCTAGTGCAAAGTGCACAGGATGGGAGTCAAGGGACCTGGGTTCTAATGCCAGCTCTGCCATTTACCTCTAGACTGTAAGCTCGTTGTGGGCGGGAAATGCATCTGTTTATTGTTATATTGTTATATTGTACTCTCCCAAGTGTTTATTACAGTGCTCTGTACACAGTAAGCACTCAGTAAATAGATTAAATAAATTAGCCTGTTGTGTGCTCTTGGAAAAAGCACTTAGCTTTTCAGTGTCTCAGTTTCCTCACCTGTAAAATGAGGATTAAATAACTGTTTTTCCTCCTGCTTAGACTGAGCCAGCCTCATGTGGGGCTATATCTCATCTGATTGTATTGCACCAATCCCAGGGCTTGGCACATAGTAAGTGTTTTACAAACAACACAATCATTATGACTCTTAAATGTTACTGATGAATTCAGGCAGTGGGTGCTGGCTAAAGAGGTCATTTAAAATGTACCTGGAGGATGTATCAACACCAAAATGCTGCTAAAACTATTTGTTCGTGACTAAATGACACCCAGGCCAAACTTATTAGGGTTCAGTGATCACAGGGTGCAGTCTGCCTCCTACCACTAACAGGGTGGGGAGAAGCCACTTTAGAAAAATAGAAAAACTGTGGCTGTTAGACCGGATATGGTCTGACTGGAGTAGTGATGAGCCTGTCAATCCATCAATCAACTCTTCGACCACCGAGGGCCTATTGTGAGCAGAGTACTGTAGTAAGTTCACAGGAGAGTACTAGAGAGATAAAATACACTATCACTGTACATGATACTTTTACAGACAGGAGAAAATTATCCTATGTGCTTAGAAGCTGGAGTGGTCTAGTGGAAAGAGCACAGGCCTGAGAGTCAGAAGACCTCTTGTTCTACACCTGGCTCCAACACTTATCTGTTGTGTGACCTTGGGCAAGTCACTTCACTTCTCTGGGCCTCTGTCACCTCATCTGTAAAATGGGGATTGAGACTGTGAAGACCTCATGGGCCATGGATAGTGTCCAACCTGATTAGCTTGTTATAATAATAATAATTGCGGTATTTGTTAAGCACTTACTATGTGCTAGGCACTGTACTAAGCACTGGGGTGGATACAAGCAAATCAGATTGGATGCAGTCCCTGTCCCTCATGGGGTTCACAGTCTTAATCCCCATTTTACAGATCAGGTAAGTGAGGCACAGAGAAGTGAAGTGACTTGCCTAAGGCCACGGAGCAGACAAGTGGTGGAGCCGGGATTAGAACCCTTGACCTTGGAAGAAATGTAGAGTGCAAGGTAAGATGTAGTGGGAAAAGAGAACTGATAAAAGGAAGAGAGCAAATGGAATGTCTTAAAGCTAATGGTGAGGAGTTTCTGCTGGATACCCAAAGGAATGGATAACAACTGGAGCTTTCAGTGAGCAGAGAGGCATGAACAGAATTACATTCAGAATGACATTTTCAAAAAATGTGCCAAGCAGCACAGTGAAGTGTGGACTGGAAATGGGAGCGGACGGAGGTAAGGAGACCAGTGAAGACTCTGATTCTGTAAGTCTAGCAAGAATTTTGTAAGGCAGTGTGGTCAAGTGAAAAGAGCACAAGATGGATTCAGGAGATGTGGGATCTAATCCCAGCTCTGCCACGTGCCAGCTTTGTGACCTTAGACCAGTCACTTAACTTCACTGGCCTTCATTTTCCTCATATATAAAATGGAGATTTATTACTTGTTGTCCCTCCCCATTTGACTGTGTGAATGATCTCCAGGTGCGATGGGGACAGTGTCTGATCTGATTTCAGTGATTTCATTGCAGATGCAATGTGGTCTAGAGGAAAGAACACGGGCCAGGGAATCAGAGGACCTGGCTTCTAAACCCAGCTCCATAACTTTTCCGCGTGTGACCTTGAGCGAGTCATTTAGCTTCTCTGGGCCTCAATTCCCTCACATGCAAAGTGTGGATTAAATACCTATGCTCCCTCCTACTTTGACTCCGAGCCCCATGTGGGACCTGATTATCTTGTAGCTACTTCAGAGCTTAAGGAAATGTTTGATCCATAGTAAGCGCTTAACAAATGTTATTACTATTATCTATCCAGCTTGACATTTAGTAAGTGCATAACAAATACACTTATTTATTATTTCTAATAATAATAATATTATTATTATTATGAGTGCCTGGACCCAGAAAAGATGGTGCAGATCCATGAAATAGGAGAAAATTCAGCTGGCTTTAGCGACAGGCTGAATGCGAGATCAGAAAGGGGGTGTGGAGTCATGGAAAATTTCAAAGATGCTTTGACTATGACTAGGTTAAAAATGTTTTTCTTCAGTAGTAGTGCATTGCAATCTTCAGTGCAGGAAGTTGTTGCACTGTAGTTCATGCTAAGTGTTCCTGTTAATTCCTTCCCCTGTGTGTTTGACAACAGTTTTTCCTCTATGACATGTACTACCCCTTTTCCCAGCTTTCGGTACAGTGTTCTGTTCACAGAAAGTGCTTATCAAATGTCAGTAATGTCACTTTACATTAAACTGAAGCTTATTTTATGTAAATAGAAACTGTTCAAATATGAGCCCAAAAAAGCAGTGGAAAACAGACCATTTTCTATTGGGATAGAGCCATTATAACTTCCCAGTAAACCTTAACACTTGGAAAGCATTTCATTCCTCATGAAACTTAGCAGAAAGCAGGATTTATTTATATTACTGTACTACTAACCATAAGTATTCTGGGAACACAAGCAGAGAAAATAAATGGGTCTCAGACAAGAGCTGAAACAAGTGAGGAGAATGTTTTATGGTCAAGTGGGAAGGGAAGGGATGTGTCCTCATAGCCAAGGGACTTGAACTTAATTTTGCTATATCTGGATGCCAGTTGTGTGAGTAGGAGGGTTTTTTTTTTTATTATCTCAACAACCAATGATTACCAAGTACAGGATTAGTACCAGCAATATTTCTGAGGGGAAAAGATTAAGAAATAAAGCTTTGTTCTACTATGCAATATTGTAGCATAATACTATTATGATGATATATTGTTATAGAATGCATTATTAGAGTACACTGCTATATATGCAGAATGAAGTTATCTCGGGTTTGCCTAGTGACTGTATACTGAGGTTAATTTCAGTTTTCACTTGCAAGAAAATCCCAATTTATCATAAACAAATTGAAATCTAGTAAGGCAAGCTGTCTCTAAAACATGGCTTGAGGTTAGGCACTAGCATAGCCTTGTCCATCTCTTCTTTATATAAAGCTTTTCTCCCCAGAAATGTTCCCAGGGAAAAAAAAATAACAAAGGGAAAGCTTCTTGAAAAAATGCAAGTAGGTGACTGTCCTGGGCTCCTCATTAATGGGTATGTTTGCTTCCTAAATCCTTCAAAGTTTTGTATGCCCTCATCACTGTGTTTGTTTTAAATGATAAACTTTAGGAAGATAGGGAAAGTCTTCTTGTTTTTACCCTAGTTTTTACACTGCTGGCATGTAGTGTAACCTAGTAGAGAGAGCATGGAACTGCGAGTCAGGAGAGCCAGGTTCTAATCCTGGTTCTGTGACTTGCCTGATTTGTGGTCTTAGACAAGAAGCCTGACTTCTCTTTGCCTCTGTTTTCTAACCTAAGTGTGGGTAAAATATTGGCTCTTCCTCTCTCATTTAGTCTGTCAGCCCCAAATGGGACAGGGACTGTGTTTGATCTGATTATTTTGTAGCCACCCTAGCACATGGAACAGTGCTTGTCCCACTGTAAGTATTTAATCAATCAATCAATCAATGAATAACTATTGCTATTTATTTATGATAATAATGAAAGTAATGTTTGAAGTTTGAGAAGTAGCATGGCCTAGTGGATAGAACACAGGACTGGGAGATAAGGGACCTGGGTTCTAATCCCAGCTCCACAACATACCTGCTGCATGACCTTGGGCAAGACACTTAACATTTCTGGGACTCAGTTAACTCATCTGTAAAATGGGCATTGAGATGGTGAGCCCCATGTGGGACATAGACTGTTTCCAACCCGATTAGCTTGTATCTACCCTAGCAGTTAGTACAGTGCTTGGCACATAGTTAGCACTTAGCTGAAGACCATAAAAGAAAAGTTTAACACCACCATGCACACAGTAATGCAAAAGTTTGAACTGATGGTATGGAAGACATCTCAAAAATAAATTTCAACTCGTACTATTGTTACATAGATATGTCAGTTGCTGTTTAAGGGAAAAATCAAATATTTGGCATGGCCTAGTAATTCTCAGAAATATTAAGAAAGTTATAAGAATCAAACACATTAGTAGAAATGGTAGTGCTCTGAAAATTTTGATTTGAGAAGAATTCAGTTATTTTACAATTCAGACCTTCAGGATATGAATTCTAAGACAGAAAATGACAGCTGCAGGAAATATTTTATATGCTAATGGCTGGAAATGAATTAATTGTCATTAATTCTTTTATCACAAAATCAATTAGTATTGTACCACAAGTCATTTTAATTAAAGTAGTCAATAAAATCAGATACACTGAAGACACAGTTGAATATGGCAAAACTTCAACAGAAATACTGAACTAGGTATTATTATTTATTAATAGTGAGGTATTATTAAATATCAAATATGTGATGCATGTCATCTTCCAATAAAAGTTTTCCCCTTGATTAAATTGGTTCCTTATCAAAATATCTTCTGGTACAAAATTCCAAACTGAGTGCAGATTTACAAAGCATCCAGTTTTTAACAAGAATACTGCATCTTTCCTAGTCATAGCCAGAAGTTGTCTGTAAACAGTTTGTGGAAAATTTCAAGGGTATGATGGGCTGTCCATTCTTGCAGGAATTTCTGGTTATGGGACTAATCCAGTCTGCCTAGAGGAGAGCAGCTGGCAATGGAGACCTCACTGTCTTCATCAGGACCCCAGTTTTAACCCAAAGGATACACAACTCATGCTTGGCACCATCATTTTCTATTTTTCCTCACAGCCTAACATATATATCTCTCTCTTTTCAAAACTAGGAAAAGGTCATTTCAATGAAACTGCTTTCGTTACCGCTGGTTTCTTCATTTAGCTTCAGCGACCTCCCTCTGTGGGGATGGTTATCAAATCTACATCTCCAATCACTTCCTCTTAATTGATTTACAATCTCCTACTCTCCAGTTAACTCATCTGTAAAATGGGGATTGAGATGGTGAGCCGCGTGTGGGACATGGACTGTGTCCAACCTGATTAGCTTGTATCTACCTCCCTCCCCCCCACAAAAAAAATTATACTTAACATATCACAACTTACTACCTTCATGTTTTCCCTTTAAAACCCTCTACACTGTAAGGTCATCCCTCTAGACTGTAAGCTCATTGTGAGCTGGGAGCATGTTCACCAACTCTGCAATACTGTACTGTCCCAATCACTTAGTACAGTGCTCTCCACATAGTAAGTGCTCAGTAAGTACCACTGTTGATGATAATGATAAAGCCATTAGTGTTCCTTACTTTTGCCATCCCTGGTAATAATTCCACCTTGTCAGTTTTATGTCATTTTTGAAAAGTCTTCAGCTTTTACCTCTCCTATTTGCTCTGCCACTAAAGCCTTCCTCTTGGAAGTGGTGAATTTAATTGCTTACTTTGGTTTTATCATTTATATATGCATTCAGTTCCTCTTCTTTGTTTTGTTTGTCCTCCCTCATTAGTTTCTCAAGGTCTGAAATTGTATCTCTTCTTTTGTACTCTCCCAGTCTCTCCCTCTCTGCAGTCTCACATTTCCTCCTAAGACATCGCTACTTGGATGTGCTCTCATCACCTCAAGCTCAACAGGTCCAAAACAGAACTCCTTATTGTCCACCCAAACCCTGTCTTCCCCTTCATTTTCCCATCACTGTAGATGACACCACCATCCTTCCTGACTCACAAGCCCATAACCTTGGCATTATCCTTGTCTCCTCTCTCTCATTCAACCCACATACTCAATCTATCACTAAATCCTGTCGATTCCACCTTCACAACATCATTAAAATCCAACCTTTCCTCTCCAAACAAACTGCTACCATATTAATACAATAATTTATCCTATCCCACCTTGATTACTATATCAGCATCCTTGCTGACCTCCTGGCCTCCTGCCTCTCCCAACTCTAGTTCATACTTCTTTCTGCTACCTGTATCATTTTTCTACTAAAGTGTTCAGGATATGTTTCTCCACTCCTCAAGAAACTCCAGTGGTTGCTCTTCCACTCCTGCATCAAACAAAAACTCCTCCCCATTGGCTTCAAAGCAGTCAATCACCTTGCCCCCTCACTATTCTCCTACTACAACCCAGGCTACACACTTTGCTCCTTCAATGCTAACTTTCTCACTATGCTTTGATCTCATCTATCTCGAAGCATACCTCTCATCCTGCCTCTGTACTGGAATGCCCTCCCTCCTCAAATGCAACAGACACTTGCTTTCCCCCACTTCAAAGACTTTTTGAAGGCATTTGTCCTCCAAGAGGCCTGCCCTGACTAAACCCTCCTTTCCTCTACTCCCACTCCCTTCTACTTTGCCCTGACTTGCTCCCTTTATTCATCCCCCTTCCCAGCCCCATGGAACTTATAGACATGTCTGTAATGTATTTATATGAATGTCTGTCTCCCTCTCTAGACTGTAAGCTCACTGTGTACAGGGAATGTGCTTGTTTACTCTTCACACAGTAAGCACTCAATAAATATGTTTGAATAAATGAATGAATGAATAGTGCAGTGCTCTCCACACAGTGGTTGCTCAGAGGAATACTTTGTAAACAGTAGGTGTCCAGTACAGTGTTCTGCACATAGTAGGGATGCAATGCACCATTGATAATGATTGGTTCATATTTACTGGATCCATGAAATACATATCCCTATATGCTCTTCAAATGCTCATCAAAAAATAGTATTTACTGAGCAACTACTATGTGCAGAGCAGTGTACTAAGCACTTGAGAGAGTACAGTACAACAGAGTTGATTGACACAAGCTGCCTGGGACAAGCTTACAGTCTAGAGGGGAAGACAGACATTAATAGAATGAGGAAGACTTGCATTTGAATAAGAAAAATACATTTTGTACAAATATTATGTTTTACATTATATAATGCTTTCAGGTGTATAAACACTTTGGGAGAAAGACCAAGATCAATATCAAGGGAGAGTCCATGTTCCATACTAAGCTGCCACTAGCACCTGCTTGGATATCTCTACCACTGAAAAACTGATCTACCCTATATCTGCAATCTGTCCACTAATATTTGCTAAACCAATTGACTGGGGAAGCTTAGTTATAAGGATCATAGAAAAACCAAAAAACAACAATAAAATGGATCATCACCAATAAATAAACAAAGCATCTTTTCATAGCAGGAAAAATGAACCTCACTTTTCAACAGGTAAGTATAGTGCTTTGCACACAGTAAGGGCTCAGTACATATCACTGATTGAGTGACTGATTACAAATACTAAATCACGACTGCAATTAATTGTTCACAAAGCATGGCTTGAAGCACTGGAAGGATGTGAATGGAATAACTAGCCCCAGCAGAGAATGTGGCAAGGTGTGTGTGTGGGTTAATCATTTGGAAAGTGAAAATTTGCCCCCATATTTGATAGACTCAAATCAATGCAGCACATTTAGAATACAATGATTACTGGATAAAAAAAAAAACTAGTTTAATTTCAACAATGGCTCAGACAACACTAGCCTTCATCTGAACACTTTGTCTCCGCCAACTGCTATACATGTGGATTCACAGATGACAAAATTTGGAATGTTTGTATTTTCTGTAGCTTTCATTGTGATTACCAGGAAAATTTAGCCGTAACAGATGCCAAACTATCCTTGGAAATGCTAGTTCGTAATGATATGAAATGATAATATGATATACACCCATTTTAACAGAAAGCCCATAGGAATTTATAGTTACAGAGCAAATACTTTCTATACATTCTTGGGACAATGACATGAAAATTTTATAGTAGCTTTAACTTCAAGGAGATTTACTGGGAACATCTACTTGTTTATGCAGAAACCAACTTCCACCCAAGTAATTCACACAATTGCACTGAAGTTGCAAAAACTCCTACTGTTTTATCTATGTTATACCCACTGATCTATTTATGATGATCTATTATAATAATGCTAACAAATTTCTGCAGACATGTTTAATTAACTGCCTAAAATGAATCCTCTTGAAGCCTTTCCTGAGCAGAAAATTATGCAATGGTAGGCAGGTCTTTGGATAAAAAGCATGCATGTTGAACCCATTCTCTTCTATCTCAGTAATTCATTTTTTAATTTACGCTCATCTGCCTATCTTAGTCATTTCCATAATTTCATTATATAATAATTATCCAAATAACAGTACAACAGAAACAACATTGGACAAAATCTTCATTAAAGTTGAAATATGACTATCCCTGATTACTTTATAATGCACACAGATTATATCCACCCTTAGCACTTCTTTTAAAGAAGGTCTTCTTTTTTTTTCTAGTACTTGTTAAAAGCATTTAGTATGTGTCAATCACTATACTAAGCACTGGGGTAGACACAAGACAACCAGTTTGAAACAGTTCCTGTCCCACATGGGGCTCACAGTCTTAATCCCCATTTTACAGATAGGATACCTGAGGCACAGATAAATTAAGAGGCTTGCCCCGGGTCACCCAGCATTCAGGTGGTGGAGCTGGGATTAATAATAATAATAATAATAATAATAATAATAATAATAATAATAATAATAACAACAACAATAATAGATGTTATAATAGATTCTCTCAAGGGCTTAGTACAGTGCTCTGCATGCAGTAGCTACTCAAGAAATACTATTGGTTGATTTATTCAGGAACCAATTTTGTCAAAAAATTGAGGACTCTGTATTTTATTATATCAGCATTTATCCAGTTATCTGTCATTTCACTAGCTTCTTATAAGTAGATGCACATGTCTTTTTCCTTTTTATGGTAAATAATTTCATAACTATCCAGGTCCCATGCAAGGGAAGCAGTGTGGACTAGTGGACAGAGCATGGGTCTGGGAGCCAGCAGACCCAGGTTCTAATCTTTAACACCACTGTCTGTTGTGTGACCTTGGGTAAGTCACTTGACTTCTCTGTTGTCTCATCTGCACAATGGGGATTCAGTATTGGTTCTCCCTCCTGCTCAGACAGTGGGATGTGAGATGTTATTATCTGGTATCTACCCCAGTGCCTAGTACAGTGCTTTGCAAATAGTAGGGACTTCACTAATACCGCAGTGATTGTCACTGAGGGCACATTTCTTGAGGGCAGGAACTGTGGCTTTCATTTCTGCTTTACTCTCCCGAGGTTACGGTGGTGTTGGAGCTGAGTTCTCCCGTTGTGAACAGCTGATGAACCTCATTGTAGGACTCAAGGCTGTGGATCCCAGACTAAGCCCCCCCTTTTTCCTCAGCTCCCCATCCCCTCCTCATCACCTCGACTTACTCCCTTTGCTCAACCCCTCCCCGCCCCATTCCACAGCACTTGTGTGTGCACATGTACATATCTATAACTCTAATGCCTGTTTACTTGTTTTGATGTGGATCTCCCCTCTTATAGACTGTGAGCCCATTGTGGGCAGAGATTGTCTCTCTTTGTTGCTGAATTGTACTTTCTAAGCACTTAGTACAGTGCTGTGCACACAGTAAGTGCACAATAAATATGATTTATGATCAGAGAAGCAGCATGGCTCAGTGGAAAGAGCACGGGCTTTGGAATCAGAGGTCATGGGTTTGAATCCCGACTCCACCACATGTCCACTGTGTGACCTTAGGTAAGTCACTTAATTTCTCTGAGCCTCAGTTACCTCATCTGTTAAATGGGGATTAAGACTGTGAGCCCCACGTGGGACAACTTGATCACCTTGTATCAAGGTGAATCTCCTCCAGCGCTTAGAACAGTGCTCTGCACATAGTAAGCGCTTAACAAATACCATTATTATGATGATGATGATGATGATTGAATGAATGAATGAATAATAGTAATGGTATTTGTTAAGTGCTTACTATGTGCCAAGCACTGTTCTAAGTGCTGGGGTAGATACAAGGTAATTAGGTGATCGTGGAGCTCACAGTCTTAATCCCCATTTTACAGATGAAGTAACTGAGGCACTGAGAAGTTGTGACTTGCCCATAGTCACACTGCTGACACGTGGTGGAGCCAAGATTAGAACCCACGATTCCTGGGAATAGACACTCATATGTTTTTTGATATATATGAGTGTTTATTCCCAGGACAAGGAGGTTGGAAACTTCAAACTTTATTATGAGAAATTTTTCCGATAGTGTATTTAGTTCAAAGTGGTACAGTGAAATCTTGGCTGGGCAGGGAACACGGTTTGTGAAGAGTTAAAAGATCAGTTAGTTGCCGATAAATTTAAAGCCTTAAGAAGAAATATTTCTTTTTTTTTGGTATGCAGACAATAATCTGTTAAACCAGTAGACATAGACTCTTGGCAATATGGTGTTGATTTGTGTAAGAGTACAGTTTTGATCTGTGTATTTTAAGTGGAATTTTTCTAGATTTGGATGAGACAGGAAAATATCCAGTGAGTGTGATCACTTTTTTGGATGTGTCGAAGGGTCTTTGAAAGATTTTCCCTCTGTCCTTCAAACTTGAATTGAGTAGACACGACTAGTTATGTTTGTTAACCTTTATAGATGTAAAACTGTAGACGTAAGGTTCATATGTTCAATACTATGCTTCACTGAGGGGCTCATAGGAAATATGGTGTTTTCCACTACTTAAGATAATCACTTCCACTCCATTTTGCATCATTCTGATTTGCTCCCTTTATTCACCCCTCTCTCAGGCCCGCAGCACTTTTGTACATATCCATAACTCATATATTTATATTAATATCTGTCTTCCCCTCTAGACTGGTAGCAAGGCAATGTGTCTTCCAACTCTCTCGTACCGTACTTTCCCAAGCTCCAGCACAGTGCTCTGCACACAGTAAGTGCTCAATCAATATGATTGCTTGATTGATTGATCAGAGACATTTGTTCTTGAAAAATATACTCTCTGTGAAATCCCAGTTCTGTTGTTTAAGTTTGGCTTGAAATCCTGAGCAGGTCCAATGTCAAAGGCATTCCAGACTCCAGGGTACATGGTACAACGAGCTTCTTCACTTCTGGCCAAGGCCAGCCAGGAGTGTTGGAATCCATACTGGGAGTCTTCGTTGAAGTTTAAGGAGAGAGGGAGGGAGAGAGAGAGAAAGAGAGAGAGAGAGTTTTTCTCAGAAACAGCGAGTAATTGCAGTTTAGGTGAATAAAGGTTGAGAAAGCTATTTCAAAATTTCCAAGTTAAAATTTGAGAAATAATCAAGATAACCATATATTTGTCAGTCGTTAGGGGACCACAAAACCAGTTGTGTGGGGTACAGGTTGAGAGGGAAGAAAGGAGGATGGAAGGGGGGGAAAGGAGGAGGAGTCGGGGTGTGGGAAAATTACATTTACAAGGGCTCACAGAGACTGAAGTTCTGTGGGATTCTAGCTGCACTAAGCAGTAAGACCTGATAATAATAATAATAATAATAATAATGTTGACATTTGTTAGGTGCTTACTGTGTGCAAAGCACTGTTCTAAGTGCTGGGGAGGATACAAGGTGATCAGGTTGTCCCACGGGGGGCTCACAGTCTTAATCTTCATTTTACAGATGAGGTAACTGAGGCACAGAGAAGTTAAGTGACTTATCCAAAGTCACACAGCTGACAATTGGCAGAGCTGGGATTTGAACCTGTGACCTCTGACTCCCAAGCGTGTGCTCTTTCCACTGAGCCACACTGCTTCTCTATGATGACTACTTAGGTTCTTTTGAAGCATGGCTGCAGGGAAAGATTGGGGAAGGTAATATTGGGAATTGAGGGGCCTCAAAAAGAAGGTGGACCAACTTCTCCTAATATTCCCTACTGTACTCTTTTGTTCATTTCTGATCTCTCCTTTCATGAGCATTCCTGAGCCTTAGCACTTGTTATCATTACTCCCAAACCCTGGAGTCCTGATAGAGGCAGGGATTGTCCAGTATTCCAGGAGAGAGAGTATAGGTACCAATACCTGCGGAATGTTAATAAGGTGTGAGTATTTGCATTCAGATGGTTATAGGAAGAGGAGATGGAGAGATTTTTCTGGATGCTGATGCTGGAAATCGTGGATGGATAGAATGCAGGGGGGAAAGAGCAGGGCATGAAAATATGTACTAGTCAGGGTTAGTTTGACATGGGAAGAGTGAGATAATATAAGGGATAGAGGGAACAGGTAATCATAGTTGAGTTATGAGCAGTGGTTGAGGGGGAGACTCTAACATGGCCCAATTCCTGCTTCTCTCTCCCAGGTGCCAACTGCCATTCTTCCAAACCCTTCCTCTCTTATACCCTTCCTTCTGTTTCTCCCACTACTCCTTATCCCAGCCATCTTCTGCTTTTCCTCACCATTCATCTCTCCTTGTCCTTGCTGCTCCCTACCATCCCTTTGAATCTCGGCTGTCTCCTCTAGGTTTACACCTCCTCTCCCACATCTGCCTCATCTCTTCTCTGTTCCTTCTTTGTCCCTCTGCTCCCTTCCACTCCCTGATTCTCACTGCTCCTCCTGGGCCCGGGGCCTCACAACTCTACCCATTTCCCACCTACATTGTTATTTCTGGATTCTGTCTTGGGCTTGGTCAGGTTTATCAATGACCACATGTGTTGGGCAGGAAGTGTCACATGTTGGAACTTTCCCAAATGGTTTAAGGGGGTATGTGAGAAGCAGCCTGGCATAGTAGATAGAGCATGGGCCTGGGAGTCAGAGGTCATGTGTTCTAATACTGGCTCTGCCACTTATCTGCTGTGTGACCTTGGGCAAGTCACTTTACTTCTCCATGCATCAGTTACCTCATCTGTAAAAAGGGGATTGAAACTGTGAGCCTAATGAGGGACAGGCACTGTATCAAACCTCATTCACTTGTATCCACCCCAGCACTTAGAGCAGTACCTGGCACATAGTAAGCGCTTAACAAATGCTATTATTATTATTATTATTATTATTATTATTATTATTATTAACATAAAGATAGAAAGAGGGTGGGAGAAGATCTAGAATTTTTCTTCTACTGTATTTTTCATTATATCAGGTACATCTCTAGGGCAGAAATACCTCTAGAAGGTCACAGTTGACCACCTTTTGAAGTTGTCCAGAAAGACTACCTCTTCCAGGAGACATTCTACCTCTGTTCCTCCCTACAAAGCCCTACTGAGAGCTCACCTCCTCCAGGAAGCCTTCCCTGACTGAGCCCCCTTTTTCCTTTCCCCCTCCCCATCCCCTGCCCTACCTCCTTCCTCTCCCCACAGCACCTGTATATATGTTTGTACAGATTTATTACTTTATTTATTTTACTTGTACATATTTACTATTCTATTTATTTTGTTAATGATGTGCATCTAGCTTTACTTCTATTCATTCTGACTTGACACCTGTCCACATGTTTTGTTTTGTTGTCTGTCTCCCCCTTCTAGACTGTGAGCCCGTTGTTGGGTAGGGACCATCTCTATATGTTGCCAACTTATACTTCCCAAGCGCTTAGTACGGTGCTTTGCACACAGTAAGCACGCAATAAATACGATTGAATGAATGAATGAATGAATTTCTCAAGCAGTTTCCATCTCCTCAGTCATGTCATCCCATTAGCAATTCCTAACACTTGTAATCAACAAATCAGTCTTATATGTATAGCTATTTATTTTGTTTCATTGACCTATGTATATATCAATCAATAATCAGTGGTATTCATCTGCAAAATGGTGATTCAATACCTGTTCCTCCTTCTACTTGGAATGTGAGACTTATATGGGAGTTGATTATCTGGTATCTACCCCAGTGCTTAGTACAGTGCTTGGCTCATAGTAAGCATTAAACAAAAACTGCAATAATTTTAATTATAATAATAATAATTAGTATTATTAAACACTTACAATGTTCAGAGCACTATACGAAACGTCTGGGAGAATTCAACAGAATTAGAAGACATGTTCCCTGCCTATAATGAGTTTACCACCCTTCTATGTAACAATTTATGTGTCATATTTATTCTTTACACACTTTATGTATCTATGTCTTTTTCTCTTGTCACTTCTGTATGTGTACAGTCTATTTCTGTATCTCTCCAGCATTAGACTGTAAGTTGCTTGAGGGCAGGGATTCTATGTTATTTCCAATGTATGATTCCAAGTTTCTCCCTGAATTGCTCACAAAGTAGATACGAATGAAGCAGAGACTGTTTGAATTGATTTTCTGGCAATTAAGTCTACGCCTGGGCCCTCTGACTAAAAAGCTGAAAAATCATTAGAAATCAGAACATACAAATTACTTTTCTCCTAAACATTCTGTTTTCTGAGAATGTTACATTTATTTAAACCTGGCATTGTCCCTCTTTACTATGAACTTCACCCCTACTGTCAGTCAGATAGTGATAGTGATGAGACAATGAAATCAGCTTTGTGTGGCTATACAACATGATTTGAAAAGTGATTTGCAGAAAATAAAAATGAGAAACAGCATGTCCTAGTGGAAATATAATGGACTATGAATCAGAGGACCTGTATTCTAAACCCGGCCCTTCCACTTGCTTGGGCAAGTCAGTAAAGTGTCCATACCTCAGATTCTCCATCTATTAAGTGGGGATAAAATATCTGTTCCCTTCCCCTCTTAAACTGTGAGCCCCAGTAATACAGGGACTGTGACTGTTCTGCTTACATTGTATAAACCACATCTCTTAGTACAGTGCTTAGCACATAGCAATGGACACCGCCACCATCCTTCATGTCTCACAAGCCCATAACTTTGACATTATCCTTGAATCCTCTTCCTCGTTCAACTCACATATGCAAGCCATCACTAAATCCTGTCAGTTCTATCTTCACAACATCGCTAAAATCCACCCCTTACTCTCCAACCAAACTGTTACCACGTTAATACAAGCACTTATCCTATCCCTCCTTGTTGCCTTCTGTCTCTCCCCTCTCCAGACCATACTTCATTCCGCTGCCCTGATCATTTTTCTTCAAGAGTGCTCAGACCATGTTTCCCCACTCCTCAAGAAACTGCAGTGGTTGCCCATCCACCTCCACGTCAAAACAAAAACTCCTCACGATTGGTTTTAAAACACTTAATCACCTTGCCCCTCCTATCTCACCACCCTACTCTCCCACTACAACCCAGCCCACACACTTTGTTCCTCTAGTACTACCCTTCTCACTGTACCTCAGTTTCATCTATCTCGCTGTCGACCTCTCACCCACATCCTACCTCTGGCTTGGAACCCTCTCCCTCCTCATATCAGGCAGATAATTGCTCTCCCCCAGGTCTAAGCCTAATTGAAGGCACAGCTCCACAAATAAAACTTCCCTGACTAGCCCTCCTCTTCTCTTCTTCCACTCTCTTCTGCATCGTCCTGACTTTCTCCCTTCATTCATCCTCCCATCCCCACAGCACATACGGGAAGCAGCATGGGGTAGTGGAGATAGAGCCTGGGTCTAAGAGTCAGAAGACCGTGGGTTCTAATCCCAGCTCTTCTAATACTATCTTGGTCCCTTGTCTGCTATGTGGCCTTGGGCAAGTCACTTCACTGCTTTGTGCCTCAGTTACCTCATCTGTAAAATGGTGATTGAGAATGTGAGCCTCACATGAGCAAGGACTATGTCCAACCCAATTTGCTTAAATCCACCCCAGTGCTTAGAACAGTATCTGGCACATAGTAAGCGCTTAACAATTACCACAATTTTTATTATTATTATTATATGTATGTATACGTACACAGCTGTAATTTATTCATTTTTGTAGTTATGCATATTAATGTCTGTCTCCCCATCTAGACTGAACTTGTGGGCAGGAAATGTGTCTGTTATATTGTACTCTCCTAAGCATTTAGTATCGTGCTTTGCACACAGTAAGTGCTCAATAAATACGATTGAATGAATGAATGAATAATAACTGGTAACAAATGCTACAATTATTATCATTAATAATTTGGGGTATGGGTTGGGAAGATGCCTTCTTGTGGCGAAAGACCAAAGACACTGTAGGAATACCATTTCAAATGTAAAGTGAATAGGTTCACAGAGGATGCCATTTCAGGGAGAAACTTTGGTAAACTTTCTGTTTTCACTATATGACTCACCTACCATCAGTAATGTGTCCAGTTATAGCATTTCTGGGAGAAAGAATCACCAGATGTCTTCAATTATCAGTTTAAATTTATATTTTTTTCTGGTTCAGAAACCATGTCTTTCTGGAAGCTCAAACTTCTGGAATTTTTGCAAACCAAAAATAAAATGGAACCAGTTTTTCACTTCCTTGAGCATTGATTGAGATTGAATAGCTAAAAATGAGTTTTGATTTAATCACTGAAATTTGGCATGGACTCCAAGTACCTCCTTGGTTAACTTAAAGTATGAAAATGAGTGAGAAATGAACCATGTTAGCTGGGTCTCCTGCAAAGAAGCAATTCTTTTAATGCATGCAATTTAGATTTTGAAATTTGGGGTACAGTTAGAAATGCCAATGCTAGGTCAGACCTGTGATCTATTCAGTGGAATATTCATTCTCCATTCATTCAGCGCTTAGAACAGTGCTCGGCACATAATAAGCACTTAACAAATGCCATCAGTCTTGTTATTATTATTCTCTAATGTATGGTTTTAATGGCTGTCCTCCTTACATCCCAAATCCACCAACCCCTCTCTGTTGACTATTTACTTGGCTATGTACCCCTTAATCACTTCGATATGGAATCCAGCTCCACGGCACCTATGTAACTATGTAAATATTCTTTTACTGTATGTACTATTTCTCCTATGCATAATTTATTCCAAACTGTCTCCCCCTGTAGACTGTAAGCTCCTGTGGGCAAGGATTGCATCTACCAACTCTGTTGTGTTATACTTTCCCAAGTGCTTAGTAAAGTGCTCTGCACACCTGAAGCAGTCAATCAATCAATCAATCGTATTTATTGAGTGCTTACTGTGTGCCTAGCACTGTACTAAGCACTTGGGAAGTACAAGTTAATAAATGTCAGTGATTGATTTGCTAATTAAGGAGAGTATAAAGTCAGTGAGTGCCCTTCATCCTGAGTTTGTGGAATTAGGTAAAAATTGTGTGATTGTTCATTCAATCATGCTCCTTCCTAGTCTGCACCATTCCAAATGAAAGGATCATTCATTACCTTTTAACCTATCCTCATATGAAATAGACTTCTACTTCTGCCTGATCATCTTGACTGCTCCTCTCTGTACCTTCTTCAAAGATGCAACTATGCCTTTCTGAAGATTTGACTACCAGAACTGCACAGACCATTTCATGCCGGGGGTTCCAGATGTGTGAATAGCAGTTTACACAGTGTGAAAGCTCTGCCTTGTCTTTACACTAATACTGCAATATTCCAGCTCTTGAATCATTATTACAGTTAACTGGTGAAATAATAGGGGCTAGAATTGATCAAACCAGCAGCATTTATTCCCAGATCACAGTCAGTATTTTTTCACCATTTCCTCTGTTATTATGGTTTTTGTTAAGCATTTACTATCTGCCAGGCACTGTACTTCACGCTGGGTAGATACAAGATAATCAGGTTGGATACCACCCCTGCCCCACTTGGGGCTCACAGTTTTAATCTCCATTATATAGATGAGGTAACTGAGACCCAGAGAAATGAAGTGACTTCTCCAAGGTCACACTGCAGACAAATGGCAAAGCTGGGTTTAGAACCTTTAGACTGTAAACTCATTGCGGGCAGGGAATGTGCCTGTTCATTATTGTATTGTACTCTTCTAACCACTTACTACAGTGCTCTGCATAGAGTAAGCACTCAAAAAATATGATTGAAGTGAATGAATGCATGAATGAATAAAAGAAAGAACTGAGGTCTTTCTGATTCCCAGGTCAATGTTCTATCTACTAGGACATGCTGCTTCTCCATTATAGTCTCTCCTATGGACAACTCTGCTTCTGGGAATTCTAATGTCTTTCAGGCCCTGTGGTGACCTCTCTGAAATAAACCTACTTTACGGGACAGAGCATGGAGCTGGCATTCAAAAGGACCTGAGTTCTAATTTGGCTCTGACACTTGTCTGTTCTGTGACTGTTGACAAGTCACTTCCCTTCTCTGGCCCTCAGTTATCTCATCTGTAAAATAAGGATTAAGACTATGAGTCCCATATGGACATGGACTTTGTCTAACCCAATTACCTTGTATCTTCTCCAGTGCTTAGAATGGTGCTTAGCACATTGTAAGTGTTTCGCAAGTACCATTATTATTACTAATAACCTGCAGAAGCAGTAACTATCTTATCATCCATCTGACTGCCTAGATTTTCCATTTTAATTAAACCCCAGCCCTAATCCTTTGGATCAAATGTCATTTTCCCCTTTTTGTTAGTCATGATTTCTAAATGCTGCATTCCTATGGCCTTGTGCCTGAAATTATAATGCACACAAATCATCTCTTCTCAAACTGATTCCTTAACAAAGGACTCTGATTTGGTTTATTTCCAGTGTGTGTATTTATACTTGGGGGTGTGTTTGGCTGAAGGATGAGAGAGTTTGGAATGTTGAGTTTAAAAAAAAAAAAATGAAATGAAATGAAATGAAGAAATGGTTGTTGGATGTGTATTTGATAAGTCCCTGACTCTGCAGGACTTCTATTGAAAGTAAATTGCTAACAGACAGGTACTAAAACCTGTATCAACAGTGTATCCATCTTTTCTAATATTCAGCTGCATTGTTCAGATTTCTTCCAGATGTCTGTATTGTATTCTCTAAATTGTTCATTATTCAACCTTTTTCTTAATCTAATGATGATACTCAAAACTCTTCCCATTATGGATGGCATAACAGGGCTGCAGTGACCACTGGTGACACCAAGAGAAAAAATCTGATTTCACTTCAGTTTGTAACTCAGGCATACTTTAATCGACTCTTGGAATTTCCTCAGACTCGACTAATTTATCCAGGAATCAATTAATAAATGAATCTAATCTGAAGCACTGAAGTCTGAAGCACTACACTAAGTTCAGGGAAGACTACCTGGATGTTAATTAATTAATTTAACAGTATTTATTGAGCCCGAACTGGGTGCTGGACTGAGGGGGAGTTGGAAGAAGAAACAAGAATAAAAATTGAAAATTGATCCTTAGTTCAGGGGAAGAGGAGGAAGAAGAAGTCGGAGAGGGATTTAACAATGGACAAACAAGCTCCTAAAGGGCAGGGATCTCATCTACTAATTTGATTGTACCCTCCCAATTGCTTAGTACAATGTTCTGCACAGTGTGTGCATGAAATGATAATGGTATCTAAGTGCTTTTTGTGTGCCAAGTACTGTAGAAAGCACTGAGATAAATGTATGATAACCAGGTTGAACTCAGTCCCTGGACCCACATGGTACTCAGTTTAAGGGAGAGGGAGAACAGATGTTTAATCCTCATTTTGCAGATGAGGAAACAGTCACAGAAAAGTTAAGTGATCAGGCATCATTATAGTGGTAGAATCAGAATTAGAACCCAGCTGATTCTCAGGCTCTTGCTCTTTTCACTAGGCCACACTATTTAGCACTGTACTAAGTGCTTGGGAAGATACGAGATCATCAGGTTGGATACAGTCTCTGTCCCATATGATTTAATCCCCATTTTACAGATTAGGGAAGTGACGACACCGGTCCACGTTTTGTTTTGTTGTCTGTCTCCCCCTCCTAGACTGTGAGCCCATTGTTGGGTAGGGACCGTCTCTATGTGTTGCCAACTTGTACTTCCCAAGCACTTAGTACAGGTATAGTGCTCTGCACACAGTAAGCACCCAATAAATACGATTGAATGAATGAATGAGGCACAGAGAAGTGAAGTGACTTGCCCAAAATCACACAGCAGACAAGTGGTAGAGCCTGGATTAGCACCCAATTCCTCTGACTCCTATGCCCGAGCTCCTTCCTCTAAGTCACGCTGCTTCCCTGACAAAAAATAAAATAAAATGACAGTTCTTTTCTGTTAGAGCCAGTTCTCAGATACATCAGAATGCCAAGCTCAGAGACTTGCATGACAATAGAAATAATAATTGTGGTACTTGTTAAGCACCTACTGTGTGCCAAGCACTGTGCTGAGCACACCAAATAATGTAAAGGGGAGTTGTACCATCCTCCCTCCTGCAGTGCCAGGAGGAGAGGAATCCCATGGATTTCAGATTCTGGAAGACAATCAAGGCAGGACTGCTTAGTTTTTGCAACACGCCTGTGGCCTGTGAGAGGGTTTCTTCCTATCCCTTCCACCTTCTCCAGTCCAATCTTTATCTCCCACCCAAACTGCCAGAAGGCAGGGCTCTCTCTCTGCTACCTGATTACATGGAGCAGAGTAGGAGAAGTGCACTGAAGTACACAGCCTCTAAGTAGAGCTCTGTAGCCCACAGGGACAAAGAGAGGGTGGGAAGAGAGGGTTCACCATCATTTCTCAGGATACACTGGTAATAATAAGATGGCAGTGGTCTTTATTGACTAATATTGGTTTCCTGTTCATAGACATTCTGAGATTTCCCTATGCCTAATGTACAGTCTTTTCTTAATGGTATTTGTTGAGGACTTACTATGTGTCAGGCACTGTTCTAAGCACTGGGGCAGATACAAGGTAATCAGGTTGGACACAGTCCCTGTCCCACATGGGGTTCGCAGTCTTAATACCCATTTTGCAGATGAGGGGACTGAAGCACAGAGAAGTTAAGTAACTTTCCTAGGATCACACAGCAGACAAGTGGTGGAGCTACGTTTAGAACTCATGTCCTTCTGATTCCATGGCCTGTGATCAATCAAGACTGTACTTCCCCAATGCTTAGTAGAGTGCTCTGCACATAGTAAGAGTGCACTAAATATTGTTGATTAATTGATTACTCCTCTTACTAATCCTACTACTCCCAATATAGAATTATTTTCCTAAATGTGGGACTTTGCCAGATCTCAATCCTTGCATTTTAGGAAAACTGGTAATAGTTCACTTTGCCTGGACATATCAGTTGGCTGGATAAATTCAATCCGATTGCCACTTATGATCCTTGGCTCTATTTTACCCCCGTTGGCTGCTATAGCATTTTTTCGAGGAGGCATTTTAGTTCCATCTCCTGATGGCCACACACAAGGTTGTTCTGACTCCATGTATTGTGCCCCCATAACCATCCCTCTGCCACACTGTTTAAGACTGTGCTTTATTATGTCTGAGGAGGAAAGACTCTCACAAGGTCCTGTGATACTACCTAAATCATTTTGTGTAGCTTGAAAACTGGGTCAGCTTTTAGGGCAGCCAAATCTTTTTTGTAACTTTCATAGTCCAGTTTATTTGAGGGTGTCAGACAGTTTTAAAGACCCCAAAATAAGGAAAAAGGTCTGAATTCTGTTCTGAATAATAATAATAATAATAATAATAATAATAATAACAATAATAATAATAATAATAATAATAATAATAATAATAATAATGAAGTGTGGTACCCATTAAGCACTTATTAAATTCTTCATTGGGCTAAGCTCTGGGGTTGTTACAGTGTAAGCACATGGGGCTCACATTCTAAGGAAACATGGGGAGAACAGGTATTGAATCCCCAATTTACAGATGAGGAAACTAAGACATAGAGAAGTTAAGTGACCAGCTCTATGTCACACAGCAGGCAGATGGTAGAGCTGGGATTAGAACCCAGGTCTCCTGACTCCCAGTCTGATGCTCTTATTGTACCCACTTTGCCTCACTTGGGGAGAGAACCCACTATAACTCCAGGACTATGTAGTTTGTGATGCATTTCCCAAGTGCTTAGTACAGTGCTGTGTCCACAGCAAGTGCTTCATTAATTGATTGATAGAAACTGGACATGCCATTGCATTTTGATAAGGCCCTTCAGGCTAAGGAAAGTCTGAGGAGACATTGGAGAAGTTTATATGAAATGTGAAAATCTCACAGCTTTCAAGCTTATGGATACTTAACCATCCAAAATGACAGTGTTTTTAAATATGGTTACACTTTGACCATTTCGTATTAAAAGATAGGCAAGAACAGGTATTATTTTCCACATGTCCAGCAAATAACCATGACTTTTGATAGCCATCTCTATTTTCTACCTAGCTAATGTACCCTTCCTCTGGCCAGGGACTAAATTGCTCTAAGAGTACTACTCTTGTTAATGTAAGTTTGAAATGGATGTGGATTTTTCCTTATCACACTATTCTCTCTGAGTGGGAGATTTGGTGAGTTTCTCAGTTAAAAAAAATGCACCCATTTAGTAGCTGAAAGTAGAGGAATAAAATCCTATTTCCCAACAGCACTTGCTGTTTGTTTGATTGGGAGAGAAGTCTGCTATGGGAAAAATGGTTTAAAAGGAAGACATTTCCTTTGATGAACAGCCATATGAAAATGTTCTGTGTGTCCATTTATCTCTAAATAATAAGTCACTGCAAAAAGCACATTACTGGAATGAATTTCCTTTTCTGTGTCCTACCTGTTTTCCTGTTTAGCTGGAAATTCATTTGCTTTTAGTCCCAAGTCTCACCATAAGGAAAGAAGGAAAAGACAGTTCACTGTTAATGATTAGAGATCCTGATATAACCACTCTGGCTAGGGGTTTGGTTGCCCCATGAAAATGAAGGTGTATATTCCTATTTATTCTTTGTTTTGGAGTTATTGCTTCTCTCTATCATTTTCAGCAAGCCCAGCAACAGAGCAATAATTTACTGCAAAGGACACTGGGGAATATGAGCTCCCAAGCTGTTCCAGTTCACATACTTTGTCATCATAATCTTTCAAGATGGTAAATACGTTGATTAAAAAGACAGTTGTTTTGTCAGCAGTTTGCCCACCTAGAAATCATTCACCCTTTAAAAAAAATATAGTAAGGAATTTCACATCTTGTCTGTGACCCAGGACTATCCAGCAGTCATAGATGAAAATATGAAGGGTGCTGATTAGTTGATTGTGAAGTGTCATGCTTCGTGAAAAAGAAGAGTTCAGTGAGGACCTGAACTGCCCGAAACATTCCACAGTTACAGGCAAACACAAACAAGCTTGGTTGTTTCTACTGCTACCCTCAGAGGTGGTTGGTTCTTCACAGACTGGCATGTCGTCTGCTGACTTCCCGATAATTGTGGGTGTTTTGTTCTGGCTCCTTTCTCTTCTCAATTTACTTCCACTCTTCAAACATTTCATTGCATTTCTTCGTTTTTCAGATGACTCCCAAATCTACCTTGCTAATCCCGACCTCTCTCTTTCCCTGCCCTCTATATTTCCTCCTACCTGTGGGAAATCTCCATATGGAAGTCCCATCAGCCCCTCAAGATCGATATGTCCTAAAATGATCTCATCTTTTCTCCCACCCAACTAACTTTTTTAATGGCATTTGTTATGTATTCACTATGCGCCAGGCACCATATTAACTGTTGGCATAGATATACATAACTGTGGTAATTGTTAAGTGCTTACTCTGTTCCAAGTATTTATGAAGCACTGGGGCAGATACATGATAATCAGGTTGGACTCAGTCCATGTCCCACCTGGTGTTCATACTCTTAATCCTCATTTTACAGATGAGGTAACTGAGGCCCAGAGAAGTGAAGTGACTTACCCGTGGTCATAGAGCAGACAAATGATGGAGGCAGAATTAGATCCCGGGTCCTCTGACTCCCAGGCCCATGCTCTTTCCACTAGGCTATATTGCTTCTCTAACTTCCCTAACCATTTTTGTATTTCTTTTATTTCTGTGGTATTCATTAAGCACTTACTATGTGTCAAACACTGTTTTAAGCACTGGTGTAGGTCCCAGTCTATTTGGTTGGACACAGTCCCTGTCCCACACAGGGTTCACAGTCTAAGTAATAGGGAGAACTGGTATTTAATCTCCATTTTATAGTTGAGGAAACTGAGGCACAGAGAAGTTAAGTGACTTGCCCAAGGTCATACAACAGACAAGTGGCAGAACCAGATTAGAACCCAGTCCTCTGACTCCCATGCTTTTTCCACTCTTTCAAGCCCTTAATCTTGTCATTATCTCTGATTCCTTCCTCTCTTACAGTACTCAAAAACCACAGGCCTGGGAGTCAGAGAACCTGGCTTCTAATCTGGCTCTGGCACTTGTCTGCTGTGTGACTTTGGACGTGTCACTTAACTTCTCTGTACCTCTATTCTCTCATCTTTTAAATGGAGATTCAATACCTGTTCTCCCTACTACTTAAAGAAAGGTAATGGGCCAGGGATTATTGTAGTTTTTAAAATCCCCTCTCATTTTGTAACATTTCATATGGACAGAAAGCTCCTTGTTGGCAGGGATCGCCTTATACTAACTCTTTTGTATTGTACTTCCCAAAGTGTTTAATACCGCGGTATGCTCCAATAAGTGCTCACTAAATATGATAGACTAATTGATTGATTGATTGAGATGGGTCCTTATGAGGGAAGGGTGAACTTGAGGTGGGAGAACTTGACCATGGCCTCATCCTGCTATCTTTGATGAGCCTTTTCAGAGACCCTCACCTAGAACCGAAGCCTGATGGTGTGGGAGTTTGGGATTGCCACGGCATTTATCCTTCTAACCATGAAAAAACATGAAAATGGAAACCCTATAACTTCAATTTTGAAACCTAGTCAGAATTTCAGGGCACTTCAATTCTTTCCATTTGCCCTGATTTCCATATAAACATCCATTTCCACAATTAAACCTTATCCTCAAACCACATTGGATAATTTTAGTTTGCTATAATATTCAAATATTTCAGCTCTGGAATAAC
The DNA here is from genome assembly GCF_015852505.1 of Tachyglossus aculeatus. Taxonomy (NCBI): domain Eukaryota; kingdom Metazoa; phylum Chordata; class Mammalia; order Monotremata; family Tachyglossidae; genus Tachyglossus; species Tachyglossus aculeatus. The sequence continues at coordinate 61,569,857 of NC_052072.1, forward strand.
TGATTTGCTGAGTGATTTCTGCAATTAGTAAACTGTTGACTGGTGCACTTCTTTAAAAACAAAGTGTGTTTTTTGACTATATTTAGAATAGAAAATTGAAGAGCTATCTGACATTTCATATTTAAGAAACTGAGGTTTCAGTGGGAGAGATGATTGTATTTTGAAAAGTGTATTGAACACAGTTTTAGACTCATCTATGTTATTTGTATTTAGTCATAAAAATAACAATATCAGCACAATTCCTATATGGTTTTCAGCCTTAAAAATATTTTATATGACCTGGTGCTTCACATTTTATAGGACTGTCTTAAATTTGTCTCATTTTTTTCCAAGCAATATGGCAGGCATATATTTAGTAGCTCTTTACTTGTAAAGTACATTTATTAATTGTGGTATTTGTTTAAGTGCTTTCTATGTGCCAACCACCCTACTAAGTACTGGGGTAGCTACAAGTTAATAAGTTTGGATACAATCCCTGCCTGACAATGGGCTCACCTTTTAAGAAGGAAGGAGAGTAAGTATTCAATGCCCATTTTACAGGTGAGGAGGCTGAGGCATGCAGAAGTTAAGGGACTCGCCTAACATGGTAGCAGCAAACAAGTGGTGAAGCCAGAACTAAAACCCAGGTCTCTTGACTGACCCCCAGATTCATGTTCTTTCCACTAGACAACACTTTCTCACTAGGCCATGCCATTTTATGATGCTTAGCAGACTTTCATCACTCATTTTTATGTAAGACGCAGGAGTGTATGGCCAGATTTTGAAGTACAAAATCTGACCTATGTTCACCATCAACTTTTGAAACTGCTATTTACTGCAAGTGTTCTTTCTACTTAAATCATTCAAGCAACCCCAGCCTGTATTATATGTTTTAAAAAAATAATAATCCCTGTCGATTCACTCTGTAACCATTGGTGTCTATGTACCTCACGTGTACATATACGCATAACAGAAATTCAATTGTTTGGAAATTCATTTCTCTAGTGAAAATGCCAGCAAGAAGAAACAGTAATAGTTGGTCCCATAGCCTGACTCCATCATGACTAGTGGGACCAGTTTCTTGTTTCCACCACAACCTGCAGAGAAAAAATTGATGGCCTGCCAGCCAAGATAAGAGACATGAAATATTTTCAATCCCGTGAAAGAACAAGGCATGAAGCTAATTAATTAAAGCTATCGGGAGTTCCTTTGAAGCAGCCAGTGATTAAACACAAGGATTTATCGTGGAACAATTAAGTAAATTTGGCCTCAGGTATCTTTGCTCATTCCTCAGGGAATGAATGATGCAATTCTGGTTTCGAGTTTTACTTTATTAGAGATTTATCTGTTTTAATTGTTTCAACTTTAGTTATAAATCTCAAGTAGAACAGCTGATGCAAAGGACATATTATGTTAATTCGTGGATTTACCATGAGCGAGAGATTTCAGTGCCACAAAAGAAAAAGGCATGGTTTGCCTGACTGTTTAATGCAAGTGAATAGAAAATAAGAAAATCAACTATATATTTTCATTATCTGGAAGATCTTCATGTCTCACATGTATCTCAAATACAATGACATTATTGCTCATCAGATAGGCTGGGTGGGAATTATCAGATAGAAATCTAGACTACAAAGCTTTCATTTAAACAGACATTTGTAGAAAAAGTTTTACTGGCTTTGTGCTTCTTCCTTTCCTTAAGAAAGAACATCCTTAAACATGTATTCTTTTTGATAGCATGCTTTCTAATAGCAATATTCATAGGGGTATGCAAAATCAATCCATCATATTTATTGAGCTCTGAGTATAGAGCACTGCATTAAGCCCTTGGGAGAGCACAATATTAGTATTGTTAGAAATGTTCCCTGCCTATAAGGTGTTCATAAAAAAAAATATGGAAACGCATTAAGGGCAGGGATTATAACTCTCCAAAATGCTTAGTACAGTGAGTTGCACAAAGTTAAGCATTTAGTAAATACTACTGATTTATTGGAACCTGAATTAAAATGTACAAGAGATGATGGAAACAAGGAGAGCTCTTGGAAAGAATGAGGAAATCAAGATCCCAAATTGAAGTAGTCATTACTACTTCAAGGCCCTGCTGAGAGCTCACCTCCTCCAGGAGGCCTTCCCAGACTGAGCCCCTTCCTTCCTCTCCCCCTCATCCCCCTCTCCATCCCCCCCATCTTACCTCCTTCCCTTCCCCACAGCACCTGTATATATGTATATATGTTTGTACATATTTATTACTCTATTTATTTATTTATTTATTTATTTATTTTACTTGTACATATCTATTCTACTTATTTTATTTTGTTAGTATGTTTGGTTTTGTTCTCTGTCTCCCCCTTTTAGACTGTGAGCACACTGTTGGGTAGGGACTGTCTCTATATGTTGCCAATTTGTACTTCCCAAGCACTTAGTACAGTGCTCTGCACATAGTAAGCGCTCAATAAATACGATTGATGATGATGATACTATTTTGAAGAATTTCAGGAACTTTTAGAATTCTGTACCTGTTTTTTTGTTTTTGGTGGGTTTTTTTATTTGCTAAAAATGGGTGTTGGGAAGTTCATTTTTACTTACACCATTCTTCCAAAGTATTTCAGGAATTCTAAAAATGCTTAGAAACTTTTGAAAAATGTTACATTTAATATGCCAATATCTTCAGCTTTCCAGGATGCTTGGGCAATAAACCAGTTTTGGAGATGTCCTGAGTTTTTATGCATAAATCTAATTCTGAAACCCCATCTAGATTTATTGTCTACTGAGTTCTTGAATGACTTCCATTTGAAACTATTTACTTCATATCAACCTGTGTGTTCCTGGGAACACAGTCTCTAAATACTGCATGAGGAAGCAGAATAACACATATTAAAGTTCTGCTGGAAATATCATATAGGAGCCTTAAAAATAATAATTTCTTTCAACAGCACCTTCTTTTCATTTTACTAGAATTATAGCTTGTTGCAAAAAAACAGAAATAAACAAGATGCTGTATAATTTAGTGTCAATCATCTTAAAGTGCAGATTCTTCATTAGATGACTAAGTATGTCTTTTTAAAGTATCCTAAATGATTTTTCAAAGATCCTGGTCAATTTCTTATTGGATTCTAAGCAAAGTAAGAATTTCAGCAAGATTGTTGAGCATTTATTTGAACAAACTGCCTGATACGGAATAATCTCATTTATGAATTATCTGTTAATTATCATTTATTGGCAAGTAGTAAATAATAATAGCATTATTATTATTATCATCATTTGATATCTTAGCTCCTCAGACAAATCTAACTCAAATGCTATTTTCATTAGTAATGAGACCATTTAATTATTTGTGCAACGTGGAATTTTTGTTTATTACCCTATATGCAAAATAGGAGAAACTTGGTTCTCTGAAAGACAAAGTGCAGCGTGGCTCAGTGGAAAAAGCCCGGGCTTTGGAGTCAGAGGTTGTTGGTTCAAATCCCGGCTCCACCAACTGTCAGCTGTGTGACTTTGGGCAAGTCACTTCACTTCTCTGGGCCTCAGTTACCTCATCTGTAAAATGGGGATGAAGACTATGAGCCCCCCATGGGACAACCTGATCACCTTTTAACCTCCCCAGCACTTAGAACAGTGCTCTGCACATAGTAAGTGCTTAATAAATACCATCATTAAGCACTGCAGCCAACTCTGACGTCCACACTTGCTGAAGACATAACTCCAAGTCTTGGGTTCTCTAGAGGGGACTTAAATGTCTTCTGCCTTACTCTCTAGTCTCTGCTGGCAATAGGCTACATCCTAATTGCCTGTATTTCACTAGATTCTTTCTGATCATCCTTTCTTTTCCTTTCCATTTCTGAACTTGCTAGTCTAGAAATACTTAATTATTAAGCATTGCAATGAGATATTTCTTCTTAAAATTTCCAAGTAAAATTATCACATCATAAATGAGAAATGGGTGAATCTTTTTCAGGACCACAGTGAAGATGAACTGTACAGCCATATCAGCAGAGGAAAAGCATGGTCAATCAACTAGTTAATTATTGAGCACTTATGGTGTAAGGAGCACTGTACTAAGGGTTTGGGAGAGTACAATACAATAGAACTGGTAAGCATGCTTCCCGGTCCTCAAAGAGCTTAGAGTTTAAAGGGGAAGACAGACATTGAATTAAAATACAGATAAATAACAAGGAATAATGATACATGCATATGTGTTGTGGGACTGGAGTTGGGAAGAATATTAAGTGATTAAGAGGCCAATATCCAAGTACATAGGTGAAGCAGAGGAATGAGTGGCTAGGGGAAATGAGGACTTAATCATGGAAGACCTCTTGGAGGAGACAGGGTTTTAGGATAACTCTGAGGGTAAAAAGGGTAGTGTTTGTCAGTGATGAAGAGGGAGGGAGTTCCAGGCCAGAGGGGAGACATGAGCATGGGATCAATTGTGAGATAGATGAGATCGAGGATCAGTAAGCAGGTTGGTGTTGGAAGAGTGAAGAATGCAGGTTGAATGGTGGTAGGAAATCAGCAAAGTAAGATAGGAGAGGATGAGCTGATTGAGTGGTTCAAAGCTGATGGTAAAAAAATTATGTTTTATGAGGAGGTGGCTGGGCAATTCTTGAATGTTTTTGAAGATTACTGAATTGGGTAGTTGTAGGGTGGTTCTTTAATCAGTTTTAAGAGAGAATTTAGGTCCTTGACATCATATTATATTGACTTTCAACTGGGTTGATGACTATTTTAAGATAGATTTGATGACCTTAAACAGCCAGAGAATTAAGTGAGTATGAAATTTTCTAGTTTTTCAGAAGTGGGCTTTAAAAAACAGAAGCCTACTTCAGATGGGAAATCATTCTCCAGAGGACAGGAAATTGTGCTGCTATTCTGTCTATCTCTCCTCATAAAGGGCTTCAGATCCTTGTTTATCAGGATTGTACATATTTAAAAGCACTTATCTCAGGTATTGCCTACAGAGATTTAAATCAGCCTGCCTCCCTCTAAGCAGGATTTTATTCCAAATTCACTCTTGATGGAGCTATCTTCTTCTCAGAAGCCGAGGCGATGATTTAAAATAATAATAATACATTAAGTGCTTACTAGGCACAAAGCTTTGTACTGAGCACTAGACTATCTTCAAGATTATCAGGTCAGATAATAATAATAATAATAATAATAATAATAATAATAATAATAATTTTGGTATTTGTTAAATGGTTACTATGTGTCAAGCACTGTTCTAAGCTCTGGGGGAGATACAAGGTAATCAGGTTTTCCCACATGGGGCTCAGAGTCATAATCCCCATTTTACAGATGAGGTAACTGAGGCCCAGAGAAGTGAAGTGACTTGCCCAAGGTCATACAGCAGACAAGATACAGTCCCTGTCCCACATGGGTTTCATTTAAGTAATAATAATAATAATAATAATAATAATAATAATAATAATAATAATAATAATGGCATTTATTAAGCACTTACTAAGTGCAAAGCATTGTTTTAAGCACTGGGAAGGTTACAAGGTAATCAGGTTGTCCCATGGGGGGCTCACAGTCTTAATCTCCATTTTACAGATGAAGTAACTGAGGCACAGAGAAGTTAAGTGACTTGCCCAGAGTCACACAGCTGACAATTGGTGGAGCGGGATTTGAACCCATGACCTCTGACTCCAAAACCTGTGCTCTTTCCACTGACCCACACTACTTCTCTTGGGAGGGAGGACAGATACTGAATCCTTATTTTACAGCTGAGAAAACCAAGGCACAGAGAAGTTGAATGGCTTGCCAAAAGATGAGTGGCAGAGCTAAGATTAAAACCCAGGTCCTCTAAAACTCAGGACTGGGCTCTTTCCATTAGGCCACACTGCTTCTTTACAATCTTAGAACTTAACAGTCTTATCTCCATTTTACAGAAGAGGAAACTGAGGCACAGAGAAGTATTGTGACTTGCCCAAGGTCACAGAACTGATGTGGCAGAGCTGGGATTAGAACCCATGATCTCTGACTATACATACATGCTTTGGGGAAGGGAGGGAGGATGAAAGAAGGAGCAAGCATGAGTGGCACAGAAGGGAGTGGGAAAAGAGGAGAGGAGGGCTCAGTCAGGGAAGTCTTCCTGGAGGAGTTGTGCCTTCAATAATGCTTTGAAGTGGGGGAGAATAATTATCTGTCTGATAACTGATTGATTTGGAGAAACTAAAAATAAACCAATTATATCAGTTTAGAAATCTTCCAAATTCATCTGGGCAACATAAATCATAAAAACAATTTGGGAAGTTGGAAAACCAAAGTATTTGCTTTGGTATTGTCTAATAATTCCATTCACTAAAAAACAAACCAATCACCAGGTGAATTGCTCAAGAAAATGTGAATTAAATAAAATATGTTTCTCCAGCTAGTTCAATACCCAGACCTTTCTTGTAAAATTTGAATGTAATACATATTGACATGACTTTTATATTATCTAAATGGACAGAGGGTTTGGTATTCAAGATAAGATCAAGAATGCCAGCACATTAGAATTGAGTTTCTAGGTGAAATTAAAAGCTATACAATCACTTCTATTTGAGTTTGCTGACAAATCAAATATGAGGTTTAAGTGTGGATTAAAATGACTCTAATGTTTAATTGGCCTTAATAATTGTATCAAATGGCAGTGGGAAAACCACTTTGATAAGATAAAAACAACTTTGAACATCAGTCTAAGCCAAATTGAATTAAACCTTTCTGTCATTTCTAATATTCATGATTGGAAATTGCTGGTATTGAGCCCCAGGAGAATATACTCAGTTTCAAATGTGCTTTTGGTGTTGAACGGAACATGGAATTTTATTCATCAATGATTCTCAATTTTAAAATATTCTCACACACTCCCCATTTTTGACCCCTATTATAAAATTTCAGGTTCTAGGAGGTATAAAATGTTGAAACAGTGTGTCTGAAGTTTGAAACATGAACCTGTTTGGGTGTTGGAATTTCCCTCTCTGCCACAGAATCATTATTCCTCACATTTCTGGCACAGCTGAACTGTATTTCCAGAAACATTGCTTCAGTATTGTTAAATCACTGCATTCAGGAATCTCATTGCTGGTATTCGTGTCCTGTCATTTGATTTTGAATATAGTTGTAGGTGATGAAACAGCTCCTGGAGATTGGTATTTTTTTTTATAGTGGGTCCAAGTGCAACAGGAATGTAGGTTTATTTACTTTTTGGGTGGTATTTAAGTAGGGTACGTAAATGCTAGGCACTGCACAAAGTGCTGGGGTAGATACAAGTTAATCATGTTGGACACAGTCCATTACCCACATGGGCTCACAATCTTAATTCCCGTTCTTCACTTGAGGTGACTGAGGCACATAGAGGTTAAATGACTTGCCCAAAGTCACACAGAACACAAGAGAAGCAGCTTGGCTCAGTGGAAAGAGTACGGACTTTGGAGTCAATGGTCATGGGTTCAAATCCTGGCTCCACCAATTGTCAGCTGTTTGACTTTGGGCAAGTCACTTAACCTCTCTGAGCCTCAATTACCTCATCTGTAAAATGGGTATTGCCTGTGAGCCCCCTGTGGGACAACCTGATCACCTTGTAACCTCCCCAGCACTTAGAACAGTGCTTTGCACATAGTAAGTGCCCAATAAATGCCATTAAAAAAAAGTGGCAGAGCCAGAATTAGAACCCATGTCCTTCAGACTCCCAGGCCCATGCTCTATCCTGTAGACAATGCTGTTTCTCAATAGATGTTAGAACACTACAAAACCGGAAAGGTCTACACCTTGGTAGGGGGCTTTAATCCTCTGTAAGCTTCTTGTGGGCCGGGACCATCTACCGGTTTTGTTATATTATACTCTCTCAAGCACTTGGTACAGTGCTCTGAAGACAGTAAGCACTCAATAAGTATGATTGATTGATTGATTGTCAGCCCACTCTGGACTTTTTTGAGTCACTTTTCTATCTCTTTGTCTCTTTGTGCATCACTAAGCAATGCCTGCATAAGTTCTATTCAGAATCCTCCTGATCAGACTATTGAATAAGAATAAACTGTTCCAGTGGGGCTTCAGACAAAAACACAGCACAAAAGATACTATCTTTGCAGTAAGAAAGATACAGGAGAAGTCAGAGAACAATGCCGAGGAATACCAGCATCTCTCACTATGTTCACTGACAAAAAAACATTTTACACTATCAATGGACCAGCACTGTGGCAGTTGTTAAGCATATTCAGATGCCCTCAGAGATTCACCAAGATTCTTAGGCTATCCTTTACAGAATGGTTGGTCAAATCAGAAGTTGAAGGAATCCTGTTTGATTCCTTCCCCATCACTGTCAGAATGAAGCAGGACTGTAGGATAGTTTCAGCTTTTTCAATCTTCCCTCACCTCTCTGCATGAGTATTCAATGTGGAAATCTTAAAGCTGGAGTCAAGCTGGGATTCTGATATGCTGGGAAATTCTTCTAATGCAATAGTTTCAAGCATCACCAAAAAGCATCACGCTAGTGGTTCAGGAACTGCTAGATGCAAATAACTGTGCTCTAGGGACAAAGACACACAATTAGACATGCAGATAATTATGCATCAGTTTGCAGATTCAGTACAGCACTTGCATCTGACAATTAGTCTGAAAAAAACCAAAATTCTATAACAATGTCCACCTGGTAAACCATTGACAAAATCACATGTTTTGATCAGAAACAGGAGCTTGATGCAACCACCAAATTATGCAGTTCATTGGGACTGGGGTTCAACATGAAATGTTAAAATGAATATTTATAGATGCATAAATAATTAGAATAATTAACCCAATATACAGTCCCACTAAGAGTGGGTGATGTGATGATATGACTATGTAGTAGTAGATGTGATGATACGACTATGTAGTAGGAGGTTAATAGGGTACAACTCCTGGAGTGATAATAATGATGATAATAATTGTTAAGTGCTTATTATGTGGCAAGCACTGTTCTAAGCAATGGGGTAGGTACAAGTTAATCATGTGGTACTCAGACCCTGTCCCATATGAGGCTCATAGTCTAAGTAAGAGGAAGATCTGGTATTGAATTCCCAGTTTACAGATGAGGAAACTGAGGCTAAGAGCAGTTAAGTCACACAGGTCACACAGCAGGCAAGTGGAAGATCCAAGATTAGAACCCAGGTCTTCTGACTCCCAGGCCAATGTGCTCTGTACTAGGCCATGGTAGGTGGTTTCCAGATGGAAAAGGTCATGATTTGATGGATTTGAGTCAACAGGGAGTGTCAGAGACAAGAAAATCTAGAGTGATGTACAGTTTCAAAGGTAAGCTTGAGCAGAGTGAAACATAAGAGGTAGGTCGTAGAAGCTGAAGCGATCAATAGGATAAGAATGTGAGTTTTGGAGAGACTTAGAAGCTTTGTGTTTTATGTGGAAATATATGGGTAGGCAATAGAAATATTTGAAAAGTAAAGTCATGTGCTCTGAATGAAGATTTAGAAGATAATCTGGGCATCTGAGTAGAGAAATGATGGACAAGACAAGATCCTGGATGCAGGGAGGCCAAGGAGGTTCATTCATTCATTCATTCAGTTGTATTTATTGGGTACTTACTGTGTGCAACACACTGTACTAAGCACTTGGGAGAGTACAATATAACAACAAATGGACATATTTCCTTCTCACAGTAAACTCAAAGTCCAGAATACTTATGTATACATAAATACATTACAGGTGTATACATCTGTGCTGTGGAGGTGGGAGGGAGGGTGAATGAAGGGAGCAAGTCAGGGAAATGCAGAAGGGAGGGGCATCACAGAAGGGAGAAGAAGGAATTTAATGAAGTAATCCATCCAGGTTGTGAGGAAAACTTGAAGCAGTGAGCTAGCCATGTCATTGAAGACATAGGGGCAGATTTAGCAAATTTTGTGTAGAGGAGCAACGTGGCTGAGTGGATAGACTACGGGCCTGGGAACCAGAAGGACCTGGTTTCTAATTCATCCATTCATTCATTCAATCGTATTTATCGAGTGCTTACTGTGTACAGAGCACTGTACTAAGCACTTGGGAAGTACAAGTTGGCAACATATAGAGACGGTCCCTATCCAACAACGGGCTATATAGGAGGGGGAGACAGACAACAAAACAAAACATGTGGTCAGGTGTTAAGTCATCAGAATAAATAGAGGTAAAGCTAGATGCACATCATTGACAAAATAAATAGAATAGTAAATATGTACAAGTAAAATAAATAGGGTAATAAATCTGTACAAACATATATACAGGTGCTGTGGGGAGGGGAAGGAGGTAGGGTGGGGGAATAGGGAGGGGGAGAGGAAAAGGGGGGCTCAGTCTGGGAAGGCCTCCTGGAGGAGGTGAGCTCTCAGTAGGGCTTTGAAGGGAGGAAGAGAGCTAGCTTGGCGGATGTGCGGAGGGAGGGCATTCCAGGCCAGGGGGAGGACGTTGGGCCAGGGGTCGATGGTGGGACAGGTGAGAATGAGGCACAGTGAGGATGTTAGTGGCAGAGGAGTGAAGGGTGCGGGCTGGGCTGTAGAAGGAGAGAAGGGAGGTGAGGTAGGATGGGGCAAGGTGATGGAGAACCTTGAAGCTGAGAGTGAAGAGTTGTTGCCTGATGAGTAGGTTGACTGGTAGCCACTGGAGATTTTTGAGGAGGGGAGTAGCATGCCCAGAACATTTCTGCACGGAGATGATCTGGGCAGCAGCGTGAAGTATAGACTGAAGTGGGGAGAGACAGGAGGATGGCAGATCAGAGAGGAGGCTGATGCAGTAATCCAGTCGGAATAGGATGAGAGATTGAACCAGCAGGCTAGTGGTTTTGATGGAAAGGAAAGGGTGGATCTTGGCGATGTTGCGGAGGTGAGACTGGCAGGTTTTGGTGATGGATTGGATGTGAGGTTGAGAACGAGAGAGCAGAGTCAAGTATGACACCAAGGTTGCAGGCTTGTGAGACGGGAAGGATGGTAGTGCTGTCTACAGTGACGGGAAAGTCAGGGAGAAGGCAGGGTTTGAGAGGGAAGATAAGGAGTTCAGTCTTGGACATATTGAGTTTTAGATGGCGGGCAAACATCCAGATGGAGATGTCCTGAAGGGAAGAGGAAACCTGAGCCTGAAGGGAGGGAGAGAAAGCAGGGGCAGAGATGTAGATTTGGGTGTCATCAGCGTAGAGATGATAGTTGAAGCCATGGAAGCGAATGAGTTCACCAAGGGAGTGAGTGTAGAGAACAGAAGGGGACCAAGAACTGACCCTTGAGGAACCCCTGCAGTAAGGGGGTGGGAGGGGGAGGAGGAGCTCACAAAGGAGACTGAGAATGAACAGCCAGAGAGATAAAAGGAGAACCAGGAGAGGATGGAATCTGTGAAGCTAAGGTTGGATAGCGTTTTGAGGAGAAGGGGGTAGTCCACAGTGTTTAAGGCAGCTGAGAGGTCGAGGAGGATTAGGACAGAGTAGGAGCCGTTGGATTTGGCAAGCAGGAAGTCATTGGAGGTAATTCCTGCTCAGGCACATGTCTGCTATGTGATCTTGGGCAAATCACTTAAATTCTTTCTCAAGTACCTCATCTATAGAATGGGGATTAAGAAGATGAGCCCAATGTGGGACAGGGACTGTGTCCATTCTGAATGACTTGTATTTACCCCAGCATTTAGAACAGTGCTTGGCACATAGTAAGTGCTTAGCAAATACAATAATAATAATAATAATTTTTATTATTAATAATAAAGCTAGTAGGATTCATAGAGACATTCAGTCAACCATTCATATCAGTTGAGTACCTACTTTGTGAAGAGCACTATGCTAAAAAGTTGGTGGAGCAGAGTTAAAATAAAAAATGTGGTCTCTGCTCTCCAAAAGCTTACAGTTACGAAAAAGGGAGGAGTCAGATAGGACACCGAGGTTATAAATGAATGGGATAAGAAGGATCATGGCATTATCAACTGCATCAGGAAAGTCAGGAGGAAATTGCTGGTTCATCATTTGTAAAACCGTTTCCAGTTTGAGCCCACTGTTGGGTAGGGACTGTCTCTATGTGTTGCCAACTTATACTTCCCAAGCGCTTAGTACAGTGCTCTGCACACAGTAAGCGCTCAATAAATACGATTGATGATGATGATGATGGTCATTATTATTATCATTGGGAAATTAAGTATATTTGTGTGTTAAGATTAAAATAGCGATAAACTAAAAGATTATTAAGAAAATATCTTATAATTATGGTCTTCAATTTGGAGGATTTAGGTTTCAGAGATTTCTACTTACGAGGAAAGCTTCAAATTGATCGAGGAATCCCCTTCTCCAGAATAAAAATCTTACTAAATTCTAAGTCATTTTAATACTAACTGTAAACTTTATAAAATGGATAAACCAGTCTTTGCAGTGATGCACCATTTGTTTCTGTATCAGGCATCTGGGAAACCTTTTACCAGTCACTGTGTTCAAACCTAAGAGAGTTTCCCTGAAGCTTGTATTGTATATCTAGATTAGACAGATCTGAGATCACAGCTTTTGTGAATGCAAAGCAATTGAAGAATATTCAGCTGGGGAAAAGGACATTCAAATCAGTTCATTTGTGGGGCTGGAAGTAGTTTTCCCTATTTTCCATCTAAATTAAGATAGGTCACTTACAAAATTGGACAGTAGCTCTCAGAAGTATAATGCACAGTACTCATACATACCCATGTGCAAATTCACTTCAACTTTAAATTGCTGCTCTCACAAATTGGTTAATTTTTAAAATAGTAAGACATTAAGAATTAAGATGCTCATAACATGACATATCCATATTCTAGTACATGATGAAAATATCAAGTTAATATTTAAAATAACCTCTTCAGGTATTGTTGATATCAGAGAAGTATAATTTATATAAAATATTGAATAAGTAATTTCATTGGCATTTGAGTGGGAAGTTAAAATTTGTAGTATTCCACAGATAGAATGCCTAATGCTAGTAGAGAAGATTCAAACAAATGGGATATATCAAATTGTTCTTTAGCACTTTTTCTTAGGTTCACTAGTTCTGTATGCAGTTAAGACCTGGAGAAAGTGGAATGCAGTGGGTTTTGATACACATGATGAGATTCAGTAGCAAAGAAAGGGCAAAAGTCAACAGGCAAATTTTGAATTTGTTATCTTGTCTTCTAGATCAGAATCATTAAATGTCTGTTATGTTCTAGGACACAGGGTTAAATAGACTGGGCTGCACAAGGAAATGAGACTATTTATTTAAACTAGATACTTGGTTTCATTCATGCAACCAAAGATCTTCACTGGCATTAGAAAAGTGAATATAGTCATAGTAATAATAATAATAATAATGACGGTATTTGTTAAGTGCTTACTATGTGACAAGCTCAGTTACCTCATCTGTCAAGTGGGGATTAAGACTGAGAGCCCCCCGGGGGACAACCTGATCACCTTGTTACCTCCCCAACACTTAGAACAGTGCTTTGCACATAGTAAGCACTTAATAAATGCCATCGTCATCATCATCACTGTTCTAAGTGCTGGGGTAGATACAAGGTAATCAGGTTATTCCACATGAAGCTGACAACCTTAATCCCCATTTTCCAGATGAGGTAAATGAGGCACAGAGAAGTGAAGTGACATGCCCAAGGTCACACAGCAGAAAAGTGGCAGACCTGGGATTAGAACCCATGATCTCTGACTCCCAAGCCCGTGCTCTTGCCACTAACCTAGGCAGCATCCTCTCCAAAGATGAAATGATAGAAAAGGAAATGAAAAATCAAATTGAGCAGTCCAATTTGTTGGACTGTTGGATGAAGCATGATTCTAGTGCAGTGTATTGTTATTTTGACCTTAACACACAAATATACTTTATTTCCCAAGAATAATAATAATAATAATAATGGTGGGTGACACCATGTCTCAGACTTCAGAATAAACTCCAGTTCTATACAGGTCAGCACCTTCTAAATGAGTGTAATAATAATGATAATAATAATAATAGCAATAATAATGATAATTATATTTGTTAAATACTTTACTATGTGCCAAGCACCGTAGTAAGTTCTGGGATAGGTACTAGCTAATCAGGTCGGACACAGTCCCCGTACCACATGAGGCTCACAGTCTACAATGGAGGGAGAAAAAGTTTTGAATCCCTATTTCACTGATGAGTAAACTGAGGCCCAGAGAAGCTAAGTTACCCAAGGTCACACAGCAAGCAGGGAGCCATAATTAGAACTCAGATCCTCTGACTCAGCTTAGTGGAAAGAGCACAGGCTTGGGAGTCAGAAGACATGGGTTCTAATCCCGGCTCTGCCACTTGCTTGCTGTGTGACCTTGAGCAAGCAACTTTACTTCTCTGGGCCTCAGTTACCTCATCTGTAAAATGGGGATTAAGACTGTGAGCCCCACATGGGACTATCTGATTACCTTGTATCTGCCCCAGACCTTAGATCAGTGCTTGGCACATAGTAAGCACTTAGCAAATGCCGTAATTATTATTATTATGGCTGGTTTCAGGAGGAGAGTAGGTAGGAGGAGGCAAAGTAATTGAGTGCTTTAAAGTCAATGATAAGGAGTTTCTGTTTGATGTGGAGGTGGATGGGCAACCACTGGAGGTTCTTGAGAAGTGGGGAAATTTGGCCTGAACATTTTTGTAGAAAAATTATCTGGGCAGGACAGTGAAGTATGGCCTGGAATGGAGAGAGACAAGAGTCAAGAGAGAGGTCAGCAAGGAGGCTGGTACAGTAATCAAGGCACGATAGGATAAGTGCCTAGATTAATGCGGTAGCAGTTTGGATGGAGACAGAAGGGTGGATTTTAGAAATGTTGTGAAGAATGAACCAACAGGATTTAGGGATAGATTGAATATGTGGGTTGAATTAGAGAGAGGGGTCAAGGATAGAGCCAAGGCTAAGGGCTTGTGAGACAGGAAGGATGGTGGTGCTGTCTACAGTGAAGGGAAAGTCAGGGGAAGGGCAGGTTTTAAGTGGGAATATAAGGAGTTCTGTTTTGTTAAGGAATTTGAGGTGATGGCAGGACATTCAAGTAGAGATTTCTTGAAGGGAAGAAGAAATGTGAGACTGCAGAGGAGAGGAATCATGGCTGGAGATGTAGATTTGGGACTCATTCATTCATTCAATCGTATTTATTGAGCGCTTACTGTGTGCAGAGCACTGTACTAAGCACTTGGGAAATACAAGTTGGCAACATATAGAGAAGGTCCCTACCCAACAACGGGCTCACAGTCTAGAAGGGGGAGACAGACAACAAAACAAAACATGTGGACAGGTGTCAAGTCCTCAGAGTAAACAGAAATAAAGCTAGATGCACATCATTAACAAAATAAATAGAATAGTAAATATGTACAAGTAAAATAAATAGAGTAATAAATCTGTACAAACATATACACAGGTAAAGCCATCGGAGAAAATGAGTTCTCCAAGGGAGTGGGGGGTAGATGGAGAAGAGAAGGGGTCCCAGAACTGAGACTCAAGGGACACCCACAGTAAGGGGATGGGAGGCAGAGGAGGAGCCCACAAAAGAGACTGAGAATGAGTAGCCAGAGAGACATTGTCAGTGAAGGAAGACAGATCTTAACAAAATTTCCAATCAGCCAGTTGGAAAAAGGGGAACAAAGGAAACATTTTAAGAATTCAATAAAGGGCAGCCTCAGACAATGAAACATCACAACTGCAAATTGGAAAACATCTGTGGGAATAGACTAGCTTGGTACATGAAGTCCACAAAGGAACACCTCTTCTTTTGAGGAAGCGTTTTCAAGAGGGTTCCATTTCAACCATCCGGTACCCAAATTATGTGAGTTGTCACGTGATCAAGCCAATTGGCTCACTGGAGATCTCACCACAGCTCAAGAATGGACACCAAAGGTCCCTTGACTGGTCTGATGTATGATACTAGGTCAATGTATTTTTTTTTATATGCATGACAGCTCAAATCTATCCTCAATCCTGGCCGGTCTCTTTGTCTATCAAAGGAAGATGTTGACTTCTAGTCCTTTTTGATGAGTTCCCATAGAGGTAGTTGTCTTTTCATTATCAGATTTGTGACAGCAGGAAGATTCATTTGATGAAAATTTGATCAAAAAAACAACTATTGGCATTTTGACATTGGAATTCTTCTATTTTAGAAAAAAAATTAAAGTGTAATGACCTTTCCTGTGAAGATCTCCCCCAATACATAGACATTTCCTTCTGATGGTGTTTCCCCCGATTAGAAATTGTAGATGCTCTTTATTTCTTGCAGTTATTTTTTTCAGTTCAAACAATGATTCGTTCTGGGTTTATTGTTATTAGTCATGGTATGGGCTCACAGTTATTCAGGGAGACAATTATTCATAACAGTTGAGTAAATAGAAATCTCTACATTCCTGCTGCTAAAATCCCTTTCATCATCATCAATCTCATTGCTTAACATATTCGCAGGAGTCTATGGAAATTTCACTTGTTAATTCAAGAAGTAACTGCTAGAGGTTTAGATCACATCCAAAGCAGTGTCCTACATAAAGAAACCCAAACAGGTTGGGTTGAAAATGGCAAGAGAATTGCAGAGAAGGAAAGGTCAAAAATACTACATGAACCAGAGTTTAAAGAGGCTGGTTTACCTACATTCCCAGAAGGCACAGGACTATTCTGGGAAGAATTTGACTTTACTACAATTGGAGAATTTCAAACTGAGCCCCACTTTTCCTCTGCTCCTCCTCCCCTCCCCGTCACCCCTACTCTCTCCCTCTGCTCTACCCCCTTCCCCACCCCACAACACTTGTTTATATTGTACATATTTATTATTCTATTTATTTTATTAATGCTATATATATATATATATATTATTCTATTTATCTATTTTGATGCTGTTGATGCCTGTCTATTGTCTGTCTCCCCCTTCAAGACTGTGAGCCGGTTGTTGGGTAGGGATTGTCTCTATCTGTTTCCAAGTGCTTAGTACAGTGCTCTATGCACAGTAAGTGTTCAATAAATATGATTGGATGAATGAATGAATGAATTGGAGAAGCGCAAAAAGATTATGTGAACCAGGGTTTAAAGGGGTTGGTTTACCTGTACTCCCCATAAGCAATTGGAACATTCTGGGAAGAATTTGCTCCTTTAGTACAGATGGACATCTCCATCTTCCATTTGGCAGAGCTAAGTTCCTCTAAGAAACTCAGTCTCTCGTAATACTTCCACTGGCACTTCACTGCCATGACTTTACTGATACTGCCCTCTCCTGGTTTTCTTCTCTCTTTCTCACCATTCCTTTTCAGTCTCTTTCACAAGCTCCTCCTCTGCCTCTTACTCTCTAACTGCAGGAGTCCTTCAAGGCTCAGTTCTGGATCTCCTTCTATTCTCCACCTACACCCATTCCCTTGGGGAATGCATTGGTTCCCACAGCTTCAACCAACACCTCTATGTGGATATCCCCATTATTATTTTTGGGAGGGTACAATACAGCAGAGTGGGTAGACATTGTCCCTTGCCCACAAGAATCTTACAATCTACAAGGGGAGACAGACATTAAAATAGATTGTGGTTTCTAGACTGTGAGCCCCCTGTTGGGTAGGGACTGTCTCTATATGTTGCCAACTTGTACTTCCCTAGCATTTAGTACAGTGCTCTGCACACAGTAAGTGCTCACTAAATATGATTGAATGAATGAATGTACATAAGTGTTGTGGTGTTGAGAGTGGAGTGAATACGTCATGCTTAAAGCCTATGGATCCAAGTGAATAGGTAAAACAGAAGGGAAAAGATTGGGAGACATAAGGGTTTAGCAGGTGAAAGCCTCTTAGAGGTGACGTGATTATAGGAAGACTTTTAAAGTGGGGAAAGTGGTGGTCTGTCATATATGAAGGGGAAGGGAATTCCAGGACAGAGGGAGGATATGGGCAAGAAGTCTGTGGTAAAAATGATGAGATCAATGTACAATGAGTAGTCTAGCATTAGGGGTGCCAAATGTGCACACTGGATTGAAGTAGTAAATCAGCGAGGTAAGAGAGGAGTGATCAAGTTTATTTTGTGTTCTAAAGCTGATGGATAAGGTATTCGATGGGTGGGTAGAATGGCGGTTGTTGAGAAGTGGGGAGACATGGACTAAGCATTTTCATAGAAAAATATCTAGAAAGCAGAATGAAGTAAAGACTAGAGTGGACTGGAGACAGGGAAGTCAGCGAGAAGGCTGTTGCAGTATTCAAGACAGGATAGAAAGAATGTTTAGATCAGTGAATCCTTCTCTCTTCTACTTTGCTCTATGAACTTAGATCTGTACCCTCTGAGCACTGGATATCCACCTTACTTTCAGATTTACTATGTGTGTTTGTCTCTCTATCTCGACTGTAAGCTGTTTGTGAACAGAGAATGTGTCTACAAACTTTGTTGTATCATACTCTCTCCAAAACTCAGTAATAATTAATAATAATGATAATGATAATTTTAAACACTTACTATGTGTTCAACATTGTTCTAAGCTCTGGGGTACTTACAAGTTTAATCAGGTTGGACATAGTCCCTGTCCCACATAAGGCTCACAGTCTTGTTTGAAAGAAAATCAGCTGTTGAACAGTATTCTGTACATGGTGAGCTCTCAATAAAACCATTGGTTGATTGATTTCACTTAGAACGGTAGTTCCTTCCTGCTCCCTGTCTGCTTAGCTTTCTGAAGATTTCCATGTGGTGAGATATTTCTCTCTCTACTTAATCAGAACCCATTCTAAAAGGCAGTGGGGTAACATAATTTGGGCTTACTTTAGTTTTAGACCTCTCTCACCTGCTTCCCCAAGCATAAACTTCTGTCTCAGGGCTGCAACGTGCCGCCCAGGACATGGTGAAAGGCTTTTATAATCAGGCAATCAAGTTTTCCCTTGCAAATTTAAACTTCAGTGGTATTCAATGTTATTATGTAAACCTCCCTCAGTCTTTGTGTCTTTTAGTTGACAATTCTTTCCAGTTATTAATGCTGAAAAAAATCTTCACTGAGGATGTTATTATGTTTGGATATCTAGCTCAGTCATGATTACTGGTACCCTTGTAGAGCTAGTAAATGGATTTTGGCTAATCACCCTTCCTTGCTCTCTCTCTCTGGAGTCCACTGAATGCTGGAGGGCTCATGTTTGTATTATTCATTCATTCATTCATTCAATCATATTTATTGAGCACTTCCTGTGTGCAGAGCACTGTACTAAGCACTTGGGAAAGTAGAACAACAAATAATGACATTCCTTGCCTTAATGTTCATCTGCTTCACTAGATTGTCAACTGCTTGAGGGCAGCGATCATCTCTATTGTACTGTATTCTCTTACATGTTTGTTTAGTACAGTGTTCTGCACACATGAGCACTCAGTAAATAACAATGATTGATTGAGTAAATCAGAAAGGCGGCTCTAAAGTCATTCCAAAGCCAGTCTCTCTCAATCAGTGATATTTATTGAAAGATTGCAGGGTAGCTGACTAAAATATTATCTGCTCATTCAGTACACAAGAGCAAAAAAAAAATGGCATGGATCAGTACCTTTCAAGAAGTTGAGAAGGATACCGATTCCTGGTGTTTTAATGAAGACATGATGAACATCGGAGCTACCCCTAGGAAAGCAATCCACTGTTGTCAGCCACTGCTGTAACAGAGTGTGATTAATAAATCTCTCCCCCAGAAAAATGTGGTGAATTTGACTTAGGAGAGGGAAACACACTGTGTCTCTGTCATTTGGCTTAGAAGAAACACAATAACCAAAAATACGATCACAAACATTTATCTAAAGTGTGGGTAAGTAGTTAGGAAGGAGTCTTTTCATTTTCCCATTTATTGCTATCAGCCAAAGGGTTTTAATTTTTAACTTTATATTAGCTTGCTTGCTAACTAAGTGGAGCCCGGAGACTTTGAAATATAATCTTTCCCACAAAAAGATTCCTCCTCTGCGGGCTAAGAGAATTAGGCCTATAACGTAAATGACGAGAGTTGTTTGTTTGTTGCCCTGATTTATAAATTGCCCGGGTGAGAATAAGTGCCTCTCTGAGTCACTATAATGAAGCTTTTTACAGAGAATGAAAAAATCAATGCAAAAGCCTCTGTAATACAATGTTAAGCCAAGAAGGGAAAACCATCAGTTTTTACTACTCTGTGAACTGCCGACGTGTGGAAATACCAGTTCTTGGAACCACAAGCTCAACAGGCAAGGTCTAAAAATGTTACTCAAAGGCAAGACGGTTAAGTTAATGCAAGAATGTGAAATGTAAAATTTGTCCTTCACAACTCTGTTGGTTCTGTAGCAAAGATGATAATGATGATGATGGCATTTGTTAAGTGATTACTCTGTGCCAAATACTGTCCTAAGCACTTGTGTAGATGCAAGATTATCAGGTCCAACACAGCCCATGTTCCATAAAGGACTCCAAATCTAAGGGAGAGGGAGGAAAGGTATTTAATCCTCATTTTAAAGATGAGGAAACTGAGGCACAAATCGGTCTGTTCAAGGTCACAAAGCAGGCAATTGGCAGAGCCAGAATTAGAATCCAGGTCCTTTGACTCCCAGGCCCATGCTTTTTCCACTTGGCCGCATTGCTTCTCAGCAGTTTAATAATGAGGATACATTTGAAATGTAATTTCCATTTTGCCCCTTCAGGACATCTCTGTGTGGAGTAGAATGTTCAAAAAATAGCCCCAGTCAATAGGGTCTAGGCTTGTGAGTAAATTTATGGAGCTCAGAAATCTATAAAGGCTCATGATATGTGTCCCAACAGGATTTTCAAACAATGATAACTCCAGTTTTAGAAAAACTGACCTGCACCAGCTCTTCTGCGGAAGAATGGTTAAACAGAGGGGTGTTCTGTTTTTAGTTTTTGATCTGGGTTGGAAATTGTATTGTGCCTTTATAAATTGGGACATAATGCTACTGTTGACCTGAAAGCAGGCTAATATCTACCTCCACAGCCTGCCCCCATTGCAGTGGATGTTTGGTCAGATAGACCTAGGCATCTTGGCTAAAATTGTCCTAAAGAAAATGATCCAGAAACTATGTTTCCATAATGTCTCTCTAGTGACTGAGGGCACATAAACCAAAATCCAAGTCAAATAGCACTATGACTAGATGCCTCTTAATGCCCTCCATCTATCTGGTAGTTCTTTGCTTACAATCTTAATACCCATTTTATAGACGAGATAACTGAGACACAGAGAAGTTAAGGGACTTGCCCAAGGTCACACAGCTGACAAATGGAAGAGCCTGGATTAGAACTCAGCAACCTGTAACACCCAGGCCCATGCTCTATCCACTAACCCATACTGAAGCCCTTCCCATTGATTTGGAAGCAGTATAACCTAGAAGAAAGAGCACGGCCCTGGGAGTGAGAAGACCTGTGTTCTAATCCTTGCCCCCGACACCTGCTTGATTTGTGACCTTGGGCAAGTAATTTAAATGCTCAGTGCCTCAGTTTCCTCACCTGTACGATGGGGTTTCAATACCTTCTTTCCCTCCTACCTAGACTGTGTGCCCCATGGGAGACAAAGACTGTGTCTGACTTGATCATCTTGTATCTATTCCAGAGCAGAGTGCCTTCTGACACATAATACATGCCTAATGAATATTATAATTATTATTATTAGCAAGGGTTACTGCTCCCAGGGGATAGTCTCTAAGAGATTTTGGTACTTAGTCACTGCAATGAAAAGGAGAGAGATTCTTGCAGGAGAAATAACCACAGCAGTAGAAGTGGCAGTGGCAGTAGCTGCCACAAATCCTTATTAAAATTCCATTCCCTCCAAAACCCCTACATGACTATAACCCTGATTTCCTATTCTCCCGCTCCCTTAAGTGCCACCCTTGCGCGTGGATTTGTACCCTATATTCACCCCATCCTCAGCCCCACAGCACTTATATACATATCTGTAATTTGTTTATTTACAGTAATTCTGTCTCTTCCTCTAAACTGAAAGGTCCTTATGGGCAGAGAACATGTCTACCAACCCTGTTATTTTGGTATTCTTCCAAGTGCTTAGTACAATGCTGTACACACAGTAAGCACTCAATAAGTATGACCGATTGCTTGATCGATAGCACAGAAGGTCTCAGGCCAGTAGACCAGACTGTAAGCGTCTTCTTTGGTATTTTATATTTTTAATGGTATTTGTTAAGCATGTAATTCATTCAATCGTATTTATTGAGCACTTACTGTGTGCAGAGCACTGTACTAAGCGCTTGGGAAATACAAGTCGGCAATGTATAGAGATGGTCCCTACCCAACAGCGGGCTCACAGTCTAGAAGGGGGAGACAGACAACAGAACAAAACATATTAACAAAATAAAATAAATAGAATAAATATGTGCAAGTAAAATAAATAGAGTAATAAATATGTACAAACATATATACATATATACAGGTGATGTGGGGAGGGGAAGGAGGTAAGGCAGGGGGGAGATGGGGAGGGGGAGGAGGGGGAGAGGAAGGAGGGGGCTCAGTCTGGGAAGGCCTCATGGTGAGCTCTCAGTAGAGCTTTGAAGGGAGGAAGAGAGCTCAAGAAATATGAGCCAAGCGCTGTTCTAAGCGCTGGGGTAGACACAAGGTAATCAGGTTGGACACAGCCCATGACCCACAAGGGGCTCCCAGTTGTAATTTCCATTTTACAGAGGAGGTAATTGAGGCACAGAGAAGTTAAGTGATTTTCCCAAAGTCACACAGCAGACAAGTGGCGGAGTTGGGACTAAAACCCAGGTCTGTGGTCTATCCACCAGACTGTGCTGCTTCTTTAGACTGTAAGCTCACTGTGGGTAAGGAACTATTATACCAACTGTTATACTGTACTCCCCCAAGCACTGAGGACTATACTCTGCACATAGTATGTGCCCAGTAAATACAATTGAATGATTGATTGTAAGCTCCTGGAGGTCAGGGGTCATTTCTACAAACTGTATTGTACTCTTCCAAGTGGTTAGTACAGTAATAATAATAATAATGATGGTATTTGTTAAGTGCTTACTATGTGCTAAGCACTGTTCTAAGCACTGGGGGGATACAAGGTGATCAGGTTGTCCCATGGGGGCTCACAGTCTTAATCCCCATTTTACAGATTAGGAAACTGAGGCACAGAGAAGTTAAGTGACTTGCCCAAAATCACACAACTTTGGCAGAGCTGGGATTTGAACCCCTGACCTCTGATTTCAAAGCCCATGCTCTTTCCACTGAGCCACACTGCTTCTCTTCACTAAGTAAATTCTCAATAAATGCCACTGATTGATTGACTGTCAATAGGGAAGTTCTAGTGCATGAAGCATTCCTGCCTTACAGTCATGACTGCAGATGTCATTCCCACAAATGTTGGAGTCATAGCAATGATGGCAGCAGCCGCAGGGGAAGCCAAGGCCAAGGGACAGACTTCCTTCTCATCTTTGGTAGACACAAGGTTCTCATGAAAGATCTCGACGTGTGAATTTGTTTCCACCAACACGGCTGCTTCTTCAGAACTCAAAGCAGAGTATGTGGCCACAATGACTGAACGCCTGGAAGTCTGTCCCTTGGCCACAACTTCCTTTGTTGCTGTTGCCCCCATTGCTCTATACTACTGGACTCCTAATGGCATTTGGAAAAGGGATACTGCCATCCTGGCTGCTCCAGCCTCACCATCAAATGCCAGCTCTATTGAGCCCCGCTGCCCATAGTTCCATTGGCTGAGATAGGAGTTAAAGTTTCCTGTCTATATCAAACTGGACAACTGGTCACTTCATACCTGTGCCTTTCTACCTAATATCCTCCTGTCATTTCAGTTCTTTTGCCCACTCAGCTCCCACAATCAAATTGGGCATCACTGACAACAAAGGGCAGCCCCCCAAAATACCTCCCTTCAGTCATGGCTTAAAATTGATAGCCTACTCTATTCCTCCAGTGGGATATGCTGGTGGATCTTGGCCAGAGCTGAGGCCTAGTTGAGTACCTGACTGTTCCACCCTCTTGGGGCTTTCAATCAGCTCAAGCCAGGCCATGGTCAAGCAAGCAACTATGTTGAATAGTGTTTTTGATGTGAACACCAAAGTACAGGGACATGGTGGTGTACGAAGGAGGGGGAGTTCTGATAAAAGACTTTTAATTCAGCTAATTTCATGGGACTGTAGGGGAGTGACCATTCAATAACACAGATATTGTCATGGACTTAATAAGTCCTTGCAAGAAGTTGTGGAACGTTCTTAACGGACATGCCCCAGTTATTTTCACCATCTGATTCTCCACAAGGTCTTTGTGAGAGAATCGAGGGTGGTCCCCTCCATTTTGCAGATGGTCCAATTTAGACCCAGGACAGGTAATAATAATTATTGTGGTATTTGTTAAGTGCTTACTATGTGCCAAGCACTGTTCTAAGCACTGGGTTAGATACAAGCTAATCAGGTTGGACACAGTCCCTGTCCCACATGGTGCTCACAGTCTTAACCCCCATTTTGAAAATGAGGTAACTGCGGCCCAGAGAGGTGCAACGACTTCCCAAAGTCACACAGCAGATACCTGGCAGAGCCGGGGTTAGAACCCAGGTCCTCCCGACTCCCAGGCCCGTGCCTTATCCACTAGGCCATGCTGCTTTTTGGTCAACCTAGAAGCATACCAAATAAAAAGGCCAAGGTTATAGCAAGTTAAAGGTTGAGTAAGGGCTCTCGAAGCATTTACTCGTGCAGCTCATTTGTGTGCCTGTTCCGGCCATTCAAGGAGACAGAAAACGGTTATAGTAAAATCACAGGCAACATCAGCACTTGTTATCCCAAAGGAAAAGTCACCTAAAGCAAATATTTACTCTTTCAAATGCATTAAAACTCTTTTTTTCCCCACAATTGTTTGGAAAACAAAATATTTAGACAGCCATGAAAAGCAAGGTTGGCAGATTCATGCTAGTCATGTTTCAGTGCTAATAGTTTTGGCTCCCTGATATGTAAAAATCACACACCATTTTCATTTAAAAATAACAAAACCAATGAGTGAAGTTATCACCTCTAACTCCTGTTTCCCCCAAGGCTTTTACATAACATGCCTTAAGAATAAATAATAGTAGTAGTAGTAATCAGCCAGTTAATCAATCAAATTTATTGGGTGCTTACGTGTGCAGAGCACAGTACTAAGTGATTGGGAGAGTTTAATATAACAATAAAATAGGCACATTCCCTGCCCACAGTGAGCTTATCATCTAGAGGGGGAGACAGACATTCATATTACTAAATAAATTACAGATATATATGGAGGTGCTGTGGGACTGGGGGGCGGGGGGAGTGGGTGAATGAAGGGAGCAAGTCAGGGTGACACAGAAGGGAGTGGAAGAAAAGGAAAAGAGGGCTTAGTCAGGGAAGGCCTCTTGGAGGAGTTTGACTTCAATAAGGCTTTGAAGGAGGGGAGAGTAATTGTCTGTCAGGTATGAAGAGGGAGGGGGTTCCAGGCCAGAGGCAGGACATAGGTGAGTGGTTGGTGGCGAGGTAGACAAGATTGAGGTACAGTGAGAAGTTAGGAGTAGAGGAGCAAAGTGTGTGGGCTGGGCTGTAGTAGGAGAGGAGTGAGGTGAGGTAGGAGGGGGCAAGGTGATTGACTGTTTTAAAGCCTATGGTAAGGAGTAATAGTAGTAAAAATAATAATTATGGTATTTGTTAAGCACTTACTATGTGTCAAGCACTGTTCTGAGTGCTGGGATAGATACAAGGTAACAGGTTGACCCAAGTGGGGCTCACATTCTTAATCCCCATTTTATAGATAAAGGTGATAAAGGTCACTAAGGTCCAGAGAAGTGAAGCAGCTTCCCCAAGGTCACACAGAAAACAAGCGGCAGAGCTGGGATTAGAACCCATGTCCTCTGACTTCCAAGCCCATGCTCTTGCCACTAAGCCACGCTGCTTCTCCTAATAATAGTAGCATGGTAAGAAGCAGAGAAGAGAATTAGAGAAGCAGTGTGGCTTAGTGGCAAGAGCATGGGCTTGGGAATCAGAGGTTGTGTGTTCTAATCCCAGCTCCATCACTTGTCAGCTGTGTGACTTTGGGCAAGTCACTTACCTTCTCTTGCTTCAGTTACCTCATCTGTAAAATGGGTATTAAGACTGTGAGCCCCACGTGGGACAACCTGATTACCTTGTATCTGCCCCAGAGCTTAGAACAGTGCTTGGCACATAGTAAGGACTTAACAAATACCATCATTATAGTAGTAGTAGTAGTAGTAGTAGTAGTAGTAGTAGTAGTAGTAGTAGTAGTAGTAATATTAATAATTACTATGTATTCACGATGTGTAGAGCAACATACTTAGTACTGCTGTTTTTAAGTGACAATTAGACCAGCGAGGGTGTCACATCAACAACAGCCCTTATTCATACCCAGCCTCAGGAACTCTGGCTTCCCTTTGTGGTGTATTTTGGCTCTACCATGCATTTTGTGTGATCCTTTGGGACCAGAAACTGGTAGCTAGAGTCTTTGAGGTTCCAAGAATTCACCACTACCTTACCTAAGCCCACCTTCTATTTACCTGATCCCAAACAGAGGCCCTGAACACAATCTGTCGGTGAATTACTCTTCTCACACATTTTTTAGTCTTTCCAATCAAAACTGGAAAAATGTGGTGAATTCTTCAGAGAAGAAAAATTATTTGAAGTTTGAAAAATATCATCTATAGCATCTTCTTTCATGCAGAGAAGCAGCATAACCTAATAGAAAGAGTCTGTGAGTCAGGAGGACCTGATTTCTAATCCCGGCTCTGATGTTCATCTGCTGTGTGATCTTGGGCAAGTCAATTAACTTCTCTGTACCTCTGTTATCTCCAACGAAAAATGTGGATCAAGACTGTGAGTTGCGTGTGGCTCATAGAATGTTTCCAAACTGATTAGTTAGTATCTCTGTCAGTGCTTGGAACAGTGTCTGACATATCATTAAAAATAAAATAGATTAAAGGAATCAGGGATTTCCTGGAATAGGCATAGGTTTGAATAGGCATAAGGAAGAATTACTGTTTTTATCTCTCCACTGACAACAAAAGAAGAGAAGATAAATAATTTGACCAATGTTTGGGCATAACCAAATGAAACATGTTTGAAGTAGAAATCGTTATCTGCTCTCCCTTCATATCTTTAAAAACTGAGTCTGAACGGAAGCATGTTAGGACAGCTATTCTGGAAACAGGGGAATGAACTAATGTCCCTGTGACCCTGTAGTCCTCTGGTTTGTCCAGAAAACGTTCCTCACAGTGAATTTCATCTTGGAAAGAGATGAATATGCCCTCTTTATTAACTCCTGAAACTAACTCGCTCTGAGAACTTGGTTATCATAAACCCACCTTCACTTCAGACTCTTTAGCCCACCCATCAATTCCATTTCTCA
Source organism: Tachyglossus aculeatus (assembly GCF_015852505.1). Classification (NCBI taxonomy): domain Eukaryota; kingdom Metazoa; phylum Chordata; class Mammalia; order Monotremata; family Tachyglossidae; genus Tachyglossus; species Tachyglossus aculeatus. The sequence continues at coordinate 61,597,089 of NC_052072.1, forward strand.
GATAGTCCTTTGGGTTATCACTTATCAGATTTAATATTTAGATGGATCTTAAATTTCATTCACTGGAGAAGGCGGCATTCATTGACAATGGAAATATCCAATTCCAATGGACAGATGTTCATATTACAAAAACAAATACAGCTAGCTTTGGGGGATAATTGATGCCTTTGATGGCCACCTCATCAAAGAGGCACTGGGTTGAATTGCCATGGAGACTGAAGCACCATCTTTTTTTCTCCATTGAATGTGTTAATAGGGAGTTATGGACAATTTTGGAATGTGATTGCCCTTGGCTGTTCTTTAGCCAAATAAAAATCCTGACTCTTGTTCAAACTGCATCTTTCATTAGCATTGAATTCAGGCAGATTGTGTTTTCAAGAGGAAGACGAGAAATGCTATGTAATTAGCCAAGTAGTCAAGTATTTGAATGGATTACGCATGATTGCTTCTGTATTTTAGTTGCAAAATGAGATATTTTTCCTTTTCCAAACCTTGTTAATAGTTTTACATTGGTTCTCTAAAATTAGACAAACGGAAAGCAAAACGTAATGTTGGATTTCATTTGCCATTACCATTAAAGTACCATAAACTTTGGGTAGAGTCCTTCATGTATAAGGATAAATGAAGCCTGTTGCTAGTCCATTGTCTGGAGAGGTCTTATTACTAGAGCTTTGGAGTGATATAGTTACTAGTGAAGATGGTGGAATAGTTCACCTGGTTGGGGAAGAAGCATGGCCTAGTAGTTAAAGCATGAACCTTTAGAAGGTTCAGAAGGACCTGGTTTCTAATCCCAGCTCCACCGTATGTCTGCTATATGACCTAGGGCAAGTCACTTCACTTCTCCGGGCCTGAGTTACCTCATCTGTAAAAAAATGGAGATTAAGAATGTGAGCCCAATGTGACACAGGGACTGTGTCCAACCTGACTAACTTGTATCTACCCTAGCACATAAAACAGTGTTTGGCACAAAGTAGGAGTTTAACAAGTGCCACAATTATTATAATTATCCAACCTGACCCTAGTAAAATGCCTTGTAGAAGTTATGGTGCTACACTAAGGCTGGCTGAATGCCTCAAACCTGGGAGGACTTCTTCCATGTGGTCCTCCATGGGTGTGGAATTTGCATAAGAGGTATTTGGTTAGCTTACAAATTTGTCTGGGCATCCTAACAAATGTACCAATCCCTAGTCAAAGGCATTAGAATATGACCCAACATGGCACCATTTGCCCCTTCCAGTCCTGTGACACAATCTGACACCAGCATGGTGCCTGCTTAGTGTTATGAGTCACGATGGAGGTGGAGAGATGTGGGCTACCAGGCCCCACAAATGGAGGTGGGTAGGGGCCAGTGTTACCAGGCCCCAAGTCATGGGCTGGCTCTTGGTGGGGTCAGCTCTGCCTGGACATGAGGATAACTGAGGCCAGGCAGATTGTCCCCCAGCTCTCACTCTCCCGCAGCCCTGGGTGCAGTAATAATTATGGTACTTGTTAAGCCCTTATTATGTGATGAGCAATGTTCTAAGCACTGGGATAGATACAAGGTACTCAGGTTGGACACAGTCCCTGTCCCACATAGGGCTCACACTCTGAATCCCCATTTTGCAGATGAGGGAACTGAGGTCCAGAGAAGTGAAGTGACTTGCCCAAGTTCACATAGCAGACATGTGACAGTGGTGGTGGCAGTGAGGGCAACAGCGACAGCTCTGTTTTCCCACCCCAGAGCCTGGGCTGACGAGCCAGGACAGTGGAGGAAAACATGTCTGTGCAGCCCCAGTAGACTGTCTGCGTACCTTCTGTCAGCCTGGGTTCTTTCCTCCCAAGCCTCACAGAATGCCTTTCTTCTTTTTTCTCCAGCACCATTCCCTGCTCAGAAGATTGGGTGACCTAGTAATTTAAACTTTGAAATGACCAATAAGTAGCCATTATAAATCACTCTTCTATCGTATCATCTTAAAGTGTTTGACCAAATTAATGTTTCGTAATGCCAATTGTGCAAACCCATCATGGAACCATTCCATGGATTTGTGGGAAGAGGGAATGCCCTTCAATTGTCCCCTGGGATGAGAAGAAGGTTCTTCATGGGGTAGAGAGATAAATGAAATTGTTTAAGAATTACAGGCCATTGGTCTATACAATATTACTCTGCCTTTTCCTGGAGTTACTGAGCGCTTACTCTGTGCAGAGCTCTGTATTAAGTGCTTGGGAGAGTAAAATATAATAATATAACAGAAACAGTCCCTCCCCACAGCGAGCTTACAGTCTAGAGGGGGAGACAGACATTAATGTAAATAAATAAATAAATGTTGTGGGATTGGGAGGCGGAGATGAATAAAGAGAGCAAGTCAGGCTGATGAAGAAGGGAATTGAAGAAAATGAAACTGATTGGTCAAAACTGATGTTCCATTTTATGAGGCCAGTCTTCAGAGGCTGACTACCAAAATGAAGGAAATACAAATAGAACACAACAGAAACTACATTGTGAATAGCTTTTCAATGCCAAGTTTTTGCTGGCTAATATATTAAGGCCAAGCTGACCTGGCCAGTGTTGACTTTGTTGACATCTCTGCTGTATTGGTTGCCACAAATCATCCTACAAGAATGAAGGTAACAATCAGAAACTGACATAGAATGACACAAAATCAGTTTATGTGGAAGTCAAATTTAAAGTCCATAATCAGTAGTAGTAATAGTACTAAATGCCTAGCACTCCACACACAGTAAGAGCTCAATAGAGAAGCAGCATGGCTCAGTGGAAAGAGCACGGGCTTTGGAGTCAGAGGTCATGGGTTCGAATCCCAGATCCACCAATTGTCAACTGTGTGACTTTGGGCAACTCACTTAACTTCTCTGTGCCTCAGTTACCTCATCTGTAAAATGGGGATTAAGACTGTAAGCCCCCCGTGGGACAACACAATCACCTTGCAACCTCCCCAGCACTTAGAACAGTGCTTTGCACATAGTAAGTGCTTAATAAATGCCATCATTATTATTACTATTATTATTAATAAGTAATAATAATTCATTCATACAATTGTATTTATTGAGTGCTACTGTGTGCAAAGCACTGTGCTAAGCACTTGGAAAGTACAATTCAGCAACAAATAGAGACAATCCCTGCCCACAGTGGGCTCACAGTGTAGAAGAATTATTATTAATAATAATTATGTTACCTAAGTGCTTACTATGTTCCAAGCACTGCTCTAAGCACTGAGATAGGTATAAGTTAATCAGGTTGGACACAGTCCCTCTCCCACAAGGAGCTCACACTCTTCATCCCCATTTTACAGATGAGATAACTGAGGCCCAGAGAATTTAAGTGACAGGCACAAGGTCACGCAGCTGACATGTGCCTGAGTTGGGATTAGAGCCCAGGTCCTTCTAACTTCCAAGCCCGTGCTCTTTCTGTTAAGCCATGCTACTTCTCTAAATACAAATGGTGATGATAGTGATAGTATTTATTAAGCTTTTACTATGTTCAGAGCTCACCTCTCTCTCTCTGCATTTCATGCTTAGACTCAAGCATAAAGGCCATATGTACTGGATTTGTGGGAGCCCCTTTCATACTCACCATTGTTTAGGAATCATGAATATGAGTGTTGTCACTCAGGCTGCAGAGCAGCTCTTACCACAGGAAGATAAGCCTTAGCCTGATAACCGCTATTAATGCTAGTATTTGTTAAGCATTTACTATGTGCCAAGCACTGTTCTAAGCACTGGGGTAGATGCAAGGTAATCAGGTTGTCCCACGTGGGGCTCACAGTCTTCATCCACATTTTTCAGATGAGGTAACTGAGGTACAGAGAAGTTAAGTGACTTGCCCACGGTCACACAACTGACAAGTGGTGGAGTCGGAATTAGAACCCACAATCTGTGACTCCCAAGCCCGTGCTCTTTCCACTAAGCCACGCTGCTTCTTATAATGATGGTATTTGTTAAGCGCTTACTATGTGCGAAGCACTGTTCTAAGCACTGGGGGGCATACAAGATGATCAGGTTGTCCCACGCGGGGCTCACAGTCTTAATCCCCATTTTACAGATGAGGTCACTGAGGCACAGAGAAGTTAAGTGACTTGCTCAAAGTCCCACAGCTGACAAGCAGCGGAGCTGGGATTTGAACCCATGAACTCTGACTCCCAAGCCCGTGCTCTTTCCATTGAGCCATGCTGCTATTACTATTATTATCATTAATAATGTTAATATTACACTATATATGGGCCAAGAACTCTTCTGAGTGCTGGGGTAGATACGACTTAATCAGGTCGGACACAGTTCCTCTGCTATGTGGGGCTCACAGTGTCAATACTGCCTTTCCTGGGTAGTCTAAGGTCCTAAATGCCAAAGACCATATTTATAATAATAATAATAATAATGGCATTTATTAAGCGCTTACTATGTGCAAGGCACTGTTCTAAGTGCTGGGGAGGTTACAAGGTGATCAGGTTGTCCCACGGGAGGCTCACAGTCTTCATCCCCATTTTACAGATGAGGTAACTGATGCACAGAGAGGTTAAGTGCCTTGCCCAAAGTCACACAGCTGACCATTGGCGGAACTGAAATTTGAACCCGTGACCTCTGACTCCAAAGCCCGTGCTCTTTCCACTGAGCCATGCTGCTCCTCTAAGGGAAACAAGTGGGAAACAAGTTAAAGAAAAGCCTGAAGAGGTCAAGCTGTTTTCAAAATCAATCAGTTATTTAATCAATCAACTGACTTAAGGTATTTAGTCCTACTGTTCTAAACACTTTTCAGAGTGCAACAGTGGTGTGGCCTAGTGGAAAGAACATAGGCCTGGGAGTCAGAGGACCTGGGTTCTAACCCCGGCTCTGTCGATTGTTTGCTGTGTGACCTTGGGAAAGTAACCTGACTTCTCTGGGCCTCAGTTACCTCATCTGTAAAATGAGGATCAAGACTGCAAACTCCATATGGGACTTGGATTGTGACCAAACTGTATAATCAGTTGAATAATCAGTGTATCTACCCCAGTGTTTAGAACAGTGTTTGAACCATCATAAGTGCTCAACAAATGCCATAAAAATAAAAATAAAACAGTAGCAAAAAACACGGTTTGTCCTCAAGGGATGAGATGTAAAGCGGGTAACCTCATTGTGTGCAGGGAACATTTCTGTGTGTCTAATTCCTACCTGGGTATTCTCTCCAGTGTTTAGTAGAGTACTCTGCACACAGTAAGCACTCAATAAATATCATTGATGATGATGAATCAATCATGGTTATTTGATAATAAAGGGGGCAGAAGGAAAAACAAGAACACAACCCAAAATAGCACAAATTGATTAGGATGAAATAGCTGAAATTGAATATACCAGCATAATGTACATATGTACATAGGCATAGAAGATGGAATAAAATAAAATAAAATTTAGGGCCCGGGATGAGTGCCAGAACAAGTGTGATTAGTGTTTTATGAATCAATCAGTAAAGTTCCCTTGTGGAGCTGGGATTTAGGAAGGTCTGAGGAAAATACAATGATTATCACCCCTAAAAAGTCAGTCAGCCGTGATCCATGATAGAAGAAAAAGTGGAAGAGCATTGAACTCTGACAATGATATCGATAGTTATAGGTTCCAGCCCTAGTCAAGCCTAGCCCTGGCCCTAGCCTAGTCAAAGCTAAAGATGAAAATTGGAATTTCCTCATAAGATGTAATGCAAGCAATATTATTACCAGTTTTTCCAAACCCCCATAACCTTCTCTGTTTTAGTGGAAGCCACTATTATTCTACTCTATTATCACCCCTGCTTTAGGCCTATTCCCTTCCATTTAACAACAGCTTCGTATACAGTGTGAGCAGCCAAGAGAAGGAAATTTCACCTTCCTGCTAGACCATCTAGCTTTTTACCTAACAGGCTACACTAAAGTTTGGCCAAACTGAAAAATGTGTGCAATGAAATATTCTGTGTTTAGTAATTTCACACCACAGTCCCTTGTTTATAAAAATAACAAAAAACCCACTGGAATAAATTTAATTTTTAATTTACAGTGCTGAATACTTCAGAAAGATGTTTCTGTACTCTATAATGGTGAAAAAAAATAGTTGCTGATGCTTTGGATTCCAACAGGACAAGAATGCTGACTTCAAGAGATTATAATGTGCAAAAGCTAAGGAAGAGCATGGGTCTTAATGATAATAGTAATAATAACAATAATACTTATGGTACTTGTTAAGTGCTTATTATGTGCTAAACAGTGTTCTAAGCACTGGGGTAGGTACAAGCTAATCAGGTTGGACACGGTTCCTGTCCCACGTGGGGTTCCCAGTCTCAAGCCACATTTTCCAGATTAGGTAATTGAGGCACAGAGAAATTAAGTGATTTGCCCAAGGTCACACAGCAGACAAGTGGAGGAGCCAGGATTAAAATCCAGGTCCTTCTAATTCCTAAATCCAACCTCTATCCGCTAGGTCATGCTTCTTCTCTCGAGTCTTCTGAATCAGAGGACTTGAGTTTAAATGCTGGCTCTGCCACTTGCCTGTTCTGTGACCTTGGCAAATCACTTAATTTATCTGTGCCTTACTTGTGAAATAGGGATTAAATACCTGTTCTCCCTCCTCAGACTGAGAGACCCAATTTGAATAGGGGACTTTGTCTGATATGATTATCTCATCTCTTCCCTACAGCGCTTAAAACTATGCTTGGCCAATGGGAAGCAGTAACAGATACTGTTATTATTATTATCACTATTATTTTATCTTTTTATGTATACTGACCGTATTATTTATGTTCAAAATGTGGACATTGGGGATAACATCCTCCTTGGCAATTGTGAGATCAGGGAACTATGAGAAGCAGCATGGCTCAGTGGAAACAGCATGGGCTTGGGAGTCAGAGGTCATGGGTTCAAATCCTGGCTCCACCACGTGTCAGCTGTGTGACCTTGGACAAATCACTTCACTTCTCTGTTCCTCAGTTACCTCATCTGTAAAATGGGGATTAAGACTGTGAGCCCCATGTGGGACAACCTGATCACCTTGCATCCCCCCCAGCACTTAGAACAGTGCTTTGCACATAGTAAGCACTTAACAAATACCATCATTATTATTATTATTAACTAGGAGTAAGTGCTCACTTTAAATTCCCTAGCTGAACATTTGTAAAAGACTTAGAATGCTGTGGAACCTGAACTGGGCAAGAACTAAACATGTTCCAGCTGCACGTGACAATCCAGAAATTTTCACACGGCAAGAGGAAGTAGGGATCAGTGCAGGAAAACCACTTCAGCTGGGACAGCACCAACTCTAGGACATTTAAGTGGTTTTGTTCAACTGCCCATGACCAACAGAAAATGTAAACTATCTGAGATAAAGAGGTCTATACGGTCAGGCTCTTCATATGATAAATTTCACCTGAGAGAAAACTCTTTCAAAAGCAATGTATTAACTTTTTATAGTGAACATGTTTTTCATGAGCTAAAGTAAAATCATGTTTTCACTACATTGGATTTGAAGTCAAATCTCGTTATTCTTCAGTTTTCTTCTCACTGAGCCTTGCTGCCTCTAGGAGAAAGCGATTCATTAATGTCATTTATAGGATAATTCATTGAATTATTGCTTACACTTCATCAACTTCTCTTTTCAGTCTACTCTCATTTACTAATAGCAATAATAGTATTTGTTAAGTGCTTACAATGCTCCATGTGCTGGGGCATATACAAAATAATCAGGTTGAATACTGTCTGGCACAATCTAAGAAGGAGGGAGAAACAGGAATTCTCTCCCTGGGAATTGATTTATTCGAATACCTTCATCTCCTACCTTCACGTGGATAAATCCCAAATCTACATTTACAGCCCTGTCCTCTGACTTAATTTAAAATATTCATTCCCTTCATATCGCTGGGACATCTCCATATCAAAGATCCATTGGCACATTAAAGTCAATTCAGGGTTTTTTGTAGAAGACTTTTTTTTTTTTGAGCATGACCCGGAAGGAAGCAGTGGTAGAACAGGGAAACAAAATTATCACCATAACACGCCCATGGATTGGTTACAATCCGAAACAGCTCTGCCCAGATGTCATTTCAAGCCCTATTATCAAATAGTTGTTTATTAGAGTGGTACTTCATTTTGAAGATAGTGGTGCAGATGGCAAGATGGCATCTATGAATGTGAGTGAGAGGTGAGAGAGTAGATAGGGCACCGGCATGGGAATCAGAAGGTCATGTGTTCTAATCCTGCCTTCACTACTTGTCTGCTCTGTGACCTTGAGCAAGTCACTTCACTTCTCTGTGCCTCAGTTACCTCATCTGTAAAAGGGGGATTAAGACTGTGAGCCCCACACGGTACAGGAACTGTGTCAACCCAATTTGCTTGTACCCACTCGAGGGCTTAGTTCAGTGTCTGGCACACAGTAAGCACTCAACAAATACCACAATTATTATTATTATAATCTCTTGCACACTTCATCCATGAAAATGCAGTTACGGTTCCTTGCCTTTCGGATAAGCGCACCTCAAACACCAGTGGTTAAGGTGGGGTGGGCATGTCCTATCAGCAATAGAATATGTGCTTGGGTTGTAAATGCAGTTGTAGTGATGATTCATTCTCAGCCATCCAATTCTGTCCTTCCACATGGGAAGGGTGGGTTAAATTCCTGGCCAATTGGTTTGCAGCTCTTTAAGAACTGAAGAAGACAGTGATAAAGAAAATACATTTTTAAGATTAGATCATCATAGCTTTCTACTTGTTCATCGTTATAGCAAGTGACCATAGAAGGCACAAGAAGCAAACAGATTATGCATGGGAAGCATTGGACTATTACCAAATAAGAGCAAATTTAATTATGACAGTATTGATGCTTGGTTTGTAGAACTTTCTTTTTTTGTCTATTTTTTCAAGCCTTTCCTCTTGTAAGTATTTTGGTATATTCCCAATTCAACCTAGGTTTTTTTTTAGCGTTCCTAATGAAGGCTCTTTAGTGAAGGACCACTCCCAGGAAATCCTAAAATAAGTTCTAAAATTCACTGACCTCAATCAATCAATGTTATTTATTAGCTGTGAGTGGTTAAGAAGCACTATACTAAGTGCTTGGAAGAGTACAGTACAATAAAGTTGGATGCATGATAATAATGATAGTATTTGTTAAGCACTTTGTGTCAAGCACTGTTAAGATCCCTGCCATCAAGAAATTTACAATCTAGTGGGTTCAAAATTCAAGATCTAGGACACTGATTTCAAAACAACCAGAAATCTAGGAAGTTTCTGCATTGTGTCGTCTGATTTTTTCAGGAATAAACATTCCCCTTCTGAATGGTATGTTTTTTTTTATTTCAAATGTATTAGCTCTCTGAAGAAGTAATGGTTATGAAAATAAGGAAAAAGTGTGGTAATGAATGGGGCAGAAAATACAAATAGCTATGTTTGATCAGCCTGTTCTTCTACAAAGTCATACACATTCGTTTCATCAGTGACAAGTATAGCATTTCATTTTATAAACAATTTTGGCTCCTTACATTGTGTTTTAATGTGTTTGCTGAGGATCCAACTACCTGTTAACAGAATCTTAGTTTCTTTCATTGAATTTCATTCTCAGCTATAGCATATGTATCACCACTTCGCTCTCTCAAAGACACCCATCTTTGCATTCATTCAAAACTCAACTCACAGCAAAATGAGAATCCAGCCTTTGCTTCCTGGGATTCTTGAATTTCCAAACTAGAACATGTTAAATAAAGAGGCATTGGATACATGCTTTGTTGAGGCCTTGAAATTGTTTCCGTGGAACCCAGTGAGCCAGCCAATTTGAGGATTGTAGATAATACTAGTATATACGTTGGGAATGACCTTACCATTTTAACACAGGCATATACTTGTGTTTCTTGCAGTCCATCCGAGAAGTCACAGGGTACGTCTTAGTGGCCCTAAATCAGTTTCGTCATCTCCCTCTGGAGAATCTCCGTATCATTCGAGGAACAAAGCTCTATGAGGATCGATATGCTCTGGCGATCTTTCTCAACTACAGGAAAGATGGGAACTTTGGCCTCCAAGAACTAGGCCTCAAGAACTTGACTGGTAAGGCCTCGATTGCTTCTTTTTGTCTGTTGCGGTTAATAGATCTATGTATATATCAATGTGTGAGTAGAGCTACAGATACAGATGCAATCTGGTGAGGCTATGTAGGTACATACATGTTCCGAAGCTCATGGGTTATGCAGTTAGTCATATGTGGATCGAAGGCGTGTGGATATTTGGTACTCATTTTCATTGTGGAGTTCTCATTTTCCTGCTTTTATTTAAATATATTGTGAGCTCTGTCTAAAAGACAGGAAAGTGCTAAATCCCATTTGAACTGACCTACATATGGTCAGGGGCTGATTGGTTCAGAGGTTCACAAAGCAAATTGGGAGGGCCCTGAATCCACAAAGGGGTCCCAAGCTGCATGAGCTGAAGCCAGTGAGGTAGTCCTCGCCCCCACCCAACATCACCTTCAAGCACGTCCTGATGGGATACCTTTCCCCGCCACTCAGTCACTTCCCCTCCTGGGGCAGATCTTCCATTCCTGCCTGCTGCTCTGGGCTATTGCTAGTGAAAGCTCGCAGAAACCACAAATGAGCCACAGTGCAGTGCACCGGAGCTGCATGGAGAAAAAGCCCCAGCCATGTGTGGGAGCTGCAACTCTAGACTGTAAGCTCGTTGTGGGCAGGGAATGTGTCTGTTTATTGTTGTATTCTACTCTCTGAAGCACTTAGTACAATGCTCTGCATACAGGTTGTTCTCAATAAATGCTGTTGAGTGAATTGAATGAATGAACCCTGTTAAACGGAGCTTGGAGTCCCTGGGTTCAGCATCATGTTATCCAGAATCCATCGAAGCCCCTCTCCTGAGTGCTGTAAGCAGGAAGGCCTGGGGTTCTAATCAGATGGTAAGCAGTTGGAGTTAGTTCACAGACCCAATGGATCCTCCCCTAGTTATTCAACAGCAGAAGGGAGCTAGGGTTGGAAGAAAGAGTATATTACCAAATGGAATCCCATATGCAGACTCCACACTTGCCTCTGGACTCACATTCTGGACTGAAGCCCACAGTTTGAGCACCACCCAAAGGATGATGTGACATCAGTCACTTCCCTGCCGCCTCACAGAATTTACTGTGCAGGATTAGTGCATGCTTGTATGTTACAAATGTTTCATATGATCATGCAAACAAGGTTCTTATGATGCAAAACTTGACATCTTTGCTTTTGCTCATGTTCGGTGGACATGGAGAGACCACAAGTTCATCTCAGCCAAAGCAGCAGTGGTCCTCTTCAGTTCTGACTGCTTCTGGTGGACATGTCTCACACGAATCCTTAACCTTGCCCTTGAATGCCCTATCTGGTATATAGTTTTGAATTTTCAGGAACTGCTTATTCAATTTGGGTTATTTTTTTTCTTGCTGGACATATATTGGATCGTTCCATTAAGTTGTTTATCTTTCTCTTTATTTGTTAGTGTTCACGGTGATGAGTAACTGTTTTGGAAAGAATGAAAAACCTGGTCATTTTATTTTAATCTGAAAGTATACTTAGAGAGGTTGTATAGGTAGGATAAAAGGCTCCTCAGTAGGTGTTATTAATTAATGCTAGTGTTTTCTCAGCTTTCTACTTAATTTTCTCACAATTCTAGATTAATGAGGCTGCGTTGGGGGTTGGTTATCAGAAATTCCTAATTGAATATTATTAGGATGTGAAATGTGGCAGTGGGAGGTGGAGAGAGATTGAAGGGGTGGGTTGGCTGGAGAGAGCTTGGCTCCTTCACTGGTCATACTACAGCAGCAGACATCATGGCACCTCAACCTACTCTCATCTGACACCTGACCCTGTCATTAGGTAACAGCAACACTACCAAGATTGTCATCTTGTTGTTTGAAAGTAGCATATTTTCCAATTCTGGTATACACTTCTCTCCCAAGTACTTAGTACAGTGCTCTGCACAAAGTTAGAACTCAATAAAAATGATTAGGTTGATTAACTCTCTATGCTATTCTCCGAAGTGCTTCGTACAGTACTCAGCACACAGGTAAGTGCTCAGTAAAGTCCACTAATTGGTGGTATATGAACTGCATTCAGTCATTGAATCACTGAATTTACTGAGCACTTACTGTGTGCAAAGCACTGTACTGAGAGCTTGGGAAAGTACAGTAGATGTTAAGAAGGCTGGGACTGCCACCATGACTGTGAATTTGGTATCAGTGGTATCAGTGGTATCTATGAAAATGATCATTTGATCTCCCAAAAAGGACAAGCAAGTCAGCATTGATGTCTGAGAGGACAACCATCCCATGATTCCTCCAAACATCCTTTATTCAAGCATCCTGGAAATTATTTTCAGGGAAATAAAAAGCAAAAACATAGCTTATATCAATGATGCAATGTTTCTGTACTTTTTTCTCACTTTCGTTTTGCACCCTGCTATCAGAGTGCATAACAACAGAGAGTTTGCAGGGCGCAAAGTAACAGGATTCCTTGTATGAGTCTAATACAGTGGAGAAATGAAGTAATTCCAGTTGGGGCATGGGGTGTACATGGGAGAGAACACTTTTTTATTTTTTTTTTTAATTAAAAGGGCAACACTAAGCTTAATGCATGGGTGGTACAATAGCAACTACCCTCCCTAGAAATTTGGATTCACAAAAATGAATAGTGTCCACTTACACTATATTTTGAGAGAACAGATTTTTACCCAGATTCTTAGGCTACATGACTTTCATTTTTTACTCTTTTCTAATGCTTGAAACACTATCACTCAATGGTTTGAATGCACTCTATGAAGAATTATGTACTGGAGCAAACCATTATCTAATGATTTCTAGTGTTAGCTGCTTCTCATATTCAACATCAGCAACCACCTATTACAAAGATGTTAGTGAAAAGATTCTGCCCTTTCTTCCCCGTTGTATTAAATCCATCCATGTGGAAATAAAGCTTTAATTTTTATTATGGTGGATTGCTTGTTGTAGGCAATGATCAACTCCAGTGTTGTTTTGTTCATGGGAATAGAAAAAAAGAACTATACTGGGCTACTGATGCACTGGATATTCTCCCCCCCACCCCCCCCACACACATGCACACACATGCACACACACAAACACAAAACACACCACACTGGTACTACCATCTGCCCCTTCTTCTCCATCCATAAGGATGAAGAATCAATCAATCAATCAATCAATCATGGTATTTATTAAGCACTGTGTGGACAGTACTGTACTAAGCACTTAGGAGAGTGCAGTACAACAAAGTTGGTAGACACAAACCTTATCCACAGTGAGCTCACAGACTGGAGGGGGAGACAGACATTAAACTAATTACAGAGGGGTAGGTATGCATGCTGGGAGGGTGGGGTGAAAATCAAACTGCTTGAGGGGTAGTAATAATAGAAATAGTTATGGTATTTGTTAGCACGTACTATGTGCCAAGCACTATACAGAGTACTGAGGTAGATATAAGATAATCAGATCCTACATGGAGCTTACTGTTTAAATAAGAGGAAGAACAGGTATTGAATCCTATTTTGCAGGTAAGGGAACTTAGACAAGGAGAAGTTATGTGACTTGCCCACAGTCATACAGCAGGTATGTGGGAAGCCAGAACTGGAACCCAGGTTTTCTGACTCCCAGGCTCATACTCTCTCCACTAAGTGACACTCCTTCCCAGATCCAAGGTGTCTCAGTGATGCAGAAGGGAGTGCAGTTAGGGGAAGTGAGAGGTTAGTTAGGGAAGGCCCCTTGGATTAGATACGATTTTAGTAGGACTTTGAAAATGAACTGAGTGGTGGTCTGTCAGAAGTCATGGGGATGGGAGTTCTAGGCCAGAGGGAGGACATGGGCAAGGGGTCAGTGGACGGACAGATAAGTTTGAGTTACAATGAGTGAGCAGCAGTGTACATTTTCAGCTTTTGGAACATCGTCATTCCTTCATTCAGTCATATTTACTGAGTGCTTACTGTGTGTAAAGCACTGTACTAAGAACTGGGGAGAATACAACAGATGTTAGAAAGGCTGTGACTGCCACTGTGACTGTGAATTTGGGACTCTGAGCACCAAGCAGCCCAAATGCCTACTCCTGTAGCCATAATGCCCTATTTCACTTGATGTTCATAGCACTGTCCTTGTCTTTTATATTGTTTTGTATTTTTATAGTTTCATCCCTTGGTCTTTGATTGTGAGCTCATGAGGGCCAGGAACTGTGCATAACCTTCATTTTTGTATTTTTTTCCCAGTACTTAGTTCAATGATCTGAACAGAGCAAGTACTTAAAAAATATAACTACTACGACTACCGCAGTGTTCTTGTAGAGCAAAAGAAGGATGGTGAATCAAAACTGCTCCAAATTGAATAGACAAAAAATGTGTTAGGTTCTTGGAGGAAACATTTTTTTTAATGTTGTCACTTTTCTCTATCTTAATAATTGAAAAAAAATAAAATTGGAGAATTTGAATGCATTTTAGAAAATATGACTATTCTCCAGGCACTGATGTTTATTATTTGTTGAGGACCCTTTGTGGACTGAGTTTTCAGATAATAAAGGCTCCATTTAAGAGTTTATGGTCTCAATAGGGCTGTTAGAACAACTCTAATGTGGTCTGTCCTGGGTATGAAGGTGATAAAGTTTGAAGACTCCAGAGATTTTTATATATTCAGTGGAAGGAGGACGTACCATGTTTGGAATTTTTCAAGGAACAGGTTCATCTTAGGGAGGAATTTGGAAAGCTAAGGGAGTTTATCCCTTAGCTTTGGAGTTTTCGGGAAACTAAATTAAAACTGACAATCCCACTTCCAGGATGGCTGTGTTTCTTAGGGGGATTACTCTCTATATTGTTGGTTTGCTGGAATAGGGGCAGTCAGGGTAGGAAAGCACCTCTATGAACACTGAGAATGTTCCAAGACCTGGAAAAAAAAATCTAGGAGGAGAGAGTGGAGATTAGGAAGCTGCAGCAGACCCTACTGGGAAATAGTTTCAAACATAACATTACACCAGGTATTTTTACTTGTAAAAAATCTGCATTGCCTGTGACGGAGCTCTACAGAGCTTTAATACCCTAAAGGGAAAGGTTACACAAATATACACAGTAACGAAAGATGTGAAGAGTTACTAGGATGAAAATTCAGGTAAAAAGAAAATCTACTGAATCATGTTGCTCGATGGAATAGAACTTCTGTAGTGTCTCAGAAGGGTTTCCTATGGGAACTTTGAGAGGGCAGCCACTTAACACAAGTACTCTTACCTTTAATTTATAGAATGCCTTCCTTAAACTGTTGCTGGCTATTCATGTGCAGACACTCTTCCACTCAAAATTTCTATTTTTATTCCATGTATATGTTACAATTTCAAGCAAGACATAGACTTCATTTTTAAAATGACTGCACTGGCTGGGACTTGGGGACAACACTAGCTTTTAGCATGATATTCAGCATGGCCGGAGCAGTTGTTTTCCTCAAACCAAGTCCTAATCTCTCATGGCTACTAAAGATTGGACAAAAGAGTGAGGATGTGAAATCTGGTACCTTTGCCTCACTTCACCTCATTTGATTTCCTCTTTCCTCTTTCTCCCCTTTCCTCTTTCCTAAATTAGACTCCTACTTTGAAGTCAGAAAATGTGAAAGTCAGTTCAAGCCATCATTATATCTTGGGGAAATGAGCCTAATACCTTTCTCAACTATTTCTTCCAAGTGTGTACAGATAAAACAACCTAAACATTTTAGCACATTCCAAGGTTGAAATTGCTTTCATAGTACATCCAGAGCCAGTTGGAGTTTCTACTGGCCTCAAAACAATGACAATGTGACTATATTGCTATGTAATAATATCATAATGTCAGGAGCTGTTCACAGTTTCCAGTTCTGTGTTGTGAACAAAGGTTGGAAACCAAGAGCAAACCCAAGGAAAAGAGGTTCAATGAAGAACTGAGAATGTTTTTGGAAGAAATGCCTCTCTAATGAGTTTAGCAGAAAGTGGCCAGTGACCAGTAACATGCCTTTGAAAGACTATTATTGTAGGAAAATCTACCATCCCAAATCAGGAAATTCAAGCACCAGTAATAACTGTGACATTTGTTAAGAGCGCTTACTATGGGCCAAGCACTAAGGCAGATACAACAAAATCAGATCAAACATATTTGTCCCACACAGGCCTGTCTAACTGAGAGAGAACAGGGATATACAGAAGAGGAAACTGAGGCCCAGATAAATTAAATGACTTGTGATCACACAGCAGAGAAGTGACAGAGCTGGGATCAGAACCTAGGTCTGCTGACTCCCAGTCCTGAGTGCTTTCTTCCAGACCTCACTGCCTCCCTGAAACCCCACTATACCTTCATTACCAAATCCCTCATAAAACATTTTGTTTAACCAGAAGAGACATAGGATTATTCAGCACTATAATCAAATTGGCCAGACTTTCTTCACATGACAGCAGAGTGATTGACAAGCAGTTGTCACCCACCTGCTTCTCTTTAGCTTTCCTTTGCACACATAAGTGGATGTCAACTGTTTTCCGTTAATACATATTCAAATAGGCTCCAATTTCTCGGCTGGGATTTTGAAGAGCATCTCGTTTAGTCAGACAGATGTATTGCATCTCCCACCACCACTTCTGATGCAGTACTATTCATGGATATATGTGTGTGTGTTAAGGAGACTCAACTTTATTAACTCAGAAATGGGTAAAGAGGATGATCAGTGATTATGAAAAGCAGTGTTCCCTAGTGGATAGAGCATGAGCCTGGGAGTCAGAAGGACCTGGATTCTAATCCTGAATCTGTCACTTGTCTGCTGGGTGACTTTGGGCAAGTCACTTAACTTCTCTGTGTCTTAGTTACCTCATCTGAAAATGAGGATTAAAATTTGAGACGTGTGAGACCTGGGCTGTATGCAACCTGATTATCTTGTATCTACCCTGCTCCTTAGTACTGTCTGGAAAATAGTTAGTCCTTAACAGATACCATTAAAAAAATGTAATTGCCATCAAGCAATCAATTAATGATACTTATTGAGCGCTTGAGTGCAGAGCATTGTGCCAGCTAGCGAGAAGCTGCCTGGCTCAGTGGAATCAGGCTAGGACTGAGCGTCATGAGACTCAGTTCTAATTCTGGCTCTGCCATTTGCCTGCTGGGTGACCTTGAGCAAGTCACTCAACTTCCCTGTGCCTCCATTTCTTCATCAGTAAAATGGGAATTAAATACCTGTTTCCCCTATCCCTGCCCCCCTGGGTTTAGACTGTGAACCCCATGTGGACTATGTCTGATTGGATTGCACTGCATTAGGAAGGGCTTAATAAATATCAGGCATATTATTACCAAGTGAATCCAAGTGCTTGTAAATGGAGTTCGAGCCTATGATAATCTTCCTGCTGTATGAAGACTGAAGAATTATTAATTTTATTTTTCAAAGAAAAGATGGGAAAATTAAGGCCCTTTTAACCAGCTTGCAAAAATAGAATTGGAATAGGACAAGTAGAAAGACTGAATGAAGTAAAAAACCCACTAAATGTCTGGACACTACTATGCATATTTTGAATGAGTTACTGAACTTCACAACTATGCATTACATTGTCATTTCATGTATTTAGAAATTACATGTCATAATGATAAATCTTTGCAATTAAAACTTGATCAGTACAGCTCTTTGGGGTTACTGGGGAGGGTGTATGTCAGAAATTCTTGTCTTAGTTCAAATGCCCTTTAAATATATTAGCAAATTCCAAGAGTAATATTTAGAAAATTGATACATTTGATGTCGAGGTATGTTGTGTCATGTTCTTTGAGAAAACAAATGTGTAATAAGACCACATGTTGTTATTCTAATCAATAGCACTAAAAAGCATCAATAACTGTGGTGTTTGTCAGCGTTGTGAATTGATTTGATAACTTATAAATGCTAAGAATTAGAAAAACATTAAAATTTGAGCTTGGTTAATAGAGCCATTTTTCTAGTACCCTACCCCCTTAGATTGTGTTTGATTTGATTATCTTGTATCTACCCCAGAGCTTAGTACAGAATTTGGTTCATAGAAAATGCTTAACAAATACTGCTAAGTATTATTATTAATATTATAATAGATGCCTATAAACTTATGTTTCAATTTACCCTTATTTTAAAGCTAGTTTAAATTTTAAAGAAAATTAAGACTGTATTTAAAATTCACTCGTATGCAAATAATTACAGTTAAACTAAGTATTTTGTTTTTCCACATGCAACCCGTCCCCCATTTTCTCATTCATATGAGTTGCTGTTGGTCTTTTGGTAGTGGCCCGGAGCCATTTTTTTGTTTTGTTCTGTTTAGTGCTTTCTATGTGCCAGGCACCATACTAAATGCTGGAGTAGATACAAGCCAATCAGGTTGGACACAGTCCCTGTCCCACACAGGGCTCACAATCTTAATCTCCATTTTATAGATGAGCTAACTGTGACACGGGGGAAACTAAGTGACTTGCCCAGGGTCACACAGCAGACACGTGGTGAAGGTGGGATTAGAAGTCATGTCCTTTGCCTCCCAGGCCCATTCTCTATCCACTAGGTCATGCTACATCATCACCTTTGGCTCAAGTGAACACCACCCAGAGGGTGGCACAATGCTAGTCACTTCCTTTTCTGCCCATGAAGTCTACTGCACAGGTTTAGTGTGAGCCTATATGTTACCTATAGTAATAATAATAATGATGGCATTTATTAAGCGCTTACTATGTGCAAAGCACTGTTCTAAGCCCTGGGAGGTTACAAGGGGATCAGGTTGTCTCATGGGGGGCTCACAATCTTAATCCCCATTTTACAGATGACAGAACTGAGGCACAGAGAAGTTAAGTGACTTGCCCAAGGTCACACAGCTGACAGTTGGCGGGGCCGGGATTTGAACCCGCAACCTCTGACTCCATAGCCCGTGCTCTTTCCACTGAGCCACGCTGCTTCTAATACGAGACATGACCTTTCAAATGTGTTTCATACTGCATAAAAATCATCTTTTCCACTGTGTATGACCACTCCTTAGGGGATAATTTCCACCAAGTCATGGTGGGTTTCCTCATTAATTTCCCACTGGCCCCAGACAATCTCTCTCTAAATGGCCTAGTGGATAGGGCACTGGCTTGGGAGTCAGAGGGACCAGGGTTCTAATCCCTGCTCCACCAATTACCTGCTGTGTGACCTCGGGCAGATAGAAAGCACTTAACAAACATCATCATTGTTAGTATTGTTATTATTATTATCATTATTATCCTCATGAAGTTCCAAGTGTAATAGTTGAGGCCTCCATGTAGTAGAGACTATTCTTTCCCCCTTGCCTGAGTCTCTTCTCCACTCCTATGAGGTGTGTGTCACTCTGGGGGATTGTTGAGGTTTGTGTGCAACATTACTGTTTATGGCCAAAGAGAACACAGCAACAAAGGAAAACAAGTTTGATCTTTTGCAGATCTCAAGCCTGGCTAAAGGAGAGAATCTAAGTGTAGCTTGGGGAGAAGGGGGAAGCAGGCTGTATTTTTCTCAGTCCAATGTTCTTTACATTTATTATTTAGCTCTTGCTCAAAAAATACTGTATAAGAGAAAATGTGATATAACCAGATTTTGAGTATATGAATGGAGGCGCATAGGGAGCAAAATACTAGGGATTGAGTCATCACCATCATCGCCATCATCGTCATCACCTGCATTTAGGGAGCATCTATTCGTCACATTCATTCATGCAATCAATCATATTTATTGAGCACTTACTGTGTACACAGCACTGTACTAAGTGCTTGGAAAGTACAATACTAGGCAACAGAGGAGCGTGCTTTAACCTCTTTGCTACAGACAGGACCTCAAAGGATTGTCAGCTTTCACACTTCATTCCTCTCAAAGCGACCTACTCACTGTGTCTGGTTCTCATCTCTCCCACCGCTGGCCTCTTGCTCACACCCTCCTTCTTGCTGGTAATCCCTCCCCCTTCTCATTTGGCCAACCCTTGCTCTCCCCATTTTCAAAACCCTTTTCCAATTCCATCTCTTCCAGGAGGACTTCCTGATTAATCTCTCATCTCACAAATCACATAACTGCCACTTCAGCTCTTCTACACTACCTAAAACCTGAGGATTCAGAAATCCTTCCACCACCACTTGCATATATATCTTTATACACTATTACCTCCTCCTATCTATAATTTATCTTAGTGTCTGTCTTCCTAGCTAGATCATAAGATCCTCTAGGGCAGGGATCATACTATCCCCTCCTACCTTACCTCGCTACTCTCCTTTTACAACACAGCCTGCCAACTTCACTCCTCTATTACCAACCTCACTGTGCCTTGATCTTGCCAATCTCGCCACCGCCCATGTCCTGCCACTGGCCTGGAATGTTCTCCCTCCTCACGTCCAACAGACAACTACTCTACTGCACTTCAAAGCCTTATTGAAGGCCCATCTCCACCAAGAAGCCTTCCCAGACTAAGCCCACCTTTCCTCTTCCATTCCCTTCTGTGTTGCCCAGACTTGCTCCCTTTGTTCTCCCCCCTGCCAGCCCCACAGGACTTATTCATTCATTCATTCATTCATTCATTCATTCATTCAATCATCTTTATTGAGCACTTACTGTGTGCAGAGCACTGTACTAAGTGCTTGGGAAGTACAAGTTGGCAACATATAGAGACGGTCCCTACCCAACAGTGGGCTCACAGTCTAGAAGGGGGAGACAGAGAACAAAACAAAACATATTAACAAAATAAAATAAGTAAAATAAAAATGTACAAGTAAAATAAATAAATAAATAGAGTAATAAATACGTACAAACATATATACATACATACAGGTGCTGTGGGGAAGGGAAGGAGGTAAGGTGGGGGGATGGGAGGAGGGGGAGAGGAAGGAGGGGGCTCAGTCTGGGAAGGCCTCCTGGAGGAGGTGAGCTCTCAGTAGGGCCTTGAAGGGAGGAAGAGAGCTAGCTTGGCGGATGTGGGGAGGGGGGGCATTCCAGGCCAGGGGGGTGGCGTGGGCCAGGGGTCGATGGTGGGACAGGCGAGAACGAGGCATGGTGAGGAGCTTAGAACATATCTGTAATTTATTTATTTATATTGATACCTTTCTCCCCCATCTAGACTGTAAGCTCATTGTGGGCAGGGAAAGTGTCTGTTTATAGTTGTACTCTCCCAAGCACTTAGTACAGTGTTCTGCACACAGTAAGTGCTCAATAAATGTGATTGAATGAATGAATGATTCTACTAGTTCTATGGTACTCTCCAAAGTGCTTAGTAAAGTACTCTGTATTCAGCAGGTGATCAATAAATACTGTTGATTGATTGATTAACAGTGTGATAGCCCCTTTATTATAGAAACTTACCATCAGTGATGTCAAGTTCAAAAACCAAGGAGAGCAGTGTATAGATTGTACACATTCAATCTGTGTGCATGTTCCTCTAGACTGTAAACTCATTATGGGCAGGGAATGTATCAGCTAATTATGTTGCATTGTGTTCTCCCAAATGCTTAGGATAGTGCTCTGAACATAGTAAGCACTCAATAAAAACCATTGATGGATTTATTGATTGATTAATAACATTACAGCAATCAATTTTTGAATATATTATTTATTATATGAAATTACACTACCTTATCATAGCATTATTATATTACGTCCACTGGACATTTACTATCAAAAGTCTTCATATCTTTGTTTTAATTTGTTTAACATCTTAAAACAGGAAGTTCTTAGTTCCATTACTCATTTGATAAATGACTCCATTTATTCGGGAAGTCTGTAAAATCTCCTTTTTGAAGCTTTCGATGACTTTTAGGGAGTGAAAGAAAAAGATAATTAGTTGAGAGCATCAAAAATAATTTTAGCTGGTTTAATTTCTGATTACCAACCCAGGTATTCCTTGGGTGCCAAGCAAATCCTGTTCATTATCATTCATGACAATTTCTTGGTTTTGTTCTCAGAAGTCGTTCTGTTGCGAGGAGTGATCAATTCAGTCAATTCCTTGGAGATTATTATTAAATCCCAAAAGAGGCTCATTAATCATTTTTTTCTTCAATTCCTGACACTGAGTGAACAACGTGCTTTGAATATGTGAATGTGCCCCCTTGAGTTCTGAATGAATAGATGGTAGGGTAAGGTATAACTCTTTGATTTTCTCTGAATTACACATTTACCAATTGCTTATTTCATGTGGTCAGGCAGTAATTTCTAAGGTTCTTGTTGGAACTCTGTCAAATCAAGTGAGTTTGTCTTCAATGAGAAACTTGCAGACACTCCTGAGAGAAGGACAGGTGATAGTGAGAAGTGCATTTGTGAAGTCAGGTACCTCGATCTGCAGTTCCACCTGTTATGCGAGAGAGAAGGGCATCCCTTACTGCCCAAACAGCAATTGACAGAGCCACTTAGAAGCAGCTGCTTGATTTCCTGTCTCACTGATTAAGAACCTCCGGGGTAATAGAGCTGACTTTTGGGTCTTTTCTCAAGTGACAAGAGAAGCAGTGTGGCTCAGTGGAAAGTCTGGCTTGGGAGCCAGAGGTCATAGGTTTTAATCCTGACTCTGCCGCTTGTCAGCTGTGTGACTTTGGGCAACTCACTTAACTTCTCTGTGCCTCAGTTACCTCATCTGTTAAATTGGGATTAAGACTGTGAGCCCCATGTGGGACAACCTGATCACCTTGTATCCCCCCAGTGCTTAGAACAGTGCTTCACACATAGTAAGCGCTTAACAAATGCCATCATCATCATCATCAAGTGACAAAGGTCTAGAGAGAAAGGGATGGTGGGATCTCAACATACATCTCCAGATTCATTTCCTGGTAGTTTTCTTCATGAGTGAAGGTAAGGAGAATAAAAATACCTTAGAGATTCCTTGATTCCTGTGGGTCTCTGTCAAATCACTGGCAGAGTTCTACCATTTCAGCTACTGGATTTCTTTTTATACTAAATAAAATGAATCATAACGCTGAGTCTCTGAGATGTGTGATGTGGGAGAATAGCTTTTGTTTATTTTTATCAATTTGAGTATGGTGCATATGTGTTTGGTCTGCCGTGAATAGAGGGTTCCAGAGAGGCCGTTCTGTATGAAAAGCATCCTTCCTGAGACAACTTGCCTGTCAGCTTGTCAGAAGGATTCACTTCCGTGAATGAGTGAGAAAAAAAACAAAAGCAGTGGCATCTTTACCCACAGATGGAAATAGAGATGTAAACAGGAAAAGATGAAAAACCATGTCACACCCTAGGACTTAGCCAGAAGGGAAATTAAAATAGGTAACACTGAGGGACAGGGAATAAGAGGGAGAGACTGAAACTGAAAATGGAGAAGTAGAATTGATGTTCAGTGCTATAAAGAACTATTAAAACATCGCAGGCATTGGTGAATTAACAAATTCACATGCACATAAACTACAAGATAGAAAATTACCAAATAAGCATCGAAATATTTTCCTTCTCAGACAAACATGCTTTGCTGCCCAAATATGAACTGCTTTTTGCTTCTGGGTAAATAGTTGGGAATAATATTTTACTTCCAAATATTGGTTTCCATGGAAAATGAATTTCAAGTGAAGTGCAAAGGGCATACGCAGCTAGAATGACAGATGGATATTTTATAATATTTCCAGTTGTCTATAAGGCATTGAAACCTTCTATGTGTCATGAGGAATGTGGGTATCATAAGTTTTAAAAGAACAAAGGTGTCACATAGAGAGAACACACTGACAAGCTTTTATTTGATGCCTAGAAACCATTCTAGTGTCTGACATGTGAAACCTCTGGGTATGCTCTTTTTAAGAATTTAGTATGCAGGTGAATGTGTGTGTGCAATTTCAAAACGAAGGAAATGTTAAGAAACAAAATAGTCTGTCCTCTGTCATTATGTGCACACATGCATGCAAACAGGGGGCATGCAAATGTACATATACACATAGAGATATTCAAATCCCACTATTGAATATCCCAAGGGACACCTATACTGCATCTGTCAGCCAGAATTACCATAGCCCCGAAGCTAGAGCTAGGAATCCAAACTTTGCTGACTGGAAAACTGTACAGGAGGGCAGTGTTGAACAGAGCTCTTTTTTTTCCACTCCAAGACATTCCTCTTAGCTCCCGAAATAGCTATGTTTTGTCCTGTAGATAAAACATTAGGAAAAAAACACTGCAAAGATCTGCTGCACATCCCTCCAAAGGAAGTTCCAATTTGGAAATTGAACCTTGGTCATTATGCTAGAGCTTGGGGAAAGTCAAATGCCTTCTTTGGGAGGTGTGTTTTTCTGAGGCTAATGGAAGTATTAGAGGGGGAATGATATTCAGCAATCCTCCCAAACAAGCTAAATCACACCAAAGCAATGAAAACGCTCCAAATAAGCTAGAGGTAAGTGACTATGGTAGTTAATCCTTGGAGGAGGAAATTGGCTTTTCCAAACTCAATGTCAAGACTGTTTTCAATGTGTGGCAACTCTGTCCTTTAGAATGAATCCCTTTGTAAAATAACCACCAAAGGCCCAGGTAACATCATTCGAGTTTTGGTGATTGTAGAGATTCGTACAAACTAGGCTTGCTTCCTTACTGTATAGGCAGCAGGGAGAGGGCATGCTGCTTAACTCATGTGCCCAAGATAGGTTTTTACAGTCAGGTTACTGTTACTTTGTGTTAACTAGGGAAGCCCTGGGCTGGCATTAGGTAACAGGGGAAAAAGAGGTGGTACAGCCTAGCAACAATGCAGCCAGGTCAGACCATCAGTGTCTCCACCAAGGTATGTGACTATGTGGTCCTCTGTGCATTCACCTGAAAAATTCAAAAGTCTAATGTTACATGGAGATAGTTCCAGGACACAGAATTGAGTAAATCAGTTTTGCCATCAAGAAATCTAGGATGCGTTTCACAGCAGTCACTCTTTGGCCCCTGCACCTGTTGATGCTTTTCTACAATGATTTCTGGAGGGGGTTTAAGGGCTGGATCCAGGGAAAGAAGAGAGAAGTTTTGGGGAAGGGAGGAAAGGAAAAGAAGGAGAGGAGGTGGGAGACATTGAGGAAGGGAGAAAGATTGGGAAATAGGGAGACAGAGAGAGAGGGAGTAAGAGAGAGGGAGAAATAGGGAAATAGAAAGACAATGAAAGAGAATGAGAGGGAAAGAGAGAGAGAAAAAAAAGATGGAATGACATGGAAATAGGGAGACAAAGAGAGGGAGTCAGAGATATTCATCCTCAACCCCACAGCACATATGTACATATCTTCATATATTGTAAATTATTTATTTATGTTAATGTTTGTCTCCCCCTCTCAATAGCAAACTAATTGTGGACATGGAATGTTTCTGCCAACTCTGTTGTATTGAACTTTCCCAAGCACTTAATACAGAGCTCTGCACCCAGAAGGTGCTCAATAAATACCAATGAATGAATAGATAGAAAGAGAGAAAGTGGAGAAAGAGAAAATGGAAGTCTTGCCCCTCTTCTTGCATTGGCAACCTTAACTTTCACAAACATGAATTCAACTACAATCTCTATGAAGATGATTCCCAAATCTACATCTCCAGCCCTGATCTCCTTCTTTGTAGCCTCACATGTCCTCCTGCCTTCAAAAGACCTCTACTTATATGTCTTGCCATCACCTCATATATACTGTACTCTCCCAAGCTCCATGATCACCACAGCCATGCCAGATATTCTGTCCCCACTCTATGGTCTAAAGTAGGACCTTTCAAACATCCAGCTCAAGGCCTACCATGTGATGAGTCTGAACCCCCCAAAATGAGACCATCCTCAATGTACAGGTGATTTTTATTGTGGTCCTACTGAGTGCTAAGAGTGTACTGAGCACTTAGAAGAGTACAGCAGCAGCAAGGCCACTTTTCCTCTCATCAAGAAGTTTACAATGTCTATCTCCAGAAGGTATATTTGTTTTTTATAGTTCCATACTGGTTATAGGAAAGACCTTGTCAAACATTATTCCTCAACCCTAAACAAAGATACCGTATTCACTCACATAATTGCACCCACTACGTAATTCCACCATCTGATTTTTGAGCAGGACATAAAAGATTGTCTATAAGCACTGTCAGCACTGTGGCCTGGGAGAGGGAGAGGAGTTTGGTCAGAACATCATAGATACAGGCTCATGCCTCAGAGTTTTTGTCTTTGAAATGTGTCCTTGTGTGGTCCAGGAGAGGAAATGAATAGAGACAGACTGCCATGGTTACAGGCTCCTGGGAAAGTGTGTATTCTAGGGAAGGAAGAGAAGTGTCAGAACCCACAAATGTTGCAGCTGCAGGCTCATGAAGACATGCAAACTCCAGGATGGAAAGAGGAGAAAGAGGAGGCGGAGTTATTATAATTCATTGGGTGCCTATTGTGTACAGCACCTGGGAGAGTAAATGTAAGAAATTTAATCTCAAGTGTCCTCTTACCTTCCTCTTCCTTCTCTCCTCCTTTCCTTCTCTCTTTATCTTTCCTTTTTTCTCCTGGTTCTTTAATTGATACATTTAATTCCCTGCCTGATAGCCCCTTCCCTGTTTAGGGGTTGAAAAAGTGATGAAAACAAGTGGGGTAATATGGAACTAAATATAGCATCCTTCCAGTCACTTATTTAGAACTGATATAACAGGTCCTTGACATCAAGTTTCTTCCAGGATTTTGCTGTGGAAATTGTGAAAGTAGAGGGAATAACAGGAGTATGATAGCATGATTAAAATCTTGCTCCAGCTAATATTAGAGATATTTGAAAAGCACTATGGGACAGGCACTTTGGTACATACCAGATAATCATGTCAGACATGATAATCATGTCACAATCTAAATGGGAAAGAAGAATGGATATTTAATCCCCATTTTACAGATGAGGAGACTGAGGCACAGAGAAGTTAGGGGACTTTCCCAAGGTCACACAACAGGCAGAGTCAGAATTAGAACCTAAGTCCTCTGACCCCCAGACCTGTGCTCTTTTCACTAGGCCGCACTGCTTCTCTGTGCCAAGATCGCCCAGTGCTCATTTAAAGCTCCTCTCAGTTGACTGCCCTGTTATCTGCAGATTACACAACCTCCTTCAAATAGCATCTTCACATTAATAATCTTTACCACTAATCCAGTGGCCACAAATAAAGTGGCCAACTGTTAATTCATTTCTGAAGCCAGTCCATAACTAACCATCAGGGTTCAATCCAGATTTCCCAAGATCGTGGTGTTTCAATCTCTTTGTCATTTCCAATCGCTCACCTTGATTTATGAAACATGGCTACTATGTGAGATTTAAGAGATTAATCCGTGATAAAACAAAAATCCTGAGGATGAAAATGATTGAATTGAAGGATTATCTTTTACAGGCAATGGTTAACTTTTTTTATGGTAGTTGTTAAGCACTTACTATGTGACAGGCACTGTATTAAGTGTTGGGGTAGATACAAGTTAATCAGGCTGGACACAGTCCCTATCCCACATGAGGCTCATACTCTTAATCCCCATTTTACAGTTTACGAAGACATAGATAAGTGAAGTGAATTACCCAAGGTCACACAGCAGACAAGTGGCAGAGGGAGGATTTGAACCCAGGTCCTTCTGACTCCCAGGCCCATGCTCTATTCACTTGGCCATGCTGCTTACTATGTTACTGTAAACTGCTACTCCATTGGAGTATTTGCAACTTGACTATTTAGCTACTGAGAATATTTATGAGTAAGAGGATTTATCAGGAATTTATTGTGCAAAGCACCATTTTAAGAACTGGGAAAGAATACATGGATGAGAAATACACAGAGTCGCTGGTCCTCAAGAAGCCCCAGAATGAGTCCTGAGGCCAATGGTGCTGTGGGCGGGAAAGGGGAGATTACTGACAACTCCAATGCAGAGGTCAGCTCTGTCTGATGGGCTTGAAGGGAGGGGCTGTGGCTCATTGGAACTGGCCTTTTGAGACACTGTGCTTCCTAGAGAGTTACAGCATGCCCAAGGGTAGTGGACAGGCCTGAGTTGAA
This sequence comes from Tachyglossus aculeatus, assembly GCF_015852505.1. NCBI lineage: Eukaryota > Metazoa > Chordata > Mammalia > Monotremata > Tachyglossidae > Tachyglossus > Tachyglossus aculeatus. The sequence goes on from NC_052072.1 coordinate 61,624,974, forward strand.
AGAGGCACTCATAAAAAAAAGAAATATTTGTTGTTTTTCCTGCTGGGGCAGAGACCTATCAAGTCTGACCCTTATTTAGCATCCAATATATTCCCAGTCACGCCCAACAGGTTTAATAACCCTCCTTCTTCAGCCAACCCCCGACCCAATGCTCTTTCTCCCCTGGACTGCCCCTTTTCTTCTCTTTCCAGTGTTTGGATGCCCTTGAAGCTGCAGTGTGATTTAACCTGGTTCTGCATAATTGAAGTAAGGGTCCTTGTTCTGGGGCTTTTGCAGAATAGAAGCCATGTAACCAGGCTCCAATGGAGTTAATAATAAGAATGATAATCATAGTAATAATAATGGCACTTGTTAAGCACATACTATGTGCCAAGCACTGTTCTAAGTACTGGAGTAGATACAAGTTAAGCAGGCTGGACCCAGACCCTGTCCCACATGGGGCTCACCGTCTTAATCCCCATTTTACCAATATGGTAACTGAGGCCCAGAGGAGTTAAGTGACTTGCCTGAGGTCACACAGCAGACACATGACAGAGCTGGGATTAGAACCAGGTCCTTCTGATTTCCAGGCCCGTGTTGAATGTGCTAAGCCATGCTTAGTTCTTTAGAGCAGTCTCTGACACCTGCAGGTATATGAGGGAAAAAGTAAAGAAGGTAAGAGTTAGATTAAGATCAATATTTGCTCCATCTTTCCCAAAGAACCAAAGAGGTCTGAGGGATTTTGGAAAACTGACAATGGTGTGTGAATCTAGCACCAGGACCACCTATCAATTGGTGAATATTATCAATATTATCCTGCAGAGAGAGGTATTGATGTGTGTGTGTGTGTGTTTGTGCGCATGTGTGTGTGCATATGTATGTGTGCACGTTTCTCCACATAAAATATATGTAAGATGGCTTTCTGGTGAAGGCTAATATTCTGAAATAAAAATTAAAAAGACAATTGTGAAATTCTCACATTTCAGTTTTCTTTTTCCTTTTTCTCATTTTTATAATGTATGTTTTAATGGAGATGACCCAGTGCTGAGAATGCTCTTCACTGAATTATCCCACTCACTGGTTTACAACTTAAAATGAGGACTTAAAGTGGGATAAAGGCTGTGAGCCCGTTGGGTAGGGACCATCTCTATATGTTGCTGACTTATACTTCCCAAGAGCTTAGTACAGTGCTCTGCATATAGTAAGTGCTCAATAAGTATGATTGAATGAATGAATAAAAGGCCCAAAAAAGCCATTTCAATTCAATGGAAAAAAAAGGGCTCCACAGGTCTGATGAGGCATCAATCCAACCAATTGATGGACAGAAAAATGAGGAAACTGATTGTGGGGGGTTTTGTCAGGCAGGATCCTTAAAGAGGTTCTTTCTTGAGTGGAAATCTAAATGGTCCAGGGCTTCTCATTCCAGCAAACACCAGCAGTGAAGTTGCTGAAATGTTTAACACATCCTGAAAGTGGATGGAACCTGCCAGCCTTTAGGGCTTCTAGGGATACACCCTTATAATGCTGCTTTAGGGCCTTTGAAGGCTGCAGGGGGAAGGACTAAGCATCAAGGAACCTGGAATAAGAGACTTTGGTGGCAATTCTGGATAGACTAGTGGCAGGGGAGAGTGGTAGAGTGGGAGGGAGAGTAAGGTATATGTGAATCGAAAACAGTTTCAATGCAAGATTTACCCCCCTTGAGATGGAAAAGAGGAAGATTGATTTTAAGGTTGCTGGGGAATGAGCAGAAGAATTAGTACTTAGAATCAATCACATTTAATCAGTCAATCATATTTACTGAGAGCCTACTGGGTGCAGAGCATTGCACTAAGCAACATATGACCTATAGTAAGCACTTATCAAATACCATAAAAAAAAGGATTTAGGGAATTTAGGGAAAGATTGAGTGCGACTGAAGAGACAGAGGGTGGAATGAAAAAGGAAGTGGTGAATCCAAGACAGGTTTTACTTATCCCTTCTTACTGACAAAAGAGAAACAGGCGTGGGCTCTTTCAGTGTCTTTCTTCAGAGCATCTGCCATAATAGGGTAAATGAGTGTGTGAATCCACCTGGTTTGGAGAAGTTCATTTCAGAAGAATTGTTTTCAATGAATACTTATGAAAATGTGTCCTTGTGAAGGTTTAAACTGGACATTTTTTATCACATTCTCTCTGTTATCCAGAGGGATCTGAGCCTGAAGTGCTAAAATAGGATTTTTAATTACATATCACTCAGTGAGCAGCTTTAGAAATAATTTGCCCCAGATAAATATACATGGGGATTTTTGATTCAGCTAACATTATAATATTTCAAGAACAATAGAGGAGAATTCACAGATCTCTGTGATATTCCAGCTGCTTGTGAAAATAAAGAAGGTAATAAGTGACTATTTCTCAAACGATGTTTAAGGGTATTTACCATTTACTGGCTGGAGTTTTTAGAGAGTTGACTTTGGGAAATGCTTAGCTCTGATAAGAGTCGAAATGTGCCATTTTTAAAACATTAGTGTTGGAACTGGACGGTTTGAAGCTAACTCAGCCAACCAACCATCCAATCAATAAATGGTATTTATTGAGTGATTACCTTGTGCAGAGCACTGGACTAAATGCTGTGGAAGATAGTTGATATGATCCTTGTCCTCAAGGAGTTTACACTCTAGAGAGAGAGACAGATGAGAAAGCAAATTAAAAATAGGGGGAAATTACAGAGTATAAGGATATGTATGAAAGTGCTTTGGGAATGGGGTGAGTATCAAAATGCCTAAGGGATATAGACAAAGATACATGGGTGACGCTGAAGGGAGGGAGATTACAGTGAGGAGATGACAGGCGAGTCTTCAAAAAATGGAATAAAGTAACATGCAGCTAATGACCTGGTCTGAGGCTATCATGTCACCTTTAGATGTCTCACTAACCCAGGGACCTCTCTGGTCCCACCGTGCCGATAACTTGGACCCGAATCTAAGAATGGGAAGGGGAAGGGTGCTGGTTTCATCTGAAGAATCTAGTTTGAAATGTTCTCTGTAAAATGCTTTTGTCTCAAATTTGCAAATGGGGAAAGATCTTTTCACATTACTACTAGGAGAAGCAGCGTGGCTCAGTGGAAAAGAACCCAGGCTTTGGAGTCAGAGGTCATGGGTTCAAATCCCAGCTCTGCCAATTGTCAGCTGTGTGACTTTGGGCAAGTCACTTAACTTCTTTGTGCCTCAGTTCCCTCATCTGTAAAATAGGGATGAAGACTGTGAGCCCCCTGTGGGACAACCTGATCACCTTGTAACCTCCCCAGCACTTAGAACAGTGCTTTGCACATAGTAAGCACTTAATAAATGCCATTATTATTATTATTATTAATACTATTACTACTACTAATAATAACAATAATACTAGTAATAACAACTGTAGTATTTGTTAATCAGTCAATCAAGGGCTCAATAAATACAGTTTCTGTACACAGAGCACTGTAGTAAGTGCTTGGGAGAGTACAAAAGTGCTTACTATATGCCAAACACTGGTCTAAGCACTGAGAAGATACAAGAAAATCAATTCAGACACAGTTCTTGTTCCATTAGAGCTCCCAGTCTAAGGGGAGCAAGAACAGATATTAAATCCCCATTTAATAGATGAAGAAACTGAGGCACAGATAAGTTTAAGTGACTTGAATATTTGATTAACTTGGCAAACCTGTTAGGAGAAGCAGAGTTCTAGTGGTTAAAGTGTGAGCCAGGTAGTTACAAGGACCTGGCTTCTAATCCCTGCTCCTCCACTTGTCTGCTGTGTGACCTTGGGCAAGTCACTTAACTGATTCTTGCCTCAGTTCCCTCATCTGTAAAATGGGGTTTAAGATTGTGAGCCCCACATGGTACATGGACTGTTTTTCACCTGATTACCTTGTATCTACCCCAGCACTTAGAACAGTGCATGGCACATAGTAAGTGCCTAGCAAATACCATTAAAAAATGATTATGCCTACTCTAGGATCACTGAAAATAGGAAGATGAAGGTATCTATTGTTGTTCCCTAAGAAAGAAGCTAAAAAAGATTGGCTACAATTCTATTTATTTATCTATTTATTCTATACAATTTTGACTTCTGATATGAGACACTTAGACCGTCATACTCAAAAGGCAAAAGCAAAAATGTCTGGCCTGCTTCTGTCTTTTAAACTCACTAAGGTGTTTAGAGCAGGCTCAAAGCCAGTAATAATAATAATAATAATAATAATAATAATAATAATAATAATAATGGAATTTATTAAGCGCTTACTGTGTGCAAAGCACTGATCACTGAGTTCTAAGCACAGTTCTAAGCACTGGGGAGATTGCAAGGTGATCAGTTTATTCCCACGGGGGGCTCACAGTCTTCATCCCCATTTTACAGATGAGGGAACTGACACACAGAGAAGTGAAGTGACTTGCCCAAAGTTACACAGCTGACAGTTGGCGGGGCTGGTTTATGAACCCATGACCTCTGACTCTAAAGCCCGGGTTCTTTCCACTGAGCCATGCTGTTTCTCAATGGGTGGTCTCAAACTGGGGAGGGTGTTGTGGAGGTGGAGGGAGGGTTAAAGGCAAGGGTGAAAACCTGGCCAATTCTCCCCTTTGCTTTCCTCCCTTGCCTTTTCTCCCTTTCCTGTCCCCAGCAGCCTTGAAACCACAGATGTTATGACACAGTCCCCCAATTGCAGGTTTCCTTGGAAAACCAGAATGGATTTGCCTGGAATGTTGAACCTGTATCAAAATGTTATGATGAGAGGGAGCTGAGAAGTAGTGGGATATATTGGAAAGAGTAAATACCTGGAAGTCAGAAGGGCCGGGTTCTAATTCCACCTCTGCCGCTTGCCTGCAGAGTGACCTTTGGTCATGTCACAACTACTCTGTGCCTCGGTTTCTTCATATGAAAAGGGGGCATCAAGTACCCGTTCTCCCTTCCCCTTAGACTGTGAGCCCTTGTGTGGGGCCAAGACTTGTGTCTGATATGATTGTATTGTATGAACGACTTTGCTTGGTTCATAGTAAACTCTTAACTAAAACCACTCCCATTTTATTATTAAATACTTATGCTTCCAGAAGTCATTCAGGAGCATGTCTGAGAATAAAGGCTTTGTTCTGGCATTCAAAACTATGTTCCCTATTCCGACCACTATTTAGATCTCTTCCTATCTCATAAGAGGAGCTGGAGCCTTTCACTTCTAACTAGAACACCAATCACTTCTATATAGGTACTAATAAAGCCTGAAATGGTAAATGTCATGGATTAAAGCAAAAATAGCACGTGCAGCTTTTCTGTGCCACTTACAGCTGTACCATCTCACAGCTTGTAAGAATAATATTTGGTAGTAGATAATAGTGTCTGGGTGGAAGTAGGTTTGCATGGTCTGTCACCCCAGCTGCTATGTTTCCACTTTTCTTTGTTGGGTCTTTACTCAAAAGGAAAAACATTTTGTTTTAGAGGCCAAGCAACACTTAAGGCTTTGGAGAGTGTTACATTGAGATTTCTCTTTTATTTTACTTTTACAAACACCTTCATTTTCCTAAAGGATATCTAGAGAAGAAAGCAAGTAGCCAGTTTCCTTGTAGTATCAGCTCTAGTAAATAATGTTGAAGGCAATAATGATATGTACCTGAAACACATTTTCATGAAAATCTTTAAAAACATTAAAAACAAGTCCTGAGAGAGGGATGGGATGTACCCTGTGGACAAGAAGTGATAGGATGATTTATACTGATTGGCCACCAGTATCACCTGTGGGATGATGTCTTTTGCCACCATCTATAGTACAGTACTTTGATGAGAAAAATATCTCTTTGCACCCATTTTACAGATGAGAAAACTGAGTCAGAAGCCATTAAAATGGCATTTTCAAGGTCCACGATAAGAAGCGTAGTTTCTGGGATCTTGGAGTAAGCTGGCCTATTCCTCCAGCCTCAGGTCCATCAGAAATTATTACTTTTCAAAACTTTAGTCCCAATTTGGGGGGACAGTAATGCAGCTTTGTTTTGACTCAAATATGAAAAGTGCTTGTCTCATCTTCTTACGGTGAAAAACCTATTCTCTGAACCTACAATTCTGACATTTTACAGAAAAAGTTCAAAAATGTCCATGAAAAGTTCAGAGCACTCTTCCATTGCTAAAAAATAGACATTGGCCTACTGGCTTTCGGTGTCATTTTTGGTTTGGTTTGTTTTTAATGATAGTTGTAAAGTGCTCACTGTATGCAAGGCAGGGTACTGAGTGCTGGGATAGATACAAGCTAATCATGGTGAGACACAGTCCATGTTCCTCATGGGGCTCACAGATTCAATCTGAAAAACTGATGAAAAAACTGAGGCACAGAGAAGTTAAGCAATTTGCCCAAGGTCACATAGCAGACAAGTGGCAGAGCTAGGATTAGAACCCAGGTCCTTCTGACTCCTGGGCCTAGACCATGCTGCTGCAAGGGTTCCCATTTGAGGGAGTTTAGATGCAATTTTTCTCCCACAGAGGCTCCCAACCTAAGGGGAGGGAAACAGCTTTTTTTTTCCTCTATTTTACAGATGAAGAAATAGAGGCACAGAGAGATTAAGTGATTTGCCCAAAGTCACACAAGTAGACAAATGTTGGGAAGCAGCATGGCCTAATGGAGGTGTCAGAGGACCTGCCACTTAATAATAATAATAATGATAGCATTTATTAAGCGCTTACTATGTGTAAAGCACTGTTCCAAGCGCTGGGGAGATTACAAGGTGTCAGGTTGTCCCACGGGGCATTCACAGTCTTCCCCCCCCATTTTACAGATGAGGTAACTGAGGTGCAGAGAAGTTAAGTGACTTGCCCAAAGTCACACAGCTGACAAGTGGCGGAGTCAGGATTTGAACCCATGACCTCTGACTCCAAAGCCCGTGCTCTTTCCACTGAGTCACGCTGCTTCTCCACAAGGTCATCGGGTTGGACACAGTCCCTGTCCCACATGGGGCTCAGGCTAAATCCCAATTTCACAGATGAGAGAACTGAGGGCCCGAAAAGTGAGGTGACTTGCCCAGGGTCACACAGCAGACAAGCGGTGGAACCAGAATTAGAACCCAGTTCCCCTGATTCTCAGGCCCGTGCATGGGCCCATTGCCCACGGGGGTCCGGGCCTCCCGCTGGGACCAAGTGGGGAAGGGCCCTCACCCCACATCCCTCCTCAGGGGACTTGTCTACTGTGAGACCCTGGGCAAGTCATTTAACTTCTTTGTGCCACAGTTTCCTCATCTGTGAAATGGAGATTAAATCCTATTCCCTCCAACTCAGATTGTGAGGTCCATGTGGAATAGAGATTGTGTCCAAACTGATTATCTTGTGTCTACTCGCAGTATAGTATACCCACATAGCAGTCGCTTCCCAGTTGTTAGCTCCTTCCACTGGATTGTGCAGAATTATATGGGAGGCAAGTGTTCCTGACTGCAGTCAGTAGTAACCTTGTAGATTTTCTTCATTGCTCTACCAGTTTCCCATCCAAAACCTTCCCTGATCCCAAGCCTCTCTCAAGTCCCGCATCTATACCCCCCAGTCTCACATGTTCTGCTCCAGGGCTGTTTCGTTAACTATTTGATCTCAGAGCCAGCCCTACTTCCATAATGAATACTCCCAGAAGGCCTACCTCAAAAACAGGCTCTCTAAACTCATGACAACTCCAGGACAAGCCAATGGATTTCATTCCAGCATCTTCACTAAAGGAGTGGCATCTCCACCCACTTAATCATGCCAAAGACAAAGTTCTGAACCTTGATAAGGAAATTGTGTTTTCAGAGGCTTCTTCTGGACTCTGACTTTTCACCCATTCATCTTTGAGAATGCTTTTACTGAGACTCAGACTGAAGAACAAGTTGACCATCTCTCTCGTATTTGGAATTTGGCCTCCCGCAACACAATTTCTTTGGTGTCCTTGGGGAATCTCCCTATTAAAGCTCCACCCTCAAATTTCCATGCATGTAGTAGGGAAGCCACATTCTTCCACTGGTGTCATTCCATTGAAAAGAGAGCATTCTCATTTGAGCTGAATAAGGTTCAGAAAGTAGATTACAGATAAGGATTTGAAAATAGATTGTACTTGAATAACTGATTAATTGCGATAATCTAAATGAATTGTACTTCATTAAATTTATTCTCCATTAAACTCCTCCCTATTTATCCTTCAAGCTTTGTGGAAAAAATCTGAAAAGCATGATTTGCCCATTAAAGTCACCCAGGCCTGCCCTGCACAAGTAAGGATTAATGGTAAATTTCCATGGTACAGGCAGAAAACATGCTAATTTGTATTGTGCATTTGGCGGAGGGGTTTCGGCATGAAAAATAATGACCAATCAGCTTGTCTTTCAACTCCCCACCTTGGGGCCTCTCCCACGTAGGCTGCTGCTGGCAATTTAAATCCAGAGCCTTACTCTAATACAGGATGAAATGTCATAGTGACATTTTAATTAACATGGTCATTCAAGGGCATAAATAATTGCTAAGAGAAACTGGGGCCATGTGGGTAGGAAAAAACATACTTCTTAGTAACCGAGGAATATGGGGGTTGGACATTGACTTAAAAGGAGGCTTCTGGGAGAGACAAAGACCATGCCCAGAGTTCCTGGCAATAATGCAGATGATTTTTTATTGTGAACAACGCTCTTGATGTTTCATATTAAGCACTTGGGTCTGCAAAAAATTCCCACACAGTGGACTGACCTCACAGAGAAGGTGTAATAGAATGGGTGAGTATTTTGCCTTTCAAACTTCCATGTTTCCCATTCTCTTCCTAACCATCCATCCAATATTCTCAAAATGAGTCCACAAACACTAAAGCTCCCACCTCTACCCTCCTGGGGATGTTCCAAAATAATCTACTGTTCTAGGTGACCACTATGTGCCAAGCACTCAACTATGTAATAATAATAATAATAATAATGATGGTATTTGTTAAGCACTTACTATGTGCAAAGCACTGGGGAGGGGATACAAGGTGATCAGGTTGTTCCACGTAGGGTTCACCATCTTCATCCCTATTTGACAGATGAAGTAACTGAGGCCCAGAGAAGTGAAGTGACTTGCCCAAAGTCACACAGCAGACAAGTGGCGGAGCCGGGATTAGAACCCATGACCTCTGATTCCCAAGCCCATGCTCTTTACATCAAGCCATGCTGTTTCTCTATATCTGAAGTGTATTCATTCAATTGTATTTATTGAGCGCTAACTGTGTGCAGAGCACTGTACTAAGCACTTGCATTGTACTAAGCGCTAGTTGCCTAAAGAGAAAATTATATACATGTGTTCATATGTAAAAGCATATATACATTAGTTTCTATGCATATACATGTGCACATGCATGTATATATTTGCACAGTGTACATACACATTAATAATAATAATGATAATTATGGTATTTGTTAAGCGCTTCCTGTGTGCCAGGCACTGTACTAAGCACTGGGGTGGATACAAGCAAATTGGGTTGTACACATTTCCTGTCCCACACTCATTCAATCATTTAACCATATTTATTGGGTGCTTACTGTGTGCACAGCACTGTACTAAGTGCTTGGAAAGCACAACTCAACAATAGAGACAATCCCTGCCATGCCAGTCACAGTCTCAATCCCATTTTACACATGAGATAACTGAGGCACAGAGAAGTGAAGTGACTTGCCCAAGGTCACACAGCAGACAAGTGGCAGAGCCAGGATTAGAATCCATGACCTTCTGATTCCCAGGCCTGTGCTCTATCCACTAGGCCATGCTGCTTCTCCATTACCAAAAGAACTCTTTGGACACACATACCAGAATGACTTTAGGACAGAGGCTGGGGTGTTTTGAAGAGGGTGTGTCCAAGGAGTAGCTATGGGTGAGAAAAGACTCAATGGCATTTGAAAAAGAAAGAAGTACTTACACATATTGTATAGCAGTAAATATATAGGCTTATATACAAACCAGTTCTTGGTATTCAAAGATGACCATGGGCTTGTCTTCTCCCCAGGTGTCATTCAGTCAGTCAGTCAATTATATTTACTGAGTGCTTACTGTGTGCAGAGCACTGTACTAAGATCTTGGGAGACTACAATATAATAGACACATTCCCTGCCCACAACAAGTTTACAGTTTAGAGGATGAGCTTACCGTTGGCTTTCAGCTTTCTCTGTGCCTCCCAGGTTCCTTGGTCCTACTATTATACTACTATAGTATACTATAGCTACTATATAGCTACCATAGCTACTATACTGTTGGTAACTCCATCTGTTCAGCCTTTCCTTTTCCTTCCCCATCCTCCTTTTTTGGCCTTGTCCCCAGCGATGCTTGGTGTTCACTGGGGCTGTTCTCCCCAGGCTCTCTGTCTGGACAGATTTCTGTTTTATGTTCCACTGGAATCAGGTTCTGGATCTGTTTCTTCTTTTTGCCCTCTGGGCCTGTTCCCGGTGGCTCTCCACCTGTCTGCCTCACTGGCCATCTCTGTGGGGTTTTCAGAACCTGCTGCTCAGCTTATTCACATCCTCCTGCTCATTTGTAGGGAGATGCTTAATACATGAGATCTCAATCTCCATTCTTGATCTCCCATCTGCTTCTGCACTGACCCCTACTAAATTATCAGCAAAGCTTCCTGGCTCATAGCGACTAGGCAGTTTTACCATTTCTGCCTGGTGAGCGATTGCATTAACGTGGTAGCAGCTAATACTTTAAGTCTTTTCTTAGCACTGGACGACTGTTCCTCTCTGTGGTAACTGTGGTATTTGTGAAGCCCTTACTATGTGCTAAGCACTGTTCTAAGAGCTGGGGTGAATACAAGATAATCAGGTTGGACACAATCCCTCTCCCACATGGATTTCAAAGTCTTAATCCCCATTTTACAGATGAGGTCGCAGAGAAGTGACTCGCGCTTGGTCACACAGCAGACAGGTGACAAAGATGGGATTAGAACCCACGTCCTCTGACTTCCAGGCCCATGTTCTTTCTACTTAGGCCACATTGCTTTCCTAACTCTTTTTCCTGCTAGTGTCTTCATTGGTCTGACCATTTCTGTTCCACTCTCCTTTGTTAGCGCAGGATGACTGTTTCTCTCTGTGTCTTTTGCAGCTCTCTGCATTTTCTCTCTCTTTCTAGGCCTCTTTGCCCATCTATCCTGCTTCTCATACAAGGCCTTATGTGGAGGTTTTAGGGAGATCTACATTTTTCTTGGATATTGACTTTCTTTTGGTCTTGTGATGGATAATCAACTTCAGCTCAGCTCCTGTAATGGCAAATGAAGACAACTATGTTATTCAGCATTATGATACTATATTGATTTTAAAAGAAGTGTGATATACACGCTTCTCCAGCCCTGACCTCTCTCCTTCTCCAGGGTCTTACATTTCCTCCTGTCTCCAGGGCATCTCAACTTGGATTCCCAGCTGATATCTCAAACTTAACATGTCCAAAACAGCATTCATCCTCTTTCCACCCAAATTCTGTCTTCCATGTCTGTCCCATCAAGGTAGACAACACTATTATCCTCCCTGTTTCACAATCACATAACCTGGGCATTATCTTCAACCATCTCTCTCATTCAACCCACAAATCTGCCACTAAATCCTGTTGGTTTTATCTTCAGAACATTGTTAAAATCCACAATTCACCTTCCTTATAAACTGCTATTATGCTGATCCAAGCACTCATCCTATCCATCCTTGACTCCTATATCACCCTCCTTGCTGAACTCTCTGCCTCCTGTTTCTCCCCACTCTGGTCCTTATTTCACCCTGCTGTCTGGGTCAGTTTTCCTCAAAACCACTTAGTCCATGTTTCCCCACTCTTCAAGAACCTCCGATGGTTGTCCATCCACCGCTGTATCAAACAGAAACTCCTTATCATCAGCTTTAAAGCAATCTTTAAAGCAGCTATCTTTCTCCTACCTTAACTCACTGCATTCCTACTATAACCCAGTCTGTACTCCTCACTCCTCCACCAAACTCTTGCCCATGTCCTCCTTCTGATCTGGAACTCCCTCCCCTTTCAGATATGACAGAGCATCACTCTCCCCACCCTCAAATAATTATTAAAGTTACATCTCCTCCAAGAGACTTCCATTATTTCCTTATTTCCCCTACTCCCTCTCCCTTCCATGTCACCTCTTTAGTCAGATCTATAGTGTTTAAGCACTTAATATTCACCCCATGCTCAGCCCCACATCACTTATGTATATAACTATAAATTATTTTAATGTCTGACTCCCTCTCTAGACTGTAAGCTCATTGTGAGCAGTGAAAGTGACTACCAACTCTCTTGTGTTGTACCCTCTCAAGTGCTTAGTACAGTGCTCTGCATACAGTAAGTCCTCAATAAATACCGTTGATTGATCGAGACAGTTTAAGGAATTTTATTCTGGTTTATTTTTAAGTAGGCACATCAAAAGTCTTCCAAAGTAGTTGATAACAAGGATAAATAAAGCTCCCCTGTTAATAGATCTACCTCATTTTATTTCACTCACTTTCCTCCTCTTCTCCCATTATCTAGCACTCCTGCCTGGCCATGCTGTCTTAACTGGGTATTTTATTCAGTTCAGTAGGCTTGGTCTTTGTCCAAAGCATTTGATGAAAATATTGAGAGGAAAGTTAGAGGAAAAAAAAGAACTTTAATTGAGAGGCAAGATATGCTAATTAAAATATAGCTGCATGTCCATGTTAATGAAACAGTGCCTAATTAATTTTGTAAAGGGTACAGTGTGGCTGTACAATCGTAATCTGTAGTTTGTTTTCATTTCCTTGTGCATCATATAGAGCTATTTCAAAGCACATAACACTCAAACAGTCCTTACAACCAATAATTACAATGCGATTGACAAGTGTGAAAATAGATAATAGGAAATATCAATTAGTCGATGATATTGATTGAGCAATTATTTTTTACCAAGGACTTCTTCATCGTAATTCGTTAAGTGCTTATTGTGTGCCAGCTGCTGGAGCAGAATCAAGCTAATTAGATTGGACACAGCCATTGTCTCCCTTGGGACTCACAGTCTGAATCCCCATTTTACGATGAGGTCCAGAGAAGTGAATTAACTTGCCCAAGGTCACACAGCAGACAAGTGGTGGAGCTGGGATCAGAAATCAGGTCCTTCTGACTCCCAGGCCCGTGTTCTAGCCACTGGATCATGCTATTCCTCAACTTGGGAGAGTACTATCCAATAGAATTGCCAAACACATTCCATCCCCACAAAGAGCTCCCAATCTAGAAAGGAAATATGGAATATGCAACCAATATACAAGCAAACAATTATCTGTTCCATTCATAAATGTTGCAGGCTGTTATGTTCTTAATCAGAGACGCTATTTCTTAACAGGAAATGGTTCTATTTGACTGGCTGCTTACCGGACCATTTTTTGATGGCTCAAATGTATGAAAACAGGAAATTGCTTTGCAATAACCTGCAAAGGTTATTGGTAACTGACCATTCTAACTGTAAAGAGTCCTAGGATCTGTTGCTTGTTTAGAATTCCACATTACATTCCTGGGAGTGTTTCACAAACAAAGCTTTTAATGGGATGATAATCGAATTGCAGTAGGCACATAAAATGCAGAAACTTTTTATGAGGATAAAGCAGAATAAAAACTCAATGATGCTCTGTATGCAGAGATTGGAATGGCAAACCATGCCTTTCCCCACCACCTAAGTCGTCCTAAAAATCCACATCCTTCAGGTAACCCTCCCCATCCCTTGGTCATATCATTCCATCAGCCATCCTTAGCACATATACGTTTACTGTGTCTATTTACGCAATTTATTTATTCCTTCATTTGTTGTCTGTTTACTGTTTCAATTGCCAGATGTATAGGTGTCTCCTTACTCTTCTCTCTATTATATCTATTTAAATTGGGTCTGGAATAACCCCCCATAGGCATGCAGATCCGTTGTGGAAAGGGATTGTGTCTTCTATTTCTATTGCATACTTCCCAGTTCCTAATAGGGCCTCAGAAAAACGTTTTGCTCAGAGTAGTTGCCCGGTACCCTGTTTTGCACATGCTAGGTGCTCCTTGTATGCTGACATTGATAATGGTGAAAAATGGAATTAATTTAGGTAGCCAAACCAAAACATTCAGTCTCAGAAATTTTCTTTTAGCCTCAGTGACTCAGCATGGTACTCAATATTAAAAATATGAACAATATCAAACCTCCATTTCAGTTTGTCGAGTTTAGACCCAACTACATAATGGCCAAGTGATGCTTTGAAGAGGGACCAGTAATTGGTTTCAAAATCTTATTGTGTTAGATGACATGACACTGCACCCATGTGCTTCATTAGTAAACTTGGAAACACTGAAAGAAAGCTCCGTCTCTCTACTGGTAGACAATAGCTGAGAAAAATGTTTTTGTTTTTTGTTTCCACAAACTAACATGTATCAGCCTCGTACATAGAGGTCACTAAGTATAAATGGCTGTAACAGGAGAACTGGTTCCACCTTTATTTCATCTTTTTTTCCAAAGGGTTTCCAGACAAAAGCTTCTTGATAGGCTGCCAGTGGGACAAATTCACACTCTCCATTAACCCTTGTTCAAGTTCTTTTTTGTACATGGAGTATTTGGTGCCAAACAATTCGGCTTTGTTCCAAAATGCTTGCCTCTTACAGGGTTGGCCCGAGTTTTCAAGAAAAAAAGCACAGTCTCAAGCTGGAGGCGGTTCATTATTTATAACAAAAAAAAATTCATTTGTGTCAAAATATATTTCTATATCATGCAATTTGATTAATTCTTCTCCAAGGAGAGGAAAGTGTGTCATTAAAACTCTCTTAGCATTTGCTCTCTCATTAAAAGTTGTATTCATGGAGGCACAAATGTAACCTTGCAGGTTAGCTCAGAACTCTACAGGCACAGACCTGAAAATAGGTCAAATTGTGGGCAAATCCAATATAAGTAAAAAATGGAAAATATGCGTCATAAAACCTAGCATTACCTGTCTTGTTACCATGAGGTTAATCATCATCAGGACATCAGATAGAATAAACATTTTGACACTTTGAACATTTTGTAGACTGACTTTTTTTAATCTTTACTCAGGATTCCACTAATGAAAATTGCATGTGTTAGTCACTTAAATTATCATTAGGGGTATTTGTTGAGTGTTTATTCTGTGCCAGCATTCGACTAAGCACTGGAGTAGATATAAAATATGGAGGGAGATCAGACACAGTCCCTGTCTCACGTGGGAACCACGGTGTGAAAGCAAACACGCGGAAAATCAATTTTCACAATTAAAAGAGAAGCAGCATGGCCTAGTGGAAAGAGCAGAGGCTTGGGAATCAGAGGACCTGGATTCTAATCCCAGTTCCACCACTTGCCTCCTGAAGGGCCTTGGAGAATTCACTTCACTTCTCTATGCATCAATTACCGCATCTGTGAAATAGGGATAAAGACCGAGAGCCCTTGTGGGGTAAAAGGACTGTGTCCAACCTGATTATCTTCTGTCTACCTCAGCGCTCAGTAGAGTGCTTGGAACACAGGAAGTGCTTAACACATTATCATTAAAAATTAGAAGGTGTTATTAAGTATTCGGCTACTTTTCAGCCATTAGCAAAACTGTGGAAAAATCATACTTGATGGCTTTCTGTTTCTGGGACAAGCAGATAAACAGATTTAATAATTCACCTATAAAACACTCATTTTGAGAATAGTGATATTAGGTCAAATTTTCCTCTACTTATCACTGGCTGATCATACATCTCTGATGTGAAAATCCACTTTGGCATCTCTAAATTGATCACTTAATTAGTTTACCACTAAAGTGGATCAAGGTTTTAAATAGTCATGTAATAGTCCTGGAGAAGGAAATAAATGAGGAACCTGGCAAGTGTAGGAACAGTTCCTTGGTTCAGGAAGTGAGGTAGAGGGATTGAGAAGTGTTCAGTGACCATTATTTTGGTCATTAAGTACCTGAAAGTGATGATCCAGAGTTGATTTAAGTGAAGTGAAAGAAATCACATTTGGTCTGCAGTCATGGACAGTTTTTATATTCCCTTGATTGTATCTGTGAGTTCAGTTGATGTTAACATTACATTCACCCCTGTAGTTTGATCTCTGATTGGTGAGAACAATTTAATACCAAGAAATAATAAAAGAGAATGTAATCAAATGTAACCATGATCTGTTATATTACAGTTATGTCAGATAAGAATAATACGTTTCATAAAAAAGCCAGGCTGGAAACAACCAAATCATTTTGTGTTTGGGTTCACGACTCAATAAAATGCATTCATATACATGCCTAGTCTGCAGACCGAAATACCATGTGCTGGATCTGTGATTTCATTCAATTATACAGATTCTTTTCTAACCCAAGATTATTGAGGTACCTTATTAAGTAAGCTTTTGTGAGCCAATGTTTCCTTAATGGGTTGGATTTTTCAATAAAGGGAAATTATAATAACAAGGAGAAAATCTATTTCTCCATTTATCATCACCATGTCCTCTGTGCCCTAAAGTGGGAAATCTATGTTATGAAGAAAGGCCTACTGGTTTCTACCCTTTAAATGAGAGAAGATTCTAAGTTGCTTCCTATTCGGAATTTAGGGGAAACAAAGAATCACTGTACTTTGTGACTGATAATTGGTTAAAAAATTAAGTAATTTAAAGGAGGGGAAATGAATCTATCCTTAAAATCTCTTCCCTGTCATACAAAAATGAGTTAAATGTCCTTTTGTGCATGGTGAGGAATAAAGTTTATCAAAATGGTTACAGTTTCAATCCTCTGGATGTAAAGACCTAAGCTGCAAAACATTGAAGTTGGTATTCAGTAATCAAAGACAAGTGGGGAAATAAGTGGGTAAATAGTCAATAGTCTATTTCATTACTTATATCCTCATAGTGTGTAAAGCACTGTATTAAATGCTGGTCAAAGGTTTGGTACAGGGACCACCCTTACCCCATAGGTTGCTAACCTTCTAAAAAAGTGGAACTGGTGGCAGGGTTGGAGATGGATAGGCAAAGTCAACAATTAGCTCGAATCATAACAAGAAAGAACATATAAAGGTCAAATTCAACAACTAAACAGAATTGGCCAAAATAATAATAATTATTATTATTTTTATATTTGTTAAATGCTTACTATGTGCCAAACACTGTTCTAAGCACTAGGGTAGATGCAAGGTTGACCTACATGGGGCTCATAGTCTTAATCCCCATTTTACAGATGAGGTAACTGAGGCACAGAGAAATTAAGTAACTTGCCCATAGTCACACAGCAGACCAGTAGTAGAGAACCCACGACCTCTGACTCCCAAGCCCAGGCTCGTTCCACTAAGCCATGTTGCTTCTTTAAGCCACGCTGCTTCTCTCCAAAACATAAAAGGAAAAGCAACTGTTCATCAAAGCACTCAAATATCTCACTGATCTAGGAAAACCATCCATTGAAAAAAATGTCCACAATCCATCAGATTTCAAAAGTCTGTGAACCTGTCTTCTGCCTGATACCTGCAGTCACTGAGAAAGGATCTCTTCTCTGGGGATGGGGGAAGGAGAGGAACGTATCAGCCCAGGAGGATGAAGCAGACAGGAAATTGGGTTTAATAAGGAAGGTTGGAAACCTGAGGCATCTTGAAGAGAAATCTGGGGCTGTAAATGAAGATCTTGGTCTAGATTATCTAAGATGAAAGTCACACTGGTTCATAGAATTATAGTTCCAGAATGACACAGGGACTAAGTCTGCAGAGAAGAGTGTAGGGGGTAGAGACTAGTGGGAAGAATCCTTGAAGGATTTGGTGGCCAAAGTCCAACCCAAAAGAAGCCCAAGACTGAGGTAAAGGCTTTGCCTAAATAAAAAGGCAGAGACATGAGATTCACTATGGTACACCAAAATTCCACCTACCCCGAATCCTATTCCTTTACCCTAGTGTAATTCTGGAATAGCTGGGGTCTACAAAAGTCTGATCTAATTCATAATTCAACATATAAAGAAATGACAGAGTTGGGAAAGAAATTTATTTACAGTCTTATTATTAAAAGAAGGTGTGTTCCTTAGTGGAAAGAGCCTGGGCCTCGGAGTTTCTATTCCCACCTCCGCCACTTGCCTGCTGTGTGATCTTGGACAAGTCACTTCACTTCTCTGTGCCTTAGTTTCCTCATCTGTTAAATGGGTGTTTAATATACCTGTTCTCCATCCTATTTAGACAGTGAGTCCTGTGAGGGACAAGGACTGTGTCCAACCTGTACACCTTGTATCTACTGCTGTCCTTAGTACAGTGCTCGGTACATAGTAAGTGCTTAATAAATACCACAATTATTATTAAAAGGAACTGCCTAGTGTGAACTAAAATTAAGAATTGAATAGCCACCCCGGAATCACCTACTTAAAAGGACAAAAAAAAAAGCAGGACAATGTTTCCCCTATTTATTCCTATTTTGTAAATCAATAAGCAAAAAAAAAATCATCAGAAAAGTAGGCTAATTAGTTGAATCTGGGATTGGAATTGGGATTGGTCATGGTTTCTAATCCTGGCTCTGCCAATTGTCAGCTGTGTGACTTTGGGCAAGTCACTTAACTTCTCTGGGCCCCAGTTCCCTCATCTGTAAAATGGGGATTAAGACTGTGAGCCCCCTATGGGACAACCTCATCACCTCCCCAGTGCTTAGAACAGTGCTTTGCACATAGTAAGCACTTAATAAATGCCATCATCATTATTATTATTATTATTGGAAATGGTTCTTATGGCTTTCTATAAAAAATAGCTTGGGTTTAAAGTTGCAGAAAAGATCTTTGGGGTGTGTCTCATCAATTAAACTTGGACTGCTATTTTTTGTCATACTATTAAGAGGATGATTAAAATCTAGCATATATACACAGGTTCTGTCCTCAGGTACTACAGGGATATCTTTGCTAAACAGAGAAAAGCATACAAGAGGGACCTCTCATTCAGGCCAGTGAAATGGCTGGATTTCTGGGATAGCAATGGACATGCCGTCCCACCTAACCTTAACTGTCACATGCTGTAGGGTCATGTCCATTATGGGGCAAAGTCTAACTTTTTCCAAAAATGCAGAACATCAGTTCTTAGTTCTGCCTCTACTTTTTCACTTAGTAGAGCTATCAATCAAATATCCCAGGGCACTTATCATAGCAGCATGGCTCAGTGGAAAGAGATGGGCTTTGGAGTCAGAGGTCATGGGTTCAAATCCCAGCTCTGCCAATTGTCAGCTGTGTGACTTTGGGCAAGTCACTTAACTTCTCTGGGCCTCAGTTACCTCATCTGTAAAATGGGGATTAAGACTGTGAGCCCCTGTAGGACAACCTGATCACCTTGTAACCTCCCCAGCACTTAGAACAGTGCTTTGCACATAGTAAGTGCTTAATAAATGCCATCATTATTATTATTATTTTAGGACATGTTGTTTCACACCCATTTGGATCTTTTTATTGAATGAATATTATCCAGCTTCATATAGATTTCTGAGAAGAGTTTCCTTTTGGGATTCCAACCTGCATAGATGTCCTTTAAAATCCTGGGCAACAGTGAGTTAAAAGTCACAAGCTCATAGAGAGTGAGTGTACAGGCATTTATATGAGCTCATTACTTTCAGAGGTGGATTTGTTTACAGTTTCCTTTCTTTGCTGTGTTAAAGGAACGGGTTTGATCAGGGTCAGGGGTGTAGGAGGTGGGAAGGTCAGAGAGTGTGGGGCTGGGGTGGGACAGGGGTGGGTAATCAGGTGCCAGTGCAGCTGCAAAGAACCTCACTTGCAACAGCCCATAGCCAGCCCAAACCCACCAATAATTAGTAAGCATTAGCTGGGAAAGTCGGAATAACATAAGTTTGCACCTGACATCAAGCCCTGCACTTTGATTTTTGCCAATCTTTGTTCAGCCAATCTTCTTTCTGGGTGATTTTGAATGGAAAGTTTGATGTCCCAGATCACTGATTGGCCATATTGTCATCTGGTTGTTGAAGATGCCATGTGACTTAAACTACTGTAATTCCATTTCCCTTACCCGAGCAGTGCTTCTGGAGGAACTAGTCCTGGAATGCAACTGCAATTTTGTGATCCTGAGGTTTACAGTCACCAAGAGGAGGGAATGGGTTTTGCTCATTTTGGATAATCAATGCTGTTGAACAAGAGGCTTTAAAAATCCTTTTTTTCTGATCAATATGTTATTAAGGAAATAAATTAGGGCCCACAAAGGAATTAAATATCGCATCTTCTCTTTGGTATTTGCTTTTTGAAAAGCCAGTGGTAAACAATATTTTTGTGCACTCATTTTTCTGCAAACAGTATACTTGAGGTGATCCTGGAACTTATGTTAATTCAGTGGAATTGAAGTTGATAAACATTCTTAATGTTGTAAAATGAACTTTCATATGTTATCTGAAAAACCACTGACATATTTGTATTTCATTGTCAGTAGTTAATGCAGTTTGGTGGTGAGATAGATGAGTTGAAGGCACAGTAAGTTGGCATTACAGGAGCAAAGTATGTGGGCTGGGTTATAGTTGGAAAGCAGTGATTCATGATAGGAGGGAGCGAGCTGATTGAGTGCTTTAAAGGCAATGGTAAGGAGTTTCTGTTTGATGCAGAATTGGATGGGCAACCACTGGAGGTCCCTGAGTAGTGGGGAGATATCGACTGAACATTTTTTTAGAAAAATGATCTGGGCAGCAGAGTGAACTAAGAACTGGAGTTGAAGAAGCAGGAGGCAGGGAGGTCAGTGAGGAAATTAATGCACTAGTCTGCTGTTTGACCTTGGGCAAATTGCTTAACTTCTCTGTGCCTCCATTTACTCATCTGTAAAATGGGGATTCAATACCCTTTCTCCCTTCTAATTATAATGTGATCACTGTGTGGGGCAGGGACAGTGTCTCATCTATTTAACTTATATCTACCACAGCACTTGTATGTTGGGCACATAGTAAGTGCTTAAAAAATACCACAATTTTTCTTCTTATTATTATCATTATCATTGATATTACCATTACTATTATTATTGCTCTTTACTGAGATGTGCCATTTTGGTCTAGAAAATAATTGCATCAAAATATTGTTATTTTCTGGTAATTTATATATATATGTATGGTTTTTCTTAAGTATTTACTATGTGCCAGGCACTGTTCTAAGAATTGGGGTAGATACAAGCTAATCAAGTGGGACACAATCTATGTCCTACATGGGGCTCACAACCTTAATTCCCATTTTACAGATGAGGTAACTGAGGCACAGAGAAGTTCAGTGACTTGCCCAAGGTGACACAGCAGATGAGTGGTGAAGTCAGGATTGGAACCCAGGTCCTTCTGACTCCCAGACCCATACTCTGTACACTAGGTCATGCTGTTTCCCAATTCTTATATCTCATCACAGGTACATTTAGCTAATTTCCAGGTAAGCATATCCATAGCAGCTGTATTTGGGGGCAAAAAGGAACCCAAATAATAATAATAATAATGACATTTATTAAGCGCTTACTATGTGCAAAGCACTGTTCTGAGTGCTGGGGAGGTTACAAGGTGATCAAGTTGTCCCTTGGGGGCTCACCGTCTTAATCCCCATTTTACAGATGAGGTAACTGAGGCACAGAGAAGTGAAGTGACTTGCCCAAAGTCACACAGCTGACAATTGGCAGAGCCGGAATTTGAACCCATGACCTCTGACTCCAAAGCCCGTGCTCTTTCCTACTGTGCCACGCTGCTTCTCAAACTGTCTGAACAACTGTGAAAGGAGTTTGATGTTTACAGAGAAGATTCCCAGAAATACAGAAATGCCTATTTTTATCATCCTCATCATCATCAATCATCATCATCATCAGCCTGATGACTCAGTGGCATTTACTCATTCAACACTTAGCTGGGCGAAGCGAAGTGAACAGTCATGGAGTTTGCTAAGACTTGTATTACACAAAGATATCCAAAGACACACTGAAGGTTGTACAGTCATTGAATAAGAACTCATAGAAAGCAAAATGAAAATTGGTATTGTATGGTGGCAGGGGGCTTTGGAGAAAGCAGCTAGGATAGGTAGCCCTGTTGACTCTAGATCACATCCTAATAATAATAGTAATAACGGTATTCATTAAGCACTTACTGTGTCCCAGGTGCTGTAATAAGTGCTTGGGTAGATCGAAATACATCACTTTGGACATAGTCCCTGTCCCACGTGGGGCTCACAGTTTCAAACTCCATTCTACAGATGATGTAACTGAGGCCCAAAGAAGCTCAAGGTCACCCAGCAGATAAGTGGCAAAGCTGGAATTAGAACCCATGACCTTCTGCCTCCCGGGCCCATGCTCTACCCATTATGCTGTGCTGCTGCTGTGATTAATGTTACCTTCCAGAACTGTTCTGCTCATATGGCAGTAGGAATCTTTGTCAGTGCAAATGCTAAAAACCCTTTTTTTCCCAGTTCTCCCTCCTGTAAGCACTGTAGAGGAGGACTGCCGTCATTTCAGTTTCACATAGCACACCCTGAACACACCCACTATGTCACAAACTATTAAGATCATTATATTTTAGATATAGACTCTCACCAAGCTGGCCATATTTTTCTGGCTGAGTATGTTGAACAAAAGTGAATTTGTGCATATTGCAATGTTTTTCACCTAGTATTCTGTTTTGCACACAATAAATAATTCTTTTAATGATGATGATGGTCCTTAACTTCATATTGTTCATATTGCAGTATTTCTCCCCTAGTATACTGTTTTGCACAAGGTAAATATTTCTATTAATGATGATGATGATGATGATGCTTTCTCTTGGGTAAACGTAAGACATTGGGTTGATATAGCTGTCATCACATCTACCAATGCTAGAAACTTGGCTGGTGGTCAGGACAGCTTTTTCAATGGGGAAAAGGGGCAGTGGCCCTAGACCCCTGGTATGAGTGGTTCCTCTGTTGATTGTAGCTGTGCCAATGGCTGTGCATTTTAGATCTGAGCCATTGTTCCTGGCTGCCATTTGTAAATTCCCCTGGTCTGGCTGGGAGAACCAGTCCCGCTTAGCTCTGCTATCTCAAGCCAATAGAGATATCCATGCATATCTTAAAGAAGATATGACCTCCATTTTAGTGAGCTGCATTGAAGGGAATTCTGGTAGATGCCTTAGTTTGCATCTCTACTCAAGAGAAGCGTAGACTGGGACTAAATTACAGTTAAAAGCAGCATAGTCTGGGAGTCAGAAGTCAAAGGACCTCCACATATCTGCTGTGTGACCTTGGGCAAGTACCTTAACTTAAGTGTCTGTGCCTCAGTTCCCTTATCTGTAAAATGAGTATTATGACTGTGAGCCCCATGTGGGACATGGACTTTGTCCAACATCATTAGCTTGTATCTACCCCAGGGCTTAGTACAGTGCCGGCACATAATAAGTGCTTAACAGTTACCTTTAAAAAAAACACCTCAAAGGCAGTAGCAGCAATAGGACAGTGTAGAAGGGAGACCCCTGCTGATAGTGGCTATGGAGACTGGCAGAGACTGATGAGAGATCCCAAAAGGGGCATCAGAGATGCCAAAGGTAGCAGTCGAACAGTAACATGAAGGAGAGAAGATGGAGACTTGGAGAAGATACAAGACAGAGGGTGTAATTTGCTGAACAGGTATTTGGTTGGATTATTAATGGGACTGGGCATCCTATTGGATCTACAAATCCTTAATAGGAGGGGTTGAATTGTACCCCAGTACGGCATTGCCTCCCCTTTGACTGACGTATGACCCATTCTCATTCTGGCTTGGTCTTCGCCCCCCTCATACACCCCCGGTGGACGGTCCACTCCCCAGCCATTGTCCCCACCACCCCTACTGGAACAGCCTCTCTGTCCACATCCACTCACAGAGACCCTCCTGGATATGGATTGCCACTCAGTCTGCTCCCCAGTCCACTCCCTGCATGACAGATGTTCTGTCTGTCCCTCCAACCCACGCCATAAGCATCAGCTTTGACAGAAGGGACCCAGGAGAGATATGAAAGACAATCAAAAAGAGGATAGCTTCCTATTAATTCCTAAATAATTGAAAATGGGAGAAGAACAGAATTTAAGTATTCTTAAACTATCTTCCCTGCTTGCCCTTCCTATACCGAACCCCACCTTCAATTCCCTGCAGGTTCTTACCCAATCTGTGCATCCGATGATGTCAGCCAGAGGCTTTACCTCTAGAGCTTAGCAAGAAGTCCCACCTCGCTCTCCCCAGGCACCACCCTTTGGTGGCAAAATTGGGTTTCTTTAATTTTTCTTTTTTTTTAAGGGTTTTTTAAATGGTACTTGTTAAGCACTTATTACATGCCAGGCACTGTTCTGAGTACTGAGGTAAATACAAGCTAATCAAATTGGACACAGTCCCTGTCCCACATGGAACTCACAGTCTTAATTCCCATTTTACAGATGAGGTAACAGGCATAGAGAAGTTAAGTGACTGCCCCAAGGGGACACAGCAGACAAATGGTGGAGCCAGAATTAGAATGCTGGTCCTTCTGACTTTGAGGCACACGCTCTATCCACTAAACCACTCTGCTTCTCTGCATTTTTAAATTTCATAATTTAAACTACAAAATAATTGATTGAGCCAATATAAATCACTCGTTTATCAGGTCATCTTGAAGAATTTCTCCTGATTAACATATCATAGCATGAAGCATGAAATGTTCCAGTCTGTCATAGAACCTTGAGAGAATTACTGTAGGGAGAGGCAATCAAGAGTGTCAATTCCTGAAGGAAGAGAAAATGTAGACCCCAACAGAGGATAGGAAGAGGCTCGGTGAGAACCTTGAATGGAGATGGTGTGGTGATTTGACAAAGACCCTGAAAGAAGAGGGGACAACAGACGAGGCCAAAGAGGTTTGAGCAACAAGCAGTGTTATTTGCAGAGACTGTGTGCCTGAACTTGGATGGAACAGAGCACAAGCAAGCTGGGGAGGAATTCGGTGGGCCCAGCAGGGAGTGAGAAGCTGATAAGGGGCAGGACAAGAGTAAAGGGAAAGGGTGGAATTCATTCGAGGGGCTCAAAAGAATCTTTAACACCTACTCTCAGCAGCCTCATGGAGGGACGAAGACATACAATAATAATGGCATTTATTAAGCACATACTATGTGCAAAGCACTGTTCTAAGCACTGGGGAGGTTACAAGGTGATCAGGTTGTCCCATGGGGGGCTCACAGTTTTAATCCCCATTGTACAGATGAGGGAACTGAGGCACAGAGAAGTTAAGTGACTTGCCCAAAGTCACACAGCTGACAATTGGCAGAGCTGGGATTCGAACCCATGACTTCCAAAGCCCTGGCTATTACCACTGAGCCATGCAGACATGGAAGTAGAGGAGGTGGGGGAGGCCAGAGGAGATGACTAGTGTGACTTGGCACTGACCTTTCACACTTCAGTGGTTTCTTCCCTCAGCCTTCAAACATTTCTAAGTATTCTTTACACTTTAAATGTACTATAAAAGTCCTCTTGCAATCTCACAGCCCTTTCTGACATCCTGCTCCCATTCCTACTCAGACTCCTAGAAAGAATATACAACTGCTTTCTTAACTTCCTTTTACAAACTCCCTTTTGACTTCAATCAAGATTTTCACCCCAAAACACCTTATGCTATGTAAGGCCCTGTTCTGGGCCCCCTAATCTTCTCACTGTCTACTGGGGAGCTCATCCACTCACATGGCTTCAGCTACTTCAAATAGAAGATTCCAAAATCTATCTTTTGCCCTGACCTCTCATCTAACCTACAATCCCACATTTCCTTTTGCCATTCATTCATTCATTCATTGGTGTTTACTGAGCACTTACCATTTGCAGAATACTGTACTAAGTACTTGGGAGAGTTCAATATAACATTAAACAGGCATATTCCCTGCCCATAATGAGCTTACAGTCTAGAGGGGGAGACAGACATTAATATAAAAAAATAAATGAATTACAGAGGTGTACATAAGTGCTGTGGGGCTGGAGTGGAGATTAATAAAGGGAACAAGTCAGGGCAATGCAGAAGGGAGTAGGAGAAGAGGAATGGAGCAGTTAGGAAGGCTTCTTGGAGCACATGTGCCTTCAATAAAGCTTTAAAGGCCACATGGATAGGTCACCAGCACCTCAACTCAGTATGCTTGAAACAGAACTACCTGTCTTTCCATCAATCAATCATATTTATTAAGTGCTTACTGTTTGCACATCACTGTACTAAGCACTTGGGAGAGGAGAATATAGCAGATTGTTCCCTATCCACAATGAGCTTATAGTCTAGAGGGGTCTATCTCCATTAACCCACTCCTCCTCTGATTCTTTCCAAGTCGAAGATACTGCCACCCTCCCTGCTCCAGTTGCCAATGACCACAATGTCCATCTTGACTCTTCACTGTCTTGCAATGCCGACATTCAATCTACTGCTCACATCCTTCTTCCCCAAATATGATTTACCAGTGCTTCCCTCATACACAAGTCCTCCTGAAATTTTTCCTGTACAAGAAATCTTCCCATATTAACTTCCAACATCCCAAATTTTATAAGCCCACTAGTAATCTTAGGCACTTATCAATACCTATTTGCAGCATGCACATTTATTCTAATATATATTCAATTATGTTTTAATAACTCCATTTGTAAATTTTTGATATCAGTGTCCTTTATTTGTATGTAAACTCTATGTGGGAAGTGAATTTTACTTGCTTGTTTTGTACTTCTCAAGCACTCAATATGGTGCTTATTAAATATTACTACTACTACTGTTACTACTATTATCACTATACCTTCCCTATATTTGGGTTGTATTTAGAACTGATTAGGATTAAATGAGTAAAAATAAAAGTCTGGTGCAGAATAAAATGTTTGTAAGAAGAACAGCTGGTCTGCATTTAACAAGGTTCATAATTTCCATTTTTTTGCTCTTTCTCTCAGACTTCAGACCCTTACATTTTGAAATGCACAGCAGCTATTTCAACTGTATTCTAGCCTGGATCCAAATGACAGAGCTCTTTCTGTACAGCCTCTTTGGAGCTAGAGGGAATAGATATGAATGCACTATTGGGTGCAGATATGGAGAATGATATTCTGAAAGAAAAATTGAAGAGTCTATTTCAGTGGCTAGGCTCAGCCTGCACTGAAATAAGGAAATTTTGTGGTGTCAAGTAAACAAACTGTGATTCCTCTAACCTGTGTCATGTGATAACTCCCAGCGATGAGGTTGTTCCTACCATACAAAGAGCTTCTTGTCCATGTCTCCTTGAGTAAGTCTTTAAATATAACCCCAGAGGGGAAGAATGGTTCTTCAGTAGGATTATTTTCATACAGTTGCAGATACCATAGTCAAATTCAAGGAGATAATTTCATTTTACATAAGATTACAGGACAGCATCTGTTAAAAATGATTAATTGATTGATTGATTAGGTTGTTGTTGGATGGAGATTCTTCTTAACATCATATAAAATGATCTTACTTCTCCTGGATCCTTCCTCCAAAAGAACACAAAAGCAGTTTAATTCCTTCTGCCTTTAATTTTGAATGGCAACCCTGTGAATGAGCAACATGCAGAAAATAGCACTGTGATCATGGCCCTCAGCCAAACAATCAGTGGTATTTATTGAACACTTACAGTGTGTAGAGCACTATACTAAGCATTTGGGAAAATAATACAGTTGGTAGGCATGATTCCTGCCTACAGGGAGATTACAATCTAGTTGGGGTGCCGGACAGTAAAATAAATTACAGGTAGGGGAAGAAACAGAGTACACGGATATATACATCCGTTCTCTGGAGGTAAGGGTGGTGAGAGTATCAAAGTTTTCTGGGGTATCGACGCATGAGGGATAGACGATAGGGTGTGGAGATGATGGCTAGTCAGAGAAGACTTGCTGGAGGAGATGTAAGTTTAGAGTAGTGGTCTGTTTGAAATGAAGGAGGAGGGAGTTCTAAGCAAAAGTAAGGTTGTGAGCAAGGGATCAAGAGTGAGAGAGATGAGATTTAGGGACAGGGGTTTTGGATGAGTAAATGGTCCAGGCTGGACAGTAGTGAGAGAGGAGTAAGGCTAGGTAGGAGGGAAATAGCTGATTAAATGTTTTAAAGCTGATAATGGGGAGTTTCTGCTTGACGTGGAGAAGGATGGGCAACCATCGATGGAGTGGGGAGAAAGGTACAGGACAGTTTTTTGGGTTTTTGTTTTTTTTTGAAAAATGATCTGGGCAACAGAATGAAGCATGGACCTGGAAGGGGCCGGGAGGCAGGAGGTCAGTGAGGAGGCTGACAGTATTTGAGGCCAAATATTACAAGTGTGGTGTCATATTGGATGAAGAGGATGGAGCAGATTCTAGATATGATGGGAAGGTGTTGTGAGTAGCAGCATAGCTTACTCAAAAGAGCACAGGGCTGAGAGTCAGAGGACCTCGGTCCTCTGGGTCACTTACCTTCTCTGTGTCTCAATTACTTCATCTATAAAATGGGAATTAAGATTGTGATCCCCATGTGGGACCTGGACTGTGTCCACCCTGTTTGTGTGTATCTACCTCAGGACTTAGTAACATGCCTGGCACATCATAAGAGCTCAACAAACACCTTTAAAAATACAAAAGTTAGAGCTGACAGAATTTTGTCACTGAAAGGTAAAATTTGCATGATCTATTTTGAAAGGTTTATCATCTGGGCTCAGTTTATGCCCAGCAATAATTCCATTTTTAAAGGAAGAGCAGTGAATAATAAGAATGCTGAAGGCATTTTTATTACAAGTCTTGTAACCTCTATGCTCCTGCCATTTAGGGGTCAGAGGCAGGATAGGAGATGTCTTCTTCTAGTTGGCGCTAGATTGCAGTTAGTAGGTAAAGATCGGCCCTTTTTGTACCCCAGGCTTTAAAGCAGGGAATAGGGCTGGGGAAAGGGAAGGGAAACAGGTGATACTGCTCAGGGACAAATGTTTCCCAGCAAGGCATAGTAAAGTTTGAAAACAATTCTGTCTGGAAAATGTCATACTCACTCTACATTTATTTCATGAGAGTGAGTTATGGCCAGCTATGTAGTCTTTAATTGACTTGCCAATCAAGCCAATGTTACATGTTTGTGGCCAATAACCTTAATGATATTACATTGCCCTGCATGTGGAAGAGACTGCCCTTAATTAGAAACACACAAAATGCACCATCAGCTTCGGGGGGAATTGAGAAAGCTACCCGAGATGTTTTCCTCTTGGTTGGCAGTTGTGTGCAAGTTTCTAGAGAGAATCTTAGCTGTCTGTCCCCAGGACCTGGAAATCAATCAATCAGTGCTATGTTCTGAGTGTTTATGGTGTGGAGACCACTCTACTAATCTTTTTAGAAAGCATAATACAACAGAGTTGCCAGATGCGATCCCTGCCCACACGGAGCTTACAGTCTACAGGGGGAGACAGACATTACCATAGTTATGGATGGGGAAAGTAGTAGAGAATAAGGATATGTACATAGGAAGCAGTGTGGCCTAGATGAAAGAGAACAGGCTTGGGAGTCAGAGGACCTGGGTTCTAATCCCCGCTCTGCCCCTCACCTGCTGTGTGAACTTGGCCAAGTCAATTAACTTCTCTATGCCTTGGTTCCCTCATCTGCAATATGGGGATTCTATACCTGTTCTTCCTCCTGCTTATTCTGTGATCCCCATGTGGGACCCAATTATTCTGTATCTACCCCAGTGCTTAGTACAGTGCTTGGCATATTGTAAAGTGTTTAACAAATACCACCACTATCATTAAAAATTTAAAAAGACAGTAGGGTTGGGGTGAGTATCTAAGTGCTTAAATACATAATCAGTGAAGAGGGAGGGTGGATAAGAGAAGTTAAGGACCTCATCTAGGAAGGCATCTAGGATAAGTGATTTTAGGAGAGGGGTGAAGACAGGGAGAGTGATGGACTGTCAGGTATGAAGGGGATCACAGTGATTTGTGATTTCTCTTCCAGATGACTGGCATCCAGGTAGGTAAGAGTTTCTCTTCCCCAGGTGTTGCTCCTCAAGGGGCCTGGGACTGTGGCTGATGGACAGAGCGTAATGACAAGACGGGATGAAACAACCCACTGAGGTCAGTGGGGCTACAGACAGAATCGGATCGAAGTGAAGTGCACTGAAATGGAGACTGGTGCATTCAAATAATTCTGTTTGACAGGGGAGTCTCATTTTTCAACCTCCAGTGAACGGCTTCCCTTCAGCCCACCATTCTCTTCATTACTGCATTACCGTTCATTGTCTTAACTCAATATTTCCTTTACCTCAAGTTATGGAAATTAAATAAATGCCACACAAAGTGTTAGCAATATGCATGATATGAGATTTTAAACTATGCT
The DNA here is from genome assembly GCF_015852505.1 of Tachyglossus aculeatus. Taxonomy (NCBI): domain Eukaryota; kingdom Metazoa; phylum Chordata; class Mammalia; order Monotremata; family Tachyglossidae; genus Tachyglossus; species Tachyglossus aculeatus. Next base: position 61,655,159 of record NC_052072.1, read on the forward strand.
TTTAGAGCTGGAATAAAACAAATGCCACTTTAATAGAGGAGCTAATTCACTCATGCCTTTGAGAAGTAAATGAAGGGAGATTGATGTGGAGGCTCTAAAATTTCCAACCAGGCACAAGACATTTGCCAAGGACACCAGGGCATTGCTAGGAGATGCCCTTTCCTTTACCATTTTCAGTGTTTGTGTTTTCAGTGTTTGTGTTGGTAATTAGGTCTCTGCCTCTGATGTCCCAACCCAAGGGTGGCCAAACACATCCTGGTACAATAATGAATATTACAGCCACCCAGGACTCTCTCTGAATATAAATAATGTGCAGGAGATAGAAAATAGGTTCCAGAAGAGTTAAAAATGAGTGCCTATATCTCCAAAGTAGGATGCTGTAGAGTTTTCTAGAGTCAGTCAGTCAGTCAATCCTATTTATTGAGTGCTTTCTATGTGCAAACCACTGTATCAAGCACTTGGGTGAGTATAATAGAACAGTGTAACAGACACAATCCTTGATCACAAAGATCTTACAGTCTAGAGCTATCCAGATATTCAGGGCTTTTTTTGGGGGGGTGGTCTTTTGTGTCCTGTTAATTACGTTGGAACCCCCTAAGCTCTTTGAAACTCACCTCACCCCTATGCTTACAGCACTTGTACTACTACTAATAATAATAATGGTATTTGTTAAGCACTTACTGTGTGACAGGCATGGTACTAAGCGCTGGGATGGTTACAAGCAAATTGGGTAGGACACAGTCCCTGTCCCACATGGGGCTCACAGTCTTAATCCCCATTTTACAGATGAGGGAACTGAGGGCACAGAGAAGTGAAGTGACTTGCCCAAGGTCACACAGCAGACAGGTGGCAGAACCCACATGGGACAACCTGAAAATCTTGTATATATCCCAGCGCTTAGAACAGTGCTTGGCACATAGTAAGCACTTAACAATTACCATCCTTATTATTACCCTCCCAAGGGCTTATAATAGTGCTCTGTACACAGAGAGGTCTTGATTGATTGATTGATTGATTGATTGATACATATGGCCTGCAGACACAGGGAACTGCTAAGAGATATTCCTTAGAAAAGTAATTATAAATTTTATTCCCATTAGGAAAGTGGAAAAAAATGATTTAATGATATGCCTTCTCACTGTACACATTTCATAATTCCAGAATGTATCTGAAACCTCCCAACCCTGGGAATTTCAAGAAAAGCCCAAAAGTACACATCCACTTAATTTTTAATGGATTTGAGTTCTCAGAGCTATAAGAGGTCTAAAGTGTTTGCAACATCCAACCCGACTGAAATACAAAAGATCTTTTCAATATCTTGGATGGTCATCCCAGGCATCTTTTCCAGAACAGTCAAATAGCTTGCTTTTGTCAGCTCTATCATAATGATGTTCACATTTATAATGTATAGACAGACCTTTAGAAGTAATACATTATGCCCCTAGGGAGTTACATCAGGCATTCATCTCCAGGTAAATAAAACTTGCCCAAATTCCTCAATCCCAGAGGCCAAAATACAAAAGGGAAAAAAAAGCAGATTAAACATGTCACTCTTCAGAAGCCATTATGCATGCTCTTTATGTCGCAAAGTTTGAGCAAAATGCTAAAATTCCCACACATGAGAAATTATCATTCTTAAGCTTCTGGCTATGGTAGAATCATTCATATTATTTCCTTTCTCATCTTTAGCAAAGCAAAAATGATAGGTGAAGTCAGCCAAATGAAATTAAGAGACTAGGTTTTATTCCATCATTCTGCCATGGTGATTAATTAGACTAAGGGAATGAGACAACTGATATTGTTCTGATACAGTCAGAGAATATTTGAGTTATGCTGGCTTAGTTTTTAAAAACACTTATTTCAGCTGTGCAGGTACCGTTAGTGTTAGAAAACCTTTGGAACTGATAAGCTTTCACCACTGGCCAATTTCTGAAGGAGACTAGCAGGTACAACCATTGAAACACCAGGTTCATCTGTCACCATTACTAGAAAATTGTGTTTTCTCTGAGAATTTAGCCACCATAGCCTCACTTCTTTTAGACCTTGGGCTCAGGGTCTCATGCTGATTCGAGGGAGTAATTTAAGATTCTAGTTTGAGGGAGCCAACAGCACATATTCTGGACCCAGTGGGTCAGGGGAAACCTTGTCAATGTCAAGATGCATGAACGTTGTCTCTAAGATAAATTTTTCGCCTTCGAATTTTTATTTTTCTTCTACATGGTCCAGTTGAGAGAGCATAGTCTAGGGGGTACTGCTGTTGGCCTGCTTTATGACCTTATTCAAATCCTTTAGCCTAGCTGAGGTTCAGTTTATCCCTCTGTAAAATGGGAATAAAAACCCATTCTCCCTCCCTCTTAGGTTGCGAATCTATGTGGGACAGGGACTATGTCTGATATGATTATGCTGTATCCACTCTAGCACTTCACTTATAGTATATGCTTAACAAATATTATAATTGCAGGCATAGTAATTGGCTTTGCCAATTACCAGTCACTTTTGATTGGTTCTTCCTTGTCCCTAGTTTCTCATTACCTATTTTTTCTTTCCAAAGCTTATTCAACAAGAGAAAAAAATTAGCAACAAATGAAAAATGTATTTTTAAGTTATGCCTTAGATGCTTATTTATATTATCTACCAAGAAGAGCAGGTGTTAAAATTTATGGTGGTTAAGTCTGGACTAATGCTTTAGTGTCTAGAATAGGTCCTAATCAACATTAATTGATATGATGATGATGATGATATTACATGTTCAATTTGAGCAGTGTAGTTAGCTATTCCAGGTCATTAAATAAAGCACTACAGCAATTGCAATATGGCAATGATATGACATAATCACAAATGACAACTATGTCATGGTTTTGCTAGGCTGATTGATTTTGGCTTTCCTGTCTTCAAGACTTGAATTCACGAAATAATTGCCAAATCTTTCATCTACTTTGTAGTATGTTACTGCAGAGTGTCTGACAATCTACTAATCAATACTCAGAACTACAGAGAGATCAGTAAAGAGGCTATTGAATTCAAGTACAAATTAGTTCACTAACTCCTGCTTTAGATCTGTCAGAGGTTGCCGAGAGCTGAGGACTATATTTTTGCTCCAAAGCTTTTCTTGATTTTTTTTCTTAATTGCTATATTTGACCACTAATGAACGCCCACCCAGGATCAATCCATAGAATTTGTTGAGTGCCTACTTTATGCAGAGCACAACACTAAGCACTTGGGAGAGAACAATAGATTTGCTCTTCAAGAAATTTACAATCTGGTAGAGGGAAATTCCAGCATGCAATTATATGTACAAACTAATGGAAATCCGGTAAATCTCTGATTCTAACTCTTACTGGAACCTCTTCTATCAAGGAACATTGGATGTTTTCCACATAAAACACTGAAGCACTTCTTCCAAAATCATCTATTAAGAAACTTTAGAGAAGGGTGAGGGTCTTTGAATCTAGGATAGTATCTCTAGGATGCCTAAAGCTGATACTGCCAATCATATTCAACAGCACCACAAATGTCCAGGATCTTGCCTATTCAGAACCCTGGTGGAATCAATGACCTTTGAGGATCATGACACTAGATCTCAGATTAATCATGTGGTTGATCAGACAGCTGCGATGTCCCCTATTGCAATATGATGCTGACATTTGGAACACATCTGTCAATCAGTGGTATTTACTGAGCATTTGCTGTGTGTAGAGCACTGTCCTAAGTGCTTGGGAAAGTACAATTGAGTTGGTGGGTGTGGTTCCTGCCCTCAAGAAGCTTACAGTCTTCTTTAATACATTTCTTTAAACATCTGAAAAATATCAACCAAACTGCCTGAGGGATGTTGTCAAAGCCACTGATGGGGGAAGTACCCTTATCTGACCATCCAATAAACAGGCTAAGCATCCCGTCTCTCATTTGTCAAAGGTCAACTTCCCCAGACTGGATAGATGTGACTTATGGCTCCAGGGTGCAGCAATTTCACTTCAACTAAAGAAGAGGTCCAAGAAGAGGTGGTCAAACTTCTAGTAAAACAATTCAATCTAAAGACAGCATCTTGGAACTCCATGGCTAAATCTCTCTCCATTTGGAGAAGTAAACACAAACAAGTTATCCGGTAACTCTTCTCTCCCAGTGAAAATGTTTGTCCATATTGCAACAAGTTACACTAGTCTGGTAAGGCACAAAAGAACTCATAAATAATGTACTTCGAGTGAAAAATGATTCTTGGTCTCAAGAGAAAACTGCTGCCACTGCTCATGGTAACTATAAGAGATCTTAAGCTGCAAACTCTTAAGTAAGGGACCTGCAACCTTCATATAAAGGAGAGTCAAAATGAAATCTTCAAGCAGTTAGTGTAAACAGAACCAAGCATAAAGTGGAAATAGAAAATGGTAAAAGAGACAGAAGGAAATAACAAGAGAGAGAAAGGATAGAGAAAGAGACAGAGATTAGTCACTGCATCAATCAATGGGATTTATTAAATGCTCACTGTATGCAGAGCCCTGGGCTAACTTGGAAAGTACAGTAAAATAGAGTTGGTTGATTCTATCCCTGCCCACAAGCAGCCTAAAGTCTACAGATATAAAAACAAACTACAATTAGGGAAATAGTAAAAGAAAAGGATATTTACTGTGGGGCTGGGGTATTAATGAAACTTAGGGGCACAAAGCCAAATGCCTAGGTGAAATGGAAGGTGGAGCAGATAAAGGAAATGAGGATTTTGAAAGGTCTTAAATATGAGATGTATTTTCCTCCAGCCCATGAGGGGATCACAGAACCTGTTTAGTTTTTTTGATGGTATTTGTTAAGCGCTTACTATGAGCCAGGCACTGTTCTAAGTGCTGGGGTAGATACAAGATTATCAGGTTGAACAAAGTCCCTATTCCACATGGGCTCACTGACTTAATCCCCATTTCACAGATGATGTAACTGAGGCCCAGAGAAGGAAATTGACTTGCCCAAGGTCACACAGGAGGCAAGTGGTAGAGACAGATTAAAGAACCCCTGCTCTCCTGAATCAGTCAGTCAATCATATTTATTAAGATCTTGGTGTGTGCAAAGCACTGTACTAAGCGCTTGGGTGAATACAATATAACAATATAACAGACACATTCCCTGCCCAGAATGATCTTAGTCTAAACTCCCACTAGGCCATGGAGACTCTTTCTGCCCTCTACCAGAAGGGCAGCTCACTATCGGAGAAGCAGCGTGGCTCAGTAGAAAGAGCACGGGCTTTGGAGTCAGAAGTCATGGGTTCAAATCCTGGCTCCGCCAATTGTCAGCCTTGTACCTTTGGGCAAGTCACTTAACTTCTCTGTGCCTCAGTTACTTCATCTGTAGAATCAGGCTTAAGACTGTGAGCCCCCCATGGGACAACCTGATCACCTTGTAACCTCCCCAGTGCTTAGAACAGTGCTTTGCACATAGTAAGTGCTTAATAAATGCCATTATTATTATTATTATAGCTGTACCAGCATTACTGGGGAGTGTGACATCTCCCACAGTGGCTGTTCTTCCCCTTTGCATCTGTACTTTCCTGCCAAACAGCTAACCATGCCTGCCAGTAGTGTGTCCAGAGCCATTTGGGAGTAATGTGTGTTTCTCTGTACTGCCCAGCTTGGTTTGCCCACCTCGGCATATCTCTTGGTTACCTGGGCACTGGAGGAGGATGGAGAACCATGAGCAGCTCCAGAAGGGAGTACCTCCCAATACAGGCCAAGTAATAGAGCTGTCTTCTTGATTTTCTCCTGGGCCTCTTATTGACTCAGAGGGGCACAGTAGGTAAACTACTTCCTCCCCAGAATGCTATGAGGTGCTGAGTGTACCCATGGCGTGAGAGACTCTGTTGGAAGTGCCGTACCAGGTATTGGGAAGAATCATGTTTAGCTCATGAGCCATGGGTTCCCCACCCCTGCTCTAGGAGGAGTATAATTTACAGAAGGGAAATCTTACTGGATTATCATTATTTGTTAAATATTAAGTAAAGTCACTTGGTTTTATGTTATCAATATGCACACAGACATTCTTCTTACTTGTGCTTATAGATCATCACATTTCTTAGGAAGTTATGCTAATATATGAAGGTCTTTTTCTGCAAATGTAATGGCCATAGATTGATGGATTTTCCATTTTTATTTTAAAATAGAAAATTAATATTTTAGAGGAATCCAAGTGGGACAAAAGCAATTCAGTGAAATTCGGCAGTTAAATGAATAGTGGTAGTGTATTAGCAGAGAAGCAGCATGGCCTAGTGGAGAGAGCACCATCATGGGAGTCAGGAGGACCTGGGTTCCAATCCTGACTCTATCACTTGTCTGCTGTGTGGCTTTGGGCAAGTCACTTCACAGGTCTATGCCCCAGTTACCTCATCTGTAAAATGGGGATTAAGACTGTGAGCCCCATGTGGGCCAGAGACTGTGTCCAACCCTATTTGCTTGTATCCACCCCCGTGTGTTTGGAACATAGTAACACTTAGCAAATACCACAGTTATTATTATTATTAGTCCTCTATTTCCCCACATATAAAAATTTCATTATCTCAGCCATGATTTTATAAATTTCCTTTCACTTAAATTCCCCCCTCCTTCCCCAATCTTATCTAAGCCACAATGAATGTTTTATCTTTACATAAACTTTGTTCTAAAGGCATTCTTAAAGTTCCTTCCAAATGCTGACTCAATCTGATGTTTTCCACCAGGACAATCCATCACTTTCCATTTATTCAGAATCAGAACTCAGAACATGAAGAAAGTTTAGTGCATGAGGAAACAGATGAGAAAATATCTGAAATATCTAAATCTTACCCTGAAGTCTCAATTACTGCTAATGTGTAAAAAAAATACCCTGTCAAAGCTCAGGTAGAGATCACTGATCATTAGTGAAGGTACTTGGGAATATCACTCCTAATAAAAATTGTGGGCAATATTCTGAGTTTTCACGTCCTTTGGTAAGCTATTTTGGGGGCTTAACAGCACTGAAATTTGGAAAACAAAGCAAAAAGAGATTGTAAGGCAACTGATGCCAACTGATCCTTGGTTTTCCTTCTGCTCCCATTATTTGTGAATACTTTTGTCTGTCTCCATTATTATTAATTAAAGGTCATTGAAGGAATGGAATTTGTGTTTTTTTCCATTGTACTCTCTTAAATGCTTTGTGCAGTGCTCTATACTCATTCATTCATTTCATTCATTCTATCATAATTTTTGAGTGGTTACATATGCAAAGCACTATACTAAGTACTTAGGAGAGGAAAATACAACAATAAACAGACACATTCCCTCCCCAAAATGAGATTACACTCAGGAATCACTCAACAAAATGTCTTGCTCTGCACCCAGTAAGAGCTCAATAAATATGATGGAACGTAGATGAAGTGTGACCCTCCACAAGATAGAGAAAATATCCCAACAGAACATGTCCTCCTGTCCTCTGACTCACTAATTCTATGTATTTAATCTTTAAGCTGCCCACCCATCCCTGCATCAAACAGAAACTCCTTACCATCAGCTTTAAGGCACTCAATCAGATTTCCCTTTCCTGCCTTACCTCACTTTTCACTTACTACAACTCAGTATGGACACTTCATTCCTCTAACACCACCCTACACACTGTACCTCGATTCCATCTGTCTCCCCACCCACCCCTCACTCTCACCCTCCCTGTGGCCTGAAATTCCCTTCTCTTTCTTATACAGTACACCACCTCTCTCCCCAGCTTCAAAGCCCCCCTAAATATCATCCTTCCTCCCAGAGGCCTTCCCTAGCCTCTTCATTTCCCCTCTCTATTTGCCAGTCTATATCCCTTAAGTACTTTGATATTCACCCCACCATTTATACTCTGCTGCTTCCCCATTCTGAAATTTATATCATCTTTCTCCCCTGCTAGATTAACAGGTCCTTGATGGCAGAGAATGTGTCTTCCAACTCTATTTTGTGGTAGTCTCCCTAGTGCCTAGTGCAGTGCACTGCAAACAGTAAGAATAATTACCAGTTGACTGAAGTAGCAAGATGAAAGAAGCTGATACATGTAAAGTATTAGCTCGCTTTTCTATCAAAGACACTCTAGCACCTATAATGGTGGCTAAAAGCTATAAAATTAGGTTTCAACAGTCCTAATTGTTCAGCAGTGACTTTAGAATCTCACTGTAGCCAAAGAGAGAAGGCTGTTCCGGCTATCTCCCATGGGAAACAGCTGTCAATCAAGGAGGCTTCCAGGACAATGAAAGATTCGATTGAAGGAGCCAATCTCCTCGTACAGATTCTACCAGTTCCTTACCTAGGTGGAATTCGGTAGATACAGATGAACGGCAACAAAAATAGCCACTGAAAATCCCATACTCATTATGCTGTCTGAAAAATGTGATAAACATGAGTCAGGATTTTATTTTCATAATTTTCTTCATAGCCCCAGTGGAGATGGGTTCCCTGTGCTCATGGGATTTCCAGCTGAATATAAGAAAGCAATCAAGCAGCCAAAATGATTAAATTGACAATTAGATGCTGAAATACAAAGTGGAGCAGAAAAGTCCAACAATACACCTTTAGAGTCTGTAGGGCTTCCTGAAAATGGTGGACCAAACCAAAATATATTGAAATGGAATTCTTCAGTTCACTTTTAGTCTAAAAGCAAAGTGGTCATTTGTAAAATTTCAAAGTTAGAGATTTTAAAAATAAAAAGTAACATGTTTAAGCGCTCAATAAATACGATTGATTGACTGATTGATGTTTAGCATTTATAGAATAATTAAAGATTCAAAGAACACATGCTTAACATCTCTTTGAGCCTCCTCCTTACTCACGGCACTATCATTTTAATGGAATTTTTTTTCTCACATTAGCCTTAGCGATTTAAAGATGTTTGTGTGAAAAATTCACCAACATAAACAGTTTTGTTTCCCTATAAGAATGACAGGTAATGATCAAAGCAACAATAGATAATAAGAGGATGATGTCAGTGTTTCTTTATGATTTCTACAGATCCTCAGCAGGATCTGTCCTATCTGCCTTCTCCTTCTAAGACAACTTCAGAATGGATTTTGTTCAGTCTCAACCAAAGATCTGGTCTTTTTGGTGCATGATTCCGAGAGTCATTTATTGACTTTCTTTCAGGACCGGTACAGGGAAAGTTAACCTTTTGCCCCCTCTCTTTCTTTTATTTGTTGTAGCAAATTATAATTTGTGGCAGGGCCTCCTTGGCAGATTAAGGCCAGATTGAAATTGAGGATGTATTTAAAGCCCCATTACCTTTGAAGGAAATTTGATTTTAAGCATCTTTTTCAGGAAGAGCTGGGAAGATGATGGAGAATTCAAAAACTGAGAATTAATGTAAAGGCATTTAAAATGCTCCTGTAAAGGGGTGTGTCCCTCCTTTAATACTTGACTGATACATGTTTAATGTAACGTGCTGGGGGTCAGCCCAAGTATTTCCGTTAACTTTTTTTTTTCCTCATGGAAAATGAGAAGATACTTTGCTTTGCTCAGAAGAAAGGCAGCCTTTATATTAATGCAGTTTTTGTAAAAATGCTCCAGTGGTTACTGCCTTTCAATCAATCAATCAATCCAATCAGGGATATTTATTGAGCACTTACTGAGCTATTCTAAGAGCCTAGGAGAGTCCAATACAGTTGTGTGCAGGGAACACGTCTACCAATTCTGTAGTATTGTACTCTACCAAGCAGGTAGTACAGTGCTCTGCACACAATAAGAATTCAAGAAATGCTTTTGATTGATTGATTACCATCTGGAACAGGGAGAGAGACATTAAAATAAATTACAGATGGGGAAAATGGCAAAATATAATAATAATAATGATGGTATTTGTTAAGTACTTTCTATGTTTCAAGTACTGTTCTAAGTGTTGAGGTAGATACAAGATAGTCAGGTTGCCCTACATGGGGCTCACAGTCCCATTTTACAGATGAGAGCCCATTTTACAAAGGAAGTAACTGAGGCACAGAGAAGTTAAGTGACTTGCCCAAAGTCGCACAGCTGATAAGTGGCGAAGCCAAAATTAGAACCCATGACCTCTGACTCCCAAGCCCATGCTCTTCCCACTAAGCCATGCTGCTTCTCTAAGGATAAGGATACATACATCTGACCATGATTTAGCTCATTGTCCCTGAGACCTAGGTTCACTCTCCCCACTTTCAAAGCCTTATTAAAAGTATGTTTCCTCCAAGAGGCCTTCCCTGGCTAAACCCTCATTTCCCCTTCTCTCACTCGCTTTTGTGTAGTAGGATATGCACCTTGTACTCAACACTTTTATTAGCCTCAGTAGCACTTACGTATATATCTGTAATTCAATTTACTTATTTATATTAATAACCATCTCTCCCTCCAGACTGTAAACTCTTTGTAAGCAGAGAATGTGTCTATCAACTCTGTTATATTGTACTGTCCCAAGTACTTTGCACAATGCTCTGCACACAGTAAACACTTTTAAAAACCATTGATTGATTGATTAAAAATCTCTTGTCCATGTTAGCAGTCATCCCTAGCTTGCTTGGCCCCTGTTTCAGGATTAAAGTTTCTGATTTTTCAGACCTTTAATTTTCCAGAATTGGGGAGAAAATGGAGAGACAGCTAACCTACAGTTAAAAGACCAGATAGCTCAATGGTACAGCACGCAACTGTTAATCAATAATTGAGACTGAACTGGGGCTGTAGGTCCTGCTTCTCCATGACTTTCTTCTTCAGCAGTAGAGACTGTTACCATTCCTCAGACCATCTCCATCCCCTTCACTTCTTATTCAAGCTCCAATTCAGGCTATCACCACTAGCCCTTGTATTACTTAAACCTCCTCTTCCTCATTAGCAACCGTCTCCTATACTGTCTTCCCTAATCTGAGGCACTCAGGACTTTCAGTTATCGCTTAATATAGCAAACAGATCTGCAAACAGACAGTTATTGCTTATCTTCCCCAGAGCCTTCAGTGACTCTCAATTTAGTGACAAATCAAGTTAGGATAAGCTCTCAGTGTCAACACTTGTGGTGATGACTATTGGCGCTCTCAATCCATTGGCTTGAGTTATGGGAGAGCAGATGAATTAGACCCTCCTCTCTCAAAGTTTACTCCTCAACTAGGTTCTCCGTAAGTTCTACCCTGTCTTGCATCCCATAGTGCCTTAAAAATAATAATAATAATTATTATTATTATGGTATTCGTTAAGGACTTACTGTGTCCCAGGAACTGTACTAAGCGCTGGGGTGGAGACAAGCAAATCGGGTTGGACACAGCCCCTGTCCCACATGCGGCTCAGATTCTCAATCCCCATTTTACAGATGAGGTAACTGAGGCACAGAGAAGTCAAGTGAAGCAGTCAAGTCACACAGCAGACAAGTGGCAGAGGCAGGATTAGAACCCATGACCTTCTGACTCCTAAGCCTTTACTCTATCCACTGTGCCGTACAGGAAACATGAGGGAGGGACCAGGATCCCCTTGGGTTGAGGTAAACCTTCAGCCCAGGATCTGACTGGATCCTTGAGATCAGTCAATCAATGACATTAATTACTTACTGTTTGCAGAGCACTGTACTAAGCTCTTAGGGGAGTGCAATGCCCCAGAGTGTGTTTTTTATGACATTTATTAAGCGCTTACTATGTGCAAAGCACTGTTCTAAGCACTTGGGAGATTACAAGGTGATCAGGTTGTCCCACGTGGGGCTCACAGTATTAATCCCATTTTACAGATGAGGTAACTGAGGCACAGAGAAGTGAAGTGACTTGCCCAAAGTCACACAGCTGATAATTGGCAGAGTCAGGATTTGAACCCATGACCTCTGACTCCAAAGCCTGTGCTCTTTCCACAGAGCCACACTGCTTCTCTGAGTCGGTAGACATGTTCCCTGCCCTCAAAGATCTTGCAGTGCAGAGGGGAAGATAGGTATTAGAGTAAATTGCTGATGTGAACAGAAGTGTTGTGGAGCTATGGGTGGAGTGAATATCAAGTGCTTAAAGGATACGGCACCAAGTACATAGGTGACATAGAGGGGATTGTGGGTTAGGAAAATGAAGGCTTATGAGGGAAGCCCCCTTGGAGGAGATATGCTTTTGGAGAGTGTTGAAGGTGGGGAGTGTCGTGGTCTGCTAAATATGAAGGGGGAGGGAATCCCAGGGCACCAGGGAGTACATGGTCAAGGGGTCAGGGGTGAAATAGATGATATTAATCACATTAGTCACCACCAGCCTCTATGCCCCTTCTGTCCCTTTGCTCTCTGCAACCTAAGAGGCCTTTGTAGCTGACAGGTGACTTTTGCTGCTGCTGCCACTGTGATCAGCCAGAAACCAGAATATTTACCCATATCGCATGTCATGCTTCTGAAAGTTGCCCACAAATGTGGTGAGTAGATTTGCAGTACACAACTCTGGGCAGCTCAGCGGAAGCTGTTTCAGACCTTTTTAATGGAGAGAAGACTAAATAGGTGCCTAGACAGAGGCTTTAAGTGCTCTGGAGCTTTATGAACAGTAAGAGAAAATGGGCCCAGAAGCCCCATATCACACACAATGTAGAGAACCTCTATATGGAGAACCAAAAGTATTCTATAAAGTTCCTATTTTTTAAAAATGTGGATTGGCGGGCTGCTGACATACATCCCAGTGTTTGGTAGATGGGCCTTAAACCAGCGTTCTTAAGTACTCCTAGCCCAGATGAGCTGAGAATATTGTCTGTGGAACAGATGAATGAGAACGGGCTTATGCACATTGGGTGTTTGCTGTCTCACAGAGACCCGGGAAACTTCCTGCTTGAAGAGAACTTGAACGATGTCCCCAACTGGAACTGTGCCGGCTGAACTAGGAGACCGGACCCATCTGATCATGTTTGCCAGTTGAGCTGGCTCATGATCATTCAGTGCTCAGTTGAGGTCCTACAGTGCTATGGGACTTGTAGCCCAGTTGTCACAGAAACCTTTGGGACTGCAATTCCATGCTGGCACCCCCAATCCCCATATGCCCAGTGAGGGGGAAGAGAAGGGTCTTCAGCAGTCGGGTGGTCTGTGTCTCATCAAGGCCCTCATCCACCTAATTGAATGTCTCTCTCTTTTGTTTGTATTTTGACATACCTCATGTTCTTGACATTTGTATTTTAAGATTTAATAGTTTTGAGGGGTTTATTTTTTATGGAAGCAGCATGGCCTAGTGGAAAGAGCCCAGACCTGCAAGTCAGAAGATCTGGATTCTAATCTCAGCTCTGCTGCTTGCCTGTTGTGTGACATTGGGCAAGTAGCCTAACTTTGCTGGACCTCAGTTTCTTCATCTGTAACATGGGGATTCAATACTTTTCCTTCCTTCTACTTAGATTATGAACCCAAGTGGGACAAGGACTGTGTCAGACTGAATTATCTTGTATCTGTCCCAACATTTAGTACAGCATTTGGCACATAGTAGATACAACAACTATTCCCATTATTAGTAGTATTAATAGTAATAATAATACTAATAATAATGATGATAATATATTCCCAAAGTGCACCATGGGAGATGAGGGTGGGGGAATCAACCAACACTGAGAAGCAGCTTGGCTTGGTGGAAAGAGCCCGGGCTTCGGAGTCAGAGGTTATGGGTTCAAATCCCAGCTCTGCCAACTGTCAGCTGTGTGACTTTGGGCAAGTCACTTCACTTCTCTGGGCCTCAGTTCCCTCATATGTAAAATGGGGATTAAGACTGTGAGCCCCCCCCGTGGGACAACCTGATCACCTTGTAACCTCCCCAGCACTTAGAACAGTGCTCTGCACATAATAAGCACTTAATAAATGCCATTAAAAAAAACCAAAACACGGATGACTTAACTGACTGATATTGGTGTAGTTAACCAAGACCAAAGGAGGACTGAGAAGGAGATGCAAGAAAGTTAGGTCATTACCACTGAATAAAAGAGATCTGTTTCTTCCTAGGAATCATATTACATATTAGATATTATCATATAATGCTATGTATTACATATTAAGTGCTTAGTACAGTGCTCTGCACACAGTCAGCGCTCAATAAATATGATTGAATGAATGAATGAATGAATATTATTAGCATCAGCTGAAAAATGATTCTTAGAACAAAATCATTTAAGTTGTAGGAGAACTGAATCTCTCTTAACTCAGTGAATATCATTGTTTATAAATGTAGTAGTAATCTCATGTATTAAAGTGCTTACTGTGTGCAGAACACTATACAAAGCACTATGAAAATATAAATGGGAGAAAATTAAACATGGACCCCGTCCCTCATGCAGCTCACAATCTAAATATACATTTACATTCTAGAAGAATATCAATGTACATGATTGTGTAGGGACATGAATGTGTCTATCAGAAGGTTAAACAAGAGAAAAGAAAAGCAATTGCTTATATATGCGAACCATTTTTATATATACCATAGATGTTTTTTTTAATCCTTTCTCTGTCTTCTAAAAATGGGGGCATGATATCTGTTCCAAATTCAAACCTCCATGCAGTATGGCCTAGTGGAAAGAGCAGAGGCCTGGGAGTCAGAGGACCTGGGTTCTAATCCTGACTCTGCCAATTTTTCTGCCACGTACTTGCTGTGTGACCTTGGGCAAGTCCCTTAACTTCCATGTGCCTCAGTTTCCTCAACTGTAAAATGGGATTTCAATACCTGTTCTTCCTCCTATTTAAGGCTATAAGCCCCCATGTGAGACAGGGACTGTGTCCAACTTAATTGGCTTGTACCTAACCCAGTGCTTAGAACAGTGTTTGACACGTAGTAAGCTCTTAACAAGTACCTTAAAACAAACAAGCAAACCAACAAGTAGGAAAGGATCAGGAGAAATGAAATTCATAGACTGATTGGGGTAGGCTAAAGACCCCATATGCACATCAAAGAACTGGCTTGATCTATTATTTTAATATAGCAAGTTTCTCAGAAATACAAAAAAGAATAAAAACTTGGTAATTAAACTTATTTTGTAGTTTGGTCACTCTGACTGTGATCTTGCTGATTTAGGTGGTATTTTATTAATGATATCTCAGGGGAAGCTGCAGTAGTCTGAAAATTAATGAAATATTAATAACAAAAAACCCAAAGATATGCAGATGCATCTATTTTGTAGAAACCTAACTTGCTCCTTACATCTACTGCAGTTCATGAAAAAGTGACCAGCTAAATGTCCATTGCATATTGAGGAAATATTCTATAGTTGCTGAAGATCAGATTGAGGAGCTTTGTGCAGGACATTATTGTTCCAGTTTTTTGTTGTTGTTTTTTAAAGTGTCTAGAGCTTATCAAAATATTCCAAATGAGGGAGTAAAAGAGATGAATATATTTATGGAGATAGAGAACCAATCTAAAATTAACCTAAATCCTAAATAATAATAATAATGGCATTTATTAAGCGCTTACTATGTGCAAAGCACTGTTCTAAGCGCTGGAGAGAATACAAGGTGATCAGGTTGTCCCACGGGGGGCTCACACTCTTAATCCTCATTTTACAGATGAGGTAACTGAGGCACAGAGAAGTTAAGTGACTTGCACAAAGTCTAACTGCGCTTCTTATTTGGGCTTGGAACTTACCTTTTAGCATGCTGCATACTAAAATCAGTCAAGGATACAATGATGGAGATGAAGACTATAAATGGGAAAATAATTTTCAGGTTTGAAGTTATTTTTTTCTCCTCTTCATCCTAATAGCCATCATTACTAACACCATCATCTTTATCATTAGGGAAACCATCACCAATATCGTCATCATCATGGTCCAATCCAAACTGAATTATTTTTTAACAAGTATTCATTCATTCATTCAATTGTATTTATTGAGCACTGTACTATGTGCAGAGCACTGTACTAAATGCTTGGAAAGTACAATTCAGCAACAGTTAGAGACAATCCCTACCCAAAAATAGGCTCACAGTCTAGAAGGGGGAGACAGACAACAAAACAAAACAAGTAGATAGACATCAGTGGCATTATATTTGGCATATCAATCCCTTCTGCTGAGCGTCTTCACTAAGATGACCTGTAGATAAGCTTGAATCGTTCAATCAATCAATCCATCAATGGTATTTATTGATTGCTTTCTGTGTACAGAACACTGTACTAAATGCTTGGAAGAGCATAATAAAACAATGTTGCTAGACAAGTTCCCTGCCCTCAAAGGGTTTACAAGTTCTGCCTGTTGTTCAAAACAGTATTTAGTATACTTTATGGTCAAAGTAGTTGATGATGTGTGTCTATCTAATAGAGATTTATGCTGGTCTTTGGGGAGAGTGGTAGTTAACGAGAAGAGGTTTCGGCTGGGGGGTGGGGGGGAGAGAATCCTCACAGGGGATGCTAGCTAGAATAAATGCCTCTTTTAAATATTATTCTTTTTGAAGCTGCATACATTTTCATCAACTCGTTTAATGATTATTCATGAATGAATTATTAATTAAGGCTCCCAACTAAAAATATATTTCCACGTTTGCTCAAAAATATACAAAATATGAAAAATACCAAAAAGGAGAAAGTTTTCCACATCATTAGGATGGCTGTAGAACCTCTTTTTTAAAAAATCTTGCAGTAATTAATGTCTGGTTTGTAACAACATTTCCACATCACAAGACTGATCACTCATTGTCCCTGCTTGAGCATAATGTATATAGAGAAAATATTGTCAGTGGCTAATTTTGCAGTGAGCCATATAATTGCATTGTGTATGTGCAAATTTATGGACATGAGTGTTCATATGGTGGTGCAAACGTCTAGCTTTGCCTTGAAATTCATTTTACAAGAGAAAATGTTAATCAACCTGAAACTTTTGAGTCTTTTGTTGTAGGTTCTAAGTTAAGATGTTGACCTCTCTACCTACTGTCTCTCCCCACTCCAGTGCATTCTTCATTCTGGACTGGATCTACAAAAACATTGAATCCATGTTTCCCCACTCCTCAAGAACCTCCAGTGGTTGCCCATCCACCTCCGCATCCAACAGAATCTCCTTACAAGTGGCTTAAAAACACTTAATCACTTTGCCCCCTCCTATGTCACCTCACTGTTCTTCTACTACAACTCAGACCACACACTTCACTCCTATGCCAACCTACTCACTATACCTCAATCTCATCTATCTCATCACTGACCTCTCTCCCACATCCTGCCTCTGGCCTGGAATACCTTCCCTCTTCATATCCAGTAGACAATTACCCTCTCCTCCTTCAAAGCCTTATTGAAGACACATCCCTTCTAAGAGACCTTTTTTGACTAAGCCCTCCTTTCCTCTTCTCCCACTCCTGAGGCATTGTCCTGACTTGCTCCCTTTATTCACCTCTTCCTCAGCTCCATAGCCCATATGCACATATCCATAATTTATTAATTTATATTAATTTCTGTCTCCCCTTCTAGGCTATCAGTGTGTCATGGGCAGGGAATGTGCCTACCAACTCTGTTATATTGTTATGTTGCACCCTCTCAGATATTTAGTACTCTGCACTCAGTAGGTACTTAATAAATAAGAATGATTGATCAAGAGCAGAAAGTTCCCCAACTCTCTGTAAGAGAGCAGGATGCCTAATGGAAAGAGCATGGGCCAGGAGTCAGAGGATCTGGGTTCTAGTTTTGGCTCTGCCATTTGTC
The DNA here is from genome assembly GCF_015852505.1 of Tachyglossus aculeatus. Taxonomy (NCBI): domain Eukaryota; kingdom Metazoa; phylum Chordata; class Mammalia; order Monotremata; family Tachyglossidae; genus Tachyglossus; species Tachyglossus aculeatus. The sequence continues at coordinate 61,672,705 of NC_052072.1, forward strand.
TGCTCTGTCACCTTGGGCAAGTCACCTAATTTTTCTGTGCCTCTGTTCCTTCATTTGCAAAATGGGGATTCAATGCCAGGTTTTAGACTGTGAGCTCCATGTGGGACCTAATTATCCTGTATTTACCCCAGTGTGTAGTACAGTGCTTGACATATAGTAAGCACTTAACAAATACCACAGTTATTATCTGTTTCCACAGGCAATATTCTCAGCTCCCTGGGGCCGGGAGTACCTAAGGAGACTGACTTTCTCCTCTAGACTGTGAGCTCCTTGTGGGTGCTTGACTGATGTTTTGGCTCACTGCCTCACAGGCAGGGACAGAAATATAAACTGAGGTGGTGCATGTTGACCAGCGTCTCTCACATAGTGATCAGTGCATGGACAGTTCTCCTATTGAACTGGACTGAAGGTACTCCTGATGGCTTGAATAATATTTTCCATGCCAAAGTTCCCCAAATAAGTATCACGGGATCCCATGGTGCTATGGAGGAAGCTTATTTTTCTAACCTTCCCTCATTTCTACTACTACCTAAATAGCCTCCTGGGTGTCTGAGAAATCACATGTGCTATTACAGCCAGCCCAAGTTAGCCTCTCATGCTAGCCCCTGTGGAGACATCTGCAGGAGACCTCTGTACATTCATTGGTCTTTTGTGTTCCAGCATCAGCCAGGGCAGTGGGGAGTCTGCAGAGGTGACAGAAAGATCATCTCCAATTTGCTAGAAGTTGGTTCATCCTTCTTGTGCTATCAGCTCCTGGGGATTCGAGGGTCACTGGATTGCCTGGCTCATGGGGGAAGGCAAGAGAAGGCATGGATCCCAACTGACAGTAGGAAGAATCAGGACAACTAATGGTATTTATTGAGAACTTACTGTGAACAGAGCACTGTACTAAGCACTGAGTATTGCATTTTTGGATGAAGCCACTGTACTGAAGCCAAATGGGTTGTGCTTTGAGAAAGCACCCCTCCCCTGCTAGAAACAAACTAGGTTTCTGCAGTGTGTTCTAGGGTCTACAGTAGCCACTGCTGAGATTTCAGGAATGCTGGGGATTCTGAAACATGAGAAGCCTCTAAGTCTACTCCTCTAGCCACAGATCCCTATTGATTTTGTTTTCATTTTATGTATTGTGTATTTGTCCTTGCCCATGCTCTTACAGTGTTCTATTGTTTCTAGGTTTCCAAAGTACCAACATTCATATTCAGGTGCCTCCTCCTCAGCTAGTTCCCTCCTACCTTTCCTCTCTGATTTCCTATTATAACCCAGCCCACACACTTTAGTCCTCTAATGCCAACCTACTTACTGTACCTCTATCTCATCTATCTCGCTACTGACCTTTCGCTCACATCCTGCCTCTGATCTGTAATGCCCTTCCTCTTCATATCTGGCATTCATTCATTCATTCAATCGTATTTATTGAGCGCTTACTGTGTGCAGAGCACTGTACTAAGCGCTAGGGAAGTACAGGTCGGCAACATATAGAGACGGTCCCTACCCAACAACGGGCTCACAGTCTAGAAGGAGGAGACAGACAACAAAACAAAACATGTAAACAGGCAGACAATCACCCTATCCACTCTCAAAGCCTTATTGAAGGAACACCATCTCCAAGTGGCCTTCCCTGACTAAGGCCTCATTTCCTCTTCTCAACTCTCATCTGCATCATCCTTTCATTTGGACTGGGTCTTTTTATTCGCTTCTCCTTCAGCCCTACAGAACTCTATGTAGAAGCCCCAGCGCTTAGAACAGTGCTTTGTACATAGTAAGCGCTTAACAAATGCCATTATTATTATTATTATTATTATTATCATTATTATTATTATTATTATTATGTGCCAAGCACTGTTCTGCCCCCTCCTTCCTCTCTCCCTCCTTCCCCTCCCCATCCCCACTGCCTTACCTCCTTCCCCTACCCACAGCACCTGTCTGTATGTATATATGTTTGTATGTATTTATTACTCTATTTATTTATTCATTTTACTTGTACATATTTATTCTATTTATTTTATTTTGTTATTATGTTTTGTTTTGTTGTCTGTCTCCCCCTTCTAGACTGTGAGCCCACTGTTGGGTAGGGACCATCTCTATATGTTGCCAATTTGTACTTCCCAAGTGCTTAGTACAGTGCTCTGCACACTGTATTCGCTCAATAAATACGATTGAATGAATGAATGAATGAAAAGCCTGTAATTTTGTTATTGATATTAATGTCTGTCTCTCCCTCTAGACTGTAAACTCACTGTGAGCAGGGAAAATATCTACCAACTCTGTTATATTGTATTCTCCCAAGTGCTCTTGTACAGTGCTCTACACACAATAAGTTCTCAATAAATATGATTGATTGATTGTATCTGTCTCAAATCATCTCCCCAACCTTCATTCATGGATTGTGAGTCCCCCAAGTAACTGAATTTGTGTTTGATTTACACCATTATACTCTTTCCCAGAACTTAATACAATGTTCTGAACATGGTAAGTGCTTAATAAACACTGTTACTACTACTATGAATACTGCTACTATTACTACTACTACTAAATGCCCTAATGCAGCAGCATTCTGTCAAATTGGACAAAGTGGGTTTTTGTCCAAATACCACTTTGTCTATTGCCACATACAAAGAATATTGTAATAGTGATAATGTAAATTCAAGCATTTTAGGATCTGTAAGATCATCAAAATTTAGAGTTCACAGTTCAAAGCAATGTGAAATTACTCTTTCCCTAGTGCCTGGGTAAAGGAACATAAAGTAATTAAGGAAGATATTTTAAGTAGCATGCTCACATGTATGTATATTACCAATAGCTATGACACTTGTGCAATGTTAAGATAATGCAGGCATTTTAGTACTTCTAGGGCTCATGAAGAGTCGTTATTATATTTTATGGGATTTTAGGATTTTGTATGTCAGCATGATATCAAGCTTGGTGCTGACTTAGAACCTATCTGTGTCTTCAAAACTACATTCTGAGCGGTCCCTCAGAGACAGAGATAAGGCTCAGGATATTTTGCCAGTGTGAGAGTGTGATCTATAAGGTTAATGCGGGACCAATAATCCCTCCCAATTTATGTGCTTGTAAAGATGACCTATTGCTTCACTGTTATATTTGCTACTCAAGAGTTTGCTGCCAATTTCATTTTAAACAGTATAGTGCCCAACCTATACACATTTTTATCGAGCATTTACTGTGTGCAGACCGCTGTACTCCATGCTTGGGAGAGTACAATATACCAAAGTTGGTAGACACATTGCCTACCCACAATGTGCTTCCAGTCTACAGAATAAAACAAATGCTATTAATTCACTCATTTCTCCTTCATCATTTAATGGCTTTTTAAGGCCTGTAAAGGAATGACATGTGCTAAGCTTATATATATACATTATCACCTGGGGAAAATAAATACTTTTATTCAGCCAATTCATTTCAGTCATGGAATGCATGTTGACAGCTGAGGTTTCCTTCAAAATGCAAAGCTATTCCATAAGGCATATTTTAGCCAGGGTATAGAAGGGAACTTATTATACAATTCTCATTTGGCATTTTCTTTTCTCAATCCCTTAGAAACATTTAAAGGTTGTTTCTCCTGAAAAAATATATTGCCAATTTCCTGTCTGGATAGTTGTTCTCATCCAGCTAGGTCATAAAGTGCATAGTAGAAACACTGATTTCACCTTAGTATTAGCAGGACTGGGCTTCATTTTCTTAGGCCCAGATAAACCAAAAATGATGAAAAACTTTCAAACTCTGAACCCTTTCTCTTGATGCTGTTCTAGTGTCATGGTTTCTTTTCCTTCTTAACAAAGTGCAACCTTCACATAGAATTTTGGGGTTTAGTCCATGAAATGCTTGTAAAGAATAATTGGGTAATTGTGCCACTTTTGATATTTATGTCATCCTGGTTTTGCTGCATTTTACCTCCTGAGAAAATAGCAGCAAAGCAAGCATCATTGTGATAGACCCTTGGCCTTTTAACATGTGCATTACCAAATCCATCCTCTACCTGTTGGCTAGTCAGTGGAATACTCATATAACATTTCCTGGGTTTGGGGAAAACACCACATGAGAGGAAGGCGTCTTATATGAATTATTGATGAAATGAGAATCAGATCATTTGTTCTCAGTGATTCTGGTGTTTATAACTAAAAATATGTTGACAGATATTTAATAAGAACAACACAACGCTCCAGTGGTTGTCCATGCACCTCCACATCAAACAAAAACTCCTATTGGCTTTAAAGCACCCAATCTCCTTACCCCCTTCTACTTCACCTAACTACTCTCCTACAACAACCCAACCTTCACATTTTGCACCTCTAATGCTAACCTTATGCCTAACATTGTGCCTCAATTTCATCTATCTCTCTGCCGACCCCTCACCTACATCCTGTCTCTGGCCTGGAATGCCCTCCCAGGCCTGTGGGTAACATAAATACATGGGGAAATCATGGGGAAAAGATGGTGGAGTGAGTTCAGTATGAGAGGAGGAGCAGAAAAGCCCTGCTAGTGCCCCGATACAGTGGGGCTGAGTATGAAAAGGGGAGTGCACAGGGAAGATGCAGGACTCGGTGTGGGAGACAGAATATACTTCTTACTTGTGAGGAAGAAACCCAAGTGCTGGGCTACTGGTTTCTTTCAGTAACTGTTTATGCTGGTTAACCAAAGGTCTTCCCACCCCTTCCACACTGAGCATAAGGAGCTCACACTGGGGACAGACTTGTGAGGATAGGTTTCTGCTTGAGAACAAAACACTTTATCCATTGATAGCGGGTGAGGAGAAATAACACTATGACTGGATAGAAATTACATTTTTACAGGTGTTTCCACTTTCTTTTGTTATGGCATTTGTTAAGTGTTTACTAGGTGCCAGACACTGTACTAAGTGCTTGGGTAGAGGCAAGCTAATCAGGTTGGACACAGTCTTAATCACCATTTTACAGATGAGTTAACTGCGGCAGAGAGAAGTTAAGTGACTTGCCCAAGGTCACAGAACAGACAGGTCATGGAGCCAGGATTAGAACCCAGGTCCTTTGGATTCCTAGACCCATGCTTTATCTTTCAGGCCCTGCTCAAAAAGTCAGTTTTTTAGACCATAAGCTCTTTGTGAGTGGGTAGCATGTCTATGAACTCTATTGTGTTGTACTCTTTCACCCAAGTAGTCTATTGCTCTGCACCGGTAAGTGCTCAATAAACACCATTGCTTGCTTGCTTGCCTGCTTGATACCCTTGTGGGAAATTGCTCAGTTCTTCTGGATCTGGAATCTGGAACCGTGATTCTCACAGGACCACAAATTTCTCCTCCATTTATGCCCTTGAATGAAAAAATATCAACATCAGTGACCTGAAAAGTTAATGGGAAATGATATTTCATTTTTACTCAGTACAACTTCAAGGTTTTAACAAATAAAAAGAGAGCATAAAAAACAAAGATAAATTCCTTCTTCTTGTTCTCTGAAGACATACATCTTTTAGGTTGTGTGGACATTTAAAAGTTCTGACAAACATTCATTGTTTGCTAGGACAGCAAGACCTTGCGTTGGCCATCTTCTTGGTAGTTTTTGAACAAGACTTTTACGATTTAATAACTATTTTCAAGCATTTACCTCTAGATGGTAAGCTTTTTTAATGGTATTTGTTAAGCATTTACTATGCACCAGGTGCTGTACTAAACGCTGAGGTAGGGGAAGCAGCATGGCTCAGTGGAAAGAGCCCCAGTTTGGGAGTCAGAAATCATGTGTTCTAAGCCCGGCTCTGCCACTTCTCAGCTGTGTGACTTTGGGCAAGTCACTTCACTTCTTTGTGCCTCAGTTCCCTCATCTGTAAAATGGGGATTAAGATTGTGAGCCCCACGTGGGACAACCTTGTTTGCCTTATATCCCCCCAGTGCTTAGAATAGTGCTTGGCACATAGTAAGTGCTTAACAAATACCAACATTATTATTACAAGATAATTAATTGGGACAAAGTCCATGTCCCACATGGGGTTTACAGTTTTAATCCCCATTTTACAGATGAGTTATCTGAAGCACAGGGAAGTTAAGTGATTTGCTCAAGGTCCCAGAGTGGACAAGTGGTGGAGCAGGGATTGGAACCCAGGTCCGCTGACTCCCAAAAACATGGTCTTTACACTAGACCATACTGCTTCTCCTTGTGGGCAGAGGCCATTTCTACCAACTTTATTGGATTGTACCCTCCCAGGCACTTAGAACCAGTAAGTGCTCAATAAATACCATTGATTAATTGATTGGTTGATTTCATATTTCAAAACCCCCCAAATTATTTTTTTTCAACATTGGAAAGGAACTTGTATAGGCAAAGTTGGTTGGCTTGAGTATTTTCATGAACCCTGAGTATTTTCAGGGTTCATGAAGATGGTATTTTGAGTCAATGGGCAAGAGAATTATTTGAAACCCAAGGGAACATCACAGGTCCATTTCCTGATGTTTTTACCAGGGGAACAATTTCACCCTCAGTCCTTTACTTAATTACTTTTAAAATTTTGTTGTGAGGTTTTTTTTTTGCTTTTTTTTAAATCCCAAGATCCCAATATTGTTAAGTAGGATATTGTCTTCAAACTCCAGTCTTATCTTTCTAACTTCTAGAAACAAGCATCATGGGTTCAATATCTTGTTAATGTTAACAAGTTCATTAATATTCCCACTTAATTACTCAAGATTATCATACTTCAGATGTCATAACTCTGTCAGATCTATAGAATAAAATGTTTCCTCTGAGGGCATAAAAATATAAGGTATTTACTGTCGCTAAACTTTAATGTTATCAGAAACAAAACTGTTGAGTTTTAAATCCCTGAAGACTTTCCAGTCTAGAAGGTTGAGTTAATCATTTATCTTGCAGGGGCAGTAGCTCTCAGATAAAGAGACAGTGATCAATTCGGCTTCCTTTCTTGAACACATGAAAGGAAGAATTCCTTTTAAATCGGAAATTTGACATGAATAAACTTGTTTGGTTAATTTCCTAGCACATGGTGAAAATAAAAAAAGGACAACTTCTGCTACTAAAAGGCTGTGCTGGGGTACTAAAAGGGGACTTCTGAGGACTTAATGCGTCTGGAGTACTCAGAAACTTGGCAAACTATTGGAAAATAATTGGAGTAATTGAAAAGTAAAGAATTAGTCAAATTGCAAAGACCTGGGGAAAAATGCATTCCTAAGTTTTTGTTTCTATCACCCACAATCTACTGTTTAAATTGCTCATTATCCCTGAAAGAGGAGTTTTGACAGGGTAGTGACATAGAGGAACAATTAGATTAAGGTTTTACTGAATTGAATGACCAAATTGTTTCTTGACAAATCTTTGGGAACCCAGCCAGGTCACTTTGGCACTAGCCACCGCAAACATTAAAACCCCTGACAGGGGTTAAATGTGTCACAGCAACAACCTTATTTTATTTTATCATTCAACATGATCAGCTAACAATGTAATTAGTAATTAGTTATGTTTCTACCATGAAACACATATTACCAAAATAGTAATGTAAAACATTACATTTCTTTCATTCATTAAAGTTAAGTAGTTTTGCTCAATTGGAGTGAATGACACACATACCCTCTGACACCTCTGGTTATGCCACTTGCTAATTGTATCTGTCATTTACAGCATCCATGCCTTCAGCAAACTATAAACCTAAGCTAAATAAAGTGAAAGATCATGGGTAATTTGAAACAGACAGCAGTTTGGACCAGAGGCTTGGAAATCCCTTTTTAAACCAAACAGTTTGAACCTGCTTCCCAAAACACAGGATGAATTGCGCATTATCCTCATTAGGTTTGCAAGTCCTCTACAATAATAACAATAATACTGATGATGGTATTTGTTAAGCGCTTACTATGCACCAAGCACTGTTCTAAGCACTGGAATGAACCTTCCAAACCTAAAAGAAACATACCTTAAACTGGGGTGAGATTTTTATTTTATCTTATTTTTCCTTTTTATTTTTTATTGTAAAAATGGGATTGGTCTCTCAGGAATCCCTTCATCTCTTTGAACATCAAAGACCCTAGCATTACAAAATACCCAAACATTCACGATTTTTTTCAATATAGTGTACTCTTCTAAGCTCTTAGTACAGAGCCCTGCTTTCAGTAAACTCTCAATAGAGACTATTGATTTACTGATTGTTTGATTATTTGGGATTATTTGCAAGGATTAAATTGGAATTAACCCTTGAACGTTGCACCCTGAAGTAGTTAGAGCTTTGCATTCTTGCTATCATATGCACAGAAAAAATGTACTGCTGAGTGCCTGAGTTTATATGTGTATATTCATGGTTGCGGATGGTGCATTTGCAATTTCTTAATTCAGCCTAAATTTTGTGAATCTAGTTAAAATTGGTAAATAATCAGAACGTGTAATATAAATGGGGTAGCTAAAAATCAGTTTCTATATATTTCATTTTCAAATCGTTGGGTAGAGAAATATGGATTTGTATAGATAATAATGATGGCATTTGTTAAGTGCTTACCATGTGCTAAGCACTGGGGGAGATACAGGGTGATCGGTTGTCCCACGTAGGGCTCACAGTCTTAATCCCCATTTTACAGATGAGGTAACTGAGGCACAGAGATGTTAAGTGACTTGCCTAAAGTCACACAGCTGACAAGTGGCAGAGTCAGGATTTGAACCCATGACCTCTGGCTCCCAAACCCATGCTCTTCCCACTGAGCCACGCTGCTTACATCTAGATGGATATATCCATTTGTATATATTCATATGTGGTTTAAAGTCTGTGTGTGTGTTAACTTCCAGGTTAGTGGTTAGGCCCTTGAAATCTCCCCTAGATCTAAGGGTTTCTAATTTTTTATCCATCTGACAATTTTTTCCAAAGAACTGAATCAGTACTTTACACACAGTGGATGTTCAATAATTTTACAGATTCCAATGATGAGATGAAGGAAAAGAAATTATTTATTTTTGGAAAGCATTCTCTTTTATAGCTATTTGCACATTCATCCCATCCTATAAATTCATTCATTTTTTCCATGGTTGAGACGTTGGATTACTTTACAAGTCCCCCATTTTGAAATTGATGGGATAATTCTGTTTCTCGGCTCATTGTGGTTAAGTGTAAGGTATTAACTATTAATCTTGTGTTTTCCTCAGACATGTAGTTAGGCTTTTCCAAAGTGGAACCATTTCAAGTTCACTGAATGCACATTATAATTAGTCAGTTCATTTGTAGGACAGGACCCTGTTAACTTATCTTCCTTAAATGCTGCAGTTTATACAGTAGCAGACACTTGGCGCGGCTCCAAACTGAATGTTCTACTATTCCTTTTCTTTCATATTTTTACATCTGCTTAAGATTCAGCAATCCTGCCAAGAAGAGATTGGAGAGAAGGTTCAGTATCCAGGCCTCCATTCCCAGAGAGTTCACACCTGGAAAATGCTTTTTTTTTTCAAACGTTACAATTCTGTGGCAGTAAGTTAAAACCCTACCAAAAGAGCAGAAGACCCAAAGGATGAGCAGTGTCCAAGTGGAAAGGGCAAGGGACTAAGGGTCAGGAGGCATTGGTTATAGTCCTATGTCTAGCCTGCTTCAGGGACAACTTGGACAGGTCACTTAACCTCTCTGGCCCCAGTTTGCTCATCGGGAAATCCCTTTCCCTATATTTTACAGGGACATGGTAAGGTTAAAATCTTACAATGAAAGAGCTTTAGAAAAGTAAAATTACTATGTAAAACAAAGTATGATTTTAAAATGCTTGTATAACACCCACTTTCTCAAAATCTACTCAGGATTGGAGGGGCCAAGGTTAGAACCTCTGTCCTCTCAAGGGTCTCACAGAGAAATTGGATCCATCCCCTCCACCATTCCCCCTTTAAACCAAGAATGGGGTGAGGGCCTGCTCAGAAGATGAAACCCTATTACCAAATCAGGCTGTCGCATAGACGTGTCATGTTATGAAACATTTAGCTGTTGCAATGCAGGGTGAATTAAACAGTATTTTAAGATCTTTTGTGTTCAAATAGCTTAGTTCATGCACAGACTTGAGTTCCATGTGTAATATACAGGGCTCAATGGACCTTTGGTCTGACCCAGTAGTGATGTACCTAATCCTCCATTGGTTGCCATATTATCTCAGTACTAGAATGAGGTGTTTTTAAAATGTAATCTTGCTGTAAGCAAAATAGTGATGGTGAATAATTGAGAATTGGACCCAATTGCTTGATAGTTACAGGCTTTGAGTCGTGCACCCTATGTTATTCATTCATTCATTCAATTGTATTTATTGAACGCTTACTGTGTGCAGAGCACTGTACTAAGCACTTGGGAAGTACAAGTTGGCAACATATAGAGGCGTTCCCTACCCAACAGCGGGTTCACAGTCTAGAAGGGGGAGACAGACAACAAAACAAAACATATTAACAAAATAAAATAAATAGAATAAATATGTACAAGTAAAATAAATAGAGTAATAAATATGTACAAACATATATACACATATACAGGTGCTGTGGGGAAGGGAAGGAGGTAAGGCAGGAGGGATGGGGAGGGGGAGGAGGGGGGAGGAAGAAGGGGGGAGGAAGGAGGGGGCTCAGTCTGGGAAGGCCTCCTGGAGGAGATGAGCTCTCAGTAGGGCTTTGAAGGGAGGAAGAGAGCGAGCTTGGTGGATGTGAGGAGGAAGGGCATTCCAGGCCAGGGGGAGGACTTGGGCAGGGGGTTGATGGCGGGACAGGTGATAACGAGGCACAGTGAGGAGGTTAACGGCCGAGGAGCAGAGGGTGAGGGCTGGGCTGTAGAAGGAAAGAAGGGAGGTGAGGTAGGAGGGGGCTAGGTGATGGAGAGCCTTGAAGCCAAGAGTGAGGAATTTTTGCCTGATGCGTAGGTTGATTGGTACCCACTGGAGATTTTTGAGGAGGGGAGTAACATGCCCAGAGTGTTTCTGCACAAAGATGATCCAGGCAGCAGCATGAATTATAGATTGAAGTGTGGAAAGACAGGAGGATGGGAGAAAAGAGAGGAGGCTGATGCACTAATTCAGTTGGGATAGGATGAGAGATTGAACAAGCAGGGTAGCAGTTTGGATGGAGAGGAAATGGCGGATCTTGGCGATGTTGCGGAGGTGGGACCGGCAGGTATTGGTGACGGATTGGATGTGAGGGGTGAACGAGAGAGCAGAGTCGAGGATGACACCAAGGTTGCGGGCTTGTGAGATGGGAAGGATGGTAGTGCCATCAACAGTGATGGGAAAGTCAGGGAGAGGTCAGGGTTTGGGAGGGAAGATAAGGAGTTCAATCTTGGACATATTGAGTTTTAGATGGCGGGCAGACATCCAGATGGAGATGTCTTGAAGGCAGGAGGAGACATGAGCCTGAAGGGAGGGAGAGAGAGCAGGGGCAGAGATGTAGATTTGGGTGTCATCAGCGTTGAGATGATAGTTGAAGCTGTAGGAATGAATGAGTTCACCAAGGGAGTGCGTGTAGATAGAGAACAGAAAGGGACCAAGAACTGACCCTTGAGGAACCCCTACAGTAAGGGGATGGGAAGGGGAGGAGGAGCCCACAAAAGAGACTGAGAATGAACGGCCAGAGAGATAAGAGGGAACCAGGAGAGGACAGAATCTGTGAAGCCAAGGTTGGATAGTGTGTTGAGGAGAAGGGGGTGGTCCGCAGTGTCGAAGGCAGCTGAGAGGTCGAGGAGGATTAGGATAGAGTAGGAGCCATTGGATTTGGCAAGCAGGAGGTCATTGGTGACCTGTGATAGGGCAGTTTCCGTGGAATGTAGGGGACAGAAGCCAGATTGGAGGGGGTCGAGGAGAGAGTTGGTGTTGAGGAATTCGAGGCAGCATGTGTAGATGACCCATTCAAGGAGTTATTCCGCTGTAATCCATGCCAGGAAGTTGACATTTCTGTTCTGTTTTTTAGCCACTGTTGACATGGTCATGAGAGAATGAGGGAAGTTTCCATAGAAGAGTTTCATTTAACTATCATGTACCTATAAGGAATATTTCAAAGTTGCAAGAAATGAAGTAGGATTGAAATATGTGAGGTAGGCAAAGAGGTAGAACAGTGATGTACCAATCACGTCCAATGCCCATGATTTGATATATCACAGATTCTGAACTGGTGACAAAGGTATGCTCAGTAAAATGTAAAGGTGAACAGGAACCTGAATCATTTTGATGTGATAGAGACAGAGCCTAAAGTAAGTGGGTCCAGAGAGAAGGGACAGGGAAAGAGAGAGTATCTGGAGGGAACAGGGAGTGGTGAATGTTGGTGACCTAAGTAGTGAGTATCCAGAAGCCATAGCCACCCAGCTAATTGCAGCCCTGAAACTAGTCATTCTGCATGGGGTGGAAGTTTCCCAAAGTCCTCTGGAGCCTGAAAGTCCCATCCCTGGATCCCCCAGATAGGCCAATTGGTCCTGTTGAACACTTTCTCATCCCTGCTTGAGTGATAGCAATGGCAGGCACTACCATCTAAGCAGGATGGAAAATATAGATTGGAAAAATGAAGAGGTGGTACAGAACCAGTCAACTTTCCAAAATCTTACAGTGTCAGTGTCAGTCCGGGAATGCCTATTAGCAGCTGTGGGTAGTGTATTGGTCATGGGAAACAGAATGTTTTCACAAGGAAGAGTGGGGTGGAGAACATAATTACTTAGTTTTTCAGTTCAGAACAACGATTTATTTGACAGTGGTTATTTCTGTGACAATGGTAATCAATCTGTGGTATTTATTATGTACAGAGTATATAATACAATAGAGTTGGTAGACACTACTCTTTCATAACTCCAGGATTAAATTATCCTTCTTTGTGAGGAGATTTGGGGTAATAATAATTGTGGCATTTGTTAAGCACTTATGTGCTAAGTACTGGAGGTCTCTTTAAATATTCATTCTTCCCAGTAAAGTAACTGGAGCATTTCTCCAATTCAGCTTTTATAGAATTTTAACTCCCTACCAACCTTGTCTCTCTATTTCTCTCTTTCCATCTCTCTGTTTTTTTCTCTCTCTCCCTTCCCCCTTCCCCCTCTCTCTTCCTCTTTTTATCTTAATATTTGGGAAAACATTAGCCTAGGGATCAGATGGTTTACCGAGTGGAAAAATATTGCTTTATAATAAAAGGGGGATATTGAATAAAGCCAGATTTAATACTCAGCCTAACAGAACACCCTGATGAATGTAATTGCATTTTAAGCATTCTGATTAAATTTTTGATCCATATTGCATTTGTTTTGCTTTTGAATCTTTTATGAAAAAAAGTGTCTGGAGATGAAGGGATTACTGAGTTCTTAAGGAGCCCAGACAGCCGCTAAAGCATCTGAATATTCTTACTTAAGGTTGGCTGCAAAGCCGTATTAATCCTGGCTGTTATGGTGACTGATACCACTGAAGGCGGAATGCTGGAGAAGAGGCCCAAGGGATCATCATTTCTACAGGTGGACAAGCTGCAGGATATTGAGGAAAAAGGAAAACACTGAACAGTGTCATCACTGAAAAGTGGAGATCGAAGAAATGAAAGCCTTTTGACCCACACACCGATTTTCGTTTCCCAGATTTAATTTATAATTCAGAAACGTATGGGAAAATTAAAAAGTGATTTGCATATGACTAAATCTGAAGAATCACTTATGTCCTCTACTAAATAAATCATACCATTAGTCCTTAACTTGGAGAATGCAGGGCCAAAAAGCACAGACAGAAGAATGGTATTTTTTAGCTTTTTTCTATGCCCTGCACAATGTTAGGGATTATTATATAGGTAGCCATACCCATATTGCATATCTATAGAAATATAGCAACACAAATAAAAAGAGAGCAGTGTGGTCTAGTGGAAAGATTATAGGCCTGGGAGTCACAGAACCTGGGTTCTAATGCTGGTTCTGTCACTTGCCTGCTGTGTGACCTTGGGAAAGTCACTTAACCTTTCTGTGTCTGTCATATCATCCTTAAAATTGGGATTATATCTTCCTCCCTCTGATTTAGACTGTGAGACTCAGGTGGGTCAGGGACTGTATCTTGTCTCTATCCCAGTGCTTAGTACAATGTTTGGCACATAGTAAGCACTAAACAAGTACTATAGAAATACATCCAGTCAAATTTGTGTAGAATAATTTTGCACTTTTTCTTCTGCCAGAAGCATGGAGGAAGCCCACTGCTCCATCAAACTGACTGCACAATAATTGGGAATATGACCAAACTAAAAAGAAAAACGTTATTTTTTCTATTTCAATGTTGAGTGCAGGAATACAGAGGCAGGGTGCCTTTTTTGGTGAAATGTGATCACAATTTTATCTAATATGATTATGCAGATTGATTATGCATTTTATCAACTATTAAGATTTATGAGTATTGTCATTTATGATAGTTCTGTTTTATGTTATGAAGTGGTCGGCTTCTTAAATCAGTGCTCTATTAATAATGAAAACGATAATCGGCAACAAAATTACCCTTGGAATGTTAAAGACTGCTGAATGGAAGATTTTGCCTCATGATTAAATTAGTGGCAAGAGTCAATTGAGTTTGGAAGGAAAGACCAGAGATGTAAGATGAAAGCATTTGGAAAACACTGGTTCAGGATTCCATCAGAAACTAATTTGTGAAAAGCAACTGCCGTTCCCCAAGCACTGGTATGACTGTCTTCCATGGCAAAAACTTAGTTTCTCTTTTAAAAAAGCAGACCCATGTGAACCCCATGTGGGACATGGACTGTGTTCAACCTAATTACTTTGTATCCACCCCAATGTTTAGTACAGTGCCTGGCACATAACAAGCACTTAACAAGTACCATAAAAAAAAACCCAAACCAAACACTCCCTGCCCTGATATATCTTTGCTTTGTAGAAGCGATGAGGAGAAGGAAGGCCAAGTTACCTCTAAATATACTCTTCATTTTTCCAGGTACTCTCATCGACTGTATGTAGGATTTGGATTTAGAATCACGGACTGACCAGTTTGTTCGTTTCCTCCAAATTCTACCTGTCAATGCACCCAGTACACCAAGAAATGCCATACAAATCATCTGCATATCTAAATATTAAGGCTCTGTGGCATCATCACAAGCTCTTTTGGAACAAGGAATCCTCACCTATGGTAGCAACATGAATAGCATAGAGTACTTCTTCCAAATAATCCTGTCAGGTTTCATGGCCCAGTTGATAGAGTCCTCGAAGTCAGAAGTACATGGGTTCTAATCGCAGCTCTGACATTGCCTTGTCTGCCTTGTGACCTTGGGCAAATCACTTAATTTCCCTCTAGCTCAGTTACCTCATCTGTAAAATGGAGAGGGAGACAGCATCAACATTGAGTTAATAGAAACAACTAAAGTTACAAAGCTATTTGTAGAAAAGCAAGAAACTATTATAGTATTTGGTAAGTGCTTTACTCTGTGTCAAGCACTGTTTTAAGTGCAGGGGTAAGTTAATCAGGTCAAACACAACCTCTGTCCCATATGAGATTCACAGTATAAGTAGGTTCACAGTGTAATTTTTCAACACTTTGTAGCTCTTCAGGTTTTAGCAAAATAGAAACCTATAAAAACAGGGAATGTGGCAACAAATGTATAAACAACCAATCTTATTGATGTTTCCTGAGCATTTCCTTTGTGCAAAACACTTAGAAGCAGGATGGCCTAGTGGAAAGTTTACAAGACAAGGAATTAGAGGACTTGCATTCTAATCCTGTTCTGCCACATTTCTGCTGTTTGACCTTGGCCAAGTCAATTAACTTCTCTGGGCCTCAGTTTCCTCATCTCTAAATTTGGGATTCAATACCTGTTCTTTCTTCCCACTTAGACTATGAGCCCCCTGTGAGAAAGGGACCTGAGTATCTTCATCTTGCCCCAGGATTTAGTACAGTGATTTCTTCTTTATTTTTCAAATGATATTTGTTAAGCACTTAATGTGCCAGGCACTGTACTAAGTGCTAAGATAGATACAAGTCAAGTGATTTGCACATAGTAAGCATTGAACAAAAACAACAGTTATTATTATTACTAAGCAGTTGGGAAACTACAATGGAGGTGATAGACATGACCCTAGCCCTCAAAGAGCTAACATTCCAGCAGGGGAAACAAACTTTAAAATAAATTACCAGTAAGACAAACAACTGAATATAAGACTCTACATAATATTTATATGTATATATATTTTTATATATTTAAATGTATCTATATATATTACAGCATTATATATGGTATTTGTTAAGTGCCTATAGGTGCCAAACATCATACTATATGCTGGGGCTGATACAAGCTAATCAGGTCAAACACTGTCTCTTTCATTCATTCAGTCTTATTTTTTGAGTACTTACTGTGTGCAAGGCACTGTACAAAGTGCTTGGGATAGTACAATATAACACTAAGCAGACACATTCCCTGCCCACAAAGAGCTCACAGTCTAGAGAGGCAGACATTAATATAAATAAATATTTTAAAGATATGTACATAAGTGCTACGGGGCTGGGAGGGGGAATAAAAAAGGGAGCAAGTCAGGGTGACTCAGAAGGAAGTGGGTGAAAAGAAAAGGAGAACTTAGTCAGAGAAGGCCTCTTGGAGGAGATGTGCCTTCAATAAGGCTTTGAACGTGGGGAGAGCAATTTGTCTGTCAGATTTGAGGAGAGAGGGGGTTCCAGGACAGAGGTAGGACATGGGCATTGGTTTGGTTGTGAAATAGATGAGATTGAGGTTCAGTGAAAAGGTTGGCATTAGAGGAGCAAAGTGTGAGGATTGGGTTGCAGTAGGAGAGTAGCGAGGTGAAATGGGGATTGGAGACTGTGAGTCCCCCGTGGGACAGCCTGATCACCTTGTGACCTCCCCAGTGCTTGGAACGGTGCTTTGCACATAGTAAGTGCTTAAGAAATGCCATCATTATTATGAAGCAGCATGGCTCAGTGGAAAGAGCCCGGGCTTTGGAGTCAGAGGCCATAGGTTCAAATCCCGGCTCTGCCAATTGTCAGCTGTGTGACTTTGGGCAAGTCACTAAACTTCTCTGTGCCTCAGTTCCCTCATCTGTAAAATGGGGATTAAGACTGTGAGCCCCACGTGGACAACCTTGATTACCTTGTATCCCCCCCCAGTGCTTAGAACAGTGCTTGGCACATAGTAAGCACTTAACAAATACCAACATTATTATTATTACTCAAATTCCACTTGAACATTCTGACTTTTTATGGTACTAAGTGCTTACTATGTACCAGGCACTGTGCTAGGTGCTGGGGTAGATACAAGATAATCAGGTTGGACACAGTCCATGTCCCATGTGGAGCTCATACTTTTAATTTGCATTTTTGAGCTAACAGAGGAAAAGAGAAGTTGAATGACTTGACCAAGGTTGCACAGCAGACAAGAGGCAGAATCAGGATTAAGAGGCCTTCCCCAATTAAGTCCTTTTCCCCCAACTTGCTCTACAGGCCTTCCCCAATTAAGTCCTTCTCCCCCAACTTGCTCTACAGGCCTTCCCCAATTAAGTCTTTTTCCCCCAACTTGCTCTACCTTCTGCATCATCTAAGTATTTGGATTCATGACCTTTGGACATTTGATATTTAGCCCACACCTAATCTCACAGCATTTATGTACATATATTTAAATCTATATTATAAATTATTGATTTGTTCATACTAATGTATGTTTGCTCATACTTGTCTGTCTCCCCCTTCTAGACTGTGAGCCCGTTGTTTGGTTGGGACCATCTCTATATGTTGCCAACTTGTACTTTCCAAGCACTTGGTACAGTGCTCTGCACACAGTAAGCACTCAATAAATATGATTGAATGAATGAATGAATCAGGTGAGGTAGGAGGGGGCAAAGTGATTGAGTGCTTTAAAGCCAATCATGAGGAGTTTCTCTTTGATGTGGAGGTGAATGGACAACCACTGGAGTTTCTTGAGGATTGGAGAAACATGTCCCAAACCATTTTGTAGAAAAATGACCTGGTCAGCAGAGTGAAGTACAGACTGGAATGGGGGGAGTCAGGAGGCTGGGAGGTCAGCAAGGAGCCTGATACTGTAATCAAGGTGGGATAGGAGAAGTGATTATAATAATCATCATCATCATCATCAATCGTATTTATTGAGCGTTTACTATGTGCAGAGCACTGTACTAAGCACTTGGGAAGTACAAATTGGCAACATATAGAGACAGTCCCTACCCAACAGTAGGCTCACAGTCTAAAAGGGGGAGACAGAGAACAAAACCAAACATACTAACAAAATAAAATAAATAGAATAGATATGTACAAGTAAAATAAATAAATAAATAGAGTAATAAATATGTACAAACATATACACATATATACAGGTGCTGTGGGGAAGGGAAGGAGGTAAGATGGGGGGGATGGAGAGGGGGACGAGGGGGAGAGGAAGGAAGGGGCTCAGTCTGGGAAGGCCTCCTGGAGGAGGTGAGCTCTCAGCAGGGCCTTGAAGGGAGGAAGAGAGCTAGCTTGGCGGATGGGCAGAGGGAGGGCATTCCAGGCCCGGGGGATGACGTGGGCCGGGGGTCGATGGCGGGACAGGCGAGAATGAGGTACGGTGAGGAGATTAGCAGCAGAGGAGCGGAGGGTGCGGGCTGGGCTGTAGAAGGAGAGAAGGGAGGTGAGGTAGGAGGGGGCGAGGTGATGGAGAGCCTTGAAGCCCAATGTGCCTAATGTGGTAGCAGTATGTATGGAGAGGAAAGGGTGGATTTTAGCTGTTGTGAAGGTAGATCTGATGGGATTTAGTAATGAATTGAATATGCAGTTGAATGAAAGAGAGGAGTCAAGGATAATGCCAAGGTCATGGGCTTGTGACACGAAGGATGGAGGTGCTGTCTACCATGATGGGAAAGTTTCGGGGAGGATGGAGTTTGGGTGGGAAGATAAGGAGTTCAGTTTTGGACATGTTAAACTCGAGGTGATGAGAGGACATCCAAGTAGAGATGTCTTGAATGCAGGAGGAAATGTGAGACTGCAGAGAGGAAGAGAGATCAGGGCTGGAGAGTTAGATTTGGGTGTCATCTGCATAGAGGTGGTTACTTGAAGCCATGGGAGTGAATGAGTTCTCCAAGGAGTGGCTGTAGATGGAGAATAGAAGGGGACCCAGAACTGAACCTTGAGGAAAGCCCACAGTTAGGGGGTGGGAGGCAGAGGAGGAGCAGCCAGAGACTGAGAATGAGCGGCCACAGAGATAAGAGGAGAAGCAGGAGAGGGCAGTGTCAGTGAAGCCTAGGTTGGATAATGCTTCCAGAAATGGGTGATTAACAGTATCAAAAGCAGCTGAGAGGTGGAGGAGGAATAGGATGGAATAGAGGCCATTGGTTTTGGCAAGAAGGAGATCACAGGTGACCTTTGAGAGGGTGGTTTCTGTGGCGTGAAGGGGACGGAGGCCAGATTGGAAAGGGTCAAGGAGAGAATTGGAGGAGAGGAAATGGAGACAGTGGGTGTAGACAAACTCATCCAAAGAGTTTGGAGAGGAATGGTAGGATGGAGATGGGACAATTACTGGAGGGAGTCTTGGGGACAGCCTTCTCTAAGTAGGAGGGAGAATAGATATTTAATCCCCATTTTACAGGTGAGGAAACTGTTGTACAGAGAAGTTAAATAACTTTTTTATGGTACTTGTTAAGGACTTACTATGTACGAGGCATTGTACTAAGTGCTGGGGTAGATACAAAATCATCAGTCAGATACAGTCCCTGTCCCACATAGGGCTCACAGTCTCAATCCTCATTTTAAAGATGAGGAAACTGAGGAAAAGAGAATAGTAATAGGGACAATGACTTGCCCAAGGTCACATAGCAGGTAAATGGCAGATCCAGGATTAGAAACCAGGTTCATTCATTCATTCATATTTATTGAGCTCTTACTTAGTGTAGAGCACTGTACTAAGCACTTGGGAGAATACAATATAACAATAAACAGACACATTCCCTGCCCACAACCAGCTTACTGTCTAGAGGAGTCCTTCCAACTTCCAGACCTGTACTCTATCCTCTAGGCCACATTCATCTAAATAGCAGAACTGGGATTCGAACTTGTATACTCTAAGTCCCCAGTCTGTGCTCTTTCACTAGGCTTTAAGAAGGGAAATTGCTTTCCTTAACATCCCTTCAAATCTGGGTGACTTTGGAAAATCTATGCATCCTCAAGATAAGAGCCTTCCTTCTGCCTTTCTTCTCTGTTTTCCCAGTGCTGGTCAGACATACTGTGCCTTCCAACTGGAAATTACTTAGCAGTATCCAGGGTACTAATTGTAGCACCAAAATTTAAAGTTAAAAAATGTTTTATGAGGAAGGCCAATGATTTCCTGATACAAGAGTGGTGAACAGTCTGATGCTATCTGAGTGTCCAGGGGTAGCAAGGGAGAGCTCAGCAGACTGGAAGAGATAGGCAGAATGAGACATGGTCTCCATGATCAGTCAATCAATCTATGGTATTTATTGAGGGCTTACTATGCGCGGAGCACTGTAGTTTATGAGAGCATTTACGAGAGCTTAAAAGGATTCCAAGGCCAATCAAAGCTCATGCAATCAAGTGGGGGAAATAGATATTAAAATCACCTACAGGTAAGAGAAGCAATCAAGAATAAGGGAATGCACATGGATGCTGAGGAACTGCAGGTCAGTCGGATATCAAAGAGCTCAGGGGATAGGACTGAGGGAATAGGTGATGGAGTAGAGCAAGAGAAGAGGTTGAGGAGAGTAGATGTTTGTCAGGGACATCTTTCTGGAGATGTGAATTTAGTAGGGTTTACCACTAAAAGTAAACCATGGGAAGCAGCATCGCATAGAGGATAGAGAATGGTCCTCCGAGTCAGAAGGTCATGGGTTCGAATTCCATCTCTGTCACCTGTCTGTTGTGTGACCCTGGGCAAGACTTCTCTGTGCCTCAGTTCCCTCATCTGTAAAATGGAGATTGAGACTATGAGCCCCACGTGGGACAGGTACTGTGTCCAGCACGATTTGCTTGTATCCACCCCGGTGCTTAGTAGAAGGTCTGGCACATAGTAAGTGCTTAACAAATACCACAATTATTAGAAAGATGAGAGCAGAATACTATGAGTATATTGGTATTGCAAGAGTGACATGTATGCACTGGATCAGAGAAGCAACGTGGCTCAGTGGAAAGAGCACAGGCTTTGGAGTCTGAGGTCATGCGTTCAAATACCGACTCCACCAATTGTCAGCTGTGAGACTTTGGGCAAGTCACTTCACTTCTCTATTCCTCAGTTACCTCATCTGTAAAATGGGGGTTAAGACTGTGAGCCCCCCGTGGGACAACCTGATTACCTTGTATCTCCCCCAGCTCTTAGAACAGTGCTTTGCACATAGTAAGTGGTTAATAAATGCCATCATTATTATTAGTATCATAGTGGGAGAGGTGCAAGCTTAATTTGAGGGACAGAGCTGATTGAGTTCCATAAACCAGATGATGAGGAGGTTCTGTGTGATGCAAAGATGGATGGAAAACCTTTGGAGAGATTTGAGTCGGGAGATGTAAGCAGAAAGATTTTTGTGGATAAATGGTATGGGCAGCAGAGTGAAGTCTGCTATTGAGAATGATGGAGTCCTGAGACTTCAGAATTGAAAAGCTGAATAGAAGAGTTGTGATGGCTTGTGCAGTGTCATTTACACTCTCTCTTCCCCACTATTCTTATTATCATGGTGGAAAATTTCAAAGAGCAAATAGGCAGGCAGGAAAATTGTGGTTATCAAAAATGTGGAGTATATAACCAAAATGGTCTAGCATATATTAAGGATGAATAATCAAAATGCAGTTTTGTTTTATGGTATTTGGTAAGGGCTTACTATGTACCAGGCACTGTAGTATA
Organism: Tachyglossus aculeatus; assembly: GCF_015852505.1. Classification (NCBI taxonomy): domain Eukaryota; kingdom Metazoa; phylum Chordata; class Mammalia; order Monotremata; family Tachyglossidae; genus Tachyglossus; species Tachyglossus aculeatus. Next base: position 61,694,466 of record NC_052072.1, read on the forward strand.
TACAAGAAGCAGCATGGCTCAGTGGAAAGAACATGGCTTGGGATCAGAGATCATGGGTTCTAATCCTAGGTCTACCACTTATTAGCTGTGTGACTTTGGACAAGTCACTTACCTTCTTTGTGCCTCAGGTACCTCATCTGGAAAACAGGGATGAAGACTGTGAGCCCCACATGGGACAACCTGATTACCTTGTATCTCCCCCAGTGCTTAGAACAGTGCTTGGCACATAGTAAGTGCTTAACAAATACCAAAATTATTATTATTATAATTATACAAGTTAATCAGGTTGGCCCAGTCCATATCCAAATAGGGCTCACAGTTTCCATCCCCATTTTATACATGAAGTAACTGAGGCACAGAGAAGTTAAGTGACTAGCTCAAGGTCACACAGCAGACATGTGGCAGAGCCAGGATTAGAATCCAGGTCCTTCTGACTCCCAAGCCCATGCTCTACCCACTTGGTCACACTGCTTCTCTTACATGGCAAGGGAAATCTGTACCTATATCTGTTCTACATTTTCAGAGATAACGCAAGCAACAATGAAATCCTAACGTGTGTTGAGGAGAGGCTGCGAAGGCTCATAGATCTACAGACTAGGCCCACACTTTGTGCATTAAAAGCAGTTGTTTGCTGGGTGATTATTTTGCTACGAGTCTCTCTTGCTGTCTTAGTCTTCTCAAAGCCTCCGTTGATGGATAGCAACATTCATTCATTCAATTGTATTTACTGAGCACTTACTGTGTGCAGAGTACTGTACTAAGCACTTGGGAGGTACAAGTTGGCAACATATAGAGACGGTCCCTACCCAACAACAGGCTCACAGTCTAGAAAGGGGAGACAGACGACAAAACAAAACATGTGGATAGGTGTCAAGTCATCAGAACAAATAGAATTAAAGATAAATGCACATCATTAACAAAATAAATAGAATAGTAAATATGTACAAGTAAAATAAAAACAGTAATAAATCTGTACAAACACATATATAGGTGCTGTGGGGAGGGGAAGGAAGTAAGGCAGGGGTAGGGAGTGGGTAGGGAGGAGGAGAGGAAAAAGGGGGCTCAGTCTGGGAAGGCCTCTTGGAGGAGGTGAACAATGTTGTGTGCTGTACTGGTCTCAGCTAATTGCTTGGGACTGCTTCTCTTTGTTTCTAAAACATAGACTCTGCCCTCCTAATTTGTGTATCCATCCTATTTTCCCTACCTACTGTGTTCCCCACACCCATAATTCCATATCCGATTAGCGTTTGTGTAATCAAGCAACCTGTCTCCCTCACTCCACCCACCCCACTCATATATACATCTTTAAACTCTGTGCTTCCCCCTACCTGTAATGTATTCATGTGTCTGTTTCCCCAGCTAGATTATCAGCTCCTTGAGGGCTGGGGTGGGTATACTTCCTCCACGGTACTCTCCCAAATACTTAGTTCAGAGCTCTGCTTACAGGAAACCTCAATAATTGTCATCGGTTGATGGATTGACTGAGTGCTCCTTTTCAGTTCACCACAGAGCAGGTACTTGGGCAATCTATTCTCAACCACTGTCCTCACGTGTTCCGGCTGGTGAAAATAGCGTTTCTGTAAGTACTGCCTCACTGTCGCTGAGATGACTGCATTTCTGGACCTAAATGATGATGACTTGGTCCTGTCATTTGATGTGGAACCAGTTGATAGGTGGAAATGGGGAAACCATTCTAGAAACTGAATGTGTCTTTCCATAGTAGATCCAGGTCTCATGGCTATCGTGAAGGTTGGAAACCACAGGGTGAGAAGCATTTAGTTTAAAATGAACCTTGTTGCCTGACGGTCTCCTAACTATGTAAATACTGGATTACAGTATATCTGCATTCGAGTACACAAAATTGGAATATGACACCCACCAAACGTTTTGCTAGACTCCTTAGAAATTGAGCTGCTTGATGGGAGAAAAGCAGCTGTATTATATAGAGTATAATTTCTATGCTATTCAAAACACCACAAGTCATTAAAAGTGTGAGTGGAACAAAACTGAACTGAAAACAAAAACATAAAAGTAGTGAGAGAATGCCTAGGGAAACAGCTTTTTAATTTCCCTTTCTTCCATCCCATGCCTTGGATTAGAAGTGCAAAAACCTTTTAGATTTTTTTTTTCTGTGAGGTTTTATTAGTCAATAGATATTTGTACAGTTTCAGGAATGTCAATCCCTCTAAATTGCTGGGTCCCAAGTTACCGGTGCAGCAGTGCAAAACCACTTTCGGTTTGGAACTTTGTATATGGGATACTGTGGAACTGCCCAGTTTGCACAAGCCAATTATCCAACAAACATCCAATCGCTCAGATGATATCTACACTAAAAGCAGCGTGGCTCAGTGGAAAGAGCACGGGCTTTGGAGTCAGAAGTCATGGGTTCACATCCCAGCTCTGCCAATTGTCAGCTGTGTGACTTTGGGCAAGTCACTTAACTTCTCTGTGCCTCAGTTACCTCATCTGTAAAATGGGGATTATGACTGTGAGCCCCTTCTGGGACTACCTGATCACCTTGTATCTACCCCAGCACTTAGGACAGTGCTTTACACGTAGTAAGCGCTTAATAAGTGCCATTATTATTATTATTATTATATATTTCTTGTCAGCCAGAATAAGATTTAAGGGGAGACACGTGGTGGTGTGTTTGGGTTTGTGAAATCATGGAGAATTGGAAAAAGGAAGGGTGTTTCCATGGGAGGGAGTCAAGTCGACTTCTTGGCCTACTACTTATATGCCAGGGTCCCTTCTAGAACCAACTGGTGACTGACCAATGTTATTTTCTGAAGTCCTAAGAATAATAACTGTGGTATTTGTTAAGCATGTATTATGTGCCAGACACTGTACTAAGCGCTGCGGTGGATATAAGCAAACCAGTTTGGACACAGTCCCTGTCCTACATGGACTCATGGTCTCAATCCTCATTTTACAGATGAGGTAACTGAAACTCAGAGTAGTGGAATGACTTGCCCAAGGTCACACATTGGGCCAGTGGTGCAGCCACGATTAGAACCCATGAACTTCTGAGTGCCAGGCCTGTGTTCTATCCACTAGGCCAAACTGCTTCCTTCACCTCAGGAGCTGGCAAGCCCTGATCTCTTTGGGGGTACCCGTTGGGGGTGTAATTTGCATGAACGACGTTTGGATTATGAATGTGTCTGGATGCCTCATTGTATCTACCAATTCCTAGTAGGAGGAGTTCATTCATTCAATCGTATATATTGAGCGCTTACTGTGTGCAGAGCACTGTACTAAGTGCTTGGGAAGTACAAGTTGGCAATATTTAGAGACGGTTCCTACCCAACAGCGAGCTCACAGTCTAGAAGGGGGAGACAGACAACAAAACATATTAACAAAATAAAATAAATAGAATAAATACATACAAATAAAATAAATAAATAAATAGAGTAATAAATACATACAAACATATATACAGGTTTTGTGAGGAGGGGAAGGAGGTAAGGCAGTGGGGATGGGGAGGGGAAGGAGGGAGAGAGGAAGGAGGGGGCAGAACAGTGCTTGGCACATAATAATAATAATAATAATAATAATAATAATAATAATAGCATTTGTTTAGCGCTTACTATGTGCAAAGCACTGTTCTAAGCGCTGGGGCTTCTACATAAAGTTCTGTAGGGCTGAAGGAGAAGCGAATAAAAAGACCCAGTCCAAATGAAAGGATGATGCAGATGAGAGTGGAGAAGAGGAAATGAGGCCTTAGTCAGGGAAGGCCACTTGGAGGCGGTGTTCCTTCAATAAGGCTTTGAGAGTGGATAGGGTGATTGTCTGCCTGTTTACATGTTTTGTTTTGTTGTCTGTCTCCCCCTTCTAGACTGTGAGCCCGCTGTTGGGCAGGGACTGTCTTCATATGCTACTGACCTGTACTTCCCTAGCGCCTAGTACAGTGCTCTGCACACAGTAAGCGCCCAATAAATATGATTGAATGAATGAATGAATGCCGGATATGAAGAGGAAGGGCATTAACAGATCAGAGGCAAGATGTGAGCGAAAGGTCGGTGGCGAGATAGATGATAGAGGTACAGTAAGTAGGTTGGCATTAGAGGACTAAAGTGTGTGGCCTGCGTTATAATAGGAAATCAGAGAGGGAACTAGCTGGGAGGAGGCACCTGAATATGAATGTTGGTACTTTGGAAACCCCACCAATAAAAGAGTCATGTCCTCTATGATTGACATCTTCCAGCCATATAATGTGATCTGCTGATGGCCTGTTGCCCAGCCCCCAGTCCGCTCATTGGTCATCCTCTGAGCCTGTATTACAGGGCTTCTCATCCCAGCCTCCACAGCAGTGGGACAGCACTGGAGGGAGAAACCTGTTAAAGTGGTCTCAGAGTTGAATGTTTGTGATTCAGGCACCTGCTCCCCGTTCTGGTCCCCAATGACAACCCCAGTGAGTTCCCAGTAGAGGAAACTACATAGCAGACACTCCTTCCCCTCCTCCTCCTCCCACCCTGGGGGTCAGCTCCAGAGAAATAGACTTGGGAGAGATATAAAGAGATCATCAACAAAGAGATGGCTTTTGATTAATTAATTCCTAAATAATTGAAGTGCTCTCCCCCACCTGCCTTTCCTCCACCTTCAATTCACTGTGGAACTCTCCCTGACCAGTTGGTCTGATGGGGTCAGCCCTTCTTCCAGAGCTGACCCCTGTGGCAAAGGAAGAGACTACATAGAGTCACGGAAAGTCCTGCCTCCTTCCTCCCCTGCACTGTCTCCCTGGTTGCATAATTGGACAATTTTGAAATGTAAACTATGAAGATATTTGATCAGGATCTGATATAAACTGCTCATTTATTGGATCATCTTAAAGGATTTCCCCTTCTTAGTGTGCCATAGTGCAAAATGTGCCAATCCAACATGAAACCTCCTTTGGATCAGCTAGGGGAAGAGTAAGGACATAGACATAATAATAATAATAATAATAATAATAATAATAATAACGGCATTTATTAAGCACTTACTATGTGCAAAGCACTGTTCTAAGTGCTGGGGAGGTTACAGGGTGATCAGGTTGTCCCCCGGGGAGCTCACAGTCAATTCCCATTTTACAGATAGGTAACTGAGGCCCAGAGAAGTAAAGTGACTTGCCCAAGGTCACACAGCTGACAATTGGCAGAGCCGGGATTTGAACCCGTGCTTCTTCCACTGAGCCATGTTGCTTCTCATAAGAATAAGCCCACCTTGAACTTAATGCACACCTATCAGAGAGGATAAAAGACCCCAAGATTCCAAAGACAATGAGATTTTGGACAGGACGTTCCCTGGGATTTCCACATGGCTTCAGTGGCCCAATGAAATGGACCTGCTAATGTTCCATCCAGGAGATAGTAACTGTAGTAAAACTATTTTCTGAGAATCAGGAACCTCTGTTTCTCTCTACTTTCCATATCCTCTGTGGACATGAAGCCAATTTAAATCCTTACACTGAAGGTGCAGTAGAAAGAAAAAAAAATCCCTCTCAGTTAATGGGAAAATGTCAACACTGTGTTAAATCCAGGACATAACTAGGGGGATAGCCTTCCAATAAGCATAGACTAACACGTGAGATACCACTGTTATTGCCTCAGATTTTGCCATTGTATTTTCCCCCAAGAGAAAATATTCTTATAAGATAGACTGTTCTCCTTCCACCATAGAATGTGAGCCCCATGTGGGACAGGGACTGTGTCCAACCCAATTTGCTTGCATTCACCCCAATGATTAGTATGGTTCCTGGCACACAGGAAGTGCTTAACAAATACCATAGTCATTATTATTTCTCTTGTAATTATTAAATTACAGATAGAGAAATATGGCAGAGTGTAAGGTTATGTACACAAGTGCTATGGGGCTGAGAGTGGGGTGGATATCAAGAGCTTAGTGGGTTGGGTGAATATCAAGTGCTAAAGGGGTATGAATCTAAAAGCATATGTGGTAAAGGAGGGAAAGTGGGGAGAGGAAATGTGGGCTGAATGTATGGGAAGGCTTCTTTGAGATGTGATTTTAGGATGGTTTTAAAGGTGGGGAGAGTGGTGATGTGTCAGGTATGGAAGGGGAGAGAGTTCCAAGCCCAAGCAATGGCAGAGGCAAGGCATCAGTGGTGAGATATATGAGATCGAGGTACAGTGAGTAGATTGGCTTTGGAGGAGCAAAGTGCAATTGTATGCCTACCTTCTGTCCAAGTAGTAAATCTCTAGTGTGTTCAGTCACAATAATAATAATAATAATAATAATAATAATAATAATAATAATGATGGCATTTGCTAAGCACTTACTATGTGCCAAGCACTGTTCTAAGTACTGGGGGGGATACAAGGTGATCAGGTTGTCCCATGTGGGACTCACAGTCTTAAAATCCCCATTTTACAGATGAGGTAACTGATCACAGAGAAGTGAAGTTACTTGCCCAAAGTCACACAGCTGACAAGTGGCGGAGCCAGGATTAGAACCAATGACCTCTGACTCCCAAGCCCGGGCTCTTTCCACTGAGCCTTGCTGCTTCTCACTGAGCCACACTGCTCCTCTCAGCAGGGTTAATTTGGCTCTGACTGAGCATCCTAAATTCTGGGGTGACACCTTTCCGAGGTATTTTATGCAGTAAAGACATAGGAAAACACTGATGCAGGATCTGAGACTACCAACCCATAGTCCTGCTCTTGAGAAATGTGTAGTCTAGTTGAAAGAATACAAGGCTGGGACCCTGAAGACCTGAGTTCTAATGCTATCTCTGCCACTTGCCTGCTGTGTGACTCCATGGGCAAATCACTTTGATAGCCTGTGCCTCAGGTCATTCATCTGTAAAAAGGGGATTTATTCTCCTTCCCCCTTAGACTGGGAGCCCAGTGTTGGACAGGGACTGAATCTGATTTCATTGTGCCTACCCAACTCTGTATTCAGTTCTTGGCACACAGAAACCACTTACCAAATATCACAATTTCTATTGCGATCTCAGAGAGTTCTAGGAAGTCATGGATATTTCTCATGAACGAGAGGACAACGGCAGGGCTATGTGAACTTTGGTGTTTCTTAGGAATTAGAAGATTCATATTGCTGAAGGATTAGATGTTCACACTTTTTCTTATGGAATACAATTTCCAAAGCCCTGTCACTGATAGATACAGTGTCACTACTGATGCTCTTTGTGGAAAACAATTTTACAGGATTTTTTCCTCCTTATTTTTTCTGCCAGCTTTGGCTGCTGCAATTTCATTATCTTGGTTTTTTATTATTATATGTTTGTGTTGATGAGGATAAAATACACATCAGAATAACAACAGGTCATTTACTCCAGGGGAGTTATATCAAAGTCCTTCTTGATCAGTCGACTCTTTCAGAACTACAAGAGAAGGATGCAAATTGGAGAGCTGGCAACCCTTGAAGGACACCCAAACAATACTCTATAGTCTGGAGCATAATATAAATGAACAATTTACAAGCTATTCACTGTCATGGGTCCTTGTGAATTCACCTATCTAAAATGTTTTACAAATGAAGCTGTGTAATGTTACATTATTTAACAAGGTACATTTTATGGAACACCCCATCTAGCAAATACTATATGATAGTAATACTGTATCATTATTATCACTGTAGTATTTGTTACATACTTTCTGCATCCAAATCAAAAGATTTCAGAGGATTACAGACTTCTAGGGGAACTGAAGGTCAGGAATTAAGTGGGATATGGCTTAAGGAGGTGACCCTGGCTATATGAATAAGGAAATGGGAAGGAGAAGATGGAAGGTGAGTTCATAATTTTCTGAAAGATGCCCTATTTTTTGTAGATTGAAAACTGGGAGTGTTCTAAGTCTTCTTAATTTGGGGCACGTATAGTGATGAATGTTTTATTAAAGCGCTTGAAACAGTTATTGCATATATAGACCCAGACACTCCCATGGAAACTATTTAAGTCCTTCATGAATTTTCTTAAATGATAGCTTATGGCCCTGCAATATCTTTGATGATCATTTTTGGCCTAAACCCCAGAATTCAATAGATAGTGCTTGTCTTTCACTATTTCACTCAGTCATCAATAATCACCTTCACTCATCTCCCCCTGCCATCTGTTAGAGGGCAACATGTTCCTTTTTCTTCACTTGTTCTTTTCATTTTTAAATAATGTTTTTTACTCCTTACCTTTGTGCCTTCTGAGATAGCTTTTCTTCACTGCCCCTTGAGTGCACTCTATAGGAAGCTTTCTGCCTAATGCATATTTTAATTGTGATTCATCCTTCATTTACTATTTTTGCATCTTTGGTTTTGTGGAGAAGCAAGGCCTAATAGAAAGCAAGGCCTGTCAGAAGATGCAGATTTCAGTCCCAGCTCTGCCGCTAGCCTGCTCTGTGACCTTGGACAAGTCACTTAACCTCAGTTGTTCGTATTCTTCAAGGATGCTGTCCCTGACATTTTTGTGCACATGAGGAGGAGGAGGATGAAAACATTGATGAAGCAGTTCTCTTTTAAAAGAGTTAATTTGAAGTAATGGCAGGTCATGTAGGTAGAGATTCCCTGAAGGCAGAAGGAAATGTGAGACTTCAGTGAAGGGGAGAGAGCTAACCTGGAGATTTGGGAATCTTCTGTGTAGAAATGGTAGTTGAAGCCATGGGAGAGAAGAGAGCAGGAGTAACGTGGCTTACTGAAAGAGCACGGGCTTGGGAGTCAGAGGACATGTGTTCTAATCCTGACTCCACCACTTGTCTGCTCTGTGACCTTGGGCAAGTCGCTTAACTTCTCTTTGCCTCAGTTACCTTAGGATCATACCATGGTCATGGATTTCTGGGACAGGGAATATCCATACCAGCGGACGGTTTGTCTTCCTGGGTCACTTTGGGACTATCTGACAGGTGGACATGATGGTGAAGATAAGGGTACCTCTCCTATTGGCTAGGTGGTTCAGCTGCTACTCAAATGTAGAACAGAGTTGGTTTGAAATGGAGTAAGAGCACAAACACCTTGGGTCCATCCTTTCCCTCCTCATTTTATCATCCCTCTGAGAATCTCAGAATAACAAATCTGATTACCAAAGAACAGTAGGAAATCAGCAAAATTGAATTAATAATATTGAATTTGGCACCTTTCTTTAAAAAATAGCTTATGCTTATAATAGTAACTTTTTGTATTAATATGACATTCCCATTTTCCATTACTTTAAAATCTATCACATTTTGGGGACTTGGGGGAGAGAAAATGAAAAATTGGGTTCTGTGTAGAGTGTCCTTTATCATATGCATTATTTACAGTAATCAACACCCATTTCAGATATGAAGTATATATTCCAGCTTTGAAGTGATGCCATCAGTTTCAAGAGGCATGGTCGTTAATATTCGCTGAAAACTAATTTGAAGCCCTTGACATGATAGGTATAAAAGCTACTGGAGCTACACGCTTTTTTACATTCACTTATTTATTTCCCATTTGTCATTTGCAAGTACAGGCAACTGATGATGTAGTTGGGAAAGAACAAAAACAAATGTGTCACCTTGGTTGGAAGTCACATTTGTTCCGCAATGGAGAAGTGCTCGGTTTAGCAGTATGATGAGAGAGAAAGACAAATCCATTTCATATTTTGTGTCCGTTTGCCACTGACTAAAGTATTGATATTATCTGGAAAGACTAAGTCCTAGATTTAATCTTAGGGTAAGTTCAATGAAATTCCAAATGATTTCTTTCCACATCATGGTAGGAAAAATCCTCTTCCCCTGGAGGAGGAAGCTTGACTATTCACAAGACAGTTCATCGTTTGTCTCATGGAAGATTAGAAAGCAGCTTCTGTACCTAGCCAAGGGATTTCACAAGATTGGAATTTTTCCTTTCACTCCCCTACCTCCTCAGGTGTCAGTGGATAAAACACAAGTAGGGAGTCTGTTCTTATTTTTTAAATGTATATTTTTTTTGGTCTAGATTACAAGCTCCTTGAGGGAAGGGATAATGTCTATCCACTCTGTGTACCCTCCCCAGCACTTAATACACTGCTCTGCACGGTCAGAGCTCAGTGAATATGATTGATTGATTCAATGATTGATGGATTCATATTGGATTTAAAATGCAAAGGCTTATTCATCTGGGGAAATTACATCCTATTCCATTGAATAGAGGTTTTCTTTTCTTCTATGAAAAGTATACTTTTCCTAGCTTTTAATAAACAACTCTCAACACCCCAGAGGCTGAAAATTACCTTGACTCTGGTTGGTCTTTCCAGAGCACCCAAATTTAAATTGGTTTTCCCTGTTTCTGGTTTAAAATATGTTTAATACAGCTCTGTGAGTACAATACAGTGAAAGAAATATAATTAAGAAAAAAAGTTAGATATGATGCCAGTGACTCAATGAATCAATCATTCTATCCATTGAGCACTTATTATGTCCAGATCACTTTACGAAGTGTGTAGGAGAGAACAAGACATGCTAGTGAGTGGGTGAGTGAATCAGTGAGCTGAAAAATACAGAACTGGTTCAATGTATTTATTTGGAAGTATACCAATCTCTCTCTCTCCATATATGTTTCATAGATGTCAATAGTGAAATGAGCCTATATTTGAAATTAGAATTAGGGAATGGGCTACAATAATTTTTCTATACTTTTGAAATGGTTGATTGATTCATTTTAATTTTTAACAGCTGCTGTGTAAGCAACTGTGGAGATAATGTAAATAGACACAAAATTAAAAGAGCAAAAATATTTAAAAAGAAGTTTCATTATAGGTTGAGAACTCAATTGCATTGCAAGAAAATGTGTATAATAGGAGCAATTTTTATTTCTTTGTATGTCATGCATTTGCATGTAACATATTTTAGAGTCATCTGATTGAAGTATGTTTGTCTTTGGGGACTGGACTAATACTTAAGTCTCTTTAAACTGCCTTTTTTTCTCTGCTGGGAAGACAAACTGAAGCACCTGAATATTAACTTTAAACCTTGCCCCAAAGGAAAACCTCAAATATTGTCTTCAGTTCACCAAAAAAAAAAAAAAAAATCTTGAAATTCCCAGAGGAATTTCTTTCAATACGTAGTTCGGCCTGGAAACTAACAGGTGTTGAAGGCGTCAAACAGGTCTTCCAATTACATGAGAAGCAGCATGGCCTAGTGGATAGAGCATGGGCCTGGGAGTCAGAATCAATCAATCAATCAATCAATGGTATTTATTGAGCACTTACTGTGTGCAGAGCACTGTACTAAGCACTTGGGAGAGTACAACACAACAGAGTTTGTAGGCACTTTCCCTGCCCATAGAGAGTTTACAGTCTTTGGTGGGGGAGACATGCTGACACACAGAAACCTCCCAAACAGACAGAACTTGCATTCTAATCCTGGGTCCACCACTTGTCTGCTTGGGAAAGTCATTTCACTTCTCTGTGCCTCATTTCCTTCATCTGTAAAATGGGGATTAAGATTGTGAGCTGCCTGCGGGAGTTGGACATGTACTGTGTCCAACTTGATTAGCTTGTATCTAATCCAGTGTTTAGTACGTGCCCGGCATATAGTTAATGCCTAACAAATGCCATGAAAAACATGAAATAATGAAAAACTCAGATCTCCCCAATTGCTAAAACTAGTGGGGGAAAAGTCTATTCATATCCTGATACAATAAATAAGAAAGTTTTTTTTCCTGTAAAGTAATTGGAGGAAATACTGTTAAATTTGTATTATGAATTAATTAACCAAATATTGCAGAACAATTTGAAAACAACATAAATAATATGAATTCTAAGTTAGAGGAAATATGTTGTCTTGAAACCATTTTCTGTTTCTTCTCACTGATCCTAATTTTTCTTATTGTTCCTTGAGGCCTGTTGGTACTAAGTCTTAACCAAAGTATGTCAAGAATGTGGCAGCAAAGGCATAGAGAACAGAATCCTCCTCTTGTTGATCCAAAGGGTCCAAAGGCATCCGCTAGCGAAGCCCAACCCAATCAATCCTGGCCAAATGAACCATCGCCAGGAGAGGCTGAGTCCAGAATAGTAGGTGGAGTGGGAAACAAGAATGTTTCTAGGACATGAAATCCTTGGAGGCAGCCTGATAGGACAGTTGTCCCAGAAATGCTTTGGGCAGTGCCAAAATAGGAACTACGATATCAGAATTTTCATACTGAAGGGTTGGGGTTATTGGGTGATTTGTTAGGTGCCTAGGCTAAGGGTTTCCCTGACCAGGGAAAGATGATAGCCAACAATCCCCTGTCGTGACTGGGCATATCTGGCACCACCCTAGGGAGTGAGGTCTGGTGAGGACTTTAAGATAGGGACAATAATACCATGGTAATAATAATAGAGTATTTGTTAAGTGCTTACTGTGTGCCAGGAGCTGTATTAAGCACAGTAAAATAGGCATCCCCTAGGCAGCAGGAATAAAAGCAATTATTGGTCAAGGGCCAGGAAAAAAAATAACAATTCTTGTCATAAAGCTTAAACATGCTTTCACAATGATTCTAATTATGGTACAATTGTTGCCCCATGGATATTTAGTTGGGTCAGTGAAACTTTTTCTTAACATCTTGCTATCTTAGCCTTGTTAACTTTCACATCCTCTTAAGCACAAAAGCCCCTTATGCTTACAAACTAGAAATCTGCTAGTTTTTGTGCTAACTGGATCAATCAATGGTATTTATTGAATGTTTACTGTGTGCAGAGTACTACAGCAAGTGCTTGGGAGAGTACAATGCAGCTGAGTCAGGAGGCACGTTCCCTGCCCACTGTGAGCTCACAGTCTACTGAATGTCATTTTCTAATAGTAAATGAAAATGAGCTTCACTTCAAAATCAGGGAAAATGAAATGTTAAGCCAGGGTACACTCTGTAATGTTGTTTGAAAATGAGAGAGCACTGTAAGTAATACTAACATTAAAATTCAATAGCATTATCACAAAAGAGTGGCAAAAGAAGATTGTTAAAATAGGGTGGGTGGGCTTGTACCTGAGAAATCAGGGATGTCAATCTATCCCTTCCAGAGTTGGTGCTGGGGAGGGTGAAATGGGCATGAGTTGGTACTACCCACCCTGGAAGAAACCTGCCTTTATTGGGCTCCACCTCTCCCTTGTAAGTACAGCAAGAGAGGTAGCGTGGCCTAGTGGAAAGAGCATGGGCCTTGTAGTCAGAGGACCTGGGTTCTAATCCTGATCCTGCCAATTACTAGCTGTGTGACCTTGGGCAAGTCACTTAACCTCTCTGTGCCTCAGTTTTCTCAACTGTAAAATTGAGATTCAATACCTGTTCTCCCTCCTACTTAGACTGTGCGCCCTGGATGGGACACGGACTTTGTCTGAGCTAATTAACTTGTACCTACCCCAACACTTAGAAGAATGTTTGACACATAGTAGATGCTTAACAAATACCATAAAATAAAACAGACAAACAATAAAACAAGTGAGGAAGCTCACTGTCCTTCCATTCCAATTCTCAACCATTAGAGTTTTGTAGCCACGGGCAAGCAGATGATTCAGGGCCTCAGGCCCTGAAGAGAGGAAGGACAATAAAGAAAAAGATATCTGTGACTTCAGTAGTTCTACTCCTCACAGGGCCCTTCCTCCTGATTAAGGCGTAGACAATGCTGGACTCCATTCAGGGAGGAGGCAATTCAAGTGGAGCAACAGGTGGTTCAATCTCTACCTCTCCCTCCACCCCATTCCAGCCCAAAACAGGAAATACTAGCTTGGCCCTCAACCACCAAAATGGTAAGCACTGGGCTCAATTCCTACCTGAGAGAATAGGACTCGCATGAATCAATCCCTCTCTTTAGGGTTAACGGTCAACTAAACACAGCCCATTTAAGAAGACTCCTGATCATCTAAATGGTTTATTAGAAAACATGGAGATAAGTCTGTCCTGAGAACCATTCCTTGTCTGAGTAGCTTCCTTTTTCAGGTCCATTCCGGGTCTCTCCGGTAGTTATTCTACATGACGTTTTCATGGTAAGAACATGTACTGACTATGGGTGAATGGCTTTAAATGGTTCAAACTCATTTGTACCTTATTGTTATGACCTGTTCAGTCACCATTTCAGTTAAAGCATGGGTGCATTCCTGTTTTCTTGAGCCTGCAAACTCTCTCTAGCCAAAATTACGTGTATTCCCTGGAGGGCAAATTCATGACTGTCTCTGCTTTCTCTGTCCAATTCTCCTTTTGACTTATTTTATAATATCTGGAACCCCTGAGCAGTGGGAATGTCTATTTCATTTTTTCTCTCCAATTTGATGACATTCCACGTACCTCCTGAATGTCCGGGTGGAGCCAATAAAGCCACTAAAGTGAAAAAAAAATAGGGTTTTTCATGAGTGGTGTTTGCTATAGATTGAATTTTTTGTGATGCTAATTTACCCCTAATGCAGAATTAGCAATTGTTTTTGTGGGGATTTTTTGCCTGATATTAATGGGATTAGAATGATGTTATTGTATCTGCTTTATTTAGGGACAAAAGATCAAGCCAGCACTGGGCTACTCTGGAGACTTGCACAATGTCTTTATTCAGTCTTTTCATTATGCCTGGCATTCCTACTCATTCCATTAAGAGCTTGTAATAATGTGCTGTGAATTGGTGTGTCCCAGGAAAGCTTTGAAAACATGCCTAAGTGTGTCCATTATTTTACACTTTTAATCCCATTATGATGATGATGATGATGAGGGCCATTATTCCTTATTTCCTATTTTCATTCAAAATATTCAGTGAGTAATTCTTTAAACCTCAGTGTCATGTCGTGAAGAAAAACCCGGGCTGTTTTGTTGTGGGCGTTGTTAGTCCATTTTATCTAAACTGACCCCCAGCCTGCTCAGGGAAAGCCAGGTTTAGCAGTTCTGCACTATTTTGTGGGATTGACCTCTGGAATTAATCAGCCTCTCCTGAGACAGCATAACAATCAAGCACACACACACACACACACACACACACACACACACTCACACAGATGTACACACATACACACACAATGACCCTAATATTCCACAATACAAAGACGGACATTAACTAAGGCTCCAACTGATGCCTATGCCGTGCTCCAATATGCAGTGAATTCACTTAAGGGAGACTGAAGAACAGACAGCTCCTGCCATGATATAAATCTTTGATTGAAAGGTCTTTTGGAAATCACAAAAAGATTATTGAAACACAAAGGTTGAAGTGATGAGTTTTTACACCACAAACTGCCTTTTACTTATTAGATCTATAAAATTGCTTCCTCTGGGTCCAGAGGAGAGTTTTTATCTAAATTCTGAGATGAAGCACCACACTGAGTAACATGGAAGATCACCTAATGAAGAAATTTCAAAATTTGATTGAGCTAGAGAAAAGAAACAGAAGCTGCAGTGGCGGCCAAACGGTGACTCTAAAAGCTAAATAGGGCAATAATTATGGCATCTGTTAAGCACTTACTATGTGCCAAGTACCGTTGGGGTTGGGGTAGATACAAGATAATCAAATCAGACATAGTCCATGTCTATAACAAAGAGAGAGGAAGCACAAATATTTCATCCCCATTTTACAAATGAGGCAACTGAGACTCAGTGAAGTTAAGTGACTTTCCTAAAGTCACACAGGAGACAAGTGGTAGAGCCAGGATTAGTAACCATATCCATTGACCACCAGGCCCATGCTCTTTACAATAGACCACTCTGTCTTCAGTTTTCTTAACAGGCAAGACTAGGAGAAACCTTTAGACTGTGAGCCCACTGTTGGGTAGAGACTGTCTCTGTATGTTGTTCACTGCTCTGCAAATGCTCATGTTCAGGACAGTGCTATGCACATCGAAGGTGCTAAGTAAATCCTGATGATAATAATGATAATGAAGATGATGATGATGTAGAAAGCTTTGTTGAGAACTTTCAGGCACTAAAGTTGGGGTAGGAGGACTGAGGAGTGAACTGGGTGTTATTCAGTTGCCCTAGCTCTTGGTACAAAGCTTTGGGACTAGTTCATCAATCAGTTGATCAATCCCTTGTATTAACTGAGCATCTACTGTGGGCAGAATACCATACTAAGTGCTTGGGAGAGTAAAATAGGGCCCTATTTTACTCTCCCAAGCACTTAGTATGGTATTCTGCCCACAGTAGATGCTCAGTTTATACAAGCTTTGATCTCTATCTTCAAGGAACTTGCAATCTAATACAGAAGACAGACACAGAGTAGACATCAGATAGATAAAGAGCACAGAGAGCTGGCTACATGGGTGAGCCACTGTTAATAGTAGTAATAATAGCATTTATTAAGTGCTCGCTGTGTGCAGAGCACACAATGCTCTGTATGCACACAGTACTAAGTGCTGGGAGAAAATATACAGGTGGGAATTAAACACAGTACCTGTCCCTCATGAGGTTCACAGTCTAAACGTTTAAGAGGGGAAAAGGGATTAGAGACAGACACAGCAGGAGTGAGTGTGGGCCGGGATTGTCTCTATTGTTGAACTGTACTTTCCAAGTGCTTAGTACAGTGCCCTGAACACAGTAAGCGCTCAATAAATATGACTGAATGAATGAATGAAACATTTAAACCTAACACATACAAATAGATAAAACAGGCTCTAAGTTTTGGTGGTGATGGAGGAGTCCAAGAGAATATGGGAGCAAGATGGGAGCAGGAAGTCTAGGTGGTGGTAGAAAAGTAAGCGGTTACATGGTGCTTTTCTTGGGGGCAATGCATGAGTCCAAGAGTGCACAGGAGTATCTTTTACACCCCCCACCCCCACCAACCAAGAGGGCACAGAGCATGTTGGGAGCGGAGACCCTAGGTGGTAGGAGGGAAAGTGACAGTTACAATGGTGTGTTTCTTGGCAGGGATGGAGGAGTCTGTGAGAGTGGGAGTAGCTTTTACCCCTGGCCTGGCACGCACAGAGTATTCCTGGAGCGGGGATTCACCATGGTGGGAGGGAAGGCAACAGTTACTGGGATAGTTGCATCAGCAGTAATAAAAGAGTCTGGGAGTACACAGGAGCACGTTTCATTCCCAGCCAGGCACCCATGGAGTATTCGAAGAGCCTAAATGGTAGAGTATGTAATTCTATCTGTCCTGAAATGCTACAGGATGGTTGTCAAAGCTGAAGTGGTGGTTAGGGGAAAACAGCCTGGGGAAAACAAAAATCAATCAGGGAAATCCTCCAGGAGGAAGTGGAATTTTAGGTCTCAGTAGATGGGAGACGTCCTATGACAGATACAGAGCAGGAGAGAGTTCCAGGCAAGAGGGGAAGGAAGAGTAGAGATCAGAGAATGGAAGAATGTCAGCGTGATCTGGGAAAGAAAGAAAAGTGTTAGAGAACTTGGTAGCATTTGATGAGCACTTAATTATGTACAGATCTGTAATTGATTCATTTACATTAATGTCTCTCTCCCCCTCTAGACTGTATGTGTGTGGGCTGGAAATGTGTCTACCAACTCTTTTGCATTGTCCTCTAGACCGTAAGCTTGTTGTGGGCAGGGAACATCTGTTAATTCTGTTGGATTGCACTCTCCCAAGTGCTGAATACAGTGCTCTGCACAAAGTAAGCACTCAATAAATATCACTGGTTGATTGATTGATACTTTCCCAAATGCTTAATACAGTGCTCAGCACATATTAAGTGCTCAATAAAAAGCATTGGTTGATTAATACCAGACATAATAAAATGATGTATATGCCTTTTCCTCTCTCTCTTCCTCTCTCCATTTTTTTCTTTCTCTCTATGTTCTTCCCTTCCTCCTTTACTTTTCTAACCTGAACGGGCATTTCCATCAAAGGTAATACTTTGGAAAACCGAAAGAGTATCCCCATTTCCGTTGAAATGGCTGGTAGTTTTTAGGTAGGATTAATGTAATTAGTTGAATTGGAATTTGGTCAGGACCCAGAGGAAAGCACAACGGGCCTTGGGATCTTTAATGACCACTTACGATCAACACTTGAATTGCATCTCTCATCTAGTAAAGGGCACTCCTGGGAATATCGAGTTTCCGGCTCCAACATTTCTTAGCTATTACCTACATTGGCTAAGGAAGGAACACGGCAATCTACTGAGTAGACAACATAGTTTCTTGGCCTCGTTCAACTCTATTTCATGGAGACAGCTGCTAATTTGAGTCAGGAACAGTTGCAACTGATTCATTTACACTATTCCTTTGCCCTTTAGTGTGTAATTGATGTTTGGAGCATATATGTTATTATCATTAAGTCATCATCATGTGTCTGCATGGCAAAATTTGTTTTGTGTTTAGTAGACTCTAGCAGGGTCACCCACACATATTTTAAATATTCCACTAATTATTTCTGCAGTTAAGTGGCAAGGAAAATAGGGCTTTTCATTTTGTTCTCTAAATTATTTGCTAGTAAAGCCTTGAGAATATTTTTGGCATTGGTTTTTAAGTGGTAAATATGTTTAAAATGCTTAACACTGACCTTCTATTGCTACCATTTTCAATTTATTTTATCAATACAGCTCATGGAATTATTTTTGGTTGTTGATTTAGAGGAAGGGAGACATTTAAAGGCTTTTATTTTTTTTTATGAAATTTGTCAAACACTTACAATTTGTCAGGCACTATACTAAGAGCTGGGGGTAGACACAAGCTAATCAGGCTGTATATAATCCAGGTCATGCAGTCTTAATCCCCATTTTACAGTTAAGGTAACTGAGAAACAGAGTCAAAAAGAGAACATGGTAAAAGATCCAGAAGGTAGAATTTAGCATCTATTATCTACAACAGAATAATTTATTAACTGCTTACTGTGTGTTTCTAGACTGTGAGCCCATTGTTGGGTAGGGTTTGTCTCTATCTGTTGCTGAATTGTACTTTCCTCTGAACTAAGAGTTCAGGATGACCCACTGTGCCAATGCACCGAACCTAATTAGTAGGGCTGTTGCTTCTAAAAGGAAAAAGGAAATGAAAATGGTTAGTGTTACTTTTCTGCTAACAGATGTACAACAACAGGATACCCTAAATAACAGGATAACCCAAAGCAGAAAGAGAGCAGGATTAGGTGTCCAGAGAACTGGGTTCTAATCCAAGTTCTGCCACGTGCCTGATGTGTGACCTCGAGTAAATCACTGATTTTCTGTGCCTCAGTTTCCTCATCTGTAAAATGAGGATTAAATACATGCCGTTTAGATCATTTGTTCCATGTGGGAAAAAGATTGTGTCTCATCTGACTGCATTGTATCTACTATAGCATTTAGCATATAAGAAGTGCTTAACACATACCATTTTTTTTTACTGTTACAATAGCTCAATAAATAAATATCACTGATCAATTTAGTTGGTTTAACCATCTACAATCACAAGCACACAGCTACAATCTCACTATCAGTATTATTCTCATCATAATATCTAGCTGTCTTTCGTGTGTGATAATGGTTATATAATAATAATAATAATAATAATGGTATTTGTTAAGTGCTTACTATGTGCCAAGCACTGTTCTAAGTGCTGGGGTGGATACATGGTAATCAGGTCACCCCACGTGAGACTCAGTCTTATTCCCCATTTTACAGATGAGATAACTGAGGCTCAGGGAAGTTAAGGGACTTGCCCAAAGTCATACAGCTGATAAGTGGCAGAGCCAGGATTAGAACCCATGACCTCTGACTCCCAAGCCCACGCTCTTTCCACTGAGCCATGCTGCTTCTCACGTATATCCACAGAAAGATTTTTTCAGTGTGTTCAGGTAAGACTGCTAGAATAACCAATCAACTGTACTTATTGAGCACTTACTTTGTGCAGAACACTGTACTAAGTGATTGGGAGATTACAATATAACTGAGTTGGTAGATATGTTTCCTGGTTCATTTTTCTACAGAAACATTCTGGCCACATTTCCCCTCTCCTCAAGAACCTGCGGTGATTGCCCATCCAACTCTGCATCAAGCAGAAACTCCTTATCGTGGGCTTTAAAGCACTCCATCACCTTCCCCCTCCAACCTCACCTCACTACTCTCCAACTACAACCCAGCTCATGGACTTTGCTAGCCTTCTCACTGTACCTGAATCTCATCTATCTCGCCGCCAGTCTCTTGCCCATGTCTTGCCTATGGCTTGGTATGCCCTCCTTCTTATCTGACAGACAATTATTCCCCTGTGCTTCAAAGTCATACTGAAGGCACACCTTTTCCAGGAAGGCTTCCCTGACTAAGATCCTCTTTCCTCTTCTCCCACTCCCTCATGTGTCATCCTGACTTGCTCCCTTTGTTCTTCCCCCTCATTTATTCATTTATTCATTCATTCATTCAATCATATTTATTGAGCACTTACTGTGTGCAGAGCACTGTACTAACCACTTGGGAAGTACAGGTTGGCAACATAAGAGACTGTCCCTACCCAACAGCAGGCTCACAGTCTAGAAGGGCCAGCCCCATAACACTTAAGTACATAACCATAGTTTATTTATTTATATTGACATCTGTCTCCCCCTCTAGACTGTAAGCCCATTGTGCACAGGGAGCGTATCTGTTTATTGTTATATTGTACACTCCCAAGCACTTAATACAGTGCTCTTCAGGCCATACATGCTCAATAATTACAATTTACTGACTAGCTGACTGACACAGAGATTGATATGGGATGATGCTCTCTCCTGAATTGTGCATGTGTCAAAATTGCTCCATGCTGATCACTGTGTTTCACCCTGTTTTGCCACTTAATTCCAAGTATTGTGTGGAGGAAGTTAAAGGTGGAAGTACTCAAGAATTTGGATGTGTTCCCAATTTTAAGCTCAGGTTTCTCAACTGTGAATATACCTCAGTTAGCGTTCTTAGTTGGTTGCATGAAAATAGAATGTTAAGATAAAATCAATCAATCAATTTATCATATATATTGAGGGCCTACCATGCATAGAGCATTGTACTAAGCACTTGAAAGAGTACAATGTAACAGAGTTGGTAGACACGTTCCCTGCCCATAATGAGCTTACAGTACAGAGGAGGAGACAGACCTTAATATGAATAATTAAATTGTGTTTATGTACATAAGTGCTGTGGGGCTGAGGGAGGTGTGAAATAATAATAGGAGCAAATAATAGTAACAATAATAATAATAACTGTGGCATTTGTTAAGTCCTTACTTTATGCCAGGCACTGTACTAGAGCTGGCAAATTGGGTTAGACACAGTCCCAAGTGCAAGGACCAAACAGAAAGAAGTGGGAGAAGAAGGTATCAGGGCTTAGTCAAGGAAGGCCTCTTGGAGGAGGTGTGCCTACAATAGGGCTATGAAGGAGGGGAGACTGACTGCCTGTTGGATTTGAAGAGGGAGGGTGTTTCAAGCCAGGGACAGGATGTGGGCGAGAGGTTGGTGGCGAGATAGATGTAATCGAGTTACGGTGAGTAGATTGGCTGTAAAGGAGTGAAGTGAGTGGGCTGGGTTGCAATAGGAGAGTAGCAAGATGAGATAGGAGCAGGCAAGGTGATTTAGTGCTTTAGAGCCAACAGTAAGGAATTCCTTACTCAAGCACTACTCCTGAAGCACATCTGCTTGATGTGGAGGTGGACAGACAACCACTAGAGGTTGTTGAGGAGTGGGGAAACATGGTCTGAATGTTTTTGTAGAAAAATGAACCAGGCAGCAGAGAGAAGTATGGACTGGAGTGAGGAGAGGCAGGAGGCTGGAAGGTCAGCAAGGAAACTGCTATAGTAGTCAAGGTGGGATAGGATAAGTGCTTGCATTAAAGTGGTAGCAGTTTGGATGGTGGATGGAGAAGAAAGGGAGGATTTTTAGCAATGCTATAAAAGTTGAACTGACAGGATTTAGTGACAGATTGATTATCTCGGTTGAATGAGAGAGATGAGTCTAGAATAACGCCATGGTTATGTACCAGTTAGACAGTAAGGATTGTGGTGCTGTCTACTGTGACAGGAAAGACATGGGGAGGACAGGGTTTAGGTAGGGAGGTAGGAAGTTCTGTTTTGGATATGTTAAATTTGAGGTGTCAGAGGGACATCCAACTAGAGCTATCCTGAAGGCAGGAGGAAATGTGAGACTGCAGAGGAGGGAGATCAGGACCAGAGATGTAGATTTGGGAATCACTCACATAGCGATGGGAGTTGAAGCTATAGAAGCAGATGAGTTATCCAAGGGAGTGGGTTTAGATGGAGAATCGAGGGAGCTTGGAACTTAACCTTGAGGGATTCCCACAGTTCTTTCATTCATTCAGTTATATTTCTTGAGCGCTTACTGTGTGCAGAGCACTGTACAAGTTGGGAAGTACAAGTTGGGCTTGGGAAGTACAAGCTGGGCTTGGGAAGTACAAGTTGGGCTTGGGAAGTGGAAGGCAGAGGATGAGCCTGTGAAAGAGAATGTCCAAAGCTCCTTATCTTCCCACCTAAACCCTGTCCTCCCCGACTTTCCCATCACTGTAGATGACTCCGCCATCCTTCCTGTCTCACAAGCCTGTAACCTTGACTTATCCTTGACTCCTCTCATTCAACCCACATATTCAATCCATCACCTAATCCTGTCAGTCCCACCTTCACAACAGCGCTAAAATCCACAATTTTCTCTCCATTCAAGCTGCTACCGTGTTAATATGTATTGTTGTGTCATACTCTCCCAAGCATTTAGTACAGTGCTCTGCACACAGTAAGCGCTCAATAAATGATTGAATGAATGAATGAGTGGCAAGAGCGATAGAAGGAGAACCAGGAAAGGACAGTGTCAGTGAAGCCGAGGTTGGGTAATGTTTTCAGAAGAGAGTAGTCAATAGTGTCAAAGGCCAGTGAGAAATTGAGGAAGGTTTTACATAGGAGATAGTGGACAGTGTATTAATGTATTCCTCAGATTTAAAAAAAACCTGTTAAAACAAATATAAACATATTAAAACAGTGATAAGAGCACAATAAATACAATTACATGACCAAAAAACAATGTAAGTATGCATCAATGATCAAATATTTTCATTTAGATTTTTATGTGCACATATTTAAATAACTCAATCTTCAAAGCATGATCCTTCAGAGCCTACTGTGCAAAAAATTCAACTCCTATTCTAATTCATTAGAGATCTGTCATTATCTATACTGAATAGCTCAGCCATAGTATAATGCTAAATTGAAATGAGCTTTAATGTCTCCATGTGAGTCGTTCAAAATATTTGAATGGTTCAAGAGATGTGAAAGGGAGGTGTTCTTGTCAAGGTAATTTAGTTTAATGGTTGTCTTCCCCTGTAATCTGTAGGACTTTGTGGTCAGAGATCCTGTCAACCAACCGTGTTGTTCGGTGCTCACCCAAGTGCTTAGTACAGGGCTCTGCATCCAGGAAGCACTCAGTAAATACCACAGAAGGATGGATGGATTGTAAGCTTTGCAGCATTATCTCATAGTGAAAAAAATCCTGGAACACCAAAATTGAAATTCAGTACTACCATCACAAAAGAGCACCAGAAGACAAATTTTATAATGGGGGAATCTAAGGAAGAATGGACCTAAATTGCCCTAAATACCTGCAGTATTGCCTAAATCTCAAGGTCATATTGCTATTAACTTTCGTCTTTTGAGTCTCTCAAAGGGCACACTAGCCTTCTTAATGGCACATTTGATCTCCTTGTCTATCCTGACACCATTCATCAATGTGCAACCCCAAGTAGCAGAAATCAGTGACAACATTTGTCTTTGTGTCACTGATGTTGATCTTTAGTTGCATGCACACTATTTCAGGGCAGGCTGATACGTCTACCCTATCATTCCGCTTTTAATAATAAAAAGGTCAGAATGTTTTAGAGACACCACACTGAAGGATGCACAATATATTTCAATTCCAGGTGTTTCGCACTTTGGATTCTGGTCCTCTAACCCTCCAATTTCCTCATTTGTAAGATGGGTGTTAAAATACCTGCTTCTCCCTGTTACCAGGAATCGTGTTGGCCCTGGGCACATAATAATAATAATAATAATAATAATAATAATAATAATAATAATATTTGTGTTATTTGTCAAGCACTGTACTGAGCACTGGGGTAGATACAAGCTCATCAGGCCCCATATGGGGCTAAGTCTAAGTAAGAGGGAAGACAGGTATTGAATCTCCAGTTTGCAGATGAGGGAACTGAGGCCCAGATATAAAACCAGGACCTCTGACCCCCAGGCCCAGCTCTTTCCACTGGGACATGCTGCTTCCCTATTGTATGCAGGGCACTACTATTCAATCAATCAGTCAATCAATGATATCTACTGAGTGCACTCTATGCAGAGCACTGTAGTAAAGGCTTGGTACTACAGAGCATCTGAATAAAGGCTAGGCCTAGAGTGTATCTCACCACTCCCCAACCAGGGCATGCGGTTGATTTGTTTCCTCAGCAGTGGTGAAGTTTTGCTCTGACTCCTCAGTTCTTTCACTTGGTCCACCTGAGATGATTTGTAGGGGAGATGGTGCAGCCTGTTGCCAGGAAACTGAGCATATCTTGGGTACCCTACTCAGTAGCGGGTATTTCTGGACTCTCAACCAGTGCATACACTGCAGTAGAGGACAGCAATCCCATCACTTGCACAAATAGTCGGGATTGTCCGTGAGACCCCAAATTGGAAATTGAAAGATGTGAATGCTATTGTGAAGAGGGAAGGACAAAAGAAGAAGCATGTTAAAGAGAGATATCAGGGAAACTGAGATATGGCCACCTTCCACATGCCTTATGAGTCTCTGGGCTAAGCCAATAGAGAAACATGTCTTACCTGCTGCCCTCCCTCTGTCTGCCTGGCCTCTGTCTGCCTGTATATTTTTCTGCCTTCATCTCAAAAAGACTGGCCCCTCCGATGTGGAGGTAGGAGTTCATCCCTTGGTGGAGGAAAGGAAAAGGAGAATTTTCCAGGGGTTTCTTCTCTCCCACCCTATCCCAGGAAGGGATGGAGTCTGAAATCCTGCTCTGAGCCTGTCCCACCACACTCTGTTTAGTATGATAATAATAATGATGATAATGATGGTACTTGTTAACCGCTTACTATGTGCCAAACATTGTTCTAAGTGCTGAGGATGAAACAAGTTAATCAGTTTGGAGACAGTCCCTGTCCAACATGGGGCTCACAGTCTTAATCCCCATTTTACAGATGAGGTAACTGAGGCCCAGGGAAGTGAAGTGACTTGCCCAAGATCACACAGGTGACATATGAGAAGCAGCATGGCTTAGTGGAAAGAGTACGGGCTTGGGAATCAGAGGTCATGGGTTCTCTTCTAGACTCTGAGCCCATTGTTGGGTAGGGACCGTTTCTATGTCCTCCCGGTTTGTACTTCCCAAGTGCTTAGTATAGTGCTCTGCACACAGTAAGCGCTCAATGAATACAATTGAATGAATGAATAATCCCAGCTCTGCCATTTGTCTGCTGTGTGACTTTGGGCAAGTCACTTACCTTCTCTGTACCTCAGTTATCTCAACTGTAAAATGGGGATTAAGACAATGAGCACCACATGGGACAATCTGATTACTATGTTTCTACCCCAATGTTTAGAACAATGCTTGGCACATAGTAAGCGCTTAACAAATACCATCATTATCATTATTATATGGCAGAGCTGGTATTAAAACCCAGGTCTTTCTGACTCCCAGGCCTGGGGTCTATCCACTAACCCACACTGCTTCTCTCGAAGCAACATAACGTAGTGGTTACAGCAAGGGCCTGGGAGTCAGAAGGTCATGGATTCTAATGCTGACTCTGCCACTTTGCTGTGCGACCTGGGGCAAGTCACTTCACTTCTCTGGGCCTCAGTTACCTCAGCTGTAAAAGGGGGATGGAGACTGGGAGCCCCACATGGGACAGAGACTACATCCACCCTAACCCTTAGCACAGTGCCTGACACAAGTGCTTAACATATACAATTATTATTATTATTATTATTATCATTATCATTATTACTATTATTATGATACATTACCTTGCCCCCTCCATCTACCTACTGCTTTCAATGCTTTCACTAGAAACAACATTTAAAGCATAGGTGTCTTCATATTTACTTTGGTTTTGATCTGAAATCTCCCTGAGTTCAGGGTCTGGGTCTAGACATCCTTATTGTTCATTCATTCATTCATTCAATCGTATTTATTGAGTGCTTACTGTGTGCAGAGCACTGTATTAAGCGCTTGGGAAGTACAAGTTTGCAACATATAGAGACGGTCCCTACCCAACAGTGGGCTCACAGTCTAGAAGGGGGAGACAGACAACAAAACAAAACATATAAACCGAATAAAATATATATAATAAATATGTACAAGTAAAATAAATAAATAGAGTAATAAATATGTACAAACATATATACATATATACAGGTGCTATGGGGAGAGGAAGGAGATAAGGCGGAGGGGATGGGGAGGGGGATAGGGGGAGAGGAAGGAGGGGGCTCAGTCTGGGAAGGCCTCCTGGAGGAGGTGAGCTCTCAGTTTTTCTATATTTTGCTTTTTATGGTTTGTTAAGCACTTACTCTATGCCAGGCACTGTACTAAGCACTGGGATAGATACAGGACAATCAGGTTGGACACAGTCCCTGTCCCAGGTGGAGTTCACAATCTTAATCTCCATTTTAATGATGAGCTTACTGAGGCACAGAAAAATTAATTGACTTGCCAAAGGTCACTTAACTTGAGTTCTTGAGCATAATAATATTCTATAATCATCTGGATTCTGCCTAGGATGCGTTTTTGTAACAATGACTCTGGGCTGAGTGAATGATTAGGGGATGAGTTTGAAAGTTATCATTTTTTGGTATAGGGCCAGCATTTGCTCTAGGGCCTCACTGAGAAACTGAAGTGGCCCACACATGGACCTGGCTCTTGAATGTCGGAGTGGGACCTGTGTTCCACTTTTCCCTAAAAGTGATGAGCTTGGCATGATCTGGTACTCTCC
Source organism: Tachyglossus aculeatus (assembly GCF_015852505.1). Lineage (NCBI taxonomy): Eukaryota > Metazoa > Chordata > Mammalia > Monotremata > Tachyglossidae > Tachyglossus > Tachyglossus aculeatus. Next base: position 61,721,217 of record NC_052072.1, read on the forward strand.
ACAGCTGCTCTTAGAGTTAACAATAATTACTAGGGCATTATTCACTTCCAAGAATTCCAGGGGCGGCAGCACACCCCGGTGGCTATTCTCAGGACTAATAGCTGCAGTCCCGAGTTAAAGATTTCAAACTGAGATCCCTGTGGCTAGAGGCCAAGGGTTCTCTAGGAAACCTGGGTCCCATAATAATAACAGTGGCAGGATAAGAGAAGAAAAATTGTCTTTGTTTCTGCCCTTTCCATGCAACCTTTCTCAGGTGCTCATCATATTATTAGTCATTATTTGTTCAAACTCTTCATTACTTGTTCTGCCTCCTGTCTCTTCTTTCTCTAGTCTGCTACCTGATTCATTTTTTCCTGAAACATGCCAGCACCCACCTCTCCCCTTCTCCTAAACTGGGTTATCTATTCCTCTCTGCATTAAGCAGAAACCCCTAGCCATTCCTTTCAAGACATTGTATTGACATATTTATCTGCTCTGGTTTCTCACTACAGCCCAGCTCTTTCACTCTTTGTTCTCCCCAAAGTAACCTTCTCATGGTACATCATTTTCAACTCTCCTGTAGAGACCCTTCCTCCCCCATATTCTCCAGGGAGCATTTACTGAGTAAGGTCTTTCTTTCCAGGTTACAACTCTCCAACAGCTGCTCTGGTCACTTAGATTATTCACTTAATACCTCATAAATATTCTCAACATATTGATTGTTTTATATATTTAAGTGCTCACTATCTGCCAAAGTACTATATTAAGAATTGGGATAGCTATAAGATGATCAGATCAAAAACAATTTCTGCCTTACCTCAGACTGCAGGTTTTTGTTCTTGTTGTTGTTATTTGTGTTACTTGCTAAGTGCTTACTATGTGCCAGGCGCTGTACTAAGAACTGGGCTCAGTCCCTGTCCCACAGGGGGCTTACAGTCTTAAAAGGTAGGTAGAGCAGACAGCTTATTCCCAGAGGAAAAGAGTGGGTAACTAACTTCCGACCTGTGCCTGAGCTGGGACTAAACCCTGGGTCTCATGATGTCAAGTTCCACGCTCTTTGCATTAGACCATGCTGCTTCCCAATCCAATTATGTATCCTCCCAGACTTTGGCTGTCAGTAGCCATAGACCTTTTTTTACTGGTAATTGTTAAGCACTTACTATGTGCCTAAGGGCTGGGCTAGATACAAGTTAATTAGGTTGGACACAGTTTCTGTCCTGTTTGACCAAGATAGATAAAACCTTTATCTCCTTCTTGCCAAATACACAGATCTCTACTCCATGCTAATCCTCCTCAACCTCTCAGTTCCCTTGAACACTGTGGACTATGCCATTTTCCTTGTAGAATTACCTAAAATTGGCTTCATGGACACTGTCCTCTCCTGGTTTTCCTCCTGTCTCTCTCGTTGTTTATTCTTAGCCTTTTTTGCAGAATCCTCACCTGCCTCCCACTCTCTAACTGTGGGAGTCCTTTAAGGTTGAGTTTGGGGTCTTCTGTTCTTCAACTAGCACACTCTCTTGGAGAACTTATTCATTCCCATAACTTCAACTACCATCCTTGTGTGGATGATTCTCAAATCTCCCTAACCAGCCTTGACCTCTCTCTTTCCCTGCAATCTCACCTTTCCTTCTGTCTGCAGCACATATCTACTTGGATGCCTGGCTGATGGCTCAAACTAACATGTCCAAACCAGAACTCCTCATCTTCCACCTAAACTCTGTCCTCCAGTTGTCTTTTGCATCACACTAGACAATGCCACTATCTTCCCTGTCTCACAAGCTTGGAACCTTGGCATCGTCCTCGACTCATGTCTCTCCTACAACCCGCATATTCAGTCAGTCAGCAAATCCAGCCAGTTGTACTGTCATAACAACTCTAGAATCTGTCCCAGCCCTTCCATCCAAACTGCTAACATGCTGATCCAACCTGCCTTGGCTATTACATCAGCCTCCTCTCTGACTTAACTGCTTTCTGTTTCTCCCCATTCCAGTCTTCACTTCATTTCTCTGCCTTGATTATTTTTCTGAAAAAACAAACAAACATTCAGTCCACGTCTCCCCACTCCTCAAGAAGCTCCAGTGGTTATCCAGCTACCTCCGCATCAAACAGAAACCCCTTCCCATCAGCTTTAAAGCATTCAACTAGATTGCCCATTCCTACCTTGTCCCACTAATTTTCTTCTATAATCTGCTGTGCAGATTTCACTCTCCTAATGCCAGTTTTCTCACTGTGCCCCAATATAATCTATTTTACCACCGATCCCTTGCCCTCATCCTCTCTCAGACCTGAAACTCCTCCCCCTTCATTAACACCAGACCATTACTTTCCTCACCTTCAAAGCCTTCTTAAAATCACACTACCTCCAAGTGACCTCCTGTGACTAAGCCCTCATTTTCCCTTTTCGCCCTCCTTCTGCATTGACTATGCACTATGACCTGTACCCTTCAAGCACTTGATATTCACTCCACCCTCAGCACCACAACCCTTATGTACATATCCAAACTTTCTTTTAATGTCTGTCTCCCCTTCAAGACTGCAAGCTCATTGTGTGAAGGGAATGTGTCTACCAACTCTGTGGCATTGTACTCCCCCAGATTCTTGGTTCAGTTCTCTGCAAATAGTACGCACTCATTTAATGCCATTGATCAATTGATTAATAGCATTTTGTGAGTAGCTTGAGTCTGTCAGTCTTCCATCTTTTGATTGTGCATTGCTTGAAGACAGGGATGAATCAGTCAGTAGTATTTATTGACTTCTGTATGCAGAATACTGCCAAGCATTTGGGAGAGTACAATGCAATAGAGTTAGTGGACACCATCACTGCCTGTAAGGATCTTACAGTCTAGAGGGGGAGAAAGGAATTAAAATAATGCACTGTACAACAGTGCTCAGCTAGAAGGATTTGGGGGCGAGGGGGTGGGAGAACAAGTGGTAGTGGAAGAACCAGAACCAGGCCAGGGCAACGTATAGTGGCAGGATCTGATTCCCATGTGCATGGCCTGTGTGGTCTCCCTAACCTCCCTCCTTCTCCTTCCACCCTCTCCTTCAAAGAGCAGAGAAATTTATAAATACCCCTGCACAGGCTCAGCTCCAGAAGTAGTCAAGGTTGGGAGAGCATGTAGTTCCCACTGCTTGGTTCTACTCCAAATGCCCCCAACTCTGCTCTTAGATGACAGCCATCTTGAGAAGTTCTATTTCGGACACCATCTTCAGAACGTCTCTAGTGACGACCGTGTTGGTAGGGTTAGGAGGCATGCAACTTCCATGCTAAGTGGGAAGAGCTGGAGTCACCCATCTCAGGGTGGGTATCAGGGGTCCCCTTTTGCCTGAGGCCCAGGGAAACTAAACTCCGTGAGTTAACACAGTTTTGCCCGTGTCTTCTACATCAGCAAATACTTTTGCTTGCTTGATTGATTCTTTGTGCTTATACCACTAGATCCAAAACACTCAGACAGGCCCTGGAGAACAGCCTCAGCAAACACCATTAACTCACAACCCTGTTATGATCCAATGATCATAGAACAGTACTATTTGGAAGTCCCAATGTTCTCCATCTAGGTAACCAGTTCAGCATGAAGCAATTTCACATCATTAGCATGCATTTTCTACCTGGTAGCCAATTAGGCTCTTGAAATTTAAAACAAATGCATAGTAATAAACTTGAGAGAATACATGAATGAAACAGAAATAAATGAGGTTCTACCACTTAGAATATCTACAGTTGTGTGCCTAAGGAATTTCCTTTCAAATATGCCACTTTTTTTTCAACTTTTGGATCACATCTTATTATCATGGCTGTAATTAGAAATCTTGTGAAATTAAGAACCATTAAATTTCAGTTTTCAGCTTCGGAAATTTGCCCGGAGGCTCCCAGCTGATGGGTCCACCCAGATTCTGGCTTCCACAGAGTACGTTCTCCCTCCTTTCCTAGTTGCTCTAAAAGGAGCTGTCTTTTCCACTTAGCTAATTAATTACACCTGCCAACAAGCAGATGTTCCATAGGCTTTGAAGACCAGAAATAGCTAGGTGCATATCTGCTAGCTTAAGCTGACTTCAGATGCAATTTAGAATGTAACTCTTGAAGCTCCAGACAAAAAAAGACATTTAAACTAATTATAAAAAAGAGAAAAGAACATAAGGCTTTTGTTTGCTTTTCTTCCAGAAATATATTTTCAGACAGAGTTTTATCTCACACTTTCCACTATCATCTCCACTACAGTATGCTGTAGACAGTATGCTTAATGCTTACTGTCTACACAGCCCTGTCCTAAACACTGGGGAAAGTACAATATGACAACAGAGTTGGTAGGTATGTTCCCTGCCCACAACAAGCGTAAGCACAGAGATCATTTTCATGGCTCCAGCAGATGCTCACGGATGATTTATCAACTGGGGCGAAAAGGAGGTTCACCACCATGACATTACGGTCCCTGCTGTTCTGGACTCTGCTTCTTGTGGCTTTCCCATGAGCCTGCCAAGTCTATGCTCCCCTTGGCTAAAGAGGACGCCAGATACTGAATATCCCTTTATTCTCAGAATTCAGGCTGGGGTATCTGTAAGATTATTTTTTAAAATTATTATAATTACTATTGTTGTTACCATTGTTGTTGTTGTTATTCTTTGTTGTTGTTAAGTGCTTATAATGTATCAAGTACTGTTCTAAGCACTGTGGTAATAACGATAATAATAATAATGATGGCATTTATTAAGCATTTACTATGTGCAAAGTACTGTTCAGATACAACTTGATTAGGCTAGACACATAAGTGTCTACTTGGGAGTCAGAAGCACCTGTCTTCTAATCCTGGCTCTGCCACAGGTCTGCTGTGTGACTTTTGGCAAGTCACTTCACTTCTCTGGGCCCCAGTTACCTCGCCAGTAAAATGGAGATAAAGAGAGTGAGCCCCATGTGGGACAGGGACTGTGTCCAACCTGATTAATTTGTATTTACCCAGTGTTTAGAAGAGTGCTTCATAACTAGTAAACACTTAACAAATATTTTTATTATTATTAGTTGGATTTCTAGGACCCCAGGCACTGGGAAGTGTTTCGGCATGTAGGATATGAATGGACTAGAGTGACCTCCATGGTAGCCTGTGAACACTGAAAGAATCCAACTCCTCATAGCTGTTATTTCCATTAAAGTTTTTGCAATGATACCACACAATCCTGCAGCCTGTAGCCTGAGAGATATTGCACAAAGGAGGTAATGATGATAATGGTGTTTGTTAAGCACTTAGTATGTGCCGAACACTGATACAGCACTGGTCTGGGAGTCAGGAGGTTGTGTGTTCTAATCCCGGCTCTGCCACTTTTCTGCTGTGACCTTGGGCAAGTCACTTCACTTCTCTGTGCCTCAGTTACCTGATCCATAAAATGGGGATTGAGACTGGGAGCCCCATGTCGGACAGGGACTGTGTCTGATCCGATTTGCTTGTATATACCCCAGTGCTTAGTACAGTACCTGGCACACAATAATTACTTAACAAATACCACAGTTATTATTATTATTATTACTAAGAATTAGGAAAGATGTAAAATATGCAAAACATTCATTCATTCATTCAAACGTATTTATTGAGCACTTACTATGTACAGAGCACTGTACTAAGCGCTTGGGAAGTACAAATCGGCAACATATAGAGACGGTTCCTACCCAACAATGGGCTCACAGTCTAGAAAGGGGAGACAGACAACAAAACAAAACATGTAGACAGGTGTTGAAACCATCAGAATAAACAGAATTATAACTATATGCACATCATTAATAAAACAATAAAATTAATAAAAAAATAAATTTTATTAATAAATAAAATAAATATGTACAAGTAAAATTAATAGAGTAATAAATCTGTACAAATATATACAAGTAACATACTGATATGTTGCAAATATAAACAGAACAGACATAGTACCTGTCCCACACGGGGTTTATAGACTAAAAGGGAGGGATAAGAGGTATCCTGTCCCCATTTTGCAGATGAGGAAACTGGGGCACAAATAAATTAAAAAACTGGGTCACAAATATATTAAGTGACTTTCCCAAGGTCACACAAGAGACAAGTGGGAGAATCAGGATTTGAACCCAGATGTGCTGCCTTCCAGGCCAGGACTCTTTCCTCTAGGCCATACTACTTCTCATGGAGATCACTGATAATAATAATTATAATAATGATGGTATTTGTTAAGTGCTTACTATGTGCAATGCGCTGTTCTAAGCGCTGGGGGGGATACAAGGTGATCAGGTTGTCCCATGTGAGGCTCACAGTCTTAATCCCCATTTTACAGATGAGGTAACTGAGGCACAGAGAAGTGAAGTGACTTTCCCAAAGACACACAGCTGACAAGTGGCGGAGTCGGGATTAGAACCCATGACCTCTGACTCCCAAGCCCGTTTTCTTTCCACTAAGCCACGCTACTTCTGATGACTTTGGAGAGAGCAGTAAATTAACATAAATAAATGAAAACATCAATCAACCTATTGATGGCATCTATTGAGCACTTCCTATGTGGTGAGCACTGTACTAAACACTTAGCAGAGTACAGTAAGCAAACCTTTTTGAAGCGTCTTTTGAATTTTTATATAAGGAGCAGTGGAAGGACTGCTAGAATAGAGGATGGAGGGAGTGGAGGATTGCTGGAGAATGGGTGGCTGGGTGTTTATGCAGAGACAGCAGGAGTTGGGAAAGTCTGGAGACCCACCATCATCTCTTTCACATGCTGGTCTGAGACAAGCAGCATGGCGTAATGGCTAGAGCACTAACCACTCTGACTGGATAGACTCTCAAGCCTAGACAGTCAGGAGGTCTTGGGTTCTAATCCTAGGTCTGCCACTTGTCTGCTGCATGACTTCAGGCAACTTACTTCACTTCTCTGCCTCGATTTCCTCATTTGTAAAATGGGGATTAAAACTGTGAGCTCCATGTGGGACAGAGACCACATCCAACCCGATTTGCTTGTATCCCCCCAGTGCTTAGTACAGTGCCTGGCACACAGTAAACACTTAACAAATACCAGAATTATTATTATTATTATCATGTTATTAATGTTCTGCACATAGTAGTAAGAACTCAATAAATTCATTCATTCATTCAATTCATTCAATCATTTATTGAGCGCTTACTGTGTGCAGAACACTGTACTAAGTGCTTGAAAGTACAAGTCAGCAACATATAGAGTCGGTCCCTACCCAACAATGGGCTCACAGCCTAGAAGGGACTCACAGTCTAGAAGTCACAGTCACAGTCTAGAATAAATACAATTGACTGATGGATTGACTACTTCTGCCACTTACCATCCAAAGTAAACCCTGAGAACAAGATTGGATGGGAGAAAGACAGGAGGCAGGGTGACCAGAGAGGAGGCTGATCCAATTATTTAGCTGTGATATGGCAAGATCCAAGAAGAGTAGAGGTTGCTGTGGGAATATCTACGGATTGTCCATTTGGCACACTGCTCTATATTAGGTATGTGGTTCAGAAGAACAAAATTAAAAAGAGATACATTCCCTGAACACAAGGAGCTTATGCTCTAGTAGGGGAGACTACCATTGCCCTTGTGGTGTCAGAAAGACCTGGGTTCAAATTCTGACCACCATTTGTCTGCTATGTGACTTCGGGCAAGTCAGTTAACTTTTTTGTGCCTCAGTTACCTCATCTGTAAAATGGAGATTAAACCTGTGAGCCGATGTGAAACAGCACTTAGTACAGTTCCTAGCATATGGTAAGAGCTTAGGAAATACCGTACTTATTATCATTATTAATGTTATCATTAAGCATTAAAAGATTTACAGGAGTCAAAATGAAAATTTAATGTTCGATTGAATAATCATATATATATATATATACATACATATAGGATGTATGGAAATAGGGAATGCATGGGGATGTATACATATAGGAGGGATGGGAAGATCCAGGAGATGTTGAGTAGGAGAAATGGGGAGAATTCAGCAGTGGATTGACTGTGAGAGTTGAAAGAAAGGGAAAGATAATCAGACTCCAAAGCTCTATTGTGAGCCCCTTATCATGATTCTGAATATCTGACACCTGATGGAGAAAAATCAGGCCTGATTATAACTATGAAAAAGAAGTATATCCTGTTTTTGATGTGTGGATCTTTTTCAGCTACTGAATTATTATTTGGTGCCCACGGAGTTAATATCTCCGAAGTCATGGAGTGATTGGCTCTTCTATATGGGCAAAGTTAAGCCCCTTCTTTGATTCTTCAGCCAATGAGTTGCTCTCTTTGTCTGTATTCTGGGCACATTTACAAAAGTTACACAAATTTAACTAATTGAATACCCCAAGCTCCCCAGCCGAATCAAAATTTCCCACTTTTAACAATCCTTTAGGTGAAAGCTCACTGAACAGATGGCTCTTGTTTGAAGCTCTTGAAGGCCGAGAGATTGGCCATATATGAAGGGGAAAAATGAATTATTGTGGGACCCTAGGAAAAATATTGCCACTGATGCCATAGAATTCACGAGGCAGGGAGTGAAGGGAGTGTTAGGACAGGGAGGAAGCCAGGCAAAGGGAGACTGTGGTAAACAGATGAACCAGTTAACAGTTTGAGCAGAGTAGGTAGCTATCCTCTGGACTTGTTCACAAGGGGGTTCCTCACGTGGCCATTTGGTGGGGAAAAGTCACCTCCACCAACAGGAATGCTCATCACAGCATTCCCAACAGTAGCCCCTTGCTTTTTCCTCTGCTACAGGCTTCATTTGTAGTCCAGAGTGTGCTGGGAAGGGGGAAGGTGTGAGGCAAGTTACTTTTGTAAGTTCTGGAGAGAAAAGAGAAGGGCAGACTTGAACCTGGGCCAGGAAAATCCCTCCTGGGGAGCAGTGCTTCAATATTGATGTCAAAATGGAAAATTTCTTGGGAGTTTCGTGTGTTTCACAGGTGTTTGAATCGGTGCTTCATTTCGACTTGTTTTTGCCACTACAATAGTGGTAGTGGTAGTAGTGTTAGAGGTGGTAGTAGTAGTACTAGCAGCAGTAGTAGAAGCCGTTATACTAACAGTAGTAGTTGTAGAAGAATAACAGCAGCAGTGATAGTGGTACTATTAGCAGTAGTAGTTATATTAATAATGGTAGTAGTAGCCGTAGGAGTCCCTTCTCAGGGTTAATAATAATAATAATAATAATAATGGTGGTATTTAATAAGTGCTTACTATGTGCCAAGTACTAAGCGCTGGGGTAGATACAAGGCTATCAGGTTGTCCCACGTGGGGCTCACAGTCTTAAACCCCATTTTACAGATAACTGAGGCACAGAGACGTTAAGTAACTTGCCCAAAGTCACATAGCTGACAAGTGGTGGAGCTGGGATTACCACCCATGACCTCTGACTTCCAAGCCTGTAGTCTTTCCACTAAGCCATGCTGCTTCTCCAGGTTGCACCTGGAGAGTTTCCAGTAACTCTACCAGTCTTGGCTATGGGAGGCAGAGTCAAGCAGAAGCATATCCTTTCCATTCCTAGCTTGGGCAGTGGCTAGCGAGTGGAAGGCAATCTGCTACAACCCAAAACTCACCTGTGCTAGGCAGCAGCGGCAGGGGAGAGAGTCGAGGGTGGAGACTCAGGTTTACTGCATGGAAGGAGGCAGTGGTAAAACACTTCCATATTTTTACCAAGAAAACTCTATGTATACACTACCAGAACAATTGCAGATGGAGAGCAGGGCATTCTGGGAGAGATGTGTCTGTGGTATCGCTATGGGTCGGAAACGACTCGACGGCATAAGACAAGTTGTAGTAGTAGTGCAATAACTAGTAGTCATGGAGTAGTGGATGAAGTAAGGGCCTGGAGATCAGAAGGTCATGCGTTCTAATGCCGGCTCTGTCACCTGTCTGCTATGTGACCTTGGGGAAGTTACTTCACTTCTCTGGGCCTCAGTTACCTCATCTGTAAAAAGGGGATTGAGACTGTGGGCCCAACTTGGGACAGGGACTGTGTCCACCCCTATTTGTTTCTATCCACCAGAACTCTTAGAACAGTGCCTGGCACGTAGTAAGTGCTTAACAGATATCATAATTGTTATCATTAATCGTAGTGGCATAGTAGTTGAAACAGTTGTAGTAGTGGTATCATCTAGTAAGTGCTTACTGTGTGAAAAACATCATACTAAGTGTTGGGAAAAGAGTTAATGGATGAGATAGTGACATGGTCCCTATCTCCCAAGGGTTTTATAATCCTAGAATAATCAAGGGAGGGAGTTGTAAGGAAAATAAAAGTGAAAAGTATAAAAAGCAAGGATAATGATAAATGGGACAAGAAAAATAAGGCACTGTTACTGTTGGAGGAGGGACTTGAGTGCCACATGGCTCCCTTCACAGTCACATTAATCAGTAGTATTTATTGAGCACTTATGTACATTTCTTTAAATTATATATCATTAATGACTTACTCATTTACAGTAATGTTTATCTCCCCCTCTAGTCTGTAAGCTCATTATGGGCTGAGAAAGTGATTGCTAATTCTGTTACATTGCCCTCTCCCAAACGCTTAGTATAGTGCTTTGCACATAGTAAGCATTTAAAAAATACCATTGATTGATTGATTGATTACTGAGTACAGAATACTGTACTAAGCACTTGTACTGAGTCCCAGACCCAGCCTTCAGGGCAATCGAAAAGTTGAGAAAGCCTCATGCTGTTTACATGTGAGTTCTTCCCAGGCTGGAGCAGGGGCTGATGGGAGTCCTATGGCTCTGAGGTGGGGACAGCTGCTTTCCTAGTTACTACATTAAGGAGCTTTTCATTTATAAGAGACAATATAGGATACTGAAAAAAATTCAGAGACTATATTTGTTACTCCCTATCACTTATTCAGCACTATGCTAATAGGCTGTTCTTTCCAATAAATTACTGTAAGTGAATATGGTTCTTCTGGGAAATGCATTATTATTGTCCTTGGGGAATAATGGCAATAACATAGTCACACATTCAAAGTCACAAAAAATTTAGAAGGTGGAATTAGGTGATCGCCTGAGTCCCGGCATGTTTCATTATAAATTCAGCATTGTTACTTCATAAACGTTGGCGATGATGGTGAGGGAGGGAAGGCATGTTCCATGTAATACTTTGAACTGCAGCCCTAGGGAGCAAATCAACTGTGGAGGAGGATGGGAATATATCCTGGGGTGATTTGACAATATGTGCCTTGAGGGGAAAATGTCTGATCTAAGGACGTGACTGAGAGAATTTTCTCTCTCTTCTAAACTTCTAGAATCATAGAGTCTTAGACTTAAAAGTGAGTTCCACAAGTCATCTCTGCTGCCTCCTGCTCAGGGGAAGGATGGCCCTTAAAATTTCTCAACTCCTGAATCTCCTTTGGCAACCCACTCAAGGCTTTAGAAGGTGTTCCTGTTGAGAAGTGTTTATGCTTGCCCCCAACCTTCCTGTTCAATTGCTACCTTCAGCTTATTTTTTCCCAGTTAGGGCCACTTCTCAGCATCTCCCATATCAATACTCAGCCCATTTTCATGACTTCATTTCAATTAGACTGACTAATTTTGCATTTCCAAGTGGTCTCATACCTACTTTTTAGTAGCTATTTTTACATCTTCATTAATTTCTAATTATCTGAATTACTTGCCTCTATTCCTCTAGTTAAAAATTGATTTTTAAAATGACTTCAGTTCCCTTAGAAGAGAAGTTCATGCATCCACTTTGAACAGGTTCACTGACATTTTTAATTTTGCAGCTATCTACCTAGGCATTATGGGGCAGACAGGATGGAAATGACTTCAGGATGGTGAGGATTAGGTTTTGCGATTTCACTGTGGTTCACAAAGCCCATAGCCAATTAGAAAAACCCTTTACACTCCATTTACTCTTTGACTTGGTTGAATCTGTACTGAAGCTGGATTGAGCCTTCACTGTAGGACTCTGGTCTCTGGGAGGCCTCCCCAGGGAGTTTGATCCATCATTCGGAGATCTCTTCCAAGTGCAATCTATAGGATTCTCCCCAGTATCCCACTGCCCATAGTTGGAACTAATATGAACTATCACTGAGATCCTCTAAATCCACCATCAGAATTCATATTTATGAGTTAAATTTAATCAATCAATGGTATTTATTAAGCACTCTCTGTGTGCATAGCACTGTACTAAGGGCTTGGAAGAGTATAACATAACAGAGTTGGTAGACATGTTACATTCCCAGAGTGAGCTTAAATCAAGACGGGGAGACAGACATTAATATAAATAAATAAATGATGGATATGTACATGAGTCCAGGTAGGAGAGAAGCAATGCAGCTCAGTGGAAAGAGCCTGGGCTTTGGAGTCAGAGGTCGTGGGTTCTAATCCCAGCTCTGCCACATGTCTGCTGTGTGACCTTGGGTTAGTCACTTCACTGTGCCTCAATTCCCTCATCTGTAAAATGGGGATGAAGACTGTGAGCCCCACATGGGACAACCTGATCACCTTGTATCCACCCCAGTGCTTAGAACAGTGCTTGGCACATAGGAAGCACTTAACAAATGCCATTATTATTATTATTATAAGTGCTGTGGGGCATAAAATATAGGTTAAACACTGAACTAAAAACAGGTTATCAGAATGGTTCCAGTCCCTGTCACACCTGGGCTCACCATCTAAGAGTTATTACAATCCACTCACCAGTGACATTCAGATTCTCTGCTCACAAGGAGGCCTGGTTCATTCATTCATTCATTCATTCAATCGTATTTATTGAGCACTTACTGTGTGCAGAGCACTGTACTAAGTGCTTGGGAAGTACAGGTTGGCGCATATAGAGATGGTCCCTACCCAACAGTGGGCTCACTGTCTAGAAGGGGGAGACAGAGAACAAAACAAAACATATTAACAGAATAAAATAAATAGAATAAATATGTACAAGTAAAATAAATAAATAAATAGTAATAAATTCAAGCATATATACAGGTGCTCTGGGGAAGGGAAGGAGGTAAGGCAGGGGGGATCGAGAGGGGAGATGAGGGGGAGAGGAAGAAGGGGGCTCAGTCTGGGAGGAGGGGGCTCAGTCTGGGGCCTCCTTCATAAATGTCCCCTCCCCAGCACCTGACCATCCCATAGTTTTTGGACACCCTCACCCTCCCCTTTAGAGGACAGCAGGACTTGCTAACTCAAGGGCAGTTCCTTCCCAAAGGAGTAAAATCCTATGCTCCATGGATAAGTCAGTCTGGAGAATATGGATTGGCCATAGGAAGGACACCCTCATGGAATCATTTAAGATTGGAGAAAGGTGCTTCTCCCGAAGATATTATCCAACCCCCCAGCTAGCTAGAATGAGGAGAAAGAATAGAAAATGATCTAGGGAGAACAACCTCCCCCCCGCAACTCCCAAAACACACACACACACACACACACACACACGTGCACACGATAGAGTACCTTATCACATGACACTACCTCCCTTCTTATTGTTGAACAACTGGGGGAACTGCAGTGCCTAGAAGCTGTCTGCCCAGTTGTATTCTCAATCTACCAAGGAACCCAGATCAAAATGTTTGCTGAGGTGAGTATCCCTGCAAGGGGACTGCAGTGAAAGGTCATGAATTCTCTTAATTGCTCAGTCCCTAACCATTGCATGATACCACCTTGCCATGTCAACTCCCGGACAAAGCCTCCTTCCAGACAAGGGTTCCTAGATGTTCCTAAACTCCAGGGGTTTAAATAGTCCCTTTTTCCACAATCAGCTTTTTGATAAAAATGACTTCATATCACAAAATCCTGAACTAGTTATCTGGGGAATACTTAGAGGTCACCTTTCATTCCAGGTCTCATCTTGAGGTCTATCAGGTGTTTACTTAGTTTCCCTTTTCTTTTTTCTCTATTTCCTCCCTACTCTCACTCATCTCCCATTACAACCCAGCCCGCACACTGAATTGCTGTAATGCCAGTGTTCTCACTGTACCTCAATCTCATCTCTCTGCTATCTACCCCTTGCTCGTGTCGTTATTCCTGCCTGGAATTCCTTCCCCCTTCACATGTGGGGAAGGGTCACCACTCTCCCCATATTCAAAGCCTTACTAGAATCATATCTCCTCCAAGAGGCTTTCCCTACCATCTCATTCTCCCATTACTCACCCTCCCTTCTGCATACACCTGAAGCACTTTGATACTCACCCCATCGTCATTCTACAGCCCTTATATACATAACCTTATACTCTGTTGCTTCCCCTAGCTGTAAAGTATTTTAATATCTGTCATCCCCACTAGATTGTAAGCTTCTTGACAGCAGGGATTGTGTCTGCTATAAGTCTGTTATATTCTACTTTCCCAAGTGCTTAGTATAGTGCTCTACATACATAAGTGCTCCATTGACTGAGTGATTGATTGACAAACATATTGCTTAGACTCAGCCTCTTTTCCCCCCTTCTCGTACCAGTTTGGTCACATGTTCTATAGTTTGGGCTCTGCCTCTTGGGAGCTTGATTCACTTTGTCTGGCTTGTCATTCAATCACTATTCAATTCCATCCTAAAGTAACATGCTCAAGTACAATGCTTGCATAATTATTCCCAGTACTAAACATAACTGGTCAGGAGTGCATACAGGAAAGAAGGTCATGCAGGGTTGTATCAAGTCTTCCACATTGCAACAGATATGAGCCATTTGTTTAATCCTGATAAAGTTTAAAACTCTTTTCCTGTATTTTTCTGTCATCACATGTCTTGAATTAACTAGTTCCTGGTTTTGTTGCTTTTATCATTTTCCCTGCAAGCGTAATCTTGCAAACTAGAAAGAAAAAAAAGCATGGTTTCATTATTATTCCCATGGCATTATTATTATCATTTCTGAACTCCCCAGAGAAGATAGCTAAGAAAGCAAAGATTGTAAGAATCGTGTTTTTTTTTTAAAAATGCACCAATTAATGCAGGGGAGAAGCAGCATGGTCTAGTGGAAAATCATGGGTCAGGGAGCCTGAGAACCTGGGTTCTAATCCTGACTCTGCCAATTGCTCTGCCAATTGTTTGCTATGTGACCTTGGGCAAATCACTAACTTCTCTGTGCCTCACCTCAATTGTAAAATGGAGATTCAATAGTTGTTCTCCCTCCTATTGTAAAATGGAGATTCAATAGTTGTTCTCCCTCCTACTTAAGACTGTGAGCCCCATGCTGGACAGGGACTGTGTCTGACCTAATTGACTTGTCCCTACTACCCTGACACTTAGAACAGTATTTGACACATAGTAA
Organism: Tachyglossus aculeatus; assembly: GCF_015852505.1. NCBI lineage: Eukaryota > Metazoa > Chordata > Mammalia > Monotremata > Tachyglossidae > Tachyglossus > Tachyglossus aculeatus. Next base: position 61,736,374 of record NC_052072.1, read on the forward strand.
GGTCTTAACAATTACCAGAAAAAAGCAAACAAAAAATGGGTGAAATATTTGAAGCTGACCTCACACTAAATATCAGGTTTAGTGTACAAAGAAATGTGAACAAAATGACAATTAATTTCTGGATCATTTTTTCCCTCTTCATTAATGCAATAAAAATGGTGTTATTTGGCAATTAACTTTGTAAAATTTGGGGATTTCTTTTTTCTGATAGGCTTGTCTTTGGGAAGAAGCAATGTCCTGCTAAAAAGAGATTTTCAACACAAAAGAATAAGGACATTCTATGTCCCAGAAGCACCAGGATTCTGCTGGGTGGACCGTTTAAACTCAGAATATGTACCTTTTTATACTCTCCTCTCAGTGGGAAGGTGAATGCTGGAATAAATGTGCACTCAATCTTCCTAACAGCTCTTCAGTTTCCATCAGTCCTATTTATTTGCACAGTAATCAGTAAAACGTTACATTTAACTTGACACTTCAAAAAGAGTTTAGGAAAGATTTCCTTTTTTTCCTTTTCCATTTACTGGACCACATTCTTGAAAGGCATCAACTTCACCCTCAAAGGAGGGTGGGGCTGATAGGTTGTGGGTGGGGCAAAACGTTCTGCCGCTGGTTAACCATTAAGTGCCTGGACTAATGATTTACTTTAGGCCTGAAACGGTTAAAGTTTTTTCCAAAGGATCAAAAAGTAGCCTATTGCCTCAGAAAATCTGAGTTTGGGTGCCTGATTCTCCCATACATTGAAGGGACCCCAGCTCCTTTGTGGGATTTTATAGTGCTAAACAAACTCTGGGGACATCAGGTCCTGATTTAGTCTATCTTTGACCAATCAATCAATTAATCAATCATATTTATTGAGTGGTTTCTGGGTGCAGAGAACTATACTAAGCGCTTGAGAAAGTACAGTAGAACAGAGTTGGTGGATATGTCCCTGACCTACACTGAGCTTTCAGTCTCGAGAGGGTGACACACATTGATAAATAAATTATGGGTATGTCCATGTGTCACACTTCGCTCTTCTAGTGCTAACCTCTTATTGTGCCTCAATCCCTAGCCCACATCCTGCCTCTGACCAGGAATACCCTTCCTTCTCTAATCCAGGAGACAACCACTCTCTCACGTTTCAAAGCCTTATTGAAAGCACATCTCCTCCAAGAGGCCTTTCCAGATTAATCCCCATTTTTCCTCATCTCCCACTCCCTTCTGCATCACCCTGAGTTGCTCCCCTTGCTCTTCTACCTTCCCAGCTCTAAAGCACTTACGTTCGTATCTGTAATTTTGTTTATTTGTATTGATGTCTGTCTCCCCCACTCTAGACTGTGAGCTTGTTTTGGGCAGGGAATGTTGCTGTTTTTCATTGTACTGTATTTTCCCAAGTGCTTTGTGCAGTGCTCTGCACATAGTGCGTGCTCAATCAATGTGATTGAATGAATGAATGGGCACATCCTTGCAAATGTGGTTAAATTGAGCTCATTGATTTTGAGGGCATGAGGACAAGCCAGAAATAAAATATATATATATGGAAATGGAAATTTGCAATCAATCAATCAATGGTATTTACTGAGCACTTACTATGTGCAGACCAATGTTTTTCCTACCGTCATTTTTATAAATGTTCAGTTGTAAGATTCTCGAGGGACAAAAGTGTTTGTTTCATTTTATTGTATTATTCTCTCAGTCATCTAATACAGTAGTACAAATAGTAGCATGGCCTAGCAGAGTGAGCATGGGCCTGGAAATCAGAGGACCTAGGTTCTAATGCCGGTACTATCACTTACCTGCTGGTTAACCTTGGGAAAGTCACTTTACTATGCCTCAGTTCCCTCATCTGCAAAATGGGGATTCAATACCTATTCTCCCTCCTTAGACTGGGAGTCCCATGTGGGACCCAATGATCTTGTATCTACCTCAGTGCTTAGTACAGGGCTTGGTACATAGTAACCACTAAACAAATTCTATTATTATTACTATCATTTTCATTATCGCTATAGTTATTACATTGCTCTATGTGCATAGATGGACGATCACCACAGCTCCTTGTTTTCAGGAACTGTATTTTCCCAAGCACCTATTACAGTGCACTGCACATACAAGATGCTCACAGTAAATACTATTGTTTTATTGGTTGATTCTGTCTGATGGGTTAGCTTACAAGCCTTTGCTTTTGATTATATTTTATTCTCTGGTAGTGGTTCTTGATTTAGTGAGATCATTTGTGAATAATGCTTTCAGAGGGAAGTAAAAGAGAAAGAGTTAGAAGGTGCTAAGTACTCCTTATTTTCTCAGATTTCTTATTTGCTAATGCCCTAATCAAAACTTATTTGTTTAAAAGTTAATTTTCTTAGTAACCAGCAAAAAAAAAAATCCTGTTTTGATTTCTGTGTAAGAGAAGATGAGCAATCTCTCTTCTATTTGGTCCTAACACTCAGCTTATTCAATTCATTCATTCAATCGTATTTACTGAGCACTTACTGTATGCAGAGCACTGTACCAAACACTTCCCACTATATTCAACAGGAACAGCACAGGAGGCTAAGGTCATTATCAAAAAGCCTTTAAATCACTCCTTCAAGGTCTTTTATCTATGTTGATGACTGTGCACTCTTGATGTCTACAGACCTAACTGTTGCCCCAGTAGAATAGGGCTCAGCTCTAGAAATTTGGAGACTTGAATTCTAGTCTGACAGAACTAGTCTGCTAATTCTGTTGTATTGTACTCTTCCAGATGCTTAGTACAAGTGCTCTGCACATAGTAAATTCTCAATAAATAGCATTGACTGATTGATTGATTAGTCCAAGATCTACAAGGGAATTATCTAGAACAGTGCTCCAGCACTTGTAACATTGTTTTGCACATAGTAAGTGCTTAACAAATGCCATCATTATTATTCTTATTGTGTACTTGGGTTATGCTCCAAGTGGTCAAGGTTTCTGATTGACAAACCTATGAGAAAGGGAAGTAATTAACCAACAATTAAATACCTTTGCTCCCTCTCCTTTTGTGTGGGACAGGAACTATGTCTAATTACCTTGATTACCTTGTATCTAGCCCCGTGCTTAGAGTAGTGTTTGGCACATTCATTCATTCATTTATTCATTCATTCATTCATTCAATCATATTTATTGAGAGCTTATTGTATGCAAAACACTGTACTAAGCACTTGAGAGAGTACAATATATCATTAGATAGACACATTCCCTGCTCACAATGAGCTTACAGCCACATAGTAAGAGCTTAACAAATATCACATTTTTATTATCATTATTATTTACTCACCTTCAAAGGAGATATTTGCCATTTTAAGCCACCTCTTCTCTCCCTAGGTGAGTCTACCTAGGAAATATCTTGGGTTTTAGTCGATTGGAATGTCACAGGAGACAAGACCTGGGTCTGATCTAGTATCTACTCCAATGCTTAACATGGTACTCTGCACTTGGTTAATTAATTTCATCATTATTGTGGAGAAGCAGCATGGTGTAGTGGCTAGAGCACCGGCCTGGGAGTCAGAAGGTTATGGGTTCTAATCCAGGCTGCTGTGCTGTGTGACCTTGGGCAAGCCACTTCACTTCTCTGGGCCTCAGTTACCTCATCTGTAAAATGGAGATTGAGACTTTAAGCCCCAGAAGGGACAGGGACTGTGCCCAACCCGATTTGCTTGTATCCACCCCAGCACTTAGTATTGTACCTGGCACATAGTAAGTGATTAACAAATGCCAAAGGACTTAACAAATACCATACAACTGTAGAATATCCTGATTGGATTAGAATCTATGCTGGACAAACACACTTTCAGATCCTAGTGATTTTGTGAGTTATTCATCACTAGTTCTAGTTCAGTGCCTAACCACAAGAACCGTCATGTGGTCATACTGGCCTGAATGACAGACTTCGATTAAAGCTTTTTCACCAGGCTCTTTCAGTGGCCATTCATAATTTTTTTTTTCTCAGAACACTTCCAAACTCTTAGCTTTTGGTTTGCCAAGCCAACAAAAGATTAGCTCCCTCCAAGAGAGAACCCCCTTTGATTAAAAAAAATAGTATTTCCCTGCCCTTTGATATTTCCCTTTGGCATGGAGGGAACATCAGCTGAGACTATCTGAAAGGAGGACAGGTATTGGATATTTGGGAGGTGAAAATTTCTCCACTAGAGTTGCAGTGATTGGTAGCAATGCTTAGGATCATTAGAGCTCAAACTGACTTTTAATTCCTTTCAAGCAAATGACCCTGTTTTAAGATCTGGGTAGGTGTGAAGGTAAAATATTTGGTTTCTTACCCAATCTATCTTGGTGTAAGAAAGGATCTGTAAAATTTTCAGAAAGTAAAAATAGAAAAATAAAGGCAACAGCTAGTGAAGAATTCTAAATCTGGGCTTTTCCCCAACAAAGACTGGGCACTCGACCAAATTAACAGCTGGACTGTAGAGGAAATGACTAAATTACTTATTTTCTTCCTTATTATTTCTGGGTTTGTAGATTCCTTAAGACAGTAGCAAATACCTTTAACCTTTCCATAACAGCAAGAGCCACCTTACCTACCTCCAAAGTTTCAATAATTCCCCCTTCTTGTAACTCTCAACAATAATATAATAATAGAAATAATAATAATAAATGTGCTGAACACTTACTATGTGCCAAGGCCATGTCATGCTCCTCCTCAAAAATCTCCAGTGTTGGCCCATCCATATTGAACAAAAATGGTTCACTATTGGCTTTAAAGCACTCCATCACCTTGCCCCTCCTACCTCACCTCCCTTCTCTCCTTCTACAACCCAGACCACACACTTCACTCCTCTAGTGGTAAACTTAGCATTGTGCCTCGATGTCTCAATCTTACCTGTCTCACCACCCACCCCTGGCCCAGGTCCTTCCTCTGGCCTGGAATATCCTTCTTCCTCTAAACTGACAGATAATTATTTTCCCCCACTTCAGGGCTCTATTGAGGGCACATCTCCTCCAAGAGGCCTTCCCAGACTAAATCCCACCTTTGCTCTTTTCCCACTCCCTTCTGTGTAGCTGTGACTTGCTCCCTTTGCTCTTCTCCCAACTCACAGCCCCACAGCACTTATATATACATCTGTAATTTTATTTATTTGTATTGATGTCTGTCTCCCCCACTCAAGGCTGCGAGCTTGTGTTGGGAAGGGAATGTCACTGTTAATTGTACTGTTTTTTCCCAAGCACTTAGTACAGTAACTGCTTAAGTAAGCACTTAATAAATACAATTGCATGAATATCCACCATATTTATTGCTATCATAGCGATTTCATTAAATGTTGGTGCATTCACATGGCTGTATTTCTCAGACCATCATTCTTAATGGTGGAAGGAAGGTTCCTCAAATTACTGTGGGCTCTTCTCTTCTTGTTGGCAACAAGGTGCTTTGGTCAGTGATGCATTGGTGGTGTGTGTATGCAGATTAATGCAAACCCTTCAGGGAAGTGTAGAAGGCCTTCGTATCATTTCAGTTTTCACAGCTTTGGATCTAATCTCTTCAGTCTTGAGGTCCCACCACTTGTCTTACAGGTTACTTAGTTTTTCCTAAGAGAAAGGGAAGTGGAGAGTGAGTCCAAGAGAGACAGAGGTTAGTACAGTGCTCTGCACACCATAAGCGCTCAATAAATATGATTGAATAAATGAGTTGGAAAGTAACAAAGGGGGAGATAATATTTTTGTTAAAAGATGTTGCCATTAATGCTTTAGGGTATGGCCCTATTGTACTAAAATAATAATAAAAATAATAATAATAATGATGGCATTTATTAAGCACTTACTATGTGCAAAGCACTGTTCTAAGCTCTGGGGAGGTTACAAGGTGATCAGGTTGTCCCACAGGGGGCTCACAGTCTTAATCCCCATTTTACAGATGAAGTAACTGAGGCACAGAGAAGTTAAGTGACTTGCCCAAAGTCATACAGCTGACAATTGGCAGAACCGGGTTTTGAACCCATGACCTCTGACTCCAAAGCCCGTGCTCTTTTCCACGGAGTCATGCTACTAAAATAATAGAATAGAAGCAAGCAGTACCAAGCTCCTAATTGGATCATTCATATTAAATGACAAAAGGAATTATAATGTAAAAACTCCTGTATCCAGAGCGTACAGAAGTCAAGGAAACCTATTGGCCCTAATACTACAGAAAATTGATCTTCGTATACTAATAATAATAGTGATGGCATTTGTTAAGCGCTTACTATGTGCAAAGCACTGTTCTAAGCGCTGGAACATAAAGCATGTCAACTTGATGTTCAGAGACCATGGCTGGGACCTTAGGGTCACTTGAGGTCATCTCTTTCACCTCAGGCCCAGGACTAGGTGGGTTCCATAGAGGCACGCAAAGGATTAGCAATAAGATGTAGCTCCCTATTATAACTCAGGTCAGGCTGACTTTAGTTTGCAAATTGCTCTGTTGTTATTCTCTGCACTGGAGTTCTCTGGGTTTTGACAGTTCTGATAAGTTCTGATAGTGAAGCAGCATGGTCTAGTGGATAGAGCAAAGGCCTGAGAGTCAGAAGGACCTGGGTTCTAATCCTGGCTCTACCACCTGTCTGTATTTATTGAGTGTTTACCGTGTGCAGAGCACCTTAAGCAAGTTACTTAACTTTTCTGTATCTCAGTTACCTCTTTTATAAAATGGGGATAATAGTAATGGTTTTTGTTAAGTGCTTACTATGTGTCAGGCACCATACTAAGCGATGGAGTGGATACAAGCAAATCGAATTGGATACAGTTCCTGTCCCGTGTGGAGCTCACAATTTCAATCCCCATTTTACAGATGAGGTAGCTGAGACCCAGAGAAGTAAAGTGACTTGCCCACGGTCATACAGCAGACAAGTGGCAGAGCCAGGATTACAACCCATGAACTTCTGACTCTCAGGCCTGTGCTCTATCCCCTACACCATGCTGCTTCTCAGCATGATGGATTGATTCAGTGCAATTTACTTCGTGGATGTAAATGGTGTAATGCTCAATAAATGCCATAGAGAATCGGCATGGTATAATGGGTAAAGTACAGGCATGAGAGTCAGAAGACCATGGATTTAATCCCAGTTCTGTCACTTCTCTGCTGTGTGACGTTGGACAAGTCACTTCACTTCTTGACTGTTGTGAGCCTCATGTGGGACAAGGACTGTGTCCATCCTGATTAGCTTGTATCTACCCCAGTATTTAGTACAGTGCCTGGGCCATAGTAAGCACTTAACAACTACAATTAAAGTGAAAGGAAATTTTTTACTTTAATGTAAAAAATTTAACAAATTAAGGATTTAAGTAATAGAAGAGTGAAACGAAGTTTTTTACTTTAATGTAAAAAATTTAAAAAATTAAGGATTTAAGTAAAAGAAGAGATGATTTTACTAGTAGCAGTGTTGGTAGTAGTGATAGTGATTATAGTTGTAGTCATTGTTGTAATAATAGGAATAGTGATAGTAATAATGAAAATAACAACAATTATGGTATTTGTTAAGCACTTACTATGTACCAGGCACTGTACCAAGTGCTGGGGTGAATACAAGCATAGTGGGTTGGACACAGTCCCTGTCCCACATGGGGCTCATAGCCTCAACCCCCATTTTCCACATGAGATAACTGAGTCCCAGAGAAGTGAAGTGACTTGTCCAAGGTCACACAGCAGACAAGTAGCACAACTGGGATTAGAATCCATGATCTTCTGACTCCCAGGCCTGTACTTTATCCACTATACCATGCTGATTCTCTATGGCATTTATTGAGCATTACACCATTTACTGAGCATCCACTAAGTAAATTGCACTGAATCAATCAATTAATCAATCAGTGGTTTAACTGAATGCTATGTGCAGATCCCTAAATTCAGTGCCCACAAGGAGTTTACACTCTAAAGGGGAGAGTGAACCATAAAAACTATTCACAAAATAAGTGATCAAACATGACTCGGAGAAAATGGTAAAGAAGAATTAACAATTCAACTTTATTTACAGAAATAATTATATTTCCTTGTTTAGCAATTACATATAAGGATCTGAATAGGCCTAAAAATAATACTGTAATTGGTATTTAGGTAGCAGCTACTACTGATGTTAATCCCTCCTCATTCCTACCAGAACCAATACCATATAAAATCAATCAATCAGTCTGATTGCCTGCTTTAAATTGTGACCCCGTCTACCTGCATATCAAGTCTTCTCACTATTTTATAACTCCTTCACCCATTCTTATTCACTCCCTGATCTCCATCATCACTCTCTGATGGGTTTTTCCTGCCTGCCTCCAAACATGCCCACATCTTTCCTTCCCTAAAAAACCCTTATCAACCCCACTGCACCATCCAGCCATCACCCTGTTTCTCTCTTTCTGGTCCAGGCTCTTCAAATCATTTGCAAACATCTGCTGTTACCACTTTATCTCCTCGAACTCCCTCCTTGATGTTCTGTAATATGGTTATCTCCACTGAAGCTATTCTTTCCAAGGACACCAATGACCTCCTTTTTGCCAAACTGATTCCATCCTAATCCTCCTCCTCTTCTTGGCTGCCTCTGACCCTGCCTTGGCTGCCATGGACCACTGTCTTCTCCTGGAAACACTACCTAATCTAGGTTTTTCTAATAGTCCTTTGCTGGTCTTTCTCCTATCCTTCAATCAATCAATCAATCATATTTATTGAGCGCTTACTGTGTGCAGAGCACTGTACTAAGTGCTTAGTTGTAGTTGAACCTTCAACTACAACCTTCAACTTCAACTATCCTTGTAGTTGAAACTTCACAATCTCTTTTACCAGCTCTTCCTCTGCTTCTCACCCCCTAAATCTTGGTATCTCTCAAGATGTTCTTCTGGGTCCCCTTCTCTTTAAGATCTACTCTCATTCCTGCTGGGGCTCATGCAGTTACATGGTTTCAGCTCACACCACTAAGTGGAAGAATCCTAAATGTAACCATTCAGCAATTTCACAATTCCTCCTGCCTCCAGCACAACTCTACAGAGCACCTCCCAGCCCCACAGCACTTATGTACATATGTGTAATTTATTTATATTAATGTCTGTCTCCCCCTCTCTATGGTAATCTCTTTGTAGGCAGGGAATGTGTCTGTTATATTGTTATATTGTACTCTCCCAAGGGCTTCATACAGTGCTAAGCACACAGTAAGCACTAAATAAATATGATTGACTGACTGACTCTACATGGATATCCCATTAGCACATCAAACTGAACAGGTCCAAACTGAACTTCCCTCCAAAATCCTTTCCATTACAGTTCATTCATTCATTCATTCAACTGTATTTATGGAGCACTGACTGTGTGCAGAACACCATACTAAGCACTTGGGAAATACAATTCAGTAACAAATAGAGAAAATACCTGCCCACAACAGGCTCACAGTCTAGAAGGGGGGAGGCAGACATCAAAACAAGTAAACAGGCATCAGTAGCATGATTATAAATAAAAAGAATTACATCATTATAAAAAATGAATAGAATTATAATTATAAATATGTGCATATATACACAAGTGCTGTGGGGTGGAGAGGGGGTAGAGGAAAGGGAGTGAGTTGGGGCTATGGGTAGCGGAGGGAAAGCCAAAGAAAAGGGGGGCTTAGTCTGGAAACAACAATATCACCCTCTCTATCTCTTAAGCCTGTAACTAGAGCATTAAGTTCAGCTCCTCCATTCATTCATTCAATTGTATTTATTGAGCGGTTACTGTGTGCAGAGCACTGTACTAAGCGCTTGGGAAGTACAAGTTCGCAGCATATAGAGATGGTCCCTACCCAACAGAGGGCTCACAGTCTAGTCTGTTTCAACAACCATATTTAGTTTGTCATCAAATTTTGTTGATTCTTCCTCCACAACCTTTCCAGAATTCCCCTACTTCCCCTCTATCAAAATTGTCACTACTCTGGCCCAGGCCTTAGTCATATCCCAACTTGACTATTGCTTCATAGCCTCCTTCTTCACCTCCCTGCTTCCACTCTCTTCTTTCTTCTAGCCTCTGTCCCACTTTCTAGTCCATGCTTCACTCTACTGTCCAGATAGGGGTTTTTTTATTTTTAAATATCATTCTGCACACATCTTCCTACTCCTCATAAATCCTCAATGGCTGCTCATTCCTGTTTGCAGCAAGCAAAAACTCTGGACCATCAGCTTTAAGACATCAATCAAATCTCTCCTTCTTACTTATCGATGCTCTTCTCCCACTACATCCCAGCTTGTAATATTCAGAGAACGTGGGTTCTAATTCCGGCATCGCCACTTGTCTGTTGTGTGACCTTAGGCAAGTCACTTAACTTCTCTGTGCCTCAGTGATCTCATCTGTAAAATGGGGATTAAGACTGTGATCCCTATGTGGGACAATTGGATTACCTTTTATTTACCCCAGCACTTAGAACAGTGCTTGGCACATAGTAAGTGCTTAACAAATACCATAATAGTTTTTATTATTATTATTATTATGGCAACCTATTCATTATTCCTCATTTTCATCTCTCTTGTTGCTGAACTCTGACTTAGACCCACCCACTCCACCCTGTACATCCATCAGGCAACTGCTCTGTCTACTTTCAAGGCCCTTCTGAAATCTCATCCCTAGACGATAAGCTCATTGTGGGCGGGGAATGAATCTGGTATATTGCTATGCTGTACTCTCTCAAGCTTAGTCCAGTTGTCTGCACTCAGTAAGTTTTCAATAAATATGATTGACTGGCTGACATCTCCTCCAGGAGGTCTTCCCAGATTAATTTTTCATTTCCTCACCCAATAGCTTCCTAGCTACTATTTCAGCACTTCTAGGTCACCTAAGCACTTTTAGTGCCCACATATTCTGACCCTGTGGTACTTAAATAAATATATTTATGCTCTATTACTTCCTCCTATTGACAATTTATTTGGGTTACCACCACAAAATTTTCTTGGAAGCAGAGATCATATTTCCTACCTATTGTTGTCTCACAAGTGCTTAATTTAGTGCTCTAAATCAATCAGTCAATCATATTTGTTGAGCACTTACTGTTTACAGAGTACTGTACTAAGCTCTTGGGAGAGTACAGTACAACCAAATTAGCAGACACAGTCTCTGCCCATAAAGTCAATAAGTACTCAATAAATTTGATTGATTAACTGATTGTATCCACCCAAAGTCCTCTTAGGGCTTATTGAATATCTATCCTTGGACTCAGTTCTGTACTGCTTAGTATGAACAAACTATGGAAATGCAGGAATGCAATCTTAATCAGAGCCATCAAAGAGTATCAATAATATGCAACTACACCATTTTTAATGTAACATTCTGTGTTGATTGACATAATAATCCCAACTCAGCTCACCATCCTTTTGGAGTTTACAACCTTAGAAGGTCAGTGAAGTCCAGTCTACCCTAAACAGAATCAAAACGGGTTTTTCATTGCACTCTAAAGATTACTGGACCAAGTGAGGGTAATGATGATGACGACAATGAGGATTGAGAAATTGCCTGGCCTATTGGAAAGACCAGAGCAGTGGGAGTCTGAAAACCTGGTGTGTAATCTCTGCTTCACCATCTGCCTGCTCTGTGAATTTGGGCAAGTTCCTTAGCTTCTCTGTGCCTCAGTTTCCTCATCTGTAACAAAGGATTGAATACCTATACCTACACCTCTCCTATGACTGTGAGTTCCATGTGGAGCAGGAACTGTGTTCGATCGGATTATCCTGTTCTACCATAGTGCTTAGTTCAGTGTTTCACACATACCAAGGGTTTAACCAATACCACAATTATGATGGTGATGATGATGACAATGATGATGACGAAAAAGGCAGCAATGGTGGTAACATGCCAAATTTGTAAAACGTTCTTTCAAAACACTTTCAGGTAAATAATTTTATTTTATCCCCCTTACATCTCTTTGTGGAAGGAAGGGGCAAGAACTAGATCTCCCTTTGAGAGAAGAAAAAATGAGATACAGAGAGATTAAATGGCTAGCTCTGAGTAACATAGTAAGCTAGTAGCAGAGCTGGAACTATAACTTAGATCTCCTGGCTCCCATTTTTGCTTTCCCTGTGATCATCAATCTCTTTACCTAGAAACTGAATGATAAGTAAGAGGACAGGGGTCGTTTCTATTAACTCTGTTGTTTTGCACTCTCCCAAAAACTTAATACAGTTCTCTGCATAAATTAAATAATAAATATCATTGACCAATTAACTAAAAGAGACATTTCTGACCTTGCTCTTCACCTGGAGTGGAAGAAACCTGCTGACTGGCATAGGCTCCTTTATACGGTGTTAAATTGTTAACTGTGTGTGTCTTTGAGTAATTTATTTATTTATATTAGTGTCTGTCTTTCCTCCCTCACCCCTCCCTCACAGACTATCAGCTCATTGTGGATAGGGAATATGCCTGTTTATTGTTGTACTGTACTCTCCCAAGCACTTAGTCAGTGCTCTACACACAGTAAGTGCTCAATAAATTTGACTGAATGAATAAATGCAACCTGGAACACTTGCAGACTGATCTACATGAAACAGGAATCCGTTATTTTCCAGGTTCTAGCTGACACTCTCCTAAACATCCTGGTGGTTCCTTCTTGGAATTGTCTGATACAGATCTTAACCTTCCCATGCTGCTGCCTGGGATATTCCACCATCACAGCTACAGTTTTAGGCTCTGATCACTGAGCTGAACTGCAGAAGGTGAAATCACTCATTTTCACGAGCATGCTCTCCCCCCTACCAATACAAATGTGACATTTCAATTCTGCACACTTCAACTCCCCTTAAATCATCTGGATGAAAACCTCAAAGCTTGATTGATGATAAATGAGCCATTGTCTCCAGACGCACCCAGCTCTCATTAGCCTTTAAAGTCCTGAGAATGAATGATAGACCTGTATGGCTGACCCAATGGGGTGACAACAATTCACTGTGCTGCCCCCAGAAAGGTCTGGGTTAGGGGAGGTGTGCAGAATCTTTGGACCAAGGCCATTGCAGAGATGATGGATGGAGTTACCCAAGTGGATGGTACTCTGGGTATTGTTTCTGCCACAGTAAGTGTTAGCAGTCTAGCAAGCCCAGAGGCAATGCCATTGAGAGAAGAGGCACCCAATCTTACTGCCCCAGGGCAACTGAAAGATCTGCCTTGAAACAGAAGTTTAGACCATTGTGATGGAGAAAGGAGCCTTTAGGTGCCCTCAGCATTTTCATTCATTCAATTATATTTATTGAGCACTTACTGTACACAGAGCACTGTACTAAGCACTTGGAAAGTACAGTTCAGCAACAAAAAGAGACAGTCCCTACCCAATTACAGGCTTACAGTCTAGAAGGGGGGAGACAGACAACAAAACAAAACAAGTAAACAGGCATCGATAGCATCAATATAAATAAATAGAATTATAGATGTATATACATCATTAATAAAATAAATAAAATAACAAATATGTATATATACATAAGTGCTCTGGGGTGGCATTTACCTGGATATGGTAAAACAAGCCTTCTCTTTGTGTGTGCAAATGAGCTTTATATCAATTAATGCCAGCCTCAGAGCACATGCTGCTACACCCAAAATTCAGATTAATTCTCATCTTTCCAATAAGCATTAAAATGTCTGTTTCTTTCCCAGGTGTCCCCTCAAATATATTTCTCATCTCAATTAGGTACTATTTAAGGTGGTTGTTGTTGGTTATCTATGGCTCAAATTGAGTCATTTTGGTAACATTGAACCTCTTCCTTAGAGAAGAAGAGGAAGAGGAGAAAATGGTCTAAATGCAGTTCATGTGGCGTGAAAAGCTAATGCATTATAACTTAAATGGCTCTTTTCTCTCAGCTCCATACTGGGAACTCTTGATGATCAGGGCTAATGCATTAGATGTGTTATCTGTATCTGCTGCACTGAATTGTCCATGCCTCTGCTCCATGGGAAGAGGAGATACAGGTAATGCAAAACTGCAGGTATCTGCAATACAGAAGAATAGCAAGGCAACTTAGCCAGAGGACACGTCCTAGTCCTGGACCAGTGCAGCCTGGAGCAAATCTGTTTTGTGGATGTTTGATGCTACCAGGAAAAAGGGAGGAAGACTTGATACTGAATCCCTGAAAATACTCAGCAGGTTATCCATAGGATGGATTATCCACTCAAAGAGAACTCAGACTTCCACAGTTGAATAAATCCAATATTTCCTCACCTCACATGTTACAGTGATGTGACAGTCAAAAACACAACATTTTGAAGGAAACTCCTGAGACTGAGAGATAATCCCAAATAGTAATGAAAAATGATGATGGCAAGCACGAATGATTGTACAAGGAATACTATCTCAATGTAGATTAGGGTTAGCTAATAGACATTGATGGAAAGAATCCTCCAACAAACATTGATCAATTACTAGTAATTTTGAAGCATCTACTCTGTGCAATCAATCAATCAACAGTATTTATTGAGCACTTACTGGGTGCAGAGCACTGTATTAAACACTTGGTAGAGTACAATAATAATAATAATAATGGTGGTATTTGTTAAACAGCTTACTATTGCCAAGCACTGTTCTAAGCGCTGGGGGGATACAAGGTGATCAAGGTTGTCCCACGTGGGGCTCACAGTCTTAGTCCCCATTTTACAGATAAGGGAAGTGAGGCCCAGAGAAGTTAAGTGACTTGCCCAAGGTCACACAGCTAAGTGGCGGAGCCTGGATTCGAACCCATGACCTCTGACTCCCAAGCCTGTGCTCTTTCTACTGAGCCACACTGCTTCTCTACAATATCACAGAGTTGGTAGAAATATTACCTGCTTATGAGGATCTTATGATGTGGAGAAGCAGTGTGGCTTAGTGGCAAGAGCATGGGTTTGGGAGTCAGAGGTCATGGGTTCTAATCCTGACTATGCCACTTGTCTCTGTGCCTCAGTTACCTCATCTGTAAAATGGGGATTAAGACTAAGATTAAGCCTCACATGGGACAATCTGATTATCTTGTATCTACAACAATGCTTAGCATATAGTAGGCACTTAACAAATACCATCATCATTATTATTATTATTGGAGGAATGCATTATATTAAGGTTTTGGGGCAGATCAATTGAGGTAGTGGAGAAATTGCGGCCCTCAAGGATCTTTTAGTCTGACAGAGGAGACAGACACTAAAATAAATTGCAGTTAGGAGAAAGAAGGAAAATAAGAGGGGATATGTATATGAATAATGTAATGGGAAAATACAGTAGTTGCTTTCATCTGGGTCAAAACATAAATTGTTGACACATTGAATGTTGAATTTGTTCTCCTTTTACCTGATATCACTAAATTGAACCTGAAACAATGAAGTTACAGTCCCACAGAATAGCTCATTATCTGGAACAATGTATTATTAGGTAATCATTGCTCCCATTGTACATACTTGAATTTGTAATTTAAGAAGTGCTTATGCTTAAGTACACGTTCTGATTTCTTCCGGGAGCAGTTGTGATTGCTTAGTTGTGGGAATACGATGCAGAACCAGACAGCATGGGAAAAATAGAGTGAAATAGGAAAATAAAAATACAAGAGAGAAAACACTGAGTTCTCTCAAGTAAAATATTTTATCAGGGTCGAGTTAGCAGTTACACTTGGATTATTGGCACATACTGAATTATGACCAGTGTGGGGACTGAATTTTATCTTAGGTTTGGCTCTTAAGAACAGGAAGTGAATTTTATGTTATGTACTAACTATATCATGCAGCATTTACAGAGTTCGTCTTCCAAATCTGGTACTTTACACAGATAAGGGTTCATTTGCATCTGTATATAGGATTACATTTAAGACAGGCAGAGGATTCCTGGAAAATTAGCCTATTATTTCAAATGAAAATATAATTTAGTGAAACCTAAGAACAAGTAGATTAGTAAAGACATATTTTAGTGTTTTATTCATAATTCTAGACTGTGAGCCCGCTGTTGGGTAGGGATCGTCTCTATATGTTGCCAACTTGTACTTCCCAAGTGCTTAGTACAGTGCTCTGCACACAGTGAACACTCAATAAATACAATTGAATGAATGAATGAAATTCTGATTTTCATTGTTCTTTCATAGACAAAAATGTCTACAGAAGGTGCATTTTTTAATCTCGTTTGGAATTAATTCAATCAATTAATCAAAAAATGGTATTCATTTAGCATTTATTGTGTGCAGAGTACTGTACTAAGTACTTGGGAGAGAACAATGTAATAGATTTGATGTGATCCCTGCCCACAAGGAGCTGACAATCTACAGGGAGTGATGAGAGATTCATTCATTCAATCTCAAGACAACAAAACAAAACAAATAGACATGTATGTGTGTGGTGTTTCTGGTGTGTGTACAGGGTGGGGGCACTATATGCAAGTGTATTTTGTGTGGGTGTGAGAGGGTTTTGCGTGTCTCCCTTTCCTGCCTTGGGAAGAAGCATGGACTAATAGAAAGCACAAGACTCGGCAGTCAGGAGACCTGGGTTCTGGTTTGAACTAAGGTACTTGCCTGCTATCAGACCTACAGCGTCATGATTTCTCTGTGTCTCAGTTTCTCTGTCTGCAAAATGGGGATAAAATATCTGCTCACCCCTCTCAGATTGTGAGCCCCAAGTGAGGTCGGTTCTGGGTCCAATGTGGTTATAATAATAACAATGATAATAATGGCATTTGTTAAGTGCTTACTATGTGCAAAGCACTGTTCTAAGCTCTGGGGTGGGGGAGGGGGATACAAGGTGATCAGGTTGTTCCACGTGGGGCTCACAGTCTTAATCCCCATTTTACAGATGAGGTAACTGAGGTCCAGAGAAGTTAAGTGACTTGTCCAAAGTCACACAGCTGACAAGTGGCGGAGCCAGGATTCAAACCCATGACCTCTGACTCCCAAGCCCGTGCCCTTTCCACTAAGCCACGCTGCTTCTCTATCTTGTGTTCATCAGTCAATGGTATTTGAGTGCATACTTTGTGCAGAGCACTGTACTAAGCGCCTACAAAAGAATTAGCAGACATGTTCCCTGCCCATAATGAGGAGCTGAATACTGTATTAAGCGCTTGGGAGAGTACAGTACAACAGAATTAGCGGCAATGTTCCCCACCCATAATGAGGTGTCTCAGTACTTAGCACAGTGTTTGGTTCTAGTGAACACTTAATTGATTTCAACATAACCGTTATTACTTTGTTTTAATGGAATTTATTAAGCCCTTCACATGCACACTCCCCCGCACAATCCCGCCTCTGTGTGCAGAGCACTGTACTAAGTATTTATTGAGCACTTACTGTGTGCAGAGCACTGTACTAAGCGCTTCGGAAGTACAAGTTGGCAACATGTAGAGATGGTCCCTACCCAGTGAATTACAAATAGGGGAAATGGTAGAGAATAAAGATATTTTCATAAGTGTCATGGGGCTGGGGTGCCTATCAAAGTGCTTAGGAGGTATACAGCCAGATAGGGGAATTGAGGCCTTAGTTGGGGTGACCTCTTGGAGGAGTTGTGATATAGGAGGGTTTTGCAGGTGGGGACAGTGGTGGATTGCCAGGTACGAATGGGGAGGGAGTTTGAGGCCAAATCCAGGGAGGATGTGGGCAAGAGGTTGATGGCAGAGTAGGCGAGTTTGGTAGATGAGGGTAGGTTGGTGATAGAAGAATGGAGTGTGGCAGATTGTAGTAGGAGATCAGCAAAGTAAGGTAGGAGAAGAGTGAGCTGATTGAGTGCCTTAAGGATGATGTTAAGGAGTTTCTGTTGGATGTAGAGGTGGATGGCAACAATTGGAGTTTTTAAAGGAGTGGAGAGATGGGGACTGATCCATTTTTCAGAAAAACAAACTGGGCAGCAGAGTGAAGAATGGGCTGGAGTAGGGAGAAAGAGGCAGCAAGGCAGGAAATGAAAAGTGCTTAGATCAGCATGGTAGCAGTTTGGATAAAGAGGAAAATAAAGGTGGAATCAACAGGACTTTTTGACACAATGTATGGGTTGAATAAGAATGAGTGGAGGGTAATGCCAAGGTTATGGGCTTGTGAGACAGGCTGGGTGGTGGTGTTGCCTACTGTGATAGGAAAGACAGGGAGAACAGGGTTTGGGTGGAAAGATGAGGAGTTCTGCTTTAGACATGTTAGGTTTGAGGTGTCGGTGGGATAACCAACTAGAACTGTTCTAAAAGAAGGAGGAATTTTATAAGGAATTCTAAAACAATAATTGGGTGTTGGGTATGAAAATTCAATCAACTTCCTGAATTTCAATCAACTCACCTGAATTTCCAGCACTCTCTCTTTTTCAGCGTTCATCATTTAACGTGAGACATCATGGCTTCTGTTCTTCAAATTAAAAATAAGTTGATGAGCTTAGGGTGATGAGTTCATTATCGTGAAACACTATTGAATATTGATTAAATTTGTGCTTCATTTGCTTAACGTGGTGGATTTATTAGATTTTTCTGAGCTTTCTTCACAAAAGAGGCAAGTCATATGAGGGAAATTATATTGGGAGAATGTAGTCAGGGAGATAGGAAAATTAGAGTACATAGCAGAGGGGAGAGGAAGAAGTGGAAACAGTGCAGGAAAGAAAAGCTGTGAACTCAATTAATGAATAAAAATGCATTCCAATGATCTTAGAGGTTTCCCCTTTGCAGGCAGTGGAAGACTGCCTTCAAGCATTTGGAAATCCAAACACTCCAGTAACGAGTCAGGACTTTAGTGATCTGAAAAATGGACTCCCCAAAGAGCCATTTAGCGCTAAAGGAACTTGTGACTATGGCTGAATAAAGGCCTTGTTTGAAGTTGTGACTCAATACAAAGCAATTGGGATTTCATTTCAGTGCAGCAATGTGGTCAATAGGACACTTGCCTGAATTGGATAATGTTTCCTCTCAAGTGCCTGATGCCCATCAAGAGAGACACTAAACATGTGGGGAGCATGGCCTAATGTATTCTTTCCTTCAAGAGGCAGATGGCAAGGACTGAAAATAATTGGTCATAGTTTTAGTGTGGTACTGCTTACTACCAGTTGGATAAGTTGGAATCCTGATCTTTGGAAACGCTAAAGGAAATGTCAGAGGAGTCCGATTATACAGTCAGTTCAAATGGACAAACACTGGAAATCAGATTCAAGTTACCTCCATCACCCTTTCTCATCTACTTCTCTTCCCTTATACATTACCCCTTCTCTAATACCGAAGTCCCCTGAAGTCCCTGAAGTTCCTCTTCTTTCCCTTTGCTGTCATATGACTTAGTACAGTTCTCTGCATATAGTAAGTGCTCAATAGATATGATTGATTGATTGAGTGTCACCTTCTTCCTCTACCCATTCCTCCTCTCCTGTGGATTTTCTTCTCCTCTGCCTCACCCATCATCTCACTTGTCTCATCTCTCTGTATCTCCTTTCTCCTCTGAATCTCCTCTATCCCCAACTCCCCACCTCCTCCTGCTATCCCTTTCCCTTTTCACCCCTTTATTCTTGTCTCTTCCTGATCCCAGCTCACTTTCAGCCTCCTTCTTTCCTTCTCCACTCACCTTCTTGAACCTCTGCTCCACACTCTCTTTTGTTCACCTTATTTTGTCTGCTTTACTGAAATCTCAAGTTAATTTCCAGAAGTGGCATACATGATTAAATTATGGTAGTGTCTGACTCCTTGGTAGACTATAAATTCCCTGGGGACAGGGTCCATATCTACTTATTGTACTCTCTCAAGCACTTAGCATAGTGCTTCACACAGTATGCACTCTCTAAGTATGATTGATTGACTGACAGTAGAGACTCAATCTTTTTCTACATTTAAGTCGCTTTTTCATCAAACATTCCCTAACATTAATGAGTGACTGACCTAAAGAGCAATCTTATTGCCAGGACATCGACTGTCCATCTAGAATAAAAATGTTTTAAGTTAAATAGTTGGCGAACTGTTGGTGAATAAGAAAAGCGAGCACAGGTGCAGATATGCGCTCAATAGCTTCTCTAGAGCTGAATTGAGACAAAAGTGGATTATAAGAAACTATGCTATCAGAAAGAAAAGTAAATGATCTTCAACAACACATTGAAAGATTTTAAATCTCTTATCCAGAATTGCTAACAAATGCCAAGTTTTGGTATTTTAGGGAATCACAAAAATATCACAGAAAATAATCAGCATGTGTCCCTAATCTAAAGTCTTTACCATGAAAGATTATACCATAGTCATGATGATCTCATCTCTAAGTCCTTTTTCCATGTAAAAGCCAAGCGCTTAACTTACACATTTCTGAGAAATCAATCTCAGCACCAGTAGGTGATTAATATGGCCAAAGAAGGGCTTTCCTAAGATACTTATCAAATACAAATATAATCATTTTATTTAAATATTTTAGGAGGAAAGTCGATATACATTCTGAGTTCTTTAATAGGGGATTGAAAGCAAAACATACCTAATACCAGTAACAGGTGCTCTGTTAAATGTGACCTTAATATCCTTAAAAAAAATAAGGAAACATTTCTTAGAGGGGTAGCAGGATAATAATCTCAATTTTTATCAGTTGTCAAAGTAGCTTTTTGTCATAAAATAAAGAATTGTTCTTTTAATTGTAGAGCACCCCCTAATGTTTTGTAAAATATTAGTTTTACAACATTACCATTAGTAATCCTTTTCCATTTCTTAGATGAAAATTTAATTCAGAACATTAATTTAGAGATTCAGTTTCACAATCTCTCCTTTACTCACAATTCCTATAAGTTCCAATAATAATGGTAATAATAATGATGGCATTTATTAAGCGCTTACTATGTACAAAGCACTGTTCTAAGCGCTGGGGAGGTTACAAGGTGATCAGGTTGTCCCACAGGGGACTCACAGTCTTAATTCCCGTTTTACAGATGAGGTAACTGAGGCACAGAGAAGTTAAGTGACTTGCGCAAAGTCACACAGCTGACAATTGGCAGAGCCGGGATTTGAGCTGCTGACCTCTGACTCCAAAGCCCGTGCTCTTTCCACTGAGCCATGCTGCTTCCCCATGACATGAAGATATAGGTTAGAAGTAAAAGAATATCAATTCTTTCATTCAATTGTATTTATTGAGTGCTTACTGTGTGCAGAGCACTGTACTAAGTGCTTGGAAAGTACAAGCACATTTTATCTATGAGTAATTTAGAAATAAAGCCCAATCCTAGATCACATATAACTTATTTCCATGCTTTAATGAAAGAGAGGATCATCTGAATTTGTGAGGAACAGACATATATATATGTTCAGTAAGTTTTCATTGTAAAAATTCATCTTTTCCCTTCTTCATGCTTGGAGCTG
The DNA here is from genome assembly GCF_015852505.1 of Tachyglossus aculeatus. Classification (NCBI taxonomy): domain Eukaryota; kingdom Metazoa; phylum Chordata; class Mammalia; order Monotremata; family Tachyglossidae; genus Tachyglossus; species Tachyglossus aculeatus. The sequence continues at coordinate 61,757,556 of NC_052072.1, forward strand.
CTGCTTGGACCTGTTTCAATCCTCAAAGGTTGTATGGAATAGATTAACAGCATGATGTCAACTCATGTGAGAGTAACTGAATTGGCTAAAGTCAACTGAGGGGTAAAGGAGAAAGGAAAGTGGAAGGAGTTGTAATCCAGATATTAATAATAATAATAATGGTAATAATAGTAATAATAATAATAATGGTATTTGTTAAGTGCTTACTGTTTGCCGAGCACTGTTCTAAGCACTGGGGGAGATACAAGATTATCAAGTTGTCCCACTTGGGGCTCACAGTCTTAATCCCCATTTTACAGATGAGGTAATCAAGGTACAAGACAAGTTAAGTGACTTGCCCAAAGTCATGCAGCTGACAAGTGGTGGAGATGGGATTAGAACCCACAACCTCTGACTCCCAAGCCCGGGCTCTTTCCACTAAGCCATGCTGCTTTTAGGAGTCATTCTGCACACACTTGGGACAAAATAATTTTGGAATTTGTTAAGTGCTTACTACGTGCCAGGCACTCTACTAAGTGCTGGTGTAGAAACAAGCAAATTGGTTTGGACAGAGTCCCCTGTCCCACATAGGGCTTATAGTCTTAATCCCCATTTTACAGATGTGGTAACTGAAGCACAAAGAAGTTACGTGATTTGCCCAAGTTCACACAGCAGACAAGTGGTGGAGTCAGGATTAGAATCCAGATCCTCCTGACTTCCAGGCCCGTGCTCTGTCCACTAGGTCATTCTGCTTTTAGGAGTCGTTCTTTTTTCCAGGAAGTCTCCCAACAGTAAAGAGTTCTAATTCCACAATTTCATTTCAACATCCACAAGGTAGTACTCTATCCAAGGCATGTGTTTCGTAATGGAAAGGGAAGAATCCAGATAATTCTTCTTTGATGAATTTTCTCAGTCCTTCAGAAAATGTTAAAAACAGATTTCACCGGATCCTACAGTGACTCATTATTTGTTAATGAAAATATGCTTCTTTTCAGGTTAGGTCTGAACAGTAGGTGGAGTAGTGAAAGAACTTTTCAGGAGTGATCACATTTTCCATGAACATTTTATGCTTAAATTTAATATAACAAGACTTTAGGCAATTTGCTATTCAAATAAAACATTTGGATTCATTGTTCATGATCCAAGTTCACTGAAGGATAAGGAGAACTTTCCTGATATTGGGAACAATTTGTCATCTGTTAATTAGTTCATTATTTATGTCTGGTTAGGGAAAGCTAATCTGCACTTCCCCGATGGGCTCATCAACAACTTTTTTATTTATTGTGATGACATAGTTGATTTTATCACTAGCTTTTAAATTCTTGTTCCTAGCCCCTATGCCTCTAATAGTGAAATCTGAATAGTGAAAATCTCAGATAATGTTTGTGGTTGGTGTGATCAACCAGATTGTTGTTTGTTCTGGAGGCACATGTCCTTACATTGCCTCTGAAATTGATGTTCCCCTGAAGCAATTAAACAAATAAAAAAAATGTTTTTTGTCTCCAACAGAAATCCTAAACGGAGGTGTGTACGTGGACCAGAACAAATTCCTGTGCTATGCAGACACCATTCACTGGCAGGACATTGTACGCAACCCTTGGCCTTCCAACCTGACTCTGGTTGCCACCAATGGCAGCTCGGGATGTGAGTATTATCTGCCTTACCTCTCTATACTGTTAGACAACCTTCCTGTAACATAGAGAAGATGTCTACATCCTCCCATTGCATCTTGAGTGAATAAAGCTCAAGACACCTTAATGTTTAAGATCTTAAATTCACTTGGTACCTCCTCCAGAACTTCAAACCCAACTTTCAAAAAGGAACATCCCTTCCCACTCACACACACTCTCTCTGCCTGGTCAGGATTGATTCATCTTTTCCTCCCCTTGTCTTTCCCTGACATAATTCATCCAACAGCCTCTAGACTCTAAACTCATTGTGGACAGAGAATGTATCTATTATATTGTTATATTGTACTCACCCCTGGATCACTGTCTCCATTTTGTCACCATGACATGTAGTGCACAATTTTAGGGTTGGGGATCTGGATCAAAGGGGATTGTGCAGTTCTGCCACTTTGTAACAGCATCACTGAAGGAAATCAGAAAAGAAATTTCAGCCCCTCCATTTCCTAGTTCCTAAACTATTAGTCTATCAAATCATTGCTATGTATTAGAGACCTATTGAACACTCATCTGTGTACTCAGAGCTTGGCAGCGTAACTGAAGAAAGATAAAGGTTCCTGCTTTCAAGGAGCTCACAATCTAAAGCAGGAGCTGGGCCCGTAAAATGTTTACAAATAATTTGAGTAGGAGCCTATAGCAGAAAGTGGGCCTCTAGCCTGTAAACTCCTTGTGGGCAGGGATCCTATCTACCTACTCTATTTTATTATAATCAATCGGTCAGTCTTATTTATTGAGCACTTTATCATATGAAGAGCACTGTACTAAACACTTGGCAGAGTACAATATGACAATAAACAGACACATTCCCTGCCCACAATGATTAAATTATAGAGGGAGAAATAGACATGAATATAAATAAATAAATTACAGATATGAACATAAGTGCTGTGGGCCTGGAAGGGGAGGTGAATAAAGGGAGCAAGTCAAGGCAACCCAGTAAGGAGTGGGAGAAGAGGAAAGGAGGGCTTAGACAGGGAAGGCATCTTATAGGAGAAGTGCCTTCAAGAAGGCTTTGAAGGTGGGGAGAGTAATTCTCAGATATGAGGAGGGAGGGCATTCTGTTTTAGACATATTAAGTTTGAGGTGATGGGAGGTCATCCAAGTAGAGAGGTCTTGAAGTTAGGAGGAAATGCGAGGACAGTGTCAGAGAAGTCAAGGTTGGATAATGTTCCTGGGGAAAAGGGTGGTCAACAGTGTCAAAGTCAGTTGAGAGGTTGAGAAGGATTAGGATTAGGTTGGAGTATTCTCCCATGCATTTAGTACTGTGCTCTGCACACAGTAAGCACTCAGTGAACAGGATTGATTGATTTCAAAGTACATGAAGGAGGATAATACACAACTGAGTATAGAAAGTCACAGTCCAAATAAAATGGTACATTTTTTATGGCATTTGTTAAGGGCTTACTATGAATCAAGTACTGTTCTGAGCACTGGGATAGATATAAGCTAATCAGGTCAGCCACAATTCCTGCCCCACAAGAGTCTCCCAGGCTAAGCACAGATTGTATCAAAAAAACCGAGCCAATGGAACTAGTTCACATTTGTGCTTCCGTAAGATTTACAGAGATTTACATAGGGATTTACCAGCTCTGAATCTAGAATTTCTGTTCTTTTAAAAGTATTCTTGAGTATTGCTAGTAAACTTAGAAAGTCATAGCAAACTATGTCTAGAGTCAATATCCCTTTCCATTTATTATTATTGAAATATGTTTGAAAGCATGTATCTGCCAAGTTTTACTCTGGCTTTTGCATTCCTCTTTTGTTGCTACTTAGTCCCCTTCTGAAATTATAGCCATCTTTCTGGGATGCCGTGATGAGGTTCAATAGGATGATTGTATTATAAGCCCAGCACTATGACTTAGTGTAAGAAATTTCTGCTAAGGGACAATGATTAATGTTCATAAAAAGCCCTAATAATATAATAGTGGTAAAAATGGAGCTATTTGATCAAAGTGGCATCATATTTTCCCAAATAAAAGATCAGAGCATTAAAAATAGGGCTGGCATAATTTTCATATATCCTGTGAGAGGAGACTTGCATGAAATTTTTATCTTTAAAAAAACCCTCAGATTTGAAGGCCTTTGAAAAGGAGAGTGAAGAGACTTGTTCATTTTTGTTGAGAATAGAATAATGGTTTGTGTTGGCCAGCCTTATTTGCAACAGTTTACTTTAGTATATTCATCCATTTAGTACAATAGGTGGGACTATGAGACAGCCCGATGAATTTATCAGAGAGGTATCTGCGTAGCAGAAAGTATAAGTACATTTACATTTATGTGTGTACTTAGAAAAATTTGCTAGAACAAGTCTACATTAATCACTCCATAAGTGTTAATGCTGCTGTTGTGATTAAGTAGTTTTGATTGCCCATTTAGGACAGGGGTAAAGGTATAAATTGAATTTCCCATTTATTAGTTGTATTTTACAAAGATGACAGAACCAGTAAGTAGATCAGTGTGTTCTTAACCAAGAACACTATTCAGCTCATCTTAGCCCATGAAGAAAACTGAATCTGGACCCTTGAATCAATACCCTCTCACTCCTGATACGGTTTTCATTTAGAAGAACCCTAGTGAAGGTTCAGAGGAAGTATACTTAAAAGCCGTATCATCATATAAGTAAATAAAGTCAAAGCACATCAATAAAAATCAAGTTCTTTTTTTCATTCTCTCCACACCATCAAATCTAATTGTGTGTCCAGGCAGGACTATTATTTTCCAATTACTAATTTCATCTAATCACTTAGTGGGAATATGAATGAATTTCATTAATTACAGGGTGAATTTTAAATAGCTGAAAATGTACTACATCAGAAACTGACTAAATCTTTCTCCGACAATGGAATTGGATAATGATTCAGGCAGTGCATGAGTTATTGGGTTACGCATCACCATTTTTGTTACTAGACACCTTTAATTTAGTTTTGTTATTGGAACATCTTAAACTCACTATGATGGGTCTTCACTTACTTTCAGGTTAGGGAGGTAGTACATCAGAAAGAATTTTCTTGGGTTCAAGACAAAAAAAATCAGTGTCACTGTTCTCCCTGTTCGGAGCCAGAATAAATTTATGGATAATTTTGGGAAAGTCCCATCAACTCACTAAATCTTAGTTGTCTCATTTAACACTGAAATAAAAAATTTTGTCAGTTGTTGATAAATTATTCAAACAAATGGTTGAAGGAAGGCAAGCTTTGTAACAACCCTTTAAAAAACACAGGCAGGGTTAATCATGGAGTTGTTATTAGTGGGTAAAAAAATTGTTTTAAACATTCAAATGAGTATAACCTTTATAGTTTCCATTTCAGTGTGATATTCAAGTATCAAAACAAAACAATGCTCTTATTCTAGTATACTCTAACATAACCTAACAAAATTGATATTTTTGACAACATAATTCCCCCAAAGAGAGGACACTAAAAATGAACACCCAAAGGATGTTTCATTTTGTTCATATGTTCTGACCACCTGGTCTTACAGGTGAGACCACCTGTAGTGGTCTGGTCAGACCACCTGTGGTATTTGTGTGCCAATCACTGTGCTAGAGTAGATAAAGAATAAGCAGAACAAACCAGATTCCTGTCCCCTATGAGGCTCACATTTTAAGTGGGAGGGAGAACATCTATTGAATTCCCATTTTACAAATAAGGACACGTGAAGCACAGATAAGTTAATTAACTTGTCCAAGGTCACAACATCAGGAAAGAAGGAGAGCTGGAATTAGAACCCATGTGTTCTGTTTCCAATCAATCAATAGATCAGTCAGTGTTATTTATTGAGCACTTACTGTGCAGAGCACTGTACTAAGCAGTTGGGAAAATACAACCAAAAGGAGTTGGTTGATACATCTGACCCCATTCCTTCCTGCATTATCAAAACACTTGTCCCCTCCGTCCATCCCTCCCTAACTACTATCTTAAACTGTTATCTTTCCAATGGCTTCATCCCCACTACTTTCAAACATGCCAGTTTCCCCTATCTTATATAAGACCCTCCCTTGACCCCATGGCTCCCTCCAGTTATTGCCCCATCTCCCTCCTACCATTTCTGTCCAGATGCTTTGAGCAAGTTGTCTACACTGGCTGTCTCAAGTTCCTGTCCTCCAGTTCTCTACTTGACCTCCTCAAATCTGGCTTCTGTCCCCTTCACTCCACAGAAACCACCCTCTCAAAGGTCACCAATGATCTCCTTCTTGCCCAATCCACTGGCCTCTACTCCATCCTATTCCTCCTCAACCTCTCAGCTGCCTTCTCCAATGTCGACCATTCCCTTCTCCTGGAATCATTATCCAACTTTGTCTTCATCAACACTCTCCTCTCCTCTCATATCTCTGGGTGCTCATTCTCAGTCACTTTCATGGGCTTCTTCTCTGCCTCCCACCCCTTAACTGAGGGGTCCCTCAAGTTTCAGTTCTGGATCACCTTCTATTCTCCACATTCACCCTCTCCCTTGGAGAACTCATTTGCTCCCATGGCACAACTACTACCCTTATTCCGATGATATCCACATCTATGCAGTGTGGCTCAGTGGAAAGAGCACAGGCTTGGGAGTCAGAGGTCATGGGTTCAAATTCTGGTTCCGCCAATTGTCAGCTGTGTGACTTTGGACAAGTCACTTAATTTCTTTGAGCTTCAGTTACCTCATCTGTAAAATGGGATTAAGACCATGAGCCCCACATGGGACAACCTGATCACCTTGTATCTTCCCCAGCATGCTGGGGGATGTAGCTCAGTGATAGAACGCGCACTTCACATGTGTGAGGTCCCGGGTCCAATCCCCGGCATCTCCAGGAAGCTGACATTTAAGTGCTTAGTACAGTGCTCTGCACACAGTAAGCACTCAATAAGTATGATTGAATGAATAGTAAGTACTTAACAAATGCTTATTATTATATGTACAGCCATGATTGCTCTCCCTCTCTGCAGTCTTGCATTTTCTCTTGCCTTCAAGACATCTTTACTTGGGTGTCCTGTCGCCATCACGTCTAAAACAGATCTCTTATCTTCCCACCCAAACCCTGTCCTCCCCCTGGCTTTCCCATCATTGTAAACAGCACCATCATCCTTCTTGTTTCACAAACCCGTAAACTTGGTGGCTCAGTGGTGATTGAGTGTTGTCATTGTGTTAAGCACATAGTACAGGGCTCTGCACACAGTAAGTGCTCAATAAATATGATTGAATGAATGTTAATATGTTTTGTTTTGTTCTCTGTCTCCCCCTTCTCGACTGTGAGCCCGCTGTTCGGTAGGGACCGTCTCTATATGTTGCCGACTTGTACTTCCCAAGCGCTTAGTACAGTGCTCTGCACACAGTAAGCGCTCAATAAATACGATTGAATGAATGTTAATATGTTTTGTTTTGTTCTCTGTCTCCCCCTTCTTGACTGTGAGCCTGCTGTTTCGTAGGGACCGTCTCTATATGTTGCCAACTTGTACTTCCCAAGCGCTTAGTACAGTGCTCTGCACACAGTAAGCGCTCAATAAATACGATTGAATGAATGTTAATATGTTTTGCTTTGTTATCTGTCTCCCCCTTCTCGACTGTGAGCCCGCTGTTGGGTAGGGACCGTCTCTAAATGTTGCCGACTTGGACTTCCCAAGCGCTTAGTACAGTGCTCTGCACACAGTAAGCGCTCAATAAATATGATTGAATGAATGTTAATATGTTTTGTTTTGTTGTCCATCTCCCCCTTCTCGACTGTGAGCCCACTGTTGGGTAGGGACCATCTCTATATGTTGCCGACTTGGACTTCCCAAGCGCTTAGTACAGTGCTCTGCACACAGTAAGCGCTCAATAAATACGATTGAATGAATGAATGAATCCTTGACTCCTCTCTCTCATTCAACCCACATATTCAATCCCTCACTAAATCCTGTTGGTTTGATCTTTAGAACATTGCAAAAATCCACCTTTTCCTCCCTAACCAAACTGCTACCATGTTAATCCTATCAGTAATCATATCCTGCCTTGATTACTATAGTGGCCTCCTTGATGACCCTCCTGCCTCCTGTCTCTCCCCACTACAGTCCATACTTGGCTCTGCTGCCCAGATCATTTTTTTAAAATGTTCAGGCCATGTTTCCCCATTCCTCAAGAAATTCCAGTGGACGCCCATCCACCACTTCATCAAAATGAAACTCCCACCATTGGCTTTAAAATCACCTTGGCACCTCCTGCCTCACCTCACTACTCTCCTACTACAACCCAGCTCACACACTTCACTTCTCTAATGGCAATGTACTCATTGTACCTCGATCTCGTTTATTTCATTGCCATCCATGTCCTCCTGCCTCTGGCCTGGCATGCCTTCCCTCCTCATATTCAGCATGGCTCAGTGAGAAGCAGTTTGGCTCAGTGGAAAGAGCCCGGGCTCAGGAGTCAGAGGTCATGGGTTCGAATCCTGACTCTGCCACATGTCTGCTCTGTGACCTTCAGCAAGTCACTGAACTTCTCTGAGCCTCAGTTACCTCATCTGTAAAGTGGGGATTAAGATTGTGAGCCCCACGTGGGACAACCTGATCACCTTGTATCCCCCCCAGTGCTTAGAACAGTTCTTTGCACATAGTAAGCACTTAACAAATGCCATTATTATTATATTCAGGAGACCAATAGTCTCTCACTCTTCAGAGCCTTATTAAAGGCACACCTCCTCCAAGAGGCCTTCCCTAAGCCCTCCTTTTCTCTTCTCCCACTCCCTTCTGTGTTGCTCTGACTCACTCCCTTTGCTCATTCACCCTTCCAGCCCCATAGCACTTCCGTACATATCTGTAATTTATTTACTGATATTAATGGCTGTCTCTCCCTCTAGACTGTAAGCTCATTGTGGGCAGGGAATGTATTTGTTATATTGTACTCTCCCAAGCACTTAGTACAGTGCTTGTTTGCAGTAAGTGCTCAATAAATACAACTAACTGACTTGCCTGCAAAGAGCCTATAGTCTAAAGGGACTCTCATGCCCATGCTGTTTTCACCAGGCCATGCGCCTTCAAACTTTCAAATCTGATTTTAAATATCCTGTTAACCAAATTTTCTGTTTCAGGACATATTGATACGTGTGTGACTTGAAACATTAACCAAAAGAGCATTAAAAAATAAAATTAGTGATGATATTTTAAAAGAAACTTAATCATTTCTAATTGCTGGTGAACAGCAACACAATGCCTGGGAGTAAAGTTCAGGTGCCCTGTGTGCAGTCCATTTAGGAATATAGTGTGTCCAATACAGTAGATGATAGCTGTACTTGAGAACATTTCTAAACTTGCTTGAAAGGGTATTTGGAACTCTGGATGCTTGGCATAATTTTGAAATCCTTTCCTAATATTCCTATGACTTGGTCTGCCTGCTCCCACTACCCTCTTCAAATTTGTCACTTTATCAATCAAGGGCATTTATTGATGTATTGGAGGTTCAAAGCACTGTCCTAAGCATCATCATCAATAGTATTTATTGAGCGCTTACTGTGTGCTGAGCACTGTACTAAGCACTTGGGAAAGTTCAATACAACAGAGTTGGTAGACATGTACCCTACCCATAAGGAACTTACAGTCTGCAGTTACAGACAGAGTTTACAATAAATTGCAGCTATGTCCACGCAGATATTGTTGGGCTGAGGGTGGGGTGGATATTAAATGCTTAAAGGGTATAGATCCAAGTGCAGAGGCGACCCAGAAGGGAGAGAGAGTAGGGGAAATGAGAGCTTAGTTGGGCAAGACCTCTTGGAGGAGATGTGATTTAGTGAAGTTTAATACCCTTGGGTGATGTCTCACAGTGTTCCACAACCCTCACAGAATTAACTCTCTTAGTAGGCATTCTTTGCACTGGTTCTGGCCTGGACCAATTTATGATCATATGCAGAACAAATTAGGAATTCCAGTTCTGGAAGGACTTGACCAAAAGAACAGTAAAACAGGGACAATTCCTGGTTTAGGTATTTCAAGATTGTGGATTTGGCATGGATCCAGACTGGGACTATAGAATGGGGAGTTGTATTCCCGATATTTATTCATTCAGTCGTATTTATTGAATGCTTACTATGTGCAGAGCACTGGATTTACTGAGTACCTACTGAGTACAATGCATCTATCAAGTGCTAAGGAAAGTTTCACAAATTCCCTGCCCTCCTAGGGCCTACACTCTAGAATGGGTATCTAGAGTGGGTATATAGGGATTAACCAGAAGTCTGGTCAGAAGGCAGTTGTCCGTGGGAACGGCATACATCCCTTTCAGTGAACATTACAGTTGTATTGGTGAGCTTTGCCTTGTCTTATTTTTGCCCTCTATTCAGCATCTATTCAAAAATGGAAATCCATAAATGAAAGTCTGGCAAGTTTCACCAGAACAGTCCTAATTCTAGAGAATGTATACATTATTCTAAAATGTGCTCATGCTGGGGAGATAATTCCAAAAACCGGATAGACTACCAACTTAAGTACTGTCAACTAAATCAAGATCTATGGTCAACCAATCTTTAATGGAATTTTGTTAGGGTGCAAATATTGTTGAAACTATGGTCTTTGATTACCCTAGATTCATTCATTCCTTGGGAAGAGCTCCATTTCCCCCATCTGTCCTTCACTCCCCACACCCCATCCTCCTTTAGATTTGGGATGAAATCAACTGCTTTCTTTATTCATTTCATGCAATCAGTCATATGAATCTCATTAAAATAGGGCTAATTTCCTGAGATGGTGCTTCTGGCATCACAGTATGCAGCTGTTTGAAACTCCCCAAAATATGTTTTTAATTCCTCAGCAAAGAAACCAGCAGATGGGAGGTATTTTCATCTTGGATCATCTCTAATAATTTCACCCGCATTTATCACAATGAGCATCCATTAAAAAAAAAAATCACGGAATGCTCTTTCACTAAGTCAGCATCTGTGAAATTGTGCGTTGCCCTTGTGTGGAGTTGTTGGTTGAATGCCAGCCAGGCTACACAGGGGAGTATGCTCAGAATGCTTGGGTAGATTACTGGGACGGCATGGACGAGCTATGCCAAGTGGCTGCACTTGACATAGGGTGTCCGTATGTTGGATAAAGCAATGATATTGAGAAAACAACCTCTCTGTTTTCATCCCCTCTACTCCACCATCCTCCTTCAGTTCCAGGTTTGATTCTCTGCTTTCAGTCCTAATTGGGTCCTTCATTATTGGGAGGGAACCATGGGCAGCTTTTCAGGATTCCATGCTCCATGGGGTACCATTTTGAAACTTGGCCCCAGTACTGACCTACAATTGTCTTATTCGGCCATTTCTAGGCTTCACTGTCAGCAACCATGACAGGGTAGAGCCTAGCCCTGCCCTAGAGTAGGGTCAGGGGGACTCCCAGTCAACTCCTCCCCATTCTAGGCCTCAAATTGAGATGTGGGGGTGGGGTTCCCAAAGGATGAGGCTTCTAGAGGTCAGGACCAGTAGGGGTTTTAGAGAGCAAAGAAGCTAAAAAAAAAAAAAAACAAAATGGAAGGAGATAAAGGGTAACAGACAGACAGAGGTACCCCCACTCAAGAGAGTAGTAGCGTGACCTAGCAGAAAGAGTAAAATGACCTGGATTCTAATCTAAGCTCTGCCAGTTTTTTTGCTGTGTGACCATGGACAATAATAATAATAATAATAATAGTAATAATAATGGTATTTGTTAAGTGCTTACTATGTGCAAAGCACTGTTCTAAGTACTGGGGGTATACAAGGTGATCAGGTTGTTCCACATGGGGCTCACAATCTTAATCCCCAGTTTACAGATGAGGTAACTAAGGCACAGAGAAGGTAAGTGACTTGCCCAAAGTCACACAGCCAATAAGTGGAGGAGCCAGGATTAGAACTCATGACCTCTGACTCCCAAGCCCGTGCTCTTTCCACTGAGCCACGTTAACTTCTCTGTGCCTCAGTTTCCTTGACTGTAAAATGGGGATTCAGTACCTGTTCTCCCTCCTACTAAGGCTGTGAATCCCATGTGGGACTCTGTCTGACCTGATTAACTTCTATCTACTAAAGTGCTTGGAACAGTGCTTGTCATTCATTCATTCATTCATTCATTCATTCAATCATATTTATTGAGCACTTACTGTTTGCAGAGCATTGTACTAAGCACTTGGGAAGTACACATAGCAAGTATTAAATAAATTATAATAATGATTATAATGACAACATGTACACACTTAAACACGCACAGACACTCTCACAGAGACCATAACTCACAAACACTGAATGACACACAGATATCTTATCTCCCAACCTCCTGACTCTCCCCACTTCAATCTATACTTTACTCTGCTGCCTGGATTATCTTTCTACAGAAACGCTCTGGGCATTTCACCCCTCTCCTCAAAAATTTCCTGTAGTTGCCTATCAACCTTGATATGAAGCAAAAACTCCTCACTATTGGCTTCAAAGCACTCCATCACCTTGCCCCCTCCTACCTCACCTCCTGTCTCTCCTTCTACAGCCTAGCCCGTACCCTCCACTCCTCTGCCACTAATCTCCTCAATGTGCCCCATTCTCACATCCTACCTGTGGCCTGGAATGCCCTCCCTCCTCACATCTGCCAAACTAGCTCTCTTCCCCCCTTCAAAGCCCTACTGAGAGCTCACCTCCTCCAGGAGGCCTTCCAGACTGAGCCCCCCTTTTCCTCTGCTCCTCTTCCCCTCCCCATTGCCCTTACTCCCTCCCTTTGCTCTACCTCCTTCCCTGCCCCTTGGCATATATTTATGCGTATTTATTACTCTATTTATTTTATTAATGATGTGTATATATCTATAATTCTATTTTATCTATTTTGATGCTACCAATGCCTGTCTACTTGTTCTGTTTTGTTGTCTGTCTCCCCCTTCTAGACTGTAAGCCTGTCGTTGGGTAGCAATTATCTCATTCATTAATTCATTCAATCGTACTTACTGAGCGCTTACTGTATGCAGATCACGGTACTAAGTGCTTGGAAAGTACAATTTGGCAACATATAGAGACGGTCCCTACCCAACAACGGGTATGAAATCAGTGATGTGATGCAGACAGGACTGGGAACGGAAGGTGAGGGCAGTGTGACTGGTACATAGTAATAGTGGTAAAATACCATATTAATTATTATTATTATTATGCTGCCCCTTATTGCCCTAACACCCTACCGTCAGATGTGCTGGGAATGTGTCCTATGACTTTCCTCCTTGGTAGCTCTTACAGCAACTTCAGGCCTGGCAGGCCCTTCTTCAGGTTCATTCCCAGCCACAGGAGAAGGGGCCATGGTTACAGCAGTCACTATAGAAAGGTCATCTTCATTATAGGATTTATCATATTCCTGATGAGCAAGGTAACATGTTCCCGCTTTGACCCTAATACTTCAATGCATGCAGCTGATGTGAAATGAGTACTTAGTAGCTTAATAAAAACATAAACTAATCTGATAACAATAAAACATGAAATGCTTCAAAATTCCGTAAATTGCCTCTACCGTATAATTCTCCACCTCAACCCACTGCTGATTTTTGAGGAAGAAATGAAGGATTTTTTGGAAGTAATGCTAGGGGCACAAGCTAAGTAAAAAGAAAAAAAGGAGAAAAAAGGCCAGAACATACTACTGCTGCAGGTACAGGTTTGTGCAATGTGCTTATGCTGGGGAGAAAGTTGAAATAAGGGGTACTGGGGTGCAGAAAACCACTTGGGAGGGTCCATTAGGAGTAAGAAATGTGGTCTCAATTACCCATTTACCTTTCTCTTTTTTTTCTGTTCCACTTACAGTAGACCTACTTCTTATACTTCCTATATGACCTTATATACTTCTTATATGACCACAGTCTTTTAGACTGTGAGCCCACTGTTGGGTAGGGACTGTCTCTATATATTGCCAACTTGTACTTCCCAATCACTTAGTACAGTGCTTTGCACACAGTAAGCGCTCAATAAATACGATTGATTGATTGATATGACCCTGCTTATATACCCTTCCTTGTTTTGGGGTTGCAAAAATTAAGCAAAAGAGGGAGACAATTATGCAAGCAAATATGGGAATTCTTTACCAATTGAAGCTAAATTATTGAACTTTTATTTACGGTGAGGTTGCAGCTCCAGGTCAAATGAATGGAATATTCCAAGACTAGCCATGAATCAAGTACACTTTAAGTGCTTAATGAATACCATTAGAAATTAGAAATAAATAAGAAAAGAAGAACAAAATAACAAACTGTATAGCCACGTAGGCCCCCAAAGCACATCGGTCTCCCACTAAGCTTCCACTTGCAGGTGGTATTCAAAGAAAGCTATTTCTGGGAAGGAGATGAATTTTGGTTACCAGTACACTCTCATTTTAGGCTGCATCACTGGAATTTTTCAGATTGCTTTACATAGAAAGTGTCATGTCATGTCATTGAAGTTAGAAAAGGTAGTAATCTGGTGATAAATATTATGGTTGATGCTTAACCCACCTTAATGCCCTATAATCTAACATATAAAGAGCAATTTCCGGTACTCTACCAGTCTCGGCTGTGGGAGGGAGAGTCAAGCAGAGGCATACCCACTCCATTCCTAGCTTGGGCAGTGGTGAGGGGAAGGCAATCTGCAATAAGTCAAAACTCACCTGGGCTGAGCAGCAGCAGCACGGGAGAGAATCAAGAGTGGAGACTCAGGTTTACTGAATGGAGAAGGCAATGGTAAACTACTTCAGTATTTTTACCAAGAAACCTCTACGGATACACTGCCAGAACGATTGTGGATGGAGGTGGGGAAGTCAGGGAGAGGTGTGTCCATGGAGTCTCTATGGGTCAAAGACAACTTGACAGCATAAGACACCAAGACAGTAAATAAAATGAAAAAAGGAAATAAGAAAAGAAGAAGAAATCAGATTACAAAGAACTGAATGTTGGTGATATTAAGCATTTGCTATGTGGAAAGCACCATGGTTAATATTGGATAATAATAATAGTAACTGTGGTATTTATTAAGTGCTTAATCCATGCCAGGCACTGTACTAAGTGCTGGGGTAGATACAAGGTAGTTGGGTTGGACACAGTCCCTGTCCTCGTGGGGCTCACAGTTTTAATCACCGTTTTATAGATGAAGTAACTGAGGTGCAGAGAAGTGAAATGACTTGCCCAAGGTCACACAGCAGAAAAGTGGAAGAGACGAGATTAGAACCCAGCTCCTGCTGACTCCCAGGCCTATGCTGTATCCACTAGGTCACAACAGTCACTAATGCACATGGAGTTTATAGTCTAAGAAGTCGGAAAATCAGGTAGTTTACAAGTGAGGAAACAGGTCCAGGGAGATTAAATGATTTACCCAGTGTCAAACAGCAGGCCAGGGGCAAGACTGAGCTTGAAACTCAGATCTCCTTAACTTTCAGGCCTTTGCTCCTGCCAATAGGCCACACTTAGCTGAAGTTATAATTGTGATGAAAGGCAGCCAACTATTACTCAATGAAAAGGGATCTGGAGAAAGCACAGGACTGGGAGTCAGAAGACTTGGGTTCAAGTCCCAGTTTCTCCTCTGTCCTGCTGTGACCTTAACTGAGTCACTTTGAGCCTCAGTTTCTTAGTGTGTTAAATGGGGATTCTGGGTTCCATCTGGTACTGGTACTGTGTCTGATCTAATAAGCTCCACTGCTGAGCATGTTGTTGTTGTTGTTTTATGCTGTCGAGCCATGTCTGACCCATAGAGACACCATGGACACATCTCTCCCAGAACACCCCACCACCATCTGCAATTGTTCTGGTAGTGGATTCATAGAGTTTTCTTGGTAAAAATACAGAAGTGATTTACCATTGCCTCCTTCCGAGCAGTAAACCTGAGTCTCCACCCTCAACTCTCTCCCATGTCCCTGCTGCCCAGCACAGGTGAGTTTTGACTTTTAGCAGATTGCCTTCCACTCGCTAGCCACTGCCCAAGCTAGGAATGGAGTGGGTGTGCCTCTGCTTAACTCTCGCTCCCATAGTCGAGACTGGTAGAATACTGGAAACTCTCCAGGTGAGACCATGAGAGGTGGCTGTCTCCCCCTTCTAGACTCTGTCTCCCCCTTCTAGACTGTGAGCCCACTGTTGGGTAGGGACCGTCTCTATATGTTGCCAACTTGTACTTCCCAAGCACTTCGTACAGTGTTCTGCACACAGTAAGCGCTCAATAAATACAATTGAATGAATGAATGAATGGCTGAGCATGTAGTGAGAGCTTAATAAAAAGCAGCTTCAGATTTTGCCATTACATGACACATGCTTTAGAATCTGTTGAAACATTTTTCCTGGAAGACTCAGAGAAAAAATTCTAAATGAAAATGATGTGCACAAAATTGGAATGTTTTAATTCATTCAATGTGAAAATAAATAAAAACCTGTTAATAGAGCAATAATCTTCTCAAGATAGGTTTTATTTAACTGGCCCTCCTAATTTACTAACCCAGATCTCCAGAATTTTTTATTTGATTATAGGAAAAAACCATATCTGCAGAAATAGGACATAAACTCTTCAAGGACTAAAATGCAATATTTCACTGAACCACGCCTTCCAGAATAATAGAGAGCTTTTTTGTTTGTAGAAATGAGTGATGAATTTCAGATTTCAGTGAATTCTATAAAATCTACTGCAATGTAATTTCTTGTTTGTAAAGTGCATTACACAGAGGAATTTGAAATACCACACATTTTACTGCAGAGCCTCTACCTATTGTCCTGGTGAATTTTTAAAAAATTCTGCTATGAGCTCATTCTTTTTTTTTTCCAGTGGTATTTTTTAAGAACTAACTATGTGCCAGCCACTGTACTACATGCTGGGGTAGATAAAAGAGAATCAGGTTGTACACAGCCCATGTCCCACATGGGGCTCACATTTTACAGATGAGGTAACTGAGGCACAGAGAACTTGAGTGACTTGTCCAAGGTGATTTGGCAGACAAGTGATGGAGTCAGGATTAGAATCCAGGTCTTCTGACTCCCAGGCCTGTGCTCTTTCCACTAGGCTACATCATTTCTCATCTTGAACAAGACTAGAAATCCAAGTTAACAAGCAAGTTATGTGAATCACAACATTTAAATTTAAAGAAGGCAGAAACTAATGAGAATGAATGTATTGCCATGATATAAGTAGATCACTTGGTTTTTTCACAACTATGGAAAAAATCAGTGATATTTATTAAGGGGTTACTTTGTGCAGAGCACTGTTCAAAGTGCTGGGGGTAGCACAAGGCAACAGATTTGTAAGACATACTCCCTGCCCATAAGGACTTGCAGTCTAGAGGGAGAGACAGACATTAATATAAATAAATAAATTACAGGTTGGTACATAAAATTTATGGGCTTGGTGTAAATATCAAAATGCTTAAGGGATACACAGCCAGGTACAGAGTCAATGCAAAAGGGAGGCTTCAACAGGAAAGGAAACAATAACACTAACAATTATTATTATTATTATGGCATTTGTTAAGCACTTACTATGTGCCCATCATTCAGTCAATTGTAGTTATTGAGCACTTACTGTGTGCAGAGGATGGCACTAATTGCTTGGGAGAGTACAAAAAATAGACACATCCCCTGCCCATAACAAGTTTACAGTCTCGAGGCACTGGCACTGTATTAAGTGCTGGGTAGATTCAAGCAAATCAGGTTGGATATAGTCTCTCTCCCACATGGGGCTCATAGTCTGAACCCTCATTTCACAGTTGAGGTAACTGAGACACATAGAAATTAAGTGACTTGCCCAAGGTTGCCCAGCAGACAATTAGCAGAGCCAGGCTCTGCACACAGTAAGTGCTCAATAAATATGATTGAATGAATGAATGAATGAATCCGGGCCCTTCTGACTCCCAGGCCTGTGCTTTATCCATGAGGCTACTCCATTTCTCTAAATGTTCTGATGACATCTCTGCAAAAAATAATAATGATGGCATTTATTAAGCGCTTACTATGTGCAAAGCACTGTTCTAAGCACTGGGGAGGTTACAAGGTGATCAGGTTGTCCCACATGAGGCTCACAGTCTTAATCCCCATTTTACAGATGAGGTAACTGAGGCACAGACAAGCTAAGTGACTTGCCCAAAGTCACACAGCTGACATGTGGCAGAGCCAGAATTTGAACCCATGACCTCTGACTCCAAAGCCCATGCTCTTTCCACTGAGCCACACTACTACTCTAAAAAAGAGCCCCAAATGCACAGACAAATGGCACATCAATGTTGATGCAGGGAGCACAATCCTGGTTCATTAGAGCACTTGCTCCCAGAAAAAGGAGTAAACCCAAGAAAGGAAGTCTGTCATTTAGGCAAGATTTCTCAACCTCATTGGCCCTGGAGACTACAGTCAGGGACAGGGGCTTCATCAAATTATCCTTTCTTCCCTCCATTATCAAAATCAAAACTTCAGTTTCTCCTTTCTGTAATTGATTTGAAGATCTGTATCCCTCTGTGGACTGTAAGCTCCTTGAGGACAGAGATCATGTCTACCAACTCTATTGTGTTGTACTCTCTCAAGCACTTAGTCCAATCAATCAATCATATTTATTGAGTGCTTACTGTGTGCAGAGCACTGTACTAAGTGCTTGGAAAGTACAAGTTGGCAACATATAGAGACTGTCCCTACCCAACAGTGGGCTCACAGTCTAGAAGGGGGAGACAGAGAACAAAACAAAACATGTTAACGAAATAAAATAAAAAGAATAGATATGTACAAGTAAAATAAATAAATAAATAGAGTAATAAATGAGTACAAACATATATACATATATTCAGGTGCTGTGGGGAAGGGAAGGAGGCAAGGCGGGGGGGATGGAGAAGGGAAGGAAGGGGAGAGGAAAGAGGGGGCTCAGTCTGGGAAGGCCTCCTGGAGGAGGTGAGCTCTTAGTAGGGCCTTGAAGGGAGGAAGAAAGCTAGCTTGGTGGATTTGTGGAGGGAGGGCATTCCAGGCCAGGGGGATGACGTGGGCCAGGGGTCGATGGCGGGACAGGCGAGAACGAGGCACGGTGAGGAGATTAGTGGCAGAGGAGCAGAGGGTGCGGGCTGGGCTGTAGAAGGAGAGAAGGGAGGTGAGGTAGGAGGGGGCGAGGTGATGGAGAGCCTTGAAGCCGAGGGTGAGGAGTTTCTGCCTGATGCGTAAGTTGATTGGTAGCCACTGGAGATTTTTGAGGAGGGGAATAACATGCTCAGAGCGTTTCTGGACATAGACAATCTAGGCAGTGGCGTGAAGTATGGATTGAAGTGGGGAGAGACAGGAGGATGGGAGATCAGAAAGGAGGCTGATACAGTAGTCCAGACAGGATAGGATGAGAGCTTGAACAAGCAGGGTAGCAGTTTGCATGGAGAGGAAAGGGTGGATCTTGGCAATGTTGCGGAGTTGAGACCGGCAGGTTTTGGTGACGGCTTGGATGTGAGGGGTGAACGAGAGAGCGGAGTCGAGGATGACACCAAGGTTGCGGGCTTGTGAGACGGGAAGGATGGTAGTGCCATCAACAGTGATGGGAAAGTCAGGGAGAGGGCAGGGTTTGGGAGGGAAGACAAGGAGTTCAGTCTTGGACATGTTGAGTTTTAGGTGGCGGGAGACATCCAGATGGAGATGTCCTGAAGGCAGAAGGAGATGCGAGCCTGGAGGGAGGGAGAGAGAGCGGGGGCAGAGATGTAGATTTGGGTGTACAGATCAGCGTACAGATGGTAGTTGAAGCTGTGGGAGCGAATGAGGTCACCAAGGGAGTGAGTGTAGATCAAGAACAGAAGGGGACCAAAAACTGAACCTTGAGGAACCCCTACAGTAAGGGGATGGGAGGGGGAGGAGGAGCCTGAAAAAAGACTGAGAATGAACAACCAGAGAGATAAGAGGAGAACGAGGAGAGGACAGAGTCTGTGAAGCCAAGGTTGGATAGCGTGTTGAGGAGAAGGGGGTGGTCCACAGTGTCGAAGGCAGCTGAGAGGTCGAGGAGGATTAGCATAGAGTATGAGCCGTTGGATTTGGCAAGCAGGAGGTCATTGGTGACCTTTGAGAGGGCAGTTTCCGTGGAATGTAGGGAACGGAAGCCAGATTGGAGGGGGTCAAGGGGAGAGTTGGTGTTGAGGAATTCGAGGCAGCACATGTAGACAACTCGTTCAAGGAGTTTGGAAAGGAATGGTAGGAGGGAGATGGGGCGATAACTAGAAGGTGAGGTTGGGCCAAGAGAGCGTTTTTTAAGGATGGGAGAGACATGGGCATGTTTGAAGGCAGAGGGGAAGGAACCAGTGGAGAGTGAGCGGTTGAAGATGGAAGTTAAGGAGGGGAGAAGGGATGGAGCGAGAGATATCATGAGATGAGAGGGAATGGGGTCAGAAGCACAGGTGACCAGAGTAGCACTTGAGAGGAGGGAGGAGAGCTCCTCTGAGGATACTGCTGGGAAGGATGGGAGAGTCTCTGCACACAGTATGCACTCATTAAATACCATCGACTAGTTGACCAATTGACTGAGGAGGGGTGGGGTGGGGGGTCTTCTTCCTGTAGCAGACTGGAGACTGAAGGGGGGAATCAGGGTTGACTGAAAATTGGATCCCTGGAGAATATTCATTGTCAGCATAGCTCATAGGCAAGAATGATTATTCCTTCCCTGTGGTTTATTTGTGAGTTTTCATGTGACTAAGGAGTACCGCTTTCCTGCAGGTTACACAGAAATTTTCATGATGGAAGGGTGGATCAGCATTTCAGAAGTCTTAGCAGTGACCCTAAGGGGGAGGAGGAGAAGGAGGAGAGAGAGAGATTTTAATATTTATGATTTGTTCGGAAATAAAGCTTGTAGCCTAGGTTTCTTGAGCTTAACCTGTGAGATTCATAGAAGCGGTATACTGTAGTGGAAAGAGCAGAGACCTCACAATCTGTGCTTCAGATCCGTCATTTGTAAAATGAAGATAAAATATCTGTTCACCCTCTCCATTAGACTGTGAGCCCCATGTAGGACAAGAACTATTTCTGACCGGATTCTCTTTTCGCAACCTTATTTCTCAAAACAAAGTGCTTAACAAATACCACAGCTATCATCATCCAAAGTGAATAAAATCCCCCACACAAATGTGAGCCACATAATTTATTCCATTTCTTTTAATGTCTACTAATATCAAAGCCACGTGTCCACCTGTGTATTCATTATGATACATAAAGGGTTTTTTTTTAAAAAAATTAAGGGCAGCTCAGAATTTGTAAGAGTAGGGTTCCTTCACGAGGTGAGAGGAAGGCAGAAACTCCAGATGTTGGGTTTTTCTGACTGCTAAGCAGCAGACAAGGTTCCCTTTAATACAGTGGCTTGGTGAAGACCTGTCTAATTTTTTGCAATAGGTTAAGCATTTTTCTTTATTATCTGCCTCACTAAAGTCTCATCTCCTCAAGCCATTTCTACAAGGTACTAATCTGAAGCAAAACCTCAGTCTCAAACTAAAATGTAATAAAATAGAGTAGGAGCACAAGATTAATGGCCAAAACTATCACTCTGAGTCTTGGAGGGTCCTAGGGATATACAGGTCCCTGTGGTCTGAGAATCCACCTTGAGGTTCAGCTCCTCTTGTGGGCTGGGAAAATGTCTACCAACTCTGGCATTTTGTACTCTCCCAAGCACTTAGTACAGTGTTAGGCGTACAGTAAGTTCTTGATAAATATGCTCAAATGATTGACAAAGTCAAATTGCTTCTTATCATGGCAGGGAGCTGATTCTGAAAATGTACCTTAAAAGAAAATTACAGTCTCAGTTCACCTTTCTTCCTTGAATACAGAAATGAGAACCCAAAATAATAATGATAATAATAATAATAAAAATAATGATAATAAAAATGTGGTACTTAAAGCACTTTGCCATGTGCCAAAAACTGTGGTAGATATAATGCATTCAGATGAGATATAGTCCCTAACCCTTATGGACCTCATGGTCTAAGGTAAAAGGATAATTAGTATCCCATCCCCATTTTATTTGTGAGGAAACTAAGGAAATGAGAATTACAATGAGCCCAAGATCACACAACAGACAAGTGACAGAGTCAAGATTAGAACCTAGGTCTCCTGACTTCTAGGCCTGTTTTCTTTCCACTGGGCCACATTTCTTAACCAGGAAAACAGCTTGGGGTAACATTTTAGACTCTTAACATTTATGTATTTTATTTCTATCCCTATCACTCTAAAGAAGTTGCATATTTTAATTATGCATTCATTTATTCATTCAGCCTTTTAATCCTTGTTAAATGCTTACTATATGGCACACAGTAAGCGCTAATAAATACGATTGAATGAATGAATGAATGAATGAATGAATGAATGGATAAGTGAGGTGACCCGGCAGACAGGTGGTGGTGGCAGGATTGGAACCCACAGGCCCGGGCTCTTTCCACTGAGCCACACTGCTTCAAGATGTTGCCAACATGTACTTCCCAAGCGCTTAGTCCAGTGCTCTGCACACAGTAAGTGCTCAATAAATACGATTGAATGAATGAATGAAAGTCCAAGTTGGCAACATAAAGAGATGGTCCCTACCCAACAGCGGGCTCAGTGGAAAGAGCCCAGGCTTTGGAGTCAGAGGTCATGGGTTCAAATCCCGGCTCAGCCACTTGTCAGCTGTGTAACTTTGGGCAAGTTACTTAACTTCTCCGGGCCTCAGTTCCCTCATCTGTAAAATGGGGATTAAGACTGTGAGCCCCCCGTGGGACAACCTGATCACCTTGTAACTTCCCCAGTGCTTAGAACAGTGCTTTGCACATAGTAAGTGCTTAATAAATGCCATTATTATTATTATTATTATTATTATTATTATTATTATTATTATTAAGATCTGGGGTAGATATGAGATTGGACACAGTCCATGTCCCACTTCGTACTCACAGTCTTAATCCCCATTTTACAGATGAGGTTACTGAGGAACAGAGAAGTTAAGTAACTAGCCCAAGGTCACACAGTAGAAAAGTGTCAAAGGTGGGATTAAAACCCAGGTCCCCTGACTCCCAGGCCCATGCTCCTTCCACTAGGCCATGCCGTTTCCCTATTTTTGTATTACTTCTTGCTTAGTCCTTGTTGCTCCAGCTCCCAATACTGCAAATTTTTTTTTTATCCATCTCTCCATTAGATTGCAAACTCTCTGAGGCTGGGAAATGGTGTCTTGCTTCTGTTCTGTACTCTCAAATCCTCAGTATACTGCTTCACTAGACTGTAAACTCCTCAAAGGCAAGGATCACATCTACCAACTCTATTATATTGTATTTTCCCAA
The DNA here is from genome assembly GCF_015852505.1 of Tachyglossus aculeatus. Lineage (NCBI taxonomy): Eukaryota > Metazoa > Chordata > Mammalia > Monotremata > Tachyglossidae > Tachyglossus > Tachyglossus aculeatus. The sequence goes on from NC_052072.1 coordinate 61,780,378, forward strand.
GCTTTTAATCCAGTACGCCGTACGTAGTAAGCGCTCAATAAATAACATAACATTGATTGATTGATTCACACTCATGAGGTGTAAGTAAATTCCTTTGATCAATGAGATGCGGCGTGGCTTAGTGGAAAGAGCATGGGCTTGGGAGTCAGAGGTTGTGGGTTCTAATCCTGGCTCCGCCAACTGTCAGCTAAGTGACTTTGGGCCAGTCACTTCACTTCTCTGTGCCTCAGTTACCTCATCTGTAAAATGGGGATTATGACTGTAAGCCCCCCATGGGACAACCTGATCACCTTGTAACCTCCCCAGTGCTTAGAAAAGTGCTTGGCACATAGTAAGTGCTTAATAAATGCCATTATTATTATTATTATTCTTATATCTGTGCCTCAGTTACTTCATCTGTGAAATGGGGATTAAGATTGTGAGCCCCATGTGGGACAACCTAATTGCCTTGTATCTACCCCAGTGCTTAGAACAGTGCTTGGCACATAGTAAGTGCTTAACAAATACCAACATTATTATTATTAATTGATCAGTTTAGTAAAGAAACCTATGAACTACAATATGTGAGAATATGGTGATTCTTGGCATCTAATACAGCAAATGATAAATCCACTTATTCTGTCCAGGAGTTGAACCCCCCCCCCCCAAAAAAAATATATATATATATACATATATGTCATCATCATCAATCGTATTTATGGAGCGCCTACTGTGTGCAGAGCACTGTACTAAGTGGTGCCTGGGAAGTACAAGTTGGCAACATACAGAGACAGTTCCTACCCAACAGTGGGCTCACAGTCTAAAAGGGGGAGACAGAGAACTGTCTATATATATATATATGTGTATATATATATACATATATATATATGTATATATATATCAGCGCTTAACAAATGCCATCATCATTATCGTTCTCTTTTAGCAAACTTACCAACAGAATCCTCCTTTGTCCCCAAAAGACAGACATCCTAAGTCTGAAATAACAGAGACTAACATGATGACTTGTTTGGAGCAGAGCCAACCAAAGCAGGAGACAATTAAGTGAAACAGATGTGAGGGCTGACGTGGTCCATGCTGCTGTTTTTCTAATTTTCCTTTGGTTTGTTTGTTTGTTTTGGGGGGAGCCACAGGAATAGGCAGGGGGCAGGGCAGATAGGCAGCTGCACCCAACCACACTCCCACTAATACTGTCTTAGTTCCCAACTCCCCTCAGAGAAAAGTACCCTTGGTAGTTGCCACTTTCCTTCCGACCACTGAAGGCCCAGCTCCTGGCATGCACAACGCTCATCAGACCATGGTTGAAAGCTGCTCTCCATTTCCACTGAGAAGAGCACCATGGTAACTGCCATCTTTCCTCCCACCACTGAGGGTTCCTGCTCCCAGCAGGCTCCATGTTTGCTGGGCAATGGATAAAAGCTGCTCTCATGCACCCCTCCATCCCCATCGAGAAAAGCATCATGGTAAACCCAGCCTTCCCTCCCACCACTGAGGGTCCCGGCTTCCACCATTCTCTGTGTCTACTGGGCAGGGATAAAACCTGCTTCCAAGCACACTCACAGCATAAAGTCTACATAAAACTCTGGGAAGACTGGTGGCTATAGGTATATCTTGAACGCTGAGCCCCAAGGAGCCTGAAATTCTGCTCCTCTAGCCATAGCTCCCCACTGGTTTTATTTCCATTTTCTGTATTTGTCCATGCTTTATTTAAATGTTTCCTCATTCCTGATGTATTTGTACCCCACCTCACCTTCTAGTTATCGCCCCATCTCCCTCCTACCATTCCTTTCCAAACTCCTTGAACGAGTCGTCTATATGCTCTGCCCCGAATTCCCCAACGCCAACTCTCTCCTCGACCCCCTCCAATCTGGCTTCCGTCCCCTACATTCCACAGAAACTACCCTCTCAAAGGTCACCAATGACCTCCTGCTTGCCAAATCCAACGGCTCATACTCTATCCTAATCCTCCTTGACCTCTCAGCTGCCTTCGACACTGTGGACCACCCCCTTCTCCTCAACACACTATCCAACCTTGGCTTCACAGACTCTTTCCTCTACTGGTTCTCCTCTTATCTCTCCGGTCATTCATTCTCAGTCTCTATTGCAGGCTCCTCCTCCCCCTCCCATCCTCTTACTGTAGGGGTTCCTCAAGGTTCAGTTCTTGGTCCCCTTCTGTTCTGGATTTACACTCACTCCCTTGATGACCTCATTCACTCTCACAGCTTCAACTACCATCTCTATGCTGATGACACCCAAATCTACATCTCTGCCCCTGCTCTCTTTCCCTCCCTCCAGGCTCGCATCTCCTCCTGCCTTCTGGACATCTCCATCTAGATGTCTGCCCGCCACCTAAAACTCAACATGTCCAAGACTGAACTCCTTGTCTTCCCTCCCAAACCCTGCCCTCTCCCTGACTTTCCCATCACTGTTGACGGCACTACCATCCTTCCCATCTCACAAGCCCGCAACCTTGGTGACATCCTTGACTCCGCTCTCCCGTTCACCCCTCACATCCAAGCCGTCACCAAAACCTGCTGCTCTTAGCTCTGCAACAATGCCTAGATCCACCCTTTCCTCTCCATCCAAACCGCTACCCTGCTCATTCAAGCTCTCATCTTATCCCGTCTGAATTACTGTATCAGCCTTCTCCCTGATCTCCCATCCTCCTGTCTCTCCCCACTTCAATTCATACTTCACGCTGCTGCCCAGATTGTCTTTGTCCAGAAATGCTCTGGGCATGTTACTCCCTTCCTCAAAAATTTACAGTGGCTACCAATCAACATACGCATCAGGCAGAAACTCCTCACCCTCGGCTTCAAGGCACTCCATCACCTCGCCCCCTCCTACCTCACCTCCCTTCTCTCCTTCTACAGCCCAGCCCACACCCTCCGCTCCTCTGCTGCTAATCTCCTCACCGTGCCTCATTCTCGCCATCGACCCCCAGCACACATCATCCACCTGGCCTGGAATGCCCTCCCTCCACACATCCGCCAAGCTAGCTCTCTTCCTCCCTTCAAGGCCCTACTGAGAGCTCTCCTCCTCCAGGAGGCCTTCCCAGACTGAGCTCCCTCCTTCCTCCCCCCCTCCTCCCCCGTCCATCCCCCCGCCTTACCTCCTTCCCTTCCCCACAGCACCTGTATATATGTATACATGTTTGTACGTATTTATTACTCTATTTATTTATTTTACTTGTACATATTTATTCTACTTATTTTATTTTGTTAATTTGTTTTGTTCTCTGTCTCCCCCTTCTAGACTGTGAGCCCACTGTTGGGTAGGGACCGTCTCTATATGTTGCCAATTTGTACTTCCCAAGCGCTTAGTACTGTGCTCTGCACACAGTAAGTGCTCAATAAATATGATTGAATGAATGAATGAATGTCTCCAGTTCTTTCTCCCTATTTAGTCTCTTAGATCCTGAAGGAATGGGAACAGTCTAACAGTTTAACAGTCTAACTGTGTATTTTGTCCTAGTACTTAATATTGTGCTCTGCCCACAGTAAATGCTTGATAAACACCATTTCTTCTACTAAATGATTTCCTCCCTGAGAAGCAGCATGACCTAGTGGAAAGAACAGATGGTTGGGAGTCATAGATACTGGGTTCTGCCACTTGCCTGCTGTGTGACCTTGGACAAGTCACTTAACTTCTCTGTGCCTTGGTTTCTTCATCTGTAGTTTGGAGATTCAGTACACATATTCCTTCCTACCTAGACAGTAAAACATAGGATTGTAGCCAATTTAATTACCTTGTACCTAGTTCACAGCTCAGTACAGTGCTTGGCAAATGGTTAGCACTCAACAAATATCACAGTTACCTTTATTAGAATGGCAAATGACCTCGGCAGCTCTCTATCAACCTGTTGCTTCACTTGTTTCTCCTGCTGCTGTGTTCTTCTAGATTCCAATCCTGCTCTGAGCCTTCCAGCCAGTAATCACCTCAGACAGCTTCCATCCCAATCAGAGAAGTCAGAAATACAATCCAGACTCTTACTGTTGTTTCCCAATTTGTATATATTCTGTTTGGCATCAACAATCAATTAAAACTTCTCTTTCTTGACAAAGAAAACAATTTCTTAATACAATTCACTGTATTTAGAACTATATTCCAAGAAAACAGAAGATAAGAACCCAGAAGTTGATGAAAATTCAAACTATTCTATTTTTATGTTAAGCTATAGGTGATTCATGATCAAGAACACTTCTCTGATGATTCCCCTTCTCAGTGAAAAGATTCCTTTGAAGAAAGCCTGCAAAACAAAAGCTTTGCATAGATGACTCAAAGAGCAAAGACACTCTTTGGGGACAATTTAAATAGTTATGTCATGTTTCTGTTCCATTTCCCACTTCTGTACCTTTCTCTTAGGTTTGGGGCATAGTTTTTGTTATGAGAAATAAGCATAATTTTATTCCTTGGGTTTATGTAGCGCTTACACTCCAGGCATGTCAGAATGCGAAGTCTGAATAGCACCTCAATTGTGCTAATAATAGCTCCGTGATATGGAGGAAATGAGGAATGGTTGCCCCCATCTCAATGATGAACCAGATACCCGAGATAGAATTCAGACTTTCTCTTTCCATGCTCTATGCATCACTGTCTCATAAGTAAAGGAAGCTGGGATCCTTCTACTTATAGAAAGGGACTTCAGCTCCATTGGGTTGTCTGGATTTTATTGTTATCTCCCTTCCAGGCATACCAAGAGAAGAAGTCTCTCAATTTCAAAACTCCATGTCAATTCACATTGCCAATTTAATGATTCAGTGCTCTGGTGCTTTGAAACTGCATTTTCAGGACAGAGCCCTAGTTCCTGTTACCATATAATGCACATAAGATAATGAGGGGTTCAGGAGAGGTTGATGAGGGGTCTCTATAAGGCTGTATCCTATCTTCCCCGGGGTGAGAGGGAACTCCTGAGAAGGGAATTGGAAGGTTTCCGCAGGGAACTAATCCAGTTTGAAAGGTATTTCCAATTTTCTTACTAAGAAGTTCCTTATTTTCTCAGTCCTCCACTATTGTTAGCTTCTCAACCTTGGATCATTCAAATGAGACTATACACTAAAAATTGCAAAGTCCCCAACACCTTTTCTGATGGAAATGTGGGTGACCTCAGAAATGGCATCAAGAGGAGTTTGAAGGCACAGAAAGTTTACTTCTGAAGAGAAGTAGGAAGACTGATCCTACAGTGTGCCTTTAATCAAGCAATCATATTTTTTAGTGCTTACTTTGTTCAGAGCACTGTCCTTGTTGTCTTGAAACATGCCACAACATCGCCAAGATCTGCCCTTTCTTCTCCATCCAAACCACTGTCTTGCTAGTTCAGTCTCTCATCCTATCCCGACTGGGTTACTGCATCAGCCTCCTCTCTGATATCCCATCCTCCTGTCTCTCCCAGCTTCAGTCTACACTTCACTCTGCTGCCCGGATTGCCTTTGTACAGAAACACTCTGGGCATGTCACTCCCCTCCTCAAAAATCTCCACTGGTTGCCTGTCAATCTACGAATCAAGCAAAAACTTCTCACTCTTGGCTTCAAGGCTCTCCATCACCTCGCCCCCTCCTATCTCACCTCCCTTCTCTCCTTCTACAGCCCAGCCTGCACCTACCGCTCCTCTGCTACTAACCTTCTCACTGTGCCTTGTTCTCGCCTTTCCCACTGTAGACCCCCAGCACACATCCTTCCCCAGGCCTGGAATGCCCTCCCTCCGCACATCTGCCAACCTAGCTCCCTTCCTCCCATCAAAGCCCTACTGAGAGCTCACCTTCTCCAGGAGGCCTTCCCAGACTGAGCCCATTTTTTCCTCTCCTCCTCCCCATCCCCCCGCCCTACCTCCTTCCCCTCCCCACAGCACTTATATATATTTGTACAGATTTATTTCTGTATTTATTTTACTTATACATATTTACTACTCTAGTTAATGATGTGCATATAGCTTTAATTTTATGTATTCTGACGGTTTTGACACCTGTCTACATGTTTTGTTTTGTTGTCTGTCTCCCCCTTCTAGACTGTGAGCCCGTTGTTGGGTAGGGACTGTCTCTGTATGTTGCCAACTTGTACTACCCAAGTGCTTAGTCCAGTGCTCTGCACACAGTAAGCGCTCAATAAATACGATTGAATGAATGAATGAATGAATGTATTCTTATGAGATGGGTGTTTACCCTCCATTATCCAGAGAGATCTTCTCTCTTCTGATCGAAGGCTCCCCTCTCCTGGGCAAAGACACCCAGGAATAGGTTTTTCAAATCCAACTGTCGCTTGTCTCAAGCCTTTTTAATTTGCCCATTGGTCTGAATAATCATCTAATAGTCCATGTTTACCCAACTATAATGGCAGTATTCCACAGTCATCAGTGCTTATGCTCTCCTGATGAAAACGATGAAGGCAACTGTTTAAGGATAGAATTAGACTTACCCCAGCAGCACTAGTGTTGAAATGATGATTTTAGTGCATCAGGGCATGAGTGGGAAGTGATATTGTACTTCCCAAGGGCTTAGTATAGTGCTTTGCACACAGTAAGTGCTCAATAAATACGATTGAATAATGAATGAATGAATGAAATATGGGAAAATAGTCATTGGCTTACCATGGATCAGCAAATTAGACAGCAATGGAGTCAGAAGAGAATGGATCTGGGAGTCAGGGCTAATTCTGGCCCTGACACTTGTCTGCTGTGTGGCCTTGTGCAAGTCATTTAACTTTTGGAGGCTCAGTTTCCTCAATTCCTTAAAATGGGCATTTAATATCTGTCCTCCCTCTCCCTTAGATTGTGAGACCCATGTGGCACAGGAAGAAGCAGCGTTGCTCAGTGGAAAGATCACAGGCTTGGGAGTCAGAGGTCATGGGTTCTCATTCTGACTCCACCACTTGTCAGCTGTGTGACTTTGGGCAAGTCACTTAGCTTCTCTGTGCCTCAGTTACCTCATTTGAGGATCAAGACTGTGAACCCCATGTGGGACAACCTGATTACCTTGTATCCCCCACAGTGTTTCAAACAGTGCTTGGCACACAGTAAGCACTTAACAAATGCCATCATTATTATTATTATTATGTCTATCTTGATTATATTGTATTGCAATACATTACAGTGAGTCTCATGATTATTATCATGACTAGTCCAATGTAGATTTGAGTTTTGTAGTCAGAGATCAATCTATCAATAGAATTTGTTTAGTGATCACTGTGTATGGAGCACCACTAAGCACTTTATCATCATCATCATCATCATCATCACCTGTGAGATTGCACAAGAAATGAAAGACATGGTCCTTACCTTCATGGGGTTCACAACCTATTGGTGGAGGTAGGCTAGGATACATCTTTTACAAGAGAAGCAGCATGGCCTAGTGGAAAGAGTATGGGCCAGAGAGCCAGAGGACCTAGGTTCTAGTCCTACCTCTGCCAAATGCTTGCTGTGTGATCTTGGGCAAATCACTTAACTTCTCTGTGCCTTAGTTCTCCCTTTCTCCCTCCTACTTAGACCATGAGCCCCAGGCCGGACAGGGAGTGTTTACCAACCTAATTCATTGTTATATACCCCAGCACTTAGAACAGTGTTTGACACACAGTGCTTAACAAATACCATAAAAAATAGGGGGAGTAGGAAAAAGAAGAAAAATAAAATGGATAGTAGCATTAGTTTGTCAGAAAGAAAACTTGAATAAATCATTGAGTACCATATTTACTCAGAAAATAGCCCTTACTGCGTAATTGTCCCATTAAGATTGCCCTGGTCAGAGGAAGAGTATCAGAAGGGTGAGAATACAAGAATACAGCAAATAGGCAGTTAATTCACTGAGTACCTGTTATATACCATGGAAGTAAGAGATTAATTTTAAAATATCCTCTCACCTTCCCCTTCTTTCCTTCCCCTTCTTTCTCTCCTCCTTCCATTATTTTTAGATTTAATTCTTAAATGAACCACATGATGGCCCCAATTCTGTTTTAATATTAGAAAAAGGATGCAAATAATTGGGGCAAACTTGTAAGTAAGTACAGCTTAAATGTGTTCTCCCCCACTAGACTATAAACTCGTTGTGGGCAGGGGATGTTTACCAATTCTATTGTCTGGTACTTTTCCAAGCGCTGTGCTCTGTGCACAGTAAGCACTCAAGAAATACCACTGATGGATTAAGGTTGTGTTTGAATTGATATGATATTGGATGTTGCCCTCACAACAGCCCTGTGAGGAATGGAAAAGGAGGTACTATCATCCCAATTTTAAAGATGAGGGAAATTGAGGTATAGGGAGTTTAAAGTGACTTTCCTAAAGCCACCGAGCACCCCAGTGTTAGGTATATTTAGAACACAGACCTTCTGACTCCAAGGACTGAGTTCTTTCCACTAAGAAGCAGCATGGTCAAGTGAATAGAGCAGAGGCTGGGGAGTCAAAAGGACCTGGGTTCTTATCCTGGTTCCACCACTTGTGTGTTGTGTGAGCTTTGGCAAGTCACTTCACTTCTCTGTGCCTCAGTTACCTCATCTGTAAAATGTAGGCCTGGGACTGCGTCCAACTTGATTACCTTGTATCTACCCCAGTGCTTAGTACGGTGCTTGGTACATAGTAAGCACTTAACAATTACCACAGTTATTCTTAGCATTATTGTTCTTATTATTAAGTCCAATACTCAAATCAGGTCCTACTCTTTAAGCACCTAACACAGTGCTTTACACCTGGAGGGAATCTCAAAAATTTTGTTGAAAATGATGGTGCGGGTTTGCTTAAGGACATTAGCCCCTTCACCATCAGGATAACTAAACATAAAAATGCTTTCAATAAATCTATCAACACCCCCTTGGCACTTCAGAACATATTTCTATACTCTGTTACCTCCTCCAATCTCTACATCTTGTAAGATCCTTGAGGGCAGGGAAAATCCCGGCTCCTCCACTTGTCTGCTGTGTGACCTTGGGCAAGACATGTCACTTCTCTGGGCCTCAGTTTACGTTTAGCATCTGCAAAATGGAGATTGAGACTGTGCCCCACACGGGACAGGGACTGTGTCCAACCCAATTTGCTTCTATCCACCCCAGCGCTTAGTAAAGTGCCTGGCACAAAGTACTTAATAAATAACAAATTCCATAATTTTTTTTTTCATTTTACTCTACACATGGTAGTTGCTTAATGATTGATTCAAAGTTCCATGTTATTGGGCCTCAAAATCCAGTTCCTGCAGAGTTAGTTAGGGTATAGAACTAATGGAAGTAGGGAGGTGGACTCATCAGTCTCCAGACCCATTATTTTCCTACTTAAATGGCTGCTAATGGTTTAAGAAGAAAAACAGATTATGTGACCCGTTTTGTGTGTTTGTGTTTGTGTGTGTTTGTGTTTGTGTGTGTTTGTGTGTGTGTGTGTGATTAAACTTGTGCCATCCACTAAACGTGTGCAGTCAGATTGGTTTAAGTGGATTATGGTTTTGTCAGTATTAGTTCTGGTGAGTTAGATCTTCAGATCATGCTGGCCTTGATAAATTGGTCAAGCAGCAGCCAGCATTCCTGGACAGATCCTTTAATTCCCTTGGTGGGGTTTTCCCATTTATTCATGGTCCCTTTTCTTATGTTCAGAAATGAATTACCTAATTTGGCTCTGCAGTAGGGAGAATGCTCACTCTGTCCTCTGCTAAGGGCAGAATGCTGGGATAATTAATAGCCTCTAATTGCTTCATTTGAATAAAGTTTTAAACCATATCATACGTGAAATCTGCCACTACAGGTCCAAGCCTGATAAATGGTGATACGTTCAGCATGACTTTGGCAGGAAAGATTTACTATGTTTGTGATCCCTCCCCTCCCACTAATGCATGCCTGGATTCATGATGGAGGCAGTGGAATGGAGATAATCTTTCCTATCAGTCCCAAACTGTCACTGAGAAACAGGAGTCTCTGGTCCAAGCCAGTAAAATACTGTTGACTTGCTCATCCCTGTTTTCATTTGCTCACTATCCTGTTTACTTTCAACCCTGCCTGAGATGGACAGACCTTTAGTCACTGCTAATTCAAGAGGCTAACAAGAAACTTCCTATCAGTGGTTGTTGGTGGTTTGGACACAGTGTGGCCTCGTCACTGTGGGCATGGAATGTATCTATTTATTTATTGTGATATTGTACATTCGCAAGTGCTTAGTGCAGTGTTCTGCATACAACAAGCACTCAATATATATGATTGAATGAATGAATGAATGAATGGTGAAAAGAGCATGGATCTGGGACTCAGAGGACCTAGGTCATAATCCTGGTTCTGCTACTTACCTGCTGTGTGATTTGGGGCAAGTCACTTAACATCTCTGTGGCTCACTTGCTTCATCTGTAAAAAAAGGGATTTAATACCTGTTGTCCCTCATGCCCATCTGTAAAAGAGGGATTCATTCATTCATTCAATCATATTTATTGAGCGCTTACTGTGTGCAGAGCACTGTACTAAGTGCTTGGGAAGTACACTACATATTGTCCATCGTGCAGTACAGTGATTGTGTCTCATCTGATTACCTTGTTGCTATACAACACTTAGTGCAGTACTTGGTACATTAGTAACAGTGTGGGTTAGTGGAAAGAGCATGGGCTTGGGAGTCAGAGGACATGGGTTCTAATCCCAGCTCCACCACTTGTCAGCTGTATGAACTTGAATAAGCCACTTAACTTCTCTGTGCCTCAGTTACCTCATCTGTAAAATGGGGATTAAGACTGTGAGCCCCATGTGGGACAAGCTGGTTACCTGGTATCTACCCCAGTGCCTAGAACAGTGCTTGGAGCATAGTAAGTGCTTAACAAATACCATAATAATAATTATTATTAGTAGCAGTAAGCCATTGAGAATTATCATTATCATCATTATCATCATCATTTGTTTCTGCCTGCCTTTCTAGAATCTAAAGGTGGAGGATAGGTAAGCAATTTTCTTACTCCTCATGCCTCAAGAATAAACTGTTCAATCAATTTATCAGTGGTATTTATTGAACACTTATTTATCACTGTACTGTTTGGGAGAGTTCAATACAACAGATTTATTAGACATGTTCTCTGCCCACAATGAGCTTACAGCCTAGAGGAGAAAACAGATATTAATATAAATAATGTACAATATATTCTTTACATATATGTACATAAGTACTGAGGGACTGAGGGTGGGGAGAATACCAAATGTCCAAAGGTTACAGATCCAAGTGTGCAGATGATGCAGAAGGGAGAGGGAGCTGGGAACAGAGGGCTTAAATTTAGCTTCCCTTTTGGCAGGCAGAGAAGAAATGGATGAATGAGTTGGTGTCACCTGTCATCTGGGGACGGGTTCGTTCAGTGATTGGCGAGGCGAGAGAGAGAGAGAGAGAGAGGCCGGGGACGGAAAGCCTGAGATTTATATAAAATTTATTCCGCGAGGCGAATTGAATTTATGTAATTGTTTTGGAACAATGGATTGAACTTCCCTTCTCACAATGTGCTCTCCCTACATGGGAGGAATCCACTCATGATTCCCATCAGCAGCGGGATACCTGGGTCCCACCCACGAGACACTCACCCGTCCTGCGGCCCTTGCCTCAGTGTGTTGGTTCTGGTTGTAGAGCGGGCATCTGGCCTTCTGGGCAGGGAGAGACACATGGGCTGCTGCTCCTGCTGCTGCGTGTCCTGGTGTTCTGACCCCGAAGGTCAGAGGCGACAGGTATTTATTGCCTGTGCCCCTAGGCCATTCCAGCTTCTGGCCTCAGTCTATCCAATCTCTGCCCTCCCCCCTCCTCCATACTTAATTTGATTGGCACGAGGGCGAGGGACACCTTCTGTATTCCCGGCTTCGGCTGTCAATCTAGCAGATTTGGTCATGGGGGCAGTATCCCACCCTCACTTCCGAGTTCCACCTGCTGGCTCAGGTGGTCACGAGATAGCTTTTGACCTTGAGATGGCCGGTACCCCAGGGTCACCTCGGGACAGTTGGTAAGAAAACAGCACAACTTTGAAATGTTGATGTCCCCAACATTTTATTTAGGAATCTGTGTAGATGGGGTCCTCACCAGTGAACCTACAAGGTCAAGCTACTATTCTTGCTGAACTTATCAATCCTCCTAATGCCTATTACTACGCTATAATCAATGTATAAACTGAAGCTACTTATGGGCAAGGAACCTGTCCACTAATTGTGCTATGCTATACTCTCTCAAGTGCTTAGTACAGTGCTCTGCACATAGTAAGTGTTCAATAAATACCATTGGTTGATCGATTGATAGGTGGTAGGAGAGGGCCTTTGGATGGTGTAGTAACTATTCAAGACCACCAGGCAGTGTATAGTGTATTAGAGCCATGATTGTATTATGTAGGCAGCAATGCACTAAAAGACGTAGTGATCTGAAAGGCCTGATTTCCTTCTTGGGGGTAACTTAAGATCCTGAGAGAAATGGACTCATAAAATTATTGTCTCACATCTCTTGGAGACATGTGTACTCTAAGCTTAGCAGGAGGAAACCCTAAAAATATGAATTTCCATCCAGTAATTAACTTTCACATGGAGACAAAAGATCTGAAGATCAAACTGGGGCTTGTAGAAATGTAAAAAAAAAAAATTTCCTTAATAAAAGAATTTGAGTGAATGAATATATGACAATAGGAATTGTCAGATAAGGACCCAGAAAGCATTACCTTTTGATAAAAGCCTGAATCGATCTTCATAACAATAGAATCTTTAATTCCTGCTAATGTCCTGCTGCAGCGTTAGAATTATATTTCAATTTTATTTCCAAATGGGATGTTTTTAATGCAAAACCTAAGTTGTTTTTGTTGCTTGGAAAAATGGTTCAGTCTTATTTGGCCACAAATATTATCCCCAGGTCCCGGAGCTGAAACCCAGAAGAGTAAGGAAGAGGAGAGGAGGAATTCTGATTCATATTGCACTAGACTTCAAATTCTGATCTCCAGGGTCAAATCTAATGCCCAAATCAAAGCACAGATGATCATAGTTGTAGTCACCGAACCAGCACATGGGGATGGTGGGCAGGCCAAGGATTGGAGACTAGAGAGAGGAGGGGGGAGAGATATGGGGCATGTCATTTCAAGTTGGAAATGTACCCCAGACCTTTTCTTCTCGGAATTGTGTGATCATGGGAACGTTATTGCTCTTTCACCTTTTCCTCTTGTTAAAGGAGCTTCATCAGGACAGGTTTGACAGTTTGACAAAAGGCCATAGAGGAAGCCCTGAACGTATCAGCATCACAGTTAGCTGCTGGCTAGTTAGATGACATCGTTTTCTATCATTCCTGGTTATTTCATATTTTGTAACTTCAGCGGCCCTCCTGTATGCCTAATGGAAAGTGTCACAGGGAGACAAATTAAAGCTCCTCTCGGCTGTCATGGCATCATAACGGCAGGCTAAATTTTCTAACTTCCATGTGCGAATCTCCAGGAGTTGAAAGAAGCTCAGATATGCTGCCTCACCTCCAAAGCCAAATGTACAAGCAAGGATTTGGCAACCATGCCATCTAAGCTGTTACTGAGGGTATGAAATACACACATTTGCCATGGTTCACCATAAAGAAAAAGTCTGGCCATGGCAGTGTGAGTGCAGAGCAGTGAGGCCTGAGGGAAAGATGATCCATTTAAAAGTCTCCCTGTTTGAGGGAGAAACAAGGTAGTGTAAGAAAGAGTAGACTCTGATCTATCCTTTGTCTCTGTGCTTTTTCTTTCTTTTCTCCCTTTGCTTTGCTTACTGGGATGTCCACTTATAAAATGTTAAAATGCATTCTGTTAAAAAGCCAACATCATGCTCAGCATTTTCATCTTCATTGAGAAGAACCTTGGTCTAGTGGAAAGAGCAAACCCCTGGTAGTCAGGAGACTTGGTTTCTAATCCTGAATCTGCCACTTGCTTGCTGAGTGATGTTGGATAATCACCTAACTTAGCTGGGCCTTTGTTTTCTCATCTGTTAAAGTGGGAGTAGGGGAAACAGTAGTGTATAAGAATATTTATGTAAACGTTCTGGTGCTGGAGTGAGTATAAAAGTTTCATTAACCTCAGCACTCAGAACAGTGATTGGCAAAATAAGCCCTTAATTTACACCACAACGGTTATGAACAGCATCTTCATCCCAGCCTAAATATTAAATGCCCCTTAGTGCAGATCAAACAATGAACAGAATTTATTGAGTGTTTACTGGATGTCAAGTACTGTACTAATCACTCCATGTAGTGACAGTAATGCTGTGTCCCATAGTGAATCTCAGACACGTCTTGTCCCTGAGATTTCAAAACCGAGAATCTGGTGGAAGGAATTGATTTTAGTGTTACTGTTTTGTGCAGTGTAACAACAGGTATACATTCTTGTCCCTGTTCATCACGATCTCACTGGGACAAATAGGTGCCGTGAGTCGGTAGGCAGGAAAGGGGACAGTTATTAGACATTTTTATTAAACATTTGCTTCATGCAAAAGCACTGAATGAAGGGCTGGAAAAAAAAATATACAGTGAGAATTGGAGACACAGTCTCTGGCTCTCAAGGAATTCCCAGTATAATCAGGGTAGGAGATGTAGGGTTAAATGTGACAGGCAGATAAGGAAAGACTAAACATTAAAGGTCAAACAAAAATAATACGAGACAAGGATGACGATAAATACAAGAGCAGTTTAGGGCAAAGTGGCTAGAAGGGCAGTGTATCTGGATTCTAGTGGTTTCCAAAATCTGCAGTCGCTTCCTTCCCTCTCCAGGTGGCCAGAGTTCTCCCAGTACTGAGATCATTCAACTCAGGTAAAAACCTACCTCTATGCTCAGATTCTTGGTCTCTGAGCAGGGTGGCCTAGTGGGAAGCAGTGTGACAGTGAAAAGAGGAGCACAGGCCTGGGAGCCAGAGGGCTTAGGTTCTAATCCCAGCTCCACCATTTACCTGCTGGGTGATCTTGGGCAAGTCACTTAACTTCTATGTGCCTCAGTTCTCCCATCTACAAAACAGGGATTTGATACCTGTTCTCCCTTCTACTCACAGTGAAGCCCCAAGTGGGACCTGATTATCCTGTATTTAAGCCAGTGCTTAGTACAATGCTAGGCAAATAGTAAATACTTCAAAATGCCTCGATTATTGTGAGGCCCAGAAAAGTTAAGTGACTTGCCCAAGGTTACACAACAAGTGAGCGGCAGATCCAGGATTAGACCCCAGGTCTTCTGGCTCCGTGGCCCATGTTCTTTCCACTAGCCCACGCTGCATTAAGCTTCAGACATCTCTGAAGTGGTACACAGATTTGTGCTTTCCAGCTTTCTATGATGACTGTACCCACCCCAGATAACACATCTGACCTCTGGAATAGTTCTATCAGTATCATCTTCAATCCACATTCAACAACAAGTGACAAGACAGGACTGTCAGTAAATGGCATGAAAATGGCAAGACAGTGCTGGCAGTGAGATCCCAATAAAAGCAGCCCTCCTGTCTTCCCCTTAGGTCTCCCACCAAATCTTTCAATATATATGCAAATTATCTCATGACCCTGCCAAACCAAAGCATGGAAAGAGAAAACAGGTAGCCATATTCAAGCTCCTTCAAAGTGACTTCTGAGGATGTTGAGCCAGGGAGATTTCCTGATGGGAGTATGGCCAAGACCTTCACATCTGGTCACAGGATCCTGCACAAAGCAGAAATGGTGACAAGTATTATAGGAGGCAGAGTCATTTTCTCAAACAGTTGCTGTAAGGATGGCTATTCTTCCGATTTCATACCAAGGAGACCGATTTTTGGTCCTCTGTGCCCTGCCTGATCCTTACATGGCACCCGACACCTTTGTCAGCCAATATAGTATTTAGTGTGTTTATAAGGTGCAGAATGTTGTGCTAAGTGCTTGGGAAAAAGCCAGTAGAGCAGGTAGAAAGTGATGTGACCAAGCAGAAAGAACATGAGCTTGGAATCAGAGAACCTAGGTTCTAATCTCAGTTAGCCTGCTGTGTGACCTTGGGCAAATCATTAATTTTCTCTGTGCCTCAAGTTCCTCATCTGCAAAATGGGGATTCAATATCTCTTCTCCCTCCTGATTAAGCTGTGAGTCCTATGTGGGACAGAAACTGTCTGGCCTGATTATATTGTTTCTGCACCAGTACTTGGCACATAAAAAGCACCTAACAAATACCAGTCAGTCAGTCAGCTAATCAATCATATTTGAGTGCTTACTGTGTGCAGAGCACTTTACTAAGTGCTCGGGAGCATACAATATAACACTAAACTGACACATTCCCTGTCCACAATGAGCTTACAATGTAGAGGGGGGAGGAGGGGATACCACTATTATTATCTTGGAATATTTTTATTTTAAACTCCCACCCTCCCTCTGCCTCAAAGTCCTGTCACAGAATCCCACAGTAGTCCAGGTTAGAGTGAGGGGGATCTCTTTTTTTAAATTTATATTTATTTGTTTATAAGGCATTTGTTAAGCACTTACTATGTGCCAGGCACTGTATTAAATGCTGGGATAGATAAAGTGTCCCACACGGGGCTCACAGTCAAAATTTACGGATGCGTTAACTGACACGCAGAAAAGTTAGGTGAGCTTCCCAAGGTCACACAGCAGATAAGTGGCAGAGCCAGGATTAGAACTCAGGTGCTTCTGACTTCCAGGCCCATGCTCTATCCATTAGATGCTACTTCTTCCCTTCCTGTCCTGAAGTCTGGCCTTAGTCATGAGTTTTCTCATCCCCAAGTCTTATTTTGGCAATAAAAGACCAAACAAAATGCCTAATCTGTTTCTTTGAGGAAAGAAATCTCTGTGGGAAACCAGCTAAAGAAGTTTGCAGGTGAACCAATCGCAGTCAGACCAATTAAAGGTTTTAGCCCATCTCCAGCATTGGCCTGATCCATCATCCCTCACACCAAACACTCTCATCAAAAAGTTTGGCGGAGAAAAGTTTTCATTGTGTGCTGATTTCCCTTGCAGTCTTTTCTAATTTCCGTTGTTATAAATCAATTTAGATTTATTAGCTTCATACAAAAGAACTCCAGTAGGTTCTTAATAATAATTATCATTATTACTGATTAAAGTTATATTATTCAGGCCAGATGGAGCCTTTTCCTGTCAGCCAGAATCAGTTTGCATTATGTAGCTATAATGCTTTTGCGATCTAAATAAACAGATGGCAGAGAGTGACAGGAAATTATACTCTGATGATGTCAGCAACAGAGCTTCTTGGGAATGATTGCTTTGAATGAATGTAGTCAGGATTCTGCTTTAAAAGAGGTGGCTGAAGGCAGAGTAATTTACTATACCATTCTCTTCCAAACAGGGAGGAGGGTCAGATGGGGAGAAAGTGCCCTTCTGACCCATCAGTCTCTGTTGGCTTCTGCCCTGAATATTATGGGACCACTCAGTGGAGGGGTTAAGACAAACAAGAGGTGAAGGAGAGGTAGCTATTGTTCTTGTTTTTCGATTGTTGTTATGGAATTTAAGCCTTTACTATGTGCCAACCCCTCTCAGGGTCACACCTGGGGAGTTTCCAGTACTCTAATAATAATAATAATGTTGGAATTTGTTAAGCGCTTACTATGTGCCAAGCACTGTTCTAAACACTGGGGTAGATACAAGATAATCAGGTTATCCCACGTTGGGGCTCACAGTCTTAATCCCCATTTTAAGAAGAGGTAATTGAGGCACAGAGAAGTTAAGTGACTTGCCCTAGGTCACACAGCTGACAAGCAGCAGAGCTGGGATTAGAACCCATGACCTCTGACTCCCAAGCCCATGGTCTTGCCACTGAGCCACGCTGTCTCGACTATGGAAGGGAGCATCAAGCAGAGGCATAACCATTCCATTCCTAGCTTGGGCAGTGGCTAGAGAGTGGAAGTCAATCTGCTACAAGCCAAAGCTCACTTGTGCTGGGCAGCAGCAGTGTGGGAGAACATTGAGGGCGGGGGCTCAAGTTTACTGCGCGGAAGGAGACAATGGTAAACCAAGTCTGTATTTGTACCAAGAAAACTCTGTGGAGATGGTATCAGAATGATTGCAGATGGAGGTGGGGCACTCTGGGAGAGATATGTCCATAGTGTCGCTATGGGTAGGAGACGACTCGACAGCATAAGACAAGACTATGTGCCAGGCATTATATTAAACGTTGGGTAGATAAAAGATAATCAGGCACTTACTTATATCCATTCTAAGCACTCTATATGATTATTCAGTTGAACATTCAATTTTCATTTTGACTCTTGTACATATTTTAATGCTTAAAAGTAACAACAATAATAATTGTGGCATTTGTTGAGCACTTATTATGTGCCCAGGCACAGTGCTAAGCACTGGGGTAGATACAAGATAGTAAGGTTGGACACAGTCCTTGTCCCACATGGGGCTCACGATCTTAATCCTCATTTTATAGATGAGATAATTGAGGCACAGATAAGTTAGGTGACTTGGCCAAGGTCACACAGCAGACAAGTGGCAGAGCCAGGTTTGAAACTCAGGTCCTCTGATTCCCAGTCCCATGCTCTTTCCACTATGTTATCTTGCTGCTTCTTTGTTGTAGGTTGTTGAAGACAAAAAAAACCATGGGTCGCCTTAAGATACAAATGCTTCATCCATCCAGATGCTGTTCATTCCACTGAGTTGTGTTTCAGTTCAGTATAGTGAAAAACATAGTAGTTCTCCTCCTTTCAAAGTCACCCAAGTCCCCATACCCAAGGAAGGTAGTGGTTGCAGATCTATTTACTCCACTGGATGGGGTCTTAATCCCACCAAAGGATAAAATAACATCAGGCAGACTCAGAAGAAATGATCAAGCGCTCTCATCCTGGAGGCAGTGTTTGTTAGGAAGAGAAAACATTTAGCTGAGGTGAGTGTGGATGAAGACAGTGCACAATCTCGAGATGGGGAGAATTGAGTGGCCTTGAGACTGTTGGAAAAAAACTTGTACAAAGCCTGTTTCTATGTAGTAGACTGAGGGCAGGGATTTTGTCTACCTACTCCATTTTAGTATAGGAATAGTACTTATTAAACACCTACTTTGTGCAGAGCACTGTACTAAGTGCTGGGAAAGAATACATTGGTGGGAATTAGGTGCAGTCCCTGACCTTTAGGTAGGGCTCACAAGTACAGTATTCTGCCACAATAAACGCTCAATGAATTCCATTGTTCAATCACTGATATTTATTGAGCATTTACTATGTTTACTTGAAGCAACGTGACTTAGTGGCAAGAGCCCGGGCTTGGGAGTCAGAGGTCGTAGGTTCTAATCCCACCTCTGGCACGGGAGTCAGAGGTCGTGGGTTCTAATCCCACCTCTGGCACTTGACAACTGTGTGACTTTGGTAAAGTCACTTAACTTCTCTGTGCCTCAGTTTCATCATCTGTAAAATGGGGATTAAGACTGTGAGCCCCATGTGGGACAATCTGATTGCCTTGTATCTACCCCAATGCTTAGAACAGTGCACATAGTAAGCACTTAATAAATACCATCATTATTATTATACTTAGAAGCAGCGGGGATCAGAGCACTGTACTAGGTCCTTGGAAGAATACAAGATAACAAATGTGTTTTTGTCATATTTGTTTTTCTTTTTTTTAATGGCATTTGTTAAGCACTTACCATGTTCCAGGCACTGTACTGGAAGTACTGGAGTAAATACAAGCTAATTAGTTTGGGTACAGTCCATGTCCCATGTGGAGCTCACAGTCCTAATCCCCGTTTTACAAATGATGTAACTGAGGCACAGAGAAGTGAAGTGAAGTGGCTAAACTCACACAGCAGACAAGTGGTAGAGCCAGGATTAGAACCCAGGTCTTTCTGACTTCCAGGCCCATGCTTTATCTACTAGGCCATGCTGCTTTCCTGCCCATATGGAGCTGATATTCTAGAAGGTGAGATGGGCATTAAAATAAATTTTGAATATATTTAAAATTCAAAATATTCAAGGGCAGAGGGAGGGGAAAATATCAACCCCTGAAAGGGTGTGGATCCAAGTGCATAGGTAATGAAGAAGGGAGAGTATGGGAAATGAGGGCTTTGTCAGGGAAAGTCTTTCAGAAGAGATATCATTTTAGTAAGTCTTTGAAGGTGGGGAAAGGGATGGTCTGCCATAAATGAAAGGGAATGGAGTTCCAGGCCAGAAGAAGGATGTGGGCAATGGGTGAGAGGCAAAAAAGATGAGATCAAGGTACAGTGAGAAGGTTGGCATTAGAGAAGTAGAGTGTATGGGCTGGGCTGCAGTAAGAAATCAAGAAGTAGAGTGGAATTGGGGAGAGCTGATAAAGGCATATCAGAAGCATCCTTGGCTCCATTCTTTATGACCAGTGTGAGTTTGGCCTTAGACACAGACAGCTGGTTTGGGGTCCAGATGAAGCGGTTTATTGCTGGGCACTGCCAACTTCCAGGAGATAACAGAATTATAGCACTTTGGAAGCACACCAACCTGCAGTGTTCTGAGAGATGAACAAGTGGAAAAACAGGTGTCAGTGTGTCTTCCAAGGTGGCAAGACTGTCAGAGTCTAGCTGTAAGGTGGTTTTATTACTATTATTGTTGTTATAATTATATTTGTTAAGTACTCACTATGGGGCAAACACTATTCTAAGTGCTGGATTACATACAAGTTAATCAGGTGGACATGGTCCCTGTCCCACTGTCTCAAATGAGGCTCACAGTCCAGGTCAAAGAGAGAACGGATATTTAATCCCCATTTTACAGTTGAGGAAACTGAGGCCCAGAAAACTTTAGTGACTTGCCCAAGGTTACACAACAAGTGAGCGGCAGATCCAGGATTAGAATACAGGTCTTCTGGCTCCATGGCCCATGTTCTCTCCACTAGGCCATGCTGCATTAAGCTTCAGACCTCTCTGAAGTGGTACACAGATTTGTGCTTTCCAGCCTTCTATGATGACTGTATCCACCCCAGATAACATATCTGACTTCTGGAATAGTTCTATCAGTATCATCCTCAATCCATATTCAAGAACAAGTGACAAGACAGGACTGTCAGTAGCAAAGTCATTCTACAAGCACTGAAGCTCTGCTCCCTTCAGAAGAGCTCCATTGGGCTAGACCTGTCCACACTACATGTGAAAACGATCGCTTAAGGATGAGCTAAAGTGGATCAAAGGAAATGCTTTTAGCATACAGTGAGGCTTATCAACAGACAGTGCAAGGTCACTAAATGAATGTTGGGGGACATGGGACATGGAAAAACCAGGAAGGCTCTTTCTGAATAAAGAAAACATTGCTTTCAAGCAGATGCTGTGGGAGGATCATTATGCTAAGAGATATAATTGAATGCAGTTACGGAAGCACCACATAGTTAACCCTTCTGCACAACACTGTGACATTCTTGATGTGGGGATGGGATGATTGGACTGTCGGTTTTAAGCTCATCTTTTCAACCACTATCATGCGCATAAATATATTTCACTGCCAGTGTCATCCACTTTTAATATAAAGGGAAATTTAAAGGGCTTCTCATTTTTATCCCATTATTTCATCCATGATATCCAATGCTAAGGGCCACTCTGAAATCACTGAAGGCATCCAGGTTCAATGATTAGGTAGCCTGAGGGAAAATTCATTTTGATATCCATGTATGCTTAGTTTTCTTACTGCAAGAGGGGCTTTCTTGAATTTTCACAAGTGCAATCTTTCAATGAAATGATAGGTGGTTGTGAAACCCTGGGAGATTGGGCTTCGACTTCATGTATGTCTGACATTCAGGCCTTGCTATTTAAGTGGCCTTTTTATAGGCTATGTTTCAATTGGAGCACGGCATAAAACTCCTCATAAAGGAGAAGCAGATGCTTCCCTTGAGGAATGGCCCATAGCCAAAGAATGTAAGGATCTGTGGGTCTAATTTATGTCCTTCTCTTTCTGTCTGTAGGTGGGCGCTGCCACAAATCCTGCACTGGACGCTGCTGGGGTCCTACTGAGATGCATTGCCAGAGCTGTAAGTATTTGTCGGCTGAAGAGGCCAGAGGAGAATCTGAATCATCAGATATTCTCAATCACTTGTTCTTTTCTCCCCTGGGTTCATTAGGAATGCAACCTGGTGAATGCCCTGGTTTCTGGGGTTTTTTATGGTATTTGTTAAAAGCTTACTAGGTGCCAGGCACTGTACTAAGTGCTGGGGTAGATATAAGCTAGAGTTCTTGATTGTCTTGTTAGAATACTGGGAACATTCTCCTTAGCATGTAATGAAGTTTACGCCAATGTTGGCTTTCATTTTTCTTCCGTTTGGGGTGAAGAGCAGCCATGGGGATTATTTCAGTAGCAAAGAGGTGATTCTCCGAAGGATAGGAGTACTGAACTGAGTGTGTTGCATCTGAGAGTTACTGATGATGGTTTTGTGTCAGTGGCTGAAGCAGTGTGGCTTATTGGATAGAGCCTGGGTGTCAGAAGGACCAGACTTCTAATCCCGGTTCTGTCACTTGTTCATTCATTCATTCAATCGTATTTATAGAGCACTTACTGTGTGCAGAGCACTGTACTAAGTGCTTGGGAAGTACAAGTTGGCAACATATAGAGACGGTCCCTACCCAATAGTAGGCTCACTTGTCTGCTGTGTAACCTCGGGCAAGTCACTTGACATCTCTGTGCCTCAGTTAACTTATCTGTAAAATGGGGATTGAGACTGTGAGCCTCCATGAGGGACAGGGACTGTGTCCAATCCAATTAGTTCGTATCCATCTCAGCACTTAGAACAGTGCCTGCCACGTAGTAAGGGCTTAACAAATATCATAATTTTCATAATTATTATTAAGTACAGCAAAAAACAAAAGACATTTTCAAATTTTTGCACTGTCCACTTATACCTCGAGCTAATTTTTTAAAAAATTTACACTCAAATGATTATCTATGTTCAAAATATTCCACACCTAATTTTTTAAAACTTCTTTAACTTATGGGATTTTTTTTTTGCCAAAGATAAACAAGCTCTCAGTTCAGCAGTACTAGATAAAGAAGGGATTTTACCCATCAGCTGGTCAGCCAGCTGCTGCCTGGAGAGTCCTCCAGGAGAAAGGGCTGCAGTCAGTCAGTCAATCGTATTTATTGAGCACTTACGGCATGCAGAGCACTGTACCAAGTGCTTGGGAGAGTAAAATGTAACAATATAACAGACACATTCCCTGCCCACAATGGGCTCACCGTCGAGAGGATGTGAGATCAATCAGTCAGTGGTATTCATTGAGCACTTACTATGTTCAGAGGAGCATACTAAGTGCTTGGGAATATACAACACAACAAAATCAGGAGATGGGATCCCTGCCATCAAGAAGCTTACTTTCTACCGGGATGCCTAAAAATGCAACCGAGTTTTTGCTGGTGGCTTCACAGCTCCTAGGGGGACAAAGCAAAATTAGAATGCGTTTCAGTGGAGTACATTGTCCACCCGGGAGTGGAGAGAAATGGAAATCTAATGCCATCCTTCTGTTCTTGGTGGAATAAATCAGACTGTGTCTGATCTGATGATGATGATGATGGCATTTGTTAAGCGCTTACTACGTGCAAAGCACTGTTCTAAGCGCTGGGGAGGATACAAGGTGATCAGGTTGTCCCACGTGGGGCTTACAGTCCTAAATCCCAAGATGGAAGACTCTGATGGCACTATATGTATTATATGCATGTATGAATTAATGTACTGTGTGGCCCATAGAAAGTGTTTACAAGTTCCATAATTATTATTATTATAATGAGGATTGTCCTGCTTGTAATGCCATAAGTGGACCAAAAATTGATCTCTTTATCGTATTTGCTAAGCACTTAGTATGTGTCAAGCACTGTTTTAAGTGCCGAGGTAGACACAAGATCATTGGGTTGGACTCAGGCCTTATCCCATGTAGGCGCTTAGTACAAGTACAGTGCTTTGCACACTCTAGAGGGGACTTTCTAGAGTCAATCAATCAATCTAGAGTCAATCAATCAATCAGTCAATGGTATTTATTGAGTACTTATTTTGAGCAGAACACTGAACTAAGTACTTGGAAGAGTGTAATATCATGGAGTGGGTAATCACGTTCCTTGTCCGTAAGGAACTTACAGTCTAGAGGGGAAATAGACATTAAAACAAGTTCATTCATTCAGTTGTATTTATTGAGCGCTTACTGTGTGTAGAGAACTATACTAAGCACTTGGGAGAGCACAACAAAACAATAAACAGTCACATTCCCTGCCCACAACAAGCTCACAGTCTAGAATGGGGGAGACAGACATCAATATAAATAAATAAAATTGCACATGTACATAAGTGCTGTGGGGCTGAGAGGAGAGAAGAGCAAGTCAGAGCGAAGCAGAAGGGAGTGGGAGATGAGGAAAAGTGGGATTTAGTCTGGGAAAATCTCTTAGAGGAGATGTGCTTTCATTAAGGCTTTGAAGGTGGGGAGAGTAACTGTCTGTCAGATTTGAGGAGAGAGGGCATTCTAGGCCAGAGGCAAGACGTGGGCTAGGAGTCAGCAGTGAGACAGGCAAAATTGAGGCACTGTGAGAAGGGTTAACACCAGAGGAGTGATGTAGAAGGAGAACAGCAAGGTGAGGTAGGAAGGGGCAAGGAGGTCAAATGCTTTAAAGCCAATGGTGAGGAGATTTTGTTTGATGCGGAGGTTGGATGGGCAACCCCTGGTGTTTTTGGAGGTGCGGGATGCCATGTCTTAAACGTTTTTTGTAGGAAAATGATCCAGGCAGCAGAGTGAAGTATATACTGGAGTGGTGAGAGATGCTGATCCCTAAAATCCTTTTTTTACACCAAACTCACTTTTTTTCTTTCTATTCGCTCTCTGCTTAATGCCATCCCTCAAACAACAAAATGAATAACTCCACTCCCCAGGGCACTGAGAAGTTTCCAGTGGCAAATGAATAGCTTGGAAGCGGGAGCCAGTAATTGCCCTGCATTAGTAATAAACCCATGCAGCAAGCAAATTGGATAGGCAAAGAGGTGACATAATTTCCCTTAAACGTAGCGGGAAGGGGAGGAAGTTTGCAAGTTCATCCCACACTTGTGGTCCCAGGGCTGTATACCGATTAATAATAATAATAATAATAATAATAATAATAATAATAATAATAATAACAATAATAATAATAATATGACATTTATTAAGGCACCACACTAAGCACTGGGGTGGATACAAGCAAACAAGGTTGGACAGAATTGATGTCTCACATGGGGCTCAAAGTCTTAATCCCCATTTTGCAGATGAGGTAACTGAGGCACAGGGAAGTTAAGTGACTTGCCCAAGGCCACACAGCAGACAAGCGGCAGAGCTGGGATTAGAACCCATGACCTTATGACACCCAGACCCATTCTCTGTCCACTACGCCATGCTGCTTCCCTATTAGCCTCTGCATTCATCGGACCCTGCTTCAGAAAAGACAGATAACTTGAATACATAAGTATACCCAAACTTTAATCACATTTCACACAAAAAAAATTTGAATCCTAGCGACTAGCATTTTCATCACAGAACTGAACACATCCTTTGTGCTTTTTCTTTTGAATGGCAACTAATAAGTTATCACCTTTCAAAAATAACTCATAAATAGGTCAACATACATATTAAGATCTTACATTTCCACATTATTTATCTTCAC
The DNA here is from genome assembly GCF_015852505.1 of Tachyglossus aculeatus. Taxonomy (NCBI): domain Eukaryota; kingdom Metazoa; phylum Chordata; class Mammalia; order Monotremata; family Tachyglossidae; genus Tachyglossus; species Tachyglossus aculeatus. Next base: position 61,805,872 of record NC_052072.1, read on the forward strand.
AACAATGCATGTCAGAAGATAAGCCCTTAAAAATAGACTTGATTCCAAACAGGAAACAGCCTTTAAAGGTCAAAGGAAAATGATTTTGTGTGGGATCTCTGGTTTTTATTCTGCCTTTTTGCTTAAACAGCAATGCCACTTCTGAAATTTTAGGTCAAAAGGAATGAACCACAGAAATCCTCCGATATTTATGCATTACAGAATGCACACATTAGTTTTTGTGCTGACAGCTCTACATGGATAATTAAAAATAAACCAGCCACTGTGGGAATTCATTTAATCATTATTTTGCTATTTTTTCTGATAATCTCATCAATTAAAGGCAACCTTTTATGAGTATTTGACCTAGCCATTAGAGCCTTTCAATAATAATAACAATAATAATAATAATAATAATAATGGCGTTTATTAAGTGCTTATTATGTGCAAAGTACTGTTCTAAGTGCTGATAATAATAATGATGATATTTGTTAACCGCTTACTATGTGCCAAGCACCGTTCTAAGCACTGGGGTAGATACAAGGTAATCAGGTTGTACCATGTGGGGCTCACAGTCTTAATCCCCATTTTACAGATAACTGAGGCACAGAGAATTTAAGTGACTTGCTGAAAGTCACACAGTTCATTCATTCAATCATATTTATTGAGCGCTTTCTGTGTGCAGAGCACTGTACTAAACACAGCTGACAAATTTCTGAGTCAGGATTCAAACCCACAACCTCTGACTCTGAAGCCCATGCTCTTTCCACTGAGCCATGCTGCTTCCCAACTACCACTGACATATGTTAATAAATAACTAAGTAAAACTAATGGAAAGATGTTTACTTTTTGTTGTTTCTGAACAGTTGGCAAACTTGAGCACATGCAGTGTCATTGTCAAATCAGTAAGTTCTCTTCCTTCAGTGCTCTGGCACCTGCACATGAGTCAAAAGACCCATACCATGAGTATTTTCTATTTTAAATCTATAACACTGCTACATTTCTCTTTATTTTACCTATTGGGACTATTGTATCCTGGTCAATGCCTGACCTATGCCCCCTTCCCCCCACCCCACTACCTTGCCATAGGGTATCTGAGGCTGTTACTACAGAGTCACTCAGAAGTCACTTGTAGTGAAAATAATGGCAACTGCTATGGCATGAGAGTTTACTATGGGCCAAGCATTGGGCTAAGCACTGGCATAGATTACAACATAATCAGAATGTACACAATCCCTGTCTCACATGTGGCTAGTAATGTAAGGGGGTGGGAGGACAGATATCTTTTCCCCAGTTTATAGGGGAACTGAAGGACAGAGAAGGTCAGTGACTAGCCCAAGGTCACACAGCAGGCCTGTAGCAAAGCTGGGATCAGTCAGAAGAATATATCCAGATGAAAGGAAACATGACTGCCTGAACACAAGCTTTCCATTCATTTGGACCTTTGGGGCACCTAAAATGTACAAAGTGCTGTCCTAAAATTTGGAAGAAAATTCAAGGATGAGAAGCAGGTCACAGTACTTCATGCTCAAAAAATGATTTTTAAATAGAAAGCATAAATTGATTTCCATGTACGTTTGCAAATCCTAATTTCCTTTCCTCTGACCTTTCCTCTCCATCCTCTCCTTTAAACATTTATCCTACCCTACCTTGCTTACTGTATCAGCTTCCTTGCTGACCTCCCAGCCTCCTCTTTCTCCCCAGTCCAGGCCATACTCTGCTGTCTGGATCATTTTTCTACAAAACGTTCAGGCCATGTTTCCCCACTCAGGAACCTCCAGTGGTTGCCCATCCCCATTCACATCAAACAGAAACTCCTTATCATCGAAACCCTACTGAGAGCTCACCTCCTCCAGGAGGCCTTCCCAGACTGAGCCCCCTTTTTCCTCTCCTCCTCCCCATCCCCCCAGCCCTACCTCCTTCCCCTCCCCACAGCACTTGTATATATTTGTACAGATTTGTTACTCCATTCATTTTACTTGCACATATTTACTATTCTATTTTGTTAATGATGCACATATAGCTATAATTCTGTTTGTTCTGATGGTTTTGACACCTGTCTATGTGTTTTCTTTTGTTGTCTGTATCCCCCTTCTAGACTGTGAGCCCGTTGTTGGGTAGGGACCGTCTCTATATGTTGCCGACTTGTACTTCCCAAGCACTTAATACAGTGCTCTGCACACAGTAAGCGCTCAATAAATATGATTGAATGAATGAATGAATCGTCTTTAAAGCACTCTTTTATCTTGCCCCTACTTACCTCACCTCACTACTCTCCTACTACAAGCCAGCCCACACACCTCGCTCCTCTAGTGCTAAGCTTCTCACTGTACGTTGATCTCATCTATCTCACCACTGACTTTTCACCAATATCCTGCCTCTGGCCTGGAATGCCCTGCCTCTTCATATCCAGCAGACAATTACTCCCCCTCCCCTTCAAAGTCTTACTGAAGGCACATCTCCTCCAAGAGCCCTTCTCTGACTAAACCCTCTTTTCCTTTTCTTCCATTCCCTTCTTCGTTACCCTGACTTGCTCCATCACTTGACCCCAACCATCTTTCTGAGTGCCTCACACCCCACCTCACCTCCCTCTCCTCTCTACCCAGTCTTGACGATCAGATTACTGCTCTCAACTCTACCCTTTCTACTCAGCTAGACTCACTCGCTCCCCTTTCCCTCCGCCGCTCTCGTACCACTAACCCACAGCCCTGGATCACTGCCACTGTCTGTCTCCTTCGCTCTTATGCTCGAGCTGCCGAACGCTGCTGGCGAAAGTCTAAACACCATGCCAACCTCGTTCACTTCAAGTTATCCTTTCCTGCCTTAACTCAGCCCTCTCCTCTGCCAGACAAAACTATTTCTCCTCCCTTAATGACACCCATGCCCATCATCCCTGTCAGCTCTTCCGTACATTCAACTCCCTTCTCAGGCCCCCGGTTCCTCCCCCTCCTCCTTCCCTCACCCCCAACGATCTGGCCTCCTACTTCATTAATAAAATTAAATCCATCAGGTCTGACCTCCCCAAAGTCACTCCCACCACTTCTCCAACCCCCCGGCTCTCAACACTCTCTGCTACTCTCCTATCCTTCCCAGCAGTATCCTCAGATAAGCTCTCCTCACTCCTCTCAAGTGCTACTCCGGCCACCTGTGCTTCTGACCCCATTCCCTCTCATCTCATGAAATCTCTTGCTCCGTCCCTTCTCCCCTCCTTAACTTCCATCTTCAACCACTCACTCTCCACTGGTTCCTTCCCCTCTGCCTTCAAACATGCTCATGTCTCTCCCATCCTAAAAAAACCCTCTCCTGACCCCACCTCACCTTCTAGTTATCGCCTCATCTCCCTCCTACCATTCCTTTCCAAACTCCTTGAACGAGTTGTCTACATGCGCTGCCTCGAATTCCTCAACAACAACTCTCTCCTCGACCCCCTCCAGTCTGGCTTCCATCCCCTACATTCCACGGAAACTGCCCTCTCAAAGGTCACAAATGACCTTCTGCCTGCCAAATCCAATGGCTCATACTCTATCCTAATCCTCCTTGACCTCTCAGCTGCCTTCGACACTGTAGACCACCCCCTGCTCCTCAACACACTATCCAACCTTGGCTTCACAGGCTCCCTCCTCTCCTGGTTCTCCTCTTATCTCTCTGGTCGTTCATTCTCAGTCTCTTTTGCAGGCTCCTCCTCCCCCTCCCATCCCCTTACTGTGGAGGTTCCCCAAGGTTCAGTTCTTGGTCCCCTTCTGTTCTCGATCTACAATCACTCCCTTGGTGACCTCATTCGCTCCCATGGCTTCAACTATCATCTCTACGCTGAAGACACCCAAATCTACATCTCTGCCCCTGCTCTCTGCCCCTTCCTCCAGGCTCGCATCTTCTCCTGCCTTCAGGACATCTCCATCTGGTGTCTGCCCGCCACCTAAAACTCAACCTGTCCAAGACTGAACTCCTTGTCTTCCCTCCCAAACCCTGCCCTCTCCCTGACTTTTCCATCACTGTTGACGGCACTACCATCCTTCCTGTCTCACAAGCCCGCAACCTTGGTGTCATCCTAGACTCCGCTCTCTCATTCACCCCTCACATCCAAGCCGTCACCAAAACTTGCCGGTCTCAGCTCTGCAACATTGCCAAGATCCACCCTTTCCTCTCCATCCAAACCGCTACCCTGCTCGTTCAAGCTCTCATCCTATCCCGTCTGGACTACTGCATCAGCCTTCTCTCTGATCTCCCATCCTCGTGTCTCTCCCCACTTCAATCCATACTTCATGCTGCTGCCCGGATTGTCTTTGTCCAGAAATGCTCTGGGCATGTTACTCCCCTCCTCAAAAATCTCCAGTGGCTACCAATCAATCCGCGCATCAGGCAGAAACTCCTCACCCTCGGCTTCAAGGCTCTCCATCACCTCGCCCCCTCCTACCTCACCTCCCTTCTCTCCTTCTACAGCCCAGCCCGCACCCTCCACTCCTCTGCCGCTAATCTCCTCACCGTGCCTTGTTCTCGCCTGTCCTGCTGTCGACCCCCGGTCCACGTCATCCCCCTGGCCTGGAATGCCCTCCCTCTGCCCATCCGCCAAGCTAGCTCTCTTCCTCCCTTCAAGGCCCTACTGAGAGTTCACCTCCTCCAGGAGGCCTTCCCAGACTGAGCCCCCTCCTTCCTCTCCCCCTCAGCCCCCTCTCCATCCCCCCATCTTACCTCCTTCCCTTCCCCACAGCACCTGTATATATGTTTGTATATATTTATTACTCTATTTATTTATTTATTTATTTATTTTACTTGTACATATCTATTCTATTTATTTTATTTTGTTAATATGCTTGGTTTTGTTCTCTGTCTCCCCCTTCTAGACTGTGAGCCCACTGTTGGGTAGGGACTGTCTCTATATGTTGCCAACTTGTACTTCCCAAGCGCTTAGTACAGTGCTCGGCACACAGTAAGCACTCAATAAATATGATTGATTGATTGATTGATTGATCCTCCCTCTGAGACCCATAGCACTTATGTATATAGCTATAATTTTATTTATATTAATTCCTGTCTCCTTCTCTAGACTGTTAGCTCATTAGAGAAGCAGAATGGCTTAGTGGAAAGAGCACAGGCTTGGGAGTCAGAGGTTGTGGGTCCCGGCTCTGCCACTTGGCTGTGTGACTTTGGGCAAGTCACTTAACTTCTCTGTGCCTCATTTACCTCAGCTGTAAAGTGGGGAATAAGACTGTGAGCTCCATGTGGGATAACATAATTACCTTGTATCTACCCCAGTGCTTAGAACAGTGCTTGGCACATAGTAAGTGCTTAACAAATACCATTATATATTGTGGGCTGGTAATGTGTTTGTTATACTGCTAGAGTGGGCTCTTCCAAGAGCTTAGTACAGTGCTCTGCATCCGGTAACCTCTCAATAAATACAAATGACTGACAGACTTTGTTCTGGTAGTTATGAACTTATTTACATCCTCTTTGTCACTCTTGTATATAACTGCTCAATTTGTTTATTTTGACAGTTTTATTATTTTCAGTTTTTTCCACCTGTTAGAGATTAAGCTCCTTGAGGACAGAAAATGTATCATTTGGTTACACTATACTTCCTAAGCACCTTGTTCAGTGCAGCATTCAAACTGAGTATTCATTAAATGCCATTACTACTACTACAACAACTACTACTTTGCTTCTTATTTATATTCGTGTTCACTTGCAACTTCCCTATGTCAAAGAGACAGCAATTCTAACAAGAAGTTGGAGAGTACAAAGCAACTCTGTTGTATTATATATTATACTCTCCCAAGCACTTAGTACAGCACTCTGCACATAGTAAATGCTCAATAAATACCATTGATGATGAAGCCAGCTGCTCCATCTGGACCTTAAAGAGAGCCAGCTCTCCTTTAGTGAGAAGAGCATGAAACACCCCTCTGGTAGGATGAAAACCAAATCTCTATCATTACACATTCACCCCAGATAGTACTCCTAATCAGTTCTGTGATAAATTGTTAAACAAATAAGCACTGAATTATATTTAGTTTTCTATAGAAAATACTATCAAGTACAGTAGCGTGTTTGCAAGATCTAAAAAATTAACCCAATCAATGTCAATATATTAAAAAGTCATAAAAAATGCAATGAAGTTGCATTATCAAGTAGTGCATTAAAATCATTAATAATAAAGTGTTATGGATTAGATTTTATATGCATATATTTAAATATTTAATATGTGAAGCATTTTCTTTCACATCCTATTCAGCCTAAAACACCTTGTGCTAAAATATTAGAAACATAAATAGTAATAAATAATAATAATTATAGTGCTTGTTAAGTGCTTACTATGTTTCAGACACTGTATACTAAACACTGGGGTGGATATATGCAAATTGGGCTGGACACAGTCCCTGTCCCACATGAGGCTCACAGTCTCAATCCCCATTTTACAGATGAGGTAACTGAGGCCCAGAGAAGTGAAGTGACTTGTCCAAGGTCACACAGCAGACAAATGGCAGAGCCAGAATTAGAACCCATGACCTTCTGATTCCCAGGCCTGTGCTTTATCATCAACATCATCATCATCAATCGTATTTATTGAGTGCTTACTATGTGCAGAGCACTGTACTAAGCGCTTGGGAAGTACAAATTGGCAACATATAGAGACAGTCCCTACCCAACAGTGGGCTCACAGTCTAAAAGGGGAAGACAGAGAACAAAACCAAACATACTAACAAAATAAAATAAATAGAATAGATATGTACAAGTAAAATAAATAAATAAATAAATAGAGTAATAAATATGTACAAACATATATACATATATACAGGTGCTGTGCGGAAGGGAAGGAGGTAAGAAGGGGGGATGGAGAGGGGGGCGAGGGGGAGAGGAAGGAAGGTGCTCAGTCTGGGAAGGCCTCCTGGAGGAGGTGAGCTCTCAATAGGGCCTTGAAGGGAGGAAGAAAGCTAGCTTGGCGGATGGGCAGAGGGAGGGCATTCCAGGCCCGGGGGATGACGTGGGCCAGGGGTCGATGGTGGGACAGGCGAGAGCGAGGTACGGTGAGGAGATTAGCAGCGGAGGAGCGGAGGGTGCGGGCTGGGCTGTAGAAGGAGAGAAGGGAGGTGAGGTAGGAGGGGGCAAGGTGATGGAGAGCCCTGAAGCCGAGGGTGAGGAGTTTCTGCCTGATGCGCAGATTGATTGGTAGCCACTGGAGATTTCTGAGGAGGGGAGTGATATGCCCAGAGTGTTTCTGGACAAAGATAATCCAGGCAGCAGCATGAAGTATGGATTGAAGTGGAGAGAGACATGAAGATGGGAGATCAGAGAGAAGGCTGATGCAGTAGTCCAGATGGGATAGGATGAGAGCTTGAATGAGCAGGGTAATGGTATGGATGGAGAGGAAAGGGCGGATCTTGGCAATGTTGCGGAGCTGAGACCGGCAGGTTTTGGTGATGGCTTGGATGTGAGGGGTGAATGAGAGAGCGGAGTCGAGGATGACACCAAGTTTGCGGGCTTGTGAGACAGGAAGGATGGTGGTGCCGTCAACAGAGATGGGAAAGTCAGGGAGAGGGCAAGGTTTGGGATGGAAAACGAGTTCAGTCTTCGACATGTTGAGCTTTAGGTGGCGGGCAGACATCCAGATGGAGATGTCCTGAAGGCAGGAGAAGATGCGAGCCTGGAGAGAGGGGCAGAGAGCAGGGGCAGAGATGTAGATCTCTCTGCTTCTCACTATGCCATGCTGCTTCAGTGGTAGTAATATCAGTATTTATTGAGCACCCTCATGGATCAATGCATTTGGATTTGCACTTGGATTTGTACCCTCTATTCACCCCAACCTTAGTCCACAGCACTTATGTACATATCTGTAATTTGTTTTAATGTCCATTCCCCCTCTAAACTGTGAATTCCTTGTGGGCTGGGAACATGCCTACTAGTTCTGCTATTTAGTGTTCTCCCAAATTCTTAGTACAGTGCTCTGCACACAATATGTGCTCAATAAATACAACTGATTGATGGAATACACTGTGCTTGGGAGGTGAAAACAGAGATGTAATATCCTCAGCACACAAGGAGCTTAGATTAAGGAGACAAACATTAAATATTTATGAAATAGCCAAGATAAATAATTGAATATACAACTAAATAGGGATCTAGACAAATAGCATTGAAGATGTGCATAAATATTATCGGAGTTTTCAGAGGAGGCAGGTAATGGGTGTATATGTCCTAGAATGTTGCCATGCACTAGAGAAAACCTCTTTGAAGAGGTGAGAATTTTTTAAGAGGGCTTTTCCTGTGGGGAGAGTTGTGGTCTGTCAGATTAGGGAAGAAACGGTCTTCAAAACCAAGGGAAGGGAGCTGAGGGAGGGGAAATGGGAGAGTCAAGAGAGAGAGGTCCTTAAGAAGACTACGTAGGGAGGAATGAAGAGAGAGTTGGGGAATAGCAGGTAAAAAGAACAGATAATTAATTTGGTATGGAACAGAGATTGTATTCAATCTACATAAACTGTACCTACTCCAATGCTTAGAACTGTGCTTTGCACATAGCAAGCACTTAAATGGTATTAATTTTATTATCATTACTATCATTCGAGTTGGTGGAATACTTTGAAACCAGTTTTGAAGAGTTTTTGTTTTATACCAACGAAGACATACAGGATGTGAATGGAAGATATGGAGGAGTGGAGCAATGTAGGCTGCACACATTTTAAAAAGATAATTGCAGCATTGTGTGGTAGAGATTGGAGTGGAGTGAGTCTGTCAGCAGACTGACAATCCAGGAGGCTGATATGATAGTCTAGTTTTAATATGACCAAGGCTTAATTCAGGTGTACCTGGTTGAGTGGAGAGGAAAGGGCTTTTCCGGGAAATGTTGTGTAAGAAAAAGCAGCAGAATTTAATACTAGATTGGATGTGAGAGTTAAAAATGTGAGAGACCAAACAATTGTTAAAATGGCCTTGGATCATTCTATTCAAGTCAGAAAAAGTACTTTAAGGGTTAAGGGGGATTCAAAGGGAAAGGGAACCAAGTTATTGAGACAAGGTAAGGACCTGGGTTCTAATTCAGACTCTGCCACCTGTTTGCTCTATGCCCTTGGGCAATTCACTTAACTTCTCTGGGCCTCAGTTACCTCATCTATAAAATAGGGATTAAGACTGTGAGTCCCATGTGGTACAGGGACTGTGTCTGACCTGATTGCCTGGCATACAGTTAGTGCTTAACAAATACCATTAAAAAAGAAAAGTAAACTTTGCAGGAAAGTTAGGTAGTTATCTCAAAATGAGAAAGCACTATTGGAGTTACATTTATTAAAATGCTATTAGTTCCACCAAAATAAAATGCTAAAAGAGTTTTGTAATGGGAGAATCCCAGTACATTAAGTAAAATAAGGGTTATTGTGGAAAACAGCAATTCTATGATGTTGGTCAACCTCTCTCCAGAAATTCAGTATTTATCATTTAATTTTGCATTCTGTGGTGGAAAGAAAAAGGCAAGGTAAAAATATGTCTCAAGGTCAAACCTGAGGATAAGTAAAAGGATATTCCTTTCTGAGCTATCTATGTGTTAATGGGCTGGAGTCAATGATGCGTAGTACAGTGCTCTGCACACAGTAAGCACTCAGTAAATATGATTGAATGAATGAATGCATCTGAGGTGAAGCTAAGATTTAGAGAGGTTTCCTTCCCTGAGACTGGGTTAATAAAATGTAAATTGGTAAATTGTCTCTGAGAGAGATCTGCATGATCCTCTCTTTCATGAGAAACAGTGTTGCCTAGTGGAAAGAATATAGGCCTGGGAGTCAGAGGACTTGAGTTCTAATTCTAGCTTCACCACTTACCTGCTATGTGACTTTGGGGAAATTACTTAGTTCTTTGTGCCTCAGTTCCCTCAGCTGCACAATGAAGATTCAATACCTGTTCTCCCTCCCACTTAGACTGTGAGCTCCATGTGGGACCTGATTATCTTGTATCTACCCCAGTGCTTAGTACAGTGCTTGACCCATAGTAAGTGCTTAACAAATACCACACTTACTATTTCATCATCATCATCATCATCAATAGTATTTATTGAGTGCTTACTGTGTGCAGAGCACTGTACTAAGCACTTGGGAAGTACAAGTTGGCAACATATAGAGACAGTCCCTACCCAACAGTGAGCTCACAGTCTAAAAGGGGGAGACAGAGAACAAAACCGAACATACTAACAAAATAAAATAAATAGAATAGATATGTACAAGTAAAATAAATAAATAAATGAATAGAGTAATAAATATGTACAAACATATATACATATATACAGGTGCTGTGGGGACGGGAAGGAGGTAAAATGGGGGGGTTGGAGAGGGGGACGAGGGGAAGAGGAAGGAAGGGGCTCAGTCTGGGAAGGCCTCCTGGAGGAGGTGAGCTCTCAGTAGGGCCTTGAAGGGAGGAAGAGAGCTAGCTTGGTGGGTGGGCAGAGGGAGAGCATTCCAGGCCCGGGGGATGACGTGGGCCGGGGGTCGATGGCGGGACAGGCGAGAACTAGGTACGGTGAGGAGATTAGTGGCAGAGGAGCAGAGGGTGCGGGGTGGGCTGTAGAAGGAGAGAAGGGAGGTGAGGTAGGAGGGGGCGAGGTGATGGAGAGCCTTGAAGCCCAGGGTGAAGAGTTTCTGCCTGATGCACAGATTGATTGGTAGCCACTGGAGATTTTTGAGGAGGGGAGTAACATGCCCAGAGTGTTTCAGGACAAAGACAATCTGGGCAGCAGCATGAAGTATGGATTGAAGTGGGGAGAGACACAAGGATGGGAGATCAGAGAGAAGGCTGATGCAGTAGTCCAGACGGGATAGGATGAGAGCTTGAACGATCAGGGTAGCGGTTTGGATGGAGAGGAAAGGGCGGATCTTGGCAATGTTGCGGAGCTGAGACCGGCAGGTTTTGGTCACAGCTTGGATGTGAGGGGTGAATGAGAGAGCCGAGTCCAGGATGACACCAAGGTTGCGGGCTTGTGAGACGGGAAGGATGGTAGTGCTGTCAACAGAGATGGGAAAGTCAGGGAGTGGGCAGGGTTTGGGAGGGAATCATCATCATCAATCATATTTATTGAGCGCTTACTATGTGCAGAGCACTGTACTAAGTGCTTGGAAAGTACAAACTGGCAACATATAGAGACAGTCCCTACCCAACAGTGGGCTCACAGTCTAAAAGGGGGAGACAGAGAACAAGGGGGAGACGGAGGGAAGACAAGGAGTTCAGTCTTGGACATGTTGAGTTTTAGGTGGCGGGCAGACATCCAGATGGAGATGTCCTGAAAGCAGGAGGAGATGCGAGCCTGGAGAGAGGGGGAGAGAGCAGGGGCAGAGATGTAGATCTGGGTGTCATCAGCGTAGAGATGATAGTTGAAGCCGTGGGAGCGAGTGAGGTCACCAAGGGAGTGCATGTAGATCGAGAACAGAAGGGGACCAAGCACTGAACCTTGGGGAACCCCCACAGTAACGGGATGGGAGGGAGGAGGAGCCTGCAAAAGAGACTGAGAATGAACGACCGGAGAGATAAGAGGAGAACCAGGAGAGGATGGAGTCTGTGAAGCCAAGGTCAGATAGCATGTTGAGGAGAAGGGGGTGGTCCACAGTGTCGAAGGCAGCTGAGAGGTCAAGGAGGATTAGGATAGAGTATGAGCCATTGGATTTGGCAAGCAGGAGGTCATTGGTGACCTTTGAGAGGGCAGTTTCCGTGGAATGTAGGGGACGGAAGCCAGATTGGAGGGGGTCGAGGAGAGTGTTGTTGTTGAGGAATTCGAGGCAGCGCGTGTAGACAGCTCGTTCAAGGAGTTTGGAAAGGAATGGTAGGAGGGAGATGGGGCGATAACTAGAAGGTGAGGTGGCGTCAAGAGAGGGTTTTTTTAGGATGGGAGAGACATGGGCATGTCATACTTATCTAGGAAGACAGAAACCAAGATCATTTCAAGATCTCTCCAGAGTTATATTCCTAATCCATCAGAAAGTTTCAGTTTTCTCACCAGTTGGTGAGGAGGGGTCCTGGAAAATTATTGTCTTGTCTTATGCTTTCAGACTACCTCTGACTCATAGTGATACCATTAACACATCTCTCCCAGAAAGCCCCACTCTCCATCTGCAATCATTCTGATAGCATATCCATAGAGTTTTCTTGGTAAAAACACGGAAGTGGTTTACCATCGCCTTCTTCCACGCAGTAAACCTGACTGTCTCTAATGCCTCTGCTGCCCAGCACAGGAGAGTTTTGACATGTAGCAGGCTGTCTTCCACTTGCTAGCCACTGCCCAAGCAAGGAATGGAATTTGTATGCCTCTGCTTGACTGTCCTTCCTTTAGCCGAAACTAGTAGAGTACTGGAAACTCTCCTGGTGCAATCCTGAGAAGGGTGGAAAATTATTAGATGGCTCAAATTTGGAAGGTAAATAGCCTTACTAGTTAATGGCTGATTGGGGAAAGTGAAGCAGAGAATAAAGAACTGGAAGGAAATGCCTGTTTAAAAGAACTAACTAGGTGGGAAAGAAAACATTAGCACCAGGACTGTGAACAAAGAGGTGCATCTTTGCATCTTTCACACTTTGAGATGAAGAGGATGGGGAAAAGAGAGAGAGAGAGAGAAAGAGAGAGAGAGAGAGAGAGAGAGAGAGAGAGAGAGTGTTTGTGTTTTCAAAGGTTCTGCATCTTGTAGTGAAGTGTGCCTGTGTAGTGGTCTGACATCTTGCTAGGAAAAGTCACTATGAAAAATATTCAAGAAGAGAAAATACTGCATTTTAATGGCTTTGTTCTTGAGTGAAAAACCTACAGTATGTGAAAGGTCAGGTTAGCTTTGAGCTAATGTTTAATAATTTGTTTTTAATGTCTTCCACAGTTTTAATCATTTTTAAATTGGAAACTCTCCAAACTAAATCCCCATCTTTCCGTCTTTTGTAAAATCCCTGTCTTTTGTTAAATTTGCAAAGAGCTTTGCTAATAATAAATGACATAAAGGAATGCTACGTGATGCAGATGGGCCCCATGCTCGCTGCTGGAGATGAGTCTGTTGCCAGAAAATCCTGGTTTTGTGCTTTTCCTTGCCCCTAAGATTCTGATTCTGTTCAATGAGTAGATTAAAATGAATTGGGTTCTTGGAATGCTGGAATTACATTGAGTCTCAGCCCTGGGGTCCTTTGGAGAAGGCTCTATATCTTATTTTTATAGCATGCAGGCACTCCTCCAACTAAATAGTAGTTATGACCCTGCAAATCTGTCACCAAAAATTTATGTTACATTTACCATTTTTCCAATATGAAATCAGTCAATCAATCGATGGTATTTATTGAATGCTCACAGTGTGTAGAGTACAGTACTAAGCAAGGGAAAAGTAAAATACAACTGAGTTGGTAGACATGTCCACTCTCCACAAGAAGATTTTAGTCTAGAGGAGAGACAGAGATTAAAATAAATTACAGATGTGTATAAGAGCTGTGAGGCTGAAGGTGTTAAAAGGGTACAGATAATAATAATAATAATGGCATTTGTTAAGTGCTTACTATGTGCAAAGCACTGTTCTAAGCGCTGGGGGGGGATAAAAGGTGATCAGGCTGTCCCATGAGGGGCTCACAGTCTTAATCCCCACTTTACAGATGAGGTAACCGAGGCCCAGAGAAGTTAAGTGACCTGCCCAAAGTCACACAGCTGACAATTGGCGGAGCCGGGATTTGAACCCATGACCTCTGACTCAAAAGCCCGTGCTCTTTCCACTGAGCCACTCTGCTTCTCTAATGATAATAATAATTATATCAATGATAATAGTTGTGGTATTTGTTTGAGGGCCTAATATGCAAAGTCCTCTTCGAGGAGATATAATTTGAAGCCTTTTAAGGTGGGTAGAGTGGTGGTCTGCCATACATGAGGGGGAAAGGAATTGAGGTTAGATGGAATGGGTAGGCATTGCCAGATTTGGACTTGTCCCACCAAGGGGAGATTTTTTCATCACCCCAAAGTCCTCTGCTGAGATGTCCTAAGTAGCAGGTGAACCAGTAGCAGGTCTATCTCTACTCCCAGGAAATGAGCACTATTGGGCTGGGCTATGGAAGAGATATCTAAACCCTAAGATATAAATATTTAAGAATAGGGACAGAAATGCTATTTCTGTCCCAGCATGATAAATACAAAGTCCATTTATCTATTTGAAATAGCCCCTACAGGATTTTTATCTTCAGTAACTTATCAACCTAGTTCTCCACTAACTCCTATTGCTAGAGGTTGTTATTTCTTTCCCTCTCCCCATTTGGTCCCCTTGGGTTCTGGTGTCATTTCCATTCCTTTAATGCCAACTGACTCACTGTAACTTGATCTCATCTATCTCACTGCAGACTCCATGCCCTCATATTTCCTCTGGCCTTGAACTCCCTCCCCACTTCAAATGACAGACCCCCACTCTCCCCACCTTCAAAGCCCTCCTAAAATCACACCTCCTCCAAAAGGCCTTCACCACCTAAACCCTCATTTCCCCTACTCCCTCTCCCTTGGGTGTCCCCCGTGCACTCAGATCTGCATTGCTATTGTTATGGTATTTATTAAATGCTGAATATGTGTCAATCACTGTTCCAAGCTCTGGGATGGATATAAATTAATCAAGTAGACACAGTCTCTGTCACACATGGGCTTCACAGTATAAGTAGGAGGGAGAACAGGTATTGAATACCCATTTTACAGCTGTAGGAAATGAGGCACAGGGAAGTTAAGATGATTTTCCCAAAGTCACAGAGCAAGCAATTGGCAATCATTAAATTGCATTTATTGAGTGCTTACTGTGTGCAGAGCAGAGCCAGACTAAAGCCCAGTTCTTTTGACTCCAGATCTGTGCTCTTCCCCTAGGCCATTCTTGCTTCATACTCTGAATACAGTGAGTGCTCAATAAACAATCAATCGATCAAATGTGTTTACTGTGTGCTTACTGTGTGCAGAACACTGTACTAAGAGCTTGGGAGTGTACAATTAAACAGAACTGGTGGACATGGTACCTGCCCACAAGGAGCTTACAGTCTAAAGGTGGAGACAGACATTAAAATAAGTTATGAATATGTGCTATAGGGCTGAGGGTGGGTTAAATACAGAATACAAATCCAAGTGGAGAAGCAGCATGGCTTAGTGGAAAGAGAACAGGCTTGGGAGTCAGAGGACAGGGGTTCTAATCCCTCCTCCACCACTTGTCTGCTATGTGACCTTGGGCAAACCACTTAACTTCTCTGTACCTCAGTTATCTGTACCTTGTCCTCTCCCTGATTTTCCCATCTCTGTTGACGGCACTACCATCCTTCCCGTCTCACAAGCCCGCAACCTTGGTGTCATCCTCGACTCCGCTCTCTCATTCACCCCTCACATCCAAGCCATGACCAAAACCTGCCGGTCTCAGCTCCGCAACATTGCCAAGATCCGCCCTTTCCTCTCCATCCAAACCGCTACCCTGCTCATTCAAGCTCTCATCCTATCCCGTCTGGACTACTGCACCAGCCTTCTCTCTGATCTCCCATCCTCGTGTCTCTCTCCACTTCAATCCATACTTCATGCTGCTGCCCGGATTATCTTTGTCCAGAAACGCTCTGGGCATATTACTCCCCTCCTCAAAAACCTCCAATGGCTACCGATCAATCTGCGCATCAGGCAGAAACTCCTCACCCTGGGCTTCAAGGCTCTCCATCACCTCTCCCCCTCCTACCTCACCTCCCTTCTCTCCTTCTACTGCCCAGCCCGCACTCTCCGCTCCTCCACCGCTAATCTCCTCACTGTACCTTGTTCTCGCCTGTCCCGCCATCGACCCCCGGCCCACATCATCCCCCGGGCCTGGAGTGCCCTCCCTCTGCCCATCCGCCAAGCTAGCTCTCTTCATCCCTTCAAGGCCCTACTGAGAGCTCACGTCCTCCAGGAGGCCTTCCCAGACTGAGCCCCTTCTTTCCTCTCCCCCTCGTCCCCCTCTCCATCCCCCCGTCTTACCTCCTTCCCTTCCCCACAGCACCTGTATATATGTATATACAGTTGTACATATTTATTACTCTATTTATTTATTTATTTATTTTACTTGTACATTTCTATCCTATTTATTTTATTTTGTTGGTATGTTTGGTTCTGTTCTCTGTCTCCCCCTTTTAGACTGTGAGCCCACTGTTGGGTAGGGACTGTCTCTATGTGTTGCCAATTTGTACTTCCCAAGCACTTAGTACAGTGCTCTGCACATAGTAAGCGCTCAATAAATACGATTGATTGATTGATTGATTATCTCATCCGTAAAATGGAGATGAAGACTGTGAGCCCCACATGGGACAACCTGATTATCTTGCATCTACCCCAGCACTTAGAACAGTGCTTGACACATAATAAGCGCTTAACAAATACCATAAAAAAAAGAGTGACAGAAGGGAGGGGGAGCAGATGAAATGAGGAAGGCCTGTTGGAGGAGATAAGATAAGGCTTTGAAGGTGGGGAGAGTGGTAGTCTGTTGGCCATGAAGGGAGATAGAGTTCCAGGCCAGAGCCAGGATGTGGGCTTAGGTTTGGTGGTGAGATAGCTTGATTGATTGATTCATGGCATTTTAAGGGGGGATTAAGAGGACTGTGTCATCTCCAAATATTAGTGCTTTTCAGACCAAATTACCCTGTTTGTGTGAACCCAGCTGGTGTTATTTTCATTTGAGAAGTAAGTGCTCCTCTCTGACCACATTAACATCCTAAGAGCTGCCTTGTTAAAGCCCATTCAACCATGCCACTTCGCTGAGTTCTTACTAGAGCAAGTTAATGTTAACAGTCCCCTTTGGTTGGTCTTCCTGCAGATTGTCCTTTGGTAATGGAATATCCCAGGCAGCTCAAAGAGGCTTCCCCAAACAGGAGCTCAGGGCCCAATCTGCATTTGAAATGACTTTGTTTGGAATTTATCCACTGAAGCAAAGAAACCAAATGAACATTTCTCTTTTTCTTCCATTCTAAAGTTAATGACCATGCCATTTTCCACAGAAAGGCATGAGGTTAAACGACTTGAATCCTTCTTTTCCATCCTTTTTGTTATGCCACTCCTAACCAGAATGGCAAGGAGGATAATGAGGGAATCATCCCTGAAATTTTGTCCTGTTTGAGACGTTTTCCCACTAACAAAGTGAAGTCTAGTCTCTATAGACCTTACAGAAACTGAGTGAATCGAAACCATGATGCATTGGCCGGGGTGTAGGAAACCCATTATAGAGCTTGTCACCCATTCCCAATTCACTAATGCCCTCCAGAAATTTGGACAACAAGGTTAATAGAGGGTAAACTTGGGGAGAGTCTTAGGGCATGCCTAGTAACAGTCCCCTCACTCCTATCCAGATGATCCCTCCAGGGTTACAACAGTGGCTCTGCTCCCTTTCAATGGTTCCCATTTGAAGCTTTGAAAAAATGGCATTTATTAAGCACTTACTATGTTCTAGACACTGTACTAAGTGCTGGAGTAGAATCACGATACCCAGGATACCCACTGCATGTTCCTCACGGTGCTCACATCTTTAATCCCCATTTTCATAGATGAGGCAACTGAGGAAAGGGACGTTAAGTGAGTTTTCCAAGGTCACACAGCAGACAAGTGGCAGAGCTAAGATTAGAACCCAGGTCCTCTGGCTCCCAGGCCCATGATTTCTCCACTAGGCCATGCTGCTTCTCATCGACATGTAATAATATTGACATAGTTATTGACAAAATAATAATATTTGTTACGTGCTTACTATGTGCCAAGCACTGTACTAAGTGCTGCGATAGATACAAGATAAACAGGTCAGACGTAGTCTCTGTCCCCCATGGGGGTCACATTCCTTTTAGGAGGAAGAAAACAGGTACTTAATCCACAGACGAGGAAACTAAGGCACATATAAATGAAATGACTTGCCCAAGTTCATGGAGCAGGCAGAGGCATGATTAGAACCCAGTTCCATCCACCCAGGCCCTTGCTCTCTTCATTATGCCATGTGGAGAATGTCAGATGGATAGAAGCTGGTTGTTTTCAGTCCCACTTTCCACCACAGTTTCTCCTTGTTAACCAAATGAGAGTATATAAAAAGCATAAGAGAGAATTCTCTCTTCTGCAAAATTAAGGCATATATTTGCAGGCTTCAGAGCAAGACAGGGAGAAAGAAGAATAGGGCTTCATGTGTACATCATAGATGTGGTCTCCTGGTCTTTCTTATTATGGGCAGGGAACATGTCTGCTAATTCTATTGTAGAGTACTCTCCCCAATGCTTAGTACAGTAAGCGCTTAGTACAGTGCTCTGCACATAGTAAGCACTCAATAAATGTGATTGATGATGATGCTCTGCACACGGTAGGTGTTCAATGATACCACTGTTTGATTGATTTCCCCAGTGAAGAAAGTGCATGTGTTCACTAGCCATTTTCTTGAGCCAAATGCTTCAATTTTAATATATTGAAAGAAATTAGGTTGAGTTTTCTCAACTATCCTCTTTATAATTCTTAACTACTCTAACTTTTGCTGCACTGTTTCCATTAATGACTGTTTTCCATTGAGTGTGTCCTAATGTTTTACTTAAAGGAATCAGGGCTGCTGTTTGAGGAAAGTGCTGATTTAGAATGAAAGCTTAAATGCTTTGCCTTTGAGTTCTAACACAACCAAAAAACAAACAAAAAGCAACATACACAAACACAAAACAAAACCTGATTTAGAATGAAAGCTTAAATGCATTGCCTTTGAGTTCTAACACAAACAAAAAAAAAAAAACAAACAAAAAGCAACATACACAAACACAAAACAAAAGAAATATAAGAGTCCAAAATGAAATGGAACGGTAATTTTGAAAGGTAGAACAGCAAACACAGAGAATAATTCAGCTCTCAATAACACATATATACATCATTACAAATATAACTTGTCTCAAATCTTTTTTTCCAGTTTTATGCCACATGTGTTGTTTAGAAAGAGGTACAGATGCAGTAAATAACTAATTAAAGTAGAGAAAAGCAGGCAGGAGCTGATGGAAGAAAGAACTGAAACAGCAGCCTAGATCAATCAGTGGGACATAGAGTTTTTGCTAGAAGCCAACGTCTTTAATTGAAATCTCTGTATTCCACTAATAACTTTGCATGCACATAAGCTTTATTTATTGATTTCAATTATTTCCTATTTTTCTCTTTGGGGTTTTCTGTTTCTTGACATAATGTAGAATTAAGGGAAAAATACAATAGACTGATTAATTGTCCAATATTCCTGAAACATTGCATGATATTAAAAACCCCCCACAAAACTGCTTCTCTGCTTTTTACTGTGGGTAGGTAACCAGGTCAAAGGCAACTCAGAGGGCCTTGCTAGATTTTACCCAGACTAATTCTGAGTCTCAGTGGTGGAAATTTGGTAATCAGACCTAACAACAAAGGTTGTTCACAAGTTTTTTTTTTGAAGGCTAAACTATTTTTAAAAGATTAATTCCAAATTGTTTTCTTTTACAGAGTTACTGGGGTCAAACAATTTAAGAAACTGTTTACCTCTCATAGTCATGTGAGTGTGAAAGAGAATGTGTGTATATGTAAGTGTGTATGTATACTTAACCCAGGGAAATATTTCTCTACAAATTTCCTTAATGAGCCATCATAAGAAAACCACTTCCTCTCCTGACTTTTGATCTTGCTTCTGTCAGGTTCTCTATAGAGCTCTGGAGGGCCTATTTTCCTCTGTGAGAGGCTCAGGGCAAAGGCATTAAAATAGTAAAATATATTGTAACATTATTTCTTCCTGGCAAAACAATTAAAATAGACCTCGCTTTTCAATCCTCTAGTGGTCCCATTTTAGAAATGAAGGTTAACTGTCAGCTTTCAGGCAAAGTCATCATTTCCCCCGCTAAAGAGACCTTGAATAATAATAATGGTATTTGTTAAGTGCTTACTATATGCCAAGCACTGTTCTAAGTGCTGGGGTAGATACACGTTGTTCCATGTGGGGCTCACAGTCTTAATCCCCATTTTACAGATGAGATAACTGAAGCACAGAGAAGTTAAGTGACTTGACCAAAGTCACCCAGCTGACAAGAGGCGGAGGGGGTTTTAGAACTCACGACCTCTGACCCCCAAGACCTGGCTCTTTCCATTAAGCCATGCTGCTTCTCAGACCTCAAGACCTTTGTGCTACTAGGTCTCTGTGTATCAACACATCTACATAGATAGAGAAGCAGTGTGGCTCAGTGAAGAAGAGAGAAGAGAGTGATTGATCAATTAATCAATCAATCAGTGGAATTTATTAAACACTTACTGTGCACAGAGCATTGTAGTAGACTGTGAGCCACATGTGGGAGAGGGACCATGTCCAACCTGATTATCTTGTGCCTACTGAGAGCACTCAGTAAATATCACTGATTGACTGATTAGAGAAATAGTGTGGTCTTGTGGAAAGAACACGGTCCTGAGAGACACAGTGCCTGGGTTCTGATCCTGGTTCCACCACTTGCCTGCCGCATGATCTTGGGCAAGTCATATAAATTCTCTGTGCTTCAGTTTCCTCTTCTGTACAATAGTGGTTCAATAGGGGTTCAGTGTTCTCCCTCCTATTTGGTCTGTGAGCCACATAGGGGACAGGTATTTATATGTTTATATATTTATTTATATGAACGTCTTTCTCCCACTCTAGATTGTGAATTTGTTGTGGGCAAGGAATGCGTCTGTTTGTTTTTTATTGTACTCTCCCAAGCATTTAGTACAGTGCATTGCAATAGTAAGCGCTCTATAAATATGATTGAGTGAATGAAAGAAGGGACTGTGTCTGATCTTCTTATATCTACACCAGCACTTAATACTCTGCTTGTCACAATTATTAATATCAGGCATCATTCTTGCTCATCAATATGACCTCATTTACAAACTGTTTGCCCAGGCTGACCACATTCTCCCTCTGTGGCCCTTTCCCTTTCTCTTTTCCTCTCTATACTAAAGGGGACAGTGTGGCCACTCTGCTACAGTGTTCTTCTTTAGCAGCAGCCTTCTAGTAATCCCTATGTTATGCACTAGCACCCTGAGCTTTTCCAGAACCCTGATCCCAGCCCAGTAAACATTAAACTTCTGAATGTTTAAACATTCCATGCTAACCATTCACTGATATCCGTGACCTGCAAAACAAATGGGCCAGTTTAATTTTACCAAGATGTTTTGATGCATCCCCATGCAACAATTTGAAAAGGATACTGAATGCTGGAAAAATGCTAATGAAGTATTAGTCAGGTAGTGATGGAAGCTAATAAAATCAAGGCAATTATGAGTTAATGTTGCCATGGTGGCCCCCAAAGTCATCTCACTGTGCTTAGTTTGTTTCTCGCTTTGGGTTTCCTACATAATGATGAACAGATAGAGTTTGGGGTGTTTATATAAACTACATCTGCTCATCAATATAGCAAGTGCCATTAACTCTGTTTACTTTTTTATTGTGAGAATCTTCCCCTTGTCCTCACTTCAGTCTGCGTGGTTACTGAGAAAATCTTTTATCTCCATAAACCTGCCTTCATTATCCGAATGCAGGAACTGGGAAGTGCATTCCCTCAGTGGTTTTTAAACCTTAGTTTTTTGGGTTTTTTCCCTTCTCGTTCCCTTTACTTACATAACTATCCTGAAATAAACACATTTAAATAGGCTTCTAAATTACAGAGGCTTCAAAAGGGCCGTTCTAAAGAACCTGATGATCCTGAAAAGAAATGCCTAGAATAGAATATCGCAAATGGCTCCCTACTCAAGTTTGAATAATCACTAAATCAATGGAATTTATTGAGCACACTGTGTGTAGAGCACTGTACTAAACACTTGGAAGAGTACAATACACCAGAGTTGCTAGACATGTTTCCTGGCCACAACAAACTAACAGTTTAGAGATGCCAAGGTAACCACCCTATTCTGCTTCCTCCTTGTAAAAAATTATCAATGAATCAATCATATTCCTTGAGTGCTTATAATGTGTAGGGGGCTTTACTAAGCACTTGGGAGAATTCAGTAATAATTGTGGTATTTGTTAAGCATTTTCTATGTGCCAGGCACTGTACTAAGCACTGGGTTGGATGCAAATAAATCAGGTTGGACAAAGTCCCTGTCCCACATGGGGCTCACAGTCTCTAACCCCATTTTATAGATTAGGTAACTGAAGCCCAGAGAAGTGAAGTGAGTTGGCCAAGGTCACACACCAGTCAAGTGGCAGAGCGAGGATTAGAACCCATGACCTTCTGACTCCCAGGCCCATGCTCTATCCACTATGCCATGCTGCTCAGAGTTAGTAGATAAATGCTTCCTGCCAACAGTGGGCTTACGGCCTAGAGGGGAAGATGGACATTAATATAAATACATATAAATAAGTATTAGTATAAATAAATTACATCGCAGATCTGTACATAAGTGTTGTGGGGCTGAGGGGGGGTGAATAAAGAGTTCAAATCCAAAGCCAAGGTGAAATTATTGCAGAATATAATTTAAAAGTAGCTTGGAAGTGCTTCTCAGGGGTGGCCATGCTTTCTTCTAAATGGTCAGCAATGGTACTGTGAATGACCAAAAAGTTACAGGAGGATGTCCATCCTTAAAACCGGTTGAAACTGATCTACAGTATTATTATTATGATAGTATTTTTTAAGCATTCATTCACTCATTTGTTCAGTCATATTTATTGGGCACTTACTGTGTGCAGAGCACTGTACTAAGTGCTTGCGAGAGTATAATATAGCAACAAACAGACACATTCCTGCCCACAACAAGCTCACAGTCACTTACCATACATCCTGCAAAGTTCTAAAGCACCGGGGTAGGTACAAGTTGTTCACATCAGTCATAGTCCCTTTCTCACAAGGGCTCACGGTCTCTCTTTAAAAGGAGAAAAAGCAAAGCAAATTGGTTATAACAAATTCATAAGCAAAATGAGCTATTTTCACTGTTATTTTCAGTTCCTTATGAAGCCACTGGAAATTAAGCTTTTACAACTTTCATAGTACCAGGTTTGGTATTAAAGAAAATTGGCTGTGCATATGGAAAAATATTGGTCGCACACTTTAATTCATCAAACCTTCAGGCTAGAGGCATAGCCACGTGGCCCATCACATGAAGTTAGAGAAATAACCAGATCCTTAGCCCCAGGAGAAGAAGGGACAGTCACTGTACACTAATACTTTCCTTTTTTAAAAGCATGACCTCATTCTTTCATTGCAAAACATTATTAAAAACCTCAGGATTACTTTTCTTGTGCTGTAGAAAAATTTGTTTATTTCTTTAGTGTGTTCCTTTCACCTATATGACAGGGAGTTATTTAAATACTATATAGTAGAACCTGATTATAATGACCATTCAGGAGACAAAAAAGCTGATAGTATTACATAT
Source organism: Tachyglossus aculeatus (assembly GCF_015852505.1). Classification (NCBI taxonomy): domain Eukaryota; kingdom Metazoa; phylum Chordata; class Mammalia; order Monotremata; family Tachyglossidae; genus Tachyglossus; species Tachyglossus aculeatus. The sequence continues at coordinate 61,829,153 of NC_052072.1, forward strand.
GAATATTGCATTTACAGGTGGCATAGTAATTATCCAGTGGAGAATTTTATGAGATGAGGACTTTGGGGACACTATAACAGGAGAGCTTAATAATAAGGGTGACCTTTTCATTCATTCAATCGTATTTGTTGAGCACTTACTGTGTGTAGAGCACTGTACTAAGCGCTTGGGAAGTAAAAGTCAGCAACATGAAGAGACAGTCCCTACCCAACAACGGGCTCACAGTCTAGAAGGGGGAGATGCTTACTTTTCATTGCTTACTATATGCCAAGCACTACCAAGCCACTGAGAAGCAGCATGGCTCAGTGGAAAGAGCATGGGCTTGGGAGTCAGAGGTCATGGGTTCTAATCTTGGCTCTGCCACTTAGCTGTGTAACTTTGGACAAGTCACTTAACTTCTCTGTACCTCAGTTACCTCATCTGTAAAATGGGGATTAAGACTGTGAGCCCTACGTGGGACAACCTGATTACCTTGTACCCACCCCCAGCCCCCCCAGGGCTCAGAGCAGTGCTTGGCACATAGTAAGTGCTTAACAAATGCCATTATTATTATTATTATTACTGTACTAAGTACTGAGGTAGAAACAATATAAGCAGATCAGACACAGTCCCTGTTCCACATGGGCCTCAAAGTCTGTGGGAGGAAGGAAAACAGTTATCACAACCCCATTTTTACTGATGAGGAAACTGAGGCACAGAGGAAGGTCACAAATTAGGCAAATCGCAGAGCTGGGATTAAAACCAAGGTCTTCTGACTCCCAGGCTCTTTCCACACAGTTTCTCCCAAAGCTAGAAGTGGTGATGCTAGAGTGAGGTTTGCCAGTTACAAGGAACAGAGATCTTAGTTACATGCTTACTGAAAAAGTCCACAGTCAAATCTGCCTCCACAATCCCAAATTTACATTTCCTCCAGTTTCTGGGACATCTCCATTTGGATGTCCCTATGACTCCTCTAACTTAACAGGTCCAAAACAGAACTCCTCAGAAAATCCTATCTTTTATCTGAGTTTTCTATCATTTTAGACAGTACCACCATCCTCTCTGTCTCACATAATCTTGGCATTATCCTCAATTTATCTCTTTCATTCAACACACGCATTGTCTGTCATGAAATCCTACTGGGTCTATCCTCACAACATCTCTAGACTCTGTTATTTTCTTTCTACCCGAACTGTTACAACACTCATCCAAGAACTCACCATTTCTCCCTTTGACTACTGAATCTCGTCACTGACTTCCCTACCCTTTCTAGTCCATAGTTCACTCTACAGCCCGGATGATTTTTCTGAAATAAATAAAACCAAAAACAAGCAACAATAACAAAAATGCATTCAGCCCACATCTCCCCATTCCTCAAACCTTCCAATGGTTGCCTATCCACCTCCCCATCAAACCGAAACTCCTTACCATTGATTTTAAAGCACTTGATCCACTCTCCCACTCCTACATTACCTCGATGGTCTCCTACCACAATGCCACTTACACCTTCCCCTCTACCCGTAATTTCCTCCCCAACACATCTGTCACACCATTGCCCTTCCCATTGTTAAAGCCCTCCTGAGAGTCCCATCTCCTCTAAGAGGCCTTCCCAGATCATTTTCTCCTTAACCTACTCTAAACTGTCATTTCAGCACTTTCAATGTCACCTAGGCACTTGGTTGCTTACACCCCCACTGTGGCAGTTATGGACATGTCTTTATACTCTATGACTTCCTCTTATCTGTAATTTTAGAATGTCTCCCCCATTATATTGTAAACTTCTTGAGGACTGAAATAATATCAATTAATGCTATTGTACTCTCCCAAGGGCTTGGTACAGAGCTTGGCATACTATAGGTATTCAATAAAAATGACTAATTGGTTCATTGGTTGATGGATTGATTCGATAATCATAATAATTATGGCATTTGTTAAGCACTTACTGTGTGCCAAGCACAGCTCTAAGCGCTGGGGTAGATACAAGGTAATCAGGTTGTCTCACATGGGGCTCACAGTCTTAATCCCCATTTCACAGATGAAGTAACTGAGGCACAGGGAAGTTAAGTGGCTTGCCCAAGGTCACATAGCAGACAAGTGGTGGAGCCAGGATTAGAACCCATGTCCTCTGACTCCCAAGCCAGTGCTCTTTCCACTAAGCCACATAGATAGTCAAGTTGGAATGGAAAGAAATGAAACCCTGAGGTTGATTACAGAATATTGAACAGAATTATTCAGGAAAGAAGAGGAAGAAGCAAGGAGCAATGTGATCTAGAAGAAGGAGCCCGGGCCTGGGAGTCAGAGGACCTGGGTTCTAATTCCAACTCTGCCAGTTGCCTGCTTTGTGACCTTGGGCATGTCACTTCATGTCTCAGTGCCACAATTTCCTCATGTGTAAAATAAAGATTAAATCTTTCTCCCTCATACTTTGACTGTGAACCCCACATGGGACAGATACTATGTCCAACCTGATTAACTTGCATCTACCTCAGCACTTAGAACAGCGTTTGACAAATGGTAAGGGCTTAACAAATGCCAGTCAAAAAAAGAAAGTGCCAGTGATAGATTTGGATCTCTACAATAGCCAGGCAGTCCCACATCTTTTCCTAGTAGTGGAGCTAATCCATCCAGTTGTTGAGGAGGGGCTTGGACCAGGCAGGTCTGTGAGACTCAAACCTCTGGCAGTGATTGTGTGTCTGATGGAGCACTTTTGCTTCCAGTGGATGATGAAGGAAAGGGGAAAGGGGAAGAAGGAGGAGAGAAGTTTCCTCCATAGGTGCTGACTTTGTGTGGTTGAACGGCAGGAGCGTTGGGAGAGATGTGAAAGATTTGCACTGCTTGCTTCATCTTCATCTGCCTATTATCCTATCCTGCAGTGAAAACTGCTCTTTGCAGCAGGCATTGACCTGCACCCTCTCTCTGTCCTTTCCAGTAACCAAGACGGTGTGCGCGGAGCAATGCGATGGGAGATGCTACGGCCCGTATGTCAGCGACTGCTGCCACCGCGAGTGTGCTGGAGGCTGCTCAGGACCTAAAGACACCGACTGCTTTGTATGTTGTGGGGTTCCTCTTCTACCCTCTACTTCCCACAGCAGGGCAACTCTAAGTCTTAGCCATTCCCTAACTCAAAGCACTAGAAAACGTTTAGAAAGCAATCTCCGCTCCAACACCATGGCAACCAAATAATGGGGTCCAGTTTGGATTGCCAACTCGGCTCTGCCATGCTGATTTATACCCAGAATAAATAGTCAGAGCAGGGAGAAGAGAAGGAAACCTTGCCTCACCACCTGGTAGCATCTTGCCAAAATTCTACAAAGAAGCAATATCCAACTCATGATCTGATAGCTCATGATTGGGTCTTCTGGGTTCTAATTCCAACTCTGCCAGTTGCCTGCTTTGTGACCTTGGGCATGTCACTTCACGTCTCAGTGCCACAATTTCTCTTTGCGGTGTTTCTGCCCTGTTTTCAAAATGAAGGTGGTTAACATCATAGTCCCCGGAAGCAATGGAGTGTTCAGCCTTGGGGTACTAAGTCAAAACATTTGTCTCCTACACTCCATCTCTGCTTTTCCAACTTCCATGCCCTGCTCTGAGCATAGGCATCATCAACAATATTTATATCAGAAAAAAATTCATCTCCCCTTTCCTTCACATCTCTCTTTCCTCCTCTTTCATCTCCATCTCCTCCTTCCTGCTTCTCCCTTTTCTTCCTTCTCTCTCTCTATTTCTCTTTCTCTCTTCCCCCCCCTTACATACACACGCAGAAACACACACCCACACCCACCTACACCCACACACACATACACACATATGGATGCTTCAAACATTCAAGCTCCCTCCTCGTTCTGCAGCTGCTAGGATTTTGTCAGATCTGATTTATCTTGTATCTTCCCTAGCACTTCTTAGAACAATTCTTGACACAGAGTAATACCAGAATTATTATGGTATGTCCGTCAGAGTGCCTCTCTTAAAGACCCCTGTGCCAAAAAAGGAAGCTCATCACAGAGTGTGGAGGAGGAGAGAGGAAGGGAGAATGAGAGGAGACACAAACAAATGCACAAATATAGTGATTGACCTGCATCTGATGCAGTGCTCTGCATGCAATAGATGCTAAATACAATGCTCTATCACTTCTGTTGATGATGCTGATGCTGATCTCAAGGAGGAGGATGAAGATTGGATTAATTTGGATGAAGACCTAGACTCAGGACCCTCCCCACTCTTCCCCCCTTCTCCATTTGTCCAGCCTTTCCCAGATTTCCTAGTACTACATGAATCCAGAATTCTGGTGTGGGAATGAGAATGTTTAATTTAAAATATCTTTCTACTACACATTTTAAGATTTTAGCATTACATTTTAAGAACTTCCTTATTTCATTTCCAGTTTATATTCCTTATTGCCTTCTATTACTTAGGAAAAGATTTATGAGATTTGCTTATATAGATCTAGGCCATTTGTATGCTAATCTATGCAATATTTATCTTAAACAAAGGTGTTTTTACTCTTCTAAACTTAACTGTTAGAGGTCCTTGGCAAGTTGTTTTGCTGCCATTTAATGTTTCAGATTCTCTGTTCTATTTGGTCTTCTTTGGTTTAGACCCATTTCCATATATTTTCTTAATTTCCCAGTTTAAGTGGGAATCATGAAATGGGTCTCCTCATGTAACCCACTTCTCCAACAGGGCAAGTTGATTTGAGCTGGGAAAAATCAAACACCTAAATAGAGGCAAGTTGACAGGGGGCTCTACTGCCTGGAATCGCCCAGTCATTTTTCATGTTTTGTATTAGAACTGAGGGCAGTATCATTGACCGGTATCACACAGGGGTGAAGAGTGATTTTGAGGGTCATTGAACACCACAGGTTTTTGCCAACCCGACAATTACAGAAACACCTCGGCTACAAATCACCTTAATGCTTTTGTGCTGATGCACTGAGAAAATATGCAGAGTGTTCAATGGTCTTCAGAATTTCTCATTTCCTCCCTGTCAGGCCATGGTACAGTGACTACACTTTGGCCAGTGGTCTGGAACGCTTGAGAATGCCAGGCCAAGTCCTTGATTCAAGCTCATGTTTCATACACTGTCAGAAAGGTAAACTGTCTCTTTCTCCTAACATTAGTTCCTCTGATTCAAGGCAGAGAGGATACAATGCTACCTAATATGTGAGTGAAACAATTATAAGGGAGCAAAGTTTTACATCATAAATTAAAACATACCAACTTCTCTAGATTGGTTTTTAATAGTTTCTTCCTGGAAGATATCATCTTGTTGAGTAATGTATCATCAGCCAGCCTCGTTCTGATTATGCATCTAGTAGACCATCATCGAAGGGTTGTCATGTTGGTGATGAAGTGCTTGCTACAACCACAGTGGATGTGGCAAATGTGTTGAGGAAACAGAGTAAATTAATGTTTATTAATAAACTCTCTGACGATTTATGATGGGCTGAAATCCTCTTTGCTTGCAAGGCTGCCTTTCAGAGACTAAACTGTTCTCCAGGAAAACATTCCGGAAAATGTTACAAAGATGGGAAATCTAGCTTCCATACATCCTATCCCATGCTGCTCCTCGGTCACTCACACTGGCTTCCTTTTGAAAGAGAAGCCACATTCTCCCGGGATACCCACCACTTCAACGAATTACAAAAGCAAAAAATTACGCAGAGATTGAGGCCAACATGCAGACATTATTTTAATTTCTTCTCACTGGGAAAAAGTTGTCCTCATTGGTATTGTTGATAAAAACCAAATGGGATGGAGTTACAAAAGGTTTACCACTCCCTCATTACCAGCTAAAAATAGTCAATATGCATACATTTAGTTAAAAAAATTCAATATCCATACATTTGCAGGTATTCACACCCTTGATTCATCTGCTGTCTGTTTCTCATCTTGAATCAGGATCAATCTTATACTTGACTGAATAGAAAAAAAAGCCAAAATAAAGAATGTTTCTGACAGTGTCTATCTCTAAGAACTGGTTTAATTTGGCACTTACAAAAATCACCTTCCCTCTACATTTCCATTCTAATTTTATTCCCTCTGAAATCAGTACTCTAATTGTCCACCGTACCTCAGATTCATACCATATAAGATCATGAAGTCGATATACTAAAGTTCAGATCACTCACATGTTTAGCATGTGAGTGACCTAAACAGTAGTTCTTTGCTAACTAAATGTGAACATTCTATCAGGTTTGAAATTAGTTGGCAGATAGCATGTTTTTAGAAGCTCCTATTTTAGGACATTTCATGATTAATGGGAATGGGTCCAAAAGATATTGAAATGGAGCTAAAACATATGTTTAGTTTGTAGCTGGATTAGCTTGCAAGCACACAGAGTGATGCCTTGTAAATAACTGTGATATTTATTGTTTACTGTATGCCAAGCACTGTACTATTTATTGTTTACTATGTGCTAAGCACTGAACTATATACTAAATGTTTACTATGTGCCAAACACTGTTCTAAGTGCTGGGCTAGATACAGGAAAATCTGATCCCACACGGGGCTCACAGTCTTAAATAGGAGGGAGAACAGGTTCTGAATCCCCATTTTGTAGATGAAGGAACTATAAGAAAGAAAAGGAATTGATAATTGTGAAGCAGCATGGCAAAGTGGATAGAGCATGGGCCTGGGATTCAGAAGTCATGGGTTCTAATTCCAACTCCCTCCCACCCCCTAGCTGTGTGACCTTGGGCAAGTTGCTTCATTTCTCTGTGCCTCAATTCCCTCGTCTGTAAAATGGGGATTGAGACTATGAGCCCCATGTGGGACAGGGACTGTGTCCAACCTGATTCACTTGTGTCCACCCCAGTGCTTAGTACAGTGCCTGGCACATAATAAGCACTTAACAAATACCATAATAATAATAATTATTATTATTATTATTAAAATAACATTTGAGGTGTGGAATCATAATAATAGTTGTTAAGCACTTACTGTGTGCCAATCACTGTACCAAGTGCTGGGGTAGATACAAGATAAACAGGTTGGACATAGTTTGACAACCTAAAGCAAGAGAATTTAGATGACTTGCCCAAGATCACTTGAGGGATAAACCCAGAATTAGAACCCAGGTCCTCTGACTCCTAGGCCTGAGCATTTTCCAAGAGGCACTTAGAATCCCACTAGAGTTTAAGTTCCTTGAACCCAGGGATTGTGATTGCCAACTCTAAATATTGCACAGCGCCTTGTACACACTGACAATTCAATAAATATCATTGATTATTTAATTCTGTTTACAGGCCTGCATGAATTTCAATGACAGTGGGGCATGTGTAACTCAATGCCCACAAACCTTTGTCTACAATCCAACCACCTTCCAACTGGAGCACAACTTCAATGCCAAGTACACCTATGGAGCATTCTGTGTCAAGAAGTGTCCACGTAAGTCATCAAAAACAATTGATCAGTCACAGGAAGTGATGAAAAAAGGAACATTATAATGGTAGACTCCATCATCAAAATCAATGAAATATGTCAGGAGTAGATTGTACAAAATGGCTACCAAGAGATAACTCAGGAGGTGATGCTGAGGTACATATGATTTTCCTGTCAATTTAGGCAATAGGGTGTTTTTCAAAGCATACGTGAAAAGCTCCTGAATCAAGTCAATGAGCTATTGTGTGGTGTCAATTAAGTTTTTTTTGGTGGGGGGAGAGGTCTGGAGTGGGAGGGTGTATCTTACCCAATTGAAGCCACACTGACAAAATGATTCTCATTACTCCCCAAGAAAGGAAATGCAAAAACTTTGAAGCTAACACAACCTACTTAGTTGGACAATTTTGGAAACTCAAGGTTAATGGTCTGTGAATTGTCATTTTCTTAGTAATGCTCTTCCTTTGGTCATATCAAATAATGATCTGTGCTTCAATAGCTTTCTTAAGCCAACATCTTGCACTGTGGGAATAAGCAGTATCATAAGGATGATCTCCTCAGGGAATCATCCTGGATGGACATATGATTGTAACTGTGTAGGTGGAAGAGTGAACCTTTGCTCAGCATTGTTTCACATCAAGTTCCTTGGAATCACCCCAGAATAATAGCTGATGCCAAGCTGCTCTTAGACATCTAGTATAAAAATGTCCTTTTTTGGGAGGGAAATGTATTTACAAATTCCCAGTTCTGAAGGGTTTCCATTATGATTTCCCAACATTGAAAAACAAAAGCTTCTCATTTCCCTTTCAAATCACATTTTGTAAACTATCCTCTATCACAGGGACAGAATGCCTGTGTCATGAGCTATATCTGGTCCTTCTAGGAACCAAAGGAAGTTCTCAAATCAGGGGGTCCAGAAGAAAGGCAGAGAAGCAACATGACGTAGTGGATAGAGCCCAGGCCTGGGAAGCAGAAGGTCATTCTTTCAGTCGTATTTATTGAGTGCTTACTGTGTGCAGAGTATGGGTTCTAATCCTGGCTCTACCACTTGTCTGCTGTGTGACCTTGGATAAGCCACTTCACTTCTCTTGAAGCAGCATGGCTCAATGGAAAGAGCCCGGGCTTTGGAGTCAGAGGTTATGGGTTCAAATCGTGGCTCCGCCAACTGTCAGCTGTGTGACTTTGGGCAAGTCACTTAACTTCTCTGGGCCTCAGTTACCTCATCTGAAAAATGGGGATTAAAATATGTGAGCCCGCCATGGGACAACCTGATCACCTTCTAACCTCTCCAGCTCTTAGAACAGTGTCTTGCACATAGTAAGCGCTTAACAAATACCATTACTATTATTATTATTCTCTGGGCCTCAGTTACCCCATATGTAAAATGGGGATTAGATTATAAGCTCCACTTGGGACAGGTCTCTGTCCAACCCAGTTTGCTTGTATCCACCCCAGTGCATAGTACAGTGTGTGTCATATAGTAAGAACTTAACAAATATCCCACTTATCATTTACAACTGCTACTGAGCATTGCCCCCTCTCAATATTGCACCTGGAGAGTTTCCAGTATTCTACCAGTCTCGACTACAGGAGAGAGAGCGAGCAGAGGCATACCCATTCCATTCCTAGCTGGGGCAGGGGCTAGCGAGTGGAAGGCAATCTCCTACAAGTCAAAACTCACTTGTGCTGGGCAGCGGCAGCAGCAGGGGAGAGAGTTGAGGGCAGGGACCTAAGTCTATTGCACAGAAGAAGGCAATCCTAAACCACTTCTGTATTTTTACCAAGAAAACTCTATAGAGACATTGTCTCTATGGGACATTCTGGGAGAGATGTGTCCATGGAGTCTCTATGGGTCAGAAATGACTTGACAGCATAAGGCAAGACTGGACAGTGTGAGGAAAGCAGTGGGAAACAGAACCCAAAGAGAATTGCTAGGGGTTCAGGCTCTCAGCACCCTCAGAGGGGAAGTGATATCCCACAGTTCAGTGCCCAGCACTTAGTACAGTGCCAGGCACAGAGTAAGCATTTATTCATTCATTCAGTCATATTTATTGAGCACTTACTTTGTGCAGTGCACTGTACTAAGTGCTTGGGAAGTACAAGTTGGCAACATAAAGAGATGGTCCCTACCCAACAATGGGCTCATGGTCTAGAAGGGGGAGACAGACTACAAAGCAAGACACCAAATGATTACCATAATTATTATATTCATAATTGTTCTAGCCACTAAGCCTGATGGCATCCAGCTCCTGGCTATCTCAGCCACAGCTGCTCTGTCTTGTAAGGGCACCAGGAGGCAGTAGCTAGGCTCTCTCCTACCCCTCTTCCTCCTCCTCTCCCATTTCCTCTCCCCAAGTCTGGAATTACAGGTAGAGCCATGTTCCATCCCAGCTGTCCATCACTATACCCAGGAGGAATCCATCCTCGTGCTGATTTTCATGGCTCCCTCTAAGGGCAGAGGGACAGTTGTCTGTGAGGGATAGATCAGGGGGCTGGACCATGGGGGAGAGGATGAAGAGGCCAGAGGAGGTTTCGAGTTATCATCCCACAGTGGCTTGGGCTAGAGAACCACCATTAGCTCTTCTCTATTGGCTCATTACCCCTTTCCCTTCTTTTCCCTTTTTTTTTTTTTATGGTGGAGAGGCTCAGATGAGGAAAGAGCAAGGAGTGACCAGTAGGCGGGGTCAATCAATCAATCAATCAATCATATTTATTGAGCGCTTACTATGTGCAGAGCACTGTACTAAGCGCTTGGGAAGTAAAAATTGGCAACATATAGAGACAGTCCCTACCCAACATTGGGCTCACAGTCTAAAAGGGGGAGACAGAGAAAAAAAAAAAACCAAACATACTAACAAAATAAAATAAATAGAATAGATATGTACAAGTAAAATAAATAAATAAATAAATAAATAGAGTAATAAATATGTACAAACATATATACATATATACAGGTGCTGTGGGGAAGGGAAGGAGGTAAGATGGGGGGATGGAGAGGGGGGCGAGGGGGAGAGGAAGGAAGGGGCTCAGTCTGGGAAGGCCTCCTGGAGGAGGTGAGCTCTCAGCAGGGCCTTGAAGGGAGAAAGAGAGCTAGCTTGGTGGATGGGCAGAGGGAGGGCATTCCAGGCCCGGGGGATGACGTGGGCTGGGGGTCGATGGCGGGACAGGCGAGAACGAGGTACGGTGAGGAGATTAGCGGTGGAGGAGCGGAGGGTGCGGGCTGGGCTGTAGAAGGCGAGAAGGGAGGTGAGGTAAGAGGGGGCGAGGTGATAGAGAGTCTTGAAGCTGAGGGTGAGGAGTTTCTGCCTGATGCGCAGATTGATTGGTAGCCACTGGAGACTTTTGAGGAGGGGAGTAATATGCCCAGAGCGTTTCTGGACAAAGATAATCCGGGCAGCAGCATGAAGTATGGATTGAAGTGGAGAGAGACACGAGGATGGGAGATCAGAGAGAAGGCTGATGCAGTAGTCCAGACGGGATAGAATGAGAGCTTGAACGAGCAGAGTAGCGGTATGGATGGAGAGGAAAGGGCGGATCTTGGCAATGTTGTGGAGCTGAGACCGGTCACACTTGCTTTGTCCCAAGGTCGAGACCCTCCAATTCCCTGGCCACTCCTGCCAGATGGGTCACTTCCTGAGGCTGCTCACGCACCCCCGGTGCTGATACCACACGTTGGGAAGCATGAGGAGAGTGAGACATTCAGAGATTCCCTCAGATGGCCAGTGAAGAGGGGAGCTGAGCCCTTTCCCTGTATAAACACCACATAATCCCCAGACTCAGGAGGGACCTCCCAGAACTGGCCCAAACTACAGGTAAACCATTTATTTAGAAGAGCTTCACTGATAGAGTCCAGCTTGAAGCAGCTGCAGCCTGGAAGACTGTGAGCCCGCTATTGGGTAGGGACCGTCTCTATATGTTGCAAACTTGTACTTCCCAAGCGCTTAGTACAATGCTCTGCACACAGTAAGTGCTCAATAAATGCGATTGAATGAATGAATAAATGGAAGAGACACTCCCACCGACCTTGTATGATTTTCCCTCTGTGAACCAACTCTTCAAAGGTTCCACCTTGTTGGCTCTTCTGAGCAAAACAGTAGATAACCCTTTGTTTGGTGAAAACCTGTGCTGTGTTATTGTCCAAGAGATTACTCATTTGTGGGGCTCAGGCCACTAACTGATAACTATAATCATTGTTTCTGGAGATATAGTCAGATATTTATCCTTCTTTGAAGAACTGATTCTCACTCCTGACTTTTTAAAATTTGTTCTGTATACTGTAATTGGAGTCAAGGTGATATTGTTCTCCAGCCAAAAGTAGTGAATTATAATCTCTAGCATATTATTTAGGTATGCAAGGTCTAGTGGGTGAAATAAAATTATAGAGAGCTTGGAGAAGATTTATGTAATAAAACTTACCTAAGTAACCAGGGCATTTACTTTTCAAAGGAAGTTTTTTTGAAGGTCAGCAGAATAGAAAAGCAGCATGGCCTAGTGGAAAGAGCATGGGCGTGGGAGTCAGAGGTCCTGGGTTCTACTCCTGGCTCCACCACCTACCTGCTTCGTGAACTTGGGCAAATCATTCAATTTTTCAGTTCTTCGGTTCCCTCATCTGCAAAACGGGGATTTAATGCCTGCTCTCCCTTCAATTTAGACTGTGAGCTCCAGATGTGACCCAATGGCCTTGTATCCACCTCAGCACTTAGTACAGTGCTTTGCACACTGTGTTTAACAAAAGAAGCATGGCTCAGTGGAAAGAGCACAGGATCTGGAGTCAGAGGTCATGAGTTCAAATTCTGGCTCCACTAATTGTCAGCTGTGTGACTTTGGACAAGTCACTTCACTTCTCTATGCCTCAGTTACCTCATCTGTAAAATGGGGATTAAGAATGTGAGCACCCTGTGGCACAACCTGATCACCTTGTAACCTCCCCAGCACTTAGAACAGTGCTTTGCACATTGTAAGCGCTTATAAATGCCATTATTATTATTAAAGAGCACTTTTATGTAATAATAATTACATATTATTAAGTTATTATTATTAGGTCCCTTAGAGAAGAAAATACATTGAGATTCTTATTTCTATCCTTTTTGAATTTGTTTTAAGTCAAAGTTGTGGAGGAGTAAAGCGATATTTGCTGGATTGTACTCTCCCGAGCATCTAGCACAATGCTCTGCACCCAGTAAGTGCTAAATAAATACCACTGATTGATGGATAGCAAATAGAATATTAAATCTTGTTGTCACATAAACCCCATACTGATCCAAGACACACATGCTCACTTGTACAGTAAAGCCTTCTGAATACTTGTGGAGGACACTCAGTTGGAAAAGACCAGCTATTAAGAACTCATGCCCTATGGCATTTATTAGTTGCTTTCTATGTGCCAGACACTGTGGGAAATGCTGGAGCAGATTCAAGGCATTCAGTACTGAAACAGTACCTGTCACCCATGGGGCTCACAATCATAGATGGCAGAGACAAAAAGCATTTTATTTCCATTTTACACATGGGGGAACCAAGGCCCAGAAAGGTTATGTGATTTACCCAAGGTCACAGAGAAGGTAAGTGGCGGATTGGGATTAGAACCCAGATCTCCTGACTCTTATTCTTTACTTCATTCATTCATTCATTAAATCGTATTTATTGAGTGCTTACTGTGTGCAGAGCACTATACTAAGCGCTTGGGAAGTACAAGTCAGCAACATATAGAGACGGTCCCTACTCAACAATGGGATCGCAGTCTAGAAGGGGGAGACAGACAACAAGACAACACACTTTCCTTCTGACTCATGCTCTTTCCATTATAGAAAGTTAAGGTCTCAGATCCCAGGTGTCAGGGCTGCTAGGGATCTTGAAACATAAATCTGGGCTCTCTCACTTATTTTGCTCTGTCAGAGCCCAGGCCTGTTGACTAAGACTAAGTTAACCCAAGGGCTACTCAGACTGAAGCCCAGGGCTCAAGATTTATGCAGGGACTAATAATGTAAGCAAAAAACTACTTTGTCTAACAGCTCAGGAGAGTAGAGGAACAGTAGAAGCAATAAACCTCAGTTTTCCAACCTTTCCTGACTTAATCTGTTCCTAAAGAGTTCACCATGTTGCCTTTTTCTGGGATTGCAGTAGCATTAGTCTGGCCCTCCACCTCTTAGCACTCAAGGCTGTAAACTGGTTGTGGGCAGGGAATGTGCCTACCAACTCCGGTATAGTGTATTCTCCCAAGTGCTTAGCACAGTGCTCTGCACACAGTATGCTCTCAATAAGTATGGCTGATCGATTGATTTATGGGTCAGAATCAGTGAGATACCAACCAGTATATTTGCGCCTCCATGACCTATAAATTGATCCTTTGGGTTGCGACAATTCTGTCTGTTTTGCTACAGTGCAACGCGAAGCCTTTATACATGGCCAGGAGCAGCAGAGAGCACCAAAGAATCTTGACCAAAATCCTGCATCACTGGAAAGAAGGGAGATAACTTCCCTACATTAGTTACTATACTCTTTATCTTGGGGATTTCGTTGGCCGGGCCAGGCATAGGAACAGGCAATAAGGGGAGGCTGCCTGAGCTCATTGCAGAAGGCAATGGCAACATCAGAGACGTGAATCCAGATTATTTTCACTGAGGTTCAGGTATCCCTTTGCCACCCCTGCTGCTCACTTGTTACTGTTGCTTTCACTTTCCCAGTCATGTCCGTTACTCTAATGGACTTACAGTCCCTGTCCCACTTGGGGCTCATAATCTAGGTGAGAATAAGAAGATTCAAAAGAAATAATAATTGCAAACAATAAGCAAAAGCATCAACAAACCAAGGCAACAATTCTAAGAGGTAGCTGAGGCACAGAGAAGTTAAGTAACTTGTCCAAGGTCACACAGCAGACAAGTGGAGGAGCCGGGCCCGGGCTCTAAAATCATGATGCTATGTGACCTTGGGACATTTTCTAGTCACTCCACCCCAACCCCACAGTACTTAGTATTTTTACATTATACATTATAAATTACTTATTTATATTAACGTCTGTCTCCCTCTCTAGACTGAAAGCTCATTATGGGCAGAGAATGTGACCATTTGCTTGGCACATAGTAAGCGCTTAACAAATACCATCATTATTATGATTAATTCTGTAGTACTGTGCTTTCCCAAGTTCTTAATAAACTGTTCTGTAAGTCCTCAATATATACCATTGATTGATTGATTGATTAAGCACTTACTGTGTGTGCCAGGCATTATGCTAAGAACTAAGATAGATACAGGATCATCAACGTGGCTTAGTGAGAAAGAGCACGGGTTTGTGAGTCAGAGGACGTGGTTTCTAATAGTGGCTCTGCCACTTGTCTGCTATGTGACCTTGGGAAAGTCACTTAACTTCTCTGTGCATCAGTTACTTCATCTGTAAAATGGGGATTAAGACTACCCCATGTGGGGCAACCCAATTACCTTGTAACTAACCCAGCGCTTAGAATAGTGCCTGGCACATAGTAAGCACTTAGCAAAAGCCATTATTATTATTATTATTATCATTTTTATTATTATCAATCAGACACAGTCTCTGTCCTACATGGAGCTTTCAGCCTGAGACAGAGAAACAGTGTGGCATAATGGCTAGAGCATAGGCCTGGGAGTCAGAAGGTCATGGGTTCTAGTCTCTGCTCTGCCACATGTCTGCTCTGTGACCTTGGGCAAGTCACTTCACTTCTCTGTGCCTCAGTTACCTCATCTGTAAAATGGGGATTAAGAGCGAGAGCCCTATGTGGGACAGGGACTAAGTCCAACCTGACTAACTTGTATCTATCCCAGTGCTTAGAACAGTGCTTGGTACATAGTAAGTGCTTAACAAGTATTATTATTACTACTATTATTATTACTATGACATGTAAAATGAATTGATCTTCAAGATGGGGATCCTTATACTCTCCACTTCTCCAAGCCAACAAGTCTTAGTTACGCACCAAGGCAGCCTTGGCAAGATCCTCAAGATTGTCAAGGTTGGAGTGATAGTTCAGTTCTGTGTGCCCTGTGATGCTAGGAGAGACTGGTATGGGTATGTGACAGCAGTTGCAAACCCTGGAACCTCCATCTTCATAGAGTCAGAGAGACAAGTGTCCCTCTCCGTCTGCCCACCCCTGGACAACAGAATCCCTTGAGTGGATATCTTACACTTTAGGTAATCCTCTTATTTCCTAGTTTCTGGGCTGATGTTGCTACTGATCAACTCTGTAGAGCAGAAAGCAGTTTTCTTGAGCCAAGCCGGTTTAAATGATGCTTCCTTTCTGCTGCTATTATCTTCCAGTGGTTTTAGGCTCTAACCTCTCATCAAGAAATGAAATGAACTGGAACTATTGAAGGCCCAACTAAATATCATGTAGTTCATTAAGTCCACAAATGAAATTCATACTGGCTGAGAGCATTTCAGGATATTGAGGATCAGCAAGTCTGGTATTGATAATGCCTAATGTATTCTTCTCAAACTAATATGCAGAGTATAAAGAGATGCTATCACAGACTGAGTTAGTGTAATTAAAGTAATGAAAGATGTATGTTGAATACCAAGTGTCTAGGGATATTATTATTATTACTAGTATTATCACTATCATTATTATTACATTTTCTAAGTGCTTATTATGGCAGAGCACTCTACTAAGCCCTGGATAAACACAGGAAGATTAAATTCAGACAGGTGCTCTCAGTTAAAGTGGGGAAATTCATTAATTCATTCATTCAATCGTATTTATTGAGCACTTACTGTGTGCAGAGCACTGTACTAAGCGCTTGGGAAGTACAAGTTGGCAACATGGTTCCTACCCAACAGTGGGCTCACAGTCTAGAAATCAACATATAAAATAGAAAAATGTCATGGAACCACAATGAAAACAAGCTAATATCAGATATTTGAAAATTCATAGTGAAAAATAGTCCAGTGAATAATTTTTGGAGGGATTGGCCCAAAGGTATTTCACCACTCTTGCTGCTAACCTCCTCATTGTGCCTCATTCTCTCCTGTCCTGCTGTCGACCTCTGGCCCACATCCTTCCCCTGGCCTGGAATGCCCTCCCTCCACAGATCCACCAAACTAGCTCTCTTCCTCCCTTCGAAGCCCTACTGAGAGCTCACCTCCTCCAGGAGGCCTTCCCAGACTGATTCCCCTTTTTCCTCGCCTCCTCCCCATCCACCCCCTCTGCCCTACATCCTTCCCCTCCACACAGCACTTGTATACATTTGTACAGATTTAGTACTGTATTTATTTTACTTGTACATATTTACTACTCTATTTATTTTGTTAATGATCTGCATATAGCTATAATTCTATTCTGATGGTTTTGACACCTGTCTACATGTTTTGTTTTGTTGTCTGTCTCCCCCTTCTAGACTGTGAGCCCGTTGTTGGGTAGGGACCATCTCTATATGATGCCAACTTGTACTTCCCAAGCGCTTAGTACAGTACTCTGCACACAGTAAGCGCTCAATAAATACAATTGAATGAATTTACTTTGAGGGGTCAGAGGAGAAGGGGTGGGGGCTAAAGGGGAGAGGTTGATGCTGTAAGTGAATAGAAGCTCAGAGACATGGGTTAGGAGGATACATAGCTACTTGGTTAACCATAGAAAACATTTCTAGAGCCCAGGGGTCTTTGTTGAACAATTGCTGGTGAGGCATTAATGGAAGTGCATGTTTCATGTTTTCTTTGCAGACAACTTTGTGGTGGATTCCAGCTCCTGTGTCCGTGCCTGTCCCAGTTCCAAGATGGAAGTTGAAGAAAATGGAATTAAAATGTGTAAACCCTGCACTGATATTTGTCCAAAAGGTGGGTTACAGCTAAGTATGTTTTATTTAGATCATCCTTAAATATACCTGAAATATTATTTTTACCTCATGGAAGAAAGATGAGTAATATAGTCAAAGGGCAATATCTTTCTACTTTGTAGCAGTGATAGTATTTATTAAACACTTTGTGTAGCACACTGTAGTAAGTGCTGGGGAAGAACACACAGGTAGGAATTAGACACAGTCCCAGTCCCTTGGGCTGTTACAACCTGAAAATAAAAAGGCAGTGAGGGGACTGGTGACAGACACAAAAGAAGAGTTTTTTAAACAATACATAACTTAAAGACAAAAAACAAAGCTCAGCAGTGTATCTTGGCTAAAAAAGCATCATTACAGGCTCCCCACAGCTCAGAGTCCGCAATCACAGCCACAGCCATAATGACCGCTATCACAGCAACTGCCACAGTCTTCCAGAGGTTTTGTGGAGACAGCGCTTGGTCCCATTCACCCTGGGGTGGTGGAAGGCAAGGAGGGGTGGACACTCCTCAGAGATCTGAAGGGAAGCCCAAGTGGGATCTGGGGGAGGTAGTGTGGTGGTCCCGTAGAGGAGGATGCCGAGGACATTGGCTATCCTGGTGGGAAAGCAGCAGTCATGAAGGATTCATGTGACAGTCTGGTGGAGAGCCACTGGTGAGTGCCCGGGTACAGCCGCCATCTTGTGGGACAGAGACCTGGGCACCATCTGCGGTGATTTAAGTCCACACGGCAGGCAGTGCCCAGGAAACGCTGGGAGTCAGGCCCAGGGAAGCACAATTGGGAGGGGGCAACTTCCTAACATCAGAAACAGCATAGCATAGTGGATAGAATATGGGCCTGGGAGTCAGAAGGACATAGGTTCTAATCCCAGCTCTGCCACATGTCTGCTGGGTATCCTTGGGCAAGAAACTTCACTTCTTTGTTCCTCAGTTTCCTCATCTGTAAAATGGGAATGGAGAGTGTGAGCCTCCCCATGGGACAGGGAATGTGTCCAACACGATTTGCTTGTATCCTCTCCATCATTTGGTACAGTGCCTGGCATTTAGTAAGTACTTAACAAATACCATAATTATTGTTATTACTACTATTATTATTATTATTAAGTACAGTGTCACATGGCTCTCTGGTGGGGAGATTCATCTCTTATCTAGCTTTGCTTTAAATAGAAATTCCCCCCTTAATTACAATTTGTCTATAAGCTCTCATTCTTTCTTGTAAAGAGTGAGATTTACTTCCATTATATTCTGAATTCATATCCATTATATTCATTGTACCCTTTACATCCATTTTTTGTGGTATTTGTTAAGTGCTTACTATGTGCCAGGCACTATACTAAGTAATGAGGTCAATACAAGCTAATCAGGTTAGACACAGTCCCTGTCCCACGTGGGGCTCACATTCTTAATCCCCATTTTACAGATGAGGGAACTGAAGCCCAGAAAAGTGAAATGACTTGCCCAAGGTCACACAGCAGACAAGTGGTGGAGCCAGGATTAGAACCCAGGTTCTTCTGACTCCCGGGCCCATATTCTTTCCACTAAGCCACACTGCTTCTCCAGTGAAACACAGATTTCCACAAACACCCATGATCTTTGGTGACCATTATGGTCTACAGTGACTTAATCAGGGGCTGATGTCCAGAGAAGCAGTGTGGACAACTGGAAAGAGCATGGGCTCAGGAGTCAGATGATCTGTATCTACCTCAGTGCTTAGAACAGTGTTTGGCACAAATACCATTATTATCATTATTATTATTATCATTATTATCTGGGTGCTTATCCAAGTTCCATCATTTGCCTGGTGTTCAACCTTGGATAACTTATTGGTGCCTCAGTTTCTTCATTTATACAATGTGGATTCAAACCTGTTTACCCTCCTCCCTTTGTGGAGCAGGGACTATATCTAGCCTGATTTTCTTGTATCTACCTCAGCACTTAGTAGAGTGATTGATACATAATAAATGCTTAGTAGATCAGTCAATCAGTGATATTTATTGTGTGCAGAGCACTATACTAAGTGTTTGGGAAACTAGAATACAGAAATTAGAATAGACACAATCCCTGCCCATGAGCGTTACACTTGACAGTTGCCACAATTAGTCTATTGAGAAGTAGTAAAGTATTCCTGTGAAAAAGTGAAAGCCAATTGAGAATCTTACCCCCCCTCCTAATATCAGTTATTCAACAATAGTATTTCCTGAGCACATAATGTAGGCAGAACACTATACTAAGCACTTGGATGTGTACAATAGTGGTGGAAGGAATGATTCCTGCCCCCAAGGAGCTTTCAATCTGATGGGGGAAACACTAACATCATTTATAAATGGAAGGAAGAATTTCTCAAATACAATGTTCAGTGCTCGAGTGTGCGAATTGATACATACAAATGGGCAGTGAAGGAGTTCGATTGCAACTGGAGATCTGCGTAGGGACAGCTGTTAAGCAATGGCGATAAAATTAAAAATCATTTTCAAAAGTACAGAACCGAGTTGCTAAATAGCACCTTGGGATTGAAAGAGTTACTGTGCTCAGTAAATGCCAAGAAATGACCTGGAAGAACATTGGTTCACTATATCGGAAAAGAAGAGGTCAAACTATGAACAAAATTTGTCAAGCGGAGTCCAGATCTCCTTTCAAGGAAGAGCTGTGTTTTCTCTTCATCTACGTTTACTAGTAAGGATGAATAATGAAAGCATATTGATGGGAGAGTGAAATGTGGTTAATTCTTTGGGGTTCTTGTTTCTACAGCATGTGATGGTATTGGCACCGGGACCTTGACTTCAGCTCAAACAGTGGACTCCAGTAACATTGACAAATTCATTAACTGCACCAAGATCAATGGAAACCTTATCTTCCTGGTCACTGGAATTCATGGGTCAGTGCTAAAGCTTTATGCCTATCAGTACTAACTTTGGCCTTCCATTGACTCTGGACAAAGGTGTTTGTGTTCATGTATGTGAAAGAGGGAAAGAGAGGGGGAAGGAAAAAAATTAATAGATAAAATGTTTGGGATATATTCAGTGTAATCGAGTGAAACCAAATGTCGTGAATATTTTCTCAATTTTATGGGTTTTTTAAGTTTTAAAATATCATGATACTAAAAAGGAGACATTTTGCAATGGAGAAACAAATGCAACTTTAGGGTTAATGAGATTGTTATTCTATCCCTTTTGCCTACTAAGTGGCAGCGCATTTAAAATGCATTTGTAAACCACAGAGCCTTTAAAAATGGGTGAAGTTTGAAGATGCAAGAGAATTAATTTCCGAGGCCTCCCTCTGGCATTTTCTAAAACATTTTGCCTCTTCTTTTCCCCAGTAACCTGGACTAAACTATCAGTAGTAAGGAAACTAACAGCTAGAGAAACTCACTCAGAATTTGGGGTTTGGTGGCAAATTATAAAATCTGGTTTGTGAATCTGGGTAAGATGTTAAAATAATGGTTGAATTCCAGCTCCCACTCTTCAAACCCTTGATTTTGAACAAAATGGGATATGGTTTTACCCCATTGAGGATCACTTATTGTTTGAAATCTAATTTCACTGAGAATTGTTACTAAAGAGAATAAATCATTTGGGCTACAGTATATCCTCATACTCCTTTCTGGGGAATTTTATTTGGCTACTTTATCTTACATTTCTTTTCATTTTATTATTTCTATGTTTGTACAGCTCCTGCCCTGATTGAGCTGTATGGTGATTTTACATTTTTATAGATAGGTGCACAAACAATTTCTGCACTCCTTCATTAGACAACCACCTGCAGCTTTTAGCTGAGAAAACAACAGAATTTGTGTTTCTGAGATGCAGTAGATACATGACTTTATTGCTTTGAATTTTGTTTGATTTGGATTAAATAGAGGTCCAACTGAAATCTCAACTCCCCATAATTCAGCAGAAGAAAGAGCATTTTATTAAAGAAAAGTTTTCTTGTACGATCTTTACCCATTTCAGTGGCACTCACAGTTCAGCACACATCCAAGTGGAAAAACACAGGAACAGCATTTGAAAACGTCAGTTGTGTTTCCATTAGTAGATATCAGTAACCTATCCATGTACTGCCTTCAGCTATGATGATAACAGTCCCTTCAATTTAAGAAATAGGCATTTGGGAATGAGTTTGAAACTCTGACAACACTGATAGGTAATAAAATTTCCCACTGTTATCATTCCATGTAAAAGTTAATCAGGCTTTCCAAGTCCCACAAGGCATGTCAGTCAATCAATTAATGGTTTTATTGAGTGCTTACTGGGTGGAGAGCGTACTTGGGTGAGTACAGTGCAATAAAGTTGGTACACATGGTCCCTGGCAGCTCTCCACATCCCTTCCCTTTTACCTCTCCTAAACCCCAATTCCCTAAACCTAATCCTAAATTCCACCTCTTAGGGTTCACCTGGAGAGTTTCCAGTACTCTACTAGTCTCAACTATGGGAGGGAGAGTCAAGCAGAGGCATATCCATTCCATTCCTAGCTTGGGCAGTGGCTAGCAAGTGGAAAGCTAACTGCTACAAGTCAAAACTCACCTGTGTGTCAAGGGCAGAGAGTCAGGTTTACTGCATGAAAGGAGGCAATGGTAAATCACTTCCATATTTTTACCAAGAAAACTGGGTACACTACCAAAATGGTTACAGATGGAGGTGGGGCATTCTGGGAGAGATGTGTCCTTGGCGTCACTTTGGGTCAGACATGACTCTACAGCATAAGACAACAACAACAATCCTAAATTACAGTTATCCTGCTCATGTTCCTTACCTGTGCATCACACCCTTCCATTTATTGGCTTGTCCAGGTGTCATGTGAATAGGAAGACATTCAAGGGATCTTGTTAAGCAAACCAAAGTCCCAGAGTCCTTTGGGCCCTTCCTCAGTGGTCAACTCTGGGGACTTGGCTCATATCGTTAAACCCACCTAATCAGCCTCCCTCTACTCTTTGACATTTCCCTCTGCTATTCCCAGGAAATAGGGCTTATGTGACAATGTGTGGGTCACAGAGACCCTGTTCAGCAGGGCTTTCTCTGGCCTGATTGGTATGTTAGGAGCACTGTGGGATAATTCAATTTTCCCTACAGGTCTTTCCTGGCTGGGTCCTGCCTCTATCTAGATGACCAACCAAGACTAGAGGTTTTGAGTTGCCATTTGTTTTACTTTTAAAAAACCTTCAGTATCTCTTTCTTGAAGATGGTTCAGATGTTATCCCTTCCACCCCAGTAGAACTTGGGATTGTGAATGGTGCATATAAATAAATTTAAATTGTGTGCTCCCCTCACTCTTGCAGGATGGACCAGGACTAAAGACCTTTTCCATCAGTTAGGCGCTAATTTCTCTGAAGGCAGAGATCATGCTTATTAACTGTATCATACTCTCCCAAGCATTTAGTACAGGATTCTGCACAAAGTAAGCACTCAGTAAATACGATTGATTTTCCAAAACACTTCTGTCAGGGAAGGCCCCAAGCACAGAGAGGGATTCTGGGGAAGCTGCTTATCAAACAATCAAATACCATATTTATTGAGCATTTACTGTGTGCAGAGCACTGTACTAAGCATGTGATAAATACAATACAATAGAGTTGGAAGATATGGTCCTGCCCACAAGGAGCTTACAGTCTAGAGATGGAGAAAGACAGTAAAATAAATTACAGAAATGGGACAGCAATGTAAGGCTATGTACACACGAGCTGTAGAGCTGAAGATATGGTGATCATCAAGTGGTTAAAGGGGTACATTCATTCATTCATTCAATCGTATTTATTGAGCACTTACTTTGTGCAGAGCACTAGACTAAGAACTTGGGAGAGAACAATACAACAATAAATGGACAGATTCCCTGTCCACAATAAGCTTACAGTCTAGAGGTGGACAGAGAACAGTACTTGGAACATAGTAAGTGCTTAACAAATACCATTATTATTATTATTGTTATTATTACTGTTATTATCATTATTAAATAAATTACAGATATGTACAAAAGTGTTGTGGGGTTGGGAATGGGGAAAGAATGAAGGGAGCAAATCAGGGTGATGCAGAGGGGAGTGGGCATAAGGTAGAGAGCTGAATCAATCAATCAATCAATCATATTTATTGAGCACTCACTGTGTGAAGAGCACTGTACTAAGCGCTTGGGAAGTACAAGTTGGTAACATATAGAGACAGTCCCTACCCAACAGTGGGCTCACAGTCTAGAAGGGGGAGACAGAGAACAAAACCAAACATATTAACAAAATAAAATAAATAGAATAGATATGTACAAGTAAAATAAATAAATAAATAAATAAATAGAGTAATAAATATGTATAAACATATATACATATATACAGGTGCTGTGGGGAAGAGAAGGAGGTAAGATGTGGGGATGGAGAGGGGAGAGGAAGGAGGGGGCTCAGTCTGGGAAGGCCTCCTGGAGGAGGTGAGCTCTCAGTAGGGCCTTGAAGGGAGGAAGAGAGCTAGCTTGGCGGATGGGGGGAGGGAGGGCATTCCATGCCAGGGGGGTGACGTGGGCCAGGGGTCAACGGCGGGACAGGAGAGAACAAGGTATGGTGAGGAGATTAGCGGCAGAGGAGCGGAGGGTGCGGGCTGGGCTGTAGAAGGAGAGAAGGGAGGTGAGGTAGCAGGGGGCGAAGTGATGGAGAGCCTTGAAGCCGAGGGTGAAGAGTTTCTGCCTGATGCGCAGATTGATTGGTAGCTACTGGAGATTTTTGAGGAGGGGAGTAACATGCCCAGAGCGTTTCTGGACAAAGACAATCCAGGCAGTGGCGTGAAGTATGGATTGAAGTGGGGAGAGACTCGAGGATGGGAGATCAGAGAGGAGGCTGATGCAGTAGTCCAGATGGGATAGGATGAGAGCTTGAACGAGCAGGGTAGCAGTTTGGATGAAGAGGAAAGAGCAGATCTTGGCAATGCTGCGGAGCTGAGACCGGCAGGTTTTGGTGATGGCTTGGATGTGAGGGGTGAATGGAAGAGCGGAGTCAAGGATGACACAAAGGTTGCGGGCTTGTGAGATGGGAAGGATGGTAGTGCTGTCAACAGTGATGGGAAAGTCAGGGAGAGGACAGGGTTTGGGAGGGAAGACAAGGAGTTCAGTCTTGGACAGGTTGAGTTTTAGGTGGCGGGCAGACATCCAGATGGAGATGTCCTGAAGGCAGGAGGAGATGCGAGCCTGGAGGGAGGGGGAGAGAGCAGGGGCAGAGATGTAGATTTGGGTGTCATCAGCATAGAGATGATAGTTGAAGCCGTGGGAGCGAATGAGGTCACCAAGGGAGTGAGTGTAGATCGAGAACAAAAGGGGACCGGGAACTGAACCTTGAGGAACCCCCACAGTAAGGGGATGGGAGGGGGAGGAGGAGCCTGCAAAAGAGACTGAGAATGAATGACCAGAGAGATAAGAGGAGAACCAGGAGAGGACGGAGTCTGTGAAGCCAAGGTTGGATAGCGTGTTGAGGAGAAGGGGGTGGTCCACAGTGTCGAAGGCAGCTGAGAGGTCGAGGAGGATTAGGATAGAGTATGAGCCGTTGGATTTGGCAAGCAGGAGGTCATTGGTGACCTTTGAGAGGGCAGTTTCCGTGGAATGTAGGGGAGGGAAGCCAGACTGGAGGGGGTCGAGGAGAGAGTCGGTGTTGAGGAATTCAAGGCAGCGCATGTAGACAACTCGTTCAAGGAGTTTGGAAAGGAATGGTAGGAGGGAGATGGGGCGATAACTAGAAGGTGAGGTGGGGTAAAGAGAGGGTTTTTTTAGGATGGGAGAGACATGGGCATTCTCAGTCTCTTCACCTCCATCACCTCGCCCCCTCCTACCTCACCTCCCTTCTCTCCTTCTACAGCCCACCCCGCACCCTCCGCTCCTCTGCCGCTAATCTCCTCACCGTACCTCGTTCTCACCTGTCCCGCCATCGACCCCCGGCCCACGTCATCCCCCGGGCCTGGAATGCCCTCCCTCTGCCCATCCACCAAGCTAGCTCTCTTCCTCCCTTCAAGGCCCTACTGAGAGCTCACCTCCTCCAGGAGGCCTTTCCAGACTGAGCCCCTTCCTTCCTCTCCCCCTTGTCCCCCTCTCCATCCCCCCATCTTACCTCCTTCCCTTCCCCACAGCACCTGTATATATGTATATATGCTTGTACATATTTATTACTCTATTTATTTATTTATTTTACTTGTACATATCTATTCTATTTATTTCATTTTGTTAGTATGTTTGGTTTTGTTCTCTGTCTCCCCCTTTTAGACTGTGAGCCCACTGTTGGGTAGGGACTGTCTCTATATGTTGCCAACTTGTACTTCCCAAGCGCTTAGTACAGTGCTCTGCACACAGTAAGCGCTCAATAAATATGATTGATGATGATGATGATGGGCATGTTTGAAGGCAGAGGGGAAGGAACCAGTGGAGAGTGAGCAGTTAAAGATGGAAGTTAAGTAGGGGAGAAGGGACGGAGCGAGAATGCATAGGTGACACGGAGAGAAAGACACAGGGAAATGAGAGCTTAGTCAGGGAAGAACTCTTGGAGGAGATATGATTTTAAGAGAGTTTTGAAGGTGAGAAGAGTGGTGGTCTACAGGGTATGACAGGAATGGGAGGATGTGGAAAAAGGCTCTGTAGTGGGATAGATGAGACTGAGTTACAGAAAGAAGGTTGAATTAAAGCAACAAAGTGTTAGGGCTGGGGGGTAATAGGGATGAGTGAGGTAAAGCCAATGAATGGTAAGGACTTTCTGTTTGATTCAAAGATGGATGGGAAACCATGGTAAGTTATTGCCGTATTCAGTTCTTCAGCACTGTCTCCAGAGCAAGAGAGGCAAAGCAACTAGGCCTGAGATCTAATGATCCAAGAATGTGATAGGGAAAGGAGGATTAGACTTGGTTATGTCTCTCATTCAACCCACATATTCAATCTGTCACCAAATCCTGTTGGTTCAACCTTCCCAACATTGTTGAAATCCACCCTTTCCTCTCCATCCAAATTGCTCCCACATTGATCCAGGCACTTATTCTACCCTGACCCGCTCCAGTCCTTACTTTGCTCTACTCTCCAGATCATTTTTCTAAGAAATCTTACAGTACATATGTGACTACTCCTCAAGAATCTCCTGTAATTGCCCATCTACTTCCATCTCTTCCATCGGAGAAGCAGTGTGGCTTAGTGGAAAGAGCCTAGCCTTGGGAGCTAGAGGTTGTGGGTTCTAATTCCACTTCTGCCACTTGTCAGCTGTGTGACTTTGGGCAAGTCACTTAACTTCTCTGGGCCTCAATTCCCTCATCTGTAAAATGGGGATGAAGCCTGTGAGCCCTACGTGGGGCACCCTGATTACCTTGTCTCTACCCCAGTGCTTAGAACAGTGTTTTGCACATAGTAAGCACTTAACAAATACCACCGTAATTATTATTGTCTCAAACAGAAACTCCTTACAATCTACTTCAGAGCAATTAATCAGTCCGCACCTCTTACCTGACCTCGCTGAGAAGTCTGGACACTTTGTTCCTCTAAAGACACCTTACTCACTGTACCTCGATCTTACTGCTGACTCCTTGCCCACATCCTCACTCTGGCCTGTAACTTCCTCTCCTTCCATAAATCATAGTCCACCTCCATTCGCACTTCAAAGCCTTATTAAAATCACATTTCCTCCAAGAGGCTGTCCCCTATTAAGTCCTCTTTTCTCCTATCTGCCCTCCCCTCTGTGTTCATTCATTCATTTCATTCAATCATATTTATTGAGTGCTTACTGTGTACAGAGCACTGTACTAAGCGCTTGGAAAGTACAATTCAGCAATAAAGAGAAGCAATCCCTGTCCACAATGGCTTTACGGTCTAGATGGAGGGAGACAGGCACCAAAGCAAGTAAACAGGTATCAATATAAAAAAATAGAATTATAGATATGTACATATATACACAAGTGCTATGCGGCAGGGAGGGGACGTAGGGGAAAGAGAGCAAGTCGGGTGATAGGGAGGGGTCAGGGAGCTGAGGAAAAAGGGGGCTTAGTCTAGGAAGGCCTCTTGGAGGAGGTGGGCCTGCAGTAGGGCTTTGAAGTGGGGAAGAGATCTAGTTTGGCAGATGTGAGGAGGGAGGGATTTCCAGGCCAGGCGTAGGATGTGGGCTAGGGGTTGACAGTGGGACAGGTGAGAACGATGCCCAGCTAGGAGGTTAGGGGCAGAGGAGCGGAGTGTGTGGGCTGGGCTGTAGAAGGAGAGGAGGGAGATGAGGTAGAAGGGAGCAAGGTGATGGAGAGCTTTAAAGCCAATAGTGAGGAGTTTTTGCTTGATTTGGATGTTGATAAGTTAACCACTGGAGATTTTTGAGGAGGGGCATGACATGCCTAGAACGTTTCTGTAGAAAGATAATCCAGGCAGCAGAGTGAAGCATAGACTGAAGTGGGGAGAGACAGGAGGTTGGGAGGTCAGAAAGGATGCTGATGCAGTAATCCAGTCGGGATAGGATGAGTAATTTTACTAACGTGGTAGCGGTTTGGATGGAGAGGAAAGGGCTGACTTGGCTAAGCTGTGACAGTGAGACCAGCTGACTTTGGTGACAGAACCTGTATATATCACTTGTGTAAATATCTTTAATTTATGTATTTATATTAGTGTTTGTCTCCCCTTCTAGACTGACTTCATTCAATTGTATTTATTAAGTGCTTACTGTGTGCAGAGCACTGTCCTAAGCATTTGGAAAGTACAATTCAGCAACAAATGAAGACAATCCCTGCCTACAATGGGAGACTGTGTGCTCTTTGTGAGCAGGAAACATGTCTACCAACTCTTTTTTTCAACTAGTATTTGTTAAATACCTATTATGGGTCAAGCACTGTTTTAAGTGCAGAGGTAAATACAAGTCAATCAGATGGTACACAATCCACTGTCCCACATGAGGCTCACAGCTCAAGTAGAAGGGAGGAGAGGAATTCAATCTTCATTATATAAGACAACTGGATCATTGAGAATTTAAGTGACTAGCCCAAGGTCATACAGCATACAAATGGAGAAGTCTGTATTTGAACCCAGGTCCTCTGACTCCCAGGCCAGTGTTCTTTCCACATTCCCCACTGCTTTTCAATTTTGTATTTTATAATATTCTCTCAAGCATGTTATACAATCCTCTGCACACAGTAACCATTCAATGAAACACCATCTATCGATGGATTGATTAGAGGAGAAAGGCAGGGGTGAGAACAGGGGGGTGCCAATTCTTTCTGTTGTTCAGAACAGTGTGTTATCCCCACTGGGGACTCCATAAAGACCACTTCTACCTCTACCACTCCCCCCGCTTCCACCCCCTCGAGTTTCCACTCCCACCTCCCCTATTCCTTTCCCTCCCTCCTTGTTTTGGCCACCCTGGGAGAAATGCCCCCCTTTCCCTGATTGACCAGGAATCAAGCTGAATCTAGGCCCTCGCGAGGGTCTCAGATGTTTGAAGGGTCTCAGCTATTGGCTGCTTTACCTCTGTCGTTGCCCACTGGGATGTTGCTGCTGTTAATCAGTGTTCATTGATAATTATATTTTGAAAGAGCAAAATCTTGAGCCTTTCCAGCCCAGTTTGATATGGGTGGTTACCCTAGTCAGACGTAAACCAATCTTGCAATCTGATTTCAGGTAGGAAAATTGGGGGCCTAGGAAGGGGACTTCACTTGTGCAATTGCCAGGAGTTGAGGGGCAAAGGCAAAATAGGACCAATCATTTCTGACTGTCCATTTGGTGAAGAGGCCATCAAGCAACAGGAGTGTGACTTCAACCCTTTGGACATTTGGTACCCTCACTCCCTCAGCATTTATGTACATAATCTGTGAATTATTTATTCATATTCATGTCTGTCTCCCCGTCTAGATTGTAAGCTCACTGTGTGGAAGGAATGAGTCTACCAACTCTGTTGTACTCTCCCAAGTGCTTATTACAGTGCTCTGCACCCAGTAAGCACTCAATAAATACAACTGATTGACCACCACCCCAAACACTGGTTTTAATGGTAATCACGCAATGAATATATGCCTTGACATAAATTAGTATGTTGAGATAGAGAAAGCCAAGGACTATCATCCCCATTTTATCAGTTAGGAACACTGAGGCCCAGAGTGGTAAATTCGTTTGCCCGAAGTCACAGCAAGCCTATGATAGAATTGAGACTAGAATCCAAGCCTTGTATCTCCCAGTTCCAAGCCAGGAGACTAAACTGATGTCAGACCAGGGAATTAGCACATTTTTTGGAAGCCCAGAAAAGGATTCAAATGTTATTCAAACTCTTTGCAAAACCTTTGAACGTTACCTCTAAATCCTGAACAGGGACTCTTAAACTAATTACCAGTGTACAGAAAGTGGGGACAGAATTTCTTTGCAGCGGCTCTGAATTTAGCTACTAAAGATGTTTTTAAGTACTATTGGATTTCAAAAAGATATAAGATCTAATTCCCTAGTGGTACTTTTAAGTTAGTAAGTAGAAGTCAACTTAGCTAAGTCAACTTAGCTTATGAGAACTGGTGAATTGCTAAAATTATATGGAATCAATTTCTGTAGCCCATTGGGCTTTAGGCTAACATTCCAGAATTCATTTACCTCTTGGTATTTGGGAGGGGAGCTTATCCTGTTTATAACTATTCTGAATTCTGAGTGCTTCTCTCTAATGGCCCTACTCAACGCCACCCTAGCCTCACAGTTCCAGTCAATGCATTTTCTACTATGTGCAAAGCACTGTTCTAAATGCTGGGATAGATACAAGGTGATCAGACTGAGCCCCTCCCTCCCTTCCCCTCCCCCCCCCCCCCCCCCCCCCCCCGCCTTAACCTCCTTCCCCTCCGCACAGCACCTGGATATATGTTTGTACAGATTTATTACTCTATTTTACTTGTACATATTTACTATTCTATTTATTTTATTTTGTTCAAATGCTTTGTTTTGTTGTCTGTCTCCCCCTTCTAGACTGTGAGCCTGTTGTTGGGTAGGAACCGTCTCTATATGTTGCTGTCTTGTACTTCCCAAGCACTTAGTACAGTGCTCTGCACGCAGTAAGCGCTCAATAAATACGATTGAATGAATGAATGAATGAATGGTAGGGTCTGTACGAAGAAAGCACCTTGTACTATTGTAGAATTTTACAGTTCAGTAGATATTTTTTTCAAGTAAAAAAATGAAAGAAAATCCACTTTCATTCTATGATATAATGTAGTCAAGTTGATTTCCAACCCTCTCCAGATTTGATAGTTTTATTAGCCTTAGCCCTGAAGGCATGGCAATATTGAGGGAAATACTATCCTGGCTTTGCTTTTTTTTAATTTTAAGAAATATCTGCTGTGCTTATAAACATGAAAATAACCCCAATCTTACAGTTTGTGCCGAAGAGACCAAGAAGCTTTGTTTGTGCTCTACTGATTCAAGCTACCTTCACTTTGGAACCCTCATGACTACTCAGTTTTTAATTCTAGCAGTGGTGAAGGTAGAATCCTTATCTACTAGAAATGGTTCATAACCAGGATGACATATATTTAAATCCAAGTTTTCAGAAGCCAAAGGTAATACAATTTAGCTAATGGCCTAAAGGTGCATACGTTCAGGTGAGAAAATGCCTTGGTCATACTTGATTTGCAAGGCTAAAGGGTAGTTTCAATGTTCATTGATAATTATACTTTGAAATAAATAATTAAGGGGCACAGAACTGAAAAAAGATATTGCATATTACATATGATCCTTAAAAATGATAAAATATGCATGTTGTATCTTGATCCGATTATCTCATATCACCCGAGCACTCAGTATTGTGCTTAACACATAATAAATAAATATTTAATAAATACCACTATCATTATTATTATGTATATCTTTGAACAGCTAGAGATATCACCACAATGATGATATCAATAGCAAAATAGGTTTAATAGTTTGTAAAAGGGACATCCTCAACCTACAGGTCTTGAATGAGAAAATAAACATTTCTACTGAACCTTTGTTTTTCTTTTCATCTAGAGACATACATCCCATAAAGGGGAAATAATCCTTACAAGGAGAGTAAGCCCATTCTGAATCCCATAGGTTTTCAAGAGCAGTATCAGGGAGTTCGTGGTTACATCAATCAATCATATTTATTGAGCACTTGCTGTGTATGGAGCTCTGGACTTAGTGCTTAGGAGAATACAGTATAATAGAGTTGGTAGACACATTCCTTTCCCACAACGAGTTTAGATTCTAGAGGGGGAGACAGACATTCATTTAAAAAAAATAAATTATGAATATAATAATAATAATGGCATTTGTTAAGTGCTTACTATGTGCAAAGCACTGTTCTAAGCACTGGGGAGGATACAAGGTAATCAGGTTGTCCCACGAGGGGGCTCACATTTTACAGATGAGGGTACTGAGGCCCAGAGAAGTGAAGTGACTTGCCCAAGATCACACAGCTGACAATTGGCGGAGCCGGGATTTGAACCCATGACCTCTGACTCCCAAGCCCCGTGCTCTTTCCATTGAGCCACGCTGATTACGAATATGTGCAGAAGGGCTGTGGGGTTGAGGG
This sequence comes from Tachyglossus aculeatus, assembly GCF_015852505.1. Classification (NCBI taxonomy): domain Eukaryota; kingdom Metazoa; phylum Chordata; class Mammalia; order Monotremata; family Tachyglossidae; genus Tachyglossus; species Tachyglossus aculeatus. The sequence continues at coordinate 61,860,785 of NC_052072.1, forward strand.
AGTTGTGAAAAAATGGAGCAAATCCAAGTGCAAGGGCAACACGGAAGGGAGTTGAAGAAGACGAAAAGAGGGCTTAATCAGGGAAGGCCTCTTGAAGGAGATGGGCCTTCATTAAGGTATTAAGGTGGGGAGAGTAATCGTCTGTTATATATCCAGTTATATCTGGATCCAAATTCATATTTCTTCTTCCTTGTATTCTCACCCACACACTCTTGCCCTATGACAGAGTTAATTGGACCAATCAGACTTCATCAGATCCTGGGTCTCGTTTTCCTCCTTTTTTTTGGTATTTATTAAGCACTTACTTTGTGCCAAGCACTGTACTAAGCCCTGGGGCAGACACTAGCTGCTCACATTGGACATAGCCGCTGTCTCACATAGGGCTCACAGTCTTAATTCTTATTATGCAGATGAGGTAACTAATGCACAGTGAAGTGACTTGCCCAAGGTCACACAGCAGACAAGTAGCAGAGGTGGGATTAGAATCCAGGTCCTTGTGATGCTCAGAACCATGTTCTATCCACTAGGCCACTCTCCTTTCTCCTTGTTATCCTGTGCACAACTGCATCCTCGTACCAACCTGATTAAATTAGAAATGTTGAGACAGCTGTGCTGTTGGATGTTTATTGCCCTCCTGGCTTGCTACACTGAGCTGGGCTTTGTGTGGAATTACCACCAGGACTATGGAATCAGCCGGGCCCAGAATACCATAAGCAGGAGTTCAGATGTCAAAGTTTTATCTGGAAGAGCTGAGCTCTGCATTCCTCTTCCTCCTCCTATACCCTGTTCATTTATTCTAGGCCCCCGATTCAATAACTTTGTCTTTTATTAAGTATTTATTGAGCATTTGCTATGTATCAGACACTGTGGCTCAGTGGGAAGAGCACGGGCTCAGGAGTCAGAAATCATGGGTTCTAATCCCGCCTCCCCACTTGTCAGGTGTGTGACTTTGGGCAGGTAATTTAACTTCTCTGTGCCTCAGTTACCTCATCTGTAAAATGGGGATTAAGACTATGAGCCTCACGTAGGACAACCTGATTACCTTGTATCCCCCTCAGCGCTTAGAACAGTGCTTGGCACATAGTAAGTGTATAACAAATACCATCATCACTGTTATTATTAAGCACTGGGGTGGATACAAAAAATTAGGTTGGACACAGTCCTTGCCCCACATCAGGCTCACAGTCTTAATCCCCCTTTTACAGATGAGGTAAATGAGGCCCAGAGTAGTTCCGTGCCTTGTCCAACATCATGCAGCTGACAAGTGGTGGAGCCAGGACCAGAATCAAGGTCGTTCTGATTCCCAGGCCCGTGCTCTATCCCCTAGGTCAAGCTGCTTCTCCCCAAGCACTTTGTACATAGTAAGAACTTTAATGAATGCAATTCACTGAATGAAAGTAATAAGAAGTCAATTTGCCAACCAATTTAGCTCCATGACAAATAGTTTATGGGTGATCAGTGAAATTTGTTTTTAGTTTTGGATAGGCTCTCCCTGCTCACTGCAAAGAGGCTATGGATATTGTTGGCCATCACCACTTGCTTGAGGGTGCTGATCACCCTCACAATCAGAAAATTGTGCTCATAAGAATGTGAATTAAATTTTCCCCAGGAGTGTAAAGGAAGTGAAAGAAACAGCCTTCTTTCAAGGTTTGGTCACAGACAGGGCTAGCAACCAATTAATCCATCAATTGTATTTATTAAGCACTTACTGCATACAGAATAATAATGATAATATTTGTTAAGCGCTTAGTATGTGCTGTTATCGAAAGTAGCGTGCAAAATAAATTAACTGGCATAAATCGGCTGCAGGATTCGAGAACCCAAGGTGGTGACTCAGATAGGAAAAATGACTCAGAGATGTGAGTTCAGATAGAACAGTAAAGGAGGAAGGTGCCTACCTGTCCGTTCACCTCCCGAGAGAGGTACGAGTGACAAGCAGCCCCGAGTTCCCTTCCCACTGTGTCCTTTATTGAGTTACAGCAATGCGGAAGTGAGCAATGAGGAACTTCAGGGAACCAATGAGGACTGACAGGATGGTTGTCAAATTTTTATTGGTCTCTGTTATGACAACCTTGTACAGACAGGAGTTACTTGTTATCGGCCTCACAACCTTGCACAGATGGGTGTTACTTGTTACTGGCCTTGAACACATTCTGTTGTTGAGCCTTGCATAAAATACAGAATGGAGTTGCTCTTGGCCTGCACAAAAGGGAGGGTTACTGTTGGTATGCACAAGATGGAGTCAATCATGTCCAGTCTGCTGGCAGACAACAGTCCGAAGCACTGTTCTAAGTGCTGGGGGGGATACAAGCTGATTAGTTTGTCCCACCTTAATCCCCATTTTACAGTCAGAGTACTATCCTAAGCACTTGGGAAAGGCAAATATAACAGAGTTGGCAGACACTCTGCCAAAATCAGGTTTACAATCTCCCCAGATCTACCCACTGTTGTGTAACAGGGGAATACCTCTAAGAAGTAATCTCAGAGATGCCCCAGGATCCCAAGGCGATTTGTTACAAGACAATATGCTACATATGTTGTGTCCAGTAGTGTCCAGGTAGCTGATGGGCTGCCTACAGTTACCATGGAGATGATTTGGGGCTCTCCATTGCAATCAAGTCAAAATACATGAGTACTTTAAAGGATGAATTGAAAGCTTTAAGTGACAACTTTCCTGATTGACTGAAAGCCCATCATTTTAACAATTAACTTGTTATATAGAAATCTCTATTTTGTACCAAAATCACTCTAAACATGTTTTTTTTTTTATGATCTTGCAGAGACCCCTACAATGCAATCAAAGCAATGGATCCAGAGAAATTGAACATCTTTCGAACTGTTAGAGAAATTACAGGTAACTGGAAAAATCAAGAGGAACATTACGTTGTTTCTGATCTACAAGTGTCTAAATTTTCTCTAATTTTTCTGGCAAAGTCCATCATGTTTTTATAAGCACCACTTTCTGAAAAAAATTAAAACTGCACTTTTTAAAACTACCTGTCATAGATACAAATAATGTTAAATAACAGCTCTGTTCATACATTTGTAACATGGTGGATTTAAGACTGAGATCCCCATGTGGGACATGGACTCTGTCCAACCTGTTTATCATGTATTTCTCTCAGCATATAGTTCCTGACACATAGTAAGTGCTTAACAAATACCCTAAAAAAGAGGAGGTCCTGGGAGTCGGAAGATCTGGGTTCTAATCTTAGTTCTGCCTCTTGTCAGCTGTGTGGCCTTGGGCAAGTCTCTTGGATTCTCTGTACCTCAGTTATCTCATCTGAAAATGGGGATTAAAGCTATGAGCCCCATGTGCGACATGGACTGTGTCCAACCTGATTATCTTGTATCTACCCCAGTGCTTAGGAAAGTGCCATTTATATAATAAATGCTTAACAAATAAAATAAAAAATACAGGTTTTAAAAAAATTCTTGTAGTCAGGGAAGGATATTCAAATTCTTAACCTATTACAGTACATTTAAGTTACATAATGAACTGGAACTGAAATCAAATGTCTAGAAGATTTTGTCACTCCCTCTACATCATCATCATCAAAGGTATTTATTAGCACTTACTGTGTGCACAGCACTGTACTATGCACCTGGGAGAGTACAATATGACAGAGTTAGTAGACACATTCCCTGACCACTGTCTAGAAAAGGAGACAGATCAAGTTCTATTGGTCTTCAATGAAATCTCCAACAGTTGCCATGGAGATGGCCTAGTGCTATCTCTGAGCCATGCAATCAGGAAACCTCAGCACTTCTTAGAGAAAATTAAAATTTTCAACTAGATTACAGCCCCACCTGCAAGCCCCTCCATTCTTAACATAGCCATTTGTGTGAACTTGGAAAATATATGAAGTTCAAAACTTAAATCAGACTGACCATAGACTGCAAACTTGATATGGGCAGGGAACGTGTCTACCAGCTCTGTTGTTTTGTACTATTCCCAAGTGTTTAGTACAGTGCTTGGCACACAATAAGCACTCAATAAATAACACTGATTAATGACCTTATCTGGAACCTTAGACAAGCAACAAGTATCAGCATACTAATTTTCTAGACACATTCTAAGTTTTATTCTAGCCTCAGTCCTATAAATTAAGAGATTTTAGTTATCCTTAAACATCATATGTCAGACCACACTGCTTCCATCTTCTGCATCCAGAATTCTAAACTGGGTGATGATGTTAATGATGACGACAAGGACTTACTGCAGTGCATAAATTATGTGGAGGCCACTAGACCTAGTATTTCTTATTTCTCTTGGCATTACTGAAAATCCCAAGGCAAGGATTACTGAACTATAAAACAAAAATAGCCTATTGTTTCTCCTACCTACCCTGTACTCTTTCAGTACACAAGAAAAAAGAAGCCAATCCTCTTGGCTTCTGAGATTCTGATGGAGAGTTGTATTTTTGTCTTTCACAGGTTTCTTGAATATCCAATCATGGCCCCCAAATATGACTGATTTCAGTGTCTTTTCCAACCTGGTCACCATTGGTGGAAGAGTTCTATACAGGTAAAGTAAACATTTGAAAACTCAGAGACAAGCTGGTTTCTAAAAATTAGCAAGCTCACTAACACCAAGATATATTTATTAACAGCTTAAATAAATTACACAAGCATTCTCAGTTGTCATTGATTTTGTTGCTCTAGAAATATCAGCCTTTTAGTTTTCCATTTCAGAGATACACACATTATGAAAAACATGCCACAAATGTTGGACTGAAGAGAGTGCAGGATGTGCCTTCAAAATGTTTTACTCCCTGAGTCATTTGACATAATACCGATTCATTTACTGGGATGGACTCATCTGCCATGAACCAAAAACAAACCTACCTTTTGATTGTAGTTCATCATCATTATACATGTCTTTGGGTGGCAAGGCAGTGACTGAGACTTTGCTTTTAGAAGGCCGTGGTTCAGCTCCTTGAACTGTCATTTGGATAAAGAGTCTCAAAAGTTATGGTGTGGCTGTTTCTTTGCTGTCTCCTCATTTGGGAGAATAGTGGGTGATGAGAAAGGAGACAGAGGGTCTGGGGGTTAATGTGGTCATTTAAAATGGAACTCGAAATCAAAGGTGGTTAGAAGCTTATAATAAGTTCAGTGGACTTCATTACAACATGAATTCAAGAATTATGCCTGGGTTTCAATGTTCCTAGGTACAAGACAACCTTTCTCATACACATATTTAAACACAGATTTTAGCCAGATAGTTGTACTTAGGCTTAAATTGTCTTCTAAGAGGTAAACATTGACTAAAAAGAGAGAAATAATAGGACCATCCCGTAGCAGTGCTCCACTGGTGAAGTTTAGAAACTTCGCTCTTACAAGGGATGTTTCTGTACAAAAGGTGAAAACAGAGGGGAGGGAAATCTAGTAAGAAATAATGGGACAGAGAGACAATATATCTGCATGATGTATATATAGCAAACCATGACTCCGAACCCAACAAACTGTTATAAATCAGTCAGGGATTCTGCTGACATTGTAAACAACAAATCAAACATATTATAACAGCAAAACTTTGGGATTGAATTGAAGCTCTGAATTCATCTTTGAATGACCTAGTTTCATCTGTAGCCTTTGGAGAACAATTATAGCCATTAAAAGAAATGAGAAAACCTTTGATTTTGAAATGAAATCAAGAAGCTGGCTTCAATAGCTATATAATAATCCTCATTAGATGAAGAGTGTATTTGAAAGACAAATGCTTTTCAAATAGTAGTTACAGAAAATAAATGACAACATTCGTACCCAAGAAAACATGGAAATTGAAGAGATAGGGTCCTTTAGATAATTGTTTTTACATATAGCTGAAAATTGTGTTGACCAGATTATATTTTTTAAAGGGTATCCAAATCACTCAGGCCTGAGGATTATATATTTTTTCTTACTGTCACCAACATTCTTTTAATGGTTGCCATTAGAGCAATTAAACCAAGTTAGAGCATGGGCCTGGAAGTCAAAAAGACCTGGGTTCTAATACTGACTCTGCCAGTTGTCTGCTGTGTGACCTTGGGCAAGTCACATAACTTCTCAAGTACCTCATCTCGAAAATGGGGATTAAGACTGTGAGCATCATGTGGGACAGGGATTGAGTCCAACCTGATTATCTTTTATCTACCCCAGCATTTAGTACAGTTCCTGACACATAGTAAGTGCTTAACAAATACAAAGCCCCAAACGAAAAAACAAGAAAATCCAAAGTTAATAGCACTGGAACACACCCAAGGAATGATTAGACCTGTAATCATGTCACCAAATCATACCTACAGAAGAGAAGGCATAACAAACTTTCAGCAAAGAGGGTTAACATCTTTAGGGCATTTTTAGTTCTAAGAAAGAGAGATTCAAATGGACTTTGAAGTGCACAGATTACTTCTGTGCCATCTAGACACAAAAACATGCTACAGGTTGCAGTAATGAAAAAATGGCAGCCTGGAAGGATTCTGTAGGGATCAGGGTACTTCATTCCTGCCTGGGACCACCTCGTCCCTGCCTTCAGAGTAGCCTTAAGTTCACTGGGACCACTAAGGGATTGCCCAGGCCCCAAAATAATGACTTGGTCCAGAAGAGATTACTCCAGGACTGTCTCTGTCCTAACCCAACCCTTAATAGAAGAATAATAGAGAAGCAGCGTGGCTCAGTGGAAAGGGCACGGGCTTTGGAGTCAGAAGTCATGGGTTCAAATCCTGGCTCTGCCAATTGTCAGCTGTGTGACATTGGGCAAGTCACTTAACTTCTATGGGCCTCAGTTACCTCATCTGTAAAATGGGGATTAAGACTGTGAGCCCCCTGTGGGACAACCTGATCACCTTGTAGCCTTCCCAGCGCTTAGAACAGTGCTTTGCACATAGTAAGTGCTTAATAAATGCCATCATTATTATAATTGTTATTAATAATAAATCTGGAGTTTGTCAATGACTACCCTGGAATTTGGAGAGAAAAAATGGATTTGGACCACTGAAGCTCATCTTTGGCTCCTGCATTGGCTTTGTGACAGTGTCTCTTAGCGGACGATGGAAAACACTACTCTTCTCTGTAATGCCATGAAGACTTCCAGTGCTTAATGTTTCCAACAGTCTTATTCAATAGAAACTTCATAGTATTTTTCTCTGTATGGACATGGTCTGGACTTGGGTAGTTACCTCCTTTTTGGAGAGTTTCAAATTCTAGTTATATAGTTGTACTGCCTTCTTGGTCTCAGGGGAGGTGGGTGTGAGCGATCCCTATTCCACTTCAGGAATGAAATCCATGATCCTAACATACTTATTCAGGAGGCCTTCCCAGACTGAGCCCCCTCCTTCCTCCCCCCCCTTCCTCTCCCTCTTTATCCCCCAGCCTTACCTCCTTCCCCTCCCCACAGCACCTGTATATATGTTTGTATGTATTTATTACTCTATTTTATTTGTACATATTTAGTCTATTTATTTTATTTTGTTAATATGTTTTGTTCTCTGTCTCCCCCTTCTAGACTGTGAGCCCACTGTTGGGTAGGGACAGTCTCTATATGTTGCCAACTTGTACTTCCCAAGTGCTTAGTACAGTGCTCTGCACACAGTAAGAGCTCAATAAATACGATTGAATGAATGAATTCCACTCTTTTTTACTGTCTTTCCCAGCGGCCTCTCCTTGCTTATCCTTAAGCAACAGAGTATCACCTCTCTGCAGTTCCAGTCACTGAAAGAAATCAGCGCAGGCAATATCTACATAACAGACAACACCAACTTGTGCTATTACCATACTGTTAACTGGACTACCCTCTTCAGCACAATCAACCAGAGAATAGTGATCCGTGACAATCGGAAGGCAGAGAACTGCAGTAAGTATTCCTTCCTGAAGGAAAGGTTTTGCCTGAGATTTGATAGGGCAGCATGTGTGTTTGTGTGTTTGTGTGTGTGTGCAAATATAAACATGACTATGGTAAGATTCTCCGTGGAAGTGATGGAAAAGATCTTTAGGAGCCTGGCAATCCATTTAACATTGTTTGCAGCAAACAATCAACTTGGTAATGCCTAGCAGCATCCTTCCGCCACTTTCAAAATATGTCTTTGGTCTCCTAATGCCACAGAAACCCCACTTGAAACAAAAGCAAACCCTCCCTTGACTGACTTATGCTAGTAGGACTGTCTACTAATATTGTCCTTCAACAGTCACATGGTTTGGAGGCTAGTTCCACTGTTTTTCAAATGTTTGCTCTGTTCTCCTTGCTTGAATGTTTGCTATCATTAAACATTCATCATACGGTAACTGCTTGAGCCTCCTGCTATTACCCTTATGTTTGTTTAATGTTGGTGAACTCACTCCATTCCAGGACCTCACTGCTAGTAATTCTGACTTGTCTTTTTAGGTGGAATATAGCTTATAGATGTTACTAATGAAAACATTTAAGATATCTCATGTACCCTCCATAATGAGTGTGACTTCATAGTTATAGAGAAGATTTGTTCTTCCTGCGGCTATGCAGACTTTCAGCTGGATGCCTTATTGCTATCAAACTGTCATATACTACATGCTTTACTACTGGTCTTCTTGATTTGATTTTTCTACGTTTTTGGCTATGTGTACAGTGAATTTTTTATGGTATTTGTTAAGTGCTGGGGTAAATATAAGCTATTTAGATTGGACACTGTCCCTGTCCCTGCATGGGACTCACAGCCTAAGTAGGAGGAAGAACAGGAGAAGTTAAGTGACTTGCCCAAGGTCACACAGCAAGCATTTGGCAGAGCTGGGACCAGAGCCCAAGTCCTCTGACTCTTAGCCCTGTGCTCCTTCCACTACAACATGCTGCTTCTGAGTGAATAGCTTACTGCTTTGGTAGAAGAATTGTAATGAAACATTCAGCTCTGGCTTGACCATGAAAATCTTTCAGATCTTTTGAATATGAAAATACAGAAGTTAGTACAAAACTTCAAACTTCTCTAGCCTTATTTTAAGCTCAAATTGCTATGCTGACATCAACTTGGTGTTTTTTGGTTCCTCCAGAGGCTGGTCCCCAGAATACAGTAGTTCCTGGATTTTCAATAGAAAAGATGTAGTGTGGTATGCTGCAGTAGTTATATTTATAGAGAATTCAAAGACATCTAAATAAGTTACACCACAGTCAAAACACGTGGTGTTTCATCTCCTAACATTTGAACCATTTTGATTTAGTACTGCAAAGTGAATTATGTAAGCCCACCCAAAGAGATCATGTTTATTAGCCCTTCTCTCTTAATCTGCCAAAGGTTCCCTAAAGCATCTTGATGGGTTGATTCACAGCAAAAAGGCATAAATGTGTGTTCTTTTCAACTGAGCTGAATATTCTGTCCTTTTAATAAGTTGAAAATTTATGTGACTTGCCCACAGAATTGTAAGATCACATAGGTGATTATTTTTCAGGGCAATGTAATGGAAAGAAAACATAAAGTATTGGTTTGTAAAGCTCCAATTCAAATATTTTTGTTTCTTTTTTTCAAAACTATCTGATTTTCTTGTTCAGTGTGAAAAAGGACCTTTAATTTCAAAGAACTTTGAAATACTGAAGAAACCCCTCTCCATAAATATAGTCTTTGGGCATAATTTCATACTGAATTGAGGGGTGTGAAGAAGGTATCAGAAAAGCAAAACTTAAAATGTAAATACTCCAATTACAAAACAAGAATGACAGATTAAACAATCACTCCCTTAACCCCTCTATTTTGGAAAAGCTGTTCCATCTCTACATTGCCACCATTGAAAGACTCTAAAAATACTGAGCTAATAATGACTGTATTGAATGTGTTTATTTTTTTATGTAGAGATTTCTTCATTTCATAGTTTGTTCAGGTCCATGATAGAAAGTCAGAGCGTTCAATTTACTGATAGAAGAATGCATATGGCTGTGCTGAGACCAGCTTAGTATTTAGCTTGTGAAGCCCCGATATTAATTTTCCCCCTTCTTCTGAAAATCCCATTTATATTATTATCATTATTCAAAGTCTGAGACTATAAAAACATCCTTACCAGTTTCTGGGGCTCTAGTGCAACAAAGAGATCTTAAGAATCTGACAAGAAGTAATTACAGAAAAATATTCTGTTAAATAAGATTTGCCATTTCAATATATGACTCTTGGTGTTCTCTTCTGGGATTTGCAAGACATTTTCTGCCTTTTGTTGAGAGGTTTCCCTCACCTTTTTCTTTCAATTTCATCCTCTTAGTCTCTTGTTCACTCTATCCCTGCCTCTCTCATATAGATTATTCTCTCACCCTCTGTTGCATATTGTCTCTCCTTCCTTTCTGCCCTCTACTTCTTTCCATGGTATATATTTCTTGAAAGTTTGAAATTCTAAAGCTATATATTGCATAATTCAGTGAGTTTATGGTCCCATCATATGATCAGTCTTTGAAGAAAATGTGAACCTTTTCTACTGTTAATGGATAAATATTTCATGAACTGAGGTTGGTAGGGATGGTAGTAATAGTAACTCTGAAGGTGCTTTATGAAATCTCACTTAAAGGACAATAATTGTCATGCTATACTTTTTCAGTAAGTGGAATACATTATCGTACCATTCCTGACTTTCACCTCTGCTTCTGGCGTTAAAAGTTCCAAATTCTAACATTACTCAACAGAAAGACTGCAGCTCATAAACACAGTTAATGAGAGTTAAGACTGGAAGAATGGCAGAGCTATATATAACCCATACACACACACACACACACTCTCTCTCTCTCTCTCTCTCTCTCTCTCTCTCTCTCTCTCTCTGTCTCTCTCAACCTTGAAAAACATCTCCAATTGGGCCATGTTTTAGGGTCCAGGATAGGAATGTGTAGGGGAAGGCATAGGTGTGACAGAGAAGGGAGGTAAATGGATAAAACAAGACATCTGAGACACACACTCAATCCTCTTTCTATGAAATTTGCATTTGCTTTTAGACTTTTTCCAAAGCACGGTGGTTTGCAGCAATGGGGACCTGAGAGTGGGCTGAGGATCTGGACTTTTTTCAGCTCAGGAACACGTTTTTTTCTGTTCTGTGGCTTGTGACTGGATCTGCCTGGGAACCTTTAATATCAAGGGAGATATTAACTCACTAATCCACTTCATAGCTAGGGTTAGTGATTTGAAGCCTCCACCCTACTAATAATGATAATAATCATGGTATTTATTGAGGACTTACTGTTTGCCAAGCTCTGTGCTCACTCCTGGAGTAGATACTAGATAATTGTTTTGGATACAGTGCCTGACCCGCATGGGGCTTACAGTCTAAGTAGGAGGGAGAACAGGTATTGAATCCCCTTTGTACAAATGAGGGAACTGAGGCACAGAGAAGTCATCTAGACTGCAATCTTATTGTGGGAGGGAGTGTGTCTGCTTCCTGCTGTATTCTTCTAAGCACTCAATACAGTGCTCTGCGCCCAGTAAGCGCTCAATAAATATGATTGAATGAAATAAGTTAAATGAGTTATCCCAAGTTACCAGCAGTCGAGTGGCAGAGGTGGGATTAGAACCCAGGTCCTCTGACTCCCAGACCTGTGCCCTGTCCTGTAGACTATGCTGATTTTGGATTAGTTCCAGCTCATCTGGCATTTTGGGCCCCCAGCTACCCTGTTTAGAGGAGTCTTCTGGTCAGTCAGTCCTCAGGAACGCCCAGGCTGGTAGGGGAATAGCAGGGGTTCAGCCTCCATGGGCCCCCCAGGCAGTCACGGACCCTCCAGTGAGTTCCTGGTGTCAAAGAAAACTTCACGGACCCTGCATAGTGTTCAAGCAGCTATGTCAGAGACAAGTTTATTTCTACTAGTGCAAGTAGGGGAGCAGAGGTTGACAGTTGGAATTTCCCTTTCTAGTCAAGATCAGTCAAGTTCCATGCAATACAGAGTTTCTTTATATGCAGTTGGTACAACACTGCAGTTTCTTTATATGCAGTTGCCCCCCTTTTCCTCTGCTCCTCCTCCCCTCCCCATCACCCTTACTTCCTCCCTCTGCTCCACCCCCTTCCCTGCCCCACAGCACTTGTAGATATTTACATATTCATTACTCTATTTTATTAATGATGTGTATATATCTAGAATTCTATTTATTTTGATGCTATTAATGCCTATCTACTTATTTTGTTTTGTTGTCTGTCTCCCCCTTCTAGACTGTGAGCCCGTTTTGGGGTAGGGATTATCTCAGTTGCTGAATTGTAGTTTCCAAGAGCTTAGTACAGTGCTCCGCACAGAGTAAGCACTCCGTAAATAGGATGGAATGAATGAATGAATGAATGACAGTGAAGTAGAGAGCACGGTGCATAATACAAATTTTAAGACAGACAGCAGCACATTCTCCTCTGGGGCAATTGGCCAGTCCTGCTTTGTCCTCCTTTAAAAGAGGCCAAGTGAGCAGATACCACTCCCTGCCTCTGCTCTCATCAATGGGCCAGCAATTTTGACCTTGACAAAGGAGGAATTACTTCATCCTACCTTGAGACCTTTAATATGCCCATCTCTTTGACAGACAGACGGAATGAACAAAATGGGGTGGGTACCTTATATGGTCCCTTTGAATAACATGTTCAGAAGTCAGTCAATTGTATTTATTGAGCACTTACTGTGTGCAGAGCACTGTATTAAGCACTTGGGAGAGCACAATATAATAGTATGACAGACAGATTCCCTGCCCACAGTGAGCTTACATCTAGAGGGAGAGCGTGGCTTAGTGGAAAGAGCACGGGCTTAGGAGTCAGAGGATTTGGGTTCTAATCCTGGCTCCACCACTTGTCTGCTATGTGACTTTGGGAAAGCTGCTTAACTTCTCTGTGCCTCAGTTTCCTCATCTCAAAAATGGGGATTAAGACTGTGAACCCCACGTGGGACAACCTGATTACCTTGTATCTGCCTGAGGGCTTAGAAAAGTGCTCGGCACATAGTAAGCACTTAACAAATGCCATAATTAATATTATTATAATGGTTTCCTTGTTATGAGACAATCAAGAGGGCCTAGAGGCAAAACAGCTTAGAGGGGTTGGTCAGAGAGAGAAGGGAGCAAGTGCAAAGCCTTGACCACTGTGCATCCACACTGGCTTACATGACACAATCATCCCACTAAAGAGATGCAGGCTGCACCATCCTAGGTGATTAGTTCATGATGAAATAGACAAAAGACAAAAGATACTTGGACTGTGAACCCTATGTGGGACAGGGACTGTGTCCAGCCTGATTGTCCCGGATCTACCCCATTGCTTAATGCAGTGCTTAGCACATAGTAAGTGCTTAACAAATATCATTATTATTATAACCACCACCACTAATGCTGTTAATATTTTCTGACAGACAGGTGAGAGATCATTCAGCTAAAAAGAAACAAGGATTTTGCAAAAGTTTGTTCCAACTTGTCACTGGATGTGTTATGGATCAAACTAATCCTAGAGGGCCAAAGGTAGAATTGGGTACTACACAAAAGTGTCTTAGGAAGCTGGAAGTTCTCTGCTCCTTTCAGTGTGAATTTGCTACCTCGTTTTTAAAAGAGAAAGGCATGAATTCTCTTTTAAAGATTGGCCACTCAGGCTTAAGGATTCTGGAAATTCTCTCTCTCTCTCTCTCACTCTCTTTCATTCATTCATTCAATTTTTTTAGCATTTACTGTGTGCAGAGCACTGTAGTAAGTGCTTGAGAGAGTGCATTACAACAATAAACAGTCACATTCCCTGCCCACTAGGAGCTTACAGTCTAAAGGCAGGGGAGACAGATGTCAATACAAATAAATAAAGTAAAATTACAGATATGTACATAAGTTGTGGGGGTCTGGTAGGGGAGAAGAGCAAAGAGTGCAAGTCAGGGCTACGCAAAAGGGAGTAGGAGATGAGGAAAAGTGGGGCTTAGTCTGGTAAGGCCTCTTGGAGGAGATGTGCCTTCAATAAAGTTTTGAAGCAGGGGAGAGTAATTGTCTGTCGGATTTGAGGAGGGAGGACTTTCCAGGCCAGAGGCAGGACGTGGGCTAGGGGTCGACAGCAAAGCAGGAGGGATCGAGACACAGTGAGAAGGTTGGCACTAGAGGAGCTAAGTGTGTGGCTTGAGTTGTAAATGGAGAGAATTAAAGTGAGGTAAGAGGGGGCAAGATGGTAAAGTGCTTTAAAGCCAGAGGTTAGGAGTTTTCGTTTGATGCTATTACATCCCAAAAAGGCCTATTAGGGACCAGGGGGTTTGTGACTCAGCTTTACCGACAGAATAAGCCACAATATTCAGTATCCCAGAGAGAAAACATTTATTAGTATACAGAAAAAAATTATAGTAAAGAATCCTGCTTCTGTTAAGCTCTCAACCCAGGGGCAATGAGATCTCTGATTCTATTAAGCCCTCAACCTAGGGGCGTTGAGAATTTCTCCTACCATGAGATGATTAATTTCCATGGCATTAACCAATACGACCATCCTTCTGCAAAAAGCTCTGTGCCCAGGCTGCCTCCATCCTCCCTTCGGCCAATCGGTCTGGCTCACCTGCCATCACAGGAAGCGATATGCTAAAGGGCATTAAATTTAACATGGTGTTTATGGGAGGTGCAAACTGCACACGTCAGATGAGGAGGTGGATAGGCAACTACTGGATTTTTTTTTGAGGAATGGGTTAATATGTCCTGAACATTTTTGTAGAGAAGTTATCCGGGCAGCAGAGTGAAGTATGGCCTGTAGTGGGGAGAGATAGGCACATAATAAGCACTTAACAAATAACATCATTATTATTATTATAGGAGGCTGGGAGGTCAGCAAGGAGGCTCGTGCAGTAATAATAATAATAATAACTGAATAAAATTTAATAATAATGTGTTAAGCACTTACTATGTGCCAATCGCTCTTTTAAGTGCTGAGTTAGATACAAGGTAGTCAGGTAGTCCCGTGTGGGGATCACAGTCTTAATCCCCATTTTACAAATGAGGTAACTGAGGCCTAGAGAAGAGAAGTGACTTGCCCAAGGTCAAAATGCAGAGAAGTGGCAGAATTGGAATTAGAACCCATGATCTCCCCAGTAATTAAAGAGAGACAGGATGAATGATTGTATTAACTTGTTAGCAGTTTGGATGGAAAGGAAAGGGCCGATTTTAGTGATGTTGTGAAGGTGGCACTTAAAGAATCTATGATGGATTGAATATGTGAGTTGCATGATAGAGGGGAGTCAAGATAATGCCATGGTTATGGGCTTGTGAGACAGGAAGGATGGTAGTGCTGTCTACAGTGATGGGAAAGTCATGGGGAGGACAGGGTTTGGGTGGAAAGATAAGGAGCTCTGTTTTGGGCATGACAAGGTTGAGGTTACAGAAAGACTTCCAAGTAGAGATGTGTTGAGGGCAGAAGGAGATATGAGACTGGAGAGAGGGAGAGAGATCAGGGGAGGAGATGCAGATTTAGGTATCATCTGCATAGAGGTGATAGTTGAAACCATGGGAGCGAATGAGTTCTCCAAGGGAGTGGGAGTAGATGGAGAATAGAAGGGGGCCCAGAACTGAACCTTTAGGGACTCCCTCAGTTAAGGGGTGGGAGGCAGAGAGGGAGCTGGGAAGGAGACTGAGAATGAATGTCCAGAGAGATGAGGAGAACCACGAGAGGACAGAGTCAGTGAAGCCAAGGTTGGATAACATTTCCAGGAGAAAGGCATGTCCACAGTGTCAAAGGCAGCTGTGAGGTCGAGGAGGATTAGGATGGAGTAGAGGCCTTTGAATTTGGCAAGAAGAAAATTATTAGTGACCTTTGAGAGGGTGGTTTCTGTGTAGTGAAGGGGACGGAATCCAGATTGGAGGGGGTCAAGGAGAGAATTTCAGGAGAGTAATTTGAGACAGTGGGCATAGACAACTCATTCAAGGAGTTTGGAGAAGAATGGTAGGAGGGAGATGGGGTGATGACTGGAGGGAACTGTATGGTCAAGAAAGGTTTTTTTAGGAGAAGGAAGACATAGGAATGTTTGAAAGCAGTGGGGAAGAAGCCATTGGAGAGAGAATGGTTGAAGATGACTGTTAGGGGAGGAAGAAGAGGAGAGGTAAAAGTTTTGATAAGGTGGGAAGGAATGGGGTCAGATGCAGAGGTGGAGGGGGTGGCTTTTCAGAGGAGGCAGGAGAGTTCTTCTAGAGATACTGCTGGGAAGGATGGGAGAGTTGAAGAGGGGGCCAGAACCAAGAGGGAGTAAGGATGAGCAGGGGTGATTTTAGGGAGCTCACATCTGATAGTGTCAATTTTCTTAATGAAGCCAGTGGCCAGATCACTGGGGGCAAGGGATGGGGATGTAGGGTGACAGGGGGACCGAGGAGGGGTTAAATGTCTGGAACAACTAATGATGGTGATGAGCATGGGTGCTAATAAGGTGAAGAAATCATTTTGCCGGGCAGAGGAGAGGGTAGAGTTAAAGCATGCAAGGATACACTAGAAGTGGGTGAAGTCAGCCTGATATTTAGACTTCCTCCAGCAGGAAGTGGCTTGAGCACAAGAGCGAAGGAGCTGAACTGTGCAGGTGATCCAGGGCTGTGGGTAGTGGTACAAGATCTATGAAGGGATAGGGGAGCAAGTGAGTTGAGTTCTGTAGAAAGGGTGGTGTTGAGAACATCTATTTGGTCATCAAGTAAAGGTAGTTTGGGTATGGAGACTAAGTGGGGCATGATGAGTTGAGAAAATTGGACGGGGTCCAGAGATCAGTCTCTGTGGGGGAATCGTGTAGATTTAAGGGGAGGAAGTGTGTGGAGAAGAGGCAAGTGAGGAAGCTGTAGTCAGATAAAGGGATTCCAGAGTTGATGAGGGTAGAGACAGTGCAGTGGTTAGAGATGATGAGATTGAGTGTGTGTCCAAGTTGGTGAGTGAGCGAGGTGGGGTGGAGCAGGAGGTCAGCAGAGTTGAAGAGTGATACAAGGCGGGCTGCAGAAGAGTCATCAGGAACATCTATGTGGATATCGAAGTCCCCAAGGATCAATGTGGGCATGGAGAAAGAGAGAAGGAATGTGAGAAAGGGATCAAAATTGTTGAAGAAGTTGGATGTGGGCCCTGGAGGGGCAGCAGATGACAGCTACTAGCTACTAGGTAAAGGCAGATGATATGTGCTTCAAAGAAAGGGCAAGAAAGGGGTGGGGGCGGTGAATGGTGTATAAGTGGCATTGGGGCGTGAGAAGGAAGCCAACATCTCCTCCTTCCCCAGTGAGTCTGGGGGAGTGGGAGAAGATGAGTCCTTTTCTGGAGAGAACAGCAGGGGAAACAGTGTCGTCTGGGCAGAGCCAGAATTGCGGGATGACAAGGAAGAGGAGTGATGGAGACAGGAACTGGTCAAGGATGAAGGGAAGCTTCCCCATGATAGAGTGGGGCTTCCACAGACTGCACTTGGCAGCAGCTGTGGAGGTGGGAGTGGGAGAAGGGACAGCATGAGGGGTGGGGAGGGTTTGGATGGGAGCGAGTTGATGGGGGCCAGAGTTGGGGGACAGGGATGAGGGGTGGCGCTGGGATAGGAGGACAGGGATAGGGTGGGGAGAAGAGGTGGGGGCTGCGAAAGAGGAGGGGAGGAGTTGGGTGGGGGAGGGGTGGGGTGGGGGAGGTGAGGTGGCAGGGGATTTCTGGGATGGGCTGACAAGAGCTGGGGTGGGGGTGAATTAAAGGGTCATGGTGGGGCCAGTGAGGTAAAGGATAGCAATAACAACTTAATAGGTTGATACCCAGAGGAGATAGTTGAATTGTCCTTGTGTGTTGAGTGTGAATAGGCCTGTGTAAAAAGGGGGGTGTGTGTGTGTGTGTGTGTGTGTGTGTGTGTGTGTGTGTGTGTGTGTGTGTGTGTGTGTGTGTGTGTGTGTGTGTGCGTGCGTGTGCGCGCGCTTCTCTAGATCCTGGATTTCTATACTCTCAGCAGTTTAAGTATTGTGACTATATAATTAAAACCTGATCCAGTAAAAAATAAAAATAAAAATTAGGACTAATTGAGGAAGAAATTAAAATGCATCTCTATCAGTATATTCCTACACAGGCATTTGATAATCAGAAAGGATAGTTAAATTTGCCACTTTATTAGACACAAGTTTTGCAAGCCAATTAAACATGGAAATCGGAAGCTACCTGGAAGAGGAATCTCTGGATAATTCTGATTCAGAATATTTAGATAATTAAAGATTGTAAATTTATCATTTGTTAATTAAGTAAAATGAGCTTATGTGAAAAAAAATCTACTAGTAGAATAAACATCTGGCATAACAGGATTAGAAAAGAGAATAATTCCAAAAATAGAGAAACAGATCTATTTCTTCAGGTAGGCTTGCTGGCCTAGTTCAGTGCTTGTCACACAGCTCAGTAAGTGGTATTTACTGACTGACTTGCATTTGTATTTTCAAATTCCTTAGTTTTGGTGATAGGTTTAGAAATGAACATGAAAAGTATTTAGACTGTAAATGAGAAGGGACCGTTTGGTATCCCTGGGGAAAGGTTTTTTCAAAAGTGTTGTAAATTGATCAATATGCCCATCAGAAGCATTTGAAACCAACAGTAGACCTGGACTCTAAAATGTTTTAAAACATTTTGGCTGTCCTAAGAAGTTACTACTATTACTACCGCTACTATTACTCTCTCCAGTTTACTCTTAACTCTCCTTCCCAGATCATTTTTCTAAAACACCATCCTGTGCCCACCTTCCTATTCCTCAGAAACCTCCAATACTTGTCCATTGCTCCTGGGATCAAGCTGAACCTTGAGAGTCCCAACACTAGAACACTTTCTGACCAATTTTTCCTCACTCTTCTCCCACTACACCACTCTCTGTTCCTCATTCTTTTCTCTCCCATCTTTCACATCTTGCTCAAGCAGTCCCTTCTGTTGGGAACTCCCTCCTCTTTCTCATCCGGCAGACAACTCCTCTCCCTAGCTTCAATTCGTTTTTGAAATCACATCTCTTCCAGGAAGCTTACCCTGTTTCATCTCTCATCTCTCCTTTCTACCACTATCACTTCAACATTCTTGTGCACCTAAGCAGGAGGGTAGTCACACTATACCTTAGGACTTACATACTTCTTCCTACCTATTTTTTATCTTAGTGTCTGTCTCCCCTGCTAAAGTTTGACCCTTTTTAGGACAAGGATTCTACTTATTCTATCCTCCCAATTGGTTGGCACAGTGCTCTGAACAAAGTAAGTGCTGAATAAATATAATCAAATGACAAAATGTATTTACAAATAGCTGGAGCATGAGAAAGAATACATATTACAATTGCTGATAACAGGAGTTTGGAAGGATATTAGAAAAATTAAATGAGTAAATTGAGGATATGCATATGTGCTCGAGGGAAGATAGGTAAACATAAATGCTATGGGAGGTTGTTAGATTGAAGCATCCAGGGAAGGAGGTTGGCAATCAGAAATGTTACCTAGAAGAGGTGGGATTACAGGAGAGCTTTGAAAATTGGGAGACATAGGTTTCTGGCTTCCAGACGAATTCCAGCAATACCATTCATCTACTCATTATGGTATTCATTAAGTGCTCATTAGATGCCAAGCACTATATACTAAACACTAGGGCAGATACAAGATAGGTTGGAAATAGTGTCCACAGCCTAAGTAGGAGGGAGACTTACTACAGGAACTTACTACAGATGGGACAGGGACTGTGTCTGACCTGATTATCTTGTATCTTCCCTAGTGCTTAGAACAGTGCCTAGCATATAGTAAGCATTTAACGAACACCACAATCATTATTACTATGAAATAAGCATGTCATGAAATGGCCAGGAGATATTTTTAAAATTGTTCCTAGTACCCAGCGAAGACCCTGAAACAATGATTATCACATCTCACCTTGGCCAGACAGGTGATGTGGAAGAAAATGGACTGCAACAGGATACCAGAACAGCTGTTCTATGGTGAGCTGAAATGGAGAAATTATACAGTAGTTGGAAAGATGAAATGTTTTAAAGCACTTTGAAGCAAGATCTCTGTAAAATGTGGCATAACAAACAACAGTAAGAGTAGGTAGCAGAAGGTGGATAAGGCAGGCTTATGTTGCATTAGTTAACCCCCTGGGCTTTATACCTTTCTTCTGTGTGTTACTGTCTTCTGGAAACCTCTGTGAGAAGAGATTCCATATGCCAATTAAAATAATGATAGTGGTATGTGTTAAGTGCACTGCACACAGGACGCACTCTATAAATATCATTGATTGATTGATTACTATATGCCAAACAGTGGAATAGACACAGGGTAATCAGATCAGACACCGTCCCACACAAGACTCAGAATATAAGAGGTGGGGAGAAGAGTAGCAGCAGTAGTAGTAGTAGTAATAGTGGTAGAAGTAGTCAATGTCTCTCACTCTTCAAGGACTTCCAATGGCTGCCCATCCTCCTCTGCAACAGACAGAAACTCCTTACCATCAGCTTTAAAGCACTCACTCAGCTTGGCCCTTCGAACTTCGCTTCACTAACATCCTACTACAGCCCAGCCCATACACTCCACTCTTCTGGCTCCAGCTTACTCACTGTGCCCTGATCTCATTTATCTCACTGCTGACCCTTTTCCCACATCCTCCCTCTAGTCTGAAACTCCCTCCTTGTTCGTATACACCAGACCACCACTCTCTCCACCTTCAAAGCCATTAAAGTCACAACTCCATGAGATCTTCCCTGGTTAGCCCTGTTTTCCCACACACACTCTCCCTTCTGCATTGTCTAGTCCCTTTGATCTGTGACCTTTAGACATTTGATATTTGTCTGCCCCCAACCCTACAGCACATAGGTACATATCTTTAAATTATTCATTATAATTTTCTTATTTATTGACATTTATGTCTGTCTCCCACTCTAGACTGTAAGCTCATTATGGGCAGGGAAATGGCTAATTCTGTTGTATTCTACTCTTCCAAAGACTTAGAACCATGCTCTGAACATAGTAAGTGTTCAATACATAAATTTGATTGATAGTAGTAATAAAGCTCATTGTGGGCAGGGAATGTGTCTGCTTATTATTATATTGTACTCTCTCGCTATGGGTAGGAGATGACTTGATGGCATAACACAAGACAAAACAAGACTCTCCCAAGTGCTTAGTACAGTGTTCTGCAAAAAGTAAGCACTCAATAAATATGATCGAATGAATGAAGTATTTAGTAAGTGCTTCCTGTGTACAGAACACTGTATTATGTAATGGGAAAGAATAAAGGGGTGGGAATTAGCTACAGTCCCAGTTCCTTGGAGGACTCAATCTAAAAATAAAAAGTAATAATAATTATTATTATGGTATTTGTTAAGTGCTTACTACGCGCTAAGCACTGTTCTAAGTGCTGGGGTAGATACAGGGTAATCAGGTTGTCGAGCTGGGGCTCAGACTTTTAATCTCCATTTTACAGATGAGGTAACTGAGGCACAGAGAGGCCCAAGGTCACACAGCAGACAAGTGGCGGAGGCAGGATTAGAACCCAAGTCCTCTGACTCCCAAGCCCGTGCTCCTTCCACTGAGCCACACTGCTGGTGATAAGACATATACGGAAAAATGAGACAAAACTCTGACGACGTTAAGACCAAAATAAAGATCGAGGGGAACTGTGGCTAGTGGAGCAGAAATCCTGGCTCCTCACAGCTCAGAGCCTATCGTCACAACTGCAGCCATAATGATCGCTACAGCAGCAGCCAACTGGTCTTCCCGAGGTCTGTCGGAGGCAATGCCAGGCTGCGGCCAGGTTTTCTGTCCCAATGGGGTGGTAGAGGAGGGTTGGGATGGAGATGACTCAGTGACGCAAAGGAAAACTGGTGTGGGATCCTAGGGAGACCTGGTAGCCATGTTGTAAGGCAGTAGGTACCTGAAGAAGTCACTCAGCAGTTGGATGGAGAAGTTCAGATAGAATCAGCAGTGGCTTACGTTGAGGCAGCCCACAGTTTACAGGACAGGCTGGGAAAAGAACCAAAAGAACTGTAATGGAGAGGTGGCAATCTCAGGGAGGTGCCAGTGAGGATTCTAGGCTTCGTTGGCCTTGAATTCCCATTTTACAGTTGAGGATACTGAGACTTGCCCAAGATCACACAACAGAAAACTAAAGGAGGCAGAATGAGAACCCAGGTCTTCTGAATCTGTGGAGACTAGGCACTTTCCACTAGGCCATGCTGATTCTCAAATTAAAAATGAGGTGAATGCCCACCATTTTGAACTGAGTGCTATTGTATATTTTTGTCACTGGCTTTTAGCCTAGGAAAGGAGGATCACTGTTGGTGTCTTCCTTTAAATGATCAGTGTTGTTCATTGATTAATATTTTTAGCCAATCAAGTGGTGAAACGTGGTCATAACATCTTGCAGGCCATGCCAATTCAGATATTTTTTCTACAGGCAAAAAATCTTTTTTTATTAACAAATATAAAATTGAGCAGTGAAATCTCCTATTTGTTATTATCTAGAAGGTTTTATCTTGAAACAGATCTGTTGAAAACCAATGAATATTAATGTTTTTCTGGCACTTATGGGAACAGGAAAAAAAAGGGATCCCTGGAGGAAAAAAAATGCATGAAATGATCGGGGATTTTTGGTGCAAATATTGTCCCAAGGGTTTCAGGGGCTGCTATAGTAGATACATTACAAGATTAAGTTCTGAGTCCAGCAATAAGCAAATGTTTTCCTCTGATATCACTCAATAAAATTTGCAAGGGCCTAAAATACCCATTAGATGAGTTCAAAGATCAGTTTGACTTCTCCCTGATTTTCACGTTTTGGTGAAATTAAATTTGGGGAAAATATTGCACTTCATTATAAGTACACTTCTAATATTGAAGAGCTGGTAAACTCCTTCAGTAGACCTGTGTGTGAATCTTAAAGATGAGTAATTCTAAATATCAACAACAACAAAAATGATTATAATAATACTTTTTTGTATTACACTTCGGTTTTTACAAAGTTCTTTCACATCTGTTATGTCATTTTCTAAACACAATATCCCTATGAGGCAGGAAAATGAAGGTATTTTCATCCCCATTTTACAGATGAGGATAGAAGGATCTCAGTTTTAATCCTGGGTCTGCCACTTGTTTGCTGTGTGACCTTGGACAAGTAACTTAACTTCTCTGTTCTTCAGTTACTCCACCTGTAAAATGGATATTAAACCTGTGAGCCCCATGGACTGTGTCCAATCTTATTAGCTTTCATCTACCCTGCACCTAGTAGATAGTATGCTGCACATAGTAAATGCTCAAAAATACTATTAAGAAATAAAAACTAAAGCACAGGGTGTCACACAGTAAGAATAAGAGATGAGATGAGAACTGATTCAATGTTAGGTTGAATTAGTTTGTTTCAGTGTTACTCCCCCTCTAGACTGTAAGCTCATCGTGGACAGGGAACGTTTCTACCAAATCTGCTATATTGTTATATTGTACTGTCTTAAACCACTTAGTACAGTGCGCTGCACACTGTAAGTGTTCAATTAAAGTGACTGATTGATTGTTGGATGCCTAACTGGGTTCCAGGCCCTTATCTTTTATGCTATCAACTTGTCATCATAAATCATTCTACTCTTCCAAGTGCTTAGTACATCATAATTATCATTATCATGCTCTGCACAAAATAAGTACTTGATAAATACATCTGACTGATTGATTATCATTTGAGGATAAGACTATCTTGGGAGACAGGATGACCTACTAGAAAGATCATGTTTCTGGAAGTCAGTAGACCTAGGTTTGAGTCCCCACTCTGACACTGGCCTACTGTGTGATCTTGGACAAGTCATTTATCCTCTCTGGACCTCAGGTTCCTTATTTGTAAAACGGGGACGATAGAGCTTGTGAGCCTTGTGTGCGACACAGACTTTGTCCCATCTCTTACTGTTAGATCCACCCCAGTGATCAGTACATAATAAGTATTTAATGAATCATTATCCTTTTATTGGTGGATCTGTTTTATAGGTCCCAGAAAACGGGGCTGGAGCTAGACCCAAGATCTCCAGACTCACAGCTTCATGGTCTTTCCACTAGATCATGCTACAAGCAAATCCCCACCATGCTTCAGCTTTAGACCCTTTGACCTTGGATGTCCTTCAGATATGGAAAAATAAATCTTATTATAGAGCTTCTCCTTATTCACAGTATCTGCATGACGAAAAAGGGAAAACACCAATCCCTAGTGCCACAAGCACAGACTAATCCTGCTTCTAATCCTGCCTCTGCCACTTGACTGCTGTTATGTCCTCTCTGTGTCCCAGATTCTTTGTCTGTAAAATGGGGATAAAATAGCTGTTCTTTCTCTCTCTTAGGCTCTGAGCCCCATATTGGACAGGGACTGCATTCAATCTGATTATAGAGTATCTATCCCAGTGCTTGGCACATAGCAAGGGCTCAACAAATACCACAGCTATTAAGGGGATGAATACTGTTGTTTGTATTTTCTTCTACTGATAAATATTTTTTTGAATCATGAAGAAATTGAGGTGACTCTATGAACGGTAATGATTGCTCCATTTCAAATCCACTGGGGAGACAACCCAGGCTATTGAGTGGCTAGACCACAAAGGATTTTAATTTTGCTTACTTATCATGGGGACAAGCCCAGAAAAGGCCCTGAAAAACACAGCTAGGGCTGGAATAAAGACCGTGGAGTTTGTGGACCCTTTGGCCAAAATAAAAGTGGTGGAGCAAATTCCTTTCTTTGATACTATTGATGACAGAATAGTTGTTAATGGTTTAAAAGTGGGTAGCAGATGGATGGGGTTTGTTACCAGGAGATGTTGTTTAAGCTTGAAACTTCAGATGTTCTAAGAGGTGTTTGGGAAATTAATAGGTAAGTTGCTTCATTGTGGATCACTAGAGAGGAACTTAGGCATGGAAGGAGAAAGTTAGGGACGTTGGATGGCTTATTATATTATCATTATTATTATATTTTAAGTACTTACTGTGTGTGAGATTAGTAAAGATAGGTTAGTCACAGTCCCTGTCTCACATGGGGCTCACAGTCCATCCTTAACCACAAAGGTAGGTGTCCAGAAGGGCAACTATCACATCGTTTCTTAAAAACATTCAGGCCACATTTCCCCACTCCTTAAGAAACTCCAGGGGTTGCATATCCACCTCCACATCAAAAAGAAACTCCTCACCATTGGCCATAAAACCCTCAATCACCTTGCCCCCTCCTAATTAATAGTGGCATTTACTAAGTGCTTACTATGTGCAAAGCACTGTTCTAAGCTCCTACCTCACCTCACTACTCACCTACTACAACCCAGCTCTCACACTTCAATGCTCAAATGTTAACCTTCTCACTGTATCTCAATCACATCTATCTCACTGTCGACATCCCACGACCATGTCCTCCTTCTGGCCTGGAATGCCCACCCTCCTCATATTTGACAGACAGTGACCCTCCCCCCCGGGGAAGCATGAGCCCACCATTGGGTAGGGACCATCTCTATATGTTACCAACTTTTGTACTTCCCAAGTGCTTAGTACAGTGCTCTGCACACCATAAGCACTCAATAAATATGATTGAATGAATGAATTATTGAAGACACATCTCCTCCAAGAGGCCTTCCCTGACTAAGCCCTCCTTTCCTCTTCTCCCACTCCCTTCTGCATCACCCTGACTTGTTCTCTTCATTCATCCCCCTACCTAGCCCCACAGCACTTATGAACATGTCAGTAATTTATGTATTTATATTAATGGTTTTCTCCCCCTCTAGCTCTTTGTGGGCAGGGAATGTGTCCATTTATTGTTATATTGTCCTCTTCCAAACGCTTAGTACAGTGCTCTGCACACATTAAGTACTCAGTAAATACTGTTGACTGACTGACTGAATGACATGGTTCTACCAAACATCCTAGTGCCTCTACCAATCACAGAGTCCTAGGCTGGGTGGGCCAAGAGAAGACATGGATTTCCTAGGTGAAGTAAACATTGCCTGGTTTTGGAATGAAGATTCCCTGTAAAATTCCTCAGTAAAGGAGTTTGGAAGGTCAGCATAATTATTTCTAGATCTGTAAATCCTGGTTGCATCCATTTGCTTGGTGCTGGCAGGTTATCTAGTTTTTCAATCCCATTCCAAAAAACAAAACATGCCGCAACATATTCTGCACTCTGGGATTTTGTTTATTCACTTGAAACTGAAAGCAATTGAAAGCAACTGAAAGCAACTGAAACTGCTGAAGGAGGCTTCTCAGAGCATCAAATGATTCACCAGAAGCCACCACAAAAGAAACCCTTCCCTGACTGCTTGAGCAATCTTGTTCCATTAAGTCAGGGATTTCAAAGCAGCTTGTCCAGTTTGAAGAGATTGAATCAGACAGTATTAAATGAAAAGCAAGAGAAGTGTCTGTCTGACTCATTCATTTATATGCTGTTCTACTGAATTACAGTGTGGCCAGCTAACTGTTTCTGTGTAAGATTACAAAGCTTTCACAGTATTACAAAGTCCCTTGAAAGATTTGAAAATAAACTGGTTAGAGCAATGAAAATAGTTATCTCACCAAAAATCATGCCCTAGGAGAGATTTGGTTTGGCCTGACTTGTCATCTCGAATTGTGTGATTCTATGAACCTCAGTTAATCAATCGATGGTATTTATGGAGTGCTTACTGAGTGCAGAGTACTATATTAAGCAACTGGGAGAGTACAAAATAAAAAAGTAGCTACAGACAATCCTTGCCCATAAGGAGTTTACACGCTACAAGGGGAGACAGACATTAAAATGAATTTCAGATGCATATGAATGTGAGTGTTGTGGGTCTAGAGGAAGGATGAATAACATAATACTTAAGGGGAACAATGCCCAATTGCCTAGACAAAGCAGAAGGCAGGGCTTATTTGGAGAAGGTCTCTTGGAGGAGATGTGATTACTACCAGGACTTTGAAAATGGGGAGAGAAAGACTTTAAACTTCTGTGGGCAGGGATAAAATCTACCCACTCTGTTGCACTGTGCTTTCCCAAGTACTTAGTATAGTGCTCTCTGCACAGCAAGTACTCAACAAATACCACTGATCTTGAATTTATTCTTGATTGTTTTCGCTCAGGTCCTCAGGGGACATAGAATAGGCAGCCAGCAGCCTCCTCATAAAATCCCTCCATCTGTTGACAGTTATTTAATCAACACTCAGGTTTTTTTTTTTCCTTCAATTAAACTCCAATCCAAAATTGGGCACAGTATTCTTAAAAGGCCCTGATATGTGCAAAGTTTTGTTGCAGGATGATTAATTGTAAGCTCTTTGTGGGCAGGAAACATGGCTACCAACTCTGTTATATTGTTCTCTCCCAAGCTCCTACTACAGTGCTCTGCACACAGTAAGTGCTCAATGCATATAATTGATTGAGTGATTACAGACTTCTTTGCAAGCCATCATTTCCTTTAAGAAACACAGCTTTATGTTCTGAAGCTACTTACAGTGGGTAAGCCCTTCTGAAGCTGAGCCCTTCCTTGTTATTGTTGTGCCTAGCCAGCCTGTCTTTCTCTTTTGATGTTTGCATTTTGAATCTGTTTATATCCCTAGATGAAATATCATGTACTTGTCCCTACTGAATTTCTTCAAATTATTTCAAGTCCCTTCTTTCCATTCGTAAAGGTCGCTTTGAATTTTATTCTGCTCTTCCGAAGTGTTGGCAACTCACCCAATTTCCCAGTATTTGCCACAATGAGCCTTAAATTTTTTTTAGATCATTAGTTAAAATAATGAGTGGAACTGAATGATGGCTGAATGTCTCACCCCAGGTGGACACCCATTTATTAATAACTGACCTTTGGGTCTGAGCATCAAGCCAGCTAGGCATCCATCTTGTATCTGTGCTTCATACTCTTTTGACTTTATGTGATCAGAAAAGATAAAAGGCCTTAGATCTAACTCACATAATGCTTCCCCAATAGATGGTCCTGCAAGTAGATATGGGCTTGGGAATCAGAAGGATCTGGGTTCTGCCATGTGACCCTGGGCAAATCACTTAACTTGTCTGTGCCTCAGTTACCTCATCTGTAAAATGGGGTTTAAGATTGTGAGCCCCATGGGTGATAGGATTTGTGTCCTGATTTGCTTGTATCCACCCCAGTGCATAATAATAGCAATAAATAATAAAATGGTATTTTTTTAAGCACTTTCTATGTGCCAGGCACTGTTCTCACTGTACTCTCTGTAGTGTACTTCTGGGTTAAAGGTAGAACAGTGTCCTTAACACTGGCATAGTATCGCTTAACAAATTATTATAATCATGGTTTCACAAAGCAAGACTTGCTGTCTCATTTTGATAGGGGAAAAGTGGAGATTCTTGCTTTCCTGCAGCAGTTTGTCCCCTTTGCTGCTCTTTCCTTCCAGACTTTGGTCCACCTTTTCCTTTTTTTATGGTATTTGGTAAGTGATTACTGTGTGCCAGGCACTATATTAAGTACTGGTGTAGATACAAGGTAATCAACTTGGAAACAGTCCATGTTCAACATGTGGCTCATAGTCTTAATCCCCATTTTACATATGAGGAAGGTAACTGAGGCACAGAGAAGTGAAGAGATTTCCCCAAGGTCACACAGCAGGCAAGTGGCAGAGTCAGAATTAGAACCCAGGTCCTTCTTACTCCCAGGGCTTTATCCACCAGACCACTCTGCCTCTCAATTTTCTGAGGCTGCTCCACTGACATTTTTCTACCATGCAAGTTTGATATTTGAAGGCATCCCCTTATAAATCAACCCTCCCCAAAAAGTGAGGTGGGTTCAGTATTCAAACAGCTCTTCCATTATCTCTCCCTTATTTTACCAGGTAGGGGCAGTTTAAACACACTCATTGTACATTCTCTCAGAGAAAATACATTGAAGTTAAAGTTTGCTTGGTAAACACACGGCTGAACCTTCCTGAGAGAGCTTTGTCATGGCCTTATTTTCCCCTTAAACCTGTGATTATAACATTCTCCCTCCTCAGCATGTGACCAACATGCTGCAAGGTCGAAGAGGTCACATCCTCAAGGCTGAGCAACAACTTTTTTTCTCTCAAGAGTTTCAAAGCAGTGGCTTCCCTGGCCTTTTGTTCCATGTTGCGTGGAGAGAATACCTTGCAGTTTCCCTCCGGAAGAATGCTTAGCCAACCTCCAGTTCTATCATATTGTAGTTCGAAAAGAAAAGTCAGCATAAGGCCATGATTTTTAAAAGGGTCTCTCCTTGAGAATAGCAAGATATGGGATTATTTTATGGGCATATACAGAATACTTATTGGAATGAATAGTGGCACAGTTTCCTCCAGTGTCTAGTGAGTTCATAAAATTTAAACCCAGGTTCTGGCTGTTTCCTCTTCTTGGATTTTTATAAAATACTAGAAATCACATATATTCATTAATAGCTAATTGGGCCAAGGCTTGCTTGGAGTACATGAGTCTTGAATAGACTGATCACGTGCTTGGAAGTTTTGTGAAGTCCAAGTCACTCCTAGAAAAACACCCAAGTGTTCCAGAATTTGATTGTCCTGGTAAAAGTGATCAGCTTACTGAACCCCCTGCTGCTTTGATTTCCATGACTGAGATGGAGCAGGCTCAGAGAATGCTCAGTTCAGCTCCCATTGCCTTTTGGGACTTTTAGTATAGACCTCCCAAGTACAGGGAGACTTTGATCCTGTTTTTCTCTTCATTTCCTGGAACAGCAGATTTGGGGTGGTGTCCCAGTGTGTGAAGCCTTTAAAACAAATAGTAAAGCCAACCATCTTCAATAAAGTTTCATTCTAACTGACATTTGCTATCTCAGGGGGAGAGAAAGCAGGAAAAAGCTTTCTCACCACCATGAATGAGTGAAACCACTCAACCCTGAATGTAAGGGCAAGTATCCTTGCAGTCTTAGTTCAAAGTCAAAATGGTAGCTAAAGAAACAAGAGGTCTGAGCCTTAGGTGGATTCGGTTTACTTCTGAGAGAAGAAATCCTGATTAAAACTTCTCTTTGTTACCTGAGTCCCTCCCTCCCAGTGACCATTTAGTAGGCAGTGGCAAGTGCACAAAACAGTTTGCAAGAGAATGTCAGCTTCTCCTTAGTGGTCCTTCTTATTGAAACCATTCATAATGCTTTCAGCCAATTAAGCTCATAAATCCTAGAGGCCTAATTGACTTTTTTATTGCTTGTTTAATTAACAGAGTAATCATATTGTGAAAGTTTTGTTTAACACAAGAGACTGATAAGTGAGCTTTCAGTAATGAGATCACACAGCTATTGTTTTTAGGTAAACAATTTTTAATCTTACTATCATTTTTTCTCTTTGATGAATTCTTACAATGTGCTTGAAGTTTGTTCATTCAGCTCAAGTTTAGAAATGATAGCCGGAGCAGCTTGGATCATAATTCTTGGTGGAATATAGACAATGATATGAGGTGCCATGTTTGATATAAGGTAGTTTCAAATCAGTTCAAACACTAGTGACTGATTTACACTGACTCAAACTGGTATCGTTGCCATTCAGCCTTGTGTACTTCCCAGATGGAATTCCCTGATTCACGTTCACTGACCAAGAACACTCTTTCACATGCCATCCAAGTCATTCCTCAAACTAAACTAAATGGGTTACCATTCCCTGTCACTCTCTCCACATGTTATTGCCTCTAAGGATGAGCTTTTTTGTGTTTTCTACAGTTCCTTCTCTGCCCTTTACCTAATCTCAAGTACAAACCCAGAAGATCTTTCTAGAAAAATAAGGTACATCTCCCCTCTTGAGGCTGGGTGAAGAAGGTGTCATGGAATAGTTTTGTGGAGAGATGCCATAGAAAGCACCAAGAAAACTGTCTTGGTAGAATTTCTGACACAAAATTCTAATCTTAGGAATGTTGTTCAGTTATGAAATAGTGTGACTTGTACTATTCCGAATTGCACCTTTCTATCTCTTTCTTCTTCTCTCCTTCCTTCTCCTCCTTTTCATCCTAACTTTCTCTTTCTTTTCTTATCCTTCTCCTCGTCCTCCTCCTTTTCCTCATCCTCTTTCTTTTCTTCATTCATTCATGCAATCATATTTATTGAGCAATTATTGTATGCAGAGCAATGTACTAAGCATTTGGAAAGTAGAGTTCAGCAATAGAAACAATCTCTGCCCACAGTAGGCTTTTATTACTCCTCCTCTTCCTCCTCCTTGCCCTCCTCATTCTCCTGCTCCTCCTTCTCCTCATCCTTTTTTGATGATATTTGTCAAGTGTTTTCTGTGTGCCAGGCCTATGCTAAGCTCGGGGTTTCAGATACAAGATAATCAGGTTGGACACAGTCTCTGTCACACATAGGGTTCACAGTTTGAATCCCTATTTTACAGATAACTGAGACACAGAGAAGTTAAGTGACTAGCACAAGGTCACACGGCAGGTATGTGGTGGAGCTGGAATTAGAACTCAGGTCCACTGATTCTCACACCTGGTATCTTTCTACTAGGACACAGGGCTTCTCCCTTCTCCTTTCTCTCTTCCTCCTTTTTTGCCTTCTTCTTTTCTTCAGTCTCATCCTTTTCCTCCTCCTCATCTTCTTCCTGCTATACTTTCTCCTCCTACTCTTCTTCCTTTTCCACTTGCTTCTCCCCCATTCCCCTTCTCTCTCTCTCTTTTTGTGCTTCCTTCTCTTTCTTTAAGCACTACCTTCAAAAGTATAAGAATGTTTTCTTATAACATATAACATATGTTAGGGAAAGGGAAAGCAGACAAAAGAAAGGACGTGTACTTGTAAAGGTATATTCATGTGACACTTTGGCTCTGCACCATGAAACATTTATATGGAGGAGGAAGCAAGTGGAAATTGTCTGGAACATTGCTCCGGTAAAATAACAAGTATAGATGCAGATGTTTCGGTAAAAGTGATGCTAAAGCAAAAGCTTTTACTTATTTGCTTTGGAAGGAGCAGACGACCCCAATAACAATGACATTTGTTAAATAATAATAATAATGGTATTTGTTAAGCACTTACTAAGTGCCAAGCACTGTTCTAAGCAGTGCAGTATCTACAAGGTAATCAGGTTGACCCACATGGAGCTCACAGTCTTAATCCCCATTTTACAGATGAGGCACAGAGAATTGAAGTGACTCACCTGAAGTCACATAGCTGACAAGTGGTGGAGCTAGGATTAGAACACACGACCTCTGACTCCCAAGCCTGGGCTCTTGCCACTAAGCCATGCTGCTTCTCGATGCTTACTATGTGCCAAGCACTGTACTAAGCACAGGGTAGAAGAAGCAAAATCATCAGATGTCACAGTTCCTGTCCTGCATTGAGTTTGCAGTGTAAGTAGGAGGGAGCTAGGGCATCGAATCCCCATTTCACAGAGGAGGAAGTTGGTGCCCAGAAGAGTCAAGTGACTTGCCCAAGATCACACAACAGGGAAGTGGCAGAATGGGGATTAGGAACCCCTGGTCCTCTGACTCCCAGACTCATGCTCTTTCCACTAGGCCACGCTGCTCCCCAGTGCAGCAGCGTGCCCCTCCCAAGGCTGCACTGCACACTGGGGTCACAGTGACCCAGGTAGCCCAAGGTCACCCATTGCTGTTCCTCCAGTGAAACCCTCATGGCTCCAAAGAGGGGCCAACTCCAGGGTGGGGAAGTGTGCAAAACTGCTTCGCTTTCCTGTTGCTCCAGTCGTTTAAGCCCCACAGCCCAGGGACCTGTGAGGTTCCCACTATCATCTCTGAGATGCAGGGTGAGATACAGCCCCTTTGTATTAATAATAATGATAATTTTGGTATTTGTTAAGTGCTTACTATGTGCCAGGCACTGTACTAAGCATGGGGAAGATACAAGTTTATCAGGTTGGACACAGTCCCTGTCTTGGGGCTCACAATGTTAATCCCCATTTTACAGATGAGGTAGTTGAGGCACAGAGTAGTGAAGTCACTTCCTCAAGGTCACACAGCAGGCAAGTGGCAGAACCAGGATAAGAACCCATGGTAATAATAATAATGGCATTTGTTAAGCGCTTACTATGTGCAAAAGCACTGTTCTAAGTGCTGGGGAGGTTACAAGGTGATCAGGTTGTCCCACGGGGGGCTCACAGTCTTAATCCCCATTGTACAGATGAGGGAACTGAGGCACAGAGAAGTTAAGTGTCTTGCCCAAAGATACACAGCTAAGTGGCAGAGCTGGGATTCAAACCCATGATGATGATGATGATGATGATGGCATTTATTAAGCACTTACTATGTGCATTGCACTGTTCTAAGCGCTGGGGAAGTTACAAGGTGAACAGGTTGTCCCACGGGGGACTCACAGTCTTAATCCCCATTTTACAGATGAGGTAACTGAGGCACAGAACAGTTAAGTGACTGGCCCAAAGTCACACAGCTGACAATTGGCAGAGCCGGCATTTGAACCCATGACCTTTGACTCCAAAGCCCGGGCTCTTTCCACTGAGCCACCCTGCTGCTGCTGATCTTCTGACACCCAGGCCCCTGCCCCCTGCTCTAACCACTATACCATGCTGCCCTACCCTGTAGGCAGATCACACTGGCCACAACCCCAGCTGAGCTGACCTTACATACCTGGCCATCTGGGAAGAGAAAGTTCTTACTTTCATCCCTTTCTCTCCCTTTTCCCCCAACTCCCCAATCCTAGTACAATACAGCAATAAACAGACACATCCCCTGCCCACAACGAGTTTACAGTCTAGAGGACGAGTTATTACCGTTCTGCTTTTCCTCCCAGTGCTTAGAGCAGTCCTTTGCACATAGTAAGTGCTTAACTAATAACAATAGTGCTATTACTCTATTTATTTATTTATTACTCTATTTATTACTCTATTTATTTATCTTGTACATATCTATTCTATTCATTTTATTTTGTTAGTGTGTTTGGTTTGGTTCTCTGTCTCCCCCTTCTAGACTGTGAGCCCGCTGTTGGGTAGGGACTGTCTCTATGTGTTGCCGACTTGTACTTCCCAAGCGCTTAGTACAGTGCTCTGCACACAGTAAGCGCTCAATAAATACGATTGATTGATTGATTGATAGAACATAGAATGGGAACCAACTCCACGCCCATCCCCTTTCCCCCACCGCTGCCCCCTAGCCTAACCTAGCCCAGTAAGCAGAACTGGAAGGGAATTTACCAAGCTAAAGTTGAAGATGGCCTTCATCCAGAAAACAGCTATGAAACACAGAAAATGATTTTAATAGTGGTCTCTACAGAAAGCAAGAGGTGGGAATTGAAAATATTTACCTTTCGTTTAGGAAAATCCCTACATTGGCTCTATTAGCATCAGCTTTCCTAGATGAACCGTATTTCTCTCTTCAGTAGTTCGGTTTCATGACAACCGGATGCTTCTGATTCATTTTGTTTAAGAAGAAGAACTATGTGGTGTTTCTACCATGGGACATTAAGGCTGTAGATCAGTTTCTTCCTTGAGTTGGTATCCTCGTAAGGTTTGAGTTCAGGTGAAATACGGTGCAGTAAAATCCATGAACCCTCCAAAATTAAATGTGTTTCTCTTCGAGCAATTCTATTTCTTCAAAGATAGGTTCTGTAGAAATTAGCTTCTGAAACAAGCTTCTCTGAGATGTTCTCATTGTGAGTTCCTCCCTGCCAGAAGAATAAACAGGTGGTTTCACAGTCAGTAATGGCTTTGATGCATGCATATCTGTGTGTGCAGGATTTATTATTTGAATGAGTCAATCTTCACGGAGACACACCCAAGACACAGTCTTCCAAAGAAAGAAGTATTTGCATTGGCAACTAGGAAATGGATACTTGCTTTCTCTAGGACTGCCCAGGGGTTCATTTAATCTGAATAGTGATGGGAGGGGTGGAAATGCTAATCCACACTCCAGGGGTGAGGGAACGCCTCAGGAGGGCAAACACATAGGCTAGAACAAAGCGAGTTGGGGAAAGAGGTTGTTTTTAAAGCTCTGCTTAGCCTCAGCCATTGTCAATGGCTGCTCAAAGCTCTCCAACGCGAGTTTCCAGAATCAGCGTTATGTGGGGCAGAAGGAAAGTTGTGAATTTTTAAGCTTCATTACCCTGAAGATTGAGCTTGTACAAGGAAACTCCAGAGCTGGGAAGAGAAGCCAGGCTTGCAGTATTCTCTTTGTGAGTTTTTTTGTTTGTTCTTGATGGTATTCTTTAAATTCATTCATTCAATCGTATTTATTGAGTGCTTACTGTGTGCAGAGCACTGTACTAAGCGCTTGGGAAGTACTGTGTGTCAAGTACTGTACCAAGTACTGGGGTAGATACAAAATTATCAGGTTGGACATAGTCCCTGTCCCATGCAGAGCTTACGGTCTAAGTCAGAGGACTTAACTCCCATTTTTCAAATGAGGTAACTGAGTCATGGAGAAGTTAAATGACTTTCCCAGGATCACACAGCAGACAAGTGTGTCACCCTTCTAGACGGTAACCTTATTGTGAGCGGGGAATGAGTCTGTTTATTGTTGTATTGTACTCTCCCAAGCACTTGGTGTGGTGCTCTGCGCACAGTAAGTGCTCAACAAATATGAATGAAAAAGTGGCAAAACTAGGATTAGAACTCAAGTCCTCTGACTCCAAGGTCCATGCTCTTTCCACTAGGCCATGCTGCTCCCTCCAGCACATCCCCATCGTCTCCTGAAAGTGGTACTCCTAGTTCTTGCTCATGCTGATGGCGGTGGTTGTTCCAGATGGCCACCAAGTCGCCGGGCGACTAAAGAATTAGTCAGACAGCATGTGACTGCCGAAAGTTTTAATAAAGTTTTATTGGTAAGGCCGAAGACCGAATAGGTAACGCACCCGGCAGGCTCATTTCCTTAAGGGAAAAGGCCCCGAGTGCCCGATACAATGGGTTTATATACTGCTGTTGCTGATCACAGTGATTGGTAGATTTGAAAATAGTGGGGACTGGATTGGTGCAGATTTGGTACAGATTTGGTGCAGAGCTGGGCGGAGTCTATCTCCTTATTTAGTTTGGTTCCTGGACCCAGTCATTGGGCTGCAGGGTCTAATGCCCATACCAAATATGGCAACAGAATCACGTACATTCAAACAATATCTGAAACCTTTCAATGGTGCATGGGGGGCCCCCATCATTGCCAGCTGGACTTCCAGTCCAGAGTGTGTAACTGGGATCTTCACTGACAACTGCTTGGGCACAAATTTTCTAGATTTCTAAATTCTAGATATATCCCACGCTGTGCATGTGGAAAGGTGATGTGTGACCTTAGCTTCCTGTAGTCACTTGATCATGTGGCAGGGAGCAAGACAGAGCAAGGAGAGCACTGGAGGTGAGGAGTAGAGCACAGAGAAAGAGCGAAATGCAGGAGTAGAGCAGGACTAGGGGATTGGAGAAAATAATTTTCAGAGAGAAAACCTTCTGCCTACATAGGTCTGGCCTGGACAGGTTTCCGGTCCTAAGGAGGAAGAAGGAAAGGGGACACTTGAGAACACTTTGGGGTGCAGAGAAGGACCTTGGCCATGCCACAGAAAGAAGAGTGGAATCTTTATTCATAAATTGGGGCTGCTACCTGGAGATGCAAACTAAGGACTGCTAGGGCATGTAATCCCTCCTGGGGTGGGCAGTCACTGAGGGGGTTCTTCAGAAGTGGAAAAAAAAGACTGAATTTATTTCAGAAGAGTGATCCTTGCAGCAGAGTGAAGTATGACCTGGAGTGGGGAAAGACAAGCGGTAAGGAGGTCAGTGAGGAAGCAGATACAGTAATAATAATCATGGCATTTGTTAAGCACTTACTTTATGCCAGGCACTGTTCTAAGTGCCGGGGTAGATACAATATAATTAAGTTGGGCATAGTCCCAGGGCTCACATTTAACATATGAGGTAACTGAAGCACAGAGAAGTGAAGTGACTCATCAAAGTTATATACTCAGCAAAGTGGCAGAGCCAGGATTAGAACCCATGATCCTCTGTCTCCCAGGCCAGTGCTCTATCCACTAGGCCATGCTGCTTCTCTTAGTCAAGAAGGGATAAAATAAGTGATTAGGTAGCAAAATAGCAGTTTGGGTGGAGAGAAAAGGGATTTTAGTGAAGTTGAGAAGGTAGAACCAACAAGATTTGGTGATAGATTGAATATCCCAGCTTCACTACTTGTCTGCTGAGTGACCTTGGGCAAGTCATTTCATTTCTCTGGGCCTCATTTATCTCATCTGTAAAATGGAGATTAAAACTGCAAGCCCCATATGGGACGGGAATGTGTCCAAATCAGTAATCTTGTATCGGCTCCAGTGATGTGTGCTGTGTGACCTTGGGAAAGTCACTTCACTCCTCTGGGCCTTAATAACCTCATCTAAAAAATGGGGATTAAGACTGTGAACTGCATGTGGGATAGGACGGTGCCCAATCCAATTATCCTGTATCTACCCCAGCCCTTAAAACTGTGCCTGACACATAGTAAGCACTTAACAAATACCATAATTATTATTAGACATGGTTTGAATGAGAGATGTTTCCCCTCTCCTCAAGAACCTTCAATGGTTATCCAGCACCTCCTAATCAAACAAAACTCCTCACCATTGCCTTTAAAGCACTCAATCACCTTGCCCCCTTCTACCTCACCTCTCGTTACTCTCCTACTACAAGCCAGATCGCACACTTCACTTCCCTAATGCTAACCTTCTCACTGTACCTTGATCTCATCTATCTTGCTGCCAATCTCTAACCCACATCCTGCCTCTGGCTTGGAATGCCCTCCCTCCTCTTATCTGACTGACAATTGCTCTCCCCCTTCAAAGCCTTATTGAAGACATATCTCCTGCAAGAGGACTTCCCTAACTAAGCCCTCCTTTCCTCTTACCCCACTTCCTTCTGCATTTCCCTGACTTCCTCCCTTTATTCATCCTCCTTCCCAGTCCCACAGCACTTAAGTACATATCTGTAATTTATTTTTTATTTCTGTTGGATGTTTGTGCCCACCTTTAGACTGTAAACCCTTTGTGGCCAGGGAATGTGACTGTTTATTGTTGTATTGTACTCTCCTAAGCGTTTAGGACAGTGCTTCTCACACAGAAAGCACTCAGTAAATATGACTGACTGGCTGAGTCAAGGACAATGCAAAGGTTAAGAGCCTGTGAGTTGGAAGAGTGGTGGTGCTGTCTAAAGTGATTGGAAAGTCAGGGGGAAGACAGAATTGGGTAGAGTGGAGGAGTTCAGTCCTTGTGATGAAGCAGAATTCATGAACCAGTATTTATAGAACAGACTATCTAAATGGTAGTCCTGGCTGGTATGTTGGAAGGGGAAGTATGAGCTTGGGAGACTCAAGCTCTTTAGAAGATTACCTGATCACATGCACATGTGATCTGTGTAATTCTCCTCCTAACTCCTTACCATTAGCTTTAAAACACTTGCCCCCTCTTACCTTACCTCTCTGATTTCCTATTACTGCCTAACTCTTACATTTTGCTCCTTAGATGCCTATCTACTCACTGTACTTCAATCTCATCTATCTCACCCCCATCCCCTTGCCCACATCCCACCTCTGGCCGGAACTTCTTCCCCCTTCATATCAGACAGATGATCACTTTCTCTACCTTCAAATCCTTATTAAAAATACATCCCCTCTAAGCTCATTGTGGGCAGAGAACATTTCTATCAACTCTGTTATATTGTTCTCTCCCAAGCACTTAGTATGGTGCTCTGCACACAGTAAGCACTCGATAAATGAGGTTGATTGATTGATTGATCGATTGATTCAATCTTCTTTCCTTTCCCCCCCACTCTACCTTTTTCAGCTGCAGAGGGCATGGTGTGTAATGCTTTGTGTTCGACTGACGGCTGCTGGGGACCAGGAGCAGATCAGTGTCTCTCTTGCAGACGTTTCAGCAGGGGCAGGACCTGTATAGATTCCTGTAATCTCTATGATGGGTAAGTTATTCCCCCTTCCCTGACCCTCATCTGTTAGCCCATAGACAAACTAATCTGGGCAATAGTAAACTCACAGTGCCCAAGACTCCAAGCCAGAGCAGTTCATATGATATGGTCTGTATGAGGGTTAAAGTACTTTGGCCATCTATGATTCGTATTTCTCTGTGAGGGAAACTCTTTCTCGAGGAAACAGCTAGAAGGTACAGCAGCTATCTAAGAGGAAAAAAAAATCAAAATTTGTGCTGAAGGAAAACAAAATCAACCTGACTGTGTCAAACAAATATATGGAAAACACGCATATGTTACAAAACACATTTCTTGCAGGTCTAGTCAAATCAGGAGTTTTATTTCCTTATCCTGCTAATGTAAATACATCTGCCAAATTGTGCTTTTTGCCGCACACCAGAAAAGCCTAATGAATAAAATCCTTTATATATTCAACCTTCTCAGACACAGTGTAGTCCAAGCATTCTTAATATATTTCATCTTTCCCTCGGGAACTACAATAATTACATCGGAGACAATAAAACTGAACATATACCTTGTTGAGTAGAATTTCATAGACTCATAAAATCAGTTTATCACATTGTGCCATTTGGGTCATCACAGTTGCCCTTCGTTAGCAAAGACAATGCTTTTTGTTGTTGTTCCCAAGCCAAATACTCTTAAATAGCCAACTCTGGGAATTTTCAGGAGTTAGGCATTTACAATTCAGCTTAGAAGCTCCACAGTCCCCTTATCCTGAGTTCGGATAAATGATTCCATTTTAACTTGCATTGTTTGCACTTTTCAATCAATTTATTGAACACTTAATATGTGTAGAGCACTGTGCTAAGCACTCAGGAATGTAATGCACCATAGAGTTGGTAGACATGATCCCCGTCCTCATAGAAATCTTGTCCTTAACATTTTACATGGGAGATACTGGAACTTATGGACCACTAACGTGCAGGGGCTTCTTCATTTGCCTCTACAAAGAAATAGAAAATTCACTTCCCTCTTTGAGGGGTGGAAAAGATGGAAACTAAAGGTCTCTCTACGAAAGCAATTCTTAATAATATTCTCAGTCTTTCTTGAGGGAAAATATAAGTGGTTATCATTCACTTTATGTCTTTCCTCTTTTTTAAATACTGTTCTGGAACCCAATTCAACTATTTTAAAAGAACAATTCCGTGACCTACATACACATAATGCAGCCTGAAACGTGTTTCTGGGAATGTAGATTCCCTTGACTACACCAAATGAGAGTGATAACCCATCAAATAAAGACACCACCATCTTTTCATTTCACTTTTTGTCCTTTCCTTAGTCATTTTTGAAAATCAAGAAAATTGCATGCTAAGAGGTTTGGAGGATAAGATATTAGTTAAAATGAGTTTGCAACCCAAACTAGCTCAGTGGAGTGACATTTTCCGGATTGTTTTACATTGTCTTAAGTACAAAATGTTGTCTAGTTTCTCACCCCAATTTGCCAGAATAATGAAAACTACGTAGACTAAAAGCAAGCCAAAAGGTGCTAAACATCTCCATCCCCTTTCTTTCAATCAATCAATCAATCAATTGTATTTATTGAGTCCTTTCATTCATTCAATCGTATTTATTGAGCGCTTACTGTGTGCAGAGCACTGTACTAAGCACTTGGGAAGTACAAGTTGGCAACATATAGAGATGGTCCCTACCCAACAATGGGCTCACAGTCTAGAAGGGGGAGACAGACAACAAAACAAAACATGTTAAAAAAATAAAATAAATAGAATAGTAAATATGTACAAGTAAAATAAATAGAGTAATAAATCTGTACAATCATATATACAGGTGCTGTGGGGAAGGGAAGGAGGTAAGGCAAGGGGAATGGGGAGGGGGAGATGAAGGAGGGGGCTCAGTCTGGGAAGGCCTCCTGGAGGTGGTGAGCTCTCAGTAGGGCTTTGAAGGGAGAAAGAGAGCTAGCTTGGCAGATGTGCGGAGGGAGGGCATTCCAGATCGGGGGGGAGGGGGGGAACTTGGGCGGGGCTCAAAGGCTAGGAGGGACAACTGGAAAACTGAGGCATAGAGACGTTAAGTGACTTGCCCAAGGTCACCCAAAAAGCAAATGGCAGAGTCAGGATGAGAACTCAGGTCCCCTGACTCCCAAGCCTGGGTTCTTTTCACTACCTCTCACAATTCCACAGGGGGACCGGGCCCCGACCTCCCCGACGAGACCTCCCGGCTCACTGGAGCTGGGGACTCCCGGTTTCCCTTGGCTCCACGCGTACCAACCTGAAGCAGACCACTCTGAATCACGCTGGCTGCTTTTAAGTGGTTTGTCTGGGCTGCCTCCCCACAGCCCGTTGATGACAGGGTGCCAGGAATACCCCTCCCCACCCTTGATGGTGCAACTTCTGCGTGTAGGCAGTCCTTATGGTGTGCAGAGCACTGTACTAAGCACCCAGGAGAGTACGATACTAGAGTTGATATATTTATTTTGTCCACAAGGAGCTCACAGTCTAGAGGACAAAACAGACATTAATACAAATAAATATGTGCATGATAATAATAACAATAATGATGATGGCATTTATTAAGCACTTACTATGTACAAAGCACTGTTCTAAGCACTGGTGAGGTTACAAGGTGATGAGGTTGTCCCCTCGGGGGGCTCACAGTCTTAATCCCCATTTTACAGATGAGGTAACTGAAGCACAGAGAAGCCAAGTGGCTTGCCCAAAGTCACACAGCTGACAGGGTTTGAACCCATGACCTCTGACTCTAAAGCATGTGCTCTTTCCATTGAGCCATGCTGCTTCTGCACCCCTAAAAAGCAAGAGACATTTCACTCCACCTGCCCAAAATTCAGCATGATAGTGGACCTGCTGCTGAAACACCAGCAATTAGAGGGAGGAGGGCAGTCCACTGGCAACTTTTCTAGGTTTGAATAGAATGATTTTTTTTTTTTTTGCAAATGAGATTTGTTAAGCACTTACTATGTACTCAGTACTCAGTACTGTACTAAGTACTGGGGTAGACAAAAACTAATCAGGATGGACACAGTCCCCATCACAGGTGGAGCTCCCAGTCTTAATCCCCATTTTATAGATGTGGTAACTGAGGCACAGAGAAGTGACTTGCCCCAAGTCATACAGCAACAGATAAGTGGCAGAGCTGGGATTAGAACCCAGGTCCTCTGACTCCCAGGCCCATGGTCTATCCACTAGGCCAACAGTGTTTCTCAAAATTAGCTTGAAGGCAATGGAAATAGTCTTATAACTTTGTCAGCCCAAATGCCCAAGGTTTTTCAGAGATTAAAGAAGACAAAATTTCAGGGAGATGGACATTTCCATAGACAGCCCTAAGCTCCTGGCCCACAAGAAATCATCTAGAAAATCCCAAAACAACATGATTGATAAGTCCCAAACATCATTAAGGGAAAATATGGATTCTGTCTTCACAAACACTGGAAATGTTGAATAATTACAGCTTTACCCTAGTTAGCACTCTTAATTGTCCCTAGAAAAATAGAGGGTTAAGTGAAAGAACACTAAATGAAGTATAATTTCCCAAGGGAAATATTGTAAAAGAGCATTAACACAACTCCAAGACCCAAATATTTACTCAAAATAAAACAGCTGTCATTAGCTCTGCTAAACTGATTTGTCATTATCTAATGCAGAAAGGAGATGGAATTTAATCACACTGCTTATCTAAGACAGTCGAAATGTTCCAAAATTTGAGGAAGAAAGGGAAGTGTTTGAGTCAAAATAAAACCCTGCAATATCATATCAAAGTGAGAGAGCTTTGTAAGAAGCACCAACACTAAAATTCAATAGTATCATGAAAGAGCACTACAAAGAGAGTGTTATAACAGGAATGGCTATGATTCGTGGACTTACCCATATAGAGAAATAGTACAAGCCCTGAAAGGTGTACTTTTTTCCATTACAACTTATGAGAAAACCAATCTTTATGTAGGCAGGGCTCCATATATGTGCAAATTTCCAAAAGACTGAATTAAAGTGAACAGAAAAGCAACACACTTTGGGCCTCCCACAAATAAGAACAACCTGCATTACAGTTTGGAATATTACATGATTCAGACCCATAAAATAATTCATCGAAATAAGTGTCACCACTTTAAGCTACAGAAACCAATTTTCAAAATTGAACTTGGCAGAATAGTTTCTTCCTGAACTTCACAAAGGAAAACAGTTCCATAAAAGTGTTTGTAGAAACGCAGAGGTTTTCAAAACTGTACCAATAGTCCATAGGCGGAGGCCTTGAAAATCAGATTAAATGCTGGGAATTCTGTCACAATCTTCATCAGAATGACTTTATGGCAGTGCTAGTGTTTTG
The DNA here is from genome assembly GCF_015852505.1 of Tachyglossus aculeatus. Taxonomy (NCBI): domain Eukaryota; kingdom Metazoa; phylum Chordata; class Mammalia; order Monotremata; family Tachyglossidae; genus Tachyglossus; species Tachyglossus aculeatus. The sequence goes on from NC_052072.1 coordinate 61,903,771, forward strand.
ACTGGTAGAACAACATTCTGGGAATTCTCTGCTTTGTGCTGTGGAAGGGACAGAGAGCCAGATGGCTGCCATTTATCTCTTCTCCAATGGAGAGTGCCTTCCTTAATGCCAAGGAAAATGTTTTTGATGCGTTAGGCTCTCACAAAGCCACAAGAATAGGATTTTCCTTGCCAGGAGGAATTTTAGCAGATGTTAATGCATTTGTTAAGTTGACAGTGCTTTCATGCCCTCACACTCATCCAATGGATGTTTTCTCAGTGAATTTCGGGAGTATGTGAATGGCTCCATCTGTGTGGAATGTGATCCCCAATGCGAGAAGATGGAGGACGGACTCCGGACTTGCCACGGGCAGGTAAGCGTGAAGGACATATGATGCACTCCAGGCCCGGGTAGGGCTCTGCATTTGGAAGCAGGAAGAGTTGTTTTTTCAGCCATTTGCTTTGCCTCCAACCATCGGCCTCCTGGTCTGAAGCTACACCCTTGTCCTCCATGCGATCCCCTCTGTAGCCATGTGCTTCTTCAATTTCTCTTATTTCCATTCACTTCATCTGAACTTTGCCCTGTGTAGCATTCTTGCATAGAATTTAGAGCAAAATGCTCATAGGTGGTTTCATGCATGAGATGTAGCATGGCCTAGTGGATAGAGCACAGGCCTGGGAGCCAGAGGACCTGGATTCTAATCCTAGCTGCTCTACTTACCTGCTGTGTGACCTCGGGCAAGTCACTTAACTTCTCTTTGCCTCAGTTTCTTCATTCAGAAAATGGGGATTCAAAGCCTATACTCCTCCCTATTTAGACTGCGCCCCATATGGGACCTGATGATCTTGTATCTGCCCCAGTGCTTAGTACAATAATTGGCTCATAATAAGTGTTTAACAAATACCACAATTATTATTTGCCTCATCCTAAATCATTAAGCTTTGCAAAGAACAAAGAGAAATTAATTTCCACTTTAAATACCATGATTCCATTTTTAAGGGGTGTGTGTGTGTGTGTGTGTGTGTGTGTGTGTGTGTGTGTGTGTGTGTGTGTGTTCATCTGTGTCCCAGGCATCACTTCTAGGAGGGACTTTGCATGGTTAGCCCGTTGTTTGGTAGGGACTGTCTCTATTTCTGGCTGAAATGCACTTTCCAAGCACTTACTACAGTGCTCTGCACACAGTTTAAGCACTCTGTAAATATGATTGAATGAATGAATGAATAGGTAATACACAGAGGAACAGTCTGACCCTCAGATTTGCAGATACTTTGGTCCTTGCACAAGACAACCCTGCTAGAAAGTTCTGAAGGGAGCTGGGATAGATTCCATTTGGACTGGCAGCCTCAGTGGGGGGAGCGTGGGCTGAGGGTGTGAGGTCCTGGAGGGATGAGAGGTTGCCCGCGGCCCTGTGAGTCTGTTGTTGGGTAGGGATCATCGCTATATGTTGCCGAATTGTAGTTCCCAAACACTTAGTACAGTGCTCTGCGCACAGTAAGAGCTCAATAAATATGAATGAATGAATGAATGAATCTATGAATGAATGAAAGAACCAGAGGAGCTCTAATACCATGCAGTAACATGACATTAGCCCCTCACTACATCGGAGAGAATTCAAATATTCTCTAGCCACTGCAAATTCTTTCCCCTGTTGGGAGAAGTTTCCTCACAAAGGTTCAAAGGAGGAAGACTGCACTTGGATTGAGGAAATTAGGGATGCAGTTTGCTAGATGTATGTGAATGTATGTATGGTTTTATATGTGCAATATTTGCAAAATGCTCAAATGTACAGATATGCTCTTGGTTCTATTCTGTATTGAGTCCTGGGCTCCAAATCTAAAGCAAGATAAGAAAATTTCAAGAGAAGTTGGAGAATCCCCCCAGTTAAAGGGCTGGAGCCTATTAGACTAAAATAATTGAGATTGCTCAGTTTGGAAGCAGCATGGCCCAATGTAAAGAGCACAGGAATGGGAGTCAGAAGAGCTGAGTTTGAATCCCAGCTCCACCATCTATCTGCTCTGTGACCTTGGCAAGTCACTTAACTTCTCTGTGCTTCAGTTACTTCACCTGTAAAATGGGGGTAAAATCCAACTCCCCCCTACAGACTATGAATTCCATGGGGAACAGGGACTGTGCCCAACCTGATTAACTTGTATCAACCCCATGCTTTATACAGTGCTTGGCACATGTATCCTTTAAGCACTTGCTATGCAATGCACCCCTCAGCCCCTCAGCTCTTATGTACATATCTGTAATTCATTTATATTGCCTCCCCCCTAAGTCAATGCTATTTGAGTGCTTACTGTGAGCAGAGCACTGTTCTCAGCCTTTGGGAGAGCAGAATTCCCTGCCCATGAGTTTAGCATGTAGTCAGGGAGACAGACATTAATATAAATTCTGGCTATATTCTTAAGTGCCGGCAGGGCTAGTTCTACATTCTTAAAGGGTACAGATCCAAGTACTTAGGTGACACAGAAAGGAGAGGAGTCGGAAGTACTGGGTGGGGGGAGGGTGGGGGCGCAGGTCCAGGGAGGGGCTGGGGTGGGTTTTGGAGGCTCTCCCCCTTCTAGATTCTAAGCTCATTGTGGGCAGGGATTGTCTCTTTATTGCTATATTGTACTTTTCAAGCGCTTAGTACAGTGCTCTGCACACAGTAAGTGCTCAATGAATACAAGTGAATGAATAGTAAGCACTTCACAAGCATTATAGAATGATTATGATGATTATTATTATATTATATTTCCAAGCATGAGAGACCAAGGCTGATTTCAGCCTTCTACAGTCGGCAGAGCGACGGTAATTACATTCCCTACAATTGTGAGGTCCCCATCTGTCTTCCCAGGTGCTGTGAGAAAGGCCCAGCAGGACCCACACTGACCCCTCCAACATTGAGACCCCATAATTTGAGGAGAATGACGTAGATTCTCCCCGGAGACTGACAGCTTTCTCAGGGGAGATCAGAAGAGCCTCATAGTTTCCCACTGTGTTCTGACCTTTAAGAAGACAGGGTGTGGACAGTAGTCATGGCATTTATTCAGTAGTTACCACTGATAAGGACTCTTCTAAGTGCCAGAGTAGATAGTGGTAACAATAGTAGTGCTAATAGGATGGGCAGGGATCCTGCCTCCCTTTCTATTGTATTGTACTCTCTCACTCTTCTCTAGTACAGTACTTCGGAAATGATAAACATTTCGTAAATACAAGTGATCGATTAAGTGCTTCCTATGTGCAAAGCACCAAATTAGATGCTGGGAAAGAACACACATGAAATATAAACGCAGTCCCTGGGCCCCTCTCTGGCTCAAATCTCAGAATATGGAGGGGATGGGGTATCAACAGATACTTAAGGAAAGTCAAACAAAAATATGAGAGACAGGGATGACAATAAACATGTAAGGAAAAGCAGGCCAACAGCAACACAGGTCACAAGCGTGGCCATGATGGTGCCTTCTCAATGCAAATAAATGTTGCGATGATAGGCTGCCCTCGTTTGAGTCGTTTTGGGCTGGATAATCAGATAAGACACAGTCTCTCTCCTAAATAGGCTCATTATCTTGGAGGTAGGAAATGCAGGTGATTTATCCCCATTTTACAGATGAAAAAGTTGAGGCACACGAACAGGTTAAGTTACTTGCCCATGGTCTTACAGCAGAACTGTGCCCAACCTAGGATTACACCCAGGTCACCGGACTTCCAGTTCCAAACCCTTTTCATTAGGCCACACACTGCTGCCTCCCATTCAATCCCCAAAATGTAACTTTGGCACAAGCTATCCAAGTGGGGTCAAAGGCCCTATGATGTTTCCTGGGGGAATGGATGGGTTTGTGGAGCATCTATATCTCTGCCGCTTGATATCAGACTCAATATTGGCATTTTCTAGGTGTTAGGGAATGTGGAGCATTGAATAGAGCACTGGACAGGATCCATGGACAGTGTATCACATCCATCTCTGGACTACAGGGAGCTCCCACTCTAAAAGGAGGAAGGAGGAGTCCAGACATTCAAGGCCAAACCTTTCCACACTCTGAACGTTGTGCTGGAGCCCTCTGCACCCCTGACCTGCTCTCCAGCAGGGAGTCCTCTGCCCACCCTCATCTGTGACAGGGAACCCTCTGCCCACCCTGCTCTATGGTGTGGAGTCTTCTGCCTACCCTGTTCTCTAGCAGGGAATCCTCTGTTCACCCTGCTCTCACTATATAGTGGGGAGTCCTCTGTCCCCTTTACTTCCTGGCAAGTACAGGGCTTGACTATCTCAGCCTTGCCAGAAGGAGGGGCGTGCCCCTAAGCCATAAGGGTATCCTTTGCTTCACATAATTTTTCTCTTTTACCTAGAAACTTTTGATTTCCTCTTAAGCCATTAGCCTTCCTTTTTTTTCAATATATGGTATTTGTTCCAGGCACTGCACTAAGCACTGGGATAGATACAAGCTAATCAGATTGGACATTGTCCATGTCCCACATGGGGCTCACAGTCTTACTTCCCATTTTACAGATGAGGGAACTGAGGCACAGAGAAGTTACATGACTTGTCCAGAGTCACATATAGCAGACAAGAGGCATAGCAGATTTAGAACCCAAGTCCTTTTGACTCCCAGTCCTGGATTCTGCCTATTAGGTAACACTGCTTCTCTACCTCCAACCCCACAGACCCTTCCCTTTTTCTTTCTCATGTATATATCATGTAGACAATGTACAGTTATATTCTGAAAATGACATTTGACTATGAAAAGAGCATACTGACAATTTCCTGTGGGTTGTTCAAGTTTAGTTCACAAATCCAGCAAAATGGCCACCCATACAGCTCTTACCAACCCAAGCCACTGTATTCATGTGTATTTAACCTTGGGAAAAGGAAGGGAATCCCCCTTTGGTGAACTATGGTGGTGCCTATAATATGGGGGCTCAAGATAGAGGCTGTATAAGGAGGGAAGAAATGAGTTCAGGTCTCTAGCTATCAGCTCCTCTTACAGGGCTGCTCACTGGCACCAAAATTAAAGAACATGCTGTTCTTTCCAGAAGCTGAAGTAAGAGGGTAATCAATCAGTCAGTCAAGCAATCAGTTGTATTTACTGAGAGCTTACTGTGTGCAGAGCACTGTACTAAGCCCTTGGGAAAGTACAATATAATGTAGTTGGTAGACATTTCTCTACCCACAAGGAGCTTACAGTCCAGAGGGTAGAGAGCAAGCAAGGAAATGGTCCTGAGCTCAGCACCAATCAGGTGCCATACCCACAACATAAGTGATACCTCTACAGCTCTCATGCCACAGTAATATGAGCAACACTTTCAACAGCAATGCAGGGACCCTGGAATTGCACTGGAGCTGAAGATCACAGCATATTGCTAATGAATGAACTCCAAGTAAGACTTCTCACCCTCCACTGAGGGTCAGTCAGTCAGTCAGTGACTCAATCAAATTATTGAGTACTTACAGTGTGCAGAGTGTTGTACTGTTTGGGAGAGTACAATATAACAATACAAGAACAATAAAACAATGAACAGACACATTCTCTGCCCACAACAAGCTTACAGTCTAGAGGGAGGGACAAACATTAATAAAATTAGTTAATTACAGATACATACGTAAGAGGGCTTAGTCAGGGAAGTCCTCTTGGAGGAGATGTGCCTTCACTAAGGCTTTGAAGGTGAGGATAGTATTTGTCTGTTGGATTTGAGGAGGGAAGGCGCTTCAGGCCAGAGGCAGGATATGGGTGAGAGGTTGGCGGCAAGATAGACGTGATTGAGGTACAGTGAGAAGATTAGAATTAGAGGAACGAAGTGTGCTGGCTGGGTTGTAGTAAGAGAGTAGTAAGGTGAGAAAAGTGGGGGCCAGGTGATTGAGTGCTTTTAAGCCAATGGGGAGGAGTTTCTGTTTGATGTGGCAGGGTGGCGAAGGGGAAAGAGCCCAGGCCTGGGAGTCAAAGGACTGGGTTCTAATCCTGACTCTGTCACTAGTCTGAAGGGTGACCTTATGCAAGTCACTTAAATTCTTTGAGCCTCAGGTCACCCATCTGTAAAATAGGGATTAAATACCTGTTCTTAGACTGTGAGCTCTGTTTGTGACAGGAACTGTTTCTGACCTAATTATCTGACCTAATTAGTACAGTGTTAAATATACAGTAAGCGTGTTACAAATATTATTATTATTGTGATTATTGTTATTCCAAGACAGGGTGACTGGAACTCCATGCTCCAGAAAATTTTGATATGTGTTTCATTTTTCAGACCAGATCCTTCTTGGAATTGGCTCTGCCAAACGTCCCCTTGGAGTTCATTCAAGTCTCAGAAAAATGATTTTAAAAGAAAGGCCGTTTGTGTTCCACATTTTCTCATTTGTATATAAAAAGGATTTGGTTGTTTTGAGTCAACTTCGTTAAGCATCACCATTTCCAGATGGCTTTCCAAATTACACCCTGAAGTTCTAATCCTTTGTGACTTTCTCTTCCCATTTCAAACTGGCTGTTCCACTTGTTCTAAGTGAAATTTAATCAACAATTGGAGAGCTGTCTCAATCCTCCTCTGGCCTGGCCACCAAGCTCCCTGCAAAGTCAGGTTTCTGCAATATAGGGGCATGGGAAGAACTTGCCTTCACTGTTTTATTTTTCATTCCTTGTAAATGTGTCCAGGTTTGGCATAAATTAAGCAGGGACAGTATAACCTACCTCTAAATTGATCAGTTGTATTTGTAAAGCACTTTACTAATTACTTGGAAGAAAACAATAGAGTATGTAGATAACCATGCCCTTAAGGAGCTTACACTCCAGTGGGAAGACAGGCAGACCTGCCATCACATTCCACACTACAAATTTCCAGTAATATACCCACTCCACACAATCACAGAAATAATATAAACATTCCTTGTTCTGGCAGCCACTATCAGTCCCATGTCATTTATTCTTTACCATCCCCTTCTACTGCTAGACTTCTTGCTGGGAGCCCAGTGGATGGCCAAACTCTGGGGAACAGGTGACAGCAGCAAAAGCTGCAGTAGTGATAGCAGTGTCAGCAGTAACAGAGGCAACAGCAGGATTGGTTTCTAGTCTCTGTTGTTCTGACTGCTTCCACACCACTTCTTGTGGGGCTCCCTGCAATTCTGGTTTCTGCTGGACACACCTTCCTTTATAATAATAATAATAATAATAATAATGGCATTTGTTAAGCGCTTACTATGTGCGAAGCACTGTTCTAAGCGCTGGAGGGTAATCAGGTGATCAAGGTGATCAGGTTATCCCACGCGGAGCTCACAGTCTTAATCCCCATTTTACAGATGAGATAACTGAGGCACAGAGAAGTTAAGTGACTTGCCCAAAGTCACACTGCTGACAAGTGGCAGAGCCGGGATTAGAACCCATGACCTCTGGCTCCCAAACCCGTGCTCTTTCCACTGAGCCACAAGCCTCCCAGGACAAGAGTGAGCCATACTTGTCTGTTCAAGCAAATCAGCTGATCCTATGGGCTTTAGAGGTTGATTAGTTATGATACACTTATCAGAAATGCATCTTCATTTCTTTCCAGAAATGTTAGAACTCTCAGATTTTCTTTTGAAATTTTTCAGAAATTTGGGGTTCCTTCAAGTTGACATTTTAATTCATGATTATCCTAATTGAACCACTGATGATGAAACTCTTTTATGAGTACAGTACTGTACTTGTGAAGAATGTGGTTTGGGGTAAGCTGCAGACTTGTCTTAGCCTGGTTTGGGGGATGATTTATTGATTGATTGCATCGGAACCCCATGAGACTGTGGGGCTGAGGCCGTGACCAGTACCGGAATAGGGATTGGGGACAGCTCAAGGAGGAGTGATGAGAGGTCTTTCCCCCCATCCTGGGTCAACTCTCCCCCATCACCTTTCTCCTCAGCCCTGTGCCGCTGGATGACTCTCCTTAGGGCCCAGGAGGTTTTTACACAGCTTGGAGAGGTAGAATTGTCAGAATTGTCAAAATAGGTAAAATTGTAATAGGTAGGTTGAACTGTTAGAAGTTGCAGCTCTGGAGCCAGAATCCAGGCCCGGAATGTTACTGTTTATTGTATCGTACTCTCCCAAGCGCTTAATACAGTGCTCTGCATACAATAAGCGCTCAATAAATACAACTGAATGAATGAATGAATGGAATTTGGATGATGCTCACAGCCTGTTTAGGTAGATGGTTTCCCAGAGAAGCCCCCAGGTCTCTTCTTGCATGTTCCAGCATTGCTGCCTAGAATAAATTGAACCTCCTGAAGTCGATATGCATTCCCGCTTTATTCCACTGGTGACAGAGAATGGATCTGATAGGGCACACCCAGGTCTCTGAATGATTGTAGACAGTATTGCAATGGCATTGGTCTGATCAGACGGACCCAGCAAAACAGATGTGTTCATGCTTTTAGCCCCTGCCATCAAAATGGCTCATTGTCACAATTTGAAAGTCCTCAAGGGGATTGGGTGATGGAAGTTCAGTGAGGCATATGAATAGAAAAATCCTGTCTTAAAAATTTAGCTAAGGTGATTCCACTTTACCTTTAAGCCCTATCAGCTGAAGCCCGGTACTGGCTTTAACTTCAACCACTGCTAAATGGAAATAACTCTCTCAGGTGTCCAGGTAAATAATTCAGGATCATCTCTGTCCAGCATATGTTCAGGGAAAGTTTGCTACCAGCATTCTGCTATTATTATGAAGCTTTAGAAAATAGTCAAACAGTCACTACTCAAAGGTAAAATCCTCAGAGATCAGAAAACAAGATGTTTCATGATTTCTTTACCTCTAAAAATCATAGGTGACCAATAGCATCTACAAATCTCAGAATCCCTTTTGTATTCATTTTCTTCATATTTGGTAGGAGATAGATTCTGTTGCTTGGATATTTGTATTTATATTTGTTTTTGTTGTTGTTTTGTTATGTAATGGGAGTTGTTGAGCACTTACTATGTTTCAGGCACTGTATTAAGTGCTGGGGTAGATAAAAGCTAATCAGGTTGGACATAATCCATGTTGCACACGGTGCTTACATTCTTAATCACCATTTCGTAGATGAGGTAACTGAGGCACGGAGAAGTTAGGGACTTGTCCAAGGTCACAGAGCAGAAAAGTGGTATTACCAGTATATAACCCAGGTCCTTTGACTCAGCTGCCCAGGATCTTTCCACTAGGCTGTGCTGCCCTCAATTTTGGGGGCACTAGGGTTTATATTTTCCCTATAGTGATCCAACACTGTTTTATTTGCCGAAATTTCTGGAACTCCTAAAGTACACCATAATCATTGTCAAAATAATTGTCTGTTTTAATACTATTAATTCCTAAAATAAAATAATGATATGTTATATACAGGCACACTAGTTGCCATAATAACTGTTCAGTGGGAGATACAACATTTGAACATGTAGTAATTCCATTAAGAGCTTTATTTTTGTGAGTTTGTGTAAGTCAGGACACACACAGTTTTTTTTCATAGTAGTACTCAGTTTTCCTTTGTGATTATAGGTGTTTGTGAGATTCTTATTGGCTTCACATTAATAAAGGCACTGTACAAAGCAGTGGGGTGGATATAAGCAAATCAGGTAGGACAGAGTCCTTAGCCCACATAGGGCTCATAGTCTCAATCCCCATTTTACAGACTGGTTAACTGAGGCACAGAGAAGTTAAATGACTTGTCCAAGCTCACACAGCAGACAAGTGGTGGAGCCGAGATTAGAAACTGGGACAATCTGACTTCCTAGCTTGTACTTTGCCCACTAGGCCATACTGCTTCTTATGTGTGTCATGGCTATCCCAGCTCTGTCACTTGCATGCAGTGTGACCTTGGGCAATTCAGTTAACTTTTCTGTACCTTAGTTTTCTCATCTGTAAATTGGGGACTAAATATGTGTTCCCCCTCCCACTTAGGCTGTGAGTCCCAGATGGGACAGGGAGAGTGAACCACTGGATCATACTCTTCCCCAGCCCACAGTTCAGTGCTTGGTTTGTAATAAATGCTGAACAAATACCACAGTTATAATTGTGATTTTTACTGTATCCACCATATGGAATTTCAGAACTCCAGTGCAAATTTCAAGTGCCGTAATATAGTTTGTAAAGCAAGTCTACCTTAGTTGACAGTTGATATACTGTTGTTCACTGCCACTGATGTCACTAAAAGCAGGGCACACAAAGATAGTGATGTCATCTCCTTAAAAATTCACCAGTGCTCTTTGCTGAGTTTCAGTTTAAAATGGTCTCACAAGGAATTCTTCAAGGAGCAAGCCAAATCCATATGAATAAAAACAAAAATATAAATACTCCACAGGGCCATGTTTCTAGCACAGTGAACCAGGATTTGGTTTTCTGATTCAGAAAAGTTAATTGGAACCACACAACTAAATCCCTATTCATTAAACCGAGTATATGTTCCAGTTTCTGTGAGGATTCAGCACCCAGAGCACTGCACAATTGATTTCAGTGACATTTCAGAGTTGACTTAACATGTGCTTCTTTGTCTTTCTTTTTCTTTCCTTTCTCTCCTGCAGGGGCCAGACAACTGTACCAAGTGCTCTCACTTCAAGGATGGGCCAAATTGTGTGGAAAAATGCCCAGATGGTCTTCAGGGGGCAAACAGCTTCATTTTCAAGTATGCAGACCAGGATCGGGAGTGCCACCCATGCCATCCAAACTGCACCCAGGGGTAAGCTTTCCTGTGCTTTTGGGCTGAGGCAGTGCCTTCTGGCGATTCCCAGAATGCCTTGAGCCTCTACGGTCATTCACATCAATGCTGTTTTGTTCTGATTAGACACCAAGACTGATTGATGGAGGCATTTGGGCCACAGTGCGAGACCAAGTAGAAAGAGTCCAAGGACTTCCCTTTCTTCCGGGCTTCTCATGTGCTTTCACACAGGTTGCAGCTCTCCTGCTGGGGTGATGATGGAAAGTGATCTTTCTAAATTCCACTAGGACTTGGGATAGGACGAGTGGAGGGGATCGGGGTCCCGAGTTTTCAGCTTATGAAAAATGTTGATTTTGATTTCCGTTTCCCTGGCTGCCCCTGACTGTGTGATTGCTTGGAGAGTGAGACTCTCATTTGCAATAACAGAGCTCTGAAGCCTCCTTTTGCTGCCAGCTGAACACAAATGACTAGCATGGTGAGCCGTGGAGATCCACCAACGTAGTAATGAAACATTCTTAGGTCTTCACACTCTTCAAAGCTGTAAAAGATGACCACAGCTCAAGGGGTTGCCAATCCTGAGGAAGCACCCTGACAATTCAGCTGACCTTAGGTTTGTCTCCACTCTGGAATACTGCTACAATCCCACCTTCCAGAACAGAGATGAATTGAGCTCTGCCGCAGTCATTCATTGGGTGAAATAATTTCTACAATTTGGTTCACCTCCCACCCTCAGCTCCTTGGGCCCCTTAGGTACTTGAGAGAGAATTAGAGGGCTTCCCTTCATTTCAGGAAAGGCATGAAGACATACTTCATTGTGAAGAAATATTGGATTCCTGAGGAATGATGGCCCTCACCTTCTGAGAGCCAAGCAGGCTCTTTCTGGAAGACCAGAACCATTGTTTTGAGCTGTGTGTTTTCTGTTTTCCTTCCAAATTCTCACAAGAGCACTTTCCCTTAGCTATGCTAACAGATCTGGAACCCCTTTTTCTTCTCCTCTTCCTGTTGGAGCTTATTTGGGCCAATTTGGGCCTGGGAGGAAGTTGCAATATGCACAGAACTACTGTGCCAGTTGGAGACCAGCTGACAATGGATACAGGTAAACAACTAATACCATTTCTTTCTGAAGAAGAGCACTCCAATTTCCAGATGTTTCAGCCAGTTTCAGCAATGCAAGACCCAATGGAAATTACTTTTTTGAGTGACAGTCATACTAATTTCTGCTGATTTATTCACCTAAAACTCAGGAAATGAAGACCAAAACAAAGATACAGCAGCTTTGCACCAAAGGCACCAAATGTGTGTGGATGATTTGAGTGAAAAAGTGCTTTCCTGCAGACATAACTGGAACAGCGGAGAGAGGAACGGGAGGGAGAGTCAGTGGCAGAGGAAGAAAACTTTGCCTGCTAAAATAATCATCCACAAGAGGGTTTTATTGTTTTGCAGCTAAAATTAAACCGGTAAATTATTCAATATAATGTTGATGTCAACAGCTGTTGCCATTCAAAATGAGACCTTTTGCTGTTTTTGCAAATCTAATTACAGTGGTGCCATTAGGGAAATGAAAGTGAGATCGCTGAGACAGACTGGATCTGTGGCCCATGTGTCTTCCTCTCAGCCCTTTCAAATCACCAGTTATGCAATAAAAGAAAGTACAGATTAGGGGAACACAGAAGTAGGAAATTCCACCAAAAAGATCAATTTCCCTCAGTCGGGCTTCTGGCGAGAAGAGAGGAGAAGGTATAATTGAGACCAAATTTCACAAGGCCACCTGGGAACTGCAAGTGAACAGAAAACGACATTCTTTCAACAGTGTAGTGCCACAGGCAGAGATGATTTCAATGATTTCCTGACCAAGTACTTCTGCTTCAGTTTGATTCGGTCTAATGTTGTTTCCAAGTATGTGCTAGCCTTGACCTCCCTCTCCTTTAGTGATTGCAGAGTTTCGCCTCATCCAGAAGGGTGGATTACTAGTTTCAGCTGTGTTCCTGGGAAGACTTGGAACCAAAATCCCTGAATATAACAAGACAGAGATCTCTTTCTGAGGGAATTGACTAGCCACTTTGGCAAGAGCCGCCTATTAGAGATAAATGACAGAAGCCGTGGTGGTAATGAAGCTAATGACGGTTTTTGTTCACAACTTTGTGTGGCAGAGGCCTGGGTTGGCCTAGTCTGATCTTGAGACTGGAAGAGGTCTTCTATGTGACTCATTGGGTAATATGGCCAACCATTCATTCATTCACTCATTCATTCAATTGTATTTATTGAGCGCTTACTGTGTGCAGAGCACTGTACTAAGTGCTTGGGAAGTACAGGTTGGCAACCAGCTACTAAATTTGATTTTTTTACCCAATTTCAGGAGACCCATTCTGAACGTAAATTTCCATTTAAGGGGTCTCCAAAAAAAATCCACATGATGTCTACATCATTCCCTCATTCTCGAAAGTTGGTTGAGTCCCATTGGCTGTCATAAGCAACCCTGATGATGTCTGTCAAGGATTAGGACCAGCATCTCAATAAGCTGGTAGGCTCTGTGATGACAAATTCCACTGGTCCCCACACTTAGGAGCGGGAGAAGGAAGCCAGGAGAGTCACTCTGTGCCACCTCCCCCAACCCCCAGGAAGTGTAAATATGTACCAAGTACTATACTAAGCGCTGGGATTGATAGAAGATAATAAGGTCCCACATGGAGCTCACAGTCTAAGAGGGAGAATAGGCATTGAATCCTATTTTGCAGATGAGGGAATTTGGGCAAAGAGGATTTAAGTGACTTGCCCAAGCTAACATAGCAAACAAGTGATGGAGCTGGGATTAGAACCCAGGTCCTCTGATTCCCAGTCCTGTGCTCTTTCCACTAGGCCAGATCAGCCAGTCTATGGGGTTTCAAGATACCATTATCAAATGAAAAGCCCAATTTGCTCTTCTGCATTAAACTAGTTGCATAAATGTAACATTCTTCTACACAGTATATTTTCTCTCGGTGCTCTTTTCCTGAGGTTTGCACCTTGAATGAGTGTCTTCAGGGGCTTATTCTTCCTGTGGTCCGCCAAAGTCAAGGGAGTAGTTCTCTTGACTTGTTCTGGAAGTCTCAAGATCCCATTAGGTCAGTTGCATATGTCAATTCCTTGTTTGGGGAGGATTTGAGGATTGAGGACCCTTGAACTCATGAGTGATCTGAACATGGAGAGACTCTACTTGCACTCCAATACCTGTCCCACTTTACACTTGACCAAAGGCACAGGTCAACTTTGGCATAAGACTTACCTCAGGATACCAGGAAAATATCACAAGAGCCAGATTGTACAGTTCTGAGCATCTCCTAGGGGCTCATGGCATTGAGTCAGCCAAGAGTTATTTGGAGTTGAGAGAGTGTCAGAAAGGAATTGAGGAGCTTCTGCTCATTCTCTTCTGCCCATTTCCCCCATCCTCAAGAATTCTTTTTGGATTCCCGAAAGTCCGTCATTCCCTATGCATCCTTAAGCTTTCCCTTAAGGATTGGTTATCAAGATCGCAAATCCAGCACCAAACTATGTTTCTTTAGGGATTATAGGGAACTTTTACCAGACCATTGAAGAGCTACCAATAACTAGGTCTGCAGACAATCTAGGTAAGCAGAATTCAGGAGTTGGAAGGTGTGTAAAGGAGAGAGGGTGAAAGAGCTAAGAACAGACTGACAGAAAAAGACAGTAAGAGAAAAATAATAATAATAATAATAATAATAATAATAATAATGGCATTTGTTAAGCACTTACTATGTGCCAAGCACTGTTTTACATACTTGGGTAGATACAGGGTAATCAGGGTTTCTCACGTTAGGCTCACATGCTTCATCCTCATTTTACAAATAAGGTAATTGAGGCACAGAGAAGTTAAGTGACTTGCCCAAAGTCACACAGCTGACAAGTTGCAGAGGTGGGATTAGAAACCACAACCTCTGACTCCCAAGAAATGAGAGAGAGTTTCAAGTCGTGTTTACTAAAAATATTGAAGATAAAATATTTTATGCTGAGCTTTAAGACTGGTTCTTAATGAGAAATATTTGCAGATCTCTCAGTGAAAAAAAGAGAATTGCTATTTCATTGAGAAGCTGGGCACACTGAGTCACATATTCATATAGGGCAGTTATTAGATGTTGAATGTGACACTGACCTGATTTTCCCAATTAGAAAAATTAGTTCATTGTTCTGAACCAACGTAAACACTCTAATTCAAACTGGTGATTTGAAAACTGCTGAGAGCCATAAGCCCAAAGGCTGAGAGGGACTCCAGGAGGAAGATACACTTGGAAAAAAGGAAAATCTTGCAAATGCAGCTTCTGAAGGACAGAAAAAAAAATGCCTCAAATGGCACATTTTAAAAGCTTTTCAGTGACTGTCAATTCTGGATGCAGAACAAACTGCATGTCAATGTAAACTTCAGAGGATTTTTAGCTACTTGGACTCTAATTATTCATGTGTTTACCCAAAGAGTGTGTTTATCTGTTACTGTCTGAGTTCAATCTGATGGCAGTTGATACACACACAAAAATCAATTGTTGGTCATTTGCCAGGCTGCTGTGATGGTGGTGTGCAAATGAGACCAGTTAATTTGCTTTGTAAGTAGAGGCATATTTAAGCACCAGAGTGCTTTCAAGGCCCCTGCCAAGCCAGAGAAGGACTATGGGACTGGGGAGATTTGATCTGAGAACAGCAAAAAAGCCCATCAATACTCCGTGTCCCAAAACAAACCCCCAGTTCAATCTTCAGAGGACAAGCTGTCGTGAAAGAGCCCAAGTAGACAAATACATATACATATTTGTCTTTGAGTGGTATTTTCCTTTCAATTGACCAAACACTGAAACGGCCCAGGCAGCGCCTATCGACTCAAGATATTCAGGCTTTCTCGATGCAGGTTTCCTCCACAGAAGTTCACTGCTGCTTGCTGTGTGCACATCAAATAGGAGTCCCTGGCCGCAGGCTTTCACTTCAGGGTTCCTCGGCTCCACTGAGAATGATCATTAAGAGTGCGACCCATGGAGTGTTCATATTTCTTTTCCTTCAGCCTATGTCTGACCAATTTCTCCTTTCTGTTTTGAATGCTGGGCTTGCTGCAGGTGCATTGGCTCAAGAATTGAAGATTGCATCGGCCTGATGGATAGGTACTTGGCATGCTTGCTTGCCACGTTAGCCCTTCTTCACCATCTCTGCGTGAGCAAGGGGGCATGTGTGCGCGCTTGGCTCAGAGGCTGGCGAGTGACATTCTTTGTTCTGTGATTGCCTGCAGGTGTGGCGGCCCCACTAGCCATGACTGCATTTACTACCCTTGGATGGGCCATTCCACGTTACCTCAGCATGCTAGGTAACATCTGCCTCGCTTCCATTTTCTCCCCAATCCCTTTTCCCTAACCATAGCTGAGAAATCCTAGCATAGCCAATGTGAAAACGAGAATCCAAAGGGGAGCCGTAAAATGCTGGACTGACTTTGTGTTTTCCACTCCAGTGATTTCTAAACCAGGGTTAGCAATGTCACCGAATGGTTAATTTAGAAACTGAAATGGCATTCCAGGCCAATAAATCTGTGGATTTTTTTTCTAAAGGTTTTCGGTTCAGAGCAATGTGAATGATTGCACCGAGGGAAATTTATGAAAGAGGAATCTGCAAAGGTCTGAGGTTAGCTATTCCTCCAGGAGAACCTTTATTAAATCTTATCCCACTCCTGGTTTTTGCTTAATTTAAAATGGTGGATCTGTTCTCCAGCCTTGGCATGATTGTCATTGTCTAAAGCTCATGGTCTTTGCCACTAGCATTGCATTCAGTGCTTGGAGACACGGGGATCCACAGGAACAGAGAGATTGTTCTGCCATTTAAAGCAGCACAGAACAGAGCCTCCTGGGAGCAAATGCAAGAACCCTTCTGGGAGCTGGCAAACTCAGGATAGTTTTGTTGACTTTTCATATCAATTACTCTACCAGTGTTGTTTATTGAGTGCTTACTGTTTGCAGAGCACTGTACTAAGTGCTTTGGAGAGTGCAGTAGAGTTAACAGAGAAGCAGCGTGGCTCAGTGAAAAGAGCACGGGCTTTGGAGTCAGAGGTCATGGGTTCAAATCCTGGCTCCACCAATTGTCAGCTGTGTGACTTTGGGCAAGTCACTTAACTTCTCTGGGCCTCAGTTACTTCATCTGTAAAATGGGGATGAAGACTGTGAGCCCCCTGTGGGACAACATGATTGCCTTGTAACCTCCCCAGCACTTAGAACAGTGCTTTGCACATAGTAAGCGCTTAATAAATGCCATTATTATTATTATTATTATTATATGATCCTTGCCCTCAGGAATCTTACAATCTAGTGGGGAAACATACGTGTTAAAATAAATTGCAGGTAGGAGAAGCAGCAGATTATAAAGATAATGTACATAAGTGCTGTGGGGTTTGAGTGGGGTGGGTATCAAAATGTTTAAGCTGTTCAGGCCCAAGTATATAGGCGAAGCAGAAAGGAGGATGAATAAAGTGGGGCAATGAGAGGTTAGTTAGGGGAGGCTTCTTGGAGGAAACATGATTTTAGTAGGCCTTTAGGTATGGGAAGCATGGTGGTCTGAGGAGTATAAAGAGGGAGAGTGTTCCAAGCTAGAAGGAGGTCATAAACAATGGCTCATCAATGAGAGAGAAGAGATTGAGGCAGAATGTGTAGGTTGGCATTAGAGTGAAGTTTGCAAGCAGTGGGACTGGAGTGAGGTTGGGTATGACGGGAAGTGTCTTATAGATGATGGTGATGAGTTTCTTTTTAATGAGAAGGTCTATGAAACCATTGGAGATTCTTGAGGGAGGGGGAGACATGACTGATTTTTTTTTTTAAGAAAAATTTCCAGGCCACAGAGTGAAGTAGGAAAGGAAGTGGAGTGGAGAGAGAAGGAGGAAAGGAAGTCAGCACAGTTTTCAGGGGGAAGAAGGAGGGGAGAACCTGAAAGGCCAGGTACATAGTTGCCTGAAGCAGGTATATTTGGGTCTTAGGTTCCAGGAAGTGCCCCAATCAGCTCCCACATTTAGACAACAGCATTGACTTTTTGGAGTCAGTGCTGAACAGGGAAGTGGTGAATGTCCTGAGATGGAACTGGCTAATCCAATCCTTGTAATTATAATGATGATAATAATAATAGTATTTTTCAGCATTTATTATGTGCCATGCACTGGGATAGAGACAAAATAATGAGGTTAGACACAGTTCAACTCGCCCGAGGTCACACAGTTGTCAAATGGCAGAACAAGAATTAGAACCCAGGTCTCCTGACTTCCAGTCCTATGCTCTTTCCATGAGGCTGTACTGCTTCTCTTAGGCTGTACTGCTTCTCTTACAATTGAGAGAAGGGTGGATTTTAAACATTTAATTTTGAAATTACGTTCCTGACTGCAACTCATGCCGGAGTATCCATTGATCAGCAGAAGTTCTTGGATTTATGAAACCTGTGTGACTTGAATCATAGTTTCCAGTATTACAGTTTCTAGGAATGGGCAAAAAAATGAATGTGACATTTACATTAGAGTTCTTTATAAATATGTAGTCAAGTACTGTGTAACCCAATACTGTACCTCTGTTCTTTAATTCCTTTGGCCTTTTCTTGTAATTTTCTTATGAAAAAGGAGACACGGAAGGGAATTTGTGCAAGTCCATGCTGCCTTCTATCATTTATTCATCTTCACATGCTCCTTGTCTCTACTAGGTACACATCTTCAGTGAAATAAAAGATTGAAGCAGCATGGCCTAATGGAAAGAGCTCAGACCTGGGAGTTGGAGAACATGGGTTCTAGTCCTGCCTCTTCTACCTGTCTGCATTATGATTTTGGGGAAGTCATTTAACTTCCCTGTGCCCCAATTTCCTCATCTATTGAATGGGAACAAACTCCTGCCCTCTCCTACTTAGACTGTGAGCCCCATATAATAATGATGACATTTGTTAAGCGCTTACTATGTGAGAAGCACTGTTCTAAGCGCTGGGGGCATACAAGGTGATCAGACTGTCCCATGTGGGGCTCACAGTCTTCATCCCCATTTTACAAATGAGGTAACAGGCCCAGAGAAGTTAAGTAACTTGCCCAAAGTCACACAACTGACAATTGGCAGAGCCGGGGTTTGAACTCATGACCTCTGATTCCAAAGCCCGGGCTCCTTCCACTGAGCCACTCATAAGGGATGGGGACTGTGTCCAACCTATCTAGAATAGTAATAATAATAATAATAATAATAATAATTGTACTAATAATAATGGTACTTGTTTAGCACTTTCTATGTTCCAAGCACTGTTCTAAGCACTGGAATAGATACAAGTTAATTAGGTTGGACACAGTCCCTGTTCCACATTAGGCTCACACTCTTAATCCCCATTTTTTACAGATGAGGTAACTGAGGCACAGAGGAGTTAAGTGACTTGCCCAAGGTCACACAGCGGAGAAGTGGTGGAGTTGGGATTAGAACCCAAGACCTTCTAAATCCCAGGCCTGTGCTCTATCCAATACACCATGTTGCTTCTCCATTTACCCCAGCATTTAATACAGTTCTTGGCCCACACTAAGTGTTTAACATATATTATTATTATTATCATGGTTTATTATTGTTGTATAATCATAGAAATTATCAATACTATCATTATTTTCCCAGGCCTGACCTTAATGTTGGATATGAGATGTTGGCAGTCAAGGAGCCAGGTCATTGCATTTGGATATACTCTGTTTCCCAGTTAGTCAAGTTTGTTGGCCTTGCTTCAGTCAAACCAAGTTCAGGGGCTGGCAAATGGGTACCCATGTCACTGGGGACATAGCCCACAGTGTAATTAATATAGGAGCCTTCTGCCAAGCAGAGTAGTTACCAGTGGAGGCTGAGAGCTGTCTTGTTCTGCTGCCCAATTGGCTCAAGGACTGTAGAATGTTTTGCCCCATTGGTGGGCTTGTTGGCTTCACTCTTAGAAAGAGAGCCAAACTGGTTTGGGGAATGAAATATTTTTCTATGGAATCCTCATTGACTAGGAACATGTTACAATTGCTTCGTTCTTGTTTGTTGTCATATTGTACTCTTCCAAGCGCTTAGTACAGTCCTCTGCACACAGTAAGCACTCAGTAAATATGATTGACTGACTGAATTGGCCCCTTGGGATGAAATTCAATTTGCAGCCCACAGGAATGAGATATTCCCCATCCCAAGCTGAATCTTGTGGTCTAAATCAGCTGAAGAATACATTGAAGATTGAGACAAAAATATGAGTACAAGTTCTCCAAACAGTTTTTACTTTCTATAATGATAACAATTCTAACTATGGTATTTATTAAGTGCTTACCATGTGCCAAGCTCTGGGGTAGATATGAAATCATCAAGTTGGATGCAAGAACGATGCACAGTGAGGAGGTTAGGAGCAGAGGAGCGGAGTGTGTGGGCTGGACTGCAGAAGGAGAGAAGGGAGGTGAGGTAGGAAGGGGCAAAGTGATGGAGAGCTGTGAAGCCAATAGTGAGGAGTTTTTGCTTGATTCGAAGGTTGATAGGCAACCACTGGAGATTTTTGAGGAGGAGAAGTGACATGCCAAGGGTGTTTCTATAGAAAGATTATCTGGGTAGTAGACTGAAGTGTAGACTGAAGCGAGGAGAGGCAGAAGGATGGGAGATCAGAAAGGAGAGATTGTAACAACAAGGTAGCGGTTTGGATGGAGAGGAAAAGGCTGATCTTGGTGGTGTTGTGAAGGTGAGACCGGCAGGTTTTGGTGACAGACTGGATGTGTGGGGTAAATGAGAGATCGGAGTCACGAATGACATCAATTTTACAGGCTTGTGAGATGGGAAGGATGGTAGTGCTGTCCAGAGTGATGGGAAAGTCAGAGAGAGGACAGGGTTTGGGAGGGAAGATAAGTCCTGTAATTTGCAAGTTGGTTTGCCATACTCTCTTTGGCTAGTGAGGTATGCCAGGATTTGCCTCCAGATTGACTGGAGATGATGATTATGGTTGGCACCATTTGACTGACCATTCAATGGACAAATGACCTATCCAAAGCCCTCTGCTCACTCTAAATGAGTAGTTCAAAACCATTCTATCAATCATTAGCATTTACTGAGCATTTACTATGTGCAGAACACTTTATTAAGCACTTGGGAAAGTACAACAGAGCAAGTATGGAATTTCTGCTCTCAGGAGATAGACATTAAAGGAAATTACAGGTAGGAAGAAGCAACCAAAAACATATAAGTGCTATGGTGGTGGGGATGAGTGAATATCAAAGTACTTAGGGGATAAAGGCTTAAGAGTACAGCTGATGCAGTAGTGAGGGATATAAGGTGGATAGATAAAAGATTAATCAGGGCAAGCTTCCTGTAGGAAATGTGATTTTAGTAGGGTTTGAATATGGGGAGAGTAGTGGTCTGTCAGATGTGAAGAGGGGACAGGAGATCAACCAATCAGTCAATTGTATTTATTGACCATTTAGTTTATGCACAAGCACTGTGCTAAGTGCTTGTGAGGGTACAATATTAATAATAATAATAATGATGGCATTTGTTAAGCGCTTACTATGTACAAAGCACTGTTCTAAGCACTGGGGGGGATACAAGGTGATCACGTTGTCCCACGTGGGGCTCACAGTCTTAATCCCCATTTTACAGATGAGGGAACTGAGGCTCAGAGAAGTGAAGTGACTTGCCCAAGGTCACGCAGCAGACATGTGGCGGAGCCGGAATTCAAACCCATGACCTCTGACTCCAAAGCCCGTGGTCTTTCTACTGAGCCACGCTGCTTCATATTATTATATTAACAATATAACAGAATTGGTAGACATGATCACTGACCACCAGGAGCTTACAGTCTAGAGGGGGAGATAGACATTAGTAAATAAAAATAAATTAGGGATATGTATGTGAGTGCAGTGGGGCTGCGGGAGGGGTGAGTAAAGGAAACAAATCCAAGTGCCAGGGTGATGCAGAAGGGAGTGGGAGAAGTGGAAGTGAGGGATTAGTCAGTGAAGGCTTCTTGGAAGAGATGTGCCTTCAATAAGGTTTTGAAGATGGGGAGAGCTATTGTCTGTCAGATATGAAGAGGGAGGATGTTCCAGGTTAGAGACAGGCTTTGGGTGAGAGGTCATTGACAAGATAATCTGGACTCTGGGGATCCATTTTATTTGTCTCCCCAGAAGGCAGAAACTGATGCTTTTTTATAATTTCCATTTAAAAGATAACACTATTTCAACATCCCCATAGTTAATCCCCTTTCTATAAGGTCTAGAGTAGAGATAATCACTAGTTATTTCATTGATTTGGATACAGGCTTGCAATATCCTTAAAGGTTCTTTATTTAGTCTGTTATTCCACTGGGACTCTAGTGAGTTGACATGTACTAGAGAAGCAGCGTGGCTCAGTGGAAAGAGCATGGGCTTTGGAGTCCGAGGTCAGGAGTTCAAATCCCGGCTCTGCCAATTGCCAGCTGTGTGACTTTGGGCAAGTCACTTCACTTCTCTGGGCCTCAGTTCCCTCATCTGTAAAATGGGGATGAAGACTGTGAGCCCCCCGTGGGACAACCTGATCACCTTGTAACCTCCCCAGTGCTTAGAACAGTGCTTTGCACTCAGTAAGCACTTAATAAATGCTGTCATTATTATTATTATTATTATTATTAATAAAACAAGTTTTTATTGACAGACTTTTCCTTCTTATTTGTTAATGAACCAAAGTTCAGAATGTGAGGGGACTATTTTCTTAAAATGACCCATAAAGCCTTTTAGAATTCTAGATGGAAAATGAGCCAGCCATGGAATATCAGCCAAGCTCTATGGTTTCTGGCTGCTTGCCACATGTCAGTGACTCTCGCTATCGACTGTGTGATTTAGATGAACAGAGAGACAGATTCTGACTCTATTCTGCCACTGATGTCTGGCCTAGTGATGTCAGATTACAGTGTGTGAGACAGATTCAGCTCTCTGGCTGTGGGTTTATTGCTTCCAAAATCAGATGCCAGCACCCCCATGGGCAGGAGATCTGTGGCACACTCTTTCAAAGGACTAACTTTATGAAGTGTGCCCAACTCCAAAGACTTGCTATACCTACAGTTCTGTTGAGAACTCTCCATTTAGACTGCCTCCATGGAACAAATCACATCTCAAGAATCAAGCAGATGATGACTTAATCTTCCACTTTCTTTGGCCTGGGGACATCCAAATTATATATCCAGTGTCCTATACTTTGGTTTAGCCCAAAGTTCTGTGGGGGAAATTTCTTGATTTGGGATTTACATTTAAGTGTGTGTGGGCAAAGGGGGGCGTTGGTTTGCCCATTGGATAAGTGACAGTAGCTTTCTGTCCAAAATCTCTGGTAGTGTTAGCAATAACAATGTGAAAACTGTCTCTGTCTGTTGCCGAATTGTACTTTCCCAGAGCTTAGTAAAGTGCTCTGCACACAGTAAGTGCTCAGTAAATACGATTGAATGAGTGAATGAATGAATGAATCAATCAATCGTATTTATTGAGTGCTTACTGTGTGCAGAGCACTGTACTAAGCGCTTGGGAAGTACAAGTTGGCAACATATAGAGACAGTCCCTACCCAACAATGGGCTCACAGTCTAGAAGGGGGAGACAGAGAACAAAACCAAACATATTAACAAAATAAAATAAATAGAATAGATATGTACAAATAAAATAAATAAATGAATAAATAGAGTAATAAATATGTACAAACATATATACATATATGCAGGTGCTCTGGGGAAGGGAAGGAGGTAAGACGGGGGGACGGAGAGGGGGATGAGGGGGAGAGGAAGGAGGGGGCTCAGTCTGGGAAGGCCTCCTGGAGGAGGTGAGCTCTCAGTAGTGCCTTGAAGGGAGGAAGAGAGCTAGCTTGGCGGATGGGCAGAGGGAGGGCATTCCAGGCCAGGGGAATGACGTGGGCCGGGGGTCGACGGCGGGACAGGCGAGAACGAGGCACGGTGAGGAGATTAGCAGCAGAGGAGCGGAGGGTGCAGGCTGGGCTGTAGAAGGAGAGAAGGGAGATGAGGTAAGAGGGGGCAAGGTGATGGAGAGCCTTGAAGTCGAGGGTGAGGAGTTTCTGCCTGATCCGCAGACCGATTGGTAGCCACTGGAGATTTTTGAGGAGGGGAGTAACATGCCCAGAGCGTTTCTGCACAAAGAAGTGTGCTTTTTGTGTGGAGAGTACTGTTCTAAACTCTGGGAAAGAGTATACTATTGAGAATTAGACATGGATCCTGTCCCTCAAGGGGTGGTGGTAATTGGACTGTGGGCTCAGCCACCCAATCTTTGGCAAGACTACTTTCACGTAATCTGATGGAGGCATGAGTCCAGAGGCACCATGGGAAGGGGCTGCAGCAAAGATCGTACCAATCATGGAAACAGCAGTATCTCCTTTAGACTTTGGGGACAATCCAGTCAGCATAGGTTATAGGGAAGATGGGTAGGGAAGAATGGGACTCCAGCTACCCTCCAGGGGGACAGATCTGTGCAGAAAGAACAGCATTGTAGAATTGGTAATTAGTGAATAGGGAATATGGGTCAGGCCTGTTTACAGCAGAGCATCTCAACAACCTGAACTTTTATTAAATATTAATTTCTGGCAGTGTTGCCCTTCATTAGGAAAAAACAATTAAGAAGAGGAAAATCATGAGAGATATTACCTGAAGCCTTGGAGCCTTTCTCCAATCCAAAGTTTGCCATCTTTTTCAATTGCTTCTCAAGCCACTTGACTTCTCTGAGCCTCAGTTACCTCATCTGTAAAATGGGGATTAAGACTGTGAGCCCCATGTGGGACAACCTGATCACCTTGCATCCCCTAGAGCTTAGAACAGTGCTTTGCACATAGTAAATGCTTAACAAATGCCATTATTATTTTTATTAGTATTATTATTGATTTTTCTCGAGTCTGATCTCTAATACCCCTGCCAGAACCCATTCGTCAGAAGTCAGGTGAAGGTGAAGAAGGTGGAGAATCCTGAATGTAAAGATCACTCAGGATTGAGAGCTGGGATTTTAACAAGCTAAGAGAAAGGGATCATCAAATTTTATAACACCATAACTTCATCGGTCCAAGTTTCAGGAATAAAACTGGAAAAGAGAAGCTTTTCTGTACATTTAAATCTCAGTTTACCTTTATTTCTGATGTTCTATTGAAATCATTGATCAAAAACTAAACAAATAATCATACCTTTCAAAGGACTGGGAAATTCAGTTGCATAAAATAAATCAAGGAAGTTTCAATGTTAGCAACCTGAGACTTTTGACAGATAAAATCAGTAACAAACCATTATGCAAATACCTTCAGAGCCACAAATCAGAACAGACCTCCAAGAATCAAGACACCGCAGACTGTACAAATTTTCATTGTTCTCACACTTTTAAATGATTCACTGACTTACACATACCAATCCTTCAGTTGATAAAAGTTTACATTAGGGGCTCAGTTATTGGATGAATTACGAAAAAAAGTCAGACATAGAATTGTACATTAGTGGATTTGATCTCTTCATACATTTTACTGAGGGTTGGAAAAACAAATGAATGACAAGAGGGATGGCGGTGTGGATAGATCCCAAAGTTGCTTTGAAATTTAGCACAAAATAGAACCAGATTATGGAACAAAAAACAGAATGTAAAGATGGGAGTAGGTGATTTTGGTATAATTAAGGAAGCCTGGAGCCATTCCTCTGTGCTATTTGATGAATGATTCTTGAGCCAGACTCTCCTGATGCAAAAACTGTTCCTTATGAAAGGTACATTATCTCTCCCAGGCCACCATTTCAGTGCACTAAATGGTACCCTGGTGACCTGATGGAGTTAGCGGCTGTTTCCAAAAGGATTTGGCTTAATTTTTCTTGCTTGAAAATCCCTGACTGATAGCTTGCTACGGGGGCGTGAACTTCTGATGCATTGTTGGGGAGAGTAGAGCGGGGTTGGGTACACAGAACGTTAACCAATGCCAAAATCGAGTACTCTGGCTCAAATGAGACAGAGAGATCATGAACCCACACCACAGAGGTACTTCAGTGGCCGGATCCTATCCCAGTTCCCCATTCCCATTCACGAGAAGCATGGCTCAACCCCACATGGGCCTGAATCTCTTCCCTGGGTGTGGTTATTAGCCACTTTGAGCCAGCGCATCGAACTAGGACCCAAGGATACTGGCTGATAGTCACCCATGCTCCCCCACGCATCTGCCCTGGGTGTCTGTTGCTTCCCGAGAAGGGTCTTTCCTGGGAAGTGCCCATTCATTCAATTGTATTTATTGAGCACTTACTGTGGGCACAGTACTGTACTAAGCGCCTGGAAAGTACAAGTTGGCAACGTATAGAGATGGTTCCTACCCAACAACAGGCTCACAGTCTAGAAGGGGGAGACAGAACACAAAACAAAACATGTAGACAGGTGTCAAAGTCGTTGGAACAAATAGAATTAAAGCTATATGCACATCATTAACAAAATAAATAGAATAGTAAATATGTACAAGTGAAATAAATAGAGTAATAAATCTGTACAAATTTATATACAAGTGCTGTGGGGAGGGGAAGGAGATAGGGCCGGGGGGATGGGGAGGAGGAGAGGAAAAAGGGGGCTCAGTCTGGGAAGGCCTCTTGGAGGAGGTGAACTCTCAGTGTGTCCCAGCTCTAGAAGGAAACATAATCCAGTCCTGAATTGTCCCTGCAGTGGCCAGTAAGCATGCCAGCTAAATCCAAGCCCAGGATCAAAGCCGGGATTTGCTCCAGACAGCATGGAACTGGATTGATAGCATGGCTGAATACTCTTTTGCCTGGGATACTTGGCCAAATAGCCTAGCCTCTGGGTGGGATGATATGTATTAGATCAGGCAGTTTCAGGTTTGAATGTCCTTCTCCACTTCCCAAGCATTTTTTTTTCCTTTAGAAATGCTCTGGTTCAGGAATTCTCTCAGTGTCAGACTGGATGTGCTAATATTAAATTAAAGCAGACATTTTCATTAAGTAGCCATTGTTCTCAATGTTCACCACAAAACAGTTTTTAAATGGAAAAAATGACTTCAGGGGGAGTCAGAGTTTATATTTTTATAGGCCCCGAATGGCCCGAAAGTAAAGGAATAATTGGGAGTTTGGGGAGGCAGGCCTAGGCTAGTTCCCTACCTCACGTACACATACTTTGAAATATTCCCTAGACACTTGTGCCTCCGATTTTCACATTTGCTATGTAACTAAAGAAAGCTAATTAACCAGGACCCCTTCTGTGAAGTGGTTACATAAAATGATGTGTAGATATTAACACAAATTGCACTCTCTTCATACTTTTTTTCCTGTTACCTCAGCACATTCCCTGACTAATCATTCCTTCACAAACACAAGTTTATTTTCTAAACTCCATACGCAGACTAGAGCTAATTAACAGGAGACCTTTGTTTAGGCAATGAAATCCTCTCCAAGCAGTTTCATTCCCCCAACTCCATAGCATTTCCTGACTCTCGTTTTCTGGTAACTCAGCAACAGAGAGTGAATGAAAGAGAGAGGGAAGTCTGTCACTGTTGTTTTTATGTTCCCTGTTTCTCCGCTTACACTGAAGCATTCCATATGTTCCCAGCAGTTGCCGCAGGTTGAGAGTCACCTCTAGAAGAGTTTGTTTTTTCAAAAAAAATAACCTTCTATCGTAAGAAGTTTGCCCATGAAGGGAAGGCATCCCTCTGTGTTTGCAAACCAAAGTAAACCTGCTTCATAATTGAACCCTCCAGAATCAGGATCCTGAAACTCTGTTTCTAGTCCCAAACCCTGGAATCTCCTAGAAACCAGAGGTCAGAGGGAAGGCCAATAGGGAGCCTGAGGTCACTGAGGAAAACGTGTAATCAAGGAGCTGGTATCAGCTCTGGAGGGCCCTAGGGAAAAGTGGTGATTTCCACAGGATGCCCCTTCCTTTATAATGACTATATTTATGAAGGGCTTACTAAGTGCCTAGAACTGTGGTAGATACAAGAAAATCAAGTTGGACGGTCTCTGTCTCCATGGGGCTTACAATTTAGGTGGGAAGGAAATCAGGTATTTAGTCTCTGTTTTACAGATGAGGAAACAAAGGAACAAAGAATTTAAATGACTTGACTTGAGATCACACAACAGGTAAAGTGACAGAGCTGGGATTAGAACCCGGGTCTTCTGATCCCCAAACCTATGCTCTTTCCATCAGACTATCCTGCTTCTCATGACCAGACTTCCCCCAACTATGTTCCCTTCTCTCACCCTCCCCATTACTGGATGAACAGTGTCCCTTCCCAGAATTCTGAGGGCTAAAGTTATAGAAAATATAACTCCAAACCACCTTATGCATATGTATTGGTGACTAGCAATCCTTGGCTTTCAGTGAAATGACTCCCTGTATGGTGATGATGGTAGTTGTTAAGTGCTTAATTTGTGTCAAACATGGTTCTAAATGCTGGAGTAGATACAAGCTAATTAGCGTGGATGCAATCCCTGTTCCACATGGGGCTCACAGTTTTAATCCCCATTTTGCAGATGAGATAACTGAGGCACAAAGAATTGAAGTGACTTGCCCGAGGTCACACAACAGACAAGTGGAAAAGCCGGGATTAGAACCTAGGTCCTTCTGACCCCCAGGCCCATGCTCTATCCACTAGCCCATGCTGGAACTGAGGGTTGACTGCAAAAATGGAAATTTAATTTCTCTAATTATTTCCACAAAGAGTAGTCTAGGCACACCATGTCTGAAGGTGGAGCCAGTCTTCTGCCGATGGAAAGGTTAACAAGGATACCTGGGCATCTTTGAGGGATTTCCCGCTAGTACTTGAGGCCTGAGAGAAATTTGACTCAAGGTTAAGGAAACTTGAAACCCTGACTCTATTGTCCTATTTCTCTAGCCCTCATCTCCTACCGCACCCCTGTCATGTCTACTTATAAATGCAAGAGTTTAGATTGGTCTAACAGGATAAGCTCCTGAGAAAGGGATTTTAGTGATTGATCAGGATGATGAAATCTTCAAGATGTGTGAAATAGAGAGTTTCAACTTGTTTATTGTAGATTCCCAGAAGGTACTTGTCCATAGCTCTTTTAAGGACGGGTATTATATTTAGCCTCTTCCAATATTTGAAACTCACTGGCTTGGGAGTCCTTTTGACTCTTTTTACTGTACCTTGGGCTAGATCTGGATAGCTGAGTTAGCTTACTCCCAGGACTTGCAGGTGCACAAAGTTTCAGATCAGACTGAATTGTGGCCCCTTTCTGATCTAACGTGAAGGCCTATAATATATAGAGTCTATATGATGATGAGCTTTAGAGCTGAGTAACTGAGGCATAGTGCCCATGTGCCCCATGTCCTGGAAGAAATCTGCCTTGGTAACTACTGTGGTCATTACTGATCATATTGTCTTGCTTTGTGCTGTTAAGTTGTCTCCACCCCATAGCGACACCACAGACACATCTCTCCCAGAAGACCTTACCTCCATCTGCAATTGTTCTAGTAGTGTGTCATTAGTGTTTTCTTGGTAAAAATACAGAAGTGTTTTATCATTGCCTCCTTCCACACAGTAAACATGAGTCTCCACCCTTGACTCTCTCCCATGCTGCTGCTGCTGCCCAGCACAAGTCAAAACTCTGTAGCAGATTGCCTTCCATTCACTAGCCACTGGCCAATGTCGGAGAGGAATGGGTATGCCTCTGCTTGACTCTCCCTCCCATAGTCGAGACTGGTAAAGTACTGGAAATTCTCCAGGTGCGACCCTGAGAGGGGACTGATCATGTTAGCCAGATATTTTTCAGGAATCCTGCTGGTAGGTTGTCCTTCAGTCAGAAACCTTCTCCAATGGCATAGCCTCACAGGGCAAAGTGGGACTTTAAACACAGGTATCCTGATTCCGAAAGCAGCATTCATTCCACTTGTCCAGCGTGGCTTAGTGGAAAGAGCATGGGCTTGGGAGTCAGAGGTCATGTGTTCTAATTCTGGCTCCGCCACCTGTCAGCTGTGTGACTTTGGGCAAGTCACTTAACTTTTCTGTGCCTCAGTTACCTCATCTGTAAAATGGGGATTAAGACTGTGAGCCCCACGTGGGACAACCTGCTAACCTTGTATCTATCCCATCACTTACAACTGTGCTTGGCACACAGTAAGCGCTTAACAAATACCATCATTATTAAGTCATTCTTTTAAAGAAACCTATGTTGAAACCAGCACTAATTGTGAGCTTGCTTGCTTACTGTAATTTAGGTGGGTCCCAGTGTGAATCTTATACTAAATCTTGTCCCTGACATAATAAAAAAGCCATTTGGCTAAGGAAATGCAAAATTATTGTCAACAAGCTTTCTGGGAGGGTTTTCTGAATTTTATGGAAAGTGAATTCTATGTAGTAGATGACCAAGGCCAGTATTCCATTACACGAGATGAAATCCAATGTTCTGGATTCTAAGAAGCTCCTAAAGTACACTTCCCAATATTGATCTTTTAGTCAATATTTTGGTTTTCAAATAAGGATGGAAAGAAGCCAAAAGAACTGAAAGGAAAGTCCAACTAAATCTGTGAAAACCCAGTTGAGAAAGTTCAAGCATATAACCAAAGAATGAACCATGTGCATAAAAAAATTAATTTCCAAGGAGTGAAAATTAAATGCAAACCATGTTTTGAACTACTTTTTTTCATTCCAACATAAACTCTTGAATAATGTCAAGGATATGATAGGACATAATGCACAAGCCCACTTCAAAGATCTTCCTTTAACTTTTACCTGGAGGATAATAATACATAACAGGCTTCTTGTTCTTTGCATAAGTAATCAATTGTATTAATTTAATGTTTACTTTATGGCTAGCACTGTACTGAGCACTTGACAGAGTACAGTACAGCTTGTAGGCACGATCCATCAGAGAGGGTTCATCATCATCATCATCAATCGTATTTATTGAGCGCTTACTATGTGCAGAGCACTGTACTAAGTGCTTGGGAAGTACAAATTGGCAACATATAGAGACAGTCCCTACCCAACAGTGGGCTCACAGTCTAAAAGGGGGAGACAGAGAACAAAACCAAACATACTAACAAAATAAAATAAATAGAATAGATATGTACAAGTAAAATAAATAAATAAATAGAGTAATAAATATGTACAAACATATATACATATATACAGGTGCTGTGGGGAAGGGAAGGAGGTAAGATGGGGGGATGGAGAGGGGGACGAGGGGGAGAGGAAGGAAGGGGCTCAGTCTGGGAAGGCCTCCTGGAGGAGGTGAGCTCTCAGCAGGGCCTTGAAGGGAGGAAGAGAGCTAGCTTGGCGGATGGGCAGAGGGAGGGCATTCCAGGCCCGGGGGATGACGTGGGCCGGGGGTCGATGGTGGGACAGGCGAGAACGAGGTACGGTGAGGAGATTAGTGGCGGAGGAGCGGAGGATGTGGGGTGGGCTGTAGAAGGAGAGAAGGGAGGTGAGGTAGGAGGGGGCGAGGTGATGGAGAGCTTTGAAGCCCAGGGTGAGGAGTTTCTGCCTGATGCGCAGATTGATTAGTACCCACTGGAGATTTTTGAGGAGGGGAGTAATATGCCCAGAGCATTTCTGGACAAAGATAATCCGGGCAGCAGCATGAAGTATGGATTGAAGTGGAGAGAGACACGAGGATGGGAGATCAGAGAGAAGGCTGATGCAGTAGTCCAGACGGGATAGGATGAGAGCTTGAATGAGCAGGGTAGCGGTATAGATGGAGAGGAAAGGGAGGATCTTGGCAATCTAACAGTCATTTCAGTGCTTTGCACATAGTAAGCACTTAATAAATGACATTATTATTATTATTACAGTCTTGTGCATTGCCAAGCAAATAGCAGTTTCTCAAAGAGGTAACAAATCCTAGGACCTGTAAAGCTAATTTTGAAGTGCTGGTCTAAAACAATTACCCCAGATTATAGCATTACTGCAAGTATCAGCATTTGGGCAGGTAAAGCCCATTTACCTAGTCAGACTGTGACTCTGAATTACTTCCCCTTCCTGCATTTTTGTCTTGCTCTACAGTAGGGAAATGGGATAATCTTTTAGAACATTGAATAGAAATAAAATTCCATTAGATTGATTTAAATTATTCATTCCTTAGCACCTCCCCTGTTCATTCTCCTTTGTTGGTTTTGCTTTACTTTGGAGAATAAATAGTTTCTCTCATAGTAAGCACTTAACAAATACCATCATTGTTATTATTAACAAAATAATACTTCTCAGAGAATAGATTGTAGTGTATCCACCCATTTGATTTCCAACAGAGAAAAACATAATTCACTGCTTTGGTTATTGTGAGCCAAATCTGAACCCATATTAGACGGCTAGTGTGCTCTGCTTCTTTTATTTGTGTTGCTTAGAGACAACATTTGAGCAAATCCACTCACTTGGAAGTGCTATCATGAAAGACTTCAGGCTTTACAGGCTTTCCCTTGTTAGATGTCCTCTCTGGTGGTTGAATCAGAGCAGTGTAAGGAACAGAAATGGAAAGATGCCCAGAGACATGTTGGAAGCCTTCATTCAGTGTCAGAAGCACAGGTTGAGGAGATCACTATGGTGGCCTTTTGAGAGTCACAGTGTAGACACTCCTTCTATTTCCTCTGTCAGATCATATTCAAATAGGTCAGAATATGTCTACTCTTTCTTCAAAGCTTTACCTCTTGTGACACCTTGAGTGGCGTTATTGACAAATGTCATATAATTGAATAGGATAAAAGATAGTTTAATACACTGTTGGAATAGAAACCACTCAACTTCACCCTCCATTTTCCTGTAAAGGGGCTGGAAATTGAGTGCCCTTAGGTAGGGTAGTGTCCAGGGAACATGAACAAATAAGGAGATGAAAAATTGAGAGGAAAATGGGGGAAAGAAGGATTATGAGACAAGGAGGAGGATTTTACCTGACTTTGCCTTCATTGCCATTTCAGCACCACAACCCCAAGCGTAGGCATGGTCTGAGACCAGGTGATGTGGTCTAGTGAAAGAGCATGGTCTTCGGAGTCAAGGTTAACGGGTCTAATTTCAACTCCACCACTTGCTATAAGACGTCCGATATGTCATCTAAATTCTCCGCACTTTAGTTTCCTCATCTGTAAAATAGAGACCCAATGCCTGTTCTCCCTCTCCCTTAGACTCTAAGGCCCATGGGGGATCCGATTGTATCGTATCTACCTCAATCCTTTGTACAGTGCTTGGCATACAATAAGCGCTTATCTAATAATATGGTAACAAATGTTGTAATTAGTATTAGTCTTGCTGGGTCTGCTGAGTTCACTGTCACTTCTGTCCTGATCTCTGGGGCAGGAGAGCCAGCATTGGCCTAGGGAGTAGTAGTTGTAGCAATAGTATTTATTGAGCATTCACTAGATGCAATGAACTGCAATGACTGCTTGAAAAAATTACTCAGTTTAGAATTAGACAGGTTTCCTGGCCCTCTGAGCTCTCATAATCAAAGGAGAGTGGAGGAAAAGGGGACTGGCAATGGACATATAAGGAAGAATTAAAACAATAAAATCACAAAATCAAAATAGAAGTTGAA
The DNA here is from genome assembly GCF_015852505.1 of Tachyglossus aculeatus. Taxonomy (NCBI): domain Eukaryota; kingdom Metazoa; phylum Chordata; class Mammalia; order Monotremata; family Tachyglossidae; genus Tachyglossus; species Tachyglossus aculeatus. Next base: position 61,936,833 of record NC_052072.1, read on the forward strand.
GGACCATGATGACTACAAAATATAATGAAATAAAATCTATAAGGTACTGTGACTAGGACAGTAGAGTTTCCTGAACTGGATGATCCCAGTGTGGGTGTTGGTTAGACCTCCAAGGCAAGACTGAAATCACCAGGATTGCTCATTCCAAGGTCTGCTTATTCTTATGCCTTTCTATTATTCTTGCTTATGATTCCCATTTTTAAAGTGTCCCTATTTCTTGTATGGTGTTTATAATTTATTTCTTTTTTCTAGATGTCTGTCCTCCCACCCAGTGAGATTTTAACTCCATGTGGGACATGGACTGTGTCTGAATTCACTTATCATGAATTCACCCCAGCACTAGTACAGTGCTCAGCACGAAATAAATCCATGCCCCCCACCCCCTTGCTATTGCTACTACATCTCCTTCCACTACTAGCAATGAGGATTCCTCACAGTTACCTGCCTGGGCTGGTACTTGCTGGGTCACGGAAAGAATAGTAGTTACAGTACCTAAGGGCAGACCTCTTCAACTTAGTTCTAGCCATTATGGCCTTGTTGATCATTGTGGAAGCTGCAGGATGTGATTGCTGAAGAGAAAGAGGGAATGATGGAGAAGGAGAGGAGGTTGCCCAACCTTTCTCATACTCCCCCTCCTCCTTCTCTTCCTCCTCTTTCCCACTCCTCCTCCTGTTCCCCTTCCTCCTCCCCTTCTTCCTCCTTCTTCTCCCCCTCCTCCTCCTCCTTCTCCTCTCCTCCTTTGCCTTCTTCCCCCTCATATCCTTCTTCCTCTCTCTTCTATTCCACCATATCCTACTTCTCCTCCTCCTCTCCTTTGCTTAAATTCCTCTTTCTCCTCCCACCCACTCCTCCACTCCTCCACTTCTCTTCCTTTCTCCTCTCCTCTTTCTCCTCCTTCCTTCCTCTCCTCCTCTTCCTACCCCTTTCCCCCTTCTTTCTCCCCTCATCCCCCACCCCTTATTTTCTTTCTCCCTCTTCTTTTATCCACCTCTTCTTTTCCCAGCTTTTCCATGTAACAGTGACATTGCTGCCAACACCAGCATCTCTACCATATCCAAGGAATCCCTTTCAGCCACTCTGATTAAAAATGAGACCCTGGAAAGATCTGTCTTAGGCAAGAGGTTGGAGGCATCCTGCCTTCCCCCCTGACCTTTCTTATTTCACATCATCTGGTCACACTGATGTAAATAGACAAGCACTCAGATGGATATGAATAACAGTTAAATGTCTTCTAAGTGTTTCCTGGACACCTCAGTCATCAAAATCTATTTTCCCTCCACTCCTGAATAGATCTCCAGATTATGTGTGAATGAAATGCATGACATGCAGGGACTGAAACTGCTAATCATTTTAACATTTAGAAATGAGGATCAGAGAAGCAAGCAAAGAGTCGTGCAATCAATGTTTTGGTTGGCGTCCAGTGCCAAGGAGTAGGGCTTTGGAGTGCCCTATAGGAGATCCATATTCAATCTATCTTCCCAGCCTGGTGGAGTCCAGATTGCCTGGAGTTCGAGCACTATGCAGACAGCACATTTAATTTTTCTTGAAGCAGAAACACCTCTCAGCACTCCACAGTGACCCTTCTGAATGATTAAAGACCATCATTAATGAACTCAGTGGGAGGCTCTGTCCAGCTTTTCTCTTCCAGATTTATGGTGGACATGGACCTGTACCTCAAGGATCAGGGAAAAGAAAGAAAAGGGAATTTGATGTGCTTTGGGTTTTTAAACCAAAAAAATTGAGTCCCTTCTCCATTTAGGAGATGACAAAATTTAATAATCCAAGCAAGTTGTGATGGAGCATGCTAAATCAGTCAGTTCAATAAGAGAAGACAACAAAATTCCAGCCACTCTGTTACTGGGGACAAAATTGATGGAAAGGTTATGTTTCCAAATTCAGAAGAGAGAGAAGAAAAATTCCTCATTAATGTAATTAGCAAAGTTTTATAATGCCAATCATTCTCAGTTCAGGCTCTTCCTTCAGTGTGAGCACCTACCTCCCTTGACAGATTTACTTGGTCGAGCGATCAGTTCTCTGAGTTTGTCTGAAAAGGCCATGTTGGATCTGGTCAAAGGAACAATTAAGATGTGTGAAATTTATGAATCAATAATGTGGTCTATGTAAGTGGAAATGAGCAAGTAGTCAGGAATATTTACTGAGTGCTTACTATCTGCGTACAATGTAATAAGGGGCTGGGAGAGTATGATGAAGTTAGTAGGGTAATATGTGGCCTAGTGGAAAGAGCCTGGATCTGGGTGTCAGATGACCTGGTTTTGAATCCCAGCTCCACCACTTCCCTGCTGTCTGACAATGGTCAAGTCACTTCTCTGTGCTTCAGTTACCTCAGCTCTAAGGTGAGGATTCAATGGCTGTTCTCTGTGTCCGCATGTTTTGTTTTGTTGTCTGTCTCCCCCTTCTAGACTGTGAGCCCATTGTTGGGTAGGGACCGTCTCTATATGTTGCCGACTTTACTTCCCAAGTGCTTAGTACAGTGCTCTGCACACAGTAAGCGCTCAATAAATATGATTGAATGAATGAATGACTGTAAGCCTCATGTAGGAAGGGACTGTGTCCATCCTGATTTACATGAATCTGCTCTGTGCTTAGAACAGTGTTTGACACATTGTAAGTGATTTACATGTATAATAATATTATCATTAATAATAATAATAACTGCTTTTACAATTATTAGAATTGATTCCTAGTCTTAAGGAACTTAAAGTTTAGTGGGAGAGCTAGGCACTAATCAATCAATCAATCAACCAATCATATTTATCGAGTTCTTACTATGTGCAGACCACTATATTCAGTGCTTGGGAGAGTACAATCCAATGGTGTTGGGGGACGCATTCCCTGACCACAGTTAGCTTACAGTATAGATGGGGAGAAACAAGTAAAATAAGTCACAGGTAAGGGAAGGCAATGGAGTTTAAAGATAAGTGCTACAAAGTGGAAGAGAGTTAAAGGGGTTAGCAAGCACCCAAGTGCTTAGATTCATTCATTCAATCATATTTATTGAGCTCTTACTGTGTGCAGAGCACTGTACTAAGCGCTTGGGAAGTACAAGTTGGCAACATACAGAGACGGTCCCTACCCAACAACGGGCTCATGTAGATGACACAGAAGTGCTGAAATAGCAGTTAGGAAGGCTGTAGAGTGGGGAGATGGGTGATTAATCAGGGAAACCTTCCTGGAGATGTGATTTTAGAAGGGCTTTGGAGATGGAGAGAGCTGGGTTCTCCCAGATGTGAACTGGGAGGGAATTCCAATCAGGAAGGAGGTTGAATGCAACATGTTGATGGCGAGAGAGATGAGAATGACGCATAGTCAGTAGGTTGGCTTTAGAGTAATGAAGAGTATGAACTGGGGTGTGGTGGGATAGGATTGAGTCTGAATTGTGGGGACAGAACTGGATTGAATGCTTTAAAGCCAGTGGTCAGGAATTTCTGCTTGATGTGGAGAGGCATGGGCAATCATTAGAGGTTTTTGAGAAGTCAATTGAACTGAACCATTTGAAGTGCTGCTCTCCCAGCAATGACAAACAACTGATGTGTTGCTAATTGTAATAATAGTTGTGGTATTTGTTAAGTGCTTACTATGTACCAGGCACTGAATTAAGCTCTGGGGTGGATACAAGCAAATCAGGTTGGACATGGTCCCTGTCCTACATGGGGCTCACAGTCTCAATCCCCATGACTTGTCCAAAGTCACACAGCAGGCAAATAGTGAAGCCTAAATTAGAACCAATGACCTTCTGAACTCCAAGACCTGGGGTCTATCCACTATGTCATGCTGTTTCTAATAATGCCACTTCTAATAATAAGCAAAGCTGACTAGGTACAGTTGATCTGGGGTCTGGCGCAGAGCCAGGAAATCATTATGCTGTGAAGACACAGTCTCCTCAGATCCTTAAATGACCAGATCCCTCCACTGTGGATTTTTTCCAAGTGATTCTGCTGCCCTCTCTGGGTCCCCTACATCTGAGTTACTGCTCCAAACAGGTCGGAACCCCCTGAAGACAAGCCAGCATCCCTCAGGAATAGGGGCAGAAAAACTATGATAATACGAGAGGGCTGGTAACACCTGCGTAGCCCTTACTAGTCACTCAGGCCGTCCTGGGGTTCCCACCACTCATACTCACCTCCCCATGGGGCCAATCCCAAAGTAGCATCACTTGAGAAGCAGCATGGCCTAGTGGATTGAGCACAGACTTGGCGGGCAGAAGGACCTAGATTTAATCCCGGCTCTGCCACTTGTCTGCTGTGTGACAGTGGACAAGTCACTTTGCTTCTCTGGGTCTCAGTTGCCTCATCTTTAAAATGGGGCATAAGACTGTGCACTCCATGTGTGACAGGGACTGTGTCCAGCACAATTTGCTTGAATCCAACCCAGCATTTCATATAGTGCTTGGAACATAGTAAGAGCTTAACAAATATCACAATTATTATTATTATTTTTAGCAGAAAGGCAGGCCCAGGCTGGACGAATTCTTCAGGGGTACAGCAGAAGAAGGAGAATTGCATGGAGTCTAGAATAGGCTTCCTTTGTGGTTTCAGTCTCTTCAACCATGCAGGTCCTGGTTGGTAAAAAGCCTAGAATGTTTGCCAAGTTCTCCTCCTCCTCCTTGAAGTCATAGATTTTTGTGTTGTTTCCAGAACAACTGCATTAGAGCAATTATTGTGCTAAATCTGCACTTCATTAAGCCTGTGACTCTGCAACCCTGAGCTCTGGGTCGTGAGTTTATTGTTTGATACATCCTGTTCTCCCCATTAGAATGCGTGCTACTGTCCATGCCCAGGGTGACTTTCAACATGTAATTATTCTTGCATATTAAAAACATTCTGCAAATTTAGCAAAAAAAAAAGAAAGCTTCAAGACTAATACTTATAGTGACTTATTTGAACGAATGCTTATTTGAGTGAATTCCATTGCATACCTTCATAGTACGATCTTTGCCATAAGCATATTCTGAGCTGGTAGGTCTACTTTGAAAGTTACAAACAGAAAGCACACACTTTCTTAAAATTGGAAGCTCCTTGAAGGCAATGAAGACTTCTAGTAAACTCTCCCAAGAGTTTAGTCTAGGGCTTTGTAGCAGCATGGTGTAGTGAATGGAGCATGGGCCTGGGTGTCAGAAGATCATGGGTTCTAATGCCAGCTCTGCAACTTACTTGCTGTGTGACCTAGGGCAAGTAACTTCACTACTCTGTGCCTCATTTACCTCATCTGTAAAATGGGGATTGAGACTGTGAGCCCCATGTGGGACTGGGACTGTGTCTAACCTGATTTGCTTGTATATACCACAGTGCCCGCTACATAGTAAGTGCTTAACAAATACCATGATTATCATTATTAATTATTATTATTATTACATCCCATTTATTGATTGGTTGGTTGATGTGCATCTTCTCCAAGCTCTCCAGTGACCAACCTCACAATATTTCCTGAGTTTCTTGGAATGGTATATGGGATCTCATTGGTTTGGGGAATTTTACTGTATTTCCATGCCACTAATATCATCTGTAGAATATTATCTATAGAAATTATTATTCTAAGATTCAAATACCTTAATATGTAGCTAATCTCAATCTCCGTCAACATCTATGCATTTGCACTAAGGCATATGCACCTCCGTTGATGCCATGAGGGTTTTGAGGTTTTTTTTCTATACTGACAGGTAATGTTTACAATATTTAAGTGTGGTATTTATTAAGCATTTACTATATTCCAAGCACTGTACTAAACACTAGGGTATATACAAGACAATCAGGTTGGACAGAGTCCCTCTCCCATATCGGGTTTACATTCTAAGTAGGAAGGAATAGGATCTAATTCCTATTTCGCAGATGAGGAAACTGAAGCACAGAAAAGTTAAATGATTTGCCCAAGGTCACACAACAGGAAAATGGCAGAGCTGGGATTAGAATCCAAGGTCTCTGACTCCAAGGACTGTAATCTTTCCTCTAGGCCATGCTGCTTACCAATAATAGACACCCAGTGAGGAGTTGTAATTCGTTTACTCTTGAAAACAGACTTAAAGCTCTGGTTCCCAGGGAATTTTCACTAGATATTTATACATAGCTGTATTAAGGGATTTGGAAGGGGGATGGGTCACCTTTTCTCCAGCAGAAAACTTTTGAGTTCATGCAAAATTATTTCACGTGTTCAGCATGATGTCAGCGACCTACCTAGTCAAGGGTTAACAATTAAAGAGAGTGCTTTTCATACCCTTCTGCGTATGACATCTTGAAAATGAAAGCTACTGCTTGTCACCTTGCTGAATGAGAGATGGTGGGAGCAGTTATTTTTATTTTTTATAGAGTTGCATTTACTGTAGACTGTAAGCTTTATTCAGGTAGGGAACATGTCTACCAGCACTATTGTATTATACTCTCCCAAGTGCTTAGTACAGTGCTTTGCATACAGTAAATGGTCACTAAATACCTTGATTGATTGATTCCTCAAGATAGTTAAAAACAAATTAAAAGTAAAAATCGCAGTCTTTACCCCTTCAATAGTATCAGCTGTTTTTCAACTCAGAGCATTAATATAGCTAATCAATTCCTACCTTAATCAAAGTGAAAGAATGTTTGGTGGGAGGAAAAATGGATTGGGAAAATTCATTGTGACACCTCACTATAGCTGAGGTATATGGGAGAAAGAGGGGGGTAATTTACCTTTCTCCTTACCTTGCCTGCATTTCCAGGTTAAAAAAGTGTAACAATTGCATTATTTGTTAAGTGCTTACTATGTGCCAAGCATTTTGCTAAGTGCTGGGGTAGATACATTATGATCAGTCAGAGTCTATCTGTTGTTTGTTGCACTTTAGACTTCTAGGACATTTGCCTCAACTCAAAATGGTAGCAAGCACCCTCTAACTGGCATTCTTGCACAGCCAAGAGCAGCGTGGCCTACTGGGTAGAGCCAGGTCTAAGAGTCAGAAGGTCCTGGGTTCCAATCCCTGCTTCACCACTTGTCTACAGTGTGATCTTGGACAAATCATTTAACTTCTTTGTGGCTTAGTTGCCTCATCTGTAAAATGGAGATTAAGACTTGTAAATCCATGTGGGTTATGGACTGTGTCTAAACTGATGATCTTGTATCTACCCTAGTGCTTAGTATAGTGTGTGGCACATAGTAAGCACTTAACAATTTCCATAAAAAAAAAATAACAGTTACTTGTTGTTGCTGGACAGTCGTACCTGAGCTTGACCTGGAGAGAATGCAGCCACAGTTCTTTACTTATGAGCACCACCCTGGTTCTGTGCCTCAGACTAAGGAGTTGGTATTAAGGATTAAGCCCCAATTAAACCCTCTTTTCTCTGGCTCAGTCTCCCTTCTGTGTTACGGGCAGGGAAGATCTGCTAATTCTGCTGTACTCTACTCTCTCAATGTGTTTAATACTCCATATATACTAAGTGCTCATTAAGCACCATAGATTGATTGATTGATTGAGATGCAAAACAAAAAAGATTTCCCACCCTCAAGGAGCTTTCACTCTAATGGGAGTTGGGATGGGAGGGCACATAAAAAACCTATTGATAGAGTCGAGGTAAGTGATAATTTAATGTGCATTTTAATAAATATATATACAAAAACTCTGAAGATGGATACAAACCTACTCATGAGTGCTAGATGTTGCTTATAGCTTTATAAGAGTGTTGGGATCAATTTGGAAGGCTTGGTGGAAGAGGTAGAATTGAAAAGGGCTTTGAATGTGAGAAGAACTTAATTCATCTCAGAGAAATGCAGATCAGGTCAGACAACCATTATTTTGTTTTAATGTTTAGATTTTGGGATTCCAAATTCTGCGCTTCTACTCTTTCAGCTAACCTTTCAACCAGCAGTCTATGAAAATGAACTTATTGGGGTACTCATATGTATGAAAGAGAGGACATTCCCTGCAGCATTGATGCCATTGCTTTAGAATAGCTTTACCTAAACTTGGTCACAAAACCTGAGCATCGTTAAAGGAAAGGGCCTTCCTGGAAATAAAATATGGTGTGGGCCCCGCCAATGATAACTCTGTGTTAATACTCATCAGTCAATCAATCAATCAATCGTATTTATTGAGCACTTACTGTGTGCAGAGCACTGTACTAAACGCTTGGGAAGTACAAGTTGGCAACTTATAGAGACAGTCTCTGCTCAACAGTGGGCTCACAGTCTAGAAGGGGGAGACAAACATATTAACAAAATAAAATAAATAGAATAGATATGTACAAGTAAAATAAATAAATAAATAGAGTAATAAATATGTACAAACATATATAAATATATACAGGTGCTGTGGGGAAGGGAAGGAGGTAAGACGGTGGGGATGGAGAGGGAGACGAGGGGGAGAGGAAGGAGGGGGCTCAGTCTGGGAAGGCCTCCTGGAGGAGATGAGCTCTCAGTAGGGCCTTGAAGGGAGGAAGAGAGCTAGCTTGGTGGATGTTGGGAGGGAGGGCATTCCAGGCCAGGGGGATGATGTGGGCCGGGGGTCGACGGCGGGACAGGCGAGAACCAGGCATGGTGAGGAGATTAGGTGAGGAGGTCATGAACTGCACACCCTATTTGCATTTATGTATATAGGAATGTTTTATATATTTATTTTTAACTCCGGCTGAGACAGCATGGCCTAGTCGCAAGAGCACGGACTTGGGAATCAGAGGATATGGGTTGTAACTCTGGCTCCACCACTTGTCTCCTGTGTGCCCTTAGGCAAATCACTTAACTTCTCTGTGCTTTAGTTACCTCATCTCTAAAATGGGGATTAAGACTGTGAATCCCATGTGGGACAACCTGATTACCTTGTATCTACCCCAGTACTTAGAATAGTGTTTTGCACATAGTAAGCGCTTAACAAATACCATTATCATTATTATTATTATTAATAAATATTTTTGTGATGGTCTCCCCTGCTAAAGTGTAAGCTCCTTGCTGGCAGAGTGAATATCACTTCTTTATTCTGTACTTCTGTACTTCTGCTGATAAAGAATTGATAGAATGATTGAGAAGACTTCCAAGCTGGGATCGACATTCCGGGTCACTAGGGAATCCTGAGACAGGCCCAGAGCTGAGACATCCCTTGTCTATGCTGAGGGATTGCTAAGAGTAGGAAATAGCCTTGAGACTCTGCAGAGATCGCTCCCTGTGGGGCCATAACAAGGAAAACTGGCAGCAGGCACCGAAGCGATAGGACTGCAGCTCAGCAAGATGGGAGCCCTGGAGACCACACTCTGTGGGAAACCAGGGTTCTGTTTATCAATTAGAAAACATGCCATGAAACTAGTAAAGAACCTAGAGGATAGGAGCTTTCTTCCCTCTGAGGGCTTAGAAAATCCACGAGGGAGAGGAAAGCTCAGGCTAACACTACTCTTCAGTTCAGCACCATCTTACATTGCATCCTACTGCTGAGAAAACCCACCAAAAAAAACCAAACCCCACTACAACCCCTCCCAAGCTAAGAAATAGAAGAAAGCTTAAGGGTATTCAGGAGCATAATAAATTAGAAAAAAAACCCCTTCGTATTCGTATTCCTAAGTGTTTAGTACAGTGCTCTGCACACAGTAAGCGCTCAATAAATATGACTGAATGAATTCCCATTATGACCTGTGTAGATTTCACACAGTGGTCTAGGAATGGTACCATTTGATTATATTTTTGTAGAATACTGTCAAGGAAATTCAGCTATTTCTTTAACCCCATTTTGAGACTAAGCCTGGTTTCACAGTTGTGAAGAGGAGTGGATAGTTGAGGCCAGAGATAAGCATTTTGCCTGAAATATCCAGATACTGGGGGAAAAGCTCACTGTGGGCAGGGAATGTGTCTGTTATGTTATTTCATACTTTCCCAAGAGCATAGTACAGTGCTGTGCACACTGTAAGAGCTTGGTAAATGCAATTAATTGACAGAGGCATAACTCTAAACTCACTGTGTACAGGGAATGTGTCTACTTATTGTTGTACTGTACTTTCCCAAATGCTGAATACAGTGCTCTTTACACAGTAAGTGCTCATTAAATATGATTGAGTGAATAAATATGGGCAAGAGGTTGTTGGTGAGATAGACAAGATAGGGGTATAATGAGTAGGTTAATATTGGGCATTTGATATTTGTCCCTCCCTCAACCCCAAAGCACTTATGTACATATCTTTAAATTACATATTACACATAATTTATTTATATTAATGTCTGTCTCCCCCCTACACTGTAACTCATTGTGGGCAGGGAACGTATCTGCCAACTCTGTTGAACTGTACTCTCTCAAGCATTTAGTAAGTGCTCAGTAAATACTAAAGTGAGTGAGCTGTGTTATAGGAAAGCAATGAGGTAAGGTAGGAAGGGGCAAGATGATTGAGTGTTTTAAAGACAATAGTAAGACGTTTCTATTTGATGCAGAGGTGGATAGGCAACCACTGGAGATTCTTGAGGAGTGGGGAAACATTACTAAATGTTTCTGAAGAAAAATGATCGAGGTAGCAAGTGAAGTGTCAAATGGAGTTGGAAGAGACAGGAGACAGGGTGATCAGCAAGGAGGCTAATGTAGTAATCAAGGTGGGATAGGGTAAGTGCTTGGAGTAATGTGGTAGCAGTTTGGATGCAGAAGAAAGAATGGATTTTAGCAGTGTTATGAAGGTCCAACTGACAGTATTTAGTGACAGAATGAATATGTGGGTTAGAAGAGAGATGTGTTGAAAATAGCACCAACGTTATGCACTTGTGAAGCAGGAAGGATGGTGGTATAAGAAAACATTAAGAGTATGAATGAGGCTTGAGGGCTCAAGAAGGGTTTAAAGACGTTAATAAATGATGGATACATAATAAATTATTGGAAAGAAAGTTTCCCATTTCCCTGTGCAGCCAGCAAAAATGAGGCTACTCCAAATCTGTGACCTAGTGGAAAGAGAACAAGACAGAGAGTCAGAAGACCTGGGTTCTAATCCTGGTCTGCCCCTGGCCTGCTATGTGACATTGGACAAGATAAATATGCTCCTGGTGCCTCAGTTTCCTCATCAGCAAAATAGTGATGAAATTTCTCTCCTCCCTCCCTCTTAGATTCTGAGTCTAGTGGACTCTGTCTAATGTGGGGCTTTGAACCTAGTCCAGTGCTTGGCACATAGTAAGTGCTTAATGAATATGTTAATAAAGTCTTAGTTTTCTTACCGTAAAATGGGGATGATAATACCCACTCTCCCTTCTTCTTAGATTGTGAGCCCCATGTGAGACCAGAACTTTGTCCAAACTGATTTTCTACCCCAGAGTGGAGTTATGGCCTTTCAATAGGATTGAATTGGTTTCACCTTTGAAACAATCAAGTGGATCGAGCTGCCTTTTGGTCATAGATAAATCAATCCAAATTATACAGGAACTGACGTGGCATATTTTACAATAAACATTAATCTATTTAGCTAACCTGCAGTTCTGGAAATAAAATCTCTGTCAGTTAGTTAAGATAGCACATCCTTTCTTGAGGTTACAAAAAGTGCTACTCTCCAAGAAGTAACGGGTTTGCAACACTTGTCTTTCTAGTGTATATCAACACCTGCCAACCTCAGATTTTGAATTATTAGGTATTTATTCTTTAGTTCAAATTCATGGGCATGAATACATTCCCATAAAAGCACATAATCACACACACACACACACACACACACACACACACACACACACACACACACACACACGCATGCACACACAAACACATACACACACACACACCCCACCCCACCCCCTGCCAAAACCTTGAGCAATTCCATGCAAGTTACAAATTGTTCATCCAGATACTTAGCTATATAATAAACTATTATAACGTATTCTTCTCTTGTATGGGCAATATAGATGTAGGACAACAAGCTGCAATTTTAAGTGTTTAAGCCCAGTAATTATATCCATTGAAAGTGAGTATGCGGCTATGATTTCTACTTCAAATTTTAAATTAGCCAATTAAGGATAAAGCATACCTATTGAAATGAATTAGCTAAATTCATTTGCAACTCATTTTATTGTCCTTGTTTGAAACTCCACTTTCAAATAGAATTTAGTAATTCATTTGGATGTGCAGGAATTATTTCAATAGCTAGTCTTGAGGGTGACAAAAACAGGTTTCCCTAAGCTTCTATTCATTTAGTTATTCGATGCGAATAAACTAAATATGTGGTTTGGGAAGACACTGGACTGGAATAGGGGATGAAATGCTCTTGACTGTGACCCAAGGTTTCCCTTTCCACAGCGCACTTGACTTCGTTTTCTCCTCTAACCCTTGCAAGTATAGTGAATGTCACAAAAATATCTGAATTTGCAGATTCCAACCCCTGTGAACTCTTTGGCTGAGAAGCAGCATGGCCTACTGTACAGAATATGGGCTTGGGAATTAGAGGCCCTCTGTTTTAATCTTGGCTCTGCTACTTGTCTGCTGTGTGACCTTGGGCAAGTCACTTAACTTTTCTTTGCCTCAGTTTCCTCATCTGTAAAATGGGAACTAATTAGCTCTTTTCTCTTTTTTAGGACTGTTAGTCACATATTTTGGACATTTTTGGATATATAATCCGGAAAACTAATTCTCTGGAGAAGACCCTAGTACTAAGAAAAGTCCAGGGAAAATGTGAAAGAGAATGTCCCACATAGGACTCACAGTTTCACATCCCATTTTACAGATGAGGCCAAGGTCATACAGCAGACAAGTGGCAGAGCCAGGATTGGAACCCGGGTCCTCCTGACTCTCAGGCCCGTGCTCCACCCAGTAGGCCACACTGCTTCTTGAAAATATGTAAACAAACCATGAGGGGAGCAGACTTTGAAAAGATGACAGGGATTTTAGAAGACACACCAACTGAAAAGGGACAGACTTTAAAGAATGAACTGGCCAGAAGCCACCATTTTGGAAGACTTCATCCCCAAATTCTCACAAACTGTCAGAGAACAAGTATAAATGAATCTGGAGATTTAGCTTCAATGATTTTGGGGACATTTACCCTGATTACTCACAAGAAACCCTTGGCTAGGAGTATCCTGTGGCTCATAGTATCTTGGTGTTGATGAATTATAACTTTGGGGAGTCCCAGGAGTGGGGAAGGGCTCTCATTGGAGTAGCCTAATTCCAGGGTCACATTCTTATTGTTAGAATAATGACAGAGAATATTCTGGGACCAGATCTCAGTGCAAACTATGTGTGTGATGGCGGCCCCTGGTTGTAGTAGTAGTAATAATAATAATAATAACTATGGTATTTTTTAAGTCCTTACTAAGTGCCAAGTACTGTATTAGGAAAGTGGGTAGATACAGTACATTCAGGTCTGATGCAATCCCTGCCTCATGTTGAGGTTTTTCTAAGAAGGAGGGAAACCAGGTATTGAATTTCCATTTCACCGATAAGGAAACTGAAGCACAGAGAGGTTAAGTGACTTCCCCAAGGTCACACAGCAGGCAAGTGGCAGAGCCAGGAATAAAAACCCAGGTCCTTGAACAGCCAGGCCTGTGCTCTTTCCACTAGGCCACACTGAAGCAAGCCCTGATGGAGACTCTTCGACTCTTCTCTGTTAGTCATACTGCCTGAAGGATGTCTAACTTTGAATAATTTCTGTTATTCATTCAATTGCATGTATTGAGCACTTACTGTGTGCAGAGCACTGTACTAAGCACTCAGAAAGTACAATACAGCAATAAAGAGAGACAATCCCTGCCCACAACTGGCTCATACCCTTTTAGCCACCCTACCACTATCTCTTCCATTTTCCTAGACTGTGGAAGCATTGCTATCAGAGTTTATTTCAGGGCACAGACAAACACCCAGTGACTCTTTTTTAAATGAAAAGTCTTACCCAGAATGGGCTTATGACGGAAGACATAAAGCCACTATCTGAGCCATGACCTTTAAAGCTAAAAAAATGAGTTCCTGGAAAAAAAAATTTCTTAGGGAACCATAATTCTACTGTTGTTCTTTTTTCTCTCAAAAGTGATTTAGTTCCTTTGATGAATCAGCAATTCAACATTTATTCTTAAAAAGCAAACAGATTCCAGAAGTGCTGCCTGTTGAATCTTCAAGCGCTGATTATTTTCAACCTCTTCTTCCCCTTATGCTCCCTTTACAGCCGATCGCCAATTTCACTGCCAATTTACCCCTTCACCAGAGAGTGATAAGAGGAAAAGAGAGTAGGTCAGATTAAATCAGTCCATTGGGTTACTTTTTAAAAGGGCTCTCTGGAGACAGGCCTGGGAAGAGATTTGAGCTATTTGTTAAACTGAGAATTTGGGGTTTCTCTGCTCAGTCCATTGGCCCATGCTGCTTGCTTCTTCATCCTTTTCCTGCAACAGTGACCACTGACTCTTTGTGTGGCCTAGAGGAAATAGTGTGGGATGAGAGGCCAGAGGACCTAGGTTCTAATCCTTGTTCCACCACTTTCCTGCTGAGTGACCTTGGGCAATTCTTTTAACATTTCTGTGCCTCAGTTTCTTAATCTATAAATTGGGATAGGCTAGCTGTTTCCCCAACTCTTTGACTGAGAGCCCTATGTGACTTAAAAACTCTATGTTGGACTTGATAATTTTGCCCCAACATTAAAAGAAGTAGTCATCCCTGTGGCCTTGTCCCTTCAGGAGTTGGGGACCTCAGAGTAAGGAACTGGAGAGTTTGCCCTCCCATGGCTGCACAGTAACAGAAGAAGTAATATTTATTGTATGCAGTTGGTGGTTACTGCGACGTCCAGATTTGGGGTTCATGACATTACCTTTGTGAAGAGGGGTAAGGGAAAGCAATGAGGAGTTTCCCTATGAGAAATGATGGCTTCTATTGTCCCACTGCCACACTATTCTAGCTTCCAGTTCCCAGCTCCCAGTATCCAGATCTATTTCTGGAGCAAGAGTGATTCTGAATATATATATTTTTAAATGACTAGTGTGCAAGGAAGATTCAGAGTACATACACTTATCAGTCTATTCAGTGTTTTTAAACCATTCATCTACCTTTCCAGATTTGGAATTCACACACTAATTATTTTTCTATAGAATTTCGGACTTTTTATCTAGCACAATATTAGCCCAAGTACAAATCTTACACATTTTTATATCTAATCATTAATTGGGTTTTCTAGAAACAGGATAGATATAATAGGCTAATAAGTATACGGTTGAGGAAACTGAGCAAATCCATACAACACACTTCCATTTCCTTTGAAGAAATGAATATTTAGCTACAACTAGCCAGACTGGAGAAAGGATTCAGGATTCAGGACTTTTTCTGCCTTCTCATCTTTTTCACTGTGACATCTTGTTTATGCCGTTCCTTCTGCTTGGAATTCCTTACCATTTCACATCTGACAGTTCACTTCAGTGACCTTCTAAAATCTCTTTTCATCCAGGAGTCCCATGCTGATAAGCCTCTCACCTCCCGCTAATGGTTCTGCCTCTACTGCCACTTCATCACTTCAGTATCACTTCCACACCAGTATTAATCGATTACCTTCATAGCACTTGGGATTAATAATAATGATGGCATTTGTTAAGTGCTTACTATGTGCAAAACACTGTTCTAAGCGCTGGGGAGGTTACAAGGTGATCAGGTTGTCCCACGGGGAGCTCACAGTTTTCATCACCATTTTACAGATTAGGTAACTGAGGCACAGAGAAGTTCATTGACTTGCCCAAAGTCACACACCTGACAGTTGGCAGAGCCAGGATTTGAACCCATGACCTCGACTCCAAAGCCAGAGCTCTTTCTACTGAGCCATGCTGCTTCTCCTACCAGGAAATTCCTTGAGAGTAGAGCCCATATCTACTAACTCTATTGTACTCTCCTAAGTGCTTAGTGCAGTGCTCATCCCAGAGTAAGAACTCCATAAATACTTTTGATTGATTGATTCCATTCTACATAGAGATATCATAATCATCCATTCATTCATTCAATCATATTTATTGAGCACTTAATATGAGCAGAGTACTGTACTAAGCACATGGGAGAGTAAACTACAACAGTAAACAGACACATTCCCTGTGAACAACAAGCTTACAGTCTAGAGGATGGAGGATGGAAGGATGGAACTCCAGAAATACTTTAGTTCTTCCCTGTTGGTTTTTAAAGGGTTCTTCAAAACTGACCCAGCAAACCTGTGGATCACCATTTCTGATCTGCCTTTGTGGGGAAGCTTTTTCAGTAAGTCCTCATGATGTGGATTTTTTTGGAGATAATGATTGTGCAGGTAGGAGTGCTACCTTAACTTACAGACAAGTTCTAATTCTGAAACTATTTCAGGTGCAGGGAAATCTAAAACTCTACTAGAAACCAAAATGACATACTATTTAGTTAGGGGAGCATTTTAGTGACTACATCTGATGTAGCGGGCAGCCATCATTTATTAGTACCAAATTGATGTGGTATAGTTAATGGAATATTTTACTGACGGTCTGATGTAGATCACAGTTATCTTTCATTATTCATTATTTTAGAACAGGAAAAACATTATTTAACCATCAGGTAGAATTTTCTAGGAAGAAGGAAGACTTGTTCGACTCAAAATGAGATCTCAGTCCAGAGATGCTACTTATCAGAAAGATGAGATCTCAGTCCATAAATGCTAATCAGAAAGCTAGGACATAATACAAAGGCTACTAAGTGCTTATTACACAGTAAGTGCTCAAAAATACCACTGGTTGATTGACTGGTACTTCAGGTCATCTCAAATCTCTCCCTGCTCAGCCCTCTGCAATTTTTATCCTGGTCATTGTTAATAGTAGTTCCTGAATTGCTTCACCATATATGTTTTTTCCACCACTACCACAGTTGGATGGAACTCTTGTAATCTGGAAGGAAATTCCATGAACTCCCTTTCCATTTTTGTTTCAGTGCCCCACATGCATTGTAGACATTCCTTAACTTTCTAATACTGTTACCCAGGCTCCTGTCCTTCTGCTCTGCTTCCTGTCCTCTTCTGTTCCCTCCTCTTTTCTTTCCCAGCAGCAATAATTTTGGTTTTTGTTAAGCCCTTACTTAACAAAAGTAGCTAAGCAGTACTAAGCTACTTAGCAGTAGCTAAGCACTGCTAAGCAGTGTACTGAGTGCTGGGGCAGATCCAGCTTAATCAGACTGGACATAGCCTCTGTCCCAAATGGGACTCATAGTCTAAATAGGAAGGAGAACAAGTATTGAATCCCCATTTTACAGATGAAGATACTGAGGCACAGATATATTAAGTAATTTGCCCAAGATCTCCCAACAGGCAAGTGAGTCCAGGTCCTCTGACTCCTAGACTCATGTTAGGCCACAAGCATGTATTCAGATATTTATTAAGTTCTCATTGAGTGTCAAACACTCTACCAGGAACTTGGAGGTGTGTGGAAAGGAAGTAAAGCATACAACATCTTCAGCTCCCAAGGAGCTCACAACTGAATGGAGGGTGGACAAACAATACTTTAATCTTGTATAAAGGGGTCCCAGGGCTTTTTCCTGATCCATCTTAGTTATCTTCCTCTGTACACTGCTCCCACCTCTGGACAGACTCTTAAGTCCCTGCATTATCTTTTGTCATTAGGGTCTATCATGAACATTTGGAGGACTTCTAGATCCCTGTAGTCCCAGAAAAGCATTAAAGAATTGAAAGGGGCCTAAAGAGATCTTCATGACCATTCCCCCTTCCTTCGAGGACCACCTTTGGAGACCTTCCCCTGCCTATCAATTGGTCAGTTATATTTACTGAACACTTACTGTGTGCAGAGCACTGTACTAAGCACTTGGGAGCGTAGAATATAACAGAGTTGGTAGACTCATTCCCACCCACAATGAGCTTACAGTCTAGAGGTGGAAAATAATTAGGTTGGATACAGTCCATTTCCCACACGGGGCTCCAAGTCTTAATCCTCATTTTACAGATGAGGTAAACTGAGTCTCAGAAAAGTTAAGTGGCTTGCCCAAGGTCCTACCATGGCTCCCAGGCTCTTGCTCTACCCACTAGGCTATGCTGCAACCCTAGTTTAGAGAAGCCTGATGTCTAGAGAATTATTTCCCCCTTAAGATTTGGAACACCTCTTTTGAGTCCCTGTTCATTTCATTGAGCTCTGTTTTTCCTTGGTTTGGTAGACTAAAAGTTAATTGAATAAATGTAGTTGATACTGAACAATCATTTGAAACCATTCCATGTGCTTTTCTTTTGTGGAATGTATCCATTCAGCCATTGCAATCAATAAATCGATGGCATTTACTGAGTCCTTTGATCATTCATTCATTCAGTCATATTTATTAAGTGCTTACTGTGTGCAGAGCACTGTACTAAGCGCTTGGGAAAGTCCAGTACAGAAATAAGGAGTGACAATCCCTGTCCATAATGTGCTCACAGTCTAGAGAGCACTGTACTATGTGTTCGGGAGAGGAGTTGGTAGACCTGATCTCTGCCCTTACCCACCAAATTGCATGCTCTGTGTTCTCAACCAGCAACATTCAATTTTTGTAAAGTATATCACAAACAAGATGTGGGCTTTGAAAATCCTGACCCGCACCTCCCTGTTCTACTCCCAACTCATCAGACTTACGACTTACAAGATTCACAAGTTTCCACACATTCAATTTCATTCACCATCCAGCCTCCTCTCCTTACAGTGAGTTTTCCATTCTGATTGTCAGGACACCCCTGATTGCAGCTGGTGTGATTGGTGGATTATTCATCCTGGTCATCGCGGCACTGACTTTTGCAGTTTATGTTCGGCGGAAGAGTATTAAGAAGAAGAGAGCACTGAGGAGATTCCTGGAGACTGAGGTGAGGCACAGTCTGCTCTTGCTTCTCCTGAATGTAGCAGAATGTCTTGAGAGCAGGTATAAAGAGGAGAATGGGAGGAAACACAGATGTTTGGGTTCTGGATTTTGTTGAGTTAGCATGCAGAAAAAATAGGGGCCAAAATAATAAACCATCAATCAATCAATCAAATGCCTTTATTAAGCTCTCTGTGCAGAACACTGTACTAAGCTATTTAGAATGGCTGCATTATTCCAGATCCTGTCTCCTAATGAAGAAGACAGTGTCCCTAGATAAAAGGAAAAAAATAATTCCTAGGGCAGTTTTAAGGATTAAGGCATCAAGTGGGCTTGGTGACATTTTCGGATTCCCAATTTCCATTCAGTGGTGACTACTATCCATATCTAGTCGGAGATAAATTTTACCTGATGATATGAAACTCCTCTAGTTCTTCAGATTCAGATGCAGCAAATCACAAGACATAAGCAATGTGGCCTAGATGAGTTTTAACTCACACTTCTGGTGTGCCTCCAGTGGCAGTGTGGCGTAATGGATAGAGTGCAGGCCTGGGAGTTAGAGGACATGGGTTTTAATCCCAGCTCTGCCACTAGCCTGTTGCAGGAGTCTGGGCAAGTTACTTAATTTCTCTGTGTCTCAGTTTCCTCATCTGTAAAATGGGAATTAGATCCTATGTAAACTGAGAGTCCCATATGAGATCTGTCCAATGTGATTAACTTGTATCTACCTTAGGGCTTAGAACAATGCTTGACACAAAGTAAGCAATTAATAAATACCATCATTATCTGGTGCTTGACTATTTGAGATAGTCAAGGAATCCCTGTAGGCTGTAAACTACTTGTGCACAAGATCATGTTTACCAAATCTGTTGTATTGTACTTTTCCAAGCACCTAGTACACCTAAAGAATCATTCAAATGAAGAAAAGGATGGCAGAATGTTTTTTCTCACCCATAATTATTCAATCAATCAATAGTATTTATTGAGCATTTACTGTGTGCACAGCACTGCACTAGGCAATTGAGAGAGTTGGTAGACCCAGTCGCTGCCCTCAAGGAGTTTACAGACCTGTTCAGTTGTGTTGTATATGTAGTCCTTATGGGCAGATAACGTGTCTACCAACTCTGTTGTACTCTCCCAAGCATTTAGTACTGTGCTCTGTATGCAGTAAGTGCTCAGTAAATGCCTTTGATGGATGGCTAGATTGATATGCAGTTAGAATTGGCATGAGCATGTAGGGCGGGAATCAGGCCCTGTTCTTCATACACTGCCAGGGAATTAATTTTTAGCATTTGCTTGTATTTTCATAGTATTTTTAAGTTATTTGTTAAGCACTTACTATGTGTCAATTACTGTTCTAAGCAATGGGGTAGATACAAGTCAATTAGGTTGGACACAGTCCCTATCCCATGTGGGGCTCACAGTCTAAGAAGGAAGGAGAACAGGCACAGAAAAGTTAGCCACTTGTTCAAGGTCACACAGCAAGCAATTAGCAGAGCTGGGATTAGAACCAAGTTCCTTCAGACTTCCAGACCCATGTTCTCTCCACTAGGCCATGCTGCTACTTATTTTCCAGCTGCTTCCATATGCACTGCTGTGTGGGGAACAAGTGATTTCCAGGAACACCATGAGTACTTCTGAATCAGTCAATCAATCAATCATGTCTATTGAGCATTTATTGTTTTCAGATCAGTGTTCTAAGCTCTTGGGAGGGTAAAATACAATGGAATTGATAGACAAGTTCCCTGCCAAACACGAAAGTGGAGGGCGGGAAGGTGAGGTAGAAGTTAGTAAACTGCTTGGGGCTTCTTGTCAGTGGTCCTCATTATATATTTTCTTAATAAAGTAACTCCCATCTACTGATATTCTTACCTACACACTGTAGTCTGTTTCCCAATTAAGTAGGCCTCTGTGCTCATGTAGCATGATAATTGGGCCCCAAGCTGGAGAGCACAAAGCACTCAGGCTTCGAAGCAGACACTTGGAAATACTGTGGTGGTTTCAAACCAATTTGAGTAGGAGTAGCCCTTAATTATTTCCTTCTCATTAAGGGAAAATGAGACATTTGTTGGGTTTAAAATGTATCCTTCTAATTACATTTCTAAAAGGGGAACTGCTTTGCAAGCATAGAGCCAGAGTTGAGTTTGGCCAGGGCTGAGTGAGCTCAGTCATGGCTCTTTTAACAATCATTGTTGTATTAGTTAAGTGCTCACTCTGTGCCAAACACTGTACTAGATACAAGATAATCAGGTCAAACAAAGTCCTTGTCCTATATAGAGCTCACAATCTAAGTAGGAGGGAGACTAGTATCAAATCCTAATTTTACAGATGAGGCATCTGGAGCATAGAGAAGTTAATTGGTTCATCCAAGGTCATACCGCAGACAGGATTAGAACCCGGCATCTCCGACTCCAAGGCTTATGTACTTTCCACTAGTCTATGCTGCTTTTGAACATTCCTTCTCCTGGAATAGGAAATGGATATCTGCAAGGTCTTTTATAGAATGCAAGATCATTGTGGACTGAGGTCAAGTGTGACAACTCTATCATAGTGTATTTTTCCAAGAGCTTAGCACACTGCCCTGCACCTAGTAAGTGCTTGATCATTACCATTGATTGGTTGATTGACATCCCTGGATGTCAACTGGACATCCTTGACCCTGTCCCAGGCCTACTGCTTTTCCAGCACTTCATTAAATTAGAAACCTGAAGCCATCAGGTGTCATCTTTCTAAAATCCCCCCTGCTCTTCTCCAGTTCCCCTCTCCTCCATCCTCTTCTACTCTCCCTATATTCCTTGCAGTAACTCAAGATGAAATCTCTCGTCTCCTCTCTAAATCTGCCCCTCCACCTGTGCTTCTCACTCAATCCCTTCCTACCTTTTTAAAGCATTCACCCCCACCCTTCTTTCCTCTTTGATTGCCATCTTCAACTATTCACTTTCCTATGACTTCTCCACTGCTTTCAAACATGCTTATGGGGTACCCTAGCCCAAAAAGCACCCTCCCTTAACCTCACATTTCCCTCTAGTTATCTTCCCATCTTCCTCCTACTGTTCCTCACCTAATTCCTTGATCAAGTTGTTTACGCCCATTGTCTCCACTTCTTCTCCTCCAATTCTCTCTGAGATCCCCCCAAACTGGCATCTGCCCCCTTCCTGCCACAGAAACATCCCTTTTTAAGGTAACCTACTCCTTGCCAACTATGATGACCTTCACTCTATCCTAAACCTCCTATATCTCTCAACTGCCTTAGACACTGTAGACCACCTCCTTATTCTTAAAACTTTATACAGCCTTGGATTCACTGACTTTGGAATTCACTGGATTCACTGGTCCTCTCCCTATCTCTCTGACAACTCCTTCAGTCTCTTTTCCTGGCTCCTCCTCTGCCTCCCATCCTCTGAAAGTAGGGATCCCTCAAGGCTCTGTTCTAGGAACCCTTCTATTCTCCCTCTAAACCCACTCCCTTGGAGAACTCATTCACTCCCATGGCTTCAATTACCATCTCTAAGTAAACGAGCCTAAATTTACATCTCCAGCCCCGACCTCTCTCCTTCCCTGCAATCTCTCATTTCCTCCTGCCCTCAGAACATCTCTACCTGGATGTCCCACCAGCACCTCAAACTAAACATGTCCAAAACTGAACTCCCTATCTTCCCACACAAACTCTATCCCTACTGTCTTTCCCATCATGGCGGACAACACCACCATCCACCCTATCTCACAGGCCTGTGACCTTGGCATTGTCCTTGACTCATCTCTCTTGGTCCATCTACATATTCAACTTGTCACTAAATCCTGTTGATTCTACCTTCACGACATTGTTAAAATCTGCCCTCTCCTCTCCGTCCAAACCGCTACCATGTAATCCAAGCAGTTATCCTATCCCACCTTCACTACTGCATCCGCCTCAATGCTGAACTCCGGGCCTCCTCTCACTCCCCACTCCAGTCCATACTTCACACTGCTTCATGGATCATTTATCAACAGAATCATTCAGTTCATCTCTCCCCACTCCTCAAGAACCTCCAATGACTGCCAACCTCCAAATCAAACACAGACTCCTTACCTTTGACTTTAAAGCACTCAATCAGCTTTTCCCATCCTACCTCACCTAACTAATTTACTACAGCCAAGCCCACACACTCTGATCCTCTAGTACAAGCTTACTCACTGTGCCCCGATCTTATCTTGCCACCGACACATTTTCCATATTCTCCCCCTAGCCTGGAAGTTCTTTCCCATCCTTATATACTAGGCCAGCACTCTCTCCACCTTCATAGCATTATTAAGGTCACATCTTCTCCAAGAGACCTTCCCCAGTTAAGCCCTGTTTTCCCCAGTTTCCTCTCCTTCCTGAATCATCTATGCATTTGGACCTGTGACCTCTGGGCACTTGATATTTACCCCAGACCCAACTCCACAGAATTTATGTACATACCTTTAAATTATATATTATAAATTATTTAGTCATACTAGCATCCGTTTTCCCCCATAGGCTGTAAGTTCTTTATGGGTAGGAAACATATCTGCTAATTCTATTGTATTGTACTCTCCCAAGTACTTAGCACAGTGCTCAGAACATAGGAAGCACTCAGTAAATACCATTGAATGATTGATTGGTTGATTAAAAATTAAGTGTTCAATAAGTCTGATTGATTGATTGACTGATATGAAGCGTACTGAGAGCTGGTCCTGGAGGAAAGCTGCCGAAACCTCACTGGAGTATTTACAGAATTGAACTGCAATGATAGTTGAATGAAATGTAGTTTTATGTCCTTGAATCAGTTGCACAGTATTTTTAATTAGCATGCCCACCTTCCAAAAGAATACAAAAGAAGTGAATTGTGAAAGTAATCCATTCTCCCTGGCCCCTTGTGGATCAGGACACACATACAGACATGTGAACCAGACATATTTTCTGTAATCACCAAAGGACAGTTTGTGTCATGCCTGTGGTGCTTTTAAAGCAGAATAAAAACTACCCAATGATTTTTTATAAAATGGGATCAAACTATGCAGCCAGCATAGACACAGCCCCAAAGTGCTCAGTGAGACTCTTTCAAACATCCAAACATTTGCCTTTCCAGTGCTTTGTCCTGAAATGGGATAAACGAGTTCTGAATTTGTGTGTTGGACTGACCACAGAATTAACAGAAAACTCAAAGCACTCAACCAATACTGCTGAAGGGATCTTTCATTCCAATCCAGAAATAGAGTTTTAAGGGCATATTTGACATAATAAAAAGTGTTGTCTGTATATTGTGTAGGGGTGTGTGTGTGTGTGTGTGTGTGTGTGTGTGTGTGCGCGCGCGCTTAGCAAAGTTCTGGCCATATAGAAAGCGTGTGATAAATATTTTAACTATGAATACAAGTCAGGGGTGATTCCTCTGTGGTTTGTATATAATCCAATTTTTTTTTTAAATTTCAGTTGGTGGAACCCTTGACCCCAAGTGGTACTGCTCCCAACCAGGCCCAGCTGCGCATTTTGAAAGAAACGGAGCTGAAGAGAGTCAAGGTGCTGGGCTCAGGGGCCTTCGGAACTGTGTATAAAGTAAGTCAAGTGGTTGCCCGGCCTACTGTCTTCAGTTTCCCTCTTTGAAACTTTTGAATCACACAGAACAGCTCGGATCATGGCATCCAACAAAATCATCTGACTCTTTGAGGTGGAGGAATTCTGGGTACAGGAGTGAGCATGTCATTATGTGCAGGATAAATGAATATCAAGCCCAAAGCAAGGACAAAGGGGGCATTATGCAGAACCTAAACTAAGTAGGGTCTGCCACTAGGTAAGAAATGTCCACCTATATGGAAAATAAATCCTGGAGTAACATGGCTAAACTTGGAGCTTTAGATGCTTCCTGCCATCCTGTGCGTGTTTGGAGAGGAGTGGTAGATTGGTAAGCTGTCTCAAAGCCTGCTGGGTACTTGTGAAACTCTCAGCGAGACTACACTGTATTTAGGAACAAAGCATTAGGCTAAGCCTTCTATGTTTCAAGGAAACATTTCTCTCCTAGAATGTGCAAGACCAGAACTAATGCTGACAAACCGTGACTTCACTGAGCCTTTTATTTGGACTGAGGACATTCAAGTGTTTTCACAATCATTCCTCCCATTTGTTTTTATGGTGTTAAATTCCCTGCTAAACATGTGTGAAATAGATTTTATATACATTTTTCTTGATTAAAACAACTGCAAACATTTTCTCTACTTTTAGGATATTTGTGCTTGAAAAGGTTTTTATCTCTTCAAAATGAATTACTTGTCCAGAGAGAAAACAATAATCTCTCTTAATGATACCAGAAGGAATGAAGTGACGTTTAAAATAAAATAACCTTATTCCAATGTCCAGATACAGTGGTTTAAAATCTTGACTGTAGCTGGCCAGCTAGTCAAAGAATTATGAACCATTGGTGCTTTTTCTATTTTGAAAGTGTTTGCATTCCCATGAAAACATTATTTTCCCCTCGGCTTCAATTCTTAAATTATAAACCAGAGATGCAATATGCAGCTTTATATTTTCAATTGGCTAAAATAGGATCTAGAATATCAGTTCAGCAAGTGAATGCTTTTGAACTGAAAATGCCACTTTCATTCATGGCAGCGTCTGTGTGGCTGGGGATGTATCTACTGTATTACTGTGTTCTGTATTAATGCAGAAAGGATATTGACTGACCCTCACAAGTTCCATGAGTGTGTCAGGAATATCTGGCTTTTTAACAACTAGTGGTTCAAAAAGGAAGAGAGAGTTGAGAGAGGGGGATTTGGAAGAGAATCAACCTGGTGACTGAGAAGGATTGAGTCGTAGCCCTTCAAGACAATTTGCTTCTTTACCAGTTTCCCCCTTTACCAGTTCCCCCCTTCCCCATGGCTAGATCTCATCCCAGCTTCTTCTCTCTCCTCCCCTAAGCCTCTTTGCTGCCTCTCAGCTGCCCCTCTCCCACCTCTCCACCCTCCCCCATATTGAGTGCAGTGTAGTAAAGTGCTCTGTACCCAATACTCAATAAATTCTACTTATTGGTTGTGATTGAGATCCATGATTAGAAGAGTCTCTGACTAGTCTGTCAAATTTTAATATGTATTTCATTCCTTAGGACTCTTGCTGAGGGAGCTATTTCAATGTCATCGTTTTAAAAGCTTTCACCTCTGGCATTCAGTTCAGCTACTAATCCTGCCACTTCCATATTTCCAAGACTCAGTCCTACATCTTAGTCCAGGCAGCTACCAGCTTGGTTCAGCATCTTGTCATGCAATAGCTAGATTATCTTATCAGCCTCCTAACTGGTCCCTCTGCCTCCAGCCTCTCCCTCTTCCAGTCTCTACTGCACAGTGCTATGCAAGTAATTTTCTTTAAGCTTCGCTAGGCATGTCTTTCGACTCCTCAAACATTTCTGATGGCTACCCATCTCCCTCCACATCAGATATTCCAGGTTCCTTGTCTTACAAAATGGTTTTTTCACCTGATACTTCCCAGCTCGAATTGTTCACCCCTCTCATGAACACTTCCTCCCCAACTCTATCTCACTTTTGACCCTTTCTCCTCTTGTTTTGTTTGCCTGGAAATCCGTCCCCAACAGAATCCATCAGACTACAGATCACTGCATCTTCAAAGCCCTCCTAAAATTCCACCTCCTCTGAGTTTTCCCTAAACAGTGCATGACATCCCAGGCATGTCAACTCAACACCATTCTTAGCACTTACATATTTCATTCCTATCCTCAGCAATTCTTTGCTAATGCATACTTTTATTCATATATTGAGTTTATTCACCTATTTCATTCTGATACCTTTATATGACTTCCTACTATCTCCTCTTATAAATTCAGTTTCTTCCTCTTGCTTCAACCATTCATAAATAATTTTCCTTGGTCTGCTCACTCAATTCAAATGTAAGCACTTGTAGGACAGTGATAATATGTTATGCTTCCATAATATTCTCCACAGTGTTTGGTACAGTGCTTTGCACTTAGTAAGCACTAATAAATATGATGATGGTGATTAGGATGAAACTGAGGACATAGAAATAGCCAGAAGGTCCCAGGAGATGTAAAGTGGAGAGGTGAAAACTATGCAGTGAATTTAGTTGTGTCAGTTAAATTGTATAATTTGGCCTCCCTCAGCAGCAGAGTTTGGGTTTAGTTTAGTTTTTTGTTTGAATGATCTGGATAAATGTCTGAATTCTTCACCTCATTAGGCAGAGCCTAAGAGCTTAGCATAGACAGAGCAAGTTAGTAAAGAGCTGGAATTAGAACCAATAGCCCATGCTTTTCCAGTCTGCTGTTTATCTTGTATCTGAGTTGCCTCTTTGGTATCATTTGAAATTTGACACATTTTACATAATTTGATACCAATCACTAAATTGGTACCTGCTTAGGAACAGTGTGGATTTGGTTAATGTCAGAACAATTCAGAGTTAGGCTGTCTTATGTAATTCATTTACAGTTCAGCAGCAATCCAATTTTGCGCAGATCCTGCTTTCTAATTATTGCCGAGGTAGTACAAGTTCTAAGTTATAAACAACAGAGTTTGTGACAAAATTACAAGCATACATCCTTACCAAGGAAAGTGGATTTGATCTGGCAACAGCGCAGCATGGCTGGAATTTATTATGAAATATCAAAATCAATATCAAATACCAAAATTCAAACATCTACTGATTAAAGATGCTGTCTTGTTATCAGAGAGTGAATCACTAGCATGCTGAGTTACACAAAATCATTCCTTAATCTTTTTCCTAAACACACCCACACCCTGTCACATGACCTCAAGATCCTATCCTTATTGTCAACCCAAATGGATTTAGAGTTTTTAGGCCAGTTGGTTTTACTGAAAATGGAACTTCGATTTCTGAGGTGAATTTTCTATACTTGGTATTCTTGGTTGTCATTCTGATGTATTTTCCCAATTTGTGTAAGGTCCTTTCGGATTTTTCACAATCAATCAATATTGAATGTTTACTATATACAGAGCACTGTCCTAAGCACATGGGAGAATACAACAAAGTTGGCAAACATGATCCGTGCCCTCAAGGAACTTACAAACTAGTGAGCCAGACAACTACTAAAATAAGTTTTAGGCTGGGGGGAAGCATTGTAATTAAAAGATCTGAGAAGCAGCCTCACCTAGAGGACAGAACACGGGCCTGGGAGTCAGAGGATCTGGGTTCTAATTCTGGCTCTGCCACTTGTCTGCTATGCGACCTTGAACAACTCACTTTACTTCTCTATGTCTCAGTTACCTCATCTGTAGAATGGGGATTCTACATCAAATCCCATAGGGGACATGGACTGTGTCCAACCTCATATCTACCCCAGTGTTTAGTAGAGGACCCATCACATAATAAGCATTTAACAAATACCATTAAAAAACAAAACAAAAGTGTGTTGGATACCTATTCAAGCACACGCACATTGCATATGTGATTTTAATGAAATGGCAACAGAAGCTGATTCATATTTTGAAAGCTCTTTTTATTTTGAAAGACCTCTTCAAGGCCCAAGATGGATTGCCCCACCAGAATAGTAAGCAAATCCTGGAGGGCAGCTGTATGTGTTTGTGTGTGGGTGGGAGGGAATCCTCTAGGCTGTAATTATCTCTGCTCAGCTTGTGGAAGTTCCTTAATTTAAGTCCTCAGCTCTCTCCTCAGCTGAATTCCAAGGACTCCTTTCTCAATAGGCTTTTTATAATCAAAGGTAGAAAGGAGAGTAGCCCTCCTTAAATGGGCCTTTCCTATAACCCACCTCCCAAGAATTCATGCTAAAATTTCCCAGGAATGACTTTGAAGCCTCCCCAGCCTATGGTCAGTTTTGCTTAGGTCAGTAGGGTGACAGTTTTCATTAAGCCTCCATCATGGGAATGCCTCTGTGTTAGTCTATCCTAGTTGCTATTCTAGTCTCCATTCTAGGTGTACTTATAGGGAAAAAGATAGCCCATGGGTCATATCTGACCTAAGAGATAATTTTATCTGACATGGCAAGGGTGTCTCTGGATTTCAGATTTCAGGAATTGACATGGAATCTCCAATAATAGTAGTCAGATAGAGGGCAGAGAACTAGGGGTAACTAGAAGTAGGCCATTTGTCTTTTCACTTTCAAGAATTTGTATTGACAATAATAATAATAATGATTATGGTATTTGTTAAGCGCTTACTTTGTGCCAGGCCCTGTACTAAGCATTGAGGTGGATACAAGCAAATTGGATTAGACACAGTCCCTGTCCCATGTGGGGGTCACAGTGTCAATCCCCATTTTACAGATGAGGTAACTGAGGCACAGAGAAGTGATGTGACTTGCCCAAAGTCACACAGCAGACAAATGGTGGAGCGGGGATTAGAACCCATGACCTTCTGAATCCCAGACCCATACTCTATCCACTACACCAATAAGGCACTTTTCCTCTAACAGAGTCATACATTACTCAGCCCAGGAAAATGGGCAAATTAGGGAGGCTGCGTAGTCTTTGGGACATCATTTTCAGAGATTCAGTGTGCACATTAAGAAACTAAGAAGCCCTTTTGCTTTCAGATTATTTCAGCTAATGTGAATGCCAGTGTGTCTCTACTGATTGTATTATCATTTCTGATATAGACTGAAAATGGAAGATATTTTGATGTCAAGAATTAATTTAGCTATTAATGAAAATTCTAAGAATGCTAAGAAATTTGGATTTTTTTTCTTTCTCAACAGGGAATTTGGGTACCAGAGGGAGAGACGGTAAAGATTCCCGTGGCTATAAAGATCCTTAATGAAACAACTGGACCCAAAGCGAATGTAGAGTTCATGGATGTAAGTACAAATTTATAGGCATCTTGATTCCCATCTGTTCTTTATTATCCTCCTGTGAAATGAAAACACACTCCAACTGCATTGTCTTTAAGGATCCACTTTCAATTCTTCCATAACTGTAGGCAATAAGCATTTTTAAACTGGTGCCTGGCAATTCTGTTCATTTAGGGATTAATTTTCATTCTTCTTTCCCAGAAAGTCCAGAATTTCAGTCTTAAAAGCATCACTGGGATTGTATTCCAGAAAGCCTGGCAGGAGCTTTTTTCTTTGGCAGAAATGATCACTCTTAATGCTGAAGGTCTTTGGGCACAACAGCCAGAAATATCTGTGCTGTAAACTGCTATCAGGCTCACCTTGGAGGATGCCTGTTATTATTATTATCATTATTATTTTTTACATTAGTTAAGCACTTATTGTATGCCAAGCATTGTTCTAAGCAAGGTGTGAATTCAGGTTAATCAAGGATGAAACAGACCCTGTCCACATGGGGCTCACTGTCTAAGTAGGAGGGGGAGAACATTCATTCATTCATTCATTCAATTGTATTTATTGAGCACTTACCGTGTGCACAGCACTGCACTAAGTGCTTGGGAGGGTACGATAAAACAATGAACAGAATCATTCCCTGCCCACAGTGAGCTTACAGTCTGGTGGTGGGCAGGGGAGATAGACATCAATACAAAAATTACAGATATGTACATAAGTGCTATGGGACTGGGAGCGTGGGAAGAAGAAAGGGAGCAAGTCAGGGCAAAACAGAAGGGAGTGGGAGAAGAAGAAAGGAAGGACTTTTTCTGGGAAGGCCTCTTTCAGGAGATACACCCTTAATAAGGCTTTAAAGCAGCGTGGCTCAGTGGAAAGAGCACGGGCTTGGGAATCAGAGGTCATGGGTTCAAATGCGAGCTCCTCCACTTGTCAACTGTGTGAGTTTGGGCAAGTCACTTAAGCTCTCTGTGCCTGTTACCTCATCTGTAAAATGGGGATTAAGGCTGTGAGCCCCACGTGGGACAGCCTGATCACCTTGTATCCTCCCCAGTGCTTAGAACAGTGCTTTGCACATAGTAAGTGCTTAACAAATGCCATCATAATCATTTAAAGAGGGGTAGAGTCATTGTCTGTCAGATTTGAGGAGGCATTTGAGGATTCCAGGACAGAGGCAGGACGTGGGCGAGGGGTCAGCGGTATGATCGAGGTGAAGTGAGAAGGTTAGCATTAAAGGAGTGAAGTGTGCCAGCTGGGTTGCAGAAGGAGAGTAGAGAGGTGAGGTAGGAGGGAGCAAGGTGTGCTGTAAAGCCAATGGTGAGGAGTTTTTTTCTGATGTAAGAGTGGATAGGCAACCACCGGAGTTTTTTGAGGAGGGGAGTGACATGTCCTGTGCATTTTCATAGAATAATGATCCTGGTAGCAGAGTGAAATATGGACTGGAGTGGAAAGAGACAGGAGGCTGGGAGGTCAGTAGGGAGGCTGATGCCAGCGGGATGCCAGGCAGTATAAGATGACTGATTGAGAAGATAGGCAGAGAATTATGAGAAGCAGCATGGCTTAGTGGAAAGAGCATGGGTTTGGGAGTCAGAAGTTGTGGGTTCAAATCCCAGCTCTGCCACGTGTCAGCTGTGTGACTTTGGGCAAGCCACTGAACTTCTCTGTGCCTCAGGTCCCTCATCTGTAAAATGGGGAATAAGACTGTGATCCCCACGTGGGACAACCTGGTAACCTTATATCTCCCCCAGCGCTTAGAACAGTGCTTGGCACATAGTAAGTGCTTAACAAATACCAACATTATTATTATTATTCTCAATTTTATAGGTGAGGAAATTGAGGCTCAGAGAATTGAAGTGACTTGCTCAAGGTCACATAGTAGTAACTAGCGGTGGTGGAATTAGAACCCAAGTCCTCTAACTCCCAGGCCTATGCTCTTGGCCATGCTGCTACATACTTGAAAAGTGGAACCAATCAATCAAGCAAGCAAGCCAGCAAGCAGTAGTATGTAATGAGAGCTTTTTGTGTTTAGAGAACTGTACTAAGTGGTTGGGAGAGTACAATTACCACAGAGTTGGTAGATCCGTTGTTCTTTGCCCACATTGAAAGCATCCCAGAAATAGAGAGTATGGATGGAGAGAAAGAAATAGAGAGAGAGAATGGAGAGGGTGGGTAGAGAGAGAAAGAGAAGAGGAGAAGGAGAGAAAGAAGGAGGGAAAGAGAGAGAGAGAGAACACTCCCCTCACACCCACAGGAGATTTTTGGAGAGATCTGAAATCTGAGCCAGTTCTAGGGACCAGGGATTTTGCTATCTTAGTCGAGGGCTAGTATGTTGGTAAGGTCTTGGAAGCATCCTCCATTGATTGACTTGGGGGGACAGGAACTGCTCACAGACAGAGATTTCCTTTGACAAGTTTATAGCCTGTGAGAATTGCAAATTCAAGGTTTCAATAATAATAATAATGATGGCATTTGTTAAGCACTTACTATGTATGAAGCACTGTTCTAAGTGCTGGGGAGGATACAAGGTGATCAGGTTGTCCCACATGGGGCTCACAATCTTAATCCGCATTTTACAGATGAGGTAACTGAGGAACAGAGAAGTGCTTAGTACAGTGCTCTGCACATAGTAAGCGCTCAATAAATACAATTGATTGATTAACTCCTCACCCTCGGCTTCAAGGCTCTCCATCACCTCGCCCCCTCCTACCTCACCTCCCTTCTCTCCTTCTACAGCCCACCCCGCACCCTCTGCTCCTCTGCCGCTAATCTCCTCACCGTGCCTCGTTCTCGCCTGTCCCACCATCGACCCCCGGCCCACGGCATCCCCCAGGCCTGGAATGCCCTCCCTCTGCCCATCCGCCAAGCTAGCTCTCTTCCTCCCTTCAAGGCACTACTGAGAGCTCACCTCCTCCAGGAAGCCTTCCCAGACTGAGCCCCTTCCTTCCTCTCCCCCTCGCCCCCCTCTCCATCCCCCCATCTTACCTCCTTCCCTTCCCCACAGCACCTGTATATATGTATATATGTTTGTACATATTTATTACTCTATTTATTTATTTATTTTACTTGTACATATCCATTCTATTCATTTTATTTTGTTAGTATGTTTGGTTTGGTTCTCTGTCTCCCCCTTTTAGACTGTGAGCCCACTGTTGGGTAGGGAGTGTCTCTATATGTTGCCAACTTGTACTTCCCAAGTGCTTAGTACAGTGCTCTGCACACAGTAAGCACTCAATAAATACGATTGATTGATTGATTGTGACTTGCCCAAAGTCACACAGCTGACAAGTGGCAGAGCTGGGATTTGAACCTATGACCTCTGACCCCCAAGTCCATGCTCTTTCCACTGAGCCACGCTGCTTCTCATGACTCTCAAAATACTTCTTTCTCCCCTACTTACATATGCACGTCAAAGCTTGGTATGGTCCTTCACCTTCCTAATAATAATAGGATTTTTAAAGTGCTTACTCAGAGTCCCTGTCCCACATAGGTTTTACAATCTAAGAGGAAGGGAGAGTGACTATCTAAACATCATTTTAAAGATGAGGAGAATGAGGCACTGAGTCATTAAATGACTTGCCTATGGTCACATAGCATGCAGGTGGCAGAGGTGAGATTAGAACCCAGATCTCCAGACTCCCAGGCCTGCAATATTTCCAATAGGCCATACTGCTCCTCTGAATAGCAGAAGATGGGATGGACATATTCTCTGGGAGAGGGCCTGTCAGAATCTTTTCCCAACTCTTGGCATATGAAAACTAGCTCAACTCCAACCTCTGTCACAGAATCCTTAGGACCCTATTCTGGAGGCATAGAGTAATAATAATAATAATAATGACACACATGGCATTTGTTAAGTGCTTACTATGTGGCCAGCACCATATTAAGCGATGGGGTAGATATACGATCATCAGGTTCCACATGGGACTCACAGTCTGAGTAAAAGGGAAAACAGGTATTGAATCCCCATTTTGCAGATGACAAACTGAGGCACAGGGACGTTAAGTGACTTGACCGAGGTCACACAGGAGGTAAGTAGTGGAGCCAGGATTAGAACCCAGGTCCTCTGACTCCTAGGCCGGTACCCTTGGCTACATTACTTCTGAAGATAGTCTGAGGCCAGGGATACACTCCAACTCCAGCTTCCTCCTCTATCACCGTTCTTCTGAGACAAGTGCCTGTGAGGGAATGGAAGGGGAAATGGTGCCCAGGATCTGATGCACAAATCCAGTGGTGATGGCAATAGTTGGCAGCTGTGAAACTCTTTCTCCTCTTCTTCAACAAGCTACCACCTCCATGATTACCACTGCAGTCATGTGCCTATGTACTTTACAGGCCCTATTATTACTTAAGCACCCAATCATGGATAGCTCTCCTTTTCTTCTTGCCTCACATCTGTAAATCTATGTTGTATATTGCCCCACTATAACGCAAGCTCCTTGGGGGCAACTAACTCTATTTCACTCTTCTCAGTGCTTAATATAGTGCTCTGTTCCATAAATACTACTGATTGATTAATCGATTATTGTTTACCTACTGTGTCCCACTATAGTCTGTCTAGTTCAGTATAATCTGTTCCATCCTGTCACATGGTGGAACAGAACCCCAGCACCTTGAAGGTCTGGCCTATTGCTGGATATGTGGTCCCTTGGCTCTGGGCCTTCACAAGTTTATATACTTTTGAAGCCACTACCTTATTATCATTGAAGTGGAAAAAGCAATCCCATATTTTATACAAAGACAGTTAATGTGATTTTCAGTCATAAGCTTTGACTGTGTCAGAGCAACTGAGGCAGTTTATGCAAAATGGAAAAAAAAAAACCAGAAGTATGGGAACTGAGCTTGGAAGTCCAGATGAAATCTACAGGAATGTTAATAACTGCTGGAGCCTTCATGTGGCCAATTTTGTTGTCATTTCCCTGGAAACAGACTGGGGAAAGAGCATAAGAAAGCACCTCGAAAAACTTCAGTTTGGTTTTGAATGCTGCAAGCTGTGTTGCCTAGTTGAAAGAGTTTAAGGTTAGGATTCAAATGAAATAAATTATAATTCTGGCTCCATCACTGTCCTACTGTGGGACCTCGGGCAAGTCTCCTACATTCTCAGGGCCTCAGTTTGCTAATATATAAAATGGTGCTGAAATATTTGGTTTACCTCCAACTTTGACTGCGTTTGATCCGATTATCTTTTATCTACCTCAGTGCTAAGTACGGTGTTTGGCACCAAGTGCTTAACAAATATCATTATTATTATAATCATACCTCAGTCATTCAATAAACAGCATTTAGAATCTTCTAAGATGCTAGTGTTAATCAGGTGGCCAAGAAGTGATATTTCTTCTTAGGCTTGCGGAAAGATTGTAAACCTAGTATTCCTGGTGGTGTTCTACAGCTTTCTTCTCTTGGCTTTCTGAGAACTTTTAAAGTTGATGGAAAATGAGCTGGAGCAGGTTTCAGACAACGTGGGAATCACGTAAATGCAGGATGAAAGTCAGAACCAATGCGATTTGGTAATCGGGCTCAGATTTCAAGGGCATCGGACACCTCTAATGGATTCATAATGATCCTAATGACAGAGTGAGCCTATTATTGAATAGCCAGCACCCTTTTCCTGGGGGGAAATGATGAACTGAGGAGCTTTAGTTAAAATATCCTACAGCCTCCTGTGTTCCCGTAAACCAGCAGATTGTATTTCACACGCATTCTTCCTGCACACCCCTGTGTTCCATTAGGAAAGCATAGTGTTTTCTCCATTCACAGAATGGCTGAGATGGGTTGTCAGTGGCCAGGCTTCCTGAATTTTGGGATATGGTCTCTTGGGATCAATGAGGCATGACTAGAAAAATTCCCAAAGACTGGCAGTCAAGTCAAGATATATCAATTAAGCAAGTCCTAATTCTTGGTGAGTAGAGAAGTCAATACTCACAAAAATGTATTGTGCTGATAACCTTTCCATTTAATTACACCCAGACCTCCAGCATGGAATATTGTCTTTATTTGATAGAAGTTCATCATGTATTTGCACAATTCCCACATTGTGCATTTACTCATCGTAAAAACTGCAGGCAGCCCTATTCAGATAATGACAACTTTTGTATGCATTGCTTTTAAAACACAAGCATTCCTCTATAGGAGATAAGCAATTCCTCATGCCATTTATTCAGGCTGGCTGATAGCTGCTCTTCCTATGAAAATCACAGTTGAAGAAGGCTTCTGGACCCTTGGCCCAATCCCCCGGCCACAGTCTAAAAACACACGAAGTGCTGTAATCTTTACAAAGATAGGAGGGGGTAAGGTGACCAAATGCTTTAAGTCAGTGGTAAGGAATTTCTGTTTTGGTGGAGGGTGATGGGCAATCCCTGGAGGTTGTGGAGGAGTGGGGAAATATGGGCTGAATGGTTTTGTAGGAAAATGATCTGGGAAACAGAGTGAAGTATCGACTGAAATGGCGAAAGACAGGAGCAGGGAGAAGCAGCATGGCTAAGTGGATAGAGCATGGGAGTCAAAGGTTCTGGGTTCTAATCCATGGCTCCACCACTTGTCTGCTGTGTGACGTCTCTATGCCTCTGTTCCCTCATCTGTAAAATGGGGATTAAAGCTGTGAGCCCCATATAGGATATGGACTGTGTCCAACCTGATTACTTTGTATCTACCCCAGTGCTTAGAATAGTGCCTGACAGAATTTGTAAATGCTTAACGAATACCATAGGAAAAAAAAAGGGAGATCGGAAAGGCAGCTGGCACAGTAATCAAGGCAGGAAAGGACAGGAGCTCCGATTAATGTTGTAGCAGTCTGCATGGCGAGGAAAGGGCAAATTTTAGCAATGTTGTGAAGGTTAATCTGACAGAATTTGGTTACAGATTGAATATGCCTAGGCTGTCAAGATGGATTCCCAATTGTTATTGTAATGGTATTTGTTCAGCACGCTCTATGTTCCAAGCACTGCACTAACCTCTGGGATAGATGTAAGATAATTAGGTCAGGCAGAGTCCCTATCTCCACACAGGACTCACAGTCTAAGTAGAAGGGAGAACAACAATCGAATCTCCATTTTACAGATGAGGAGGCTGGGGCACAAAGAAGTTAAGTGAGTTGTCTAAGGTCCCACAGCAGGCAGGTGCAGAGTCAGGAATAGAAGCCAGACTGTGAGCCCGCTGAGGGACAAGGACCATGTTTGAACTGATTATCTTGTATCTGCTCCAAAGCTTCATGCATAGTGAGCACTTAACAAATACCACAGTTATTCTAATAATTATTTTGCTACAGCAATGAGTGGCGATGTACCACTACACTGGGGGTTTTCTGCAGCAGTAACATCCTCACCTACATGGGCCTGGGCCAGGGAAAGAGTCTGTTCATTCATTCATTCATTCAATTGTATTTATTGAGCGCTTACTGTGTGTAGAGCACTGTACTAAGCACTTGGGAAGTACAAGTCGGTAACATATAGAAATGGTCCCTACCCAACAACAGGCTCACAGTCTAGAAGGGGGAGACAGACAACAAAACAAAACAGGTCTGTGCTAGTCCCACCCCTAAGCCCTTCCCTGACTGTTACTTGCTCACCCATGAATGTTCTTCATCATGCCATCCCCTCACCACCCTCCCCCTACCCCTGCCAGAAATTTCTGCTCTCCACCACTCACTGCTCCCCCTCACCTCAACTGTTATGGTTTCTTGATTTGAAGCTCTTGGTCACATTATAATAATTGTCGTACTTGTTAAGGGCTTACTATGTGCCAAGCACTGTTCTGTTACAAATCAGATCAGAATCAGATATTAGGTCAGATACCATCCCTTTCTCACAGTGTAAGGGAGAGGGAGGACAGGCATTAAATCCTTATTTTATAGATGAGGAAACTAAGGCATAGAGAAGTGATCATACATCAGTGGAGGATCTTGGATTAGAACCTAGGTCTCCCAACTACCAATACTGTTCCTTTTCTGGTATGCCATAATTTGTTGGTGACTCTTCAGTTCATGAGGTTTGGTCATGCCAGTATTATAAATACATAAAAAATGTCATTATCGGCTCAGCCCCCTCCAGAATACTTGAGTGGGGCCTCAAACACCATTCACTTACCCTCCATATCCCTGTTTTTTCTCTGGAGGGTCTCTGTAGAGAGCTTGGCCATTAATTTTTACTAAGCCCTCTTAAACCAAATACCATTTCTAGTTGCATAATATCCTGTGGGAATAAATTCAATATGTTTAACATCCACTGCGTGAAGAATAATTTCCCCTTGTCTGGGTGAACCTACCACCTTTCTGCTTTAGCAGGTGCCCCCTCATCCTGGTGACTTAGAATTCTGCATTCACTTTTTTCACATATCTCGTGATATATTTGTCCTCACTATAATTTTATTATTATTAAATGCATCACAATGCCCAGGATTGATTTTAAGTGGTTACCCAGTATTTCTCAGAATCTCTGCCTTGTGTAGTATTTACAAATACACTCAAGCATAATATTCTTACAGACATCACCCAACATGGGATGACTTTTTCTTCCAACAAAGTCATGATAATACTTTTCCAGCACTGCTAAGGGCTGCCGCTAATCCCTTCCACTTTATTTCATCAGTGTAAAAAGTCACTCTGTCTTTTTTAGTTTAGTATTTAGGCAGACAAAATAAAAAGGATAATAATAGCAGTAATTGTGGTCTTTGTTTATCAATCAATTATATTTATTGGGTTCTTGTTATGTCCACAGCATTGCACTAAGTGCTTGGGAGAGCACAATATAACAGAGTTGGTAGGCATATATTCTGCTCATAAGGAGCTTACAGTCTAGAGACTTTGTTAAATGCCTACTCTGTGCCAAGACCTGTAGTAAGAACTGGGGTAAATACAAGATAATCAGGTTGGACACAGTTTCTGTCCCACATGGGTCTCACAGACTAAGTAGAAAGGAGAGCAAGTATTTTATCCTCATTTTACAGATGAGAAATCCAAGGCACTGAGAAATGAAGGGACTTGTGTAAGGTGACCCAGCAAGCTAGCAGCAGAGCCAGAATTAGAACCCAGGTCCTCTGATGCACAGGTCCATAGTCTTACTGTTAGCCCACACTGTGCTGATGAGCACTTTTTGCGGGAAAAACGTTACCCTGATATTTCCCGGAAAAATAATCAATTGGTGAGGTCTTTTATTCCTCAGGTGAAGCCAGCAGAGTTTCCAGCAGGTGGTCCTGTGAGATGCAATTTTTATCTAGGGTTTTTATCCACTTATAAAAGTAATGTAGCCTCTCGGAACTGAAATAGGTTTATTATCTGTTTGAAAATAATTAGACTCCATATCACAAGCTTGCCTGCGAAGCTTTTTTTGGGAGTCTCCTAGCTCATTGAGGTGAAGAGTTGAACGGGTGCTGGTCAGCTGGTACTATTCAGCAGATAATAATAGAAGAAAATGCTGCTTAGCTAGGGAAGAAAGTTAACTTGGGAAAAATCTAAATGAAAGGCTTGGAATTTATTGTTGGAAATAAATTTCTCGTTTTCGCTGACTACACTCTGGAGAGTTATGCTTTCTCTTTATTCCCAGGAATAGATCATAAGGATCAAAAGGAGGTTGGTTGGTCCCTTCCCACTTGCAAAAATATAGGATGGGGAATTGCTTGTTGGTTTAGACATTGTCAGCTCTCCCATGCATGTGAGAAATGAACTACCACTGAACTCTGGAAGATATTTTCATTGCAAACACAAGGTATTTGGGCATAGAGCACTGAAAGAGGTTCTACTCAACTCCATTACAGAAAAGAGAAAAGTTCCTTTAAAAGGGCAAAAAGAAAAAAATGGTTGCATCAAAGAGGAAAACTATATTTACACCACAGGCAAGACACAGGAAACAATCTGTGTGAGAAGCACACATGTTTCTTTGGGAGGAGAGTGTTGTCATAAGTGTGGCTTTCTCTTTAGCCTCATGTAGGTGGCATCAGAAAAAAAGGCCCATCTTTCTTCAATTTAAATATCTGTGGAATTTCAATTTGATAAGCACCCCTGCTACTCTAACACTCACCAAAGCAAATGCATTTATTATGAATTTGAAAGGAGAAGTTCAAGTTCTTTGTTTCCCACCCTTTTTTCCAAAAACTTAACTCTCATTCTTTACACATCATCAAAACAGGCTGTCACCACGTTTGGGACTGCCTCTTTGACAGGGGTGGCTCAGCAAATTATTATTTACATTTTTGTCTGAATATAATAATAATAATAATAATAATAATAACAATAATAACGGAAGCAGTGTGGCCCATGAGAAGCAGCATGGCCTAGTGGATACACCACGGGTCTGGGGGTCAGAAGGATGTGGGTTCTAGTCCCGGCTCTGCTGCTTGTCAGCTGTGTGACCTCTGGCAAGTCACTTAACTTCTCTGTGTCTCAGTTCCCTCATCTATAAAATGGGGATTAAGACTGTGAGCCTTATATGGGACAGGGACTGTGTCCAACCCGATTAAGGTGTATCTACCCCAGCACTTAGAACAGTGCCTGGCATGTAGTAAGCACTTAACAAATACCATTAAAAAATACTAATGGTATTTGTCAAGTCCTTTTAGGTGCAAAGCACTGTACTAAGTCTTGGGTAGATCAAAGATCATCAGGTCGAACACAGTCCCTGTCCCACATGAGGCTCACAGTCTAAACAAATGGGAGAATAGGTAGTGAATTCCCATTTTACAGAAGACAAAACTGAGACACAGAGAAGTTAAGGTACTTGCCTAAAGTCACACAAAAGGCATGTGGTGAAGTCAGGATTCAAACTCACGACTCTGACCCCCAGGTCTCTGATATTTCCACTAGGTGCGATGCTTCCGTAAGTCCTTTCATGCAAACAATTTCTCCACCCTTCTTACCACCTTCCAATTAGCTTCTCAACACACAGATTGGCAGATGTTTGTCCGTCAGTCAATCATATTTATTGAGTGCTTCCTGTGGGCAGAGCACTGTACCAAGCACTTGGGAGAGTATACTATAACAACAGACACATTCCCTGCCCACAACAAGCTTACAGTCTAGAGACTTTTTGTCACCAATAAGATCCTTTCTGGAGAAACCAATCAGAGGAAGCAACTTATAAACACCCAACAAAGCAATGCTTTCAATAATCAAAGCAGGTCTCTCAGGGAAGTAATTGTTTCATAATCCTTACTACCTTAGCATGACACATCTTTGCTGTGTCCCTATGGGCATGACTGAAAAGACCTTTTTTATGACATGCTCTTCAGTAGGTTATCAACTAAATGAGAAAAAAAATCCATTAAGAAGAGAGAAACAAAAAGCTTACCACTTTATCAGAAAATGCTTCAAAGCTTTAATGGAAGATAGTTTCTGTGATTGTTAAGCTGATTCCTGACTTAAAACTTCAAGAGATCCTAGAAAAATAAAACCTTGGGTCGGGGGAGAAGTGAATTAAGATCATTTACATTTAAAGCATATGCTAAATGATAATGATAAGTGCTTAGAAAATATCATGATTATTATTTACTAAAGGACAGTCTGAATCGCAATTTGGTGTGCTACAGGTCTGCACGAAAATTTGAGTACTTTAAAACTTTATTTCCCAATGGTTCAGTGATGTAGGAGAAGCACTACCATATTATCATGTGGTCCAGTATTTTTTTTAAAAAAACTAACTATACTACTATATAAGGTTTACTAGTCAGTTTCGAGCTCAGTTCTGAGAAGTTGAGTTAATCAGGTGTTGGAAAATGGTCCTCCATTTTTTTTATCTTTGTTCTTGTTTTAAGAACTTTTCTTTGAAACTACCTTTTAGTTACATACCAAACTGAAACAACAAAGCAGAGCCTTTACAATGTTTCACTACACTTGTAATGGTGTTCAATTATTAGAAACTGAATTCCTAATTATAACTCCAATAATTATCATTATTAGTAATAATAATAATAACAATTGTGTTATCTATTAAGCACTTACTATGTGCCAAGCACTATACTAAGTGCTGGGGTGGATTCAAGCAAATCGGATTGGATACAGTCCCTGTCCCACGAGGGCTCAGAGTCTCGATCCCCATTTGACAGATGAGGTAACTGAGGCATGGAGAAATAAAGTGTCTTGCCCAAGGGCACACAGCAGACATGTGGCAGAGCCAGAATTAGACCCCATGACCTTCTGACTCCCAGGCCCATGCTCTACCCATTAGGCCATACTGCTTCTCAAAAGAAGTCTATGAACTAAATCAACATGGCATAGGTCATGAGTTCTAATCCTGCCTTCTTAACTTGTCTGCTGTGTGACCTTGGGCAAGTCACTTCACTTCTCTGTGCCTCAATTCCTTCATTTGCAAAATGGGGATTGAGACTGTGAGCCCCACATGGGACAGGAACTGTGTCCAACCTGATTTATTTGTTTCCACTCCAGCACTAAGTACAGTGCCTGACACATAGTAAGTGATTGACAAATGTCACAATTATTACTATTATTTCAGTATCCTATATAA
Organism: Tachyglossus aculeatus; assembly: GCF_015852505.1. NCBI lineage: Eukaryota > Metazoa > Chordata > Mammalia > Monotremata > Tachyglossidae > Tachyglossus > Tachyglossus aculeatus. The sequence continues at coordinate 61,978,760 of NC_052072.1, forward strand.
TTAATCGATGGTATTGAGGGCTTTCTACGTGCTCAGCACTGTGCTAAGTGATTGGGAAAGTCCAATACAATACAGTTGGTTGGCCCTTTCCCTGACCACAAGTACCTTACAATCTGCAGTCTATAAACTCACTTGGTACCATTATCCTACCACTTAATGATTGATCATTTAACCCAAAGAAATACAATTTTTATTTGATTGGCGATGATAGAAATTGAAATATCCCTGAGTCTACAGGGGTAATCTATAGTAGTCTATCTGTCACTTCCTTAGAGTGACCCACCATGGCAGAAGCAAGGAATCTGATTACTAAGAAGCATAGTCTGATTCTTTGAAGGTCACATTCCTTTTTTTTAATTCCCATGGTTGTTTCCTGTATAAATATTTGTGTCTTTCTGATACCCTTGCCTTCCCCAGTAAGTGTGTGTGTGTGTGTGTGTGTGTGTGTGTGTGTGTGTGTGTGTGTGTGTGTGTGTGTGTGTGTGTGTGTGTGTGTTGGGGGGGAGGGCATGGGTAAGTCTATAAAGGAAGTAGCATTCTTATTTGCAAAGAGGAATTTCAAGAATTTTAAACACAGAGCGAAACCCCATTCTGGATGTATTCCTGTGGCCTGGATTAATTATGGAAATAGAAAGGGATTTTGCTGATGACTGATGATAAAATGAAGGAAAAAACAGGAGCCCTATTTCTGAAGAAGGCAGCATTTGTTTTAAAGAAACGTCTGGCTTTAGTTTAATGCTTCACTTTTGTCCTGTCAAAAATTTCAGATGTTGAGAGCAGTAAATAGCATTCACTGAAAATCCCAAAGTGGTCAAAATCAAGAAGGATTGACTCTTTTTTCCCTCATTGACAGTCTTTTTCCCTCCTTATTGCCTAGTTCTTTCACTGGACTCCCAGGGCAACCGTCTCTCTGATTCTGGTAAATTCCCAGGGGGTTCTAACTATGCGCTTATTAAAGTCCCAACACTCTGAGGACTTGAAAATCTTTTCTGGTAATGAATACATTATGTGTTTCTATGACACAGGATCAGTCAGTCTAATACTGTGTCTAATACTGTTAGACTGTGTCTAACCTGATTCACTTGCATCCACCCCAGCACTTAGTACAGTCCCTGCCACATAATAAGTGCTTAACAAACACCATAATTATTATGCTCTTTCAAAATCAGTGTAGAATATATTAGGTGCTTAATATAGGCCAACCACTGTATTAAGTGCTGGTCTAGTTACAAGATAAGTAGATCAGATACCACCTATTAACAATGGTGGTATTTGTTAAGTGCTTACTATGTGCCAAGCACTGTTCTAAGTGCTGGGGTAGATACAAGGTAATCAGGTTGTCCCACATGGGGCTCACAGTCTTAATCCCCATTTTACAGACGAGGTAACTGAGGCACAGAGAAGTTGTGACTCACCCAAAGTCACACAGCAGACATGTGGCGGAGTCGTGTGAGCCCCCCTTCCATGAAGGGACAATGACCATGTCCAATTCCCTCCTGTATATTCCTTCCTAGTGTTTTATACAATGCTCTGAACACAGTAATTGCTTAAATGAATGCCACTTACTACTATTACTATTATTCATTCATTCAATTGTATTTATTGAGCACTTACTGTGTGAAGAGCACTGTACTAAGTGCTTACTACATGGTTCCTGTACCATATATGTCTCACAGTGAAAAGGGAAGAGAGAACAGATATTTAATCCCCATTTTACAGTTGAGAACACCAATGCATAGGGAAGGAAAGTGACTTGCTCAAGGTCTCACAGTTGAACTGGGATTAGAACCCAGGTCTCCTAAATCCCAGGCCCATGCTCTTTCCAATAGACTATGCTCTTTCTCCTAAGGTTTAAAGTCATAATATGAAAGATCACTAATAAGTGTGGCCCTTGGAAAATCAGATAGTCCAGAATAAATGCCCCAAGGATCATCTCAACAACCAAGCCTGTCCTGTTTCAAGCGAGGACCAGGGAATCTCCCCCATTCTATCTCTCACCAATGAGTGTCCTGCCTCCTCCAGAGGCAACCCCCATTTCCAGAGGATGCTGGGAAACTTGGGAGATCTTGGTCCTGAAGGATCCACTCCAAGACCAAGGCAAAGCAATGCCCACATTAGCTTGCAGCTTTCCAAGATCCTCCTGGATCATCCCCTTCCCAGCCTCTGAGTCCTACAAAAACTGGCAGAATTGCATAGATCCCTTGGAAATGAGGAGGGTAGAGGTGAAAATGCCATTCATTCACACCCACTCAATCAGCACTGTCAAATAGACCCAAATGAGCATCCAGGTGTGCGTGCCTGTCTTGTGAGGGTGGATTTTGTTCGGTTTTTACGGACCTTGTAAAACAATCTAAAAAATAGAATAGCAATCTGTTTAAAAACTACTGAACCCTATCCAGAATTAACAAACACTTTCCCAGCCATTCACATTAGTGAAAAAGCAGCAATGAATGTCCCACTTTAAAACAGATGCAATTAGTACCAAGATTTCACAATAAGGCATTGAAAACCTATGTTTAAGAACTTCCTATTATTGAGGAATTTTCTCAAGCATGCCTTTAGGACAGATTAGCAATTCAAAGTAGAGAGAGTGATGTTTCAGTTTGTAAAGGATAATGTATATGTGAGATTGCTGTTTCGTTGATAGTAAATGATGGTTTTATGGGTCTATGTTAGGAATGCAAGGTATTATTTTCATCAACCTAAAGTGTAGCACATTCCTGAAAAGGCACTGTTGATTTTAAGGTTAATAGTCAGATAATCAGAATGTGATGAGATGCTGTTCCAAAATAAGGTTGGCCTAGCAGTTTGTAAAAATATAGGCGTAAACTTCCGAAACCATTCTGAAACATGGGCTTCTGTTAATTCCTTTCGACCATGAAATATCATCTTACGTGTTTTGGGGATGACAGGTCGATACACCAGCAAGAGAATACTGGCATACATGAAACTCAGTGATTAACACATCAACAGCAGTCCTTAAAATAATCCAGCACAAGGTCTCCTGGAGGATCATTGATTTATATTGATCATCTTTTGCTTCACACTGCTATAAGTATAAACCTGTAATGGAGTAAAATATCTGTTGGGCTGGATAAAATGGGAAATGGATCATGGGTAGAATCTGAGACTGGACATGAGAAAACTCATTCTGTTCCATCCTCTGACATCCATTCTGTAGAGACATGGTAGTGTGAAAGGCAGCTCTCCTTTTTCTGTCTCTGAGGCCAATACTTTATCCTCAAAATGGATTCTCTTTTTCCATTAGCATTCCCCACACAGTGCAAACATTCGTGCATTGCATTATTGATTCCTGGCAGCTTTAATCCATCACTAGAACAACAACTGGCCTGTAGAAATTGATACAAATTCAAATTAACACATATTGAGATTATTGTCTACTGGTTGATGAGAAGAAGAGAGTTCCTTAGCACTCTTTGAAGCCAGCTAAGTCTTTGAGTTGGATCAATTCCAGAGATCCTGATAAGGTGGAAAATTGGGGGCTTTTAAATGCTCTGCTTGGAGAGAACAAGTTTTGTCAACTGAGCCATTTTTCTCTTACGGATATTATTTTTGAGGCTACGTCATTGTCGTGAAATCTTTAGAAATTAATATTTAACTAAACTGTGTTAATAGGTATTTACTTTAGTCTCACATATACCCTTAAAGAGATAGTCATTAAATGCTGTTGTAATCACAAGGAGTGTCTGCATATAGCCAGTTGTAAAGTTTTTTGGGGAAAGTACTTCTCAATTCTGACTCTAGACAATTTGCTTCCTCATGAACGCCTTTACTGGAAACCTAGTTCTCTTTTGTTTGGCATCAATATCTCCAAAGCACCTCATTTGTAACAAAGTAAATTCACCTAGGCAGCAAGGTATTATAGTACTTTTACAATTATTTTTCTCAAAATGGACGCCTCTTTACATAATTCAAAATTAGTTGTTCGAATTAGATACTTTGTGTCTCTGGACACCTATATTTTAGCCTCATGAGGAAAATTAGAAGTTCTTATCGGTGAGTTGTATGGAAAATGATGTAAATTTAATATTAAAGGATTCTGCTCTTGTGCAACATCGGATTTTAATTGGATAGACTGATCTTTATTTTATAAACCAAAATGCAGAGATAAGCAGAAAGGCACATGGTGTCCTAACTCTGCAACAGGAATTTGATAAAATGTTTAAGTCAAAGGATGTAATTACCTCTATCACAGGAGATGATGATACCAAATTGCCTCTGATAACAGCGATATCTAGGATCAATAGCATTTTGGTGATGTTCATTAATCAGTTCACATGAACTGACTTCTGTTTTCATTTAATCCTAAAACTAAAATGTACAGCCTTATCTGTGTGGATTCTAAAGCAAACTAATTCTTTAGTACTTCATGATGAGAAGGCTTAGTTAGAGAAGTCTGTCAGAATTACATGTAAATTACTTCTTTACTGCAAGTAATCTGCTTTAATATTTCAGTATGTAAAACTGTGTGGTTGCGTTTTTGTAATATCCATTCCTACTTTTCCAGTAGCGGTGAGACATGATTGTGATGGGCTTCTGAGATACACTATTCACCATAGAGGCAACTGGAACTCTTTGAATACACGCATTTAGAGAAGCAGCATGGTGTAGTGGACAGAGCACAGAGCTGGGAGTTAGAAGGTCATGGGTTCTAATCCTGCTTCCCCCTTTGTCTGCTGTATGACCTTGGGCAAGTCATATCACTTCTCTGTGCCTGAGTAATGTAAAATGGGGATTGAGACTGTGAGCCCCATGTGGGAGAGGGACTGTTTCCAACCCAATTTCCTTGTATCCACCCCACCGCTTATTACAATGTCTGGCACACAGTAAGCGCTTAACAAATGCCATATTTATGAGAAGCAGCGTGACTTAGTGGAAAGAGCACAGGCTTGGGAATCAGAGGACATAGGTTCTATTCCCGCCTTTGCCACTTTGCTGTGTGACCTTGGCAAGCCACTTAACTTCTCTGTGCTTCACTTGCCTCATCTGCGAAATGGACATTAAGACTGTGAGCCCCATGTAGGACAACCTTGTGTGTACCACAGCGCTTATAACAGTGCTTGGCACATAGTAAGTGCTTAACAAATACTCATAGTAATTATTATTAGTAACTGAATACTAAAATGGTTTTTTAAGCATGATATACAACCATACTGAATTTAATAATAATAATGGTATTTATTAAGCAATTTGAATATATCACTAGGGTTGATATAATCAGATTAGACCTAGTACCTGTCCTGCATGGACTCACAGTTTAAAGGAGAGGGGAAACAGGTATATGATTCCCATTCTACAGATGAGGAAACCAAGGGTCAGAGAAGTATACTTACTCAGTTTGCAGTAGGCTAGTGGTGGAGCCTGGATTAGAACCCGGATCTCCTGATTTCCAGTTCAGAATTTTTGCCCCTAAGCTCTGCTGTTTCTTGTATTGCCAAGTTCACATTGAGCTCAATATTTTCAGAAATGTATAACACCAAAGCCTTGTCCATATTATAAAGCTGTCCTCCATTTCCAAAGTTGGCATTACAGTGGTGAAATCTTTGTCATACATGTGAATGGGGTGGGAAGAATGATTTTTGATGGTATTGTAGTTGCCCCAGCATTAGTGTTTGGCACATAGAAAGTGCTGAGCAAATTGCACAATTATTAAGCTCCTTGTGGGCAGGGAACATCCTTACCAACTCTTTTGTATTGTATTCTCCCAAGCACTTAGCACAATGCTCTGCACATGACAAACTCTCATTAAATATCTTCGACTAATGGATTATTGGACACATCCTTCCATGTTGAATGCAAAGAAAGGTATATCTTTCCTGGGCTGATGCATTTGCCCCATTCAAAAAGCTCCTTGAGAACAGGGATCATGTCTACACACTGTATTGAACTCTCCTAAGTGTTTAGTACAGTGCTCCCACAAAATAAGTGTTCAGCAAATACCGTGGATTGATTTAGAATCTGTCTATTCTGAGCTTGTTGTGAGCAGGGAACATGTCTACCAACTCCGTTATATTATACTCTCACAGGTGCTTGGTACAGTGTTCTGCACACAGTAAGTACTCAATAAATATTATTGATTGATTGACTGATTGAGCCTGCCTCTTGGAATCATGATTTTTGACTTGATCATGATTGGTCCACTCCAGTGGTCTTCCGAGGGTCTAGTCCTACAATACCCTATTTGTGCCTGTCCTTCACCGAGTCTTTAAACTGTTTCTTCTATTCTGTCACACCTGCCCGCCACCCAACTAGTGTTATCCCTTTCAATTTCCTATACTGCAGATGCTTACGCATTCAGTTGTTATCCATTAACCTTTCATGTCTCACAGAGTTCCTCAACCTCCTTGCTGTGTGACTTTGGACAAGTCATGTGACTTCTCTGTGCCACAATTACTATGATTAAAAACTATGTCCTTCACTTCATCTGTAAAATGAGATGAAATATCCGTTGTCTCTCTCTGTGACTTGAGTCTCAGTGTGGCTTTTGTGGGTAAGGTAATGTGTCTGATCAAATTATCTTGTATTGGCCCCAGTTTTTTTGTGCAGTGCTTGACATGTAGTAAGTGCTTAATAAATACCATCATTATCATCATCATTATTGTAATCATCACATTCATCATCATTATCATTGTCAACATCATCAGGATTGGGTATCCTTGTGTGTAGATTTATTCAGGAATGGCAGCCACTTCTAATGCTTTTCCATTTTTCATGACCTTACCTTTAGAAGTTATAACTTCAAAAATCAGAGCTAGGGTCATCTTCTCACATTTTGGCTGGTCTTCCATCAATCCATGGTATTTGTTTAGTGCTTACTGTGTGCAGAACACTGTACTAAGCTCTTGGAAAAGTACAATAGAGTTAGTAGTTGTGATACCTGCCTAGAAGGAGCTGACAATCTAGTGTCTATGCATTGAAGGACTTCATAGTAAGAGGCATTATTATGTTCTGGTCATCTGTGAAAATTCCTTCCTAGGTTGGTTGAGATAAGGGCAGTTCCATCTGTACTCTTTAGAGGTGCCATTGTGTTGTGTACAGGGCCAATTTTACTGACAAGTAAATGTCTATCAGAAGCTAGATGATGCTTTGTAGACACACCCATTCAGGTCATTATTTTTGTAACTAGGGTTCCTTTATTCATTTAATCCTATTTATTGAGTGGTTACTGTGTGCAGAGCACTGTACTAAGTGCTTGGGAAGTACAAGTCGGCAACATATAGAGACGGTCCCTACCCAACAATGGGCTCACAGTCTAGAAGGGGGAAAAAGACTCATTGCTGCAGTAAGATTACTGTGGGGCTATGACAAAGGCCTTGCAGGTTTATTTACTCTCCTTGATATACCCCCTTTTGGGTAATTTGGATGATACTTTTAGATCATTGGTTATATTGATTGCTTGAGTTTGGAGCATATCAATTGCACACATGGCTCCTCAAATGGCTGCAGTGATCCAACCTTAATATCGGGCTCAAAAGCTTCATGGATTCTTCCTGCCTGTTAACAGTAATAGCAGTAGTTGTATCATTAGCCAGCCTACAGTCTATTTCTTTCTAAATTGTGCTGCTGATCTGAAAAATAGTAGATTCAATTCATTCAAGCAGTGGTATTTTGCCATGAGTTTCCTATCTTTGCATTCCTTCCTGTTGCCCTGAAATTCCCTAAATGGGGGACCCTCTCCCCACTCTCCCCACAGTCTCTCATATCTGGAGACATTGTTGATCACAACACAGGCATACACTCTCTCTCTCTCTCTCTCTCTTTCTTTCTCTCTCTCTCTCTCTCTCTCTCTCAATTTGCAGTACTCACACCTCTATAGCAGTTTAGAAATTATAAATAGATCAGTCAGTAAAGATGTTTAAATGGTTTGGGATCTTTATTCTTTTTTGTCTAGAAATGTGCTAGTTGGGATTTTTTTCATGCAAGACATCAAGGGTCTAATTTAAATGATGATCAACTCTATTCATATTCTTTTGTTTGCTGCAAATTACTTGGAAAATGTGTTCACCCTTTGTACTGTGGGGTTTTTTTAATTGCAGTAAAGCTCGCTGACCCTATTATAGTCAGATGTTCAGTCCATTCAGTCTACAAATATGGCTTCTCTTCAAGAGAGATAACATACACACACGCACAGAGAGAACTCAGCTGTGTTGGTGTAATGCTCTATTAAGAATGGATGACAACAGGATGCCAAGACAATTATGGAGAGCTCAGCCTTGGGACATGCTCCAGAGATGAGCACAGGAATAGTGAAGTGAAATGCTGGGGCCCACCCTTAGGACATGCTCCACTGAAGCCAAAGCTTGGAAGCTTGAATCTTGGGCCTAATCCTGTTGGTGGCAGATCTGCCATTTGGTTCTGAGGATGCATGCCTTGTTGCCTTGCTACTCTCTGCTAGAATAATAATGATGGCATTTGTTAAACACTTACTATGTGCGAAGCACTGTTCTAAGTGCTGGAAGTCATGTGGTTTAGGGGTAAGAGCACAGGCCTCAGAATCAGAGGAGCCGGGATCTAATTTGAGCTCCACTACAAGCCTGCTGTGTGTCCTGGGGCAAGTCACTTCACATCTGTATGTCTCAGGTTACTCATCTGTAAAATGGGGATTAAATACCCCAGTGCTTGGCACATTCATTCATTCATTCATTCATTCAATCATATTTATTGAGCACTTACTGTGTGCAGAGCACTGTACTAAGCGCTTGGGAAGTAAAAATTGGCAACCTATAGAGATGGTCCCGACCCAACAACGGGCACATAGAAGCACTAAACAAAAGCAATTATTCATTATAAACACTATCAAGAGCAGTCTTTTTGTATCAATCAGTCATATTCATTGAGAGCTTACTGTGGGTAAAGCACTGTATTAAGCGCTTGGGAGAGAAGTGTAGGCCCCATATTGGCCTTTTCAGCCAAACCTACAAAGTATAGGTAGGAGAAGTGTGGAATTCTGGGGGACAAAGACATGTAAATGTATACATGGAATTCACTGCCATAGAAAGTGATGCAGGAAAAAATGTCAGTCAAAGAGGGGCTTGAATAAATTAATGGATAAAAGGATCATAATGATAATTGTGATATCAGTGAAGTGTTTACTATGCACCAAGCACTATAGAAAGAGCTAGGGTAGATGCAATATAAGCAGACCAGATAAACTCCATGTCCCAGATGGGACTTGTAGTCCAAGGAGGACGGAGAATATTTTTACAGAGAAGGAATCCAAGGCCCAGAGAATTTGTTACTTTCCTAGGGTCACACCGCAGGACAGTGGCAGAGCTGGGATTAGAGCTCAGGTGTCCTGACTTCTAGACCCATGCTCTTCCCACTAGGCCACACTTCTCCTTGAGGAATTTGGGAAACTAGAGGAAGAATTTGGAATGTAGCCAGAGTTTTAAGACTTTTTTAAAAATGCAACCCAATAGTGGCACACAGGGCTGGGAGTCAGGAGACCTGGGTCCTAGTCCTGACTCCATTATTTGCCTGCTGTGTGACCTTGGATAAGTCATTTAGCCTCTCTGTATCTCAACATCCTGTAATGCAAATAGGGATATAATTCCTATTCTCCCTCCCTTTTACTGTGAACCATGTGTAAGATATGGACTGTTTCTGATTTATTATCTTGTACCTAACTAGCAGTTAGCACATATCAATTAATCAATAAATCAATGATATTTATTGAGTGCTTCCTATATGCAGAGCAGTCAGTCGGTAGTATTTATTAAGCACTTACTGTGCTTGGGAGAGTTTTGCATAACAGTATTCCCTGCCCACAGTGAGTTTACAATCTAGAAAGCATGGCTCTAAGTTCTTGGGAGAGTACAATACAACAGAATTAGCATAAAGAGAATATTTATGCTAATATTCCATATTTATGCTAATATTCCTGCCCATAAAGAGCTTAGCGTCTGGAGGGGGAGACATATATAAATGCAAATAAATGATTTGTAATATATAATTTAAAGATATGTACGTAAGTGTTCTGGGGTTGGGAATGGGGTAAATATCAAATGTCCAAGGGTCATTGATCCAACTCCATAGATGATGCAGAAGGGAGAGCGAGCCAGGGAAAAGAGGGTTTAATTAGTGAAGGCCTCTTGGAGGAGAGATGACCTCAATAATGCTTTTAAAGTGGAGAGACTGGTGGTCTGATGTATATGTATGGAGAGGGAGTTCCAGTCTACTGGGAGGATGAGGGAAACGGATCAAAGGTGAAACAGACAAGATCAGGACACAGTGAACAATATGGTGCTATTCATTCATTCATTCATTCAATCATATTTATTGAGCGCTTACTGTGTGCAGAGCACTGTAGTAAGCGCTTGGGAAGTACAAGTCGGCAACATATAGAGATGGTCCCTACCCAACAATGGGCTCACAGCCTGGAAGAGGGAGATAGACAACAAAACAAAACAAGTAGACAGGTGTCAAAGCCATCAGAATAAATAGAATTATTGCTATATGCACATCATTAATAAAATAGAGTAGTAAATATGTACAAGTAAAATAAAGTAACAAATATGTACAAATATATACAAGTGCTGTGGGGAGGGGAAGGGCTAGGCCAGAGGGAGGGGTGGCGATGGGGAGGGAAGGAGGAGAGGAAAAAGGGGGCTCAGTCTAGGAAAGGCATCCTGGAGTAGGTGAGCTCTCAGTAGAGCTTTGAAAGGAGGACGCTCGTTTGGCAGTTGTGTGGAGGGAGGGCATTCCAGGCCAGGGAAAGGACGTGCACCAGGGGTTGATGGCAGGACAGATGAGAACGGGGCACAGTGAGGAGGTTAGTGGCAGAGGATGCAGGCTGAGCTGTAAAATGAGAGAAGGGAGGTGAGGTAGGAGGGAGTGTGGTGATGGAGAGCGTTGAAGCCGAGAGTGAGGAGTTTTTGCTTGATTCATAGGTTGACAGGCAACCACTGGGGGTTTTTGAGGGGGGGGAGTGACATGCCCAGTGTGTTTCTGTACAGAGATAATCTGGACAGAAGAATGAAGTATAGACTGAAGCGGGGAGAGACAGGAGTATAAGGAGCAGAGTGTGTTGGCTGGGCTGTATTAGGAGATTAGTGAGGTGAGGTAGGGTGGGGCAAGCTGAACGAGCACTTTAAAGCCGGTGGTAAGGAGTTTTTGTTTGATGGGGAGGTGGGTGGGCAGTTATTGGGAGGTTCTTGTGGAGTAGGAAGACACAGAATGAATGTTTTTGTTGAAAAATGATCCATGTAGCAGAGTGAAGTATGGACTGGAGTGGGGAGAGAGAGGAGGCTGGGAGGAGAGTGAGGCGGTAGATGCAGTGGAGAAGGAGGGATAGGATAAGTGCTTAGATTGACATGTTAGCAGTTTGGATGGAGAAGAAAGGGAAGATTTTAGTGATGTTGTGAAGGAAGAACCAACAGTATTTGGTGACTTCCAGACTAAGCCCCGTTTTTCCTCAGCTCCCTTCCCCTCACCCCAACTCCCTCCTTTTGCTCTACCCGCCCCCCGCCCCACAGCAGTTGCGTATATATGCACATATCTATAATTATATTTATTTATAGTAATGCCTGTTTACTTATTTTGATGTATGTTTCCCACCTTCTAGACTTTAAGCCCGGTGTGGGCAGGGTTTGTCTCTCTTTATTGCTGAGTCATACTTTCCAAGTGCTTAGTACAGTGCTCTGCACACAGTGAGCACTCAATAAATACAATTGAATGAATGAACGAATGACAAACGGAATATGTGGGTGGAATAAGAGAGATAAGTAGAGGACAACGCCAAGGTTATGTGCTTGTGAGATAAGGAGGATGGTGCTGTTGTCTACAGTGATGGGGAAGACAGGTGGAGGATACAGTTTGGGTGGGAATATGGGGAGGTCAGTTTTGGACATGTTTAGTTTAGTTAGTTTAGTTTGAGGTATCAGTGAGACATCCAGGTAGAGATATCCTGAAGACAGGAGAAAATGAGAGACTGCAGGGAAAGAGAGAGGTTGGGGCTGGAGATGTAGACTTGGGAATCAGCTGCACAGAGATGAGAGCTGAAGCCAGGTAAGTGAATGAGTTTTCCAAGGGAGTAGGTGTAGATGAAGAATAGAAAGGGTCTTAGACCTAAACCTTGAGGAACTCCCTCAATCAGAGGGTGGGAGGTAGAGGAGGAGCCATCAAAAGAAACAGAGAAGGAGCAGTCAGAGAGATAGGGGGAGACCTAAAGTGGAAAGTGTCAATGAAGACAAGGTTGGATAATGTTTCAAGAAGAGGAGAGTCTACAGTGTTGAAGGCAGCTAGAAGTCTCAGAGGAATAGGATAGAGTAGAGGCCATCAGATTTGGTGAGAAGGTCATTGCTTATCTTAGAGAGGGCTGTTTCTGCAGCATCAAGAGGGCAGAAGCCAGATTGGAAGGGATCTGAGAGAGAATTGGAGGAGGGGAAGTGGACACCGTGGGTGAAAATAACTGCCTCAGGAAGTTTGGAGAAAAGTGTTGGGAGGGAGATGAGTTGATAATTGGAGGGAGGTTTTATTTTTTTTAGGACAGGGGCTACTTAAGCATGTTTGAAAGCAGTGGGGTAGAAGGCTTTGGAAAGTGAGCAGTTGAAGATGACCATCAAGGAGGAAGAAGGGAGAGGTCAAGTTTTTAAAATGCTATGAAGGGATGGGGTCAAAAGCACAGGTGGTGGGAGTAGATTTAGAGTGAAGGTGAGAGATCTGATCTTGAGTTACTGCAGGGAATAGACAGAGAGTCTAAGAGGGTGGAGGAGGGTGGATTGGAGAGGAGCAGGGGAGATTTTAGGGAGATCACACCTGATGATTTCAATAGTAAATGATTAATAAATCCCAATATTACCAATATCACGATTACTAATTCATTTCTTAATGTTTCAATTAAACCTGCCAATTTTTTGTTTTAAATTTCATAAACCCATCTTAATTCAACCCATCAATCTCAATCATTTTAGCAAATTTTTGTGATGAATTGTTAATGTCTCCCCTACTTTCAATAGAACAAACATTTAATTTGCAAATGTCATAGTGGGAAGATTTGGTCATCCTTAATTGGGTCATCTCCCCCGCCCCAGCCCATGGGATTTCACTTTTCTCCACTAAAAAATATGTAGATTCCTTGAGTATCCGGTCTCAGTGGTAACTTTTCAGCTTGTTTTTTAAACCTCTTGTTTGAGTGTCATAATTCTTCTTCAGTATCAAATCTTCACACCACCAAGTCCACAGCACCAAGGTAGAAATGAAATAAAGTCAATCTTGTTTCACTATGGTAGTGCAGTTCTTGAAAACTCCCTTGTGAAAAACAATAACAACAAAAAGTATTGAATTAGCCATTGTTTCAGTGGTAAACAAGATGATTCAGAAACAATCTGAACATTAAGCTAGTTGTGGCAGGGAGAAACCAACTCATGGTTTCAAGTGGTTACTACAGTAAGTTCCCAGTAAATACCATTGATTGATTGATATACACAGGAGATTAGTGAAACCTGGGTCTCTGCCTCTCAGTCTAAATTGCATTTCAGTATTAGAAACACTATATCCCTTCATTAGTATTTTACAGGGAACTACTTTGTAACTGCTTAAAGTTCACTGTTTATAGTAACTATAGCATGAGAGTAAATGTTAAACATTTGCAAATTAAACATTTGCTAATGAGTTGATACAGTGTTTCAGATTCAGAGCACAATGTGAAAATTTTTTCTAAGTCATTCCTTCATAGAAATGCAGCTCATTATGGTCTATTCATGGGCTTGTTATGTCCCTGCCCCCTGTTCATTTAGCACATTCTGTCCAAATTGCACACTGATACGTCACCTTGTGGTACAAATGACTGTAAAAATTTATCTTTATAATATTACAGGAACTGATTTCCCAAACTAACAACTAAACATGTATGAAGAAAGAAAAAATAGAATCTGTGGACATAAGGGGATTAAAGTTTAAATAAATTATGCCATTGGCTGGGTGTGCAGGGGGTGTGGGCTGAGTTATAGATGGAGAGGGGCAAGAATAAAAAATGGGGCAAGAGCTGATTGGGTTCCTTGAATCTGATAATGAAGAATTTCTGCTTTATGAGGAGATGGACGGGAAACCTTTGGAGGAACTTCAGGATTGGGAAGACATGCACAGGATTTTTTTTAGAAAAAATACTCTGGTATCAGAATGAAGTATGGACTGGAGAGGGGAGAGGATGGAGTAAGGGAGGTCAGTGAGGAGGCTACTCTATTTTATTAATGATGTGCATATAGCAATAATTCTATTTATTCTGATGGTTTTGACACCTGTCTACTTGTTTTGTTGTCTATCTCCCCCTTCCAGACTGTGAGCCCGTTGTTGGGTAGGGACCGTCTCTATATGTAGGAGAATTAGTGAAGTAGAATTAGTGAAATAGAAGTATTACCAAATAGTCGATTTGCTCTCTAATGATGGCCTCAGAGTAAAGTTTTTCACAAGAATTATCCAAATGGAATGGAATGTAGTCTTGGAGCAAATCAACCAGTTAATTGCACTTCACTTTCTACCCAGTTTTTAGAGAGCAAATGAATGATGAAAAGGAAATAATCATGCATCATTTTAGCTATTTGAAATGGCAAGAATGGTACAATTTTTGTTTTTACATATCATCTGCCAACCAAGAGGATGCCCATTAAAGCATAGAAAACTGGCTGACATTTGTAACAATGGCCTTAGCTCCAAGGTTGGAGAAAGTTCCTGTCTCAGCCAAAGTCCTGAAGTTGGGAACACACCTAGATACAAAGGCATTGAAGATGAAATGTACCAACACGGAGACAGCCTAGTTTTTTTTAATGGTATATTTTAAGCATTTACTAAATGTCAGGCACTATACTAAGTGTGAGGGTAGATACAAAATAACCAGGTTGGACACAGTCCAGGTCCCACATGGAGCTCAAGCTTTAATTCTCATTTTATAGATGAGGTAACTGAGGCACAGGGAAGTTAAGTAACTTGCCCAAGATCAAACAGCTTCCTGAGTTTAGAATTCAGGTCTTCTAACTCCCAGGCCCGTACTCTATCCATTAGGCCCAGCTGTTTCTCCAGCATTTGATTGATTCCTTCTCAATGCATGGAGGATATACCATAGGACTTCAAAGATTTCTGTTCCTTGTGATGCTCAGCATTTTTGTAGTGGTATTTGTTGAGTGCTTACTAGATGCCAGGCCCTGTATTAAGCATTGAGGTAGAGTACTTGCAAATCACACTGGACACGATCCATGACCCACATGGGGCTCATAGCATTCAACTGACCTTTTTGGCTCCAGCTTTATGTCAGATGGGTGATTTGAAGGAAAGGTCAAAAATAATTCTAAAATCCCTTTCTGGTGTTCTGAGTGATAGCTAGAGTATACGTCATTCTGCAGTTTGGATATTTCCTTTAGTGGATTACCTTGGCCATGCTCACACAGAAGTTCACCTACCACTTTTCTCTTTCCCTAGCTTCATCAGTGAGTAAATCAGTGATACTGATCGAGCATTTACTTTATGCAGAATAAAATTTTGTAACTTCAAAGAGCTTCAGTCAAATAGGGAAGACAGACTTTAAAATAAATTACAGATAAGGGAAGCAACCAAGTATAAGAATATGTTTGGGATGGTTGGGGTGGTGATAGAGATGAACGCAAGAGTTTATGGGGTGGGACTAAGTGAATGAGTGAGGCAATCAGAAGGGACAGGAGGGTGGGATGAGAGCTTAGGGAAGGCTTCGTGGAGGAGAAATGATTTCAGTAGGGCTTTGAAGATGAGGAGAGTGCTGAATTGTCAGATTTATAGAAGGGAGGGCATAAGCAAGGGGTCATTTAGTAGGGGAGGCAAGAGACTAGGTTGGCATTAATAATAATAATGTTGGTATTTGTTAAGCGCTTACTATGTGCCAAGTACTGTTCTAACAATGATAATGATGATGGCATTTATTAAGCGCTTACTATATGCAAAGCACTGTTCTAAGCACTGGGGAGGTTACAAGGTGATCAGGTTGTCCCATGGGGGGCTCACAGTCTTAATCCCCATTTGACAGGTGAGGGAACTGAGGCCCAGAGAAGTTAAGTGACTTGCCCAAGGTCACACAGCTGACAAGTGTTGGAGCCGGGATTAGAACCCATTACATCTGGTTCCCCAGGCCGTGCTCTTTCCACTGAGCCATGCAACTTCTCTAGAGGAGCTAAGTGTGTGGGCTGAGTTATAGATGGAGAGGAGCAAGAATGAAAAATGGGGCAAGAGCTGATTGGGTTCCTTGAATCTGATAATGAAGAATTTCTGCTTTATGCGGAGATGGACGGGCAACCTTTGGAGGAACTTCAGGATCGGGAAGACATGCACAGGATTTTTTTTAGAAAAAATACTCTGGTATCAGAATGAAGTATGGACTGGAGAGGGGAGAGGATGGAGGAAGGGAGGTCAGTGAGGAGGCTGATGCAATATTTGAATTAGGATAAAACAACTGCTTGAACCAGAGTGGTAGTAATTGGCATTAAGAGGAAGAAGAAAATTCTGGAGATGTTGTAGAGATAAAATCAATCAGATTTAATGACTGAATATGTGTGTTGGAGAGAGATGAGTCAAGGATAATGCTTAGATTGTGGACTGGTGAAACAGGAAGGATGGTGGACTTGGTAACAGTGTTGAGCAAGTCATGGGAAGGAGAGGGGGAGAGGAAATTATGAGTTTTGTTTTGGACTTGTTAAGTTTGAGGAGTTGGTGATAGATTCAGGTAGAGATGTCCCTTAGGCAGGAGGAAATATAGGTGTGCAGAGAGGGAGATTCTGTTGGGTCTGGATATGTAGACTTGGGAGTCACTGGCAGAGAGATGGCAGTTGAAGCCACGGGAACAGATCCCACAGCTTTTATTTTTGTTTTTGTTTTTCCCCTAGCAGTATAGAGTTTCAGTTTAACTTCATCTGAAAAGTTGTAGATTTTACGGAATACATCCTCTTCCAGGTAACTTGCAAAAATGTTTAAAAAAAGGCCTAGCACTAGCACTGCTTCTTTGGCACCCCGCTCTTTTTTGTCCTCAAAAATGTTTTTTGTGGCATTTTCTAAGTGCTTACTATGTACCAAGTACTGTACTAAGCACTGTACTAAGATACAAGATAATCAGGTTAGACACAGCCCTTTTCCCAGATACAGCTCACTGTCTTCATCCCCATTTTACAGATGAGGGAAATGAGGCACAGAGAAGTGAAATGACTAGCCCAAGGTCACATAACGGATAAGTGGCAGAGCTAGGATTAGAACCCACAACCTTCTGACTCCCAGGCCTGTGCCAAAGGTCACACAGCACCCAACTGGTAGAGCTGGGATTAGAACCCAGGTCTTTCTGATATCCATGCCTATGCTCTATCCATTGACCATGTTGCTTCCTTTATGACAACCATTTATGATTATTATTTTAATCAATAATTATAATAATAATTGCATTTGTTAATACCACAATTGATACTGTGTGCCAAGCCAAAAGCCTTTGGATAATAGAAATCTATTGACATGGTTGTTCAATCACTTCCTAAAAATTGTCATTTCCTTCAACCAGCTGGTGAGGCCCAGTTTCTCCTTAGAGAAACATAAGATTGTTTCCCCTATCAGGACATATTTGTCTATGTTATCAGTGATCCCAAACTTATTTATCCATTTTACTAATTTTCCATATGTGAAAATGAGATACACTGCTCCATAACTTCCAGGGTCCTCTCTGGAACCCTTTTTATACAAGGGAATCACAATGGTGATTTTCTAGGGACCCTATCTGCTATAGCGTTTGTATTGTTCAGGGGGCATGGTGTAGATTGCAATCTCTCACTAAGAGCTATGCAAATACTCTGAGTTCCTTCACAACATTTGGGGGATGCCATTCAGCCCCAGAGATCTGTTTATATTTGGTTGATGACTTAAATTTGGCTGAAAATACCCTTTGTAGTTATCAGCATTTGTAGGGGGAAAAAAATGCATGTTTCTGTGAGGGTGGCCCCTGGACAAAAAAAGTACTCCTCTATTTCTATATGAATCCACCTCAAGCTTTCGCCTTTTCAGGTATATAGACCCAAGCAAAATGCCAAATCCAATATAATTCTACTGTAGCCTAGAAATGGCTAACTCAGCTGAAACTCACTGTGGACTTAACAAAGTAGAAGCAACAAGTCTCTGAGAGGCGTTTCCACATTCAGTATGCAAATCCCCTGTGTTGGGAACAGATCAGCTTGTCCTTGGATGGGATTCTCCTACAAGCAATCCAAACAGGCACTAAGGATGTGTCTTTTGTCCTTGGTAATTACTGTATCTACTGTAACATCTCCTGTCAAAAAGTCACTATTTTCCAAAGCAAACAAGTTTGAATTACCTTTCTAAAAGCACTGTCTCCCCAATACTTGAAAGAATATCTCCCAAGAAGAAAAGTTTTTGAATGACAGAAAAAGCACAGAAGCCAACCCATAGATTATAAGGGTCAAAACAAACAAGCAAAAGGAATGATAGTACCTTTTCTGCAGATCATGTGTTTCATTTTCTTTAAATTGTGTGTGCATGTAGGTTCTCATGCTTCTTCCTGCCTACAGACTTTTTTTTTTAAGGATGAAAACTCAGCTTGTTCCCACCATTTCTCAATGATTGGAAGTAATTTCCTGTCATAGCTGAAGCCTGGTCAATTACCTCCAATGGCCTTCATACAGTGTAAAAATGCATTTTTACCCAGCGTGCAGAATTTTGAAATAAATCATCAGCTGTACAGCTTCCTTTGCTGGCCAAATGCCACTATAGGCACATGTTTAATCTATCCTGGCTCTGCCACTTTTCTGCTGTGTGACCTTGGAAAAGTCACTTCACTTCTCTGTGCTTCAGTTACCTCACCTGTAAAATGTGAATGGAGACAGTGAGCCCCATTTGGGACATGGTATGTGTCCCACCTGATTATCTTCTTTCTACCCTGGCACTTCAAAGAGTGCTCTGCCCATAGTAAGGACTTAAGAAATACAAGTATTGTTATTATTACTATTATTACTATTATTATTATTATTATTATTATTATTATTATTATTGTTTTATCAATGTGGACTTACAAGGCATGGAGATGTCAAGCTTTAGATCCAGCTTTCTTGAAACATTCTGGTAGAAATTTGGTAGGATGAAGGAAGCTATCTTCCGTCTCAAGACACAGAAACCAAAAAGTTAAACTGTAGCTGGAAGGGATGGATAATGGACAGGCTCTCCACCCCAGACACCCTGTAAGCTTATCTCCAGACTGTAAGCTCGCTGTGTGCACCCAGTAAGCACTCAGTAATAATGATAATAATGATGGTATTTGTTAAGCACTTACTATGTGAGAAGCACTGTTCTAAGTGCTGAAGAGGATACAAGGTTATCCCACGTGGGGCTCACAGTCTTAATCCCCATTTTGCAGATGAGGTAACTGAGTCACAGAGAAGTTGTAACTTGCCCAAAGTCACCCAGCTGACAAGTGGAGGAGTCGGGATTAGAACCCATGACCTCTGACTCCCAAGCCCATTCTCTTTCCACTGAGCCATGCTGCTTAATAAAGACGATTGACTGACCCTATCTTTGAATCAACTGAAATCCATATTCTTGATCCTTCTCCAGGGTGAATGGAGAGGAATTACTATTACTTACTACTGTCTCCAAGTAGTAAAATAGAATCTAATTGATCCCAAAGACAGAATGTTAACAGAACACTTAACTCTGTTCTTGAGTATTCCCTAGAACTCCAGACTTTTCCCTCCCTATAATTTAGTTTAGTGGCTCTCTCCCTGACTAGACTGTAAACTCTTTGAGGGGAGGGTTCAGGCTACAAACTCTACTGCACTCTACCAAGCGGTCAGTATAGTGCTCTGCACACTAAGTAATCCATGAATACTATTGATGGGTTGACTGAATAGCTATCAGGACAGCGGGTGGGTGTTCTGAGATAAGCAGGCTCTGTTTTAAGAATAACCCAGATCAAGCCTTCAATACATACCATTGAGTGATTGACTGATTAATATGAAAGTACCCATGAGTTTGGGGGGCAGACTTTGAAGAGACACTGAGGACATCTCAGTGTTGCCCCAAGGGCTAAAATCAAGGTTGCAGGTGGGAACCCTCTACCGCTTAACAACTAAAAGAAATGACAACCACAAAGGTTCAGGCTTTAATGAAAAGGACGACCACACCAACACTTTGCTTCTTTCAGTGTTTCCCACAAACTTATAGAGAAGCAGCATGGCTCAGTGGAAAGAGCACAGGCCTGGGAGCCAGAGGGGCTGGGTTCTAATTACAGCCACTATCTACTATATGACTGTGGGCAAATCATTTAACATCTCTGGGGATTCAATGCCTGTTCTCCTTCCTACCTAGATTTTGAGCCACATTCATTCATTCATTCAATCATATTTATTGAGCACTTACTGTGTGCAGAACAGTGTACTAAGCGCTTGGGAAGTACAAGTTGGCAACATATAGAGATGTAGGAACTGATCTTGTATTTACCCCAGACATGTGCTTGATACATAGTAAGTGCTTAACAAATAACACAATTAATATTTTTGAAAACTGTGCTTGACCTAGGAAACCTGCTTGTACCTGCAGCTTCTTACTTCAGATAAAAGTAAAGATGTGCAAAATACCCTCTTTACAAAGGTCTAGTTTTGACTTAGTTTTTACAGATATGTCCTATTATATGTACCACTGCAGATCTCAGTATTGTGAAGATTACTCACACAGCTGCCATTTGGACATCACTGAAATGCTTTTATATAAGGACCACATGCTTCACTGGGCTATGCTGTAATTTTATACACTGAAACTAACTTCAATTTGTCGTTCTGCATTTCTTGTTTTCCCTAACTGAATTCTAAATTGCCCAGAATTAAATCAGAGCACACCTCAAAGAGGAACCAAAAACATTTCCCCTAATAAATAAGGTTAATGAAATTCTTATATTGAATATTTGATGAAGACCAGCAATAGTTTAGTAGTTCATTCATTCATTCATTCAATCGTATTTATTGAGCGCTTACTGTGTGCAGAGCACTGTACTAAGTGCTTGGGAAGTACAAGTTGGCAACACACAGAGATGGTCCCTACCCAACAGTGGGCTTACAGTCTAGAAGGGGGAGACAGAGAACAAAACAAAACATATTAACAAAATAAAATAAATAGAATAAATATGTACAAATAAAATAAATAAATATATACGGGTGTTATGTAATGGGGTCACTTGAAGCAGCGTGGCTCAGTGGAAAGTTGATTTAATAGTTTAGAAACTGATTCCTCCCAACCATCTTTTTCTGCTATGATTAGAAAATTCCATTATTACCATTGAGGATAAGGGGAGAAAGATGATATACTGAGCCTTTCTAGTGCTGGGTGACTCAATCGATCAATAAATCAAGCAGTGGTATTTATTGAACCCTTGCTGTGTGCAGATCACTGGACTAAGCACTTGTGAGAGCATGATACAGTAGACTTGGGTGCATTGCCACGCACTGCTTTCTTGCAAAGTGGTAAGATGACAATCAGCCTGGGCTATTTAGAAACAGAGAGGAACAGCTACAGTGGCCATATCCTCAGGTTTCTAAGTTTCCATCACCTCCAGCCCAATCAATGGGGAAAACCAGAGTCATTAGTCAGAAGGGTGCTATTCTCTCCCAGATAAGGAAGGAAGCTCCAGAGGGCTTCTGGTCCCACCTCTTCCTCTACCTCCAAACCGTGATGTGTGGTCTAGTGGAAAGCTTGCAGGCTTGAGAGTCAGAGGACCTGGGTTTGAATCCTGGTTCTGCCACGTGCCTGCTGTGAGACCTTGGGAAAGTCAGTTAACTTCTCTGGACCTCATTTGTAAAGTGGGGGTTCAGTACCTGTTCTCCCTTCTACTTAGTGCACGAGCACAGGGATTGTGTGTGAACTGATCATCTTGTATCTACCCCAGAGTTTAGTAGAGTGCTTGGTCCATAATAAACCCTTAACAAATATTAATTAACTCATTCAATCATATTTATTAAGTGCTTACTTTGAGCACAGGCTTGGGAGTCAGAGGTCGTGAGTTCTAATTCTGGCTCTGCCGCTTGTGAGCTGTGTGACTTTGGGCAAGTCACTTAACTTCTCTGTGTCTCAGCTACCTAATCTGTAAAATGGGGATTAAGACTATGAGCCCCATGTGGGACAACCTGATAACCTTGTATCTATCCCAGCGCTTAGAACAGTGCTGGGTACCTAGTAAGCGCTTAACAAATACCATTATTATTAAATACAGAGCAGAGCACTGTATTAAGCAGTTGGGAAAGTACAATACAATAATAAAGAGTGACAATCCCTGCCCACAACAAGATCACAGTCTACCAGTTTTGTTATTGCCTCTGTTGAATTGCACTCTTCCAAATGCTTAGTACAGTACTCAATACCATTGATGATGGTGGTTGTTATTATGATAAAGAGGCTTCCAAAGCTTGCATAGCCTCATGTCCCATCATAATCACTCATCACTGACTGCTCAACTGCTATTTGCAGACCACTGCAGTTAGTTCCCACCATGTTAAGAGCATTATCCTGGGCAAATTCTGTGTGCACAGCACTATATTGAACCCAACAGGGTAGAGCACTATACAGAGCCCTAATCAGAACAGGCATTAGAGGAGACAGGTGGAGTTACTGACCATTCGGAGCCTGCAAAGTCCTAGGCTGTGAAGCCGTGGCAGGTTCCTCGTGATAATGCACATGCAAAAGCTACTTCGAGAGAGCCCAAGAACTCTACCCCCCTGCTCAGTCACATGGGGATGCGGCCAGGGAATCCATTTTCACTTGTTACAACCCACCTGAAAAAACAGCCTGAGAGTAAATGTAGCTATCATTCTGGTGCCCTTGCAAGCAGGCCACCCAAAGAACTTCCAGGGTCGTAATGGACAACAACTTATATAGAAGCAACGTGACCTAGTGGATAGATCTCGGGCTTGATAATCAGAAGAACCTGGGTTCTAATTCTGGCTCTGCCAATTGTCCACTGTGTGACCTTGGGTAAGTCAACTCTCTGTGCTTCAGCTGCCTCATCTGTATAGAATGGAGATTAAGACTGTGAGCCCCATGTGCGACATGGACTGTGTCCAAGTTGATTAGCTAGTATCTACCCCAGTGCTTAGTACAGGTGCCTGGAACATAGGAAACAACAAAATACTATTAGAAAACAAAAATGATTAAACAAACAAAAAAAGAAATAACTTCTGATGGATGGAGGAAAGGAAAACATCCATTTCTGCACTCTACTCCTGATGGCAAACAGTGTGGCTTTGGATTTTATCTCTGTGGATTTCAATTTTGTCAGAGAATATTGTTGGTTTGGGAATCTAGTGGCCAGGGACCACCTCAACTTTGGGCCAAAGAGATGAAAGGGATGCTGGCTGTGATCACACAGCCAATTGTCAGCTGTGTGACTTTGGGCAAGTCACTTAACTTCTCTGTCCCTCAGTTACCTCATCTGGAAAATGGGGATTAAGACTGAGCCCCATGTGGGACAACCTGATCACCTTGTAACCTCCCCAGCACTTAGAACAGTGCTTTGCACATAGTAAGGATTTAATAAATGCCATCATTATTATTATTATTATCTCTCATGTTGAAGTGAGGAGGAACAAAGCAAGGGAAAACGAGAGAGAAAGAGGAAGCCCCTTGGAAACTTCCAGATAAAATGGGCTTCCATACTTCTACTGACTGTTGAGGGACCCAGGTGTCCTGCTTTCCCCCTCGCCATCTCCTGGCCATTGGGAATCCCTCTCAGAGACACTGAATCTTGGTTCCACCGTTATGCCTCTTTGTCCTACCCACATATATTTGCTGTGCCCTTCTCGTTCCTTTCCAAATGAAACTTTTTGGTACCTCATGTTAACATAACAGGGCCCTTCCCATTTGCTGGGGCTTTCTGGTGTTTTCCTCTTGCATGGCTCTTTAATAATAATAATAATAATAATAATAATAGCATTTATTAAGCACTTACTATGTGCAAAGCACTGTTCTAAGCACTGGGGAGGTTACAGAGTGATCCGTTTGCCCCATGGGGGGCTCACAGTCTTAATCCCCATTTTACAGATGAGGGAACTGAGGCCCAGAGAAGTGAAGTGACTTGCCCAAAGTCACACAGCTGACAATTGGCGGAGCCGGGATTTGAACCCATAACCTCTGACTCCAAAGCCCGCGCTCTTTCCACTGAGCCACGCTGCTTCTCCTTTCTAAGTAGTGTGCTCACAGTGAAGAGAAAATGCCTCTGAAAAGACCTATTGCTGCTCCATTCACTTGGAAGACACTTAGGTGAAAACTGATGGGATAATGAAACAGCATCAGAGCCTTCAAAGGAATGGCATCCAACAACCCACTATATCATTCCCAGATCGAATTCTGCCCACTATGAGTGAGTCTTCCCAGAGCTCCTTTCTGCTGCATGTAGACTGGGGAAGGTCGATTTGAAAATCTTACAAGGACAGACATAGGGGCTCCCTCTTTCTAGATAGGTAGGAGGACTTTGAGAAAACAAGGGCATTCACTCCCTTTACTTCTCCAACCTCCACCCCCTTTCCCCTACCCCTATTCCCACTCCCACAATCCTGTTACCCTCTCACCCTTTCTGGGGAGGGTGACTGATATGGAGGCATAAGCAGCAGATAGCAGACATTTCCTATAAGCCTCAGATACTTCTCTCTGTGATAGTCACAGGCAGGCATCGATTCCATTCACTAAATGCAATATGAAAAGGAATAAAAGGTAACCTGGTATTTCTGCTAGTTATGATTATGTCTAACTGAATGCCCTTGACATCAGGATCACTGTAGAGCATTTAAATAACATTGAAATACATTTTTAATATATGGACATGCATATCAATCACACTGCTAAGTTTAATATATCTGGTAGAAATAATTAAGTTCATTAAAAAAAGAGTAGAAGAGATAAGAAAGAATGAACACCATGACAAATGATTTCTCTATATGAAATACCCTATATGAAAATCAGAGTAATAAGTGAAAACTGGAAGACTTAATTACAGTTCCCAGTTCTTCTATCTAGGGAGAGGTGGCAGGAACACAATTGGAGCTTGCCTACTCCTTCATTAAAGCAATATAATACATAGTGCCTGGGTCGGGCTGCTTGTGCTTCTCATGACTGAGAACCAGGGTTCGATCTGGAAGGGAGGGAGACTTTCCAGGAGTGGATTATTAGTGATTTTCAGTCACATACGCATTTTCTCTGTTTCTGGATCGCATTCGTTAATGAAACAAAGTCGCTCGTGTAAATTGAAATCACACAGCTCTGTCCTTCTATTGTGAGATCTCCGATGTTGACCCATAGCTAGGCCTTTGGTTTGGAAGGTGGAGGAGTTCCAGTGCAGGAAAATTGTTTGGGTAAATGAGAGGATGTGGGGAGACTGTAAGCTCCTTCTAGACTGTAAATGCCTTGTGGGCAGGAAATGTGACAACCAATTCTGTTGTATTGTACTCTCCCAAGTGCTTAGTACCTTGCTCTACACCCAGGAAATATGACTCATTGATTGACTGAGACCCAGGTTGTCCATATGCAGTCTCTACCCACATCTGGGCTTGCAACCTAAGATCTGGACCAAGCACTCATGATGCCCAAGATGCCTATTACAATGCATAAGCTTCAGTGATGTCCAGGCAAATTGGCCAGTAGCCAAGTTAGATTTGTGCTTCTTGGCAGATCTTTAAAGAGAAAGGATTTTTCTCTGATTCTGATTACTGCCTCTCCGCACACGCTGGTACAATTGGGCATGTTCTTAATAGGATACTCAGAATTCCCAAGTGTTTTGATATTGTGGGGCCCTTCTCTGTTATTGTGGATCGATGGACATTCATTTGTTCCTCCCTGGGAGCTATCACATTCTTCCCTGATTTCTCCAGGTCCCTCTGTAGTTATCCACAGATGAAACTAAGGGAAGAGATTGCTGTAGTCTCCTCTTTCACAACATCTAGACAAATACTTTTGTTTTTAATGGTATTTGTTAAGCACTGTACTAAAGGTACAGTATCTGCTGGGGTAGATACAAGCTAATCAGGTTGGACACGGTGCATGTTCCTTTTAGACTGTGAGCCCACTGTTGGGTCGGGACAGTCTCTATATGTTGCCAACTTGTACTTCCCAAGTGCTTAGTACAGTGCTCTGCACACAGTAAGTGCTCAATAAATACGATTGATGATGATGATGATGATGATGTTCCACATGGGGCTCACAGTCTTCATCCCCATTTTACAGATGAGGTAACTGAAGCACAGAGTAGTTATGTGACTCACCTAAGATGACGCAGCAGACAAGTGCTGGAGATGGGAAAAGACCTAGGTCCTCTGACTCCAAGGCCCATGCTCCATTTTTAGGCCACACTGCTTCTCCCACCTGGAATTTCTCTTGTCAATAATGTAGTAGTCATCATCATCATCACCACTTTCTAAACATCATTATCACCCTGAACATCTTCCTGGAAAAGCATTTTATCAAACACCCATGCCCAGAAAATGGTACAGAGGGAATTTGTTCTGGGAGAGTTTTGTCTGTCTTATACGTTTCCTAGTTTTTTCTTCTTTCCCTCACCCTGAGAAGACCACATTTCTCCACATTTTAAGCTAGAAGGACTTCTGCTCTTTGAAGAATGAAACCTTTGGTTCATTCGATTCATTGTCCATATGTTTCTGCAAGATAGCTTTTTTTTTAGCTGGTACATGTTAAAAGCACTTAACATGCACCAAGTACTATACTAACTGCTGAGTAAATAAAATGAAATCTGGTTGGACACAGTCCCTGGCCACATGGGGCTCAAAATCTAAGTAGGGGGGAGTAGGATTTAATCCCCATTTTACAGATGAAGAAACTGGGGCACAGAAAATTTCAGTGCTCTGCCCAAGATCGCACAGCAGACAAGTGTCAGAGCCAGGATTAGAACCCATGTCCTCAGACTCCCAGGCCCATGCTCATTCCACTAGGCTACTCTGCTTCCTCTAAAATAGTATAAGAGAAGACTTGAATATGACTGATGACATGTTGTTCTGTTGTAGAAATGCCTGAAGTAGAGATAAAACTGTCTGGGCCAGGGACTAGTGGGACAGAACTTCAAAACTTTTGATCCTACATCCTGTGGGCCTTTGGTAGTTAAAACAGTTCTTTATTCCATCCACTAAACCTCTGGACTAAAATCCATGAGGGCAGGGATCGTGCTTACCAACTCTACTGTATTGTACCTCTTCCAAGCACTTTGTACTATGCTCTCTGTACACAGTATGGATTCAGTAAATACCACTGATTAATTGATTGGTTGACAAAGAAAATATCCTTAGTTTTGTTTCCCAGTGAAGCATCTGCTATTTTCTTTAATGAAACAATCTTAGAAACCTTGAGAAAAGCCTCATAAGGCAAAAAACATGGATTAATTTTTTGCCTGAAGAAAATGGTTACCGTTCCCATCGGCGTGCATTCACTATTAGGACTTTCCACCTACAGCAGACCAGAGTCTAAAATTGCATCTAGGAGGTCCTATCTAAGATCTAGGGAATGGAGTTCTTGACTCATTGTAGCTGGGAGTCTGCTAAAGTCAATCTCCCCTGTCCCAGTTAAAATATTGGAATAATCATCCTCTTTCTCTTTCCATTTTACAGAGCCCAATGACTAAAGCCCAGTCCCTTTTTCAAAACCAACCCCCATAAAAAAGAGGCCATCTGCTATTTCCTTTATGAAAAAAAATAAAACCTATAATTAGTGTCTTGTTCATCTTTTCTTGCTCAAAAAAGAACTATTATGCAAATACTCCGCAATTTGGTTTCGAATACTTTTTGTAATGTGATGAGCAATTTTCTTTAATACAAACCAAGCCTCTTTGCCAGGACCTTTTTTTATGGGTTTTTAAAAGAACTTTCAGGGGACTTTTTCATGTTCCTCTGAGGCAAGATTGTTAGAGTGGAAGCATCGTTCTGCTCATGCATTTCGTGGTTGGAAAGTTGTTTATGGATCTTATTTGTGAAAGAAACCAAAATAGCTTCCAAGTATAAGTCTCGTCTCTCCGTTCACAACACTCTTTGCCTTGGAAGAAACAGTTTCTGAAATAGCATAGCACTAAATCAGCCTTGCCTCCTCTGGAAGCAGACGGTGATGGTGGCAGTTTACCCGAGAGCACAGATTTGTTGTTTGATTTTAGTGGTTCTTGGGGGACTGCTGTTTAACACAACGTCAATTCACGTTCAAGAGTTGCAGATGCTACTGGATTTGAAGCCAAGAAAGGTCTCCAAGCGTTATGTGCTGATGAGAGTGAAAATGGCTCCAGGGGTTCTCTGTGGAACCCTGGGGCTATTTCTTTGGCTGGCAGCTGTCAAAACTGGCTTGAGACATTTAGCTACCCTGAGGCAGGGAAATAGTTGCTGATACAACCCATCTCCTACATCATTATGTTATTACTTACATGCACAAGGACATGAGGCTGCTGAAGAAAATCCACAGCCCCTCTCTGGGAGACTCATGGCATCATATGTGTTACATTGGCCCTGAAGCTTAATGCAACAACAGCACACTCACCTTTGCGATGAGTTCCATCCAAGGCCTTCAGAACCCAATGCACTATTCCAGCCCCTCTTGTTCCAGAGACATTGTGTTAGAGGAAAAGCGTGGCTTAGTGGAAAGAGCACGGACTTGGGAGTCAGAGGTCATGGGTTCTAATCCCGGCTCTGCCACTTATCAGCTGCGTGATTTTGGGCAAGTCACTTCTCTGTGCCTCAGTTACCTCATCTGTAAAGTGGGGATTAAGACTGTGAGCCCCATGTGGGACAACCTGATTACCTTGTATCTACCCAGGCACTTAGAACAGTGCTTGGCACATAGTAAGTGCTTAACAAATAACCGTCATCATCATCATTCCCCTTCCTGGGCTCTGTGCATGCAGGTATTACATCCATTGGACAAGTGTTTTTGCAGGCTTAACTACTGCTCTCCCATCACTGCCCCTCCCTCTCAGCACAAGTGCTCTGAGGTGATTGCCTCATGTGTTTTCCAAATGAATTTGGTCTCCAATATGCAGGACCGCTGGTGGCACTCAAGTTTCCAGCTCCCCACATGTGAACTCCACCCACACCTCCCAATCAATCCATCAGTGGCATTTATTGAGCACCCTCTGTGAGTTCATTGTTGAGTAAGGACCGTCTCTATATGTTGCCGACTTGTACTTCCCAAGCACTTGGTACAGTGCTCTGCACACAGTAAGCACTCAATAAATACAATTGAATTGAATAAATGAATGAATACTAAGTGCTTGGGAGAGAACAGTGAAGTAGAATTGGTAGCCACAATCCCAGTCTAGAGGGGGAGACAGAAACTAAAGTAAATTAGAGTTAGGGGGAATGGCAGAGTGTAAGGATGCATACATAAGTGCTGTGGGGCAGAGGATGGAGTTACTGTCAAGTGGTTAAAGAGTAGAAATCCAAGTGCATAAGTGATGCTAAAGGAAGGGTGGATAGCGGAAATGCAGGATTAGTCAGGGAAGTCTTCACACAGTACCAGACAGGGGGCTAATCAACATGAAATGGACAACCTGATATTAAACAAGAGAAAGGGACCCTCTAACCAAAGGCTCCACTTAACAACTTGGGAAGCAGGGTGGCCTAGTGGGTAGAGCATGGGCCTGGGAATCAGAAGAACCTGAGTTCTAATCTTGGCTCTGCCACTTGTTTGCTGTGTGACCTTGGGCAAGGCACTTCACTTCTCTGTGTCTCAGTTCCCTCATCTGTAAAATGGGGATGAAGACTCGGCATCTAAAGTGGAACAGGGACTGTGTCCAACCAGATTAACTTGTACCTACCCTAGCACTTAGAAAAGTGCCTGGCACATAGTAAGCACTTTACAAATACCAAACCCCCCACCCCACAAAACCCAACCAAGCTCAAGTGTCTCCCAGAACCAGGGCACTGGGTGATGCTAATGGGCTCAGCGGAGAGACCTCCTAGCCACATTTCCACATCATGGGCTTATTATATGTGCACCTCTGACCTGCTTTACAAAGCACACCTGGATTTAGAGAGATTTGAACCACTGTGCAGATTTTTCTCTAGGACGTTTTTTGAGGTCTACTAGACAATGAAAAGAGTGGATAGGGAAATTCAAATTGTTTGTCCATAGGATTAGGGAGCATCCATTAATGTTTGGAAGGGGTAGATTAAGACAGAAGTTCACACTTTCTCACATCGTCGGTAGTAAGGATAGAGAGCTTGCCCAGGCTGAAATATATCGGCCTGCTCATGATGGCTTCGGATGAAATCATGGACAGATGTTCATAAAGGAGTTTTAGAGGGAAATGGTAGGAGATAGAAGTAGAGAAGTAGCATGGCCTATTGGATGGGCCTAGAAGTCAGAAGGATCTGCATGACTTTGAGCAAGTCGCTTAACTTCTCTGTGCCTCATTTACCTAATCTGTAAAAAAAGGGATTAATTCTGTGAACCCCATGTGGGACATGGACTGTGTCCAACCTGGTTAACTTGTATCTACCCCAGCACTTAGTTTAAGGCCTGGCCTATAGTAAGCACTTAACAAATACCATTAAAAATGTACAATTTAGATGATCTAAGTAGAGTTTAGATGGAATCTTTGAAAGTTTATTGGAGAATAAATATGGGGATGTTTAATAGGAATCACCCCAATCATGAGTATCAATGTTACTCTTCTTCAAGGACTCCTTAGTGTCACTGTTGGAATCAGAATATTAGGCAGGATGGTCCATTGGTCTGAACCAACAATGACATATCTTAAGTTTTCAAGATAGGGAGAAAGTGGCTAAACAATCTTCTGGGTACCCACGTTTCTGCTGACATGTGAAAAACCATCAGAAGAATGCTGGTATTGGCCCTTCTGTGGGGCAGGAAACCTTGGCAAATGGCAGCTCAGGGAGTAGAGATGTACTTTGGTTTATTAACTAGTGTAGTGAAATCAGGAGCAAAGAGGGAAGGGCATTCTGACGTTTGCTTCTAAATTTAAAATACATTCTTGGCTATTCTCCCTGTGGGGAAAATTCCTGAAAAGAAACAGGCCTTCAGAGCTTATCTCTCCCTCTCCCCCCACCCCACAAGTTAAATTTAAAAACAAATTATAGAAGGAGGCATGGATCCTCTAAACACTGCCCCACATCAGGAGTTGGGTGAGGATGATGAAGAGAACCCCATGGTCTAGTAAAACCCAGGTACAAGCTGTGCCATTTCCTCAAATGATTGTAATCACATCTTGCCTGTAATCGATTTTTGATTATGATATCTGTCAAGTGCTTACTAAGGGTCAATCACTGTGCTAGGCCCTGGGATAGAGGCAAGACAATCAGATCAGAAAACCATCCCTGTCCCACCCAGGGCTCAAAATCTAAGCAATAGGGAGATCAGGAAACATCACAATTTTTCTGAACAGATGCACAGAGAGGAAAAGTGATATTCTAAAGGTCACAGAGCAGGCCAGTGACAGAGTTGGGCTTAGAACCTAGGTCTTCTGATTTCTATCTTATGCTTTTTCCACTAGGTCATGCTTATTCAAATTTACTATAGATACAGTTCTTCATCTTTCATCCTAAATAATTTTCTTCTATTCATATCTTAGTACCTAAAGCTTTGAACAGAAAATCATTTCTTTGCTCTCCAGAGGTGTAGAAAATGGAAGAAACTTGTCAATGAAGCCACACTTAGATGGTGATATTGTGTTCTAAATGTATTTTATACCCACATCTGTTGCAAGGCCAAGGTTTGAGAAAGGGTTTGTGTGAAAAATGTGCGCAAACTGTGTATTTTAGCAAACCTCAAACCTCAGAGATCCTAGACTAATGTT
The DNA here is from genome assembly GCF_015852505.1 of Tachyglossus aculeatus. Taxonomy (NCBI): domain Eukaryota; kingdom Metazoa; phylum Chordata; class Mammalia; order Monotremata; family Tachyglossidae; genus Tachyglossus; species Tachyglossus aculeatus. Next base: position 62,010,561 of record NC_052072.1, read on the forward strand.
AGTTAATCTGGGAATTTACCCCGAAATTGGTTTTACTTGGTTTTCCCAAATGCCACAGACAAATCCACTTTTGAAAATGTTTTTCAAATTGAAAAGTTTGTAATTATATTGTTTCTCAAAATGGGAGCTGACATTGTACCTTGTTTTTTTTAACTTCTCAATAGAAAACCCACAGGAATTTAACAAAATATACATCTAAAAATAGTCCTGTCACCAATTCTTTGAGAAAAGCAATTTGGCCATAAGAGATACCATTTCCAGGAAATGAGTTTGTTCTGTTTTCTGACATAGGGCAGTACTGTTATGGTCTAAGAAAGTGTTCTTTTGTACAGTGAAATATGATCTATTAGAGAACATCAAATGGATTGTTATCCTGCAACCATTGGTAAGTGGTGGCAACTCGATGAGTTTACAAATGTTGTTCGATGAGAGACATAGAACTTTTCCAGGGAAATATTGGATGGCTGACTAACTGATATTCTTTTCATTTTTCTTTCAGGAAGCTCTGATAATGGCAACTATGGACCACCCACACTTGGTGAGGTTATTGGGAGTTTCCCTGAGCCCAACCATCCAGCTGGTCACCCAGCTCATGCCTCATGGATGTCTGCTGGATTATGTTCATGAACATAAGGATAATATTGGTTCCCAACTCCTACTGAACTGGTGTGTCCAGATTGCTAAGGTAGGCCCCTAACACTTTAAAGCTCAGTAGAATTGTCTTGTTTGCATAAATGCAAAGCATCAGGATCCCTTTTAACTAGAAAGCTGAAACAAACTAAGCATGATGTACTTGTGGTTTAAGAATCTCACATTAATTCCCATTGGCTCTGTTTTCTACTTTGAGGATCACCTTTGAGATTTAATTCACCGCAACTGGTGACTGAAGACTTTAATCTAGCTAATGATGTGTTTTTTCTTTCTCTTTGCAACCAGAATGTTGGTTTTCATCCTTTCAGTGCTGCAATTGTTGAGCAGTTCACACTTTCTAAAGCATAAATTTGAAATTCAAAATGCAGTGGGCATTTGTCATCACATGGAGTACTCTTCTTGGAGAGGGGAAATGTGGGTTCCGATAAGTAAAACAGTCTATGGTCATATTCAACATTTGCATTCTTGAAGGGCATTAGAGTGACCGCAGACAACGTCTGTAGCCTCCCCAGTGTGATGTGCCAACATTTTATGCAACGCCTTCTTGTGACACGCTTAATTCTATACTCCCCATGGGAGTTCAGAAAGAGACCCTAGGGCATTTCTCTTCTTTGGCCTTGCAAATGGCCATTTGTGGACCTACCCAGTGCTCTCAAATGCCTCTGCCCTATTTATTCTTCAACTATAATCCCTGTCTCCTTGATTTGGAAGAAAAATTGCATGAGATTTTTAGTCCAGATACTTCTTGGCATCTGAGTTCTTGGTCAGTCCTAGTGAGAAGCAGAAGTAAATGCTATGATGACAACTTTTCTGTTTCACTCTTGGGGTTTTGGACCAATTTTTATTAATATATGAATTTAAAAACCAATAATTTCAGGAGTTTGGGTTACTAGGCTACAAGGCGTTATCTTCAACTCATCTCTCTCACTTAACCCACGTACTAAATCTATCATTAAATCCTGTCAGTTCAACCTCCACAACATCATTAAAATCAGCCCTGTCCTCTCCATCCAAATTACTGCTTATCCTGCCCCACATTGGTTACTGTAACAGCTCCTTGTTGACCTCCCTGCTTCCCATTTCTTCCCACTCCATACTTCACTCTGATGCCCGGATCATTTTTCTATAGAAATATTAAGTCCATGTTTCCCCACTCCTCAAGAATCTCCAGTGGTTGCCTATCCACTGCAGCATCTAACAGAAACTCTTTACCATTGACTTTAAACTATTCAATCACCTTGCCCTCTCATAACTCACGTCACTGCTCTCCTACTACAAGCCAGACCACATGCTTCACTCCTCTAATGTTAACCTACTTACTGTACCTCCATCTTGCCTATCTTGCCACCAATCTCTCTCCCATTTCCTGCCTCTGTCCTGGAATGGCCTTCCTCTTAACATCTGACACTTAGTAATAATAATAATAATAATAATGATAATGTATTTGTTAGGCGCTTACTGTGTCCTGAGCACTGTACTAAGTGCTGGGGTAGGTACAAGGTAATCAGGTTGTCCCATATGGGGCTCACAATCTTAAATCCTATTTTACAGATGAGTTAACTGAGGCACAAAGAAGTTAAGTGGCTTGTCCAAGGTCACACAGCAGACAAGTGGCAGAGCCGGAATTAGAACCCACGGCCTCTGACTCCCAAGCCCTTGCTCTTTCCACTGAGCTTCTCCAATACAGTGCCTGGCACATAATAAGTGCTTAAAAACTACCATTCTTCTTCTTTTTTTTATTATTGTTATTATTATTATTATTATTATTATTATTATTATGTCCCCCTGCTCAAGCCAACCTACTCACTGTGCCTTGTTCTCTTCTCTCTCATCACTGACTTCTTGCTCATGCTTTCCCACCTGCCTGGAACTCTCTCCCACTTTTTCGCCAACTGATCACTACTCAACTCATCTAAAATCGCATCTCCTTCAAGAAATCTTCCCTGATTACCTCTCATTTCCCCACCATCTCCTGCCACTTTAGCACTTCTGAATCACTTGTGCACTATCTTTAAACTCTGTTGTTTCCCTTACCAGTTATTTATTTTAGTGTCTATCTCTGCAGCTAGATTGTAAGATTTTTGAAGCCAAGGTTCATTTTGATTAAGTTTATTTTACTCTCCCAAGCATTTAGTAGAATGCTTGACACAGAGTAAGCAGCATGGTTTAGTGGACAAAACACGTGCCCGGAAGCCAGAGGACCTGGGTTCTAATCCTTGCTCTGCCAGTTGCCTGTTGCATGACTTTGGGCAAGGCATTTCACTTCTCCTTGCCTGAGTTTCCTTAACTGTAAAATGGGGATTCAAAAACTTGTTCTCCCTCCTACTTAGACTGTGAATCCTATGTGGGACAGGGATTGTGTCTGACCTTATTTACTTGTATCTACCCCAGTGCTTTGAACAGTTCTTGACATATAGTAAGAACTTAAGAAATACTGCAAAAAAATGAATTTTAAAAATGCTGTGGATTGATTGATACAGAGCAAAGGCACTCTATGTACTTTCCTTGAGGTGCTTTTCCTGATTCATAAGGTTGGAACTGTTGATTGGCACAGATACTGTAAAATTCAAAATACGCTATTATAACCTCCATGACTGGCAAAATGGAACTTGACAGCTTTTGTGGTAACCTTAACACTAAAACACTTCATTGTCTACTAGACTATTTAGGGGCAGGATAATTATTTTTTAAAAATGCTAACCACCTTGAAATTTAATGCTAAACAAACGCAATTGCATGTTTTAAAAAATTAGATCCACTTCAAGTTTTCAAATTGGAGTGCAATTTTAGTCTACTTATGAATACATTGCATTCTAGTAGGAAAGTAGAACCTTCCAGAGCTCTATAGTTGCTTCTTGGAAAAGAACTTGTTGTATTAAATCATTTGTACTAAATAATGAAATTTTGGGATTAAGGGTCCTAAAATACCTGATTTTTTCATATTTTAAAAAATAAACTTTAGTAAGTATTTAAGCATCGTACTAAGTATGCATTTGGGAAAGAGAAGATGTAGGTAGGATTCTTCTGTCTTCTTTTCCATATCTCTGCTGTTTTCTAAACACAGATTAACAACTACACTTTGCACTAAAGTAGAATGAAGAAATGCTTCAAGATCTTAAATTCCCTATATGTTCAATTCTAGACTGTGAGCCCTTTGTTGGGTAGGGAGTGTCTCTGTATGTTGCCAACTTGTACTTCCCAAGCTCTTAGTACAGTGCTCTGCCCACAGTAAGCTCTCAATGAACACAATTGAATGAATGAATGAATTATGTTTCCAGAATCTGAGATCACATTGCTTAAATGAGAATTACAAATGCTTAGCCAAACTGAACTACCATACCATTCCTTGTTTTTCCATTAAATAATGTCACTAATTTCAGGATCTCTCCCATAGGCACAGACAACCACACACTCACACACACACACACACACGTGCACGCACACACACACACACGCACACACTAACAATTACATACAGTGAAAAAACATGAAAGGCGCTTAGCAGAAATAGGTCACTTGTTAAAATAATCCTCAAGGTAAATTGGATAAGTGGCACTACTTTACCTTATTTCAAAGGAAAAAGAAACGTAGGGTCATTTTGTAGGTCATTGTGGGGAACTAATCTCTCTATGCCTCAGCTTGTGGGTGGATTCGTTTTACATTGCACTTTCCTCTTGAGTAGTAATTTCAGAACCATTGTTCATCTGACACACCTATCAATCAATGGTACTTATTGAGCACTTACTTATACAGAGCACTTTATTAAGCATCTGAGAGTAGCAGTAGTAGTAATAGTAATATAATGACATTTTATTAAGCGCTTACTATGTGCAAAGCACTGTTCCAAGTGCTGGGGAGGATACAAGGTGATCAAGTTGTCCCACGAGAGGGCTCACAGTTTTAATCCCCATTTTACAGATGAGGTAACGGGCACAGAGAAGGAAAGTAACTTGCCCAAAGTCATACAGCTGACAATTGGCAGAGTCAGGATTTGAACCCATGACCTCTGACTCCAAAGCCCCGGCTCTTTCCACTGAGCCATGCTGCTTGTCTAGTAATAGTAGTAATAGTACTCTAAGCTTGTTGTGGGAAGGGAATTTGTCTGTAAATTGTTATATTGTACTCCCCCAAGAGCTTAGTACAGTGCTCTGCACACAGCAAGCTCTCAATAAATACAAATGACTGACTAGTAGTAGTAGTAGTAGTAGTAGTAATAATATTTATCACGGACTTACTATATAATAATAATAATAATAATAATGGCATTTATTAAGCGCTTACTATGTGCAGAGCACTGTTCTAAGCGCTGGAATAAATAGAGTAATAAATACGTAAAAACTCATAGTCTTCATCCCCATTTTCCAGATGAGGTAACTGAAGCCCAGAGAAGTTGAGTGACTTGCCCAAAGTCACACAGCTGATGAGTGGCAGAGCTGGGATCTCATTCCACCTTCCCATTACTAGATTTTTTCCACCAAAATAAAGCAACTTTTGACACAACTACCTGTACTGGCTGTCTGTCTGCCCCGAGAGGGATTTGGGAATTGCTCTGCTTGCCTTTGCCAAAGTAGACTGCAGAGGGCTCTCTCACACTGGCTTAGGGCAGCCTGACATCCTGGCCCAAAGACGGGGCTAAATACTGCCAAGTTTGAATTGCTCAATCCTCACCTCATGAATTTATGGATTTGGGGAAGATGAATTCTTTCTTTGACCTGAACACTGAAGGTCTGGTAGGATGCAGAGAGAGCAGAAGGTAATTGACTTCCTTTCTGACTGCAATCTCTACTCTTTCATTCATTCAATTGTATTTATTGAAGGCTTTCTGTGTGCAAAGCACTTTACTAAGCACTTGGGAGAGTACAATTAAACAATAAGTAGACACATTCCTGCACATAATGAGCTCACAGTCTAGAGATGAGCTCACAACACGGGCTTACCTTTTGCTGCTCTTGGATGGATGACATCTGCTGGTATAGAGAGGGGGTCTGAAGGACCCAGGTGAGAGTCATGTGGGGAAGAGAGGCAGTTCAATCCCAATTGAAATTATGACTGCCGTTGTAATTATTAAATGAATTATGTCTTCCAAACAAACACCTTTCTGCTAGGGAATACAGGATGGAATTTTCCCTGCTCCAGCTGCCTGGGTTAATTTTCAGTTTCTCTGGGTTACCCAGTAAGGAGATATCCCTGACCCCTCTATGTCCTGTACTCTTCCTAAAAGCAGATTGGTCCTGAGTTTGGCTTAGAGCCCAGCTGGAGCAGGACAAGACCAGGGTTACCCTGGGATCTTCACAGACCAGCCAGACAACCCAGCTGAATTCAGCTCATCACCATTACCCAACCTCCAGACTCTCAGACCCTAACTGGGAGTGGTTTTGACTAGGTTTTTTCCCTTAGTGACTGTAAGGATGAGAAATGAATTAAGCTTTCCTCTTCATGATGCTCCTCTTTATAAAACACCTTCCTACTAACCCTACCTTCCCTGAATGCCAATCCCATATTTTTAATTGATGGAAGTCTTCATTCCAGATTATTAATTGATCACTCAATAGGTACATGGAATTTAAAGAATGCTTGGGAAAGTACCCAAAAGCAAAAGACACAGCATGGCTCAGTGGAAGGAGTACAGGCTTTGGAGTCAGAGGTCATGGGGTTCAAATCCCAGCTGCACCAACTGTCAGCTGTGGGACTTTGGGCAAGTCATTTAACTTCTCTGTGCCTCAGTTACCTCATCTGCAAAATGGGGATTAAGACTGTGAGCCCCCAGTGGGACAACCTGATCACCTTGTAACCTCCTCAGCACTTTGAACAGTGCTTTGGACATAGTAAGCACTTAATAAATGCCATTATTATTATTATTATTCATAACAAAAGACATGGACCTTGCCCTCAAGGGATGCCCAGCTGATGCACATAAATATTTGAATGTACAACTGAATCCCTGCTAAATGGTAAACTCTTTGAAGGCAGGGATCATGGCCACTAACTCTATAGTACTTTTCCAAGAGCTTACTGCAATGCTCTTCATAGGGTAAATGCTCAGAGCACATTACTGATTGATTATGTCTAAAAATCAAAAATAGTGAGGATGTGATGCAGATGTGTATTGCTCACTGTGGGCAGGGAACGTGTCTGCCAACTCTGTTGTATTGTTATACTGTTCCAGCCCAAGTGCTTAGTACAGTGCTCTGCACAGAGTGAGCACTCAATAAATATGATTGATTGATTAATCAATAGATTATCTATCTACCCAGCCAACCCAGCCATCTCCAGCTAACTGTCTTTCTGGCCTAAAAGCATAAAGGCCTAGATGCCAAGCCTAGGCTGGTGATTAAAATGGATGAATGTTGATTTCCAGCAAGTACCCAATAAACTGCCTGTTGACTTTGCCTACTCATGGCACGCATGTAGTATTGGTTTTTAATTTGACCTTTAGTAAGGAAATTTAAGTATATACCTTGTCTTTTCTCAGGAGGTGCTCTCCATTCCATTCAAATCTCTAGCAATACTGTAACGTCTCACACTGGTCCAAAGCACATGATTCTCCCTTCGTTGTCTGAGACTTCAAAGGGAGATAAACTATAGGGGAGGGGATAGGTTGGATTGCATGGACAGAGTTTAATTAAGCTTATTGAGATAGTTTCTACAGGCTCTGCAGTTCCAGAATTACAGAGAAGCCCTAATTACTTCCCGGGGCTTGCATGAAATATGAGGATTTCTCCCATAGGGAAAAAGGCCTTTCATTTTCTTACCAGCAGCCAAAAATACAGAGCTGTAATTTCCTACCCTTTGCCTGTGGTCTGGTTTGTCATGCTGGGAAACTAATTTAGCGAGGATGATAGAGACCCTAAAGCTCTCACAGCCACCAGGCAGATCTGGAAAATAAAGAGTTAAATCTATGTTAAATTGATTTAATACTTTAGGTGATATTTTAACACATTTTTTTTTTACCAGAAAAGGGAATTCCTTGTATTTAAGAATTCCTATCAGTAAAGTGCTCACAGTCATGTTTATTAGTAATGCCTCCTGAGGCCCAAGATGCTGGTTTAGTATTAGCATCCTCGCTTCCCAAATTAAGGGAAACGGGGCAGAGTCCTTTGTCCAAGATTTCAAAGACTGACGCAGAAGCTGAGTTCCCATGGTGTTGCTTACACCCAGATTTATTTTGAATAAGCCTGCTGTGGTTATAAATTGAGGTACTGAATGATATGAGGTTAGATTTCAAGAGTCCTGCTTTCAGACATTTTTCACAACTGCCAGAGTTACCAAAGGTTTAGAAGTTTTTATTCCTCCTAGTGACCAGGGAACATGTTTAACAACTCTATTGCATGTGCACTTTCCCAAGTGCTTAGAACAATTCTGTTCACACAGTAAGACTTCAATAAATACCATTGATTGATTGATTGATTGACATTAGGAACTTTCTGAGAACACACTCGTGACCATTAAGGGCCATTAAAGGAAAGGAATAATTTTGTAGATTGTTTTTTACAACTTTTTTAATATGAATCACTTCTAATTTGAACCTGCTTCATGCTGTCGTTCTTCCCCCTCCTTCTTCTCCCCCTCCTCCCCCTCCCCATCCCCCATGCCTTACCTCCTTCCCCTCCCCACAGCACCTGTATATATGTATATATGTTTGTACATATTTGTTCTATTTATTTTATTTTGTTAATACATTTTGTTTTGTTCTCTGTCTCCCCCTTCTAGACTATGAGCCCACTGTTGGGTAGGGACCGTCTCTATATGTTGCCAACTTGTACTTCCCAAGTGCTTAGTATAGTGCTCTGCACACAGTAAGCGCTCAATGAATATGATTGAATATCTGACTTATCCTGGAAAAAATGTTTGTAAATGCATATGAAAGCAGAGGTTTAGGTTTGTCAGTAGGGATGAGCCAGAGAGAAAGATCCACCATTCTGCTTTCCTTTCTCTAAGGAGAAACTGCATATGTAGTCTCTTCAAATCATATGTACAGGTATATAATGCAACCTTTACAGGAATGGACTAAATGCCTGCAAATCTCTGGAGATCTCATGAAAGGAACTCAAGGGAAAGAAATTTAACCATGCAGTAATCAAAGACTCTTTTCCTTCCATCATCAACAGGATTTGATTGATTAGAACAATCCTATTGGAAGTTGCTTTTAGTTCATTTTGTAGCCATGTGAAGTGGGTAGGCTGAGTGGGAGATGCAGAAAAGAGAAACTGTAGTTGCAGTTTGAGTTCTTTCTCATTTCCTGAGCCCTAGCCTGCTCCTCCAGGACTCGGCCATTACTGAGTGAACAAAAGATGAGTTTAATGGCAGTCATCTATCAATTGTCCACATTTTAAGCTTCAAGATATCTCAATTCCCAGAGCCGCATGCCCTGACAAGGCTAATTGCATAATTATAATGCTATATCAACCAATCCCAATGTACTTACACCAGCAAAGACCAGGATGAGGGGCTCTGATAATTAAACCTTTGAACCAGTATATTAGCATCCCTCGTGCTAATGAGGTTGCACTGTTAGAAATGTGTGTGTGTGTGTGTGTGTGCGTGTGCATGTGCACATGAATCAAAGGTGCTGATTCTGCCTGATGAAGTTATCCATATTGTGAACGAAGTTGAACAACAATTGCAATAATTGTGGCATTTTTTAAATGTTTACTGTGTGTTATTCAATGTAATAATGATAATAATGATAATAATAATGGTTTTTGTTAAGCACTTACTATGTGCCAAGCACTGTTCTAAGCGCTGGAACACTGTTCTAAGCACTGGAGAACTGTTCAATAATAATAATAATGATGGCATTTATTAAGCACTTACTGTGTGCAAAGCACTGTTCTAAGCACTGGGGAGATTACAAGGTGATCAGATTGTCCCACGGGGAGCTCACAGTCTTAATCCCCATTTTACAGATTAGGTAACTGAGACACAGAGAAGTTAAGTGACTTGCCCAAAGTCACACAGCTGACAATTGGTGGAGCCGGGATTTGAACCCATGAACTCTGACTCCAAAGCCTGTGTTCTTTCCACTGAGCCACACTGGTGTACTAAGTACTGGGCTTGAAAGAGAATAATTGGATTGGGCACAGTCCCTGTCCCACATGGGTCTCACTCTGATGAGGAGGAAAACAGATATCTATCTCCCATTTTACAAATGAGGAAACTGCAGCCCTGAAAGTTCTGTCTTGGCCAAAGTCACCCAGCAGCCAAGGGAAGAATTGGGATTAGAACCCAGATTTCCTGATCCCCAGTCTTATGTTTTTTTTTCCATTAGACTGCACTTCTTCTTTAAAAGAGCAGTGTATTACCAACACTCCCTTTTCTTGATCTTCTCAAAGCCTTTGCTCAAGGAGAGCAATCTCTCTCTCAACTGCTACGATCAGGCTGCTTCATCTGCTGCATGTTTTTGTAGAAAACTTTTCTGAGCAGTAAAGTGAAGTATGGATTGGAGTGGGAAGAGACAGGAGGCAGGGAGGTCAGCAGGATGCTGATGCAGTAATCAAGGCGGGGTAGGATAAGTGCTTGGATTAAAGTAGTAGCAGTTCAGATGGAGAGGAAAGGGTGGTTTTTTTAGCAATGTTGTGAAGGATGAACCTACAGGATTTGGTGATAGATTGAATATGTGGGTTAAATGATAGAGATGAGTCAAGGATAACGCCACGGTTATGGACTTGTGAGAAAGGAAGGATGGTGGTGCTGTCTACAGGCATGGGAAAGTCAAGAGGAGGACAGGGTTTGAGGGGGAGGTTAAGGAATTCTATTTGACACCTGTCTTCTTGTTCTGTTTTGCTGTCTGTCTCCCCATCCTAGACTGTGAGCCCATTGTTTGTTAGGGACTGTCTCTATATGTTGCCGAATTGTACTTTCCAAGTACTTAGTACAGTGCTCTGCACACAGTAAGCGCTCAGTAAATATGATTGAATGAATGAATGAATGGTCTCCCAATCAGCTCATTTCTATGTTGCATTGCTCAAGATTGTGTTTACTTACCTCTGTCTCTACTCTTCATATTGTGTCCTGCCTGTTTTTGGATGCACACTTTCAACTCCCCATACAGTAGCTGCTTAGGGACCCTGCTGTCATCCATTCTTCTGTGTTACACCCAGAGAAGCTATGTTGCTATCAATCAATCAATGCTATTTATTGAGTTCCTACTGGTTGCTATAAGCACTGCTTGAGACCTGGTTATTAATGGTAACCATAGCCTGATATTTGTTGTTACATTTGGTTCATAGGTGTTGCTTTCAATAAATCAATCAATCAAGCAGTCAATAAATCAGTAGTATTTATTGAGCTCCTACTGTGAATGACGCTGTATCTCACACACTTCCTCTCCCCTCCTCTTCCAAGGACCACATCACTCTACCTGGCAGTTTTCCTCAGACTTTGTGGAAAGCTTAGGGCAACTATTGAAGAACTGACATTAGATCTGTGAGAGTGGATTCTGAGGGGCTTAATTTTAGGGAGGAATTTCTGGATGTGATATTTTGGAGTGTTACCTCCATCAGGATCCCTCACCCTCTTCTGTCCCCTCTGATGCAATTGGCCCATTTGGGAATGATATTTCATTTGGCAATTGTCACATAGTAGTGACACTAGTAGTCACACTAATTGTTGAAGTAGTTTTTGTAGTAGTAGTAGTAGTAGTAGTAGTAGTAGTAGTAGTAGTAGTAGTAGCAGTAGTAGTAGCAGTGGTAATAGTAGTAGCAGTTAACATCACCTAATGGAAATTGCAAGGGCATAGGAGTCAGAGGACCTAGGCTCTAATCCCGCTCTGCCATGTGCCTGCTTGTGATTTTGGGGAAATTGTTTACTTCTCTGTGCTTCAGTTACCTCAACTATAAAATGGAGATTCAATGCCTGTTCTCCTTCCTACTTATTTTCTGAGCCCTGTGTGAGACGGGGAATATGTCTGACCTGATTATCTTGTGTCTTCCTCAGCACTTAAAATGGCACTTGACATATAGTAAGCACTTGATAGCAAATAATAGCAGTAGTAAAAAGAGTTTAATAGCAGTAGTAGTAGCTGTGTGATCTTGGATAAGTCATTTATCTTCTCTGTGTCTTGGTACTCTCATCTGCAAAGTTTGAGATTGAATATCTATTCTCCTTTCTACTCAGGCTGTGAGTCCCATTAAGGACCTGATTGTCTTGTATCTGCCATAGTGCTTAGCATGGTGCTTGGCACATAGTAACTGCTTAGCAAAACCGCAATTATTATTAATATTATTATTATCAGTAGTAGTAATAGTAATAGCAGTACTTGTAATACTATTAGTGGTAATAGTAGTTGTGTTCTCCCTCCTGCATATAATGGCTCAGTGGAAAGAGCATAGGCTTTGTAGTCAGAGGTCATGGGTTCAAATCCCAGCTCTGCCAATTGTCAGCTCTGTGACTTTGGGCAAGTCACTTAACTGCTCTGTGCCTCAGTTACCTCATCTGTAAAGTGGGGATTAAGACTGTGAGCCCCCCATGGGATAATCTGATCACCTTATAGCCTCCCCATCACTTAGAACAGTGCTTTGCACATAGTAAGCACTTAATAAATGCCATCATTATTGTATAATATGTCCCATATGGGACCTGATTATCTTGTATATACCTCAGCATTCATTCATTCAATCTTATTCAATCATATTTACTGAGCACTTACTGTGTGAAAAGCACTGTACTAAGCACTTGGAAAGTACAATTCAGCAATAGAGACAACCCCTGCCCACACCAGGCTTACACTTAGTGCAGTCCTTGACACATATTAAGCACTTAACAAATATTATAATTGTTATAATAATAATAGTAATTATTATTATATTTTAGTTGTAGTAGTAGTAATAGTATTTTTTAAGCATTTACTGTGTGCGGAGAACTGTACAATGCCCAGGGAAAGACTACACAGCTGATATTAGACACAATCCCTGCCACTCACAATCTAAAAATGAAAAGAGGGAGAAGGGACTGGTGACAGATAAATGAGGAGAGATGAACAAAACACTAGGAAAACATAAAGACAAAAACAAAGATCACTAGGATTCTATGGGTGGAGGAGCAGAATTTCTGGGTCCTCCTGGCTTGTTGTCAACAATCAAGACCACAGACACTGTGACTGCTACTGCAGCAGCTGCCACAGTCTTCCTGAGGTTTTGTGGAGATGGTCCCAGGTAGCATCTGGCTTTCTCTATCCCACCAGGGTGGGAGAAGGCAGGTCGAGGTGGAGATTCCTTGGTGACGTGGAGATGACAACTGGTGCAGGATCCCAGGAAGGCAGCGGGAAGGTGCGGGGCAGAATGATGCCAGGGACCCTAAGATAAGTGAATGAGGGCTTCAAGGACTGGGAAGAGGCTTGGGACTATCCCGTAGAGAAAAAGGCCCAGTGAAATTTCAGCAGTGGCTAGTCTTCGTGAACCATGGTGCACAGGGCATGTTGGGAGCAGGACCTGGGAGCAGCAAAGGGGGCAGCAGGTGATGGATTCACGTAGTGTCAATCACATGTCAGGACCTCTAGAAATAGTTGTGGTATTCGTTAAGCACTTAGTAACTGGGGTAAAATCCAGATAATTGGGTTGGACCCAGTCCCTGACCTACATGGGGCTCACTGTCTAAGTGGAAAGTAGATCAGGTATTGAATTCCCATTTTACAGATGAAGAAATCGAGGCACAGAGAAGTTAAGGATTTGCCTGGGATCACACAGCAGACTACTGCCAAGGCCAGGATGAGAACACAGATCCTCTTATTCCGAGGTCTTTGGTCTTTCCAGTAGGCCACAAAGTTCCAATTCACCCCCACATATGTTGAAAAGGTGGTGATTGATCTGACAGTTCTGGTCCAGGCATGGCTTTTGAAAGCAAACAATCTTGTTATGGCCCTAATTCTTGAGGTAGTTTACAGGGACCTTGAGATGTCCAGAGAAGCACTCCGTACATTCCCATCAAATACAGATCAACGTAAAAACCATTATGTTGTGCCTCGTAGGACCCCAAAGACTACCTGGGAAAAGCATTATTGAAAATCTCATCAAATCAGATTTGAGATATAAGAACAGGGCCTGCTACAGTCGGTCAGCATTTCCATTATAAAGTCACATTTTCCCCGGTTTATAACTTAGCCATAAAAATCTGCTGTGGCCTGTACCGTAGACTCTCAGCCCAAAGCAATTTTTAATATTGTTGTTCAAAACACTGAGGTTTTAAAAATTAAAATCTGACAGAACAAAGGACACCTACATATTTTAAATCCTTTTGTGAAATGCAACCCAAAAAACAATCATTAAAGAAGTCAGTCTACCCATTTAGATCACCACTAAATAAACAGAAAAAAAATTGCTCTCTCAAGACAGCAATGGGGAATATATTGGACAGGAATTACCCTTTTTCTTTGGAATTTGGTTATTCTAGGAATGTGTTTCCTGCAGGAACCCCTTTTGTGTTTGCCTTTGCCCTAGCAGTGCCTAAATAAAATTTGAACTGGAGAAAGGCTGAAATACTAACCCAAAAGGAAACACACACCCCAAACCCAGAACTGATTTTCATGCTTTCATGGGCACTGGTGATCACTGTTATATAGAAGCCTTCAACCTTTTTAATTGGATGAATTAATTGGATGTTAGATAGCTTAATTCGTATCTTAAACTAACTTCATTTTTCAATATCCAAATGAAATTGAGTAAATTTGGAGACAAAGTAAATGATAGGACTCCCCCTGTGCAAAAAGATTTAAATGATGAGAAAATCAGTTTCTCTGCTTTCTTGGCTTTTAATAAGTCCATATTTGGGGGCCTAAAGATTGTCCATTTAGAACTTAACGACATATTTGGGAACTCCATTTATGTGGTGTCAGAGCCATGTTTTTTAATGAATCCTGCTGCTTTCACCTTCCGTCTCTCTTTTACTGAATGTGAGTTATGGTAGCCTAAAAGCAGAAAAGTGCCAGAATCCTTATTCTCCAATTAAAACTCTTCAAAAAAGTGAGGGGGAAATGGATTGGTATGAAGGGAGATAGGCAGGGGTTGATTTTTTAAAATGAACATTTGTAACTCATTAAACAACATTTAAATAATAATGATGGTATTTATTATGCACTTTCTCTGTGCCAAGCTTTGGGAGAGACACAAGAGAATTTAGCTTCCAAATGTTCATTACAGTGCAGTTCAATAAGCACTATTCACTGATGATTGATTGGTTTTAAAATGAACCTCATACATTTCAAACTTTAGTTCCTGAACCTTCTCCTGATTGAAATGCATGTCCTGGGCTAGCGCTAATATCTTGAATCACCTTTGGATTTGCCCATCCTGTAGAACTTGGCAAGAACAAGTATCAGATCAGCTGTAACTTTGTGATAGAATGCTACGAATGAGATCATTTTTGGAATGTAGATCTAATAATGATAATAATAACTATGGCATTTGTTAAATGCTTACTCTGTGTCAGGCACTGTATCAAGCACTGGGGTGGATACAAGTGAATGGGGTTAGACATAGTCTCTGTCCAAAATTCATCATGCTAAATAGGATGTCCCTGTTCTATGCTAGTTGCTTCTGCCTTGGATTGGTCTCTGTTCTCCTCTTTATCCTCTCTCCTTCCAACTAGACATGGAATATGTGTTGATTTATGGTCCCTCTCACTGAACTAGACATCCAAATTTCACTATGCAAGTGACTGCCTTTATGAACAACCAGGAATGAAGTTCAACTGAATAGCATCAGAGAAAAGCTTAATTCTGCTCAAGGTATTCATCTGATGGTCACATCAACTCCCTCCATAAACTAAAAGAAAAATGCCCAAAACAGCAATATCCAGGTTCCTTCATTTCATGTGGAAGAAGAGTGCATTAAAATCAGTGGACTCCAACCCTGTTTTCAATGTTAATCAAATTAACAAATATAGACCTCACAGAAGAGATGAAGGGCAGTTGCAGAGAGAAAATCAGACTTCAATAGCCCATTCACAGTTGTCTAGGAGAAGGGCAACTTAGCAAAGTACAAACTCAAAAAGGATATGAGATGAGAGAAGCAGCATGGCGTGGTGGATAGAGTATGGGCCTGGGAGTCATTAGGTCATGGGTTCTAATCTTAGCTCCACCATTTGTCTGCTGGGTGACCTTGAGCAAGTCACTTCACTTCTCTGTGCCTTAGTTACATCATCTGTAAAATGTCTATTGAGACTGTGAGCCCCAGATGAGACAGGGACTGTGCCCAACTGGAGTTGCTTGTATCCACCCCAGCACTTAGTACAGTGCCGGTACCTAGTAAGCGCTTAACAAATAACATAACAACAATAATTATTATTTATTACATGGCTATTAATGATGAGCAAGAGCTCTTTACTGTGAACTTGTTAGCTTGCAAATTGCAAAATTTGTAGTTGCAATTGCATAAAGTTGGACAATGATGATATCAATAATAATAATGATAATGATAATGTTTATTAACCATTTACTGTGTGGCAAGCACTATACTAAGCTCTGAGTTAGATACAAAATAACCAGATTGGATACAGTCCCTGTCTCACATGGGGCTCACAGTCTAAGTAGGAGGGAATAGGGACAATCAATCAATCAATCAATCAATCATATTTATTGAGCGCTTACTGTGTGCAGAGCACTGTACTAAGCGCTTGGGAAGTACAAGTTGGCAACATATAGAGACAGTCCCTACCCAACAGTGGGCTCACAGTCTAAAAGGGGACAACAGTTGAAGCTCTTGAAAATCAAGGGTCCATTCATATGAATGATGAAAAATAAAAATGTAGAAAAAAATCATCTTCCTTGTCCAGCAAATAAAGCCAACCCATCCAATATGAATGCAGCAGAAAAAGAGTTTGGATCAAGGCCAGTAAAATCAGAACCACACGGTTGGATGAGGAACTGCTGTTGAAAAAAGAAAGGGAATGTATCAGTTCCAGGGTTTGGTCAGCGGTTCTATGGCAGTCAGAACGTTGCCAACCACTGGACACAAGGAATAAAATATGGATGCATCACAAAGGGCAGTGATTCCATAATCCGGTCAGCCCTACTAAAGCTGAACATACCCCAAACCTAAATCAGGAAGTGAACCAGTCAATCAACCAACAGTATTTATTGAGCACTTATTCATTCAATCGTATTTATTGAGGGCTTACTGTGTGCACAGCACTGTACTAAGTGCTTGGGAAGTACAAGTTGGCAACATATGGAGACGGTCCCTACCCAACAACGGACTCACAGTCTAGAAGGGGGAGACAGACATGGGTGGAGAGCAAACAATCCACCAATCAATGGTATTACTGAGCACTTACTATGAGCAGAGCACTGTATTAAGCATTTGGGAGAGTACAATACAACAGAATTAGCAGACACCTTCCCTGCCCACAACAAGCCTATCATCTAGAGGGATAGACAGGCATTAATATAAACAAATGAATAATTTACGGTATATAATTTAAAGATATGTACACAAGTGCAGTGGGGTTGGGGGGAGCAAATATCAATATAGGTCATAGATTGAAGTGAGTAGGCTATCTCTGAACTTAACTTGAGAAAGTACAGTATGGTAGAGTTGGTATGCACAATACCTGCCCTCAAGGTGCTTGCAGTCTTCAAGGGAAGACAGATACTAAAATAAATGAAGGTAGGGTCAGGGACACTGTACAAGTTAACTACAGTGTAAAGTGAAAACGGGCAAGCCCAATAGCCTTAAGCTGTGGGGCAACAGATGATCTGCCCTCCCTCCTACCAATCAGAACCCCAAGCAGTAGTGAACATTGCACCAAAGACCAAGAGCATCCTGGGAAGATCTAATCCTAAAATACTACGATCCAAGGTTGAGGCAACATACTCATGGTAGTGTATAACAAGGGGTCACTGCCTTGCCTTCAGGGAGAAACTAAAGAGGACTGGTGTGATCAAAGCATTGTTTGGGACTTAAAAGAAGTATTGAATTAACATGACTACCTTTTCTAGTAATGGAGGGGAATGTCAAAAAAGACTCTTTCAGGAATTCCTGACCCATAAGTATATCACCAAAACACAGTCTAGCTGCATTTTCCAGACTCGTCTTATCTATTCCATCCTAGAAAGAGGCACTACACACCGTGTTTGCCAGAGAAACATATATTGGGATGTAAATTTTGGAAGCAATATAGGCTCTGAACAATGGACTGCTTCAAAGTCAAAAAAATGGGGAAAAGAGCATAGTTAGACAGTACATTCTGTGGATGAAGAATACTGGATTTCATACTTTTCCCTATTGATCATAGGAAGGAAAAGGCAGATCTAAGTGGATACTGACTCAGTGTTAGAAATTGTGCCAGAACTCAAACCCAAAGGGTCATTTGGCAATCAAGCATCATTGGTCAACACTCGCCCCTACTCTCCTTCTGTCTGCTTTTGTCTACCTAAGTGGGTAAATTAGAGCTAATTTATCTCTCAGTGTGCAGCAATGCTCACTCTGCTCAAGAATGTAAATCCTGCTTCGTGTCTCCTTCCTGCCAACCCTGACTGCACTCTTTATTCATATCCTAAATGCTAGTCCTAAAATTCCACCTCTATACCAGTGATGATTTACTTAACCACATAATAGTAATCATCTTCCTTGGTGAAAGAAATAGAGCGAAACAATAGCCATTTCAAATCACAGTGCTGGGCACAGAAGCCTCCAATGATATACTTACAAAGAACTCGTTTTAAGGGTCACCCTCGGCTTATGTAATCATATTCAGATACGTGGCACCAGGAGTGACTTCCAAAGGCAAATGGCATATGGAGTTGCTAGTCCTTGGTTTGGAGAAGCAGCATGTCTTAGTGGAAAAAGTATGGGCCTGGGTTCTAATCCCAGCTCCTCCAGTTGTCTGCTGTGTGACTTTGGACAAGCCTCAACTTCTCTGTGCCTCAGTTACTTCATCTGTAAAATAAGGATTAAATCTGTGAACCCCATGTTGGACTTGGACTGTGTCCAACCTGATTATCCTTGTATCTATGCCAGTGCCCAGTACGGTGCCTAGCACATAGTAAGTGCTTAACAAATACCAAGTCAAATTTTTCTTCTCCCTTTGTCAGTGGATTTGGCCATTTGTGACACGTGACCCATTATCAGTCTAGCAAGTAGGGGCTTTTCTATTATTACAAATGTCACAAGGAGAAAGACATGGAGATCAATGTGTATTCTTCAGCCAATCCAGCTACCGAGCAAGACGTATGAATGTAAATGATTGTTTCTTCAGCAGAGATAATGAATACTATGAGAAGATTTGGGAGCTAATGGGACAGTTCTGTTCAAAACAGAGAAAAGAAGTAATCTGACCTGCAAGTTCAGCAGTGACAGTAATTAAGGTCTTTTGGGAGATTTTAAGAGTCTGTGGGCAAAGCCCAGTTCATTTTAAATCTGAGAGGGGTCAATCTCCCAAGCTTCTCAGTTTGGTTATTATTTTTCAATGTGTACAGCCTCAAAATGAAACTCTTCATGGGGTTTTGAGGTAATGGCAAATCCTTAGAATGCACCGGCCTGGGAGTCAGAACGTCATGGGTTCTAATTCTGGCTCCTCCACTTGTTTGCTGTGTGACCTTGGATAAGTTACTTCATTTCTCTGTGACTCAGTTACCTCATCTGTAAAATGCGGATTGAGACTGTGAGCCCCACATGGGACTGTGTCCAACTTTATTTGCTTGTGTCCACCTCAGTGCTTAGTTCAGTGCCTAGCACATAGTAAGGGTTTAACAAACATCATCATTTTTGTTATTATGATTACAATCATCTCTTGTTTGAGATCATCTTCCTGGGTTCCAGTCTTCACTAACCTGCCTCCCTGGAGTGAACTTGGCACCCAAAGGCAATCAACTTTGTAGAATGTCTTCTGCATTCCAATTGACCTTGTCTTCAAATGGAGACATCTGTGTTGACATTCGATCTAGAACATCATTCACTATCTGCCCCTAATTTTGGTGGCCTACAAAAAGGATCCCATGGAAGAATAGTTTCATCCATTACAAGGGGAATCTTTCCACAGACTCTGTGGTACTGAACCGAAGAGGCTTTGGAAATGAAGCCCTGACAGTTTGCATTTCTAAGGAGGTCCTTGATATGGGTGCAGTCAAAGCTTGTCTGAAATTCTTGTTATAAGACATCATCATCATCATCATCATCACCATGAGTCCTAAAAATTTTAGATGAAAAAATTATCCATTTTTCTCAGACTCCTGTGTATCAAATAGCCACATTTCAGGGACAAAGAAAGAGCTAATTGATGAGCCCCAGTCCAATCTGGCTTCAAGCAATTACTTTCCTTTGATGATAATATCAATCAATCAATGGAATTTGTTGAGCACTTACTATGTGCAGAACACTGATCATCTGTACATTTTTATTACTATTATTATTAGTAGTATATTTGTTAAATCCACCCTATGTGTCAAGCACTGTTCTAAACTCTGGGGTAGATGCGAGTTAATAACCATAATAATAATAATAATTATTATTATTATTTTATTATGGTATTTGTTAAGCACTTAATATGTGCCAGGCATTGTACTAAGCACAGGCGTGGATTCAAGCAAATTGGGTTGGACCAAGTCCCTGGCCCACGTGGGGCTTAAGGTCTCAATCCCCATTTTAAAGTTAAAGTAACTGAGGCACAGAGAAGTGAAGTGACTTACCCAAGGTCATACAGCAAGCAGTTGTCAGAGTCAGAATTCGAACCAACATCCCCTAACTCTCAGATCTGTGCTCTTTCCACTAGCCCATGTTGCTATTCATCTCTTTCCAGTCCATCCCTTTTTCAGAACCATTTGGCCTTGCCCTTTTGGAATTTGTTGACTGCTCTCATTTTCCTCTCAGTGGCAAATTGATTTACTGTGCTGCAGTTTCCCTTCCCTGAACTGTCTCAGGCTCCCTTGATGTTTCCTAATTTAGAGCTGCTGACTTCAGCGGAAGCTCAGTGCCGTGGTAAAGCTCTGTCGGGTGGAGAGAGGATCCATCAGGAAGCATAAGGGAAATAAGATACAATCCCCCCAAAAACTCCCCACTCTGCCCAGTCTCTGTATTTCAGTTCTATTGTACTGTACTCTCCCATGCATTTAGAACAGTGCTTTGCCTATAGCAGGAGCTCAGTAAATACTATTGATTTGTCAGGTCCACATCTTCCCTATCCCTGCCAGGTTCAGCAGTGCCCTCTGAGTGTATTTTCCACAGCTACGTGTAAGGGGAAAGGCAGGCCCTCTGGGATTCCTGCCTCTTCACCCCAGGAAAAGCACTCAGCTACCCTTGTTCAAAGTGGAATGGGGAAAATTGAGTCAAATAATTAATTGATCAATAGTACTTATTAAGAGCTTACTCTGTTCACAGACTGTACTAAGCACCTCGGAGAGTATTATAGAATAGACGTGATCCCTGCTCTCAAAGAGTTTCCAATCTAGCTGGAGAGTAAGAAACTAAAATGAATTACAGGTAGGAGAAGCAACAGAGAAAAATGATAGGATGTGCACATAAATGCTTGGGAAACTCATGGGGTGTGGCAGGGGTGAGTACCTATTGACTTAGTAAGCGCTTAATAAATGCCATTATTATTATTATTATTATGGGTTGAGGACTCAAGTGCATTGGTGATGCAGTAGGGAAGGAAACTGAGTAGGAAAATAAGAGATGAATGAGGAAAGACTTTCTGGAGAAGATGTAATTTTAGAAAGGCTTTGAAGATGGGAAGAGTGGCAGTGTGTTGAATGTGAAGAGGGAGGGAGTTCCAGGAAGTCGGGAGGAAGGAGGGAGGGGTTGACAATCAGACAGAAGATATCATAGCAGAGTGAGTAGGTTGGTGTTAGAAGAGCTACGTGTGAGGGTTTCATTGAAGTGAGAGGAGCGGAACTGCAGAGCAGGAAGAGATTTGACTGACTGCTTTATAGCAGATGGTGAATAGTTTCTGTTTGATGCAGAGATGAATGGACAACTAGTAAATGTTTTTGAGGACATTTTCTCCAGTTTTCCTGAAACATAATACCCTGGTACTAATTCAATTTGCCTTGGCCAGCTCTGTTTCTGGGGCAATAACAAGGGACTAGTAGGACAAGGAGGAGGAGGAAGGGGAGGAGAAAGAGGAGAAATAATAGTAGTAATAGTATTAGTAATAGTAATAGTATTTTTTAAGCACATGCTGTGTGCAGAGCACTGAACTAAGCGCCGGGAGAGCAAACACAGGTGGAAATTCAACATGGTCCCTGCCCCTCGTGGTGCTCACAATCTAAGAGTTTAAGTGAGGAGAAAGAATTGGAAACAGACATATAGGGAGTGATAAACGTTATCACTTCCCCTTCACCCCTTCCCTCCTCCCCTCCTTAACTTCCACCTTCAACCGCTCACTCTCCACTGGTTCCTTCCCCTCTGCCTTCAAACATGCCCACGTCTCCCCATCCTAAAAAACCCTCTCTTGACCCCACCTCCCCTTCTAGTTTTCACTCTATCTCCCTCCTACCCTTCCTTTCCAAACTCCTAGAATGAGTCATCTACACCCGCTGCCTCGAATTCCTCAATGCCAACGCTCTCCTTGACCCCCTCTAATCTGGCTTCTGTCCCCTACACTCCCCTGAAACTGCCCTCTCAAAGGTCACCAATGACCTCCTTCTTGCCAAATCCAAGGGCTCCTAATCTATCCTAATCCTCCTTGACCTCTCAGCTGCCTTCGACACTGTGGACCACCTCCTTCTCCTTAACACGCTATCCAACCTTGGCTTCATAAACTCTGTCCTCTCCTGGTTCTCCTCTTATCTCTCCGGCCATTCATTCTCAGTCTCCTTTGCGGGCTCCTCCTCCCCCTCCCATCCCCTTAGTGTAGGGGTTCCTCAGAGGTCAGTTCTTGGTCCCCTTCTGTTCTCTATCTACACTCACTCCCTTGATGACCTCATTCGCTCCCACATCTTCAACTATCATCTCTACGCTGTTGACACCCAAATCTACAACTCTGCCCCTGCTCTCTCTCCCTCCCTCCAGGCTTGTATCTCCTCCTGCCTTCAGGAAATCTCCATCTGGATGTCTTCCCACCATCTAAAACTCAATATGTCCAAGACTGAACTCCTTCTCTTCCCTCCCAAACCCTGCCCTCTCCCTGACTTTCCCATCACTGTAGATGACACTACCATCCTTCCCGTCTCACACACCTGCAACCTTGATGTCATCCTCGACTCCGCTCTCTCGTTCACCCCACACATCCAACCCATCACCAAAACCTGCCGATCTCAACTCCACAACATTGCCAAGATCTGCCCTTTCATCTCCATCCAAACTGCTACCTTGCTGGTTAAATTTCTCATCCTATCCCAACTGGATTACTGCATCAGCCTCCCCTCTGATCTCTCATCCTCCTGTCTCTCCCTTCTTCAGTCTATGCTTCACTCTGCTGCCTAGATTATCTTTGTGCAGAAATACTCTGGGCATGTTACTCCCCTCCTCAAATATCTCCAGTGGCTGCCTGTCAGCCTAAGACTAAAGCAAAAACTCCTCACTCTTGTCTTCAAGGCTCTCCATCACCTCGCCCCCTCCGACCTCACCTCCCTTCTCGCCTTCTACAGCCCAGCCCTCACCCTCTGTTCCTCTGCCACTAACCTCCTCACAGTACCTCATTCTCACCTGTCCCGCCGTCGACCCCTGGCCCACACCCTTCCCCTGCCCTGGAATGCCCTCCCTCCACACATGGGTGAAGCTAGCTCTCTTCCTCCCTTTGAAGCCCTACTGAGAGCTCACCTCCTCCAGGAGGCCTTCCCAGACTGATCCTCCTTTTTCTTCTCCTCCCCATCCCCCTGAGCCCTACCTCCTTCCCCTCCCCACAGCACTTGTATATATTTGTACAGATTTATTACTCTATTTATTTTACTTGTACATATTTACTATTCTATTTATTTAGTTAATGATGTGCATATGGCTTTAATTCTATTTTTTGATGATTTTGACACCTGTCTACATGTTTTGTTTTGTTGTCTGTCTCCCCCTTCTAGACTGTGAGCCCGTTGTTGGGTAGGGACTGTCTCTATATGTTGCCGACTTGTGCCTCCCAAGTGCTTAGTACAGTGCTCTGCACATGATAAGCGCTCGATAAATACCATTGAATTAATGAATGAGTGAATTATAAGACAAGACAAAGAAATAGACAAAATAGGCTTAGATTCTGGGTGCGGTTGGAGGAATCCAAGAGCAATGGGAGCAATTTGTATCCCTGGACTGGGGCTTATGGAACATGCTGTGGGTAGAGGGCCCTTTGTGGCTGGAGGGGAGGTAGTAGCTACATGGTGCTTTTCATTGCAGTGTTGAAGGAGTTTGAGATGAGAGGTGGCTGGGAACTCATGAAAACACCAGCCATCCATTCCTCTCTACAGGGGAGAGAGATGGGAAAAATATGCTAATCCAAACTTTGCTTTGTAACTAGTCATTTTGCATGTGCACTGATGTATCTGGCCAGCTTTTCAACCTTTTACTCTTCCCTAGAGAGGTCCTTCACCCCTCCCAACTACTCCCTGTGTTTCATATTCATGGTTTCCAAATTCCCTCTTCAAATTGGCGGCTAATTAAACAGCTTCATTGGCCAAGCTCCCAGCAGAGTGATTTGACCTTTATTTTAGTTTCCATATTGCTCACTTTGCATCCAGGTTTACAAATTGCTCCATCAAACGTGTTTTCAATTCCTACCCAAGTGATTCATGGCTCTTTCTGAAGTTGTCTCTTTAGAACCTGTAGGATTTTTCTTTCCAACTCCTTTTAGTGAGATGATTTCAATTTTAGGCTAAAGGTTAAGACTTTGAACAGTTTACAGAGGCCACTGGATACTTATTCTTTTGTTTTGGCCTCAGTTTGCCATGTGGATTTGATCTTCATTCGTCATTTGTTTCCATGACATTTCCAAGGCTCTTTATGATCTTGGTTAGGTGACACTAGACCACATGGTTTATTTTTAACTCAAGCATCGCGGTTGTCAAAAATCTGGGTCCCATGCTGGACAAATCACTACACACCACCAGGAGAGGCCGCCACAAGTTCTGTTGTTCTTGTATTCTTAAAATGTAGTGATAAAAACAATCTTTGTCAATCACATGCTTTGTGCCAAGCACTGGGATAAATACAAGATCACCAGGTCAGGCACAGTCCCTGTCCCAAATAGGGTTCTCTGTCTGAGAGGGAGAGAGAATATGTATTGTCAAACCCCCATTTTACAGTTGACACTGAGGCCCAGAGAAGTTAAGTGACTTGCCCAAGGTCACAGAGCAGACAAGTGGCGGAGCTGAGATTAGAATCCAGGTGCTCAGACTCCCAGGCTCTTGCTCTCTCCAGTGGATCATGCTCCTTCTTACCTAGACTGTGAACATAGAGTGATCCATAAAAGGCAATACAGTCAGCATCCACACTTTTTTATGGCTCCTATCAATATTCCTTCTAATGCTCTCTTGATTTGTGATAGTGCTGAAAAGTTTACTAGGTCTTTAGGGATCTTTGGGGCTAGCCTCCTTCCAGCTGGAAGCACAGTAACTGCACAACAAATGTCACTGCTTGATTTGTTGTTGTTGTCTTATGCTGTCAAGTCGTGTCTGACCCATAGTGACACCATAGACACTTCTCTCCCAGAATGCCCCACTTCCATCTGCAGTCATTCTGGTAGCGTACCCATAGAGTTTTCTTGGTAAAACTATCAAAGTGATTTACCATTGCCTCCTTTAGGGCAGTAAACGAGTCTCTGCCCTTGTCTCTCTCCCATGACACTGCTGACCAGCACAGGGGAGTTTTGACTTGTAGCAGATTGCCTTCCACTCACTAGCCACTGCCCAAGCTAGGAATGGAATGGGTAGACCTCTGCTTGACTCTCCCTCCAATAGTCATGACTGGTAGAGTACTGGAAACTCTCCAGGCATGACCCTTAGAGGATATTGCTTGATTAGTTAAAAAAAAATACAAATAGTCTTCATCATGGATACTCTGAAGCCCATCCCCCTTTTGCTCCTTGTCATCTTAGATTTATAATTAAGTCCTCACAAGGCAACAGTATCTTTGGAATTTCAGGCAGCACACATCAACTTCTAGAGGGCTGCTGGGGCTGTTTGGTTATAGAGAGTTCAGATTTGCCTTATGAAACTGCTCATTCTTAACATCCACTTTGAAGATGACTTTCAAGTAGAGTATAGACCTGCCTCACCTGGTTTCCCTTAGCTCTTGGACATAAGAGTGGGCCTTCATTGGTCTGGGGATCTAGGAATAGTAGTAACAATGGTAATAATAATAATAATGATAGGTATGTTATTTGCTAAGCACTTTCTAGGTGCCAAGCACAATAATAATAATGATGGCATTTATTAAGCATTTACTATGTGCAAAGCACTGTTCTAAGCACTGGGGAGGTTACAAGGTGATCAGGTTGTCCCATGGGGGGCTCATAGTCTTAATCCCCATTTAACAGATGAGGTAACTGAGGCACAGAGAAGTTAAGTGACTTGCTCAAAGTCACACAGCTGACAATTGGCAGAGCCGGGACTTGAACCCAGGACCTCTGACTCCAAAGCCCGTGCTCTTTCCACTGAGCCATGCTGCTTCTCAAGCATAGTTCTCCGTGCTAAGATTGATACAAGGTAATCAGGACGGACACAGTCTCTGTCCTACATAGGGCCCATACTCTTAATCCTCATTTTACAGATGATATAATTGAGGCCCAGAGAAGTTAAGTGACTTGCCCAAGGTCACACAGCAGACGTGGCAGAGCTAGGATTAGAACCCATGTCCTCTGACTCCCAGGCTTGTGCTCTTTTCATAAGACCATGATGCCCTTCTGCCCTGCCCTGCCCAGCCTTCTCCCTCCTGGGCCAGGTCCAGGAGCAGGAGGGATCAGTGGTTACTGCAGGATCAGAGAGACTCCTGCTACTATCCTGCTGACTGGGAAGGGATGGAGATGAAAGCCTGGAAGCCACAAAGTAGGAAAGAAATCCTACAGGGTGTGGGGAGAGAGGGAAGTTCTAGAAGATCAAACTGTAAGCTCTTTGCAGGCAGGGAACATGTCTATCAACTCTGTTGTATTTTACTCACTCAGGTGCTTAGTACAGTGTTCTGCACACAGCAAGCACTCAGTAAATACTGTTTGATTGATCAAGTTATTGACCTGATGTGTGTGTATATGACAATGTCCTTGAGGGGGTGTGTCTTTGGCTGACAGTGTGTGTTTGTGTATGTCTGTGTTTAACCATTTTCTCTCCTTGATGTGTTCTGTGTCTCTTTGATGGGCTGTGCCCCTGTGACTTTCTTAGCTAAACCCCCAGAAAGCCTGTGCCTGTGCTGAGCCTATCCTAATCCTTTTGCCACTATGAAATCGTTAAGGGTTTTAATAGGTGAAGTGACTTACCCAAGGTCACACAGCAGACATGTGGCAGAGCCAGGATTAGAACCCATGTCCTCTGACTCCCAGGTTTCTGTTTTGGTACAAGCAGAACAAAGTGATCCCAACTTCTTTCCTCCTCCCTGGGCTTGGGTTTACAGAATATCATTCTATTTCCTGAAAGTTCTGATGAGAAGGTAGCAGACCTGGAGGAAACTCTGAGCCATAATTCAGGTGTTCTCTGTCCAGTGAGCAGTGGCCCCCTTCACTGCTTTAGAGTGACTAGCATCCTCCATTTCCTTAGAAGTCTCCAGAGAAAAATATGCAACAATTTCTTAAAATTTCCATTGCTTCACAATTTATACAGTCAATGGCCAGTTTGCTTTTATCAAAAAATAAGTACTCATCTAAATAGGCCAACATTTAAGTGGTTATCATTACCTTGAAGATAGTGAGAACTGGTGTAGAAACTCTCCGAGCTGTCCTGGGAACTTTAGCAATCTAGCAGAGCTTCTGGACTATAAGCTTGTTGTGGGCAGGGAGCTTTTCTACCTATTCTGTTGTAGTCTCCAAAGCATTTAGTTCAGTTCTATGCACATAATAAGTCCTCTATAAATACCATTGATTGCTCGATTGATTGATTGATAGAACAACAGCATGCAAACTGGTGGTATTTCCTTCCCAGCCTCGCAGTTGCACTGTTCCACATCTCTCTCTAGGCCCCAGTTTTTGGCACGACTTTCTGAATCCACTGTTGGCAATGTTATGTAGTGGATGAGACTCAGTTAGGAGACAACCCAGACACATCTGCCCAAGTCAGACCTGATACATGTTTACCACATTGACTTTGCACTGTTCCCTGAACTCGAACCTAAGATTATCTTCCATTCAGGGGTGGGCTTTAGAGGAGGTAGAAGGAAAATAAGGATGGTTATCTGCTAGCAGTGAGGAATAGGAGGGGAAGGGAATAAAGGCAGATAATGGAAGTGAGAAAAAATAGTGAGAGAGAGAAAAAATAGATTCCAGCAGCAGCTTAACCCAGCCACACCCTGACTTTGGTTTTCTGGAGTTCTATCTGTGGTGGCTCTTGCCCTCCCTCCTCTGATAGAACCTGAAACTTATGAAGAGGGAGTCAGGGGATACTCTAGGCTGCTACCATAACTTACTGCCTTTCCCCTTTGCCATCAATGTTCCACCAAGGATTTCTCCAAGGGCAAGCCCATTAGCCCATGCTGGGCAACTGGCTAAGGAACCAAAGAAGAATGGAGGTATCAGGGATTTGCCCAGGCAGAGGGGACAGAGGTTCACATGTGAATATTCAGGTTCCTAACCTTGGAAATATAAAATCTGGTGGGAGTGTTCTTACTGAAGGCAAAACACCCATCTGAAAGACTACCCAAAGCCCAAGCTCAGCTATTAATAGGTGTGATTTATTCTCAAATTACTCGAAAATGTGCAAAATTTACCGCTTGTAAGGCAATTAGCTGCTATTTCGTGCCCAGTAACTATCTGTTTGGGAGAGTGAGGATCAAAGGGTGCTGTTACTTCTCCTCATTTTCATGAAATGTTTCTGTGGTTACTTTTTCACTAATCATAAATGTCAGAAATGGCTCACAATGAACTCACACTTTCCTGCCTGTTGTCCTGCCTCTGTGAAGTGCTATCTTCTCTGTGTTTTGTCTGCTTTTCTGCAAGGGAAAGAAAGAAAACCCTTTTGCACTATCATAGATGAGTTGTACAAGGTTCCGGACTCTGGACAGCAATGCAATTAGGCTCTTGGGATTCTGGTGTTTCTCTAGGACTCCTGACCACATGTTCTAGAATTGCACTGCTTGAGTTTGTAATTATCAACATTCGGGCTTCTTTCCAGACACAATCAAATTAAAGATGTTCTGAATATTTTCATATCCAAGTCACTGTGGTAACAAGATACATTTATTGCATTAACCTGAAAGGAATCCTTCCTCTATTCAGAAATGTTTCTTTGAAACAGTTAAGTTTGAAATTGAACTGGTTTTAGTAGAAACAGGACAGAATGTAAAGCAATTTCCATCAGAAAAACATACTTCTTGAAAGCATCCACACATCCATGGAGCTGCTTCAAAATGACTGGTTACTTGTCTGTTCTTGGTTGAGTGAAAATTCAAAACCGTTTGAGCTTCTGATAAATAGATCCTCAAACCAACCCTATAGAGCTCTCTGTAACACAGGAGTAAGTAGAACCTGACCTACAATGAAATTCAAAGCATTATTTCAATATGAGGCACAACCAGCATCTCTGAGAAATGGGGTTCATAGGAGAAAGCAACATGACCCAGTAGAATGAGTGCAGGCCTGGGAGTTAGAGAAGACCAGGTGCTAATCCTGCTCCTCCACTTATTTACTGTGTGCCCTGGGGTAAGTCACTGAATTTCTCTGCACCTCAGTTACCTCATCTGAAAAATAGGGATTAAGACTGTGAGACCTATGTGGGACAGGGTCTGTGTCCAATGTGATTAGATTGTATTTACTCCAGCATTTAGTAAAGTGCCTGGCACATAGTGAGCACTTAACAAATACCATAAAAAATGCTCTACTCTCCGAAGGATTTAGCAAAGTGCTCTGTACATACTAAGTGCTCAAAAAATGCCATTGATGATGATGATGCACAGAGTAAGCATGCAATAAATGAAATCAATTAATTTATTGATGGTTACTAATCTGTCTGCTCCTCAGCCCCTCATTCATTGACTGTGAACCCCCTAATGGCAGGGGGTGTGGATGAAGCATTCTGCCCTTTTCCACAGCATTCAGTCCAGTGTTCTGCACATAGTAGATGCTCAGTAAATACTAATCAGTGAGTAGTTGGACTCACAGTTTGTAAAACCACATGCCTAGCCTCTCTTCACAGCCATCAGTAGGTAAAAGTACAGGAATGAAAATTCCAGTTCCAAAATTGACAATACAACCCATCTTATGGGGATGGGGAAAGGACAGAATACCTTTCTGTAGCATCATCATTATCAATTGCATTTATTGATAATGTACCATACTAAGTACTTGGGAGAGTACAGTATAACAGAGCTGGTAGACACATTCCCTGCCCACAGTGTGTTTACAGCCTCAATAAATGATTTTATGAAGTATGTGCATCTACTCTACAAGTCCTGTGGTCATCCCCTACCATATTCCTGCATGCATTATGCTTCTGATCTGAAGCCACAGGGAGTGATCAAGGAAGTGATTCATCCGGTATCTGAACCACTGTGAAGGATCTTGCTCCTAACAGAGAGTAGTTAGTGACCTCAATAGTTTCCCAGTCAGATTCCTCCCCATTTTCCTTGAAGATAGTAATTACAGTGGCATTTTTGATGTCTATAGTGGCATTTTTTTTCATAGTGCAACCCATCAATCAATGAATCAATAGTATTTACTGAGCACTGTATGCAGAGCATTGTACTAAGTCCTTGGGAGAGTACTGTCAATCAGTTAATCCATCAATTCCATTATTGAGTGCTTACTGTGTGCTGAGCACTGTACTACTAAGCGCTTGGGAGAGAATAATCAATGTTTCCTGCCTGCAAGAAGCTCACAACCTAAAGGGAACTCACGATACAAAGTTCTATTGCTTGACAAAGGCTGTATAGATGGTTAAGCATTAGGTCTGTCTTGTATCATAGATTTATCCAGGCAAGTACATTTTAAGTCATAATCCCCCACTCTTATATCCATGTAGACTCTGCTATTTTCCAGATGTGAGAATTTCCACCAAGATAAAATGATGCCATTTGGTCAAACGCTAAGCTATCCTCATATTAAACACTTGTGAATTTTCCAGCATTCTGCATTTACTATCATTGAAAAAGCTTTTGGAATCCAAACAAGTTCTCTGCTTCTAAAATGTGCATTTTTTTGTGGAAAAAAATAGTGGTTGCTCTGATGTGAATTCATGGAGATGTAATTTTCCACCCACCTCTTTCATGTCAAAATACACCAGTATTCAGAAAGATTATCTGCTGGGTGCTCTTTCCACTTTACCATGTGACAGCCCTTGTTAGTGAATAGGATTTCAGGTTTCCTAGAGAGTTAAATAAGGTCCCTGAAGTGACAGGTTTCTACACACATCATTTACTTTATGTACCTTGTGCCCTGAAAACACAGGATATCTTCTGAAGGAAAAAAAGGTTTAAATTCACTCAAATTTTTCTGATTTCCCATAGTAGGGAAGGACTTCCTTTCTTCAATAAAGAGTGTGGAAGAGATCGGAAGCACGTATTATAATAACTTTCCGATTCTTCTTGAAATCTCATTATCATCCTTCTGCTTCTACTTCTACATCTATATCTACATCCAAATATACGTCTCCAGCCCTATTGTCTCTCCCTCTCTGCAATCTCACATTTCCTGATGATTTCAAGACATCTCTACCTGGATGTCCGGCTGTCATGTTCAAACTTAACATGTCCAAAACAGAACTCCTTATCTTCCCACCCTCCCCCTGATTTTCCCATCACTGTAGGCAGACCAGCATCGTTCCTTTCTCACAAGCTTGTAACCTTAGCTTTATCCTTTACTCATCTCTCTCATTCAAACCAAATATTCTATCCATCACTAAATCCAGTCAGTTCAACTTTCACAACATAGCTAAAAATCTGCCTTTTCCTCTCCATCCAAACTGCTACCATGTTAATTCAAGCACTTACCCTTTTTTGCCTTTATTACTGTATCAGCCTCCTTGCTGACCTCCCTGCCTCCTGTCTCTACTCAGTCCATACGTAACTCAGCTGCCCAGATCATCTTTCTACAACAACATTTACTTCATGTTTCACCACTCCTCAAGAATCTCCAGTGGCTTCCCATCCATCTCCCCATCAAATAGAAACTCCTTACCATCAGCTTTAATCTACTCAATCATGTTGCCCTCTCCTACCTAACCTTGCTGCTCCCCTATTACAACCCAGCCCACACACTTCACTTCTCTCATTGCACTTCATTCTTCTTTAACTGAACTCTGACCTCTCACCCACATCCTTCCTCTGGCCTGGATTGTCCTGCCTCTGGCCTGGATTATCCTCCCTCTTCATATTTGACATTCAATTACTCTCCCCACCTTCAAAAATTTACTGAAGGCACATCTCCTCTAAGAGGCCTTCTCTGACTAAGCCTTCATTTCCTCTTTTCCCACTCCTATCTGCATTGCCCTGATTCACCCACTCATCTCAGTCCTACAGTACTTACATACAGATCTGTAATTTATTTATATTAATGTCTGTCTCCTGCTCAAACCGTAAGCTCACTGTGGGCAGGGAATGTATCTACCAAATCTGTTATATTGTTATAATCTACTTTCCCAAGCTCTTAGTACAGTTCTCTGCACACAGTAAGTGCTCAGGAAATACAATTGATTGATTGATTGATGTGATCAATGAAAAATCACTGCTTTATGGGAATGTTAATTGTATTTCATATTTTAATTAGTTTATATTTATTTTTCACAAACTACATGTTAATGTGCATTTGAAGCAGGTATAAAACATGTTACCATAAGAAAGGCCATAAATGAAGAGAAGCAGTGTTGCCTAGTGGAAACAGCACTGGCCTGGTAGTCAGAGGATCTGGCTTCTAATTCTGCCTTTGCCGTCTACCTGTTGTGTGTGACCTTGGGCAAGATACTTAACTTCTCTGTGCCTCAGTTACCTCAACTGTAAAATGAAGATTAAAACCTAATCCCTCCTATTTAGACTGTGAGCTTCTTGTGGAACAAGGACTGTGTTCACACTGATTAATTTATATTTATCCCAGTGCTTAGAACAACGCTTGGTATATAATAAGCACTTAATAAGTACTGTAAAAACAAAAACAGTACTAAGTCAGATCAGTGATCCATCCAGCCCAGTATTCTGTCTCTGTCCCTGTCAACCGAATGATTGGAGGAACTGAGTTACTTTTGCCTTCTTGGCATTCAGCCTAGTGCCATAATCATCAATTGTATTTATTGGGCACTTACTATGTGCAGAGCACTATACTAAGTGCTTGGGAGAGTGAAATACAACAGAGATGGCAGATACATTCCCTGTCCATCTACAACTCCAATCTTTTCCTCTGTTTAACTTTGCTTCTAGCTAAACATTATGGACATCACATTCCTACACTTATCTAACTCCCTCTTGAATCTGTTGATAGACTGGATGGCACAGATTGCTGTGGTAGCATATGACGCGCTGTGAAAAAATGATTTTATTTTGTTTTGAACTTATCACCTCACCTCTGATCTTCAGTTTTTTTTAATGGTATTTTTTAAGTGAATACTATGTGCCAAACATTATTCTAAGTGCTGGGGTAGATACAGAATAATCAGGTTGTCCCACATGGGGCTCACACTTTTAATCCCCATTTTACAGATGAGGTAACTGAGACACAGAGAAGTTAAGTAACTTGCCCAAGGTCACACAGCAGACACCTTTCATCCTGACATTGTGGAGTTGGGTGAACAATTATTCTGCATTTGTCCTGGGTGGCTTTTGGGTTGCCACCTGTGACAACACAAAAGATATATTGGAATGAGAACTCATGTTTACATTTAACTATGGTAGCAGGCTATGACCAAATGATGGCAATCGATCACATCCCATTTACTTCAATAAGTGGTATTTAATGAGTGCTTACTATGTGCAGAGCACTGTACTATGCGCTTAAGAGAGTACAATATAACAGAGTCGGTAGACAAGCCCTCTGCCCACAAGTAGCTAACAGTCTAGAGGGGAAGGCAGACATTAAAATAAATTATGGAAGTGTTCCTAAATGCTGAAGGGCTAATGATTGAGTGACTAAAGGGTGCATATCCAAGTGCAAGTGTGATGGAGAAGGGAATGGGAGAAGTGGAAATGAGAGGGAAGGCCTCCTGGAGGAGGTGTTCTTTTAATAAGGCTCTGAAGGTGAGAAGAGTGTTAGTTTGTCGGATGTGAAGGGGGAAGGAATGCCAAGCCATAGGCTGGGTGGGGGTGAGGGGGTCAGTGTTGAGATAGTCAAGATCGAGGTATAGTCAATTATTTCTAAGGTAATGGTCAAACCTTCCAATAGTAAGCATTTTGGCAGTCAAGTTGAGCTGAGTGTGAGTCTTTGAGGGTGGAATTCAATCCAGTATGTATGTGTTGGGTCAGCATTTGCAAAACCTATGTAATTAGCTTCTAGCAAGAACTTCCAAACCAAACTGCCTCAGATATTTCCATTAATAAGAAATGAAACAAACCAGTAGTCAGTTTTGAACTTGTGGAATTGGTTTAGTGTTTCTTTCCTATTTGGACAAAGATCACTTTAATGAATTACTCCAATGATGATAAATATCATTGCCTTTTCCTCTCCAGCCTTGTATGTTTATCCATTTTATAGATTAAGTAAGCATCTTTCTTAATGGAATTGCACATTATGAACAGATAATGGTCTCCCAATGAAATATATGTGTCACACCTTGCTGAAGCAATGATAGAAAATGAAGACAGGGACAAAGCCCAGTTGGTTTTTTGAAGTGCTGTACTGTTAAGTTATTTGGTCTTCACCTTTAATTTCACTACTGTCAAATTATCCTAACAGAAACATCACTTTCTAAAACCTGGAATAATTAAAGCAACTTGGGAGACCACGGTTCATGGTAGGAGATTTGTCTGTCAATCAATTAAACATTGGTATTCACTGAGCTCCTTCTGTGTGCAGAACATTGTACTAAGCCATAGGGAGAGTACAGTACAGTAGAGCATTCTGAGGATTTATCCTTGAACAAGTGTTGGAAAAGCAGAAAACTCAGTAAACTAATCCCCAATCTAGGTAATAATCTTCCAAATGGCCTAATTGTCTTGAAGAGTCAATATTTCTCCCAAAGAGACTAGTTCACTAATAGGGAGTAGCACTCAATCAATCAATGGTATTTAATGAGCACTTATTATAGGCATATGGAAGAATACAGCGTGATAGTCAACATTATCCCTGCCAACAAGGAGCATACAGTCTATAGTGTAGCTGTAGTGACTTTAGGCCCTGGAAGAATTAAGTTGATCATGCCAATAGTATAATATAGATATAACATGCAGATAAAGAACCATTTCATCTGATCTACTGGACTGTAGAGGGAATCCTAGAGGACAGAAACTCTTCCAAGCATTTAGCACAGTGCTCTGTACACAGTCAGCATTCAATAAACACCTTTGTTGATTAATTATTTATTTTTATTATTTATTTATTTATTTATTTATTTTATTTGTGCATATTTATTCTATTTATTTTATTTTGTTAATATGTTTTGTTTTGTTCTCTGTCTCCCCCTTCTAGACTGTGAGCCCACTGTTGGGTAGGAACCGTCTCTATATGTTGCCAACTTGTACTTCCCAAGCGCTTAGTACAGTGCTCTGCACACAGTAAGCACTCAATAAATACGATTGAATGAATGAATTAATTAATTAATTGATTGGCCCAGAGTAACTGGGATCCTCTACAGTTGCTTTCATTTTCTCAGAAAGAAGGCTCAGCATCAGCAGCATAGAATTTTTTAACTGGATTCTGTTCCCTGGTAGCACATGGACTAATAATGCAAGGGCAGACGAGAAGTTAGAAGACCAAATTCAAAATGCTCATATGCCCTTTGGGAGACTCAAAGACAGAAAAAAGTGTGATGCTGAAGTGACATCGGGATTCAGACCACATTGCAGGTATTCAGGACAAC
This sequence comes from Tachyglossus aculeatus, assembly GCF_015852505.1. NCBI lineage: Eukaryota > Metazoa > Chordata > Mammalia > Monotremata > Tachyglossidae > Tachyglossus > Tachyglossus aculeatus. The sequence continues at coordinate 62,046,196 of NC_052072.1, forward strand.
TGCTGTGCTCAACATTCCTTATGGCAATGGTAATGGTAATTGTGGTATTTGTTAAATACTTACAATGTGTCAGGCACTAACCTAAGTTCTGGGTTAGATACATGAAAATCAGTTTGAACACAGTCCCTGCCATACACAGGGCTCAAAGTCTAAATAGGAGGGAGAACAGGAGTTGAATCCCCATTTTACTGCTGAAGAAACTGTGGCATGGTGATCTACCCAACATCATGCAGCAAGCCATTGGCAGAGTAGACTTATCCCAGGGCCAAATTTGACTTCTAGAATAGTGTCACCCCCATCATTTAAACCCAGTTCTTAACTTTAAGAGGCAAGGCAAGATCTCAAACAATTAGTTCCTGGAAGTCAATTAAATCACCTGCTACAAAACGAGGCTTGCCATATCACACCTTCATTGGAAGGGACACATGACGAGCATGCAAGACAGCAGGATAACTAAAAAAACTGCTCTTTCTTGAGACAAAATGTGATAATCATAGAAAAGGTAAACAGAGAGGGGGAATCACTTTAAAGTCCAAATCGTTAGAGTTGACGGGAAGGAAGACTCGATTCAACACAGCCCATTAGGGTCTCCCTAGTTGTCTAACCCCCTTTAATACCGGGTGGCTAATACCAAACTGCCATTTTTGGTGACCAGTCTCAGTGATGGCCAGTTCCCACCTACTCCACCCTTTAGGGAGGTCCTACTATGTATCATCCCAGGGCATGTTTTTTTGAAAATTAATTGCACAGGCCATACAAAACCCAGAAAGCATTGCGGAAATGGGCCTGGTTGGCTCAGGACCCAGGAATTCCAGTGACCCACACTGACAGAGCTATTCTAGAACCACAAGTACTCAGCTGCGAATGACCACAGGTAGCTGTTCCAGTGGAGAGTAGGGGTCTGGAACTACTATGGTGCTGCTCACTGTGTCCTCAACATAGGCTATTTTAAATAATAATTAGGGTATTTTTTAGATGCTTAATATAAGTCTAGCACTGTAACGGGCACTGAAGTTGATGCAATATGAAGGGGTCAGACACTGTCTCTGTACTACACTAGGCTCACAGTCTAAGTAGGAGGGAGAACAAGTATTAAATCTCCATTTTATAGATGAGGAATCGGGCACAAAGAAACTAAGTGACTCCCCTAAGGTCAAGGAACAGGCAAGTGGCGGAGCCCGTATTAAAACCCAGGTCCTCTGACATCCAGGCTATGCTGCTTCTCAGTGTCCTTTGTAACACCTTCACCCTTCATTATTCACATCTAGCTTTCTTTTGTCTCTCCTCAATGGAGGGGAGCCTTCACGCTTTTTGGACACGGACCAAGCTGGGGTCTCTGCCCCTGTTGTTTATGGGAAGGATTTGGGTTCAGTTCACCAGGTAGTTATCTCATCTCCATTTATCTTGGTTCTATTTACTTGTAATTGCTCATGCTGACTCATGCTGGCTCACATCTCTCCCAGCATCCTCTACCCTGTTTGGTGCCTTCACTTCTGACAATGAAGTCAAAACTTCAAGCCATGTGGCATAGCCGTGGACCCTTTGAAGGCAGTGGCAAAAGGCAAGTCAGCTTGGCATGGTACAACCAGAAGTTAGGTCACTGTCTTGGAACAGAGGATTCAGAAACATTGTAACTCCAAAGGGAAGGAAAAAAGTAGCCAAAAAAGTCAACGTGGGTTACCAATGGAACACTGCAGCTAAGGGCAATCTTCAGGAGTGTTATGCAGAAAGGACTGTCAGTCAGGCATTTTTTCTAACAGTCACACTATTGCACACTGATAAAATCTCATCATCGGACAGATAATCTTCAATTTAAGGAGCATTGTGCATTCTCTCCCTAAATATATATAAACATGTCGTTATAGATGTATATATTATGTAATAACATATAATGTATACTAAACATCATTTAATATAAATAATGAGCCTAGTGACTCACCCTACTTGTAATGCACAGATTAACTGAAGGAAGAAAAGTTTGGTTACTTTATTGGAAAGAAAAATGATTCTGAATTAATAAACCTGCTCTGTACTTGTATGGAATCAAGTGTATTCAAAAATGAAAGTTCAAATTAGCAATAATTTATTCAATAGGGTAGCTTCAAATCAAATTTTATATTTTCAAATGTTTTTCAATAAATACATTTCAGATGGGGATCTAGGGAGAGTTCAGATGGATTGCATTTTAGGTGAAGAAATGGGAAGAATTTTAAAATATCTGTTACTATTCATACACCAGTGGAAATACACTTGAATAAGTAATGTGACTCAAATTATACCCTTTTAAAATCCATAAATGAGAAAAAACTATGAATAAAATTATGAATGTGTCATATTGCAGGCTTCCAACAAAATCCATAGTACTGCAATCTGAGTTTTCCGGGAACTTGATGAGCTAAAACAGCAAAGGATCATGTATATTTTGAGGAGAGTGTTTTTCCCTACTACTGCCATTGTCCTGGAGCTTCCACTATGGATCCTGTCAGATAGAGGAGAATGGACTGCCCCTGACCTTTTCTAGTTAATTCTCCATGTCTCACTCTTAGTATGGAGGTCTGAAGAACAATCAAGTTGACTATTTAATGGATACCAGGAGAGAGTAATACCAATTTTACCTCAGTGCATTTCCACCTCAGGTGGGTGCATCGGATGGATACATATATGTTAAGTCAAGCTAATGAAACAGGTGTCACAATCTTATTTGTAATTAGAGTGTATTAGAAACCCCAATAGTGATCAGAGTTTACAGCTGGCAGTAAAAGGTTCTGTTGGGATCTCGATTCAAGTCTTTTTTTGCCAACTCAGTTCTCCTAGAAAGTGTTTTTCCAAAGTATGTTTTGTATAGAACACTGTGAGGAATTAAGGTACTTTCCTCTGACAGTGTGTGTCTTCCTTGATACAAAACAGTTTCAATGTTGGAAGAATACCTGTTGTGTGTGTGTGTTTGGGTGTTGTTGGTGTCAGAGGAGACACCAGGAGTTTGTCTTTATCCAGGGCTACTCAAGAACACAAGCCCTGTATTGCAGGGTAGCTGAGTGACTTTTATTACTATCAAATTTCCTAAGATTGAAGGTGCAGTTTTGCCAAATGCCATCTCAAGGAAAACTCAATAGATACATTCACCATGCCCAGTGCTGCACACCTCATGTGTGCACACAGACAATTTCTTCCACCACTGGGGAGTCTTGTATCCAAACAGGCTCATGGTATAGGATAAACATCCCTTAAATCCCTAACAATGATCCAACCAAAATGCGTAGTCAAAAACTAAGGGTGTGTGCTTGTGGAGGGATGAGTAGGAGCAGGTGTCTGAGAAATGCTTCCTCCGGCCAATGGTGGGTGGGGGGAGGTTCTGAAGAAAAAGTATGTTAGGGAGGAACTGATATTGGCAATGATATCAAAAGAAGTGTAAAAAGAGCATGAGCCTGGGAGTCCCAGGACCTGGGTTCTAATCCTGGCTCTGCCTCTTGTTATGCTCTGTGAACTTGGGCAAATTACTTAACTTCTCTGTGCCTCAGTTCCCTCACCTGCAAAGTGGGGATTAAGTACCCGTTCTCTTTCTGGCTTAGGTTGTGAGCCGCATGTGGGACCTGATTATCTTGTATCTAGCCAGGTGCTTAGCATAGTACTTGACATGTAATAATTGCTAACAAATACCACAGTTTTTATTATGAGGAGTATTATTCCCTGAAAGGGTCTGCTGTACTCCTTCTCCATGCTCTCTTGGGCAAGGATTGCCAACAAAGAAACCAAATGATGTTAAATTTTGGTAAAATATGAACAAGAAGGAGACCATGGAGAGACCTGGGAGTCAGAAGGACCTGAGTTCAAATCCAAGCTTTGCCATTTGTCTGCTATGTGACCTTGGGCAAGTCACTTAACTTCTCTGTGCCCCAGTTACTTCATTTGTAAAATGGGAATTAAGATTGTGAGCCCAGTGTGAGACAGGGACTGTATCTAAACAATAACTTGTATCTATCCTAGTGACCCTAGTGCTTAGTACAGTACCTGGAACATAGTAAGCACTAAACAATTACCATAAAAAAACAGAGTGAGAGAACTACAATACCCACTCCCCAGTTCCTGGGGCTTTCATATGACTGCCAACTTGGCAGTGCTATCCATGTAGTAGTAGTAGTAGTAGAAATTTTGAATTCCTCCAAAACTGAGGTTCTCCTCTTCCCTTCCCATCTCGCTGATTTTCCCATCACTATGGAAACACCACAATCCCTCCCTATCTCAAAAGCCAGAAACCTTGGGGTTATCCTTGACTACTTTCACTCTTTCAGCCAGCATATTAATTCAGTCACCAAATCTCGTTGGTTTTATCTTCATAAAATCACTAAAGTTTTAGTTTGATAACTAGGGCCATTGAAAGCCAGGGGAGGGTATGCGTGAGTAGAGAGACAAGCTCAGAAATGCTTCAACAAGATAACCCTCTCAGCAGTAGGGAGTATATATTCGATGGAAAGAAGCCGCCAAAAGCAAGAACACCTGAAAGGAAGTTGAAACAATAGTTTGACTGCGATATGATCAGAGCTTGTTTTGGGGTGGTGGTGGCTTATGGGATGAAGAAATAATGCGTGAGTCAGAGAGATGTTTTATAGGAAGGACAAACAGAATGGGTTAGCAGATTGAATGGCAGAGCTGAAAGACCACAAGGAGGTGAATTTGATGCTGAGGTTGTGAGCTTCTGCGACAGGGAAGATGGTGTTGTTATGAACTGATTTGAGGAAGAAAGGAGGAGTGCTGTCTGAAGATTATCTGAATATTCTTCGCCACAAGGCTTCTGAAACTCCTGAAGCTAATTCCCACCTCTCCATTCTTTCCCAGTGCTAAGAACGGTGATTAGGAAAAACAGTGTGGTCTGGGGGGAAGAGCTGGGGCCTGAGAATCAGAGGACCTGGTTCTAATCCCAGCTCTGCCACTTGCCTGCAATATAAACTTCTGGCAAGTAACTTCACTTCTCTGTGACTCAGTTTCCTCAGCTGTAAAATGGAGACTAAATAGCCATTCTCCCTCCTACTTTGACTGCGGGGCTCCTTTGTAACAGGGACTGGGTTCAACCTGATTATCTTGTGTCTACTCCAGAGATTGAATACAAAAGCTAAGCACTTCTTATTGCTTAACACAATTATTAACCTGTATCATCAATGTAATTTATGGAATGCTTACTACATGCAGAGCACTGTACTAGGCTCTTGGGAGAGTACAATGCAGCAGCATTGGCAGACATGTTCCCTACCCCTACCACAGTCCTCTAGACTGTGATCCCCTTGTGGGCAGGAATTGTCTCTATTGCTATACTGTACTCTCCAAGTGCTTAGTACAGTGCTCTGCACACAGTAAGCACTCAGTAAATATGATTGAATTGAATTACCCACAATGGAATAAACACTATTACACTTACTACTCTGGTCCCCCTCCTATTAGCTAATGTGACTAGCTCTTTCTCTGTGTTTGGCTTCTAGCCTATAGTCTGTGAAGGAAGGATGTGCACATTTAAAAGGTGGGGCTGTTTTATACCATTTCTCCAGGTGGCTAAGCAATACGCCTGGTGTGGGAAGCATTCTTGTGAACAGCATGGAGTCTACTGCTTCTTATGACCTATTTGGTACCTGTAAAATAATAATTATGGTATTTGCTAAGCACTTTTTATGTGCCACACACTGTTCTAAGTGCTGGGGTGGATACAAGCAAATTGGGTGAGACATAGGGCTCACAGTCTCAATCTCAATTTTAAAGATGAGGTAACTGAGGTACTGAGAAGTGAAGTGACTTGCCCAAGGTCACACAGCAGACAAATGGAGGAGCTGGGATTGGAACCCAGGATCTTCTGACTCCCAGGCCCATGCTGCTTCTCTCAAACATTCTAATTACTCAACTCAAGAATGTGGGAGCATAAAGACCAGTGGATTGGGAACTTTCTTGCTCAAATGTATAATGGGTAAATTAAAAGGACAATTTCAGAATGGGATATCTTTTTCTGTGAATGACTTTTTGTATCCAAAAGTTCACTGCCTTGTTTTTTGGGTTCTTTTTTTAATGGTATTTGGTTTTTTGTTTTGTTTTCTTTGGTTTATTTTTTTAAAAATGGTATTTGTTAAGTACTTACTTTGTGCTGGACACAGTCCTAAGCACTGAGGTACATACAAGATAAACTGGTTGAACACAGCCCATGTCTCACATGGGGCTCAGAGTCCCCATTTTACAGATGAGGTAACAGAAGCCCGGCGAAGTGAAGTGACTTGCCCAAGGTCACACAGCAGATGAGTGGCAGAGCAGGGATTAGAACCCAGGTCCTTCTGACCCCCAGACCTATGCTCTAACCACTAGACCATGCTTCTTCTCCAGCTTCTGATACTGCTTTAAGGAAGCCCATTCACAATTTGTGATTGATGGATAATTGCATTTTATCCACACTTTAGAGCCTGAACCCCCTTCTTCCAGAAAATCAAATTACACTAATGCTCCTGAACTATGGAATTCAGCATTGCTATAGTTGGCTATGTAAATATTCATTTCTGCCAGATGTTTATACCTACAAATGTGTGTCTCTCGCACATTTGCTGAAGCAGGGACCGTATCTTCTGTTTCCTAATCTCCACTGGCCTCATACAATGCTTTTCACACAGTGGATGCTCAAAAACAAATGCCACTAATGACCACTGTCAGACTTAGAGGTTTTCCTTAATGAGTTGGAAATGTGGGCTATTTGGTTTCATAACCCTAAACTAGGACCAGAGTAAGCCGTCCTGGACGTAGAGCTATCGAAAAAGTTAGGAATTGGAAATTCTATCCGGGAAGCAGTTCAAAGTTCTGTGAAGTGAAATCTAGTGATCAAGACCAAATCAGAGTCCCAAATAAGATGATGAAGAAGTCAGGATTAATCAGTAACCCGAATTGGAAACAACAGCAATTGAAAAGTCTCAGTTCACAAGATTTGAGTTAAAGCCACTGATGTTCACAATTGCAAGAGCTAAGCTTGATGATCTGATCAGCAGGCGCTAGATACCCTGAATCTCACCATGTGGCTTCCTGAAAACGTTGCTTGGGGAAATGACAAGAAAAATCATTTAGGCTAAAGTAACTCCCAAATTAACCCAGTCAAGCTTTTTTACCTGAGATTGCTTAAGCAAAAGAGAAAAATGACTTACTACATGGAATTTTTCTAGTATCATCTCAACCAGGGGCTGATCTCCAAGGTCATAGCACAGCAGCCCAGGAAACTCCAACGATTTGACTTCCTCTCCCCACTCTCCTCAGAACTTGACCTCATCCACGGGGGTTTGGGCTTTCCAATTATTGGTAGAACAGAAATTCCTTCCAAACTGTCCTACTAGTTACTGAGAAGAATAAGTCTAACCATCACCTTTGCACCATGCGGCTCATAATTAGAGCTTTTCTGCAACAATCCTCCTGGCAGATGTTTTTCAAGGATTTATAAAGACCTTCCTCAGGCTTGGCTCTTGCTCCACTCTTACACAGAGAAGAGTCAGCCACAAGTTTGGGAAATTCAGTGTGTTGCTACTTGCAAGCCCTCCCCTGGTTTGCCAGCCAAGTGTAGTTACGATTATTGGAAGCCAGGTCATGTCTCCCCTTATTATTTTAGAGAGACTAAACTCACTGGGAGACGAATAGTCTCCCATGTTAATGCCCAACTGCATATGATAGCTTATTTTTTTGAGCTGGAATCAAGAAAGCTAGCATGGGCCTAGCAGAAAGGGGTGGTGGGTTTTGTTCCTCGATTATATAACTGGGTTTAGACCAATTTTTAGAGTAAACCCATCAATGGTGTGATGAGGTTGCATGAAGGTTAATGTTATTTCGGCAGATGGTAAATTGTAGATTTCACCTGTTGTCACAATAATGAATGTATTCAAAAAGACGTTCGTGTGGCAAATAAGAGAAAAATGGAATTAAGCTTGTTCTCTCCCCTCTGCAAGCCCAAATTCCAGTATTACTCTCCAGCATTTGAGTATCTTTAAACTAAAAAGTGATGCATTTCAATTCTTTATACCAATCATAGATTTATTTAATGCACTTCTAATACTAATTTGCCATAATTTTAGGTGATAGCAATCAGTGAAGCCTTTACTATGTCATGTAGACTTTAGAGTTCTAGTAAACATAATTCTCTATTGTCCTTTAATCGACATATATCTGCATCACCCTTGGACTTGGATTTGCACCCTGTATTCACCCCTCTTTCAACCCTCTTTATAGCACTTATTTACACAGCTGTAATTTATTAATGTATGTTAATGCATTTCTCACCCTCCACACTGTAAATTCACTGTGGGTCAGAAACATGTCTATCAACTTTGCTATATTGTACTGTTCCAGGTGCTTAGTACAGTGCTCTGCATACAGTAAGTGCTCAATAAATATGATTGATTGATTGGTTGATCTGACCATCTAGCCTTTTAGGATACAGATACAGAAACAAAGATAAGCAGCATTGGTAGACTATTAACCCAGAAAAATACTAAGCATTAATTAATTAGGATATCAAGAATTTAATTAATTAAGCTTTCCTTTTGAGCCAAGATTCTAATAGAAGGCTGCCCTGAGGAGTTCTGGAAAACTCCTTCTAGTCAATGACTCTGAACAAAATAGCCACCTCTATATAAGCAAAACATTTGTCCTCTTAGTAGAGACAAGCAATTTCCCAGAATTGATAGACATTTTTTTCTCCCAGTTGCAAAATAGAAAGATACATTGGGAAGACCATTGCTCTTGGAATAAAGTTCCTTTGCCAATGGGATTCCCAGGCCATTTGCCTCAGTGAATTCCCCTGTACAGAAGAAAGTGACTATCAGGTTAAACAGTCACTTTCCAAGCAGCTAATTAAAGGACACCCAGGAGTTAGAAGTTGTCACTCTGGAAATACTGCAGGTTGTTCTTAGCATGAAAGTAATTAAACAGTCAAGACAGACACCTTGAATGTGAGCCATATGTGGTTCTGGAGAAACACCCAGAGGGGACAGCGTTTAGGCAAATCCTTCATTATTTCTGAGAAGTTTGATTCTACTGGTAGGAATGGAGAAAGTCACACTGCTTCTGGGATGGTATAGGGCAGATGTCCATGCTGATTAAGGAAGCCTACTGTGAGAGTAGTGACAATGAGAGACAATGAGCAGAGAAAGTAGGTCTCTCTACTTCCTCTTCTTGTTCATAATGCTAGAACCTTTTCCTATTACTTATCCTGGAAGGGGGAGACACTGAAAGGCGAGAGGAACTCTCCCCAACTCTTGGACTTGCAGCCTTGTTGCTTCTTTGGGAACCTCTGGCACCTTCAGCAGGAAGCAGCATGGCCTAGTGGATGGAAGTCAGAAGGACTTGGGTTCTAATCCCGGCTCTGCCGCTTACCAGCTGTGTGACCTTGGACAAGTCACTTAACCTCTCTGTGCTTCAGGGCCCCACATGGGACACAGACTGTGTCCAACCCGATTTTCTTGTAACCATATACCATCACTGAGTACAGTGCTAGGCACATAGGAAGCAATTAACAGATACCACAATTATTATTCTTATTATTATCCAAGATGGCCACTCTTGATGGGCAGCCAAAATGATGATAAGTGTGATGGGGTCTCCCCATCCAGAATGATGGATGAGTCTTAATTATGAGATTTCAAGAGGGAGAATTAGTGCCAAGGAATTGATTCTAATTCTAGTGGTTTGCCCAGTGCCATTTCCATACCTGAGACAGCCCAACCCCATGCCACTGGGACTCCCATAAGTAGCTGTTTTAGCTTGGGAAGGACTGAAATAGTGGCAGCAGTGTGAACCATCCAGTTCTCCCCTTACAACTGACCTTCAGGGCCCAACTGCAAGTGTGAGAGGCTGCTCCAGACCCATCAGCCCCTGCTACAACTGTGGAAGGACTAGCATGCTAGTGCCTGGGCACAAATAATCTTGACTTCTTGACAGCACAAGTTAAATGAGCAAGCCCTGACAGATTGTACACTTTAAGCCACATGAATCGATGCTGAAGCGGGATTGTTTAGCAGACAGTGCTTTCAGCAGAAGCATATCATATTATGAAATAACAGCCTCAGAACAAATTACCAGCTCCCGCTGAGACTATTTCTATTCATACATCCCATGTGGTCGAGGACTGATGTAAAAGAGACTGCTAAGGTGATAAAAATCAGTTTCTAGGCTGGTGCAGAAACTGGTTGTTTGATGTGATTTCGTAGTTGAGACAGGAAAAATGATTTAAAAAGGTGGTAGATGGTAAGGCAACTCCTTCAGGGATGAGGGAGAAGCCTGCTGGGACTGAGTGAGGCAAGTTGATTGAAAGAATCTACCCTGCAACCATGCCTCCAAAACAGCCGACAGCAAAAACTGTATCTTCTCTGATCATACCAAGCTCAAGGACTTGTGCTTCCATTGCTGGACATGGCTTCAGAACAGGGTGCAATGAGCCAACCATCCAAGATGAATGGGTCCTGCCAGAAAGAGGAATTGAAGAGCAGTTCTTCATCCCCTTTGATCTCTCCCAAGACTCTGTTACCAATGGAGTCTTTCATATCCTTAGCCCTGGTCCAATTATGATTAGAAATGACACAATCAAGTCTGGTCCACTCAAAATTAGAATTCCAATAATCACCAACAGCAGTGTGATTTTAGGGTTAGAGCATAGTACTCTGATCCAAGAGACCTGGGTTCTAATCACAGCTCCATCACTGCCTGCTAGGTGACCTTCAACATGACACATAATAATAATAATGGCATTTATTAAGTGCTTACTATGTGCAAAGCACGGTTCTAAGCGCTGGGGAGGTTACAATCAATCAATCAATCAATTGTATTTATTGAGCGCTTACTGTGTGCAGAGCACTGTACTAAGCGCTTGGGAAGCACAAGCTGGCAACATACAGAGACAGTCCCTACCCAACAGTGGGCTCACAGTCCAACAGGGGGAGACAGAGAACAAAACCAAACATACTAACAAAATAAAATAAATAGAATAGATACGTACAAGCAAAATAAACAAATAAACAAATAGAGTAATAAATATGTACAAACATATATACACATATACAGGTGCTGTGGGGAAGGGAAGGAGGCAAGATGGGGGGATGGAGAGGGGGACAAGGGGGAGAGGAAGGAAGGGGCTCAGTCTGGGAAGGAGGAGGTGAGCTCTCAGTAGGGCCTTGAAGGGAGGAAGAGAGCTAACTTGGCGGATGGGCAGAGGGAGGGCATTCCAGGCCCGGGGGATGATGTGGGCCGGGGGTCGATAGCGGGACAGCTGAGAACGAGGTACGGTGAGGAGATTAGCGACAGAGGAGCGGAGGGTGTGGGGTGGGCTGTAGAAGGAGAGAAGGGAGGTGAGGTAGGAGGGGGTGAGGTGATGGAGAGCCTTGAAGCCCAGGGTGAGGAGTTTCTGCCTAATGCGCAGATTGATTGGTAGCCACTGGAGATTTTTGAGAAGGGGAATAACATGCCCAGAGCATTTCTGGACAAAGACAATCTGGGCAGCAGCATGAAGTATGGATTGAAGTGGGGAGAGACACGAGGATGGGAGATCAGAGAGAAGGCTGATGCAGTAGTCCAGACGGGATAGGATGAGAGCTTGAACGAGCAGGGTAGCGGTATGGATGGAGAGGAAAGGGCAGATCTTGGCAATGTTGCGGAGCTGAGACAAGGTGATCAGGTGATCAGGTTACAGGGTGATCAGGTTGTCCCATGGGGGGCTCACAGCCTCAATCCCCATTTTACAGATGAGGTAACTGAGGCCCAGAAAAGTTAAGTGACTTGCCCAAAGTCACACGGCTGACAATTGGTGGAGCTAGGATATGAACCCATGACCTCTGACTCAACAGCCCATGCTCTTTCCCACTGAGCCACGCTGCTTACATCTTTTCAATGCCTCCGTTTCCTCATCTGTTCTCCCTCCCCTTTAGACTCTGGGGCATGGATTGTTTTATCTGACTTCTGTGATTATCCCAGGGACTGACACAATGCAAGCACTTAACAAATGCCACAATAATAATGATGATAATAACATCAGAATTAGAGTAGAGCCCACTTCATTAAAAAGCAACTTCTGTCCTTTGGCTTAAGCCTTCTTTTTGCACACTTTTGAGGTTCCTACATGGCTCAATCAATCAATCAAACAATGTTGTTTATTGAGTGCTTACTGCAAACAGAGTATTATACTAAGCACCTGGGGGAGTATAATGGTGCTGGTAGCCATGATCCCTGCTCACAAGAGCATACAATCTACTGGGAGAGACAGACTACTGGGAGAGACAGACATTAAAATAAACTGTAGAGAAACAGCAGAGTATAAAGACACATACATAAGTGCTATGGGGTTGGGAATGAGATGACTGTTGAAGTGTTTATGGGATACAGACCCAAGCAGACAGATGACATGGAAGTGGGGGAGAATAAGGTAGGGAGATGAGAGGTTAGTCAGGGAAGGCTTCATGATTTTAGGAGGGCTTTGAAGAGATTTTGGTGGTCTATTGGATATCAGGGGGAAGTTGCAGGCAGTTGAGAGAATTTGAGCAGGGGGTAGAGAGAGAGAGAAAATAGATCAAGGAACAGTAAGTCATTTGGGCTTGAAGGAGCCAAGTGTGCAGGCTGTGTTGTATGGAAAGAGGAATGAGGTTAGGTAGAAAGAGAGGAGCTGATTGAGGGCCTGAAGTCTGATGGTAAGAAGCTTCTTATTGATGTGGACACAGATGAGCAACCATTAGAGTTTTTAAATAGTGGAGAGATAAGCACAGAATATTATTTTTTTTTAGAAAAATGATCTGGCTTTGCCACTTGTCTGCTGTGTGAACTTGGTCAAGTCATCTAACATCTCTGTGCCTCCATTACCTCATATGTAAAATGGGGATTAGGACTGTGAGCTCCATGTGGGACACAGACTCTGTCCAACCTGATTAACTTGTATCTGCCCCAGTGCTTAGTACAGTGCCTGACACATAGTGTTAACAAATAACATTAAAAATACATAAATAATTAAAATATTAAAAATAATCTGCCTGGCTGCTACAGTGGCTGTCCATCTAGATCCACATCAAACAAAAACTCCTCACAATTGGCTCTAAAATAGTCAATCATCTTGCCTCCTACTACCTCAACTCGCTACTCTCCTACTAGAATTCAGATCACATACTTTGCTCCTCCAGTCCTAACCTTCTCACTGTACCACAAATTCATCTATCTGGCCTGAAACGCCCTTGCTCCTCAAACCCGACAGACAATTACTCTCCCCCACTTCAAAGCCTTATTGAGGACACATCTCCTACAAGAGGTCTTTCCTGACTAAGCCCCCCTTTCCTCTTCTCCCCTTCCCTTCTGCATTGCCCTGACTTGCTCCCTTTATTCATCTCCCTCCCCAACCCCACAGCACTTCCAAACCTATCTGCAATTTATTTATATTAATGTTTGTTTCCCCCTCTAGACTGTAAGCTCACTGTGAGAGGACCATCTCTATATGTTTCCAATTTGTACTTCTCAAGCGCTTAGTACAGTGCTCTGCACACAGTAAGTGCTCAATAAATACGATTGAATGAATGAATGAATGTGAGCAAGGGATGCATCTGTTTATTGTTATCTTGTATTCATTCAATTCATTCAATAGTATTTATTGAGCACTTACTGTGTGCAGAGCACTATACTAAGTGCTTAACTCTCCCAAGTTCTTAGTACAGTGCTCTGCATACAGTAAGTGCTCAATAAATATGATTGAATGAATGACTGAATGAAGTGCTAAAAATCTGAGCAAGTGAAGAAAGTCAGGCATCCTGGATGAAATCCGTGTGCCAGTTCTGGAACTGTAGAATGAGTCCCAACCAGTAACATCTTCATTAGCAGAGAATAACTGGTGAGAGACTCTGACTGCATGACCCTAGTGGGTACTACCCTCTTCAAGATCACCAATGACCTCTTTATTGCCAAACACAAAGGATTCTACTCCATCCTAATCCTCCTAGCCCCCTTACCTGCCTTGAGTACTGGGAGCCACCTGCTCTCCTGGAAACACTTTCTAACCTTGGCTTCACTAATATTTTTCTCTTTTGATTCTTCTCCTATCTCTCTGGCCACTACTTTCCAGTCTCTTTCACAGGCTCCTCCTCTGTCTCCAGCCACTTTAATTGTCAGCGTCTCTCAAGGTTCAGTTTGGGGTCCCCTTCTATTCTCCATATGTACTCACTCCCTTGGACAGCCTATTGGCCCCCACACACATCTCTATGCAGATGGCTTCCAAATCTATCTCTCCAGTGCTGATGAATATCTTTCTCTGCAGTCTCGTATTTTCTCCTACCTTCAGGACATCTCTACTTGGATGTCCCACTGATATCTTGAACTTAACATGTCTAAAATAGAACTGTTGACCTTCCCATCCAAACCCTGTCCCTCCCATTGACTTTTCCAACACTGTAGACAGCACCACCATCCTCTCTGTCTTACAAGTTCATAATTTTATAGCAACTCATCTCTCCCATCCGAGCTAAATGTTTAGTCTGTCACCAAATCCTGTCAGTTCTACTTTCACAACATCTCTAGAATTTTTTCCTTCCTCTCCGTTCAAGCTATTACAATGTTGGTCCAATCACTTGTCATATCCTGCCTAGATTACTGCATCAGTCTTCTAGCTGACCTCCCTGACTTCTGACTTTCCCCACTCCAGTCTGTAGTTAACTCTGCTGATTAGAGCCCAGGTACTCTGATTTCCTTCCATTAGGCAACACTGCTTCATCTTTCCTTCTCTGCCTCATTAACAAGCTCGCTTATGGATTTTGCTTACCAGTTATCTACCAGCCAATGGAGTTGGTATTGATGGGGACTTCTTATTCCATGAATTCCTCTGGTTAGGCAATAATATGGTTGCAGTCAGTCAAGGTCCTGGTAAATGACTTCAAGACTCTCCACTAGCTGCCTCACACTTCCCAACTGCTCTCTTCTCCTCTGACATACTTATCTCAAGCACTTTATTCTTTTCAAGCAAACCTAATGCTGCATATCTTAGCTTCCCTGTCACCAACCTACTCTTCACGTCTTTTCCCTGACCTGGAATGTTGTATACCCTCAGGTTTGTCATTAAAAGTCATCTCCCCCAGTAGGATTAATCCCTCCATCTTTCACATTATGACATCATCATAATCATCAACAATGGTATTTATGGAGTGTGTACTGTGTGCAGAGCACTGTGCCAAGTGTTTGAGAGAGTACAACAGAATTGCTAGACACATTTCCTGCCCACAGTGAGCATTGTCCAATTATATTGTTCTCTTTTTGGCTAGTACTCATGTATTAACTTGTGTCTATTAATTATACTCCTCTCATTCTCAGCTGTAGTATAATACTACTGATAAAATGGGATTTATTAAACACCATCTTGAGAAGCATTGTGGCTTAGTGGAAAGAGTATGGGCTTTGGAGTCAGAGAACTTGGATTCTAATCCTGGCTCCACCACTTATCAAGTGTGTGACTTCGGGCAAGTCACTTAACTTCTCTGTGCCTCAGTTACCTCATCTGTAAAATGGGGATTAAGTCTGTGAGCCCCACGTGGGACAACCTGATTACCTAGTATCTACCCCAGTGCTCAGAACAGTATTTGGCTTATAGTAAGCACTTAATAAATATCATTATCATTGTTATTATTATTTTGCAGAGAACAATGGGGTAGATGCCAAATAAAGAGAGTGCACACATTCCCCACTCAGGACTGTGATCAAGATATTTCAGTCCCAGGGCTCATTTCTCATACAGAGCCCCCAAGGGAATAGCAAATTGCATTGTTGGCATTGCTGCTTAGTGAAATCACATATGGTGCAACATGATTACAGCATTGTCCAGTGATGTAGCTCTCCACCCAGACTGTAACTCACTCTCCCTTCAAATGCCCCAGAGCACAGCATTCTCCAGCTGCAAAACCCTTCTGAAAACATGCACACACACATCCTTCCTTCTGGACTTTCAGTGGGGATGATGGCACCAGTAGCGAATGGAAGAGAGACTCTCTGGGGATGGCTCTGTCAGTTGCAGGAGGTATAGAAGCAGCAGTGGAGGTCGTAGCTCATGTCTCTTAGGACCGTCTGTGGTAGCTGTGGCAGTAGCACCAAAGAGCTTCTTCTCCCCAACCAGGCACCACTCTTTCTTCCCCACCAAGGAGGAGGTTACACACCTTGGTTTCTGATCAAACAGCTGCTGCTCTCTTGGCCCTCATCAGGACACCTGCATCTGTGGGGGTGTAAAACTGAGAAGGTCAAGTAGCTGTGGTGAAGACAGAGGGGAGAGTTTTTAGGGTTATATGATTTAGACTCCTAAGGACTGTCCCTGTTCTGGGCAGGTAAAAAAAATGATGGCACTTGTTAAGCGCTAACTATGTGCAAAGCACTGTTCTAAGCACTGGGGAGGTTACAAGGTGATCAGGTTGTTCCAGGAGGGGCTCAGAGCCTTAATCCCCATTTTACAGATGAGGTACCTGAGGTACAGAGAAGTTAAGGGACTTGCCCAAAGTCACACAACTGACAACTGGTGGAGCCAGGATTTGAACCCATGACCTCTGACTCCAAAGCCTGGGGTCTTTCCACTGAGACACGCTTCTTCTCTGAAAACACTGAGGGATTTAGGGTTCTGGATGACACTTGCAGACATCTGAGACCCCACTTTTTACGGAGGCTGGAGAGGCTCTAGAACCAGGAAAGTGACTAAAGAAACTCATAACATGCCATATCAATCAATCAATCAATGGTATTTATTGAGAAGCAGCATGGCTCAGTGGAAAGAGCCTGGGCTTGGGAGTCAAAGGTCAAGGGTTCAAATCCTGGATCTGCCACCTGTCTGCTGTGTGACCTTGGGCAAGCCACTTAACTTCTCTGTGCCTCAGTTACCTCATCTGTAAAATGGGGATGAAGACTGTGAGCCCCACGTGGGACAACCTGATCACCTTGAGAAGCAGCATGGCTCAGTGGAAAGAGCATGGGCTTTGGAGTCAAAGGTCATGGGTTCAAATCCCTGCTCTGCCAATTGTCAGCTGTGTGACTTGGGGCAAGTCACTTAACTTCTCTGTGCCTCAGTTCCCTCATCTGTAAAATGGGGGTTAAGACTGTGAGCCCCCCGTGGGACAAACTGATCACCTTGTATCCCCCCACTGCTTAGAACAGTGCTTTGCACATAGTAAGCGCTTAATACCATCATTATTATTATTATTGAGCACTTCCTGTGTGCAGAGCACTGTACTGTTTGGGAGAATACAAGACAAAAATCAGTAGATTTGTTCCCTGCCCACAAAGAATTTACAGCAGAGTGGGGGAGATAGAAATCAACATAAATAAATAGTGGATATGTACATAAGTGCTGTAGGACTGAGGGTGGGTTGAATATAAAGTTCTTGAGGGGTACATATCCAAGTGCATAGGTGATGCATAAGGGAAAGGAAGTCAGGGAAATTGGGGAGTGCCTCTAAGAGGAGATATGACTTTAGGAGTGTTTCGAAGGTGGGGAGAGTGGTGACCTGGCAGGGTTGGCTATATGTGGAGCATGAAGTAGTTTCAGGTCAGAGGGAGAGGATGTGGGCTAGGGGTTGGCAGAGAGATAGATGAGAGCGAGGCACATTGACCAAGTCCGTGGTAAAGGAGCAAACGTGTGATTACACGGGTTACGTGGGTTACAGTAGGAAATCAGTGAGGTACAGAGGTGGCAAGCTGATTGATTGCTTTAAAGCCCTAGTATCAAATCCGTTAGGTACAGTTGCAGAAACTGAGGTACGGAGTTCAAGTGATTTACTCAATCAAGGTCATGCTGCAGTTCAGGGACAGAGTTGGGATTAGTCATTCAATCGTATTTATAGAGCACTTACTGTGTGCAAAGCACTGTATTAAGTGCTTGGGAGAGTACAATATAAAACAAACACACATTCCTGCCTATAACAAGCTCACATTCTAGAGATTAGAACCCAAGTTCCATTCTCTTTCCACCTGACCACATGACAGCCCTTATTTTTCCTTTTATGTCTATTTGCTCCCCCGTTAGATTATAAATTCTTCTGGTGCTGGGATGTATCTTTTTATCCAGTCGTATTTATTGAAGTCTCACTGTGTGCAAAGGAATGTACAAAGCGCTTATTTTTACTCTTCTGTTTGTTCTCCAAGCAGAGTGCTTTTCCCTCAGCAGATGATAGAGAAGTAGCATAGCCTAGTGGCAAGAGCATGGGCTTGGGAGTCAGAGGTCGTGGGTTCTAATCCCAGCTCTGCCACTTGTCTGCTGTGTGACCTTGGGCAAGCCACTTAACTTCTCTGTGCCTCAGTTACCTCAACTGTAAAAATGGGTTTTAAGACTGTGAGAGCCATGTGGGACAACATGATTTACCTTGTATCTAGTGCTTAGAACAGTGTTAGACACATAGTAAGTGCTTAACCAATACCATCATTATTATTATAATGATGATGATGCAATATTACTGTTATTGATACTGTCAGTACTAGAAAGGAATATGAGGCTTTGGATTCCAATACAAAGTGCCAACCACCTTCTTCTGTCTGAAGATGTGTGGTTTCCTGTGTTTTTGAAGAAGCTTGGAATTCTTGGTAGAAATGGGATCAATCTCAGAGATTAACTGACTGTTACAAATGGATTCACATCCTTTAATTCAGGCCTCAACATATCTGCTTTCAGGGTCCATTTGAGCAGCAAATTAGAGAACTAAGGTACAGTTAGTTGTGTCAACACAACTGCTTAACTCAATAGGAAAGATAAACAAGTTACATGGAATCACAACAGTTTGATTTGATTAACCTCACTAGCAGAGGATAGCGCTATGTATGAATCTTTCTTTTGCTCTATATTTTGCATTTATTCATTTACTTCAACTTTGGTCTGTGCAAAGAAGGATTTCTGGATTTTTACTCCATCAAAATGAGTCTATAGAAAAGTTGTGTTCATTTCTATGTGCTTTGTGTAGGGAAACTTGGAAAAAAATGAAAATAGTGTCGATGTTGGTGATGAGACTTTTTTCAATAGTGCAATCAATAAATTAATGATATTTATTGGGCACCATTTGTGCAGAAAACTGTAATGCAAAAGAGTTTGATTTAATTGGTTTAGTTTAATTGTTATTTCTATAGTTGAAATCCACTGCTTCTGTAAATAATACTTAAGAAAGCAGACATTCTTTACATAATTTTAATTGACTTGAGAATGACAAATATGAAACTATGTATGTTTTAAAAAGGAAATAGACCTTTATCTTTTAATTTGAAATGGTTAGATTTCAGAGTTTTACCAAAGACACCAAATAGATGTCATAAAGAAAAAGACAAGTGACTCTAACTTGTCTATTTTCACTTCTACAACAAAGAAAGGAAACTGATGAGATAATTGGAAATGAACTCACCATGTAAGTAATGTAATGTGCATGATAGTTTGCTGGGTGAAAGGATGGTATATAGTGATACTCTGTTTCTTAACATTTCAAACACCCAGCTCTTCCAAAATTCTTATTCATATACTGCATTTTCCTATCATTTCAAATTCTTACCAGTCACTTTGTATTCACTAACAGGGAGCACATATAAGGAAAAGGTTAGCAATTAAAAATTCCATGTGAAGGAAAGGAACTGTAAAATTGGGGTGGAGTTAAAAGAGCAGTTAACTGCATAACAGCATAACTCAGCAATGGAACTGCTTATTGATCTTGCCTAAGTGTCAGATAGGAGCTTGATTTTCCCATCTGCAAGGTTAGCATAGAAACATTTCAAGTCTGTGTGCCTCAGTTGTATGCTGAGGGAAAGGGGTCTCTCAAGGTTCAGTTCTGGCTCCCCTTCTATTCTCTATCTACATCCCTCACCCTGGAGAACTCATTTGCTCCCATGGCTTCAACTACCACCTCTCTGCAAATGATACCCAAATCTGCATCTCCGGCCCTAATCTCTCTCCCTCTCTCCAGTCGATCATCCCCTTCTGCCTTCATTACATCTCTACTTGGATGTCCTCCCATCACCTCAAACTTAACATGTCCAAAACAGAGCTTCTTATCTTCCCAACCAAGTGCTATCCTCCCCCTGACTTTTCCATCACTGTAGATGGCACCACCATCCTTCCTGTCTCACAAGCCTGTAACCTTGGTGTTATCCTTGACTCCTCTCTCATTCAACCCACATATTCAATCCATCACTAAATCCTGCCAATTCCACCTTCAAAACATAGCTAAAATCTGTCCTTTCTGCTACATCCGAACTGCTACCATGTCAATCCAGTCACTCATTCTGTGCCACCTGGATTAGTGCATCAGCCTCCTTGCTGACCTCCCAGCCTCCTGTCTCTTCCCACTCCAGTCCATACTTCATTGTGCTGACCAGATAATTTTTCTACAAAAACATTCAGGACATGTCACTCTGGTCCAGTAGTTACCCATCCACCTATGCATCAGTCAAAAACTCCTCACCATTAGCTTTAAAGCAGTCCATCACCTTGCTTTCTCCTACCTCACCCTGCTTCTCTCCTTCTACAACCCAGCCCTCACACTTCACTCCTCTAGTGCTAACCATCTTGCTGTGCCTCTATCTCGACTGCCTCTATCTTGACTATCTCTCCTCTGACCCCTAGCCCATGTCCTGCTTCTAGCCTGGAATTCCTCCCTCCTCGAATCTGACAATTACTCTCCCCCTCTTCAAAGCCTTATTGAAGGCATATCTCCTACAAGAGGCCTTCCCAAACAGAGCCCCACCTTTCCTCATCTCCCACTCCCTTCTGCATCATCCTGACTTGTTCCTTCTGCTCTTCCCACCTCCTAGCCCCACAGCACTTATGTACATATCAGTAATTTTATTTATTTGCATTCACGTCTGTCTCTCCCCTCTAGCTGTAAGTTCATTTTGGGCAGGGACTATGTCTGTTTATTGTTGTATTGTACTCTCCCAAGTGCTTAGTATAGTTTCTGCACACAGTAAGTGCTCAAGAAATACAACTGAATGAATGAAGTAATCTGCAAACCAGATTTCACCAAGCTTCAAGGTACAGCTTGGTTTATTTGGACTATTTGGAAACTTCATTACTATTTCCAAGTGTTTTCAAATATTTCTCATACAGTGATCTGAACTCCTCAGACGATGATGGACGGGTTTCAAAGTATATCGGTTTATCATCAGTAACAGTGTGGATTGAACACCTTATATGGTGATTAAACAATCAATAGTAATTTCCATATTTTCAAATGTCCTCTGCTGCTCTTTCTTCTTCCCCATTCCAAACCCAATAGTTCAATCCTGCCTGTGAATTCCTAGACTTACTACCTGTCTATATTGGCTAAGGCTTTCTGTAAGGTAGCAAAAACTATGAGATATTAACTTAAAATAAATATGAGCAGACCCTAACATTTGAATGGTGGAAGTGAATGCCACAGTCAACAATCAAGTACAAAGTAGTGTCTGGTCCTGTAAAAGCTACACAGAAATGTTTTGTCCCTTTCCCACAGACTGCTCTGGTAATCTCACCTGGCTTCTCAAACTGGCTTCTACTGCTAGGCAGAGGGGGAATGAGCAAGACAGTTTGTATAATTCTGCACAAACCATCACCACTACTGGAAAAACTATGCAATTAAATGCCCTACTGATAGGAGAACCCATCCCCTCATCCCTAAACAAAAGTTGTATGCTAGAAGATACCTCAAGATAGCAACTGTTCAATCGTTATTGAGGCAGAGGCAAATCTCAGTGACATTTTGAGTATCAGCTACCAAACACACACACACACACACACACACACACACACACACACACACACAGATAGGATCTCAATCTCAGTAATGTCATGTTCAAAAATGAAGGACTGCTCTCTATATACAGAGAGATAAATGAGTAATATGTATATTTTTAAATTATCTATTTTGTGCAAAGCACTGCTCTAAAGTGCTTGGTAGAGTGTAATAGAGTTAGAAGAAATGATTCTGGCCCTCACAAGGAGTTTGCATCCTATCAGAAATGTGGAGACACAATAAACTGCAGGAAAAGGGGAGTGGAAGAAAGTATAGGTGAATAAAAGACTGCTTAAATAGTTGAATGTGTGAATTAATATATGCTAAAGTGTAAGTAGTGGCTGGCTGTGAGTGTATAAGGGCTGAGGCGATGTGAAATGTGAGATGACATTAGAAAGATATTACCTGGGTAGAGGAAAACTAAATCAGAGTAAAGCTCTTGGAGGAGATGGAATTTTAGGAGGATTCTGGATATGGGGAGAGTTCAAGATCTAGTGGATTTGAATTGGGAGGATGTTCCAGGCAAGAGGTTGGAGAAGGGAGAGTCAAGATGAGGCTCATTGAGATAGTGAGCTGGGGAGTAATGAATGCAACCTGGGGATGTGAGAAAAGAATTAATTTAAAAGAAGGAGACAGTTGATGGAGCACACTCTATTGTAGTTGAGAGGATGTGACCTAGGGAGAAAACAAAGTAATTGGGGAAAGACTCCTTACAGAAGTGGGATTTCTGAAGGATTTGGAAGATGGGGAGAGTTTGAATCTGGTGGATTTGAAGTTTGAAGGAGTTCCAATCAATCATATTTATTGGTCCCTTACTGTGTGCAGATCACTGTAGTAAGTGCTTGGGAGAGTACAATTTAACAGAGATGTTAGACACATTCCCTGCCCACAAGGAGCTTACAGTCTAGAAAGGGAGACCGACCTTGATATAAGTAAATAAATTAGAAAGGTGTACATAAGTCTTTGTCCTCAAAAACAAAGTAAAATTAATAGTATTCTAATGCCTGGCATGTACTAATGTCTGGCATCACTGATATCAATCAATAATGGAAAAGAAAATGCACCAATTCTTACATTTGTCATACCCTCAAAACACCTCCATCATTGTATAAACCACTAGTCATAAGCCATGTGAACCTTTAAGTCAAGTGATTTTTCAAAGGCTGATATTCATCCATCCATTCAATCATGTTTATTGAGTACTTATTGTGTGCAGAGCACTGTAATGATACATTCTCTTCCCACAATGAAATATATGTCTTCAGGGGTGGGCCAGGCAAGGTCATAAGAGGGCTGTCGATTGAAGCTGAGAATTCTCCTTGAGGCTGCTCTCCTCCTAGCTGGCAGTACTCTCCTCTAGTTTCCATACCCCACTTTATCAGAGAGCTCATTTATTCACATGGATTTAACCACTGCCTCTCTGTGGATGGCTCCCTGAACTACCTTTCCAGCCATGTACTCTCTCTCCTCTAATTTGCCTTGGCCATTTCCACTTGAATTCCACCTCCAAACTAATAGAGCTACAACTAGCACTCATCTTCCCTCATAAATCCTCCTAACTGGGCTCCTGCTGTCTTTCAATTCTCCTGTTCAATCTATTAACAAATCCTGCCACTTCTTCCTACACAACGTCTCCTGGATCCACTCTACTAACAGCAGTAGTCGTATTTCAACTCCTCTGCTGCCTCTGTCCTCTCCCTTCACTGACACTGCTCCCCTGGCTTGGAACCCCCTCCCCTCTATGCCCAACATACCAAACTCCTCCGCAAATTCAAAGCCTTCCAGCCTTCCTGAAAGCCCATCTTCTCCAGTATGTCTTTCCCCGTTAATTACCAGTATCCCAATTCATATAAACCCATATGTACTCTTGTACCTACTTTTGTACAACATTTACACACATACTTATCCTCAGCCTACGTGTATTTATTCTACAGTACATTCACTTATTTATTTCAATGTATTATTTGTATGTCTCCTCCATTAGAGTGCAAGATCCCTGTGGGAAGGAGATGGATAACTTGCTTGTTTTGTATTTTCCATGCACTTAATGCAGTGCAATAAATAATAGTTTTGCAATACTTATACAATGAATAATAATAAACATTTAATACAATTTATACTAATAATGATAGTAATAATTGTGGTATTTGTCAAGCGCTTATTATGTGCCACGCACTGCATTAAGTGAATACAAGCAAATAGTGCCTTTCCCACATGGAGCTTACAGTCTCACTCCCCATTTTACAGATGAGGTAACCCAGGCACAGAGAAGTAGAGTGACTTGCCCAAGGTCACACAGCAGACAAGTGGCAGAGCCA
Source organism: Tachyglossus aculeatus (assembly GCF_015852505.1). Classification (NCBI taxonomy): domain Eukaryota; kingdom Metazoa; phylum Chordata; class Mammalia; order Monotremata; family Tachyglossidae; genus Tachyglossus; species Tachyglossus aculeatus. The sequence goes on from NC_052072.1 coordinate 62,070,239, forward strand.
GAATTAGAACACATGACCTTCTGACTCCTAGGCCAGTGCTCTAATCCACTATGCCAAGCTGCTTCTATAATAATAATAATAATGATGGCATTTATTAGGCACTTACTATGTGCAAAGCACTGTTCTAAACACTGGGGAGGTTACAAGGTGATCAGGTTGTCCCATGGGGGGCTCACAGCCTTAATCCCCATTTTACAGATGAGGTAGCTGAGGAACAGAGAAGTTAAGTGACTTGCCCAAAGTCACACAGCTGACAGTTGGCAGAGCCAGGATTTGAACCCATGACCTCTGGCTCCAAAGCACGGGCTCTTTCTACTGAGCCACGCTGCTTCTACTACTATACTTTAACTACAACTATTTCTACTACGACTACAGCTACCTCTATTAAAAGGGGCTTAACTGGACCCAGGAAGAGTTAGAATCTGGTAACTGAATCACGTGTGGGTAACAGGCTATAGCTTAGCATCAAGATGGTCTGCGAGGGTTCACTGAAAGAGAAAGGAATAATGTGTCAAGGATCATTGCTCATGGCATGATCTCCCTTTCTGGATTTATTGTGTCCACCCCCAAACCTCCCAAGCAGATCCTTGATTTTACTCCGCTCAATGGTGTTACATCATCATTGTCAGGGAGAGAGGGAGAAGACTGCTTTGAAAGGCTATCAGCGACAACACTGCTGTTCTGTACAAAACAAACAAGTGGTCTATTGGATAGAGCACAGACCTGGTAGTTAGAAGAACCTAGGTTCCAATCCCCACTGCACCACTTGCCTGACGGTGACCTTGGACAAATCACTTAATTTCTCTGGGCCTCAGTTACCTCATCTGTAAAATGGGGATTAATACTGTAAGTTCCATGTGAGATATGGACTGTGTCCAACCCGATTAGCTTGTATCTACCCCAGTTCTTAGTACAGTATCTGGCATACAGTAAGCACTTAGCAAATACTATACAAAAGTGCTTTTTCCCGTTAACAAGGAGCTTACACTTCAATGTGGGAGGCATACCAAAAAGTATGAAAATGAAGAGGTTCATAGATTCAATTATCATTATTATTATTATTATCATATTTGTTAAGTGCTTACCGTGTACTGTTCTTAGCACTGGGGTAGATATAAATTAATCAAGTTTGATATGGCCCCTGTCCCACATTAGGGCTCACGTGCTTAATCCCAATTTGACAGATGAGGGAACTGAGGCACAGAGAAGTTAAGTGACTTGTCCAAGGTCACACAGCCGGCATGTGACGGAGCTGGGATTAGAACCCATGATTTCTGACTCATTCATTCAGTCAATTCATTCAATCGTATTGAATGCTTTCTGTGTGCAGAGCACTGTACTAAGTGCTTGGAAAGTACAATGCTGAAAATAAAGAGAGACAATCCCTGCTTGCAACGGGCTCACAGTCTAGATGGGGGGAGGGGAGACAGACATCAATACAAGTAATGAGGCATCAATATAAATAAGTAGAATTATAGATATATACATACATAAATGCTGTGGAGTGGGGACTGGGGGGAAAGTAAAGGGAGCGAGTCAGGGTGATGCAGAAGGGAGTGGGAGATGAGGGAAAATGAGGCTTAGTCTAGGAAGGCCTCCTGGAGGCGGTGCATCTTCAGTAGGTCTTTGAAGTGGGGAGAGTGATTGTATGGCGGGTTTGAGGAGGGGAGGGTATTTCAGGTCAGAGGAAGGACGTGGGCCAGGGATCGATGGCGAGACAGGCGAGAACGAGGCACAGTGAGAAGGTTAGCACCAGAGGAGCGGAGGGTGCGGGCTGGGGTGTAGAGGAGAGAAGGGAGGTGAGGTAGGAGGGGGCGAGGTGATGGATAGCTTCAAAGGCAGTGAGGAGTTTTTGTTTGATACGTAGGTGGATAGACAACCACTTGAGACTATTGAGGAGGGCAGTGACATGTCCTGAACATTTCTGTAGAAAGATAATCCAGGCAGTGGAGTGAAGCATGGACTACAGTGGGGAGAAGCAGAAGATTGGGAGATAAGAAAGCATTCAATACGATTGAATGAATTGAATGAATGAATGAGTCAGAAATCATGCTCTCTTCTTCCCTTCAAAGCCCTACTGAGAGCTCACCTCCTTCAGGAGGTCTTCCCAGACTGAGCCCCCTCCTTCCTTTCCCCCTCCTCCCCCTCCCCATCCCCCCTGCCTTACCTCCTTCCCCTCCCCACAGCACCTGTATATGTGTATATATGTTTGTACATATTTATTACTCTATTTAATTTGTATATATTTATTCTATTTATTTTATTTTGTTAATATGTTTTGTTTTGTTTTCTGTCTCCCCCTTCTAGACTGTGAGCCCGCTGTTGGGTAGGGACCGTCTCTATATGTTGCCAACTTGTACTTCCAAAGTGCTTAGTACAGTGCTCTGTACACAGTAAGCGCTCAATAAATATGATTGAATGAATGAATGAATGAATGAAAGAAAGCAGGCTGATGCAGTAATCTTGGTGGGGTAGGATGAGCGATTGTACTAACGTGGTAGTGGTTTGGATAGAGAGGAAAGGGTGAATCTTGGCGATGTTGTAAAGATGAGACCGATAGGACCTGATGACAGATAGGATATGTGGAGTGAATGAGAGAGAGGAGTCAAGAATGACACCAAGGTTACAGGGGCCCAGACTCCCAGGCATGTGCTCTATCCACTAGGCAACACTGCTTCCCTAGTCCCCGAGACTGCCATTGCAGCATTTAACAGAGGTAATTGGCCCCCAACTTACCTGAGGAAGTGAGTAAACTAGTTATTACTAGGAAGATGATCCAGTTTGTGGGAGTCACTGACTATGAGTTGAGAGGTTAATAATTGATTCAGAATCCCATGGTATTTAATGGATGCAGAAGTGACTGTGCATGAGACTGATTTGCAGCTTCTTTCAAGACCAGGGACAAGTCAGCAGACAGAGGTATAGGAAGGAACTGGGCAATAACTTAAATATTTTGTTGACAAATTGTTCTGGGAGAAATGAATGTGATGAATGCCAAGGGTAAGCAGAGGTCTAAGGCAGGGGCGGGCAGACTGGCGTATGCTGAATGGTTAGTTGATCTGTGATTCCAATCAACATGCCCACGTGCCAGCATGCCATACCCTACACTCCAGTGGGTCAGCGAAGCAGCTGCACTTTTCCCCGAGGTGACTTCTAACGGCCTGCAACACCATGCAAACACAGGCAATCATCAATCAGTTAGTCAGTCAATCAGTGGCATCAGTCAGAAGCTGCCCTCAGAGCAGCAGGACCTAGTTTGGGCAATTTCCCTGGAGGTCACTCAGAGCCAACTCAGAGCCATCGAGAGAGAAAGCTCAACCGCTTCTCCCCTCCAAACTTTGTTCAAGGAGGATGTTGCCTCATCCCCCAACAGTCTCCCCACCAGACTATCAGGGAGGGGCTCATATTTCCAGTACAGTTGATGTCCCGTAAACACATGAAACTCACAGTCCGATTTGTAATCGCATTCCTTGAAAGCCCAACATCCCAAAATGTTCTGTTTGGTAGTGGAGAGTGAAATAAAAGCACCCAGGTATTAAAAATAAAATTACCACCTACATAACAGCGATGTGCAATCTGTTTATTTCTTCTTACTAGGGAGAATACAGGCTGCATGAATTACCCCATAACCTGCTGTTTATATCAGCCTAAACTCCAGCATAGAGCCTGAGGGTAGAGTTCAGGAAAATTGGAGCTGAAACATATTGGGAAATTCGTATCAGAGCTGTACAAACTGAAGGTGTCACTGGTGATGACTAGCTGTGCATTCTTTATGTGGTTTGGATTAGTCTTTCGAAGGAGAGAGAATAGAGTAGAACTGCACTGTCAAAATATAGTGTAGAGATTGTTCTTTGAATCTGACCCAATACAAGGGAAGTAATCTAATAGAGTTGACTTAGAAATTCATATTCCTTATATATATCTGCAGCTATGGAGTTTCTTTTATTATGTCTTCCAGTGGAGATAGAGAAATCGGGCAAAAAAGTATGATCTTCATCATATGGGAAATGACATGGCATAAAGGATAGAGCATAAGGCTGGGAGTCACCAGAAGTTCATGGGTTCTAATCCCAGCTCCGCGACTTGTCTGCCATGCGGCCTAGGACAGGTCACCTCACTTCTCTGGGCCTCAGTAACCTCATCTGTAAAATGGAGATTAGGACTGTGAGCCCTGTATTGGACAGGTACTAAATCCAACTCAATTTGCTTGTATCCACCCCAGTGCTTAGCACAGTGCCTAGCATGAACTTAACAAGAACAAGTACTTAACAAATACCAGAATCATTATTATTACTATTATTATAATCATCAACACATGCTTATTAAGATAATGCTGAACCTGGCACAGGGGAATTGCATAATATGTTAAAGACACCCAGCCTGCCTTCATGATACAAAGGTATGTACAAAGAATTTAGAAAATTCCTCTCTTTGCTTTTCTTAGCTAGCAATCTTTTCCTTATAAAAATATCCAAAAAAACAGCATTTCCACACCTATCCTGGAATTTCAAAGGCTCTGGATCTTTTATTATGGATAATAAGACTACCACTTAATGCTCACATGTGCAGTTTGGGATGAGAAAGCTCCCATTTCACCAAAGTTCCTTTGACCCAATGCTTGTTCAGGTGTGCAGAGGAAACCAAGCACTGAGACTGTGAACTCATGATTCTGCTCGATTCTGCTTGCTGATGAAGCAAATACTGAAAGGGTCTTCAGCTCCAAGTCTGAATGGAGAGAGAGAGAGAGAGAGAGAGAGAGAGAGAGAGAGAGAGAGAGAGAGAGAGAGAGAGAGAGAGAGAGAGAGAGAGAGAGAGAGAGAGAGAGAGAGAGAGAGAGAGAGAGAGAGAGAGAGAGAGAGAGAGAGAGAGAGAGAGAGAGAGAGAGAGAGAGAGAGAGAGAGAGAGAGAGAGAGAGAGAGAGAGAGAGAGAGAAGAAATAGCATGGCTATCACTGTAGCAGGCATAAACCAGAAAAACCATTTTTCAGAATGTGTTTGGACAAATGTTGTGCATAGTTTTTAAATTAATGGGGAAGGATGGAGGAATTGTCATTCATTCATTCTTTCAACTGTATTTATTGAGCACTTACTCTGTGTAGAGCACTGTACTAAGTGCTTAGGTGGGTACAACACAATAATAAACAGACATGAGGCGGGACAATTCAATTTGAGACAGAAGAACAGTGAGGTGCTTAGAACAGTTAATGCTTAAAATAGTTCTCGACATGTAGTACGTGCTTAAAAATGCCCCCTACCCCCCACAAAAGAGGACAAAATACATATCTTTAGGAGAAATTCCCAGTCTGCACTCAGGAATCTCTTCCTCTACCTGACTGTAGCCAGAGTCTACCCTGAGACTAACTGCCTCTCTTCTCTTCTGTTACCTTGATCACTTCCAGTTTTTCTACTTCTTTGACTCCCCTCTCTTATCCTGCTGCTCTTTCTTTTTCTTCATCCTCTTCCAACTTTGACCCTGCCTGAGACTACACATATACAACAGGTTTGTCCCTTGTGGCATTGCCATGTCCTGTTTCCCAAGTGGGAATGCCTGACTGTCCCAAATCGGCATGGCACAAGCCCCACCTTTCCGTGGGGGAAGAGGTTGGATGAAGTCAGCCTTGATATAGTGCCCTGCTTTCAAGGGTTTGACTGAGAATTCCCATCTCTAAGGCAATGTTCAAAGGCAATGCAGACTCTTTCCCCTAAAATAGCCATCCATATGGTTTTATACTGACATTTTATACTGGACAGTCCAGTTTTAGTCAATCTATCCCGTCTGGTGCGGATTTGACAGTAGGAATTCCTGTGACCGTTGTTCACATATTTGGCACTGAGCATTTGGCACTTAGAATCAGCGGCTGAATTTAGAGGGGCCGAGGAGGACAACACAATGGAGAAATTAAAGGGACCAGGGTAACCCATATAGAATTGAGGAAATTCTAGCTGAAATGAGAAACAGCATGGCATTGATATGACATCGTTATGTTGTATGGGCTGCCAGTGCAACACATCTTATCATTTTAACCTGCCGGTCTCAGCTCTGCAACATTGCCAAGATCCACCCTTTCCTCTCCATCCAAACCGCTACCCTGCTCGTTCAAGCTCTCATCCTATCCCGTCTGGACTACTGTATCAGCCTTCTCTCTGATCTCCCATCTTCATGTCTCTCCCCATTTCAATCCATACTTCATGCTGCTGCCTGGATTGTCTTTGTCCAGAAATGCTCTGGGCATGTTACTCCCCTCCTCAAAAATCTCCAGTGGCTACCGATCAATCTGCGCATCAGGCAGAAACTCCTCACCCTTGGCTTCAAGGCTCTCCATCACCTCGCCCCCTCCTACCTCACCTCCCTTCTCTCCTTCTACAGCTCACCCCGCACCCTCCGCTCCTCTGCCGCTAATCTCCTCACCATGCCTCGTTCTCTCCTGACCCACCATCGACCCCCGGCCCACATCATCCCCCGGGCCTGGAATGTCCTCCCTCTGCCCATCCGCCAAGCTAGCTCTCTTCCTCCCTTCAAGGCCCTACTGAGAGCTCACCTCCTCCAGGAGGCCTTCCCAGACTGAGCCCCTTCCTTCCTCTCCCCCTCGTCCCCCTCTCCATCCTCCTCATCTTACCTCCTTCCCTTCCCCACAGCACCTGTATATATGTATATATGTTTGTACATATTTATTACTCTATTTATTTATTTATTTTACTTGTACATATCTATTCTATTTATTTTGTTAGTATGTTTGGTTTTGTTCTCTGTCTCCCCCTTCTAGACTGTGAGCCCACTGTTGGGTAGGACTGTCTCTATATGTTGCCAACTTGTACTTCCCAAGCGCTTAGTACAGTGCTCTGCACACAGTAAGCGCTCAATAAATATGATTGATTGATTGATTGATTGATTGATCTGACATCACCACCATCACAGAGACCAGTTTTTTGGGGGGCATCCATCCCCAGCCAGCCTATTTCAACCTTAAGACCAAAAACTGCCCCTGGCAATTCTAGATGGTCAGTCCAACTCTTGGGTTACAAAGGAATCCAGTTACTGGATGCTGATTCTGGTTTTACTGGAAAATAAAAGGGAAGGGAAGGAAGGTGGGACACAGGAGGAGAAGGGAAAGGGAATTATTGTCCCTGGTCAATCTATCAATGATATCTACTGAGAACTTACTGTGTGCAAAGCAAGGTACATTTCAGAGAGTACAATACAACAGAGTTGGAAGACATGATCCCTTTCCACAAGAAGCTTATAGTCTAGAGTTCCTGGAGAAGCCTCTAATTTGTTCTTCTCCATGTTTGGAGAAATGCTGAAATGGCTACTGATAAAGTAGCTCTGTACCTCGGAGTGGAGTCATCAATCTGAGAGATTCTGGGGCAGCTGTGAAGAAATCACAGGTGAGAATAGGGACTGTGGGGAGGCATAAGGAAAAAAAAAGCTGAGTAAGAAGGTGTGGCCTACTGGACTGGGAACAGGCCTGGAAGTCTGAAGGACCTGGATTCTTAACCCAGCTCCACCACTTGTTTTCTGTGGTCTTGAGCCAGTCACTTACCTTCTCTGTACCTCCATTACCTTATCTTTAAAATGAAAATTAATAGTATGAGCCCCATTGTGTGACATGGACTGTGTCCAACCTGATTATCTTGTATCTATCCCAGCGCTTAGTACAGTGTCTGGCACATAGTAGGCACTTAACAAATATCATTAAAAAACAATAAAACAAAAAAAGTAAGTCAAGGGAGAGGAATTTGCACTTTGAGTGTCCAAGATTGATTTGATGAAGCTTGTCCATTAGACTCTTCTGGGAAACAATGAGAAACTAGAACCGTAGTAGCACTGCGGTCTACTAGAAAGAGCACAGGCCTGGAAGTCAGGGGACGTGGGATCTAATCCTGGCTCTAACAATTGCTCTGTCAATTGCTTGCTGTATGACCTTAGGCAAGTCTCTTAACCTCTCTGTGCCTCAGTTTCCTCAATTGTAAAATGAGGAATTGATACATGTTCTCCTTCCTACTTATGACTTTGAATCCCCATGCGGGACAGGGACTGTGTCCAACCTAATTAACAAGTACCTACCCTAGAGCTTGAAACAGTGCTTGACACATAGCAAGTGCTTAACAAATACCATAACCCAAACAAAACAATAAAACAAAACAGTGGCATCAGCAGATGAAGGAATAGCCAAGTTCTAGGACTGATTTTGACAATGGGAAAAGAAACATCAGACCACCTAACCTAGCCTATTGTTCTGGGTTGCTCCTTAACTCAGTTCTACACTACCCATGTTGTCCTGCTCCTCCACAAATTCCCCTAGCCTCTCCGGAAGGCCAAGTGTAGTGGTAGCAGTGATTCTCAGTTGGAAAGATGAAGCCATTGTTCATTCCCACATATCTTTCTGGATGAGATGTCCAAGCTCACTTATCCCAAGCCTCAGAGATTTCAAAGCTATCGAAGAAGATTGAAAAATTCCGAGGGTTTCCCTGCAGAACTGGACCACTACTTCTTTGAAACCACTCCCTCACCCCTGCACCCCTTCCTGATTGTTCATTAATTATGGTATTTGTTAAATATCTATTTGATGCCAAGCAATGTACTAAGCACTGGGATAGATTACAATATTATCAGGTGGGACACAGTCCTTGACTCACATGGTGTTCACTGTCTAAATAGGAGGGAGAACAGGTATCTAATCCTGAGATGAGGAAACTGAGGAACAGAGAAGTGAAGTAACTTGCCCAAGGTCACACAAAAGGCAAATGGTGGTCAGGATTAGAACACAGGTCACCTGACTCCTGAGCCTGTGCTCTTTCCGCTAGGCTGCACTGCTTCTCCACTAAAAGCCTCTTTTAACCCTGTACTACAAATGAAGAGATGGCACCTAAGGCAGCAGTGGTTTTAGTTAGAGGGACGGAAAGGAAGGGCGGGATTAAGGGAGTGTTTGGGGAGATGAGAATGTTTTGGGGGTGAGTGGAAGTGAAACAGACCTCCCTCCTTTGTTGGGTACACTCTCAAAGCACCATGGCCATGTCCCTGAACTGCTCCGGAGAAGTTGCCCACACCTATTCTTGAAGATCAAACCTTCTATGATGTAAGCGACACTGATGGCACTATAGCCAAGCAACATGAAAATCGTAATTACTGCTTGAGAGATTTTTCAAGTAATGACCTTCAAACCTTTCCAACCCCTACTAACACCATTGTCTCCCATTCCTATGAAGTGCTAGTTTAAGCGTGGAATTTTCTGAGCATCAATGCCTGTCAGGCCAATAGTATTCGGCTCATTTATGTCCCATTGAGCAGCAAGTCAAATCACTTTTTTGTGGTATTTGTTAAGTGCTTACTATGTGCCAGGCACTGTTCTAAGTGCTGGGGTAGATACAAGCTAATCAGGTTGGACACAGTCCCTGTCCCCATTTGGGGCTCACAGTTTTAATCCCGATTTTACAGTTGAGGTAATTGAGGCACAGAAAAGTGAAGTGACTTGCCCAAGGTCACATAGCAGACAAGTGTCAGAACTGGGATTAGACCTCAGGTCCTCCTGACTCCCAGGCCTATGTTCTACCTACTAGGAATGTGACCTTGGGCAAGTCACTTATTTTGTCTGTGCCTCAGTTTCCTAAAATGTAATATGGGGGTTTAATACCTGTTCTCGCTCCCACTTAAACTATGAGTCCCATGAAGGACAGGGACTGTGGCCAACCTAATTGACTTCTATCTACCTCAGTGCTTTAACTGTTTGAAACATTGTAAGTGCTAAATAAATGCCATGAGAATAAAGGAGGTGAAAGATGTCAGCCTTCACAGAAAAATAATATTATCTCTGTCTATCTATAGATATGTATAAGCATATATACATATATATTTATAAGTATACATATATAATTTATAAATGAATAAATATATGTAGTATCTTACACTGTGGCCCTGAGATACAATATGTGTCCACAGGTCCTTTTCACTGTATTTAATTGAAAACACATTAAGCAAGTGTCCTTCTTGTGTGATGTCAGCAATACCAGGCTCTTCAATTAAGGCACAGCTCAGTTCTGACATGATGGGAGAAGAGGGATTTCTGCAGTTGTGTTCCTTCACTTCCAGGGCCAGGAATGATTTCCCTTTGCCTCCCTGGGAATAAAGTAAAGAAGCAATCTCAGAAATGACAGCATTAATTAAGAACTTGATTTCAAATATAATCCACATTGTGGTTTATACCAAGAGTATAAGTACTTCTCACCTTCTTCATGTGCACTTTCTAACTGCTTCTCTGAACAAAAGCCCAAAGATTGCTTTAAAGAAACTACAAAGTATGTAGAGGAGGGATTTATTGTTGCGTGATAAATGATTCCTCCCTTAAAAAAATTCTAAAGAACCACTTATGCTTTGTTCCTCATACTGCTTTGGTGGAGCATGTGACTACCTCATGCCCACCAAAGCTCCTCAAGTGATGGTGGGAATAAAACTCTGCCTTTGAAATCTTGCCCCCAAAATAAACATACCAGATTGACTGCTACCTACTGTGTGATTATGAACCATGGCTTTGTTCTCCTAGGCCTTTTCATGTTCTTGGAGAGTAGGGAGCAAACACGCCTTCATTTTCCTTAGGTAGAGATGCAGCGTGGCCTGGTGGAAAGAACATGGGCCTGGAAGTCAAAAGACCTGGGTTCTAATTCCAGCTCTGCTACTTGTCTGCTGTGTGACTTTAGGCAAGTTATCTATCTTCTCCGTGCCTCCGTTACCTCATCTTGTAAAATGGGGATTAATGCTGTGAGCCCTATGTGGGACAGAGACTGTGTCCAACCCGATTATCCCGTATCAGTATAAGTATTAGTACAGTCCCTGGCACATAGTAAGCACTTAACAGATACCATTAAAAAAAATATAGCCCGCTGTTCACCAGGAACGAACTCTCAACTGCTGGCAGAGCACTGAACGGAGATCGGTTTCACGGATTCTAATTAGAAATGAATTATATGAACCAGACCTATTAGAATAGCAATGTTTCTTCACTTTTTAATAGACTGAGACCCAGTATTCCTAATCAACCATGTGCAAGAAGCCCCAAGGATGAAGACTTTTCTCAGTGTAGCAAACCTAAGAGATCAATATTTATATCACCAGGATTGACAAAATGTCTCCTTAGTACAGAGTATCCTATACACATATGCTGCAGCTGCCAACCCAAGGGTGACACCTACTTGTAAAATACTCATCTTCCTACTAAACTGTAAATCTCTCGAGGATCATGTCTGCTAACTCTACTGTACCTCCCCAAGTGCTTATAGTACAGTGCTCTGCACAGAGGAAATATGTAATAAATATTATTGATTGATTCTATTTCATGGCAGATATTGGTGACCAATTTTCCCCCAATTTAGAGTCCCCAGGACTCTAAAGTTCTCTCTCCCTGCTTTTGTGTTTTCCCAGTCTTCTGTCTAGACCAAAAATCTCTTCTAAATTGAAAGCTCGTTATGGGCAGGGAACTTGCTGCCAACTCTGTTAAATTGTACTCTCTCTTAAGTCCTTAGTATAGTGCTCCATACATAGTAGGCACTCAACTAATACAACTGATGATGATGTTAACAATCGTGCAATATTCCCAGTAAATTACTAGGAGTGTCCTTTCCAGCCCCTGTTGGTCATTGGAGAAACATATGTGCTGTATGTATTTCCTGTTGTCCAAGGTGCTTGTGGCACAGAGATATAAGTAAACCTAGAAGCCTTCCCTGACTAACCATTATTTCTCCACCCCACTCTCCCTCCCTTCTGCATTACCTGTGCACTTGAATCACATATTCTTTAAGCACTTTGACATCCTTCCCATCCCATCTCTACATAAACTTCTGTACATATACTCATATTCTGCTGCGTCCCCTGTCTCTAATTTACCATCTGTTTCCCCAATGAGATTTTAAGCCCTTGGAGAGCAGGTCTTTTATCTACCACAACTATTGAGCTCTCCCAAGCACTAGTACTGTCTCTGCACGCAGTAAGTGCTCAATTAATACCATCGATTGATTGATTGACCCATTTCCTAGGAGATCCCTCAGGCTAATTCTTGATGGGAACAACCCACAGATTCAATTATAAACCCAGATAATAATAATAATAATAATGATAATTGTGGTATTTGTCAAGTGCTCACTACGTGTCAGGCACTGTTCTAAGTGCTAGAGTGGTTACAAGCTAATCACATTGGACATACTCCTTGACCCACGTGGGGCTCACAATCTTAATCCCCAATTTACAGATGAGGTAACTGAGGCCCAGAGAAGTGAAGTGACTTGCCCAAAGTCCAACAGCAGACAGATGGCAGAGCCGGGATTAGAAAAGTCCTTCTGATTCCCAAGCCCATGCTCTATCCACCAGGCAATGGTGCTTCATGAGGATGGATAGAGATAGAGGAAGAGAGAAACAGAGATAGAAAGACAGAAAGACAGAGAAACAGAGGGAGAGATACATCTGAGTCAGATATTGAATGGCTGTGACTCTCTAGCCTTTGTGAACCACTGGTTGAGTCCTTCGGGTTGACTTTCCAGCAATTTCTTGCCGCTTTCCCAAGGAGAGTTGCAGCCAGCAGTGATGGAGCGTGACGGGCAGCCTGGCAGCTTATTTCTTCGTTTGAAGGGATAGAGAAAGTTTACCTTCCAGCTCTGTTTGGTCTCATTACATGCAGGATCAGGTCCATGCTGTTCCAGGCTTCAGCACAACAGCTTCAGCTGGAAGCCTCCGGAGACCTGCCAGGCCATCTCATCTCAGCCAGCCTAGCTGACAGTGTGGTGCATGAAGCTAGGAAGCTGATACCTTGAAGTTTTTTTTTTTAATACCGAAAAATATTTTCTAGGGAGAAAGCACATTTTCTGTTATTCTCTTGCTGGATTCAATTGACCCTGGGGATGGAGAGTGTGTCTGAGGCTAATAATAAAGCCACTGATGGGTTGCACTTGTGTTTTCATATTGATTTTTTTTTCTGAGAGTCTCTCTATCTCATTGGAATTTTTCATTTTAAAAAATCCCTTCCCTTAAATATTCAAATGATGCTGTTTAAACATTGCCCTTTCTATCCATTTGCTCTCAGCTTTACAAGCAAGATAGGCTAATCAGAGCTTTACTGTGTAAACTGGGATGAATTTCTCTGCTCATTCGCAACAAGAAAGCACCCTTTTCCTAGCAACCAAGCTCCTCTTTTTGTACAGCTTCCTGCATTTCATAGTGGTTCCCTACAAGCACAATGCTGTTCTCTGTCAAGCTCTCCTCATCCTTTGAACATCCTCTTGTCTCTGGCTTTCACATCATGGCAAAACTCCACACACAGGTTGGCAAGCCTACAGATCCTGCTGTGCCTTCTTTCAGGGAAGTGTTTGATCTACAACTCTGAAGCCCAGCATATTTTTCCTGTGTGTTCGTTTCAACATTTTCCTTATAAATTCATTACCCTTGGAAGTTCCCCAGATACATATGCGTGTGCACATTCCTGCATATCTATGAGTATACATGGATATGGAGTTTAGTGGACTTGTTTTCATATATAGAAAACAAACATGGCTTAGTGGATAGAGCACAGGCCCGGGAGTCAGAAAGTCCTGGGTTCTAATCCCGGCTCTGCCACATGTCTGGTGTGAGACCTTGGGCAGCTCACTTCACTTTTCTGGGCCTCAGTTACCTCATCTGTAAAATGGGGATTAAGAGTGTGACCCATGTGGAACAGGGATTGTGTCCAACCCTATTAACTTGTATCTACCCCAGTGCTTAAAACAGTGCTTGGCACAGAGTAAGTGCTTAATACCATAATTATTATTATTACTATTATATATATATATATATACATATATATATTACTGTATATACATGGGTGAGTGAAAGGGTGGATGAGTTTAGATGTGTGATACCTTATGTATATGTGTGTAAATGGACAAAGGTTCTGATGGGATTGTGCTCTGTTGTTTCTGGATGTGTGAGAGAGGAAAGGGGTGCTCCTTTTGGTGTGGTGTGTGTGTCTGTGTGTGTGTGTGTTTGTGTGTGTGAGTATGTCCAACAGGCTGCTTAGCAACAAACATGTTATTCCTGTTCTGAGCGATGTTATCCAAGCCCAGTGGAAGTTTTTTCTCTCTCTCTTTGACTTCTGATTCTTAGTCTGGTCTAGTGGGGAGAAAGGCATAATAAATAAATCAGGTTTTGGTCACCAGCATTTTCCATGTACTTTGTATCTATGTCTCTGAGTCTATTTTAAAATGAAAGAGAAATAGGAGCAATAGTGCCTTTGACCAAAGACTGTCTTGGCACCTTGAGCTGCCTTCCTGCTCCCATCACAGCTAATGCAAGTTTGAGGTGATTTATGACAGAGCTTGCTTTAGAAATACGCAGGTCATTATTAGAGGCAGAAAGGTGGTCAAAAGGAACAGGGAGGAGGAAACTTATTCTTCCAATGCTCCCTGCCACCATCCCCACCTTTCCCATATTCCCAATATTTAGAAGGATCAAATTTTCTAGAATCCCCTGAGGCTTTGGATCCCTCTAGGAACACATAGGAACATTCATTCATTAACAAGGAAGAGACTTCAAGACAGAAGTCTGTTAGACTGTAATCTCCTTGAGGGCCTATCTACTAACTCTATTACACTCTCCCATGTGCTTAGAACAGTACTCCGAACAAAATAAGTGCTCAATAAGTGTCACTGATTGACTGATTGATTGGCAGAGAAGAATGTCTCTCTCTCTCTCTCTCTCTCTCTCTCTCTCTCTCTCTCTCGCTCTCTCTCTCGCTCTCTCCCTTCCTCCCTCCGGCTTTCTTTTAAGCCTCAGAGCCATGGACAGGTCTTTCCCCAAATGAAACTTTTATAGTAGCAATAATAATTATGGTGTTTGTTAAGCGCTTACTGTGTGCTAAGCACTGTTCTAAGCACTGGGGTAGATACAAGGTAATCAGGTTGCCCCACATGGGGCTCACAGTCTTAATCCCCATTTTACAGATGAGGTAACTGAGGCACAGAGAAGTTAAGTGACTTGCCCAAGGTCACACAGCAGACAGCGGCAGAGCCGAAATTAGAACCCAAATCCTCTGACTTCCAAGCCCAGGTTCTTTCTACTAAGCCATACTGCTATCATGTGATCAGACTCAAGAGGCTTATGTATTTATTGAAACTTTAGAACTAGGGAATTTTAAGAATCTGAATCCATCCTGACTTAACCCTTTTTCCTCTCTGACATATTAAATTAAATCCTGTGTCAAAGACAAGTTGGTGGTATGAGAATGGTTAAAACAGTTCTGACTTTTCTCCTTCTTCCTCTACCACTCACCCTGCCTCACTGATTACAGTTGAAATTCTGAGATTTGGAAAGCGGATTATAGACATCTTAAAAAGCCTGAAATTTAATATGGAGTTTTCTTTGTTACTAAATATACTCTAGTGTTTTTGGGGGGTTTTTTGAGTAGATTAGGCATGTGGGTGATAACTTGGATTTCTAAAGTCATTTTAAAATTCCTTCAGATTTCAAAGAGTGCATCTTTTGATGTGAATCCGTAGACCGTTGTCAGGATGGAAGTCAAGGTCAGCTTAGTTTTCCAAAATTCATGGTCCACTCTCAAAATAGGCACCTCCAATGATTAATTGTGCATTAACCTGTTAAATTGTGTTAATTAATTTTGGAGAAACTGTTTGGCCTACTAGATAGAGCATGGGCCTGTGAATCAGAAGGATCTGGTTCCTAATCCGGGCTCCACCATTTGTCTGCTATGTGACCTTGGGCAAATCAGTTAACTTCTCTCTGCCTCAGTTACCTCATTTATAACACTGTGAGTTGCATGTGGGACATAGACTGTGTCCAATCTTATTAGCTTGTATCTATCCCAGAGCTTAGTACCGAACCTTATAAATGCTTAACAAATACCATTAAAAAAAGTATCAGCAGCATTGATTGAGCAATTACTATGCACAAAATACTGTACTTGCACTTAGGAGCATGTGAAAGAAGGAAAAAATGTGGTCTTCACAAAGTAAGCATTCAATAAATACCACGACTGAAAAAAAAATGAACCCCTCTCCACAAGGAACTTGCAATCCAATAGAAGTAGAAGAAATAAATAAATGAATACAGGCAGCCCTAAATTTAAGCATTTCAAGTTACAATGGTGCACTTAATACATTTTATTAATATGTATGTTCAGTTTTACAACACTTCTGTTTCTACTTGTGTGCTGGTGGGACAAGGGAAATGTCGGTGTCAATCGTGATAGGAACGTTAGAAAGAGTTGGAGGTTTAGGAGGGACAGTGGAGTTTAGTTTTTGCCGTATTGTGTTTAAGGTGCTAATGAGTTAAATGAATATTATAGTTGACTAATTGATCCTTTAGATGTTTTGGAGGCAGCAGAAATTATAAAGCAGGTGAAGGATTTGGTCTGCTGAGGCACATTTGGGCGTCATACTCATAGGGGTTGTTGTTGAATCCATGTGTGCTCCCGGAGAGAATGAGGGACATACAACAAACCCTTGGAGAGCACCTGCCATTAAAGGATCAGCAGAGGGAAAAAAAATCACAAAGGACTCAGAGGGATCCATCAGAGATGTAGAAAGTGGATCATGGTTATGGGTAGGATGTGTTCTTATGCTAGAATTCTCCCCACAATATTTTATTTGAATCTTGGTCTTCAAAAACATCTCTGTTGATTGTAAAATACAAAGGAAGTATTTTCTGTGCTTATGTGTACAGTAAAAAGACTATAACTAGTTAGACACTGTTGTTTCTCCTTTAAAGCATGGCACGTCTGAGAAGATTCATCACCAATCCTGTGTTCTATTTTAAGATTGTTTTGGAATTCAGTTCTGATATTCATGTAAATAAATATAAACCAGAATGTTGCTTGGAGCCCTGTTTCGGGTTCAGTAAACATTCTGTGCTTGAGCTCTGTTGACAATCGTATGCAGGTTAAAAAGAGAGCAGCCATTCAGATTTCATTGCATCACTGGTTGTGTCTTTTAACCACAAGGGAGAGGAAAACATGTGTTGCCTCCTTGTAAAATGGAGGCACCTTTATACCTTAACACTGAGAGAGCCTGCTGTTGACTTTAGGAAAGCAGATGCTATTGTCCTCATCAACAATAGAGACTACCAAGGATGGAGAGATTTCATGTAAAAGTTTGGTAACAGCTATTCTAAGCACCTGTCTGTATCAAGTACATTTTTACAGAATAAGGAAAACAAGTCCTTCATGACCCATTTTTCTCACCTACCAACTATTGCCATATGCAGTGAAAATGCTTCGATTCAGCACTTTCACAAAGCAGGGATCACAAGGGAAAAGGGTTTGACTTTGATTTAAGACTGATAAAATACTGATACCGAAGTCTGTTCAACACCAATGATTTCCCTTCAGTAAAACCCGCCACCTCTGAATACTGGGCTGCTATTCAGAAGTCTTGATCCTTAATAATGGACACCTCTGGAATAGGATCCGCCCTAGTGCTTTCTAGAGAGTGGAGTTTGTGGAGCCTGTCATCTGTGCCCTTCTGGGAATTTCCTGGGTAGGAATTCTTTTGTGCCTCACTGACTGAGTTTCCCAACTGGGCCTTGCAGGATGCCTGGATGTTTTCCCACTGTTTTTCTTACTATTTCTTTTCTTTATTTTGTGTTATAAAAATCAACTGCTTTTAATCCAGCACATAATAAAATATTTACATTAAAATATTCTTAAAATTACACTACTATTTCCTCCTCCCTTCCTCCCTCCGAGCTGCCGTTAACTCATTCGAAGACCTCACATAGACTTTTGTGCTTTCCCCTGAATACCTGCTCCTTCTGACTCACCCACAACAAATTAACACTTATGGCAATCCTCCCCTGCCAGGTCTGTTCTTTGTTAAATAAATAGACTGATCTTTAGCTATGTTCTTTTCTGGGAATGAAGTGACATTTCTTCGAAGGAAACTTGGGCCGAGTGTAAATACTCCTTAATCGCCAGCCTGAGCTCTTTTAGGAATTGTTGATGGGGTTGTCCTATCCAGCTTGTGAGGAACTGGGCTTGCTCCATCCCGCTGGCTGAGATCACTTCTGGTAACCAGGGTTTGGCCTATCTCCTGCCCATACCCCAGTAATGATAATGATCATAAGTTTGATAATGATAATGATAACCAGTGTTCCCCTAACTCTCCTCAGTCTCGGGTTCCATGGCAGAGAGGTGAGTCCCGGGCTGTTTCTAACGTGCCTTGGATGTTTCCCCCCATATTGTTCCTTCCCCTCCCCAGCTCCAAACCATGGACTGGATTGAGCTCTGCCGTTTTGTGGGGAGAGAGATTCAAGCCACTTAGTTTTTCCCTCAGTGCACAGAGGGGGCTCTGGGTTGCTGATGCCACCCCTCCCTCCTCCATCTCTTCTTGCCTGAGGCGCCAGTTGAGGGCCTGAGCCACCACTGCTTTGGAGCACCAATGCAGTGATCTCTGCGCCGGAGTGTAGCACTTTCCACCCCAATCCCCACCAGTCCCAGATCCGACTCCGCTGTCTGACCAGCTCCAGTGGCCCAGAACCTGCACCCCTTTCCCACACACCCCAACACAATGGGCCTTGGTGCATCCCAGAGCATAGAGCATGAGCTTGGGAGTCAGAGGTCATGGGTTCTAATCCCGGTTCCGCCACTTGTCAGCAGTGTGACTTTGGGCAAGTCACTTAACTTCTCTGTGCCTCATTTACCTCATCAGTAAAATGGAGATTAAGACCGTGAGCCCCTTGTGGGACAACCTGATAACCTTGTATCTACCCCAGAGCTTAGAACAGTGCTTGGCACATAGTAAGTGCTTAACAAATACCATTCTTCTTCTTATTATTATTATTATAACCCTCTGGCAGCTTCTGGACTGCAGCAGAACAACTCCAAACTCCCATCCTATTACAGCTTGGGATTGACCATATTTCCCCAATGCCTTGGTATTTTGGAGGAGCCCCCTGCATCTCTCCCCACCCCAGCCACATGGCTTCAAGATGCCAACTTCCTGCTCAACCACCGATGAGGATCCACAGAGGCCCTCTGACAGCACTGGGACTAATGAGGGTTCATTCCTGTAGGAGCTTCTTCAGGAGGGCCAACAAGAGCTGACTGTGTCAGCTCGGGGTGGGCTTATGCAAATGGCAGCTGTATTAAAACCCGAGCTTCGTGGCAGCTCACACTCACTCAGTACATGGGCCGGCAGTCACATGCTGAGCCCTCCCAGGATGGCATGGGATTAAAAGTGCCTGACTTGGAGCCAGCTGTTGTCTCTCTGTTCTCTATGCTACACCTCTCTGGAGTGGTAACAGCCATTATTATTAAGGGCCAACTATATACCAAGCACTGAACTAATAGGCACTGGGGTAGATAAGTCAATCAGTTTGGACTCAGTCCTTGTGCCACATGGGGCTCACAGTCTGAGTAGAAGGGAGTAGACTTGAATCCCCATTTTACAGATGAGGAAAGTGAGGCACCAAGCAGTTAAATGATTTGCCCAAGGTACTGGAGAAAGTGTTCCAGAACCTAGATGGCTCTGTGTACAGGTCCCATGGTTATAATAGGCAGTTGGACACCATAACAGTCCTATAGACCCTCAACTTGGTATGGCATTTGATGCCCCATCATTTTCACGCTCTAGACTGTAAGCTCTTCTGTGCAGGCACCATGTCTACCAACCCTATTGTACTGTAATCTCCCATCTGCTTAGTAAAGCATTTGGCACACAGGAAATGACCAATAAATACCATTGATTGATTGATTGCAGTCAGATGCAATCTATGATGGCCGTTACAATTATGCTTTCTATCTCTCTCTCTAGATAGCTAGCTATTATCTATGCATTGTTGGACAATGTACTGCCTAGGAAGCAAATTTAAGTGAAAGCTACAAGTTACGTGTTGTCAGTGAAAACTTGGAGTAGTATATAGGGTAGTTGGCTGGTATATAGTTTGTTCAGTGGTGTGCTGAACTTGCAGTGCTATGATGTGACCTTGTCATGTCTTCTTCTGGAAGTGCCTTAAGAGCACAGTCATCTGCTCTAAAAATCAATTACAGAGCTTTAAGTTATTTGAATGTCTGTCTCCCCCTTTGGACTGTAAACCTGTTAATAATAATAATAATAATAATAATAATAATAATAATAATGGCATTTATTAAGTGCTTACTATGTGCAAAGCACTGTTCTAAGTGCTGGGGAGGTTAGAAGGTGATCAGGTTGTCCCCCAGGGGGCTCACAGTCTTCATCCCCATTTTACAGATGAGGTCACTGAGGCACAGAGATTTTAAGTGACTTGCCTAAAGTCACACAGCTGACAATTGGCAGAGCGTTGATTTGAACTCATGACCTCTGCGACTCCACAGTCCGTGCTCATTCCACTGAGCCACACTGCTTCTCTGCTATGGGCAGGGAGCGTGTCTACCAACTCTGTTATAGTGTACTCTCCCAAGCTCTCAGTACTGTGGTCTGTACCCAGTAAGTGTTCAGTAAATACTATTGATTGATTGTTCTGACAGAAGTGGTTCTTGAGCCACCATCTCAAAGACTTTTGAAGATTCTAGTAACAAGTTGAGGAACCAGACTTTCTCCATGGATCAGATTTGCTTTCAGACACCATCTTGCAGATCCTTAGTTGCATCTTCAAGCCCAGTGGTATAGACTAAGCCTTCCACGCAGCTCTGCCTCAGACAGGGACTCTTCAAATCTAACACTATGCATCATTCCACGATGCATTCCACTATGAGGCTGTTGGTTCATTTCTCAGGACTGTCAAATTTCCTTAGCAGTTACTAGAGGCATAGCGCCACCCTCAGGCCAAAGAAGGAACTCTGCCTAGTTGGTGAGGGTACTGTAATGAACCCTAGAACATGCCTATTGTATGTTCCTTGACTTTTCAAAGAAGACAGTATGTTAGCAGTGATTTCAACAAGGTGCTGTAGTATTGTTAAAGAACTCCTCACTGGGACCTTCATTCTCTAACAGCCTAACAGTCATCATGGTGGCTTTAGGACCAATTTTTGATGCAATGGGAGTGAGCTGGGAGCATCTCAGACAACAGTAAGCCCAGCATTTTTTGTAATGGTATTTGTTAAGTGCTACGTGCCAGCCACTGTACTAAGAACTGGGGTAGATATATGATAATCAGGTTGGACCCAGTTCACCTAGGGCCCATAGTCTTTATGCTCATTTTACAGATGACTGAGGTAATTGAGGTCCAGAGAAGTTAAGTGACTTTCCCAAAGTCACATAGCAAACAAATGGCAGAGCTGGGAATAGAACCCTAGTCCTCAGATTCCCAGGCCCATGCTCTTTCTCCTTGCTGCTTCTTTGACCACCGTGATCTGGAAAGCAGTTTTCAATCACTCATAATAGTACATTATTAGTACAATTACTTAGTAGCTTAGCGGAAAGAGCACTGGCTTGGGAGTCAGAGGTCATGGGTTCTAATCCTTGCTCCACCACCTATCAGCTGTGTGACTTTGGGCAAGTCACTTAACTTCTCTGTGCCTTAATTACCTCATCTGTAAAATGGGGATTAAGATTGTGGGCCCCACGTGGGACAACCTGATTACCATGTATCTACCCCAGCACTTAGAACAGTGCTCCGCACATATTAAGAGCTTAACAAAAACCATAATTATTACATTATGATTATTATAATTATTGAAGAGAAAAAAGACACATTGTATTCTTTCATAGAGTTCACGTGTATTTACCTAGAATAGTTCCTAGGAAAAGTTTGGTTTAGCTTAGCCTATGATCCACCAGCTCTAAGAGCACTTCACACTCCAGTGGGCATATAATCAACCTCAGCTTAGCAAACAGAGCAGCTTCACTTCTAGTTTGGTTTATGAAGCTGTGAGGAAAGGAACATGCAGAAGAATTATATTGATTTGGCATTTTCGAGGTTCCCTTTGGGCATCTTGAAGGAAGCATTTGGCAAGCCTCCTGCAGAGTATCAGTGACCAACCCAGCACTATTAACTTGGCCTCTTTAATCAAATAGAGCATCTTTAGTCTCCCCTAAATGAGCACATGTAAGGAGATGAATTAGCAGTGTGGGCATCCAGAAGCATAACACCTCTATTCCTGGTGAAAGACAATATCCAATTACCTGAGTAAAATCTGGTTCTTTTAGTTTCATATGTAGATTCAACCAGGGCTAACACTACCATAACATGTTGCTAAGTAGTGTGGTCATCTGGGACTACCAACTTTCAGCAAATAGTTGGCTTTGCTTTGAGGATTTGAGGATTGCTTTGTTTTGAGGATTGGGAACTGTTCTCGAGACTAGCAAAACAGTGGTTTGGCTGTGCATTGCTTATCTTTTCTGGGTGGATGAATGGATTATTTCAGACTGGACTTATGTTGGATAAAATCTCCTAGGATGATAAATCCTTTTTGTGTTGTAATGGAGAATGAAACCTGGGAAATATGACTTTGGCAGACTGAGGATGAATGGCTCTTTACGGATTGGGATGGTGATGAAGAAGACGATGATGAGGATGATAATGATGAGTCTTTAAAACTGGAGTGACAAGTAAAATAAGATAGGGACCCAAACAGGAGACAAGGATTTCCCTTTAGTCTGGGTTGAGCATTTACTGACTGAAATAAACTTGAATGAAGTTTCTTCCTATTTTTCATTTTTCTTCCTGAAAAGTGACTTTCAGAAGCAATGAGCTGAAAGAACCAGAGTCTGCTGGAGGGGGGTATTCAGTCTGACTAGAAGCAGAGGTGCTCTGAGTCTTGGAAAATGTGCAGCTTCTCCACACTCCAATGTATCCCCTGAGACAAGGTCAGCCCTCATGTCCTTCCTTTTAAACTGGCTAGTCCCTTGACCCCATGGCACCCTCCAGTGATTAACCCATTTTCCTCCTACCATTCCTTCTCAGACTCATTCTTTGAGTGAGTTGTTTACACACACAACCACCACTTCCTCCCCAACTCTCTCCTTGCCTCCCTGCAATCTGTCTTCTGTCCTCTCTGCTCTGGGGAAATTGCCCTGTCTGAGGTCCCCAGTGTCCTCTTTATTGTCAAATCTCCATCCTAATCCTCTCAGGCCTCTCAGCTGACTTTGACACTGTGGACAACACCCTTCTCCTTAGAAAGATTATCCAACTTCGGCTCAGGCGACTCCTAACCCCACATTTCACCATTCCATTTGTCCCCATTCTGTGTCATCTTTGCACTTGTGCACTGTATTACCTAGGCCTTTTAATACTAACCCCACCCCCAGTCCCATGGTACTTGTGTACTTATTTTTATATGTAGCTATTTCCCCTTTCTGTAATTTATTTTATTGTCCATCTCCCCCTTGAAACTATATGCTCCTCGTGGGAAACTATTGTGTCTACTAACTATACTGTACTATACTTTTCTAAACTCTTAGAACAGTGCTCTGCACACAGAAAACACTCAATAAACACCATTGATCATGATTAAAACAGAGCTCAATCAGATCTAACAATTGAGACACGATGAGTTACACTATGTTTAGAATCTTCCATTGTGGAGGAAACCTGAGTCAGCAGATGGATATTATAAACTGCACTTTGCTCTCCAATCCCAGAAGATAATTTTACCCAAACATCTGTACATTTATTTGAAACAAAATTTCTAAAAAGAAAACAGTGAGCTCATATTTGCTAGAACTGGCCCAATATTTTCAACACAAATAAGACAGGTTTCATGGGGTGAAATTCCAAATATCACGAACTTGTAAATTTCCTGGAAATATGAAAGCTGACAGTAATTTTGTGTGACCCTCATTCCACTGCAGTGTAGGGCCCCCAGTGCCAGGTAGTCAGATAACATTCACAATATTTCTATTCTCAGAAACTAGTACCCCAGCTTATTACTTTATTAACCTTTCAGCATCTTCTCCAGAAGAAGTGTCAGGGGATTTCTGTCTTTTGATTGAAAATGCAAAAATCTTCAAGGCCAACTCTTTTTCACTGCTGCTGATTTTGAAGTAAGGGAATGCATGACAAACACTTTTTCCATTTGAAAAACTAAAAGATTGCCATTAAGGCCATGTTATCACCAAACATAAAGTATTGCTATGAATTGGGTTTCAATATCCTGGAAACTCTCAATGCCCTTGGAAGCTCCTCTATGCATATCACTTGTGGAATGAAAAGACTACATTTTGAAATTCTAACTGCAAATTGTTGAAATAAGACAGAAATGACCCAAGATCTTGATACCTTGATATCTTGATGTATCTGTGAGCATTGCCATACATATTATTAGAGTCTCCTGTATTTTGAGAGAGGCTGTCACATCAAAGGGGGTGTTTCTGGTATTGATATTTGTATTGGTCTGTGCGAGAGAACTTGAGCATGACTGACAGTCCCTTTCACACCTTGTCCTATAAGGTTTGACCCTCACTGCACTGTGGTATTTGTGATCTGTGGTCCTGACTGCAATCTTCTTTCTCCCTTTATCTTGCAAATCCTTTTGAAGTCCCAGTTCCCAGAGAGTCACCTTGTTTCTAATTGCTAGGTGTCTGGTTGATCAGTCACTTGCTGGGCTCTCCCAGCTGGGTGCAGTTTGGCCACATCTTTTGAGGTTTTGCCTAACAGTGTTTTGAAACCTTCCTTTTGTCCACCCCTCTGCTGGCTTCCCCATTTCCCCTCACTACAAGGCTGCTGCTTGACTAGCCTGCTGTCATGCATCCTCATCTCCTGTCCAGCCCCACGAACGTGTGAGGTGATGAACCATGCTTGATGCTGGTGGACTATTGCCTTCAATATTTCCTAGTATATAGGACCTGAGGGGCAGAAATTTAATATAGAAGTACACAAAAGTGATAACTGTGCACTTGTAACTCCTTGTCCCACATAATCCTTTTCAAAGTTGCGTTGACTAACCTCTACGAGAGAAGGGAGAATCATATCAGATAGCTTTGGGCATATGATGCCATCAATCCCTGAATCATAAATCATATGAAACATTGAAGGAAGAAAAGACTTTTCTACTGGGGAAGAAGAAACACTGAGCTCACTGCATTTAACGGAGGGCCTCTGCAGCCGGATTTGCTTTTCATGCACAAACTGCTCACAGTGAAACAGCCAAATTTGACTTGGAAGTTTGACATGACAACTAGCCTAAACTAGAAGAAAACAGATACGTTGGTGAATCTATGGACACTTATGTTCATTAAATCACCTGTAGAGATGCTGCTCAGTTATCTTAAAGTGTGCAGGTTTCGCAGATGAAATGCTGTTAGCGGGTTGTTTTTTGTTCGTGTCTCACCATTATTTTCCTTGATGTTGGAAAGAAATCTTGACTAATTCGAACTGGAAGCTTAACTCCAACTTGTCAGTTCAGGTTGCATGTTTCAAGTACCCTTCTTTTGTGACCATCATTTCCCTGTGGCGGCAAAGTCTAAGAGACATTGTTAACATCGTGGAAGACCCCAGGTCCCTAGCCCATATCTGATGTTCTGTTTTAGCATGGCATGTTTGAGGCGGCTCATTTATATGTTTAAAACAAGTGGCAAGTAAGGTTACTGTGCAGATCTGACATAGGATGGGTGGCAAACATGAGAACTTTCTTTGAATCATGCAGCAGTACAAAAAGTTTTCATATGTGGGATTATATAGAGAAGCAGCATGGCCCAGTGGAAAGAGCCCAGGCTTGGGAGTCAGAGGTCATGGGTTCTAATCTTGGCTCTACCACATGTCTGCTGTGTGACCTTGGGTAAGTTTCTTAACTTCTCTGTGCCTCAGTTTCCTCATATGTGAAATGGGGATAACTGTTCTCTTTCCCCCTTAGACTGTGAGGCCCGCATGATGCAGGATCTTTGTGAAACCTGTTTGATTTGTATCTACCCCAGGATTTAGTACACTGCAAGGCTCATAGTGAACACTCCCCAAATACCGTGCCCAATTATTATTATTATTATTATTATTTCATAGGTGGTTTTTGAGGTGACTCAAAATATAATAGTATAATATGTTTTATACTTGACTGATGCAAACCCAGTAGCTTTAATAATGTCCAGGAAACTGAGAAATCAATTTTTGTAACTCTAAGTCTGAGGATCAGCAAACATTTTCCAGTTCCATTGAATTCATGCACATAGTATTCCTTCCCCTTGGCTCTTTTCCCTTCTTCTGAACAAATAGGTGTTTCAAATCAGAGACTGCTGAAGGCTATACGCTTTCCTGGAATCTCTCCATTTTCTTTGTACTTTTTGAAATGGGAGTTATAGCAGAGAACATGACACGTTCTCCCTATTGCATTTTATTTTCTAAATTTGGATGCTTCCACCAGGGTTTTAATTTGGGCCATGTCTGTGAGCCCCATGTGGGACAGGGATTGTGGCCGACCTGGTTATCTTGTATCTACTTCAGCCCTTAATACAGTGCTTAGCATAGACTAAGGGCCTGGCAAATATTATTAGTAATATTATATTACTAATTAGTAAGTTCTAAAATATAGGATCAAGACAGGAACAGAGGTGGAAGCAGTTGTAGGGAAAGAGAAGAGTGGAGAAAGGATGAAGTAAAGAGGTTGCCCATGGCGCAGTGTGAAAGACACACATGGAGACGCAGCATGGCCTAGTGGAAAAAGCATAGGCCTGGGAATCAGAGGACTTTTCTTTATTTATTTTTCTTTTTTCTTTTTAAATAGACTGTTCTAAGCACGGGGAAATACAGATCAATCAGTTCGGTCACAGTCCCTATCCTATGTGATGCTCACAGTCTAAGTAGGAGGAAGAACAGGTATTGGATCCTCATTCTACCGTTGAGGAAACTGACACAGAGAAGTTAAATGACATGCCCAAGTCCCAAAGCAGGCAAGTAGTGGAGCCAAGATTAGAACCCAGGTCCTCTGTCTCCCGGGCCCATGATCTTTCCACTAGTCCATGCCTCTTAGATCTGGGTTCTAATTCTGGCTCTGTCACTTGTTTGCTGTACGACCTTGGGCAAGTTACTTAACTTCTTTATGCCTCAGTTTTCTCAACTGTCAAAATGGGATTCAATACTTGTTCTCCCTCCTACTTAGACTGTGACCCTCAGTGAGCGACAGCAGCAGTAACTGTCCTAATTAAGTTCTATCTACTCCAGTTCTTAGAATAGTTCTTGACACATAGTAAAGCACTTAACAAATACCAAAATATATGTAAGCATTCACACCAGAAACAGCCACTTAGCCACAGGAAGAGGAAAGACATGAAAGAGGATGAAGAAATAGGAAAAGAGAAAAGGGATAATCAAGAGAAAGAGTGAGAGGAAACGAGAAAAAAATTTCTTCTTCCCTCTTTCTCCTTTCCACTGTTGTGCAGTTGCCACCATGTCTCTCTCAGGACTTTTCTTTCCCCGTCCCGACCAAGAATAGAACCCGAATGGATCCGAAGAGGCGTTTGAGGTAGGGAGATGGGACCCTCTATACTGTGGCTGTTCCATATGGCTTCAAATTAGTGGAGATTGAAACTGTATGTTCATCATAGCCCTTCCTGGCCACTGCTGCCACTTGAGAAGTCCAAAGCAACACAACCTGAAGGGTCCAGGGTTGCCACCATTTCTGCTTTTGAAAGAGCAGGTGCCAGTGACTGGGCAGGAGGATAACAATGCTATTCTAAAATGTATTTCATTCATTCATTCAATCATATTTATTGAGCACTGTACTAAGCACTTGGAAAGTACAATTATGGCAACATATAGAGACAGTCCCTATCCAACAGTGGGCTCACAGTCTAAACGGGGGAGACAGACAGCAAAACTAAACAAGTAGGCAGGTGTCAATACCATCAAAATAAATAGAATGATAGATCTATACATATCATTAATAAAATAACTAGAGTATTAAATATGTACCAAATATGAACAAGTGCTGTGGGAAGGGGACATGGGTAAGGCAGAGGGAGGGACTGGGGGTGATGGGGAGGGAAGGAGGAGGAGCAGAGGGCTCAGTCTGGGAAGGCCTCCTGGAGGAGGTGAGCTCTCAGTAGGGCTTTGAAGGGGGGGAAGAGAGGTAGTTTGACAGATGCGAGGAGGGCGGGCTTTCCAGGCCAGAGGTAGGACGTTGGCCAGGGGTCGACAGCAGGACAGGCAAGAACTAGGCCCAGTGAGGAGGTGAGTGGCGGCAGAGGAGAGGAGGGTGTGGACTGAGCTGGAGAAGGAGCCAAGGGAGGTGAGGTAGGAGCGGGCAAGGTGATTCATTCATTCAATCGTCTTTATTGAGTGCTTACTGTGTGCAGAGCACTGTACTAAATGCTTGGGAAGTACAAATTGGCAACATACAGAGACCGTCCCTACCTGACAGCAGGCTGGAGAGCTTTGAAGCCAAAGTACTATGACACTAGCGGGTTGCCCAGCTGTCCACCTCGCACCCAGAATTTCGATGAAACGTGTGAGCTACTAAGCAAAGCCTTCTGATGAGAGAAATTTGGTTTTTGGGGTAGAGATTTGGCAAACAAGCTGACAAAACGGCAGCTTTTCGCCGGTGCTGCCACCTACTGGCCAAGGTGATGTTTATAAGAGGTATATATTTTTGAGAAGGGGGAGGGAATATTTAAACAAGCTATGGATAGACATGATATACAAGCAATGCCTATTTGAAGGAAATCATCACTTCAAGTACTTAAATAAATAGTATGCCCATGATATGTAGCAGAAAAACTGGGAAACAGGATCTTGTGTTTAATATTTACTTCTGCGGGGAAAATTATTTCACTTTCTCCCCTCTGAAATATATAGAGAGAAAATATCAAGTGACTTTATGTGTTTTGCACTGGTGAAGTTCCCTGGACTTAAACGGAGAGAACATTAAGGAAAGCAGGGAATCTAGACTCATTCTGCAGATGAACAAAAAGTAATTGTGGTATTTGATAAATGACTACAATGTGACACACACTAGGGTAATAATAATAATAATGATGGTATTTGTTAAGAGCTTACTATGTGCAAAGCACTGTTTTAAGTGCTGACAAAATAATCATGTCAGACATGTTTATGGCCCACATAGTAAACAGGAGGGAGAACAGATGTTGAATCCCCATTTTACAAATGGGGAAACTGAGGCAGAGAGAAGTCAAGTGTCTTGGCCAAGATCAAAAAGTCAGCATTGCTGGGATTAGAACCCAGTTCCTCTGATTTTGAGGCTTGTGTTGCCAAGAAGTCGACATTATTTGTGTCCAGACACTAGTGTGTTCCCTGTCTAGTCCCTGCTGGACCCTAATTAGGCCTTGCAAAATTCATGGCTAGGACAAATTTAAATAGCATTGTCGAACTTTTCCTTAAAAAGAAGTGTTGTTTAAGTACCCAGAAGTATTCTCCTAAGTGCCACCCAGAAAGAATCCTAAGTCAGTAAATGTGATGGAATTGTCACCATTATCATCCTCATCAATCAATAAAGCAATCAATTGTATTTATTGACTGCTTGCTGTGTGTGAGTGCTGTACTAAGCACTTGGGAGAGTACAGTGTAATAGACTTGATAGACACATTCCCTGCCCACAATGAGCTTACAGTCACTATCATCATCATTATCCTCATCATCACCACCAGTGATCAATCAAACAATTAATCAATGATATTTATTAGCACTTATTGTATGCAGAATACTTTATTAAGGACTTGGAAGAGGATAACAGAAGGAAGATAGAAGTTTTGTTTTGCTGCTGTCTCTGCTTTCTAGACTGTTGTTAGGTAGGGATTGTCTCTATATGTTTTCAAATTGTACCTTCAAAGTGCTTAGTACAGTGCTCTGCTCACAGTAAGTGATCAATAAATATGATTGAATGAATGACTGAAGATACATTATTACTGCCCTATAGGGATTATTATTTGATTGTGTGGGCCAGCAGGCAAAAATAATTTGCCAATAGTGAGAGCAGGAGGAAGACAAAAGTTATAACAGGAAGTGGTAAAAAGTATCCAGATAAAAGTATATGAACAAATAATTCAATATACAAATAATTTGTACTCAGGTACACAAGTACTAAGCAGAAAAATGAAATATATCACTGCTAAAGGTGCTGTAGGGTTGACCTGATTAGGCTGTTGAGAGTTAATCATGGAAGGCTTTCTGAAGGACGTGGGATTTTAGGTGGATTTTAATGATAGAGAGAGCTGTGATCTGCAGGATTTAAGCAGGATGGGGGAGGTTGGAAAGATCAGATGAAGCAAATGAGAGTCTATTCCAGTTTGGGGTTGCTTAACCAGAAAAGGGCTTGACTGAGCCCCCAATTTCCTCTGCTCCTCCTCCTCTCCCCATCTCCCCTGCTCCCTCCCTCTGCTCTACCCCCTTCTCTGCTCCACAGCACTTGTGTATATTTGTACATATTTATTACTCTATTTTATTAATGATGTGTATATAGCTATAATTCTAGTTATCTATTTTGATGGTATTGACACCTGTCTACTTGTTTTGTTTTGCTGTCGGTCTTCCCTTTCTAGACTGTCAGCCCGTTGTTGGGTAGGGATTGTCTCTATCTGTTGCCAGATTGTACTTTCCAAGTGCTTAGTACAGTGCTTTGCACACAGTAAGCGCTCAATAAATATGGCTGAATTAATGAATGAATGCTTCTATCCATGCTCTCCAACACTGTATAGGCAAGGAGAGGCTCTTGGAGATCTCTCAGGAAATTAAATCATTCACAAGTATCACAATTAAAAGAGAGAGAAGAATGATAATTTCAAAATCTTTGACCCCAGTAATCCTATCACCTAACATCCTCTGTTACCTTTCTCTGCTTTGGATGTTTGTACATTTTTTC
The DNA here is from genome assembly GCF_015852505.1 of Tachyglossus aculeatus. Classification (NCBI taxonomy): domain Eukaryota; kingdom Metazoa; phylum Chordata; class Mammalia; order Monotremata; family Tachyglossidae; genus Tachyglossus; species Tachyglossus aculeatus. The sequence continues at coordinate 62,100,927 of NC_052072.1, forward strand.
CCCTTGTTCTAGCTCAAAAATATCCAAAAGCCCATTACATAGCTAAAGAAAATGGGCAGGAATGGATTTCTAAGAAGGTTGTATAATGGGTCTTTTAAATGGGAATTGGGTGGGTAGCTAATTTTCTGAATACGTCAAAAATGCTCTCTGAGATGGGTGAAGGCTGAAGTCAGAAAATGTTCGCAAGATGGACCTTAAATTCATTTATTTGTGTAAATTGCACAGAAACTTTGCTGCCTTCATCAAGTCCCTGGAGTGCCTGTGGCACAAGTCATATGCTAACAAGAAGAAGGGTGATGACCCTACCATACTTAAAGCAAGATATTTCACCAATTTGCGCAAAAAGAATGTTGCAATGGGAAGGTACAAATGTAAGCAGACTTGGCTTAGGCTGAACTTCCTATTCGAAAATCATTCTAAAGTATCCCAGCCCATCTATAATGAGATGTAGACTTGGCAAAAGTGAACTAGAAGTGCCTAAGAGGGTGTACTTAGAGAGATGCAGGAGAAATTGTCTTTGCTTTTCAAATAGTCCTATGCCCCAGGTTTTAATGAAACCTTCTGCTAAACTTTTTGCAGTCACTGTGGGCATTGTTCTTTAACAATCATTCAAATTCATGCATTTTAGTGAGTCCTACAATACTGTGAGGAGAGGATTGAAATGCTTTCTTGCTTTGCTAAGCAGCAATACATATTTTGCAATATCAGATGCAGGTAAATACTTCTCTGGAAAACAAAAATGAACAGACAGTTCAGGTGTTGTAGATGCATCTTTTCTGTTGATTGATTCTACATAAAATTTTCTCACTATTCCAGGAACCAAGGCCATTTCTATGTTGGATTCAAGAGAATGATATAATAGCAATTTATTCTATTTGGCTTTCCATGGAGTTAGAGGCAACAATGTAATTTTGCATCTGGGATATGTTTACAGTAAAGAGGATAAATTTATCCTGATCATAAATGCCAGAGCATATGTAAATGTAACAGAGATGTGGGACCATTATTCTTGAGCAATTTTTTCAGGAGCTGGAGCAAAATTAGGAGCCACTCGATTTGCTGGCTCTTAGTGCTCAGATCTGCTCTCCAACCTGCCCACCATTGTCTTTCAGTGAAAGACAGAAAATGACCAAGCGGAGTTCAGCCTTAGTCACACCAGGACATCTGGAAAGGAAATTGAGGGGGACGGTGAGAGCCTGGAAGATAAAAGATGGGAAATGAGTGAATGGGAGCAAGCTCTCAGGATTTTAAATTGAACATCTTTACTGACCTAGGCCAGAAGGTGATTTCAAATAGTCTCTCTTGAGGCTTGGCACCGTGATCAGCACACAGAAAGTGCTCAGTAAATACTATTGACTAATTGAATGGGAAGCAAAACTAAGTGAAACAACACAGCAGGGAACAGGATGGGAAGGGAGAAGCAGCATTAGCCAAATGTAACAATTTGGGCCTGGGTATAAGGATACTTGGGCTCTAGTCCTGACTCTGCCATTTGCCTGCTCTGTGACCTTGTGCAAGTCATTTAACTGCTCTGTGCTTCAGTTTCTTCATCTGAAAAATGGGGATAAGATTCCTCTCCTCCCTCCCTCTTAGACTGTGAGCCCCATGTGGATAGGGGATTGTGTCCATTCTGATGATACTGCGTCAACCCCAGTGTTTGGCAAAAAGTAAGCTCTTTATGATTATCGTCATTAGCATTAATGATACTGTTGGTTGATTAATTCTTCCAGCTGTCTCTTGGAAAGTACATTTGTGCTTGGTATTCATATGCATTTGGTATGCAAAGGTTGTGTGTGTATGACAAGGCCTCTGTTTCTTTCTATTTCTGTCTTCTGTTCTCTGCCTCACTTTCTGTGTCTGTGTGACTCTTTCTTTCCATTTATGACGGCCTCTCTCTGCCCTTATCTTCTTTACTTCTCTTTTTCTATCCCCCAGTTTTGGACAGCTGTCTAAGCCCCATTATGACCCTCTCCCCCTAACACTGTAACTGCAAGAAAATAATTAATACAGTTCTATTCACCAACTGTAGGCCTTTCATGTTATTTAACTGTAATGTTTAGACTGATAAAGAACTCATATAATTTAATTATTATTGGAAGCATTTTCAGAGTCTTTTTACAAATGTAGAGGCCCATAAGCTGCCCACGACATGGACTTGTCTGCTTGGGTAGGTGGCTCTTTGCCGATTCCACCGTGTGTTTCCAGTACATGATCATCAGCTTGAAGCAAGTCTTGGAAAACTGTTTCAAAGCTTTCCAACGAGGCTCACACTGGAAGAGTTTCTGATAAAACTGGAACTATATTCTGACACCAGTTTCTAGATCTTTTGGATCTTCCAACAGGTTGCATAACTCTCACTATGTCCAAAGCCCTGTTAAACTCATATTATCTCCAGGAAGCTTTCTCTTACTAGCATCTCATCACCCCACCCTACTCTTCCTCCCTTCTGGGTCACTTATGCATTTAGGTCTGTATCCCCTAAACACTGACATACTCACCGCACACCCAACATATATACATATGCTTACATTCTGTTGCTTCACCAAATGGTAATTTATTTTAGTGTCTGGCTCTGCCACTAGATTTTCAGCTCCTTGTGAGCAGAGATTGTGTCTACCAACTCTAATATTCTCTCCCAACCTCCTGATAGAGTGCTCTGCACATAGTAAGCATTCAATAAATAACATCGATTGATTGATTGGAAGATACTGAACACGGCTGAATCTGTTGAACAACTGTATTAGTGAGGGGGTAGAATCAGAAAGTTGCATTTAAATCTCATCTAACTAAGCTTGTTGTGGGCAAGATAATATGTCTACCAATTCGGTTGTATTGTACTCTCCAAAGAGCTTAGTACGGTGCTCTGCATAAAGTAAGAGCTCAATGAATGCCATTTATTGATTGATTAAGACTATTAGCTGTATCTTACTTACGTTATCACCTGTCTTCCATCTAGGCTGTAAACTCATTGTGGGCAGGGAATGTGTTGTTGCTGTTTATGGTATTTGTTAAGTGCTTACTATGTGTCAGGCACTGTTCTAAGTGCGGGATCGATACAAGGTAATCAGATTGGACACAGTTCCTGTCTTAGTCTCTGTTTTACAGATGAGGTAACTGAGGCACAGAGAAGTGAAGTAACTTGCCCATGGTCACACAACAGGCAAGTGGTGGAGGCAGGATTAGAACCCAGGTCCTTCTGACTGCCAGTCCTGTGCTCTATCTGCTAGGCCACGCTGCTCCTCTATGTGACTATCAACTCTGCAGTGTTGTACCCTCCCAAGCCCTTATAATGCTCTGCTCACAGTAAGCGCTCAATAAATGCCATTGACCATGATGATGGTGTCATGATAGAAAAGTCCTGATAAACGGTCTCTGGACAATGAAACTTGTTTACTAACTGCCAGCATGCAGGCCCACTGATGTGGCCAAATGCAAATACTTGTAGTTTACAATCATGGATTTTACACATACAATGCTGCAGGGATCACTTGTCACCTTAGGGTGATTTTTTTTTTCTCCTCAGTTCTTGTAAAAACATGATGAGATTCAGGAACTTTAAATGTGATTATGAGTAAGCAAAGCTGAGATTGCGGTTGCTTCATAAGAGATAGGGAACACAACATCTACCTCTCTCAATTCGGCACTAATGGCTTTTTCTATTACTCTCTGACTGCGCAGTTTGTTGAATTGAATCTCGGATAGCATAATAATCTACATAATTTACCTTTAGTCATTATTCCTGATATCCATTTCCTAATTCAGATGAATAGAGAAAAGTAAATTGAGGATTACTCTGTCAAAAACAATTTTACCCATTGTAAATCTTTAATTTCTGGGTTTAACACAAAACATCTTACCTTGGTATTAATTGTGTGTGCAGGGGTGTGCCTAGTGTTTTCCGACAAGCTTGATAAATTTTCTATCATAAAATAGAGAGAACAGGTTTAAAGGTGGAGAAAGGAATAAAATCTACTTGTGATTTATTTTTCCAGTAAAATATGTATCTATATACATGGGCTAAGGAAGAAAGTCAATATACACTCTGACTAATCTAATGTCTTGCTACTCTAAGCCTAAACTTAATATAAAGTAAAATAAGGTTTCTCTCTCATATTTTGCATTTATGTTAAACAATTTTAAAAAATACCTTCCCCAGAGCGAGTCTACGTCAAGCCATTTTCTTTCCCTTGACTTTTAGTTATCATTTTCATGGATTAGACAATCTGCCTAGAGACTAAAATGTGTTTTCTTCTGGATATTTCTTTTCCATAGACTTTAGTTTAAAGGATAAATATCATTGAACATGGCAACACTTGATTCCTCCTCCTCTTCCTTTTCATCATCATCATTGTAGTATTTGTTAAGCACTTACCATGAGCCTAGTACTATTTTAAGTTCTGGGTAAATACAAAATAATCAGGTTGGACACAGTCCCTGCCCCACATAAGTCTCACTGTTTAATATGGACAAGAGACCACCATCACAAGAAGGATACTGATTATGGTTTGAATGTGTAGGAAAATCAATGTGTCCCAAATTATTATAACTGCTGTAGAGCTAGCTTACCAGAGAGTGACTTCAGATGCAGCTTTCACATTTCTCTAGGCTCTGGATCAGGATCTGGGTCTATACTCTCCCAAGCACTTAGTACAGTGTTCTGCACACAGGAAGCACTCAAAAAAAAAGCACTGATCATGTTTGTGCTTTCTAGCAGGTCTACTTTCAAACTGTGACAGTCCAAAGGACAACAAATCAATCAATCAATTGTATTTATTGAGCACTTACTGTGTACAGAGCACTGTACCAAGCATTTGGCAAAATACAAGTCAACAGAATTTGTAGACCCATTCCCTGCCCACAGTTAGCTTACAGTTTAGAAGGGGAGACAGTCATTAATAGAATTAGACAACCATTATAAGCATCATGAACAGCACTTATTGCGTGCAAACTCTTACACTAGATGCTTGGGAATGGGCAACAGAAGAAAAGCAGCATGGCTCAGTGGAAAGAGAATGGGCTTTAGAGTCAGAGGTCATGGGTTCAAATCCAGGCTCTGCCCCTTGTCAGCTGTGTGACTTTGGGCAAGTCACTTCACTTCTCTGTGCTTCAGTTACCTCATCTGTAAAATGGGGGTGAAGACTGTGAGCCCCACGTGGGACAACCTGATAACCTTGTAACCTCCCCTGCGCTTAGAACAGTGCTTTGCACATAGTAAGCACTTAATAAATGCCATTATTATTATTATTATTATTAAAAGTACCTGGCCCATGCCTTCAAGGATATAGGATATAAGGTGGGGTAAAGTAGGAGAAGAGAGCAGGTGGGTCTTAGGGAGAGCACTGTTGGAGAGAACCTTGAAGTCAATGGTTAAGTGGAAAGTGTTGGAAAGACCTTGGTTACCCGTAGAGATTTTGGAGGAGCAGAGTGATGCTCTCCCAATAGCATTTCAAGAAGATGATACTTTTAGATATACATATATAGGTTAGAGGGAAGAATAAAGAGGGCTGGAGGATTACTCAAGGAGGTTGTAATGAAATACAGAGTTGATACGAGTTTGAGCCTGGATGGAGATTATAAGGATGAAGAACAATCAATCCATCAGTAGCATTTATTGAGTGCTTACTGTTTGTACAGCACTATTTGAAGGACCTGGAAGAGTGCAATCCAGTAGAGTTGGAAGGCATAATCCCTTCCAGCAAGGAGTCTAGTGATCAGTTTAGTGATCCATGACATACAATAGAAAACTAACTAGTATACAAAAATGTTTTTGGGTCCTAAAGTCTGTACTTCTACCACATTATTGTTTCAGAGACATAGGGGGCAACTAACATCTCCTAGCTTACATAAGAATGTGTTTACAGGTCCACAGGATTCCTCTATAGATTATTTTCCCATAATGAAAACAGTAGGAATTAATGGCAGACTGGGGAAGCTTGCTGTTTCTGTAATAATGAATTGAGCTACTTTGAATGGGTAAAAATATTAATAGAGTGATTATTTCAGGCTGAGATAAGTCTTGTCTTCTAGATTTTCAGTATCAGGTTTGCATTAGATGCGTTAAAAAATGAAAAGATGCACTGCACTGTGGAACCTTAAAAAGATAGCTGACCTTTGCCAAATGTGAGTGTGGTAGAGGTGTGTTTGAAATGATCTCATACTGTACCAATTTGCCCTATAACCCGAAACTGAAGGTATGGATCTTATGTGATTTTCTTTTTCATTTCACTTACTGCCTGCTCTACATTTCTCCCATTTCCTCCTTCCCATCTTTCAGACTAGATGTTTTTATGCGTTTCAGCCCAGCAGACTATCTTCTAGAAGATGTCATTTTAGTGTGAAAAAGGGATCCAGATGGGAAGTTATAGAGGTGGGCCCTCCTGCCATAGATTCACAGCCACAGGGATTTCCATTTATGATGCTGAGATCCCATGGGGTTCTATTTCTGCCACTGTGGTAGAGGCATAAGTGTTCAGAAGCAGTGTTGCATAGTGGATAGAGCATATGCCAGGGACACTGAAGGACCTCGGTTCTTAATCCCGGCTCCACCACTCATCTGCAGTCACTTCTAGACTGTGAGTCCACTGTTGGGTAGGGACCGTCTCTATATGTTGCCAACTTGTACTTCCCAAGCGCTTAGTACAGTGCTCTGCAAATGGTAAGCGCTCAATAAATACGATTGATTGATTGATTGATCTGCAGTGCGACCTTTGGTAAATCTCTTGCCTCAGTTACCTCTTCTGCAAAATGGGGATTAAGACTATGAGTCCTCTGTGGGATAGGGACTGTGTGCAACCTGGTGAACTTGTATCGACCCCAGCACTTAGTACAGGTCGCAGATTCAAGTGCATAGACGACACAAAAGTGAAAGAGCTGGGGAAAAGAGGGCTTAATCTGGGTGGGCCTCTTGGAGTAAGCACTTAGCAAATAAGGGCTAATAGCTTTCTCAGAGCAGGGAGGTAGGGAGAAGAAGGCATGGACTGATTGCCCAAGGTCTTATGTAATTTGTAGGCTGTGGGATGCAGTTCTCTACCCACGGTACTCTGTCACTCGAGGCAGTAGATTGGTGGAGTGATCCCTTCAAGCTGACAACCCAGTTCACTGGTTCCTAGAATGAGCTCTGAGCCTCATATGTTTGAGTGGAAGAGCTGACCTTATAGTTTATGCTTTAGGCTTGTGGAATAAGACACTTTTCATTTTTGAAGAAGATTGAGGAGGATCCATTATTTCTATTACTGTCCATTAAGAATTTAACATTTGGAGCTTTTTTTCATATACTCTATGTCACTTGAGGAAGATAATTCTAAGCAGTTTCCACCTGCTTCCAGAAATGTGGGGAGCAGTTGTCTTATGCTGAGAAATCACCATAAAAATAGTCTTGGACACAGTGGTCAAGGTAAATTGTCATCACTCTCCTTATCATCGTTGGCATTTATTGAGCATCTACTGTGTGCAGAGCACTGTACTAAGCACTTGGGAGAATACAGTGAAAAAAAGTTGGTAAACACATTCTCTGTCCACATCTTGCTTGTAGTCTGGAGGGGGAAGGGACATTAATATAAATAAATAATTTGTAATATATTACTTATAGATAGGTACATAAGTTCTGTGTGGCTTTGAGCTTGGGGCAAAAATCAAATGCTTCAAGGTTACAGATCCAAGTGTGTAGATGGCACAGAAGAGAGAGGGAGCTGGGAAGAGAAGACATAATTGGGGAAAGCCTCTTGGAGAAGTTGTATCCTTAATAAGGTTTTGAAGGTGGAGAGAGTGGTGGACTGGCATCATCATTAACGATGGTATTTATTGAGCACTTACTGTGTGCAGAGCAGAGTACTAAGCACTTGGGAGAGTACAATAGAACAGAGTTGGTAGACATGTTCTCGGAGGACAACAAGCTTACAATCTAGGGAGGAGAGAGATATTAAAATAAATGAATAATTTATCATATATAATTTATAGATATGTTCATAAGTGCTGTGGGCTTAAGGGTTGGGTGAATATCAAGTGCCCAAAGGTCACAGATTCAAGTGCATAGACGACACAGAAGTGAAAGAGCTGGGAAAAAGAGGGCTTAATCTGGGTGGGCCTCTTGGAGGAGGTGTGACCTTAATAGTGTTTTAAAGGTGGCAAGAGTGGTGGTCTGGCATATATGGAGTGGAAGGGAGTTCCAGGCAAAGTGAAAGATGTGGGAAAGGGATCAGCAGTGAGATAGATTAGTTCTGGGGCACAGGGAATAAGGTGGTGCCAACAAAACGAGCAGGCTGGGGACACTTAATGGTCATTGACCATGAATACTGAGTATCTCATTTTTGGGTTTGCATTTTGTGAAAATCAAGACTGACCAGTGCTCTGAGTTGTGCCACTGGGAAGTGGAGAAAATATAGCAGAAATATCCTGACCACCATCCTATCAGGATCTAACATCCAAGGAGGTGACTCAATCTCCTCCATCTCTCTCGACCCATCCACTGATTTAGATCATGGAGATTGGGTCAAATTAAATGAAAAACATAGTGTTTTCAGTATTCTCTGTTTTCATCTGAAATCTTTTTATTAAAAACGCTCATACACGTGATCTTTCCAGGAGTTGTAAATGAAGTTTCTTGTCCAAAGTACCCAGTAATCCTCATTTCACAAGTAGCTCTTTAACATATTTTAGCTTAGTGTAGATTGCTGCACTTTGGGCTTTATAATGAGTATATTTCATAGAAAGCTGATAGAATGCAATTGGAAAGGAAAAGCAAAGGCACATTTCTCTCCCTGAATTTATAGAACCCTAGTACTCAGTTTTCTGTATATCCACATAATGTGGGGAGTGTTATTCTTTTTTTTCCAATTATGAATATTGTGACAGTGCCTTTATGTCCTGCTATAAGGTTTGAATAGATTTGCACAATGCCTCTGCCTAGAGAAAGTTTGAGCTTGTATCTGCTAATCTGGAGGCTGCTGTATTAATAGGATGCACACTTCATTGATTTTTAATTAATTTCTAAATAGACATAGAGGATAACTACCACAGCCCATAGACATCTCTGAACTTATTGTAATTCACATCTCTATTGATCGCCTGCATAAGGAGCAGAAGTAATCCGTTTTAAATACATTTCTTGGAGAGACCGCATATACTTCATGATACACTCCCCCAATTGTAATTGTATTGGCAAGAGGTCAGGAGGAGGGAAGAAGAAGCAGAATGTTTAGTGTTCTGCTGATCCTAGGAAATGAGGTTTTTAGCCCTGTTGTATCTGAAGGAGACCACAGCCACACATGTGTTCTGCTCTGTTTAACTGAAGAACATTTTCAAATCCCTCTCTTTCTCTCTCTCTCTCTCTCTCTCTCTCTCTCTCTCCCTCTCTGTCTCACACACTCACATTGCCCCTTCGTATCTGAAGACAACCCTACTCACTCTGAGCTCCTATCCATGGATGTGAAGGTGTCTAAAAAGATAGTTCATACCAAACTAACCTTATTATCTGTCCTCAGTTTTAAAGTCCTTCTACACAGACACCTAGTAGAAACAATGTTCCTCAATTAATCTTTACCGTCTTGGTCATATCAGCCTTACTTTATAATTTTTAATGGCCTATTTTCATTTTTATCATGTGTATCTATGCCCTTACTCTTTTGCCAATTGCATGTTTGTAATTTGTCTTAATAGTCATCATCATTACAATTATTATTATTATTATTATTATTATTATGGTATTTGTTAGGTGCTTACTATGTGCCATGCACTGTTTTCAATGCTGGGGTAGGTACAAGGAAATCAAGTTGGACAAAGTCCCTGTCCCACATGGGGCTCACAGTCTTAATCCTCATTTTATATATGAGGTAACTGAGGCACAGAGAAGTTGAGTGACTTGACCAAGGTAACACAGCAGATAAGTGGCAGAGCTGGGATTAGAACCCACATCCTCTGACTCCCAAGCCCGTGCTCTTGCCTCTAGGCCATGCTGCTTCTCTTACCTTCTTATATACCCCCCACACAAAATATAACCTTGAGAGCAGGAACCTTTTCTTTCATTTCTATTGAATATTCCCAAATATCTAATAGTAATAGCAGTAGTAGTACTTATTAAGTGCTTACTGTGTGCAGAGAGCTATGCTAAGCACCTGGGGCATAATGTACAGGTGGGAATTAGACACGGATGCTGTCAATCAATCAATCAATCAATCATATTGAGCACTTACTGTGTGCAGAGCACTGTACTAAGCACTTGGGAAGTACAAGTTGGCAACATATAGAGATGGTCCCTACCCAACAGTGGGCTCACAGTCTAGAAGGGGAAGACAGAGAACAAAACAAAACATATTAACAAAATGAAATAAATAGAATAGATATGTACAAGCAAAATAAATAGAGTAATAAATACGTACAAACATATATACATATATACAGGTGCTGTGGGGAAGGGAAGGAGGTAAGGCAGGGGGATGGACGGGGGAGGAGGGGGAGAGGAAGGAGGGGGCTCAGTCTGGGAAGGCCTCCTGGAGGAGGTGAGCTCTCAGTAGGGCCTTGAAGGGAGCAAGAGAGCTAGTTTGGTGGATGTGGGGAGGGCATTCCAGGCCAGGGGGGTGATGTGGGCCGGGGGTCAATGGCAGGACAGGCGAGAATGAGGCACGGTGAGGAGATTAGCGGCAGAGGAGCGGAGGATGCGGGCTGGGCTGTAGAAGGAGAGAAGGGAGGTGAGGTAGGAGGGGGCGAGGTGATGGAGAGCCTTGAAGCCAAGGGTGAGGAGTTTCTGCCTGATGCGCAGATTGATTGGTAGCCACTGGAGATTTTTGAGGAGGGGAGTAACATGCCCAGAGCGTTCCTGGACAAAGACAATCCAGGCAGCGGCATGAAGTATGGATTGAAGTGGGGAGAGACAAGAGCATGGGAGATCGGAGAGGAGGCTGATACAGTAGTCCAGATGGGATAGGATGAGAGCTTGAACGAGCAGGGTAGCAGTTTGGATGGAGAGGAAAGGGCAGATCTTGGCAATGTTATGGAGGTGAGACCGGCAGGATTTGGTGACGGATTGGAAGTGAGGGGTGAACGAGAGAGCGGAGTCGAGGATGACACCAAGGTTGCGGGCTTGTGAAACGGGAAGGATGGTAGTGCCATCAACAGTGATGGGAAAGTCAGGGAGAGGGCAGGGTTTGGGAGGGAAGACGAGGAGTTCAGTCTTGGACATGTTGAGTTTTAGGTGGTGGGCAGACATCCAGATGGAAATGTACTGAAGGAGGAGGAGATGCGAGCCTGGAGGGAGGGGGAGACAGCAGGGAAAGAGATGTAGATTTGGGTGTCATCAGCATAGAGATGATAGTTGAAGCCGTGGGAGTGAATGAGGTCACCAAGGGAGTGAGTGTAGATCGAGAACAGAAGGGGACCAAGCACTGAACCTTGAGGAACCCCCGCAGTAAGGGGAAGGGGGGGAGGAGGAGCCTGCAAAAGAGACTGAGAATGAATGACTAGAGAGATAAGAGGAGAACCAGGAGAGGACAGAGTCTGTGAAGCCAAGGTTGGATAGCGTGTTGAGAAGGGGGTGGTCCACAGTGTCGAAGGCAGCTGAGACTTCGAGGAGGATTAGGATGGAGTATGAGCCTTTGGATTTGGCAAGCTGGAGGTCATCATTGGTGACCTTTGAGAGGACAGTTTCCATGGAATGTAGTAGACGGAAGCCAGACTGGAGGGGGTCGAGGAGAGAGTTGGTGTTAAGGAATTCGAGGCGGCGCGTGTAGAGTTTACAATCTAAAATTATAAAGTTGGAGAGGGACTAGAGAAAGACACTTAAGGAGCCATTAGAAGCAGCATGACCTAGTGGAGAGAGCATAGGTTTGAGAGTCAGAGGACCTGGGTTCTAATCCCACCTCTGCCACTGGGTTGCTGTGTGACTTTGGGCAAATCACTTAACTTACCTGTGCCTCAGTTCCCTCAACTGCAAAACTGGGATCCTATACCGGTTATTCCTCTTTCTTAGCCTGTGAGCCCTAAGTGGGATCTGATTAACTTGTATTTACCTTAGCACTTAGTATAGTGCTTGACACATAGTAAGCACTTAACAAATATCACAATCACTATTATTATTATGAAAGAAAACATGAAGACAACAGTAATAAAGTGCTTTGAATACAGTAAATGCTTAAAAATACTGAAGATACTGATAATGATGATGATGATAACCTTTTAGTTGCTGTATGTGCCAGAAGGATGAATTCTCGTTGTACTGTTACGTTACTGCTTGTGGTTGTTTCATAATCTGCTTTTCAAATTCAACATTGTAGCTAAAGTTTCCATTCAAGTATAGCACAACTCTTCTGATTGCTGCACAGCAGGCTAATTGCTTTCCTACATAGTTGAGGACTGTCTTTTAAATGTGTATATAGTGCATCTCACTGTGTCTTTAAATACTAGATCTGTTCCGCCTGCATGCATATGCAGTATTCTTTCTGCTCACATGTCCCACCAGAGAAACTGTGTTGCAGTGGTAATCTTGACTGACATTTGATGTTGAGCATGACTCGTGGGTTTGCTGATGAAATAATTTGAGAAATTGAATGTACCTTCTGAGGTAGGTCTGTGACTACCAGTCAGTAGAAGGTTATACATTATTAACTTTGTGGACTTAGTTTGACATGGAATGTAAGGTCCTCTTATAACCTATCATTGTGTATCAGTCCCTTGAATAATATGCTGGTCTTGATTTAGATTTCCATTTGTCAATTCACACATTGTTGGATAGTTGCTGCTAGGTAGTAGAATTCATGAATCATGAAAGTCTTTGGGTGGAAGTTCAAGTTGATACCTAATGTTAGTTTCCTATAGTTTTATTGCGAGCCTATAGCACTGGACTGCTTCTGTAAGATGATAAATACATAAATGAGTTGTATATGTGCCTCAAGGGCACAGTCATCAACATAGGGCAGTTCCTATCTGCTTGTCTCAAAGACTTCCATTATTTCTACCCAAAATGGTAGTTTACAATGTCTCAGCACTGAGTTTTCTGAATGCCAGCCAGAATGCCATGGTACCAAAATCTCATCTCTCACAACTGATTCTTGCTCCCATCCTCCCTCTGGCCTGTAACTCCTCCCCCTTTATATGAGACAGACCACCACTCTCCCCACCTTCAAAGCCTTAATAAATTCACATTGCCTCCAAGAGGTCTTCCCTAATTAAGTCCTAATTCCCCCTACTCCCTCTCCCTTGGATGTGTGCACTTTAAGCCTTTGACATCCACTCCACCCTCAGCCCCTAAATATGCACACGTACATCTCCATAATTTACTTTAATGTCTGTCTCCCCATCTAGACTTTAAGCTCCTTGTAGGCTTAAAGTGTCTCTCCCAAGAACCTAGTACAGTGTTCTGCACACAGTAAGCACTTGATAAATATTATTTATTTATCACTGATTATCAAAATCATCTACTAAACAAATGAAAAAAAATCATTTAGAAGTCCCAAGCATGGAAAAGCAGGCATGAGCTTTGTGCTCAGACAATTTTGGATCTGTGGACAGTCCCAGCACCATGCTAGTTGGCCACTCAGGACTTTGGTTCAGAGTGTCTTGGATGTGGTCAGTCTGGAAAAATTGAGTTGCAGGGTTAGATCATGCTGCTTCCTCTGATAAAGAGGAAGTAAAGAGTAGGATTGCAGTCCCTGAAGATAGAAATCTAGTCCTGAGATGTGGTATGGGTTCCAACAAACAGAACACTGGGCTCGTTTTGTGTAGGTTTGCCCTCGAGAGCTATTAATCAGAAACTCTGGTGTGATTTGGGCTAAAAAAAGGGCAGGAATAATTGCACTAATAGGTCATTTGGGTTTGAAAGTGAAACATTTTTCCACAGTCAGATAATCCAGGCTAAGTATGAAGGGATGCATTTTAAATATGAAACCTCTAAGGACCTAAGATTTCCCTTGAGTATTCATACAAAAATGGGCTCACCTTGCCTTGAGTTGTAGATTTCAATCTTCAGAAATGATCTTATAAAAGAAACCTTCAAACCATCTGTTGGTGGAACCTCCTCCAGGTCCCCCTTCAAATAAATCAGCCTATCAATCAATTGTTTTCATTGAGTACCTACTGTGTGCAGAGCAGCATACTAAGAACTTGGGAGAGTACAATGCAACAGAGTTGGTAAGACACACTCCCTGCCCACAATGAGCTCACAATCTAGAGGAACCTTCCATGGTTTTGGAAAACCTAGGCACAGAGAATTTAAGTGACTTGTCCAAGGTCACACAGCAGACAGGTGGCAGAGCTGGGATTCAAATCCAAGTCCTACTGACTCCTAGGCCTGTGCCCTATCCATTAGGCAACACTGCTTTTCTGTATCTCAGTTCTCTCAGCTGCAAAAAGGAATTCAATAGCTGTTCTCCCTCCTACTTAGACTTAGTAGAATGTAGAAACTGGATCACCACCTTCGGTGACAGTGGTAGGCCGGAGAAAGGACTTAGTGCAGAGGTGAAATCCCCCCACATGCTGGCACACCCATAGCACAAGCCCCAGAATGCAGTCAGGCTGAAAATGAGCACACACTGAATGTGCAGCAACTGGAATATAGATGTCCAAACATTTACAAGAAGACAAACCACCGAAGAAGTGTCAAGGCAGGCATTCTGGGTTAGCTGGGACAATACTAATTTTAGGACATTTGGATCGATTCCTTCCATTTTAGTTTCCTGGTTCAGCTTACCAAAGTCCTGGGTTACTCTCACTAAAACGAGTTACTGGAACCATAGAGCAAATCGTATTTATCCAGTGACTGAGTCATCCAAGTTCTTTCTATTACAGAGCTTTTGCAGTTCCCTGCTCACGTGGAATATGGTTGGAGCTGATTGCTTACTTCAACGAGAGAGTCTGTCTTCCTACCTTGAGAATGTACTTATCTACAGTCTTACAGTAGGCTTTTCATCGAGCTTTGGACATTTTTTTTCCCCAGGAGATAGTGGGAGGGAGCATTCAGAAAAGGAGGTAGAAAAGAGGCAAGGTTATCATTTGAAGCTCGGGTTCCTGAAGCTTCCTGCTATTAAAGAGGATTCAGTTTATTAGAATGAAAACAGGAAAGCATACTCCTGCCAACTTCAGAGATTAATGTCTGTGAGCTGGAGCTGCAGCTTGAAATTTTCTAGTTCCCTATAACTGTTTGATGATATGGTGGCATGGCCTGGGAGGTGGTGAGCAGGAGTTATTATCAGAATAAGTCAGGTCTCTCTTGACATCTTTTAGCTCCCCAGGGCTGGGCAGATCAACTTTCTCCTTTGGTGTTCAGAGAAGTAAATGCATTTCATGTTACAGAATAGAAAATAAGCACAGTGAGAAACTGGCCCCTCCACCGGCTTCCTGTAAACACTGATTTGAAAAAAAAGTAATTCATCAAGGACACCTCTTTCATATTGCTCAGTTTGGGTAAATCAATTCTAATAGAGGAATAAAATTTAGGATTCTGTTTCAATAAATGCTCCTCTGGAGCATGTTGTCAAGGGACTTCACAAGTAAGGAATCACAAGTGAACTGAATTTCTTGGAAACACCAAGGAGGGAGATGGGTAATCACTGTGGGTGCCAAAAGGTGTAATCAGTAAAGTGTTGAGCAATATGGCCTAGTGGAAGGGGCATGGGCCTATGAGGGAAGACCTAGGTTCTAATCCTGACTCTACCACTTGTTTTTTGTGAGATGTCAGGGAAGTAACTTAAAACTTCTCTGTGCCTCAGTTACCTTATCAAGCCTTTTGTCTAACCTTGAGAAGCAACATGGCCTAGTGGATAGAGCATGGGCTGGGAGTCAGAAGGACATGGGTTCTAGTCCCAGCTCTGCCACTTGTCTGCTATGAGATCTTGGGCAAGTCACTAAACTTCTCTGTGCCTCAGTGACCTCACGTATAAAATGGGGCCCCATAAGGGATGCGAACTGTGTCCAACCTGATTACCTTGTTTACCCCAGTGCTTAGATCAGTGCCTGGCACATAGCAAGCATTTAATAAATACCAAAAAATGTCACTTAACCTCTCTGTGCCTTGGTTTCCTCATCTGTAAGAAGCAGATTAAATGCATATTCTCCTTCCTACTTAGTCTGTGAAGCCCATGTACGCAGGAAATGTTTCTAATCTGATTATTTTATACCTACCTCAGTGCTAAATACAGTGCTTGAAGCATAGTAAGTTCTCAACAAATACCAAAATTATTATTTTTTATTGTAAAGACATTTGTATTAAACTGGTCTTGGATCCATAATTAGCCCATACCCCTTAGCCCATACCCCAAACCCTGCTCCCTAGGAACTCCCCTCAGGTTTCTGATGATAAAGGTGGAAAGCTATGAGAAGCAGCGTGGTTCAGTGGAAAGAGCGTAGGCTTGGGAGTCAGAGGTCATGGGTTCTAATCCCATCTCCATCACTTATCAGCTGTGTGACTTTGGGCATGTCACTTAACTTCTCTGGGCCTCAGTTACCTCATCTGTAAAATGGGGATTAAGACTGTGAGCCGCATGTGGGACAACCTGATTACCTTGTATCTTCCCTAGCTCTTGGCACATAATAAGCGCTTAACAAATACTAAAATTATTATCATTATTGTTATTATGAGGGGTGAGAGAGGTGAAATCAATAAATCAATTATAGTTATTGAGCAGTTACCGTGTACAGAGGATTGTAGTGAGAGCTTGGGAGAGTAGAATTTAACAGAATTGGTAGACATGTTCCTTGTGCACAAAGAGCTTACAGTATAGAGGAGAAATGTGATAGAGGGAGAATATGGGAAACCTAGGTTCAAATCCCAGCTTTTCCACTGCCAGCTGCATGATCCTGGGCAAGTCATATAGCCCAACTATGACACTGTTTTCCTCCTCTATAGAATAGTTACACACCTCTCAGGGTCACACCTGGAGAGTTTCCAGTACTCAACTGGTCTAGACTACAGGAGAGAGAGTCAAGCAGAGGCATACCCATTCCATTCCTAGCTTGGCCAGTGGCTAGTGAGTGGAAAGCAATCTGCTACAAGTCAAAACTCACCTGTGCTGGGCAGCAGTGCAATGGCAGAGAGTTGAGGGTGCAGACTCAGATTTACTGCATGGAAGGAGGCAATGGTAAACTGCTTCCGTATTTTCACCAAGAAAACTCCATGGATACATTACCAGAATGACTTCAGATGGAGGTGGGCATTCTGGGATCGAAGTGTCCATGGCATCGCTATGGGTCGGACACGACTCTACAGCATAAGACAACAACAAAATAGTCACAAGGTACCTACTCTTCTTACCATATAGATTGTGAGTCCTGTGAAGGATAGAGATATATTTCATCTGGATGTTTTGTATATGCCCCAGGCCTATAAGCACAGCAGTGGTGGTGGTGGTGGTAGTACTAGTAGTAGTAGTAGTAGTAATAGTCACTTCTAGACTGTGAGCCCACTGTTGGGTAGGGACTGTCTCTATATGTTGCCAACTTGTACTTCCCAAGCGCTTAGTGCAGTGCTCTGCACACAGTAAGCTCTCAATAAATACGATTAATTGATAGTAATAGGAGTACAGCTTCTTGAACGAGTTGTCTACACGTGCTGCCTCAAATTCCTCAACAACAACACTCTCCTTGACCCCCTCCAGTCTGGCTTCCATCCCCTACATTCCACGGAAACTGCCCTCTCAAAGGTCACCAATGACCTCCTGCTTGCAAAATCCAACGGCTCATACTCTATACTAATCCTCCTCGACCTCTCAGCTGCCTTCGACACTGTGGACCACCCCCTTCACCTCAACACGCTATCTGACCTTGGCTTCACAGACTCCGTCCTCTCCTGGTTCTCCTCTTATCTCTCCGGTCATTCATTCTCAGTCTCTTTTGCAGGCTCCTCCTCCCCCTCCCATCCCCTTACTGTGGGGGTTCCCCAAGGTTCAGTTCTTGGTCCCCTTCTGTTCTCAATCTACACTCACTCCCTTGGTGACCTCATTCGCTCCCACGGCTTCAACTATCATCTCTATGCTGATGACACCCAGATCTACATCTCTGCCCCTGCTCTCTCCCCCTCTCTCCAGGCTCGCATCTCCTCCTGTCTTCAGGACATCTCCATCTGGATGTCTGCCCGCCACCTCAAACTCAACACGTCCAAGACTGAACTCCTTGTCTTCCCTCCCAAACCCTGCCCTCTCCCTGACTTTCCCATCTCTGTTGACGGCACTACCATCCTTCCTGTCTCACAAGCCCGCAACCTTGGTGTCATCCTCGACTCCGCTCTCTCCTTCACCCCTCACATCCTAGCCATCACCAAAACCTGCCGGTCTCAGCTCCGCAATATTGCCAAGATCCGCCCTTTCCTCTCCATCCATACCGCTACCCTTCTCGTTCAAGCTCTGATCCTATCCCGTCTGGACTACTGCATCAGCCTTCTCTCTGATCTCCCATCCTCGTGTCTCTCCCCACTTCAATCCATACTTCATGCTGCTGCCCAGATTGTCTTTGTCCAGAAACGCTCTGGGCATGTTACTCCCCTCCTCAAAAATCTCCAGTGGCTACCAATCAATAGCGCATCAGGCAGAAACTCCTCACCCTCAGCTTCAAGGCTCTCCATCACCTCGCCCCCTCCTACCTCACCTCCCTTCTCTCCTTCTACAGCCCACCCCGCACCCTCCGCTCCTCTGCTGCTAATCTCCTCACCGTACCTCGTTCTCGCCTGTCCCGCCATTGACCCCCGGCCCACGTCATCCCCCAGGCCTGCAATGCCCTCCCTCTGCCCATCCGCCAAGCTAGCTCTCTTCCTCCCTTCAAGGCCCTACTGAGAGCTCACCTCCTCCAGGAGACCTTCCCAGACTGAGCCCCTTCCTTCCTCTCCCCCTCATCCCCCTCTCCACCCCCTCATCTTACCTCCTTTCCTTCCCCACAGCACCTGTATATATGTATATATGTTTGTACATATTTGTTACTCTATTTATTTATTTATTTATTTATTTTACCTGTACATATCTATTCTATTTGTTTTATTTTGTTAGTATGTTTGGTTTTGTTCTCTGTCTCCCCCTTTTGGACTGTGAGCCCACTGTTGGGTAGGGACTGTTTCTATATGTTGCCAACTTGTACTTCCCAAGCGCTTAGTACAGTGCTCTGCACACAGTAAGCGCTCAATAAATACGATTGATGATGATGATGATGAGTAAGTAGTAATCATAAGATATATTTAGTGCCAACTTAGTGGAATGTACTGCACTAGTTAAGTACAAAAGAACTAATGTGTTTCCTGCTCCGCTGTAACAGGGGAGATAAATATGAAAATATTTACAGCTAGAATGGTCAGAATAAACAATCAAAATAAATATATAGGCATAGGTACGGAGAATGGGGTATAAATAAGTTCATAAATGCTATATTTACCTGCTGGGGTTGTGTGGCTTAGTATGCTAGAAAATTAATGGAGGAAGACTGATTTAAAGAAGGTGAGATTTAGTGATGGATTGAATACGTGGAGTGAATGATAGAGAGGAGTCAAAGGTAACACCAAGGTTACGGGCTTGTGAGACAGGAAGGATGGTGGTGCCACCTACAGAGATGGGAAAGTCATGGGGAAGACAGGGTTTAGGTGTGAAGATAAGGAGGTCTGTTTTGGTCATGTTAAACTTGAGGTGATGGGAGGACATCCAAGTGTAGATGTCTCAAAGGCAAGAAGATATGCGAGACTGCAGAGAGGGAGATAAGGGCTGGAGATGCAGATTTGGGTATAAACCACATAGAGGTGGTAGTTGAAGCCATGGGAGTGAATGTGTTTTCCAAAAGTGTGGGTGTAGATGGAGAAAAGAAGGGGACCCAGAACTGAACCTTGAGGGATCCCCTCAGGTACGAGGTGGAAAGTAGAGGAGGAGCCCACAAGTCTGTGCTCTTTCCACTAGACCACGTTCCTTCCCTACTCTCCCAAGGGCTTAGTGCAGCACCCTAAATGGAGGAAGCGCTCAGTATATCCTCCTGATGGACTGGCAATGATCAGGGAAGAGAAAGGGAGAGAGAGCTCGGCTCTCAACCCTCGGGCTGCCCCATGCCTCCCTCTCCCTGTCCCGGGGTCCCCTGTATTCGGGATGCACACCCCAACTCTGCCACCTATAAGGGAGGCCACAGACCCAGAGAAAAACCTTTCTAAAGAAGCTCTTGGGACAGGTGCCCAACAAGTGACTATTTTCCCTATGTAAAAACATGCCCGCCTGCCTGCTTGGAGGAAATACACAAAGAACGCAACGGATCTGGGCCACAGCCTAAAGGGCTTTAGTTCTCTTCAAGGTGGGGGTTTAGGGGCAGAGGGGTCATCTTTCGGGCCTGTGAGACTGTGTTGAAGGTCTCTGCTGCCTCAAGAATAAGGCAGTGATGCATTCCACCTGCCCAGGGCTAAGGGGCTGGGCATGGTCTGCTCAGAGGTGGGGGGCGGGCCAAACCAGCTGACCCCTGGGGGTGGCGAGGTTCTTATCCCGGCTCCACCACCTGTTGACTGTGTGACCTTGGGCAAGTAACTTCATTTCTCCCTGTCTCTGTTCCCTCATTTGCAAAATGGGGACTCAGTACCTGTTGTCTTCTAATTAGACTGTCAATCGTATTTCTTGAACACCTAATTTGTGCAGCGCACCATACTAAGGGCTTGGGAGAGCACAGTATAACAGAGTTGTTTGACATGTTCCCTGCCCACAGTGAGCTTGCGGTCTAGTTAGGGAGACAGCCATTAATATAAATAAAATGTCCGTAAGTGCTTCTAGACTGTGAGCCCACTGTTGGGTAGGGACCATCTCTATATGTTGCCAACTTGTACTTCCCAAGTGCTTAGTACAGTGTTCTGCACATAGTAAGCGCTCAATAAATATGATTGAATGAATGAATGAATGAGAATGAATGGCCAGAGAGATAAAGAGAACCAGGAGAGTACAGAGTCAATGAAGCCAAGGTTGCTTAATGTTTCCAGAAGAAGGGGATGGTCCATAATGTCGAAGGCAGTGGAGAAGTCAAGGAGGATTGGAATGGAGTAGAGGCCATTGGATTTGGCAAGAAGGAGATCATTGACAGCTAAATGGGAATTAAACGTCTGGAACAACTGGGAGAGAAATGGGCATTGGTATCAATAAGGGTCAAGAAATAATTTTGCCAGGCAAGGATAAACTGGAAGTGGACAAAATCTGCCTCATATTTACATTTCCACCAGCAGCACTCTGTGGCTCGAGCACAAGAGCGAAGGAGGCAGAACATGGAGGTGATCCAGTGCTGTGGGTGTGTGGTATGAGATCGACCAAGGGATGGAGAGTGAGTTGAGTTCAGCAGAGAAGGTGGTGTTGAGAGCATCTGTTTGTTTAGAGTTGTTCAGAGTTGGTGAGGGTAGAAATTGTGCAGTGAGACTGTCATTCTTTCAATCGTATATATTGAGGCACTTACTGTGTGCAGAGCATTGTACTAAGTGCTTGGGAAGTACAAATTGGAGACTTACGATGAATACCTATGCTCCTTGGACTGTTGGATATTCTATGCCTTCAGGTATTCATAATTTTGAAACTTTTCCTTTTCCTCACTAAGAATTAGAGTGAGAAATACATAAACCCTAACTTTGTGCTAATTTCCAAAATTGCAGAGTTATTTTAAACCACACTGAATCATACTGTGCAGAAGATACTCATTGAATGGACAGTGACACTTAGTGTATCCCTGGTCCTTGGAGTTTACCAGGTTTTGCTATCAGATTTTGATCATGATGTCCTCTAAAGCAATCTTCTATTTTCTGCTAGACTGGGCCTATGGTTCACAATTATTTGACCTTTAAGATTTATATGTCTGCTTTCTGCAGTTATAGTTTTGATGTCAGACTATTAATCCTTCAAAGACTCCCTGTTTTAATGTTAACTGCCAGCAGCATTGATTTCAGTTGACATGAAAGTGTGCTTCAGCCAGCAATACGTTTCTTAATAATTCTGTTTACTGTTGCCTGCTTGATGTCCGTGTCCTGCCAAAAAACTATGAATGCAGAAAAATAGATTGCTGTTAATTCCTCCTCCCAAACTGGAAAAGACGCTTCGTACTCTCTAGGTCTCTGCTTTCACACTGTTCATTCACTGAAATCCTTTTGCTAACAGCAAACAGCAGAGCTTAATAGCTGTGAATTTTCCTGCTGCTGAAATGCAGTTAACTATTTCCTTGACACTTCTCTAGAGTGTTCTATCTTTTCAGCCTGGAATAGATTTATGTATTTTTAATAGCGAACAGTGTTTCTTTGAACTCTTGCTTCTTTGTATAATTTATATTCAGTCATGTTCACCAATGAGATTGTGTCATACGACCTTATATTTTACATAGAACCCTCAAGGTAAAGGACTGCTTGAGGGTATTTATTGACTCTGCCATTTCTTCAGAAGGTTTCACTGGTGCCTTAGAGTTCTGATACCCAAGTCTTGTGATGTCCTTAGGACATTGTGCTTACCTGCACAATCAGTTGTCTTGATTCCATGAAATGGCATTTCAGCATCCGCACTCTGAGTGCAATATTCATTTTCATTGGGAAATAAACAATCTGGGCAGCGGTAGAAGGTCAGTTTGCTTACTGTCAAGCCCAAGGTGGTTCATTACTGAAACTCCTTTAACAGGACAGATGTGCTAGTAAATATGTAAGACACTGATTTCATATGCTGAGCATCTTCATCACAACATAGTTTCAAAGGGGAAATAAGGACTGTTGCCGTTTCCCCCACAACTTCTCAGGCACATCTGTACTCTCCATCATTCAGTTAGCACAGTGTGGCCTAGTGGAAAGAGCACAGACCTGAGTGTCAGAGGACCTGGGTTCTAATCCCAGCTCTGCCAATTACTCTGCCTATTTCTTGCTGTGTGATCTTGGGCAAGTCACTAAACTTCTCTGTGCCTCAAATTCCTCAACTGTAAAATGGGGATTCAATACCAGTTCTCCCACCTACTTTAGACTGTGAGTCCCATGTGAGACAGGAACTGTGCCTGACCTAACTGACTTCTACCGAACCCAGCACTTAAAAAAGTGTTTGACACATAGTAAACGCTTAACAAATACCAAAAAGCAAACAAAACAAACACAAAACTTGTTACAAGGGAATGGCAAAGAAATCAGTTGCCTGAAAGAATGACCTAGTCATTAAGGGATGCCTGTGGATCCTTTTGTGTCCTGTTTTCTCTCCAGGGTATGATGTATCTGGAAGAAAGACGTCTGGTTCATAGAGACCTGGCGGCCCGGAATGTCCTGGTGAAATCTCCAAACCATGTGAAGATCACTGACTTTGGCTTGGCCAGGCTCTTAGAAGGGGATGAGAAAGAGTATAATGCTGATGGGGGAAAGGTGAGTGTCCCTGTTTTAAATCAACAGTGCTGGACCCTAGATCAATCAACCAATTGATCATCATGACTCAGTGGAAAGAGCCCGGGCTTGGATGTCAGAGGTCATGGGTTCTAATCCCAATTCCGCCACTTGTCAGCTGTGTGGCTTTGGGTAAGTCACTTAACTTCTCTGAGCCTCAGTTACCTCATCTATAAAATGGGGATTAAGACTGAGTCCCACCTTTTATCCCTCCAGCGCTTAGAACAGTACTTCGCACATAGCTTAACATGGCTTAACAAATGCCATTATTATTATTATTATTATTTATTGAGTGCTTACTATGTGCAGAGAACTGTACTAAGCACTTGGGAAAGTACAAAACAAAAGAGGGCCAGCGGAAAAGATCCCAATGTAATTTGTTGCCATTTACTACAAAGTAGTTATAGTAGAGTGGGAGTAGTAATCTACTAATTAGTAGTAGTAGTAGATCTACTAATCTACTACTAAGTACCTTGTAATGATCAAAGGTCTACTTTGTGCAAAGCTTTGTACTAAGTGCTGGAAAAGACAGACATGAAGCAGCATCACCTAGTGGATAGACCACTTCCTGGGAGACAGAAGAACCTGGGTTCTAATCCTGGCTCCACCTCTCGTCTGCTGTATGAGGTTGGGCAAGTCACTTCACTTATCTGGGCCTCAGTTACCTCATCTGTAAAATGGGGATAAAGACTGTGAGCCCCATGTGGGACTTGGACCGTGTCCAACCTGATTACCTTGTATCTACTCCTGCATTAAGTACTGTGCCTGTTACATAGCAAGTGCTTAACAAATAAAAAAAGTTGGATGAGATTCATTTTGCTAGCCTTAATAACCCAGATGTAATAACTTTTACAAAACAGTTCTCTCATTCACTGAATGTCCTGTGACAAAGCCATTAGTCATACAAGGTTTACAAGCTTTCCCCACTTTGATAGGAGATTGAAAAGTATCCTTGACTGAACTTTTGTTAAATAGAAATATGCCGACAGTTTAATTTTCTGTGAAGAAAACTGTAAATTAATTTATTTTACACTAGCTGTGAATGTCATCTGAAGATGCTGCTTTTCTGTGTTCTTCCAAGTGTTTCAGTGTATATATTAGTAGTCTTAAACTATATACTATGTTCTTCATACACCTTCTCTTCTCCTTCATCAGAAGCAGTATCAGGCATTTATTTTCCTCAGCTTTTGACCATGGACACATTCAGTTCTACCAAGCATAGATTCCCACTACATGTTTAAAAGAAAGCATTGTTAGGGAATTAGGTAATCTACTTCCAACGAAGCTCATCTCTTTGGATAGAAGAAATGGCTAACCAAATTTATGTATTATTACCAGTTTCTATCATTTCACTTGGACTGTAGATTAGTTTTTTGCTAAGTCCCATGCCATAGGAAAATTGAGTTTATTTAAAATACCTGAGACACTGAATTATAATACCACAAAATCTGGTTCAAAGGAATGACATGAAAACATGAAAGAAAAGGAAGAATTTAACCATGTTCTTAAGATGCCTCCTCTAGCTGAAGAGGAAACCTACTCATATAAAAAGGAGCCAGAGTCATACATTTGAACTTAAAGGTGTAAGTGAAAGGGATTTCGAGCTCAGTTAAACACATGAGGAAAATAAATTCACAAGACTGGCAGATCTAAAAATAAGGGAAAAAGAGAAATGGACTTTTTTGAACCATGGAAGGATGGGGAGGGAAGCCAACTAGCAGAAAGGAGGGGAAGTAAAGGGAAGTGAAGACTCAATCAATCACTGGAATTTATAGAGCAATTACTGAGTACAGAGTCTTGTACTAAGCCCCTGGGAAAGTGTAGCAGAAAAAAATTGCATTTTCCTTGACCTAAGGGAGCTTTCAGTCTAGTGGAGGAGATAGATAAATTATATTTATAAATAGTGAGAGCAGGAGGAAGAACAAGGATTAATTAAGATATAGTACAAATATGTCAGAAAGAAATAGCAAAATTTGTAATTGCATATATGTAAATGCTAAAGGTGAGTGTTGGCTTGATACAGCTATGGGGTATTGAGAATTAACTTGGGAAAGCTTCCTGGAAGAGGTGGGAATTTAGGAAAGCTTACAAGAAAGGGGAGGTCTGTGGTTTAGTAGATTTGGTGGGGAGTAATAACCAGACAGGAAACAGTGTGACATAAGAGTAAGGTACAAGTGGAAAGGGAACTCATCAAGAATAAAGAGGAGGAAGAGGGTATTTCAGACAAGAGGAAGGGCTTATGAAACAGTTGGAGATGAAAGAATTCCAGTGGGAGATGGCAAATCCTGATCAGATTTCCACGTACCAAACCTAGAGAATGAGTTGGCGGGGAGAGGAAGATGGCAGAGTTAGTGCAGAAAGGCCGATAGATCCTGGCCAGCCAGTTAATAATAATAACCGATGATAATAATAATGAGGCAGGATTAAAATCCAAGTCCTTCTGAATCCCAGGCCTGTGATCTAATAATGATAATAATGATGATAATGACGATGGTACTTGTTAAGCATTTGCTATGTATCAAGCACTGTTCTAAGTGCTGGGGTAATAGTAATATCATCAATCATATTTATTGAGAGCTTACTATGTGCAGAGCACTGTACTAAGCGCTTGGGAAGTACAAACTGGCAACGTATAGAGACAGTCCCTACCCAACAGTAGGCTCACAGTCTAAAAGGGGGAGACAGAGAACTAAACCAAACATACTAACAAAATAAAATAGACTAGATATGTACAAGTAAAATAAATAAATAAATAGAGTAATAAATATGTACAAACATATATACATATAATAATATGTATAGTATTACAGTAATAGTAATTATGGTATTTGTTAAGTGCTTACTATGTGCCAAACACTGTTCTAAGCACTGGGGTAGATACAAGGTAATCAGAATGCCCCTGGGGCGGTCTCACACTTTTAATCCCCATTTTACAGATGAGGTAACTGAGGCACAGAGAAGATAAGTGATTTGTCGAAGGTCACACAGCAGTCAAGTGGCAGAGCCAGGATTAGAACCCATGACATCTGACTCACAGGCCCATGCTCCATCTACTAAGCCATGCTGTTTCAGTGGCAGATACAAGCTAATCAGGTTGGACACAGTCCCTGTCCCACATGGGGTTCACAGTTTCAATCCACATTTCACAGATGAGGTAATTGATTTGCTCAAGGTCACAGAGCAACCAAGTGGAGGATCTGGGATTAGAACCTAGGTCCTTCTGACTCCCAGGCTTGTGCTCTTTGCACTAGGCCATACTGCATCCCAAAAGTTTGCTATAGCACTCTGATAACCAAAGTGCTCTCACATTTATTTAGTTCATTTCAACCCTCACAACAACCCTGTGAGATAGGGACACATGGCAGGTGTTACTATCCCCCATTTTACAGATGGGGAAACTGAGGTACAGGGAAGGTAAGTGACTCACCCATGGTCACATGGCATGGTAAGAGCACAGCTTGGACTCGAACCCGGGTCCTCTGGCTTGTAGACTGGAGTTCTGCCACTTTGCCACACCGCTTCCCCCAGGCCATTGTTCCACATGGGATTCACCATCTAAAAGGGACAGAGATAAAATATTTTATCCCCATTTTATAGATGGCAAAACTGGGACACAGAGGAGTTAATTGAGTTGCCTAAGGTCACCCATTCGGCAGCTGGTGGAATAGGAAATAGAACTCAGCTTTCTTGACCCCCAGTCTCGGGCGCAGTGCCTTTCCACAAGGCCAAGAAAAAGCAATGATAAAACTTTGATGTCTGTGGTTGGGCCTTTTCTTTTGACTTGAGCAGCACCTGAGAACTACTGGCTTCAACTACCATCTCTATGCAGATGATATCCAAACCTACATCTCCTCCCCTGAACTCTCTCCCTCTCTCTAGATTTGCATCTCCTCCTGCCTTCAAGACATCTCTAATTGGATGTCCTCCCATTACCTCATACTTAACGTGTCTGAAACAGAGCTCTTTATCTTCCCACCCAAACCCCATCCTCTCCCTGACTTTCACATCACTGTAAATGGCACCACCATCCGTCCCGTCTCACAAGCCTGTAACCTTGGCATTATCCTTGACTCCTCTTTTGTTCAACCCACATATTCAAACTGTCACCGAATCCTGTTGGTCCCACCTTCACATCGCCAAGATCCGTCCTTTCCTCTCCATCCCAACTGCTACCACGTTAATAGTCACTCATCCTATCCCACCTAGATTATTGCATCAGTTTCGCTGTTGACCTCCCAACCTCCCATCTCTCCCCACTCCAGTCCATACTTCACTCTACTGCCTGGATCATCTTTCTACACAAACATTCAGGACATGTCATCCCCTCCTCAAAATTCTCTGCTGGTTGCCAATCCACCTCCATATCAAGCAAAAACTCCTCACAGTTGACTTTAAAGCACTCCATCATCTTGTCCCTCCTACCTCACCTCATTTCTCTCTTTCTACAACCCTGCCCACATACTTGGCTCCTGTGATGCTAACCATCACCCTGTGCCTTGATCTCGCCTGTCTCGCTGCTGACCCCTGCCTCACATCCTGTCTCTGGCCTGGAGCACCCTCCCTCCTTAAATCCGACAGACAATTACTCTCCCCTCATTCAAAGCCTTAATGATGGCACATCTCCTCTAAGAGGCCTTCCCAGGCAAAGCCCCATTTTTCATCTCCCACTCCCTGCTGCATTGCCCTAACTTGCTCCCTTTGCTCTTCCCCCCACTCCCAGCACCACAGCACTTATGTATATATCCATAATTTTATTAATTTGTATTGATGTCTGTCTCCTCCCTTCTAGACTGTGAGCTTGTTGTGGGCAGGGATGGTCACTGTTTACTGTTTTATTGTTCTTTCCAAAGCGCTTAGTACAATGCTCTGCACACAGTAAGCACTTAATAAATATGATTGAATGAATGAATGCAGGCATCTCAGGAGAGCAGTGACATTAAATTAAATTAGAGAAGTCTCATAAGCCTGCGTGTCAGAAGACCTAGGTTCTAATCCTGGCTTTGCCACATATCTGCTGTGCAATCTTGGGCAAGTCACTTCAATTCTCTATGCCTCAGTTACCCCATCTGTAAATTTAATAGGATTAAATCCTATTCCCTCCTTCTAAGACTGTGAGCTCCATTTGGAACAGGGACTTTATCCCACCTGATTAACTTGGCTCTGCCCCAGTGCTTAGAATAGTGGTTGGCATGCATTAAGCACTTAACAAGTATCATTATAACAAGTATCATTATAAAACATTAATCTCTCTGAATGCAGGAATGCCCCAAAAGAACCACAGCCTAAAAATAATACAAACTGTTGTGTTATTAAAATAATACAATTTTAATTCATGACTTAAGTACTCTAATAAATCTGTTTTTCCCCTTTATCTGGATGTCTAAATGATCAATATCCTAAAGACAGTCTAAAATATTTATCGAATTTTAGGGCTATGAGGCCTGCTTAGAACAGTTTTATTATTGAATGTGGCTTAGTTTCTCTTGTGTGTCAAGTTGTAGAATTTATCCTAAAGAAAATCCATTAAGTTTCAAATGCTTAACAATCTCAAGGTCCTGGGTTAGCCACCCAGAATTATGTATTGCTTCTTTACTAGAATGTCCTGTAATTCACAGCTTGAAAATTTGTTCCCTGTGGGAAAATTCCTTTTAATATTTGTGCAATGGCCTTTGATAATGATAATGACAATAATAATAATGATATAACAAATGATAATATCTGTTAAGCACTTACTATGTGCCAAGCAGTGTGCTAAGTGCTGGGTTAAATACCAAGCCCTGTCCCAGTCTAAGTCAGAGGGAAACCAGGTATTGACTCCCCTTTTTACAGATGCAGAAACTGAGGCTCAGAAAAGTGAAGTGATTTGCCCAATGTCATTCATTCATTCATTCATTTAATCGTATTTATTGAGCACTTACTGTGTGCAGAGCACTGTACTAAGTGCTTGGGAAGTACAAGTCAGCAACATATAGAGACGGTCCCTACCCAACAACAAGCTCACAGTCTAGAAGGGGGAGACAGACAACAAAACAAAACATGTAGACAGGTGTCAAAATCATTGGAACAAATGGAATTAAAGCTATATGCAAATCATTAACAAAATAAATAGTAAATATGTACAAGTAAAATAAATGGAGTAATAAAGCTGTACAAATATATATACAGGTGCTGTGGGGAGGGGAAGGAGGTAGGGCAGGGGGATAGGGAGGGGGAGAGGAAAAAAGGGGCTCAGTCTGGGAAGGCCTCCTGGAGGAGGTGAGCTCTCAGTAGGGCTTTGAAGGGAAGAAGACAGTTAGCTTGATGGATGTGTGGAGGGAGGGCATTCCAGGCCAGGGGGAGGACGCGGGCCGGAAGTCGACAGTGGGACAGGCGAGAACAAGGTACAGTGAGGAGGTTAGCGGCAGAGGAGTGGAGGGTGTGGGCTGGGTTGTAGAAGGAGAGAAGGGAGGTGAGATAGGAGGGGGCGAGGTGATGGAGAGCCTTGAAGCCGACATTATCAAAGTCCATTGCCTAAATATTAAAAGGAATTTTCCCACAGGGAACACATTTTCAAGCTGTGAATTACAGGACATTCTAGTAAAGAAGAAATACATAATTCTGGGTGGCTAACCCAGGACCTTGAGATTGTTAAGCATTTGAAACTTAATGTCACACAACAGGGAAATGGCAGTCAAGATTGCTGAGTCCCATGCTCTTTCCACTAGGCAACCCTGCTTTCCCGGAAAAACTAGTTGAATAGCTTCATTCTAACAATAATAATAACAATAGTGATGGTATTTGTAAAGCACTTACTATGTGTCAAGCACTTTTCTAATTGCTGGGGTAGATACAAGCTAATCAGATTGGACATAGTCCCTCTCCCTTATGGGGCTCAAAATCTTAATTCCCATTTTCAGAAGAGGTAACTGGGGCACAGAGAAGTGAAGTGACTTTCCCAAGGTCATAGAGCAGACAAGTGGTGGAGCCAGGATTAGAACCCCAGGTCCTTCTGACTCCCAAGCCTGTGTTCTATCCACTAGACCACGCTTCTCCTCACCAAAACATTCTCTCTTTGGTGAGCCAGGAGTAGCCAAAGATTTTAAAATCCTCTGTAATGAATAACATAGAACTGTCCACATCTGAGAGAAATTAGATTCTCCCAATATATAATGTTGAGGAGTTGCAGAACACTATGGGAAGTTAGCCCATCTTGTACAATGAGTCAGTGGAAAGAGTCCTGGGATGGGAATCAGAAGTCCTGGATTCAAGTCCCAGCTCTGCTCCTGGCTTGGTGAGTGCTGGTAGGAAATTCATTTGTGCCCTTGTTTCTGGCAACTAATAGATGGACCTAATCATATTTACTCCCCTTTATCTCAAAGCAATAATGTGTGGATAAAATAATCAAGATGAAGAGGCTCTGGGCTCTTTTTAAAAGCATTATATAAACTCAGTTTTATGAGATCCCTCCTGGGTAAGGGAGGTGTAAATGCAATGGGGTTAAATAGGCCCAGGGTCTAGAATTTGTGATAGGAAAATAGAACTTTTTTTAAATAGTTATAAAACTTACATTTCCCTGTTTCTCTGTAGATGCCAATTAAATGGATGGCTCTAGAGTGCATTCACTATAGGAAATTCACCCATCAGAGTGATGTTTGGAGCTATGGTAAGTAAATCCAGGTAATTTAAAGTGATTATGGTTATGAAATTTTCTATTATGAACAATTTCATAAATATGCTAAAATATTGTATTTTTCTTTTTTCTTTTTAAAAAATAAATCTAAATGACACTATTACCTGTCTTCAGTGCTATTTCCCTGCTCACAAAGCCACATCATTACAATGGCCTTGCTGGGTTGACTTTTCTGCTGTAATCTCAGGTTTGGAAGCAGTTTGGCTGATCACTGTGACAGAGGGAAAGAAACCATTTCTCAGTTTAGGTATAGATTCATTGGCTCGTGTAGCCCAAGGCCATAATTTTCACAAACTCTTTGAAAACATAGCTCTAAAAGCCATGAATGTCGGAAAACATTTTCTGGCTTATGGTATTCTCTGTACTCCAGTAAGATAAAAGGAAATGTGTCATGACAAAGGATGAATACAGAGAAATTTAAAGAGGAAGGAAGAAAGAAACAAGGAAGGAAGGAAGGGAAGGAGGAAAGAAAGAAGGAAGGAAGGAAAGGTTTTAATCCCAATTCAGCCACTTGTCTGCTGTGTGACCTTGGGTAAGTCAGTTACCTTCTCTGTGCCTCAGTTACCTCATCTGTAAAATGGGGATTGACTGTGAGCTCCATGTGGGACATGGACTGTGTCCAACCTGAATAACATCTCAGTAGTACAGGCCTGGCGTATTTTAAGCACTTAACAAATACCATTAGAAAAAAGGAAGGGAGAGAAAAAGTGTGAGGGAGAAACATTCATGTGTGCCCCAGTTTAATTTCATGCCCAAAGGTCAGACAAATATTCTATATTGAAAAAGATTGATTTTTCTAATAGTAACTAATTTAATTGCTTTAGCCAAAATGTGAGGATAAGCTATTTATCCAACTGCCTGGCTTTTTGTGCCTTAAAATGTCCAGGTATTAGCAGAGAAAAGCTGGGTCCTTTTTTCCCTGAAACTCTGCCTTCCAGTAGGAAATGATGAGCGTAGGGCCAATCTCCTATATTTCACTTTGATATGCCAGACTTTGGAATTCTATGGGTTCTAATCCCATCTCTGCCACTTACCCGCTGGAAGTCCTTGAACAAGTCACAACTTTTTCTGTGCCTCTCTTCCCTCATAAGTACTTAGTACAGTGCTCTGCACACGGTAAGCACTCAATAAATATGACTGAATGAATGAATGAATCTGCAAAATGTGGATTCAATATCAATTCTCCCTCCTACTTAGACTTTGAGCCCATGTGGGACCCACTTGTCTGAAATCCACCACAGAACCTAGTAGAGTCCTTGGCACATAGTAAGCATTTAACAAATACTGCAATTATTATGATTACTTATGGACTGGGCTATCACAGGGATCTCTGTTAAACCAATTCAACTGGATCACTGTGACCAGGCCCTGGGCTTGTGAGATTTCTGTGCTTCTGTTGTTCATGCCCATTTCACATGCTGTGTGAAAGTGGTAGCAGCAAAAAGCCAGGGGAGTCTGTGGTGAATCACTCTAGCAACTTCACATTGCTTTAACTAAATGGCCCTGGGATGTGTTGCACTACCCTCCCTGCCTTAGTCTTTCCTGTGGGTAGCAGTGGAATTCAGAACTTGCTGTTGCTGGCTGACTTCACTCACTTCCTTGGAAACGACCAATCAATCAGTTAATCAATTGTATTCATGGAACATTGTATTAAATGCTTGGGTGTTTGCAATAAAGCAAGTAGATCCAATCCTTCCAGGAGTTTTTAATATAGAGGGGAGGCAGACATTTAAATACATTTTAAATAGGGGAAGCAAAGAAGTTAAGATAACAATGATGGTTAGGGGAAGCAAAGAAGTTAAGATAACAATGATGGTTATTTGCCCATTCATTCATTCAATCATATTTATTCAATCATATTTTTGAGCACTTCCTGTGTGCAGAGCACTGTACTAAGGGCTTGGGTGGGTACAGGTTAATTAGTTGGACACAGTCCAACTCCTTCATCGGCCTCGCAGTCTAAGTAGGAAGGAGAATGGGCATTGGATCCCCATTTAACAGATGAGGAAACTGAGTCACAAAGAAATTAAGTGACTTGCCCAAAGTCACATATCAGGCAAGCAGAGAAACAGCATGGTCTAGTGGACATAGCACAGGCCTCAGAGTCAGAAGGATCTGCTTTCTAATCTCAGCTTCACCACATGTCTTGGAGTAACCTTGGGCAAGTCACTTAACTTCTCTGTGACTCAGTTCCCTCATCTGTGAAATGGAGATTAAGATTGTGAGCCCCATGTGAGACATGGAGTGTACCTAACCTGATTAGCTTGAACCTGCCCCAAACTTAGTACATTGTGTGGTGTGTAGTAAGAGTTTAACAGATACCATAAAAAAAAGTGGTAGAGCTGGAATTAGAATTCAGATCCTTTGCTAAATGTACAAAAGCCCAGGTGCAAGCTTTAGATACAATGCAGAGTTTCTCTAACATGGGTTTTTTCCAAGAATATAAACCCCATTTTATAGGAGAACTAGGTGCAGGTAGAACTGAAATCCATTTCTAAAGGAATTCTGAGCTGAAAATTCACTACCAGTATCATTTGCTAATTTCAAAAAGATGAAAACAAGCCAAACAGCAACAAGGAATAGTGATGGCTTGTTGTTAATCTTTGGTATGTACTGAGTATTTTCCTGCCGACAGGCCCCTGTATCAAGATTTTCATATTAGTGCTATAGAAGGTGTGTTGGTGCCTGCCTAAGAGCTTAGGGCCTGCAGATTCAAGGGCAATAAGGAGGAAAAATAGGAAACAAAATATTGTTGATGAAAAATACATATCTAGCATGGATATCATATGGGATGGTATGGATTTCAAGTGGATCATCAGATTTAAATAGGGAATTTCTTTACACTTGTATTTGGGAAGCTTAGTCAGAAATGTTTGAGAAATCCAGATTCCTACCAGCGGAGAGAAAACAGATGAAGGAGAAAAAAAAATCCATTATTTTTGGATGTATCTTTTACCTATCTCTCCCTGGATTCGGTACAACAGTCTGCTAAATATTATTGCTGGCCTGCAGGCAGATTTTAAATGACCTGTAAAATAAAAAACAGCAAAATATTGGGATAGTAGTCACACTTTTAATATTAAAGTATATCTTATGGGAGAAATTCTGTAAATGTGATACATTATTTATCTTCATGTGGAGCTGCAGAACCCTGGGGCAGATCTTGAAAATAAATAAATATAAAAGAGAAGACAGGGAGCTCAATTTGAACCATGACAAAAGCCATCAACCCAGGCTCAGAAGGCACTTGGGAGATAGACCCCACCTGACTGGGAAGACTTGCAAGCAGGAGACAGTTACATAAGTTAGTTCAGTAATGCACCATTGGGAAAACCATTACTGGGAGTTGGAAGAAATGTGTAGCAGCTCCACTTTTTACTTTCAAATGATGAGCTTTCTGGGATGTTTTCTGGGGTCTTTGCTTTGTGGCTTCCTCCTGACAGCATTATCAACTCTGCTTCAGTGTAATGTAGGCTGTGGGTTGGACCCTGGCTATTCTCCATTTTCTTTGTTTAAACATCTTGGCCTAACTCATGGAGGATAAAATATGGGAGAGAAGCAGGCCCTCTCCTTTTCACCCCCATCCCATCTTTCCCAAGTAGATATTTCCTGATGAAGCAAGCTTTCAGTCAATCAATCAATGGTATTGATTGCTTACTCTGCACAGAGCACTCTACTAAGGTTTTTTGAGGGTACGACAAAGTAAACAGAATCCCTGTTTGCTAGAAAAATCTAGTGGAGAGACAGACACTAAAATAAATTACAGGTGAGGGAAGCAATATATGTACATAAGTTCTGTGGGGATGAAGGGGCAGGGTATCGAAATGTTTAGGGAGTGGGATTAATTGCATGGGTGAAGTAGTAGGGAGGGAAAATGAGGTAGGGGCATGAAAACTTATTATCTAAAGGAAATAATAATAATAATCATAATAATTGTGGTATTTGTTAAGTATTTACTATGTGCCAAGCACTGAACTAAGCATTTGGGTAGATACAAGATGATCAGGTTGGACACAGTCCTAGTCCCACATGGGATTCACAGTCTAAGGAGGAGGGAGAGTGGGTATTTAATCCCTATGATACAGATGAGGAAACTGAGGCCCAGAGAATTTAAGTAACTCACCCAAGGTGACAGAGCAAACAAGTGGCAGAGCTGTAAGTAGAATTCAACTCTTCTGACTCCCAGGCCAGGGATTTTTCAACTAATCCTTGACACTTCTCTGTGATTTTAATAGTAGGACTTTGAAGATGGGGAGAAGAGTGGTCTTTTGGATATGAAGCGGGAGGGAATTTCAGGTAGGAGGGAGTGTGCTAGCAAGGGGTCAAAGGCAGGAGAGATGAGTGTGAGCTATAGTGAGCAGGCTGGTATTAGAGGAGGAAAATATGTGTGGGATGGATTGGAATGGGAGAAGAGTAAGCTGCTGAGGATAGTTTTGAAGTGAACACTGAAGGAGAGGGCCAGAACACTCAGGACAATTAGCCATGGAGCCCAGTGGCCATCTGGGGCATCCCCAGGCCCTTCGAAGCATCTCTTAGAAATTGCTCTAATAATTAATAATAATTATGGTATTTGGTAAGTGCTTACTAGGTGGATACAAGATCATCAGGTTGGACAAAGTCCCTGTTCCACAGTCTTAATTCCCATTTTACAGAAGAGGGAACTGAGGCCCAGAGAAGTTAAGTGACTTGCCCAAGGTCACACAGCAGACAAGTGGCAGAGCTGGAATTAGGACCCTCGACCTTCTGACACCCAGGCCTGTGCTCTATCTACTAGGCCATGCTGCTCTGCAGAGTCCCATAATGCACCTGTTTGAGGAGTCAGAGTGGAACCAAAGGATAGTATGAGCATTAGAGTCCAGAGAGGGACGTGTCGATTCCTCAGTCTTGCACTCATAGGGGGAAATGTCCTGAGAAATTCTCTCTAAACCCTTTGTCTAGGAGTCACGATTTGGGAACTCATGACTTTTGGAGGGAAGCCATATGATGGAATTCCAACTCGTGAAATCCCAGATTTACTGGAGAAGGGGGAGCGCTTGCCACAACCTCCCATCTGCACCATCGATGTCTACATGGTTATGGTCAAATGTAAGTTTAACAAATCTCTTTCAGGTGGACAGGCACGCAGGAAAAAGAATAAAATTGAGTCACAGGAATAAAAAACTTTATCCCAAAACATGCAAAGGCAGAAATAAACTGCAATTGAAAATATTATGTGAATTTCATGGGTTCAAAACAGAGGACTATCTTTGTAGTTTGAGACCTAATTTAGTTGTTTCTTGCCATTGTGAAAGGATGCCTTTTTGTGCAGTGGAGTCCAAACTATTGACCCTTGTTTTTATTTTTCTTCTGAAGAGAATTAAGTTCATGATGTCTAGATATATACTCAAATTATGTGGACAATCTGTAAATAAACTTCTAATAAGGAAGCAAATAAAAGCACTACAAAAATATTAAATATATTGTGAAAACTATTGAATGAGATAAAAAATAAAACCTGAAGTCAATGAAAATTGGCTCATCCAGTTGAGCAGTTTTGGTGGGGGATTCCTATAGCATGGGGGATTCCTATAGCACAGAAAGATGTTGAGTTTTTACATTAGATCAAATCTGCAGTGAGCAGACAACTGGACATGGCCAAGCTGCCCTTTTCCCTCAGGACACACACCCTGCAAATGTGTTTTCAACACATTTCCAAGCCTAGACTTCAATTTAAATAGAATTAGGGAAGTCTCTGGGGTTCCTGAAATTAATTTCAGGGAGATTTACATCCAGCTGCTTAATCTATTTGATCTGGGTCTTTCCCTAATGGATGTTTGGCAAGGCTGACAATGGAGCAAATCAATGAAGGGGCAGAAGTTTCTTATTAATAAAGGATTTGAGAGCCAGAGCTGCTTTGATATCCCTCACTGCACCAGATGATGCAATCTGACCACTAGCAACGAATTAAGGATTTTTTTCTAGAGCCCCTCAGGCCATACTCTACTGCTCTGGATCTTTGTCCTCAGGGCCAGGAAACACTCTTCCCTTGACAAAAATAAGTGTCCTGGATTCCCAGAGCACTTCGCTCTAAGCCTTGCGAGTTGGGTTTCAGTCTACAGCAAAAGGATCATTTTACTCAGAAAACCAGTGAAGCTTCTTGCTTGGATTCTGCTCAGTTAAGCAGAGGTTGTTGGTTGAGATACAGTATTCAGACTCACTGCTGAGTAACCATACACTTGGGTGATGGCCTATAGGTTTCTCCAGGGAGAAAAGGCTGGTAGGTAGTTGGGCTAATGGCAGCTTCTGTACAGAAAGCACCATTCACTTTGCATTTACTATTTCAGAGCAGGGAAAGTTCACTTTCTCATACATTTGTGCTTCACAAAAGGCACAGAAAATGCCTTTAATTAAAGTCCCCCCCACCTGCCAATCACCCCTCCCCTGCCAACAAGGGTACATTCAATCAATTAATCAGTCAATCATGTTTTGCTTTGTTGTCTGTCTCCCCCTTCTTGACTGTGAGCCCTTTGCTGGGTAGGGACAGTCTCTATATGTTGCTAAATTGTAGTTCCCAAGAGCTTAGTGCAGTGCTCTGCACACAGTAAGCGCTCAATAAATACGATTGAATGAATGAATGAATATTTACTGAGTGCTTACTGTATGCAGAGCAGTGCACTAAGTACTTGCCTGTAAGTTCCTTATGATGAGGGATCGAGTTTACCATTGTATTTTACTTTCCCAAGTGCTTAGTAAAGTGCTCTGCATAGGGTAAGCATTCAGTAAAAATACCATTGATTGGTGGATTGATAAACTGATGGACAGATAGACATTACCTGCCAATCCATTCCTCCTATCACCCCCAAATTTAAAATGCATACAAAAAAAAAACAAAGAGGGAAATTCTGTGGGCCCATCCACTTTGAGCTTTGAAGCCAGGTCTGTATACCTGATACTGACAAATTCACATTCAGGCAATTCTGCCCTGTAATACTCACCCATTCCAATTCCACACACATGCACCCAATTTGTTTCTTCCAGTACTGTGAGATGCTGTATCCAAACAAGGCTCACGTTGTTGAAAGAACGTCCTTTGATTCCCTAACATCAATCTTGACAGGAAGCATAATGGAAAAAACCTGTCCCACACTGTCCCACACTGTACAGACTTCTAGGCTCTGGGGCTGATCCTTACTTTCCAGGAAAGCTATGGAGGAAGATGAAAGGTCTTTCCACTGAACCTGTCAAACAATTCTAGCCATCAAGGGGTTAAAACAGGTTGCGGTCCATTTTGATGGTGTTGCTTTCTTGTTGATCTACTGCCTCTTTTCCCTTCATTTCCCTGGAAACGTCCCTCCAGGTTGGATGATTGATGCCGACAGTCGACCAAAATTCAAGGAACTCGCTGCGGAATTTTCCAGAATGGCTCGCGACCCTCAGCGGTACCTGGTCATTCAGGTCAGTAACATCAGAAACCACAGTGAAGATCTCTTTGGAGTCCAAAGGCTGACCAAGTGGATGTCATGATGAGTCAAGAGGTCCCCAGACACCTTTAGTGTTCCAGCTTTGAATCAATCAATCAATCAATAGTATTTATTGAGCACTTACGGTATGCAGAACATTATACTAAGCACTTGGGAGAATGCAATGTAGCAATACCACAGCTCTATTTTTACCCACATCCCTGTGCCCAAGACAGCATGGCCTAGTGGATAAAGCATGGGACTGGAAGCCAGAGAACTTGGGTTCTATCCTGCCTCTTGCCTGATATATGACCTTGGGCAAGTCACAGTTTTTAGTGCCTGTTCTCCATCCTACTCAAATGGGAACCCCAGGTAGGACAGGGACTGTATCCAGTTGTATCTGGCCTGATTATTTTGCATCTATCCCAGCGCTTAGAACAGTATTTGACAGAAAGTAAGTGCTTCACAAATACCATAAAAAAAAGACTGGAACAATTTTTATTACAAGATTTTAATTACCTGCAGCCTGCCTTTCTTGGTCATTTCTATTTGACTGATTTTAGCATTGATAATAAAGTAGATTGTAAACTCGTTTTGAAAGGGGAATGTGTCTGTTGTATTATTGTTTGTACTCTCCCAGGTGCTTAATACAGGGCCCGGCACACAGAGAAGCAGCGTGGCTCAGTGGAAAGAGCACGGGCTTTGGAGTCGGAGGTCTTGGGTTCTGGGCTCAAATCCCAGCTCCTCCAATTGTCAGCTGTGTGACTTTGGTCAAGCCACTTAACTTCTCTATGCCTCAGTTACCTCATCTGTAAAGTGGGGATTAAGACTTTGAGCCCCCAGTGAGACAACCTGATCACCTTGTAACCTCCCCAGCACTTAGAACAGTGCTTTGCACATAGTAAGCACTTAATAAATGCCATTATTATTATTATTATTATAAATACAATAGATTGATTGCAGAGGAAGTGAATACCAGTGATTGTATTGTTATTTTAGTAGAGCAAATTGTCATGTTTTCCTATTAAAAGTCCAAAATATCAATGACAGAACAAAGGAAAGGAAATTAAAACAGAAAATTCTTAGGGATTTTCAGCAACTGTTTTCTTCAAGTGACTTTTAATAGTTCAAATAGTTCACAAAACTATTAACAGGTATACAAATGTTAGAAATGGGTACTGAAAGGAAGAAGTTCTTGAAAACAGTAATTCTAGAGAGTTGTTCTTATGTGCAGTTATTCTGCTTTGTCATGTCATGCCCAGTGTAAATGAAAATAAATGATGAATTAGAGGTGAGGAAAGACAGAATAATAATAAAGGGCCTTTTCAGAGAGGTAGAGAGAGTCTTTGCGAGACCAGAACTCGAGATCAAAGAGAAAAAACCCTCATGTTTCTTTTACTGCCATTTGGCGATGGTTTCAGGGTGACGATCGGATGAAGCTGCCTAGTCCCAATGACAGCAAGTTCTTTCAGAACTTGCTGGATGAAGAGGACCTGGAAGACATGATGGATGCTGAGGAATATCTGGTTCCACAAGCTTTCAACATCCCACCGCCGATCTACACCTCCAGAACAAGAATTGACTCCAACAGGGTAAGAAACAGCATGTGTCTTGTTATCTGGTCTGTCTGAGGATGTGCTTTCCTCTCAAGACTATCCAGCAAGCCTCATTAATCAATCAGTTAATCAACTGATTGATTGGTAAGCCTCATCCTGAGACTTCAAGACTGAATACCTGCACAAAAGAATTGCTATCTCTTCCCCCTTTAATCTCTACCCACTCACCTCCACAACCTTCTCTTTTCCTCTGTCTCTCTTCCCAACTTCCCACCACTCTTCCCCTCTTTCTCTTTCTGTACCTCTATCTCTAGCTCTATTTCTCACTCCCCTCTACGCTCACATACATGCACTCATATACTCCAACTATTTGTCTAAATATTCTTTTGAAATTGAAGTTTTGTTATTTAGCAAGCCTATGATGTTTTAAAATGATCACCAAATCTGGGGAATTTGGGCTCATGTCAACATAAAGCATAAAAAGGCAGGGGAAAAGCTCTTAGTAAAGCAATTTCAAAGTGCTGGAGGGCAGACTTTGTGTTTTGTCTGCACACAATGAATCTCCTTCCAGTGGGACTGTGATTCCTCAAGGGGATCCACGCATGAAATGAGGATGAGAGGAGAAAAATAAAGTTCTGGAAGTGGATTAGTGCAAACCCCAAAGGTTTTAGTGCTGAAAGACTTGGTTTGCTAAATATAAATGGGGAATATCCCTGCCAAAGACTGGGTTTTGGAGATGAGGCCCCTCCCATAGTGTCTGGAAAGGCTAGAAACAATCAGTCAAACCCAGCATTTATTGGGATAGAGAATACACTGATCTTTCTGATGTGGGAATGAAAGTTGAAATGCAGAAACATATGAGGGTAGAAACATATGAGGATCATTCTGATCCAAACTGAGTTTTAGAATGGGCATTTGGCCTTGGGAAAATCTGTTCATTTTCTCTGAACTGTTTTTACCAGCCCCTTGAAAAGAACTCAGTGTCTATGTGCTCTGAAAGCTGTCATAGTTGTATTAAGCTAGCCTGAGATTGTTTGCTCTCTTAAGACTGAGTGCAGTGAGGTAGGATTCTGCCAGAAGACCTTGGCTGAAGACCTTCCATTCACTGGGTGAATTTGGCTTCTTGGGAAGCAGGCTACTTCTCCCAACAAAAGGCAGAAAGGACTTCTCGGCAGTTACCCGGAAGTAGAGCAAATTTCACTATGGTGGAACACTAGAAGTTAACCATACGATCTCCTTCCTGTCAAGGTACCTAAAGTTAGCACCACCCTCTCCAAAATCTGTAAACACAATCCCTCCCCTATTCCCACAATTTTCATGTCCTCCTTCCATTCTCTTTATACCTCCGGTACACACACATACTTCTCCCCTATCCATCCCCCCTCCTCACCAAGCCACCCTCCTTATTTTACTTCTAGTCACACAGGACCAATTTACAGCCAAAGTGACCAAAGTATCAGCCCTCCTGTTGTACCTTAGTGTAATGACCCAGCTGGCAGCTGCTTTGGTGATCACTGTGGCCTTTGCTTCCCACATGAATCAATTTATTTTCAGGATTGCTGTTGGGCCTATACACCTCTCAATGTACTCTGAGGCAAGGTCTGGATGTCTGTAGCTTGTGAGCCACACCTGGCTCTGTTTGGAATCAAGTGTAGCTCTCCAGCTGGGTGGAGGAAGGGGAAGCATTGAATGTGCATTGCAGTGAGAGTAGGGGGTGGACAACATGACTAGGAGCAGAACCAAAGAGGGGTGTGGAGATGCTGCAACCTAGGGGAAGATTTCAACCAGGTTTCAATGCATCCCACAGATGAAGCAGCAGGGATGATTGGCAGTGTGGCCTGAGGTGTTTTGCACCCCCTTGCAGGAGGGTAATGCTGGAGATCAGAGGATAGGACTGGGGGGAAATGGGGTCAGGGGACAAGAAAGGGAACATCTCCAGCCCCAGGATCAGAGAAATGGCATCAACCCATCTCTTTCCCACCAAGATCCCTCTCCCTGCCTTGTTGCAGAGAAAACTCTAGCTTGGAAAGTGGTTTTGGGACCCTCTGATTTGCAGGCTGATTCTACCAGCTTAATCATTTCCTTGGGAGGGGTCCCTACCTGCTGCAGATACTACAGGGATGCCCAGGTGCTGCATGAGTTCAGGATTGGTAAAGGAAGGGAGAGGGACAGGGAGGTGGAACAGGAGTGGCATGGGTGTGGTGAGGCATTTTAAATAATTCAGTAACAGAAGTCTCATTGGAAAATAGCCATGCAAATGCAGTATCAGTGTAGAAGTAGGTGATGTGGTGGTTGTTGTTGTTGTTATTACTACTTGTAACTCCACAATGAAGTAAATTACATTAATGTGTGTTTAAACTGTACAATTGGTTCTTTGCATACCAGCTGCTCAAAGGTTTTATTTTGTTTAGCCCTCCTACACAAAAAGAGGTTGGCATCTCCTCTCTAGGTGTTTCTTTGGGTCAGACCCTCCCAGAATAGAAGACAAAAACCAAAAAAAGCCCCCCCAAACTGGGATTACAACTAGGCCTCCTGATATCCAGAGCAGTGCTGTTTCCGCTGGAACCTACAGCATGGCTGAAATGGTGTTGGAAAACTCATGACCTCTAGTTTGGGGGACAGTGCACTAACTCCTGAGCCATGGAGTTAGAAATCCCATACAGGACTGGCCTACAAAAAGCAATCAATCACAACCAATCAGTGACATTTGTTGACACTCCGTGGAGGAGCCCTGTATTAACATCTTGAGAGATTATGGTACAGTAAGTAGACATGATCTCTTCCTTCAAGGAGTTAGTAATCTATCAGGGGAGACAGTCAATGAAATAAATAGCAGGTAGAGAAAGCAATCCAGTAAGAAATGCATATACAAATGCTGGGGGCAGTGGGGAGTGAGTATCTGAAGTGCTTAAATGTCCATATCTGTATAGAGCAAAAAAAATTAGCATCTCCTCCAGGGCTTGGAGTCTCAGAAAAATTGAGCAGAAGAGAAATAAAGGAGAGTCCAAATGTAGTCAATTCCTTTGGGGCTCAGCTGAGTGATTTTTCCCTTTGGGAAACTTTTCCACAGGGTAATAAGAGGAACTTATGGAAGGTTTTTTTTATTATTGTTATTATTATTATTATTGCTGATCGCCTAAATTCTCTCCCTCCAGTTTTCCTCTAGGAATTCTCTTGTCCTCTGGGTCTCGGGCTTACATCACTTTGCAACAGATAGGGTCACGATGGATGTTACATAGTGTGCCAAATTCCTTTTTATTCCTCTTTAAACTCCCCTTTTCTTTCCTCTTTACACTGTGATATGCAGTTCCATTCCGAGGCCCTATCACACAGTAAGTGCTCAATAAATATGATTGAATGAGTGAATGAATCTGTTGCTACCAATCACTGGCAATGGCTTCATGTAATTGCTTCTTTACAATTAGCACATTTCCACTCAAAAATTAATGCCACAGATTATTTTGCAAATTATGTTCCCTTGAGTCTTGGCAAGAGGAGAGGACCCTGATTCTTAGAACTAGGAATATTCACCCTGATTCTTAGAACTAGGAATATTCTCCATGTTCCTACAACTTTTCATCAATTAGATTAGAGGTCAATTAGAAAAGCAGCATGGCTCAGTGGAAAGAGCACAGGCTTTGGAGTCAGATGTCATGGGTTCAAATCCCAACTCTGCCAATTGTCAGCTGTGTGATTTTGGGCAAGTCACTTAAGTTTTCTGTGTTTGTTACCTCATCTGTAAAATGGGGATCAAGACTGTGAGCCCCCTGTGGGACAACCTGATCATCTTGCAACCTCCCCAGCGCTTAGAACAGTGCTTTGCACATAGTAAGCACTTAATAAATGCCATTATTATTATTATTATTATTAATTAGACTTTCCAGTAAGAAAAGAAGCTGCATCAGTCCTTAACCCTGACCCCTATCTATCCTCCCTTCTGTGTTAACTGTACTCTTGGCTGTGTACCCCTTAAATACTTAGATGCACACCCCAACCTGAATTTATGCATATGCCTTTCTCCTATATCCCCTATCTCAAATTTATTTTAATGTCTGTCATTCTCCATAAACTGTAAGTTTCTCGTGGGCAGAAATCATGTCTACCCAGTCTATTGTATTATACTTTTCCAAGTGCTTTGTACAACGCTCTGCCCATAGTAAGTGTTCAGTAGATACCTTTGATTGCTTGTAAGAAGAATGAACTTCTTCAAACAAAGCTATCCATATACAAATGACATCATAATTAACTTAGAAAATATAAAAATGTTCAAGAAAGGATTAAAGTAGGGTTGAAATGTCCAAAATGGAACAGTTTGGGATACAGAGAGAAAAAATGAGAATTTTAGAAGTTTCATGCCTAACCTCTAAGGCTGGGTCTCCAGGAAGGCACCCAGTACATATTTCCTCCAAATAACTCATTACCACTGTCAGAAACAGAACCCTGAGAAGGATAGACCACTGATCTCTTAGAGAAGCAGCATGGCTCAGCAGATAGAGCACAGAATTGGGAGTCAGAAATCATGGGTTCTAATCCCAGCTCCACCACTTATCAGTTGTGTGACTTTGGGCAAATCACTTAACTTCTCTGTGCCTCAGTTACCTCATTTGTAAAATGGGGATTAAGACTGTGAGCCCCACATGAGACAACCTGATAACCTTGTATACCTACCCGGCGCTTAGAACAGTGCTTTGCACATAGAAGCGCTTAACAAATACCATCATTATTATTATTATTATTTTCTCTCCCTGGAATGATGTTGCTTATGGTCATAAGTTATCATGACTCAGATAATTGAAATCTTCAAAATAACATCTCTGCACCTCCTCCTCTCCCCCCACCCCCATACCCAAACTCCCGTTAA
The DNA here is from genome assembly GCF_015852505.1 of Tachyglossus aculeatus. Lineage (NCBI taxonomy): Eukaryota > Metazoa > Chordata > Mammalia > Monotremata > Tachyglossidae > Tachyglossus > Tachyglossus aculeatus. The sequence continues at coordinate 62,145,751 of NC_052072.1, forward strand.
CAGCCCCAAATTCCTGGTAATTCAATAATTCCCCAAAGAGAGAATATCTTCCATTTAACAGTGCAGGCATTCATGGAACACCATTCTAATTTCTGAGCCATAGACAAGCTTTCACAAGTCAGAACAAATGGTGTTTTTAATGAGGATTCCTGTCATTGTTGGTATGGCTGAACTAGTGCTATTTTCTCCATGCAGAGAGAGTTTTGGGCCAAATGCTGCATCCTGATTAGCCCAACTGACAGCAGTTGCCCATAATGCTGAGTGTCTTAACTGGGTCCCATGGTCCTTTGCTAATGACCTGGACAGAGCAACATCCTGAGACCTACAGGGATGGGGAAGGCTGGAAATACTCTCTATCAATCAGGTAGATCTGCTGATGTCAGGATCCCTGGACAAATTCTCTAGGGTACTGCACATCTATGGAATCATCCCTTTTTCTTGTCCTATTGTTGTCTAATGCTGTCAAGTTGCATCTGACCCATAGCGACGCCATAGACACATCTCTCCCAGAATGCCCCACTTTCATCTGCAATCGTTCTGGTAGGGCATCCATAGAGTTTTCTTAGTAAAAATGTGGAAAGGTTTACCATTGCCTCCTTCCGTGCAGTAAACGAGTCTCTGCCCTCGGCTCTCTCCCGTGCTGCTGCTGCCCAGCATAGGTGAGTTTTGACATGTAGCAGATTGCCTTCCACTCATTAGACACTGTCCAAGCTAAGAATGGAATGGTATGCCTCCGCTTGACTCTCCCTCCTGTAGTCGTGATTGGTAGAGTGAGAAGCAGCGTGGCTCAGTGGAAAGAGCCTGGGCTTTGGAGTCAGAGATCATGGGTTCAAATCCTGGCTCCGCCAATTGTCAGCTGTGTAACTTTAGGCAAGTCACAACTTCTCTGGGCCTCAGTTCCCTCATCTGTCAAATGGGGATGAAGACTGTGAGCCCCCATGGGACAATCTGATCACCTTGTATCCTCCCCAGCACTTAGAACAATGCTTTGCACGTAGTAAGTGCTTAATAAATGCCATTATTATTATTATTATTATTATTAGAGTACTGGCAACTCTTCCCGAGAGTATCTCTTTTCCTAGGCAAGGCAATTTCCAGAGATGTGCATTCAGTCTCAGGGATTGTTTCACTCCTATAGGTTTGGGGTTAGAATAGAGATTTCCAAGATGAAAATCAGGAGGGACGATTAATCAATTGATAGTATTTATTGAGTGCCTCCCTTATATGATGCACCATACTAAGCACTTTGGAAAAGCCAATAGAGATATTAGGATACGATCCCTGCATTCAAAGAGCTTGCAATCTCCTTGGGGAGACAGACAATGAAATAAATTACAGGGAGAGGGGGGACACACATTTCCTGGGCTGGCTCCACCCTTCACTTGGGCCACAGGAATCCGACTCACTGTTGCCTCCATCTGATTCCCGTCTGTGTCACCCTTTCACTTGGGCAAGGAACGAGTTTCTGTTATATTCTTCCAAGCACTTAGTACAGTATTCTGCACACAGTAATTGCTCAACAAATATGATTAATTGATTGATTGATCGGTTGATTGACTGATTGGTTTGGCCCTTCAAAAGTCTGAAATGAACAAGAATGCAAACTGGAGCCCAGAACTCCTGTTATTATAGCATGCCCATTCTTACTTAGCTGGTGGGACTATCTGCCTTGTCCTGACCCAGGGGGATTAAGGCCTTCCTGGCCCCCTTAAACCAGAGAGAAGATGAAAAGCCTACATCCTTGATTGCAATCTCTTAAAATGTATAATGGTACAGCCAGCTTAGTATTCTGACTCTGACATTGCAACCAGATGTTTAGTGGAATGAGCACAGGCTTGGGAGTCAGAGGTCGTGGGTTCTAATCCCGGTTCTGCCAGTTATCAGTTGTATGACTTTGGGAAAGTCACTTAACTTCTCTGTGCTTCAGTATCCACACCTGGAAAATGGGGATTAAGACTGCGAGTCCCACTTGGGACAACCTGAAAACCCTGTATCTATCCCAGCACTTAGAACAGTGCTCAGCATTTAGTAAGCTCTTAACAAGTCTTAATACAGAAGGGAGAGGAAAAAAGGGCTTGGGGAAATCCTCTTGGAGGAAATGTGCCTTTAGTAAGGCTTTGAAGTGGGGGAGAGTAATTGTCCATAGACTAGGAAGAGGGAGGGTGTTCCAGGCCAGAGGTAGAATGTGGGTGAGAGATCAGCAGTGAGATAGACAGTCAATCCTTTCTGAACTCCCAACCTCCTGTGTCTCCCCACTTCAGTCTATAGATTGCTCTGCTGTCTGGATTATCTTTCTACAGAAACCCTCTGGGCATGTCACCCCACCTCCTCAAAAATCTCCAGTGGTTGCCTATCAACCTTCATATCAAGCAAAAACTCCTCACTATGGGCTTCAAAGATCTCCATCACCTTGCCCCCTCCTATCTCACCTCCCTTCTCTCCTTCTACAGCCCAGCCTGCACACTCCACTCCTCTGGCGTTAACCTTCTCTCTCTGCCTCATTCTCGCCTGTCCCACCGTCAACCCCTGGCCCACATCCTACGTCTGGCCTGGAATACCTTCCTTCTCACATCTGCCAAACTAGCACACTTCCCCTCTTCAAAGCCCTACTGAAATCTCACCTCCTCCAGGAGACCTTCCCAGACTGAGCTCCCTTTTTCCTCTGCTCCTCCTCCCCTCCCTATCACCCTATTCCCTCCCTCTGCTCTATCTCCCTACCTGCCCCACAGCCCTTTTGTATATATGTACATATTATTCTATTTTATTAATATATATATTTATCATATATATATATATATATATGATGCCTGTCTACTTGTTTTGTTTTGTTGTCTGTCTCCCCCCTTCTAGACTGTGAGCCCATTGTTGGGTAGGGATTGCCTCTATTTCTTGTTGAATTGAACTTTCCAAGTGCTTTTTATAGTGGTCTGCACACAGTAAGCACTCAATAAATATGATTGAATGAATAGATGAGATGAAATTACGCTGAGTAGGTTGACATGAATGATTTTTCCAAGGCAGTGTGTGTAGATAGAGAATACAAGGGGACCCAGAACTGAAGCTTGAGAGAATCTTGATGGACATAAGATTAAGACAGAGCCCCATGTGGGACCGGGACTGTGTCCAACCTAAGCTATTAGTCCAAATAACTAATTCTACCCCAGTGCTTAGTACAGTGCCTGGCACATAGTAAGGGTTTAACAAGTACCATAAAAAAAAGAAATCTCCTCAGCTTCCAAAATTCACTCAAGTCTATAATTTGGCAGCTCTAATTCAAGGATTATCTGATTGAAAAATAATTTAGGGAATGTTCAGTTCCAAAAATAATTATAATGGCTTCCATAGTGGTGACTAAAATAGTCTTGGGTCAATTCCATTGGAAAAAATTATTAATGATAACTGTGGTATTGTTTAATCACTTACTATGTGCTAAGCACTGTACTAAATGCTGGGCTAGATAAAAGAAAATCAGGCCAGACATAGTCCCTGTCCCACACGGGGCTCACACACTATTAAATAAGCTTCTCTCTGAGTAACTGAAATGGAGCCATTAAATGGCTTTGGGCCAGGTTTCCAAATGGCAAATGATTGTACAGGAAATTTAAGACTACATATTGAGAAAGGAGTCCATAGCTAAATGAAACAGGGTGAGGATTTTGTGATGACATAACAAGGTTATTCTGGGTGTAATTTGTGAGAAATCAATATTGGTTCTTAGGTAGACTGCCACTGATGACAAATGACCCCAGGTGCACAGGATATTGGTTTTACATCTCTCCCCGAACTTGTCATTGTAAGCCACACAGTGCCCTTAGCAGCCCACTTGGGCATTTTTCACTGTGACCTTAGAGGAAAGAGTTTGACTCATTGGATTAGTCCCCTATATCCTTCGTCCCTAGGTGTTCCCAGGGAGTTTTCCGCTAAAGGTGAATCAGCCCCAATTAGAATGAGCATTTTACTGCAATTAAAGCCTAAGAAATAAGGCTGTTCATTGAAGCCTAGGGAAGGAGAGGCACTCTTAATCCCAGTTCCAATGTTTCAAAGGTTTTCTGTGTTCTTTAATGTTAGTGATGCTTATTCCAATTGCACCATTATAGGATTACAGTCATTATACAATTAGAATTTCATAGTGGGTATAAAGGCAATTACTAAAAATTAATTTAGCAATGCAAAGTCTACCCTGGAAGGATCACAACTGTGGTGTAGCAAAAATAATTTAACTCTAAAAGTCGAGCCAAGGAATACATTCCATTCAGTCTTTAGCATGGGTCTTCCTCCTCTAGGCCAGCACCTGTCCTTCTACCTCTCTTTCTATTTCTCACTCTTTAGTGCATTAGGGCAGCATAGACAACTCATCTTAAATCATTGTAAAATATCTTCCTCTTCTAACCAGCCCTGTCTATGCTGTCTCTCTCCTGAGACTCCAAACACAGCAAGGAACCCAGCCTGTGAGTCAGTACTTGCGAAGTGATAGGTGCGGGGGTGGGGGGAACCAGGTGAGGGGAGAAAGGAGCAAAAAAGAATTTATATCCTTGCAGACAATGGTTATATAACATCAGATAGAACTTAGAAACCCTGGCCTAGGTCAATTAGAACATGTATTTCTCTAGATTGTACATATTGCAATCTTTCAGGATCATGTCTACCACTTCTGTGGTATTGTATTTTCCCAAGCACTTACTACAGTGCTCTGCAACAGAGTAAGCGTTCAATAAATATCAATGATTGATTCGGAACCAAACAGCCTGATGGTAGTGTAGTATTAGGTTCCACAAGGAACAGAGTTTATCAATCATTAAATAGTATTATTTCTGCTACTGTATTCTTTAATGACACACATTGTTCTCTAGGATCTCTTTGTTTCCGAATCAGAGTTTTTATGATTATCTCAAGCTAATCAAGCTAGTCAAGGTAATAATGTGTTATACTTGGATCGTCCTTGGCTTCTCCTCATTTATATGAGCTGAATATTTTAGCTTGTTTTTATTCTGGCATTTCTATAATCTAAAGGAGTTTCCAGCAGATTCTGTACTTTTGGAAATGATTCTGTCATTTCTGGTCATCGCCAATTGTGATCATTTTCCATAGTATTCTTTTCTTAGGCTGAGAAATAATCAGCATCTCCAGTTGTTATTATTTATATTTTTGCTGCAATTAATGAAACCAGGACTTCTATCACTCTAAAAAAATTAATTGTCTTTTCATTCCTTGAACTTAAATTTGACAGTAGAGTAAGAGATAAGTAGCTATATCATTAGATATCACTATGGTCTATTTTTTACTAGATAATCTTGACATTGATTTTAGTTAATGAGTTACTTTTCATTGAGTAGTAGTGGTATTGAATCTCATCATTGATTAACTATCCAAGTTTTAAATAATTTGAAGTGAGGAAGGCATAATGTTAACAACTTTGCCTCATCTTTTCCTGTATCCTTTCATTCCACTGATTTTTATTGGCACAATTCAAATTTTCCATATATATCTTTCTTGAAAGGCATTCTGTGATTTCCCTTTAAAACATTTTTGTTTATAACTGCACATTGGATTAGGTCATTCTTGCTCAAATGCTTTCATCCTACTTTTGTGGTTTATCTAAATTGTTCATTGACTAAATTGTTTGAAGTCTCTGAGATAAGAAAATAATGTAAATAGCAAACATATTTAACAGGGTATTAGCTATTGAAAACAAAACCTTGTTTGAATAATCAGAGATTTTATTAGTATCACCTAGAAAACCATAATAAAAAAAAGAAATACAGTAAAGCATTCAAGCAAAAAAAGAACAAGTTTCCAGTTGAGCACAGTAACTAAAGGAAATTCTCATCTTTTGTCAAAGAGAAAGGTGCATGATTTCTGATATCTGAGTTCAGTAGAGTTCCCCTTTCAACTATGCGCTCCATAGCTTTGAGTTCATGAGGAATTCTGGTTGTTTGCCTTTCTTTCCTTCTCATACAAGCACAAACTTTGTGTGATTTTTGGGCCAATGAGATTAAATGTCAGTTGATTGCCTTCAGGCCATCTTTACTTGGATGTCCCGCTCACACTCAAACTTAAAAAGTTCATTCATTCCTTCATTCATTAGCAGTTATTGAGCACTTATTGTGTGCAGAGCACTGTACTAAGCACTTGGAAAGTACAATTTGGCAACACACAGAGACAATCCCTACCCAACAATGGACTCACGGTCTAGAAGAGGGGAGACAGACAACAAAGCAAAACAAGTAGACAGGCATCAGTAGCATCAGAATAAATAAATAGAATTATAAATATACACACATCATTAATAAAATAAATAGAATAATAAATATGTACATATATACACAAGTGCTGTGGGGTGGGGAGGGGGGTAGAACAGAGGGAGGGAGTAAGGGCTATGGGGAGGTGAAGAGGCGCAGAGGAAAAGGGGGGCTCAGTCTGGGAAGGGCTCCTGGCGGAGGTGAGATTTCTGTAGGGCTAGTTCTAAACAGCACTCATCTACCCACCCACACCCTGTCCTCCTGATGACTTTCCTTTCACCGCAGACAACACCTCTGTCTGCCTGCCTCACAAGCCCATAATCTTAGCATTATCCTTAATCTATCTCTCTCATTCAACCTGCAGTCTCACCAAATACTGCCTTCTTAACATCTTTAAAATCCACCCCTTCCACTCCATCCAAATCCCTACTATGCTGATCCAAGCACTTATCATAGCCCACCTTTTTGTGGGATTTGTTAAGACCTCACTAAGTGTCAGGGATTATATTAAGCTCTAGTTATATTAAGCTAATATGATTGGACAGTCTTAATCCCCTTTTTACATATGAGGTACATGAGACACAGAGAAGTTAAGAGACTTGCCCAAAGTCACATTGAATTGGGATTAGAGCACAGGTTCTTCTGACTCTTTGGCCCATGTTTTATTAACAAGGCCATGCTGCTTCACTATATCAGTCTTCCACCCTGCCTCCTGTCATTCTTCACTTTGCTGCCTGATCATTTTTCAAAAAAAAAAATTCAATCCACATCTCTCAGCTCCTCAACAACCTCCAGTGGCTGACTATCCACCTCTGCATAAAACAGAAACTCCTTACTTCTGGCTTTAAGATACTCAATTATTTTTCCCCATCCTATCTTGCCTGTCTAGTTCCACAACTATAACCCTGCACCTATCCTTCACTCCTCTAACACCAACCTACTTACTAAATCTCAATCTCATTTTTTTCACCACGCAACCCCTTACCCTTCACCCCTTCATATCTGTCCACCTCTTTGCAATCTTCAAAGCCCTAATGAAATCATGTATAATCCAAGTATCTGTCCCACAATAACCCCTCATTTTTGTACACTACTTACCCTACCCTTGTTTCACGTATTCTCTACAGTTTGTACCCTTTAAGCACTTTGATATTCACCCTACCCCCACAATACTTATGTAACTGTCCTAATACTCAGCCATTTCCTCTCTCTGTAATTTAATTAACTGTCCATCCCTCCCTCTAGACCATAAGATCACTGTAGGCAGGGAATGTGTCTGTTATATTGTTATAGCGTACTCTCCGAAATGCTCAGTACAGTGCCCTGCACACAGTAAGTGCTCAATAAATACAATTGACTGACTATTGCATCTTCTAGACTGTGAGCCCATTGTTGGGTAGGGACCATTTCTGAATGTTGCCGATTTGTACTTCCCAAGCACTTAGTACAGTGCTCTGCTCAGTAAATATGATTGAATGAATGAATTAATGAATTCTTCCAAGTGCTGAAAACAGTACTCTGCTCAAAGTTACATACCATTGATGGAAAAATAGCCAATGGCAATTAAAGGGGGGGGCTCTTCCCTTGTTCAATTTTTCCATCTTTTTATCCCCCAGATGGTTTCCAAAATGAAACATAAATGGTACAGAGCTTAACAGTTCTAAATGTAGTCGGGCTGATAGTAAGGAGTCTCTTTTTATGCAGAGCTGGTTGGTCAACAATTAGAGATGGTTGAGGAGCTGTGGGGAGAAGTGGACTGAATTTTTTTTAGAAAGGAGTCAATTGATAACTTGAGTGAGGGGAAATGATATACTAATACATAATGCATTTTGAGACTGGGAGGTGCTCATCTGGATGTTTCTTTCCCTTTGCAACTATAATACTTTTAATGGGTGGTAGTGAAGCAGTGTGGCCTAGTGGAAAGAGTGAAGGCCACTTCTGCCACTTGTCTGCTGGGTGATCTTGGGCCAGTCACTTAACTTCCCTCTGCCTTGGTTTCTTCATCTGTAAAATTGGGATAAATTCATGTTCTTCCCACTACTTAGACTGTGAGCTCTGAGCAAGGAAGGGAAGATCTCCACTCTGATTATCTTGTATCTATCCCAGCATTTAGTATACCTCATTGTGCATGCCTCATAGTAAGCACTTAAAACATACCACAATTATTATGGTGATGATGATGCTCGTGTCTGAAGCATCTAAATGCAGTGGGAAAGACACAAATAGGAAGTGTCCCAGGAGGAATAAATAAAAGCCTGGCACTCTGAAAGACAAATGCTGAAGATTTTTTTAGCTACAAACATTCAAATAATAGACCTTGAGCCTTTTTGTTATGCTCCATTGTGTGCTATTTTCTCAAGAAGTAGATGTAGATTTGAGTACTTTTGTCTGTTTCCTTTTTGGTCTGAGAATCAAAATAGCAACGTTGGTACTACCCCATATCCAAGAAACAGCATAATTATGTAATCAGAAAGCAGCCTATATACACGCAGAATGATTACTTTAGAAAGGAGGGCTTGCTTCACCTGCAGTGGGGCTTATCAGATATTTCTGAATATCCCCTTTCTTGAACAATAAACTGAAATACATTTAGATTGCAGTGGGGGGGAGGCAGTGACTTACAGTTTTCTCACTGCATCAGTGATCACATATCTAGAGGCAATTCTGTCTCAGAACTACAGCTTTACTTGGCTTGAGGCAAGGCCAGTATCAAGGATCACTTCATCCATTTTTGGCAATCATTTCCCTCGTGGCCTTGGTAACAGAGTGCCAGGTGAGTCTGCAGGCTCTGGAAAGATGATGGCTCCCTCTGGTCAGTTCACATTAGTGGAGAAAATCCAAAATGTACAAAGGAATCAGGAGAAGGGAGAGAACTACAGATTCTGCTTAGATTTAGAATGATAATGAATGTTTTCTCTCAGTATTCTGGTTGGTTCCTTTTTATTATTATTGGCACAAGTTTCCCAGCTCTGCTGTAAATCATTGGAAATTCTCATCAGAAGATCCTGTTCTATACTGTAAGAGACCAAGAAAACTCAATTATGTATTTCTTTATCATTTACCTAATAGAATTGGTAGATTATCATCAACTTTTTATTGATATTGTAGGAGGTTTTTTTTTAAAAAAAATCATCTTTGTCCACCACTGCTTCCAATCTGCCCAGCAGGGTGTGACTGCTTGCCAGGGCTGTGGAGAGATGCATTCTATCTCATTCTCAAAAAGGTTGATGGCTTTTTGCGGGTCTCAGAATATCCTTTGATTAACGTATGGAACAGAATAGGGAAAAGAGTTCTGGATGATGTGGGGTGAAGGGCAGGGGGTGTAGGCTTCCTCTCAATTTTCCTTTGAGTCCTGTCATCACAATCACAAACAGCTTGGGTGTTAGTTCTCCTCTCTCCCTACCTGTCGAAGCAAAAGGTTCCCCTCTAAAGTTCAAAATTCTCATGGGGCACTGTCAAACCAAAAGCCATACCAGACTCTGGTTTTCAATCAAAAACTGCTGTTAATAGAAGAAGGACCAGAGCATCTCTGACCATTGGGGCAGGGGAAGGTGGCTCTTTACTTGACTCTGGCCAAGGAGGTGGTCTAGGTTAATCCCAGAGCGCTGGGCATGCTTCTTACTGAACTGCCAAGCTGTAGCCCAACAAGCAAGTCAGAAGGAAAGGAACCAATTAGCAAAAGGGAAAAAAAAGATATGTGCTTGTATCTTTTGAAGGTGGGAGGAAACAGCTGCATTCATTTCTAAGTCAAGCATTTATATGTGACTTATCTTTGAGTTGTGTGCTTATTAAGGAATAATACAGAATCCAACCTTTATTAGGCCATTTTTATCCCTTCTAGAGGCAGGCTGGAGAAGCACTGTTTGTAAGCTGGTATAGAGTTTGTTCCCTCCTGCAAGTCCAAATTCCTATATGGTTGCTTGCTTCTCTCTATGCCTACCAAAATGTGACAACCACATTAGAGAAAACAGAGGCAACTTTAATCAGAATAGCTTCTACTATAAACTTGGCTATGCTTCCTTGGAGAAGCAGCATGTCATTCATTCATTCATTCAAGGGTATTTATTGAGCAGTTACTGTTTGCAGAGCATTGTACTATGTGCTTGGGAGAGTACAATACAACAATAAACAGACATATTCCTAGCCTACAACAAGTTTGCAATCTAGGGGGATTGTCCCAGTGGAAACAGCATGGGCCCAGGAGTCAGAGGGACTGGGTTCTAATTCTGGTTCTGCCAATTGCTTGCTGTGTGACCCCGAGCAAGTCACTTTACTTCTCTGTGCCGTGATTTCCTCATTGGCAAAATGGGGATTAAATACCTGTTCTCCCACCTACTCAGACTGTGAGCCCCATGTGGAACAGGGACTGTGCCCAACCTGATTAAGCTGTATCTAACCCAGCACTTAGAACAGTGCTTGATACATATTAAGTATTGGAATAAATACCATTATTATTATGTTTTTCTCTCATTTGGGATGAGAAGAAGAAAAGAAGGTGGTGGGAATGGCGGGGTAATTTACTATTACTTCAGATATGATTGACAAAAAATTTCCAATTGGGAATTCCCCAAACTACTTGACCCATCCCAGTAACAACCCCAGCTTGCCCAGTGGAAATAATCTTCACAAGGGACAAGGCAGTCACTGTCATTAAGTGCTCAACTGTGTCTTCCATTAATTTGACATCTGAGTCGCTAAGAAATTATGTCTCCTTGACAGCTCATTCCTGGTGGGTGGGACCCAATCAAGGCTTTTCACCTAAGTAAGAAGCTATGGTGGAATATGGCTGGTTGCAAAGAGTGCCAGCCTGGAAATACTCTTACTGAGCCAGTCTCCACTCAGAGGACACAACCACCCAGGCCTACTATCCTCAGCTTCTCTTTTCATCCACATCACTCTCTAAAACCGTCCTGCTTTGGATCATAGCCTATAGCTAGAATAAAAATTTGACATCATTTGCAGCCTAGTCCTATTACATGCAGCAATCCAAGCCATTTGTTTCCCCCTAAGCTGTAAACTAACTGTGGGCAGGGAACTTATCTACCAACTAACTCAGTTGTACTTGTATTACAGTGCTCTAAATACAGTAAGCTCTCAATAGCTAGCACAGATGGATTGATTCCAGTTGAAAGCGGCTAAATGGGCAACTGTGAAAAGCAATCAGAAATTTTGTCCAAGTGTTTTAAGTCTCACCTATGTCTCTTGAGGGACTGACCAAGTAGTCTATTTGAATTCCTTTGTTAATTCTGTCATGTGGATCATATTTCCCACCCCTACAAACACTGAGGGAAGAGTACTGGCACAGGAAAATTACCCCAGTATTTTGGGAGTATGACCACAGAGCAGATCCCAGTAATCCTTGGGTCTGTGCCTGAAATTCCACTGGATTTTGTTAAGGTTCATTCATTAATTCATTATTCAATCATATTTATTCATCACTTACTGTGTGCAGAACATTGTACTAAGCACTTGGAAAGTATAATTTGGCAACAGATAGACACAATCCCTACCCAACAACAGGCTCACAGTCTAGAAATGGAGAAGCAGCGTGGCTTAGTGGAAAGAGCATGGGCTGGGGAGTCAGAGGTCATGAGTTCTAATTCTGGCTCTGCCACTTGTCAGCTGTGTGACTTTGGGCAAGTCACTTAACTTCTTTGTGCCTAGTTCCCTCATCTATAAAATGGGGATTGAGACTGTAAGCCCCACGTGGGACAACCTGATTACCATGTATCTACTCCAGCACTTAGAACAGTTCTTGGCACATAGTAAGTGCTTAACAAATCCCATCATCATCATCATCATCTGTAAAATGGGAATTAAGTCTGTGAGCCCCACGTGGGACAACATGATTATTTTGTATCTCCCCTAGCACTTAAAACAGTGCTTGGCACATAGTAAGCGCTTAAAAAATACCATCATAATTATTGTAATTACTATGTGCCAGGCACTGTGCTAAGTGCGGGGGTAGATATAAGATTGTCAGGTTGGACACAGTCCCTGCCACACATGGGGTTCACTGTCTTAATCCCCATTTTTCAAATGAGGTAACTGAAGCACAGAGAAGTTAAGGCCAAGGTCACACACAGCAGACAAGTGCAGAGCAGGGATTAGAACCTAGATCACTTTAACTCCCAGGCCCGTGCTCTATCCACTAGGCCAAGCTGCTTCTCTTATCCCTAAAGCCAGATCTTGGCAAGATATTACCTTTGGATGGGCCAATAGTGACCCCAAAAAGAATTTCTCACCGCTGCCAGCCAAGGTTGACTAGTACTGCAGAGTAGAGTCTCTCTGGGTGTTTCAGTATGTTTTGCTTCAGCTAGGTCTGTTTTTCCAGGATCACAAATAATTTTTTTCCTATTTCCAAACAAAAATCTTGGCAGTTTCTAAATATTCCAATAGTTTGTGATTTTCAAAAATATGTCATTATTCTTGATTTTCTGTCTCATATTCATTTCCTTAATCGTAAGTCCCCACTGAGAACTTATTAAACTGTTAACAGGAGAGAGAATTATTAAAGATGACACGATTTCAATTCAGCCCATTCAACTATGTTTGACTGTCCATAAGTAATAACACAAGGATTCGAATCACTAGTCTTTATTGCAGAAATGCATACATACAATGTAGGCAGACATTATTTGTACAATTTCCCCTTGCCTTTTGACTTTCAGCAAAATCAAATTTTCAGTGTTTTTATTTTAAGGCAGATGGAAAAAGCTACTCACTGTCTGGACTACAGGTAGCTCTTGGGGAAACCACATTTTCTCTGGAGGTGTGGTCTTCAATTTGAAATTCATTTGGACTCAGATGTGTTGCAAATACCAACCTGCTCCTCAGAAATGTGGCTGATGTTTGTGCTGGGCTGATGGGACATCCGTGTGTTGTTTGTTCTATCAGAGCTGAGCGGGAATATCCACAGTATGCCCTTCTGATCGGCCCACATGAACCAGCTGTCTGAATTCCAGGAAGACTGGAGAAAATATTTTTACTCACAGCAACAGCTGGGCAACGTGATAGCTTGGGGCAGGAGTGGGGTGAATTAGCTAGCATTATCCAGTCACTTTCCATCAGCTATATACCCTGTATGGACTAACATTTAAGGGCAGAATCAAAAATACACCATTTCAGCAGAGAGGGGATGGAAAGGGAAATTAATATCTGGAAAGATTAGCTGCATCACATTTAAGTCTGTCAGGTTGAATCAACTGAATCAACCTGGCCAAAAGCTTAGAAAACATTAGCTCCCACTGGATCACCTCCAGAAAATTAGCTTCCTTGAGGAGAGGAAAAATTGGTCACCTCCTTACCCCACCACCATTCCCCTTGATATCATATGTAACATTGTGTGAAAGAGTGTTTTTCTGATGTCCATTCAGCCACTTTATCCTAATGTCCAACACATTCCAATTGGAAGACCAAAACTGACTCTGTGAGGAGTCACGTGGCTGTCCTTGCAGCATGGAGTTTGTTGTTTAACCACCTAAAGCTGTTCTTGGCTCTATCCACCAATATTTTCTCCATCCTATAAAATGTATGTTTCTCTCATTATCTCAAGTAGTCCCTCTTTCCCTAAGAAAAGCATCCACTCTAACATATTAGGTTCTTTCAAAAGAATACAGTTATGATAATCATTATATGGAGAGCGATATAATGGTATAATGTACTCAATCTGGTTTCCCCAGCCTTACTGAAAATCTGTTAATGAAAGTCCTATGGAATTTCTCTGTCATTGGAAACATACCAGTTTTCAAAGGCAGTCTGGAGGCTTTAGTTCAGTTTCACTAGCGTTCAAAAATGTTTTTAAATCTCTTTAGAGGAAAACAATTGTCAGGAGCAAACATGTTAAATCATTTTCCTAGTTGAGTGATTGAGTTGTTCCCTGTAAAAAACGAGCCCCCTTTTTGACTGTGAGCCCAACATAGGCTCAGAGAAGCAGCATGGCTTAGTGTCAAGAGCACAGGCTTGGCAGTCAGAGGTCATGGGTTCTAATCCCGGCTCCATCACTTGTCTGCTGTGTGACCTTGGGCAAGTCACTTCACTTCTCTGCCCCTCAGTTACCTCACCTGTAAAATGGGAATTAAGACTGTAAGCCCCATGTGGGACAGGGACTGTGTCCAACCTGATTACGTTGCATCGGTCCTTGTGCTTAGAACAGTGTTTAGCACATAATAAGCCCTTACCAAATATCACAATTATTATCATTATTATCTTCTCTGTGCCTCAATTACCCCATCTGTAAAATGGGGATTAAGTTCTACTTCCTCCTACTTAGAATGTGAGCCTTTTGTGCCCAACCTGATTAACTTGTATCTATCCCAGCACTTAAAAGAGGACTTGGTGCATAGCAAGGGCTTAACAAGTATCATTATGTATATATATATATATATATATATATATATATATATATATATATGTTAATCCCCATTTTGCAGGTGAGGTAAGTGGGGGGGGGGGGGGGAGAGAGAGAGAGAGAGAGAGAGAGAGAGAGAGAGAGAGAGAGAGAGAGAGGTGGGGGGGCAGGGAATCTCAAGTGCTCTCCACTACAGACCTCCTTAACTGAAGAGATTTGGAAAAATCTAGTGAAAATATTGGCTATAGCTGCTCAGCAGGGAGCAACACACATATATTACTCTCCAAAATCATGAGCAGAAAAGAATATGGAGCATCACAGATTCTCTCTGTGTCTATTTTGTGCCTGGGGCTCCTGAAGCTGCATATCATCAGGCATGGGGTTGGCTGGCTGCTGGTGGGGTTGGTGGGGATGATCCCTTTTGCACTGGGCGTGAGCACAGTGGCCTTTGTAGGTTTCATATGTTTACAATTTTGGGGGTTAAATATTTTGCTAGTACTATCTTCCCAAGCCCTATGTTCTAGATGACCCCTCTGCCCTTCATTGCTGGGCCCTGGATGGACCATTCGGTCTGCCTCAGTAGCCTCTTGCCAGTTTTCATTTTAACCACACCTTTGAGGTTAGGCATCACAGTAGCCTTTAAATGTTTCTCTGCCTTCTTCACTTGCATTCTGCTTATGATGCAGCGTGCAATTGGAGTTCCTGCTGGCCATAATTTTCCTCACAGCTGGGTAACAATGAACATTAGTTTGATTCTGGTATGCCTATTGAGGCCCAGAAATTCACTCTATAATAATAATAATAGCATTTATTAAGCACTTACTATGTGCAAAGCACTGTTCTAAGCACTGGGGAGGTTACAGGGTGATCAGGTTGTCCCATGGGAGGCTCACAGTCTTAATCCCCATTTTACAGATGAGGTACTGAGGCCCAGAGAAGTTAAATGACTTGCCCAAAGTCACACAGCTGACAATTGGCGGAGTCGGAATTTGAACCCATGACCTCTGACTCCAAAGCCCGTTCTCTTTCCACTGAGCCATGCTGCTTCTCTATACCTGTAACTCATTATCACACAAAAATTCTAATTGATATGAAGTACATTAAATATAATAATAATAATAATGATATTTTTAGCACTTCTCACCCAACATGGTACTAAGCACTGGAGTAGATACATTTACATGCAGATTAGAAACAGTCCCTGTCCCACACAGGGATCACAGTCTACATTAGTGGGGAGAACTGGTTTTAATCCCCATTTTACAGATGAGGAAACTGAGGAACAGATAAATTAAGTGATTTGCCCAGGGTCACCCAGCAGGCAAATGGCTGAACCAAGATTAAAACCCAGATCCTAAGAATCCCAGGTCTGTGCTCTTTCTATAGACCAAGATCCTGTATTTCATATGGACAAAATGTCTGCATTAATCATGTATGAATCCCATGATTAACCCAGGTCTCATGCTAATATATAGAATGTTGGAGCTTAAAATTACACTATAATCAGCGGTATTTATTGAGTACATACTCTGTACAGAGCACTGTACTAAGTGCTTGGAAGAGTACAAATACAACGGAGTTGGTAGACACTTTCCCTATCCTCATCAAGCTTACAGTCCAAAGATCAAAGATCTTTAGCGAGAAGCCAGACAATAGACAAGCTAATGAGTGACATATTTTTCTTCATACAGGAAGAACTTTCTGCCTTAACTATAGTGAGGCTCTATTTCTAGTCAGTTTGAACCTTACTCACTTTCACTCTAACACTGACCTGTGGGCAGATTTCATTAATCCAGCAGATTTTCACCTTTAAGCATGTCCAGAATCTGTCCATGAGAAACTGCACAGAAGTGGGAATTGAAAATTCAGAATCCAATTGTACTTCCTTCCCCTTGGGGCTTGGTGACAGATTGTATTTCTCCTCTACGGACACACCTGGGAGTGGGTAGCAGAGGAGCAAGTATGGATTTAGGTGTGAATCTGGGACATTGGAACCTAAGGCAGCTCCATCCATTACCCATTTGGGGATTGCAAGAGCCTCTAATCAATCAGGCAGGCAGTCAATCAATCATGTCTATTAGGTGCTTACTGTGTGCGGAGCACTGTACTCAGCACTTGTGAGAGTACACTATAACAATATAACGGACACATTCCCTGCTCACAACAAGTTTACAGTCTAGAGAGGGAAACAGTCATTAATATAAATAAATGAATTACAAATATGTATGTAAGTGCTGTGGGGCTGGGAGGGGAGATGAATAAAGGGAGCAAGTCAGGAAGATGCAGAAGGGAGTGGAAGAAAAGGAAAAGATGGCTTAGTCAGGGAAGGCCTTTTGGAGGAGGTGCACCTTCAATAAGGTTTTGAAGTGGGGGAGAGTAATTGTCTGTAGGATATGAAGAAGGAGGGCATCCCAGGCCAGAGGCAGTATGTGGAAGAGAGGTCAATGGTGAGGTAGATGAGACTGGGGTGAAGTGAGAAGTTTAGCATTAGTGGAGCAAAGTGTATGGATTAGGCTGTAGTAGGAGAGTAGCGAAGTGAGGTAGGAGGGGGCAAGGTGATTGAGTGGTTTAAAGCCGATGGTGAGAAGTTTCTGTTTGATGCGGAGGTGGATGGGCAACCACGGAAGTTCTTGAGGTGTGGGGAAATGTGGGCTGAATGTTTCTGTAGAAAAATGATCTGGGCAGCAGAGTGAATTATGGACTGGAGTGGAGAGAGATAGGAGTCATGGAGGACAGCAAGGAGGCTGATACAGTAATCAGTAACTAGTGTTACTACTAATAGCAATATTAGTACTAATACAAATAGTTTATTAGTATTAATAGCACTTAGTAAGTGCTTACTGTGAGCAAAGCACTATGTGGGGGCTTGTCAGAATGCTCAAAATTCAAAAGGTTATTAAGGAAGGCTTTCAAACACTGTCACACTGGAAGAGATTGGTCTAGGAATGGAGTGGTATAGTCAGATATCAAAGCCTCTGTCTTGAACTGTGTCTCAAAGCCAATCCACTTTCTCCTCATGCAGCATAATGGGCTTCTGGCATGCAGTGTTCTGTCTCCCTGGCCAGTGGCACTGCGAGTTTATTATTATTATGGTATTTGTAAGCACTCACTATGTGTCAAACACTGTTCTAAGTGCTGGGGTTAGTACAAGACAATCAGGTTGGACACAGTCCCTGTCCCACATAATGTTGGTATTTTGTTAAGCACTTACTGTGTGCTGTTCTAAGCGCTGGGGAGGTTACAAGGTGATCAGGCTGTCCCACGGGAGGCTCACAGTCTTCATCCCCATTTTACAGATGAGGTAACTGAGACACAGAGAAGTGAAGTGACTTGCCCAAAGTCACACAGCTGACAATTGGCAGAGCTGGGATTTGAACCCATGACCTCTGACTCCAAAGGTCACAAAGCAGAGTGGCCTAGTGGAAAGAGCCTGGGCCTGGAAGTCAGAGGACCTGGGAACTACTCCCAGTTTGGTCATTCCTCTGCTGTATGACTTGGGACAAATTACTGCACTTCTCTGTGCCTCAGATCCCGCAGCTGTAAAATGGCAGTTCAACACCCCTTCTCCCTTCTACTTAGACTGTGAGTCCCTTGTGGGACCTGACTATCTGACGTACCCCAGCATTTAATACAGTCTTTGGCACATTGTAAGTGCTTAATGATGCTTAATGAGAAGTAGCGTGGCTCAAGAAGCAGCATGGCTCAGTGGAAAGAGTCTGGGCTTGGGTGTCAGAGATCATGGGTTCTAATCCTGCCTCTGCCACTTGTCAGCTGTGTGACTTTGAGCAAGTCACTTAACTTCTTTGACCTCAGTTACCTCATCTGTAAAGTGGGGATTAAGACTGTGAGCCCCACGTGGGACAACCTATGACCCAGTATCTACCCCAGTGCTTAGAACAGTGCCTGGCACATAGTAAGTGCTTAACAAATGCCATCATTATAGAGAAGCAGCATGGCTCAGTGGAAAGAACACGGGTTTAGGAGTCAGAGGTCATGGGTTCTAATTCTGGT
Organism: Tachyglossus aculeatus; assembly: GCF_015852505.1. Classification (NCBI taxonomy): domain Eukaryota; kingdom Metazoa; phylum Chordata; class Mammalia; order Monotremata; family Tachyglossidae; genus Tachyglossus; species Tachyglossus aculeatus. Next base: position 62,164,351 of record NC_052072.1, read on the forward strand.
TCTGCCACATCATCATCATCATCAATCATATTTATTGAGCGCTTACTATGTGCAGAGCACTGTATTAAGCGCTTGGGAAGTGCAAATTGGCAACATATAGAGGCAGTCCCTACCCAACAGTGGGCTCACAGTCTAAAAGGGGGAGACAGAGAACAAAACCAAACATACTAACAAAATTTTGGGCAAGAAGTGGCCACTGAGAATGAGGTTTATCTTATGAGTGTGGTTGTGGCCGAAAAACTTAATGTGGATCCCATGGTCCTAGTCATTATGTGCACACAAAAAGGCTGTCCTTATTTCTGCTGTTATAATAATAATAATAACGGTATTTGGAGAAGCAGCATGGCCTAGTGGCAAGAGCACAGGTTTGGGAGTCAGACGTCGTGGGTTCTAGTCCCAGCTCCGTCACTTAACTCCTCCATGCCTCAGTTACCTCATCTGTAAAATAGGGATTGAGACTGTAAGCCCCACGTGGGACAACCTGATTACCTTGTATCTACCCCAGAGCTTAGAAGAGTCCTTGGCACACAGTACTTAAAAAATACCATAATTATTCTTATTATTATGAAGCATTTATTATGTGTCAAACACTGTTGTAAATGCTGGCATAAAAACAAGATAATCTGGTTGGACACAGTCCCTGTCCCAAATGGGGTTCACAGTCTAAATAAGAGAGAGAATAGGTAACAAATCCCCATTTTATCCCCATTTTATAGTTGAGGAATCTGAGGCACAGACAAGTTTTGACTTGCCCAAAGTCACACAGCAAGCAAGTGGCAGAGCAAGAATTAGAACCATGACTCTAAGATGTGGGCTCTTTCCACAAAAGATTGAGGGACTTTAAAGCTCTTGGGCTCTGGGCTGCTTGATGTTTGCTCCACTTGGAGATGTTTGCTCTTTTGCTTCCTTGCCTTTGAATTTTTGCAAAGTTTTTGCTTCAAAAGAGCCACTCTTTCTTCATAGCCCTATGCCCTGTGGGTCTGTTCTTTTTCAGTTTTCAGTTGGAATGCAACTCTGCCTGTGGCTTTGTTTTACCGTGTTCTTAAAATGTTTTCTCTGCCCTCCTTGTTTTCAGATGACCAATTTCAGCTCTCCACAGAGCAGTTGTTTTACTACTCTATTGTTCATTTTCCTCAGGTCCTACCCAGCATAGTGCGTCAACGTGGACTTAGCTTTGTTTTAAGGAGAACTTCCAGAACTTCGTGATTTGTGGTTATGAACTATGAGGCAAACAAGTAAAATTTGATATTTTTTTCAGTGCATGATTGAAAAGCCAAAATTCATTTTGGTCTAAACGCAGATTCTGCCCCATTGACTCAAGCTTAAAAAATCAAAGTTTAGAGAATAAATATATCCAATATAATTTTAAAAGCTAAATTATCAAATATATTATATTGTTTTCACACATCATATTTGATATTGTCATGAACCAAAGAGGTTTGCAATAAAGAGAAAAGAGCATTAGGATTATTTAATCAGAAAAGGTAGTTTTAGTATCTAGTTTAAATATTGAAGTCATTTTATGAATGAAATTTCGATTAATATGGGATAAAAACCTAACGATTTCAATATTACATTGGCTCCCATAAACCTAAATTCTCAAGTGAGGTGACAAAGACAATCAAAATAACAAAAGCTGTAAAAATATCTATTCTATTTTAAAATTCCTCTTGTTTTTTTGTTTTTCCACATACATGGTGAGAAATACTCTCTCAATGAACTTTCAATCCTCCAGAAGTAGGAAAGTCATCATGGTTGACTTAGAAAAAAATTCAAATGAAAAGTCAAAGGTAGATTTGGTCTTTCTAAAGTACTGATTCGAGCCGCTCATTCCCTTTCAAAATCTCCTATGGCTCCCCAGGCTTTCCCTTATAGGACAAAAGCTTCAAACAACTTCAAGGTTCAGCACCATGGAACAGACTATCTCTGTGCAACTTCTCAGCAACAGATCCTGCTTTGTCCCCTAATAGGTTGTCATGAAGTACTGAAGACCAGTGAGTATAAAATGTGGACATGCCACTTTGGATATTGCAAGGTGGTTGAATGGAAAAGAGTGAGGAGTCCAAACCATATTTGCCCAGGAATCCCCTCACCCTTCCTGAGCAAAAGAAACAAACACTGAAAAGAAACAGTGCAAAGTCTTTGGAGTCAGAGAATCTGGGTTCTATTGTTAGTTCTGCCACAAGCCTATTTTGTGACCCTGGGCATGTTGCTCAACTTCTCTGGGCCTCAGTTTACTCCACTATGAAATGGGAATTTTGCCTGTTCTCCCTCCTACTTAGACTGTGAGTTCCATGTGGGATTGGGACTGTGTCTGACCTAATTACCTTGAGTCTACTTCAGTACTTAGTACAGTGCTGGGTGTGTGGTAAGCACTTAACAAATATGGCAACTATTGGTATTATTGAGAAATAATGACATAATTTAAAAGACAGAAATGGCTTCCCTATCCTGCTACCCTCCCTTGGCCTGGATCTAGGTCCAAAAATGGTCCCCAGGGCCCTTTAGTCATTTTATTTGCTCTTTACAGTCACACACTCACTCACTGATGAATTTCACTGCCAGTGACATCTTCTTTGATAATGAAGGTCAACTTTGAATACGTAGTATGAAATTTTATATACTGTTGTTTCATAGGAATATTGTGAATGAGTAAATATGCACACAATTTTATTCAACAGCCAATTATTTATTATATCACCTGATGGGCAACTACTGATGGAATAAATAACTGTTATTTGAGTTTACTTCATGTCTGAGTGGAAGATCAGCAAAGAAAATGATTTTGAAAGTAGTAACATGAATTTGAGGATGTAATAATCATTCCTTTATCTATAGGTTTTGGAATATATATTTAATAATAAGTGTATATGTGAAGTACTTACTATATGACAAGCACTGTACTCAGTGCTAAGATAATTTAAGTAGATCTGACAGGCCATGTCCAACATCAGGTTCATAGCCCAAGTGGGAGGGACAACAGCTTCTTAGTCCCCATTCTAGAAATGAGGAAACCGGGGCATAGAGAATTTAAGTGCCTTGCCGAACATGACATAGCAGGAAAGAGGCAGAGCAGAGATTAGAACCCAGGTGTGCTGTCTCCCAGGCCAGTGCTCTTTCCACTAGGCCATGTTGATTCTTGGGTACCTTGTACCCCTGTTCTTTGACGGAGACCCCTTCACTGGTTATTTCAATAGATGCCCCATCTTAGGCTTGGGTTAGTGGCAGAAATCCAAGTCTGTCTTCTGAGAACACTCTTAGGGGTTCAAATTCATGCCTTCCTGTTCTGTCCACTGTACCAAGCTGCTTTTCATGCAGCTTTGCCTGCAAGCCATCATCATCTCCAACATTCAAAGTTGAGCTTTTGGAAATGAGAAAAGAAATGGGCTTGTTAAAAGCTAAAAACGGTGAACACGATGTAAAATCTGGCTTGGCTCTACAGCACAAAAAGTTATTTTCAAAGCCTATAAATGATGACATGGTAATTAACATGTAATTTAAATCGATTTAAAACAACAATTAGATCCAATTTCCAGCCCAGCTAATTGGTCCCGCAGATGTTCCCTAACCGCTGATGCGCCCTTGTGTGAGGAGGAGGGAGGGGCCCTCAGCAAGGCAAGGCAAATGGAAAGCAGACCAAGTGTTTCGAGAGAGAAAGGGATGCGTTCCACAGTGGCAACGGAAGAGTCCTCACTTAGCATTCTATTGGTATGTGGAGATCAGGGAAAAGCAGGAAGAGGAGCCCCACTCTGCCTTGTTGTTCAGCAGGATGCAGTGATGTGAATCAATCAATCAATCAATCGTATTTATTGAGCGCTTACTGTGTGCAGAGCACTGTACTAGGGCTTGGGAAGTACAAGTTGGCAACATATAGAGACAGTCCCTACCCAACAGTGGGCTCATAGTCTAGAAGGGGGAGACAGAGAACAAAACCAAACATACTAACAAAATAAAATAAATAGAATAGATATGTACAAGTAAAATAAATAAATAAATAGAGTAATAAATATGTACAAACATATATACATATATACAGGTGCTGTGGGGAAGGGAAGGAGGTAAGATGAGGGGATGGAGAGGGGGACAAGGGGGAGAGAAAGGAAGGGGCTCAGTCTGGGAAGGCCTCCTGGAGGAGGTGAGCTCTCAGTAGGGCCTTGAAGGGAGGAAGAGAGCTAGCTTGGTGGATGGGCAGAGGGAGGGCATTCCAGGCCCGGGGGATGACGTGGGCCGGGGGTCGATGGCGGGACAGGCGAGAACGAGGCACGGTGAGGAGATTAGCAGCAGAGGAGCGGAGGGGGCAGGCTGGGCTGTAAAAGGAGAGAAGGGAGGTGAGGTAGGAGGGGGCGAGGTGATGGAGAGCCTTGAAGCCAAGGAGGGATGCTGTTGGGAAATCTGCCTGACTTGACTGGTAATCACCTTCTAACACAGGCATTCTCTTCTGGTGCCTCGCTTCAAGTTTATTTGATAAGGTCCAGTCATTTTGATTACCATGACTATATGAGTTCAGTACTAGCCAAGATCATTCAAGATCATTCATTCTATACGATTGAATTCAAGAGAAAGTCCTCTCCTGTCTCCCTGTGGTCACCAATAACCTCTGTTCTCCTCAGCTCACACCCTCAGACTCCAAGAGTAAAGATTTGTACTTTCCTTTGCCCTTCAGAGCCCCAAGAAGTTGAATACGATTTGTTAATGGAGGAATTGGATTCTGAACGACAAATTCCATATCAGGGTACTAACTTCCCTTCACTTAAGAGGTTCCCCTTCTCCCAAGCCACTGTCCTTCTACTAAACAGTGCAGGAGGCACTAAAAATTGGCCTCTGATATGGCTGTGCTCAGACCATCTTAATATCAACCAAGACTAGTGAATCTATTGATTCTTTTACCAAAATAAGCTTTATTTTCCCATATTTTGAAGGGTGTTAAAAGACTTTATGGGGCTGAAGTGCAGTAAACTGGAAAGTTGTGGTGACTGTAATAATCGTTATTACATGCTTCCTATGGGGAGAGTCTTGTTATTCTATCTGCTTCTATTCATTATAGACATTCTGTGTCAGCCTGTCTCCCTCATTCCTTGAGAGCAGTGACTGTTGTATCTTTTTTTTGTAGTGCTTTCCAAGTGCTTCACCCAGGTCACTGCCCCGTGTTGGCACTTCAATTAATGTGACTGGTTGATTTAAGGGAAGTTGCCTTTATCATTTGAGACATACAAATACCTATTTGTTTAGGCTTGACGGGTAATCCTCTAATCATCTAGAACTTTAACCTCTATCTCATTTTTTTATGTTATTTGTTAAGCGCTTACTCTTTGCCAGGCACTTTTCTAAGGGCTGAGGCAGATACAAGATAATCAGGTTGGAAACAGTCCCTGTCCCACATGGGACTCACAATCTTAATTCTCATTTTATAGATGAGGAAACTGAGGCCCAGAGAAGTGAAGTGACTTGCCCAAGGTCACACAGCAGAGAAGCAGCGTGATCTAGGGGATAGTGGATGGGCCTGAGAGTCGGAAGGACCTGGGTTCTAATCCTGCCTCCACCACTTGGCTTCTGTGTGACCTTGGGCAAATCACTTAACTTCTCTGTGCCTCAGTTTCCTCAATTGTAAAGGGGGAATGAAGTCTGTGAGCCCTATGTGGGACATAGACTGGGTCCAACCTGGTTATCTTGTATCTACCCCAGCACTTAGAACGGTGTCTGGCACATAGTAAGTGCTTAACAAATACCACAGTTATTCTTAAGTGGCAGAGCTGGGATTAGAACCCATAAATGCAAATACATTTTGATAGAGTCTCAGAACCAGAAGTGGGGGGTTGAACTTCAGCCCTGAGATCCGGGACTGAGAACCTGTGCAAAGGAATTGATTCCAGTGCTACAGGACTGCACATCAAGTTTCTGGAATGAGCGAGTAGCCAAATTCAGGTATAACTGGGATTAGAACCCGGGTCTTCTGATTCCCAGAGCAGGTTTTTTTTTTGTTTTTATCCACTGGATCAAAGTCAAGGCTCACAAATAAATAATCCATCACAGGAGAAGGATCAGGATTTACAGGTCCACTGTTAGTTATAAACAAAGTGTAGATTATTTTCAGAAAAATTAGCAGGTAATATTATAACTAAACAAAGGGGGGAGTTCTTTAGGATGGTGTTAATGATAATGATGGTATTTGTTAAGCACTGTTCTAAGCACTGGGGTAGATACTAGATAATTAATTTGGACACAAGTCCCTGTCCTATATGGGGCTCACAGTCTAAGTAGGAGAGAGGTCAGATTGTGAGTCCCCATTTTACAGATGAGAACACTGAGGCTCAGAGAAGTTAAATGGCTTACCCAAGATCACACAGCAGGCAAGTGGTGGAGGCAGGATTAGAACCTAAGTGTCCTGACTCCCACATTTGGGTTCTTTCCATTAGGCCATGCTGCTGCCCTTAAATTGTGTAAGCACAATTCAGGTATGTTGAAGAGAGCAAGGGAAACCATGAAAAAGCAATGAAATCAAACTCACATCCTCATTCAGAAACCTAGTTTTTCTTGGAACAGAATAACTTTAGCTGAGTTTCTTGCTCATGATGACTTCACTAGTGCAGAAAGGAAACTTTTTCCATATCAATTGGTTGTTTCAGTGGCCTCTTGCTTCTTTTTCAGAACAGACAAGAGAATGATCACGATCCAGTATTTCATCAGTAAATAGTAAACAACCATGGCTACTTTTCAGGAGTTGAATCAAACGTGTTTCATTGTTTGAGTAAACACGAGACAAACCAGTTTTCATAAAGAGAGGTGGTTGTTTTCTACCCAGTTAGCAAACTTCACTGTTGTGCATTTCCCCCACCATTGGTTCATACAACTCATATGTATTTTTGTTTATCCATTCATGCTACCTCTTATTATATCCATCATTCCATTTTTCTTTCCTATTAGAGTGAAATTGGACACAGCCCACCTCCTGCCTACACCCCTATGTCAGGAGTAAGTATTTCACAATCAACCTTCATCTTTTCTCGTTTTTGGTCCTCCGCCTTATTGTGTCTCTCCTCCTTCTTTCCCATAAAGTTCCCAGTTTCTCCCCACTGCCAACAGTGAATGAGACTGCACATTCCATAGTCTGGTTCCCTGTACTGGTGCCTGTCTGCTCAGGTTATCCAGCATTCTGTGATCCATACATCACCAAAGACTCAGCAGTTGGTTGTGGAAGTTTTCAACTTGTTTGGGGATAACAGATCACCTCCAAATTTGCATGGTTCCTGATCCTCTCTGGTTAATCAAGGCTGCCCCATCGAATTCTGAGGTGTTTTAAACTCAGAAAAAAAACAGTGGAAAGACAGTTAGAAGGAAATTTTTACCCTTAGAGTAACCAGGGAGATTCAAGTTATTAATGGCAATTAATTACTGGAGTGTACGTTGGTAAGTCCAAATCACTTCAACTTCAATCCACACTCCAGGTCAGTAATCCATTCTGCAGTAGGAAAGTTTTTCACTCGAAGAATCATATCATGGGGATAATCTGACATGGAGGGCTATCTTTCATGGCCATTTACATGGAAACCAGTGTGGAGGAAAATTTGCATTTCAGAATGCATTTCAGAATCAGAAATTCTGATTCTGTATCCCACCGCTATTAAAGTCCTGAAATTCCAATGACTTCTTCTGAAAGAAGAATTCCGATTCTTGCTCTTGGTGAGGATGTTCATGTAGCTAATGTGGGGGGTCACTCAGGATGTCTGTCCCCCTCTTTTGCAGAACCAGTTTGTGTATCGAGATGGAGGCTTTGTCGCAGAGCAAGGAGTGTCTATGCCATACAGAACCACTACCAGCGTTCTTCCGGAAGCTCCGGCCACACAGGGTGCTACAGCCGAGATCTGCGAGGATCCCTGTTGCAACGGTACTCTGCGCAAACCAGTAGCTCCCACCACCCAAGATGACAGCAGCACCCAGAGATACAGCGCAGACCCCACGGTGTTTGTGGCAGAACGGGCCCCCAAGGGAGAGTTAGATGAAGAAGGATACATGACTCCGATGCGGGACAAAGTGAAACCAGGTAAAATGGGTCAGTCGGTCGGTCATATTTATTGAGTGCTAACTGTACAGAGCACTGTACTAAGCGTTTGGGAGAATACAGTACAACAATAAATAGACAATCTCTGCCCACAGTGAGCTTACAGTCTAGAGGGGGAGACAAACATTAATATAAATTAAAAGCATTACAGATACATACATATGTGCTGTGGGGCTGGGAGGATGAATAAAGGGAGCAAGTCAGGGTGATGCATAAGGGAGTGGGAGAAGAGGAGAGGAGGGCTTAGGGACAGCATTTTGGAGGAGATAAGGCCATTCAGGGTTAGAGAAACCTGCCTTGGCAGTGGTGGAATTTGAACCCATGCCTCTCAGGAGACAGGAGCCTAAATCAAGCTCCTTAGACTGTTCAGCCCTGCTACCTGTCATGGGCATCTTGGAAAATGTGTTGGCTAGCTAGTTGCCCTTAAACCATTTGGGATCAATCCAGCATTTGGGCTTCCAAAGTGAACAGAAGTAGTTTTAAGATGGAAATAAACTAGGCCAAACCTCCCAGAGTTGCTGATTAGCCAACCAAGCAACTGCATTTATTGACCACTTACTGTTTGCAGAGCATTTTATCAAGCACTTAAGGGAGTACAACAATAAACAGATATGTTACTGGCCCACAATAAACTTACAGTCTAGAGGAGGAGCAACCAATTAGCAGCATGGCCCAGTGGCTAGAGGATGGGCCTGGGAATCAGAAGAACTTGGATTCTAATCCTGGCTTTGCCACTTGTCTGCTGTAGGACCTTGGGAAAGTCATTTAACTTCTCTGTGCCTCAGTAATCTCATCTGTAAAATATGGTACATAGACTGTGTACAACCTGATTTCCTTGTAGCTAACCCAATGCTTAGAACAGTGCCTGTCACATAGTGCTTAACAAATGCCATTAAAAAAAATCAAGTTTTTATTGAGTGCTTTCTATGTGCCAAGCATTGTCCTAAATGCTTGGGACAGTACAATTCAAAAGAGCAGGTAGGCCCAATCCCTGCCCTTAAAGAGTTTACTGTCTATGAGATCTGACACTTACCTTTGTTTAGTGTGAGAATAAGGAGCAGGGATAAATCCAGCTGTGCCTCCAGGATTTCGAACCTTTATCTTTACAATTCTGATCCTGGTATGTGGATTTGGGCTCTGAGTAAAACTAAAACTCCAGCTGCCCGCCTCATTTCTGTGGTTTGACCTCAGAGAAGCTATACAAAGGAGAAACATAGACCTGAGAGTTAAGGAGATTTGTGTTCTAATCCAAGCCCTGCTTTGTAACCTAGAGTGACTCAATTAGCCTTTCTGGATCTCAATTCCCTCACCTATAAAATGGAATGAAAAGACCTGTCTCAGTAACTCTCAGATTGTGAGTTCCATCTGGGACCAAAATGCTGACTGTTACAATTATCCTGTGCCTCCTCCAGTGCCTAGCATGCTGCGTGAGGTATAGGAAGCACTTAATAAATACCATTTCAAATAAAGGCATCAATCAGAAATGTTGGTATCCAGGGACGCCAGACTGTGTGCTCTCTTTCCCTTTAGCCTTAACCACCCTGCTTCTTGGTAGGATGGGCTGCCATGCCTGAGAGAACCACATGGCCTGATTACATTTCAATTCCACATTGAAATGTCCATCACTACCCTCCATGACCCACAAAGAGGAGCCTCCATCATGGAGATTTATTCTTATTCTCCCTCCTACTTAGATTGTGAGCCCTGGGTGGGACAGGGACTTTGTCCAAGCAGATAACCTTGTATTTGCTCCCAGCATTTAGTACAGTACTTAATAGCACACTCATTTTATAATAACAATAATAATAGTAATTATTATTGCAGTTATTATTGTTATTATTATCATCTCACCTGGCACAAAGAAAAAAATGTAATGTTTGGTGTTCTTTTGGGGAAGCAGCATGGCATAGTGGATAGAGCACAGTCTTGGGAGTCAGAAGGTCATGAGTTCTAATCCTGACCTTGCCACATCCCTACTGTGTGACCTTAGGCAAGTCGTTTTACTTCTCTCTGCCTCAGTTATCTCATCTGTAAAATGGGGATTCAGACTGTGAGCCCCACATGGGACAGAGACTTTGTCCAACCCAACTTGCTTGTATCTACCCCAGCACTTAGTGCAGTGCCTGGCACATAGTAAGCACTTAACAAATACCATAATAATTATTATTAAAATGAAATCATCACATTTTTCTCAATTTGACCAAAACCAGTTTTAAATGAATAATTTCTACTAGGTGTGAAATATGTCCCTCATCTCATAGTAACCCTCTGTTTTGTTTTCTTCTAAAATCGAGCTAAGTGCTATTTGTAGTTGTTCTGTAACTGGAAACCAAATTGCCAAGCCCAGCTGCCCTAATTATTTACTCAGCATTGTGCTGTCCATTACTCTGACAGGTTCAATATGCATTGGTTGGTTTTCCAAAGCGAATAGAGGCAGAGAACTCGATATTGCCTACCAAATCAAGGGCCAAAGTGATAATGTAAGCTAATGTGCAGGGAACGTGTCTGTTAAGTTGTTATGCTGAACTTTCTCAAGCTGTTACTACAGTGTTCTGCATGCAGTAAGTGCTCAAATACAGTTGAGATTGATTGATAACATGCCCCTCCATTCCGTGCTTCTGGTCTAAACCTCAAGAGTTCCTTAATTCTGCTCTAAGGCTCCTCTGCCTGATCTTTTCCTAGATGACAGCCTGTCAGATATGGAAAATCTCTTGGGGAATTGACTCCTGTCCAAAAATGGTCTCATGCCTACAAAGATCTTATCTTTAGCCTGAAAGTGCCTTCTCTAGACTGTAAGCTCCTTGTGGGTAGGGAACATGTCTACCACTTGTGTTGTATTGTGGTCTCCCAAACAGTTAGTACAGTGCTCTGCACTCATTCACTGCTCAGTAGATACCATTGATTGATAACAGTCTGGCCTGTTTGGATCTAAATGTCACTTTTTCTGAGGCTGAGTCTTGGGATAATGATAAACTGTGAATGTATAGATGTTCCCATCAACTTTTATTGCCCTTTGTGGTGTCCTCTGACACTAAAAGCTGGTATTCACTTCCTCTTTCTTTTAATTATTGAGCTTTCCAAAGATGAAGAGTAGGAACAAAGGGTATCCCAAAAAAATTTACATATGGGATGGAAAGACATGATCCAGGGACCTGGGCCTAAGCAGGGACCTCATCTCAGCTGGCATCCTGGGAGATTGGGAAAGACAGCTAATCGCCCTCTTCAGTTCCTTGTTGGTACAACTCGTAAGTCAGGAATGGTGGGCTAATGCATGCTTTGCCAAGAAAATGGCACTCTCCAAATTAGGGCTCGACATTGTGAACCTTGATCAATATCTTGTACTCCCTCAGCCCAAGATAGTCCTTGTCCGGAGTTGACCGACTGTTTCTTTTGTTTGCTTTAGATTACCTGAACCCCGTGGAAGAGAATCCTTTCGTCTCCCGGAGAAAGAACGGCGAGCTCCAGGCCTTGGACAACCCCGAATATCACAACACCCACAAGGAGCAAGCCAAGGCAGAGGATGAGTATGTGAATGAGCCACTGTACCTCAACACCTTCGCCAACACCTTAGGGAACGCCGAGTACCTGAAGAGCAATGGGCTGTCCGTCTCGGAAAAAGCCAAGAAAGCCTTTGACAACCCCGATTACTGGAACCACAGCCTGCCGCCTCGGAGCACGCTCCAGCACCCAGACTACCTGCAGGAATACAGCACAAAGTACTTTTACAAACAGAACGGACGCATCCGGCCCACCGTGGCGGAGAATCCAGAGTACCTCGCAGAGTTCTCCCTGAAGCCAGGCACCATGCTGCCTCCTCCTCCCTACAGACACCGAAACACCGTGGTGTAGGCCCAGCAACGCCACGCAAGTGGCGGGATCCCCTCCTCCCACCCCTCTCCTTTTCTTTCTCCCTCCTGTAGCCTCCTCCACCCACCCCACCCCTCACATGAAGATGTCCCAATGGAGAACGTCCAAGATGCCATGGAAGTCATGTGTGTGTGGTCCTCATTTGGGACTGAGAAAGTGAGAAAGGATGAGAGAAAGAAAGGAAGGAATGAAGGAAGGGCTCCACTGGCATTTCTCTCTTTCTCCGGATGAGGGCCAGTCAAAGCAGGGCTAGCCAGTAAAGGGCCAGCAAATGCGAGTGGCAGTGTTGCCCACTGTCAAAACAGTTCTTGAATTGTAAGCTCCAGAGCTGTAGGGGAAGTCCCAAGATGCCCGTTTCTAGTACCAGGAACTGATGAGGTCCTATTCAGCATTCCTGGAAATCATAATGCAGTTTCCATTAGGGAAAGGACAATTTTTATATCACATCTGATAGTGTAATAATTGAGACTGAGAATCCAATTACTTTCTGTAACAATTTCTATCCTGCAACTGAAAATGACTAACCCGGCTTTCATAACTGCTTGATACTCCATCAGGACTCTGAGAAATAGCTAGGATGTGACTTTTGTCTCTGGCCAAGTCCCTCACCTTAGCCCTTCTGATCACTTCAGTTTGCTTTTCTCATTGCAGATAGCTGACATCAAAGCTTTTGGCTATGACATTAGCATTTGTATATGTCAATTATCCAGGTGCTCTAAATGAAAAGTACTTTTAGTTCATCAAAAAGGCTCCCACCGTAGAGGTGTGGTTTTTGGAAATTTTAAGGGAGGCTAAGACAAATATTTCTAAAAGCAGATCCTAGCTTAAACCATTTTATTGACACACACACACACACACACACACACACACACACACACACACACACACACACACACACACACACACACACACACACACACACACACACACACACACACACACACACACACACACACACACACACACAACTCCCTTCAGCCCCCCCCCCCCCAACTCCAGGGAAATTACAGTTAAAAGGCAGTGGGCAACACTGAGCTGAGGAGAAATTTGAGGACATCATCATGTTTGGAAATCTAGTATTTCCAGAGGGGTCCCACTAAAAAAATCTTTTAAAATAGAAAGAAGACACTGGATCAGGCAGGCATCTTTGGCCGATGCCAGAAATGTAGTTTGCACTTAAGTTATAATTTTATTCGTTCTCGTTATGAACTCTGTTCTGGATTTCGAATGAAGCAATATGGAAGTGACCAGCAAATTCAAATCCTTTCAGTACTATTTTTAAAGCATAAAAATGAAGGAAGACTGTGGAAATGCCAAAACGAAACCAAGCAAGTCTTTAGAACAGCGCCAGAAAGCTGTGAGAGGGACAACACATGTTGATGCCTATGACAACGTAGACTGAAACGGCGGGAAGTTCAGCCCTACCGTGGGAGGTGACGAGGAGGTGTGGAGTTCGGTGTGCTGGATCTGGAAAGGAAGCCTGCCGGCACTCTCCCCCTCTCCCCATCCTCTGTGCACAAGCAAGATGGAACAAGTACAGGTTTGCCTGGCTGCCAAGTACCAAGGTCAAAAACTGTAAATAAATACAGGATTTCCCCATGTACTACTTTTCCTTTCATTCATAGCTTTTGGTCTGATGAAACTCTCTTGTTTCAACTCCACAGCACCTTCAATCCGGAAAGTTCCCTTTCACTGGATCCTTGTAAACTGGGTTGAGGCCGCGTGGATCTGAGGAGCCCAACCTTAAATGATGGGGGTTGAAACAGGATTCTCTCAGTCAAAAAAGTGTGAATTGGTGAAATCACTTTTATAAATACAGAAGTATAGAAAAAGGGCACTTGTCAGTCCTGGGTGGCTGTTCCATTTGCACGGGAAATGGGATTAAGAAGGTATAACTGGGTGATGGACTGCCAGAAGAGATAAGGCTGGACAACCAGGCTCAACAGATATGGGACTCATCTATTTGTGCCAAGTTGGTGGATTTGGGTGAACAAAAGAGTACCATATGGGAACTTCTCTCTTGGAAGCCTCCAGCAGCTCTGTGGCATGCAAGAGGAAATCAGGGAATTTTTTCAGCCAATCGGAACATGGTAGAGAATAGGAACTATTCACCTGCCAGGGTCCTAAGGGCCCGAATTGCCAGCTGTGTTGGCCTGAAGGGAACGAATGTCCATGTAAGCTTCAGAAGATTCAGGATTTAGAGATGGAGGTCAAGTGATCACCCCACCAAATCATCAACCTCCAAAATGGGGTCCCCTATTGGGCAGTCCTAGCTTAGCCATCCCAAAACTCTTGAATTTGGGGTGGGCGAATGGTGGGGAGAAAGAGGATTTCTCCGAGGTTGGGAGGGGTCCACACTCCTGACTGGAATCAGGTGGCAAAGAAGTAGGGGTCATTAAAGGGGGCATTAGGAGGGCCAAAACCTTGTTCAAGCTTGGGCTGGAATCACCTCATGGCCTGCCCTTCTGAAGAACAATTTAGAGTTAGGCAAGGATTCCCAGTTCCATCCCCTGGCTAGACTTTTTCCTTCAGAATCCCCAGAGTCCCTTGAGAGCCTCAAGGACCATGGATTCCCTGGTTTACATCACAAAATCAGACTGAAATGCAATGTTGAGCATGGGCTTTAGAGGCTGGAAGGATTTTCCCACCCAACAGCATAATCTTTTTGTCTTTTGCTAAAGCACATATCCCCAGGGTATTACCTGTGGGGCAGTTTCTTGAAGAAAAATCATGTCAGTCTTTTCTTGTTTAAGGTAACAAGTGAGAGAGACCTGGCCTACAATTAGACTCTCCCTTCCTCTTGGACTATAAATCCCATGTGAGACAGGGATTGCATATAATCTGATTATCTTTAATCTATTCCAGTGCTTGGCACATAGTAACATTTAAAAAATATCACAAGAAAAAAGTAACTAGGGATCTGTCATTCCCCACACCAACTGCAAAGAAGTAATTTGGGGGCAGAGGACAATATCCAATAATACAACCCAGAGCCTAATTTTTCCAATCGATCTCCCCAGCAATCACTTTTTGGGTTAGTCACCTTAAGTCATTGTATAGTCGTCTTGGCAAAGCTATCTGGGAATGGAGTGCTGGGAAGGAATTGGGAATGCCTCTTTGTTTTAGTGAAGCTTGATTTCAGTCCAGTAAGTAGAAATGAAAAACTGTTAAGGGATCCTCCCTATGTGGCCAGACATCTTGGTTTCTGCTTTAGCCAATGACACTATTTACCAATATATCCTACAAGCCATTCAATAAACTTGGAGGAGCCAAAGACAAATTCTAGCTGCAGTGAACTTATTAAATCCATAAACATTTTTTGTAGATTCACATGTCTAAGAAAATCGCTTTTCAAAATATGAATAGGGAATCTTTGGAGGCGAGAGGTCATTGACGAAGTAACAGGCCAGATAGACTATGACCCTAAATGCATCAAATATTGTGAGGAAGAGCTTTTCACAGTAAGAGCTATTTTGTCTCTTGCTGTGCTCAAAGCATGGCAGACCTGCAGCCTGGTTCTCTCCCCTTGAGATATCCCTGATTGACAGTTCAATGCAAAGTCTCTTTTGGCCCACTAGGGAACTAGGTAACACCCTTAGTGTGTATAAAATGCATTCTACTTTCCCTCCTGGGTCTCAGAGTTATAGCTCTATTGTACCAGGGATTGGGCTCCATTGTAAATGAGGGATTCATAGGGATTATTGGAGCACTCAATAGAGAGTTTCAGGAGCAGAGAGGGTAGATCACAAATAATACAACCAAAAGAGTGGAGTCTGGGCAGGCTGTGAAAAGGCAGAATGTGGGTTTTCTTCTTGAGAGTCAGTATCGGTTCCCATGAGAAATCTGCTCTCCCTGTCAAAATGTGAAGCACATGGAGCTTACAGGGATCACTTGGGTGCTGATGGGCACAGAACACCTATTAGCCCTCCTCCCCTGGTTCCAGGTTCTCTCCAAGGCTGCTCACCCCTTCACCTTCATCAATTCTCCCACGCACATGTGTGCGCCCATATATCTATATATCCTCAGCCATGCCCAGCCACTGAGGCTACCAAAACAGGAAAGTGTGTAATAGGAAGGCAGGAACAAGTAGCTATTTGACTGAATAAGGTGTGACCCCCATCATGACCCAGGGGCTCTATGAATAAACAGAATTTAACGAACAATTTATTTACTTCCCAGATTAACAAAAGTAAAAACAAAATGTTATAAGCCAGCCCCAAAGGATATATTGTATAAATACAATATGTTCTAAAATTGCCTAATATTTCCAAATCTCAAATCATGTATTCACTGTCATGGTTTCTTGTGGCGCCAATGCCCTTGGCTGGGAGCCAAACTAGGGGGCTTGAATGGACAGAAGGGTGGTCTCTCTGGGCAGCCAGCAGTGAAGGTCGTGGAAAAAAAATCAATGAATTGTTCCTAAGTGCCAAATCAAATGAATGCCACTGCAAGGTCTGTACAAAAGGGAAATGCATGAGCTGAAATGTCAGGTTTTGCAGAGTGGGCAATACCTGCAATTTAAGCCCCCTGGCTGACCTGTAAGCTAATCTGCGAGGCTGTTTCCTTGACACAAATCGTGCTTTCTAGTATCTACTCTACAAACCCTGAAATCTGATTCCTAAACTTGCTTTCTAGACCCCAGTCTGGGTTCCCAGTTGCAGTCCACATCATCTGTTCGGGGTTTGTTTAATGCCAGAATTCAAGAGAAAAGTGGGCTCCACCTGTGCTACTCCATGGGCTCTGCAAGGAAGGAGTCGCACGCTAAAGATCATGTGACCCGTGCTAAAGATCATATGGTGCCTTTGGGTATCTGCTGGGCCCCCAGATATGGCAGGGTGTTATCATCCCAGGCAGTTCTGCACCTCTCAAGACCCCCAGCCTACCAACCCCTTCCTCCAGCTGTTAGGGATTCCACCAGGAGGATCAGGAGACAGATGGCACTCAGCTGGAAGAGTAATTAAAGTAAGATGAACATCAAACTCCACAGAGATGTTAATGTGCCTGTTATTGTGGTGGGACTGGTTCTTGACTACCCAGAAGAGAATAACAAAAGGAAGGGAGCCTGAGATTCCTTTGTAAAGCCTAGTCCTCTCAGCAACAGAAGTCCTCTGTGGGTATTCTCTCAGGCCTGAATCCCCCTGGTTGCTGAGCAAAATAGTCTACCCCTGCCAGCTGCTTTGCATCTTTTAATTAAAAGAAAATGCTTCCTAAATAGCAGAAGTGGCAGCCAGTCAGTGAGAGTCACTTATTTGGGGAGAGTAATGACAAGAACAGACCTTGTTTTTCCACACCTTCCTCCCCTACTTCCCCCTCACTCGTCTCCCTCCCGAGATTGACAAACCTTCTCTGAGATGCTCTGTGAAAAGATTCAAGGGTTTGCTTTGTGGATAACCCTGTCCACTTTCACCTGCTCCTGTGGACATCCCATTAAGTAATCCAGGAACAAGAATAAGCCCTTCTGCTTTTCTTTTCATCTTCAGACTCTGAGATGCCTCACAAGGGGTTTGTGCCCCCTCTCCCAGCCCCTCAACTTACCCCCCTGAGAGGAGAGCCTCAACTCTTAAGCCCGAGGAATCTTTTTCTCTGCCTCACTGCTTTCCAGCTTGACCCTCGGGGCCGGCTGGTGAGCCAAAGTTGAACCAGGGTCAACTACCTCTTTCTGTGAAATACCAACCTACTTTGAGCTCCCTCAGTGTCAGGTTCCTTCATGGTGTGGCTGGGGTTTAGGGACTGGAGAGGATAGATTTTTTTTCAAGCCATGCCATTCTGGGCAGGAATTTCCAGTTAGATCTCAGGAGGAAGCCAGAAGCCCTTCTGCACATACACTTCCTGACAGCCTTGGTGTTTCAAAGAAAAAACCTGTGGGGTTTGAGGCCCTCAGTGTTTGGAGCTCCTCATGGTAAAATGAGGGCCAGCCAGGGGCTGAGCAGTAGCAAGACTCTGCACTGTGGCCGCCACCCATCTCGAGATGGAAACAGCCACTCTGGCTCAATCAAGGTATCCTTGTTCCCCCTGTCAGGGAGCAACTAGCATTATCATGTCATTATACTATTGACCCAAGCCTTCTTGAATTTGTAGTGATTACTGTGTCTCAAATCCAGTGTTCACTGGAACAATGGGATGAGGAATATTCAGAATTGTGAGAGCTTCAGGTTTTTTTCATTTTTCCATCATAAAAAGTCCATGTTCTCTAGTAGGACTTCATGCTGAATCTACTCTTGCTCTTGTGTGGTCATTGTTCCAGAGTTTTATACCCAGAGCACAATAAAAAGCTACATTTCTAGCCATCCATTTATGAAGGGGAACAACACATTGAAACAACATTTCAACATTTGTGTTCAAATTTATATCCCCGGTGCATCGATGTTTTCTCTAGCCCCTGTTTAAAAGAAACGTGAAATCAGTTTTCAATGTGCTTATCAGCTTTTCAGCTGAGTAGGGTACCCAAGCAACCTCTTTTCCCTGGCCCCTACTGACTTTCTGGGGCAATCCTCTCTACAGAATGCTCTGAAGACAACATTTTTTGGGATAACCACAGCAACGAACTGAGAAGGCATTTTATAAGTGTAGATATGTAAGCTGTTCTCTTAAAGTAAGGTACTATGAAATATGTAGCATAAACTGGTACTGCTGTTAAATGGGTCGATTATTAAACTGAGCAGCTGTGTGCAGGCAGCTAACTTTGAAGTGCTTCCACAAAAGGTCCCACATGTCCATGTTTGCCACTGGGTGTAATGCTTGTTGGCTTTTTGCATGTTGCTTTTCACAACGTTTTGGTGATCCTCCATGCTCACACTTCCAACAGGCTGGACCACAAATTGTCCAAGGTGAGGGCCCACCAGAATAGCGCCTCCTGTAGGCCAGTCCATAGCACAAAGGAATGGTGATTTGTCATCTCATTTCCACCACCCCAAAAGGATTTTCTATTTCTAGAAAAGATGGTTTCAGGGATAACTGTGGGCATCTGAAAAGGCACAGATTTAGAGCGCTACCCCATAATTTTGCCATTTGCTCTGTTCTGAAGGAATCAGCATAAGAAAAAATGCCTATCTTATGGCATGCTATTAAACCATCCGTGCTTCATCGAAAACCCCGTGTTCAAAGTTAGCTGCCTTTTTGAAACAAAATACTACTGTATGTTACTTTGAAAATGTGAATAGTATTTTTATAGCTTGTTAAAGACATAGCTAGTTGCATTTGTAAATAAGAATAATGTTAGTTTTCTTTTGTGGACATCTTTACTTGGAACATAATTGTCTTTAGAGTTGATTTGTATATAAGTAATGGGCTTGTGATTTTCTTTTTGTTAGAAGGTATCATTTGAACATTACTTGTGATTCTGTGTTTAGCACTATCGTGACGTGTTCAATTTCTGCACTGGCTTACACAATAGGATATGCCAACTGTGTGTGGTGTAATGTTACTTTAACTTCCTTTTCTGTTAAAGCTATGAAGGATTACGCACTTAACACATACTAACTTTGGAAAATGTTAGGTATATATTTTAGTATAATTCTTCCCTTTCCTGGTGTGTTTATTATTTTTTTTCCTCTTGTTAAGATTCCCTATTTTGTCATTTTCAGAATGAGGGAGAAACAGTATTTTTAATTTGTGAAATTTGGCTCTTTCTCAGATACTCTCAAGTTCCTGTCAGATCTTGGGGGTGAGCTCTACCTGTTAAGGTGATTGTAGATGGAAATCTGCTTTGCCTCATCTCACACTGATCATCCCAGCTGAACAATTTGAAAACTGCTCTGCATTTTTGTTACATGAATCTGTCAGAAATCTATTTTTAATTTAATATAATGAAATTCAATAAAATATGAAACAAATGTCCTTATGTGTGGCTGAGATTTGTTCTGGGAAGAGGCAGGCTTGGTGGTGGTGGTTGTAAGGTTGTGATGGTATGTTCACTTTGGGGTCACTAACTGGGGGAAACAAAGATGATTTTCTTCTGATGCATTTTCTGGCAACTAGAGGAGTCTTGTCCTGGTCTGAGATGTGAATCATTGTCTCTATGTTTTCCTATTCTTATATTGCCTAATGTTGGGAGACTGGAGAGCAGCTACTAATTCAAGGTTTTGGGGGAAAAAACATAAATCTCATAAAATTTATATGAGATTTAGTAGACATGGTTGCTGCTCACAAGGAGCTTAGTCTAAATAATAATAAGAAGAATACTGCAATAATAACTGTGATATTCCTTATACACTAAATATGTGATAAACATTAATTTTTTTAAATGCAGGTATTTGTTAGCGCTTACTATGTGCCAGGCACTGTACTAAGCACTGGGGTGGATACAAGTAAATCGAGTTAAACATAGTCCCCATCCTATGTGGGGATCACAGCCTCAATCTCCGTTTTACAGTTGAGGAAACAGGCACAGAGAAGTGAACTGACCTGCTCAGGGTCACACAGCAAACAAGTGGCAGAGTCAGGATTAAAACTCATGAACTTCCGACTCCCAAGCCCATGCTCTATTCACTACACCATACTACTTCCCATTAGCATTGTGCTAAGCTCCAGGGTCCCCTATCAGGGTTACACCTGCAGAGTTTCCAGTACTCTACCAGTCTTGGCTTTGGGAAGGAGAGTCAAGCAGAGGCATACCCATTCCATTCCTACCTTGGCCAGTGGCTAGCGAGTGGAAGGCAAATCTGCTACAAGTCAAAACTCATCCATGCTGGGCAGTAGTGGCATGGAAGAGAGTCAAGGGTGGAGACTCGAGTTTACTGCACAGAAGGCGGCAATGGTAAACCACTTTCATATTTTTACCAAGAAACCTCTATAGCTACACCACCAGAACTATTGCAGATGGAAAGCGGGGCATTCTGGGACAGATGTGTCCGTGGTGTCGCTATGGGTCGGAAATGACTTGATAAGCCAAGACAAGCTCCAGGGTAGGTATAATATAATCAGATCAGACAGTCCCTGTCCCATGTGGAGCTCACAGTCTAAGTGGGAAACGGGTATTGAATTTCTTTTTTACAGAGGATGAAACAGCTTCCTGTGGACAGGAATCTTGTCAGCTGCATTGTACTCTCCCAAGTGCTTAGCACAGTGTTCTGCACATGATAAGGGCTCCATAAATACACACCAGACAGAGCCAGGATTAGGTTTACAGTTTAAAAAGAGACATTCTTTCATAAGTTACACACGGAATGAGATGCTGGACCAGAACAGAGTATCAGGTTGCTTGTAAATATTTTGTGACTCAGCAGGAGCCATCTCTCTATTCCGATGTGTAGGAAATGGGAAGCATCATTTTATTTGGCTCTTGGGGATGGGTTGCCCAAGCTAAACTATGCACTTCACATAGGTAATTAGGCACTTCCAGAAACCTCAAGAGCAAATACATTGCTCACCTCTCTAGACCTGTCCAGAAGGGAAAGCTATTTTACATAAGATGTACAGCATTTACCTGATGACATCATCTAAAATACAGATAATTCCAGGGTAGAAATCAGGCAAGAAGACAGGAACTAGGGAAGTTCATCATCATCAGTAGTATTTATTAAGTGCCTATTATATGCAGAGCACTGAACTAAGCTCCTGGGTGGGTACAGTGCAACAGAGTTGGCAGACACATTCCCTACCCATACATACAAGCTTACATTGTAGAGGGGGAAACTGTCATCAATACAAATAAATAATTTATAATATATGATTCAAGGATTTATACATAAGTGCTATGTGGTTGAGAGTGGGGTGAATATCAAATGCCCAAAAGAAACAGATTGAAGTGCACAGACAACACAGAAGCAGCATGGCTTAGTGGCAAGAGCCCAGATTTGGGAGTCAGAGGACATAGGATTACCCAGTTCTGCCATTTGTCAGCTGTGTGACTTTGGCCAAATCACTTAACTTCTCTGTGCCTCAGTTACCTCATCTGTAAAATGAGGATTAAGACTGTGAACCCCACGTGGGACTACCTGATTGCCTTGGATCTACCCCAGCATATAGAACAGTGCTTGGCAAATAGTAAGCACTTAACAAATACTATTATTATTATTATTATTATTATTATTATTATTATTATTAAGGGAGAGGATGCTGGGGAAAAGAGGGCTTAATTGGAGAAGGCCTCTTGGAGGAGATGTGGCCTTAATGCTTTGAAGGAGGGGAGAGTTTTGGTCTGGCATGTATGGAGTGGGAGGGAGTTCCAAGATAGGGGGAGAATATGGGATGTCTAAAGTTCAGAACCTGGAAGGAGGGGTGAGACTGTGATTGTTCATAGAAACAATGGTGCCCAGGACATGGGGACAATGGACTCTTTCTGGTGAAGTGAACCTGCTTATTTGGAGAGACTTGTTCTGTCATGGAGTTGGAAATCAGACTTCTTCTCCTAATTATAGCCACGTATCCTACAGGCACAGGACAGATTAACTGAGCCCAAATGCTTCCTGTGCTTTTCAGTGGGACTAAATCAAAAAGTCACCAGATGGTATCAGCAATCTACTGGGGAATTTTGGAGGTGTATTGGTATGGAATCCTGAGGTTATCCCTGCAAAAGACTGTAACAACTGTTTGCAAATACAATATATTATTTACATATATGCATATACATATATATTTATCATGAAGAACAAGTGCACACCAATAAACACTCTCCCCATGCATGTGTACTTTTTCCTACATTTTCAAAGAACATGCCAATGGTGGTGAAATTAATCTATGAGTTCATATGTGACTGAAAAAGTCAGTATGGGATCTATAGTCCCAGGTATACTGGGCACACTCAAAGACTATTCTTTGTTGTGCTGACATATTTAATGCAGCTCCTGTTTACTATTCACATTTTTGCCTTCTCGTCTCATGATCCTTGCAAAGATTCTGGTCAGAAATGGTGGCTACTTTCTTGATTGTACTTCTTTGTTTGTGTCACTTGGCAGCAACTCTTTTCAGTTGAGATATCACATTGTCTGCAGCTCTCGTAAAGAACACGAAGTTTGTTTTCTTGAAATTTTGCTGCTGGAAAATTGCATTTAGAATTACCATTTTTGGTAATTCATGTGTGACTGGTTGAAGGGTTCGATGATGCTACCATATCTATCATGTTCAAATATAAGTATAGTTATTGTCTACAGCTATCATACCCTTGCCATTCATCATTATCAATGTCATCATCATCAATGGTATTGAGCTCTTGCTGTGTGCAGAGCGCTATATTAAGCGCTTGGAAGAGTACAATAGAAAAGAGTTGGTAGACACATTCCCTGCCCACAAGAAGCTTACTTTCACTGCTATTCACTGCAGAAACCCAAGGAAATATAATGTGTTGTGTGGTACAGTGAAATAAGTCCAAGGCAAAGGCTGGATTATATTGCTTGGCACATAATAAGCACTTAAATATCATCATTATTATTACCACATCTAGCCTTGGCAAATATCAAATTCTCTTCTCTGCCTCCCCCGGCCCATATATTATTCTTCCTCCTCGGGGGTGGGAGAGACCTTAGACCTTCTTCCACTCCCTTCTGCATTACCCTGACTTGCTCCCTTTATTCATCCCCTGACCCAGCCCCAAAGCACTTATGTACATATCTGTAATTTCATTTATTTATATTAATGTCTGTCCCCCTCTCTATATTGTAAACCTCACTGTAGACAGTGAATGTGGTATATTGTACTCTCCCAATCACTTAATACAGTCCTCTGCACACAGTAAGCTCTAAATAAAAACAATTGACTGACTGACAAATGCACAGAGAGCAAATGTGGTATGTAAGTTTGTGTGCATAGAATTTGCCCCATTCCTCCACTTTAAAGCAGAGAAGTAGAAGATGGGGGCCCTGGGAAGAGGTAGGCAAATGCTGGAGTACTGATATTTTGAAAGGAGGTAATCCTTCTGGCTGGTAGAGGACTCATTCCCTTGTTTCCTTTCCCTCTACACCACCATCAGACCAACCACATTACTATCATCGGGACCAAAGTTCAGTTTCCAATGTGCCATTCACCTCGTGAGACAAACCACTGGTAAAATCAAAAAAATTTCAATCATCAAACTGTATATTGAGTTACAATCTAGTTGATTCATTTTCCTTCCACACGACAATCACCGCCACATCCACGGAAAGAAAGAAAGCTAAATCAAGAGTGGGAGGATCAGGTGCCAAAGATCATCATCCTCATAGCAGTTGCAAAGTTATAAATGCAATGATTCACATCGAGTTACTTGAAGACTGTAAACCAAATGGGACTCAGGAGACAGGAAAATATTGAAAAAGCGGCACTTGCAAATTGCCAGTAGGTAATTTAAAGAAAAGACACATCCACTGGAAGACCATCTCCTGTGTTTCTATCCTAAGTAAAATACATGTTTGTTCAAGTGGATTATCATATCTCAGTATGGCTTGTTAAGAGTTCAGTAATCAAACACCACCAAGATAGTCTGGTTCTCCTGGATGGTGAAGCTTTGTAGACTGATGTACGTTTTCACCCCACATAGCCCCCGGGACCTAAACATTCACATAGCTTGAGTCATACCACAATGTCATACCAGAATGGAGCAAAAAAACAAATGAGGTTTTTGTTTCAGAAGTCCTTTAACTGCCTAGAAATTCTTCATCATAGAAATTTACCCTTGAAAAGTATGAGACTTTTTTCTCCCTGAGTGAGAGTCATGGCAGGATATCTCAGTATTCTGAAAAACCCAATAAAACACAAAGGGCATATTGAAAAACATTTTAGGATGCAAGATACATAAGTCACTGCCCAGCACTGGAAGAGTAGTGCAATGGCTAAAACTTGGAAAATTGAGATCTAGGAAGACTAGAAAACAAAAATGAAATGTTTTGAAACTCATCCTGGCTAAAATTGATCTCTTTCTTTTCCCTCCTAAACATGCAACTCCTTTTCCTAACTTTCCCATTACATTGTTCTGAATGGACCTTCCCTCTAGACTGTAAGCTGTTTATGGGCAAGGAACGTGTCTGCAAGATACTCTCCAAGTGTTTAGTGCAGAGCTTGGTACACAGTAAGTGCTCAATAAATACCACTGATTTGATCGAGTCTAGTAATTCAAACTTTTCATTTTTTGTAGCATCTTTAAATCTCTTGAACTTCTACTCTCATTTAACTTTACCCATTACTGCTCCATTTAGTTGCCCGTTCTGAATAATTTATCCATGCTGCTTTCTAAGAACCCTCCTGAAACTGTTGATATTGTGACATTTTCTGTCTCTGCACCTTACTACACTTACAAATTTTCAACTGTCATCCACTCAGTACAAGAAAAGGGCTTTCCCATTTGATCATTTTCTAATCAAATCCTTTAAAGTTTCAGTGAGTAGCTTCTCATTCTGGTGCTGAACAATTTTGATAAGCCGCAACCCAGAGTTCACCTTCCCCACTTTTCATCATTTTTATAAATTAAAGTTTTTCAGGACCAGAATAATGTGCTGAGGGATGAGGGAGGTAGAGACACACACTGGACCCTTCCCAAGATGACATTTCCTCCTTTTCATTCTGTCTCAGTCTGTCCCTGTCCCACACTAATGGCTGAGGGGTGTCAGGTCAGGGACAAGGAGCTTATTAGCTTATTTCCTTCTTATTAGAAGGAAAGAGGAAGGGAAAGGCAGGAAAGAGGCTGCACAACAGCATATTGGGGGTGGCAGCCATGTCCATAGCAATAGCAGTGGCTGCAATCAAAGTTTAAATAAACAAGGGAAATAAAACACTGGATTACAGAAGGAGGGATGGGTTAGGGTGCAGAGGGCTGAAGGAAATAGGTGTGGGGAGCAGAGAGGGCAGGTGCTTAGTACACTGCTCTGCACACAAGAGCTCAATAAATACAGACTGATTGATTGAAAATCGCTAGGAGTTGGGGGAAAGGAGGGTTTGAAAGTATCAGAGAGATGTTGCAGTGAGTTTTAGTTACCTTCAGTGTTCAGATGGTGTGTCAGATCCTGGAACGGAACCTAGCTGTGTGCGTGCCAGGTTATAGGAAAATAAATCCCTTGATAAAACATTCATCATAGAGTCACATTTCCAAGGAACATAATTCGGTCCTTTAGAGGAGTGCACCTGCATGGTATTCAAATATATTTCCACAAGACAGTTTAATGGCTTCATTCATTATTGGTACACATTTACATTGCTATTTCTTTCAAGTACGTCTGCTGGATTTTTAAAAATGTATGTATATTGTTTTGATAATTTCTCTTTTAATCTGGGGAAAGCACAAATGCCAATTACATTACTTCTTATAGGAAAGTACATCTTAATGATAATCATGATATTTGTTAAGCTCATACTATGCACCAAGCACTGTATTAAGTGCTGGGGTAGAGACATTTTAAACAGTTGAGACATAGTCATTGCCCACATGGGGCTTACAGTCTAAGATGGAAGGAGAATGGATACTTAATCCTCATTTTACATTCAAAAATGCTCGACAGGTCATCCACTCCTCAGAAAACTCCAATGGTTGCCCATCCACCTCCACATCTATCAAAAATTCCTCATCATTGGCTTTAAAGCACTCCTTCACTTTGCCACCTCCTACCTCATCTCTCTACTCTCTTACTATAACTCAGTCCATACACTTCACTCCACTAATGCTAACCTCCTCACAGTGCCTTGAACTTGCCTATCTCAATGCTGATCAATCACCCACATCCTACCTCTGGCCTGGGACACCCTCCCTCCTCAAATCCAACAGGCATTTACTCTCCCCTCCTTCAAACCTCAAAGCCTATTGAAGGCACATCTCCTCCAGAATGCCTTCTCTAAGTCCCCCTTTTCCTCTTCTCCCACTCTCTTCTACATCTCCCTTTATTCTTCCCCATTTTCAGCCCCACAGTACTTATGTACATATTTATAATTTTTTTATTTATATGCATGTTCATCTCCTCTAGAGTGCATGCTCTAGAATGTGTCTATTTTTGTAGTGTACTCTCCCAAGCACTTAACACAGTGCTCTGCACACAGTAAATGCTCAATAAATGTGACAATGAATGAACTTTATGGATGAGGAAACTGAGGCACACAGGCATTAAGTGAGCGACCAAAGGCCACACAGCAACTAAATTGTGGAGTCAGCATTACAACTCAGGCCTCCTGCTTCCCAGGCCCATACTATTTCCTCTAGGCCAGGCTGCTTCTCTACACATTAGTGTTCTTTCATATAACAATCTATTTTCATGGGATCCTTTAAGAACACTAACCAGAATGCATCAGTAATTTATCTCCTAGTTCATTGCCTTGATCATACTCAAAATGGACAGTACTCATCACTGTCCACTGACTTGATTTCATGAGAAACTCCTGCCATTTTCTGTCTGTACATGTAAGTCATACTTTTTGCTATTGAGACATCCTCTGGTTCAATATATCTGTTTTTCCCCTGGCCAGTCATTTATTTACTAACTTCTCCCTGTGGCTTGTCCATAGCCCCTCTCATCTCTCCCACCGCTCTTACACTTTAAGCCTTATGTGGGCCAGGGACCATGTCTGAATCAATAGTCAACTGATTTTCCCCAGTGTGCTTCTCACATTATGAGCACTTAACAAATATACTGACTCCTCAATATTTACCCAATCTGTTCTGCATTTCACCCCCTGGAAAATGTTTAGAGTCATCTGCCACACCTTATAGGAAAAAGTAAAATAAAACCAGTTCTGACAGTGACCCCCAATAGTGGTTGTAGCTGCCCCTTCCTTTTGTTACTGATTTTAAAGTTAGATTTCTAGTTAGCACAGTAAATTCCCTCCAAATTAATTATTCCTCATTTGCTGTTTTTTAAAAAGTCTACAATGAAAAACCTTGTCAGAGGTCTTTTGAAAATCAAAATATATTATGACCAGCCCCCACCACACACCGCCCCCCCCCCCCCCACCCCATTCATTGGCATGATGATCCTTACTCAGAACAGGAGGAGATTTCTGACAGGGAACTTCCAAATAAGAAAATACTACATACTGAGGAAAAGACAAAATGTCTTCTCTAAATGATCTGTGCTTCTAAATAACTTAACATTTCTGTAATTTTCTAGTAAAGGAAGCAACACTCACCCATCTATAATATTTTGGATCTCCTTTCGAGCTCTTCTCATAGATGGGCATTGCATTGTTGATCCACCGGTCCTGGGGCATAGTGGTCATCTGTAACAGTAGGAACTGTGAAAAGGGCAACTCCTTTGCCCAAATTCTTTCAGATGTCTTCCAGTCCTGGTGTCTTATTTACACCTAGTTTATCAATTTTCCAAGTGTATTTTACCAAACTTTGATGTATTTACTCAGATCTAGCTGTCTCAAAAAAATAACTTGAATGTGGAATGTCCCTCAGTTAAAAAACCAGCATGAACTGAGATGCTCAGCTATGTTCTCTTCATTGCTGGAAGCACCTTTCACCCTATGTTTGTCAGGTGGTTCCACTGATTACATAGCCAGCTTCCTCTTCTTAGTAAATGTTTCAGAGCCCTTGATGATTATCATTAGTATCACTAGTGTGGGATCATTTATATGGTGTTCCTCAAATTCCTTTTGAGTTGTGTAATTTTCTGTTTACACTTAACCTGCCACTCGATATGGACCTTCCTATTCTCCTTTCTAAGGAGAATATGGAAAATATATCAGCTCCCTGAAAACTATTTGAAATATTAGATTATTCTATGTTCAACTGATTTCTGGTATCTGCTGTTCTCATTTTAGTTTTATTACCTGCTACCACAGAAAATGAGTTATCCAAAGAGAGCAGTTCCCAAGACTAGGTATTAAAAACAAGTCAGTACATGGGCAGACTGGCTTATGCTTGTTTCTTTGTTTCAGAGTTTGGCTTTCATCCTACTATTTTCCAAAGACTCGCAGCTGGGAACTGTTGAGTATCTGGTCTTTCATTCAAGCAGCTCTCTTCACTTGAAGCATTCTGTTTACCTTTCTCCCCGATGCTGTGTGCTTGTACATTCCAGATTGTTATCTTGTTGTGAAGTATTCCGTGGACACTCTCCAGATTGTTATCTGCTTCTGATAGTTTATTCGCCCCTCATTTTCCAGGGCCATCTGGCTTTCTCTAATTCCCCCAATTAACCATAATAATGAAGAGGATGGTTGGGAGGAGGGGAAGTCTACAGACCTATTGAGGTAGAAAGGAGGGGAATTTTTTGTTGAAAACCCGTTTATTTACTGCAAGTATTTTCAGCCCAGTGCATAAGATATAATTCTCAATTCCTCAACAGTCAAGGGGGTAAAGGAAAAGGAGGTCAACAATCTTCAGTAAGTAAAGACACTTTCATAAAAGGGTAGTCGCTTATTCCTCCTTATCTTTGTGCAGGTATTTTTCCTTCAAAGGACACATTTGCATCAGATAACAAGTTGAGGTCATAGATGAACAGTAATGTTGATTGCATAGCTTCCTAGAACCTATCTCTCCGCCCTTCCATAGGAACCTGAGATCAGTCTGTTCTTGCCCTTTGTGTTGGGCTCACTGGAGGCTGACTAGTAGAATTGTTCTTCCTAACAAGAAAGGCAAGAATCTACTTTTAGAGGAATCTCTCAGGCCTTGTTTTACACCACTTTAAACTTGATTGGGTGGTTTATTAAATGGTAAGCTCATTATGGGCAGGGAACCTGTCTGCTCATTCTGCTGTATTGGGCTTTCCTAAGTGCTTAGTACAATGCTCTGCAATCATTCAGTCCATCATATTTATTGAACACTTACTGTGTGTAGAGCACTGTACTAAGCATTTGGGAGAGTACAGTGGACACATTCCCTGCCCACACCAAGCTTACAGTCTGCACATAGTAAGCATTCAATAAATATGATTGACGGATGGTGACTCTAGACACAAAAGCAATCATATATATTTCCTGAAAATAAGCTTGTTTCCTTTTCACCCTTAGGAGATCTGCAGCCAGCTATGACCAGGAAGACTTAGGGTCAAATGTAAATTTTTGCAGACAGGGAAATAGGGACAGAAAGTCATCCAGTGAGTCTGAAGTAAAACAATGATTCAACTAAAATGCCCATCTTTCCATCAAGCATGTTAGCACAATTCATGATCCAGGGTACATTGAACTGCAAGGTTTATGCCTTCATGACTGCCCAGTTATCTGGCTGGATCATTGACCCAAACCTTGTCTGACATTTAATCACAGATTCTAACAGTTCAGCTGTTCATATCCCAAAGACTCTTTAGGTGGTCCAACTGAGAAAGTGTAGGAGTTTAATAATGGGAATATTTGAGTCAGGAATTACTAACAGCTGTTTCCCTAGCAGGGGTCCCTGGGCAAGGTCTGCTGCAAAAGAAAACACTACTCGCTAAAAAGGCACTAAATGGTATGCCTTTTTGTTGTTGTTGTTGTTGTTAGTAAAAGCAATGTTTTGGAATTGGCTAGACATTTCAGTAGAGTTCTGAATGTACCTCCAGTGATATACTATTACTTTATTCAAGTCAGAGAAATCTGACAAAAGAAATGGAGGAAGAGGGAGAGGGAGAGAGGGGGAGAGAGGGGGAGGGAGAGAGAGAGAGAGAGAGAGAGAGACAGAGAGAGAGAGAGAGAGAGAAAGAGAGAGAGAGAGAGAGAGAGAGAGAGAGAGAGAGAGGGCAGGGAGTGTAAGCAGAAGGGAAAGCATATGGGAGGAATGGAGGAAAGTGCAGAGAGGAAGAACAGAGAAGGGACAGAAGAAGAAAGGGAGGAGAGGGAGGGGTGACATTACAAAACAAAAATCTCATTTAAAGATGAATAACAATAAAGCATAGCATTAGTAACAGTAGTCATCCTGACTGGCCCTCTAAATAATAATAATAGTAATAATAATAATAAATTGTTATTATCATTATACATGTTAAATGCTTACTACGAAACAGGTACTGTGGTAAATACTGGGGTAGATACATGATAATTAGATTGGACACAGTCGCTTTCCCACAGGGAGCTCACAATCTAAGTAAGAGCAGTTTAGATTTAATTCCCACTTTAAAGAAGAGGGAACTGAGGCCCAGAGAAATCAAGTGAGTTGTCCCAGGTCACACAGCAGACAAGTGGCAGTGTCAGGACTAGAATCCCAATCCTCTGAATCCTAGTCCCCTTCTTTTTCCAGCAGGCCATGCTGCTTCACAAAGATCGCAGGCAATCACAGATAGCGAACACTAATCCAGAAGCTGGGAAGCTGGATGTGAAGCATGATCCTTTGCAGAGCTATTTCTGAGCATTATAGTTCTACTATAGCAGTGAGACACATGTAGGACAGGGACTGTGACCAACCTGATTCATTTCTATTGACCCTAGCACTTAGAACAGTGCTTTGCACATAGTAAGTGCTTAAGAAATGTCATAATAATAGTGATATAGTTGGCTCAGGTTCAATAAATTTACCAGTTTGGGCCCGACTCCTGTTTTCCCAGGTACATGAAACAGTGAACATTTGATAGAGAGTAATAACCATCCATTCCAAAAGCTTTACAGCTTTAATTTTCAAAGGTGTCATAATTTCCATTAGGCATAAAAAATACGTTTTTGTCCCTGTGGTAGCCATTTGTATGGCTTAATTCGGAGATAGGTTGAAGGACTGCATAATGGAAAATATTGATGTGTTACTTCAGGGGTGTGGCTAGGCAGAACAGAAATAGCAAACGCATTGATCCAGGGCCTAGAAGTGGAGCCCTTAGTGAATTTCATGATGACGCTCAGCTCGCTGTTAGGGGAATGGCAGCAAATAGCCATGTGAGGATCGATCATTTTTTAGCTGATCACTCAGCTAAAAGAGTTCTAGAAAGACTCAAATCAGGGAAAGTAGCAACAAAGAATGATGGCACATTTGCAGGAAGAAACCACGGGAAAAATGAATGTTTCTCAGAATGAGAAAAATATATCTTCTTAAACCTCCCAAGAAAATTAGAATAGATTTGTCCCTATAGGACTTGGATGCTTGAAAGTATAGCGACAACAATTGGACAACTACGAAGAAGTAGCAGAGATCCTTGTGTTAATGAAGGTGTTCCAAGGATACCAAAGGGGAAGAAAACAGTGGACGGGCCAGATACCAAAGAGAGATTCAGATTGGGATGTGAAAGGGAGACAGCTATTATTCTGGCTCCCTGGCACCTTTGTGATTTCCAGGGTGGGCCATGGGACTGAAAGTGTGTCAGTCAGATTTCTGGGCAGAAGGGATTGGAACAAGTTCCCAAAAACACTTTTAATGCTGTCCCATGTTTTAGCCCCAGCCCTGTCAATCATGGAGCCAGCTACCTCTGAGCCAATCAAAGTGTGTGCAGGGGTAAGGCAGACAGGACAAATCTTCTTTTACTTATACAGGGAAATCCACTATAACCTGGGAGTGGAGATTAGCTACTGGCTCTTGAAGAACTTAGAGATACTCATTCAATCATTCAATAGTATTTATTGAGCACTTACTATGTGCTAAGCACTGTACTAAGTGCCTGGGAGAGTACAATATAACAATAAACAGACACATGTGGAAACTTTTTGAATCAATGGAAGTTAATATGTAAGAGCATAGATGAGTTGAAGATGCCACTACAGAAACAAAGTGGGAAGCAGCTTGGTCTAGTGGAAAGAGCCTGGGTTTGGGAGTCAGAGGGACTGGGTTCTAATCCTGGCTCCACCACCTACCTGTTGTTGGACCTTGGGCAAGTCATTTAACTTCTCTGTGTCTTAGTTATCTCATATATATAGACGGAGGATTCAATACCTGTTCTCCCTCATTCATCCATTCATTCAATCATATTTATTGAATACTTACTGTGTGCAGAGTGCTCTACTAAGTGCTTGGGAGAGTACATTACAACAATAAACAGATATATTCCCTGCTCACAACGAGCTTACAGTCTGGAGAGGGGGAGATAGACATTAATTTAAATAAAAAAATTATAGATATGCACATAAGTGTTGTGGGGCTGGAAGGGGGAAGAACAAAGGGAACAAGTCAGAGTGACACAGAAGAGAGTGGGAGAAGAGGAAAAGGGGGCTTAGTCAGGGAAGGCCTCTTGGAGGAGATGTGCCTTAAGTAAGACTTTGATGGGGGGAAAGTATTTGACAGATTTGAGTAGGGAGGACGTTTCATTCCAGAGGCAGGACGTGGACAAGTGGTCAGCTGGGAGACAGGTGAGATGAAGGCACAGTGAAAAGGTTAACACTAGAGGAGCCAAGTGTGCGGGCTGGGTTGTAAAAGGAGGGACGTGAAGTGAGGTTGGAGGGGGCAAGATGATTCAGTGCTTTAAAGCCACCGGTGAGGAGTTTTTGCTTGTTGCAGAGGTGCATAAACAACCACTGCAGTTTTTTTGAGGATTGGGTGTTTTTGTGAAAAATGATCCAGGCAACAGACTGAAGTATGGACTAGAGTGGAGAGAGACAGGAGGACAGGAGACAGAGCAAGGAGGCTAATGCGGTAATCCACGTGAGATAGGATGAGTGATTGTATTAACATGATAGCAATATGGATGGAGAGGGAATGGCAGATTTTAGTGATATTGCGAAGGTGGAACTGACAGGATTTAGTAATGGACTAAATATGTGGGTTGAATGAGAAAGAGGAGTCAAGGATAACACCAAGGTTATGGGCTTTTGAGACAGGAAGGATGGAGGTGTTCTCTACAGTGATGGGAACATCATGGGGAGAACAGCGTTTGGGTGGGAAGATAAGATCTGTTTTAGACATGTTGAGTTTGAGGTAATGGGAGGACACCCAAGTACAGCTGTCTTGAAGCAATAGGAAATGTGAGATGCTGAGGGGGAAAGGGATCAGGGCTGGAGATGTAAATTTGGGTATCATCTGCAAAGAGGTGATAGTTGAAACCATAGGAGTGAATGAGTTCTCCAAGCAAGTGCGTGTAGATGGAGAATAGAAGGGGACCCAGAATTTAAACTTGAGGGACCCCCAGAGACCCACCTTCTTGGACTGTGAACCCCATGTGGGACAGGTACCATGTCCAATTTGATTACCTTGGGTCTACCACAATGTTTAGCAACAGTGCTTGGCACATGGTAAGTGTTTAACAAGAACTTTTGTTATTAGTAGTAGTAGGATGAGGAGGAGTAATTGTAGTAGCGGTAGTAAGGCCCAGGAGTTTCCAGGATAGAAAAAACTCTCAGTCTTCCCAGGGAAAAAGCTGCTTTGCAGAAGATGGCAATCATCACCTAGTGTCATTGCTGAAGGTAAGAAGCATCCATCTCAGAAGCAGTAGCTATTCTCCTAGGCATCAGACAGCCATGATACCTTACTGGTTTAGCCCCATGTTATAATTACTGTCCTACAACACGAAGCCTATTGAAGGCACATTTCCAAGAGGCCTTCTGTGACTAAACCCTCCTTTGTTCTTCTTCTACTCCCTTCTGCATCGCCCTGACTTGCTCCCTTTATTCATCCCCGCTCCCAGCTCCACAGCACTTATGCTCATATCTGTAATTGATTTATATTAATGTCTGTCTCATTCTAGACAATAAACTTGTTGTGGGCAGGGAATGTGTCTGTTATATCGTACTCTCACCAACACTTAGTACAATGCTCTTCAGGCGGTAAGCGCTCAAAAAATACAATTGACTGACTGACTGTATTTCATGTTGGGTAACTTTGTGTCATCATGGGGCCTCAGTCCCCTCATGCATTGCAACACAAAGGTGGACAGAGCACAAGCAACATCAGCAGAAGCACAAGGTCTCTACAAAATATAGAGTGTTAGCAAGGCTGTGGGGGTGTAGCAGCAGAGCCCGTTCAACTCTGAGATGTGAGAAGCCCAAATCTCTGCTCATTTAGCCACACTACCATCCTATGCTTTTGTTTTTATGTTGCTTTAATGTTTTTATTGTTCCATCCCTCCTTATGTCTCTGTTGCTCTCTTCTCCCCCTTATGCTTAGACTGTACATCCCTTAACCCCTGAGTTTGTTATAATTGCCAGATCAGGGAAAAAGTGGTTATCTATCAACCAATCAGTGAATGGGGGCTTATTGAGTGCTTATTGTGTGTAGAGAACTGTGCTAAGCACTCAGGAGTTTACAATCCCTATCCTCAAGGAGCTTACAGTTTAGTGGTTATTCCTGTACTTAGTTTGAGAATCTCTTGTACAACTATTCATGCTGTTAAAGTCCATAATTAAGTGAATAGTGCTTATCACAAAAGAGACTGAGGCTTCTAATGTTCCTCAAACCTCAGCAGTCAGTTCTCAGCGTTCAGGATTGGTGATCTAAGAGTCTTGGAATGGCGGCAGCAGAATAGTGGGAAACTTTCATGGGGGCTACGGTGTACCCTGAAAGAAGACCCCATACCAATTCTAAATAACAGGAAACACAAATTCCCCAGGGGCAACTTCAGATGACTGACTTCCAAAAATATTGGAAATGTTGCCCTGCAAGTTTCTGACACAAATTCCTATATCATCGTTCTCTCCATCATTGGCAGAATGTTTATACGCTTGTCACTCATTGTTGTTGTAATCAGTCAGTCAAACAATCAACTGTATTTATTGAGCACTTACTGTATGCAGAACAGTGTACTAAGACTTTGGGAGAATGCAATATGAAAGAGTGGTACACGTGTTTCCTGCCCACAATGAGCTAAGAGTCTAGAAGGGAAGACAGACATTAAAATGAATAAATACTTTATGGGTATGTACATAAGTGCGATGGGGCTGAGGGAGGGGTGAATAAAGGTTGAAAATTCTAGTGCATAGGTGATACAGGAGTAGGAGAAGAGGAAATGAGGGCTTAGTTGGGGAAGAGTTGGAATTTTAATAAGGCTTTGAATGTGAGGAGAATGATTGTCTACCAGACAAAAAAAAAGAATGGAGTTCCAGGACAGAGATAGGACATATACATATATGTATATGTACATGTATATGTTTATGTATATGTATATATATATAAATTATACTCATTTATAATAATACCT
Organism: Tachyglossus aculeatus; assembly: GCF_015852505.1. NCBI lineage: Eukaryota > Metazoa > Chordata > Mammalia > Monotremata > Tachyglossidae > Tachyglossus > Tachyglossus aculeatus. The sequence goes on from NC_052072.1 coordinate 62,200,123, forward strand.
GTTTACTTGTTTGGTTGTCTGTCTCCTCCCTCTAGACTGTAAGCCCACTGTGGACAGGGATGTCTCTCTTTATTGCTGTACTGTACTTTTCAAGTGCTTAGTAAAGTGCTCTACACACAGTAAGTGCTCAATAAGTAAGCCCGTTTTCTAGACTGTGAGCCCGTTGTTGGGTAGGGACCATCTCTATATGTTGCAAACTTGTACTTCCCAAGCACTTAGTACAGTGCTCTGCACACAGTAAGCACTCAATAAATACGATTGAATGAATGAAGTATGAATGACTGACAAAGAATGAAAGAATGAAGATCATTTGCATAGAGGTGGTAGTTGAAACCATGGAAGCGAATGATTTCTTCAAGGGAGTAGGTGTAGGTGGAGAATAGAAGGAGAATCAGAATTGAGCCTTGAGGGACTCTGACAGGTTGGGGGTTACAGGTGAAAAAGACTGAGAATGAGTGGCCAAAGGGATAGGAGAAAAAAACAGGAGAGGGCAGAATCAGTGAAGCCGAGGTTGGATAATGTTTCCAGGCAGGGGTGGTCAACAGTGTTGAAGCCAGCTGTGAAGCCAGAGAGTATTAAGATAGACCATTGGATTTGGCAGGAAAGAAGTCATTGGGGCCCTTTGAAAGGACATTTTTGGTGGAGTGAAGGATAAAGAAACCAAATTGGAGGGGGTTAAGGAGAAAATTGCAGGAAGTCAAGGAGATAATTGGAAGAGAAGCAGTGGAGGCAGCAGGTGTAGACAACTCACTCAATGGAGAGGAATGGAAGGAGGGAGATGTGACAATAATTCAAGAGAGCCGTGAGGTCAAGAAAGCATTTATTTTTTAGGATGGAGAGACATGAGCATGTTTGAAAGCAACGGGGAGGAAGCCACTGAAGAGTGAATAGTTGAAGATGGCAGTCATGGAGGGAAGAAGCAAGGAGGCAAGAGTTTTGCTAATATGCTAAAGGTTGGGGTTGGAGATACAGGTGGAGGGTGTGGATTTTCACAGCAGGTGGGAGATCTTCTCTTGAGATACTGTTGGAAAAGATGGAAAAGTTGAAAAAGTGGCAGGAGAAGGGAGGGACTGGAGAGAAGCAGGGGAGGTTTTAGGGAGATTATGCTTGACGGTTTTAATTTTCTCAATAAAGTATGTGGACAGGTCATTATCGGCAAGAGGTTGGGGAGGAGAGCGATAGGATTTGAGGATGAAATTAAATGTCTGAAATAACTGGTGAGGGCAATGGGCATGAGAGCCAGTAAGGATGGAAAAATTACATTTCTTGGAAGAGAAGAAGGCAGAGATAAAACAGGCAAGGATGAGGTTGAGGTGGACAAAATTGGCCTGATATCTGGATTTACTCCAGCAGTGCTCTGCAGCTCAAGCACAGGAGCAAAGAAAGAGCACTGTGGAGGAGAAAGTGGGTTGAATTTGGTAGAGAGGATGATGTTGAGAATATCAATTTAGTTGTCAAGGGAAGGTAGTTTGGGGATGGAGACTGAATAGGGCATAGTGACTTGGGAAAATTGGGTGGGGTCCAAAGACTGGTTGTCTCTGTGGGAGAACAGAACAGATATGCAGGGAGGGGTGTGTGTAGTAGAGGGATTTCAGAGTTCTTGAAAGTAAAAATTGTACAGTGACTAGAGATGATGGAATTGAGTTTTTATCCAAGTTGGTGAGTGGGTGAGGTGGGGTGAAGCAGGAGGTCAGAGGAGTTGAGGAGTGATAGAAAGTGGACAGTGGAAGAGTCATCAGAAACATCCACCTGGTTATCAAAGTCCCAAGGATCAATGTAATGATGGAGAAAGAGAGAAGGAATGCGAGAAAGGGATCAAAATGGTTCAGAAAGTTGGAGGTGGGGCCTGGGGGTGGTAGATGACTGTGTCTAGTAATTGGGGTTGGTGGTAGAGGTGGATGATATGGACTTCAAAGGAAGGTAAAGATGAGATGGGAGAGGTGGAATGGATTCCCCCAATACTGCATTAAGTATTACAGTATAAAAAATTACTGCAGCAAATACTGTAAAGTTGTGAACACACTAGGGAAAGTAAAGAACTACACGATCCCCTACAACAGAAGCAGACAATATGAAGTGTCTTGACCAACACTGCTTATTTTCATGTCTATCTCCCCTGATAGACTGTAAGCTCTTTGAGGGTAGGGATCATACGTCTACTCACTTTATTACACACTCTCCAAAGTGTCCAGTACAGTGCTTTACCTGGAGTAAGCACTCAATGAATATTATTGATTGATTGATTGATTGACTGATGCCTAAACCCAACTCTTTCTTCTTTCACCAAATCAATTTTCACCAACCTGTGGGTTGTGTTATACCAGAGCAGACTCATTTTGTGGGAAGAAAACATGAAGAGCCATTATTAACTCTTGTACCATTCTTGGTGAGACTGTACACTTAAAAACCTCTCTGTGTTACAAAGCAAAAATGTTCCATTCTTACTTTTCCTTCAGTATTAAGTGAGTTACTGGAGTTTGTCAAACTGTAAAGAAGTTCAGGCTTCCACTCGCTCTCCCAGTGTCCATTTTGAAAAATTGAGCTTGTTGCCAAAGACTAACTCGAGATCTAGGGAGATTGAGTTAGTTCGTGTTTTACAGAGATTTGATAAAGCAGAGCTCATTTTTGTTTCTGCTCTCTCCTGGGGCAGAAATTAAAATCTTCAGCATAAGTTTTCTTTCAAAGATTCTTAGTTTTAATGATTTGAGCTTTGGCAAATCAAATGTCCTTTAATGTAAATGTCTGAACACCTCAAATCAGATTCTCTCACTAAATATGTAATTGGAATTCAGGTGAAATTTTAAATTTAGTGGGGAAAAGCAAAGGTCATCCAGCTCTTCAAGGCACAGTCTAAAATTCTCCAATTTCCCCAGGCGCCAACTATTTGTTTCTTGCATGACCTCAATATTTTATATTCGCCGCCTTGGAAAGGTCACTTCCCAAAGATACAATTCTCTTAACTGTAAGTGGCCAGGTCTGCCTGTGTTTGTTCCCACTGTTATTCATTAACACACAGGCAACATTGTCAGAAGGTTAGGAGAACAGTAGCTCTCAGAAAATCCCACTGTGCACTGAAAACCTCCCAGAAAATTTGCTGAAACCAAGCCTCGTTCTTTTGGAAATGAGAGCCAAACTGCTGGAGCAGTTGCCAAGAGAAAACAGATTCAGTGTGCTTCAAAATCTAAGGACCTGAGTAAGACACTTTCTTATAACTGATCATGCACTGCTGCTACTTTTGACCAGATTCCCAAAGCTCCCATTATCAGTCCCTAGTTTCTGCCATAATGGTTTTATCCTCTGAATATCCTCAAATATATACAGGGAGACCCATTCTCCAGTTGATAGTCTCCACTGTGGGCAATTGCATCTAGTCGAGAAGCAGTATGGCCTAATGAAAAAAGCATGGGCCTGAGAGTCAGAGGATCAGGGTTCTAATCCTGGCTCTGCCTCTTATCTAACAATAATAATAATAATAATGGTATTTGTTAAGCACTCCCTCTGTGTGTGGCACTGTACTTAGCTCTGGGGTAGATACAAGCAAGTCAGGTTGGACACAGTCCCTGTCCCACATGGGTCTCATGGTCTCAATCCCCATTTTACAGATGAGGTCACTGAGGCACAGAGAAGTAAAGTGACTTGCCCAAGGTCACACAGCAGGCAAATGGCAGAGCCCATATTAGAACCCATGACCTACTGACTCCCAGTCCATTTGTGCCTCAATTACCTCATCTCTAAATTAGGATTAAATCCTCCTCCCGTCAATTTAGACTGTGAGACTCACATGGGACAGGGAGACAAGAACATAGAGAAGCAGCGTGGCTCAACAGAAACAGCACGGGCTTTGGAGTCAGAGGTCATGGGTTCGATTCCTGGCTCTGCCAATTGTCAGCTGTGTGACATTGGGCTAGCCACTTAACTTCTCTGTGCCTCAGTTACCTCATCTGTAAAATGGGGATTAAGACTGTGAGCCCCACAGGGGACAACCTAATCACCTTGTATCCTCCCCAGCACTTAGAACAGTGCTTTGCACATAGTAAATGCTTAACAAATGCCATCATCATCATCATCATGAACATATGGGAAAGCAATGGAGAAGAAGACATTGGAGAGCGAACAGTTGAAGATAGTGGATAGGGAGGGGAAAAGGGATGGAGCAAGTGCTTTTATAGGGTATGAAGGGATGGGCTGGATGGATAAAGGGATGGATGAATGGGATGGGGAAAAAGGTTTCTCTGGGATAGATCACTAAAGCAGCACAGTCTAGCAGAAAGACTGCAGGCTGGGGAGGCAGAGGACACGGGTTCTTACAAAGGTTTTGCCACTTGTCTGTTCTCTGATCTTGGGCAAGTCACTTAACTTCTCTGTACCTTAGTTATGTCATCTGTAAAATGGGTTTTAAATCCTACTCCTTTCTACTTAGACTCTGAGTGCCATGTAGAACAGGGACTGTTGTGCAACCTGAGTATCTTGTATCTACCTCAGTGCTTAGAATAGTGCTTGACAATTAATCTTTCAATAAATTATATTTATTGAGCGCTTATTGTGTGCAGAGCACTATGATAAGCACTTGGGAGAGTACAGTATAACAGAATTGGTAGATACATTCCCTGCCCACAATGAACTTACAGTCTAGAGGGGGCCATAGTAAACACAAGTACCATTGAAAAAAAACCCAAATTAAAAATGTGCTACTCGCCCCTCCAAAGATAGTCATTTCTGGGCTCATAAACCTCCTTAATTCTCACTATATTGTAACTGAAGAAATATTTTCTCTCTTCTGCCAAGCTGCAAGCAAAAGGAACTCTTGGTTTTCCCCCTACCCTCTTATGCTGTCTCAGTGGTGAGGGAGACAGTTAAGCCCAACTTCTTTCCCAGTGTTCAGTACAGTGCTCAGCACATAATAAGTACTTGGGAAATTACTACTACTACTATATAATTACTACTACTACTTCAAGGAGCCCAGGGTACTGTTTTCTGATTTTGAGCATGAGGTGAAAGTGGGGCAGTAAATTTTTTGATGGGGAGGATGAAGAATGGAAGGGTTGAGGCTTCAGAGAATCAATAGGTCAGAAAACTGCCATTTTCATTCCATCCATCTCTGACTAGAAAGTTCTGAGTTTTATCCAAGACCTGGGATGAGCAAGTCTGAGTGTCCAGCTCAAACATCTGAGAAGTGATCATTCGCATCATCCCCGTACTGTGGACACCTAAATATGAGTCTTTGTCTTTCCCAGGTCATTAACATCGCTAGTAAAGTTATAGAAGGATTGTATCTTCTCCTCACTCCCTGGCCATGAGGAAGAGAGTCAAGCTCACAGATACATCAATCTGTAATTCTGGCCATATTGAAAGAAGGCCTGACATTGGAAATCTGATAGAGAACAGTGCCCACAGGATAACCCAGTTCCTTCCCACCCCTTATCCTTCTGGGGCCTGAAATCTTTCCAAGAGGGAGATTTCTTGAGGACAAATGGATCATAGGTATGACTCCATCATTAGCTGCAAGAGATATTTAAAGAAAATCCCAAATAATTTACCAGTCTCAAAAGTACCTGGCTTTCCTCCCTGTAATGATGATGATTATTACTATTACTACTAATGGTAATAATGAGTATTATTGTTAAGCTTTTACTATGTGCACAGCAGTGTACTAAGCACTGGGGTAGATATGAGATAATTAGTTTGGATATAGTCCCTGTTCCATATGGAAATGATGGTCTAAGGGGGAGGAGAACAGGTACTATATCTCAGTTTTACAGATGAGAAAATGGAGGCACAGAGAAGTTAAGTGACTTGTCCAAGGTCACACATCAAGCAGGTGGCAGAACCAGGATTAGAATCCAGTTTCTATGGCTCCCAGCCCTGTGCTTTGACTACTGTATGTGTCTCCATATCTTCTCTGGTCTCACACTACAGTGTTTTGCTATTCCAGGCATATTGCTAGGGTGTGCTGAGCAGAAAGATAGTGGAATTAACAGTGGAAGTAATATATGTGCATAAAATGCTATGGAAGTTGTGGCAACAGGAGTGTTTAGTAGCATGGAGGAGCTGAAGTTGCAGTTTGGCAATAGAAAGTGAGGTGATGAGAGATTAATCAGGAAAGGCTTCCTAGGGGAATCCATTACCAAATGTATTGTTGCTGAGCCATCCAATGAGCCAAGTGACTCAATGGCTGAAGCATCTGTTCTGTTACAGTAACACTGTTACAATAATGATTACCTCAGAGACCCAATCAGAAATTAGGTGGCATCCAAGAGCATTACCTCCCTCCTGCTCCACCTTGCTTCAGGACATCTCCACTCAGAATTGAAAATTCTGTCCCTCTTCAAACATTCCAGACTGTAGCTAATCCCATTTTTCCTTTATAAAGAAGGAAGGACAGGTTCTGGGGTGTTGGGAAGTAAAAGAGAATAAAAAAAAAGAGAAGAATCATGTCTGGTAGGTTTTTTTTCATATTAAAATTCAAGGAAAATATCTAGGAAAGTAATTGGTTTCCTCATCACACATAGCTCCATTCCATCAATTACTCAAAAATTGTAATTTGCATTTCTACATCAGTTTTCCTTGTTAAAGGACTCTCCAAGCATGAACTCTTTATTCCAGGATAATCCAGGGGATCCCTCTGAACAGACCTGAAGAAACAGAAGGGTCAGTCAACAAGCCTCATGCCGCGGTCAACACACACAAGTGGGAGCATTAGAATCAAAATGGTGATTAGCCTATGCCTAGACCCACCTCCTTCTTTGATAGACAGCTTTCTGGCTTGTGCCCATGTGTATCAGGCTGATTGTGAGGAACAATTCCTCTGTACTATTTACCCTGGGGCCCCAGTCTCCGCATCCATAGACTGGGGACATAGGATTGCAGGAGCATGATAGGGGTGTAGAGGGTCTTTAAAACTCAGTCCTGGAGTAAAAGCAATGTCATGTCATGTACCTTAAGAAAACAAATCTGGTCCCTGTCAAGGGGCACTTCCCTGTACTCCTCCTGGAGAGGAAATGGAAATTGGACCTTGGCAGCAACAGCCACTATCTTTCTTGGGGAGCTAAATTAATTGGTTGTTGCTATTAACAGGGCCCTAATTTTATTTTATTTTTTAATTTTAATGCTATTTGTTAAGCACTCTCTACGTGCCTGCAACTGTACTGAGCATTGCAGTAGTCGCCCCCTTCTAGACTGGGAGCCCGTTATTGGGTAGGGACCATCTCTATTTGTTGCCAAATTGTACTTCCCAAGCACTTAGTACAGTGCTCTGCACACAGTAAATGCTCAATAAATACAATTGAATGAATGAATGAAAGATATGACCTAATCGGTTTGGACACAGACCCTGTCCTATATGGGGCCCAGGGCGCTGATCCTCATTTTACAGATGAGGGACCTGAGATACAGAGAAGTTAAGTGACTTGCCCAAGGTCACACAGCAGAAAAGTGGCAGAGTCAGGATTAGAACCCCAGTCCTCTTACTCCCAGGCCCTTGCTATTTCCACTAAGCCACACTGCTTCTTGATTTTATTCCATATTAATTTTCTTTGCTGTTCCTCCTGTTACCCCCACAGCATCTTCATGATGGCCACAAAACTATAGGGAAGTAAGCCCTCAATAAATGTCATTGATTGATTGATTTTCCAAGTGCCTAATTCTATGCTTCACGCACAAAAGCTACCCGATTGGTGATGATGATGATGATCATGATGGTGATGATTCGTAGATTTTTGAAATGATAATGATAGTTTTAAATGCCAAGGCTTCTAAATCAGACACCAGATATTTGCTTCTGACTCTAGTGTGTAATTCGTTTCAGTATAAATGAAAAAGAAATTAATAACAAGGACTAAATTCAACATGGCTTTCATTCTTCTTCAGGACTGGAAATTCCTGTATTTTGTGTTTTCTTAAGGTGGAGCTAGCAGGACAACTGAAGAGAGAGTCTGATTATACAGTGGATAGGGACAGGAGCAGTTTTGACAGTTGGAACAATTTATCCCTGGTAAAGACTGGTCATTTCTGGTAGTATATGTCTAGATAATTCCTTCTAAACAGAGAACTGGCCTGGCAATTTTAATGGCAAAAAGTATATTTTCCAAGAATCTGATTATGAATGGCTAGGATTTCTGATCTTGAATTTGAAAATCCATATAAGATCCCTTAGTATTTAGTAAACTCTCTTTGTAGAAAGTCAGCTCCCTCCTCAGTTGCTGGAAGCAAAGCTCAGAGATTGATAAAGAACCAGAATGGTCACTGGACAAGCAGAGAGAGAGGGAGAGAGAGAGAGAGAGAGAGAGAGAGAGAGAGAGAGAGAGAGAGAGAGAGAGAGAGTTAGTGAAAAATTTTTAATGGACTCTGGACTCCAAACCAAGTAAGGAAATAAGAAGATCTCACCCTTTTTTATGCTAAAAAAATCTCTTCAGTAGCTTAGTTCAGTGTATTGCCCACAATGGATGCTCAATAAATACCAGTACTTCTATGAATATTCCAAGTTGTATTGGCCAGAAATCTCTGAGATTTGATAATGTCACAAGCAATATTCTGAAGAGTAATCCAGAGAGTGGCTTCAACCTAATAATGCATTTATTCACTATTTCCTGTAATTAGAATTTAATACAGTATACTGCATACTGTAAAAGCTGAATAAATGTCATTGATTGCTTGACTCTAGATACCGAGTAAGACAGGCAAGTGCAATTTGGAAAAGGATTAACACTGATCCAACAGTGTGACCTGAGGGTAACAAAAGTCTTATTTAGAGAAGTAGCATGGTCTGGGGAAAAATACACAGGCCTGGGACTCAGAGGCCTAATTCACTGGTGCTAATCCCAAATCCACTCATTATCATTATTATTATTGTTGTTGCTGTTTTAAGTGCTTATTATGTTTCAAGCACTGTTCTAAGTGCTGGGGTAGATACAAGTTAATCAGGTTGAACACTACAGTCACAGTTACTTGCCTGCTCTGTGACCCTGGAGTAGTCTCTCAATTTCTCTGTGCCTCAGTTTCCTCATCTGTAAAATGGAGACTATATATCTGTTCTCCCTCACTCTTTGCCTATGAATCCCATATGGGACAGAAACTGTGTGCTACCTGATTATCTTCTACCTATGCTTGTGCTTAGTACAGGGCTTGGCCCTTAGTGTGCTTATCATTATTATTATTTATTATTATTATTACTATTTAAAAGGACTCTTAGAACATCTTCATGTTGAAAACCTATCAGATTGAATCCTAGCATCCTTGAGATAGAAGGAATCTTGAGAAACCATCTGGTCCAGCTTCCTCCTTCTGGGCAAATGAATAAATAGACTACAGTCGTTTGTCTATACATCAGTATAGGCCTAAGAGATATTTCTTACAGCTATCATGGTTCAGGGGTAATTACCATAGTTTAGCCTCTCTTGAGGTTTCATCTGGAGAGTTTCCAGTACTCTACAAGTCTCAACTACGGGAGGGAGAGTCAGGCAGAGGGAAATCCATTCCATTCCTAGCTTGGGCAGAGGCTAGCCAGTGGAAGGCAATCTGCTACAAGTCAAAACTCCCCCGTGCTGGGCAGCAGAGGCACGGGAGACAGTCAAAGGCAGAGACTCAAGATGACTGTGCGGAAGGAGGCAACGGTAAACCATTTATGTATTTTTACCAAGAAAGCTCTATGGATACACTACCGGAATGATTGCAGATGGAGGCAGGGCATTCTGGGAGAGACATGTACATGGCATTGCTATGGGTCAGAAACTAATTGACAGCATAGGACAAGACAGGATCATGGTTTGGGGTAATTATCTCCTACCTCTACTTTTAGTTTATGAACCTCTTGTGGACCAGTGACTGAGTTTCAATCAATTTCCAGTACAGGACTTTGCACATGATGATGATGATGAAGATGATGATAACAGTAAGGATGATGATGATAATGATGATGATGGAGTCTCCCTTCAAGAATGACAGATCTACCTTGGTCCTGTGATTTCCAGCCCATGAGCTTGCACATAGGGATTGGGATTATAGAGCCAGTAGTTTGTGCATTGCCACTTACACTCTCTCTTCCCTGTCAGATGCATTTCCACTTGGGACAGAGTGCAAGAAGTGAGAAAGAAGGCAGGGGTGCAGCATATCATGAAAATTTCCTGTGATCACTGTCTACATCAGACAACTACAGAAAGAACCAGTATTTGAATTTAGAATTGCACCCTTTATTCACCCCTCCCTCAGCCCTACAACACATATGTACATATCTATAATTCATTTATTTATATTAACATCTCTATGTCCTCCGAGATGATAAGCTCATTGCAAGCAGGGAATATGTCTATCAACTCTGTAGTGTTGTACTCTCCCAAGTGCTTAATATACTGCTCTGCACACAGTAAGTGTTCAATAAATATTATTAATTGATTGCTAGAACCCAGGTCTCCTAATTCCCAGAGTAGTACGCACTTAACAATTCCATTGTCCTGACATTGTTTAAAAATCATAATAGAAAAAAATATTTGTTTGGTAAACTCAACCTTGCTGAAATATGATGCTGAAGTGGAGACATTGGTTTTGAGTACTAGGTCGTTATTATTATTTATTGCACCTGCTCGGGAAATATCCCAGGATGAAAATCCAGTCATAGCTTTTGGCTCACAGGGAGTCACAGTCTAAAAGTGGGGAACCAGTGGCAAGCACAGTAAAGATAGAAATAACATGATAAATTAAAAAAAAAAAACAGAAATGAAAAGCAACCATAGGAACACAGAGACCTGAAGGGCACTACTAGTAAAGGAAGTCTTATGGGTCTTCAAAGATTTGGTACAGCTTTCCCTAATCATTCATTCATTCATTGAATCATATTTATTCATTCATTCATTCAATCGTATTTATTGAGCACTTACTGTGTACAGAGCATTGTACTAAGCGCTTGGGAAATACAAGTTGGCAACATATAGAGACGGTCCCTACCCAACAGCAGGCTCACAGTCTAGAAGCGCTATTTATTGAGCACTTACTGTGTGCAGAGCACTGTACTAAGCACTTGGGAAGTACAAGTCAGCAACATATAGAGACAATCCCTACCCAAAGAGTGACGTTCTTCATAGAGGCTTTCTGCAGCTCCAGCTTCTGCCTATTCCTCTTCAATCAATCAACCCATCCATCAATAAATCAATCAATCAATCCACATGGATCAGACTTGCCCCAGCCAGAGTCCTAGGGAACCTAGCCTCTCATGCACAAGACTAACGGAGAGTAAATGGGGGTTATCTGGTGTACCCCAACTCTGGTGGGGACACAACATAATAATTACAATAATAATGATAATAATTGCAGTATTTGTTAAGTGTTTACTATGTGCCAGGCTCTGTATTAAGCACTGGTGTGGATAGGGTCCCTGTCCCATTGTGTCAGAAGATTGGCAGATCTCTGATGAATCAATTCCTTTCTCCAAGAGCCCATCAGAGGAAGTGACTCATAAGCCTGATATAAATCACATACCTTCAGCTGGGTAGAGGACAATCAGATACCGGTACCTATGGATGGGCCATAATCCAATCAAATGCATATTAGTCAATTTGCAGCTGTATCATGATACCCTGTACCTGACTCCAGGGATAATAGTAACAGATGATAATGATGACATTTATTAAGTGCTGTTCTAAGCACTGGGGAGGTTACCAGGTGATTAGGTTGTCTCACAGGGGGCTCACAGTCTTAATCCCCATTGTAAAGATGAAGTAACTGAGGCACAGAGAAGTTAAGTGACTTGCCCAAAGTCACACAGCTGACAATTGGCAGAGTCGGGATTTGATGAAGAAGGAGCCTAAGGCCACATGGATGTTGTTCCTCATTTCTCAAATTAAATTAGAAACTTTGGGCATGTGATCCAAATACTTAGCAGCCAAGCAACAATGTTGGCCAATAGGCAACTGTGAACTTCTCAAAGAGTCTCCAGTGTGTTCTCACTGGGCTCATCCAACACAACATTTAGTCCCTTTACTTCTCTATGCCTCAATTTCCTCATCAGTAAAAGGGGAGTGAATACCTGTTCTCCCTCTTAGGCTGTGACCCTCATGTGGGATGGGGCTATGTTTGATCTGATTGTATTGTGCCTACCTCAGTGCTTAGTACAGTGTTTGGCATGTACTAAGCACTTAACAAATGACAACGTTATGATTACTGTCTTTACTATGGCATTTTGCAGAGAAATGTTGAAAATCTAAAAGGGAACCCCTTTCCCCCCATATTCTATCAATGCATTTCTTTCCCTCTCATTGCACAGGTGACATCCGCTCAAGAAAAATACAGATAGTAAAGCACTTATTTGAAGAATGATTATCCTCAGGTGATTTTCATATGTACAAAATGTGAAAGGGGTTAGGTCAAAACTACAAGCATCAATGAAAACCTCAAGGTTAATAGCATTATCTCTCTCTCTCTCCATCTCTTTCTTTCCTCTATTCTTTCTCTCTTTGTCTATGTCTCTCTATGCCTCCTTGTCTCTCTGTCTTGATGGTTCTATATTTGGCTCTCCCCTCTGTCTGTGCCCCCATCTCTATCATTTTCTGTGCTTTTTAAGATGAAATGAGGGTTATTCATTCATTCATTCAATCATATTTATTGGGCGCTTACTGTGTGCAGAGCACTGTACTAAGCGCTTGGGAAGTCCAAGTCGGCAATATATAGAGACGGTCCCTACCCAACAACGGGCTCACAGTCTAGAAGGGGGAGACAGACAACAAAACAAAACAAAACATGTAGACAGGTGAGTTGGACACAGTCCCTGCCCCACGTGGAGCTCACAATCTCAAACCCTATTTTACAGATGAGGTAACTGAGGCCCAGAGAAGCGATGTGACTTGCCCAAGGTCACACAGCAGACAAGTGGTGGAGCCGGATTAGAACCCATCACCTTCTGATTCCAAGGCATGTGTTCCATCCACTAACACCATGCTGGAGGAATACTTTGGCCGCTGCCCAACATTGGTTGCTGGTGTGCTCCCACTACAATTATTTTTAAAGACATTCTGTTATTTTCTTTCTGCATCAATTTAGAGGGCAGATTGGGTACCATTCCTGGCCCATGATGTCAAATTAACCCTGATATAAAGTCATAAAACCAGGCACCAGATGTAACAAAAATTCAGCCACAAAACATAAAAGCAATTGAAGTTACTCTGATATTGTGAATATAGAACCATCAAGACAGAGAGACAAGGAGGCATAGAAAGACATAGACGAAGAGAGAAAGAATAGAGGAAAGAAAGAGATGGAGAGAGAGAGAGATAATGCTAGCTATTATTTTGCATTTTTGTCAACTATGGTTGGAAAGGGTATATTTACTCATTCTGATCTGATCCAACCACACTGGTGTTTTGGAACAGAAAGCTATGCATGTGTGTTTTTTTCTTCTTGAAAGTTGGGCTTGGATCCTAAGTCCTGGGTGAAACCTTGACCTTTTGGGGTTCCCTGGGAGGCTAGTTCTGGGACTTTTGCTCAGTTCTAAACATGATGTAGGCCCATGAGGTGGAGAAAGGTAAGCCAATATGTCTGTGCCCACCCCTAGATTCAATGTTGGACCAATTCCTGCTGGACTCATGAGCCGCTGGTATACAATAATTCCATCAATCAATCAATCAGTTGCAGTTAGTGAGCACTTACTGTGTTCAGAACACTATATTAAGTACTTGGGACTGTGCAGTACAGTTGATAGACACAGTCCTACTCTCAAGCTTATAATCTAGCAGGAAAGACAGATTTTAAAATAAATTCAGCTAGAAGAAGTAATCGAGTACAAGTATATGTACCTAAGAGCTGTTCGGGGAGGTGACGGGCTGAATTCATAAATGTTTAGCAGGTGAGGACTCTAATGCATAGGTAACTATTTGGGAGGGAAATAGGTGAGGGAGATGAGAGATTGTTCAAGAGAGACTCCCTGGAAATATAATTTTAGTAGGGCAGCATGGCTCAGTGGAAAGAGCACGGACTTGGGACTCAGAGGTCATGTGTTCTAATTCTGGGTCTGCCACTTAGCTGTGTGACTTTGGGCAAGTCACTTAACTTCTCTGGGGGATTAAGACTGTGAACCCCACATGGGACACTGGGGTGGATAGAAGTAAATCTGTTTGGACACAGTCCCTGTCCCACATACAGCTCACGGTTTTAGTCCCCACTTTCCAGATGAGTTAACTGAGGCACAGAGAAGTGAAGTGACTTGCCTAAGGTTACACAGCAGACATGTGGCGGAGCCAGATTAGAACCCATGACCTTCTGACTCCCAAGTCCGGGCTCTAGCCATTCTGGTTCTCTGATCAGCTATGAAAGGGGAGGGAGGACCAGGGCAGAGGGAGAGGGCAGAGGGAGGATTTGGGTTGGGTTCAAATAGGCTAGATCAATGGTATTTATTGAGAGCTTACTATGTGCAGAGCACCACACCAAGTGTTTCAGAGAGTAGAATTCAATAGAATTAGCAATCAATCAATCGTATTTATTGAGCGCTTACTATGTGCAGAGCACTGTACTAAGCGCTTGGGAAGTACAAATAGCAGACACAATCCCTGCCCATAACCATCTTACAGTCTAGATTGTACAGTCTACAATCAAGCAAGGTAAGCAAATTTTTGTTTTGATGGCATTTGTTAAGCACTTACTATGTGCAAAGCACTGTTCTAAGTGCTGGGGGGATACAAGGTGATCAGGTTGTCCCACGTGGGGCTCACAGTCTTAATCCCAATTTTACAGATGCGGTAACTGAGGCTCCAATAAATTAAGTGACTTGCCCAAGGTCACACAGCAGACATGTGGTGGAGCTGGGATTCGAACCCATGATTTCTGACTCCAAAGCCCATGCTCTTTCCATTGAGCAAATTGGTGTTAGAGGAGCAAAATGTGCAGACTGGATAGTAGCGAGAGAGAACAAGTGATTATGTGCCTTAAAGTCAGTGATGAGAAACTTCTGCTTGGTGTGGACATGGGTGGGCAACCTTTGGTAGATTGTCAGAGAACCACCCACCCCCACCCCGGGGAAGCTCTGGTGTTCATCCTGCTGCTCCTTGGCTTTCCTGCATGGTTCATCACCAGACTGTGCTGGACAAGCCTGTTTGGCCCAGTCAAGCCTGAACACATCTCAAACCTAGGAGCCCCTTCTGAACTGGAGAAGTGGAACTGGATAGCTGGCTGCTGAAATTTCAGGGCCATTTCAAATGACTGGAGAGAGCTTGAAGCAGGAGAGAAATGAAAATAGCGGGCTCTCCATTTCCAGATTAATTCACAAGTAATTTCCTCCTCCAACAATAGCCCACACGTATAATCAAAACAAAGCTTTCCATTTTGTTTACTTTGTTCAGTTGAAAATGTTGATCTGGAGGGAATACCTTCCATTAAAGGAGAATTTCCATCTCCTCCTTCAGACAGTCTAGGAAATTTGTGATTAAAAAAAACGATTAAGCAATAGGGATGCTGGGGCATATTGGGAAATGAAGGGAATTTAATAAGATGGCAACTTTATTCTGATACTAATCAGAAGTGGATTAAGGGTGTGAAATGAGGAAGAGGGATCAAAGTTCCAGAAGGAAGGGTGATGAGGTAGGGAGGCAGAGGCGGGATCAAAGCACCAGAAGACATAACATTAAGGCTTTCAGGGACCAAGGGAATGTTCCAGAAACAGTACACAGAAGCAACAAGGTGAACTGAGGTGTAAAGCTTCAGGGGAAGTCAAAAAGATGGGAGAAAATGAACTTCCTGTTCAGACTGAAGTAGCACAACAGCCTTTAATATTTCCCCCTTGACCCAGCTTCTGCTGTCTTCCAAGGCAATCCTATTCAACAGTAATTGCCTACCAATTGTTCAGCACTGAGAAAATAGTTTTGATTACAGACATTAACACGTTTAGGCATTAAGCCTCCTCACTGTAATTACCCTTGAGCTTAGTTTCACAAATGAATTAATATACTGATCGCTTGGACTAATGCTACCAGCAAAAAGGGTGATGAATTGCTTCCAAATCCGGTAAAATCAAGGATGACATCACTGAAATAATTTTCTAGGGGTGGTGGGGGTGTGTGTGCAAGGTTTCTACACCAAAGAAATGCCTGCACTGGGGGCTTTTCCCAAAACAGGGTGGGGTGGAGCAGGAGAAAGAGCTGCTAAATGAGTTAAAAGAGCAGAAGACTGTGGGGTGTTACAGGATTTCAGTTCATAAGTGTGAGATCTGAGTACCCTCAGGCCCCATCTGGGTAGGAAGGTAAAGACGCTGGACATGTAGGAATGTGATATAGAAGGCTGAATGCAGATGACATTGTCCTTAGCAGATATGGTGCAGAGAATAGCTTCACCTTGTTGTTTTGTTTTGAATGAACGGTTCTTACTCTGAATGTCAGAAAATCTCTGTTTCTGGAAAAAAAGAGGAAGAATTAAAGTGATGGATGCAATAAGGTCTGTGTTCATCCCCACAGTGAATAAACTCAATTTTTGTCTATACCAATCTCCATCCTAGAGGAGGCTGGAAAGAAGAACTGGCAGGGTACAGGGGAGATAATGTATCTGATGTGGATCGGAAGGCAGCTAGTTCTTAGTATCTGTGCAAGTAGTAATCCATCTTCTTGACAGTCTCCTACAGTGTTTGGTGACCCAACAAAGAGAACTTCCAGTAGCACTGCACTGTGAACAATCAGTGTTCCTTTTATTTAGATTATGGCCCGCCCTTTCCTTCATTCCATTTACTCTCTGATAGACAATCCTCTAGATGGATGTTTGCACATGAATTAGCTGATTCTGAGACGTTCATAATCATCTGCCCACCCTCTGTGTGCATGCTTCCAGGGAAAAGGCATCGGTCTTTGGGGGCTCTACCAGGAGTAAATCAAGGACATTCGATGATGCTCTAAACCTATTGAATTGGAAGATTTCCTTGGAGGAGTATCTGTACCAATACACTTAGTAGAACAGTTACTCTAAGCACTTGGAAGCATACAATAAATACCAGTAGAAGATACAATTAAAGAGTCAATGAATCAGTGGTAATCACTGAATGTTTACGTTGTGCAGGCTAATAACATGGACTGCCCGAAAGACAAACAAATGGATTTTAGAGCAAATTAAACCCAAGTGATCTTTGGAAGGCCAAATGACTCGATTTAGATTAGCATATTTTGGACACATAATCAGGAGGACTAATTCTCTGGAGAAGACAATAATGCTAGTCACTTAACTTCTCTGTGCCTCAGTTCCCGCATCTGTAAAATGGGGATTAAGACTGTGAGCCCCACGTGGGACAACCTCATCTCCTTGTATTCCCCCAGCGCTTAGAACAGTGCTTCGCACATAGTAAGCACTTAACAAATACCAACATTATTATTATTATTATTACAGGGAAAACATGGAAGACGTAGACCAGCAGCTAGATGGATAGAGACATAACAAGGATAATGGAAAAACTGTTAGAAAGGTTGCGGTTTATGGCAGAGGACAGAACATTCTGGAGAAAGTATATTCATGGAGTCGCAATGATTCAGAAACAACTTGATGGCACTTAATAATAATAATAATAATAATTATACTACTGTGTGCAGAGCACTGTCTTAAATTTAGCACTTGTGAGATACAATACAATAAAGTTGATAGACACGATTGCTGCTCTCAGAGTTTACAATCTAGTAATCACACAATCTTACATTTTCTCCTACCTCTAGTTCTTTCAGTCTTGCCTAATTCCAGGTCTGATGTAAATTCCTTCAGATCTAGGATCATGTATAATCACTCTACTGTACCGTCCCAAGAACTTATTCAGTGGACTGCACAGAGGAGGCACTCAATAAATGCTATTAATCAGTTGATTGTTTGCCTGAAAGGAATTTACAATCTAATGAGGAAGACAACTTTATACAAATTGGAAATGAGGAAAAACAGGTATAACAAAAGTAGCCAAGAAAACTAAATGAATTATTAAAAATCAGAGGATATATGCAAAAATGAATTTCAGCAGCTGTCTATCCAGTTTCTCTGTCCAGTTCAGAAGGGGCTCCTAGCTTTGTGATGTGTTCCAGCCTGACTGGGCCAAACAGGGTTGTCCAGGGTTGCCCAGGGTTACCTGCTCTAAACAGCTCTTGATTCATCCTTCATACTTCATTCAACAAGCCACACTGCCCCTAATTATGCTTCCACCAAACCTCACATTCTCAGCAGAAGCCTAATGGCCTGGGGGACTCCAACCTCCTGGCCAGTGCCTGCAGGCAGTGAGGTTTGGTGGTGAGGGAGCTCAAAGCTGGCAGAAGGCCGACCTCGAGTTCCCTATTCAATGGAACCTCAAGCTCTGTGGGGCAGTGACCCTCACTGTCCAGCCTTAACACTGCCTCAATATCCCCTGTAAGGCATGAAGAATCTGGATATGTGACACTTACTTAGAATACTGAGGAGGCTCTAGCATCTTCTCACCCAGGTTAGTATGAAATGGTTAGGGGCCCACAGATTGTGCTACACATTATCACCCCAGCTGGCCATTATGAATTGTAAATACAAGAAGAAGATGAAGAAGGAAAGGAATGGAGAAGGAGAATAAGGGGAAGATAAACAGAGAGAGGAAAACAAGGAACAAAGGGAGAAATCAAAGTCACTTCTCCCTGATTTTCTACTACAAGCTAGCCCATGCATTTCACTCCTTTAATACCACTGTACCTAAGTCTCATCTATCTCACTGCTAACTTCTTACTCCCAATCGTGCCTCTGGCCTGCAATGCCCTCCGTTGTCATATCTGACAGATGATTACTCTTCTCACCTTCAAAGCCTTATTTAAAGCATATCTCCTCCAAGAGGCCTTCCCCGGCTAGGCCCTCATTTCCTCTTCTCCCTCTCCCTTCTGCATCAACCTTGCACTTAAATTTGCACACTTTATTCACTCCTTCCTCAGCCCCAAAGTACTTATGTACATATCGGTAATTTATTTATTTATATCAATATCTGCTACTCCCTCTACACCATAAGCTCACTGTAGGCAGGGAATATGTCTATCAACTCTGCTATACTGTACTCTCCCAAGTGCTTAGTACGGTACTCTAGACACAGTAAGTACTCAATAAATGCAATGAATTTACAAATTGATTGATTCTTAGCATCCAAGAAACAAATCTTTTTCTTTTTCAATAAGTAGAAGTGTAGTGTACTGGTAATGAATCAGAAGAAGACTGAAAGTATACATCTGCCAACAGCGATTATATTCCACACATAATAATTGTTACCCAGAGCTGAATACTGTTATTGATATTTAAGGAGCTCCGTGTCCAGTGACAGATAGACAATGGTAAAAATGCTAATTAGAAAGGTAAGCTGTCCTTTTAGAGACTGACAGCCAGAATATGGCACAAGTGTAGCATCAAGATTTATTTCCAATACAAAGTCTAAAGAGCAAGCTTGAATCCACCATTCTAATTGGCTGTGACACCACATCCAACTTCTTGAGGAATTCCTCCAATATTCCCTCTGTACCATACTTTAAGAGGGAATAGCAAGATGGGATTAAATGGTATGATGCTAGAGCTGCGGTCCTGAAAGCCAAAGGTCCAGGGTTCAAGTCCAGTCTCTATCACTCATTCCCTGTGCAACCTTGGCCAAGCCACTTAACCTTCCCATGCCTCAGTTTCCCGAGCTTTTAAATTGGGGATAATAATACCTGAACCATACCTCACAGGGGTGTTTTGAGGAGTAAATAACTAATGTAAAGGGCTTTGGTAATAAAAGCACTAAATATATTTTTTCCAGTGCTTAGTACAGTGCCTGGCACATAGTAAGTGCTTAACAAATACCACAATTATTATGAACAATTAGGTTCAAGGCAGCAGTCAATCCACCTGCCAAGAAGCAAAGGTTGTTATTTCACATTTTCGCTAGCCAGGAGCTGTGAGGAGATTGTATGACACCAGTAGAGCTGGAGAGCTGCAAAGGGTAACCTTAAACAAGAATAGAAAACATTTTTTTATGATCACAAGGTAGCAAACATTCAATTGAAGTATCGTCTGTGAGTCAGCAGCAGAAGACAAAACAGTCTGGCATGGGGCAATGCAAGGAGGCTGATATTCATTAGAGTAAATATTTCAAGAAGATTCGGACTTTGGAAAGGAGAAATTAGAATTGCGACAGGCCCTATGGATAGTGCATGCATCAATCAATCAATCAATCAATCAGTAGTGTTTTTTGAGCTGGGTGCAGAACACTAAACAAAGTGCTTGGGAGAATACAATAGAGTTAGTAGACAATTCCTGCCCTAGAAGATCTTACAATCTAGTTGGGAATACATATATTAAAATCATTTATAGATAGGGGAAGTGGCAGAGTATAATGTTATGTACTTAAGTGCTGTGGGGGTGAGGAGGGGTAGATATTAAAGTGATTAAGGAGTATGGACCTAAGTGCATAGGCAATGCAGAACAGAGGAAGAATGGGGGTAGAAATGAGAGGTTAGTCAAGGAAGGCTTCCTGGAAGAGATATGGCATGACGTTAATAGGGATTTGAAAAGCGTGGTGGTCTGTTAGATATGAATGAGGAGGGAGTTCCAGACAGGAAGGAAAGGATGAGCAAGAGGTTTATGGCCAGAGAGATATGAGATTGAGGTATGGTGAGTACATTGGAGTTAGAGCAAAGTGTGCAGTCTGCGTTGTCGTGGTAGGGAAGCAAGGCTATGTAGGAGGGAGAGAACCTTAGAGCCGATGGTGAAGAGTTTCCTCTTGATGCAGAGTTAGCAGAGCAATCACTGGAGGTTTCTGAGGAGTGGGGAGCTGTGCACAGAACAATATTTTAGACAAATTATAATAATAATAATAATGATAGCATTTATTAAGTACTTACTATGTGCAAAGCACTGTTCTAAGCACTGGGGTGGTTACAAGGTGATCAGGTTGTCCCATGGGGGGCTCACAGTCTTCATGCCCATTTTACAGATGAGGTCACTGAGGCCCAGAGAAGTTAAGTGACTTGCCCAAAGTCACACAGCTGACAAGTGGTGGAGCTGGGATTTGTACCCATGACCTTTGACTCCAAAGCCCGGGCTCTTTCCACTGAGCCACGCTGATACTGGCAGCAGAGTGAATAATCACAGTGGTATTGATAAGTACCTACTACGTGCCAAGCACTGGAGTAGATGTAAGACCTACCTGTTGTATACCATTTAAACTACTACATCACCCTCCACTCAGTCCTCTCTGCCTCCAGCCTCTTCTTCTCCAGTCCATACTTCACTCTGCTGCCCAGATCATCTGTACACATCACTCCACTCCTCAAATGCCTCTGATGGTTGCCCACCCATCGCCATGTCAAACAGAAACTCCTTACCATTTACTTATCCTCTCTTCTGTCCTAGTACAACCCAACTTGCACACTTAGTTCCTTCAATATCAAACTACTCATTGTCCCTCATTCTTGCCTCATCCATTGTAGACCCCTTGCTCATGCTCTTCATCCTGCCTAGATACTCCTTCCCCTATATATACAGCAGACAAGCACTCTCTCCTTGTTCAATGCTCTACTGAAATCATATCTCCATCAAGAAGGCTTCCCAGACAAAGCTCTCATTCCCCAACCCTATTATTCCTCCCCACTGCCTCTCCCATTCACTTAGTCCCCCCCTATAAGCACTTATGTACTCCTCCCCATCCCCACCACCCACAGCACTTATGAATATATCCTTACACTCAGTTGCTTCCCAATCCATTTTAATGTCTGTCTCCCACACTGGACTGTAAGCTCTTAGAGAGCAGGGATCGTGTCTCCTTACCATATTGTATTCTGACATGACTTTAGTACAGCCCTCTGAACATGGTAAGCATGTGTCTCATATGTGGCTCACAGTCTAATTGGAAGGTAGAACAGGTATTGAATCCCAATTTAAAGAATGAGGAAACTAAGGACACTGAGAAGCTATTAGGCTTGTCCAAGGTAACACAAGAGACAAATGACAGAGCTGGTGTTCAAATCCAGGTCCCCTGACTCCTAGGCCTGTGCACTTTCCACTGGGCCATGGTGCTTCTCACAAAAGAATTATTTACTGGAAACAGGTGCTATTAGAGGCAAGGAGGTCTATGAGGAGGCTGATGCAGTAATTAAAGGGAGATATGATAGGTCTTGGATCAATGTGGTAGTAGTTTGGATAGAGAGGAAGGAGCAGATTCTGCAGATGTTATGAAGGAAGAAATGACAGGATTTGGTGATGGACTGAATACACAGGTTGAACAAGTTAATCAACCAATGGCATTAATTGAGCACTTAGTATGTTCGGAGTACTGTACTAAGTTGTTGTGAACATACGATACAATAGAGTAGGTAGACATGTTACCTGCCCACAAGAAGCTTACAGACCAAATGCTAGGAATAATGCCACAGCTGCAGGCTTGTGAGACAGAAAGGCTGATGTTTGCAACAATTATGGGAAAGTCATAGGGAAGACAGGACTTGGGTGGGAAGATGAGGAGTTTTGCTTTGGATATGTTAAGTTTGAGTTATCAGTGGGACATCTAAGTAGAAATGTCCTGAAGGAAGGTGGAAATGCAGAGAAGGAGAGAGATCGGGGCTAGAGGGATATGCTTGTAACATTATAAGAACATAATTTTTATCTTATACATGATGAAGATTGCTGTATCACTCTAATTGGGCACAGATGCACATACACAAGAGAATGACTATAAATAATGTAATTTTCAATATCCCAAGGATACGTACAATGATTATATGCACTGAAAATTCTCTCCTGTTCCACCACATATAGAATTTTGAGACTTTTCTAAGTTCTGAGAGGACTAGAATTTAATTCTCAGACACTAAGAGGAGATGAAAGTCTTGGGAGTTCGCAGCGGAAGCTTTTCTAGTCTTTTCAGAAGTAAAATCTGCCCATTCATGTGTAACAGAGAAATAAACCAGGAACACTTAAGAGTTTTTGCTAGAGCACCTTGTTTTGATTTCCTAATATTCTACTTGTTCCACCCTGCAAACATCAAGGTATTCATGTATACAATACCATCCCAGGCTCAAAATTGAGTTTGATTTGTAAGTACAAGATTCCCACTTTATATACATGAGTTGGTTAGCTTATTCCTGTGTGGCTGAAACTGATAAACCTGAGACTTCAGATATGATTTAGAGCCCTTCACCTCTAATTTATTTCAGTTAGATTCAACTGGATTTGAATTGAACCAATAAGAATCCTGAATGTGCATAGCCATTCAATGGCCCTTAGGAGTTTTCTCCTAGATCCTGGAAATGCATCATGAAAGGACATCTCTGATAGCTCTAGTAAAACCTCCTAAAGCTGAAAGGACACAGAGATTAATAGACTCTCACCTCAGTAAAGACATGTCCGGTAAATGTGTAAATTGCAACACTTTTTTCATGTTTTTATTATGACTAGTTACTTTTTCTCCAGGATGGTTGATTGACTTCAAGAAAAAAGGGTACATACCAGTGGCTGGTAACTGGCCCAGTTTTGGAAGTTAGGGGCCCATTGCATAGCTAGGTTCAATGTGGGTGTTGGATTCTCCTAATTCTACTCAACTAGACTGAAATTCTCTAGACTATAAAGTATGCCCTAGACTGTTAGCTCCTTGAGGGCAGAAATCCTGTCTACCTACTCTGCTATAATGTACTCTCCCAAGAACTCAGTACAGTGCTCTGAACACAGTAAGGGCTCAATAATTATGACTGATTGATTTATCGATTGAACTACATACAACAATACTGTAAAAATACTGTTACATGTAATCGCTTGGATGTCTCCTTTCTTCTTTCGGGTCACTTGTTTCTCTGATCCAATTTATCTAAATACATTCTACTGGAAAAAATCTTCTCTCCAACGTACACGTGCAATTTCAAGTCCAGATGAAAGCAACCCAACAACAAGTGTTTGCTTTAACCTGTAGTGGTCAAAAATTGATCTGTCTAAAGCACATTTGCAAGGTTTTGGTGTTGTTCATTTTGATAACTTGGGAGATTCCTGATTTGCTAGAAGTTAGTCTATCAGTGGTATACATTGAGCATTTATGGTGCACAGAGCACTGAACTAAGCATGTGGAAGAGTACAATATAATTAGTAGAAATGATGCCGGACCTTGAGTAGCACATAACCTGGGGGCAAACACAAAAATGCATTTCTAATGGAAGGAAGTAGAAGAGTATAAATGTAAGCTCATAAGGTTCATGGGCTAATATGAGTCCCCAAGTTCTTATATGGCTTAGTACAGTGCTCTGCATATAGTACATGCTCAATAAATAGCACTAATGGATTGATTGGCATAGAAATGTTGAAGCTGGAAGAATCCCACCTTTGCCACTTGCCTGCTGTGTGACCTTGGGCAAATCACTTAACTTCTCTGTGCCTCAGTTCCTCAACTGTCAAATGGGGGTTAAAAGTATAAGCCCCATGTGGGACAACCTGATTACCTTGTATCTACCCCAGTGGTTAGAACAGTGCTTGGCAAGTGTTTGTAAGCACTTAACAAATATCAAAATTATTATTAGTAAAAGAGGGTGTAGATAATGCAAATTAATCAGGAAAAGTCACCTGGAAGAGCTGCAATTTCAGTTTAAAGGTTTAAATCTGTTGACAAGACAGTGACTATACTTAAACATTTTGCTTTTCTTATAAAGCAAAATGCAGATAGTACCAAAGCTGCAAGGATCTCTGGATAACTCTCAGAAATGCAACACTAGGCTAAAACAGGCCATGGGTCTTGCCCAGAAATGGCACTGCATGTGGTCTATTGTTCTTAAAACAACTGGGTTTGCCTATGTTCGCTAGGGTTTGATTGGCTGCCTGTTCTCAAAAAGAATTTTGAACTCCCTCAAAGAGTCACTTTTTGTACTATTCAAATCATGAGGGCAGAGACGCTTTAAGAGCCTAGAGTTTAAGCCCTCAATGTATTTCCTCAAAGGTAGTCAATGGATAGGAAAGTTATCCTCCCTGACTTTATGTGTAAGAATCTATCTCTCTTTGAGTAGAAATAAAGCATTCCCAGCTAACCAGAGTAGTTTTGAATATACACTTATGGACTCTACTATTTGAGCACTTATTGTTATCATTTGGTATTTGTTAAGTGCTTTCCATTACTGCTCGAAGCACTGAAATAATCACATAGGGCACAGTCCCTCTACCACATGGGACTCTCAGTCTAAATCAGAGGGAAAACAGCTATTGAATCCCCATTTTACAGATGAGGAAACTGAGGCACAAAATTTTTTTGTAATGGTATTTGCTAAGGACTTTGCTATGTATCAGTCATAGTCCTAAGTGCTGGGTTAGATACAAACTAATCAACTTGGACATAGTCCATAATAATAATGATGGTATTTGGTAAATGCTTACTATGTGCAAAGCACTGTTCTAAGTGCTGTGGGGATACAAAGTGATCAGGTTGCCCCACATGGGGTTCACAGTCTTAATCTCCATTTACTAAGCCCTTGGAAGAGTACAATATAACAGAGCTGGTGGACTTGTTCCCTGTCCACAAGGAGCTTACAGTCTAGCTTACAGTCACTGGACAGAAATTGTTCCGTTTTACTTCTATTTTACTCTCCCAGATACATAGATACATAGTGCTCTGAATGCAATGAGCCCCAGTAACTACAACTGACCGATTGAAGGAAGAAGGTTCCTGGGAGAAGGCTGGGAGAAAATGCCATTTGGAGTTTTCAGGGAACACATGTAGTAACAAAGCTCTCCTCTAAGAAAAATCTGGTGTTAATATTTTGTACATGCAGAATGCTAATATTCATATATTTGTATGCAGTCAGCCTTTGAAGGCAGGCTCCAAATGTCCTCTAACTGTAATTTCAGACTGGTCAAGGTAACAGACCTTTCTCATTAAGTGCTTCCAAATTTCCAATCTCTCCATGAACGTGAAAAATCTGTGCTAATTAAGGCCTGTCATATAGGCCAGTAGTGCAAAGAGAATTCAAGGAGGTTCCTTGAATTTAAAGGTATAGATCATTGGTTATTTTTCTGGGATTTTCCTCACCAGTTTAATGAGAAAAAACTAAATTCTTGAGAGGAAGTTGTTGGCTTTATTATTATTATTATTATTGTTGTTGTTGTTGAGAAGCAGTGTGGTCTAGTGGATAGAGCATGGGCCTGAGAGTCAGAAAGATCAGGGTTCTAATCCTGGCTCAGCCTCTTGTCTGACATGCGAGCTTGGGTAAGTCAATTCACTTCACTGTGCCTCAGTTACCTCATCTGTAAAATGGGGGTTAAGACTGTAGGACCCATGTGGGTAAAAAAATAATAATAATAATTATGGTCTTTATTAAGTGTTTACTATGCTCCAGACACTGTTCTAAACACTGGGGTAGATACAAGGTAATCAGGTTGTCCCACGTGGGGCTCAAAGTCTTAATCAACATTTTACATATGAGGTAACTGAGGCACAGAGAAGTTAAGTGACTTGACCAAGGTCACACAGCACACAGTGCTGGAGCTGGAATAGGAATGCACGTCCTCTGACTCCTAAGCCCATGCTGTTGCCACTAGGCAATGCTGTTTCTCTTGATTACCTTGTCTCTACCCTCTTGCTTATAACAGTGCCTGACACAGTGTTTAACAAAATACCATAAAATTATTATTATTATTAATGATGATAATGATAACAATTAATAATAATTCAAAAGTGCAGACTAAATCCCATGCTGTGTACTAAGCATTGGGGAAGATACAAAATAATTATGCCAGACACAGGCCCTTTCCCTTATGGGGCACAGTGTATATGTAAGAGGGAGTAGGATTTCATCCTCATTTTACAGATGATGGAATTGAGGTCTTGATACATTAGGTGTTTTGACCAAAGTCACACAGCAGGAAAGTGGACCAAAGTCACACAGCAGGGACGTGGTAGATCTGGGATTACAACCCAGGTTCTCTGACACCCAGGCCCATGTTCTAGGCATGTCACCCCTCTCCTCAAAAATCTCCAGTGGCTGCCTATCAACCTATGTATCAAGCAAAAATTCCTCACTATTGGCTTCAAACCTCTCCATCACCTTGCCCCCTCTTACCTCACCTCCCTTCTCTTCTTCTACATCCCAGCCCACACACTTCACTCCTCACTGTTAACCTTCTCACTGTGCCTTGTTCTCGCCTGTCCTGCCACTGACTCTTAAGTCCATGTCCTACCTCTGGCCTGGAATGCTCTCCCACTTTAAATTTGCCAAATGATCACATTTCCACCCTTAAAAGCCGTAATAAAGGCTCACCTCCTCCGACACCTTCCCAGACTAAGCACCCCTTTTCCTCAGCTCCCCATTCCCTCACCCCGACTCACTCCCTTTTCCCCCTCCCTGTCCCACATCATATATATATATATATATATATATATATATATATATATTATTCTGTTAATATGTTTTGTTTTGTTCTCTGTCTCCCCCTTCTAGACTGTGAGCCCACTGTTGGGTAAGGACTGTCTCTATATGTTGCCAACTTGTACTTCCCAAGTGCTTAGTACAGTGCTCTGCACACAGTAAGCACTCAATAAATACGATTGAAGGAAGGAATGAATGAATATATATATATATATATATAAAAAATTCGATTTATTTATATTAATGCCTGTTTACTTGTTTTGATGTCTGTCCTCCCCGCCCCTCTCCAACTTCTAGGTTGTAAGCCCATTGTGGACAGGGATGGTCTCTATTGCAGAATTGTACTTTCCAAGCACATAGTACAGTGCTCTGCACACAGTAAGTGCTCAATAAATATGAGTGAATGAATAAATGAATAAATATGCTTTCCACTATTCACACTGCTTCTTTCTGGGCTTCGAACTAAATTTGGAAATATCTATTTTTTAAACTCGAAGGAGAGATTTACTTTCAGCCAATTTTGGAGTAATAGTAAATGGCTCAAATTCCCACAGGCACTGTTAGCTCTTAACCTCATGATTTCTTTTACACAAGAATACAACCCTGCTCATTCCATCTGGTGGTTTAACCTGTCTGGGAATCCTCTCTCTAGGCACTAGTGTGAAAGCCAGGGACCAAATGAGGATAATGCCAAGTGCGCCAAATTTGTAAACTGGGAAGGTTATAGGATTTGAAAAGATGAATCAGACACTCCTACTTGCCCTCCTTGATATTCTCCCCATTCTTCCCCAAATCCTTCTCCGGTTCCTTCCTTTCTTCTCACTTCTTCAGATTTCTGAAGCACCCACCCTGTGCTAGTGAATGCTAGGCCCATGGAAATACAAAGGAGATGTAAATTGAAGATACTCCCCACCTACTTTGACCTCTCCTCTGCCCTGCAACATTATTTCTCCATCCTTAATGACTCCCTTGCCTATTGTCCTCACCAGTTGTTTGAGACATTTGTTTATTATGAGTGATATTAATAATAATAATATCATAATTTTAGCATTCCATAAGTTCTGACAAGGTGCCTAGCACGGTGGTAAATGCAAGATAATCAGGTCTGGCACAGTGATTGTCCCACATTGAGTTTACAGCCTAGGAAGGAGGGAAAAATATATTTAATACTCATTTTACAGAAGAAGAAACCAAGGAACAGAGAAGTTAAATAACTTGCCCCAAGTCAAACAGCAGGCAATTTTTAGATGTGGATGTAGATGTAGATGGCAGATGTGGGATTAGAACCCATGTCCCCTGAGATTCAGTCTGGTGCTATTTCCACTAGGCCACGTTACTTCTGCTGCTTCTTTCACACATCTTTTTATTCCATTTATTCATATATTTACTTATTTATTTTTCTAACTTTTGCTCTTGCCACCTAGACTTATGTTTTTCCTCTCTTCCCTTTTGATATATACAGTGTGTCTCTGCCTGCCTCCCTCATTAATCTGCAAATTCTTTATAGACAGGATTGTGGGTCTATTAGTCTTACTATAACTCCCAAAGACCAGGTAGAGTAGAGGTCTCTTTCAGAGCTCTTTATATGATGAAGCCTCAAATAATACTAATGAATGAATTGAATATTCCAAGAGTAGTGAGGTATTGCATATAAGTTTTGTGAGAATTGTTGTTTTCCTGTTACCGTAATATGAGTGAGACCTTATATGGAGAACCTGCTAGGGAAACATAGCTCAAAGTTTTCCCTGGAAAATTCACATGACTTTAAATCATTTTCCTCCATTACAATATCTGTGATTTTTTTCTTATTATACAATTTCTAGATTGTGAGCCCATTGTTGGGTAGGGACCGTCTCCATATGTTGTTGATTTGTACTTCCCAAGTGCTTAGTACAGTACTCTGCACACAGTAAGCACTCAATAAATATGATTGAATGAATGAATGAATTTCTATTCTTGTTCAAGGCTATTACCTCATATTCCTTTCAGTTATTAAAAATTACAGTAATACAGTAATACAGTAATATTGCAGCCTATCTGCCTCCTAATTCTGAGTGTACTGCCCTTTCATATATGGTTGATGATTAATTATATTTCTTGACCACTTACTGTGTGCAGGACATTGTCCTAAGCTGTTGGGAAACACAATAAAACAGAGTTGGAAGACACGATCCCTGCCCACAAGGTGCTTACAGTCTACAGGGGTACTAATAACTATAAAACTGTAACAGGATGACCCTCTTATGCTTTCTTCTAACATAAGGGGTAGGGAATCAACGAATCAGTCAGCAGTATTTATTGAGTGTTTACTATGTTCAGACCACTGTACTAAGTACTTGGGAGAATACAATACAACCAAGGTGATAGATAAATTCCTACAGTCTAGGCAACTCCTCAGATCCTATTTGTCAGGACATCCAGTAGGTTCTTGGGGCCTGCCACTATGGAAATGAGCATGTGCTCTAGACTGTAAGCTCGCTGTGGGCAGGGAATGTGTCTGTTGTATTATACTCTCCCAAGCACTTAATACAGTACACTGCACATAGTAAGCACTCAATAAATATGATTGATTGATCGATGTGCAGTCTCCATTTGAAAATCAGAGCCTCAGATGCCCTTGATGTCTGGAATGAGCTGGAGCAGAAGGGAGATACAAGGGAATTTTCTTTCTTCTATAGTCAGGACCTGTGCTCTACAGTAATGGCACAAGTAAAATACTGAAGAACTTCATTGAAATATTCTGTAGTGGGGAAGGCAGTGTCTCATGTTTAGGTCAATGCAGTGTACATTTATTGAGCATCAGGGAAATGCAAATGGTAAGAGGGTTAATTATGAAGAAAAGCCAACTGATGTTTAATAGCAGTTAAATACCCCATTATGCAAATTACCAACAAAATCTTATGTTAAGAAACTAATCCCTTGAAACATGATTTAGCCTAGACCTGATGATGTATTTACCAACATATTCCATATTATTCCACACATGACCCAAGATTTTGTACTATAGTAATAATTGCGGTATTTATTTTGTATTTACTATGTGACAAGAACTGTACTAATTGTGGAGGTAGATATAACGTAATTAGGTCCCACCTAGTCCTCACAGTCTAAGTAGGAGGGAGAATGGATATTGGATCCCCATTTTGCAGATAATGGAAAACTGAGGCACAAAGAAGTCAAATGACTTGTCTACGGTCACAATGCAAGTATATTTTAGAAAAGGCATTAGAAACCAGCTCTTCTGACTCCCAGACTCATGGTCTTTCCACTAGGCCATGCAGCTTCCCCATAACAATCAACACATCACTCGTATTTACTGAGAGCTGACTGTGCATAGAACTGTACTTAGCACTTGGGAGAGTACAGTAAAACCATATGACAGACGTATTCCTTGGCCAGAATGAACTTAAAGTCTAGAGGGAGAGACAGATATTAATATAAATAAATAAAATTACCGGCATGTACCTAAATACAGATTTGCACAGAAGTGCTGTGGGGATGGGAGTTGGGGTAAATAACTGGAACAAATCAGGGCCATGCAGAAGGGAGTAGGGGAAAAAGAAATGAGAAGCAGCGTGGCTCAATGGAAAGAGCACGGGCTTGGGACCCAGAGGTCATCGGTTCTAATCCCGGCTCTGCCACGTGTCAGCTGTGTGACTTTGGGCAAGTCATTTAACTTCTCTGGGCCTCAGTTACCTCATCTGTAAAATGGGGATGAAGACTGTGAGCCCCACGTGGGGCAACCTGATCACCTTGTATCTCCCCCAGCGCTTAGAACACTGCTTTGCATGTAGTAAGCGCTTAACAAATGCCAGCATTATTATTACTAAATGAGGACTTAGGAAAGGCCTCGTGGAGATGTGATGTTAATAAGGCTTTGAAGGTGGGGAGAGTAATTGTGGAATATGAAGAGGAAGGGCATTCCATGCCAGAGGCAGGACGTGGGCAAGAGGTCAGGGGTGAGAAAGAGGAATTCTAGGTACACTTAATAGGTTATCATTATAGGAGCAAAATGTGCAGGCTTAGTTGTAATAGAAGAGTAGCTAGATGAAGTAGGAGGGGGCAAGAGAATTGAATGCTTAAGAGCTGATGGTAAGGGAATTCTGTTAGATATGAAGGTGGATGGAGTTCTTGAGGAGCGGGTAAACATGGACTGAATGTTTTTGTAGAAAAACTATCTGGGGAATGTGGTGAAGTATAGACTGGAGTGAGGAGAGACAGGGACCTGGGAGGTCAGCAAGGAGACTGATACAGTAATCATGGCTGGATAGGATAAATGCTTGGATTAACGAGGTGGCAGTTTGAACGGAGGGGAAAGGGTGGATTATGAATTATATGAATTATACTCAACAATTAGTGATTTTCACAGACCCAAAATAACTAAGTGCTTCTTAAAGAAAAAGGACACAGACTCTTTGGGTTAATAGTTGTTGGGAAAATAGAGAGTTCATTTTGAAAGCAAAATAGAAGTGGCTAGGCTGACACTCAGAAAATAGAAGATGTTAACATGAGTTAAAAACCTAATTGGATTCAGTCCGTTCTTTATAATTACAGAGTGAGCACTCAAATTCCTTTGTTTCATTCCTGGAACAACTCAAAAAATCACCAAGAGGATTTGGGGGAAGCAGCGTGGCTCAGTGGAAGGAGCACGGGCTTTGGAGTCAGAGTTCATGGGTTCGAATACCGGCTGCACCAATTGTCAGCTGTGTGACTTTGGGCAAGTCACAACTTCTCTGTGCCTCATTTACCTCATCTGTAAAATAGGCATTAAGATTGTAAGCCCCGCTTGGGACAACATGAACCCCTTGTAACCTCCCCAGCTCTTAGAACAGTGCTTTGCACATAGTAAGTGCTCAATAAATGCCATCATCATTATTATTATTATTTACCTTATCTGCATGCCTTAAGATGCTGATCAATCCACCTAGTTGCTAAAATATAAAGTAGTTGATGAATGTAATCGTATGATGCATAATGATAGTTATTTTACTTGAGGGCAGGCACTGTGTCTTTTACCTCTATTATCCCATGAGCTTAGTAGAACAGACTGCACACAATCAATCAATAATATTTACTGAGCACTTGCTTTGTGCAAAGCACTGTACTAAACACTTTTTTTATGGTATTTGTTAAGCACTTACCCTGTGTCAGGCACTGTACTAAGCGCTAGGTAAATACAAGATAATCAGATTGAGCACAGTCCATGTCCCACATAGGGCTCACAGTTTTAATTCCCATTTTACAGATGAGGTAGCTGAGGCACAGAGAAGTGAAGTGCCTTGCCCAAGGTCACACAGCAGACAAGTGGCAGAGCCAGGATTGGAATTTAGGTCCTTTTGACTTCTGGGCCCGGCTCTAGACACTAGACCAGTAGGCCACACTACTCCTGGGACTTGGAAGAGTACAAGTGTTCTGGAAACACTTGGGAGAGTACAACAGAGTTAGTAACATGATTCCTTGCTTCAGGGAGTTTACAATCTAGCAGACACTGTAAGATCATAAAGACTACTTTTGATTGATTGATAACTAAAACGTGCACAGTTAAATATACTGACATCTTTGTTCATTCACTTACCTTGTACTTCCCAAGCACTTAGTACAGTGCTCTGCACACAGTAAGCGCTCAATAAATACGATTGAATGAATGAATGAATTTGCCTCATAGTTAGAATGCACAGAGGAGGGGTGAAAAACGCAACAATTTATTATCTCTGCAAGGGATTAATCAATACCAAAGACTATAGAGATAGAGTGCCAAGTGCCCCAGGTAGGTCAATTTCTCAATCATTTTCTCTCTCTGTCAGAGAAGCAACATGACCTAGTGGAAAAGCATAGGATTTGGCATCAGGATTAAGACTTTGAGCCTCTTGTGGAACATGGGCTGTGTTCAATTTGATTAGCTTGTATCTACCCCAGCATTTAGTACAGTGCCTGGCATATGGTAAGCACTTAAGCCATTAATAATGAGAAGAAGAAGAAGAAGAAAAAGCCCTTGGGTCTCAGAGTTGGAGGATCTGGGTCCTAATCCCAGCTCTGCCACTTGCCCGATGTGAGACCCTGAGGAAGTCTCTTAATTTCTTTAAGCCTCAGTTTTCTCACCTGTAAAATGGGGATTATATACCTGTTCTCCCTTCCCCTTTGACAGTAAATCCTCTTTGAGACAGGGACTGTGTGCAACCTGATTATCTTTTATCTACCGCAGTACTTAGTATAGTGCTTGGCACATATTAAGTGCTTAACAAAAATTATTATTATTATCATTATATTATTATTATTATTGAGCAAAACAACTAGTTTCATTGTTCTTTATTTATCGGTTGCCAGTGTCCTCTCACCCCCTACATTTTTAGATTTTGAGCCTCCTAAAGGTCACAGCTGCCTCTGAAGATCTCACCTGGAGAATTTCCAGTACTCTACCAGCCTTGGCTATGGGAAAAAGAGGCAAGCAGAAGCATACCCATTCCATTCCTAGCTTGGGCAGTGGCTAGCCAGTGGAAGGTAATCTGCTACAAATCAAAACTCACCTGTGCCGGGCAGCGAAGGCATGGGAGAGAGTCGAGGATGGAAACTGAAGTTACTGCAAGGAAGAAGACAATGATAAAACACTTCTGTATTTTTAATAATAATAATGATATTTGTTAAGTGCTTACTATGTGCAAAGTACTGTTCTAAGCACTGGGGAGGTTACAAGGTGATCAGGTTGTCCCCACGGGGGGCTCACAGTTTTTATCCCCATTTTACTGATGAGGGAACTGAGGTACAGAGAAGTTAAGTGACTTGCCCAAAGTCACACAGCTGACAGTTGGCAGAGCCGGGATTTTAACCCATGACCTCTGACTCCAAAGCCCGGGCTCTTTCCACTGAGCCATGCTGCTTCTCCAGTTACCCAGAAAACTCTATGGATACACTACAAGAATGATTGCAGATGAAGGTGGGGAGTTCTGGTAGAGATGTGTCCATGGAGTTGCTATGGGTAGGAGATGCCTCAACAGCAGAAGACAAGACAAGAGGTCATAGGCCATGTCTAATTCCTACTAGTGCATTCAGTGTTTAGTAGACTATTCTGGACACAGAGGGAGCTTTTTAATACTATTACTACAAACATTACTACTACTGCTGCTACTACTACTACTACTAATAACAATAATGATGGCATTTATTAAGCTGGGGAGGTTACAAGGTGCTCAGGTTGTCCCATGGGGGGCTTACAGTCTTCATCCCTATTTTACAGATGAGGGAACTGAGGCACAGAGAAGTTAAGTGACTTGCCCAAAGTCACACAGCTGGAAATTGGCAGAGCTAGGATTTGAACCCCTGAACTCTGACTCCAAAGCCTGGGCTCTTTCCACTGAGCCACACTGCTTCTCTACTAGTAGTACTACTACTAGTACTAGTACTACTACTTCTATTATCATTATTACCATTACTACCGCTACTATCACTACTTGTACTACTGTCACAATTACTACTACTACTACTGTAATCATTACCTTCATAAATGATAC
The DNA here is from genome assembly GCF_015852505.1 of Tachyglossus aculeatus. Taxonomy (NCBI): domain Eukaryota; kingdom Metazoa; phylum Chordata; class Mammalia; order Monotremata; family Tachyglossidae; genus Tachyglossus; species Tachyglossus aculeatus. The sequence goes on from NC_052072.1 coordinate 62,234,921, forward strand.
TTACTGAGTGCTTATTGTGTGCAGAACATTGTTCTAAGTGCTTATAATGCAACAGATATGGTAGATACATTCCTACTACTACTACTACTACTACTACTACTACTACTACTACTACAACTACTACTACTATCACTACTACCACCAGAGAAGCAGCATGGCCTAGTGAATATATCATGGGCCTGAGAGTCAGAAGAACCTGGGTTTTAATCCTGGCTCTGCTGCTTATATGCTGTGTGACTTTGGGCAAGTCGCTTAACTTCTTTGTGCCTCAGTTACCTCATCTATAAAATGGGGATGATGACTGTGAGCCCCAAGTGGGACAGGGACTGTGTCCAATGTGATTAGCTTGTCTACCCCAGTAATTAGAACAGTGCTTGACACATAGAAATCACTTAAAAAAATACCATCATCATCATCATCATTACTACTACTACTACTATGACCTTCTACTGCTACTGCTAATAATGATAGTAATAATCATTATGGCATTTATTAAGCATTTACTATGTGTGAAGCACTGTTCTAAGGGCTGTGGTAGATACAAGGTAATCAGGTTGTCCCACCTGGAGTTCACAGTCTTCATCCCCATTTTACAGATGAGATAACTGAGGCACAGAGAAGTTAAGTGGCTTGCCCAAGGTCACACTGCAGACTAGTGGCAGAGCTGGTATTAGAACCCAAGTCCTCTGACTCCCAAGCCCGTGCTCTTTCCACTAAGCCATGCTGCTAGCCCAGCCACGCCATATTTCACAATTAGAAAAAGAACATCATTTAGGGTATAGTCCAAGGGAAAATAAATCATCAGGCAGGACTCACCATTGCACACTCCATCTTAATACTGGACCAAAGGAAGGTACATAAAAATCCCTTCCTCGTATGTTTAAGAGAGAGGAGTGTTTCTAGGCATTTCTTAAGGAGGTTGAAATTGGGTTGGAAAGGAGGGGTCTACCAAGGTCAAAAACATACAGTGCTCTTGGAATGATTATGAAATGCTCATGTCTTTCCTATTTGCATAATAATCTGGATTCATTTTATTTATGGACTCACTACTTCCTGGGGTGAAGAAAAAAGCCTACAGTGGAAAATTAATTTGCTTTCCTCCAGAGCAATCAGGTTTTGAGAAATGTTGGAAAGAATTACAGTGTCTCCTGTGGGGACTAAAAATCTCTAAATTTTAAGCATAACCCATCCACTGTTCACCCAGAGTTCACCTGGTTTTTTGTGCCAGTCCACTGTGGCTAACGTCATTTTAAGTTGCTTAGAATTTCTGTGATTGAATAACCAGCTGCTATCATTTCTCTGATTTGGTACCTTCAGTCACATTGTCTCTAGAATTGCTTTCAAACATATCCATATGGCATGAGAGAAGTTGTCTTTCCTTTGTACCTTTTCAATGTCTGTTTCAGTTAGAATTAGTTTTCATTTCTTTAGGGCATGACAGCAACATTTCAAGAAAGAAAAAGTGAAAGCAATAATTAGCAATGTGCTTCACCTTCATTCCTTTGATACGTTTTACTTGAAGATTGTCTAAATTGTTGTCACAAATTGGCTTTATGAAAACCTCAAATTACAAAAGCAAAGATCATCTCTGGTGATTTTTCTTCCGGGTTTTGCATATTACTTGGGGGAAAATCACAAAACTTCATCCACATTGCCTGAACATGACTGTGGAATTCAGGTAAAGTTGCATTTCTTTAGGCAAATGGTGCCTCTGCATTTATAAAAAGCCTTAGCATTGAACATATAAAAATATAAAAACCCCCAAAGAAGAATATTTTGATATGGGTAGAAACAATCAATGGTATTTACTGAGCTCTTACTATGTGCAGATCACTGTACTAAGTGCTTGGGGAAGCACAGGACAAAAAAATTAGAAGAAATGTTCCCTGCCTATAATGAGCATAGGGAAGCAGTGTGGTCTAGTGTATAGAGCTTGGGCCTGGGAAGCAGAAGAACATGGGTTCTAGTCCCAGCTCTGCCACTTGCCTGCTGTATGACCTTGGGCAAGCCAATTCACTTCTCTGAGCCTCAGTACCTTCATGCATAGAATGGGGATTATGACAGTGAACCCCTCGTGGGACAGGAACTGTGCTCAACCTGATTACCTTGTATCTACCCCAGCACTTAGAACAGTACCTGGGCCCATAGCAAGCACCTAATAAATACCATAAAAAACAAACATAAAAAACAAAACGAGCTTGCAGTCTAGTTGGGGAGACAGACATTAATATAAATAAATAATTTATAATTCAAATATATGTACATAGGTTCTGTGGGGGTGGAAGTGGGGCATGTATAAAATGTCCAAAGGTCATAGATCCAAGTACATAGATGACTCAGAAGGGAAAAGATAGGGCTTAATCATAGATAGGGAAAAGAGGGCTTAATCAGGGAAGGCCTCATAGAGAAGGTGTGATCTTAATTGTGCTTTGAAAGTGGAGAATTTGTTTTCCCAGCATACATGAAGGGGAAGGAAGTTCTAGGTTCAGAGCAGTTTGTGGGAAAGGGGTAAGTAGTGAGTTATACGAGATCAGGGCACAGTGAGTAAGCTGGCACTATAAGAGCAGAATGTGAAGGTTCAACTGTAGTAGGAGATCAGTGAGGTGACATTATCAGCATGGTCTAGTAGAAACAGTATGGGCCTGGGAATCAGAAGGAAATGGGTTTTAATTCCAGCTCTGCCACTTGTCTGTTATATAATCTTGGGCAATTCACTTAACTTCTTTAAACCTCAGTTACTTCATCTTTAAAATGGGAATTAAGACTATGAGCCCCATGTGGGACATAGACTGTGTCCAACCCGTTTAGCTTGTTTTTACCTCAGTGTTTAGTAGAATGTCTGGAACATAATATAAGCTCGACAAATGTCATGAGAAAAAAAAGGAGGACCCGGATTCTAATCCCAGTTCTACCTTATGGGCTTGGGAGTCAGAAGGTCATGGGTCCTAATCCCGGCTCCTCCACTTTTCTGTCCAACCCAATTTGCTTTTATCCACCCCAGCACTTAGTACAGTGCCTGGCACACAAGAAGCACTTAACAAATACCACAATTGTTAAGTATTATTACTATTACATGTCTGCTGTGTAACTTTGGGCAAGTTACTTAACATTTCTGTGCCTTGGTTACTGCATCTATTAAATGAGTATTGAGACTACGAGCCCCACGTGGACAAGGACTGTGTCCAACCTGATTAGTTTGTTTTTCCCCAGTGCTTAAGTGCCTGACTCGTAGTAAGTGCTTAAACAAATACCATTACAAAAACATGGATTATAGATTTGGCACTATTCAAAGATAATAGCAAGATAATCAAAGCACATGTTAGCAAACTGACCTCGTACAAGTGAAGCTAAACTTTGTACTGATTTCTTCTAAAAAATGAGGCATTTTCCCAAATCCAGGAGATGTTCATAAAAGCGCTGAAAAGTTGCTTTCTATAAAATCCATTTTTACTCCTTTTCATTCTATTTTAGTCTTCCACTTCATAAATAGATTTCATAAATACATACAACACATGTACCTAATAAGAGGCTTGTGAAAATTATTTGTCTTTCTTTTATAAAATGGCAATCTGGCCTCTTTTCTCAGAAAAGGTTTATTACCACAGACTCACAGCATTGTCTCATTTTACTAAAGCTGTATTACTTTCACAGAAGTCAGCAGCCATTTACTGGCTGAGCCAACGGTGCATTTTTTAGCACAATCTGTGAAGTATCATTGGTGAGAAAACTAAACCTATATGAGTAAAAATAAATGAACAAAGCATACCTTGTTGTGCTATCCTTAATTTGTACTGATTTAGCTTGATTATCCATATCATTTTAAAGTTTAGTAATCTACCAGCTGTGTCCCGGACAGTGTGCAAATTGCATATCTCCTACATAAAAAAAAGAAAAAAAAATAGATAGCATAATATTCTGGAATAACTGTGAGCTAACAATGGTGAAGCAAAGCATCCGTAGATCATAGAAAAATAAATATGAAGGCAGGACCTTGGCTCCAGCTTTCGAGGAAGTAACTCCTACGTTAAACCCATGAGAACTAGAAAAGCACATGGATCTAATAGCATTCCTGTAGAAATCTGTACTTTCAGATGATACCTAGTTCTTAAACAGCTGATTGAGCTTTCCTCAGTGAGATGTCACAATGCTTCAAAAATTACCCCATAATTACCACTTTCAAAGAGAGACCAGAGATCCCACTACAGAAATTACAGGAGTTTTTTACTGCTTTCCAGTTTCTGCCCAGAATCCTCCTGGATAGACATTCACTGTCCAAAGACAGAGAGCAACAGTGAAACTTTTACTTTGTTTTCATAGACTTTTCAGAAGCATTTAGCCCGACCAACAGGATAGGGATGTGTAAATCACTAAGTAAATTTGGTGTCCCAACTTCATATTGATGTGGCTGATTGATTCAGAATTGAGGGTGCCTTGTCTGACTCATTTTCCATCACCACTTGTGTGTGTGTGTGTGTGTGTGTGTGTGTGTGTGCGTGCTGTGTATCTCTCCTTTTATTTTTAGTATTATTAATAGTTAAAATAATACTGATAATGGTATTTAAGTAGTTATTAGGTACCAAGCACTGAACTAAATTCTGGGGTAGATACAAGATGATCAGTTTGGAAACAATGCCTGACCATAGTCTAATCTTCATTTTGTAGATGAGAAAACTGAGGCACAGGAAAGTTAAGTGACTTGCCCAAGTTCACACAGTAGATAAGTGTTGGATCTGATGTCAACACCCAGATCCTCTGACTCTGATAGGCCTGTCCCCTGCAAGACCTATCTCTTATTTGAGCTTGCCTCTCCATTATCCAAATCTTTGAAAAGATCAAGGAGAACTTCTCTCTCCCAGTTGCTGCTTACAAGGCTGGACTCTGCTGCAAGGGTCTCCCAGCCGAGAGAGATCGACTATGATCCACTTTTCAAGAAAGTGCTTCACTGCATCCCTAACATATTTATTCTTTCCTCCTAGCTTATATTTACCTCCTTTCAATTTTCTGTACAATAGTGGAAGGACCTGTCCTTCCTCCTACTTAGACTGCAAGTTTGTCCTTCCTGATTACCTTGAATATACCCCAGTGCTCAGAACAGAGCATAGTAAGAACTCAACAAATACAATAAAGATAAGAAGAATAATGATGATAATACCTTTCTGAGGTGGTAAGTTCCCCCTGTAGACTATGAGCTCCTTATGAGCAGGGATCACATCTACCAACTCTGTACTTTCCAAGTGCTTAGTACAGTGCTCTGCACACTGTAAGTACTCAATAAATATGACTGACTGAATGAAGACTGTGAGCCCACTGTTGGGTAGGGACTGTCTCTATATGTTGCCAATTTGTACTTCCCAAGTGCTTAGTATAGTGCTCTGCACATAGTAAGCGCCCAATAAATACGATTGATGATGATGATGATGATGAAGAGACCTTCCCTGAATAACACCCCCTTTTCCTCTTCTCCCACTCCCTTCTGTTTTGCCCTTACTTGCTCACTTTGTTTTTCCCCCACCCGCCCCAGCCCCACAGCACTTATGTATATATCTGTAATTTATTTATTTATTTTATTGTCTGTTTCCCCCCTCTAGATTGTAAGCTCATTGTGGGCTGGAAACATCTTTTTATTGTTGTATTGTACTCTCCCAAGCGCTTAGTACAGTACTCTGCACACAGTAAGTGCTCAATAAATACAACTGAATAAATGAATAAATGATTGAAAACAATGTTGGTAACTGCTAAGTGCTTACTGTGTGCCAAGCACTGTTCTAAGTGCTGGGGGAGGTGATTAAGGTTGTCCCACGTGGGGTTCACAGTCTTAATTCCCATTTTACAGATGAGGGAACTGAGGCACAGAGAAGTGAAGTGACTTGCCCAAAGTCACACATCTGACAAGTGGCAGAGCAGTGATTAGAACCCATGACCACTGACTCCCAAGTCCGTGCTCTTTCCACTGAGCCACGCTGCTTCTCTAATGAATGAATGGAAGGCCTCTGGACACAAGGATATGTTCACAGTCATGGGCTGCCAATACATGGTTTTCCCTATTTTTTGACAAAAGCAGAAGGGACTGATACCCACTGCAGTAGTGAGTGCTCTGGATTGGCTAGCAATGAGCCACCAAATCAGCACTATTCTGAAATTCCATGGTGACACTTTTTTTCTCAATTTTAAGACATTTAAACAATGAGCCATCAAGGGATGCTGGAGCGTGCAGGTGGAGAAGGTAGAGAATTGAACTAGACTCCTCTATCATCTCTGAAGAACTTCTCTACTGCAGTATCCTCTCAGGGGTCGGGGAGGGGGTGGTCTACAGTGGATATTCAGTCATTCAATCATATTTATTGAATGCTTACTAATAATAATGATGGTATTTGTAAAGGGCTTACTATGTGTGATGCACTGTTCTAAGTGCTGGCTTACTGTGTGCAGAGCACTGTACTAAGTGCTTAATATGGAGGAGTGATGAGTTTATGCTGGGAATGCATTACCTCCCTTGGAGGCCAGACTTCCCTTCCAATCCCTGAATGACAATAGAAATCGTATGCCAAATTACACCCATTCCTTTCCAGTCAAGAGTATTTTTTACGGTAATGATGGCATTTATTAAGTGCTTACTATGTGCAAAGCACTGTTCTAAGCACTGGGGAGGTTACAGAGTGATCAGGTTGCCCCAAAGGGGGCTCATAGTTTTAATTCCCATTTTACAGATGAGGCAACTGAGGCACAGAAAAGTTAAGTGACTTGCCCAAAGTCACACAGCTGACAATTGGCAGAGCCGGGATTTGAACCCACAAACTCCGACTCCAAAGCCCATGCTCTTTCCACTGAGCCACGCTGCTTCTCTATGGTACCTGTTGGTACTTTATGGTACTTGTTAAATTCTTACTATGTTTCAACCACTGCTTGAAGCATTGGGTAGGTTCCAGCTAATCAGGGTGGACACAGTCCTTGTCACACATGGAGCTCTCAGACTAAGAGAATAGGTATTGAAGGAAAGTATCCAAGAAACTTTCTAAATCCAGTAAAAAAAAAAATAACTGTGGTATGTGTTAAGCCCTAATTATGTGCCAGGCACTTGGCTTTAAAGCGCTCCGTCATGTTGCTCCCCCCACCTCACCTCATTTCTCTCCTTCTACAAATCAGCCCACACAGTTTGCTTCTCAAGTGCTAACCTTCTCACCGTGCTTTGACCTCACCTGTCTCACCACCAAACCCTACCCCACATCCTGCCTCTGTCCCAGAACATCCTCCCTCCTCAAATCCAACAACTACTCTCCTCCCCTTCAAAGCCCTTTTGAAGGTACATCTCCAAGAGGCTTTCCCAGACTAGGCCCCACTTTTCCTCATCTCTCATTCCTTTCTGCATCGCCCTGAATTTCTCCCTTTGTTCATTCCCCCTCCCAGCCCCACAGCACTTATATACATATCTGTAATTTTGTGCATAGTGGCAATCGCACAGGCCTGGGAGTCAGAAAGTCATGGGTTCTAATTCCGGGTTCGCCACTCATATGCCTTGTGACCTTGGACAAGTCACTTCACTTCTCTGGGCCTCGGTTACCTCATCTGTAAAATGGGGATTGAGACTGTGAACCCCACGTGGGATAGGGATTGTGTCCAACCCGATCTGCTTGTATCCACCCCATCGCTTAGTACAGTGTCTGGCACATAGCTTAACAAATACCATAATGATTATTATTATTATTATTTGTAATGATATCTGTCTCCCTGGCCTCTATATTGTCAGCTCGTTGAGGGTAGGAATAATAATAATAATAATAATGGCATTTATTAAGCGCTTACTATGTGTAAAGCACTGTTCTAAGCGCTGGGGAGGTTACAAAGTGATCAGGTTGTCCCATGGCTCACAGTCTTCATCCTCATTTTACAGATGAGGTCACTGAGGCCCAGAAAAGTGAAGTGACTTGCCCAAAGTCACCCAGCTGACAAGTGGTGGAGCCAGGATTTGAACCCATGACCTCTGACTCCAAAGCCCGGGCTAAAAACCATCACTCAGCTGGGGCAGGAGGAGGAAATCAGCATGGGGACTGGGAGATCAGTCCATCAGTGATGTTTCCTGAGTGCTTACTGTCCATCAGTGATGTTTCCTGAGTGCAGAGCACTGCCCTAAACACTTGGGGGAGGACAACACAAGAGTAGAAAGGCGCGATCCCCACCCACATGGAACTTCTAGTCTATGGGAAGTGGAAACAAGATGTCCAAGGGGCTTGGGCTTTTATGGCAGCCACCACCGCAGTGGGACTCACTGCACACTTCTTATGTACTGAGCGCCGGTACAGCTCTTGAATGGGAAACTGCCCCCAGCTCCTACAGAGCTCACCGTCTGAGGGAGAGGGAGAGCAAGCAGTTGGGCCCCATTTTGCAGATGAGGAAACTGAGGCCCAGATCCACTGCCTCCCTTCTACTCCCCACATCAGGTTCGCCCCTTGCCACCCCCGACCTCTCTGAGCCAGTTTTGGTACATACTGTAACTGTTTATTGTTGTGTTGTACTTTCCCAAGCACTTAGTACAGTGCTCCACTCAATAAATATGAATGAATGAATGAATGAATAGGTAGATGTAATCCAATCAAAGCAGACACAGTCCCTATTCCACATGGGGCTCAGAGTCTGAGGGTGATGGTGAGACCAGATATCCTTTTATAGATGAGAAAACTGAGGCAAGGAGAAGTTAAATGAATTGCCCAAGGTAATCAGTGCAGGCAAATGGCAGAGCCAGGATGAGAACCAAGGGCTCCTGATGCCCAGACCCAGACTCTTCCTATTAGGCCATGCTGAAACCAGGAACAATAACCTCATTAATTTAAAGCTGGAAATCAATCAGTGGTATTTATTGAGCACTTACCATGTGCAAAGCATTGAACTAAGCACTTGGGAGAGTACAATATAACAGAGTTGGTAGCCACGTTCCCTGTCTGCAAAGGAGCTTACAGGCTACAAGAGAATACTGTCAAAGCACCCTTTTGAATACCACTCTCAGCACCTTCAAAGCCTTCCTAAAATCACATCCCCTCCAGGAGGCCTTACCAAAGTAAGCCCTTCATTTCCCATATCTGCCCTCCCATCTGCATCACCTATTCACTTGTTTGCATGGCCCCTAAGCATTTTGATACTCACTCCAGCCCCACAACACTTATAATAATAATAATAATGATAATAACGGTATTTGATAAGCACTTACTATGTGCCAGGCACCTTACTAAGCATTGGGGTGGATACAAGCAAATTGGGTTGGACACAGTCTCTGTCCAACGTGGGGCTCACAATCTCGATCCCCATTTTACAGATGTGGTAACTGAGGCCCAGAGAAGTGAAGTGACTTGCCCAAGGCCATGCAGCAGACAAGTAACAGAGCTGGGAGTAGAACCCACGACCTTCTGATTCCCAGGCCCATGTTCTATCCACCACGCCATGCTGCTTCTCATATGTACATATCCTTAATGTTCTACTCTTTCCCCTAACTGAAATTTGTTTCACTGTCTGTCTCCCCCAGGAGACAGTAACTCCTTATGGATACAGATCATTTCTACCAACACTGCTGTAATGTATTTTACCATGTGCTTAGTACAGTACTCTGAACACATCAAGCATTTAATAAATACCATTGATGATGACTGATGATGATGATAGGTCCCATTCTCACAAGCATAAAGTTGGATATAACAAATACCACTGATTGATTGACTGATCAATCCAGACAAACTCGTCCAGAATCCCTTTGATAATAAGGCTTTTCTTGCTTGATTTTTGCCATAACTCGGTAGCTATGGCCTCCAGTGCTGAATTTCTTTCAAGAGCCTTTACAATTCTTAAATGAGTATTGCCTCATAGCACAACAATGGATTATACTAACAGCAGTAAAGAAGAACCCTTTCCCCTCCTAAACGTGTTCTGTCTTATTCACACAAAGTTAGCTAGAGGTTAGAAATTCTGGGCCTGGAAATCAGCTGGAATAAAAGGTGCCTCATAAAAGTGCCTTCATCTTAAGCAATTACTGCACCTCCTAGACATGTTTCATTGCAAAGGGCATTGAGAGGCCCAGAGAAAAAGAAAATGACATTCTGCCATTTTCTGTGGGCTCCAAAGGGGATTGTGCAGGAAGATCCATCCAATGTGTCCTCAGGAAAAGCTGGTTATACCCTCTGGATAATAGTAATAATAATAATAATAATTGAACATGTTAAGCACTTACTATGTTCCATACATTTTGCTAAGCACTAGGAGAGGTAGAAGAAAATCAGGATAGACACAGTCCCTGCCCCTCACAAGGCACACATTCTAAGTAGGAGGGAGTTGGACTTAATCCTTATTTTGCAGATGACTGAGGCACAGGGAAGTCAAATGACTTGACCAAGATCATAAAGCAAAAAAGTGCAGGTGTATATTTGTGGATCCATATTAACAGGTTCCCTCCAATTATGAAGGTGGCCCTTGGCAGTAGGTGTGAATGTCTGATCCCAGCTGATAACACCTGTAGCTGTCCTTACAATCTATGAAAATTTCCTTTGTTACTGGGATGACTAGACTCTTAGATGAGAATCTAAAAATAAACCTCATCATCCAGACAGAGGTGGCTGTAATTGTTTACAAAATTAAATTAAAATACAAAATTCATACCTGAGGCCTGGGCATTCATTAAATTGTATTTATTGAGCACTTACTGTGTGCAGAGCACTGTACTAAGCGCTTGGGAAGTACAAGTTGGCAACATATAGGGACGGTCCCTACCCAACAACGGGCTGGACATCAGACAGATCAGAAAATTGCTAATGATAGTTTCAAGTTATTTGTAAAATAAAAATTACCTTTAACCAATCAGGGTGAAGCAGAGTGGCCTAATGAAAAGGTCATGGGTCTCGGAGACAGAGATTCTGGTTCCTAATCCCAGCTCTGTCACTTCTCTACTGTGTTACCTTGGCCAAGTCATTTAACTTCTCTTTATCTCAGTTTCCTCAACTGTAAAAGAGGTATTCAATACCTGTTCTCCCTCCTACTTAGACTGTGAGCCCCATGAGGACAGGAAGTGTATCTGATACGATTAACTTGTATCTATCCCAGTTTTTAGAACAGTGCTTAACACATACTATTTGTTTAAATATCATTATCATTATTATTATTATTATCTTGTATATCCAACTACCCCATTATACCTCTTGCAATTTGCATTCCTGATGCTTTGCTCTCCCTTATGTAGACTTTGAAAATAATAATAATAATAATGATGGCATTTATTAGCACTTACTATGTGCAAAGAACTGTTCTAAGTTCTGGGAAGGTTACAAGGTGATCAGGTTGTCCCCTGGGGGGCTTACAGTCTTAATCCCCATGTAACAGATGAGGCAACTGAGGCACAGAGAAGTGAAGCAACTTGCCCAGAGTCACACAGCAGACAAGTGGCAAAGCTAGGATTAGAACCCCTGACCTCTGATTCCCAAGCCCGGGCTCTTTCCACTGGGCCACACTCCTTCTCTAATGTAAATGTGTCGATTTCTGCCAGAATGGGGGATTAAGACTGTGAGCCCCAAGTGGGACAGGGACTGACTGTGGTCAATCCAATTTACTTGTATTCACCCCAGTGCTTAGTACAGTGCCTGGCACAAAAACGCGCTTAAGAAATACAATTATTATCATTATCATAGTAATATTTATTGAACACTTACTGTGTGCAGAGCACTGTACTAATAGCTTGGGAAAGCACAATACAACAGAGTTGGTACACATGCCCTCAGTGAACTTACATTTTGAAGGGAGAGACAGACATTAATACAAATAAATAATTTATAGATATGTTCAACTTATATAGTAAGCGCTTAACAAATGTGATTATTATTATTACTGTGGGACTGATGGAGGGGAGAGTACCAAATGCCTAGAAGGCACAGATTCAAGTGTAAAAATAATGAAGAAGTGAGAGGGAGTTGGAGAAAAGAGGACTTAATTGGGGAAGGTCACTTGGATGAGATGAGATCTTAGTAAGGCTTTGAAGGTGGGGTGAGTGGTAGTCTGGTGTATATGGAGGAGGGAAGCGTTACAGGCCAGAGGGAGGTCTTGAGAAAGGAGTGAGAGGCAACATCGACAAGATCAAGGCATAATGAACAAGCTAATGCTAGAGGAGTGAAGTGGTGCGGGCTGGACTGTATTAGGAGATCAGTGATGTAACATGGTGAGGGAGAGTTGATTGCTTTAAATCTGACAGTAAGGAGTTTCTGGTTGTTGTGGAGATGGATGGGCAACTATTGGAAGTTCTTGAGGACTGTGGAGATATGGACTGAGTGCTTTTTAGAAAAATGATCTGGGCAGCAGAGTGAAGTTTGGACTGGAGCAGGGAGAAACAGGGGACAGGGAGTTCAGTGAGCAAGCAGATGCAGTAATAGGGATATTATAAATCATTTATCTATATTAACGTCTGTCTCCCCCTCTAGAATGTAACCCTATGAGAGTCTCTCAAGTGCTTAGTATAGTGTTTTGCACACAATAAATGATGATGATGATGTTGATGATGACAAACCAGTTCCTCTGACTCCCATGCCTGTGCTCTTTCCACTAGGTTACACTGCTTCTAATTTCTTCCAAGAATCCTCTAGGTGCCATCAGATATGTCATCCCAGCCTGGGCTGAACTATTAGCCTAGCTCACTGTGGCAGTAGATCTGCTTTTATGTGCATAGTAAATGAAAAGACCTAAAAGGCTGTATTCCCACATCAGTTTAGCAAGCATGTGGGTCTCCGTATATTGTTATTATTATTATTATTATTAATAATTATATTTATTGAGTGCTTACCATGTGCAAAGCATTGTAATAAGTGCTTGGGAGAGTATATGCACCCCATTTTTTCTCTAGATCCCCTATTTCCCCTGAAGCCCTATGTGCACCCTTGCTTTGAGCATTAAGTAGCCCTAGAGCTTGCAAGCCCTGCTGATCACATCTTTCAGGCTGTGTCATGCTCCAAACCTCGGCCTAATTCTAGGATTTCGTTTTCAACAATGTTCAAATACCATTAGAAGAAAAAAAGTCCTTTTGTTAAGACTGGAAATTTTCAGTAAAATGAAAACAAATTGCTATAAGTAAACCATTTGTCACAGTCTGATTACTTTGCAGGCACTCTGGGAACACCAATTTGTCATGCCAGATCAGGAGACGTGTGGCCAGACTCTGGGAAATGGCTTTCTTCACCTTACTTCTTTGCCATCAACAAGAGCGTAGATCACCTTGTGTCCCCATGGTATGCTCCAGCGGGGACCCACGAGGGAAACAGCTAATCTCTCGGAAACAGGGGGCACCATTTCAGAAACTACACAATTCAGGAGGACTAATTTTCCCTGAAGACAGTATTCACGGTTGGAAAATCATCGATTTTCAGAATGTCATTGCTGTGTCTTAGGTCACTCAATGATAATAATGATAATTGTGTTATTTATTAATCATTTTCTAAGGGCCAAGGACTGTACTGAGAAGCAGCATGGCTTAATGGAAAGAGCACAGGCTTGGGAGTCAGTGGTCGAGGGTTCTAATCCCGCCTCCACCACTTGTCTGCTGTGTGACTTCGGGCAAGTCACTTACCTTCTCTGTGCCTCAGTTACCTCATCTGCAAAATGGGGATTAAGACTGTGAGCTCCATATGGGACGACCTGATTACTTTGTATCTCCCCCAGTGCTTAGAGCAGTACTTGGCACATAGTAAGTGCTTAACAAATACCATCATTATTATTATTACTGAGCTCTGGGGTAGATACATGAGAGCCAGTCTGTATTTATTCTACCTGGGACTTACAGTCTAACTAATCAATTAATTAATAGTATTTATTGAGTGCTTACTTTGCAGAGCACTGCACTAAGTCTGTGGGAGAATAATATTAATCATTTTCTCTACACCTACACCTGCATTATCACAAATTCCTCTTCTCAAGAACCTCCCAATCTAGTGGGAGAGAGGGACTCTAAAATTAATCAGAGGATGGAGGAAGCAACAGTTTGAAAATTGTCTTTGAATAAGTAACAAAAAATGAATTATATCAATCAGATGCATTTATTCAATGCTCACTGTGTGCAGAGCACTGTTCCAAGTCCTTGGGGGAGTACAGTACAACAGAATGAGTAGACACATTCCCTACCCACAATGAACTTACGTATATCATATATCTCTAGACTGTATGCTCACTGTGAGCAAGGAATATGTCTATCAACTTTGTTGTCTTGTACTCTCCCAAGTTCTTAGTCTAGTTCTCTGCAAACAGTAAGTCCGCAATAAATATCAAACACTGATCATATGTATGAATATACTGCAAAGTTAATAGGGAAGTTCTGAAGTGGCTAAAGTGACTGAAAATTAGGAGGGGAGGGGAGAGATGAATCAGGGAAAGCCTCCTGGAAGAGAGGTGATTTCTGAAGGGTGTGAAGAGTGGGAAATCTGTGGTTCATCTAATGTGAAGGGAGAAGGTTTCAGGCAGACGGGAAGACGCAAGGAAGAGGTCAGCAGCAAGAGAGATGAGAATGAGGCACAGGGGTTCAGTTGAATGAGAGTAGGTGATGCTTGCATTACCAACATCTATATCAGCTTTCTTTGAAACTGCTATGCTCTGTTTATATATCCTCTGGCCTTCCTCAGATCAAATGAAAGAATGAAAATATGAAATTCTTATCTCATCTTCTCCAAATACATGAAAGTATTTTCTTTGCAGTAACCAATAGCAATAGCTCCCAGTGTTCCTTGGGAGCTATTGCTACTTTCTATACTGTTAATTCATCTCCATACTAAACTCTTCTCTAGATTGCAAGCTTGTTATTGTCAGGGAACGTGTCTACTAATTCTGCTGTATAGTACTTAGTGCTTAGTGCAGTGCTCTGCACATAGTAAGTGCTCAATAGATGCCATTAATCGGCTGATTCCCACTATTCCTCTTGGGCAAGGTGTTAGGGAAGGACCCCACCAAGGGAAACTTCCATGGGTAACGCTATAAAGAGGAAGTTCTAGAAAGATGAAGCAAACTATCTCCCTGCTCCAAGGCTAAGCAGCAGAGACTGTGAATAGTAATGTTACCTCATTACTGATGTTGAACAAGCATCTGCTATGAGCCAAGTGTTGGGATAGGTATTGGGATATTGAGATATTGGGATAGGGATATACGGATCAGACAGGACACACATGGAGCTTACTATCTAAGAGCTAAAGCAAGCATATATCTTTTACAGATGAGGAATCAGGCCCAAGAGAGTAACTGACTTGTCCAAGATCACACAGCAGGTCAATGACTAAACTGGGATGAAAGCCCAAAACTCCTAGCTCCTAACCCCATGCTCTTCTGACTAGGCCAAGCTGTCTCCAGAAAAGTTCAATTAGGCTCATCCTGAATGGGACCGGGGTTTCTAGGACCAGGATTTCGAGAAACTGTGGGAGGAATCTTGTGAAATGTGGTCAGATCTGTTGGCCATTGTGAATAAGGAAAAGGGAAATTAGGAAAATAGATTTGTCATAGGTTGAAACTAGTGGTATGGAAATTGGAATGGATTCTATGGCAGCTATGCGGAGTGGCTGACACTAATTAGGGAAGAAAGAGGTTAGTAGCCTAGGGAAAAGAATATAGAAAAAATATGTGATTGTGTGGGTTAATATTTGGTGGCATTCATTTGAAGAGATTAAATCACCTTCACCTACATCAGATTTTGCATTTGTGGGGAGTGACTAGCTATTTCTAGAGTAAATCTCTTTTTATACTAGCACAACTCCCTGAGCCTAGATAAAAGGGGTGTCCATCATTTAGACCATCATAAAAATCAACACACACTAAGTATGGTAAACAGGAAGAAGTTATGGGATGAATTGGGTCACAAGGGCATAGAACAAATACTACTAAGCTTGGTGCCTGCTGCAGCATCAGTAGAATATTTTTTCCCATGATAATGACTCAGGATGTTGATTAGATTGCATCCCACATCTGGCAGAAAATGAGTTTGTTCCAGACTGAGAGGATTAGGGCATCTCTCCTCTGTAATTTATTGAATCTGTTTCCCCCACTAGATTGAAGGCAGGGACGTGTCTTCTAACACCATAGTACTCTCACAAGTGTTAGCACAGTGCACCATGGCTCACATCCAAGCCGTCACCAAAACCTGCCGGTCTCAGCTCCGCAACATTGCCAAGATCCGCCCTTTCCTCTCCATCCAAACCACTACCCTGCTCGTTCAAGCTCTCATCCTATCCCATCTGGACTACTGCATCAGCCTTCTCTCTGATCTCCCATCCTCGTGTTTCTCCCCACTTCAATCCATACTTCATGCTGCTGCCCAGATTGTCTTTGTCCAGAAACGCTCTGGGCATGTTACTCCCCTCCTCAGAAATCTCCAGTGGATACCAATCAATCTGTGCATCAGGCAGAAACTCCTCACCCTCGGCTTCAAGGCTCTCCATCACCTTGCCCCCTCCTACCTCACCTCCCTTCTCTCCTTCTACAGACCACCCCACACCCTCTGCTCCTCTGCTGCTAATCTCCTCACCGTGCCTCGTTCTCACCTGTCCCACCATCGACCCCCGGCCCACGTCATCCCCCGGGCCTGGAATGCCCTCCCTCTGCCCATCCACCAAACTAGCTCTCTTCCTCCCTTCAAGGCCCTACTGAGAGCTCACCTCCTCCAGGAGGCCTTCCCAGACTGAGCCCCTTCCTTCCTCTCCCCCTCGTCCTCCTCTCCATCCCCCCATCTTACCTCCTTCCCTTCCCCACAACACCTGTATATATGTATATATGCTTGTACATATTTATTACTCTATTTATTTATTTATTTATTTATCTTACTTGTACATATCTATTCTATTTATTTTATTTTGTTAGTATGTTTGGTTTTGTTCTCTGTCTCTCCCTTCTAGACTGTGAGCCCGCTGTTGGGTAGGGCTGTCTCTATGTGTTGCCGACTTGTACTTCCCAAGCGCTTAGTACAGTGCCCTGCACATAGTAAGCACTCAATAAATACGATTGATGATGATGATGATGATGAACTGAAAGTATTCATGTTCAAGTAAGAATACAAAATACCACAGTTTCTTTGAATACAGTTTTGGTACTATTTCCTTGTATTTCTCCTATTAAATGGACATTTTCAGATCAAGAGAATTGTGAGATCACGCAAAGTAAAAAGACTACAAGAGGAAGATTCAGGAAACAGAGAGGAAAGGAGGAGATTGGGGAGAAAATAAAATATTTTTTTACTGTATTGATTTATAGGAAAGGTGTTTCAGTTGAGGGGAATGAAATACACCCAGAAAATGTTGCAATGATCAGATAACACCATTTTGGGCTTTGACCCAGAGGGATATAATCGAGGTACCTGAGCTAAGATGATCCCTAGAAGAGTGAAGGTTTTTAAAGAATTTCTCTGCCTTGCCAAGACCAAACAACTATCCAAAATCCTATAGCTCTGGCCTAGGGGCCTGTACTACTATAAATACTAATAAGGGAGCTGATGATCCCTTCCCCATCCCCATCTGGGCAGCTTTTCTGCTACCTTTGAACATTAGCCTTTAACTCTACTCCTACTCTTAAAGGGACAAAGCAGTATAATGTTGATACTGGGTAGATAAGGTGTAAAGGTCTGGGTTGCAGGCAAACTTGCCTGAAGAATTTTCTTTGATCCTGTCATCACTGCCTTAGTTTATCATGATCATCATCATCATCATCCAAGCTTTATTGAAGGCACATCTCCTCCAAGGGTCCTTCCCAGACTAAGCCCCCCTTTCCTCTTCTCCCACTCCCTTCTGCGTCGCCCTGACTTGCTCACTTTTTTTGCCCCCTCCCAGCCACATTGCAAATATGCATATCTATCATTTATTTATTTATATTAACATCTGACTTTCCCTGCCCTTTAGACTGTATGCTCATTGTGGACAGGGAATGTGTTTGTTTATTGTTGTATTGTACTCTCCTAAGCACTCAGTACAGTGTTCTGCACACAGTAAGCGCTCAATAAATATGATTGAATGAATGAATCATCATCATCCAGCCAAAAGAGAATGGCCCTGGGAGACAGAGGACCTGAGTCCTAATAGTGGTTCTGCTGTCTGCCTGCTGTGGGACCTTGGGTAAGTCACTTAGTTCTCTGTGCCCGTTTCCTCAACTGTAAATGGGGTTCCCTACCTATTTATTTGTTTAGCACTTACTATGTGCCAAGCACCATTCTAAGCACCAGAATAGATATAAATCAATCTGGTCAGACACATTTTGGTTCATAAGAGGGAGAACAGGCATGGAATATGCATTTTACAGTTGGGGAAATTGAGGCACAGAGAAGTTGAGTGACTTTTCCAAGGTCATCAGGCAGGCAAGCAGTGGAGCTGGGACTAGAACTCAGGTCCTTTGACTCTCAGGCCCATTCTCTTTCCACCAGGCCACACACTGCTTCCCATGCTGTTCTCACTCTTACTTTGATTCTGATCTCCAGTTCTCCAACACTTAGTAGGGTATTTGGCACATAGTAAGTGCTTAACAAATACCACAGTCATCATTATTGTCATCAGTATTATATTATTGCTATTATTATCCTCATCATTATGATCATCATCACCATGATGATGAGGATGACCATCATCAGTATTAACGTGTACTGACTCCTTCCTCAGTACAGAACTGTGCACCAGACTTTTGGGAAAAAAATAGAAGCGGAAGATATAGTCCCTGCATAGAAGTCGGTTACAATTAAATGAAGATTTGAATAGTTAATAAAGATACTTTTGCAAAAATACATCAAAAAGTCCATCTATGAAATTTCACCTTCAAAGAAGAAATGGAATCATACACACGAGTAAAAATAAATCAAGCAAACTCTAAAAAATTGAAAATGCAAGTTTTGCCTTTGACCTAAACAATTTCCACTAATCTCAAGTTCTGAAAGAATTTTCTGTAGATATTCACTGCAGTTCATCTTTTTAAATAATACTTATAAAAATCCATCATTGGTTGATGTTTTCTCTATTGGGATTAGCAGAGTTGGGGAAGTTAGTTCAAGAAAAAGGGACAATACATCTCTTTTGGTAGCATTACAGAAATTGATTTATGCTGTCCAGTTCAGTCCCCCCCTTCCTATTCCAGAAGGGGCATTTCATTACTGATCTAAGCATTTTGAGAGACTGGGGACCTGTGGAATCCTCTCTGGGAGTGATATGAATCAGCCATGCCCCTCTCCCAGACAAAACACCAGTCACATCTGTACCACTGTGAAAAGACCCATTCAAATTTCCATGGGGAGAAAAATTGGGCCAGTCTTCATGATCTTTGGGTATTCTCCCCAGCCTGGTCCAGAGGATGTGGGGCCCTACCTGCCTACTTCCTTTGTACAGTGCTATTAAGTGCTTGGGAGAGAACAATTCAACAGTGTTGGTATACACCAAGGGCAGTCATTCGAGGTCTCAGTCTAATACTCTGAGTTCCTTGTGGGACAGAGACTGCTTATATCTGCTTACATTGTATATTGTGAGAAGCAGTGTGGCCTAGTAGAAAGAGTATCGTCCTGGGAGCCGGAATACCTATATTCTAATCCCAGCTCTGCCAACTGCTTGCTATGTGACCTTGGGTAAGTCATTTAACTTCTCGGCGACACAGTTACCTCATCTGTCAAATAGGGATTAAATCCCCCTCCCTCAAATTTAGACTGTGATCCCCTTGTGGGACTGGGTTACTGGTCACTGGGTTCACCCTGGTAAACTTGTATCCATCCCAGCTCAAGAGTGTGGTGCACATAGTGAGAACTTAACAAATATCAGCTATCTCGAACACATCCCATTCAGTTTGGCATGGACTAGTGGTAGGGAGGAGTTTTTTTTTTAATAGTATCTGTTACAGAGAACAGTGTGGCTTAGTGGAAAGAGCACTGGCCTGGGAGTCAGAGGAAATGAGTTCTAATCCTGGCTCTTCCACTTGTCTGCTGGGTGACCTTAAGCAAGTCACTTCATTGCTCTGGGCCTCAGTTACCACATCTGTAAAATGGGATTAAGACTGTGAGCCCCACGTGGGACAACCTGATTACTGTGTACCTACCCCAGTGCTTAGAACAGTGCCTGGCACATAGTAAGCACTTAATAATAATATGTTTCACACATAATAAGCACTTAACAAGTACCATCATTATTATTATTATTATGCACTTACTATGTGTCAGGCACTGTACTAAGCCCTGGGGTAGGTACAAGAAAAGCAGTGTGGCTCAGTGGAAAGAGCCCGGGCTTTGGAGTCAGAGGTCATGGGTTCAAATCCTGGCTCGGCCATTTGTCAGCTGTGTGACTTTGGGCAAGTCACTTAACTTCTCTGTGCCTCATTTACCTCATCTGTCAAATAGGGATTAAGACTATGAGCCCCACGTGGGACAACCTGATCACCTTGTAACCTCCCCAGCGTTTAGAACAGTGCTTTGCACATGGTAAGTGCTTAATAAATGCCATTATTATTATTATTACAAGATCATCAGGTTGGACACAGTTCTTGATCCATATGGGGCTCACAGTATTAATTCTCATTTTACAGATGAGGTAACTGAAGCACAGAGAAGTTAAGTGACTTGCCCAACATCACACAGCAAGTGAGTGGTGGAGCCGGGTTTAGAAACCAAATCCTCTGACTCCGAGGCTCATGCTCTTTCCAGTAGGCCACACTGTTTCAAAATCCCCACCAATTACTGACTGAATCATGGTCCGTTCTCCCTTCCCTGATGAGCCAATTGGAAAATCAAGGCCTCACTACTCTCAACCATTTCTAAGCACTGGATTTCAATTTGTCAGAAGCTAGGATAGAGCTGTGTTAACTTATTTTGACCTATTTGAGTCTTTAATGAAATGAGGTATTTTTATGAAACAAAGCATTTAAACCAGAAGTGGGCTTGCCTTAACAGTTACTGTGTACGGTATATTTACCATTCACTCTAATGGGCTTCTTCTCAAATTGAAATAATAATAGTAACAATGGCATTTGTTAAGCGTTTACTATGTGCAAAGCACTGTTCTAAGCACTGGGTGAATGCTTGATGCAGCTAATACAGTTGATGTTAACTGGGCATTTTACCATTCAAAGTAATGCTAGTACATGCTTTATATTTTGTTAATAACTCATTTACTTTTTAATATTAATAATAATTCCCTATACTGTGCCCTTATGATGTGTCAGTAAAACCTTTAAACTGTAAGCTTTTGTGGGCGGGGAACATGATCGCCAAGTTTGTTATATCATACTCTCCCAAGTTCTTAGTACAGTCTTCATCACATAGTAAGCACTCAATAAACACGTTGATTGATTGAAACATTTGAAATTACTGAGTCATGATGTACAATTACCAATAAAATAGAATAGGTGTGTTTGATTTGCTCCTTGATTTAACCCAGTATAGCCAGGTTAAACCCAAAGAAAATAAGGATTATTCATTCATTCAATCATATTCATTGAGCTCTCACTGTGTGCAGAGCACTGGACTAAGTGCTTGGGAAGTACAAGTCAGCATCATATAGAGACGGTCCCTACCCAACAACAGGCTCACAGTCTAGAAGGGGGAGACAGACAACAAAACAAAACATGTAGACAGGTGTCAAAACCGTCAGAATAATTTGAATTATAGCTATGTGCACATCATTAATAAAATAGGGTAGTAAATATGTACAAGTAAAATAAATAGAGTAATAAATCTGTACAAATAGATACAAATGCTGTGGGGAGGGGAATGAGGTAGAGTGGGGGGGGCAATGGGGAGGGGAGGAGTAGAGGAAAAAGGGAGCTCAGTCTGGGAAGGCCTCCTGGAGGAGGTGAGCTCTCAGTAGGGCTTTGAAGGGAGGAGGAGAGATGTATGGAGGGAGATGTATGGAGGGAGATGTATGGCAGATGTATGGAGGGAGAGCATTCCAGGCCAAGGGAAGGATGTGGGCCGGGGGTTGATGGTGGGACAGGTGAGAATGAGGTACAGTGAGGAGGTTAGTGGTAGAGGAGCGGAGGGTGCATGCTGGGCTGTAAAAGGAGAGAAAGGAGGTGAGGTAGGAGGGGGCAAGGTGATGGAGAGCCTTGAAGCCGAGAGTGAGGAGTTTTTGTGTGATTCATAGGTTGACAGGAAACCACTGGAGATTTTTGAGAAAAGGAGTGAAATGCCCAGAGCATTTCTGTACAAAGATAAACCAGGCAGCAGAGTGAAGTGTAGATTGAAGCGGGGAGAGACAGGAGGATGGGAGATCAGAGAGGAGGCTGATGCAGTAATCATCATTATTATTAATAGTAGTAAGAGTACTTATTAAGCACTTACTATGCAGAAAACACTAAACTCATCACTGTGAAAGAAGTATATGAATGGATATACAAACAGTTCCTAGCGTCAAGACAGTCAAAACCTAAGATTATGAAGGGTAAACTGTTGGTGCTGGACACATATGGAAAGAGGAACTAAAACATATTTTTATATAGTATTCAGAGTTTGAATACCTATCACAAGTTATTTTTGTAACTAGCTATTTCTAGTGAGAATCCTCTTAACTGATAACTTTTCTCATCTTCATCATGGCTAAATTATTGAATTAACCTCCTTATTAATCTCTCTGCCTCCTGCCACCCTAATCCTCCAAGACATATTCCAAGATGGCACCTGGATTATCTTCCAGAAGTGTCATTCAGCATACACCTCCCTCCTCCTCAGAGCCCTTCAGTGGCTGCCAATCTTCATCCACATCAAGCAACAGCTTTTCATCATTGACTTCAAGATTCTCCACGTCTTCTTTCCATTTTACATAATAGCTCTCTTTCTCAATTCTTCTGAGCTTGAACTCTTGGTTTCTTCCAAGCTCACTTCCAAACTGAACCCAGCTCTCATCCCACTAACCTCTGAATCCAAGCTTACCCTGTTCCACAGGCCTGGAACTCCCACCCCTCTCCTCAGCCCTTCCCATCTCCCACAAGTCTAGGGAAGCAGCTTGGTCTAGTGGAAAGTGCATGTGCCTGGGAACTAAATGACCTGGGTTCTAATCCTGGGTCCACCACTTATCTATGGCGTAACCTTGGGAAACTCACTTAACTACTCTGTGCTTCAGTTACCTCATCTGTAAAATGGGGATTAAATCACCGTCCCTCTGACTTAGACTGTGAGTCTCATGTGGGACAGGGGTTGTGCTGAACCTGATTATCTTGTATCTACCCCAGCACTTAGTACATTCAGTGCCTGGCCCATAGTGAAGTGCTTAACAAGAACCATTTAAAAAATGTCTTCTCCCATTCATTCCCTCACCCAAGCTATATCAACCAGACACCCTCCAGTAATATATGTAAATATATATAAATTGATATTATATAAATTAATTATATAAATTAATGCCCATCCTCAGCACTCAATTATGTATTCTGCTTCTCTATGTAAATGTTTAATGACTCTCTCACCCTTAGAAGTGTCAGCTTCTTGAGGACAGGGAACACGTCCTGCAATTGATAAAATACATTGCACTCAGTAGATGGTAACAGGTATCATTACTACTACTGCTACTACTACTACATCTACTATTACAGAAGTAGCTTGGCCTATAGGAAAGAGCACAGACCTGAGAATTGGAGGACCTGGGTTCTATTCCTGACTCCAGCACTTGCCTGGGGTTTGACTTTGGTAAGTCACTTAACTTCTCTGTGCTTCAGTTTCCTCATTTGAAATAAGGGGATTAAGACTGTGATCCCTATGTGGGACAGGGACTGTGTCCAACTTGATTATCTTGTCACTACTCCAGCACTTATTATAGTGCCTGGCACATAGTAAGCACATCACAAATACAATTTAAATTCAAACAACAAAAAAACCACTACTACTACCAGAGAAGCAGTGTTTCTTAGTGAAAAGAGCATGGACTTGGAAGTCAGAGGTCATGGGTTCTAATCCTACCTCCTCCACTTAGCTGTGAGACTTTGGGCAAGCCACTTAACATCTCTGTGCCTCATTTAGCTCATCTGTAAAATGGGGATTAAGACTGTGAGCCCCACGTGGGACAAGGTGTTAATCTTGTACCTACCCCAGCACTTAGAACAGTGCTTGGCATATAGTAAGCACTTAACAAATACTATTATTATTATTATTATTATTATTATTATTACTACTGCTACAAAAACTCATACTACTACTACTAGTTACTCTCTATTGCCATTTGGAGGAAAAACCAAATGGGACTAACAGAAGTTTAATGATCTGTCCAGTCACAGCTTTCAATCCAATGGGGGTAGTATCTAGGGGGTGAGACTTTACTGGGAGGTTTTCATCCCCAGATCCAGACCAAAAGAGGTAATGGTAATAATAATAATAATAATAATTTAATACTTTTGGTATTTGTTAAGCGCTTACTATGTGCCAAGCACTGTTCTAAGTTCTGGGGGAGATACAAGGTCATCAGGTTGTCCCACATGGGGCTCACAGTCTTAATCTCCATTTTCCAGATGAGGTAACTGGGGCACAGAGAAGTTAAATGACTTGCCCAAAGTCACACAGCTGATAGGTCGTGAAGCGGGGATTAGAACCCATGACCTCTGACTCCCAAACCCACGCTCTTTCCACTGAGCCAATGGTAGATATCAGCCGACTTCTTCCACTTCAAGTTCATCCTTACGTGCTTTAACTCTGCCCTCTCCTCTGCCCCGAAAAAATATCTCTCCATCTTTTGACACCCATATCCATTGCCCTCACCAGTTGTTCCAGATGTTCAACTTCCTCCTCAAAACCCCTGTCCCCCTGCCAACCCCATCTCTTGCTCATAATGACCTGGACATGTACTTTATTGAGAGAATTGAAATCATCAAGCATAATCTCCCTAAAATCTCCCATTCCTCTCCATTCACTTCCTCCATTTGCCCTTTTTTCAACTCTTCTATCTTTCCATCAGTATCTCATGAGGATATCACCAGCCTTTTCCAGAAATCTACCCCATTCTCCTGAACATCCAGGCCCCATCCCTTCAGAACTTAACAAAACACTTGCTCCCCTCCCTTCTCGCCCCCCAATGTTGCTTTCGCACTATCCCTCCTCCCCCTTCCCTTTCCTTCCCTTCCTTTGAAGCCCACATTATTCGCCTCTACCACCCCCTCCAGATTCTTGTAGCCGTCATCTACCGCCCTCCGGGCCCCACTTCCAACTTCTTTAACGACTTTGACCCCTTCCTCACCTTCCTTCTCTCCTTCTCCATGCCCACTCTGATCCTCGGAGACTTCAATATCCACATGGATATCCCTAACGACTCCTCTGCCGCCCGCCTTCTATCTCTCCTTGACGCTGCCAACCTCTTCCTCCACCCCACCTCACCCACTCACCAACTTGGTCATACCCTCGACCTCATCATCTCCTACCGCTGCACTGTGTCCACCCTCACCAACTCTGTGATCTCTGATCATAATCTTCTCACCTGCCTCCTCACTCACACTCCTTTCCCCTGTAAATCCGTATTACTCCCTCACAGAGATCTCCGCTCTCTGGACCCCACCCATCTTTCGGAGCGCCTCACACCCCACCTCGCCGCCCTCTCCTCTCTACCCAGTCTTGATGATCAGATTACTGCTCTCAACTCTACCCTTTCTACTCAGCTAGACTCGCTCGCTCCCCTTTCCCTTTGCCGCTCTCGCACCACTAACCCACAGCCCTGGATCACTGCCACTGTCCACCTCCTTCGCTCTTATGCTCGAGCTGCCGAACGCTGCTGGCGAAAGTCTAAACACCATGCCAACCTCGTTCACTTCAAGTTTATCCTTTCCTGCCTTAACTCAGCCCTCTCTTCTGCCAGACAAAACTATTTCTCCTCCCTTATTGACACCCATGCCCATCACCCCCGCCAGCTCTTCCGTACATTCAACTCCCTTCTCAGGCCCCCGGTTCCTCCCCCTCCTCCTTCCCTCACCCCCAACGATCTGGCTTCCTACTTCATTAACAAAATTAAATCCATCAGGTCCGACCTCCCCAAAGTCTCTTCCCCCCTTTCTCCAACCCCCCGGCTCTCAACATTCTCTGCTACTCTCCCATCCTTCCCAGCGGTATCCTCAGAGGAACTCTCCTCCCTCCTCTCAAGTGCTACTCCGGCCACCTGTGCTTCTGACCCCATTCCCTCTCATCTTATGAAATCTCTCGCTCCATCCCTTCTCCCCTCCTTAACTTCCATCTTCAACCGCTCACTCTCCACTGGTTCCTTCCCCTCTGCCTTCAAACATGCCCATGTCTCTCCCATCCTAAAAAAAAACCCTCTCTTGACCCCACCTCACCTTCTAGTTATCGTCCCATATCCCTCCTACCATTCCTTTCCAAACTCCTTGAACGAGTTGTCTAAACGCGCTGCCTAGAATTCTTCAACAACAACTCTCTCCTCGACCCCCTCCAGTCTGGCTTCCGTCCCCTTCATTCCACGGAAACTGCGCTCTCAAAGGTCACCAATGACCTCCTGCTTGCCAAATCCAACGGCTCATACTCTGTCCTAATCCTCCTCGACCTCTCAGCTGCCTTTGACACTGTGGACCACCCCCTTCTCCTCAACACGTTATCTGACCTTGGCTTCACAGACTCCGTCCTCTCCTGGTTCTCCTCTTATCTCTCCGGTCGTTCTTTCTCAGTCTCTTTTGCAGGCTCCTCCTCCCCCTCCCATCCTCTTACTGTGGGGGTTCCCCAAGGTTCAGTGCTTGGTCCCCTTCTGTTCTCAATATACACTCACTCCCTTGGTGACCTCATTCGCTCCCACGGCTTCAACTATCACCTCTACGCTGATGACACCCAGATCTACATCTCTGCCCCTGCTCTCTCCCCCTCCCTCCAGGCTCGCATCTCCTCCTGCCTTCAGGACATCTCCATCTGGATGTCCGCCCGCCACCTAAAGCTCAACATGTCGAAGACTGAGCTCCTTGTCTTCCCTCCCAAACCTTGTCCTCTCCCTGACTTTCCCATCTCTGTTGACGGCACTACCATCCTTCCCGTCTCACAAGCCCGCAACCTTGGTGTCATCCTCGACTCCGCTCTCTCATTCACCCCTCACATCCAAGCCGTCACCAAAACCTGCCGGTCTCAGCTCCGCAACATTGCCAAGATCCGCCCTTTCCTCTCCATCCAAACCGCTACCCTGCTAATTCAAGCTCTCATCCTATCCCGTCTGGACTACTGCACTAGCCTTCTCTCTGATCTCCCATCCTCGTGTCTCTCTCCACTTCAATCCATACTTCATGCTGCTGCCCGGATTATCTTTGTCCAGAAACGCTCTGGGCATATCACTGCCCTCCTCAAAAATCTCCAGTGGCTACCAATCAATCTGCGCATCAGGCAGAAACTCCTCACCCTGGGCTTCAAGGCTGTCCATCACCTCGCCCCCTCCTACCTCACCTCCCTTCTCTCCTTCTCCAGCCCAGCCCGCACCCTCCGCTCCTCCACCACTAATCTCCTCACTGTACCTCGCTCTCGCCTGTCCCGCCATCGACCCCCGGCCCACGTCATCCCCCGGGCCTGGAATGCCCTCCCTCTGCCCATCCGCCAAGCTAGCTCTCTTCCTCCCTTCAAGGCCCTGCTGAGAGCTCACCTCCTCCAGGAGGCCTTCCCAGACTGAGCCCCTTCTTTCCTCTCCCCCTCGTCCCCCTCTCCATCCCCGTCTTACCTCCTTCCCTTCCCCACAGCACCTGTATATATGTATATATGGTTGTACATATTTATTACTCTGTTTATTTATTTATTTATTTATTTTACTTGTACATTTCTATCCTACTTATTTTATTTTGTTGGTATGTTTGGTTCTGTTCTCTGTCTCCCCCTTTTAGACTGTGAGCCCACTGTTGGGTAGGGACTGTCTCTATGTGATGCCAATTTGTACTTCCCAAGCGCTTAGTACAGTGCTCTGCGCATAGTAAGCGCTCAATAAATACGATTGATTGATTGATTGATTCTTTCTTTCCTGACCCACATCTTCAACTCTTCTCTCTCCAGTGATGTTTTCCCCACGTCTTTTAAACATGTTCATGTTATTCCTATCCTTAAAAACCCTCCCTTGACCCCACATCTCCCTCCAGTTATTGCTCCATCTCCCTCCTACCATTGCTCTCCAAACTCCTTGAACGAGTTGTCCTACATCTGCTGTCTCAAGTTTCTCTCCTGCAAATCTCTCCTTGACCCCCTCCAATCTGATTCCATCCCCTTCACTCCAGAGAAACCACCCTCTCAAAGGTCACAGATGATCTCCTTCTTGCCAAATCCGGTGACCTCTATTCCATCCAAATCCTCCTTGACCTCTCAGCTGCCTTCAACACTGTTGACCACCCCCTTCTCCTGGAAACATTATCCAACCTCAAGTTCACAGACATTGTCCTCTCCTGGTTCTCTTGCAATCTCTCTGGCCTATACTTTTTAGTTTCTTTCACAGGTTCCTCCTCTACCTCCCACACCCTAACTGTGGGAGTTCCTCAGTGTTCAGTTCTGGGTCCCCTTCAATTCTCCATGCACACCCACTCCCTTGGAGAGCTTATTCACTCACATGGTTTCAAGCACCAATTCTAGGTGGATGATACCCAAATCAACATCTGCAGCCTTGGTCTGTCTCCCTGTGTACAGTGTCACATTTCTTCCTGCCTTCAAGACATCTCTAACTGGAGGGAACACTGACACCTGAAAATTAACATATCTAGAACAGAACTCCTTATCCTCCCACCAAAAACCCATGCTCCCCGTGATTTTCCTGTAACTGTTGACAGCACTATCCTTCCTGTCTCACAGGCCCATAACCTTGGTGTTATCCTCAACTCATCTCTCTGATTCAACCCACATATTCACTCTGTCACTAAATCCTGTCAGTTCAACCTTTACAACATCACTAAATAATGATAATAATAATAATAATGACATTATGCACTTACTATGTGCAAAGCACTGTTCTAAGCACTGGGGAGGTTACAAGGTGACCAGATTGTCCCATGGGGGGCTCACAGTCCTAATCCCCATTTTACAGATGAGATAACTGAGGCACAAAGAAGTTACGTGACTTGCCCAAAGTCACACAGCTGACAAATGGCGGAGCCGGAATTTGAACCCATGACCTCTGACTCCAAAGCCTGTGCTCTTTCCACTGAGCCACACTGCTTCTGTAAAATCTGCCCTTTCCTCTCCATCCAAATCACTACCACATTAATTGGAGCCTTTATCAAATCCCCCCCTTGATTACTGTATCAGCCTCTTTGCTGGCCTCCCTGCCTCCTGTCTCCTTACTCCAGTTCATACTTCACTCTACTGCCCAGATCCTTTTCCTACAAAATTGTTCAGCCTATGTTTCCCCACTCCTCAAGAACCTCCAGTGATTTCCAGTCCACCTCCGCATCAAACCCAAGCTCCTTACCATTGGCTTTAAAGAACTCAGTCACCTTGCCCCTCCTACCTTACCTCCCTGATTGTCTACTACAACACACTTGACTCCTTGGCACCGACTCACTATAACTTGATCCTGTCTTTCTTCCCACTTTGCCCATGTTCTGCCCTGGCCTGGAACTCCTAACCTCTTCATATCTGACAATTACTCTTTCCACCTTTAGTACCTTCAGTACATTTCCTCCAAGAGACCTTCTCTAACTATACCCTCATTTCCTCTTCTCCCACTCCCTTCTATGTCACCCCTGCACTTCTACTTGCTCCCTTTATTCAGCTCTTAGCCCCAAAGCACTTATGTACACATCCATAATTTATGGATTTATATTAATGGCTGCCTCCCCCTCTAGACTGTAAGCTCACTGTGGGCAAGGAACATGTCTACCAACTCTGTTATATTGTTATATCATACTCTCCCAAGCACTAGTACAGTGTTCTGCAAACAGTAAGCACTCAATAAATTTGATTGATTGAATGCCTGATTGGAGTGGAGTCTGTGGATTTGGCAAGGACCAGGTCATTGATGACCTTAGAAAGAGATGTTTCACAGGAATGGAAGGGGTAGAAGTCAGATTATAGAGGGTCTAGAAGATAGTTAGGTGAGAGGAACTGGAGGCATTGGAGTAAACCTTTTCAAGGAGTTTGGACAGAATTCTCAGAGACAAATGAGATGAGAGTTGGAGGGTTTTGGGGGGATATAATAATAATGATGGTATTTGTTAAGTGCTTACTATGTGCCAAGCACTGTTTGAAGCACTGGGGGAGATACAAGGTAATCAGGTTGTCCCACGTGGGGCTCACAGTCTTAACCCCCATTTTACAGATGAGGTAACTGAGGCACAGATAAGTGAAGTGATGTGCCCAAAGTCACACAGTAGACAAGTGGCAGAGGCAGGATTGGAACCCATGACCTCGGACTCCCAAGCCTGTGCTCTTTCCACTGACCCACGATATGTGGGCATATTTAACAGTGTAGAAGAAGATCCATTGGAGAATGAGCACTTAAAGACAGCAGAGAAGGTGGGAAGAAGGGTAGATTCAAGTGTTTTACTAAGAAGCAAAATGATGAGGTCAGAGGCACTTGTGTAATGGGTAGAATTTGAAACAAGAAGAGAAATCTCCACTTGGGAGACAGCTGAAAATAAACATAGCCTAAGAATCAATTTTTCAAAGTACAGATTGTTAGCTCCTTGTGAGCAGGAATCATTTCTACCAATGCTCTTGTAGTGTATTTTCCTCATATGCTTAGTTCAGTGCTCTGCACACTAAGAGTGCTGAATAAATATAATTGATTGGTTAAAGGATTGGGAGGGAGGGGCCAGGACTTTTCAGGGAGGGAGAGGAAGGAAGCCAGGGGTTTGGGACTTGAGCCAGAGCAGGATAAGATTTAGATTTGAGGATGGAGTCAGAGAGTGACAGGCAGGCTTCAAAAAACAAACCAGAAACAATCTGAGGATTTTTCAACTCTGCTGAGAAAAGCCTTAACACTGTGTCTGGCACTTGTCTCTCCTAATGTAAACTTCTTGCTTATTCCCTCCCCTCTACTGGGGAGTCTCTCCCCATTCAACATTGTATCTCTTCTTGGAGGTCTTCTCCAACTAAGTTCAGTCTCCCTACCCTATTTCTCCCACAGCTGCTACTTCAGCCACCTAAACACTTGGGTTCTCAATCCCTCCATATTTGAAATGTTTATATGCAGATTTTAATAGTTTATTACTTCTTCCTTTCTGTAATTTACAGTATCTGCCTCCCCTGGTTGATTGCAAGCTCCCTGAGGTGTGGGATCATGCATTCCAATTCTATAGTATTATCCTAAGTACTTAGTGCAGTGCTCTGCACAAAACAGGCACTCAATAAATACCACTGATGGACTGAGGATTGATTGGAAAGGAGTGACGATAGTCTTGCCTAGGTCTTGTAGAATTGGAACCTTCATGGTGAGTCATTTCTACTCTTATATTTTTTATTTTTTTTCTTTCTTTCCTCCTTGAGAAATTCCTGAGTATGAGTCCCTGTTGCCCTTGCCTTACTTATTTATGGCATTTTTCCAACATGTCAAGGCTACGGGAATGACTACTCTCCAATGGACAGTTCAAGTCAATTGTCATTTTTATTACTGAACCTGAACACTCTGATCAGATCAACAGGCCACAGGCAGCAAATGACATCCTCTCTCCCCGAACAGGTTTTCATCTTGACATATTAAGAAGACAGAGGTTACTTTGATCTGCACATTTCAGTAGGTCAGCCAGTGAATGTAATTTGTTATTCCCAGCAAGAAATGAGAGTAGAATGTGTGCTATGCTTTCTCTCAAGCAGTTTCTGTTAAATGGTGGGATTTTAGCCTCTTTCATGAACCCATGATAAGGAGAAACCATCTGGGGTTCTGAGGTTGTGAATTAACCTCTAAAAGTAAGATTCAGTCTTACATTAAAGTTTCTCCAAAGAGGAATAAACCTATAGAAACCTGGCGTTAAAGATTGAAGATTGATCAAAACCTTTTCTCTTCAGAAATAAAAATGTTAAGTAAACTTTTCAACATTGGAAATTTTCTTCATATCATGATTTTCATTAACTGGGTGCAGGTGACAGAGAAAAAAACATTTTTTTCTATAACATTCAGAGTCTCGCACAGCAAGAAGCCCATTTTCTGTCACTGGATGGCATTTAAGTCCACTAAAAATCTTTCTAGGCCTGTCTCCTTCCTACGTCAACCTTGCACCTAGATTTCTACCCTTTATTCACTCCTCCCAAAGCCCCACAGCACTCAGGTGCAGATCCATAATTTTATTAATATTAATATCTGTCTCCCCCTCTAGACTGTAAGCTCGTTGTGGGCAGGGGACATGTGTACCACCCCTGTGATATTGAACTCTCCCAAAGTGCCTAGAAACTGTGCTCTGCACACAGTAAGTGCTCAATAGATATGCTTAACTGATTGAAAAACAAAAGACGGATGGTGACCAGTTCAGCGTCCAAAATGGTGTTGGGCTGAGGCCAATGGCAATGCCTCCATGGAGCCAAGTCTGTGAGGACATGATTCTTATAAAGCGAGGGCCTATAATTAGGGGTAGCACTGAAAGGAAGTTTCCTGAAGGTAGAGATAATGAACTAACCTGCACCTGAATACCCTGTGCAATAGCTGTAGATGTGTATCTGCAATAAAAACCGAGTCTTGGGGTCTTGTGGGATCATTCACTAGTTACTTTTCTAAAAACAAAGACAGAGAAAGAAAGAAGCATTCTGGCCTATTGAAAAAGCACAGGCCTGGGAGTAGGGACCGGGATTCTAATCCTGGCTCTGCCATTTTGCTGTGTGGTCTCGGGCAGGTCATTACTTGACTTCTCTGTTCCTCAGTTACCTCATCTGTAAAATAGAGGTTAAGACTGTGAACCCTACTTGGGATGTGGACTGTGTCCAACCTGATGAGTTTCTATCTACCCCTGTGCTTAGTATAGTGCCTGGCACATAGTTTGTGCTTAGAAAATACTATTTACTATTTAAAAAAGGAAAAAAAAAAGACCTGTTATGAAGGCCAACATAAGATTCTGAGTCCTGCAATGGCACCACGGTTGAATCAAAATCCACCTGGCTGCAACGTTGCACCAGCCTCCTACCCTAGCACTTCTGCATTGTAGACAAATCGGGAAATAAAAACTTGTAATCAAGCAGAACTGCATGTATGCTTAGGGATGAGCTAAAAATCAGATTATGCGTTCATACTGAGGTATCTAGAGAAGCAGCGTGGCTTGGTGGAAAGAGCATGGGCTTGGGAGTCAGAGGTCATGGGTTCTAATCCTGGCTCTGCCACTTATCAGC
This sequence comes from Tachyglossus aculeatus, assembly GCF_015852505.1. Lineage (NCBI taxonomy): Eukaryota > Metazoa > Chordata > Mammalia > Monotremata > Tachyglossidae > Tachyglossus > Tachyglossus aculeatus. Next base: position 62,268,096 of record NC_052072.1, read on the forward strand.
TGTGTGACTTTGGGCAAGTCACTTAACTTCTCTGTGCCTCAGTTACCTCATCTGTAAAATGGGGATTATGACTGTTAGCCCCATGTGGGACAACTTGATTATCTTGTATCTACCCCAGCACTTAGAACAGTGCTTGCCACATACTAAGCACTTAACAAATACTGGTATTATTATTATTGCCTTTCCCCACCATTGAAAAACACACAGCTTTTATCTGTTCACTGAATAACCTCTGAAGGGGCCTTCTAGTCAGTCAATTAGCCATCAGTGGTATTTATTGAGGTCCCAACATGTGTGAAACACTTTATTAAGCAACATGAGCACAGCAGAAGCAAGACCTGTTTTCTGTCCCCAAGTTGCTCACAGCCTAAGGGCTGAGGTAGATAAGTGGTTCAGGCAGGTCAGTATGAAGTAACACCAAGTATTTAGGTAGATGAATAAAAATCCAAAGAACAAAGCCATACTAATCTGTGCACAACTAAATAAGATAACCATATGTGTAGCAGGGTGGCTGGGTTGCTGACATGTGGAGTCAGCAATGATGTGACCTGTCTAAGCAGCGTGGTTCAGAGGAAATAATAATAATAATAATAGCATTTATTAAGCACTTACTGTGTGCAAAGCACTGTTCTAAGCACTGGGGAGGTTAAAAGGTGATCAGGTTGTCCCACGGCGGGCTTACAGTCTTCATCCCCATTTTACAGATGAGGGAACTGAAGCCCAGAGAAGTAAAGTGACTTGCCCAAAGTCACACAGCTGGCAATTGGCAGAGCTGGGATTTGAACACCTGACATTGGACTCCAAAGCCCGTGCTCTTTCCACTGAGCCACGCTGCTTTGAGTCCAGGCTTGGGACTCAGAGGTCGTGGGTTCTAATTCCAGCTCTGCCACTTTCATTCATTCATTCATTCATTCATTCAATCATATCTATTGAGTGCTTACTGTGTGCAGAGCACTGTACTAAGCGCTTGGGAAGTACAAGTTGGCAACCTATAGAGACGGTCCCTACCCAACAGTGCGCTCACAGTCTAGAAGGGGGAGAAAGAGAACAAAACATATTAACAAAATAAAGTAAATAGAATAAATATGTACAAATATAATAAATAAATGAATAGAGTAATAAATACGTACAAGCATATATACATATATACAGTTGCTGTGGGGAGGGGAAGGAGGTAAGGCAGGGGGATGGGAAGGTGGAGGAGGGGAAGAGGGGGCTTCAGTCTGGGAAGGCCTCCTGGAGGAAGTGAGCTCTCAGTAGGGCCTTGAAGAGAGGAAGATAGCTAGCTTGGAGGATGTGTGGAGGGAGGGCATTCCAGGCAAGGGGGATGACGTGGGCCGGGGATCGATGGCAGGACAGGCGAGAACGAGGCACGGTGAGGATATTAGAGACAGAGGAGCGGAGGGTGCGGGCTGGGCTGCAGAAGGAGAGAAGGGAGGTGAGGTAGGAGGGGGCAAGGTGATGGAGAACCTTGAAGCCGGTGGTGAGGAGTTTTTGCCTGATGCATAGGTTGATTGGTAGCCACTGGAGATTTTTGAGGAGGGTAGTAACATGCCCACAGCATTTCTGGACAAAAACAATCCGGGCAGCAGCATGAAGTATGGATTGAAGTGGGGTGAGACAGGACGATGGGAGATCAGAGAGGAGGCTGATACAGTAATCCAGACGGGATAGGATGAGAGCTTGAACGAGCAGGGTAGCAGTTTGGATGGAGAGGAAAGGGCAGATCTTGGCAATGTTGCGGAGGAGAGACTGGCAGGTTTTGGTGACGGCTTGGATGTGAGGGGTGAACGAGAGAGCGGAGTCGAGGATGACACCAACGTTGCAGGCTTGTGAGACGGGAAGGATGGTAGTGCCATCAACAGTGATGGGAAAGTCAGGGAGAGGGCAGGGTTTGGGAGGGAAGACAAGGAGTTCAGTCTTGAACATGTTGAGTTTTAGATGGCGGGCAGACATCCAGATGGAGATGTCCTGAAGGCAAGAGGAGATGTGAGCCTGGAGGGAGGGAGAGAGAGCAGGGGCAGAGATGTAGATTTGGGTGTCATCAGCATAGAGATGATAGTTGAAGCCACGGGAGTGAATGAGGTCACCAAGGGAGTGACCACTTAGCTGTGTGACTTTGGGCAAGTCACTTAATTTCTCTGTGCCTCAGCTCCCTCATTTGTAAAATGGGGGTTCAGACTGAGCCCCATGTGGGGCAACCTGATTTCCTTGTATCCCCCCAGCACCTAGAACAGTGCCTGGCACGTAATAAGTGCTTAACAAATGCCATCATTTATTATTATTATTATTATTATTATTATTATTATTATTATTAAGGGACTTTGGGTTGGCTTATGAAGTGTTCTGCAAATCCGCTCAATTCTACCAATCCCAAAGAAAAAGGGTGGAACCATAGTCCGATGCAGCCACCTGCACCTCCTACTCTCTCTTCCTTCAAAGCTTTATTGAAAGCGCATCTCCTCCAAGAAGCCTTCCCTGACTAAACCCTCCTTTCCTCTTCTCCCTCTCCCTTCTGCGTCACCCTGACTTGCTCCCTTCATCCATCCCCCACGGCATTTATGTACATTTCTGTAATTAATTTGTTTATATTAATGTCTGTCTCCCCCTCTAGACTGTAAACTCAGTGTGGGCAGGGAATGTATTCCAAGTACTTAGTACAGTGCTCTGGCAGTGTGGCCCAGTGGAAAGAGCCCGGGCTTTGGAGTCAGAGGTCATGGGTTCAAATCCCGGCTCCACTGATTGTCAGCTGTGTGACTCTGGGCAAGTCACTTAACTTCTCTGGGCCTCAGTTACCTCATCTGTAAAATGGGGATGAAGACTGTGAGCCCTGCATGGGACAAACTTATTACCTTGTAACCTCCCCAGTGCTTAGAACAGTGCTTTGCACATAGTAAGTGCTTAATAAGTGTCATTATTATTATTATTATTATTAACCACTCAATAATTATGATTGACAGGTTGCCTGACTGGCTGACAGGCTGGAAACATGTTGGCCCTGTTCTGAAACAGCTACCACTTATCATTCTTGTCACTCAAGTAATAATAATAATAAAATTTTAAGTGGCTACTATGTCCCAAGCACTGTGGTAAGTCCTGGCATAGATAAACTCATAACAGGCACAGTCTCTGTCCCACAAGGAGTTCACAGTCTAAGAAGGAGGGAGAAAAAGGTATTTAATCTCCATTTTACAAAAGAGAAAACTGAGGCATAGCAAAGGTAAGTGACTTGCCCAAGGAAACACAGCAGGCAGCTGGTTGAGATGGGATTATAAACTTCTGACTCACAGTTTTGTGCTCTTTCCAGTGCTTAGAACAGTGCTGTGCACATAGTAAGTGCTTAATAAGTGCCATTAGTATTATTTTTAACTGCTCAATAATTATGATTGACAGGTTGACTGACTGGCTGACAGGCTGGAAACATGTTGCCCCTGTTCTGAAACAGCTAACACTTATCATTCTTGGCATTCAAGTAATAATAATAATAAAATTTTAAGTGGCTACTATGTCCCAAATTAACTATGCAATTTTTCAAGGAAAATTTCACTTTCTATTTTTCCTCCCACCTGCTCTGTGTGAGGACAAGGAGAATGAGGCTCTTCTGTGCTGGGAAGAGAGAGAGAGAGAGAGAGAGAGAGAGAGTATGAAAGGACCCACTGCCTTTCATCTCAGCACTAATGATTGTCTGACAGAATAAATCGGGCTGCACTCCCCTGCCCCGCCTCCAAAAATGGGGGTTCAGAGCAACACGCCCCATATTTGTGGGGAGATTTACCTATAGCGGGGAAGGAGGGAAAAAGTCACCATGTCTTAAGTTCCACTTTTCTTTGAAGAAGTCTCCGTAGGGTCCACGACATGGAGGGAAACCCTACTCCCCCTCCCCTCCCAGCTTCTAGACGCATTCCTCTCCCCTTTCCCACTCCCATGGGTTTGTGGATTGATCCAGGGCTCTGGTCCGGGCTGAGAGGATGTGAGCAGAGCCCCCCAGAGAGAGAAGGGGAGAACAGGGAGCTCATACTGTCCTCATTCTCTTCTAGGCTCCCCCAAAGCTCTGCTGGTCTCTTGCCACGCTTGTACATTGAGGACAAGTGGCATCAAGTCAGACTTGGTCAGGACATCCTCTCAGTCACATCTGAATTGCTCTGCTTCCACCATCACCTGTGTATTTGTCAGTTTCTGTTTTTGCTGTGGAACAAGTCAGGGACTGGCAGTCCAGAGTCCTGAGAAGCAGAGTGTCTGCTGCCATGAAAAACAACATAGAATAGGTGCTGACTGCTCACCATACCCACCTTCTTTGACTCAAAACCAGTGGAATTGCATCACTGGTGTAGGGGGGATCAATAGGAAGATGATTATTTTAGATCATGGCGAACATTTCCCTAGGGGAACCAATTAAAGGAGGACGTGGTAGGGGCAGATTATAAGCCAATGTTTTAATTGGAAGAACCTTAACAACAAAGGTTTTGTGGAGCTCTTTCATTTGTTGTGGGAGTCATACGCTAGCAAGCTGCAAATCTATCATGAATACTCTCTGTGTCGAGCAGAGATCCCTGATGCTTAGCTTGAAGACACTAATTCAGCCCTCTCTACACTACTTAGCTTCTCTCTTCTATCTTACCCCCAACTCACTCACAAAGCTACTCAGTGTGCCTTCTTCTCATCCCTCTCAACATTGACCTCTTTCCCACAGACTTCTTTCTTTCTGGAATTCCCTCCTCTTTTATATTTAACAGACCATTGCTCTCCCTATCTCAAGGTCTTTATGAAATCAAAACAATTAATTAATCAGTCAATCTTATTTATTGAGCACTTACTATGTGCAGAGCACTCTACTAAGCCCTTTGGGAAAGTACAGTTTAACAGAGTTGATGGACATGTTCCCTGCCCACAAAGAGCTAAATCATATATTCTACAGGAGGCAGTCCCTGATTAATCTCTCATCTTCCCACCTTATCTCCCTCTTCCACACTTCCAGGTCACCTGAGGACTTGGTTATTCATCCACCTTGGACCATCCAGTGGTCCTTATGTGCATAGCTTTAAACTCTGTTCTTCACTCTACCTGTGATTTATTTTAGTATCTGTCTTTACTGTTGCACTGTAAGCTTCCTGAGGGTAGGGTTTGTGTCTATTAATTCTATTACACTCATCCCAGTGCTTAGTACAGTGCTCTATATAAAGTGGGCACTCAAGAATGCTATTGATTGATTAATAGCTCTTAATCAATGCCTTCCTTTCCCAAAGGACTCTATTCTTAGAATTCCAGGGATTGGAGAATGGGTCAGGGATGAGTTTGAATATCAGACAGAGGGTGGAGATAGCTTTATTTAGGTTGTGCATGTATTTTTATATGTTCCAAGAGCAGCAAAATTGACCAATCTTATGGGTAGCATCATCTCCTGTGTTACTGGATTCAGTGTGTCCCTCCTGATGCGATAGGAAGGTATCAGGAAGGTATCAAGAAGCAGCATGAGCATGAGCCAGGGTGTCAGAGGACGTAGGTTCTAATCCCAGCTCCACCATTTACCTGCCTTGTGACCTTGGTCAAGTCACTTCACTTTTCTGCGCCTCACTTCCCCATCTGCAAAATGGGCATTCAAAAATCTGTGCTCTCTCCTACTTAGAATGTGAGCCCCATGTGTGATCTGATTATCTTGCTTGTACCGCAACATATAGTATAGTGCTTGGCACACAGTAAGTGGCTAACAATTATTATCATTATTATTATTATTACCTTGAACAAATGAAAGTGGGGGAAAAGGGTCTTATCTGATGGACCTTTATCTCAGAATGTCAGAGCCCACGTAGCAGTCTGGTCTGGTGCTCCCAGAGAGGGGGCAGGGAAACATGGGAAGATGGCCAAATGCTGATATCTCATTGCTGTGGTCATGGAGTTCTGAAGCACCAGTGACACCGCCATCCATTCCTTCTCCTATGAGTCACAACATTCAGTAAACAGGTGAGTGATCTGAAAGTTGAAGAGGAAAACTACTGTCCACTGCAGAAAAGCAGCATATCATAAAGGAAGTGGCATGGACCTGGGAATCAAAAAACTATTTGTAGGTAGTGTGACCTTGGTCATTTATCATAATTATCATCATCAATCATTATCATCATCATCATCATCATCATTGGTATTTATTGAGTGCTTATTATGTGCAGAGCACTGTACTAAGCCCTTGGGAGAGTACACTACAACAGAGCTCACAGACATATTTCCTGCCCACAGTGAGTTTACAGACCAAAGGGAGAGACAGACATCAATATAAATAAACAATTTCAAATATATAATTTATAGATATGTACATAAGTGCTATGATGTGGGGGAGGGGCAAACATCAAATGACCAAAGGACACATATCCAAGTGCACAGACAATACAGATGGAGTGGGTACTGGGGTAAAGAGGGCTTAATCAGGGAAGGCCTCTTGGAAGAGATATAAACCTAAGAAGTCTTTGAAAATGGGGAGAGGGGTGGGTCGTCTGGCATATATGGAGGGGAAGGGAGTAAAAAAGCTAGAGGAAGGATGTGGGAGAAGGGTCAATGGTGAGATAGATGAGCTTGGGGCACAGTGAGTAAACTGGTGCTAGAGGAAAACGCAGTGTGTGGGCTGGGCTGTAATAGGAGATCAGAAAGCTAAGGAAAAACAGGGCAAGTTGAGTAAGTGCAAGATGAGGGAATGCTATAAAGCTGATGGGAAGGAGTTTCTATTGCATGCAGAGGTGGATGGGCAACTGCTGGAAATTCCTGAGGAGTGGGAAGACATAGATCAAATTTTTTTAGAAAAATGACCTTTGCAGCAGAGTGAAATATGGAGTGGAGAGGAGAGAGACAGGAGACAGGAAGGTCAGCAAAGCAGAAGATGCTGCAGTCAAGGTGGGATCATCATCATCATCATCAATTGTATTTATTGAGCACTTACTGTGTGCAGAGCACTGTACTAAGCGCTTGGGAAGTACAAGTTGGCAACATATAGAGACAGTCCCTACCCAACAGTGTTCTCACAGTCTAAAAGGGGGAGACAGAGAACAAAACCAAACATAGTAACAAAATAAAATAAATAGAATAGATATGCACAAGTAAAATAAATAAATAAATGGAGTAATAAATATGTACAAACATATATACATATATACAGGTGCTGTGGGGAAGGGAAGGAGGTAAGATGGGGGGATGGAGAGGGGGACGAAGGGGAGAGGAAGGAAGGGGCTCAGTCTGGGAAGGCCTCCTGGACGAGGTGAGCTCTCAGTAGGTCCTTGAAGGGAGGAAGAGAGCTAGCTTGGCGGATGGGCAGAGGGAGGGCATTCCAGTCCCGGAGGATGACGTGGGCCGGGGGTCGATGGCGGGACAGGCGAGAATGAGGTACGGTGAGGAGATTAGCGGCAGAGGAGCGGAGGGTGTGGGGTGGGCTGTAGAGGGAGAGAAGGGAGGTGAGGTAGGAGGGGGCGAGGTGATGGAGAGCCTTGAAGCCCAGGGTGAGGAGTTTCTTCCTGATGCGCAGATTGATTGGTAGCCACTGGAGATTTTGAGGAGGGGAGTAATATGCCCAGAGCGTTTCTGGACAAAGACAATCCGGGCAGCAGCATGAAGTATGGATTGAAGTGGGGAGAGACACGAGGATGGGAGATCAGAGATAAGACTGATGCAGTAGTCCAGACAGGATAGGATGAGAGCTTGAACGAACAGGGTAGCGGTATGGATGGAGAGGAAAGGGCGGATCTTGGCAATGTTGCGGAGCTGAGACTGGCAGGTTTTGGTGATGGCTTGGATGTGAGGGGTGAACGAGAGAGCAGAGTCGAGGATGACACCAAGGTTGCGGGCTTGTGAGACGGGAAGGATGGTAGTGCTGTCAACAGAGATAGGGAGAGGGCAGGGTTTGGGAGGGAAGACAAGGAGTTCAGTCTTGGACATGTTGAGCTTCAGGTGGCGGGCAGACATCCAGATGGAGATGTCCTGAAGGCAGGAGGAGATGCGAGCCTGGAGAGAGGGGGAGAGAGCAGGGGCAGAGATGTAGATCTGGGTGTCATCAGCGTAGAGATGATAGTTGAAGCCGTGGGAGTGAATGATTTCACCAAGGGAGTGCGTGTAGATGGAGAACAGAAGGGGACCAAGCCCTGAACCTTGGGGAACCCCCACAGTAAGGGGATGGGAGGGGGAGGAGGAGCCTGCAAAAGAGACTGAGAATGAACGACCGGAGAGATAAGAGGAGAACCAGGAGAGGACAGAGTCTGTGAAGCCAAGGTCAGACAGCGTGTTGAGGAGAAGGGGGTGGTCCACAGTGTCGAAGGCAGCTGAGTGGTTGAGGAGGATAGGATAGGATAGGATAAGTGCTTGACTCAGCATTGTAGCAGTTTGGATGGAGAGAAAAGAGCAGATTTTAGCAGTGCTGTGAAGGTAGAACTGACAGGATTTGGAGACACTGAATTTGTGGGTTGAATGAGAGTTAAGTTAAGGATAATGTCAAGTTTATAGGCTTGTGAAACAGGGTAGATGGTGGTGCTGTATACAGGGATGGGAAAGTCAAGGGGAGGACAAGGTTTGGGTGGGAAGATAAGGAGTTCTGTTTTGTAGATGTTTAGTTTGAGGTACATTTAGCCTCTCTGTGTCTCAGTTTCCTCCCCCTATAAAATGGAGATTCAATATGTGTTCTCCCTTTCAGACTGTGAGCCCCATTTGGGGCAGGAAATGTTCGGAAGTGGCCCTTTACCAACATGTTAAAACTTGTATGAGAGTAAGGTGCTCCAGAATTCAGTGTGAAACTTCACTGTCAGTCAAGCAGTGTTTAATAAACTAAATCCCAAGTACCTTGGTCTTGGAGGATTTGGAGGTTTTGCTAATGAAAGCAATTTTTGTATTTGTTTTTGTCAGGGCCTGCTGTCTAATTTGCTTCCAGTAAAGTAGACCCATGCACTGGGTATTCATTTTCCCTGTTTTTTCTACTAGAAATGAAATTAACTTTCCAGCTGAACTCATTGAAATTCACTTCACTGATATAGAGTCAAGCAATATTAATATTAATTTCAATTCAAACTGATTTACAAAATGGGGATTTTTCCCCATTATTAAAGTAAGAAAGAAAAACTCATTAGCATAACTAAATGAAGAGAGTATGATTTGTAACTGAGTATAATAGCAATCAAGAAAAGCTAAGAAATAGCATCATTCTCTCAGTATGTCTATTGAGATAGTTATCACAAGTTAAATGTGAAATCTAACCTAAAGAAATCAGATAGCTGGGCATTCATAGATATGTATTGTAAATAATTCTATTCAAGATGTTAAAAGTTCCCTTAATGTCACACTATAATCAGGGCTGTTGCATCAGCAGATCATATTGTCTTTAGCATCCCTTTCAAGGAAACCCGAGAGATTGGAGAAGCTACAGAAACAGCCAAGCTAATCTGTGATAATATTGGACTGAATAAAGAGTTGATTTCATCAAAGGCAGATGGGAAGATATTTCTGGTTTTTCAAATGTTAATTAATAGGATTTTATTTCACAAAATTTCAGAGTAATTCTAAGGATAATTAGAATAATTTCCTAATTACCTTAGGAAAAATTATCATTCTCAGTGTGCACAATGAAGTCAACAGCATTTGCACATTCACTTGGGTTCAGAATTTAATCATGTACAATGAATGCTATTAATGTTATTAATAATGATGAGACTAATAATAATAAAAACAACGGGTTAGGCCCCCATCCAGTCTTAACATAATGGGGGTCTTCAGAGCCTGGGGCTCCTGATGATAGAATGGGAATGTCTCCTCACAGATGTGAATATTCCCACCTGTCTACCAAGATGGAAAAATATCCCTGTGAATCTTGGCAGAATCACAACCTCTTGCAAACCAGGAGCTTATTTCTTTGCTCAGTGTCATGACCTTGTACAGACCCCGGACCCAGGAAGGGATCAGAGAGGAACCCAGATGAGGATTAGAATTACCTGGAGATTCAGGGTCCAGGGGCAGGAATTCCATGGCAGCGAAAAACCTGTTCCTGAGCAGCAAAAAGCATATAGAGAGAGCCTACGGCTGAATGATGTGAAGAGGGTGAGACTAGCATCTGGGACACCCGGAGAGAAGTGGGGAAGGACCAGAGAAACATGAGCCCCAGGACACCTGCAGGGAAGTACAGCAGGTTCTGAGGGAGGAAACTATTAGATTTAGGGAAAGGCAGTTGGAACGAATTTTTTTTTCCACTGGGGCCATGTTAAAAAACAACAACAACATTGTAGAGATTTTAGATCTTGGTGACTGCCTGTGGTGGGGGCTGTTGGGGAGTAGCTCTAGGCATTGGGGAGACACATGGACACAGAGATCCATGAGCATGGGAAGGAGAATTTTGTCCATGAGCTTTCTGCAGCCAGCCCCAGGACTACGGGTCTTGACTAGTCCACAGATGACCTCCAAGACTCTGGGTAGAAAATTGGGCTTCAGTCATAAGGTTGTGGCTATGAGAGGGTTGTAGGGGAGCTCTGATGTGGTCCACAAAGCCTGAGGTAAAAGAACAGTGCTTTGCACATAGTAAGCACTTAATAAATGCCATCATCATTATTATTATTAATGGAAGAAGTGGAGGGTGTTAGGACCTAGGCAATGGAAGAGCTGGAGAGCTTCAGGCCCTAGGGAATAAAAGAACTGGAGGGCTTAAGCACCTAGCTCCAGGGTCCAGGTGCTACAAAAATGACTTCGAGGGCTCTTTTGGCCAAAATTTGGGGTTGAGAACACCAAGTAACGCCATAATAATAATGGCATTTGTTAAGCACTTACTATGTGCAAAGCACTGTTCTAAGCGCTGGGGGGAAACAAGGTGATCAGGTTGTCCCAGGTGGGGCTCCCAGTCTCAATCCCCAAAGTCACACAGCTGACAATTGGTGGAGCCTGGATGTGAACCCATGACCAATCAACACTATTTACTGAGCCCCTACTGTTCCATATTAAATACTTGGAAGGGGTTTTTAACCTTGAATTTTAACCATCAGAGCAAATCCATTTTGCCTCTAGGTCTTCTGAAAATCCTTAGCTACATAATGGAACTCTCCAAAGCAATGAGAAAAACAACACCAGAATCTTCTCTATTTGTTGGAGGGCAAGTTAGGGAGTGTTAAAAGACTCATCCCTAACCAAAAAGGAAGGTTTCATCTGGTCTTATTTTCTGCTGAGGCAGGTGTCCAAGTAGCCTACCTCCCCTGCCACACCCAGCAGACCACTGTTCTGTTCCTCTTCCAAGTCATTCTAAAATCAGGTCTTCTCCAGGAGGCCTTCCCTGATTAATCTCTTATCTCTCAACTCTTTCCCCCCTGCCACTTTATAGGTCAGACTGGCCAGCTTCCCACTCAGGAGAGGCAAGAGGAAGCCAGGAGAATCACTCCATGAGTCTTCTCACTGAAGGAAGTTTGATTAACGCCTTATATAGCAGTATTTGGAAATGCGGAAATTAGAGGAAGGACAGAGGGAGAAATAAGAATCAGGGCAGCTGTATCTCCTTTTGGATATCCTGCCGACACCTCGAACTGAACACATCCAAATGAGAACTCCTTTTCTTTCCACCAAAACACTGTCCTCCCCATGATTTTCACTAAAGACAGCACCACCAATCTTCCTAATAAACCTGTAAACTTGGTGTTATCTTTGACTCATCTCTCTCATTCAATCCACAAATACAGTCTATCACTAAATCCTGTCAGCTCAACCTTCACAATATTATTATGATCCACCTTTTCCTCTCCATCCAAACTGCTTCCATGTTATTCCATGCACTTATCCTATCCCACCTTGAATACTGCATCAGCATCCTTGCTGACCTCAATTCCTCCTATCTCTCCCACTCCAGTCTATACTTCACTCTGCTGCCCAGATCACCTTTCTACAAAACCATTCAGTTCATGTTTTCCCACTTCTCAAGAACCTCCAGTGGTTGCCTATCCACCGCCACATCAAACAGAAACTCATTACCATCGTCTTTAAAGCATTCAATTACCTTGCTCCCTTCTACCTTACCTCGTTGCTTTCCTATCACTTCCCAGGCCACACACTTCACTTCTCTAATGGCAACCTACTCGTTGTACCTCGATCTCATCTATCTTACTGCTGACTTTTTGCCTGTGCCCTATCTCTGGCCTGGAACACCCTCCCTCTTCATTAGTCAATGATATTTATTCAGCATTTGCTATGTGCAGAGCACTGTATTCAGCATTGGGGTAGAGAATATTAGTCAATTTGGATAGTGTCCCTGTCCCACATGGGGCTCACTACCTTAATCCCCATTTTACAGATGAGATAACTGAGGCACAGAGTCAAGTGACTTGCCCAAGATCACACAGCAGACATGTGTCAGAGCCAGGATTAGACTCAGGTCCTCTGACTCTGAGGCCTGTGGAAAGAGCACATACTCTGTGGAAAGGCCATTCTGCTAATATCCGACAGACAATCATCCTCCCTACCTTCAAAAACTTACTGAGAGCACGTTTCCTCCAAGAAGCCTTCCCTGACTAAGCCCTCATTTCCTCTTTCCCACTTCCTTCTGCATCATTCTGGCCCTTGGATTTGCACCCTTTATCACCCCTCCCTCAACTACACAGCACTTCTGTTCAAATACATAATGTATTTGCTTATTTTATATCTGCCACCCCCTTTGACTGTAAGATTATTGTGGGCAGGGAAAGCATCAACCAACTCTGTTATATTCTACTCTCCCCAGCACATAGTAAACATTCAATGAACAGGAATAATTCATGGATTGATGGGTAAATCCTTGCCAAAATCTGGGTGTGGACCTAGTGGAAAGAGCATGGTCCTGGAAGTCCAAGGACATGGTTCCTCTGTTGAAGCATGGCCTCGTGGACAGAGCAGGGGCCTGAGAGTCAGAAGGTCATGGATTCTAATCCCGGCTCTGCCACTTGTTTGCTCTGTGACCTTGGGTGAGTCACTTCACTTCTGTGCCTTGGTTCCCTCATCTGTAAAATGGGAATTAAAACTGTGAGCCCCATGTGGGATAGGGATTGTGATCAACCCAATTATTTTGAATCTATCCAGGGCTTAGAACGGTACCTGGTATTTAACAACTACCATAATCCTGGTTGTGACACTTGTTTCCTGTGATCTTGGCTAAGTCACTTAACTTGTCCATGCCTTAGTTTTATCATTTGCAAAATGGAGATGTAATGCCTGATCTACCTCCTATTTAGACTGTGAACCCCATGTGAGATAGCGACTGTGTCAGGCCTAATTAACTTGTATCTGAATACGACTATTACTACTACTACTACTACTACTACTACTAATAATAATAATAATAATAATAATAATAGCCCCAGGAGTCACTTTAGACCCCAGTAAGACTTTCTGGGATTCTATCACCCTTCAGTTCTTTCCTTTCAGGATTTGGTAATGATAATAATGATATTTGTTAAGTGCTTACACTGTGCCAAGCACTGTTGTAAGTGCTGGGGTAGATACAGGGTAATCAGGTTGTCCCATGTGGGACTCACACTTTTAATCCCCATTTTACAGATGAAGCAACTGAGGCACAGAGAAGTTAAATGAATTGCCCAAGGTCACACAGCAGACAAGTGGCAGAGGTGAGATTAGAACCCATGTCCTCTGTCTCCCAAGCCCATGCTCTTTCCACTAAGCCACAGGTTGGGAAACCTTATCCCAGTATACCCCAAGTCCCAGTACCATTATCACTGCCACCACCTCTCATCTGAAGCTAAGACATCTTCCCAAAGAGGAAGGGGTCATTGGGGCTGGCTGCAGGAAGCTCAGGGATAATGTGCACACCCAAGTCTTCTCAGGTCCACATGTCTCCCTGACATCCAGAACATCTTCTCCAGCCCCTACCATGGGCAGACACCAAGTTCTGAGAGCTCAACAATGTTTCATAGTATTCTTAATTTGGTAACAATATAACAGAATTCCAGTTCCAACTGCCCTTCCCTAGCTCTAATGCTATTCCCTCAGTACCTAAACTTCCTGGTAGGTGTCATGAGACTCACAATTCTCTGGTCCCTTACCACTCTTCCTCTGGGGCTGTCCCAGATTTCAGTCTCATCCTCTCCAAGTTCTTCTAATGCCAATGTCTCAGCATTCTTGCTCCCTTTCAGGGGCAGGAGCCTCACTCATCCAAAATCCTAGATGCTGGACACCCAGAATCCAAGGTACTGTAACTCTCACCTAAATTCATCTTTGAGCCCTCCTTGCACCCTATATACACCTATGGTCTCAGCAATGAGCCTTCCTTATGCCCTGCTCTCCCTGGTATAGCTCACAACCTCCAACCTCAAACTGGTCTAGTGTCTCCCCTTCACCTACCCTGCCCCTTACTTCTCCCCAGAATGTTCCCTCTGATTTCCCCAGTTCCACATACTACACATAATCCACATAATATAAGGAATTGATCAAACTTCTCTCCTCCGAGAACATGGGGTAACTCTCCTGGCTTCCTCTTGCCTCTCCTGACTGTGGAGCTGGTAGGGCTGACCTACATGGGGGAAAAATGAGTAGGGAGATAAGAGATTAATAATAATAGTAATGGTATTTGTTAAGCGCTTACTATGTGCCAAGCACTGTTCTAAGCACTGGGGGAGATACAAGGTAATCAGGTTGTCCCATGTGGGGCTCAATGTCTTAATCCCCATTTTACAGATGAGGCAACTGAGGCACAGAAAAGTTAAGTGACTTTCCCAAAGTGGTGGAGTGGAGTGGTGGAGTGGTGGAGCTGGAATTCGAACCCATGACCTCTGACTCCCAAACCCATGCTCTTTCCACTGAGCCACGCTGCTTCTCATGGCTTAGTCAGGGATTAGTGGATTAGTGGATTCTCATGGATTAGTCAGGGAAGACCTCCTGGAGGAGATCTGATTACAGATTGAATTTGAAGATGAAGAGAGCAGTGGTCTGCTGGGTATGAGGGTTCCAGACAGAAGGGAGCACTTAGTACAGTGCTCTGCACACATTAAGCGCTCAATAAATATGATTGAATGAATGAAAGGGAGGGTGTGAACTAGAGGTTTGTCATGAGAGAGTTATGTAAATTCCAGGTTCAGAATCAAATGAGACTGGAGTCAGAGCAGAGCCTTAAGGGTAGAAAGGTCATGGGATATCCCACCTCCATTTTTGATGGAGGGTTGTAATCTCCTCTGTCATTTATGCTGTTTGTGCCTTGGATTGAGAAGGTCAAAGGATCTGGACCATCGAAGACCCCAGAACCTCAGAACCCCACCCATGAAACAAAATGACTCTCAATCCCAAATCCTCTATACTTAGACAATAACCTTATTTCTCATTGCAGCTTATCAAATATCTGATTTCATTCATTCATTCAATCATATTTATTGAGCACTTACTATGTGCAGAGCACTTATTAAGCACTTGGGATAGTGCAATACAACCATAAAGAGACATATTCCCTGCCCACAATGACCTTATAGTCTGTAAGTGGGGAGACAGATATTCATGTAAATAAATAAATTACAGATATGTACATGTGCTGGGGGACTGCTGCGGGGGAAGAACAAAGGGAATAAGTCAGAGTAATGCAGAAGGGAATGGAAGAAGAGGAAAGGGGGGCTTAGTCAGGGAAGGCCTCTTGGAGGAGATGTGCCCTTAAAAAGGCTCTGAAGGGGGTGAGAGTAATTGTCTATCAGATTTGAGGAAGGAGGACGTTCCTGGTTAGAGGAAGGACTTGGGTGAGGGGTCGGCAGAGAGATAGATGAGATTGAGGTGCAGGGAGAGGGTTAGCAATAGAGTAATGTTTGAGGTCTGGGTAGTAGTAGGAGAGTAGTGAGGTGATGTAGGAGGGATCAAGGTGATTGACTGCTTTAAAGCCAATGATGAGGAGTTTTTGTTTGATGCAGAAATGGATAAGCAACCACTGGAGTATTTTGAAGAGTGAAGATACATGTAATAAATGTTTTTGAAGAAAAATGATCCTGGCAGCAGAGTGAAGTATGGACTGGAGTGGAGAAAGACAGGAGACTGGGAGGTCAGCATGGAGGCTGATGCAGTAATCCAGGAGGGATAGGATGAGTGATTGCATTAATGTGGTAGCAGTTTGGATGGAGAGGAAAGGGTGGATTTTAGCAATGTTGTGAAGGTGGGATTGACAGGATTTAATGACGGATTGAATATGTGGGTTTTGCTGCTGCTTCCCCAGTGTCTCCTGTTATTTCACATCATTTGATATTTTGCTTCATTCTATTTTGAAAGCAGTATGGCTAACCATTGAATGCTGCTTTCACACCACCCCGATCCCTTCCATCCTTCACCTTCTCTTCTTTTGAAGCCCACTTTACCATTCACTAAAATTACTAGCTTCACTGGCCCCACATCTAATTCTCTGAGGAAATTTGATACCTTTCTCAGTTTTCTTTTCTCATTCATTCATTCAACTGTATTTATTGAGTGCTTATTGTGTGCACAGCACTGTATTAAGTGCTTGGGAAAGTACAATACAGCAAAAAAGACAATCCACCCACACGCTCTTCCCCTACTCTGATCTTTGGGTATTTCAACCACCAGGTGGATATGTAGACAGTAACCTCTTTGTGGGCAAGGAATGTGTATGTTTATTGCTACAATGTACTCTCCCAAGCATTTATTACAGTGTTCTGCACACAGCAAGTGTTCAATATATACAATTGAATGAATTGGATGAATGAATGAATGATCTCCTAGGAACCTGCTTCTTGTCGCTCCTCAATTTTGCCAACTTTCTGTTCCACCCCACCTCTTTCCACTCACCAATGTGGACACACACTGCATGTCCTCAACACTATCCATTGAACTCTCTGTAACCTCAACAACTCTGACCACAATCTGTTAACCTATTTTCTCTCACACATTCTTGTCTTGTCTCATGCTATCTAGTCGTCTCCGACCCATAGCGACTCCTTGGACACATCTCTCCCAGAACACCCCACTCTCCACCTGCAATCATTCTTGTAATGTATCCACAGAGTTTTCCCATTGCCTTCTTCCGTGCAGTAATTTGAATCTCAACCCTTGACTCTCTCCCAAGCTGCTGCTGCCCAGCACAGGTGAGTTTAAACTTGTAGCAGATTACCTAGGACTGGGATGAGTATGCCTCTGCTTGACTCTCCCTCCCATAGTGAAAAATGGTAGAGTACTGGAACTTCTCCAGGTGTGATCCTAAGCGGGTTCTCTCACACATACCCTCCTCTCAAAACCTTTCTATCCCCCTTGACAGAGAATTCTGATCTTTTGATCCTCAGTATTTGTCCCCAACAATCATGCTTCTTTTGGAATCCCTACCCAACCTTCCCCATCTTGATACACACACCCTCTACTTCTCTTTCTCTGGTGAACTCAACTTCCTTGCATGCTTGATTTCTGTTGATACTGCACCACCAAAACCCAAACTTTCACAGAATGCTTTGTCATTCATTCAGTCATATTTATTGAGCTCTTACTGTGTACAGAGCACTGTACTAAGCGCTTGAAAAGTACAATTCAACAACAAAGAGAGACAATCCCTGCCCACAACGGGTTTACAGTCTAGAAGTCCATTCAGGTGCTAATTCTGTTGGTGGAAATCTCGGCACAGGCAGTTTCATTTCATCCTCAACTGCTGTAACTGCTCTCTCTTCCTGTCTTCACCCTCATCAATTCTCAATTATCCCCACCAATTATAATCGACATTTAGCTCCCTCCTTCAACTCCCAGTGCTCCCCCTTTCCACAATTTTCGCTTGATAACCACACTAACTACCTTGATGACGAAACAGAAACCATCAGACATGCACTCCACAAAATCATCCCCTCACCTTCCCAGCTTCTGCTCACCCTTTAATCACTCTCTCATCCTTCTTGGGTGTTTCTCAAGGGGATTTCTGCTTGCTTTCAAAGTTTGTACTTTTCAACTGCATGTCTCTGCCCCCACCCCTTCTCACCTTCTCAAGAAACCAGTGTTCACTTTTCTTCTCTCCCAAAAGTCATTTTCAACAGCTCACTTTCTGATGGCTCCTTTCCCCTCCGCCTCCCAACATTCCATGTCTTCTCTTTCCTAAAAACCCTTCTGTGGACCCCTGTGTCCAGCTTTCATCTCAACTTCCTCTTCCCATTCCTGTTCAGATGGTGATGATGATGATGATGATGATTGTGGTATTTGTTAAACTCTTACTATGTGCCCCACACTGTTCTAAACGCTGGGGTAGATAATCAGGTTGTCCCACGTGGGCTCACAGTCTTAATCCCTATTTTACAGAAGAGGTAACTGAGGCCCAGAGAAGTAAAGTGACTGGCCCAAAGTCACAAGGCTGACAAGTGGCAGAGTTGGGATAGAACCCACGACTTCTGACTCCTAAGCCCATGCTCTTTCCACTAAGCCAAGTTGCTTCTCTAACTCCCCAGGTGTATGCTAGGCACCCCCTGCCTCCACTTTCTCTCCTCCAATTACCTTTTTGACCCCCTATAATCCAATTTCCACCCCTCTGTTCTTTTGAGACTGCTCCCTCCATCAGCAATTATTTCCTTCTTGTCAAATCTGATGGACTTTACTACTATTATTATTATGGTATTTGTTAACCACTTACTATTTTTCAAGCATGTTCTAAATGCCTGGGTAGATTCAACTTAATCATTCAGATCCCTGTTCTACATGGAGTTCACAATCAAAATGGAAGGAGAATAGGAATTGAATCCCTATTTTACAGATGAGAAAACTAAGGCACGGAAAAATGAAGAGATTTACCAAAGACCATACATAGCAGGTAACTGGCAGAGCCAGGAATAGAGCCGAGGTTCTCTGACTTCCAGACATATGCTCTTTCCAGTAGGCCACACTGCTCCTCATTAGACCACGCTGTTTATTGGTGACCTTAGAGAGAGTTGTTTCCCTGGAGTGAAGGGGACAGAAGCCAGATTGCAGGGGGTAGAGGAGGGAGTTGGAGGAAAGAAAGTAGAGGATTATCTTCCTGAATATCTTTATTAAATATCACTCAGCCCATATATCTCCTCTCCTCAAGACCCTCTTTTGGCTCTCTATGACTCACCATATCAAACAAAACCCCTCAAAACTGGTTTAGAGGCTCTCCACCATCTGGACCCACCTTACTTGTCTGCTCTCTTCATCCTTTATTCTCCATCTCTCTTTCTTGGTTCCTCCCAAGCCAACCTTCTAGCTGTCACCTGGCTCATATTATTTTCCTGGCTGAGAACTCCTTACCTTCCTACTTCAGGCAGACTAAAGCTCTCCCCACATTCAAAGCCCTCCTTAAACCTACTTCCTCCAACAGGACTTTCCTGATTAATTTCCCAGTACTCTAAGCCAATATACTTTTTCAGCCTTTCTAGCACTCAAGTACTTAATTCCATCATCCCTAATACTCATGTATATATGCATCTTCAATCATTTATTTTGATCACTCAGGCTGTAAATATTGTTATGGTCATCTCCCCTGTTACAGTGGAAACTCCTTGGGTCTGGGAACCTGTCCCTTCTTTACTCTGTACTGCCCAAGTACCTAGTATAATGCAACATACCAAGTGGGCACTTAATGGAGGCTATTATCACTACTACTTACAACTACTACTACTATTACTACTCAAAAACCTGTAGTGTGAAGATCCCTTCAACATCATTCCTTCCATTTTCAATAAGCATCTACCCTTCAGATTTCTCTTCAAGCATCTCTTTTCCAAGTAAAATCTCTTAGGATAACTAACTGTGCTACACCTCACAGGCAATCAGAGATATAACTGCCATCTAAATAAAAGTTTTTTAGCTTCTCTTGATTCCTTCATTCACCTCTCCCTCCACTCTTGCTAAGGTCCCAGTAGCTCGTGCACAAATGAAAATTCAACATTTTTGGCACTGCCCAGCATATCCATATACTCCACAATGTATCATGACTCTCTTTATTACATCATTAACATAATCCAACTTTCTGTTTGGGGCAAAGGGCTTTATATGGTCTGACCCCAATTCATTAAAATTGTATTAATATGGAAACATTCAGATGGCAGAGAATTTTATAACTGAAGCTAAAAGAGAAAAAAATGGTGCATAAAACATTATGGTCCTACAAATGACTAGAAAAGTTTGTCCAAATGTTTACAGTTCTGATGTCATGCAAAAAGATACTCTGTATTTGAAAGTGGCACTTATAATTTTGCCTCCTTGATATCCTCCTCGATTCTGAATTTCTAATGACAATCTGCTTACCAACCTATATTTTCTACTGCCAAGGACCCAGGTGAAGCAACCCCAGGGGGAGATCTTTTCCCTGGTAAAAGATGACTCTACCCTGAATGGAGATTGCTTGCAAATCCAAGTCTAAATTACATTGTGAAATGTCTTCTGAGGTTAGATGCAACTCCATAGGCATTGCTATTGTGTTTCTGACTGATAGTGACCCAGAATATGTATATCTCCTTTCCCATCCCTAGGCCTTGGGGAAGTGAGATTTGAAAAGACATCTTTGGGTGCTGTAAGTCCAAGTGATATTTGAGGACCAAAATTAGTATTTCAGATCAAGGCTGCTATGAGAAACACAGAGATTGTTAGTGTCACCTATTGGTGAAAGTAGAGGACTGACCATGATTTGGGTTCGTTTTCAAAACGCAAGTATTTAGAATGTACCAATCTAGATAAGCAGATATATTAGGTATTTTGAAAAGAGAACTACTGTACCACCTGTAAATAAAATGACATACAAAATTTAAGCCCCGGATAATTAATCATTTAAAGACAGTATTTAGATGATAGTGCATTTTCCTTGTTAATTGGTGTGCTGCTGAACTGTCCTGGAATGCCTATTTGGTCAACAGTGAACTCTGCCATTAGAAGGCAGTACTGTACCCTGCCTTATCTTCTCATTCTCCTCTCAGGGTCACATTCCTTAAGATATCTGATATTTTCTTTAAGTGTGGGGGTAAAGAGGATATATTTGAATAGAACTATGGTATATAAAGTCTGGATCTATTGAAGGATTACGGAGGTTCTGCAACAGACTGTGCTATGACACATTAATCAGGTGAAATCCTTCAAAGTGGTCAGATAGACGAGCAGTTTATAGCAGGACCTGATAGACTGACTTCGTATTTTAAGTTATGAAGTCACCCAATCTTGAAATCGGGGGTGGCATCAGAGAAGATGGAGGAAGGAATTTCTGTGACACTGGGCGGTGCTCTCCCCTCAGTGAATTGAAAGGGGGGTGGTGCGCGAAGGGACGGCTGTTTGGGAAAATAATTTAAGAATGCTCAATAACTTTTAAGAATAATTATGCTCTTCTCCCATTTTCAATTATTTAGGAGTTAATAAGAAACTGCCCTCCTTTTGATTATGTAATAATAATAATAATATTTGTTAAGGATGAGGCTGTGGCTGTTGTGACTGCTGACCTAAACCAAGAGAAGCCTGAAACTCTGCTCCTCTAGCCACAGTGCCCTATTTTTCATATTCTATTCACCATTGTCTTTGTCCTTTGTGTTGTTTTTTGCATTTTTATTGTTTAATTTTTCCCAATCTTTAGGTTGCCAATCCCCTCCCCTCCTTTAATTCTAAAATATGAAGGCCTCTTTGGGGACTGGGGATCTTGTCTAATACTCATCCCTGTATTTTTCACCAAGTGCCTGTTACATCCCAATAAGGCCTAATAGGTGTTCGTGACTCAGTTTTACCGATAGAATAAACCACGATATTCAGTATCACAGTAAGAAAACATTTGTTAACATACAGAAAAATGTTAAACAGTAAAGGAACCTGCTTCTGTTAAACCCTAAAACCAGGGAGGATGAGATCTCCGGAACTTTTAAAACCCTTAATCCAGGGGCATTCATTCATTCAATCATATTTATTGAGTGCTTACTATGTGCAGAGCACTGTACTAAGTGCTTGGGAAGTACAATTTGGCAACATATAGAGATGGTCCCTACCCAACAATGGGCTCACAGTTTAGAAGGGGGAGATAGACAACAAAACAAAACATGTGAACAGGTGTCAAGTCATCAGAATAAATAGAAGTAAAGCTAGATGCACATCATTAACAAAATAAAATAAATACAATAGTAAATATGTAAAAGTTAAAATAAATAGAGTAATAAATCTGTACAAACATATATACAGGTGCTGTGGGGAGGGGAAGAAGGTAGGGTGGGGGGGATGGGGATGGGGATAGGAAGGATGGGGCTCAGTCTTGGAAGGACTCCTGGAGGAGGTGAGCTCTCAGTAGGGCTTTGAAGGGAGGAAGAGAGCTACCTTGGCAGATGTGCGGTGGGAGGGAATTCCAAGCTGGGGGTCGATGGTGGGACAGGTGAGAACGAGGCACAGTGAGGAGGTTAGCGGTAGAGGAGCAGAGGGTTCATGCTGGGCTGTAGAAGGAAAGGAGGGAGGGGAGGAAGGAGAGGGTGAGGTGATGGAGAGCCTTGAAGTCGAAGGGGCACTGAAACTTTCCTACTGTAGGTTGATTAACCTTCATGGTGTTGGGTCCAAGTACAGCTTTAAGACTAACGTGAGCATCCCCAGTTACAAGGTCTTCTCCAACTGCATGGGCTGTCTCCACCCTCCCTTCAGAGGACAGCGAGCAGCCAAGATTCAGCACGGACATCCCCAATGGAAGGTCCTCTCCAGCCGGGGCTGTCTAGGTTGTCCTTATGGATAGCAGTGAGCATCAGTGACAGGTATTTCCTCCAAGCCTTTATACAATGCTTGTTGACTGTTATAGTCATTCATTCATTCAATCATATTTATTGAGCACTTACCGTGTGCAGAGTACTATACTAAGTGCTTGGGAAGTATGTCGGCAACATATAGAAGCGGTACCTACCCAACAACGGGCTCACAGTCTAGAACGGGGAGACTGACAAGAAAACAAAACATGTAGACAGGTGTCAAAATCGTCAGAACAAATATAATTATAGCCATATGCACATCATTAATAAAATAAATAGAATAGAAAATATGTACAAGTAAAATAAATAGAGTAATAAATCAGTACAAATATATGTAAGTGCTGTGGGGAGGTGAAGGAGGTAGGGCAGAGGGGATGGGCAGGAGGAGAGGAAAAAGGGGGCTCAGTCTGTGAAGGCCTCCTGGAGGAGGTGAGCTCTCAGTAGGGCTTCGAAGGGATGAAGAGAGCTAACTTGGCAGATGTGTGGAGGGAGGGTATTCCAGGCCAGGGGAAGGATGTGGGCCGGGGGTTGACAGCGGGACGGGCGAGAACGAGGTACAGTGAGGAGATTGGCAGCAGAGGAGTGGAGGGTGCGGGCTGGGCTGTAGGAATAGAGAAGGGAGGTGAGGTAGGTGGGGGCAAGGTGATGGAGAGCCTTGAAGCTGAGAGTGAGGAGTTTTTGCTTGATTCATAGGTTGACAGGTAACCACTGGAGATTTTTGAGGAGGGGAATGACATGCCCAGAGCGTTTCTGTACACAGATAATCCGGGCAGCAGAGTGAAGTATGCACTGAAGCAGAGAGAAACAGAAGGATGGGAGATCAGAGAGGAGGCTGATGAAGTATTGAGCTCCTTCCTCAAAATGGCCCTAAACTTCCAATTATAGTTCCATTATCTTCTGCTCTTAGAATCCATCTCACCCAGATCCCTGCTGGTGTGTCAACATTTAGGTCTTGGCTAGGAACCAATTGGACTGGCTCAGCTGTGATCACAGGAAGCATTATGCCAAAGGGCTTTAAATTAACGTGGTATTTACACAAGGTACAAACTGCAAAATTCAATGCTTAATAAATACTATCACCAACTGAAGATTGTTTTGGTCCTTTGCTCAAGAACAAAAGAACCTGGTAGATTTTTATCCTGGGAGTTGGAATTCAAATCAAGGTGGGCAGGAAGTGTTCTCCCTCCTGTTCTTCCTTTGGTATTGATTGCCATGTTGCATAAAAGAAATAGTGGGTGGGAAAGGAGAGGCATCAAAGGGCCAAGTGAACAGAATGTCCAGCTCAATCAGGATTTGTGGAAGATGAAAACCAGGTGCTCCATTCCCTTCACAGGTGTAAAGTTTCTGAAAAAAAAAAATAGACTATCTAGCTTCTGCTAAATCCTTGTCCTCCCAATTGTCTGAAAGCAAATAGTGGTTAAGAAATTATTTCCTCCAAAACATATTGTCTCAATTAGCAGGAAATGATTTTTGTTTCTTCTTACTTGCAATTTGTATTTGCACATAAATGTCTTTGTTTTGCCCTTCCCTTGTGAACTGAGTAGTTAATTAAAAGGAAGAGTAGACTGCATACTCCATTTGGAATTAATATAATGGATTCTATCCTGAAATTGCTTTCTACAATGTACCAAAATGACCACGTGGAAGGAAGTCAGTCAGGTGAAAAATTAGAAAAAACTAAGCCCTTCCCAAGTTCTTTGTTCAGAAAACACCACCACTTGTCAGCTGTGTGATTTCGGGCAAGTCACTTCACTTCTCTGTGCCTCAGGTCCCTCATCTGTAAAATGGGGATTAAAACTGTGAGCCCAACATGGGACAACCTAATTACCCCAGCACTTAGAACAGTACTTGGCATGTAGAAAGCGCTTAACAAATACCATCATCATCATCATCAAGTCCATCCCAAATTACCAATTTAGCCCCAAATCACTGCAACCCCCAACACTAGACACACACAAACTCTCTCTCTCTCTCTCTCTCTCTCTCTCTCTCTCTCTCTCTCTCTCTCTCTCTCTCTCTCTCTCTCTCTCTCTCTCTCTCCCTCTCTCTCTCTCTCTCCTGTCATAAGAATTGCAGGATGATACAGATCATGAAGTTTGCTTTGAAAGATGCTAGACACAATACTTGCTGCCCAATAATGCACTGTGGCTGAAAAGACCAATGTGCCATCAACACTACCTTTGCTCTCTGAGTCAATCAATCAATCATTGGCACTTATTGAGTGCTTAATTTGTACAGAGCACATATTATGCATTCGAGGGACAACAAATACAACTGGTAAACATGATCCCTGCCCACAAGAAGGTTACTGTTTAAAGTTGTGTATGCACGCCTGAAAAGTCCTGTGCAGACTATGGGTGACCAGACATTTCTAGACTGTAAGCCCACTGTGGGCAGGGAATATGTCTATCAACTTTTTTTGTAACTTGTCTACCAACTCTGTTGCCTTGTAGTCTCCCAAGCACTTAGTAGAGTGCTCTGCACACAATAGAGGCTCAATAAATACCACTGATTGATTGATTCTTTACTAGGAGAACAGGAATACATTTTGGGTCCCATTCTGACACCAGAAAGTCCTCTGGAGGCCTTAGTGGGCCTGTCCTAGTGGGTCCTAGTGGGTAGGTCCTACTGTCCTAGGTAGGTAGGTAGTGGTAGGTCCTAACTGTCCTAGTGGGTATGGTGACCCAGTAGCAGGAAGGAGGAGCAGAGGAGAGGACTTCCTGCCTAGATGCTACTTTCTACTCTTTACTTCACAACATTGCCGAGATCCGCCCTTTCCTCTCCATCCAAACCGCTACCCTGCTCATTCAAGCTCTCATCCTATCCCATCTGGACTACTGCATCAGCTTTCTCTCTGATCTCCCATCCTCGTGTCTCTCCCCACTTCAATCCATACTTCATGCTCCTGCCCGGATTGTCTTTGTCCAGAAACGCTCTGGGCATGTTACTCCCCTCCTCAAAAATCTCCAGTGGCTACCAATCAATCTGCGCATCAGGCAGAAACTCCTCACCCTGGGTTTCAAGGCTCTCCATCACCTTGCGCCCTCCTACCTCACCTCCCTTCTCTCCTTCTACAGCCCAGCCCGCACCCTCCGCTCCTCTGCCACTAATCTCCTCACCGTACCTCGTTCTCGCCTGTCCCGCCATCGACCCCCGGCCCACGTCATCCCCCTGGCCTGGAATGCCCTCCCTCTGCCCATCCGCCAAGCTAGCTCTCTTCCTCCCTTCAAGGCCCTACTGAGAGCTCACCTCCTCCAGGAGGTCTTCCCAGACTGAGCCCCTTCCTTCCTCTCCCCCTCGTCCCCCTCTCCATCCCCCCATCTTACCTCCTTCCCTTCCCCACAGCACCTGTATATATGTATATATGTTTGTACATATTTATTACTCTATTTATTTATTTATTTATTTTACTTGTACATATTTATTCTATTTATTTTATTTTGTTAGTATGTTTGGTTTTGTTCTCTGTCTCCCTGTTTTGGACTGTGAGCCCACTGTTGGGTAGGGACTGTCTCTATATGTTGCCAACTTGTACTTCCCAAGCACTTAGTACAGTGCTCTGCACACAGTAAGCGCTCAATAAATATGATTGATTGATTGATTGATTTACTTGACTTGGACTGTGATATCTAAGTGGGACAGGGACTGTGTATCTGGCCTGTTTGATACCTACCCCAGTGTTTAATACAGGGCTTGGCAAATAATACTCACTTAACAAATGCCATAAGAATAAATTTATTGTAAGTGCCCATTTGTGTTGCCACGCCTGTTCCTAATGTAAGAAAAATGGCCTTTCAAGGGCTGTTCCTATCCATTTACAGGGAGTCTGGTATGATGTGTTTCTGAATTAGCCAGAAACTTCAAGGAATTGCTTTAGAGTGGCCATATCGGCCAAAGCATGTGGGTGCAGGAGAAAGGAGATGGGACATACTGGGCTAAATAAACCACTGAGATTACTATCTCTGAAGGCAGTTTTATAAATACATTTTACTGTATTTATTTGAATCATTACATCTATTGCATAATGTCAGCTTATGATATTGAACCCCAAATTGCAACCAAACCCATAGAAAGCTCTTGAGCATTGTGGGAGGTAGTTTTCTTAATAATAATAATAATAGCAATAATAATTATGATATTAAATACGTACAATGTGCCAGGCACTGTTCTAAGTTCTGGGGTGGATACAAGCAAGTTGGGTTGGACACAATCCCTGTCCAACATGGGGCTCACAATCTCAATCCCTATTTTACCGATGAGGTAACTGAAGCAAAGAGAAGTGAAGTGACGTGCCTAAGGTCACACAGCAGACAAGTGGCAGAGCTGGAATTATACCCATGACCTTCTGACTCCCAGTTCTATGCTCTATCCACTATGCCATGCTGCTTTTCTTTACCTAAGAGCCTTTGGAATCCACCCTCCCAGGGCATCACAAGCAACATGTCCTCCCACTCCTGCAGGGATTTGCCCAGAGGGCAGTTTTTCCCAAAAGTAGTAGTAGTAATACTGGTAGCAGTAATAGTATTTGTAGTGGTAGTAGTAGTAGTAGTAGCAGCAGTAGTATTTATTAAACACCTGCTGTTTGCAGAGCATTGTATTAAGCAATGGGAAATAATATGCAGGTTGGAATTATCAATCAATCAATCAATTATATTTATTGAGCGCTTACTGTGTGCAGAGCACTGTACTAAGCGCTTGGGAAGTACAAGTTGGCAACATATAGAAACAGTCCCTACTCAACAGTCGGCTCACAGTCTAAAAGGGGGAGACTTAGACATGGTCCCTGTCATTTGGGGGCTGACAATCTGAAAAAACAAAAGGAAGAGGGGACTGTCAACAGACACATAATAAATATCACAAAACACTAAGACAACGTGAAGACGGAAGGCAAAGATCAGTGGGGTTGCTGTGGCTACAGGAGGAGAATTTCTGATCCTTTCAGCTCAGAGTACACAGTCACAACCGCAACCACAATGAGCTTTGCCTAAAAACTAAATCTGCCAGGATTTCCTAACCAGCCCAAAGTGGGTCCCGCAGGTGAGAGACAGGAGATGAGGGAATTCTAGTACCCGTAAAAAAAAGCACTACACAAAGCTTTTTTAGGAAGACCAGCTCTCTCCCTAGTATAGGATAACCTCTGAACATCACTCCTGGGTCTTGGATTCAAATCCCAGCTCCACCACTTGTCAGCTATGTGACTTTGGGCAAGTCACTTAACTTCTCTGTGCCTCAGTTAACTCATCTGTAAAATGGGGATTAAGACTGTGAACACCACATGGGACTACCTGATCACCTTGTATCCTCCCCAGTGCTTAGAACAGTGCTTTGCACATAGTAAGCACTTAACAAATGTCATCATTATTATTATCACTCAAGGGACTGAGCATTGAACAATCACTGATTTTTTAATGACATTGGTTAAGCTCTTACTATATGCCAGGCACTATACTAAGCATGAGGGTAAATACAAGATAATCAGGTTGGTGACTCAGTTTATGTCCCATATGGGGCTCATGGTCTTAATCCCCCATTTTACAGATGAAGTAACTGAAGTTCGGAGAAGTTGAGTTACACAAGGTCACCCAGCAGACAAGTGGCAGAGCTGGAACTGGAAACCAGATCCTCCAACTTCCAGGCCTCTGCCCTTTCCTCTGGGCGATACTGCTTATTGATTCCATAGTAAGTGTAGATCAAAGCTGTTGAAAATGCTTCCAGAACTGCTCTCCGGGTAAATTCTCTATGAAGGATTTGGGGTTCAGAATGAATCAGGGTAGAGAAGTAGCATTGCTCAGTGGAAAGAGCATGGGCTTGGGAGCCTGAGGTCATGGATTCTAATCCTAGCTCTGCCACTTGTCAGCTATGTGACTTTGGAAAAGTCACTTAACTTCTCTGTGGCTCAGTTACCTCATCTGTAAAAAGAGGATTAGGACTGTGAGCCCCATGTGGGACAACTTGATTACCTTGTATTCCCCCCAGTGCTTAGAACAGTGCTTAGCGCTTAGTAAGTGCTTAACTAATACCATTATTCTTTTTCTTATTATTATTATCAGGTGATGAGGGGTCCTCAGAGACATTGAAATTAGCTGGGGCATGGGGAATTTCAGGGAGCCAGTGGCTGAAAAAGGAAAATTCTAAACCTTTGGACAACTCTGTTGGGAAGTACTCAACCCCTGCCTCTTCTTCGAGGATCAATGTGGCTTTAGTCAGAGAGTCACTAATAAAAGAGGATTTGGTAACTGTAACATTCATTCATTCAATCGTATTTATTGAGTGCTTACTGTGTGCAGAGCACTGTACTAAATGCTTGGGAAGTACAAGTTGGCAACATATAGAGACGGTCCCTACCCAACAGTGGGCTCACAGTCTAGAAGGGGGAGACAGAGGACAAAACAAAACATATTAACAAAATAAAATAGAATAAGTATGTACAAATAAAATAAATGAATAGAGTAATAAATGCATACAAACATATATACATATATACAGGTGCTGCGGGGAGGGGAAGGAGGTAAGGCGGGGGGGTGGGGGGGAGGATGGGGATAGGAAGGAAGGGGCTCAATCTGGGAAGGCCTCCTGGAGAAGGTGAGCTCTCAGTAGGGCCTTGAAGGGAGGAAGAGAGCTAGCTTGGCATATGTGGGGAGGGAGGGCATTCCAGGCCAGGGGGACGATGTGGGCCGGGGGTCGACGGCAGGACAGGCGAGAACGAGGCATGGCGAGGAGATTAGCGGCAGAGGAGCGGAGGGTGTGGGCTGGGCTGTAGAAGGAGAGAAGGGAGGTGAGGTAGGAGGGGGCGAGGTGATGGAGAGCCTTGAAGCCAAGGGTGAGGAGTTTCTGCCTGATGTGTAGGTTGATTGGTAGCCACTGGAGATTTCTGAGGAGTCACTGGAGATTTCCTTGACAGTTCTAGGCATTTTTTTACCTTCTAATCTTTTTTCATTAGGACTCCACCTGACATTTAGACTTTTTTCCATTTACTTGGTTTTCTTTACTAGTCATGCCCTTTCCCTACCCCACCCCTTAGACACCTGGTTCACACTCCCTTCAGCCTTCGAAACATCCAACCTCACGTTTCCCCTGCACTCTCCACCAAACCTCTAGACCGAACCTGATTTTTGACCCTGTGATTCCCCCTCAGCCAACCCTCCAACAGACCAGTCCACTAAATGGATTTTTCTAAGAAAAAAAAGTTCAGTCCATGATTCCTTCTGTTCTCAAGAACCTCCAATGGTTGCCCATCTATCTCCATGTAAAACAGAAACTCCTTACCATTGTCTTCAAAGCACTCCATCAGCTTGGCCCTTCCTACCTTAACTCACTGTACTCCTACAGCCCAGCTTGCATGTTTCGATCCTCTTGTGTCAGCTAATTTTATATATCGCACCGCCAACCCCTTTCCCACATCCTCCCTCTTCAGTCTCGAGCTCTGTCCCCCTCCATATATGCTGGACCACCACTCTCCCCAACTTCAAAGCATTATTAAGGTCACAACTCCTCTAAGAGACCTTCCCCAATTAAGCTTTCTTTTCCCTGGCTCCCTCTCCCTTCTCCATCATCTATAAACTTGCATCTGTGACCTCTGGGCATTTGATATTCACCCCTCCCTCAAACCCATGGCACTGATATTTGCAAATCTATAAAGCATATACTATGTCAGAGTTCATGGTTCTAATCAAGACCCCGCCACTGACCAGGTGTGTGACTTTGGGCAAGCCACTTGACTTCTCGGTGCCTCAGTTACCTTATCTGTAAAATGGGAATTAAGACTGTGAGCCCCATGTGGGACAATGGGATTACCTTGTATCTACCCCAGCACTTAGAACAGTGCTCGGCACGTAGTAAGTGCTTAACAAATTCCATCATTATTATTATTATTATACAACAGATTTTAATAGGACTGGGTCTAGCTCACAGCCCTCCATTACTCTGCTGGGAATGGGGAAAGATTCAAATTCTGCTCCAGCAACTGTGACATCACCAACCATTCTGTTCTGGAGTAGCAGAAGGATCTTGGTGAATTTCTCATGACAGTCAGGTTTGCTTAGCAAATGCCAGAGCTCTGGTCTGTTCATATTGTCAAATGGTTTTGTAAGAGATTGGGCCTTCTGCACCATTCCTGCATTTGTCACACTCCAAAGATCTTATCAGCTGTGCCACATTTGGTCTGAAAATAAATTGGGTTTCAGGGAGTCAGCCCAAAATGCTGGATATGTCTTCTGTGGTGGGTCCATAACTCACAAACATATAGAAGACTGGACACCACTCAGACTTAGAAAATATAAATTTAATTTGTAGGGTGATGTGATACTCCTTTAAATACTGAAAGAACAAGTCTTCAGCCTTTTTCTATAAATATTCCTGTCCCTTTTCCAACTTTTTCTTTCTTCAACTTTATGACTGCTCTTTGGGAGCTATCCAGTCAGTCAGTAAGTTAGTCAATTATATTTACTGAACTCATACTGTGTGCAGAGCAATGTCCTAAGAGCTTGGGAGATTACAATACAACAATAAACAGACTCATTCCCTGCCTACAAAGAGCTTGCAATCTAGAGGGGGAGACAGATGTTAATATAAATAAAAGAATACAGATATGTACCTTAGTGTTGGGGGGCTGTATGGGAATAAAGGGAAAAAGTCAGAGAGATACGGAAGGGAGTGGGAGAAGAGGAAAGTAATGCTTAGTCAGGGAAGGCCTCTGGGAGGAGATAATATTTTGAAGGGGAGGAGAGTAATTGTCTGATGGATATGAGGAGGGAGGGCCTTACAGGCCAGAGGCAGAATACAGACAAGGGAGATAAAGATCAAGATACAGTGAGAAGGTTAGTATTAGAGGAGCAAAGTGTGTGGGCTGGGCTGTAGTAGGTGGTGGGAGGCAGAGGAGAAACCTGAAAAAGAGATGGAGAATGAGCAGCCAGAAAGATAGGATGGGAACCAGGAGAGGACAGTGTCAGTGAAGCCAAAGTTGAATAATGTTTCCAGCAGAAAGGGCTGATTGACAGTGATGAAGGCAGCTGAAAGGTTGAGAAGGATTAAGATGCAGTAGAGGCAGTTGGATTTGGCAAGGAGATCATTTGTCATCTTTGAGAGTGTGGTTTTTGTGGAGTGAAGGGGCTGGAAGCCAGATTGGAGGGAGTCAAGGAGAGAATTGGAAGAGAGGAACTTGTGACAGGAATTTGAGACCTTCCAAGCTCTCCATTTGGATTTTGAACCATTAATTTCACCAAAGTCACAAGAATGAAATGGATCCATGACCATAGCTAAAAGCAGATCCAGACCGGGTTTCCATTCTAATCTAAATCACTAAGGTCCCTTTACCCTGCTAGTGGAGACTTGGTCAGTTTTGCACCCCCAAGACAAAGTTTCCCTGCTCCTGCCCTTCTCTAGATGATGGTCACCACTCCAAGGATTATCTGGAGTCTATATTAGCAACCACAGTGGAATGAAGAATAGGGAAAAAAGGTAGTAAAGGTAAAGTGCATAGACATGTGGTCACTCTCATGAATGATGGGTTGTGAGTGGTTATCTTTTTAGCCCCTTTCTAAAGCCAGTTAGGCTATATCTCTATGCATTTCAAGGTGGATTTCTATGGAGTCAACTGATTGACAAGGTCAAGAGCCATTCAGGGCTTAAAGAACAAGTTATACTAGCTGACTGCACCAACTGGCTATCTACCTCATGGTGAAGCCATCCCTAGAGCAATTTTTTTTTCTTGTAAATTGTTCCTGAAAATAATTCACCAGCAGAGCATTTGGATTTTCATCCTGGGATTTCCACTTGAAATTACCTCTCTGATGGTGTTTGCTTTTCACGAAGGGGCAAGACAAAAAGAAGGGAAAGAGTAAATATGGAGTTCTGTTTTCTGAGTTTCTACCATGTTATGGTTTCTATAGGGAGTGGTTGAAACCAATAGCCCAGGCTTCAATGAAGAAAAGACAAGTTGAATTATTGTCCCATCACCAGTGATGCATGAACAAATGTCACCTTGATCTAGCCTGTATTTTCATTTCCTCTCAGGGATCCTTAGCGGCCATGTGATGGGCATTATACATGAAGGGTTTGCTGATGTTTCAATTCATTTGGAATGCCGCAAAGGCTCTCCATTCAAAGTCATGCATAGAGGAACTTGGAAAATGTGTCTCACTGACATACTTTATTTAATAGAATAAGGCCCCAGGAGTCTTAACAAGTTAGTTTAAGCATATTAAAAGCAAAATATTGTGCTTGCAACAGCAGTCTTGTTGATGGATATACAGTTTTTCCTCTCACTCCTGTCACTGGCATCAATCTCTGCAACTTTGAAAAAAAATTGAACGGTGGTTCAAACTAGTCGCCATAAAAAAAGTCTGATGAAATGTCCAGTAACTTTCTGGTTGAGAGGATTAACATTTCTTGTCACTAATTAAAAAAGACCCAGCATGGGACCCTTTAATAATTGTCATTTCTTTCTTCATGTCACAGTCAGCAGCCTGGCTGCCTGTCTGTCCCTGCTGTCTGACTGTGTCTGGATTTAAGTCTTGGGTGGTCTGGTGAAGAGAGAGCATCACTGCTTGAGTTCAGACCAAGCTGAGTTGCTGCCATGAAAAATAATATGTGATCTCTCTACGACAGTTAATGTAGCAAACAATCAAGCAACAGTTTGTACTGAGCCCTTTTTGTGTGCAGAGTGCTGTACTAAACACTTGGGGGAGTGCAATTAAATTGAGTTGGGATCCCTGCCCTCCAGGAGCTTATAGTCAGGCTAGTGGATCTTGATGTTTGCATGAGTTGGGCAGCCATTAATGGCATTGGAGAACACTGGACATGGAGATGTGCTTGGTGTCCCTCGGCTCAGGCTGGGCACGCAGAATAATGTGATGATATTATGAGCCCCATTTTGAGAAAGTACTTCATGGCCACCTAAACCTAGAGCTTTTCTCCAGTGGGCCTCTGGCTCCTCCATTTGCACCGGAGCTCTGATTCTTTCCTAGGCCCAGTAAAACAGGCACCTCTTCCAAGTCAGGAGCCTCAGTGCCTGGTGACAAGAGGCAAGGTAGGGGAATTCTGGGCACTGAAAATAAAACACTGCATAACCAAGCACCCAGTGCCATCCTACCTGATTAGCCTGCATCTATCCCAGTACTTAGTAGAGTGCCGGGAACATAGCAGGCACTTAACGATACCATTAAAATTTAAAAAAGACCAGCTGGAAAGAGATCCTTCCTTGGGTACATGACATGGGTGCGAACTATCTAAGCTACATCCCGGGCCCCCTTATTTGATCGTTCTTCACTCAGCAGTGGGGGTTAAATTATGGCACAGTTATGAGATGTCTCTTATGATTGGTTACTGACTATATAAATCATACCTTTTGTTGGTTCCTGAAGACAGGATCTGGAATTTTATTAAAACTTTATTAAAAACAGAGAGATGGAGAGAATGTTTCTGAAAAATCAAAATCAGTATCCTTTCCCCATCCTCAGCTCCATTTTCCCTGATGCAGAAATGGTGTGGAACTGGGGCCTTTCTGCCAACAAGGTTTGAACCTTTATGGAAAATTTATTAGAGACTGAGAGAGGGAGAGAAATGAGTATCCTTCCCTATTCCCAGCTCCACTATCTCTGCCTCTGAAGGGGTTTGGAGCCAGGGCTGCAGAGTGGCAGAGGGTGACAGAGAGGCAGAGAGGTGACAGAAGGGGGTATGGGAGGGGTAGAACCCTGGCTCACCTGCACTGCTGGATTCCTTTTTTAATTTATTTTCCTAGAAGGAGTGCCTGCTGCTGCTGCTGCCCCTGGGTCATTCATAGCCACAGATGGGGGATTTTGAGCAGCAGGAATGGCAGCTCTCTGGCTCCCTCCCTTCTCCTCCTGAAGCCCAGAGAGCGGTAGTATTAGGGGCTTCAGCAGCAACTTTCCATGAATGAATGAGCGACCCCCAGCTGCAGCGGCCCAGACTGGAGTCTACCCTGCTGTGGGGGTTAGCTTCAGATTCACCCATGCATGCTTCAGTTTGAGGGGAAACCACATATGCTCTCATAATCGACTGGGGTTCCTTCCTTTTCAGCTTCACAGAAAGTCCTCCCTTTGAATTTCAGTCATATTTATTGAGTGCTTACTCTGTGCAAAGCACTGTGCTAAGCACTTGAGAGAGTACAATATAACAACAGACAAATATGGGCTCACAGTCTACAACTTGTCTACCTGTCTACCCAATAATACAAATAATGAGCTAGATAGCTCTGGAGACTTTCAAAAATATGATCTGATATATCATCTAGGAGAATTTCATCGAAATAACATGCCATAGAAAAAAATGTGCCAACCTGTTGTAAAATCCTTTCCATTAAAGAATATGTCTATTGGAATTCTTAGTCATCATTGAGTACTGTGTAACTCTTCAGGAGGCAAGAGGACATTTTCCTGGTTTCAGGCCTTTAAATGAGGTTCTAAACTCCTGAAAGGCCCAAAGGTTAGTCCTAGTTATGACATTTATTAAATGTTTACTCTGTACAGAGCAGTGTACTCAATATTGGGAGAAAATACTCAGGTAGGAATTAAACATTGTTCCTGTCACTTTAAAGGCTCACAAACCCAGAGACCTGCTGAAGACTTTGGTCCTGAAGAGTTCAACAGGATTGCCACTTTCACAAGGTGAAACATATTTTTTCAAGGATTCCATTGCAGTGGCTTAGAACTGGGGCCATGTTTCTACTGCTTTTCTCCCTCTTCTTCACCCTATGTTCTTCTGATTCTGGCAATCTCTAGAGTTTGAGGGCTCATAGCAAAGGCTGTTTAATTTGTACTCATACGGCAGAGAGGTAGAATTCTCTTTGATAACCATATATCTCTAATTTATTTATTATATCTGTAATTCATTCATTATATGTGTAATTGATTTATTTATTAATGTCTGTCTACCCCTCTAGACTGTAAGCTTGTTGTGAGCAGTTAATATATTTGTTATATTGTACTCTCCCAAGTACTTAGTACTCTGCTCACAGTTAAGTGCTCAATAAATAAAATTGACTAACAGACTGACAAATAACAACAGAGACAAGAAATCTAGTCTCTTTAGGTCCATGGATTGAGGCCAAAGGGAGGGACAGGACAAAAGACACAGAGAGAGAGGGAGGAAGGGGAAAGAAGGTGTGGGAAAGAAAGGTGAAGAAGAGGGATGATGGAAGAAGGATGTGGAAGAAAGAAGGAAACACGGATGGGTTCTCAAAGCTTCCTGCACCACCAGACCATTGAATCACCCTACCTGTCCTCATGCTACCCCCCCTCCAACATGGCACCATGGAGTTCCT
Organism: Tachyglossus aculeatus; assembly: GCF_015852505.1. NCBI lineage: Eukaryota > Metazoa > Chordata > Mammalia > Monotremata > Tachyglossidae > Tachyglossus > Tachyglossus aculeatus. The sequence continues at coordinate 62,304,009 of NC_052072.1, forward strand.
CACCAGCCTTGTCAGAGCAAGGAGGGAATGAAGCAGCAGTAGCATTATGTTCACAATTTCACTGTGACAGGAATTGTGTCTACCATATCTATTTTACTCTCTGAAGTGGTTAGTACAGTGCTTGGCATACTTTAAGGGCTTTATAAAAGTTATTGATTAATTGATCCATAGGACAAGTCCTTGTTTGGACCAGAAGAGTAGAAATTTGGATGGTGGGGGGGGATTGTAGAAATATTGTGAAGATATTACTGACAGTATTTGGTGACTGACAGGATATTGGGTTGAAGTAAAGAGATGAAGCAAAGATAATGTTGAAGTTGTCAGCTGTGAGATGTTGAAGATGGTTTGGGTGTGAAAATAAGGACTTCAGTTCAGGACGTTATTCTTGAGGTGTTGGTGGCACATAGTAGATATATCCTGGTGGTGGAAGGAAATGAGAAATTGAAGAGAAAGATAGAAATTGGGGCTAGAAAGGTAGATTTGGGAGTCATCTGAACAGAGATGATAGTTGAAATCATGTGAATACATGAGCTCCCTGTGGGGTAAATGTAAATGGGGAATAGAGGGAGACTCAGAGCTGAGCTTTAAGGGACCCCACAGTTAGAGGGTGGGGGCTGAGGAGGAGACTGAGAAGGAGCAGCCAGAGATATAGAAGGAGAACTAGGTGAGGACAGTGTCAATGAAGCCAAGGTTAAATAGTGTTTCAGGAGAAAAGGGGTGTTCTACAGTGTCAAAATCTGCTGAAAGGTTAAAGGGGATTAGGATGGAATAAAGTCAATTATATTTAGCAAGGAGGAAGTCACTTATAACCCTGGGGAAAGCAAATGCTCTGCTACATTCTGGGGTAGAGATATAAGATTATCAGATCTGATGCAGTCCCTGTCCCACATCGAATGAGTTCATGGAATGAGCAACGAATGAATAAAGAATGAATAAGTGAATGAAGACACTGGTGAATTAATGAGTGAATGAATGAATGAAATCAGCCACCACCTTCTGTCTGAGCTACGATGCTCTGAGTTTGTGCCTGGTGGGGGCCTGCTGTCCTCCCGGATCTTTTGTCTCCCCCAGGGTGTGGGTACGAGGAACTCTGCCACCCATGATCTGCTTGACAGGGCCCCCTCCTCCAGGGTCTGGGAGGAATGAATGAATTAATGAATGAATCTGCAGGGTTCCAGTTCAGCTAGCCATGGTTCCCTTTCAGCAATTTCCCCTCCTCTGTCTGACTCCTGCCTCTTCCCCTTCCCCTTTTACTTCCTCCCCAAGAATACAGGGAGGGAGATGGGTAGGCATATATTCCTCCCAGTCTGAATGAACTCCCTTAGTGGATAGGAACGATGTATACATTTTTTTCCTTCAGCGTTGAGCCAACAAACCTGAAGCAGACAGAGGGACAGACCCTGAACTTTTGAAACTGCATTGCTCAAATCAGGACTTGGGGTAACCTAGATAAGATGATTCAGCTTGTGAGATCAAATGCAAAAGATGAAAACTCCCCTGGAGTTTGTACCTAAAATTCATTTAAAGCAAAATGGAAGATTAAGAGAATCCATTCCTCTCTCTCCACCCAGACTGCCGTGTGCAGAACGCTGTACCAACTGCTTGGGAGAATACAACAGAGTTGGTAGACACGTTCTCTGTCCACAAGTCTAGAGGGGTGACACAATCCTGCACCTAGTCTTTATCTGGCTATGGAATGTGAGGGTGAACAGGAAAAAAGAAGGTGAGAAGAAGTTGGCAGGTGTTTGAAGTGGAGAGGCAGAGGACATTGAGAAGAGGGATTGTCAGATTGAAGATGGTAACACACTATAAGAGAGCTAGGCTAGAATGGAAAGCTGTACAAGGGTCTGGGGTGGGTAGAGATAGGAAAACGTAGGTACCTAGAGTGAGCACATGACTACTTGAAGGTTAGTTATGAGAGCTAGCACAAATGCAGTTGAGAAAATAGGACAATGATTGCCAATAGCTCCACCCGCAAGGAGTGAGCCCAGCTGGACAAAGAACATGGCCCAACCAACACATTATAAAAAGGATGTCTAGAGGAGGGATAGAAAAAGAGTAACTAGGATGGTGGACATTGACAGGAAACAGGCAGGGCCAAAGACGTGTAAGGTCTTTGGGAGGAGTGCACATCTGCCAACACTTTTGTATTGTACCCTCTCAGGTACTTAGTAAGGTGCTCTGCATACAGTACGTGCTCAATAAATGTCATTGATTGGTAGATTGAGAGAAGAGACTGAACGATTTTACTATGTGTCTATCACGATTGGAGCCCGAGTAATAAATCTCTGATACTGAAAACGGTCTGTCAATAGACTCTGTTTGACAATAAAGTCTGGCTCACCAGGAACCCAGACTCCTTTTGCTGTCTCAGGGAGGGCTCGTTGGAGAGTAGGGGCAACACAAGTGTTAAAAACCAAGTTTATCAATGAGGAAGGCTATCTAATTCCCTTGATTGTTGAACCATTGAATCCATTCCCCATAGTTGAAAAAATAAAAAGACAAATATAGAGCTTGAGAAATCCATTAATTGGTGTGTATAATAATAATAATAATAATAATAATGGTATTTGTTAAGCGCTTACTATGTGCAAAGCACTGTTCTAAGCACTGGGGAGGTTACAAGATGATCAGATTGTCCCACAGGGGGCTCACAGTTTTAATCCCCATTTTACAGATGAGGTAACTGAGACACAGAGAAATTAAGTGACTTGCCCAAAATCACACAGCTGACAGTTGGTGGAGCTGGGATTTGAACCCATGATATCTGACTCCAAAGCCCGTGCTCTTTTCACTGAGCCACACTGTATAAGTGTTACAGGTTAAAGTGTGTGGGGTTTATTTTAGTGATCAATTATTGATACTGAAGTTTCCGCTTTGTTCAGAAATCAAAATCATGGGGCTGAGAGGGACCATGAAGTCACCTAATCCAATCCTCTGCCTCAGGACTAAATTTAAATAATTCAAATTTTTAGACACCTGTCCCATTCTAAAGGGCTCATCAGTGGAATCTCTATTGCCCTAATCCCCTTTTATCCATAAAACTAATAACAGTCAGAAGATTCTTCCAAAGTCCAAACTAAATCAATCTTTCAAGTCTTATTGCTCACAATATTCAAGTCTTATTGCTCTTGTCAACTCAGAAGATATGAAAAACTACCACTTACTAGGCTCAACATACCTCTGTATACCCAAGGAACATTATTAAATCATAATGTAAGATTGAGCAGTTAAAAACTGAAAGCTTCTATGTTGATATTTGAACAATGGAAAGCCAACAGTGCAGATTTTTGAGTGGAGGCTTTTTCCACTTCTCTAGATCCAACCTTAATCGTAACCATCCATATCGACCCTCCCTGTCTTGATGGCCAATGTGACAGCTTTAGCATACATATACGTTTTTGTCTTGTTTTTCTTTCCTCCATTATGGAGCACCAAACTCCTATGGCTGTTCGATCATTTTATTAGCACCATCCCGACTGGTCCATTTGACCTGTTTTTGTTCTTATTATTTGCATGGATGGGGTAGCTGGTTTTAAATCCACAGATGTTTTGGACAGTTTTTTTAAAAAGCAGAAAAAAAGATCATCTGATTTTGTGAAAAGGAGTTGGGACTCAGAGAGATCAAAGAAAGGAGACTTTCTTTTTGGAAAATACTGAAGAAGAAAGCTAACTAGAGCCGATGGGCTTGTCCAGAGATGTAAAGGCAATCTTTCCTGTAGAAAGTACTTGGGAGGAAAGTCTCTTATTGAAGGTTGTAAGAGAATAACAAAACTGAGAAAACAGAGTGTGAAGTAGAGGATTAAAATCACCAAGTTCTAGGAAAAGCATCCTGCTTACTAACACATGCCTCAAGAAATATGATGAACTAGAACATTGTAGGTGATTTAAATAATTTGAGATACAATCTTCTCAAAAATCTATCCAGTGTAACTCAATTTTAAAAGAACTTAATCTTCGTATTTGTTTCACTACATAAGGTTTATGTAGCTGCAGAACCTTCTCAGTAAAAATCAAATCCTCTCACCAAAAATTTTGGAGGATGTGGAGAAATGAAATTTTTGTGGGATCTCTGAGCTGCTCCCGAGATGGTCATCAGCTCTTAACTTTGACATTCTTGTTCGTGGAAGTCTGAAACTTTTCCTCAAATGTTGGATTGAATTAGCTAGCTTTAATGTGGTTCGCTTTATGCTAAATGCTTAGTGGCGCTATTAATTTTAAGACCATATCCTTAAGCAAGGTTTTATTATTATTATTATTTGTCACAGACTATTACTATATTGATAACAACGGTAACAATGGTATTTGTTAAATACTTATTATATGCCAAGCACTGTACTAAGCACTGGGATAGGTACAAGATAGGTCCCACACGGGGTTCACCATCTTAGGAGGAGAGAGGAAAGGTTTGAATCCTCATTTTACAGATGAAGAATCTGAGGTGCAGAGAAGTTAAATGACTTTTCCAAGGTCATGCTGAAGGTACATGGCACAGCCAGGATTAGTACCAGATCTTCTGACTCCCAGGCCTGTGCCGTCTCCACTAGACCATGCTGCTTCTTTAATCACTGACACATCCTTAATGAAGCCTACTATGTTTGGACTCAGGAGAGTCATGCTAACCCAACATACCAGCTGCTTTCGCACCCTCAGACTTCACCATCCAAAACTACCCATATGGTATTAGGAAGCTGAGGTAGGATTCCAACCTCTCTGTTGATGAAGTGGGAATGGATGGAACTGGAGCAGATCCATTTCAGAGCTGCCATTCCAGGAGCAACTATGACTTTCCCCCTGATTCCCAACTCTTTTCCTCACAATAAGAATGATAATATTTCTATTAATTATTATTATTATTTATCCACCTACTTTTTCTCCTTACTGTGCCCACGTTCCCTAAGTACTTAGGCACTTATCTCATACTCAGCACCTTGGCACAAATGTGTGTATCCTTGTACTCAGTTGATTCCCTACCTGTGATCCATTTTAATGTAATAAATAGTATTTATTAATTGATTACTATGTGCAGAGCACCATAATAAAATCTCCAGTGGTTGCCTATCAACCTTCGAATCAAGTAAAAACTCCTCACTCTCGGCTTCAAGGCTCATCACCTTGCGCCCTCCTACCTCACCTCCCTTCTCGATCCTTCTACAGCTCAGACCACACCCTCCGCTCTTCTGCCACTAACCTCCTCACTGTGCCTCGTTCTCAGCTGTTCAGCAGTCGACCCCTGGCGCACGTCCTACCTCTGGCCTGGAATGCCCTCCCTCCACACATTCGCCAAATTAGCTCTCTTTCTCCCTTCAAAGCCCTACTGAGAGCTCACCTCCTCCAGGATGCCTTCCCAGACTGAGCCCCCTCTTATACTCTGCTCTTTCTCCTTCCTTCCCCATTGCCCCCACTCCTTCCCTCTCCCCTACCTGCTTCCCCTCCCCATAGCACTTGTATATATTTGTACATATTTATTACTCTATTTTATTAGTGATGTGTATATAGCTATAATTCTATTTATTCTGATGGTATTGTCAACTGTCTACTTATTTTGTTTTGTTGTCTGTCTCCTCTTTCTAGACTGTGAGCCCATTGTTGGGTAGGGATTGCCGATTTATACTTCCCAAGCACTTAGTACAATGCTCCTCATGCAGTAAGTGCTTAGTACAGTGCGCTGCACAGAGTAAGCACTTATTAAATACTATTGAATGAATGAATGATTATAATTATGGTATTTGTTAATCACCAGGCCTTTGTTAAGCACATACTGTGTGCCAGGCATTGTTCTGAGCTCTGGAGTGGATACAAGCAAATTGGTTTGGACATTGTGCCTGTTCCACTTGGGGCTCACAGTTTCAATCCCCATTTTACAGAGAATGTAACTGAGGCATGGAGAAGTGAAGTGACTTGATCAAGGTCACACAGGAGACAAATAGCGGAGCTGGGACTAGAACCCATGACATTCTAACATCCAGGCCTGTGCTCAATCTACTATGACATGCTGCTTCCTACTAAGCCAAGCACTGATGGAAAATAATGGCATTTTTAAGCTCTAATTATGTGTCAAATACTGTACTAAGTGCTAAAGTAGATACAAGATAATTCATTCATTCATTCATTCAATCATATTTATTGAGTGCTTACTGTGTGCAGAGCACTGTACTAACTTCTTGGGAACTACAAGTCGGCAACATATAGAAACGGTCCCTACCCAACAACGAGCTCACAGTCTAGAAGGGGGAGACAGACAACAAAACAAAACATGTAGACAGATGTCAAAACAGTCAGAACAAATAGAATTATAGCTATGTGCACATCATTAATAAAATAGAGTAGTAAATATGTACAAGTAAAATAGAGCAATAAATATGTACAAATATATACAAGTGCTGTGGAGAGGGGAATGAGGTAGAGGAGGGGGTGGCGATGGAGATGGGAGGAGGAGAGGAAAAAGGGGACTCAGTCTGGGAAGGCCTCCTGGAAGAGGTGAGCTCTCAGTAGGGCTTTGAAGGGAGGAAGAGAACTAGCTTGGCGGATGTGTGGAGAGAGGGCATTCCAGGCCAGGGGAAGGACTTGGGCTGGGAGTCAACAGCGGGACAGGCGAGAACGAGGCACAGTGAGGTGGTTAGCGGCAGAGGAGCGGAGGGTGTGGGCTGGGCTGGAGAAGGAGAGAAGGGAAGTGAGGTAGGAGAGGGAGAGGTGATGGAAAGCCTTGAAGCCAAGAGAGAGGAGTTTTTCCTTGATTCGTAGGCTGACAGGCAACCATTGGAGATTTTTAGGAGGGGAGTGATCAGACAGAGTCTTTGCCCCACATGGAGTTCAGAGTCTAAGTAGGAGAGAGCATAGGTATGGAATCCCCATTTTACAGATGAGAAAACTAAATCTCAGAGAAATTCAGTGAATTGCCCAAGGTCACCCAACAAGAAAATTGTAGAGCCGCGATTAGAGCCCAGTTCCTCTAGCTCACTCTATCACGTCTCCAGGATGAAACCTGACCAGCAATTAGCAGAAGGCAAGATTGGTAAATAAACTCATAAAAATCAGGAATCACCAACTCTCTGGGAGCCGGAATCACAAGATCTGATGGTCAAAAGTAATCCCATAAACACAAAAGGGCCATGCTATAATAGTGGTATAAACACAGATTGCTCTAGGTGGGATTGCATGGTGTGTCTTTAGCCACCCTAGGGCTAATCTTTTTTTTTTTCAGAGCACTGTGCCTGGGAGAGTGTTAAAGGATTCGCAAATATGATCCCTGCCTTTACAGTCAGCGTGGCTGAGTGGAAAGACTCTGGGCTTTGGAGTCAGAGGTCATGGGTTCAAATTCTGGTTCTGCCAACTGTCAGCTGATTGACTTTGGACAAGTCACTTAGCTTCTCTGTGCCTCAGTTCCCTCATCTGTAAAATGGGGATTAAGACTGTGAGCCCCCCGTGGGGCAATCTGATCACCTTGTAACCTCCCCAGGGCTTAGAACAGTGCTTTGCACATAGTAAGTGCTTAATAAGTGCGATTACTATTATTATTGTCTAGCAGACCTTCTTAGTCATATCACCGACTCAGTCACCCTTGGCATTCCAGGGCATGCATTGTTTATCACTTTAATGAATTTATTGAACTGTCTCTACTTTTGTTTAAATCCATTTCATCTATGCTCCTGTTTTATCTTTTATTTATTTATTTATTTGGTGGGGGGGATAGTTGACAATGCCTGAGAGGGCAGGGGAAAAGGCCTTTGGGAGGCCTGGAAGTCAGAGGATCTGGGTTCTAATTCTGACTCTGCCACTCATTTGCTTCATGACCTTGGGTAAGTCACATAAGTTCCCCATGCCTCAGTTCCCTCATATTCAAAATGTAGACTCAGTACCCTGTTTTCACTTCTATTTAGACTGTAAGCCCAATGCAGGACATGATTATCTCATAGTTGCCCCAGCATTAGTACAGTGCCTGGCATAGTACTGGTTAGTGCTTAACACATACCAAAATTATTTTACTTTAGGTTCTAGCACCTACAATAGTGTTCTTCACAAAGTAGGGGTGAAAATGACAATGATCATGGTCTAATCCAGAGGAAATTTTTCAGGGAGTTTACTGCTTCCTAGCATTTCCCTGGGAACTAACTATGTTGGAGTGGAATGGATTTCCAAGGGGAATGATTTACAAGTTCAGTAGAGCTTCCAGAGGGACAGGAACCTTATCTAATTCTCACCTGTGTATCTTTTCCCAGTGCTTACTACAGCCCTCCCTGCAGTTCTTTGTCAGAGCTTAATGAATACTATCTCTCATCCTATCCCGACTGGATTACTGCATCAGCCTCCCTTCTGATTTTCCATCCTCCTGTCTCTCCCCACTTCAGTCTATACTTCACTCTGCTGCCCGGATTTTCTATGTACAGAAATGCTCTGGGAATGTCACTCCCCTCCTCAAAAATCTCCAGTGGTTGCCTGTCAACCTACAAATCAAGCAAAAACTCCTCACTCTCGGCTTCAAGGCTCTCCATCACCTCGCCCCCTCCTACCTCACCTCCCTTCTCTCCTTCTACAGCCCAGCCCGCACCCTCCGCTCCTCTGCCGCCAACCTCCACACTGTGCCTCGTTCTCTCCTATCCCGCCATTGACCCCCGGCCCACGTTCTTCCCCTGGCCTGGAAAGCCCTCCCTCCACACATTCGCCAAGCTAGCTCTCTTCCTCCCTTCAAAGCCCTACTGAGAGCTCACCTCCTCTAGTATGCCTTCCCAGACTGAACCCCCTTTCCCATCCCTTCCTCCCCATCTCCTCCTCCCCATCCCCCCCAGCCTACTCACTTACCCTCCCACAGCACCTGAATTGTCTGTTTGTACAGACTTATTACTCTATTTATTTTACTTGTACATATTTACTATTCTATTTATTTTGTTAATGATGTGCATATATTTATAATTCTATTTGTTCTGACGATTATGACACCTGTCTACATGTTTTCTTTTGTTATCTGTCTTCCCCATTTAGACTGAGCCCGTTTTTGGGTAAAGACTGTCTCTTTATGTTGCCAACTTGTACTTCCCAAGCACTTCATACAGTGCTCTGCACACAGTAAGCACTCAATAAATACAATTGAATGAATGAATGACTTCCAGAAGTAGGATAGTGGAAGGTAAGAACAAAGTAAATGCCTTCTGATGATGACATTAGTAGAGCACTTAGTACATGCTAAGAGTAGATGCAAAATTATATATCAAGCAATCAGTGGTGTTTACTGAGCGCTTACTATGTTCAGAGCCCTAAGGATGAAGGACTTCAGAGAATGTAATACAACAAAATTAGTGGACACATTGCCTGCCCATAACAAACTGACAGTCTAGAAGTTATGAGGTAGGACACAATCTTTGTCCCACACAAGGTTCATAATCTCCTTTTTACAGTTGGAGAAACTGATGTCCAGAGAGGGTAAGCAATTTATCTGAGGTCACCCAGAAAGCCAGTGTCAAAATGGAGCTTTCGTCAGAGGTATCCTAACTTACAAGTTCAGTATTCAACCAAATATTCTTTTTGCTTCTTTTTTGATTAGAAATAACCAATTCATTAATCACTCACTGGATTCTGTTGCCTGCTTACAAGTCCTTGAGAAACTAAAATAGAAATGGTATATACAATTTCTGCTGTCCAGGAGCTCACAATCTAGTAGGGAAGACAGACTTTAATTAAATTATAGCTAAAGGAAGCAACAGAGTATAAGGATGTGGAGATATGTGCTGTGGAGACACAGGTAGAGTATCAAAGTGCTTAAGGGTTGAGGAATCAGGTGCATGGTTATATAATAGAGAGGGAAGGAGGGTGGAAAGATGAAAAGATAGTCAGGGAAGGCTTCCTGGAAGAGATATATTTTAGGAGAGTTTGCAAGATAAATATATCACTATTCCAGCCTCAACTCTCTCATTCAACTCACATATTTAATAGATGAGTAAATTCTGTCAGTGCAACTTTCATCACTAAAATCCACCCTTTTCACTATATTCAGACTGCTACCACATTCATCCAAGCACTTACCCTATCCCACCTTGATTACTATATCAGCCTCCTTGCTGACCTCGCTAACTCCAGTGTCTCCCACTCCAGGATTTACTTCAGTCTGCTGGATCATTTTTCTACAGAAAGGTTTAGTCCATGTCTTCAAACCCCTTAAGAACTTCCAGTGGTTCCCCATCCACCTCCCCATCAAATAGAAACTCCTTAGCATTGGCTTTAAAGCAATGATTGATCGGCAGCCAACCTCTCACTCACATCCCACTTCTGTATTGGAACGCCTTCCATCTTCACATCCAACAGGCAATTACTCTCAAAACCTTCAATACCTTATTGAATAGTGATTATTATTATGTTATTTTTTAAGTGCTTATTATGTGCCAAATACTGTTCTAAGTGCTAAGGTAGATACAAGATGGGTTGTCCCACATGGGGCTCACAATCTTAATCCCCAATTTACGGATAAGGTAACTGAGGCGCCAAGAAGTGAGGTGACTTGCCCAAGGTCACACAGCAGGCATGTGGTGGAGCACAGATTAGAACCCCTGACCTTCTGACTCCCAGGCCTGTGCTTTATCCACTAGGCACATCTCCAAGAGGCTTTCCCTGACTAAGCCCTCATTAAGAGAAGCAGTGTAGCTCAGTGGAAAGAGCATGGGCTTGGGAGCCAGAAGTCATGAGTTCTAATCCCATCTCCGCCACTTGTCAGCTCTGTGACTTTGGGCAAGTCACTTAACTTCTCTGGGCCTCAGTTACCTCATCTGTGAAATGGGGATTATAACTGTGAGCCCCACGTGGGACAACATGATCACCTTGCATCCCCCCCCCAGCACTTAGAACAGTGCTTCGCACATAGTAAGCACTTAACAAATGCCATAATCATTATTATTATTTCCTCTTTTTTGAATCCCTTCTGCATTACTCACTTCATTCACCTCTCCCTTAATCCCACAGCACTTATGTACATATCTGTAATTTATTTATTTATCTTAATGTCTGTCTTCCCCCTAGACTGTGAGCTTGTTGTGGGCATGGAATGTGTTTACTAACCTTATTGTGTTATGCTCTCCCAAACACTGAGTACAGTGCTCTGCACACAGTAAGTGCTCAATAAATATGACTGACTGATTGATTGATTGATGTGGGAGGAGTTCTTGCCAGGAGGGAGGGCTTAAGTAAGAGGTCAAAGGCATGAGAGAGGTGTTGGAGGTAGAGTAAATAGAGTGGTGTTATGTGGTATTGGGAGAGGAGCGGGGAGAGGTAGGAGAGTGAGAGCCTGCAATGCCAGCCAGACAATTGTGTTTAACAATTACCTAAAAGCTGTGCAACATGGATGGAGTCCTACCAACTGGTCTTGGAGGAGTTTTTTGTTTTTGTTTATTTTTTTTATGGAGTTCAAGTTCTGCCATGCCAGCCCCATCTGAGACAGGAACTATGTCCAACCGATTTGCTTGTATCCACCTCAGTGCTTCGTGCAGTGCCTGGCACACAGTAAGCACTTAACAATACCATAATTGTCATTATTATTATTACAATAAAACTGAATTAGCAGACATGTTCCCTGCCCATAATGAGCTTACGGTCTAGAGGGAGAACTGCCTGAAACACTTTCTCTCTCTCGTATTGTGGTCTTAAGTCCTCCATTCCAGAGCCGATTTGCCCCTGTGCTCTCTGGTGTTCCGGAACTGAGCCCCAAACATCTCGAGTGTGTGGAGATGAGGTCCTCTAGATCAGGGGGCAAGGGTATTTGCCCCACACTTCCCTGCCCCTTGAAGGCCATGAGGGAAGCTGGGTCATCCTTCTGGCCTTCCCCAGAGCAGGATACCTGACCTTCATCAGTCAAGCATATTTATTGAATGCTTACTATAGTCAGAGCACTATTCTAAGCACTTAGGAGACTTGCAATCTTAGGAATTTACAATCTAGAGGGATAGGACTTGAATTAGGTTCTATCCTGACAAATGGGGAATTGCAGAAAGAGTCAACAGCTCCTTGCTCTTGCTTCTCCTACCATCAACTCATTCATTCTATTGTATTTATTGAGCGCTTACTGTGTGCAGAACACTGTACAAAGACCTTGGGAGAGTACAGTACAATAATAATCGGGCACATTCCCTGCCCACAATGAACTTACAGTCTAGAGTGGGGAGATCACTTCCTCATGCTCTTACCTACCTGGAGTTCCCTCCTTCTTCATATCTGATAGACAACCACTCTGCCCTTCGTCAATGCCCTATTAAAATCATGTTTCCTCCAGAAAGCCTTCCCTGATTAAGCTCTCATTTCCCTGCCCAAATTTTTCTCCTTTTGTGCCCATATTCCCTAAGCACTTAGGTAGAGAAGCAGCATGATGTAGTAGATAGAGCAAGGGCCTGGGAGCCAGAAAGTCATGGGTTCTAATCCAGGCTCCACTGCTTGTCTGCTATGTGACTTTGGGCAAATCATTTCACTTTGTGCTTCAGTTCCCTCATCTGTAAAATGAGTATTGAGACTGTGAGCTCTACATGGTACAGGGGCTGTGTCCAACCCAATTTGCTAGTATCCATCCCAGTGTTTAGTAAAATGCCTGGCACATAGTAAGTGCTTAACAAATGCCATAATTATTATTGTCATTATTGTTATTATCATTACTTTCCCCACATCCAGCCCCACAGCACTTATATACATGTCTTAACCCTCAATTCATTCCCTACCTGTAATTCATTTTAACGTAGCACTGTTGTTTCTCAAGTGCTTACTGTGTGCCGAACACTGTACTAAGCAGTGGAAGAAAACACACAGGTGGGAATTAAACACAGTTCGCCTCCCTCATATGGCTCACAATCTAAATGTCTGTCTCCCTTTTTAGCAAACTGCTCAAGGAAAGGGAAGGCATCTATTCATCAGTCAATCATAATTATTGAGCACTTACTGTGTGCAGAGCACTGTACTAAGCATTTGGGAGAGTATGGTATAACAATAAATGGTATTTGTTAAGTGCTTACTATATGCCAAGCACTGTTCTAAGCATTGAGGTAGATACAAGGTAATCAGGTTGTCCCACACGGGGCTCACAGTCTTAATCCCCATTTTACAGATGAGGTAACTGAGGCACAGAGAAGTTAAGTGGCTTGCCCAAGGAAACACAGCAGACAAGTGGCAGAGCCAGGATTAGAACCCTTGTCCTCTGACTCCCAAGCCCATGCTCTTTCCACTGAGCCACGTTGCTTCCCAACACATTCCCTGCCCACAATAAACTTACAGTCTATTTGATTGTCCTCTCCCAACTGCTTAGTATGGGGCTCTGTGTACAGTAAGCACTAGATAAATGCCACTTATTGGCTAGTTATTAATTACTAGACATCTATACTAGAAATGGTGAAGCTATTTCATCCTCTCTAGCAAGGCTTTGACAAATGTTGAAAATGGCCACCATATCTACAGGTCTGAGGGGGATAGTAGCAATTTTTGTTATAATCTACTTAAATAAAAGGAATATATGTGTCTCTGTATGCAAGTACTCTTTGAGTAATACTTACTTTCTACAAAAAGACTTTGACTCAAGCTATGTAAGATTCAATCCAGGCCAGGAAGGAATTCACAGTCTATCAGACAGTCAATCATAGGTATTTTAATTCATTGATTCATTCACTCAATTGTATTTACTGAGCACTTTCTATGTGCAGAGCACTGTATTAAACGCTTGGAAAGTACAATTCAGCAATAAAGTGAGCCAATCTCTGCCCACACAGGACTTAGAGTCTAGAAAGGGGAGATAGACATCAAAACCAGTGAAGAGACATTAATATAAATAAATAGAATTTCAGATATATATATACATTAAAACAAGTTAAAAGGCATCAATATCAATATAAATAAATAGAATAGAGAAGCAGTGTGGCTCAGTGGAAAGAGCATGGGCTTTGGAGTCAGAGGTCATGGGTTCAAATCCCGGCTCCACCAACTGTCAGCTGTGTGACTTTGGGCAAGTCACTTAACTTCTCTGCACCTCAGTTACCTCATCTGTAAAATGGGGATTAAAACTGTGAGCCCCCGGGGGGACAACATGATCACCTTGTAACCTTCTCAGTGCTTAGAACAGTGCTTTGCACATAGTAAGCACTTAACAAATACCATTATTATTATTATTATATATACATAAATACACAAATGCGGTGGGGCAGGGTAAGGCGGGGTAGAGCAAAGGGAGCGAGTTGAGGCGATGCAGGGGGGGAGGTATTTGTGGAGTGCTTGCTATGTGCACTGTACTAAGTGCTTGGAAAGTACAACAGAGTTGTAGATACATTCTCTGGTCATGAGAAGCATACAGTCTAGAGGGGGAGACAGACATTAATATGAATAAGTAAATTGTAGATTTGTAAATAAGTGCTATGGGGCTGAGGATGGGTGATTAAAGGGGACTGATCCAAGTGCTTAAGTGACACAGAAGGGAGTAAAGAGTGTTTAAAGTGTCTTGGAGGAGATGTAACCTTAATAAGGCCTTGAAGTTGGGAAGGTTGGTGGCCTGGTATACATGGAATGGAAGGGAATTCCAGGCCAGAGGGGAAGCATCAGCAAGGGGTGGTCAGAGATGAGATCCAATAACTAACAAATATTCAATTGTTAAAAGGGCATGAGAGTAGATGAAATATGTATCGAACAGCTGTGGAGTAATATATAAATAAATATCAAATTAATAGATTAGTAGATAAGAGTTCTAAGGCGGTCTGACCAGGAAGGTGTGAAACTAGGGACAGCTTCCTGGAGGAGGTGTTTTTGTAGCAAAGCTGTGGAAGTGGGGAAAGAATGTGGTTTGGTGAAGCTGAGGAAGGGAGGACAAACCAGAGGGTGCACCCCAATAGGTTGGGGTGAGGAGAATGGGAAGAGGCATGCATGGAAAAAGACAAAAACATAGGCTGGAATGTTTGGGCAAAGAGCACAGTTAGATAAGGAGTTTTATCCCTCCAGGTGTCTGAGGCATCCCAGTGAAAAGGTGATAGTCCTACAAGCTGTGAACTGTGCCCCCAGGAAAGAGAAGTAATTATTCTGGCAAGGACAGGGAAGAACTGACTCGATGGAAGATATGAAGAAGTGCATTATCTCCTGACATAGAGAAAGATATTAAAGGGACCATTTCCGTTGTGAGCACCGAGGAGTTACAAAGAAAACCATTACCGCTACAAGCTCCGGGCAAGCCACATAAAGGAGAATATAACAATTACCTGGTGCGTGGAAAGAGCAAGCAAGAAGAATATAATGAAGAGTATTTCAGTTACCTTGTGAGAGATAAATAATGAAAAGCATTACAGTTGCTGAATTCTGGTGGTCATAATGGCAATCATCACTTATCAGGTGGTGAGAAGAACATGCAATATGCAGTATTTTCAAAGGAAGAGGCAGGTACAATGAGTACTAGCTCTGTAACTTAGCTCAGAGGGGCCATTATTAACCCATCTAGGGTGGGGTTGTACTAGAGAGACAGAAAGTGCTTAAGCGTTGCAGTCGAAAAGGTTACTGGGAATAAAAGATGTCATGAAAAATGAAATCATACTAAAAATTTAGCAATCATGTCAATTGTCCAATTAGTTTATTGGTATACATGCCTGTTTTCAATCAAACAATCAATGGTATTTACTGAGTGCTTACTATGTGCAGAGCACTGTTTTTAGTACTTGGGAGAGTACAAAACCACAGAATTAGCAGACATACTCCTGCCCATAATGAGCTTACAGTCCATATGAATGTTCCATATGAATATTTCCATGTGACTATTCCACTGCTACCTTAACTTCAATTTGAGATAGATATTAATATAAATTAATAAAGTCCAGATTTTTAAATGATATTTGTTAAGCACTTAGTTTGTGCCAGTCACTGATCTCCTCACCCTGGGCTTCAAGGCTCTCCATCACCTCGCCCCCTCCTACCTCACCTCCCTTCTCTCCTTCTACTGCCCAGCCCGCACCCTCCGCTCCTCTGCCGCTAATCTCCTCACTGTACCTCGTTCTCGCCTGTCCCGCCGTCGACCCCCGGCCCACGTCATCCCCCGGGCCTGGAATGCCCTCCCTCTGCCCCTCCGCCAAGCTAGCTCTCTTCCTCCCTTCAAGGCCCTGCTGAGAGCTCACCTCCTCCAGGAGGCCTTCCCAGACTGAGCCCCTTCCTTCCTCTCCCCCTCGTCCCCCTCTCCATCCCCCCAACTTACCTCCTTCCCTTCCCCACAGCACCTGTATGTATGTATATACGGTTGTACATATTTATTACTCTATTTATTTATTTATTTATTTATTTATTTTACTTGTACATTTCTATCCTATTTATTTTATTTTGTTGGTATGTTTGGTTCTGTTCTCTGTCTCCCCCTTTTAGACTGTGAGCCCACTGTTGGGTAGGGACTGTCTCTATGTGTTGCCAATTTGTACTTCCCAGGCGCTTAGTACAGTGCTCTGCACATAGTATGCGCTCAATAAATACGATTGATTGATTGATTGATTGATCTAAGCACTGGAGTAAATGCAAGCTAATCATATTGAAGCTAAGATAGCTAGTGGAACGAGCACAGGCCGTGGAGACTGGGGAGTTTAAAAAATTCTAATCCCTGTTATCCCTCCTATTTATTCCATGAGCACCATAGACTGTGTCCAATCTGATTATCTTGTGTCTATCAATCAGTCAATTGGTCAGTATTTACTGAGTACTTACTGTCTACAGAGAAACTGTACTAAGCACTTGGGAGACTACAATGCATCAGAATTTGTGGACATGTTCCCTGCCCAAAAGGAGCTTCCAGTCTAGAGGGGGAAACAGATATTAATATAAATAAATAAATTCCAGATTTTTAATGGTTTTTGTTAAGCACTTAGCATGGGCCAGTCACTGTTCTAAGTGCTAGGATAAATGTGAGTTAATCAGGTTGGACACAGTCCACATTCCACATGCCACTCAAATTGTTAATTTCCATTGTGTTATTCAATTGTATTTATTGAGCACTTACTGTGTGCAGAACACTGTACTAAGCACTTGGGAAGTACAAGTTGGCAACATATAGAGACAGTCCCTACCCAACAGCGGGCTCACAGTCTAGAAGGGGGAGACAGAGAACAAAAAAAACATATTAACAAAATAAAATAAATAGAATTAATATGTACAAGTAAAATAAGTAAATAGAGTAATAAATACGTACAAACATATATACATATATATAGGTGCTGTGGGGAGGGGAAGGAGGTAAGGCCGGGGGATGGGGAGGGGGAGGAGGGGGAGAGGGAGGAGGGGGCTCAGTCTGGGAAGACCTCCATTGTAGAGATGAGTAGCTGAGACTCAGAGAAGTTAAGTGACATACCCAAGGTCACATAGCAGACAAGTGACAGACACAGAGTTACAATCCAGAACCTTCTAACTTCCAGGCCTGGGCTCTATTCACTAGCCTATGCTGCTTCTTTTTGTACATAAGTACTGTGTGGCTATATAAACTTAGTCCAGTTCTTGGCACATAGGAGGCACTGAAAAAATAAACCAGTTAACATGACCAGAATTTACTTGTTTTCCCTCCTAAACTCTAACTTTAGTCAATGTCACCACTATCCTCCCTGTCTCAAATTCCACAGGCTTGGTATCATCATCAATCATCAATCGTATTTACTGAGCGCTTTCTGTATGTACAGCACCGTACGAAGCGCTTGGGAGAGTACAATACAGCAATATAACAGACATGCTCCCTGCCCACAACGAGCTTACAGTCTAGAGGGGGAGATAGACATTAATAGAAATTATACTACAGCTGTGTATCTAAGTGCTGTGGGCCTGAATAAAGGGAGCAAGTCAAGGCAAGCCTGAAGGGAGTGCGAGGTGAGGAAAGGAGGGCTTAGTTAGGGAAGGCCTCTTGGAGATGTGATTTCACTAAGGCATTGGAGGGCCCTCTCCCTCACCTTCTTCATTGGTTTACTGTTCCTCCCAGGTCCCTTTATCCTCGCCTTCTTATCACTCAGTCTTCCTTTCTGTCTCTGAAAAATTTATCTCTGTCCTTTCTCTATCTACTTACTTTCCTCTCTCCTCCAAATGCCCCTTCTCCTGTATGGCGCAGCCTGGCCATAGTCAGACTGGGGTCTGGTGGTGTGATATGTGAAACAATGCAGTCTTTTAAAAGACCCCAGGTCTGACAGTCAGAGGACCTGGGTTCTAATTCTGACTCTGCCACTTTACTTCTCTGTGGCCTTGGGCAAGTCACAACTTCCCTGTGCCTCAGTTACCTCATCTAAAAAACCAGGCTAAGAGACCAGTTTTCCCTCCTCAAACTGCAAATCCCATGAGGACCTTGTCCAACATGGTTACCTAGTACCAACCCCACCTCCTACTTAGTTCAGTGTTTTGATACATAGTAAGTCCTTAAATACCATTAGTATAATGATGATGATTACTATGGTAAATCCATGGCATTGCTATGTGTTGGAGATGACTTGACGGCATATGACAAGATTTGTTAAGTGCTTACTATGTACCAAGCACTGTTGTAAGTGCTGGAGTAGATACAAATTAATCAGTATCATCTTTGACTTCATTCTCTTTTGCCACCCATGTTCAGTTCATCTCTAAATCCTGCTGCTCTTTCCATATCTGCCCTTTCCACTCTTCAATTAAGGCCACCACTCTGGTCCAGGTCCTTGTCATTCCGTGGCTGGACTATTGCTTCAGTCTCCACAAACCTCAAACTCTCCCCTTTCTAGTCCACACTACCACACTACACTTTGCTGCCCACATGATCATTCTAAATATCCTTATGCTCACTCCTCCTCCCTCCTAGAATGGGCAGAATAGACTGGCTGCCTTGATTTCCTTCCCACCAACTCTCTTCTCAACCCTCTCCAGTCTCCTTTTCAACCCCTTCACTCCACTGAGACTATACTTTCCGAGATCATCATTAGTACTTTTATAGACAAATCCAAAAGGCTATATACCATCTGGTCCCTCTTTGATTTATCTGCTCTTGAAGTCAAGGACCATTCCCTCCTTCTTGAAACACTATCAGAATTGTTTTGCTGATGCTACTAACCTGGTTCTCCTGACTCTCTGGTGGCTCCTCTCAATTTATTTTTCTGGCTTCACCTCTACCTCACCTCCTCTTACTGTGGGCATCCCCCAAGGCTCTGTTCTGCACCCTCTATTCTTTTCATTTTACACTCGCCCTCTTGGGGAGCTCATTCATTCATATGGCTTCGGCTGCCACGTCTATGTGGCTGAGTCTTTCTTGCCCTGACTTCTCAACTGATCTGCTTCTCCTTCCATCTCCAGGACATAGGCGCATATCCACATATCCATATGTACTTCCAGAACCTCTGCTCAGTCTCTCTAAATCAGAATTCCCTGCAAGTCCATTCCTCCTCCCTAACTTTTTCATCTTAGTAAAAAACACTACCCTTCCTGTTCCAGGAACCCATAACCTTGGTGTTATTCTCTACACTTCACTGTTGTTAAGCACTCAAATTTAGTCTACTGCCAAGTCCTTCCAGGACTTCCTCTACAAAATCTGCCTGATTTGCCCATTCCTTTCCAGCCAAACTGCTCCCATCCTGATATAAGTCATTTTGAGGAGCTTTTGTTTCCTGCAAAGAGATAGAGAAAATCAGTGGAGGTAAGACCACAGATAGAGTATCCTATTGACTTCCTCACTGCTCTCCCAGCCTCCTCACAACTCCAACCTATACTACCCTCCATTGCATGAAACGGCTTCCTGAAACAGCACTCATCCCTCATCTCTGCTCTCCTCAAAAACCTCCACTGATTTTCTCCATCTCTTTGGAGGAAACAAAAGCTCCTCAAAATGACTTCAGGGCTCTCCACCTTCCAGCCACACCTCATCTATTTTCTCTCTTCACCCGTGAGTTGGTTGGTCAATCAGTCAGCCAGTCAATCATTTTACTGAGCATTAAATACATTTTACTGTACCAAGTGCTCAGGAGAGTACAATATTACAGTACAACAGACACATTCCCTGCCCACAAAAGGCTTACAGCTTAGAGGGGGAGAAAGACTTTAATATAAATAAATTACAGGTATGTATATAAATGTAATAGGGCTGAGAGGAGGAATGAATACAGAGAGCAAGTTAGGATGCAGAAGGGAGTTAAAGAAAGGGAAAAGAGGGATTTAGTCAGGAAACACCTCTTAAAGGAGATGTGCCTACAACAAAGCTTTGAAGTAGGGGAGAGTAACTGTCTTCCAGATATGATGAGGGAGGGCATTCCAGGCCAGAAGCAGGACGTGGGAGAGAGGTTGGCAGTGAGATAGATGAGACTGAGGTACAGTGAGAAGGTTAGCATTAGATAAGTGAAGGGTTGTAGTAGCAAGGTGAGGTAGGAGGGGGCAAGGTAACTGAGTGCTTTAAAACCAGTGAGGAGGAATTTCTGTTTGATGACTAGGCTGATGGTCAACCACTGGAGATTCTTGAGGAGTGGGGAAACATGGCCTGAGCATTTCTGTAGAAAAATGATCTGGGCAGCAGAGTGAAGTATAATAATAATAATAGCATTTACTAAGTGCAAAGCACTGTTCTAAGCACTGGGGAAGTTACAAGGTGATCAGGTTGTTCCACAGGGGGCTCACAGTCAATCCCCATTTTACAGATGAGGCAGTTGAGGCACAGAGAAGTTAAGTGACTTACCCAAAGTCACACAGCTGACAATTGGCGGAGCCAGGGTTTGAACCCATGACCACTGACTCCAAAGCCCATGCTCTTTCCACTGAGCCACTGCTTCTCTATGTATGGACTAGAGTGGGAAAAGACAGGAGACTGGGAGGTCAGCAAAGAGGCTGATAACAATAATCAAGTTCTGGCTGGCCCCAGGAGAAGAGGAGGAGGAAAAGAGTGTTATTGATTTATATACACATATGAGTGCTGAGGAGGGTATAAATAACTGTAGAAATGCTAGAGTTGGCTGAAGAGATATATGTAACAGGTTCCTGGAAAGTTGATGGGGTAAGTCTTATTGGAGTAGGTGGAATTTTAGGAGGGCTCAGAATGTGGGGACAGCTGCGGACAGCTGATGCCTACTTTGAGCCCAATGTGGGACCTGATTATCTTGTATCTTCCCCAGTGCTTAGTACAGTGCTTGACACATAGTAACTGCTCAACAAATACCACCATGATTATTTCCTTGCTGATTTCCCTGCCTCCATACTTTCTCTACTCCAGGCCATATGCCCCTGTTATCCTGGATCATCTTTCTTTCTCTCATTCCATCATTCTTTCGGCCCTCTCTCCAACTCCTCAAAAACCATCGGTGGTTACCCATTCCTCTCCTTGTCAGACAGAAACTGATGACCATTGACTTGAATAAGAGATTGTGAAGATGAATGTATGGCTGAGTAAGAGCTTAAATAGCAGGAATACAAATCTATGTATATAGAAGTTCTAAGGGTGGTTGAAGGGGCATTAAGTGCAGAGTTGATAAAAAAAGGTTGTGGTAACATTTAAGAGGGTACAATCAAGGAAAAAGAAAAAATAATAAGAGAATTTTTCCTAGAGAAAATGGAATTTCAGAAAGATGAATTCATGGAGGAAGGGAGTTCTGGTGAATTCATAGGGGAAGAGAGTGTTAAGCGGGAGGAAGTCCTTAAGCAGGGTGTCAGAGGCAGGAGAGTCATCAACAAAGCACAGTGAGAAGGCAATCTCAAGAGGAATAAAAAGTGGGAACTGGAGTGTAATGGAAGAAGAGAGAGGGATAAATAAGAGAGAGACACAGAGAGAGAGCAGGTAGAGTGGCTTAAAACCCAGTGGTTTGATGAAAAAAATAATGGGCAACCATTGGAGATTTTCAGGGAGTGTAGAGGGAGAAGTTTGGAAAATTTTTAATATTAAAAAAAATCTAAGCAGCTAAATGAACTATGGACTGGGGAGAAAAGAAGTTAGAGTTTAGGAGACAAGGCAGAACAGATTTGTTAGGAAATGACAACTGCTTGGATGAGCATGGTGATCATTTCGATGGAGAGGAAGGGGCAGATCAGGGAAATGTGGAGGAAAAACCAAGAGAGCATATTGGCAACTAAATCAGAAAGTTAAAAGAGAGAAAGGAGCCAAGAATATTGCTAAGGATGCTGGCTTAAGACCCAGGAAGCATAGTGGTGTTGCCAATTGTGATGTTAAAGTTAGGTGGAGAAGATTTAGGAGAATGGACAGGAGTTCAGCTTTTATTGCCTATCCTTCTTCCTATCTGGAAATGATTTTGTGTCTTTCTCCCCCACTGAACTGTAAGCTCCTCATGAGCAGAAACCAGATCATCTACCGCTATTTATATTCTTCCAAACTCTGAGTGCATTGCTCAGTAAACAGTAGGTACTCACTAAGTATTACTGATGGATGAACTGATTCCTGACTTCTCTTTAGCTCTCTCCATATATGTCTTCACCTGCTTCTTCTCAGTTTAAGTTCTCTGTTCCTATAAAGTTAAACTACTTACCGTGCCTTCATCATCATCATCATCAATCGTATTTATTGAGCGCTTACTATGTGCAGATCACTGTACTAAGCGCTTGGGAAGTACAAATTGGCAACATATAGAGACAGTCCCTACCCAACAGTGGGCTCACAGTCTAAAAGGGGGAGACAGAGAACAAAACCAAACATACTAACAAAATAAAATAAATAGAATAGATATGTACAAGTAAAATAAATAAATAAATAAATAGAGTAATAAATATGTACAAACATATATACATATAAACAAGTGCTGTGGGGAAGGGAAGGAGGTAAGATGGGGGGGATGGAGAGGGGGACGAGGGGGATCCCGTCTTTCGCGTGGCTCCTGCCTGGCGTGACCTGGCTCAGGGGCGTCCAGGGCCAGACTGGCGGGATGTTGCGGTCCAGAGCTCGTTAGCCTGTTCGGGAGGCTCTTCAGGTAAGATGGGAAACTTCTCGGCTCTGGGCTGCTTGATGGGTGGGACAGGCCGGTTTGGCGGCTCTGGCAACCTCCGTCTCCTCAGGGCTTCTTGGTTGGGTGTGCTGCCGGGCCCCAGATTTGCATTTTCGGGCACCGAGTCTTCGTCACTCCCGAGCTTGTGGCCTCCTGTTAGCTTCCAGCTTTCGCCCATCAGCTGATAAAACCACTCTTCCTGCTTCTTCAGTCTACTTTCCTGACGAGGTCTGAGCACGTTCTCCAAGTGTCCACGGGCCTGTTCCCTCATGGCCTCCTGTTTCTCTGTCCTGACGAGCCTCTGCTGCCTCTCCTTCTCATCATTGGGCACTGTCGGGCCGATGGGGGGTGAGGGAGCGGAGCTGAGCCATGGGGAAGCCACTGAAATGGCCAACGTGAGGAGGGCAAGGAACAAGAAGCATCGGCCTTGCTTTTAATTTTCCTGCCTGCTTTAAACTCTCCCCCCTTTCTCACTTGCCAGATCACACTCCTCCCATAATCAAACTCTCTTTAAATCCTACCTCCTCCAGAAAGTACAGTGTAAAGAGAACAGGTCTGGAAGTCAGAGAACCTGAGTTCTAATTGTACTCTGTCACTTCCCTGCTGCGTGAATTTGGTCAAGTTATTTAGTATCTCTGTACTTCAGTTTTCTCATCTCTAAAATGGGGATTTCATATCTGTTCTCCCTCCTATTTAGACTGCGATCCCCATGTAAGACAGGGACTGTGCTTGACCTGGTAATCTTGTATCTACCTCAATGCCTGATACAGGATGAACAGTGCTTGATACATAGTGAGGGCTTAACAAATACCACAGTTATAATAATAATAATGATGGCATTTGTTAAGCGCTTACTATGTGCAAAGCACTGTTCTAAGCACTGGGGGAGATACAAGGTTATCAGGTTGTCCCATGTGGGGCTCACAGTCTTAATCCTCATTTTATAAATGAGGGAAGTGGCTTGCTCAAGGTCACACAGCCGACAAGTGGCAGAGTGGGGATTCAAACCCATGACCTCTGACTCCCAAGCCCGTGCTCTTTCCACTGAGCCATGCTGCTTCTCTAATAATGGCATTTGTTAAGCACTTCCTATGTGCAAAGCACTGTTCTAAGCACTGGGGGGGTGTAGAAGGTGATCAGGTTGTCCCACGTGGGGCTCATAGTCTTAATCCCCATTTTCCAGGTGAGGTAACTGAGGCCTAGAGAAGTGAAGTGACTTATCCAAAGTCACACAGCAGACAAGTGGCAAAGCTGGGATTAGAACTCATGACCTCTGACTCCCAAGCCAGGGCTCTTTTCACTGAGCCACGCTGCTTCTCTAAAGACAGGGAGCTGATGCCATGGAGATGGGGACTGGGCCAGGAAGAGGAAATGCATAGAATCCTGGGTGAACCAATGCTCTAAGACTATTTCAAGCTACCACAGTCTCTG
Organism: Tachyglossus aculeatus; assembly: GCF_015852505.1. Taxonomy (NCBI): domain Eukaryota; kingdom Metazoa; phylum Chordata; class Mammalia; order Monotremata; family Tachyglossidae; genus Tachyglossus; species Tachyglossus aculeatus. The sequence goes on from NC_052072.1 coordinate 62,328,314, forward strand.
TGCCCCTGGTGTCTGCATACCACCACTGCCTCTTCAAGTGGTTTAAGCCTGGGCAGAGAATCCAATAGGTGGCAAGGTCCTCCATAAATAAGCTCCTTGAGGTCAGGGATTGAGACTATCAACTCTATTTGCATTGGACTCTACTCAGCCTTTAGTACAGTGCTCTGCACACAGCAAGTGCTCAGTGAATACCACTGATGGGCGGGTTGACTGCTGTCATTGCGGTAAGATGGTCGAGATTCCTCACACAGATATTTTAGGGGCTGATGAGTGGGATATATGTACTGTGGCTTTATATGCTGTGTCCTGCCACAATTGCTATCACCATCTGGGCTGGGCTGGCAACCCCTTCCCCCCACCTTCAAAACCCCCTATTATACAGCTGGGTCTACCATGGGCTCAAAGAACAGGAAAAGAAAGGCCAGGCAACTTTTACTTTATAAATAATGGTAATAATAATAATAACTATACTTGTGGTATTTGTTAAGTTCTCACTCTATGCTGAACACTGTACTAAGTACTGGAGTAGATACAAGATAATCAATTAAAGTCCCTGCCATTGACTGATTTCTTGATTGATGGCCTTGGGGCTGGAAGAGATCTCTGATGCCCTTGCAGATTGCTCCAGCAAAACCAATCAGTCAGTCATACAATCATGTTCACTGAACACTTATTGTGTGAACTAAGTGCTTGGGAGAGTCCAGTATAACAATATAACAGATAGAATCTCTGCCCACAGCGAGTTATCATTGTTATTGCTTTCCACAGGTTACACACAAACAAATATATATGTATATATACATCCCTGAGTGCTAAGTAACTAAATAGAGTGTATGCCATCCCGGAAGCACCTCTCTCTCTCTCTCTCTCTCTCTCTCACATGCACTCTCTCTCTCTCTCTTTTGGGTTGTCATATACTTTATTTAGTAACAGAACTTATGTATATATCAACTCAGGCTTTTACCTATTTTAATCTGTTTTCCATCTTGCTCAAAGGGCATGTGTACAGAGCAGAGAAGCAGTATGGCTTAACGGGTAGAGCACGAGCCCGGGAGTCAGAAGATCATAGTTTCTAATCCAGGCTCTACCACTTGTCTTCTGTGTGACCCTGAGCAAGTCACTTCACTTCTCTGGGCCTCAGTTCCCTCATCTGTAAAAATGGGGATTAAGACTGTAAGCTCTATGTGGGACATGTACTGTTTCCAACCCAATTATCTTGTATCTACCCTAGCACTTAGAACGGTGTCTGGCACATAGTAAATAATGAACAAATACCATAATTATCATTATTATTATTATTATTATTGTTATGTGTACAATGTATGTGTGCCTATGTTCTTTACTAGACTGCAAGCTCCTCTAGGGCAGGGCCATGTCTTTTAGTCCTTTACTTTTCTTGCACTCTCCCAAGTGCCAAGTATTGTGCCCTGCAAAGCATAAATACTCAATAAATTGCTGTTGAATAATAATAGAAATCTCCAGTGGCTACCAGTCAACTTATGCATCAGGCAAAAGCTCCTCACTCTCGGCTTCAAGGCCCTCCATCACCTCGCTCCCTCCTACCTCACCTCCCTTCTTTCCTTCTACAGCCCAGCCCATATCCTCCGCTCCTCTGCCACTAACCTCCTCACTGGGCCTCGTTCTTGCCTACCCCACTGTTGACTCCCGGCCCACATCCTCCCCCTGGCCTGGAATGCCCTCCCTCTGCACATCCGCCAAGCTAGCTCTTTTTCTTCCTTCAAGGCCCTACTGAGAGCTCACCTCCTCCAGGAGGCCTTCCTAGACTGAGCCCCCCTTTCCTCTTCCCCTCCCCATCCCCCCGCCCTACCTCCTTCCCCTCCCCCCAGCACCTGTATATATGTTTGTACAGATTTATTACCCTATTTATTTTACTTGTACATATTTACTATTCTATTTATTTTGTTAATGATGTGCATCTAGCTTTAATTCTATTTATTCTGATGACTTGACACCTGTCCACATGTTTTGTTTTGTTGTCTGTCTCCCCCTTCTAGACTGTGAGCCCGTTGTTGGGTAGGGACCATCTCTATATGTTGCCAACTTGTACTTCCCAAGTGCTTAGTACAGCGTTCTGCACACAGTAAGCGCTCAATAAATATGATTGAATGAATAAATATATAATCCTATTTATCTATTTTGATGCTTGCCCGTTTTGGGCAGGGATTGTCTCTTTCGCTGAATTGTACTTTCCAAGCGCTTAGTACAGTGCTCTGCACACAGTAAGTGCTCAATAAATATGATTGAATGAATGAATGAATGAATGGTGATAATGAGGTTTTGTTTTATGGCAAAGTTATATGTTGGGGGGAGGGGGGGGTGCATAATTCCCTGACCTAAATTGGAGACATCTAATGGGAAATGCTACAAATAGATTAGAGTGAAGCATTCCACAGTTGACTCATATGAGAGAGTGAAGTCTCCTTTGAAAAACTGGTAGAAATTTAGTTCCTAGATTTTAGATAAATTGAATAGGAAACAAATTCCAGTTTAGTGTAATAACTTCTCTATCCTAATGCATTTTATTATTCTAATTACTCATTCATTCATTCAATCGTATTTATTGTGCACTTACTGTGTGCAGAGCACTGTACTAAGTACGTGGGAAGTACAAGTCAGCAACATATAGAGATGGTCCCTACCCAACAATGGGCGCACAGTTTAGAAGGGGGAGATAGACAATAAGACAAAACATGTAGACAGGTGTCAGAATAATCAGAATAAGTAGAATTATAGCTATAAAACTATAATACTCAATTGTCCAAATCACAGATCATTTTAAAGGAATGGATTAATTTGTCTTGTACTCAAATATCCCTTAGTCCAAACTATGGACATACAGAAAATCACTGGAGGAAAATTACTGCCAACCAAATATTGCCCAAGACCCTAAATCTGACCCTTGCCCACAGGAGAGGATAAGATTGCTACGTATCCAGGAGATTATTGTGGTCAAATTGGAACAATCACTCTGAGAGGAAATGATTAAATTTGCTTTTTTGTGGGGTCTGAGCTCCAGAAAGTGCTACTTCAGTGCTCAAGAGCTGTCATTCCACAAATGTACAGAAAAATACAGAAAAGACACAATTCCATTTTCAAACCATAAATGCTTTATTTGAGTTTACCACTAACTCAAGCACACTGTTACCTGCATATCCACTTATCTCTTAGGTTGATTTTTCTATGCCTGCTGAAAAACTTTCACAGTGTCCAAGGAGATTATGTGTAACTGGGGAAGTCATTTGTTCCCCATTTTGAATAACTAAACAGACAATATTTTTTTTTTTTGGAAACCAGGAACATTTCCAAACTTGCACATCTCTGATTTCCTTCTCAGTAACCATTACAGCAGAGAAAGAGTAGGAGGAGGAGCTAACACAGTGTCAGTTTAAAGTCTCTAATTTTTGATGATGACTGTACTGAAATTCTCAGAATTCTGTAGTACCTAATCTGAGCAGGGATTGAGCATGTTAAAAACTGGGCATGAGTATTTGAGAATTTAAAGTGTGCAGGAGCTGCTGGGAATTGCTGCTAGTCCCAAATCCAGATCATGAGTATAGTTTTCAGAAATTACCTGAGAAGACAAAAAAACAATCTAGGATTATCCCAGTTAAACAGAGGGAAATGGTCAGTTATGGAGTTTCAAGGTTTTTTTAAAACCTGGGAAAACATTATAAAAGGAGAGTGTGCTAAATGTTGATTTTACACTGATGACTTTGCCAAGAAATATTAATTCAATTGAATTATTTTTAAAAAATTGTATGTCCATTCTGAGCTCAAAAACAATAAGGTTTGAGCTATACAAAACTGTTCACAAAATCATTTAAAAAACCCCAACACTCTCCATGAAGGATTCATGTCCCTCCACTTATTATTTCTAGTTTTTGTACCAGCAAAATGCTATTTTATCATCAAATATTGTCTCTTTCCACTATGGATTCAGCTATCCTGAATAGCAAACAGATTCTAAGCACAGAGTGATTTCTGGGTTTAAAAAAACAATCTTTACCTGACCCCAAGGAAAGCTTTATTTGATTAGAATTCTGGTTATTATTTTGTTCCTCCTGCCTTAGTTCCCAGTAGGAGAGAGTTAAAACTCCATCCTTTCCCATTCCTTGTGCTCTTGGATGCTTTCTTCAAAGGAGCCCTTGGAAAAGCCACTGTCTTCACATTTCATTTTCCTTTTTAATGTCTTGATTTATAAAGATGAAGTATTTCTCTCTAATAGCATTTCTCCGACTCTAACCTCCTGAGTGCTACCCTATAGAACACATGAATGGAATTCTAAGTATGTTAATTAAATGGAAAAATGATCCTAAGAAACCAAGATAATATTTAATGAATCAATGGCATTGTGTGACCACCTACCATGAGCAGAGCACTTTGTGTGATAACCAGCTCTGTGTACACTAACATGGGATTCCTGTCCTCAGGGAGTTTAAAATTCACTAGAGACAAATGCATTGGGTTCCAAGTTCCCCTTCCAGTCCTAGTTCTTCCAGCCATGTTTGACTTTCCATGATCAAATATCTGCCTGGCGTGTTAACTACCATAGCATTCAAGTTCTACCTATCCATGTTTTAAGTATCTGTGCAAAATGCCACCTCTCATTTAAGCACTCCCTCATCCTCTTCCTGGCACTTGGTCTCTTTGGGCTTCATAGATTCTAAGCAGAATCCTTCTTGGCAGACTTCTAAAGAAGACAGTGAACCATGCAGTCACACTCTGAATTACAATGTGCCTTCAGAATAAAATGCAGCCGAACAGATATCATCTCTTCGGTGTTATAAATATGGGAAAAGTGTAGAGAGCAATACTAAGACCATTATGCTGTTTTCACAGACCTAGAAACATGAACAAAATGGAGCTCTGGCAACTTCTAAGCTTTAAGTAGTTCACCTAGGCCTGTAGCTACTCTATAACAGCCATGCCAAAATTAAAGATGCTCTATCTGATCCTGTCCCCTGCACCATCGGAATAAAGCAGAGCTGGATGGAATGTCCAGTGACTATCAGCCTATTCCATGCGTCTATCTTTGAGGATCCAACAAAGGAACTGGAGCTTTGGTAAGAGCTCACTTCTTATCCACCAGGAAATTCCTCCTGCTCAGAAGGCCGCAAGCATCACGCAAGGTCTTTAAGGCAATGATCCAGAACTTGCTGAATGCAGACCTCTATTCTCTGTGGCACACTCACAAGAAGACTCACTGATGATTAAGAAAAGAGTACCAGAGCCGGCACAGTGCTGTGGACTGAAAAATGTCTGAAGAAAACCGAAGTTATGTCCCAGTCACTTTAAAGAAGACACAAACACAAAGCTACTCATTGTGAATGCCTACTAAGTGCTGTCTCTGAATTCCGCCCAACTCTTCACCAAGAAATAGGAAACAAAATAAAAATGTCCAGCCTGGAATTTGGCATGTTGATAAAGAGAAAATGGTAATAAAGGGGTTCAGATTTCTACTGAAACTGAAGGCTTTCAAGTCTGTCGTAGCTTCCAACGTTCTATTTGCTTCATGGTATTTGTTAAATGTTTACTATGTGCCAGTCACTGTGCTAAGTGCTAGGATAGATGCAAGATAATCAGGTTGGACATAGTCCCTGTCTCACAGAAGGCTCACGGTTTCAATCCCCATTTTACAGATGAGGAAGCTGAGGCACAGAGAAGTTAAATGACATGCCCAAGGTCACAAAGCAGACAGGTTGGCAGAGCTGGAATTTGAACCCATGATCTTCTGACTCCTATGGCCATGCTCTATCCACTCACTATGCCATGCTTCCTCTCTAATCTTCCCTCTCCACTGTGGCAGGATGATGACAAAACAGCATTGCACCTTCTGAACTTAGAACGATGGGATTGAGGTGGTGGTTTGTTTTTTTTTTAGTTTTCCTTGTTTTTGATATTGCTGTTGTGTTTTCATTGTTTCATGCTTCCTTAGTGTCTGTCACCCATTCTTCATCCCCTCCCTTTTGTCTTAGATTGTAAATTACTTGGGATCAAGGGACCTTGTCTAATTTTCACCTGCATAATTTGACCCACTGCTTAGGACAGCACTCTGCACAAAATAGGTGTTTAATATAAAGTAAAATTACTGCTCCTTCTCCTATACTGCTGTGACAGGTAGACTCTGAACAACCTGGATTTTGAGGCTCATGAAACTGCTGCTTTACTCAGAACATTCTGCAGCTTTTAGATTATTTATTCGTGTTTGTCTTTCAGTTCTGACTTTCTGTTTAATTTTTTTTTATCTTTCCTTCTCTGTCCATCACTAACCCTCTAGACAACTCTATTATTAAACTGTGACCCCCATGAGGGCTAGGGTCCGTATCAATCAATGATTTGAATTTATGGAATGCTTACTGTGTGTAGAGCACTGTACTAAATGCTTGGGAGGGTATAACAGACTTCAAAAACACATTCCCTGCCAACAGTGAGCTTACAGTCTATCTAATTTTCCTCCTTGTACTTTGCACTCAGAACAGTATTTTGTACATACCTATATATAGGTAAATATATATATATATATATATATATATATATATATATATATATATATACTATTTACAACTACTGTTAAGACAATAGAAGGAAGGATTAAAGAAAGTGTTGTTTAACTTGGAGAAGAAAATATTGAGAGGAATTTAATAACTCTCCCAAAATAGGCAAAAGATTTTGATGAGGCAAATAATTCAGTCCACTGAAGACTGAATAAGAGGAAATGTGAAAATTGAAGTGAGAGATGTTTGGGTTGTATTTTTATTATTATTGTTACTACTACTAATAATAGTAATAACTATCATGATATCTTTTAAGTGCTTACTACATGCCAGGCATTGTACTAAGCACTGAGGTAGATCCAAGACAATGTCCTGGATCTACCTCAGTTCAATGTGGGAACTGAGACACAGAAATGCCAAGTGACTGGCCCCAGGTCACAACAGCAGACATGTAGTGGAACTACTCCCAGGCCCGGGATCTTTCTAGTAGCCGAGGATGTTTCCCTCTGCTTCCTGCTGTTTAGGTGATTAAGACACAGGTACAGGCTATCAGTGATGGTCATGGAATCTCCAGAACAGGGATCTTTAAGAAAAGAATACCCTAATATCCTGAATGGTTTAGTCTTATCTCCCTGGGGGCAGGCCTCTTTGAGTGAGGAGCACCAGGTGTTGAGGGTGGGATGGGTAGAGGTGACAGAAGGAGAGATGCACAGTTGTTGGTGTCAGGGTGGCCGAGTGGTCAAAGGCGCCAGACTCAAGATAGCACTTCCCCTAGTTGGACCTTCTGGTCTCTGAATGGAGGCATGGGTTCGAATCCCACTTCTGACTTCTTTTATCACCTTGTATCCTCCCCCCCCCCCCCCGCCCAGCACTCAGAACAGTGCTTTGCACATAGTAAGCGCTTAACAAATGCCATCATTATTATTACACATAGGTTTAGAGGCCACCATTGCTTCTACTGCCTAGGAGTCATAAGAACCTCAACCTTTCCCTGACTATAGTAGAATTGCAGTAGGATCCCTCTGTTTTCATTCAGAATTTCATATTTGTAGAGCAAAGCCAGCATATGCCACCTAAATTTGTTACTGCTGATGCCTGAAAAAAATAACTTAATTTGCTTTGAATCTATTTGTAAAGCTCATCTTTGCCTAAATTGTGGGCTCATTCATTCATTCATTCAGTTATGTTTATTGAGCTCTTGCTGTGTGCCGAGCACTGGACTAAGCACTTGGAATGTATAATTCGGGAACAGATAGAAACAAACCCTATCCAACAAGGGGCTCACGGTCTAGAAAGGGGAGACAGACAACAAAACAAAACAAGTAGACAAGCATCAATAGCATCAAAATAGATGAATTGAATTATAGATATATACACATCATTAATAAAATCAATAGAATTATAAATATGTACAAATATACACAAGTGCTGTGGGGCAGGGAAGGGGGTAGAGCAGAGGGAGGGAGTCGGGACAATGGGGAGGGGAGGAGGAGGAGAGGAAAAGGGGGGCTCAGTCTGGGAAGGCCTCCTGGAGGAGGTGAGCTCTCAGTAGGGCTTTGAAGGGGGGAAGAGAATTAATTTGGCGGATGTGAGGAGGGAGGGCATTCTGGGCCTGAGGTAGGATGTGGGCCAGGGGTTGATAGCGGGACAGGTGAGAATGAGGCACAGTGAGGAGGTTAGCGGCAGAGTAGAATGTGCGGGCTGGGCTGGAGAAGGAGAGAAGGGAGGTGAGGTAGGAGGGGGCAAGGCGATGAAGAGCCAGAGTTGGGTTGGGCTCCACGATTCACCCTCCTATCAATAGGACTGCCACAGAAATTTTTGTAGTCTTGCCCCAAGAAATTTGGGAAAGAGAAATATCCCAAAATTGTGACTATTCCACTGAAACCATCATCAAATATAGCACTAACCCCAACTGCCCTTCCTCACTTAAAGTAATAATGATAATTTTTTTTAACGTATCTGTTAAGTGCTTACTTGTTAAGGCACTGTACTAAGCACTAGGATAGACACAGGCTAATGAGTTTGGAGACAGTCCCTGTCCCACATGGGGCTCACAGTCTTAATCTCCTTTTGGCGTAGTGGCTAGAGCACTGTCCTGGGAGTCAGAAGGTCATGCGTTCTTATCCCAGCTCCACCACTGGTCTGCTGTGTGACCTTGGGCAAGTCACTTCACTTCTCTGGGCCTCAATTACCTCATCTGTAAAATAGGGATTGAGACTGTAATAATAATAATGGCATTTATTAAGCGCTTACTATGTGCAAAGCACTGGGGAGGTTACAAGGTGATCAGGTTGTCCCAAGGGGGCTCACAGTCTTAATCCCCATTTTACAGATGAGGGAACTGAGGCCCAGAGAAGTTAAGTGACTTGCCCAAAGTCACACAGCTGACAAGTGGCGGAGCTGGGATTTGAACCCATGACCTCTGACTCCAAAGTCCGTGCTCTTTCCATTGAGCCACGCTGACTGTAAGCTCCATGTGGGACAGGGACTGTGTCCAACCTGATTTCCTTGTATCCACTATGTGCCTGGCACATAGTAAGCACCTAATAAATACCGTAATTATTATTTACAGATGAAGTAATTTAGGGACAGAGATGTTAAGTGACTTTCTCTGCGTCACACAACAGACAAGTGGCAGAGCCAGAGTTAGAAACCAGGTCCTTTTGACTCCCAGGCCCTTGCTCTATCCACTAGGCAACACCACTTCTCATTATGCTCAAAATCCTTCTCAGAGTGCTTTAGTTAGGTATTTACAATGTCATGAGCACTGTATCAAGTGCTGGGGCACTTAAAGTATATGCAGATTGGATGCAGTCCCTATTCCATACAGAACACATAGTCTAAGAGGGCAATTCCAGGCTTGGACTTTCCATGTTCAGATGTACCAATCATACACACTTGGCTTTATCCCACAGCATTCTGGGATCGGTAACTTTCCTTTCCACAAATGTTAGAGGAATTTAAACTGCTAAATATCCTCTCTTCCAATCTTTAAGGGAGAAGGCAATGGCACACAAACTAGGAATGATACCCTGATTTTCCACCTTAGCTATGAACCCTGAGTACTCCAATTAGTTGCTGCCACATTCTTACAGGGAAAGCTTCATTCAAACAGTTTTGATTCATCAGATGCAAATCTTTGGTTTCTACAATTGGATTCCTCAAATGAGCCTGGTTCCAGTTTTCTCTGGTATTTTCTCTGGTATTCCAGGCCTGTTAGGCAGGTTGTCCTTAATCCCTCCAACCAGGTTCCATATATGTCCTTCATGCAGTGTCAAGCCCAAACACAGGCTAATAAACTTCCAGCTTCTCTTTTACTTCCCAAATCTCTGAGCACAACAAATTTCAAGTTTGAAAAGTATTTCAGGGTTTGCTATCATTTGATTCAGCTACAATCATGTCATGAATGATATCTTCATTTTTCTGGGACTTTGGCCAGAGTTGGGATGAGGATGACATTGAGGGATGAAGAAGTGATAGTCATGTATGTGAGAAAGCATTAGGTGACATCTTCCTATAACTACAGAGATGAGCAAAGAGGTACACTGGGATATAAGAAGGTATAAAGCTGTGTGGAGATTAGGTATGAATGGTAGATTTAGTTAGCCCTAAAAGAGCAGGAAGGCAAGAAAATAGTTTCTCACAGAAGAGTACAGTAGGAAGATTATGCTGTTTCAAAGATCCATGTACCTCATGCAGTGTACGTAGCATAGTCTTTGGTTTTCCACAATATCTGACCCCGATTTCCCGCATCACATCAGTCTTTGGTTGTCCTTATCACATATAGACAGCTCCTTCTGATGTTCTCCAGGACCCAGGAAACTGAAAATGTATTTTCTTTAACTTATGATATATCTCTTCTGTGACTATTTTATAGGACCTAAGTAGCAAAGCCACAAAATCTCTGCTTTAATTTATTGTGTGTCCAGGAAAATAATAATCCGTGTATCGCTGATTTTCACAGTGCCCCAGAGTTTGCCAAGACACAAAATACTGTTAATATCCATTGACTAAGTAGTCTATCAACAAACATATCTGATACTGACAGTGGTTGAATGACTTATAAAGTTACGTTACTCCAGCAGATAATTTCTGCCCAGGTAACCCTCTGCCCGATTTTGAGGGTGCTGGCTGTGAATCTCAGCCAAGGGTGTGTCCATGGTAGTCAGGAGAAGGGGCAGAATAGGGAGATTCAACTTTTCTAGGATGCAGGTGAGCGACAACAGTGGTGGGAGAGAGAGAGCAGGGGGCAGCTTGCTTTCTGCAAGGTCTGAGATGCCAGGAAGTGTTGGCAGTGAAGGGTGGCATCGTGTCTGAGGTTCAGGCTGGAGTGATAGTAGATGCCACTGGGAGTCCTCAGGCTACTGCTGCCATAGAGCTGATATCCCCTCTCCCTTCTCCTCTTAGATCATTTCCTCTTCTCCCTCTCCCTTTTGTGTCACATCATTTGTTCCCTTTAATAATAATAATAATGATGGTATTTGTTAAGCACTTACTATGTGCCAAGCACTGTTCTAAGTGCTGGGGGTGATAAAAGGTAATCAGGTTGTCCCACGGGGGGCTCACGGTCTTAATTCCCATTTTTCAGATGAGGTAACTGAGGCACAGAGAAGTTAAGTAACTTGCCCAAAGTCACACAGCTGACAAGTGGAGGAGCCGGGATTAGAACCCATGACCTCTGACTCCCTTCCCCAACCCCACGGCATTTATATACATATATGCAATTTATTTATTTATATTAACGTCCAGACTGTAAGCTGGTTATGGACAGGGAATGTGTCTACCAACTCTGTTATATTTTTATCTTGTTATATTGTACTCTCCCAAGCACTTAATACGGTGCGTAGGCAACACCCTCCACAGCAGTTTACTACAGTCCATTGGCTCCCTGGAGGTCATTCATTCATTCATTCATTCAATCGTATTTATTGAGCGCTTACTGTGTGCAGAGCACTGTACTAAGTGCTTGGGAAGTACAAGTTGGCAACATATAGAGACGGTCCCTACCCAACAACAGGCTCACAGTCTAGAAGAGGGAGACAGACAACAAAACAAAATATGTTAACAAAATAAAATAAATAGAATAGGAAATATGTACAAGTGGTCCCAGCACAAGTGAAGGTTCTGAGCACTTGTTGCCTACAAATCTGGCCTTTAGATTGCTTTGCCTATGGTAAGCACTCAATAAATATGATTGTTTGATTGATCAGACCCCTTATTCTATCCTCTTCTTCCCTGTCCCACACATTCTGGAGTCAAGTGGTGGGTGCAGGTTGGCCTGACCCTTTCCCAGTTGCCATCTGCCCCTTTCATTTCCAAGAGCTTCATTTACTGAAGCAGCAGGGACCAGGACTCCGACCTCCTGCACTTTGGAGTCAGACAGGGGTCAGGGGAATGATAGAGGTGAACCTCGAAAGGTGGGTTCCAGTGTGTCCCACCGAGGGGAGCAAACTCTGATGGTGGCCACAGCTGATTGGTTGCAGAAATGAAGTGACAGCCTAACAACCAATAGAAAGACAGGGTTGATTTGCACTGGTGGGACTGTCTGGGAAAGAGAATATGTAAATAGCTGAAGCCATCTAAGGCCAGTTTTGTAGGCAGCACATGCTAAGAGAGTAGACCTGAACTGGGACCTCTTGGGAAGTAATGGAAATTGAGGTCTTTGGACTATAATAAGCTGCTGCTCAGGTGTTTCCTACACTACATGTTTCTCCTCATCGTCTACTAGTTATTTTTTAATTATCAATGAGAGGAAAATCTGTTGTGAAAAAAGTAAGGTTTGGTAAATCTTGGTCAGTGGATTGATCACAGAAACCGATGGACAATCAGTTCTCGTAATTAAATTAGCCGTAGCTTTGGTATTATTAAAAAACCTTCAGGATAAGACCTAGTTCACCATCCTTCTAGCCAAGTCTCACAGAAATTTAAAAAAAAATTTAAAAGGGCCTCCCAATAGCCCCTGCTCTAGCCGGGAAAGGATTCCAGTAGTAGCAGCAGTGTGTCAATTCTTCGCCTCTCCCCTTACAACCCATCTACAGGACGTAGCGTGCAATTTCAGTATTTTCATCAGTAGGGTTTTATGCCACACTGTGTCTCCAGTTGAAATGACAACGAGTTGAATATTTCCTATTTACAAATTAGTAGTATTTTCTCTCTTCATGTCTGACCCTGGAAATACTTTCATGATGTGAATTATTCCCCAACTTGAGGCTGTGAAACCATGTCCCTCTCCCAATCCCCTTAACATAAACATCCTTTAGAACTTTTGACTACTAGAACCAATATCACTTTTCTCTCTCTCTCCAGTCACATCAAACAATCAAAGATACTTTTTGAGTAATAGTAATAGAGCATTGTATTAAGTGCTCAGAAGAGTAAATTACACTGAGTAGAGGTGATTACTACCTCCAAGGAGCTTACAAGCTTAAGGATGGAGACGAATATTAAAATAAATTACAGGTAAGGCAAAGGAGACAACCGCTTACAAGGATATGTGCATAAGTGCTGTGGGGCTAAAAATGGAGTGAGTATCTAGCACATGGGACTTAATATTTGATTGAAGCAGGAGGGAGGAAAAAATAAGAAAGAGGGATGGATGAGAGCTTAGTCAGGAAAGGTATCCTAGAGAAGATATGATTTCAGTAGGGCTTTGAAGAAGGGAGAGTGCTTGTCTTCTGCATATAACTCAATTTGCTTTTATCTACCCCAGCGCTTAGAACAGTGCCTGGCACATAGTAAGCACTCAACAAGCACTCAATAATAATAATGATATGTAGGTGAAATGAGTTCCAGGCAGGAAAGAGGGTTGATAACAGGTGAAGTGAAAGCAGGGGACAGTGGTTGGTATTAGAGCTTAGTACAGAGCTAAGCATTTAGTGCAGTGCTAAGCCTTTAGTACGGTGCTCTGCATACAGTAAGCACTCACTAAATACAATTGAATGAATTAGAGGAGGTAAATGTGTGGGATGTGTTATAGTAAAGGAGTAAAGTAAAGGGGAGTGAATTAATTGAGCTCCTTGAATCCAGTGGTGAGGAGTTTCTTCTTGATGCAGAATTGAATAGGAAACCATTGGAAGCACTTGCAAACTGGGGAGATATGAAAAATATATTGGTTTTAGAAAAATGATTTGGGCCACAGCATGAGTATGGACTAGAGGGGTGAGAGGGTGGGGGCAAGGAGGTTAATGAGGAGGCTGATGCAGTAGTCAAGATATGACAAGTGTTAGGACCACTGAGGTAGCAGTTCAGATGAAGAGGAAGGAGTGAATTCTGGAGATGTTCTGGGCATAGAATCTACAATATCTAGTGACTGACTGAACATGCAAGTTGAAGGAGAAAGATGAGTGAAGGATAATGCCAAGGTAACTTGGTTGTGAGACAGGAAGGATGGTGACTTTTTCAACAGAGATGGGAAAGTTGGGGCAAGGTTAGAGTTTGGGAGGGAAGATCAGGAATTCTGTTTTGGACATGTTTAGTTCGAGGTGACAACATGACATCCATGTAAAGCTGTTACGGAGGAAATAGGAAGTGTGAGAGTAGAGAGGGGAGAGGATGGGGCTGGAGATATAGATTTGGGAATCATCAGTTTAGAGGTAGTAGTTGAAGTCGTGGGAGCAGATGAGCTTCTAAATGGGACTGGGTGTAAATGGAGAGCAAAAGAAGATCCAGCACCAAACCACAATTAGGGGTGGAGGATCAAAGAGGAGCTGTTAAAAATAAACCCACCAGTGAAAGGAATAAGCTAAAAAGATCAATAACCATCTGTCCTTTCTGCTCATCTTCCTGAATGCTAGGTACCTCCCTATGGTTTTCATGTGTTTCAGTGCAGTTCTCTATCATATTGCTTCAAAGAATGAAAGTACATGGAGATATACCAGTAATACCACGAAATAGAGCCTAGATTCCCTTGGTGCCTCCGATGTCCAGTACCTCAAGGCCTCAACTCCTCAAGATGGAGAAAAATTAATCATACTCCTCTTTCCCTCTCCTCCAAATAGCTCAGGAAACAGTCCCTGACCCCGTGACTTCCCTCAACACCCAGCATTACCTTGGCCTGGCTACTGTCTGATTTGGTTGAGGGAGAGGTAGACCTGCCCTCCTGCTTTTGTTCCACCACCTTGCCCCACCAGCTCCACAAGAGATTGAGGTGGTCAGTGCAGGCCTAGCCCTCTGCAGTATTCTGTAAGTTTGGTGAAGGCAATTACTGGTTCCTATGACATCAGAAGTGGGTGACCTAGGATGAAAATCCTGAATCTGAGTGTCAGGATCTAGATTTCAATCCACCACTTGCCTTTTGTACACCCAGTGTGACCAGGATTGTGCATTCGAAATTGGCCTCTTCAGAGACACAGCCACTCATTGGTGAACTTTACTATCAGTGGTGTCTTCAAATAACAAGGGCAACCATAGGTGCGTGTGTGTGTGTGTGTGTGTGTGTGTGTGTGTGTGTGTGTGTGAGAGAGAGAGAGAGAGAGAGAGAGAGTTTGTGTGTGTGACTGGAACCCAAGTTCCAGTCATTAAGGTGTTGTTTGTCCAGTAGACATATATATAAACCCACTCCTGGCTTCTCCTCGTGCTTGCCTTTTGGCTGTTCCATGATTTATTCTTGCTTTCATGTGATGGTGAAAGCTGACATTTTGCTAATGTTTACAATGCATGTGCCAAGGGACAGAGGAGGGGAGGTGTTCAAACCTCTGGGCAGGACCCTTGGGGTCCTTGTAGATTTTTATTCTGTATGCTATCCTTGCTTCCTTTCCCTCAGACCACCAAGAGCTGGCTGTGCCCTAAGAGTGCTGCTCCTTAGATAGCCAGCAGGATCTGGGCCAAAAGGACCAGGCTCAACCAAGGAAGAGGTGAACCCCAAGGCCCTTGAGAGAAAGAGTCACTGCTTTCTAGCTCATCACTACTGTCAGCTCAGAAGTCTAGTGAGGGCAGTAGGCTCCCCACCCATTCCTCCTGGAAAGTGCCATTTACCTCTTATCAAGAACAGTGGAGGCAGGGCACTGTAATAGCAAAACTATAATTAATGAGGCAAAGCCATAATCTGTGCCTGTCAGAGGGTGGATATTTGATGAGATGCACTCTGTGACATCCCCGCAGGGGTTCCATGCTGTGCCACATGCCACTTGCAACTCTTTTGAGTATCATTCTATCATTCTCTTTTTGACTCAAAAACAGGCTTGGCAGTAAACTCGGCCCCATCTCCCTCCATTTGAGGGCCAATGTTCTGTGAATTCTTTGAAGACTTGTGTCCTTGTACTAAATATGTTGAATCTTCGGAACCTGCAATTGCTGACTTGCGATTTGAAATACCATTTATCATTTGTGGCCAAGGTGAAAAGAGTTCCAATCTAATAATAATAGTGGGAATTGTTTGGCACTCACGCTGTTCCAAGCCCTGTACTAAGGGCTAGGGTATATGCAATACAACTAGATTGGACATAGTCCCTGACCCAAAAGGGGATTGTAATCCCCATTTTACAGATGAGGAAACTGAGGCACAGATAAGTTAAGTGACTTACCCAAGGTCATTCAGCAGGCAAACAGTAGAGCCAGGATTAGATCCCATGTCTCCTGACTCCTAGGCACATGCTTTCTGACTAAGCTATAGTGCTTCTCACTAGCTCCAAAATTGGGAACAGTAGCTCCAGGTGAACTCGAGGGTTACAGGATCTCACTCACTTTGGGCTGTTCATAAGCATCAGGGCGGGGATTCATTCATTCATGCAATCTTATTTATTGAGTGCTTACTGTGTGCACAGCACTGTACTAAGTGCTTGGAAAGTACAATTCAGCAACAGAGATGATTCCTAACCCAATAATGTGCTCACAGTCTAGAGAGGGGAGACAGACATCAAAACAAGGAAATAGGCATCAATAGCATCAATATAAATAATTAGTATTATTTAGATACAAACACATCATTAATAAAATAATTAGAATAATAATTATGTACACAAGTGCTAGGGGCAGGGAGGGGGTAAAGAAAAGGGAGGGAGATGGGGTGATTAAGAAGAAAGGAGGAGCAGAGGAAAAGGGAAGGCCTCCATGAGGAGGTGAGCTTTCATTAGGGCTTTGAAGGGGGAAGTGTGCTAGTTTGGCAGATGTGAGGATGGAGGGCATTCCAGGCCAGAGGTAGGGCATGGGCCAGGCATCAAGAGCTGGACAGGCGAGAATGAGGCACAGTGAGAAGGTTAGCACTAAAGGAGTGGAGTATGTGGGCTGGGCTGTAGAAGGAGTGAAGGGAGGTGAAGTAGGAGGGGGCAAGGTGATGAAGAGCTTTGAAGCCAATATTGAGGAGTTTTTGCTTGATATGGAGATCTATAGGCAGCCACTGGAGATTTTTGAGGAGGGGGGTGACATAGCCAGAGCGTTTCTGGAGAAAGATAATCCAGGCAGCAGAGTGAAGTAGAGACTGAAGCAGGGAGAAACAGGAGGATGGGAGATCAGAAAGGAGGCTCGTGCAGTAATCCAGTTGGGATAGGATGAGAGATTGTACCAACAAGGTAGCAGTTTGGGTGGAGAGGAAAGGGCAGATCTTGGCAATGTTGTGAAGGTGAGACCAGCAGGTTTTGGTTACAGATTGGATATGTGAGGAGAATGAGAGAGCGGAGTCAAGGTTAATAATAATAATAATAATTTATTATTATTATTATTATCATGGTATTTGTTAAGCTCTTTCTATGTGCTAAGCACTGTTCTAAGCGCTGGGTTAGATACAAGGTAATCTAGTTGTCCCATGTGGGGCTCACAGTCTTAATCCCCATTTTACATATGAGGTACCTGAGGCACAGAGAAGTGAAGTGGCTTGCCCAATGTCACACAGCAGACAGGTGGCTGAGGTGGGATTAGAACCCATGTCTTCTGACTCCCAAGCCTGTGCTCTTTTCACTAAGCCATGCTGCTCCTCTAAGGATAACACCAAGGTTGCGGGCTTGTGAGACAGGAAAGATGGTAGTGCCGTCCACATTGACGGGAAAGTCAGGGAGAGGTCAGGGTTTGGTAGGGAAGATAAGGAACTCAGTCTTGGACAAGTTGAGTTTTAGGTGGCAGGAGGACATCCAGGTGGAGATGTCCTGAAGGCAGGAGTAGATGTGAGCCTGGAGGGAGGGAGAGAGGACAGGGGTGGAGATGTAGATTTGGGTATCATCTACATGAGCAGATGAGCTCACCAAGGAGTGACTATAGATGGAAAATAGAAGAGGACCAAGAACTGACCCTTGAGGAACCCCTACAGTTAGGGGATTGGGAGAGGGAGGAGAAGCAGCATGGCTCAGTGGGAAAAGCACGGGCTTTGGAGCCAGAGGTAATGGGTTCAAATCCCGGCTCTGGCAATTGTCAGCTGTGTGACTTTGGGCAAGTCACTTAACTTCTCTGTGCCTCAGTTACCTCATCTGTAAAATAGGGATTAAAACTGTGAGCCCCCTGTGGGACAATCTGGTCACCTTGTAACCTCTCCAATGCTTAGAACAGTACTTTGCACATAGTAAGTGCTTAATAAATGCCATTATTAAAGCCCGCAAAGAAGACTGAGAATGAGTGGCCAGAGAGATAAGACGAGAACCAGGACAGGATGGAGTCAGTGAAGCCAAGGTTGGATAACATGTTGAGGAGAAGTGGATGGTCAGCAGTGTCAAAGGCAGCTGAGTGGTAGAGAAGGATTGGGATAGAATAGGAGCCATTGGATTTGGCAAGAAGGAGGTCACTGGTGACCTTTGAGAGGGCGGTTTCAGCAGGAGAAGCAGCATTGCCCAGTGGATAATCCCGGGCCTAGGAACCAGAAGGCCATGGGTTTTAATCCTGGTTCTGCCATATGTCTGCTGTGTGACCTTGAGCAAGTTAGTTCACTTCTCTGGGCCTCAGTTCCCTCATCTGTAAAACATGGGGATTAATACTGGGAGCCCCATGTGGGACAGGGACTGTGTCCAATTTGATTAGCATGTATCTACCCAAGTGTTTAGAACAGTGCGTAGCACATAGTAAGCGCTTAACACGTACCATAATTATTATTTTGGTCGGTAGAGTCTGGTAAAGGAAAGAGCATATTTAAGCTCCCTCCTCAACTCTATGCCAGATTTCTGTTCCAGGACACACGCACCTCTCCACATGCTCACAAAACTAGAAGAAAATACCCTCAAAGTCCCATCACTAGTGCAATAAAATGGCAATTCAAAAATTTAAATAGCAATAACATCTGAATAAGTTTTATTTTCTTTTTTTTCACTCTACTGAAGGTAAAGCTAAAGCAACCCCCCCAGAATTTCCCTACCACATCTCTAGACTGTAAGGTCCTGTGGGCTGGGAAAGTGTCTATCAATTCTGTTTTACTGTACTCTACCAAGCACTTAGTACAGCATTCTGCACACAGAAAGCGCTCAATAAAAAACATGGATTGATCATTCTGTGTGCATGTATGTGAGTGTGTGTGTGTGTGCACAAACAGATTCCCCTCTGCATCTAGCAGAAACTCCTCAAAATTGGCTTTAAAGACTCCCACCAACTCCCACAGTCTTTCATATCTGCTATTTTCACCTACCGCTTTCCACCATACTCTAATAATAATAATAATGGTATTTGTTAAGCTCTTAGTATGTGTCAGGTACTGTACTAAGCACTGGAGTGGATACGAGCCAATTGGGTTGGACACAGTTCCTGTACCGCATAGGGCTCACAGCCTTAATATACCTCATTTACCTCATTCAGTTACCTCATTTTGCAGATAAGGTAACTGAGACGGACAGAAGTGACTTGCCCAAGGCCACACAGTAGACAAGTGGCAGAGCTGGGATTAGAACGCATGACCTTCTGACTCCCAGGATTCCTCCCAAGCCAACATTCTGAATTGTATTCTTCCTCCCAAGGCAACATACTACCTGAACTTCCCTCTCAACTCTCCCACCTCTGACACCTTGTTCAAGTTTTTCCCCAAGGCAGAACCTGCCTCCACAAAACCCACCCACCATAGCTCTCTCCCCCAATTCAAAGCCCTCTGAAATCTCACCTCTTCCAGCATGACTTCCCTGATTAACTCCCAACCCGCAATGTTGTGGAAGGAAAGGGTTAATATTGAGATGGCCCTCCTGTGGGGAGGTTGCTATGTTAAGGGGAACCAGCTAGTCAGAGGTCATGGGTTCTAATCCCATCTTTAATACTTGTTCAGCTTTGTGATTTTGGGCAGGTCACCTAACTTCTCTGTGCCTCAGTTCCCTCATCTGTAAAATGGGGATGAAGATTATGAGCCCCACGTGGGACGACCTGATCACCTTGTATCCACCCCAGCGCTTAGAACAGTGCTTTGCACATAGTAAGCACTTAACAAATGCCATTATTATTATTAATACTAGATTGTGTGGAGGGTGAGGTAGGTGCCTTAGGCAATTTAGTGAAGGACTTGCTAACACCAACTGGAAATTGACTAGGCACTGTATTGGGATGGTGGTATAGTCGACTGTTCCCCGAAGCCTTCCACCTATCCACTTGATACAGATTTATTGCTCTATTTATTTTACTTGTATATATTTACTATTCTATTTATTTTATTAACATGTCTTGTTTTGTTGTCTGTCTCCCCCTTCTAGACTCTGAGCCCGTTGTTGGGTAGGGACCATCTCTATATGTTGCCAACTTGTACTTCCCAAGCGCTTAGTACAGTGGTCTGCACACAGTAGCACTCAATAAATGTGATTGAATGAATGAATGAATGAGCCGAGCTGGTTGTGCTACCAGGCTGGGTCCATGATCCCAGCTGGGAGTGTGTCCAATGCAGCTGGGTAAGGGGGATGGGCAGAATGCAGAATTTCAGCATTCCAGAATTCATTCACTCATTTAAACGTATTTATTGAGCCCTTACTGTGTGCAAAGCACTGTAATAACTGCTTGGGAGAGTACAGTATAACAATAAACAGACACATTCCCTGCCCATAATGAGCTTAAGATATTAATATAAATAAATAATTTACAGAAATGTACCTAAATGGTGTGGGGCTCGGAGGGGGGATGAATAAAGGGAGCAGGTCAGTGTGATGTACCAAGGAGTGGGACAAGAATAAAGGAGTTTTTAGTCAGGGAAGGCCTTTTAAAGGAGATGTGCCTTCAATAAGGCTTTGAAGGCAGGGAAAGTAATTGTTGGGGCTTCAGGAAGGAGGGCATTCCAGGCTAGAGGCGGGATGTGGGAGAGGTCAGTGGTAAGATAGATGGCATGCAGGGATGCAGGCGAGTGGTGTTGGAGGTGAGTGTGGGAGGGCAGAGTGTGGCCTACTTTCTGCCAGGACCCAGATAAGAGTGAGCAGTGGCAGGGCAGGGTAGTGCTGGGCCTGGGATGGTGGTGGAAGCGTGGGAGAGGTCAAGTACCATGGAGAGTTTGGGCTGCCACTGCTGTGGAGTTGGCATAAGAATAATAATAATGGCATTTATTAAATGCTTACTATGTGCAAAGCACTGTTCTAAGCGCTGGGGAGGTTACAAAGTGATCAGGTTTTCCCACGGGTGGCTCATAGTCTAATCCCCATTTTACAGATGAGGTAACTGAGGCCCAGAGAAGTGACTTGCCCAAAGTCACACAGCTGACAATTGGCAGAGCCGGGATTTGAACCCCTGACCTCTGACTCCAAAGCCTGTGCTCTTTCCACTGAGCCACGCTGGCATCCCTTGCCCCCAGAACTTGGAGATCAGAGCCCTGGTTCCTACTCCTCTTCACTCTCTTCTCCCCGGTCCCCTCGCATTCCGGAGTCTAGCAGCAGGTGGAGCTTGGCCCTATCCTCCCCGGGGGGCTTCCTTCCCATCCTGCTCTCCAGCTCTCACTCCCACAATGGAAGGAACAAGGGCTTCAGCTCCCTGCCCCTTAGTGTCCTGCGGGAGTCTGATCCTGGCATTTCACCTCTGACCAGTGCTCAAGCCCCAGATTCCAGCCGTGGGGAGGCAGCGAACCCAGGAAAGTCCCGGTGTGCCCCACCAGGAAGAGCAGACTCTGTCAACGTGATCACTGATTGGATAAAGGAACAGATTGATGGCCCAGCAACAAGCCTGGCCTACTGGATAGAGCACAGGCTGGGAGTCAGAAGGACCTGGGTTCTAATGCTTGCTCCACTGTATGTCTGCTGTGTTACCTTGGGCAAGTCACTCAACTTTTTGTGCCTCAATTTGCTCATCTGTAAAAGGAAGACTAAGACTGTGAGACTCATGTGGGACATAATAATAATGATAATAATAATAATAATGGCATTTGTTAAGCGCTTACTATGTGCAAAGCACACCTGATCTCTGATCTCCCATCCTCCTGTCTCTCCCCACTTCAATCCATACTTCACGCTGCTGCCCGGATCATCTTTGTGCAGAAATGCTCTGGGCATGTTACTCCCCTCCTCAAAAATCTCCAGTGGCTACCAATTAACCTGCGCATCAGACAGAAACTCCTCACCCTCAGCTTCAAGGCTCTCCATCACCTCGCCCCCTCCTACCTCACCTCCCTTCTCTCCTTCTACAGCCCACCCTGCACCCTCCGCTCCTCTGCCGCTAATCTCCTCACCGTGCCTCATTCTCGCCTGCCCCGCCATCGACCCCCGGCCCACGTCATCCCCCGGGCCTGGAATGCCCTCCCTCTGCCCATCCGCCAAGCTAGCTCTCTTCCTCCCTTCTAAGCCCTACTGAGAGCTCACCTCCTCCAGGAGGCCTTCCCAGACTGAGCCCCTTCCTTCCTCTCCCCCTCGTCCCCCTCTCCATCCCCCCATCTTCCCTCCTTCCCTTCCCCACAGCACCTGTATATATGTATATATGTTTGTACATATTTATTACTCTATTTATTTATTTATTTATTTATTTTACTTGTACATATCTATTCTATTTATTTTATTTTGTTAGTATGTTAGGTTTTGTTCTCTGTCTCCCCCTTTTAGACTGTGAGCCCACTGTTGGGTAGGGACTGTCTCTAAATGTTGCCAACCTGTACTTCCCAAGTGCTTAGTACAGTGCTCTGCACACAGTAAGTGCTCAATAAATACAATTGATTTATTGATTGATTGATCAGGTTGTTCCACGTGGGGCTCAAAATCTTAATCCCTATTTTACAGATGAGGTAACTGAGACTCAGATAAGTTAAGTGACTTGCCCAAGGTCACACAGCAGACATGTGGCAGAGCTGGGATTCAAACCCATGACCTGACGTGGGACATGACCTGTGTCCAACCTAATTTGTGTGTATGTAACCCAGTGCTTAGTACAGTGCCTGGCACAAAGTAAGCACATAACAAATGTCATTTAAAAATTAAGTCCACCAAGGATTTGTGCCAGTGTGACTTCCTGGGGGAAGGACTATGTGTGTGGACAAATCAGCAAATTGTCAGATTTGTACAACAAAAAAAATAGATACATGTATCCCCCCTCCCATGTATCCCCCCAGCACTTAGAACAGTGCTTTGCACATAGTAAGCACTTAACAAATGCCAACATTATCATTATTATTATTATTATTATTATTATACATTCCCTGTCCAAAAGAAGCTTACAGTCTACAGGGGTAAACCATATCAGAAGTGGGACAGAAGTCAGAAATAATCAGAGCATGGACCTGTGGACATTTGCTGGGACTTCCAGAAGGGAGTGGGAATAAGGATGCTTGAACTAGAATGAGCTGCTATTGCAGTTTTTCCTGTGCTACTCTTTTGGGGAATAATTGTATTGACTCCCTGGAAGCTGACCCCTAATAATAATAATAATAATAATAATAATAATGGCATTTATTAAGCACTTACTATGTGCAAAGCACTGTTCTAAGCACTGGGTAGGTTACAAGGTGATCAGGTTGTCCCACAGGGGGCTCACAGTCTTAATCCCCATTTTACAGATGATGTAACTGAGGCCCAGAGAAGTGAGGTGACTTGCCCAAAGTCACACAGCTGACAATTGACAGAGCAGGGATTTGAACCCATGACCTCTTGACTCCAAAGCCCGTGTGCTCTTTTCCACTGAGCCATGCTGCTCCTCTACCCTGGCCATGGTAACTACATGTGTGCAGTGGCTAAAGTGATGAAGCACCATAGCCTAGTGGCTAGAACATAGGCCTAGAAGTCAGAAGTACCTGGATTCTAATTCCAGCTCTGCCACCTCTCTGCTGTGTGACCTTGGGTAAGTCACTTCATTTATCTGTGTCTCAGTTACCTCTTCTGTAAAATGGGGATTAAGGCTGTGAGCCCCATGTGAGTCAGGGACTGTGTCCAACCCAATCACTTTGTATCTTCCCCAGGACTTAGTACAGTGCCTGGCACTTAGTAAATGCTAAACAAAAACCACAATTTATTATTATTTTTAAGTGGTGAGAGACTCTTCTAGATGGCCATGCCAACCGTACGTAGCACGAGTGCCAACTAAGCCTCCACAGTGGATGGTGTGAGTGGTGAAGAAAGTGATCAACATCATTCCACCCCCTTAGTGGCACTGATGGCAGGAGATAAAATGTGAACTCAAATGTGGGACGGGTGCTCTTGTCCCCAGACTTTTGCCCCCCAGAGTCTTGTGTGTCAGAGTTTGCGGGCTGGGGTCCTGGGTCTTTGGGTTTTTCAGCTGAGAGGGGCTCTCTGACAGGGGAAAAGGTTCTGAGGGGGACGCAGGCAATAAACTCAGCTCTAGCCATGCAACAGGCATCACTTGCTGTCTGATAACTAAGAGTTGCTCCAGCCCTGTCCCAGAATACCACTGGAGCTACCTGAAAATAAGAACCAGGGATAGGTCACATGGTGTTCTTAGCTTGTTCCCAAGTTGTATCAACCAATCAAGTATTTCCACCCATATATTTATTCAAACCTCATTCCTTGTGTCCATGTGTCTATTCACTTGGATATTCTATAATTTTGTCTGGTTACTCTATCGAGTGGATAAACACAAAAATTTTAGCAAGTCCCTTGTTAGTGTATCTTCTTATAAGCAAGAAAAAAGCTACTTGTGTATATGTTGAGAGAGAGAGAGATTGCCAATTGTATATAAGACAACCCAATTGGCAGGCAGGGTAAAACAAACAAGTGGGCTAAAAATTGGGTTTCCTATAGGAAAGGACAAGGATAATTTAGCATTAAAGACACATATTTGTGTATTTACTGTTAACTTAAGTAAAACAGTTGATAGAATCACTGATAAATATAGTTAGTAGACTGAGGCCTTCCCAGACTGAGTGCCTCCCCCCCCGCTTTTCCTTTCCTCCTCCTCCTCATCACCCCTACTCCCTCCCTCTGCCCTATCCCCTTCCCCTCCCCACAGCACTTGCGTATATTTGTACACATTTATTACTCTATTTTACTAATGATGTGTATATAGCTACAATTCTATTTATTCTGATGGTATTGACACCTGCCTACTTGCTTTGTTGCCTGTCTCCCCCTTCTAGACTGTGAGCCCGTTGTTGGACAGGGACCATCTCTATAAGATGCCAATTTGTACTTCCCAAGCCCTTAGTACAGTGCCCTGCACACAGTAAGTGCTCAAAAAATACAATTGAATGAATAAATGAATGAAATAAGTATTGGTCCAATTTCCTTGCTTTCCAATCTATTTTTCTTTTCTTCAGTGACTTTTGGGATGTGGGTGTGGTTTTATTTCTCAGGGTGTGGGATTAAGGCCAGCTTTTTCGCTGAATACAGTGTCTAATGTAAATTTAATTTCTGTCGTTCGGCATTGGGTCTGTTTTCTGAAACGTTAGAAACAAATCAGTAAATAATGAATAAATCCAGTTTCTGTCAAGGGTTGCTTTCTCTTCTTGGAGTACCTCCTAGAAATGAACACTTTCCTCTCTGAAAAATCTGATGCTAATTTGCTCTTGAAAGGACAAAAGGAATTTCAGATTTAGAGAACGAAAGTTGAGGAAATTGTAATAAGAAAATGTCTCAAGAAAGACAATGTTTGAGACAATTAATATAGAAGCTGAATAGTGAAATGGAGAAAAACAGATGGTGGTCCCAAGATAGAGAAAAATTCAGAAGAGGTAATTCTTCCTTTGAGTATCTTTTAGAAGCCTTTTTTATTTTCAAAGAGAAATGAACATTTCTGAAAAAGTTACAAACTTTTCTTGTATTTTGCACTTCTTGTCTAGTGTTGGCTTAGTTATGATTTTAATTGCTTTTTTCTATCCTGTTTCCAACCTCAGTTATAATGGAAAAATTCAGGCAGATTACCAGTGTCACCCTAGAGAGCTATTTGCATTTAACTCAAAGCAACATCACCTTCAGTCAGTTCAGTAAATATACTCCTGGATGCCAGTGACTTTAATTGTTTGCATCATCACATGGGTCTGTTAAATCCATCTCATTCATTTCATTGCTGTAGGAGGAACAATTACTTCCATCTTTGAAATTTTGGAACTAAGTACTGAAAACAAGTAGGTACATTCAGGAAAATATGTTCTGCCCCTAAATATGTATTCCAAAGGTATCAACATATAAGCTGGAATTAGTGTCAAGATCTGCACATTTCTGTCATTACAGGTGGAACTTGAAATAAACTCTTGACTTTCCATAATTATTCTTCCTTCACTCATCACACAGGTCTTTCCATTTGAGATTCAGAACCAAGACCTTTAGGAAAAGCTGCATATTTTATCTTCGGACAAGAAGCTCTGTGCTGTTCTAATGTCATCTGAGATTTGACCAGGATAACAAGATGGGCAGGAAATGATGGATATGTTTGTATCGTATTCTCCCAAGCACTCAGTACAGTGCACACAGTAGCACTCAATAAATAGCATTAATTGACTTCACTCTAGTGTAGCCCCTTTTTAAAAAAAAAAATCTGCGTTTTCTCTGTTCACTGAAAGGCTCATTTTGGAAGCTTCATAAATAAAAATGTAGAAGCATCAAATCTCCTCCAAGAGAGCTTCCTCAACTTAACCCTTATTTCTGCTTCTCCCAATCCCTTCTACATCACCCTTGCACCTGAACCCTTTAAACTAATGAGAGAAGACCTAACTGATCAGAAATTTTGGTCCTGCCTTCTACTTTCTGATGAGGTGACTTCCTGGGCAAGTATGTGGATTAAAGCTTCCAGGGAGCCAGGTGTTCTGAGGATGATGGAGAAAAAGCAAGCACAGCCATTGGCCTATCCTCAATTAATCAATGGTATTGAGGATCTACTGTGTGCAGAACACTCTGCTAAGCTGTTAGGAGAGTACACGAGGAGCATTGTACAGTCACTGTCCTCTAGGGACTTACAAGTTAATGGGGGAGGCATTTACAAATGAGGAAGAAAAAGATCCAACAGATAGCAGTGCAAATGCCCCAAGCTGATATATCAGTATGAACCATTGATTATACATACATTCACATGCTCAGAGGCTGGGCAAAAATAGAGATGCCTGAGCCACATGATTTAGGTTATTGGGAATCAAACGGGAAAGGCGATGGAGATAGAATGTTAGGAGGGCTTTGAATATTGGGATAACTGTGGCCTGAAAGATTTTAAGGTGGAGGGAGTTCCATGCTGGAGGAAGAGACTGAGAGATGAGGTGGAGGCAGGAGAGTCCAGGAGAGGGAGGGAGGTACAGTTAGAAGATGAGTTTGGAAGGAAAGAAGGGCAGGTGAGTTGGTGAGTACCGAGAACCAACATGTAAGATGGTAAGCGGTGTAAGACCTCTGAGGGACCCGAAAGAAAAAATTAGAAAATTCTGGTCTGATCAATCAATCAATGGAATTTATTGAGTGCTTACTGTGGGCAGAGCAAGTTATTAAATGCTTGGGAACATAAAATACATGAGTTGGTGTACACATTCTCTGCCCACAAAGAGTTTATAATCTAGAAAGCAGATCAGAAAATAAGATAGTACCCAGTGTATGTTCTAATAATAATAATTATCACTATGGTATCTGTTAAGTGCTTACTATGTTCATTCATTCATTCAATCATATTTATTGAGTGTTTACTATGTGCCAGGCACTGTACTAAGAGTTGGGATGGAATACAAGCAAATTGAGTTGTACAGAATCCCTTGCCCTACATGGAGCTCACAATCTCAAATCCCATTTAATAGATGAGGTAACTGAGGCACAGAAAAGTGAAGTGACTTGCCTAAGGTCACACAGCAGACAAGTGGCAGTTGGCATTCAAATCTATGACCTTCTACATCCCAGGCCCGTGCTCTGGTCAGTCAGTGGACCTGGGTTCCAATTCTGACCTGCTGTGTGACCACGGGCAAGTCACTTAACTTCTCTGTATCTCACTGTGACAGATTCCTTATGTGTAAAATGGGGATTCAATATCTGTTCTCCTTCCTTCTTAGACTGTGAGCCCTGTATGGCACAGAGAGTGCATCTGATCTGGGTATTTGTATCAAGAAGCAGCAATACCTTGTGAAAAGAGCACTGGCCTAGGAGTCAGAGGTCCTGGGTTCTAATCTCAGTTCTGCCACTTGTTATCTGTGTGAACTTGAACAAGTCACCCACCCTCTCTGTAAAATGGGGATTAATTACCTGTTCTCCCTCCTACTTAGAATGTAAGCCCCGTGTGGGACCTGAACTGTGTCTGTCCAGATTATCTTGAATCTGTTTCCAGCATTTAGCATAGTGCTTGGCACACAGTAAGTGCTAAACAAATACCATAATGAAAAATAATTATTAACAGTGTTTGGCACATAGGAAGGTCAGGGAGCTTGACTGTCAACTCTATTGTATTGCATTCCCCAGATGCCAACTACAGTGATCTGCACGCAATAAGTGCTCAATAAATGTCACTGATTTATGGGGACTAAATTATTATTATTATTATCATCATCATCATCATCATCATCAGACAGAGGGGCTCAGGAGCTGAAAGGGGAGGATGGATTCCAAACCTAATAATTTCTTGCTGAGAAAGACAAGAGTCACAGCCACAGATAATGACGGTGGTGATGGCGGCGGTTGTTCCGGATGGCCACCAAGTCGTCGGGCGACTAAAGAATTAGTCAGACAGCATGTGACTGCTGAAAGTTTTAATAAAGTTTTGTTGGTAAGGCCGAAGACCAAATAGGGGATAACGCACCTGGTGGGCTCATTTCCTTAAGGGAAAAGGCCCCAAAGACTGAATAGGGGGTAACGCACCCGGCGGGCTCATTTCCTTAACAGAAAAGGCCCCGAGTGCCCAATACAATGGGCTTATATGCCATTGTTGCTGATCACAGTGATTGGTAGATTTGAAAACAGTGGGGACTGGATTGGTGCAGATTTGGTACAGATTTGGTGCCGAGCTGGGTGGAGTCTATCTCCTTATTTGGTTTGGTTCCTGGACCCAGCCAGTGGGCTGCAAGGTCTAAGGCCCATACCAAATATGGCAACAGAACCACGTACATTCAAACAATATCTGCAACCTTTCCATGGTGCATGGGAGGGCCCCCATCATTCTCCCCTCAAAGACATATGACCCTTATTCCTAAGGGGTTGCTGAGGGCCGATGGTCCATCTTCTGGAGCAGCTTCCTGCTGACAGTGGGCGATGAACTCATAACTAGATGTGTTCAGGGTCGTTTGGGTGTACCGCAAACCGGCTGTGAGCCCGACGGCAAGATGGCGGTGGTGTCACGGTCGGGGTGATTTCTCGTAGGGCCTGTAAGACAGGGGCAGTGCCCCACTCAGGTTCCTCAGTTGACTTCCGTCCCACGGGTTGGTGCTGTTCCCTGCGGAGCCGGAGGCTGAGGTCGCCAATTCGGTCACAGGTGTATTGTGAGGGAGTGTCCTCCTGAGGAGAATCAGAAAAGTCTGGGACAAGAGGTGTCCTCGTTTTGGGTGCAGGCTGCCTGTAGAGCAGCTGAGTCTGCAAAATGATTTCCCTTGATTATTTCTGTATTCCCCTTTGGGAGTCCCTGACAGCAAATTACAGCCACTTCCCGGGATTCCCAAACTGCTGCAAGTAGCTGGACGTAAGACATGGAAGCCATATTTGGAGTCAGTAAATACGTTAAGATGCATCCCCTTCCCCAATTCCATAGCTTGAGATAGGGCTACTGGTTCTGCTTTCTGCGCAGAGGTTCCTGGAGGGAGGGGCCATGCCTTGATGACCTCGAGGAGGCTCACTACCGCAAACCCTGCATATCGGACTCCCTGGTCCATGTAACTAGACCCATAACCTCAGGGGTGTCAAGAAGGAGGGCCTGGTATTGCAACAAACGGTCTCCCATGAGCCAACACTCACTCCTCTTTCCTAGCACTGCTAGGACTCCATGTGGAGTATAGACGGTAAGGGGTTAGACAAAAGTCAGGTTTCTGAGATGCCATCGATCCCCACCACCCTTACTCCAGATGGATGGGTAGGACCACGAAAACTGGGAAGGACAGAGTAGGTGGCCCCCGTATCGATAAGAAAATTTATAATCTTACCGGACACTTCCACACTCACCCTGGGTTCGGCCATGGAGATGGTTCCTGTGGGGGCCCGGCCATTCCCTGGGCCCCGTCAGCCCCGACTCTTAGACATGCTAACAACCGAGAACTGGCCAGCCTCTGGGTCCGTGCTTGCCTCCAGTAGTGGGTAGTCCCTCTTCCAGTGCCTGCGTCTCCGGCAGAGGGGGCACGGTCCAGGTGGCTGGGGCTGTGACCAGGCCTCTGTGCCTGGGGGCACTCCCGAGCCCAGTGGCCAGACTGGTGGCACACAAAACAGGGCTTCCCGGACCCTGTGCCGCGGACAAGCATCGTGGCCACTTCGGGTGACCTTCCAGGATGAGACTGACCCTTCATCAGGGCCACCACAAGTAACTGGGCCTGCTCTCTGCCCTTCACTTTGGCCCTGCAGTCCCTCTCATCCAGGGCTGCCTGGTCATGGTTGTTAAAAACTCTAAAGGCAGCCTCTATCAACTGATTCATGGGGGGTTGTGGCCCCAACTGCTCCTTCTGTACTTTTCGGCAGATATCTTCAGCCAATTAATAAAGTACAGATTTAAAATTACATTTCCTTCTACCGAGTCGGGATCAAGCTGGGTGTACTGTCGAATTGACTCCACCAGCCTGAGTCTAAACATGGCATGGTTCTCGGTAGAGTCCTGGGTCACAGCTCAGACCCGATCATAGTTAACTTGCTTCCTAATTCCTTTCTCCATGCTCGCCAGTAGGCATGTAATCATATGATCCTGGAGCTGTCTATCAGTACTCTTCCCCTGATAACTCCACTCTGGTTTGGAGCGAGGGACAGCTATAAAGCAACAGGTTAAGATCTTCCCATGACAGATTGTACTGCAGGGTCAGACTCCGGAATTCTTCCCGAAAGCGCATGGGGTCTACTGAATATTGTCCCAATTTCTGTTTTGCCATTTCCAATTCGCTCAAAGAGAAGGGTGCCTGTACCCGCACTATCTGTCCCCTTTCCCCTGTGACCTCCCTCAAGGGGAGTATCCTTTCCTCTGTCTCTGGAAGGGCATAGTGTGTGCCTCCCTGGGTGCTGGAAGGGCTTAGGGCCCATAAGGTGGACGGGTATGGAAAGCCATCCTCCTGGGTTCCCTGGCCAAGGAGAGGATCATCCAGTACATCTGGGGAATCAGCATTAGAGCTGGACCCCTGGGAGGGGCCCAGGAAAAACACATGGCTGTTCTTTCCCTCAGGGCTCTGGGACAAAGCCATAAAAGCTTGGACATATGGGATTTCTGACCATTTCTCTAACTGCCTGCAATATAAGAAGTCCAGCTGGAGAATGCTATTATAATTTAGTGACCCATATTCGGGCCAGACCTCCTGATCCTCTAATTTATACTGGGGCCATTTTGTGGTGCACAAAAAAAAATCAGTTACTGGCATTTTAAATCGGCCAAACCAAATTTGTCCTTATTAAAACGTTCCTCTTTTGAGGTGATTAAAAAAAAACTTTCCATAATGGGTGGAAAACGTTCTTTTTGAGGTTCTGTGTCTGTTTCGGGTTATGACCTACCCTGTCGGCCTTCATTCCCCCCTAGTGAACCTGGGAACTAGAGGGTGCCTCCGTGAGAGCAGACAAGAACAATTCTGGTTCTGTGTCTGTCTCGGGCTATGCCTGAGTGCCGCGTGGCATCCCAATGGCGCTGAAATACCTGGACCATCTCCTGATGAGAGGCCCTCTCCCAGACTGACCCGGTCGGCCTTCCTTCCCCCCTAGCATACCCAGGAACTAGAGGGTACCTCCACAAGAGTAGACAAGGACAATCCCGGTTCTGTGTCTGTCTCAGCTTATGCCCGTGCACCAAGTGGCATCGGTGCTGAAATACCCAAACCGTCTCCTGACAAGAGGTCCTTTTCCAGACTGACCCGGTCGGCCTTCCTTCCCCCCAGTGTACCCGGGAACTAGAGGGTGCCTCCGCGAGAGCAGACAAGAACAATTCCAGTTCTGTGTCTCTCTCGGGGTATGCCTGAGTGCCGCATGGTGTCCCACTTGCCCAAGCTGCGGTCCCTCCACCTCAAGGCGTCCCCTGATGAGAGGTCCTTTCCCCAGACCTCCTCCTGATGAGAGGTCCTTTTCCCGGACCGCCTCCTGATGAGAGGTCCTTTTCCCGGACCGACCCAGTTGGTCCTTCCTTCCCCACTAGTGTACCCGGGAATTAGAGGGTGCCTCCGCGAGAACAGACAAGAACAATTCAAAAAAAGAACTCACCATTCCGATGGCTTCAGGCTGTGTCAGCCAGGACAGCGGCAGTCACATCTACTGGATCTCCCCGTACGGGCCACAAAAATGATGGCAGCGGTTGTTCCGGATGGCCACCAAGTCGCCGGGCGACTAAAGAATTAGTCAGACGGCATGTGACTGCCGAAAGTTTTAATAAAGTTTTATTGGTAAGGCTGAAGACCGAATAGGGGGTAATGCACCCGGCGGGCTCATTTCCTTAAGGGAAAAGGCCCCAAGTGCCCGATACAATGGGCTTATATACTGCTGTTGCTGATCACAGTGATTGGTAGATTTGAAAATAGTGGGGACTGGATTGGTGCAGATTTGGTACAGATTTTGCAGAGCTGGGCGGAGTCTATCTCCTTATTTGGTTTGATTCCTGGACCCAGCCAGTGGGCTGCAGGGTCTAAGGCCCATACCAGATATGGCAACAGAACCGCATACCTTCAAACAATATCTGTAACCTTTTCATGTTGCATGGTGGGGGGGCCCCCATCAGTGGGGCTGCTATATCCCTGCAGTAAACTGGATGGGGAGGTTAGTTGGCGGCAGCGTCAGGAAGGATTTCATTCATTCATTCATTCATTCATTACTGTGTGTAGAGCACTGTACTAAGCGCTTGGGAAGTACAAGTTGGCAACATATAGAGATGGTCCCTACCCAACAGTGGGCTCACAGTCTAGAAGGATGGCTGTGATAGCTGCAGAGCCACAGAGTCTCTTCTCATCTGCTCTGTCTGCTGCTACTACCCCACTTCTCCCTGGCTTCCTGGAAGCTTTCACTATGACAAAGATCTGAACATGAAGCAGTTCAATGCTAACAGCAGGCACAGTGCCAGCTGCAGCACCAGGGAAGGGTCCAAATTCCAAATCAGCTGTCCTAGAATCAGAGTCCTCTTCCTTTGTCTCTTCTACCCTGTTGGTTGCATTTCTTTCGCCAGAAAAGCATCCGGGAATCCCAATCTCAGGAGAATTCTATACATATTGAGACAGAGGTCATGAGTGGAAGTATGATAGGAGAAAATAGTTCCTATTGTTCAAAAGATTTCTGAAATTACCATATGTCCCTCCAGAAAGCAAGTAAATTAGCATTTGGAGTCCTTGCTGGCTGCTTGTCACTATGAATTTGTGCACTAAAGGTCCTTTGTCAAACTCAAGCCAGCATGGAAACAGGCAGCTTGAAGAAGATACAATGGTAATATAGCCCAGGGGGACAGATGTTTCAGGGACAACTCAGTTTGTATTTGCATCACGAGATTTTGAGCCTAATGCAGGTGCCACTGAATAGCTGCCTCAACAATATTTGTGACACATCATATCTCACATGAATCACCCCATATCCCTTCCTGGTCATCTCAGTGTCATGTTTCTGGAATTTTTGCCCTGTCTCTGAAATCCCCCTGCCTCATATTCTGCTACACTGGGGTGGGGTGGAGGGCAGTTAATCCCAGTCACGCCAAAATAAAGGCAATTGAGAGCCCTTTGTTCAGAAGTTAATTGAAAACCAACAGCCCCAGCCCACACCTACCCTCCAATCCTATCACAAACAACTCCTGAGGCAATATACAAATGATAAGACACAGAGAAGAAGAGTGACTCTGCCACTTGTCTGCTGAGACCTTGGGCAAGTCTCTTCTCTGTATCTAAATTCCTTCGTCTGTAAAATGGGGATTAAGGCTATGAGCCCTATGTAGGACGGGGACTGTGTCCAACCCGATTTGCTTGTATCTACCCCAGTGCTTAGAACAGTGCCTGGAACATAATAAGTGTTTTTTATTGGCATTTATTAAGCGCTTAGTATGTACTGAGCACTGTTCTAAGCGCTGGAGAGGTTACAAGGTGATCAGGTTGTCCCACGGGGGGCTCACAGTCTTAATTTCCATTTTACAGATGAGTTAACTGAGGCACAGAGAAGTTAAGTGACTTGCCCAGTCACACAGCTGACAATTGGCAGAGTTGGGGTTTGAACCCATGACCTCTGACTCCAAAGCCCGTGCTCTTTCCACTGAGCCATGCTGCTTCTCAATACTGCTTAACAGATACCTTTTATTAGAGAGCATAACAATAATAATAGCATTTGTTAAGTGCTTACTAAGTGCCAGCCACTCTTCTAAGCACAGAACATTAATTCAAAATCAACCTAGCAAATAATTGCCTATTACTGTTCCTTACCTGTATTTTGTGTGTCTGTCTCCCCAATTAGACTGAAAGCTCCATGTTCTTTGCTCTTGTGCTCTAGCTGCAGAGGGCTACTGGCAGAAATCCAGACACCAAGCTAACCTAATCCCACTCAAACTCATCCTCACCTGTGTTAATTCTGCCCTCTCCTTGGCCTGGAAAAAGTACTTCTCCATCCTACTGACTCCAAAAAGTCATTGCCCACAGCCACTGTTTCAGACTTTTCACTCCTTCCTCAAACTCCTGCCTCCCCAATTTATTGCCCTTAATGACTTGGCCATATGCTTCATCAATAAAATTGAAATCATCAGGCATGATCTCCATAAAATTTTCCCTGCATCTCTCTATCCTATCCTCCTTCAGCTTCCTCTTTGACATTCCTATCCCTCTCAGCAGAGTCTCAAGAAGAGCTCTCACACCTCCTCTTAAAATCCAAGCTCTCCCTCTACACCCCTGTCCCCAACCTTCCCTCTCTTTTTCTAATTTCCTGACTGCCATCTCCAAAGTTCACTCTCCAATGACTCCTTTCACACTGCTTTCAAATATGCCCATGTAATCCCTAACCTAATTACCCAGCTCCCTCCAATTATCACCCCATCTCCCTCTTACCATTCCTTTCCAAACATGTCAAGCAAGATGTTTATTCCTGCTTCCTCCACTTCTTCTCCTCCAGTTCTCTCCTTGACCAGCTCCAACCTGGTTTCTGCCTTTCATTTTCCTGGGAACAGCCAGCCCTATCTAAGGTCACCACTGGCCTTCTTGCCAAATCCAATGGCTTCCACTCCATCCTAATCTTCCTTGATCTCTCAGCTCCCTTTGACTCAGTGTACCACACTCTTATCTTAGAAGCATTATCTAACCTTGATTGCCCTAATATTGGCCTCTCCTGGTTCTCCTATCTCTCTGATGCCTCCTTCTCAGTCCCTTTTGCGGGTTCCTCCTCTTCCTCCTGCTCCACAATTGTGGGAGTCCCTCAAGGCTCAGTTTTGGGTCTCTTTTTATTTTCCATTTACACCCATTCTCGCCGACACCTCACACTTTAACATCTAAAACAGAACTCCTCATCTTTCTGCCCAAACCCTATCCTCCCTACACTTTAATACCACTATTCTCTCTTTCCTACAAGCTCATAATCTTGGTATTCTTCTCAACTTGTTTCTTGCATTGTCTGTCATGAAATCCTACTGGTTCTACAGTGTTTGGCACATAGTAAGCGCTTAACAAATACCATTATTATTATTATGTTATTACCTTCACAACATTTCTAGAAAGCACTCCTTCCTCTCCATCCAAACATGCTGATCCAAGCTCTTATCATAGCCCACCTCAACTTCTGCCTCCTGTCCCTCCCCACCCCAGCCCAGACATAACTCTGCTTCCCAGTTAATTTATCCAAAATAAGTTCAGCCCACCTTACCTCTTTCCTTATAAACCTCTAGTGATTTTCCATCCATCTCTGCATCAAGCATAAACCCCCTACCATCAGCTTTAAGGCACTGAATTAGCCCTCCCCCACTACCTTACTTCACTGATCTCCTTGTAAATCCTTGCCCACATCTACCCTCTGGTCTGGAATTCCCTCCCCCTTCATAGATGAGTAATTATCACTCTCCCCACCTGCAAAGCCCTTTCAGAATCATTTTATTTAATGCCCACCAAGAGGCCTTCACTGACTAGGTCCTCATCTCCTCTATTCTCCCTCCTTTGTGCTTTGCTTTCGCACTTTAATCCCACCCCAGTCCCTTGCACTTATGTACATATAATTCTACCATTTCCCCTGTCTGTAATTTATATCCCTTTCTAGACTGTAAGCTCCTTGAGGAGGAGGATCATCTCTACCCACTCTACTGTATTGCACTCTCCCAAGTACTCTGCACAGAACAAGTGCTCAATAAATGTAATTAATGTATTGATTCAGTTCAGCATGCTCTGAGCTAAGTGTGAAAACCCAAGAACCATCTTAACAATGAGGCCATTAATAAAGCAGCAGCTTATCAGAGAAACACTGTGGCTTGCTGGGTAGAGCTCGGGAGTCAGAAGAACCTGGGTTCTAATCCTAGTTCTGCCACATGTCTGCTGCGTGACCTTGTGCAAGTCATTTCACTTCTCTGGGCCTCAGTTAACTCATCTATAAAGTGGGGATTAAAAGTATGAGCCCCCGGTGAGACAGGGACTTTGTCCAACCTGATTAACTTGTATCTACCCCAGCACATAGAATAGTACTTGGCAGATTAAGTGCTTAACAAGTACCATAATTGTTATTATTATTATTATTGTTACTAATAATAATTATTTTATCACTAGATATTGTCTCTCCTCTCCCTCCCCTTTACCCAGAACATAAACCCATCTATATGGATGGCTGAACAGGGTGATGGCACTGAGGTATGATTATTGTTAACTCACTCAGCTTGAGTGTTTACATAGAGCTTAGTGAGACTCCCAGTAAGGCAACGATGAAGCAGGAATAATACTCTTTGATGTGTGCCTAGGGTGGGCTGCACAGAAATAACCACCAGGTTGCTATGGAAACAGATCAGGAAGCTGCTGGGGAAAAAGTAAGGCAGACTCAGAAGCCAAACTCTCTTCAGGGGACGTTAAGTAAAATGAAATTCCCTTCAGTCTCCTGAGATATAATATCTCTTTGTTCATAGATTATAAAGCATATTTATATTCAAAAGCACTAAACAATATAAAATTAATTATCCAGGGACATAGAATTGTTTTCTTTTAAGTCAAGCTCTCTGGTTAGGAAAAGGTTTTGTCCCTTGAGCAGGGTTTTTTTGGGGGGTGACCATTCTGGCCCATCAAAAGGCCTCCTCCTGCCCATCTCTGCAGGCTCAAGCATGGAAGATTAAATAAATAAAAAGCCTTAGTACTATGTATTTCCATACTACGGAAAGGAGCATGGCCTAGTGGAAAGAGTATGGGCCTGGTAGAATGTCTGGGTTCTAATCTTGGTTCTGCCACTTATCTGCTGTGCGACTTTGGGCAAGTCACTTAACTTCTCTGTGTTTCAGATATCTCATCTGTAAAATGACTATCAAATCCTACTCCCTCCTAATTAGACTGTAAGCTCCATATCCTACCCATGACCTAATAACAATTATCATCATTATTATTAGTCCTCACCAACCTTGGATTGCCTCCAAGATGGCATACCCTCCTCTTTATGTTTATTGGAACACAATTTTCCCCTATTTTACTCTCTGAGAAGATCTGGGAAAGGACAGGTCCTTGTTAGCCCTGGTGAGTCGGTACCATGAGCCACAATTAGCCAGTTTGAAGTAGCCCATTGCATATCCAGAAAGGGCACCACATGGGTCATGATCCAGTGGCTATGTCTTCTGTGATCACCAGAGAATCCACTCACCTACACACTTCCTCCCTTATGTCCACTGGTTGCTGGTATTTCCTCATGCTGGCCCCTTGAAACGGTGACTTCTTTTTTGATTGATTCTTTGTTGCTGTCATAAGTTTCAATCAAGCCTCACTCCATCACCTTTCCTCCCTTGTGCTATGAATCCAAAGCCTTTGTCTAGAGCCTCGCAGGACATTAGCTGCCTAAACACAGACCAACTACCCTCTGAGACAGAATATATAGTTAGAAATGACACAATTACAATTACAAGCTTTGTTAGTGCATATCCCTACAACTCTCATTTGGGCAATTCCTCTGGGGCATGACCACATCCTCAGGATCTCACAAAGTGGGACATGGAAATAAATGTAGGGGATGGGGCACCCAGGCTCTACAGCACCCCAGCCATGCAACCTCTGAAAATCAGAGCAATTTCCACAGAAAAACTCCACATATAGATTGTGCTTGTTTATCTACTTAAAAGGATAGAATAAAACAAAGTCTATTTTAGAAGTCTTGCCAACATTTCTCTTTTGATCAGGGATTTGCTCAGTTCTCCCTTGCCTATTGTTGCTTGAATTTTTCTCTTTGCTCTCTGTTGCCTTTCTTCTCTTTTTCATAGCATTAAACAACTTTTTAAACAATAAACTAAGCTATGAAAATTGTAAATTTTGGATTTTGTATTAAATAACAAAATTACAGAATTATAGACTTCCAGATGTGGGCAGGACTATAGAACATCATCTGATCCAACCCTGGCATTACAGAGTGATGAACGTCTATTTCTTTCCTTTAAGATCTCTCCATTGGAGACATGCTCACTGTCTCTACTGGAAGACTGTTCCAACATTTAATTTCCCTGATATTTCAGAAGTCTTTCCTTATGTCCGGTGAAAACATCTCTTGTTCTCAATAAATTTACTCTCTTTCCATACTCAGTGGACTTAAATTTCAAACAGACCTGTACATGGTGACTAACCTTTCTCTGTCTCCCTAGAGGATGGTGCCTAGACTGTCCCAGACAGATGAGAATCTGTAATGTGACCAAGGGTTCTCAACCCCAAGTCCACGCCAAAAGAGACCCTTGAGTCACTTCAGGAGCATCCAGATATTGGTCAGCCTCCTCTGGGTCCTAAAGTCTTCCACTTCTTCCACTGGTGAAAGACAGGCCTGGGGAATGCCTCCTCAATAGTCCCTAAGTCTCTGCACTCCTGTTGCTGTGATCATTCTTCAGGTGAAGCCCAGGCATCTCACCAAAGGTGAGGGGATCATGGGGGACTACCAACAGGACTGGCTGCAGGAACCCACGGACAAAGGGCTTCCACCCACTTTAACGGCTACCAGAGCTTCTCCTCCAGCCTTTACCACAGGCAGACACCAGACTCCAAGATCTCAACAACGTTTAATACTCTTCTTAATTTGTGACAATAAAAAGAATTCCAGTTGAAGGCCACACAACAGACAAGTGGCAAAGCCAGGATTAGAATCTCGGTCCTTTGACTCCCAGGCCTGTGCTTTATCCACTAGAACAATCTGCTTCCCACAGAACAGTGCACCGTCAAGAAGTAAAAGATCTTTGAGGAGCAGCTCGCTGTAATTAATGGAGCAGCTTGACAGGCAGTCTCTGGAGAGGAGTTGCTCTCCTTCAGTGGAGATCACATACCAAGGAGCAGTTTTGCAATGGAGACAGGTCCTATCTGGAGCAAATGCACCAGAGCAGCAAGGAACTATTTTTACCCACACACAGTGTGGAATAAAGTGTCAATCACACATCAGTTTTCACAGTTTTCTGCCAGAAAAACTATTTCTCTTCCCTTATTGACACCCATGCCCAGCACCCTCGCCAGTTGTTCCAGACACTCTTTTCTCAGGCCCCCTGACCCCCCACCACCCTTATCCCTTGCCCTAAGTGACCTGGCCATCTACTTTATTAAGAAAAGTAACACAGTCAGGTGTGAGCTCCTTAAAATCGCCCTTCCCCCTCACCAGGCCCTCCCCCTCCTTGCCCTCCCATCCTTCCCAGCAGTATCTCCAGAGAAGATCTCCTTCCTCATCTCAAAGGCCACCCCCTCCACATGTTCAAGTGCTTAGTACAGTGCTCTGCACACAGTAAGTGCTCAATAAATACGATTGAATGAATGTGCATCAACTCCATTCCTTCAGACCTTATAAAAACTTTCACCCCTTCCCTCCTTCAGCCTAACAGCCAACTTCAACTGTTCACTCTCCAATGGCTTCTTCCCCTCTGCCTTCAAACATGCCCATATCTCCCCCATCCTAAAAAATCCTCCCTTGACCCCACAGTTCCCTCCAGTGATCACCCAATCTCTCTCCTACCATTCCTCTCCAAACTACTTCAGTGAGTTGTTTACACCCGCTGTCTCAAATTCCTCTCCTCCAATTCTCTCCTGGACTCCCTCCAATCTGGCTTCCGTCCCTTTCACTCCACTGAAACTGCCCTCTCAAAAGTCACCAGTGACCTCCTTCTTGCCAAATCCCACTCCGTCCTAATCCTCCTTGACTTCTCAGCTGCCTTTGACACTGTGAAACACCCCTTTCTCCTGGAAATGTTAACTACGTTTGGTTTCACTGACTCTGTCCTCCCCTGGTTCTCCTTTTATCTCTCTGGCCATTCATTCTCAGTCTTCTTCAGGGCTCCTCCTCTGCCTCCCACCCCCTAACTGTGGGGATCCTTCAAGGTTCAGTACTCAGTCCCCTTCTATTCTCCATCTACACTCATTGCCTTGGAGAGCTCATTTGCTCCCATGGCTTCAACCACTACCTCTGTGCGGATGATACCCAAATCTACATCTCCTCCCACAGCGCTCAATAAATACGATTGAATGAATGAATGAATGAATGCCAACTTGTACTTCCCAAACGCTTAGTACAGTGCTCTGCACACAGTAAGTGCTCAATAAATACGATTGAATGAATGAATGAATGAATGAATGAATGAATGAACTTGTTGTGGGTTGCCAAAGCTAGAGCTATCCAGGGACTACCACTAAACTATGCATTTTTATTTCTTGCTAAATATTTAGAGCATCATGGAATGGTTGAAGAGTACAGACCGTTGTTATTATTATTTATTAAATACCTACTGTGTGCAGGGCACCATGTTAAACACTTGTAAGAAACAATTATTATTTTTTAATGATAATAATAATGACTGTGGTATCTGTTCATTCAGTCGGATTTACTGAGTGCTTACTGTGTGCGGAGCACTTTACTAAGTGCTTGGAAAGTACAATTCAGCAACAGAGAGAGAAAATCTCTGCCCACAATGGGCTCAAGGTCTATGCAGGGAAGAAGAAAGGTATTTAATCCCCATTTTACAGATAAGAAAACTGAGGCACAGTAAAAGTAAGGGACTTTCCTAGGGTCACACAGCAGGCAAGTGGCAGAGCTGGGATTATAACCCAAGTTTCTTGAGTCCCAGACTCATGCTCTTTCCATCAGGATAAAATTAAGGAACAAGACAGTCTCTGCTCTCAAGGAGTTAACAAATCTGCCTCATAAACAAAGATAATTTTACAGACTTGCTAAAAATATTATCATGAACTTATCAACAGCCTTTCCAACACTGAGGAGGAACTCCTCAAAACACAGGACAAACAGGCAAAACATAAAGGCATGAGAGTGACTCACACTTGTAACTGCTGCAGACAAATCCACATGAAATAGAAAAAGCAGGGGATCTGATGTCCTTCCTGCAGAAGTGTACAAGTCCTCAGACATCTATCAGTAAATCTTTTTCTTGTGCTCTTACTGGGTGCAGCTCTTTAATAAGTGTTTAAGAGAGTACAATGTAACAATATAACTGACATATTTTCTGTCCACAACGGGCTTACATTTATGTGAGCCTTTTCTCAAAATGTGGAACACTAAGGAGATAAGCTACAGAAAGCTGTTTGGATCCAGACGTTTTCCCCCTTCTGCACCTGTCTGAGGATGAGGCTTGGCTCCCACAAAGCTGGGCAAGAAATGGGATACTGGTATGGGCAGCGGGCAGCCCTCAGGTCTCCGGAGGCCTACGGGCTCCAGATTACTGGTTCTGGGCTTTCTCTTACCTACTGTATGCTGTAGAAACCAAGCCCCATTCTTTAACAGAAGCCCAACGTGTGAGCAATCTTTGGGACCCTATGATGGCTACAGCAGTATGTCATGAAGCTTGTCAGGGTGGTAAGAGATCTGTGGACGGCTCCTTCTTACTTCTGTTTCTCTTGTGTATTCTTTCTTTTCCATATTTTTGTGGTTTACTTTTAAGGAGGTTTACTTGTAAAGTGCTCCGGCCTATAGAAGAGGAGACTATCTTGAAGAAACTGGTCAGTGTTCCTTGCAGATGGCTCCAGCTGATCTCACTTGTTTTAAATATTTTGATTTCTGTATTTCAAGCAGTCAATCAATCAGTGGTATTTACTGAGTTCTTACTATGTTCAAACACTGGACTAAGCACTTGGGAAAGTATTCATTCAATTCATTCATTCAATTGTATTTATTGAGCACTTATTGTGTGCAAAGCACTGTACTCAGTGTTTGGGGAGTACAATATAACATCAGACATATTCCCTGCCCACAACAAGCTCACAGTCTAGAGGGGGAGACAGATATTAATGTAAATAAATAAATAAAGTATAATGCAATACAGTTGGTAGGCAAGAACCCCTCTTTCCTTCATTTCTTCCTTCATTCATTCCACCTTCCATTCATTCATCCATTACTTGATTATTTAATTCATTTCTATCTATTTAGCACTTATATTGTGTGCGTTATTGTACTAGGCACTTGGGAGCAAATAATGAAAAATAAAAGAAATGATCCCTGCCTTTGATGTCCTTACTATCTAATGGGGAAGACAGGCAGACACAGAAGAAATATAGGTACAGCTGGTAAAAACAAATGCAAAGTGAATAAGTAAATAAATGAGTAAATAAGTAGAATAAACAAGCTGATACACAAAGATCCGTCACTAATACATTATTTTTAGCTTCCTTTCAAGATCATGCTGTTCAGTTTTAATACCCCTATTTGTCCATTACTCTCTCAATTCCCAATGATGCTCTAGTTTTTCAGTGCCTGTAAAATTTACCTTGATTCAATATCTCTCTCCTTACATACTCTATCTCCTATCCCATTCCCTCATATTGTGCAGTATTTAAATTGATGAATAGAAAAATCAAATCCCTTTTTGGCAATTGTTACCTA
The DNA here is from genome assembly GCF_015852505.1 of Tachyglossus aculeatus. Taxonomy (NCBI): domain Eukaryota; kingdom Metazoa; phylum Chordata; class Mammalia; order Monotremata; family Tachyglossidae; genus Tachyglossus; species Tachyglossus aculeatus. Next base: position 62,371,140 of record NC_052072.1, read on the forward strand.
GAATTAGATTTGATGATGGGTCCTTAGTATGTTAGCATGGGATTTTTTTTTTTTTTTTTTTTTTTGCTAAATAGGATGTGAAAGAAGACGTGCTCATGTTCAGGAGGCCTTCCTGGACTGAGTCCCCATTTTTTCTCTCCTCTTCCCCATCCCCCGCCACCTTACCTCCTTTCCCTCCCCACAGCACTTGTATATATACACACAAATATACACACAAATATATACACAAATATATATATATTTGTACAGATTTATTACTCTATTTATTTTACTTGTACATATTTATTTTTCTATTTATTTTGTTAATGATGTGCATATAGCTTTAATTCTATTTGTTCTGACGATTTTGACACTTGTCTACATGTTTTGTTTTCTTGTCTGTCTCCCCCTTCTACATTGTGAGCCCGTGTTGCATAGGGACAGTCTCTATATGTTGCCGACTTGTACTTCCCAAGTGCTTAGTAATCTGCACACAGTAAGTGCTCAATAAATACAATTGATTGAATGAATGAATAATTAAATATTTACTTATATACATATGAAAGACATCCAATTCAAAATTATTTTGTTATACCATATTTACATTACCATTTGATCATTTAACTGTATCATAGTTTTTTTTAACGTTTTTGTTACCCATTTATAATTTTGTGGTTATTGGGGAAAATCTGGGAACACACTGATGCACTTTTTTTTCTATAGAAACTCTACTTTGTTTAATAGTTTTTTTTCACATCCAGTAAGAGCATTAATCAAAATTAATGCTCCTGTTCACATAGACACTTAGGGTACAGGCTCACATTAGATCCCAAAGCATTCTGGGACCTGTAGATTGAACATCCCAGGATGATGGAGATTTTAACTCCAAGTAACATTCCCCCATCTTAACGTGGATTCACAGTCACCAAGAGGAAAGGGGAAGCAAGCAAGATGGTGATGATGTCCCAGCAGTGGCAGTAGTAAAGGTATTTATGAAAGCTCACTGTGGGCAGAGAATGTGTCTGCTAATTCTAGTTCTCCCAAGGGCTTAGTACAGTGCTTTGCATATAGTAAGTGCCCAGTAAATATGATTCACTGATTGCAAGGCACTATACTAAGTGCCAGGAAAGAGTATGAGCAACAATTAAGTACTGTAATGGGCCATCAAGGAGCTCACCAACTAACTATTAAGATGATAAGGGAATTGGGCATAAACACACAAGGAAAAAATAAAACAAAAAGAACACAAAAATAACACTCTGTTTTCAATCGCCCGCATACTTCCCTTACTGGGATCTCCTGAGAGGTGCCAAGATGATAGAGAAATAGGTCCTGAACATTTTCCAATAAGTAGCCAGATATTAGCTGTATTTACATTCATATAATATTCCTGAGACGAGGTTTACAACCTCATGTAAAGGGCAACAATCAGATGACTGCTTGCTAATTCCTCCTGGGTCACTTGACATGAACAGTCGTGAGCTGGTGATTTGACCTTCTATTTGAGTGACCCAAGTGGGCATCTCCTTTCTTCTAGAGAAGTAGCATGGCTTAGTGGAAAGAGCATTGACTAGAGAGTCAGAGGTTGTGAGTTCTGATCTTGCCTCCAATGCTCATCAGCTGTGTGACTGTGGGCAAGCCAGTTAACTTCTTTGTACTTTGGTTACCTCATCTGTAAATTAAGGATTATTTCATTCTCAGTCTCTTTTGCAGGCTCCTCCTCCCCCTCCCATCCCCTTACTGTGGGGGTTCCCCAAGGTTCTGTGCTTGGTCCCCTTCTGTTCTCAATCTACACACACTCCCTTGGTGGCCTCATTTGCTCCCACGGCTTCAACTAGCATCTCTATGCTGATGACACCCAGATCTACATCTCTGCCCCTGCTCTCTCCCCGTCTCTCCAGGCTCGCATCTCCTCCTGCCTTCAGGACATCTCCATCTCGCTGTCTGCCCGCCACCTAAAACTAAACATGTCCAAGACTGAACTCCTTGTCTTTCCCTCCCAAACCCTGCCCTCTCCCTGACTTTCCCATCTCTGTTGACGGCACTACCATCCTTCCCATCTCACAACCCTGCAACTTTCGTGTCATCCTCGACTCCGCTCTCTCATTCACCCCTCACATCCAAGACCTCACCAAAACCTGCCGGTCTTAGCTCCGCAACATTGCCAAGATCCGCCCTTTCCTCTCCATTCATACCGCTACCCTACTCTTTCAAGCTCTCATCCTATCCCGTCTGGACTACTGCATCAGCCTTCTCTCTAATCTCCCATCCTCGTGTCTCTCCCCACTTCAATCCATACTTCATGCTGCTGCCCGTATTGTCTTTGTCCAGAAACGCTCTGGGCATGTTACTCCCCTCCTCAAAAATCTCCAGTGGCTACCAATCAATCTGTGCATCAGGCAGAAACTCCTCACCCTGGGTTTCAAGGCTCTCCATCACCTCGCCCCCTCCTACCTCACCTCCCTTCTCTCCTTCTACAGCCCACCCCACACCCACCGCTCCTCTGCCGCTAATCTCCTCACCGTGCCTCGTTCTCGCCTGTCCCATCATCGACCCCCGGCCCACGTCATCCGCTGGACCTGGAATGCCCTCCCTCTGCCCATCTGCCAAGCTAGCTCTCTTCCTCCCTTCAAGGCCCTACTGAGAGCTCACCTCCTCCAGGAGGCCTTCCCAGACTGAGCCCCTTCCTTCCTCTCCCCCTCGTCCCCCTGTCCATCACCCCCATCTTACCTTCTTCCCTTCCCCACAGCACCTGTATATATGTATATATGTTTGTACATATTTATTACTCTATTTATTTATTTATTTTACTTGTACTTATCTATTCTATTTATTTTATTTTGTTAGTATGTTTGGTTTTGTTCTCTGTCTCCCCCTTTTAGACTGGGAGCCCACTGTTGGGTAGGGACTGTCTCTATATGTTGCCAACCTGTACTTCCCAAGCGCTTAGTACAGTGCTCTGCACACAGTAAGTGCTCAATAAATATGATTGATTGATCAATTGATTGATTGAGGATTAAGACTGTGAGCCCTTTATTGGATAACCTGATGGCCTTATATCTACCCCAGTGCTTAGAACAGTGCTTGGAACAAAGTAAGCGCTAAACAAATTCCATTATTATTATTATTATTATTAAGGAGATCTTATTGATTTAACAGGGCAAAATAGTGCCTCTACTGTCTCCAGTATAAATTATAAAGTAAAAGTGATCTTGAATTATCTTGGAGAGGAAAGGGTGGATTTCATTGATGTTTTAAAGGTAGAACCAAAGATAATTGTCTGAATGTCTCATCTTTCTATTTCAGTTGTCCCCTGTATAAAATGGTCAGACTGAGAGCTCACTTTACAGTCCATAAGTCATAACACAAAGATCTTCAAGTAAGGGGTTCAAATCAATCAAAGAACAGTATTTATTGAGCACTACTCTAAGTTCTTGGGAGAACAAATCAATCAATCAATCATATTTATTGAGCGCTTACTGTGTGCAGAGCACTGTACTAAGCACTTGGGAAGTACAAGTTGGCAACATATAGAGACAGTCCCTACCCAACAGTGGGCTCACAGTCCAGAAGGGGGAGACAGAGAACAAAACCAAACGTATTAACAAAATAAAATAAATAGAATAGATATGTACAAGTAAAATAAATAAATAAATAAATAGAGTAATAAATATGTACAAACATATATACATATATACAGGTGCTGTGGGGAAGGGAAGGAGGTTAGACGGGGGGATGGAGAGTGGGACGAGGGGAAGAGGAAGGAAGGGGCTCAGTCTGGGAAGGCCTCCCGGAGGAGGTGAGCTCCCGTACGGCCTTGAAGGGAGGAAGAGAGCTAGCTTGGCAGATGGGCAGAGGGAGGGCTTTCCAGGCCCAGGGGATGATGTGGGCTGGGGGGTCGATGGTGGGACAGGCGAGAACGAGGCACGGTGAGGAGATTAGCGGCAGAGGAGTGGAGGGTGTGGGCTGGACTCTAGAAGGAGAGAAGGGAGGTGAGGTAGGCGGGGCGAGGTGATGGAGAGCCTTGAAGCCGAGGTAAGAAGACCCACTACCTGCCTTTCAGGAATTCAAAACCTAGAGGGGAGGAGAGGCTTTAAAATGAATTACAAGTAGGGCAAACAACCAAGTACATAGAGATGTACACATTCATGGCAACGGTGAGCACTCAGATGCATGGGTGGTGCAGGAGGAAGGAAAATAGCATGGGGAGAAGATATATTATATTGAAATTGAATTTATGAGGACCTGGGATTCCATTTAGCATTCCACTTTCCCCACACTTACTGCCTTACCTGCAGAGACCCACACTTTTCCTGCTACTTTGAAAAATATTGATGAGTCCCAGTATTGATGAGTCCCAATGTTTATGAGTCCCAGTACTCATCAGAAATACTGATGAGTCCTAGCACTACTGTACTAAGAACTTGGGAGAATATAATAGAGTAAGTACACCCACTCCCTGCCCTCCAGAAGTTCACAGCCAAGGTGGGGAAAGATAGACACTAAAATGAATTACAAATAGGGTGAACAACCAATCCAAGCTTACGTACACTTATGTGGGAATGATGAATCAATTCAATCATATTTAATGAGTGCTTACTGTGTGCAAAACAATGTACTAAGCACCAGGGAGAGCACAGTATAAAATCGGACACATTCCCTGCCCACAATGAGTTCAAAGTCTAGAGGGGGAAGCAGACATTTTTATAAATAAATGAATAAATAGATAAATAAATAAATAAATTACAGGTATGTGCTGTGGGAAAGGGAGGGAGGATGAATGAGGGAGCAACTATTAGTGGCACAGTGAGAGAAGAGGAGAGGAGGGCTAAGTCAGGGAAGGCTTCCTGGAGGAGATGTGCCTTCAATAAGGCTATGAAGTGGGAAAGAGCAATTATTTGTCTGATACGAAGAGGGAAGGCATTCCAGGCCAGAGGTAGGATGTGGGCAATAGGTCGGTGGCAAGATAAATGAAATCAAGGTACGGTGAGAAGAACAAAGTGTGTGGGCTGGGTTTTGGTAGGAGAGCAGTGAGATGATGTAGGATGGGGTAAGGTGATTAAGTGCCATAAAGCCAATGGTGAGGAGTTTTTGCTTGATGCAGAGTTGGATGGGCAACCACTGGAATTTCTTGAAGAGTGGGGAAACATGGTCTAAACGTTTTTGAAGGAAAATGATTTGGACAGCAGAACGGAGTATGAGCTGGAGTGGAAAGACACAGAAGGCAGGGAGGTTAGCAAGGAGGCTGATACATAACCAAGGTGGGATGGGATAAGTGCTTACATTAATGTGGTAGCAGTTTGGATAGAGAGGAAGGGGCAGATTCTGGCGATGTTTAGGTAGAACTGATAGGATTTAGTGTTGGCTTAAATATGTTGGTGGAACAAGAGAGTCAAGGATAATAGTAAGGGTACGGGCTTGTGAGACAGGAAGGATGGTGGTGCCATCTACAGTGATGGGAAACAGAGCAGGTGGATGGGGTTTGGATGGGAAGATATGGAGTTTCTGATTTGGACATGGTAAGTTTGAAGTGATGCGAGAACATCCAAGTAGGGATGTCTTAAAGGCAGGAGGAAATATGAGACTGCAGAGAAGGAGAGAAATCAGGGCTGGAGATGCAGATTTGGGTGTCTTTAGCATAGAGGTGATAGTTGAAGCCATGTGAGAGATGAGTTTTCCAAGGGTATGGGTGTAGATGGAGAAAAGAAGGGGACCCAGAACTGAACCTTGAGGGACACCCACAGTTAGGGGATGGATGGCAGCAGAGAAGCCCACAAGGGACTGAGAATGGGTGACCAGAGAGAGAGGAGGAGAACCAGGACAGGACGGTGCCAGCAAAGCTGAGGTTGGATAATATTTCCAGGAGCAGGAAGTGGTTGACAGTGTCAAAGTCAGGCCGAGAGGTCGAGGAGGATTAGGATGGAGTAGAGACCATTGAATTTGGCAAGAAGGAGGTCATCGGTGACCTTTGAGAGGGAGGTTTCTGTGGAGGGAAGGGGATGGAAATCAGATTGGAAGGGATTAAGGAGATAATTGAAGGAGAGGAACTTGAGGCAGCGGGTGTAGACAGCTCGCTCAAGGAGTTTGGAGGGGAATGGTAGTAGGGAGATGGGGCGATAACCGGAGGGAGCCATGGGGTCAAGGGAGGATTTTTCTAGGGTAGGGGAGACATGGACATGTTTAAAAGCAGTGGGGAAGAAGCCACTGGAGCGTGAACAGTTGAAGATGGCACTTAGGGAGGGAGGAAGGAAGGAAGCAAATGTTTTGAAGATAAACATTCACTTACATGGGGGATGCAGAAGGGACAACAATAGCATGGGGAGAATAGATATTATATTGAAATTGAATTTGTGAGGACCTGGTATCCTAATTAGCATTCCACTTTCCCCACAGTTACTGCCTTACTTGCAGAGACCTATACATCTCCTGTTACATCGAGAAATATTGATGAGTCTCAGTACTGCAAGCTTTCCCACTGATACACATGACAAGGAGACACGGTATACCCAACCTCCCTACCCAAAAATGGGCTCACAGTCTAGAAGGGGGAGACAAACAGCAAAACAAAACAAATAGACAGGTGTCAATACCATCAGAATATATAGAATTACAGCTATATACACAGCTAATAATATTTATTATGTGATTCTTATGTACCAAATCACTGTGCTAAGCCCTGAGGTAGATGCAGGTAGGGACTGTCTCTACCTGTTACCAAATTGTATTTCCCAAGTGCTTAGTACAGTGCTCTGCACACAGTTAGCGCTCAGTAAATATGACAATGAATGAATGCAAGTCAATCAGAGTGGTGACAAAGTCTCACACTCTCTAAGCAGTGAGGGGGAAAAGGTATCTTATTCCCTTTTACCAATGAAGAAACTGAGGCACAGGGAAGTTAAGTGATTTGGTGATTTGCCTAAGATCAAAGGCGGTGCCTATCTTAGGACTTGGATCTACTGACTTTCATTCTGTGCTCTTCCTATTAGGCATAACTGACCAATAGATCTAAAGGAAAGTCATTGACGAGTGAAATCTCAGGAGAGAAGAGGGTGAAAATCACACCGCAAAGAAGTGGGTGGGGATGCAATATGGCCTAATGAAAAGAACTCGGAACTGGAAGTCAGAGGACCTGGGTTCTAATCCCAGCTCTGCCACCTATCTGCTGTGCAACCTTGAGCAAGTCAGTTAACCTCTCTGTGGCTTAGTTACCTCATCTGTAAAATGGGTGAGCCCTATTTGGGACAGGGACTGTTTCCAACCTGACTGTACCACCCCAGCACTTAATGCAGTGCTTGACACGTAGGAAGTGCTTAACAAATACCATTAAAAAAAGAAATAAAAACAACATATAGCCCTTTGTTGTGTGTGCCTATAGTGTGTATAACCTTTTAGAGGATTTTGGCTAGGAAGAGGAAAAAGATGATTGCACAAAAGCTCAGGTGTTTGGAACAGTGCTTTGCACAGTAAGCGTTTGATAAATATCATAGATTGATTAGTTGGTGTGGTTAAACTGAGACATAGCTTTTTTAGTGTGTGGTAGATATGAGGTCATTTGCAGACAGAGAAGAAGAAACCAGAGGAGAGTGAGAGCTTGGTAGGCATTTAATAAGACCTGTGCTAGCCATCACAGTCTGCTGAAGAGTGAAGATGGAAGTAAAGCAGAATTCTATTAAGTAGACAGCACATTCACCTGTTACACACTGGTAGACAAGGAAACAGATAAGCCAAACAAGAAGGCCAGCTCATCCTTTAGGATTTTGTCAAACAGAATGTGGCAGCAGCATGACATCAGACTTTAGACCAAACTGAAAATCTCCAGAGCTGAATGTTGTTCAACCTTTTCTGCAGCTGTGAGAACTTGATCTCACACAGGAACTATAGCCAATTCCTTCCATAGTTCAAACAGCATTACGTATGGGCCTAAAATATCCAATAGACTGTGACTGTGACTTCTAGACTGTGAGCTCACTGTTGGGTAGGGACCGTCTCTATATGTTGCCAAATTGTACTTCCTAAGCACTTAGTACAGTGCTCTGCACACAGTAAGTGTTCAATAAATACAATTGAATGAATGAATGAATGAATGAAAGAAAAAGACAATATCACGAACAATGAAGTTCTAGAACGTAGTCAGTCTCCTGGCAATGAAGTCATGTTTACCTTAAATCGGCTTCGACAGTTGGGATGTGTGAAAAGAATGAGAGACAGGAGGCTCCTCAGATAGCTGTCATATGGAGTGCTGAGCCTGGGACCCCAAAAACAAGGAGGGTAAGAGGAGACATTTTAAAGATGCAATAAAATAAAGCCTCAGACAAACTTACACCCCAGCTTAAAAGCAGGGCTCAATTGCAGTGGTAGAGTAGCGTGGTGAATTGCTATCAAGAAAGGAGTGAATTTCTTCTAGGAAAATAATAATGATGATGATGGCATTTGTTAAGTGCTTACTATGTACCAAGCACTGTTCTAAAATCTTTGTAAGGAAAGAGGCAAAAGGGTCATCAGCAGTGAACACTGCAAACATTAAACATGACAGCGCAACGAGACAGTCTTTTTGTGTGCCCAGTGTGGCCAGCCTCTGGGTCTTTCATTGGCCTATTTGAGCCCCACACACACTCACGCATTAATTTCATCCCCAATTCATTTATTCATTTATTCATTCACTCAATCATATTTATTGAGAACTTACTGTGTGCAGAGTACAAAACAACAATAAACAATAATGGGAGAATACAATACAACAATAAACAGACACATTCTCTGTCCACTTCAATAATCACTTAAATCTCTGGACAGATTGGCAAGCCATGATATTAATAAGTGTCTGATTACAAACTCAATCCCAGGTAAGGACTCTCCGGGTTCAAACAAATTGTCCCTGTGGTTATCTGTAGACCCTCTAGGCTGTAAGCTCCCTATTGGCAGGGAATGTAGCTACCAACTCTGTAGTATTGTGCTCTCCCAAGTGCCTAGGACAGTGCTCCATGCACAGTAAGCACTCAATAAATACTACTGATTTATTGATTGACTGAAATTGGACAGTCATGATCAAGGCTAGACTGTCCCTGGACAAGGAGAATAGGTTCCCACCAAATTAGGGGAACTGTGTAGAGAAGCAAAATGATGTACTGAATAGAGCATGGACTTGGGAGTCAGAAGATCATGGGTTCTACTCCCAAGTCTGACATCTGTCTGCTTGGTGAACTTGGGCAAATCACTTCACTTATTTGTGCCTCAGTTACCTTATCTGTAAAATGGGGACTGAGACTATGAGTTCCACATCAGACAGGAACAGTGTCTAACTTGATTTGGGCCATCCCAGAATTTAGCATAGTGCCTGGCACATAGCAAGAGCTTAACAAATACCTGCATTTTTACTTTTTATTTTGGTTAATAAGTGAGGGAAAGAGATCTATCATTCAAGTCAAACACAATTGGATCCATCAAGTCAGATACTTCTTTGCCATTCAAGATGACTCCAGCTGAAGCCACATGATCCAAATAACCAATAATCCAGGCAATGGGGATGAGGTGGAAGATTTCCTGGTGATTTTAGAGACGCCCCAAATGAGAGTGGTGTTTACGGAACTGGCTACTTTTGGCATGATATTTCCCAGCAGCCGGACTTATTTCTGGATGCAGTTAATCATAATAATGATGATGATGATGGTATTTGTTAAACACTTGCTAGATGCCAGGCACTGTTCTAAGCACTGGGGCAGATAATAATAATAATGATGATGGTATTTATTAAGCACCTACAATGTGCAAAACACAGTCTAAGCACTGGGGAGGTTACAAGGTGATCAGGTTGTCCCACGAGGGCTCACAATCTTGATCCCCATTTCACAGATGAGGTAACTGAGGCACAGAGAATTTAAGTGATTTGCCCAAACTCACCCAGCTGACAAGTGGCAGAGCCAGGATTTGAACCTATGACCTCTGGCTCCAAAGCCTGTGCTCTTTCCACTGAGCCATGCTGCTTCTCTACAGCTTGTCAGATACAAGACAATCGTGTTGAACACAGTCTCTGTCTCACATAGGGCTCCATCATAATCCCCATTTTGCAGATTAGGAAACCAATCTTAATAGAGAAGTTGATTTGCCCAAGGTCACATGGCAGACAAGTGAGAAACAGGAGGTCATGGGTTCTAATCCTGGCTTCACTGCTTGTCTGCTGTGTGACCTTGGGCAAGTCACTTTACTTCTCTGTGCCTCATCTATAAAATGGGGATTGAGGCTGTGAGCCCCATGTGGGACAGGGACTGTGTTCAACCTGATTTTTTTATATCTACCCCAGCACATAGAACAGTGCCTGGCACATAGTAAGCATTTAACAAATACCATAATCATTATTAAGTGGTGGATTGGGATTAGCACCCATGACCTTCTGACTCCCAAGCCTATGCTCTGTCCACTAGGCCATACTGCTTCTCATCTCCTTCCCAAAGTACTTAGCAATCTTTGAAGTGTGAGGAAATCTACAGCTACCCAGAATTAAGGCAAGATGAGGATGACACTACCAGAGCAAGGAAGCTCCTAACAACTCTCCTAGAGTACCACGGGGCAGAGGCAATCACATCTATTTTCTTTCCATTTTGGAGAAATGGTTTGCAAGCAAGCCAAGTACTCCCATTAGAATTGCTTAGATTCTCTTGCCCTTCTCATAATAAAGTTATGGGTATTTACAATCACCATGGATTAGATTCACAGGGATTGGTACTGCTACACGAGAGCATAAACTTTTGCTCTGCTACTGCAGAGGAACTCCATTTCATAGTTCACTAACCTTAATGGTTTTAATCTTCCAAGTTAATGACTTTGGCTAACTTCATTCAACTTGTCTAAATTACATAAAACATATATTCATTTGTTCCTGAAGCCTGATTGATTATTGTGACAATTACCCCTATGTAGATTTGTAATCTATTTCTGGTTTTGGGTTGGTTTTAGTTTGTGCATTTCAAGTGATGGCTCCAGTAGGTGCCGGTATATATTTCTCTTTCACTGTGTCAGTAATGTGACTGTTTGTATCAAAGTGATTTTCCAGAGCTAATGGGTTTCTGGGCCAAACTTGTCTGATGGACTGAGTGAAAAAGGTTGGAAAGAGCAATATTTCACAATAACAGAATTATCATTTATGACCAAGTAGAAACACTGAAGAAGCAAAGCAACACAATGACCACACATCTAGAATGAATACATGGACATTTAATTTCTTTTCAAAACCAGTTTGTATAATGTTCATATAATGTGCCTAATGGAAATTGTGAAGATGATTATTATTTAAAAAAAACCCTCTGTACCGCTAAGTATGTTTTGTTGTGTATTTCTCTTCTTTTCTATTCCATTCTCTTCTGTTTTTTGTTGCAGTAGGGAAATTTTGATTTATAATCTGCAGAATTGGTGCAGCATTGCTTATTCACTACATTTGTTTCTGAATAGTTCTTCCTTTAACAGAACTTGCATAGCTTTAATAATATGTCACCTGTCTACATGTTTTGTTTTGTTGTCTGTCTCCCCCTTCTAGACTGGAGTCTGTTATTGGGTAGGAACCGTCTTTATATGTTGCCAACTTGTACTTCCCAAGAGCTTAGTACAGTGCTCTGCACACAGTAAGCTCTCAATAAATATGATTGAATGGATGAATGAATGTGTTTGTGTTACTGGGGAAGTCAGTTGATCAATCAGTGACATTAATTCAGCATCTACAGAGTGCTGGACACTGTGCTAAGCACTTGGGAAATCACGGCAGAAACAAAATGTGCCCTACCCTCAAATATATACTAAACACTATTACGGCAATACTTATGGCATTTAACTGCTTACTATGGGTTACGTATTGGGGTGCATGTAAGATCAGAAGACACAGTCCCTCTCTCACACAGGGCTCACCCCCTTTTCTACCTTATCCCCCTTTTAAAGATGAGGAAGCAGAGGTCCAGAGAGGTTAAGTAACTTGTCCAAGGTTACTCAGTAAGCTGGTGGCAGGACTGGGACACCAACCTGGGACTCAAGGGAAGCAGTGTGGCCTAGTGGAATTATCATGGGCCTGAGAGTCAGAGGATCTGGATTTTAATCCTGGCTCCACCGCATACCTGCTGTGTGACCTTGGGTGAAATTATTTATTATAAATTACTTATTTATTCATATAAATGTCTGTCTTCCCTTCTAAACTGTCAGCTCATTATGGGCAGGGAACGTGTCTCCTAATTTTCTTAAGAGCTTAGAACGGGGCTCTCTGCACACAGTAAGCACTCAATAAATACCACTGATTGATTGATTGATTCTCTGTGCCTCACTTCTCTCATCTGAAAAATGGGAATTCAATGGGAAGCAGCATGGCTCAGTGGAAAGAGCACGGGCTTGGGAGTCAAAGATCATGGGTTCTAATCCCAACTCTGTCACTTAGCCATTTGACTTTGGACAAATCACTTAACTTCTCTGGGCCTCAGTTACCTTATCTGTAAAATGGGGATTAAGACTGTAAGCCCCACATGGGACAACCCTTATACCTCCCCCAGTGCTTAGAGCAGTGCTTGGCACATAGTAAGCACTGAACAAATACCATTATTATTGTTATTATTATTATTATTATTATTATTCCTTCTACTCAGACTATGAGCCCCATGTAGAGCTTGATTATCTTGCATCTATTCCAATGCTTAGACTAATGCTTGGCCAATCATAGTAAATGATTAATAAATACCACCCATTAATTATTATGAAACCTGGGTCACCTGACCCCCAGTTCTATAGTCTTTCCACTAGAGCACTATCCTCACTAGTAATAATAAAAATAATGATGGCATTTGTTAAGCACTTACTATGTGCCAAGCACTATTCTAAGCACTGGGGTAGATACAACTTAGGTTGTCCCACATGGGGTTCACAGCCTTAATCCCCATTTTACAGATGAAATAGCTGAGGCCCAGGGAAGTTAAATGATTTGCCCAAGGTCACACAGCAGACAAGTAGCAGAGTTGGGATTAGAACCCATGACCTCTAACTCCCAAGCCTATGCTCTTTCCACTAAGCCATGCTGCTTCTGCTAGTCTAATCAGGGATTCAGACAAATATGATTTACAGATAGTGGAAGAAGTTCAAGTACATCAGGACAAAGCTAAAAAAAATTTAAAGGTATGGATCAATATATGAGTACAAAGTGTCAATAATAGGTGTTGATAGGATAAAATGGGGTGATACAAATTAATCTGGAAAGGCTTCCTGGAGAAGGTGGAATTTTAAGATGGCTCTAAATATGAGGAGAATTGTTGTTTGGATTATTTGATCAGGGAGGAAGGCTAAGGGAATGACTCAGGGTGGAGGGTGGGAGGGGAGAGGGGGCGAGATAGCATTAGCAACTTGTACTTTGTTAGTACAGTGCTCTGCACACAGTAAGTGCTCAATAAATACGATTGAATGAATGAATGAATGAGCAAAAGATCAGAAGCAGAAGATTTGGCAGCAAGGTACAGTTAGATGGGGAGAAATGGAGTTCCTCTAAACCAGTAGAGGAAAAGTTTATACTCTTGTATAACAGAACTGGTCCCCTTGAATCTAACACATCAGGCCCATTTGGGCAGGGATTATGTCTACCTACTCTATTGTACCCTTCCAAGTGCTTAACACAGTGCTCTGCACATAATAAGTGCTCAATGATTGAATAGTTTGAGCAAAGAGTGCAGGCTGTGGATTTCATGTTTCATAATGTAGACATTCATATATCCCAATGGGAAGGCAAGACAGCCTAAATCTAGTAACAGTGCCACCACTTAATTGGAGAAAAGGTTACCTCTCTCTGATCATAATCTTCACACCGGCCTCCTCACTCACACTCCTTTCCCCTGTAAATCCATATTACTCCCTCACAGAGATCTCCACTGTCTTGAACCCATCCATCTTTCTGAGCGCCTCACACCCCACCTCGCCTCCCTCTCCTCTCTACCCAAACTTGATGAACAGATTACTTTGCTCAACTCTACCCTTTCTACTCAGCTAGACTCACTCGCTCCCCTTTCCCTTCGCCACTTTCGTACCACTAACCCACAGCCCTGGATCACTGCCACTGTCCGCCTCCTTCGCTCTTATGCTCAAGCTGCTGAACGCTGCTGGCGAAAGTCTAAACACCATGCCAACCTCATTCACTTCAGGTTTATCCTTTCCTGCCTTAACTCAGCCCTCTCCTCTGCCAGACAAAATTATTTCTCCTCCCTTATTGACATCCATGCCCATCATCCCTGTCAGTTCTTCCATACACTCAACTCCCTTCTCAGACCCCCGGTTCCTCCCCCTCTTCCTTCCCTCACCCCCAACGATCTGGCCTCCTACTTCATTAATAAAATTAAATCCATCAGGTCTGACCTCCCCAAAGTCACCCCCCCCACACACCTCCAACCCCCCGGCTCTCAACACTCTCTGCTACTCTCCCATCCTTCCCAGCAGTATCCTCAGAGGAACTCTCCTCCCTCCTCTCAAGTGCTACTTCGGCCACCTGTGCTTCTGACCCCATTCCCTCTCATCTCACGAAATCTCTCTCTCTGTCCCTTCTCCCCTCCTTAACTTCCATCTTCAACCACTCACTCTCCACTGGTTCCTTCCCCTCTGCCTTCAAACATGCCCATGCCTCTCCCATCCTAAAAAAACCCTCTCTTGACCCCACCTCACCTTCTAGTTATCGCCCCATCTCCCTCCTACCATTCTTTTCCAAACTCCTTGAAAGAGTCGTCTACACGTGCTGCCTCAAATTCCTCAACACCAACTCTCTCCTCGACCCCCTCCAGTCTGGCTTCCGTCCCCTACATTCCATGGAAACTGCCCTCTCAAAGGTCATGAATGACCTCCTGCTTGTCAAATCCAACAGCTCATACTCTATCCTAATCCTCCTCGACCTCTCATCTGCCTTCGACACTGTGGACCACCCCCTTCTCCTCAACACGCTATCCAACCTTGGCTTCACTGACTCCGTCCTCTCCTGGTTCTCCTCTTATCCCTCCATGCATTCATTCTCAGTCTCTTTTGAAGGCTTCTCCTCCCCCTCCCATCCCCTTACTGTGGGGGTTCCCCAAGGTTCAGTGCTTGGTCCCCTTCTGTTCTCCATCTACACTCACTCCCTTGGTGACCTCATTCGCTCCCATGGCTTCAACTATCATCTCTATGCTGATGACACCCGAATCTACATCTCTGCCCCTGCTCTCTCCCCTTCCCTCCAGGCTCGCATCTCCTCCTCCCTTCAGGACATCTCCATCTGGATGTCTGCCCGCCACCTAAAACTCAACATGTCCTAGACTGAACTCCTTGTCTTCCCTTCCAAACCCTGCCCTCTCCCTGACTTTCCCATCACTGTTGACAGCACTACCATCCTTCCCGTCTCACAAGCCCACAACCTTTGTGTCATCCTTGACTCTGCTTTCTCATTCACCCCTCACATCCAAGCCATCACCAAAACCTGCCGGTCTCAGCTCCGCAACATTGCCAAGATCCGCCCTTTCCTCTCCATCCAAACCGCTACCCTGCTTGTTCAAGCTCTCATCCTATCCCGTCTGGACTACTGCATCAGCCTCCTCTCTGATCTCCCATCCTCGTGTCTCTCCCCACTTCAATCCATACTTCACGCCGCTGCCCGGATTGTCTTTGTCCAGAAACACTCTGGGCGTGTTACTCCCCTCCTCAAAAATCTCCAGTGGCTACCAATCAATATGCGCATCAGACAGAAACTCCTCACCCTCAGCTTCAAGGCTCTCCATCACCTCGCCCCCTCCTACCTCACCTCCCTTCTCTCTTTCTACAGCCCAGTCCACACCCTCTGCTCCTCTGTTGCTAATCTCCTCACTGTGCCTCATTCTCACCTGTCCCGCCGTCAACCCCCGGCCCACGTCGTCCCCCTGGCCTGGAATGCCCTCACTCTGCCCATCTGCCAAGCTAGTTCTCTTCCTCCCTTCAAGGCCCTACTGAGAGCTCACCTCCTCCAGGAGGCCTTCCCAGACTGAGCCTCCTCCTTCCTCTCCCCGTCGTCCCCCTCTTCATTCCCCTGTCTTACCTCCTTCCCTTCCTCACAGCACCTGTATATATGTATATATGTTCGTACATATTTATTACTCTATTTATTTATTTATTCATTTTACTTGTACATATCTATTCTATTTATTTTATTTTGTTAATATATTTGGTTTTGTTCTCTGTCTCCCCCTTCTAGACTGTGAGTCCACTGTTGGGTAGGGACTGTCTCTATATGTTGCCAACTTGTACTTCCCAAGCACTTAGTACAGTGCTCTGCACACAGTAAGCACTCAATAAATACAATTGATTGATTGATTGATTACCTTGCTCTCATAAATCTAAAAATGAGATATGCTTTTAGAATTGCAAAATTATTCTGTACTCTCTTTAAGAGTAGAATGTATGTTTTTTTTCCTTGATTTGATTACTCCTCAATTTCACAGCAGGTAGTCAGTCAATATTGTTGATGATGTTGATTCTACATTTCCCAAATAGTGAATCAGATTCTTTTACCATGTGTCAACACCTGATGAATAATCTCATAGCCCTTTTCATTCTGCTTAGACTTTCCTAGGCATTGTTGTAATAATAAAAGCATTCATTAAGTACTTACTATGTGCAGAGCACTGTATTAAGCTCTGGGAAAGAATACATAGATGGAAATTAGACATAGTCCCTGGTCTTCAAGGACCTCACAGTCCAAGAATACTGGAGAATCAGAGTGGCCTAGTGGAAAGAATGTAGGCCTGGGAGCACTAGACTCAGTTTCAAAGTCCTGTTCTACCACTTGCTTGCTATGTGACTTTGGGCAAATCATTTAACTTCTCTGTGCCTTAGTTTCTCATCAGTAAAATGAGTATTAAATCCTTCTCCCTCCAACTTAGAACATGAGCCCAATGCTGGGCAGGGACTATGTCCAACCTGATTATTTTATATTTACCCCAGTGCTTACTATAATGCCTGGCATGTGCTAAGTGCTTAACAAGTACCATAATTTTTTGATAAATGAATATAAATTGAGAAGACAGGATCAGAGGCAGATGCATAAATATTGTTCACCTTGATGTAATAATTTTACAGTGTGAACACTACATAGATGCCCTACACTGAAGCTTAACAGTCCTCAAGGCTTTGCTTTCAGTGTTAGTTATTCAGTTTCAGTTATTTCTCTGCTTAAAATAACATATGGAATGATTGATGGTTTAGCCAGCTGTAGAAGTCAGAAGTCATTTTCCCCTTGGGTTCTTCCATGGGTTACTACTATCTGCAAAATGGTAAAAGAAAGATAATTATGAAATTTAAAAAAAGATATAGCTATCAGTTCAAGTTCCAGCTCCAGACATGTTTTCTTTAATAAAATAATCTCTGAACATCAAATCTATGCTATTGACCCTCATTTTTGACATCCCTACTTGGAAAGAAGATTAGATTTGGCAACTCCCTGGGAAGAAGTGATTCCATTCCTACTTACAATGCTGGCCAAACATTCCTAAATCCCTCCCTCTCCCTCCCAGTCCTCTTCAGGCAGGGACACCTTTCTCCACTCACCTTGTTTAACTCTACCATCTTCACTGCTAGGTATAGAGAGAGAATCCCAATTCTCCAAATGAGAAATGTATCATTTTTGTACCTGTTTCTTTATCTCCCTTTCCAGCTCAAAATCATTTCCAGATAGTTTAAAAGAACAGCCTATGACTGACTTCAGTGAATTGCCTTTAACTTCAGCCAGCACTGGGAAAAGATAGGCAAAGTAGGAAGGAAGCCGTGTGGCTTAATGGAAAGAGCACAGGCCCGGGAGTCAGAGGACATGGATACTAATCCCAGATCAGTCTCTTGTCTGCTGTGTCACCTTGGACAAATCATTTAACTTCTCTGGGCCTCCATTTCTTTATCTGCAAAATGAGTATGAAATGCCTGCTCTTTCTTCCACCTTAGACTGTGAATCCCACATTGTACAGGAACTGTGTCTGATCTGTGTCAGATTTAGCCATGTAGCAAATATAAATTTTCAGATTTGTGTATGTTTTTTTTTTCCTTTTTTTAAAAAAATGGTATTCATTAAGTGTTTATAGTGTGTCAGACATTGTGTTGTGGGCAGGGAATGTGTCTGTTTATTGTTATATTGTACTCTCCCAAGCACTTAGTACAGTGCTCTGCACACAGTAAGTGCTCAATAAACATGATTGACTGACTGAACTAAATGCTGGGGTAGATACAAGTTACTCAGGTTGGATACAGTCCAATTTCCACATGGGGCTCACAGTCTTAATCCCCATTTTACAGATGAGATAACTGAGGCACATAGAAGTTAAATGATTTGCCCAAGCTCACACAGTAGACAAATAGTGGAGCCAGGATTAGAACTCAGGGCCTTCTGACATCCAGGCCCAGGCTCTACCCATTAGGCATGCTGTTTCACCTGCGCATCTAACCCTATTCCTTCACACCTTATCAAAACACTTGCTCTCTCCATTCTTCCCTCCCTAACAGCCATCTTCAACTGTTGGCTCTCCAATGGCTTCTTCCCCACTGACTTCAAACATGCCCATGTCTCTCCTATCCCCAAAAACTTTCCCTTGGCCTCACTACTCCCTTCCATTATTGTCCTATTTCCCTCCCACCATTCCTCTCCAAACTCCTTGAGTGAGTTGTCCACACCCCGCTCTCTCGTTCACCCCTCACATCCAATCCGTCACCAAATCCTGCCGGTCTCACCTCCACAACATCGCCAAGATCCGTCCTCTCCTCTCCATCCAAACTGCTACCTTGCTGGTTCAATCTCTCATCTTATCCCGACTGGATTACTGCATCAGCTTCCTCTCTGATCTCCCATCCTCTTGCCTCTCCCCACTTCAGGCTATACTTTATGCTGCTGCCCGGATCATCTTTGTGCAGAAACGCTCTAGGCATGGCACTGTCCTCAAAAATCTCCAGTGGCTGCCAGTCAACCTGCCCATCAGGCAAATCCTCTTCACTCTCAGCTTTAAGGCTCTCCATCACTTCGTCCCCTCCTACCTCACCTCCCTTCTCTCCTTCTACAGCCCAGCCCACACCCTCCAGTCCTCTGCCACTAACCTCCTCAATGTACCTCGTACTCTCCTGTCCCACTGTCGACCCCCAGCCCACATCCTCCCCCTCTCTTGGAATGCCCTCCCTCTGCAAATCTTCCAAGCTAGATCTGTTCCTCCCTTTAAAGCCTGATAGCTCACCTCCTCCAGGAGGCCTTCCCAGACTAAGCCCCCTTTTTCCTCTCCTTCTCCCCATCCCCCCCACCCTACCTCCTTCCCAACCCCACAGCACCTGCATAAATGTTTGCACAGATTTATTACTCTGTTTATTTTACCTGCACATATTTACTATTCTATTCATTTTGTTAATGATGTGCATCTAGCTTTATTTCTATTTATTCTGATAACTTGAGACCTGTCCACATGTTTTGTTTTATTTTGTTGTCTGTCTCCCCCTTCTAGACTGTGAGCCCATTGTTGGGTAGGGACCATCTCTATATGTTGCCAACTTGTACTTCCCAAGTATTTAGTACAGTGCTCTGCACACAGTAAACGCTCACTAAATGCAATTGAATGAATGAATGAATGAATACATGCACTGTCTCAAATTCCTCTCCTCTAATTCTCTCCTTGACCCTCTTCAATCTGGCTTCTATCCCCTTCAATCAATCAATCAATCAATCAATCAATCGTATTTATTGAGCACTTACTGTGTGCAGAGCACTGTACTAAGTGCTTGGGAAGTACAAGTTGGCAACATATAGAGACAGTCCCTTCCCAACAATGGGCTCACAGTCTAAAAGGGGGAGACAGAGAACAAAACCAAACATACTGACAAAATAAAATAAATAGAATATATATGTACAAGTAAAATAAATAAATAAATAAATGGAGTAATAAATATGTACAAACATATATACATATATACAGGTGCTGTGGGGAAGGGAAGGAGGTAAGATGAGGAGGATGGAGACGGGGACGAAGGAGAGAGGAAGGAAGGGACTCAGTCTGGGAAGGCCTCCTGGAGGAGGTGAGCTCTCAGTAGGGCCTTGAAGGGAGGAAGAGAGCTAGCTTGGCGGATGGGCAGAGGGAGGGCATTCCAGGCCCGGGGGGATGACGTGGGCCGGGGGTCAATGGCGGGACAGGTGAGAACGAGGCACGGTGAGGAGATTAGCGGAGAGGAGTGGAGGGTGTGGGCTGGGCTGTAGAAGGAGAGAAGGGAGGTGAGGTAGGAGGGGGCGAGGTGATGGAGAGCCTTGAAGCCCAGGGTGAGGAGTTTCTGCCTGATGCACAGATTGATTGGTAGCCACTGGAGATTTTTGAGGAGGGGAGTAACATGCCCAGAGCGTTTCTGGACAAAGACAATACGGGCAGCAGCATGAAGTATGGATTGAAGTGGGGAGAGACACGAGGATGGGAGATCAGAGAGAAGGCTGATACAGTAGTCCAGACGGGATAGGATGAGAGCTTGAACGAGCAGGGTAGCAGTTTGGATGGAGAGGAAAGGGCGGATCTTGGCAATGTTGCGGAGCTGAGACTGGCAGGTTTTGGTGACGGCTTGGATGTGAGGGGTGAATGAAAGAGCGGAGTCGAGAATGACACCAAGGTTGCGGGCTTGTGAGACGGGAAGGATGGTAGTGCCATCAACAGAGATGAGAAAGTCAGGGAGAGGGCAGGGTTTGGGAGGGAAGACCAGGAGTTCAGTCTTCGACATGTTGAGTTTTAGGTGGTGGGCAGACATCCAGATGGAGATGTCCTGAAGGCAGGAGGAGATGCGAGCCTGGAGAGAGGGGGAGAGAGCAGGGGCAGAGATGTAGATCTGGGTGTCATCAGCGTAGAAATGATAGTTGAAGCCGTGGGAGCGAATGAGGTCACCAAGGGAGTGCATGTAGATCGAGAACAGAGGCGACCAAGAACTGAACCTTGAGGAACCCCCACAGTAAGAGGATGGGAGGGGGAGGAGGAGCCTGCAAAAGAGACTGAGAATGAATGACTGGAGAGATAAGAGGAGAACCAGGAGAGGACGGAGTCTGTGAAGCCAAGGTCGGATAGTGTGTTGAGGAGAAGGGGGTGGTCCACAGTGTCAAAGGCAGCTTAGAGGTCGAGGAGGATTAGGATAGAGTAGGAGCCGTTGGATTTGGCAAGCAGGAGGTCACTGGTGACCTTTGAGAGGGCAGTTTCCGTGGAATGCAGGGGAGGGAAACCAGACTGGAGGAGGTCGAGGAGAGAGTAGGTGTTGAGGAATTCGAGGCAGCGCTTGTAGACAACTCATTCAAGGAGTTTGGAAAGGAATGGTAGGAGGGATATGGGGTGATAACTAGAAGGTGAGGTGGGGTCAAGAGAGGGTTTTTTTAGGATGGGAGAGACATGGGCACAGGAATTTCGCAGGAACTGCCCTCTCAATTGTCACCACTGATTTCCTTCCTGCCAAATGCAGTGGCCTCTACTCCATCTTATTCCTCCTCAACCTCCCACCTGCTTTTGATACTGTTAATCACCCCCTTCTCCTGGAAACATTATCCAACCTTGGCTTCACTGACACTGTCCTGGTTCCTCCTCCTATTTTTCTGACCACTCACTTCTCAGAAGTAGTAGTATAGTTGTAGTTATAGCATATTCGAAGCAGCTTCTGTGTGTAAAGCACTATACTAAGCATCGAGAAACAACTCATTAAATAGTATCCCTGTTCCTCAAGGGACCAATGCAGAGGGAAGATCTGAGCAGTGGGTCAGAGACGGGAGTAAGCCACAGAGAAATGACTTCATGATTGCACAAGTTTTTCCTCAGTTTATGAATGATTGAGGAAATACTTGAAGACTTTTAAAACGTCTCCATCATCATATCTGCAAGGCGAGCTGAATGTGAACACTTCATCATCATCATCGTGGCTCAGTGGAAAGAGCCCGGGCTTTGGAGTCAGAGGTCATGGGTTCAAATCCCGGCTCCGCCACTTGTCAGCTGTGTGACTTTAGGCAAGTTTCTTAACTTCTCTGGGCCTCAGTTACCTCATCTGTAAAATGAGGATGAAGACTGTGAGCCCCACGTGGGACAACCTGATCACCTTGTAACCTCCCCAGCACTTGGAACAGTACTTTGCACAAAGTAAGCGCTTAATAAATGCCACTATTATAATTATCATTATCATCAATGTAGTCATCAACAATTGAGTACTTATTGTGGTTAGAGCACTGTACTAAGTGCTTGGGAGAGTACATTGCAGCAGAGTTGGCACGTAAATTTCCTGCACATTTTCAGGGTTTCTTACTGCTAAGAGATATTTCCAAAACTCAATATCATTCCACTTTTATAACTGGCATTTGTTAAGCATTTACTATGTGCCAGGAAATGTATTAAGTGCTGGGGTAGATACAAGCTAAATGGCTTGGACGCAGTCCATGTCTCACTTGGGGCTCACAGTCCTAATCCCCATTTTACAGATCAGGTAAATGAGGCACAGGGAAGTTAAGCGACTTGCCCATGGTCACACAGCAGACAAGTGGCAGTGCCAGGCATAGAACCCAGGTCCTTCTCACTCACAGGCCCGTGCTCTATCAACAAGGCCACATTGCCTCTCCACTTGACTGGATACATAGCAAAATGAAAAGTGGTCAGTGGGAACACTTCTTATTTATTTGGGGAACATGGAGTGTAAGAAAGAAGTTGAAAAAGGCAACAGCTTTTGGAAGACATAGAGAATTCCTGAGTGAGCTCAAAGGCCACATGCATAGAGAAGAGCACATTTATTAGCTTACATCTGTCTGCATTCATTCAGACACAGTGGAAAAATACCATCTTCCAAAACAAGATTGTGAATATACAGAGTGCAGTTTCAATCTGAAATCACTTCTCTTTCAATGATTTCATTGTTTGCCTTTCTCTGGCTTCATCTTTCCAACTCACACCCTCCCCTCTGCCAAATGCTCCCTTTAGAATCGATATCAAGAGTCCTCATCTACAAGACAGGAGGTCCTGGAAAAATGAAGCAGCTAGAAAGTTCCTGCTAATGTTTAGAGAAAAAAATCCAGGTGGCTTGGCTTCTGTGCCCAGATTGCACTTCCTCAGGATCCAAGATGAATTCACTTCCTTTTTCTGACATGTTCCAATGGACAAAATAGGCTAATACCATGAACTTCAACAGGATGATAACAGAATTACTGAGAGAGCCCTCTCCCCAGTAGCAGGGAAATCCAGAAAAATCTCCCTATCACCACTATTGTCCTTGACAGACTATCCTGCTCAGCCCCAGCCCTCTCTGACCTGCTCAGTTCGCTCTATCTCCCCTAAGTAACCTGGCATATTGGATAGAACTCTGGCCTGGGAGTCAGTAGGTCATGCGTTCTAATCCTGGCTCCGCAACCTGTCTGCTGTGTGACCTTGGGCAAGTCGCTTCACTTCTCTGGGCTTCAGTCACTTCATCTGTAAAATGAGGTTTGAGACTGTAAGCTCCATGTGGGACAGGGACTGTGTCCAACCCGATTTGCTTATATCCACCCCAGCGCTTAGTACAGTGCCTAGCACATAGTTAATGCTTAACAAATACCACAATTATTATTATTATTACTATTCTCATCTTCACCCAATATTCTCCTTAGACTACAATAGTCCCACACCCTATTCTTGTCACAAAGAACTTCCCTGTCACTTTCTGGGAAGCCCCAGATCCTATCCCTACCTTTGGGCTAAAAAATGGGATGGAGATACTTAAAAATATTAAATCCTAAATTATCTGAGTAGGGTGACCAGCAAAGGCACTCAGAAAAACTGGACACCAGGAAGCATGTGACATCACACGTGTGAGACCAGCTGCAGTATAACATAACAGCATCATAAAGATACATTTTAGTAGAAGTCCACCTGAATCTTTCCTAATTCACCCCCAAACAAGGGTTGTTTTTGTGGAGGTCCTTTGAACACCCCAGTTTCTCCTTCCAGTTCCTTCCTGCTGTGCTCTTAAGCCACAGGACTTGGCAGTGGGAGGTACGGTGGAGGAAGAGTGGGTACTAAAATATTAAGGCAGCAGCCATAATGGACATCAGCACTTTATGGGTATTGGACCTAATCACTGTATCTTGCTCTAGTCACTCTTGAGTCAACTTCTGGCTGGCACACTTCCTCCTTCTCAGACCTTCCTATTCCTTCACATCCACCAGATCACAGCCTTCCTCATTTGAATTAATCGGTCAATCAATATTTTCTATTGAGCACTTACTGCATGCAGAGTACTGTACTAAGTGCTTGGGAGAGTATAATAGAACAAAGTTGGTAGACATGTTCCTGCCCACAATGAGTTTACAGTCTAGAGGGGGAGACGGGCATTAATATAAAAAATAAATTAAATTATGGATATGTGCATAAGTGCCATGGGGCTGAGGGAGGGGTGAATAAAGGGTGCAAATTGTAGTGTAAAAGTGGCACAGAAGGTAATGGGAGAAGAGGAAACAAGGGCTCAGTCAGAGAAGGCCTTAACTGCATTGGACCTAATCACTATGCCTCATTCTAGTCTTTCTGGCCATCAACCTCTTGCTCACATCCTTCTTCCATCTCCAGCACCTTTCTCAAATCACATGTCCCCCAAGAGGCCTTCCCTGATTCTCCCATCCCCTAAAGCCCCTTTGGCACTTCTACATTATCTATGTACTGGGGAATTAAACCCATGAGATCTTGGGAAATCCCCCTGTAGCACTTAGGTACCTATCTTTAAATTCTATTACTTCTCCAAATTTATTATTTGCTTTAGTGTCCATCTCCCTCCATAGACTATAAGCTCCTTGAGGGCAGGGATGCTGTCTGCTAACTTTGTTGTATTTTCCCCAGCACTTAATACAGTGCTCTGCACAGACTAAGTGCTCAACAAATAGTGTCACTGATAGGTCAATTGATCGCACAAGAACAGACCAACTAAAAAATAGATTGTACAGTATAATACTTGTCAGTCGGTCTCCTATTTTTTTAATCTTAAGCAGGTCTGGGGCATCATGGTGGGAGAAGAGGTTTAGGATGAGGAACAGGGATGAAGAGAAAGCCAGAGACAGCTTTCAGATCACCTCTCACTTGTCAGTTCATTAAACTGTGTAATGCTGAGTTGAGGTGATAAACACTGGATAAATGCCTTGTAGAGGAGAATTTCCCTAATCACCTGTTTTGTTATTATCTGCATGACCATGCAAATGAAACCCTAATGGCTTTGAACTGTGAAAGCTAAAAACATGTTTTTTGGAAAGACAATGTTTTGGGTTTTTGTTGTTTATTTTTTTTTTAAGGAAAAAAGTTTGCTATTCCATTAAAGACAGCTGAGTCCCAGCATGGCAGTTAGGATATGAAACAGAGTTCAGCTGTCTTTCTGTTTCTCAATACTTTTTAAGAACCTTAGTTTCTGCCTCTCAAAATCTCAAGATGTCTGGGCAGAGGAAATGAAGGAGATATTAATGCCATTTTCATTTTAATTATCTTTTTTGAGTGAGAAAGTGGGCAAGCAATTGATCCTGCAAAAGCCTTGCAAATGAAGTGGTTTCCATATAAATTGCTTGTAATCTACATGTTCCATTTTGACCTCTCGGAAGAAGCCTCCAGGTGTTTTATTGTGATTGACCAATGCCTCTTAGGACGACCATGGTATCCAAAGCTCATGCTGATACTATGAATTTTCACTCTCTGAAACTCCCTCATAAACTCCAACACTCAGACTAAAAGCAGTGTGGCCTAATGGAAACAGCAAATGCCTAGGAGACAGAGAACCTGAGCTCTAATCCCGGCTCTGATATTTGTCTGTTGTGTGATCTTGGGCAAGTAATTATAATAACTGTGGTATTTATTAAATGCTTACTATTTCCCAAGCATGGTAGTAAGCACTGGAGTGCTTACATGATAATCAGTTACCACATGGGGTTCACAGTCTAAGCAGAAAGGAGAACAAGCATTGCATTCCCATTTTGCAGATAAGGAAACTGAGACACAGAGAAGTTAACTGACTTGTCCAAAATCACACAGCTAATCAGTGGTGGAGCAAGGTCTGAAAGAACCCTGGTCTGGGTTCTTTCCACTAGGCCATGCTGCCTCTCATGGCAAGTCACTTAACTTCTCTGTCCCTCAGTTTCCTCATCTTTAAAATCCTACTCTTGCCTACTTAGACTGACAGCCCAATGTGGAACAGGAACTGTGTCCAACCTGTTTATCTTGTATCTAATTCAGCATTTAGTACAGTACCTGGCACATAGTAAGTGCTTAATCAATCATTGGTATTATTGAGCACTTACTGTATGCAGCACTGTCAGCCCGTTGTTGGGTAGGGACTGTCTCTGTCTTCCAACTTGTACTTACCAAGCACTTAGTACAGTGCTCTGCACACAGTATGTGCTCAATAAATACTATTGAATGAATGAATAATAAGAAGAAGATGTTTTAACTTGAATGACAGAAATAATTATCTCAACACCAATGTCTTTGTCTGTAAAAATATTTTCCCTTTCTTGCTCCTTGGGTCACAGCTCCACAAGAGAACTTCAACTTACTGCATGCCAACAGGAAAATTGAAACAGTGAACTCTAATAAAGATAAACTCATATCAACTGATAAACCAATCAATGTATATATTGAGCACTTATTTTGTTCAGAGCAGTGTACTAAGCATTTGGGTGAGTTCAATAAAGCAAGTAGACCAAATCCCTGCCTTCAGGGAGTTTACAGTCTAGCATGGGAGACAGTAGATAATCAGTAGTACAAATATGTGTATATATGTGCTGTGACATTTGGAGTAAGTGTGTATGTGCTTAAGGGGAGGTGAAAATAGGAGACAGTGAGGATTGATGCTGAGAGGTGAAAAGTGTGTGAGTTGAAGTAGTGGGAGATAAGTGAGAACAGATAGGAGAGAGAGAGAGCTGGTGAACTGTCTTGAAGTTGATAGTGAGGAGTTTCTGCTTGATGCAGAGATGGATGGCCAAGCATTGGAGGGTTTTGAGGAGCGAGAAGATGTACATAGCAGATATTCACTTTGTAAGATGGACCTTTGTTCAGAGAGAGCCACTTCATGCATGTAGATATGCCTGAAAATAAGTGATGTTTGAAATGACACTCATTTCCAAATTGTGTCTGTGAAAGATTATTACCTGCAGCAAGGAAGAGAGCATCCTTCCTGATATCCTGTTCCTTGGTAGGCTCCCCTCAGAGAAAGCAACACCCCTGCTGATTGTTGCCTGCCCTAAATGATCTAATTGCTCTGCTATTTTCCCAACAGTCCAGGGTTTGAGACCATGCTTCACTATTCATCAGTAGATCAATCAATCTTATTTATGGTGTGCTTAGATTGTTCAGACCCCTTGAAAGTGTACCATGGGGACCCAATCAATTTTCAGTAGACAGTAGAAGCCGCAATTACTGTCCTCAAGGAACTTAAAAGCTCATAAGGGAGATAGAAGCAAAAGGAATCAATCAATCAATCATATTTACTGAGGGCTTACTGTGCACAGAGCACTCTACTGAGCCCTTTGGAGAGTACAGTACAATAGAGTTGGTAGACACATTCTCTGCCCACAGGAACCTTACAGTCTAGAGGGGGAGGCAGGCATTAATATAAATAAAGAATATGGATACATACATAAGTGTGGTGGGGCTGAGGGAGGGATGAATAAAGGGTGCAAATCCAAGTTCAAGGGCATCACAGAAGGGAGTGGAAGAAGAGGAAATAAGGGCTTAACCAGAGAAGGCTTCTTGGAAGAGATGTGATTTTAATGTAGCTTTGATGGTTGGGAGAGTAATCATCTGTGGAATATGAAGAGGGAGGGCATTCCAGGGGAGAGTCAGGATGTGGGTGAGAGGTCAGCAGTGAGATAGATGAGACTGAGGTACAGTGAGTAGGTTGGCATTAGAGGAGGAAAGTGTGTGGGCCGGGTCAATAGCAGGAAATCAGGGAGGCAAAGTAGAAAGGGGCAAGGTGATTGAGTGCTTTAAAGTTGATAGAAAGGAGTTTCTGTTTGATGTGGAGGTGGATGGCAAACCACTGGATGTTTGTGAGGAATGGGGAAACATGGACTGAACATTTTTGTAGAAAAATGGCCCGGGTAGCAGAGTAAAGTGTGGGTTGGAGTTGGAAGAGACAGGAGGCAGGGAGATCAGCAAGGAGGCTGAGGCAGTAATCAAGGCAGGATAGGATAAGTGCTTGGATTAATGTGGTAGCAGTTTGGATGGAGAAGAAAGGGCAGGTTTTTACAGTGTTGTGAAGGTTGGACAAACAGAATTTAGTGACGGATTGAGTATGTGGGTTGAATGAGAGATGAGTTGAGGATAATGCAAAAGATATGGGCTTGTGAGATCAGGAGGTTGGTAGTGCTGTCTACAGTAATGTAAAAGTCAGGAGGAGGACAGATTTTGGGTGGGAAGACGAGTAGTTCTGATTTGGACATATTTAGTTTGAGGTGTCTGCAGGACAGCTAAGTAGAGATGTCCTGAAAGCAGGAGGAAATGTGAGACAGCAGAGAAGGAGAGAGAGCCGAGCTGGAGATGTGGATTTAGGAATCATCTATTCATTCATTCAATCATATTTACTGAGCACTAACTGTGTTCAGAGCACTGTACTAAGCACTTGGAAAGTACAATTCGGCAACAGAGACAGTCCTTACCCAACAACAGGCTCACAGTCTAGAAGAGGGAGACAGGCAACAAAACAAAACAAGTAGACAGGTGTCAATACCATCAGAATAGATAAACAGAATTATAGATATGCACACATAATTAATAGCATATCAATAATTAATAATAATATTAATTAATAATTAATATGTACAAATATACACAAGTGCTGTTGGGAGGGGAAGGGGTAGGGCAGAGGGAGGGAGGGGGGCAATGTGGAGGGGAGGAGGCGCAGAGGAAAAATGGGGGCTCAGTCTGGGAAGTCCTCCTGGAGGACGTGATCTCAGTAGTGCATTGAAGGGAGGAAGAGAGCTAGTTTGGGGATGTGTGGAGGAAGAGCATTCCCAGCCAGAGGTAGGATGTGGGCCAGGGGTCGATGGTGGGACAGGCGAGAACAAGGCCCAGTGAGGAGGTATGTACCAACTACATAGATGGTAGTGAAGCCGTGGAAATTAATGAGTTCCCCAAAAGACTGGATGTAGATTGAAAATATAAGGGAACCCATAACTGATCCTTGAGAGACTCCCACAGTTCATTCATTCATTCATTCAGTCCCATTTATTGAGCTCTTACTGTGTGCAGAGTGCTGTACTAAGCACTTGGGAAGTAAAGTTCAGCAACAGAGACAATCCCTACCCACAGCGGACTTAGGTGTTCGGAGGCAGAGGAGGAACCCACAAAAGACACTGAGAATAAGTGACCAGAGAGATAGGATGAGAACCTGGAGAGGACAATGTTACTGAAGCCAAGGTTGAATAATATTTCCAGGAGAAGGGGGTCTCCGACAGTACTGAAGGAAGCTGAGAGGTTGAGGAGGGATAGGATGGTGTTAGATGCCTTTGGATTTGGCAAGAAAGACATCATTCGTGACCTTTAAGAGGGCAGTTTCTGTGGAATGGAGGGGGCAGAAAGAGAGAAGACCCAGAAGGGGGTCAAGGAGAGAATTGGAGGAGGAAGTGGAGATGGTGGGTGTAGACAACTCACTCAAGTAGTTTGCAGAGTAACCTTTCAAAGACTTACTGAAGGCACATCTCCTCTAAGAGGTCTTCCTTGACTAAGCCCTCATTTCCTCTTCTCCCTCTCCCTGCTGCATCACCCTTGCACATGTATTTGCACTCTTTATTCAACTCTCCTTCAGCCCCACAACACTTATGTACCTATCCATAATTTACTTATTTACATGATGTCCGACTTCACCTCTAGACTGTAAGCTCATTGTGGGTAGGGAACATGTCTATGAACTCTGCTATACTGTACTCTCCCAAGCACTTACTACAGTGCTTTGCATACACTTAAAGCTCAATAAATATGAATGATTGATTCAGGAGGGATATGGGACAATAACTGGAGGGAGCCATGGGGTCACAGGAGAGGATTTTTTTTAGGACAGAGGACACATGAGCCTGTTTTAAAGCAGTGGGGAAAAGCCATCAGAGAGTAAACAGTTGAAGATGGCAGTCAGGGAGGGAAGAAGATGTGGTGGGGGCGGGGTGGACAGGTTGGTGTAAATACTTTGATAAAGTGAAAAGGGATGAAGTCAGAGGTGCAGGTGGAAATGATGGATTTTGAGAGAAGGCAGGAGTTCTCCTCTTGAGATACTGCTGGGAAAGAAGGGAGAGTTGAAAAAGGGGCAGTAGGAAGGAAAGACTGGAGAGGAGCAGAGGAAATTTTAGGAAGATCACACCTGATGGTTGCAATTTTCCCAATGTAGTACATGCTCAGGTTATTAAGGGCAAGAAATAGGGGAGGTGGAACAGGGGACTCGAAGAGAGAGTTATACATTTCTGCTGGCTCAGGTATATTCTCCAGAGAGATGTTCCTTTCCCAGGTCATATCTGGTCTTGTTTTTGAGCCTTGAGTTCTCCCATTTAATAAAAATAATCATAATAATTATTATTATTATTGTGTTATTTAAGTGCTTACTATGTGCCTAGCACTGTTCTAAGTGCTGGAGTAGATACAAGGTAATTAGGTTGTCCCAAGTGGGGCACACAGTCTTAATCCCCATTTTACAGATGAGGTAACTGAGGCACAGAGAAATTAAGTAACTTGCTCAATGTCACACAGCAGACAAGTGGCAGAGTTGGGATTAGAATCCATGTCCTCTGACTCCCAAACACGTGCTCTTTCCACTAAACCATGCTGCTTCTCCAGGAAGAGTACAGGCCAACTGCCTCAGTCTATGGTCCCACTGCCACTGTGCTGCCCTTCGGCCCAGTACAGAGGACTGTCTGTGTTTCCACTGCCCTTTCCCCACTCTTCACACCCCCTGCAATCTGGGGGAGTGGAGGGAGGTCAGTTGGGGGCTTTTGTCTGGCATTAGAGAAACAGTGTGGCTCAGTGGAAAGAGCATGGGCTTGGGAGTGAGAGGACGTGGGTTCTAATACCGGCTCCATCACGTGTCTGCTATGTGACCTTGGGCAAGTCACTTAACTTCTCTGTGCCTCAGTTACTTCATCTCTAAAATGAGAATTAAGACTGTGAGCCCCTTATGGGAAAACCTGATTACGCTGTATCTATCCCAACGCTTAGAACAGTGCTTGGCACATAGTAAGTGCTTAACAAGTATCATAATTATTATTATTATTATCATTATTATCCACTGACTGCAGCCTTATGTCTCCTAACCCCAGAGAGTCGGGAAGGAGCAGCTGCACTCCCAGTCTCTGCAGGACCACCTTTTGCTTTGGCCCCTGATATGGCAGTGAGCAGGAGAGCCAAGGAGGAATCACTCTTCCCCAATGCCCTCGTCCCCTCCTCCCTGCCCTACCCCAGGTTTCACAGGCCGCTGGGGCCAGCTTGGTGTAGGGAGGGTTTTTAAGGAGAAAAGAACTCAATGGTGGCTTGTGGTGGCTGAGAGAGCAAAGGGAACTGTGTTCTATGAATTACCAAAAAGAACAGTCCAGTTCTGTCTAGTCCAGTCCCCCTTACAGCACCCCTACACCCTACATGCTGGGTGCAGGCCTCCCATCCCCCCTTCCCTGCCGGGGATTGCTTACTTCTAACCCAGGCAGTCCAGGGAGGGGCTACAAGAGCGAAACATTGCCCCCACCTCTTCTCCATCCCTGAGTCACCATAAATGAAGTTCTATCATACAGAGAGAGCTGTATTTAATAGCCAAAGAAGACAACTTCCTGTGTGGCAGTGTGTATCTAGCTGTAAATACAGCTATCTTGCAACTCCAAGTAGACACCGTTGATGGTGGAATTCACTTATGAATGCATTTGGGGCTGAGAAGCCCCACAGTCCTGACCACATTGTGCACACAAAAATGCTGTCCCTTATTGTGTGATCATGCTTAATGTTTGCAGCTCTTAGAGCCTTTGTACCTTTCTTGTCTCTCATTCCTCCTGAAGGTTTTGGTTGAAATGAGCCATTCCTTTCTTGATAACCGTGTACTTCTATGGTTTGTCAGATCAATCAACCAATCAATTTATTGAATGTGTGCTATTCATTCAATTGTATTTATTGAATGCTTACTGTGTGCAGAGCACTGTACTAAACACTTGGAAAGCATAATTCGGCAAGAAATAGGGACAATCGCTGGCAGGGTGCTATACTAAGCACTTGGGAGAGTACAACACAATAATATTACAGGCAAAACCCTGAGCACAACGAGTTTATGATCTAGATGGGAAGGCAGACATCAATATAAACAAATAATTACAGATATATACAAAAGTGCTGTGGAGCTGGGGGGCTGGGTGGTTAATAAAAGGAGCAAGTCAGTGCGATGCAGAAGAGGGTGGGAAATGATGGAAATGAGGGCTTGTTCAGGGAAGGCTTTCAATAAGTCTCTGAAGGTGGGAGAGTAATTGTTTCTCAAAGTCCAAGACCCCCATATCCATAGAGACCACTATAGCAGTTGCCTGTGTTCCCATGGGTTTGTGGAGGCCCCAAGCTAAAGGTGTTGTTCTCTTTCCCATCAGTGTGGTGGAATTCAGAAGAGGATAGAATCTCCTCAGTGGAATGGAAGAGAACACGTGCCAATTCCCAGGGAGGCAGTGTGGCTGGCAGGCTGCTAGGAGGATGGGGATGGTCAATGGTGAAAAATCAGGATCATTAAGAAGAAAAGTCAGTTAGCCTGCAGAGTAGAAGACTACAAAAGACAAAGAGCAAAGGCCAGGAGAGAGAAGGACAGGACTGCCTGCAGATTGCTTAAAAAAATTAAAAAAAATAAATTGTGGTATTTGTTAAGCACTTACTATGTGCCAAGTACTGTTCTAAGCACTGGGGTAGATTCAAGGTAATCAGATCACCCCATGTGGGGCTCACAGTCTTAATTCCTGTTTTACAGATGAAGGAACTTGCCCAGGGTCTCACAGCAGACAAGTGGAGAGCAGGGATTAAAACCCACGTCCTCTGATTCCCAAGCCTATGCTCTTTCCACTATGCCATGCTGCTTCCCACCCCACCCCCTCAGCCCTCACCAGCTGGTGCACAGCTCCTACCTTTCTTCTCTTCCACCTAGAGGGGCTGAGACTGGCTAATTCTTCTCTTGCCACTCAGTGACTCCATGTTGGTATACTTCTAATGATGGTATTTATTTAGCATTTACTATTTTCCAAGCACTGTACTAAGTGCTGGAATAGATATGAGATAATCAGGTCAGACCCAATCCTTGTCCCACAGGGGGCTAACAGTCTAAGTGGGAGAGGGAACAGGCACTGAATCCCCACTTTACAGATGATAAAGCTGAAGCACAGAGCAGCAAAGTGACTTGCCTACTGACACACAACAGGCAAGTGGCAGAGGTAGGATTGGAATCCAGGTCCTCGGCCTACCAGCCCAGTTTCTTTCACCTAAACTGCTTCCCTGAGACTGAGTGTGTGACTCCTGTGTGTGTGTGTGTGTGTGTGTGTGTGTGTGTGTGTGTGTGTGTTGTGAAGTTACAAATGAAAGGGAAAGATAAGATCTGGTCTTATGCAAAGTGAGACTCAGGGGGTGGAGGTAGAGGAGGGAAAGAGAAGCAGTTTGGGAAAATCATTAGGAAGTTGTTAAGGTGAGCCTGCTGTTGGGTAGGAACCATCTCTATATGTTGCCAACTTGTACTTCACAAGCGCTTAGTACAGTGCTCTGCACACGGTAAGCACTCAATAAATACGATTGAAGGAATGAATAAATGAATGAAGAGGGTGGGAGAATAAGATACTCCCTGGGTACATACTGGAATGGGGAATATTAATAATAATAATAATAATAATGATGGTGGTATTTGTTAAACACTTACTATGTGCCAAGCACTGTTCTAAACACTGGGGTAGATACAAGGGAATCAGGTTGTCCCAAGTGGGGCTCACAGTCTTCATCCCCATTTTACAGATGAAGGAACTGAGGTACAGAGAAGTTAAGTGACTTGCCCAAGGTCACACAGCTAACAAGTGGTAGAGTAGAGACTAGAACCCCCAACCTCTGACTCCCAGGCCCGTGCTCTTTCCACTGAGCCACGCTTTGTCATGTTTGTTAAGTGCTTTCTACCTACTGGGTAGTTATACGATAATCAGATAAGACACTATCCCTGTCCCACATGTGGCTCATGGTCTTAGTAGGAGCAAGAACAGGTGTTTAAACCACATTTTACAGTTGAAGAAATTGAGGCACAGACAAATCAAGTCACAGCAGCCAAGTGACAGAGCTAGGATTAGAATAAAAGTCCCTTGACTGCTAGGCCTGTGCATTTGCCACTAGGATATGTTGCTACCAAGACCTTGCAAACAATCAGATCTGGTAGAGGCAGGGGTTCTTGGAACTTGGAGGAGGGTAAAGTAGGATTCCAGATTGGGAACAAATACTTTATCCTGCTTGAAAACAACTCTGGGTTCTGTAAAGTTAAATTCCTTTTTAAGTGTGGTTGGGGGACCATAAAGGTAAGGTCTTATCCTATTGGGTTTTTTTTTTTTTTGTTACCCTTTCAAGAATCACTTCACTGCTCTGGGAACATATCTATTGAAACCAGCTCTAGTCCAACCTGAGGTATGAGTATTTAACCAAGGAAAGGACCCAATCACTATCATTAGACTGTGAGCCCACTGTTGGGTAGGGACTGTCTCTATATATTGCCAATTTGTACTTCCCAAGCACTTAGTACAGTGCTCTGCACATAGTAAGAACTCAATAAATATGATTGATTGATTGATTGATTGATTGATCAATAGTACTTACTGAGTGCTTACTGTGGGCAGAGCACTCTACTGAGTGCTTGGCAAATTATCATAGGACAGAGTTGGCAGAAATGATCCTTGCTCAAAAAGAGCTTAGAGATTATAGGGGGAAACAGACATTGAAATAAATTATGAATAGATGAAATAGTAAAGCATAATGATATTTACTTAAGTACTGCTTCTTACTTCTTACACATAGCTTCTTACCAGCGATGAGATCGTATACCATCAGGAGCGGCTGAGGATTCTGAAACACTGGCACGCCATCCGTGAGCTTGTGTCATCTTTATTATTATTACTGTTATCACTAATAGCAATAATAATGGTATTTAAGTGCTTGCTGTGTGCCGAATATGGTTCTAAGCACTGGGGTAGATACAGCTTCATCAGGTTGGCCACAATCTCCCTGTCCCACGAGAGGCTCACTGTCTCAAGTGGGAGGGAAAATAGGTATCCCATCCCCATTTTATAGATGAGGATAAGGAGGCCCAGAGAAGTCGTGTGGCTTGGCCCAGATGCCACAGCGGAGGCGGGATTAGAACCTGGGTCCTCTGACTCCCAAGCTCCATGCTGTTTCCACTGAGCCACACTGCCCCCCCCCAGACTTCCTCAGCTACGGGCTCCCTTTCCTCCTATGCCAAGGATGTTTTAGGGCAGAAAAGTCTAGAACTCACTGGGTCCCATCCCATGAGAAGCCCCTCCTGTCCCTCTCCATCTCCCCCGCCTTACCTCCTTCCCTTCCCCACAGCACCTGTATATATGTATATATGTTTGTACAGATTTATTACTCTATTCTACTTATACATATTTATTGTATTCATTTTATTCTGTTAGTATGTTTTGTTTTGTTCTTTGTCTCCCCCTTCTAGACTGTGAGCCCACTGTTGGGTAGGGACCATCTTTATACATTGCCAACTTGTACTTCCCAAGTGCTTAGTACAGTGCTCTGCACACAGTAAGCGCTCAATAAATGCGATTGAATGAATGAATGAAAGTACTATGGGACTGGGGTACAGAGGGGAGGACAAGTAGGAGAAATGAGGGCCTAGTCTGGAAAGGGATTTTGGAGATCCAATTTTAGGAAGGTTTTGAAGGTGGGGAGTGTGGTGGACTGAGGGATATGAAGGTGAAGATGGAGAGAAGGAATGTGTGAAATGGGTTGAAATTGTTCAGGAAGTTGGAAGCAGAGCCTGTAGAAAGGTGAATAATGGCAACAAAAATTGGATTGGGTTATAGAGGCTGATGAAGTTGGCTTCAAAGGAAGGTAAACAGAGGAATGGGGAATGGGATTTCATCAAAGTGGCACTGGGGCCAAGAAGGAAACCAACCCCTCCCCCTTTCCCAGTGAGTCTTGGGAAGTAGAGGGGAGATGAGACTCCCTGGAGAGTATAGCAGGGGAGAATGTTTCACCTGGGGAGGAGTCAGGTTTCAGTAATAATGAGGACAGAAGAGGCATGCTATAGTTGAACACAACTGAGAGGAGGAGACCGGCCAAGCTCTCCTTGTTCTAGAAGTGAGGGTGTTCTGGCTGAGACCCCAAAAGCCCTTGCCTTTGGGAATTGCTTAATGGCAAACTCAAAGAACTGATGGCAGTGAATTCGAGTAATAAGTCTGGAAGTACGTTTCAGGGGGACTCCTTACACCTTCCCTTGTTGTGGGAACCCAGGAGTTTGGAAGTTCTCAATCCAGTGGCCTTTAGGGTTCTCCTAGCTGTGAAGAGATCTTTGGGGGTCCCTGTTTGGACCCAGCACTGTGGAGCCCACATGGGGTTGCCCAATAAATACTCCTCGATGGTGTTACAGCTTCATGGATTCGACCAGAAATATTTATAAAAAATGATATGAAAACATCTTGCCTTCATAGAAAGTGTCTGAAAATGGAATAGTGTTGCCCTGTAATTTCAAAATATCCAAGGCTGGGAAAATGGTCTTGGGAACCCCAGTTAAGATGAGAAGGGGTGGTTGAGTAAATCACATTCCTAAACTCCAAAGAATGATACAGATATGGTTCTATTTTTTCAATACAGAAACACCCATCTACGCTTGAATATCCCCAATTTCTCATTAGATATTTCTGCTTGCAAACTGGGTGAGAGACATCACTAGAGACCCAATCAGTAAGGATGCAGGCAGAGTGATGCATTAAGTGATGTAGGAGAAGCAGCGTGGCTCAGTGTAAAGTGCACAGGCTTTGGAGTCAGAGGTAATGGGTTCAAATCCTGACCCTGCCAACTGTCAGCTGTGTGACTTTGGGCAAGTCACTTAACATCTCCGTGCCTCAGTTACCTCATCTGTAAAATGAGGATTAAAACTGTGAGCCCCCGTAGGGCAACCTGATCACCTTGTAACCTCCCCAGTGCTTAGAACAGTGCTTTTCACATCGTAAGTGCTTAACAAATACCATTATTATTATTATTATTAAGGGGAGGGTTAGGGGGTGTTGGTACCGAGGTTTGGGGCAAGAAATCTGGAGCTCAGGTAGCTTTTATACTATTAGATGAGGCCCTGCAGGGCCACAAACACAGTTGTTCCATCAGCATTGAAGCAATACACTGACTATTACCCATCTGGGAGATACAGGCAAGGAGAACGAAGAACGTATGGCTGGCCTCAGAGCTGTTCTGTGGAACACTTCGACAGGGTGGACAGAAAAAATATTGTAGAGATTACATCATCTGAGATCTCAGATGATCAACAACTGTTATTAATTGGGAGCTTAGTGTGTGCAAAGCATAGCACTTAGTACTTGGGAAAGTGCAGTAGAAACAGAAGACACGATTGCAGCCCTCGACAAGTGAGACAGAGAGACACAAAGTTATTTCACGTTAGGAGGAAAAAGTGAGATATAACTGGTTATAAAAAAATAATGGCCACATAGGAAAGCAGCCTGGTCTAGTGATGAGTATTGGTCTGTGAGTCAGAGGTCCTTGGTTTGAATCCCAGCTTTGTCACTTGCCTGCTGGGTGACTATGGGAAAATCATTTAAGTTTCCGGTGACTCAGTTTCCTTTTCTAAAAAATGGTGAAAGTTTATCTAATAATACTATTATTATTATTATTATATTATTATTATTATGGTATTTGTTAAGCGCATACTATGTGCCAGGCTCCGTTCTAAGCGCTGGGGAGTTTACAAGGTGATCAGGTTGTCCCACATGGGGCTCACAGTCTTAATCCCCATTTTACAGATGAGGGAACTGAGGCATGGAGAAGTTGTGTCTTACCCAAGGTGACAGTAGATAAGTGGCAGAG
Source organism: Tachyglossus aculeatus (assembly GCF_015852505.1). NCBI lineage: Eukaryota > Metazoa > Chordata > Mammalia > Monotremata > Tachyglossidae > Tachyglossus > Tachyglossus aculeatus. Next base: position 62,409,155 of record NC_052072.1, read on the forward strand.
CAGGATTAGAACCCATAACCTTCTGACTTCTGCTTCTCCCTTAGACTGTGAGTCCAGTGCTGGATAGGGACTATGTCCATCCTGATTATCTTTTTATCTCCCCTAGTGCTTAGTTCAGTGTTTGCCACCTAGTAAGCATTGAACAAATACCACAGTTATAGAGAAGTGAATCAATAAATCAATCATATTTACTGGCATAATAGATAGAACTCAGTCCTGGGAGTCAGATGGTGATGGGTTCTCTTCCTGGCTTTGCCGCATGTCTGCTGTATGACCTTGGGAAAGCCACTTCACTTCTCTGTGCCTCAGTTACCTCATCTATAAAATGTGGATTTAGACTGTGAGTCCCAGGTGGGACAGGGACACTGTCTACCCTATATCTCCACCAGCGCTTGGTACAGTGCCTGGCACAGAGTAAGCACTTAACAAATACCATTATTGAGAAGCAGCATGGCATAATGGATAGAGCATGGGCATGGGAGTCAAAAGGTCATGAGTTCTAATCCTGGCTCTGCCACTTGTCTGCTGCGTGATCTTGGGCAAGTCACTTCACTTCCCTACACCTCAATTCTCTCATCTGCAAAATGGGGATTAAGACTGTGAGCCTTATGTGGGACAAGAACTGTGTCCAACCTGATTATCTTGTATCTACCCCAGAGCTTAGAAGGAAGCCTGGCACATAGTTAGTGCTTAACAGATACCACAATTATTATTGAGCATTTTCTGTGTGCAGAGCACTGTGCTAAGTACTTGGGAGAATACAATATAACAGTGTTTTCTGAGTTTACAATCTAGAGCACATACGTGGATAGACCAAGGGCCTGGGAGTCAGAAGGTCATGGATTCTAATCCCGGCTCTGCCACTTGTCTGCTGTGTCACCTTGGGCAAGTCACTTCACTTCTCTGGGCCTCAGTTACCTCATTCGTAAAATGGGGATTGAGACTGTGAGCCCCACATGGGACAGGGGCTGTGTCCAACCCGATTTGCTTGTATCCACCCCAGTGTTTAGTACAGTCTGGCACATAGTCAAGCGCTTAACAAATACCCTAATAATTGTTATTATTATTACAGTGATGTATATAAAAATGCTTTTTATGACGGAATAAAAAGATCCTGAGGAGGTTGTAGGGAGGGTACAATCACAGTTGTGGTGGACAACTGTACTAAGCAGTAATGTCATTCATATAATAATCATTGTAGTATTTGTTAAGCACTTACTATGTGCCAGGCACTGTACTAAGTGCTGGGGTGGATACAAGCAAATTAGGTTGGACACAGTCCCTATCCCAAGTAGGGCTCACAGTCTCAATCCCCATGTTACAGATGAGGTAATTGAAGCACAGATAAGTGAAGTGACTTTTCCAAGGTGACACGGGAGATGAGTGGCAGAGCTGTGATTAGAACTCATGACCTTATGAGTTGTCCCAGGTTGTCCCACGTGGGCTCACATGCTTAATCCCCATCTTAAAGATGAGGGGACTGAGGTACAGAGAAGTTAAGTGACTTGCCCAAGGTCATACAGCTGACAAGTGGCAGAGCCGGGATTTGAACCCATGACCTCTGACTCCCAAGCCTGTGCTCTTTCCACTGAGCCACACTGCTTCTCTAAACACACCATTTTCCTGCTGTGTGATTCTGGGCAAGTCACTTGACTTCATAGGGCTTCAATAGCCTCATCTGTAAAATGGGCACAAAATATCTATTGTCCTTTTCTTGAGACTGTGAGCCCTGTCTGATGTAGAGACTGGCTGATCTGGTTGTACTATGTCTACTACAGTGTATGGCATATAATAAGTGCTTAGCACTAATTATTCATTCAGTCGTATTTATTAAGCACTTACTGTGTGCAGAGCACTGTACTAAATATTTGGGAAGTACAAGAAGTACAAGTCGGCAACAAGTCGGCAACATATAGAGATGGTCCCTACCCAACAACGGGCTCACAGTCTAGAATAACACTAATTATTATTATTATTATTATTATTATTATTATTATTAACTAGAATTGATAATTATAAGCAGAAGCAACATGGCTCAGTGGAAAGAGCATGGGCTTTGGAGTCAGAGGTCATGGGTTCAAATCCCAGTTCTGCCAACTGTCTGCTGTGTGACTTTGGGCAAGTCACTTAACTTCTCTGTGCCTTAGTTACCTCATCTATAAAATAGGGATTAAAACTGTGAGCCCTGCATAGGACAAACTGATCACCTTGTTACCTCCCCAGCACTTAGTACAGTGCTTTGCACATAGTAAGCGCTTAACAAATACTATCATCATTATTATTATTATTATTATCAATTGTGAACAGCTGGGAGATAGCAGCAGAAGTCATAACCACCCATGCTAGTAAAATCTCACTGTACCTAGAGCCATTTTGAAGTCTGAAGGGAGTAAGAGGCAAAAGGGAGTCTGAAGGGAGAAACTGGCAGAAAAATACTGGAGGGCATCTACTATTTCCTCTCACCTCCCAGACTCAGCTTGTTCTTCAGCCTGAGGGTCAGAGGTGGCTTCCAATACATGTATGTCCTAGCCCAAGTCAACTCTAGCTCTGAAGGAAGATGGATTTCAGCTGAGAAAGGGCACAGAAAAAGAAAAAAAGTGTATATGAAATGAATAAAAGCTTTGCTCTAAAAGGCCACCCGATTAAAATTTATAAGAGCTAAAGTGCTCATAAATTTCTCTACCTCCTCCACATTCCTTGATTTATATACAGGAAATGTACTCAGCTTTGTATATGATTTTAGAAGTTTCACATATGTAGTCATCCTTGACTAGATGTTACGCTTAATATTATTTTGGACTGCAGATGTCTGAAGAGGTATAATCATATCTCAATAATTTTCTAAATATTCTGTAGACTTGAAATCGAGTACTTTGCATTTGAAAGATTTAGTCAGTCTTACAGAGCTTTCAAATCAACAGTAATCAAGTTTTAATTGTGCGACAAAGTGAATGAGTTTTTCTTAACAAAGCACTAAGTATTGATGAATGTAGATTGGGTTATTTTAAGTTCATTTGAATGACTGTTTTTTAATATGAAAATCTTATGTCTGTCAGCATCAATGCTTCTTTAATAGGTTTAAAAGTTAAGGAAAGCAGAATGGGAAATAAGGTTGGACAGGTAGAGGAAAACAGATTAGGAAGTAAGAGAGAACAAGAAAAGGAATGAACATTTGTGACTGTATGCATTCAGTTATCAATTGGCAGTACCTAGAACTGATCAGAATAAGGAGATATATTGCAAGAAAGCCTTGGTATAGAGTCCTTGATTTTAAGATGACTTTCTGTATAAAACAGAAATGATAAGTCCTTAGAGGGAAAAATCCCTTCAGAGAAAAATCACTGCTAAGATGCCAGGAAATCAATCAGTAAGTCATATTTATTGAGTGCTTACTATGCTCAGAACACTATACTAACGACTTGGGAGAGTAAATATAAACCGAGTTGGTAGACGCATTCCCTGCCCTCAGGCATCTTGATAAGTAGCTTGGTCTAGTGGATGAGAAAATGGGAATTAGGACTGTGACCCCCATATGGGACATGGACTGTGTCCAACCTAATTAGCTTGCATCTACCTCAGCCCTTAATACAGTGCCTGTCACCTAGGTAAGTGCTTAACAAATACCAAAAAAAGAGCTTACAGCCTGAAAGGGAGACAGACATTAATATAAAAAATATGGATATGTAAGTTCAATGGGGTTAGGGGTGGGGTGACTAAAGGGTACAAATCCAAGTGCAAGGGTGATGTGGAAGGGAATGGGAGAGCAGGAAATGAGGGCTAAGTCAGGGAAGGTCATCTGGAGAAGATTTACTTTTACTAAGGCTTTGAAGGTGGAAAGAGAGATCATTCACCAGATATGAAGAGGAAGGGGGTTCCAGGGCAAAGCAGAATGTCAGGATGTGGGTGAGGGGTAGGCATTGAGATGGATAAGATTAAGGTACAGTGAGTAGGTTGGCATTATTATTATTATTATTATTATTATTATTTTATTAGTGCTTCTATGTCTCAGGAACTGGGGTAGATACAAATTAAGAAGGTTGGACACAGCCCCTGTCCCACATGGGTTTCACAGTCTAAGTGGGAGGGAGAATGGGTACTGAATCCTCATTTTACAATTGAGGTAAATGAGACCCATTGAAGTGAAGTGACTTGCCCAAGGTCACAAAGCAAACACTTGGCAGGGCTAGGATTAAAATTCGGGTCCTCCAAATCTGAAGCCCTTGCTGTGTCCACTAAGCCTTGCTACTTCTCTATTAAGGGAACAAAATATGCAGCCTGTGTTGTAGTAACCAACTCTATCCAAACTAGTTCCAACTAGTTCCTTTCCAAACTCCTTGAATGGGTTGTCTACACGTGCTGCCTCGAATTCCTTAACACCAACTCTCTCCTCAACCCCCTCCAGTCTGGCTTCTGTCCTCTACATTACACGGAAACTGCCCTCTCAAAGGTCACCAATGACCTCCCGCTTGCCAAATCCAACGGCTCATACTCTATCCTAATCCTCCTCGACCTCTCAGCTGCCTTCGACACTGTGGACCACCCCCTTCTCCTCAATACGCTATCCGACCTTGGCTTCACAGACTCCGTCCTCTCCTGGTTCTCCTATCTCTCCGGTCATTCATTCTCAGTCTCTTTTGCAGGATCCTCCTCCCCCTCCCATCCCCTTACTGTGGGGGCTCCCCAAGGTTCAGTGCTTGGTCCCCTTCTGTTCTTGACCTACACTCACTCCCTTGGTGACCTCATTCGCTCCCACGGCTTCAACTATCATCTCTACACTGATGACACCCAGATCTACATCTCTGCCCCTGCTCTCTCCCCCTCTCTCCAGGCTCGCATCTCCTCCTGCATTCAGGACATCTCCATCTGGATGTCTGCCCGCCACCTAAAACTCAACATGTCCAAGACTGAACTCCTTGTCTTCCCTCCCAAACCCTGCCCTCTCCCTGACTTTCCCATCTCTGTTGACGGCACTACCATCCTTCCCATCTCACAAGCCCGCAAACTTGGTGTCATCCTCGACTTCACTCTCTCATTCACCCCTCACATCCAAGCCGTCATCAAAACCTGCCAGTCTCAGCTCTGCAACATTGCCAAGATCTGCCCTTTCCTCTCCATCCAAACCGCTACCCTGCTTGTTCAAGCTCTCATCCTATCCTGTCTAGACTACTGCATCAGCCTTCTCTCTGATGTCCCATCCTCTTGTCTCTCCCCACTTCAATCCATACTTCATGCTGCTGCCCAGATTGTCTTTGTCCAGAAACGCTCTGGGCATGTTACTCCCCTCCTCAAAAATCTCCAGTGGCTACCAATCAATCTGCGCATCAGGCAGAAACTCCTCACCCGGGGCTTCAAGGCTCTCCATCACCTCGCCCCCTCCTACTTCACCTCCCTTCTCTCCTTCTACAGCCCACCCCGCACCCTCCGCTCCTCTGCCGCTAATCTCCTCACCGTGCCTCGTTCTCGCCTGTCCCACCATCGACCCCCAGCCCACGTCATCCCCCGGGCCTGGAATGCCCTCCCTCTGCCCATCCACAAGCTAGCTCTCTTCCTCCCTTCAAGGTCCTACTGAGAGCTCACCTCCTCCAGGAGGCCTTCCCAGACTGAGCCCCTTCCTTCCTCTCCCCCTCGTCCCCCTCTCCATCCCCCCATCTTACCTCCTTCCCTTCCCCACAGCACCTGTATATATGTATATATGTTTGCACATATTTATTACTCTATTTATTTATTTATTTTACTTGTACATATCTATTCTATTTATTTTATTTTGTTACTATGTTTGGTTTTGTTCTCTGTCTCCCCCTTCTAGACTGTGAGCCCACTGTTGGGTAGGGACTGTCTCTATATGTTGCCAACTTGTACTTCCCAAGCGCTTAGTACAGTGCTCTGCACACAGTAAGCGCTCAATAAATACGATTGATTGATTGATTGATTGAGTGTAGTAGCAAATCAGGGATGTAAGGTAGGAGGGAGGAAGGTGATTGAGTGCTTTAAAGATGATGGTAAGGAGATTCTGTTTGATGGAGGTTGATGGGTGACAACTGAAAGTTCTTTAGGGGTGGGGAACACGGACTAAATCGTTTTGTAGAAAAAGTGTTCCAGGAAGCAGAGTGAAGTATGGACTGAAGTAGGGAGAGACAGAAGGCAGATGTGGTCAGCAAGGAGGCTGATGCAGTAATCAAGGCAGAATTAAAATAAGTGCTTTGATTTGCATAATAATAATAATAATGGTATTTGTTAAGTGCTTACTATGTACAAAGCACTGTTCTAAGCACTGGGGAGGTTACAAGGTGATCAGGTTATCCCATGTGGGGGGGCTCACAGTTTTAATCCCTATTTTACAGATGAGGTAACTGAGGCCCAGAGAAGTTAAGTGACTTGCCCAAAGTCACACAGCTGACAGTTGGCAGAGCCGGAATTTGAACCCATGACCTCTGACTCCAAAGCCTGTGCTCTTTCCACTGAGCCACGCTGCTTACATGGTAGCAGTTCAGATGGAGAGGAAAGGGTTGATCTTAGGAATATTGTGAAGGTTTGAGACAGTACTGTGACAAGATTTGGTGACAGATTGAAAATGTGGGTTGAATGAGAGAGCTCAGTCAAGGATAATGCCAAGGGTGGTGGGAAGGGAAGGGAAAGTCATAGAGAGTACTAACTTGGAGAGGGAGGATAAAGAGTTCTATTTCGGGAATACTAAGTTTATGGTTTGGGAGGAACATTGCCCCTTTCTACCTTACCACGCTGGTTTCGTTTTACATCCCAGCCTGCATATTTCCCTCGTCTAATGTCAGTGTACTCACTGTACCTTCATCTCCTCGATCTCTGGCCTGGAACGCTCTTCCTCTTCACATCTGACAATGACTCTCCCCACCTTTATAAAGCCTTATTAAAAACACATGTTCTCCAAGGGGCCTTCCTTGACTAAACACTCATTTCTTCTTCTCCCACTCCCTTCTGTCACCCTCACATTTGGATTTTCACCTTTTATTCACCCTTCCCTAAGCCCCTCAGCACTTACATACATATCCTTAATGTATTAATTTATATTGATGTCTGTATCCCGCTTTGATGGTAAGCTCATTGTGGGCAGGGAATATGTCTACCAACTCCGTTATATTTTCATCTCCCAAGTGCTTAGAACAGAGCACAAGGCAGCCACTCAATAAATACAATTGATTAATTGCCTGATCGTTGTACAGTTAATTTTCCTCTGGAAACGGTCTGATGGAGCTGCCAGATCACTTGTTCTAGAAACTTCCGCCCAAGTGTATCCTTGGAGTCTTGGCCTAGCCAGTCAGCCCCAGTCCCGGTCTTCAAGGAGACTAGAATCTACGTTAGCTCGACATAAAAAGGCATGTACTGCCATCAGGATCATCCCTTCCATGTACTCTGATTAGCTGAGGGAGGCCTCCCGTTAACTAGGATGGCAAGGGACAAAGGACGTTCACCAGCAATGTGGCCATATTTTCCAAAGCAATCTCCTCCATCCATCAGTCACTCAATGGTATTAACTGTTTGCAGGCACTTGGGAGAGTACAATACATTAGAGTTGGTGGACACAAAATCTGTCCTAGCTGGGGAGACAGACATTAAAATAAGTCACAAGAAGGGGAGGCAACAAAGTATAAAGAAGTGTATAAGGAAGTGCCTGGGGCTCACGGTGGAGCACACACCTTAGAGTTTAGCAGGGGATGCTAAACTCAAGCGCATAGGGGATGCACGAGGGAGGGTGAATGGGTTGATAAGAGGGCAGAATGGACAAGAAAGGCTTCCTGCAGAAGGTATGATGTTTGTAGCGCTTTGAAGCTTAGGAGAGTGGTGGTACGTGATGTGAAGTGGGAGGGAGTTCCAAGCAGGTGGGAGGGTGCCAACAAGGGGTCGAAGGTGAGAGAGATGAGATTGAAGCTCAGCGAATAGACTGGAGTTAGAGGAGTGAAGCGCGTGAGCTGGGTTATAGTGGGAGATGAAGGAGGATAGGTAGGGGGAATGAGCTGACGGAGTGCCTTAAAGCCAGTGGTGAGGAGTTACTGCTTGTGACAGCCCCCAACCCTGCAGGCAGGGAGTGGTAGCCCAAGAGGCCCCGTGGGAAGGCTGGATACCCGGACCGATGCTGCAGCCACCATTTCCGACAGACGTGGGGCCAGGGCACCAGGGAGGCACCCCAATGTCTGCCTTAGCAGCCAAGATGGGGGCCCAGTGCCAGGGATGAGAGACCAATACCAGAGTTAGAGAAGCAGCATGGTGTAGTGGATAGACCATGGGCCTGGGGGTCAGATCATGGGTTCTAATCCTGGCTCCACCACTTGTCTGCTGTGTGACCTTCGGCAAGTCACTTCGCTTCTTTGAGACTCAGTTACTTCATCTATAAAATTGAGATTGAGACTGTGAGCCCTAAGTGGGATAGGGGCTTTGTTCAACCTGATTTGCTTGGATCCAACCCAGTGCTTAGTACAGTGTCTGGCATGTAGTAAGTGCTTAACATATACCATAATAATAATTTTTATTATTGTCATCATGCTGGGTAGGTCTCCCAATGAGCCCTCCTCTCCCTCTACCTGTCTCTCCTTTAGTGAGTCTCTCTCTCCCAACGTGTTTCCCTTCATCTCCCTTTCCGTCATTTGTCTCTGCCTGAGGCACACATTTTGGGCTTTTTTTTCCTATTAAAACAAAAAAAAAGAGATCTTTAATGCCAATGCCACACAATACAAAATTTAAACTGATCTCCAGGGACTCTGAAAACACCAGTATAATATATAGATTAGAAAATCCTTTTAACAGCATGTGCTATTTGTAAAGGTATTCAGTAACTGAGATTGGATGAATAAATCAAAGAAATAAAGTCCATTTTCCATCGTCAGCTCTTATTTGTGGATGGAAAAAAAATGAAAATGTTTCCTCCTTTTCACATTCAGCCTATTAAAATTCCACTTCAGGGGCTTTTTGGCTCCTCAAGACTTGAAGTGAACTTTCTCTCCTTCATTGTTATTCAGACTACCAGGCTGTAGTGTGACCAGTTCATTAGCTGGGCTCACTAAATGACCCTGGTTTCACCTTCCCCATCTCAGGTGGTCAGGGCAGGCAGAACGGATGAGCTTCCCCTGTCCGAGAGCTCAGAGAATGGAAAAGGATCTTTGAGCCACAAGGTGCGGTGATAAGACCTGTAGCTTTCCAGGTGAGGGACAGGAGAAGCAGAATCACACTCAGAAGAGACCCAGAATATTGAACCAAATACTGATTGAGATGGAAAAAAGCTCAAGAAATAAACACAGTTAGTGTGGAAAATCAACCAGGCTCTCTTTTACCACAGACACCAAATTTATTCTGACTCCCAGTCACCTTTTAACCTCTCATAAGATTAGATTAAAAACTCTAAAATTCTAGGACAATTCCAAAAGTCATAAAATCATTATATCAAAATCATAAAATCTGAGACTTACAGTGCTCTACACATGGTAAGTGCTTAATAAATACTATTTAATAATTGAGAGATCATAATCAGGGTCTAATAGGACAACAGAGGGTCCACATGCCAGACCCTGTATTAATTAACCATATTTACTGAGCACTTACTGTATGCAGGACACTGCACTAAGCACTTGGGAGAGTACAATACAACAATATAACAGACACATTCACTGCCCACAACAAGCTTACAGTCTATAGGGAGAAACAGACATTAATATAATTAAATAAATTACAGACATATACATAACTGTTACTCTAATTAATGAGTCCAATCCCATTTTTTAATGGTACTTTTTTAAGGGCATACTTTGTGTCAGGCAGTGTTCTAAGTGTTGGGATAAAGTGGCTTGTCTGTCGAGCTTAAACCCCACCTCAGGTTTCTCCCCTCTCAGGGTCCTCACCTCCTCCCTTAGCCTCTTAACCTCCAATTCTAACCTCATTCATCCTCTACCTCCCTCCTGTACTGATTTACCTCCCCTGTGGTGGTTGATACGGCTGTTACTGAGGACTGAACCAGTATTCAAGTACATTCTCCAAAGCACCGATATATGCCTGTATTTCATCCATTTCCCTCCATAGGGGTTGGATCCCATCCACCAAAGCATGGCATACCACTAGGCCAATGATGTTACCACTCCTGATGAGGTGTGTAATAATAATAATAATAATAATTGTAGTATTTGTTAGGCTCTTACTCTGTGCAGACACTGAACCAAACTCTAGGGTGAGTACAAGCAAATTGGATTGGACACAGTCCCTGTCCTATGTGGGACAGATGAGGTAACTGAGGCACGGAGAAGTTGAGTGACTTGCCCAAGGGCACACAATAGACAAGTGGCAGAGTCAGGGTTAGAACCCATGACCTTCTGACTCCCGACTCCCAGGCCTGTGCTCTCTCCAGACAACACAGAGAACACAATTCGCTCCAAATCAGGCTCTTTAAATTCCACTCCCTCCCTAGAGGGCCCAGCACATGGCCGCCAGTCCCTCCTCTAATGGTCCACTGATCTTCACCTTGTGGCCCAGTCGGTCATCCGTCTTTCATGTTTGTGTAGGTTGGGGCGGTAGGGAGATGAGAGCTGGGGCATCTCCCAAATCCCAAGGCACTGGGGATATACAAAGTGCTAGGGTCAATTCCAAACTGCATAGAGCTGAGGTTGGAGATATCCTGCAGTTGCAGTGGCTTCAGGAGTCGCCGTGGGTTGCATGCTGGAGCTGGGGTGGAGGCAAGCGACACGATACTTTGGTGTTGGGGTGTGTGTGGGGGGGAAGAGGGGACATCGGTCCTGGGCCACTGAAGAGGGTCAGAAGTGGAGCTGGGCTCCGGGACTGGTAGGCGAACAGGGCTGTGTGATGTTCAGGATGGTTGTGATATCTTAGTGCCAAACACATCAGTGTCCCAGAGTCATGCTGAGAAGCACTGTGGCCTAAGGTTAAAGAGCATGATCTGGGATTCATAGGACCTGAGTTATTAACCCACATCTGCCATTTACCTGCTATGTGACCTTGGGCAAGTCACTTAACGTTCCTTTGCTTCAGTTTCCTCATCTGTTAAATGAGGATTAAATCCCCATACTTTTTTCCCTTGGACTATGTTGGACAGGGAAAGTGTCTGACCTGATTAACTTGTATCTGTCTCAGTGCTTAGTACAGTGCCTGGTACATAGTAAGTGATAAACAAATACCACGGCTAGTACTGCTGACTGGAGTGCTTGTTAGAGGGGTGACAGTGGGCCAGAGGGTTGGGGCGTGGGGGGAGGAAAAGGGGTGGGGAGCTGTGTTCGAGTGGAGAGACTCGAACTGTTCGAACTCGAACTCGAACTCTAACTCGATTCTGTTGGATTTATCCAAAATGGTGCACGTTGACGATGTCATATGGAATGGGAGAAGCGGCAAACTTTTCCCTGCCCTGCGTCTGAAGCTGACCATGGTTGGGTTGAGTGAGTATGAAGTAATAGCTGTCTTTTGTTTAGAAAATGATGCTATTGATGGCTTCATCCTCCCAAGCATGAACGTATGGCTGGAATGTGACCCGCCCCTTCCAGGCCTCTTTCTGTTTTCAGAACTCCCTTTGGGAAGGCCAAACTTGACAAAGCTTTGGCTCAAGAAGAAAACTCTTGACTGTGGGATTGCAGGCTGGCTGGTATTCTGCTTAGGTCTGCCACAGTGCACCATTTTGTCAGACTTGTGAGATTGGGCTTCACTGTGCTTTTGTATTATTTATTCTTTCTTTCTGGTTTGCGTGGGCCCACTTCGAGTTTACCTAAGAGCAATCGCTAATCATCATCGTTAGTGGTATTTATTGAGCCCTTTCTGTGTGCAAAGCACTGTACTAAGTGCTTGGGAGAGTCCAATACAAGAAAGTTGGTAGACACAATCCCTGCCCACAACAAGCTTACTGTCCATCCGTTCTCTTCATATACCTTCTCAATTTCGAGTGGAGCTTGGGAAAACACCATAAAAATAGAATTTACAGATTAGTATAGTGTTAAGCACTTAGTACAGTGCTCTGCACAGAGCGAGTGCTCAATTGATTAGTTGGTCCTTTAGTAATAATAATAATTATGGTATTTGTTAAGAGGTTACTATGTGCCAAGCACTGTTCTAAGCGCTGGGGTAGATACAAGGTAATCAGTTTGTCCCACTTGGGGCTCACAGTCTTAATCCCCATTTAACAGATGAGGTAATTGAGGCCCAGAAAAGTGAGGTGACTTGCCCAAGGTCGCAGAGCAGAGAAGTAGTGGAGCTGGGATTGGAACTGATGACCTCTGACTCCCAAATCCGTGTTCTTGCCACTAGGCCATGCTGCTTCTCCCTAGGCCCTTTGTAATGGCCTAGTGGAGAGAGCATGGACATGAGAATCAGGAGACCTGGGTTCTAATTCTGGCTATAGTACTAGCCTGCTCTGTGACTTTGAGCGAGTCACCTAACCTCTCAGCTCCTCAGTTTCCTCTCTGTGAAATGGGGATTATATATCTGTTCTTCTGTCCCCTTAGACTGTGCACTCCATGTGGGTCAGGGACTGTGTCCTAGCTGATTATCTAGTATCTATCTACTCTAGTTCTTAATACAGAGCCTGGCACACAGTAAGGATTTACAATTTTATTATTATTGTCATTATCATTATTATCATTGTTATTATATCATCGAAATGTGGGAAAGGGTATTTAGAGGTAGTTTTACATTCCAACTGGATGCTTCGTGGACACACCAGATGCTTAAATCACACTTCTGAGAACTGGATTTTTTTGTGGTTATGGAGCCCAAATCCTGCCGTTCAATGAGGAATGTTAATGAAGTATCCTCAGCGATACTTTACCAAATTCACAGGCCTCTAAAAATGACCTCTTCAAGACCTAAATACAGATTAATATCTCTCATCACCTCCATACTTTTTGCATTTACAGCCCCCGAAATTTATGTACTTCATTTTAACATTTGTTAATTCCCAGATCCTTCTTTCCATTCATTTTCCTCCTATCTGTAAATTATTTGGGGTCTGTCTCTCCCTATTAGATTTTAAGCATTTTGAGGACAGGGAGTGGATCTGCTACCTCTGTTGTATTCTCCCAGCTACGAGTGCTCCTAGTAGAAGTTCAACAAGCAATCATTCCATCAATCAGTGGCATTTATTTTGTTCATGACAGTGTGCAGTGCACCGTACTATGCACTTTTTAAAAAAATGATATTTGTTTAGTGCTTACTTCGTGCCAGGCACTGTACTGAGTGCTGGGGTCTTGTCTTGTCTTACGCAGTCAAGTAGTTTCTGCCCCCGAGTGACTCCATTGACACAGCTCTCCCAGAATGTCCCACCTCCATCTGCAATTGTTCTGATAGTGTGTCCATAGAGGTTTCTTGTTAAAAAATGTGGAAGTGGTTTACTGTTGCCTTCCTCGGCAGTGCTAGGATAGGTATAAGATAATAAAGTGGGGCTCACAGTCTTAATCCCCATTTTACAGTGAGGTAACTGCGGCACAGATTAGTTAAATGACTTTCCTAAGGTTATAAAGTAGACCCTGAGAGTAAAGTACAACACAGCACAGTTGGTAGACACAATCTCAGCCCACGAACAGCTTATATTCTAGGGGGGCTGGCTGATAAATAGCTAATGTCAAAGTCCCTGGAGCCAAGATGTTAAGATTAGGTTTGCAATGACTTTTTAGGGTGCATCCATCCCTTGCTTTTTAAAATTCTGCCTGCATTCTGCATTTTAACATATGTAAACCCGCATTAAAGGTTTGTTCTTTTCCTGAGCCATTCAGGCATTACACAGTGGCATTTGCAGCAAATATAAAACAAAAAACCTAGAAATGTCAGAAACAGTTATACATCAACTCTTTCTTCTTTCCACTAGAAACATGACAGAGTTTGACAATCAAAGCAAAACCTCAGAGAGGCCCATGCAGAGATCTGTCTGGTATAAGTACAGTGTAAAATGTATTATCCAAATAAAAATGCTAGACTAAGTTAGTATTAAGCACAGTCCAATGACAGAGTAAAGGAGATGCAAAAGTGAGTGGGAGAAGAGGAAAGGGGGGCTTCTTGGAGGAAATGGGTCTACAATAAGGCTTTGAAGTGGGAAAGAGTAATTGTCGGATTTGAGGAGGGAGGGCATTCCAGGCCAGAAGAAGGACATGGGAGAGGGGTCTGTGGAGAGATAGACAACATCGAGGCACAGTGAGAAGGACTGAAGTGCGTGGGTTGGGTTGAGAGTAGTAAAGTGAGGTAGAAGGGGACAAGGTGACTAAGTGATTTAAAGCCAATGATGAGGAGTTTTTCTTTGATGTGGAGGTGGATGGGCAACCACTGGAGTGCTTTGAGAAGTGGGGTGACATGTCCTGAACGTTTTTGTAGAAAAATGATCCAAGCAGCAGAGTGAAGTATGGACTGGAGTGGAAAGAGAACAGAAGGGTGGGAGGTCAGCAAGGAGGCCAAGGCAGTGATTCAAGCAGGATAGGATAAGTGATTGGTATTAACATGGTAGCAGTTTGACTGGAGAGTAAAGGGCAGATATTAGTGCTGTTGTGAAGGCGGGACCAACAGGATTTAATGATGGATTGAATATATGAGTTGAATGAAAGGAGTCAAGAGTAACACCAAGTTTGCAGATTTGTAAGAGAGAAAGGATGGTGGTGCCATCTACAGTGATGTGAAAGTCAAGGAGAGGACAGGGTTTGAGTGGGAAGATAAGGAGTTCTCTTTTGGACATTTTAAGCTTGATGGGAAGACATCCAAGTGGAGATGTCTCAAAGGTGGAAGTAAATGTGAGACTATAGAGAGGGAGAGAGGTCAGGGATGGAGATGTAGATTTGGGTAACAACCACATAGAGGTGGAAGCTGACACCATGGGAGAGAATGAGATTATAAACTCCTTGAGGATAGTGACTGTGGGTTTTAATCCCGGCTCCGCCACTTGTCAGCTGTGTGACCTTGGGCAAGTCACTTAACTTCTCTGGGCCTCAGGTCCCTCAACTGTAAAATGGGGATGAAGACTGTGAGCCCCTGTGGGACAACCTGATCACTTTGTTACCTTCTCAGCGCTTAGAACAGTGCTTTGCACATAGTAAGCACTTAATAAATGCCATTATCATTATTATTATTATTATTATTATTATTATTATTATTACTGTAGTGTACTCTCTGAAGAGCTTAATACAGTGCTCTCTGCATGCAATAAGTTCTAAAGAAATATCAACTGATGTAACTTCAGCTAACACTTCTTTGCAGATGAGTATCAAACCCAATGTCTTTGCCCTCCCTTCTCCACTGCACTTTTTCTGAACCCCTAAGCACTTTGATAGTCTCCCTCTCCCAGCCTCAGAACACTCATGTACAGCCCCTTATACTCTCCCACTTACCCCATCTGCAATTCAGTCTGTCTCGACTGTAAACTCCTTGTGGGCAGGAGTCATGTCTCCTACGTTTACTGACTTGTCTTCTCCCAAGCGCTTAGTACAGTGCTGTGCCCACACAACTCTAAATCTTTACTGAAAGGGCCCCAAGAGTCACTTTGGGAGGGCCCAGACCTTGGTCTTTCCACTGGGCCCTAAAGCTCTACATCTCTCATGTTTTGCTCATGCAGGTTTAAATAATAATATTAATAATTATGGTATTTGTAAAGGGCTTACTATGCACAAAGCACTGTACTAAGCACTGGGATGGATACAAACAAATTGAGTTGAAGACAGCCTCTGTCACACATGTGGCTCATAGTCTCAATTTCCAGTTTACAGATGAGGCAACTGAGGCCCAGAGAAGTGAATTGACTTGCCCAAGGTCACACAGCAGACAAATGGCAGAGCTGGGATTGGAACCCATGACGGTCTGATTCCCAGGCCCATGTTCTAGCCACTACACCATGCTGTTTTAGGACATTCTATTCACTGCTTCCCAAGTCCTGGCACCCCTATTGCTGCCACCTCTCTGTGGCCGAATCCTGGACATAATAATAATGATAGCATTTATTAAGCACTTACTATGTGCAAAGCACTGTTCTAAGCACTGGAGAGGTTACAAGGTGATCAGGTTGTCCCACGTGGGGCTCACAGTCTTAATCTTCATTTTACAAATGAGGTAATTGAGGCACAGAGAAGTTAAGTGACTTGCCCAAAGTCACACAGCTGACAATTGGCGGAGCTGGGATTTGAACACATGATCTCTGACTCCAAAGTCTGTGCTCTTTCCACTGAGCCACACTACTTCTCCCTGAAGGCATAGAGGTCATCAGGACCTAATATAGCACTCCTGTCAAGGGGCCGGCTGCAGGAAGCTCACAGACACAGCGCTCCTTCCTGTATCCACAGCTCCCCAGTCCATATGTCTACCCAGCAACTGGAGTGTCTCCCACGACACCCACCACAGCCAGACACTGAGATCTGAGATCGAGATGTTGGTAGCATGTAATAGGTTCTTAACAACAACCAAAGAAATCTAGTTCAAGCTCTCTTTCCCTGGATGTCCTATCTCTCCCTCCCCTCCACGACCTTCCATAATGCCCTCTAGGTGTCCCAAGCCACGTGTTCTTCATCCCCTCAAGGGAAGCAGTCTCTCTTCTTCAGAGTCTTAAATGCTGGACTGGCATAGTGGTTAGCCCATGGACCTAGGAGGCAGAAGAACCTGGGTTCTAATCCCTGCTCCACCCCTTGTCTGCTGTGTGACCTTGGGTAAGTCACTTAACATCTCTGTGCATCAGTTACCTCATCTGTAAAATGGGATGAATACTGTGAACCCCACGTGTGACATGGACTGTGATCAACCTAATTATGATATATATCTCCCCCAGCGTTTAATACGGTGCCTGGAAAGTAGTAAGTACTTAACAAATATCATCTAAAAAAAATAACTTCCAGGCATCTGTTCTGTGCTTTATATCCATTCATGGTCCACAGCATGATCTCTCTCTGACTCTGGCTCTCCCAGGCACACAGCTTGCCTCCTGTTGCTTCAGGATGGCCAAGGGTCTTCCTCATCCCCCAACCTGGCCTCTCTATTTCCACCCCATCCCTTCTCTCTTTTTGGTTTGACTATATCGACTTGGAAGGCCACCACAGAGAGATCTTCCTCCTTCTGTTAAGTGTGGGGGCCAGTGAAAATGGTCAACGCAAGTGTTCAATAAATATTGTTGTTTGATTGATTGCTCTAAGTCTTGACCTCCCATCTGACTTGCAACTCTGCTTCTCCTTCTGCTCCCTGAACACTTCCATATAGTTGTCCCAAAGACACCTCTGTCTAAAACAGAACTACACATCTTTCCCTCTCCTCCTCCTAACTTTCACATCAAAATCCAAAACACCACCATCCTCCCCATCTCAGAAGGCTGCCAGTTTAGTGTCATCCTCAACTCTTTGCTGCTTTTAAAATTCAAATTCAAACTACTATGAAATCCAACGGTGTCTGTTTACAGAACAATCCCCCGATCTATCCCTTTCTCTCCAACCAAACAGCTAGTACAAACTCCAGACATATCTGGTCATACTCTATCGGCCTCCTTGCTGGTCTCTACACCTCCAGTTTCCCTCCAGTCTAAATTATATGACAATTGACTATATGGATCATCTTTGTGAAACACCATTCAGCTCACATTAAACACTTATAACTTTCCTTGTCCAGGGGACCTCTTACCCCTCCCAACCAAAGAAACAAGCCCAGAAAGAACATCAAGAAATGACCACATAGTTATACGAGAGAAGAGGGTGTATTTCTCCTGCTGCTCCCTCTCTGCTTTCATTTGAGTCTGGTATACAACTAACACGTGTGATGTTCCTAAATTTATGTTTTAATTTATTCCCAGACCAGGGCAGCAGCACATGAAACCTCTTCCAAACAAGCACCCCTGGATACATAAGTAAGAAAATTCTAAGTGAATCAATGTAATGAATAATCTCAGACTTTAAGTTAATGAGTGACAACTTGCTAACAAGCCTTGCAACATTTTCTCTCAAATACACAATGGGCCAAATGTGCTGATTTGGGATTCAATTAATTGGTTCCCAAAGGGGAGTCTATGAAATTCCAAGTAATCACTTTCTTAGGACATATAATTCCATCCAAGCATCCCCTATATGGACCCTATTTGGGATGCATCAGCCTTCTTCACACATTATCCTATTGCCTATTTTCTATTGGAAATGGCTCCAGAAAAGTAAGGGTGGACAAGCTGGGAGGTGGTAGCTCTTGTCTTATTCATCGGAGGGTGGTTGATGCAGCCTGAATGGGGTTTGTTCATGATGGCAGATGGTAGAGTCAGATGATTGGGAACTCTGAAGGGCCCAGTAAGAAGCAGTGGCTTTGGAAAGAGGTTAATAAGAGAATTCCAAATGTTGAGTTCCCATTTATTCTCAGCACTAGTTATGCTGTGGCTCAACTCCACTCCACCAGAAGGGCAATTCAGCTTCGTGAGTATTTCTGGGTTGTAGAAGTGGAAATGTATGTTGCAGGGAAGGGATAGTGTGAGAATATAAATAGAAGATCTAGGCAGACAGAGAGGCATTTCAAGTGAAACTTTGAGACTACAGAGACAGACCCTAAACACAACCAAAACAGGATATAAGAGAGAGAAATTTTGTCTCAGCCCCAGCCCAAGGGAACTCTGGGAGTTTGTCTCTACCCAGGACAAATACTTACTGTTGCAAGGGATAGTGAGGTAGCATCTTTGCTTTCAGGAAAATGGATCTTTGCCTCTTCTTCTCAGCAATTCCCTTGACAACTTTCAACTGGGCTTCTAATTGGATGGTTAGACTCCTAACAAAAAGTACAAAGATCATTAGTTGACTCAAAAGAGAGTCATGTAAATCTAGGATTCTAACCATGAACAAAATGGCCTCTCCCTGAGGAAGGGATCAGCAATGCCTGGAGCCAGTGAGGTAGGCCTGATGTCCTGTTCAACTTTCTCTCTGAGAGATTGAGCCAGTAGGGTGAGTAGACCAAAGGTATGATGAAAACATTTATGAAAAGAAAGTCTTTGAGTTCTCAGTGGCTAAAAATAAAATGTCTCACTGCTTCAAGCTCCAATTCGGACTCTGCTTTGTCAAGGGAGTAAAGGGACTCAGATGATTAGGTTAAATGTCAAATCAGTACTTGGTTTGTTGTAAGTGAAACAAAGAGCTAAATTTATAATCACTATGGAATATTCACCTGGTAAGAAAATAATTTTTCCTGCAAATAAACAACAATGAAGCGAAGTGCACAGTCAGTCGGTCTTCCTTGGGAATAGCTCCAGGTTTGTTGATAAAGGGAAAATATAAGGCACTGTACCATAACTGTACTGCTTGTTAAGCATTTACCATATGTCAAGCACTGTACTAGATGCTGCATAGATTCAAAATAATCAGGTCAGACATAATTCCTGTCCCACAAAGGGCTCAGAGTCTAATCAATGAGTGTTTTCTGTGTGCAAAGCACTACACCAAGTCAAAGGCAAGAGGAAGAACAGATATTGCATCCCCATTTGACAGGTGAGGAGACTGAGTCCCAAAGACATTGAGTGATTTGCCTATGCTACCCAAAGGACAAATGGATGTGTTGGGGTTAGAACTCAGATCCTCTGACCCCCAGTCCTGTGCTCTTTCCACTAAGCCACACTGTTCTAAGTGCCCTAAGAATCACTCCAATGAAACAGTACTGGATGTCAAAAACTTAGTTTGTAAAACAATGTGATGCCAATAATAATAATAATGGTATTTGTTAAACACTTACTATGTGCAAAGCACTGTTCTAAGCATTGGGGAGGTTACAAGGTGATCAGGTTGTCCCACAGGGGGCTCACAGTCTTCATCCCCATTTTACAGATGAGGTAACTGAGGCCCAGAGAAGTTAAGTGACTTGCCCAAAGTCACACAGCTGACAATTGGCAGAGCCGGGATTTGAGCCCATGACCACTGACTCCAAAGCCCGGGCTCTTTCCACTGAGCCGTGCTGCTTCTCGACTCTATATGACTCCCATGACTTTATATGGGTCTTCAGAGTGTGACCTGATGGTTGACGCCATCTTCATCTTCTCAACCATCAGACCATCCTCATCCTCTCATCCTAAATCATGGGAGCCAAGACCTTCCCTTCACAAGTGCCATAGTCATCAACAGAAGGAATTGATTAAGTGCTCACTGTATGCAGAGCACTGTATTTGAGAGGACAAAACAGTAAGCAGACACCATCCCTAATAGTAATGGCATTTATTAAACACTGGTTTTGACATGCTAGATTTGAGGTGACACAGGACATCCAAGTAGAGATGTCTTGAAGGCAAGAGGAACTGCGAGACTGAAGAGAGAAAGAGAGATCAGGGCTGGAGATATAGTTTTGGAAATTTGGAAATTATCTGCCTAGTGTTGGTAGTTGAAGCCATGTGAGCGAATGAGTTCTCCAAGGGAGTAGGTGTATTTGGAGAATAGAAGGGGATTCAGAATTGACCACTGAGGGAACCCACAGTTAGGGGGTGGGAGGTCGAGGAGGAGCCCATGAAAGAGATTGAGAATGAGTGACCAGAGAGATAGAAGAGAACCAGGACTGTGTCAGCAAAGTTGAGGTTGAATAATGTTTCCAGAACAAGGGAATGGGGTAAAGTCATATGATATGGCCTTCAAAGAAAGGGAAAGAGAGAGATGTGTGTGGTGGGATGGTACAAAAGCAGTACTGGGGAGCAAGAAGGAAGCCAATTCCTCCTTTTCAGTGAGTCTGGGGTAGTGGGAGAAGTAAGGCAGTAAGAGAGAGGCAGGGGAGACTGTCATCTAGGAAAAGTCAGGCTTCAGTGATTACGAGGAGGAGCAGTGACTGGGTCAAGAACAGATCAGTAATGAAGGGAAGCTTCAGCATAATGGAGCAAGATTTCCACAGGCCACACCTGGCTGAGGCTGTGGGGCAGGTGCATGGAGTTGGGCAGTGCAAGGGTTAGGAAGGGATTGAATGAGGGTGAGTTGGTGCAGGCCTCTGAGGGGGAGGGGCATGAGGGGAGGTGCTCAGATAGGATGACCGGGATGCTCAGATAGGATGACCTAGGTGGGCAGTACTAGGAATGGTTAGGGGTGGGATGGGAATACATTGAGGAGAGCTGGCCTGTGGGGAGGGGGATGAATAGGGGTTCTGGGAGTTGGGGACAGGGAAAGGGAGATCAGAGAAAGAAGGCTGATGATGCATGATGGGGCATGAAAGACAGTCCAGACCTGCTGTAGCTGATCTATAAACCCAGTGGCCTGTGGCAAGTTCCTCTAGTAGGGAGCGACTCAGGAACTCCCAGCTGGCGGGGGCCAGGGGAGTCCACAAGTTCTGAGCTGTGATTAGCCAATCATGAAAGCGTCTGTCCAAGTGAATAGGCAAGCAGCTCTAGCAAGCCCTTAGTTGTTGTTGGATCATTGTTGACACATTAGCATCTCCTTGGTGAGTCCCTGTCCTGCTTCTTTGGTCCTGGGGTCCCAGTGTGCGGAAGGGGGTGCAGGTGGAATGGGTTGGGGGCTGGGAGTGGAGAATGAGGGTATCGGTGTCCTCTCCCTTTGTTCAGTGTTAGACCCCAAGCGCAGGGGTAGGTGTCGAGGAGAACTGCCCAGGGGGCCAGGGTCCCTTCACTCTGGGCAGCCTCTGGTGTCTGGTGGTCAGGGGACTGAGGGTGTCCCTTCTCTTTGGCATGATACTAGGCCTCTGGGAGAGGGGAGGGGCTGGAAGCCTCATCGCCCCTTCCCAGGAGTGATCCTAGGTCCTGTGGTGGGAGAGGGGCAGGGGCTGTAGGTGACCTCCCATTCATCATCATCATCAATCATATTTATTGAGAGCTTACTATGTGCAGAGCACTGTACTAAGCGCTTGGGAAGTACAAATTGGCAACATATAGAGACAGTCCCTACCCAACAGTGGGCTCACAGTCTAAAAGGGGGAGACAGAGAACAAAACCAAACATACTAACAAAATAAAATAGAATAGATATGTACAAGCAAAATAAATAAATAAATAAATAGAGTAATAAATATGTACAAACATATATACATATATACAGGTGCTGTGGGGAAGGGAAGGAGGTAAGATGGGGGGGATGGAGGGGGGATGAGGGGGAGAGGAAGGAAGGGGCTCAGTCTGGGAAGGCCTCCTGGAGGAAGTGAGCTCTCAGCAGGGCCTTGAAGGGAGGAAGAGAGCTAGCTTGGCAGATGGGCAGAGGGAGGGCATTCCAGGCCCGGGGGATGATGTGGGCCGGAGGTCGATGGCGGGACAGGCGAGAACGAGGTACGGTGAGGAGATTAGCGGTGGAGGAGCGGAGGGTGCGGGGTGGGCTGTAGAAGGAGAGAAGGGAGGTGAGGTAGGAGGGGGCGAGGTGATGGAGAGCCTTGAAGCCCAGGGTGAGGAGTTTCTCCCATTAGTTCAGTTTATGGCCCCTGCCATATGTCATGGCCAGCAGCCCTTTTCTCTGGCACCAGTTTAGGTCTCTGGTGGGTGCGGTGGAGCCAGAAAGCTCAGAGTCCCTTCTCCCAGTTAAATCCCATCCTTCCTATATCCCTAGCCCATGAGTTTGCACTATCTTCAACATACCTCGATCTGTCACCAAGTATTGTTTGTCAGTTCTACCTTCACAACATGGCTAAAATCCAATCTTCCACCACATTAATGCAAACACTTATCTTATCTTGCCTTGACTACTGCATCAGCCTCCTCACTGACCTCCCTGCCTCTTGTTTCTTCCCACTCCAGTTCATAGTTCCCTCTTCTGCCTGGAACATTTTTCTAAAAAAAAATGTTCAGTCAATATATCTCCACTCATCAAGAACCACCATTAGTTGCTCAACCACCTCCCCATCAAGCAGAAACTCCTTACCATTGGCTTTAAGGCACTCAATCACCTTGGCCCCTCCTACCTTACCTCACTGATTTCCTACTATAACCCTACATGCTAATTTAGTTCCTCTATCACCAACGTACTCGCTGTTGGTCTTGTCTGTCTCACCACTGACCACTCACCCATGTCCTGCCTTTGGCCCACTTCACATCAGATAAACCAGAACTCTTCCCTCTTTCAAAGCCTGATCAGAATCACATCTCCTCCGAGAGACCATTCCTGACAAAGCCGCCATATCCCCTACTCTCTCTTCCTTCTTTGTCACCCTTGTGACAAAGTGCAGACTAGAGGATAGAGCATTGATTGATTCTCTGTGCCTCACTTCTCTCATTTGAAAAATGGGAATTCAATACTTGGAATCAGCGTGGCTCAGTGGAAAGAGCACGAGCTGTGGAGTCAGAGGTCATGAGTTCAAATCCCAGCACCACCAAATGTGATAGTAGTAGTAGTAATAATAGTAATATTACTAGTCTATTACTTCTACTACTACTACTACTGCTAATAATAATGATGGCATTTATTAAGTGCTTACTATGTGTGAAGCACTGTTCTAAGCACTGGGGAGGTTACAAGGTGATCAGGCAGTCCCATGGGGGGCTCACAGTCTTAATCCCCATTTTACAGATGAAGTAACTGAGGCACAGAGAAGTTAAGTGACATGCTCAAAGTCACACAGCTGACAATTTGCAGAGCTGGTATTTGAACCCATGACCTCTGACTTCAAATCCAGCGCTCTTTCCACTGAGCCATGCTGCTTCTCTGCTACTACTATGTCAACTGTTCTATTACCCAGGATTACAGTTTTTTTTGGACGACCCGTTTCCAGACCAACCACAACCTTGAGTGAAGATTCAGTTTTCAACTGGAAAAAGTCTAGTGCAAAAAATATCTTGCCAACAGTGATGAAAGCAAAGAAAATTTCCAGGGCATATTGGGCCTAGAAGGAGTTAGTGGAGAAATCAAACTGATAGGAAAGTTGTGATTGAGTGGTGAAAGCTGAGTACAAATTTGGGGGAAGCTAATTAAAGTGCTAAGAGAATCAGGAGATTTCTGAAAGCTCACCTCCTACAGGAGGTCTTCCCAGACTGAGCCCCCTTTTTCCTCTGCTCCTCCTCCCCTCCACCTCGCCCAACTCCTTCTCTCTGCTCTACCTCCCTCCCCACCCCACAGCATTTGTGTATATAGGTACATATTAATTATTCTATTTTATTATGTACATTTATCTATAATTCTATTTATTTACATTGATGCTATTGATGCCTGTCTACCTGCTTTGTTTTGTTGTCTGTTTACCCCCTTCTAGACTGGGAGCCCATTGTTGGGTAGGGATTGTCTCTGTTGCTGAATTGTACTTTCCAAGCACTTAGTACAGTGCTCTGCACAAAGTAAGCGCTCAGTAAATATGATTGAATGAATGAACCTGGAGCCACCTGGCTGATTTACACTGAATAAACAGTGAAACTAGAAGCATTGCTCTCTTCAGTGCACTCAAAAGAAATTAAGGCTATGTGAAATTTTACCTGGGTCCAAAAGAAAACTCTGAATGAATATGTTCAGTACTAAATATTTCACTCAAAAAATGGTTGAAAATAATCTAAAAGGAATCTAAGTGGAGCTTTAAGCCATCAAACTAAGATTTAATCCAGAAAACACCCACGTTGTTCACCAACTCCTACTGCTCTGACCTACTTTCCCACAAGTTTAACTAAAGAACAGAGAGGCTTCTTGCTATGTGGAACCTCACTGAACCAGAACCAGGAGAGAAGAGAGAGAGTAGTTCTGTTCCTGTCCCACCCAAGATAATTTTGGAAGCTAGGTCCAACCCAGGACAGTGTTTCCAGGAGTAGTAAATCAGTATCTTTGCTTCTTTGGAAATGTTTCTTCTCCTTTCCTCTGCAATTCCATTGACAGCTTTCATCTGGAACTCTAATTTGTGGTTAATCAATCAATCAACCCATTGCATTTATTGAGCCCTTATTGTGGGAAGAGCACTTTGGGAGAATACAATAGTACAGGCTTGGTAGACATGCTCCCTGCCCACAACAAGCTCATGGTCTAGAGGGGCAGACAGACATTAATATGAATAACTGAATGACAGACTGTAAGCTCATTATGAGCGGGGAATGTGTCTGTTTATTGCTATACTGTACCCTTCCAAGTGCTTACTACAGTGCTTTGCACTCAGTAAGTGCTCAATGAAAAAGATTGAATGAATATATTTACAAAAGTGTTGTGGGTTTGAGAGAGGTGTAAATAAAGGGTGCAAATCCAAGTGCAAGGGTGATATTAATAATAGTAATAATAATGTCATTTATTAAGCACTTACTATGTGCAGAGCACTGTTCTAAGATGTAGAAGGGAATGGGAGAAAAAGAAAGTAGGGGTTTTTTGAGGAAGGCCTCTAGGAGGAGATGTATTTTTAATAAGGTTTTGAATGTGGGGAGAGTGATCCTCTTTCAGATATGAAGAGGGAAGGTGTTCCAGGACAGAGGTAGGATGTGAGTGGTGAGATAGTCAAGATTGAGATACAGTGAGGAGGTTGGCAATTAGAGGAGAAGTGTACAGGCTGGGTGGTAGTAGAAATTCAGGGAGGTAAAGTTGGAGGGGCATGATGATTGAGTGCTTTCAAGCTGATGGTAAGGAGTTTCTGTTTGATGCAGAGGTGGAAGGGCAACCACTGGAGGTTCTTAAGGAGTGGAGATACATGGACTGAATGGTTTTTGTAGAAAAACGATCAGGGCAACAGAGTGAAGTATGGACTGGAGTGAGGAGAGACAGGAAGCAGGGAGAAGACCGATGCAGTAATGAAGGTGTGATAGGATAACTGCTTGAAGTAAAATGGTAACATTTTGGATTAGAAATGGTTAGAAAAGGCACAGCACCCTCAAGAGATGAACTTTAGTACAGTACAATCTAACCAGTGTCATCATTTCTCTGTCCTTCCCTGATAATGATGTGTATATAGCTATAATTATATTTATTCTGATGGTATTGACACCTGTCTACTTGTTTTTTTTTGTTGTCTGTCTCCCCCTTCTAGACCGTGAGCCCATTATTGGTAAGGGACCAACTCTGTATGTTGCCGATTTTGCCGATTTGCACTTCCCAAGCACTTGGTGCAGTGCTCTGCACACAGTAACCGTTCAATAAATACGACAATGAATGAATGAATGAAAAGGTAAGAGAGGTAAATATGGAAAGAATCACAACATCTCACTGCTCTCCAGTGTCGCAAGATACTAGCCTTCATCCTACTGGATCAAATCACTGAGAAAACGATCAACCACGAGTTCACAGAATCTCACTGTGGCTTCAGTCCACAGAGGAACACAGCAGACAAGACCTTTGAAGCATGTCACATATAAGAGAAAAAAACAATCCATCAGTGGCATCTAGTGAACACTTAATATGTTCTGAGCACATATTTGGGAGACTATGCTACAACAGAGTTGGTTGACACATTCCCTGACCAAACTGAGTTAGATTGCAATTTGAAACAAGTTGGTCTTACCAAGGCCTTTGCCACTAAGAACAGACCTGTTCTCTGGTCACTACTGCAAACATTTGGCTGCCTGATGATATTTCTGGCCTTATTAGAATAGGAGGGCACTTGTTTGGGCCATTCTATTTGTTCTATTCTAGTCAAATAATTCTATTTGTTCTGACGACTTTACATCTGTCCACGTTTCATTTTGTTGTCTGTCTCCCCCTTCTAGACTGTGAGCCCGCTGTTGGGTAGGGACCGTCTCTATATGTTGCCAGCTTGTACTTCCCAAGTGCTTAGTACAGTGTTCTGCACACAGTAAGTGCTCAATAAATATGATTGAATTCTACATCACCAACAGAATGAAAAGGGACTCTTTATTAGATCCAGTACAGTTCTAGTAGGCGACAAGAGAAGCTGTTGTCAGAATAATAATAATAATGATAATAACAGTGATGGCAGTTGTTAAGCGCTTACTATATGCAAAACACTGTTCTAAGCGCTGGGGAGGATATAAGGTGATCAGGTTGTCGCACGTGGGGCTCAGCCTTAATTCCCATTTTACAGATGAGGTAACTGAGGCCCAGAGAAGTTAAGTGACTTGCCCAAGGTCACACAGCTGACAATTGGTGAAGCCGGGATTTGAATCCATGACCTCTGGCTCTGAAGCCCATGCTCTTTCCATTGAGCCATGCTGCTTCTCTAACAAAATGATAATAATTGTGGCATGAGATAAATGCTTATTATGTGCCAAGGACTGTACTGAGTGCTGAGGTAGACATAACAGACAGGTGGTGGAGCTTGGATTAGGACCCAGGTTCTCTGACTCCCAAGTTTATGTTTTTTTCACTAGGCCATGCTACTTCCTTATGATTCCAATCCTTAAGAAGCCCTTTCAACTCACTGTATTGATAGCATCAATTCCAAGTCCTTCAGTTGGATATCCAGGGAGTTCAGCATTGATGGCTGTGCTCTAGAAGCCAAGAAGATGTGGAGATTTTTATCAACTGCTTCTCTCAATCAGCAAACTTCCCTGAGCCTTCAGGACTGTGGTTTCATACTGCCCTGCACATGGCAAAGCCTATGAGCCAAAATGGATCTCCAACAGTGACCCAGAGCTGAATACTACATATGGAGAGTAGTATCCAAGTGTGCAAAATATCTAGAAAATCCAATCCAAAAGGCCAATATGTCCTTTGACTGTCAGAATGTAGTACCAATATGATCTCAAGAATCTCTATAGAAAATCTGTAGAGCAATTGCTGTGTCCAACTTTACTTATGATTGTGACACTGAAACCTACCAGAGAAGACACTTCTGACTTTTCTAGAGCAGTCTCACAGTAATAATTGTGGTATTTGTTAAGCGCTTACTATGTGCCAGGCACTGTACTAAACACTGGGGTACAAACAAACAAATTGGATTGGACATATTCCCTTGCCCACATGGAGCTCACAGTCTCAGTTCCCATTTTACAGATGAAGCAACTGAGGGACAGAGAAGTGAAGTGGCTAGCGGCAGAACTGGGATTAGTACCCATGACCTTCTAACTCCCAGGCCTGCATTCAATCCATTATGGCAGGCTGCTGCCCAAGTCCACCTAGACACCTTATTTCATGTGAAAGGACAAGACAGGAACACACACAACAAGATCTAGAAGATAATTCATTATGTGCTCATCACATGCTCATGACATCATACTTTCATCGTAGTCAAGAGGGCAAGAGGAACAGATAGCTGCTCAATGGTGAGACAGATGGTGAACTGAAATAGAAGGGCCACAATCAGGATAGAAAAAAGCTGTAGTATTGCCATAAACAGTTGAGAAAACATAAACAACAGATCAGAGGGAAATGCAGCAATTAGACATGGACTGGATGTCTTTGAGTGGATTAGTACACAAAAAGGGCATCAGATATTTAAGATAGCAAATATAAGAGAATGACAAGGAACCGTCTTTCAGAATACACAATGTGGCCAGGATTCAGTCATACTTCAAATTTATCAGTCATGCTCACATGTGGTGATAAAGATATCATTATCAGAACGGCAAAACACCTCGGGCCTAGAGACAGTTCTAATTAAATTATCCATTTTAATACAGTTTTTCTTCAATTGGAAGAGATGAAAGCTGGGAGGTACTGGTGCCAAATTTGTTTAAACTGTGATGGGGTGGATAAAGGGAACATGGAATTTTTTTTGCTCCCCAAATCTATAGCCTCATGATGAGGGGTTACCACTGAAGCTTGAAGTGTAAATTCAGAATAAACTAAAGATTACTAGAATAGAAACTGAATAAAATACAAATGAATTAGCTCACATGTTTGGGCAGAGAAAATGGAAATTGCACTATATTCAACTTAACTTTCTAATTCTCTGCAGTCTCATGTTTCCTTCCTCCTGCCTTCGGAACATCTCTCTCTAGTTGAATGTCAGAAGAAGTGGCGTGGCTCAGTGGATGGAGTATGGGCTTTGGAGTCAGAAGTCATGGGTTCAAATCCCAGCTCCACCAATTGTCAGCTGTGTGACTTTGGGCAAGTCACTTAACTTCTCTGTGCCTCAGTTACCTCATCTGTAAAATGGGGACTAAGACTGTGAGCCCCCTGTGGGACAACCTGATCACCTTGTAACCTCCCCTGTGCTTAGAACAGTGCTTTGCACATAGTAAGTGCTTAATAAATGCCATCATTATTATTCCTGAGAAGCAGTGTGGCTCAGTGGAAAGAGCATGGGCTTGGGAGCCAGAGGTCATGGGTACTAATCCCGGCTCCACCACTTGTCAGCTGTGTGACTTTGGGCAAGTCACTTAACTTCTCTGTGCCACAGTTACCTCATCTGTAAAATGGGGATTAAGACTGTGCGCCCCACATGAGACAAACTGATCACCTTGTATTCCCCCCAGTGCCTAGAACAGTGTGTCACACATAGTAAGCACTTAACAAATGCCATTATTATTATTATTATTATTATTATTATTATTATTATGTCCCACTGACACCTCAAACTCATGTCCAAAATAGAATTCCTCATCTTCCCACCTAAACCCTGCCTCCCCGTGGTGACTGGCTTAGTGTCGACAACACCACCATCCTCCTTTGTCTCCCAAGCCTGTAACCTTGGAATCATCCTCAATTAATCTCTCACATTCAACCTACATATTGTCTGCCACCAAATTTTGTCTATCTTCAATACATCTCTAGAATCTGCTCCTTCCTCTCAGTCCAAACTGCTACGACACTGAATAAAGAACTTATAATACTAAAATTAATAATAATAATGATGGTATTTGTTAAGCACTTACTACGTGCAAAGCACTGTTTTAAGCGCTGGGGGGATAGAAGGTGATCAAGTTGTCCCATGTGGGGCTCACAGTCTTAATCCCCATTTTACAGATGAGGGAACTGAGGCACAGAGAAGTTAAGTGACTTGCCCAAAGTCACACAGCTGACAATTGGCAGAGCCAGGATTTGAACCCATGACCTATTTCTCCAAAGCCCGTGCTCTTTCCACTGAGCCATGCTGCTTCCCACCTCAACTACGGCATCAACCTCCTCACTGACCTCCCCTGCCTCCTGTCTCTCCCCACTGGAGTCCATACTTCACTCTGCTGTCTGGATCAGTTTTCATAAATAATAATAATGATGTCAAGCGCTTACTATGTGCAAAGAACTGTTCTAAGTGCTGGGGAGATTACAAGGTGATCAGGTTGTTCCACCGGGGGCTCACAGTTTTAATCCCCATTTTACAGATGAGGTAACTGAGGCCCAGAGAAGTTAAGTGACTTGCCCAAAGTCACACAGCTGACAGTTGGCGAAGCCAGGATTTGAACCCAGGACCTCTGACTCCAAAGCCTGTGCTCTTTCCACTGAGCCATGCTGCAAAATAAAGTTGTGTACATACCTCCCTACACCTCAGAAACCTCCAATGGTTGCCCTTTCATCTCTGCATTGAACTGAATCTCCTTATGATCAGGTTTAATCAATAAACTGACTGCATTCACTGAGCATTTACTATGCATAGAGCACTGTACTAAGGGCTTGTGTCTATAACAAAGTTTGTAGACACATTCCTGTCCCATAGCAACCTAAAGTCAAGAGGGGGAGACAGACATCAATATAAATGAGTTATTTCTGGATACATACGAAAGTGCTGAGAGGCTGAGTAGTAGAGGTGAATTCCAAATACCTAAAGTTTATGGATCTAGGTTCATAAATGGCATGGAAGGGAGAGGGAATCAGGGAAAACAAGGCTTAATTGGGGAAAGTCAAGGAGATGTGACCACAGAATGGCTTTGAAAGTTGTGATATGCCATATATGAGGGGGAGCAGGGAGGGTGAGGAAGGAGTTTCAGGCCAGAGGGAGAATGTGGGAAAGTGGTCAGCAGTGAGATAGAAGAGACTGGAGCACAGAGAGCAAGCTTGTACTGAAGAGCAAAGTGTGCGGGTTTGGCTGTAGTTAATCAAGGAGGTAAGATAGGTGGGGGCAAGTTGATTGACTGCTTTAATTAAGTATGGACTGGCGTGGGGAGAGCCAGGAGACAGGTAGGACAATCGGGAGGTAGATGCAGTAGTCCAGGTGGGATATGGTAAGTGCTCAGATCAGCATAATAGCCATTTTGATGGAAAGGAAAGGACAGATTTTAGCGATGTTGTGAGGGTAGAACTAACACGATTTGGTAACAGATGGAATATGTGAGTTGTATGAAAGAGATGAGTCAAGGACAATGCCAACGTTGTGGGCTCGTGAGATAGGTTATTCAATTAGTCTATCTGCATGCTGTGTGAGCTTGGGCAAGTCACTTCACTTCTCTGGGCCTCAGCTCCCTCATCTGTAAAATGGGGATTGATGCTGTGAGCCCCATGTGGGACAGGGACTGGGTCCAACCTGTTTACGTGGCTCAGTGGAAAGAGCACGGGCTTTGGAGTCAGAAGTCATGGGTCCAAATCCCAGCTCTGCCACTTGTCAGCTGTGTGATTTTGGGCAAGTCACTTAACTTCTCTGGGCCTCAGTTACCTCATCTGTAAAGTGGGCATGAAGACTGTGAGCCCCATGTGGGACAACCTGATCACCTTGTAACCTCCCCAGCACTTAGAACAGTGCTTTGCACATAGTAAATGCCTAATAAATGCCATCATTATTATTATTATTATTACTATTACCCCAGTGCTTAGAACAGTGTTTGGCACATAGTACACACTTAACAAATACCATGAATATAATAGTCCAAGATGGCCTACTGATGATCAAGCCCCTTGTCTTCAAAATGGAGAACTCCCAGGAAAGGCAGGCCACCCAACACAGATAACAGCTGCACAGCAATGCCTGGTAGTGTTTACAGTAGAACTGCATTTATAAAATCACCACAGGTTCACCTTCTATCTAGCAAATAGCAGTGGATTGTTTTTGAGGAAGAACTGTATTAGAAAACAGTTAAGAAGGGAAAAGGGGTGCGGTCTATCAAAAGGGAAGACCCACATTTTGGGGAGCTACTCTTTCCTTGGTACTCAAAGCAACCTGGAGAGAGCCCCACAGTACAGATCATAGCAGAAAGACTTAGACTGCCATCCCTATACCCCTCCACATTTCTCCATTAACTTCTCAATTACAGGGACAATCATTCCCTGTAAGACTAGATGGCTAGTCAGAGATTTAGATTGGGAGGTAGTGTGAGCTAGATCATGAGACCAGGAATCCCAGGTTCTAGTCCCAGCTCTTCCACTGGCCTGCTGTGTGACCTTGGACAAGTCACTTAACTTCTGTGGGACTCCATTTCCTCAACTGAAAAATGTAGATAAGGTACCTGCTCTTAAATTGTGAGTCCAATGTGGAACAGGTATTGGGTCTAATCTGATCATATCATACCTACCCCAGTGTTTAGCATATAACAAGCACTTCTTAATTATTATTTATGGGTATAGGACAGTTCTCCCCTAAGAATAAATATGGATTTCCAGGAAGGTATTCATCACAAAACTCCTCAAAGCATCCTATTGTCCTGGTTGGAGAAAGAATTATGGATTGTGTGGGATTTGGAGGCTGATTCCAGGATGTCATTGCTCAAAGCTCTTCTAAAACTTGTGATAGCTTTATAAATTATACTCTCTTCTTTAGAAAAAGATAGACATAAAGAAAGATTAGGTTCTGGAAATACTGGCTTTTTGGAGGCCATGTAATCTTTGTCCCTGGAGAGCTTCATGAATAAGATAAACAATTCATCTACCTTAGATAGCTTAAGTATAAAGGTAGGGGGTTGGATTAGGTGACTTTTTGAGATCCTTTATAATGCTAGGATTCTATGAATAACTTACTTGATAGATTTCCCTTCATTGAGATTGCCCAATGAGGAGGAAAAATCATTTTTCTCCTATAACAGATTAGAAGTAAAACTGCCACTGACAGAAGGGAATAGCTGACAAACTGAATGTATGAGCTCTGCCATGAGGGGGCATGAAAATTGTATTTCCTCTAGCCTATCCCAGCTTGGGTTGCAGAAAACTGGAAATGCTTTCTCCAGCTCGGAGCCCATGTGGACACTTACACCTTAGGAGCCTTTTGAAATGAATCAAAGAATGGAACCACTTAAAGAAATCCACAGGAGGTGAAAGAACTAGGGCAGTTTTCTAATCACAGTTTCCCGCCCACTTTGCCATCCTGGCATATTCCAAAGAGAAAGCCCTAGCAGACCACTGAGTGGTTCTAAAATTTCCCATCTTCTTGTGGAGATTTCACAATTTTCCTGCTTTCTGCATGAGGTGAGTCTTCCCCAGAAAAGAAACCAGCTAGCGGACAAAACAAGGAACAATTCCTTTCCTGAGGAGAAACACAAGAACCTGTTTCTGCCAAAAGGGAAAACCAGGAAGCTTTGAAGGACCACCTCCCCAACTTTTCCAAATGCTGCTGGACTACTGCCAAGGATGACTCTCCCCACTACATCATTGAAATAAACTGGAACAGCTGGCACTGCCCTGTGGGAGTCCTTGCCTTTATTGGTCACTTCTCGGAATCTGGAAAGGGAAGAAGGGTTCCATCTGGTCACTGCAGCAGAGCTAAAATGCACGGGATATCTGCAGCTGGAATTAACCACAGAATGATACCTTAGAAGCAAAATGGAACCATGATCCAGTCTCATTCTTTCTGCCAGGCTCTGATGTTAATCCAAAGGAGAGATTTCTCGAGGGCATTTGTGAAAGACCATGAAAAGCTGCTCATCCTGGCGCAGAAATTAAATTGGGTATCATCTAAATTCTAAAATATTTCATCTCTCTTTCCTTAGTTCTTAAGTACATATGCATATTGTTATTTGTACATTCAATCATGTATTCACTCATGCCATCCATATATTCTTGTTTTAATTCCTGCTCAGACTGCTTATAGATGCAAGCTTGTCTGCTTCTCATTTCCTTGAAAGCAGGGAACTTTTGTCTTTCTTCTGTTGTTAGTAATAATAATAATAACATTTGTTACTCATTTTGTATGTGCCAGTACTGTACTAAACAATAAGTCAAAAACAAGACAATCATATCAGACACAGTCTCTAACCCACATGCAGCTCACAGGGAGAACCGAAGGGAGGGGGAACTGATAATGAATCCCACCTCTCTCTCATTCAACCCACATATTCAACCCATCACTAAATTCTGTCAGTCCCACCTTCACATCATTGCTAAAATCTGCCCTTTCCTCTCCATACAAACTGCTACAATGTTAATATGGAGAAGCAGCAGCAATGTTCATTCTATCCCTCCTGGATTACTGCATCAGCCTTCTTGCCGACCTCCGAGCCTCCTGTCCCTCCAGTCCATATTTCAATCTGCTGCCCGGCTCATTTTACTACAGAAACTTTCAGGATAAGTTCCCCACTCCTCAAAAAACTCCAGTTGTTGCCTATCCACCTATGCATCAAACAAAAACTCCTCACCATTGGCTTTAAAGCACTCAATCACCTTGCCCCCTCCTTCCTCACCTTGCTACTCTCCTATCACAAACCAGCCCATACACTTTATACTCCTCTAATGCTAACCTTCTCACTGTGCCTCGATTTCATCTGTCTCACCACCAACATCTTGCGCATGTCACGACTCTGGCCTGGAATGCCCTCCCTCCTCAAATCCATTAGACAATTTCTCTCACCACAATCCAGAGCCTTATTGAATGTACATCTCCCCCAGGAGGTTTTCCCTGACTGAACCCCCCTTCCTCTTCTCCCAATCCCTTCTTCATTGTTCTGACTTGCTCCTTTTGTTCATCCCCCCTCCCAGCCCGGCAGCACTTAAGTACATTTCTGTAATTTTTTTTATACTAACATCTGTCTTCCCCATCTAGAATGTAAGGTCATTTTGGGCGGGAGATTATGTCTGTTTATTGTTCTATTGTACTCTCCCAAGTGCTTAATACAGTGCTCTCCACACAGTAAGGGCTCAACAAATACAATTGAATGAATTAATTTTACAAATGAGGAAACTGAGACACCAAGACGTTAGGTGACTTGTTGCAGGCCATACAGCAGAAAAATTTCAGAGCTGGGATTAGAACCCATGTCCCCTAACTTCCAGGCCCTTTCTCTTTACCCTAAGCCACACTGCTACTCACAGTGCTTTGCACTCAGTAGGCAACTCGGTGTTGTTGTTCATTTGGTGCTGTTGTTCATTTGGTTGATTTCAGAAAGTAGTTGCGCAGGTGCAGGAAGATAGAGCTGGGCTTGGCCAGGCTAACCACAGTGGAAAGAGGGGTTCACTAGGAACCTTTATTTAGTCCAATAACATTTTCTTGCTGCTTCTCCAAAGAAAGAGAGAAAAGAGGCAATGATGGGAGACTGTTTTAAAAGGCAGTGGTGTGACCTTACCCTCAAAGGAATCTCAATCCTATTTATTGAATGCTTAATTTGTGCGGAGCACTGTACTAAAGGCTTGGGAGAGTACAATATAATAGAGGTGATAGTCAAGCTTCCTTTCCACAATGATGTCCAAACACAAGGATCCAACACAGAGGAAGAGCCATGTTGATCCTATCCATGAGAAGCCAGAATCTTGTTGCTCCTCACAATTAATAATTCTAAATATGGTACCTGTTAAGCACTTTCTGTGTAGCACTTATTACAATAATGTACTAAGTGATGGTGTAAATACAAAATAAATCAAGTTTGACACAATCCATTTCCCACATGAGGCTCATAGTTTAAGTAGGAAGGAACACAGGTATTGAACTGCCGTTCTGCATATGAGGTATCTCAAGCCCAGAGAATTTAGGTGACTTGCTCAAGATCCCAAAGCAGACAAGTGATGGAACTGGGATTAGAACCCAAGTCCTCCAACTCCCAGACCCGTGGTCTTTTCATCAGGTCATGCTGCTCCTTTGATGTTTATCACTGCCCTTGTCTTTCATATTTTTGTTTGTCTTTCATGTGTCTATCACCAGCCTCCTCCTACCTTTATTCTTAAATTGTAAGCCAGGAACTGTGTCTATATTGCGTTTGTGTACTTCTTTCCTGGGGCTTAGTATAGTGCTTTGCATATACTGTACACCTAATGAATGTTATTATTACGAATACCACTACCTCTACTACTAAAGAGGAAAATGTTAACTATGGGGTTTCTTTGGCAGTGACTGGAGGCATAGGGTTCTGCACTCAATAAACTCTCAGTAAATACCATTGATTGACTGACTGTTCGATTGACTTACCACCCACCATGAAGACCAACTTTGAAACCCTCATTCTTGCTCCAGATGGGCTCAGAACTCATGCTTCTGCTTCAGGTCTGTGTCATCTGCTTGGTTCAAGTCATTCCAACAAGAAGTTCCCAACACTTCCTCGGAGTCCTCCACCAAAGAGGTGTGTTTACATTTCAACAAGTGAGAGAACCCGGCCACTCTCCCAATGAGCATCACAGAACTGTATTACGGACACTTAAATTCATTTTCCTCTTTCTCATTACAGCTCGGGAAAATTAAGCAGGTTCATCAAACACAATTACATTACAATTCCCATATGATTTAAATACAATTTAGTTTAATTTTTAATGCAAAATTTTGTACTCAAGAGCTGTCTTTTTAGACAATTTGTAGCTATAATAAGGCTTAGCATGAAACAGCACTAAAGTTCTTTATATAAATTCAATAAACTCATGATAAACTTTTAAGTTTAATAAGGACTTTTCTCTTTGGAATAAAGAATAATCAGAAGGAGACAGGGTATCCC
This sequence comes from Tachyglossus aculeatus, assembly GCF_015852505.1. Lineage (NCBI taxonomy): Eukaryota > Metazoa > Chordata > Mammalia > Monotremata > Tachyglossidae > Tachyglossus > Tachyglossus aculeatus. Next base: position 62,445,608 of record NC_052072.1, read on the forward strand.
CAGATTTATTTTTCCTTCTTTCTCCTTACACTTGCTGTTTAAATAAGACTACGCAAGCACTGAAATATTGGGTTATTTAGATTTTCTTTATCTTTCATAGTCAATTCATTGAATAAGGGTGAACTCTGTAAAATACCAGAGATGGCCTGGTATTAGTCAACCAAGCTTTTGCTTGCTGGATTGATTTAGAATGACATGGAATATTCATACCACATACTCCTGGGGTTGCAGTTTGGCTTAGTGGAAAGAGCAAAGGCCTGGGAATCAGAGGATCTGAGTTCTAATTCTGACTCAGTCACTTGCCTTTTGCATGGTCTTGGGCAAGTCACTTAAATTCTCTGCCCTCAGTTTCCTTATTTGTAAAATAAGGATTAAATCCTACCCCCTTCTATGTAGTTTGTGTCCAACTTGATTATCATGTATCTACCCAAGTGTTCAATATAATAATGGCATTTATTAAGCACTTACTATGTGCAAAGCACTGTTTTTAGCACTGATCTCTGTTCTAAGTGCTAATACAACTCTTAGCTCATCGTAAGTGCATAATAAGTACCATAATTAATAGTCTTAGATAAACATGCTTACCAATATTTCTGAAAATAGAATTTTGGTTAAATATGATCCTGATGGTTGAAATCATCTTTTTGTGAGTACAAAGGAAGAGTAAGCCTCTGGGAGAAAAATAATAATAATAAAAACAAGGGTAATAATAACTGTGGTGCTTGTTAAGCACTTATGTGCCAAGCACTGTGCTAATATCTGAGGTAGAAATAATGTAATCAGATCAGATGCAGTCCCTTCATTCATTCATTCAGTCAGTCAGTCAGTCAATCATATTTTCCAGACATTTAATTCCCTTCTCAGGTCCCCGTCCACCTGCTACTCCCCCGATTGCTTGTCCCTATTGACCTGGCCACCTATTTTATCTAAAAAATTGACACTATCAGGGGTGAGCTTCCTAAAAATGTCCCTGCCCCTCCTCAGTCCCTCCCCGTTTCACCCCCCTCTGCAACTCTCTCATCCTTCCCAGTAATATTTCTATAGGTGATATCCTGCCTCACCTCCACCTCATCTCACTGCACATCTGACCACATTCCCTTGCACCGTATCAAAACTCTTGCCCCCTACCTTCTTCCCTCCCTAACAGCCATCTTCAACTATTCACTCACAAATGGCCTCTTCCCCACTGCTTTCAAACATGCCCATGACTCCCTTATCTTAAAAAAACCCCTCCCTTGACCCCACTCCTTCCAGTTAACAGCCCATTTCCCTCCTCCCATTTCTCTCCAAACTCCCTGAGCAAGTTGTCTACACCTGCTGTCTCAAATTCCTCTCCTCCAATTCTTTCCTAGACCTCCTCCAATCTGGTTTCTTACCCCTTCACTCCACAGAAATAGCCTTCTCAAAGGTTGCCCATGATCTCCTTCTTATCAGATCCAACATCCTATACTCTATCTTAATCCTCCTTGACCACTCAGCTGCCTTCAGCACTGTGGACCACCCCTTTCTCCAGGAAACATTATCCAACCTTGACATCACCAAATCTGTCCTCTCCTGGTTATCCTCTTATCTCTCTGCCGTTTCATTCTCAGTCTTCTTCCAGGCTCCTCCTCTGCCTCCCACTTAATTGTGGGGTTCCATCAAGGTTCTGTTCTCAGTCCCCTTATATTCTCCATTTACTCCCTCTCCCTTGGAAAACTCATTCACACCCATGTCTTCACCTACAACTTCCATGTGGATGATGCCCAAGTCTACAACTCCAACCCTGATCTCTCTCCCTCTCTGTAGTCCCACATTTCCTCCTGACTTCAAGGCTTCTCTACTTGGATGGCCTCCAGTCATGTCAAGCTTAAACAACATTGCTTAGTGGAAAAAGCTCAGGCTTGGAAGTCAGAGATCCTGGATTCTAATCCCAGCTCTGCTGCTTGTCTGCTGTGTGACGTTGGGCAAGTCACTTAACTTCTCTGTGCCTCAGTTACCTCATCTGTAAAGTGGGGATTAAAAGTGGGAAAACCTAATTACCCTATATCCACCCCAGCATTTAGAACAGTGCTTGGCACATAGTAAGCACTTAACAAATACCATCATTATTATTATGTCCAAAACAGAACTCCTTATCTGTCCAGCCAAACCCTGTTCTCCCACTGACTTTCCTATCACTGTAGATGGTGCCACCATCCTCTGCCAATTCTTCACCCATGTCCTGCCTACTGGAATGCTGTAACTCCTCAAGCCCAACTGACAATTACTCACCCTAACTTCAAAGCCTAATTGAAAGCATATCTCCTCAAAGAGGCCTTCCCCGGCTAAGCTCCCCCACCCACTCTTTCCTCTCCTTCTACTCCCTTCTGCATCACCCTGACTTGCTCCCTTTATTCATCCCCACCTTTATCTCCACAGCACTTATGGACATATCTATCATTTATTTGTCTATATTGATGTCTTGTCTCCCCCCTACCTCTAGACTGTAAGCTCACTGTAGGCAGAGAATGGGTCTAATATATTCTTGTATTGTACTCTCCCAAGTACTTCGTACAGTGCTCTGCACATGTAAATGCTCAATAATTACAATTGAATTAATGAATGATAAAGGAAAGGCAATGATTTTCTCACATCATCATGTCTTTAACCCTGCCCTATTGCTTTCCTTGTCTTAGGCTACTCCTACAATCATAAGAGAAGCAGTGTGGCTCAGTGGAAAAGAGCCCGGGCTTTGGAGTCAGAGGTCATGCGTTCTAATTCCGACTCTGCCACTTGTCAGCTGTGTGACTTTGGTCAAGTCACTTAACTTCTCTGTGCCTCAGTTACCTCATCTGTAAAATGGGGATCAAGATTGTGAGCCCCATGTGGGACAACCTCATTATCTCATATCCTGCCCTCAGAGCAAGGGTCAGTTCTTGGTCCCCTTCTGTTCTCTACCTACACTCACTCCCTTGGTGAACTAATTTGCTCCCACGGCTTCAACTATCATCTCTATGCTGATGACACCCAAATCTACATCTCTACCCCTGTTCTTTCTCCCTCCCTTCAGGCTCGTGTCTCCTCCTGCCTTCAGGACATCTCCATCCTAATGTCTGCCCACCATCTAAAACTCAATATGTCCAAGACTGAACTCCTTATCTTCCCTCCCAAACCTTGCCCTCTCCCTGACTTTCCCATAACTGTTGATGGCACTACCATCCTTCCCATCTCACAAGCCCGCAACCTTGGTGTCATCCTCAACTCCACTCTCTCATTCACCCCTCACATCCAATCCTTCACCAAAAACTGCCAGTCTGACCTCCACAACATCGCCAAGATCCACACTTTCCTCTCCATCCAAACCGCTGCCCTGCTGGTTCAATCTCTCATCCTATCCTGATTGGATTACTGCATCAGCCTCCTCTCTGATCTCCCATCATCCTGTCTCTCCCCACTTCAATCTATACTTCACGCTGCTGCCTGGGTCATCTTTGTGCAGAAACACTCTAGGCCTGTTACTCCCCTCCTCAAAAATCTCCAGTGGCTACCAATCAACCTACGCATCAGGCAGAAACTCCTCACCCTGGGCTTCAAGGCTCTCCATCACCTTGCCCCCTCCTACCTCACCTCCCTTCTTTCCTTCTACAGCCCAGCCCACACCCTCTGCTCCTCTGCTGCTAACCTCCTCACTGTGCCTCGTTCTCACCTGTCCCGCTGTCGACCCCCAGCCCACGTCCTCCTCCTGGCCTGGAATGCCCACCGTCCACTCATCCACCAAGCTAGCTCACTTCCTCCCTTCAAAGCCCTACTGAGAGTTCACCTCCTCCAGGAGGCCTTCCCAGACTGAGCCTCCTCCTTCCTCTCTCCCTCTTCCCCCTTCCCATCCCCACCACTCTACCTCCTTCCCCTCCCCACAGCACCTGTATATATGTTTGTACATATTTATTACTCTATTTTACTTGTACGCATTTACTATTCTATTTATTTTATTAATATGTTTTGTTTTATTGTCTGTCTCCCCCTTCTAGACTGTGAGCCCTCTGTTGGGTAGGGACCGTCTCTATATGTTGCCAACTTGTACTTCCCAAGCGCTTAGTACAGTGCACTGCACACAGTAAGTGCTCAATAAATACGATTGAATGAATGAACAGTAAGCGCTCAATAAATACGATTGAATGAATGAATGAATAGGCACTGAACAAATGCCATTATTATTATTATTATTATTAACTAAAAGCTTGTGAAATAGGTTTTATCATCACACGACTCAGTTAATGTACTCCACAAATAAGGGGGGGTTATGGAAACAAACACAATTTGAAAGAAGGGAGGGGTTTGAGCCAATTAAATTCTATGAGAGCTGCAAAACCAGAAACCTGACAGGAAGCAAGATGACACTTTAAACCTGGCATGAAAATTTCAACAGTAATATTCTAAATAGGTACTAAATTAAAAGTGCTATAGTGGAAGGATAATTTGGATTCACATCTTTGATGTAGGATACATCAGACTGACCAGAAGCACAACTTAACTTAACTTAAATTATTTAAATGGTCCATTGACTGGACAGAATGGAAAAAATTTGTTTTTTTCCCCAACAATGTTTTCAGCTATCTCCCTCAAAGTACCTCCTGTTCTATATCACAGCACTTTATCCCAGGCTTTCTACCATAACATCCCTTGTTTAGAATCCAAGATATGAGAATCTGTGAAACAAAAGCTTTTTCAGCTAAATATTTCAGAAGTTCCATAAAGTTAGACAATTAGGACTTTCTTTTTTCCCAAAACTGTCCTGACATCTATGTCACAAAGGTTGACATATTCTTCAGCTTATGAAACTGCTCAATTTTAGCCTCCTCACAGAAGGTTGTCGGGTACAGGATTTCATATCCTCGTATGCCGGGGGGGGAACATGGCTCTACAGGCTCTCATTGAAAATGGAGGTGGGGAGGGAATGCTTTGTTTTCATCTAGCAAAGGATAAGAGGGTTAGGGAAGCTGAAGAGTTTCATCCTATCCAGCTTTGTGCAGGGAATCATGTTATTTCAGATTCAATCGATCACGCTGTCTCGTCTAGTCATTAGATAATAGAGGACCACAGTTGCTATATCATTTGGGAAAAAAATGAAGATCATTAGTTGTAAATAGTTTTGCTGCTTCACCAAATATGGACCTCTGGCTTATTGGGTCTTAGGGACTACCCCCAAAGTGTTATTCACAGACTGGTTCAAGGGCACCTTCAGAAGAAAAGAGCTAGGCAATATCTTTCTTTCCTAACTGAACAGAACAGTTTATTGATCATAAGATTACTGCTCTCAACTCTACCCTTTCTACTCAGCTAGACTCGCTCGCTCCCCTTTCCCTTCGCCGCTCTCGCACCACTAACCCACAGCCCTGGATCACTGCCACTGTCCGCCTCCTTCGCTCTTATGCTTGAGCTGCCGAACGCTGCTGGCGAAAGTCTAAACACCATGCCAACCTCGTTCACTTCAAGTTTATCCTTTCCTGCCTTAACTCAGCCCTCTCTTCTGCCAGACAAAACTATTTCTCCTCCCTTATTGACACCCATGCCCATCACCCCCGCCAGCTCTTCCGTACATTCAACTCCCTTCTCAGGCCCCCGGTTCCTCCCCCTCCTCCTTCCCTCACCCCCAACGATCTGGCCTCCTACTTCATTAACAAAATTAAATCCATCAGGTCCGACCTCCCCAAAGTCTCTTCCCCCCTTTCTCCAACCCCCCGGCTCTCAACACTCTCTGCTACTCTCCCATCCTTCCCAGCGGTATCCTCAGAGGAACTCTCCTCCCTCCTCTCAAGTGCTACTCCGGCCACCTGTGCTTCTGACCCCATTCCCTCTCATCTTATGAAATCTCTCGCTCCATCCCTTCTCCCCTCCTTAACTTCCATCTTCAACCGCTCACTCTCCACTGGTTCCTTCCCCTCTGCCTTCAAACATGCCCATGTCTCTCCCATCCTAAAAAAACCCTCTCTTGACCCCACCTCACCTTCTAGTTATCGTCTCATATCCTTCCTACCATTCCTTTCCAAACTCCTTGAACGAGTTGTCTACACGCGCTGCCTAGAATTCCTCAACAACAACTCTCTCCTCGACCCCCTCCAGTCTGGCTTCCGTCCCCTTCATTCCACGGAAACTGCACTCTCAAAGGTCACCAATGACCTCCTGCTTGCCAAATCCAACGGCTCATACTCTGTCCTAATCCTCCTCGACCTCTCAGCTGCCTTTGACACTGTGGACCACCCCCTTCTCCTCCACACGTTATCTGACCTTGGCTTCACAGACTCCGTCCTCTCCTGGTTCTCCTCTTATCTCTCCAGTCGTTCTTTCTCAGTCTCTTTTGCAGGCTCCTCCTCCCCCTCCCATCCTCTTATGGTGGGGGTTCCCCAAGGTTCAGTGCTTGGTCCCCTTCTGTTCTCATTATACACTCACTCCCTTGGTGACCTCATTCGCTCCCACGGCTTCAACTATCATCTCTACGCTGATGACACCCAGATCTACATCTCTGCCCCTGCTCTCTCCCCCTCCCTCCAGGCTCGCATCTCCTCCTGCCTTCAGGACATCTCCATCTGGATGTCCGCCCGCCACCTAAAGCTCAACATGTCGAAGACTGAGCTCCTTGTCTTCCCTCCCAAACCTTGTCCTCTCCCTGACTTTCCCATCTCTGTTGACGGCACTACCATCCTTCCCGTCTCACAAGCCCGCAACCTTGGTGTCATCCTCGACTCTGCTCTCTCATTCACCCCTCACATCCAAGCCGTCACCAAAACCTGCCGGTCTCAGCTCCGCAACATTGCCAAGATCCGCCCTTTCCTCTCCATCCAAACTGCTACCCTGCTCATTCAAGCTCTCATCCTATCCCGTCTGGACTACTGCACTAGCCTTCTCTCTGATCTCCCATCCTCGTGTCTCTCTCCACTTCAATCCATACTTCATGCTGCTGCCCAGATTATCTTTGTCCAGAAACGCTCTGGACATATTACTCCCCTCCTCAAAAACCTCCAATGGCTACCGATCAATCTGCGCATCAGGCAGAAACTCCTCACCCTGGGCTTCAAGGCTGTCCATCACCTCGCCCCCTCCTACCTCACCTCCCTTCTCTCCTTCTACTGCCCAGCCCGCACCCTCCGCTCCTCCACCACTAATCTCCTCACTGTACCTCGCTCTCGCCTGTCCCACCATCGACCCCCGGCCCACGTCATTCCCCGGGCCTGGAATGCCCTCCCTCTGCCCATCCGCCAAGCTAGCTCTCTTCCTCCCTTCAAGGCCCTGCTGAGAGCTCACCTCCTCCAGGAGGCCTTCCCAGACTGAGCCCCTTCTTTCCTCTCCCCCTCGTCCCCCTCTCCATCCCCCCGTCTTACCTCCTTCCCTTCCCCACAGCACCTGTATATATGTATATATGGTTGTACATATTTATTACTCTATTTATTTATTTATTTATTTATTTTACTTGTACATTTCTATCCTACTTATTTTATTTTGTTGGTATGTTTGGTTCTGTTCTCTGTCTCCCCCTTTTAGACTGTGAGCCCACTGTTGGGTAGGGACTGTCTCTATGTGATGCCAATTTGTACTTCCCAAGTGCTTAGTACAGTGCTCTGCACATAGTAAGCGCTCAATAAATACGATTGATTGATTGATTGATTGATAAGGATGTGTCAGAGATGCTGTAACAAAGGCAATTCTACAAACATAGGGGGATAACCCTGTTGAAATACTTCTGCAAACTCTTCTTCACCATATAGACCACTGAAAAAGTTCCACAAGATCTCAAAGACACTTCTATCACCATCTTCAAGAAGAAATATGGGTTGCAGCAATCATTGAGGTGTCTCATTACTCTCCATTGCCATCAAGGTCCTAGCCAGAGCCTTCCTGGATTGGTTCCCCAAAGGTCTAGTAGACAATGATACTACTTTTACTGATACTACTACTACTTAAACCACTACTTCTACCTTTCCTTGGTGATACTTGATCCCCATTCATTCATTCATTCAACGTATTTATTGAGCACTTACTGTGTGCAGAGCACTTTACTAAGCACTTGGGAAGTACAAGTTGGCAACATATAGAGACGGTCCCTACCCAACAGTGGGCTCACAGTCTAGAAGGGGGAGACAGAGAACAAAACAAAGCATATTAACAAAATAAAATAAGTAGAATAAATATGTACAAGTAAAAAAATAAATAGAGTAATAAATACGTACAAACATATATACATAGATACAGGTGCTGTGGGGAAGGGAAGGAGGTAAGGTGGGGGGACTGGAGGGGGGAGGAGGGGGAGAGGAAGGAGGGGGCTCAGTCTGGGAAGGCCTCCTGGAGGAGGTGAGCTCTCAGTAGGGCCTTGAAGGGAGGAAGAGAGCTAGCTTGGCGGATGTGGTGAGGGAGGACACTCCAGGCCAGGGGGATGACGTAGGCCGGGGTCGACGGCGGGACAGGTGAGAATGAGGCACAGTGAGGAGATTAGTGGCAGAGGAGTGGAGGGTGTGGGCTGGGCTGTAGAAGGAGAGAAGGGAGGTGAGGTAGGAGGGGGCGAGGTGATGGAGAGCCTTGAAGCCGAGTGTGAAGAGTTTCTGCCTGATGCGTAGGTTGATTGGTAGCCACTGGAGATTTTTGAGGAGGGAAGTAACATGCCCAGAGTGTTTCTGGACAAAGACAATCTGGGCAGCAGTGTGAGGTATGGATTGAAGTGGGGAGAGACAGGAGGATGAGAGATTGGAGAGAAGGCTGATACAGTAATCCAGACGGGATAGGATGAGAGCTTGAATGAGCAGGGTAGCGGTTTGGATGGAGCAGAAAGGGCGGATCTTGGCAATGTTGTGGAGGTGAGACTGGCAGGTTTTGGTGATGGCTTGGATGTGAGGGGTGAATGAGTAAGCGGAGTCAAGGATGACACCAAGGTTGTGGGCTTGTGAGATGGGAAGGATGGTAGTGCCATCAACAGTAATGGGAAAGTCAGGGAGAGAGCAGGGTTTAACCACAGTAAAGTCCACAGCTACAGCTGATGCTGCTACACCCTTCCCAACACAGCAAATTTTGTCAATATCAGTGCTGCCACTGCTTGCATCCCACCCACTGGCACCAGGAAGGCCAGGAGTGGATACCCCAGGTGGTGAGGAGAGGAGGCTGTGCAGGTTACCAGCACTACTACTCAGTGATCAGTGCTGTGGGACTTCTACTCTTCACTTACTCTCCTCACCACACTTGCTCTGCTCTTCTGGCCACTGGTGGAAAAGGGAAGTCTTGCATTCTGGGACAGCATATGTTGTCCTGAGGTTCATCAAGAAGCTTATGGCCAGCCCAGGAGATCAGTCCTTCCTGGGATCCCTCAAGCCTTTTGGATGCCTCCAGTTGATCAAAAGCCATCAGGTGGACTGGAGGACAATTTCTCCAAAATTTCCATCCAGATTATTTTGTTGCAAAAAGGACACTTCCATATTTTGGAGCCCTTGAATCCTAGTCCAGATGGATCTTCCCACTCCAGAGGGCTCTGAAGCAAGGAATAGGGATGTTCAACCTTACAAATTGCCATGTGCCTTCTCGTCCAGTGTGAACTAATTTGTTGGTGCTGGGTAAATGGTGGAGAAGATGTATGTCATTGGTCTCAGTGGGGTCCCAGACAAGGAATCTTGTCCTTGCAGATCCACTGCTGGCCCCAGCCTGGAGGGCAGTCAGCAGTGGGGTGGACCTTTCAGCACCCCCTGAGCATCACCTCTGGACAAGATACAGCAACCAATTAAAAATGTCCAATGGGTGAGAGTGAAGGGAACATGACTGCTCTTGGACCTTTCACTGACCTGCAGTAGTGGCCAGGGGTGCAGATGAGGCAGCCCCTTTCCTCCCTGAGGCCCTGGCATCTGGAGAAGTGAAGGTCCCTTCAGGACACGACCTGGGAAATGACGACCCTGTGACAAACCAGTGATGGGGGCAATAGTAAGTGATGGGCGCAGTTGGTGTAGCAGGGAACTCATGCCCAGAGGAAGCCTGAACAATCAATGGCTGGCACAACAAGAATATCATCACATTTGAGAAATAGCCACCCATCTTAGAAAATGCTCTCATATGACTGGCCAAACTGCAGGTGTTCCAAGCCACCCAAGAGGAGTCCAAGGAGAAAATGGGACTTCCAGGGATGCCAGAGACCAATGGAGAAGATGAGGTCAGGAGGAGTTGCAGCTGGCTAAAGCAGTAATGTAATAATAATAATAATAATGCTTGCTGTGTGACCTTGGGCAAGTCTCTTAACTTCTCTGTGCCTCATCTGTGAAACAGGGATTAAATATCTGTTCTCCCACTGAGACTGTGAACCCCCTCTGGGATGGGGACTGTGTCTGACCTGATTAGCTTGCATCTACCCTGCTACCAAGCACAGCATTTGGCACATAGTAAAACACTTAACAATACTATTATTACTATTATAATAATAGTATTAAGTGCTTACTAAATGACAAGCACCATGGTAGATACAATCAGAGCATCCACCTCCACATCAAACAGAAACTCCTCACCATCGGCTTTAAAGCTTCAATCATCTTGCCCCCTCCTACCTCACCTCGCCAACTCTCCTCCTACAACCCATTCCTCACACTTTGCTCTTTTAGAGTTAACCTTTGCACTGTACTTTGATCTCGTCTATCCCATCATGGGCCTTTTGCTCACGTCTTTCTCTGGACAGTATACATGTTGGGGGAACCAGAGTAAAAATATAGAGTCAAATGGTAAGAACCAGAGCGTGGAAAAATGAATGGAAGGATAAATAAGTCAACCACGCACCAGAAGACAAACCATAGCCACTGTTCTGTCTTGCCATTACGAATCCCATCTGCTCCTGGTTCAGTCCAAGTGGGAAGCTGAAACTAACAGTGCGAGGTATTCTCCATGTTAAGGGCACCTGAAGGTCATGGCTTTCAACACAGCTGAGCCTGTGGGGCCGTTTGACTGAAACAAGAGGAGTTTAACACTCTGCTCTGATAATCACAATGCCCTACTGCTCTTGTAATTATGATTCTTCCCTGCCCCCCATCCCTCCTTGTGCCAGCCTCCTTTTCAACTGTCCCATCTTTGCCAGCAGTATCTCAAAAGCTGATATCCTGCCTTCTCTCAAAATCCCCCCCCTCCACCTGTGCATCCAACCCCATTCCTTCACACCTTATCAAAACACTTGCCCCCTCCATTCTTCCCTCCCTTACCTACATCTTCAACTGTTCCCTCTCCAGTGACTTCTTCCCCACTGCTTTCAAACATGTCCATGTCTTCCTTACCCTAAAAAAGCCCTCCCTTGACCCCACGGCTCCCTCCAGTTATCACCCCAATCTCCCTCCTATTCATTCATTCATTCATTCAATCGTATTTATTGAGCCCTTATTGTGTGCAGAGCACTGTACTAAGTGCTTGGGAAGTACAAGTTGGAGACATATAGAGATGGTTCCTACCCAACAATGGGTTTGCAATCTAGAAGGGGGAGAAAGACAACAAAACAAAACATGTGGACAGGTGTCAAGTCATCAGAATAAATAGAATTAAAGCTAAATGCACATCATTAACAAAATAGAATAGTAAATATGTACAAGTAAAATAAATAGAGTAATAAATCTGTACAAACATATATACAGGTGCTGTGGGGAGGGGAAGGAGGTAGGACGGGGGGATGGGGAGGAGGAGAGGAAAAAGGGGGCTCGGTCTGGGAAGGCCTCTTGGAGGAGGTACCATTCCTCTACCATTCCTCTCCAAACTCCTCAAGTGAGTTGTTTTACCCATTGTCTCAAATTTCGCTCCTCCAATTCTCTCCTTGACCCCTTTCAATCTGGCTTCTGTCCCCTTCACTTCATAGAAACTGCCCTCTCAAAAGTCACCAGTGATCTCCTTCTTGCCAAATCCAATGGCCACTACTCCATCCTAGTCCTCCTCGACCCCTTAGCTGCCTTTGACATTGTCAATCATACCCTTCTCCTGGAAATATTATCCAATCTTGGATTCACTGAAACTGTCTTCTTGTGGTCCTTCTCCTATCTTTCTGGATGCTCATTCTCAGTCTCTTTCATGGATTCCTTCTCTGCCACACACTCACTAACCGTGGATGTCCTTCAAGGTTCAGTTCTGAGTTCTCTTCTGAGTCCTCTTCTATTCTCTATCTACACCCACTCCCTTAAACAAATGATTCGCTCACATGGCTTCATGTGATGCGGATGATACCTAAGTCTACATCTCCAGCCCTGATCTCTCTCCCATTCTGCTTATAACACACTTCCTCCTACCTTCAAAACATTTCTACTTGGATGTTCCTCCTTCATCTCAAAACTAGCATGGCCAAAACAAAACTCCTATCTTCCCACCCAAATCCTGTCCTTCCCCTGACTTTCCCGATACTGTAGATGGTATCACCATCTTGCTTGTCTGTTCACAAGCCTGTAACCTTGGCATTATCCTCTCGCTCATTCAACCCACATATTCAATCTATCACTAAATCCTGTTGGTTCAGCCTTCAAAACATCACAAAAATCCACCCTTTTCTCTGCAGCCTAACTGCTACCACAATAATACAAGGACTTATCCTATCCTGCTTTGATTACCGTATCAGCCTCCTTGTCCCTACCTCTTGTCACTCCCCACTCTCGTCCATACTTCATGCTGCTGCTAGGATCATTTTTCCTCAGGCCATGCTTCCCCACTCCTTAACAGCCTCCAGTGGTTACCCATCTACCTCCACATCGAACAGAAACTCCTTACCATCAACTTTAAAACACTCATTCACCTTGACTCCCCACACCTCACCTCACTACTCTCCTACTACAACCCTGTCAACAGACTTCACTCCTCAAATGCCAATATTCTTACTGTACCTCAATTTCAACTATCTCACCACCAATCTCTCCCCAACATCCTGTCTCCAGCCTGGAATGCCCTCCCTCTTTCTAGCCTACAGACAATTACTCCCCCCATCTTCAAAGTCTTATTGAAGGCACATCTCCTACAAATGGCCTTCCCTGATTAAGCCCTCCTTTCCTCTTCTTCCACTCCCTTCTGTGTCTCCCTTACTTACTCCCTTTATTCATTTCCCCTCCCAGTCCCACAGCACTTTTGTACATATCTATAATTGCATTTATTGATATTAATGTCTGTCTCCCCCTCTAGACTGTAAGCTCATTGTGGGCAAGGAATGCATTTGTTAGTTTGTTATGTTGTACTCTCCCAAGTGCTTAGTACAGTGCTCTGCACACAGTAAGTGATTACTGTGGGATAGTGGGTGTAGATGTAAATGATTACATTGGCAAGATCCGCCCTTTCCTCTCCATCCAAACCGCTACCCTGCTCGTTCAAGCTCTCATCCTATCCTGTCTGGACTACTGTATCAGCCTCCTCTCCGATCTCCCATCCTCGTGTCTCTCCCCATTTCAATCCATATTTCACGCCACTGCCTGGATCATCTTTGTCCAGAAATGCTCTGGGCATGTTACTCCTCTCCTCAAAAATCTCCAGTGGCTACCAATCATTCTGCGCAGAAACTCCTCACCCTGGGCTTCAAGGCTCTCCATCACCTCGCCCCCTCCTACCTCACCTCCCTTCTCTCCTTCTACAGCCCAGCCCACACCCACCGCTCCTCTACCGCTAATCTCCTCACCGTGCCTCGTTCTCGCCTGTCCAGCCGTCGACCCCCAGCCCACATCATCCCCCTGGCCTGGAATGCCCTCCTTCCTCACATCTGCCAAGCTAGCTCTCTTCCTCCCTTCAAGGCCCTACTGAGAGCTCACCTCCTCCAGGAGGCCTTCCCAGACTGAGCCCCCTCCTTCCTCTCCCCCTCATCCCCCTCTGTCTTGCCTCCTTCCCTTCCCCACAGCACCTGTATATATGTATATATGATTGTACATATTTATTACTCTATGTATTTATTTATTTTACTTGTACATATCTATTCTTTTTATTTTATTTTGTTAATATGTTTGTTTTTGTTCTCTGTTTCCCCCTTCTAGACTGTGAGCCCATTGATGGGTAGGGACCGTCTCTATATGTTGCCAACTTATACTTCCCAAGCGCTTAGTACAGTGCTCTGCACACAGTAAGTGCTCAATAAAAATGATTGATTGACTGATTGATTAATAAATGCAGTTGACTGATGGGCTGACAATATATTATTTTGTTTTCCTCAATCAGTCAATCAATGGCATTTATTCAGCACTCACTGTTCGCAGAGCACTGCATTAAGTACTTGAGAGCGTTGGTAGACACATTTCTTGGACAAAATGAGCTTACAGTCTAGAGAGGGATACAGACATAAATATTTATAAATAAATCACAGATATGTACGTAAGTGTTGTGGGGCCGAGGGAGGAGTAAATAAAGGGTGAAAAGTGTAAGAGAAACACAGAAGGGAGTGGGAGAAAAGGAAATGAGGGCTTAGTTGGAAGGGTCTATTGGAAGATATGTGCTTTTGAAGGTGGGGAGAGTGATAATCTGTTGGATATTTAGAGGTAGGGTTTTCCATTCATTCATTCAATCGTATTTATTGAGCAGTTACTGTGTGCAGAGCATTGTTCCAGAGCTTTACTCCATGCCAAAGGCATGATGTGGGTGAGGGTTCAGCAATGAGACAGATGAGATTGAGGTACAGTGAGTAGGTTGGCATTAGAGGAGCAATGTGTTTGTACTGGGTTGCAGTAGAAAATCAGGGAGGTAAGGCAGGAGGAAACAAGCTTATTGAGTGCTTTAAAGCTGCTGCTAAGGAGTGTCTGATGTGATATTATTATTATTATTATTATTATTGTGGTATTTATGTGCTTACTCTGTGTTGAGGTAGATACAAGATACAGTCCCTGTCCCTCATGAGGCTCTAGTCTTAATCCCCATTTTACAGATGAGGAACAGAAGACATGAGGAACTGAAGACACTAAGTTAAATGACTTGCCCAAGGTCACACAGCAGACAAGTGGCAGAGATGGAATTAGAATCCAGGTCCTCCTGAATCCCATGCCCATGCTCTATCCACTAGTCCTAGTTGCTTCTTATTTAAATATGGAGGTGGATGGGAAACCACTGGAGGTTTTGAGGAGTGGGAAAACATGAGCTGAATGGTTTTGTAGGAAAATGATCTGGACAGCAGAGTGAAGTATAAACTGGATTGGGGAGAGACAGAAGTTGGGGAGGTCAGCAAGGAGGCTGATGCCATCATAAAGTTGGAATAGGATAAGTATTTGGATGAATGTGATAGCAGTTTGAATGGAAAGGAAAGGGCAGATTTTAGCAATATTGTGAAGGTTCAACAGATAGGATTTAATGACAGATTGAATATGGGGGTTGAATGAGAGACAAGTTGGGGATAATGTCAAAGATAGGGGTTGTGAGACAGGAAGGCTGGTGGTACTGTCTGCAGGGTTGGGAAAGTCATGGAGAGGTTATGGTTTGGGTGGGAATAGGAAGAGTTCTGTTTCAGACGTGTTAGTTTTAGGCATCTGCAGAACATCCAAATAGAGGTGTTCTGAAGGCAGAAGGAAATGTGAACTTGAGACAGAGAGAGAAAGAAATCAGGCCTGGAGATGTATATTTGGGAATCACCCTTATAGAGATGGCATTTCAAGCCACTGGAGGGAATGAGTTTTCTCAGGGATTGGATGGAGATGGAGAATAGAAGGGGACTCCCACAGTTAGGGGATGGGAGGCAGAGGAGAAGCTTGTGAAAGAGACTGAGAAAGGAGTGGTCAGAGAGAGAGAACCAGGAGAGGACCAATTCAGTGAAGCCAATGTTGAATAATGTTTCCAAGAGAAGGTGCTGCTCGAAAGAGCCTGGGTTTTTGAGTCAGAGAATCTGGGTTCTCATCTTGACTCCATGACTTGTCTACTGTGTGACACTGGAAAAGTCACTTCACTACTCTGTGTTTCTGTTTCCTCACCTGTGAAATGGAGATTCAATATCTGTTCTACCTCCTAATTGGACTGTGAGCTCCAGATGGAATAGGGACTCTGTCTAACCTGGTTGACTTGTGTTTACCCCATCATTTAGAACAATGCTTCACTTGTACTAAATGCTTAACAAATGCTACAACAACAGTAATGAAAACAATACAAATATAATAATAATAATATCGCTTGGTTCATCCTTTTTTCTGGACAATTTTCCAGGGTTCAATTCCACCTTGTGAATTTGCCTGAGTTGCTATTTACCTCAGAGGGCCTTTTGACTGACATTCTAACCCCATTCCAATCTGCACTTGATCTGCAACATTTGGACATTTGATATTCACCTTATCCTCGGCCCCATAGCACTTATGTACATATCTGTAAATTTTATAATATACATTAATTATTCATATTAATGTCTGTCTCTCCATTGTTGTAAGCAGGGAACGTGTCTACTAACTCTGTAGTATTAAACTCTCCCAAGTGTTCAGTACAGTGCTCTGTACATATTAAGTGTTCAATAAATACTATTAATAGCGATGATGATGATGATCAATCAACAAATGGCCTCCTTACAGATACCAGTGAGAGTGGTCCAGAAGAAGACATTCAGAGAAGAAAAATGGAAGAACTTGGAGGAAGCCATAAGTTTTCCCAGCCTCACCTTTAGCTTCTGTGGCAAAAGACATCCCTGTCTTTTTCCATGTTGCTAATCCTCCCTCTGCCTCCTATCCCTACTTTGAAAACTACTTCACTCCCACATTGGCTTTTAGCCCTCATATATGAACCACTCAAAGGAGAAGAGCACAGTCAAGTGGAAAGAGCACAGACTTGGGAGTCAGAGGACCTGGGCTCTAATCCCAGTGTGACCTTGGGCAAGTCATTTTAGGTCTCGTTGCCTGAAAATCTCAAATCAATCAATCAATTGTATTTATTGAGCACTTACTGTGTGGAGAACTCCACTAAATGCTTGAGAGCGTATAAATACAGATTTGAACAGTGCTTTGCACATAGTAAGCACTTAATAAATGCCATCATTATTATTATTATTATTATTATTATTATTATTATTATTATTATTATTATTATTATTATTATTATTTGGTAGACATGTTCCCTGCCCACAAGGAACTTATCTGTCAAATGGGGATTATATAGCTTTTTTAATCTCTGTTAGACCATGAGCCCCATGTGGTACAGGGGTTGTTTCTGATCTGCATATATTTGTCTACTTCAGCACTCTGTATATTCCTTAGCCCCCTCTCAGGATCATATCTGGAGAGTTTCCAGTACTCTACCAGTCTTGACTACGGGAGGGAGTCAAGTAGAGGCATACCCATTCCATTCCTTGCTTGGGCAGTGGCTAGTGAGTGGAAGGCAATCTGCTACAAGTCAAAACTCACCAGTGTTGGGCAGCAGTGGCATAGGAGAGAGCCGAAGGCAGAGACTCAAGCTTACTGTGCGGAAGGAAAACCCCTTCTGTATTTTTACCAAGAAAACTCTATGGATACACTACCAGAATGATTGCAGATGGAGGTGGGGCACTCGACGGCATAAACAAGACAAGACATGACGTATTCCTTGGCATAGAGTAAGCACTTCATTAATACCACCATCCCCAGTAGGTAAAGGTGTCACTCATTGCTTGATGCCAAAACACTATCATCTCTCCCATCTCCAGCCCCTGACTAGAGCTATATTTTTGAAGAAACAGTCCTGATGCTCGCCTCTTAAACTACATTCATATCCTTCTCTGCAAACGACTGACCTCCTGTCAAACTGAAGTCTATGTTCCCAGCAGTAACAGTAGCTCCTATTCACCATACTTCTTTGATATAATTGAAAAAGAAATAAAGAGCAAATTACTCACCGAATGACCTGGTCACATCAAAATCAGGGAAAATGATACTCTAGAGCAAACAACAATATTTCAAATCCTGGCAACATATTTATAGTCTGGTTTTGATTTGTAGCTTTATTTTATATGGCACAATAGATGACTCCAAACCCCCTGAATCCTTTTCCTGAACTTTCTGCCCAATTTTGCATTCCTAGTCTCCTCTATCTTTCCCCAGATGACCTTAACTCCTGTTTGCCAAGTTAAGGAATGGCAGTATTGTACATGTCAATTTTTAACTTGCATTTGTTTAATATATCGATCAGCATATATTTAACTTTTCAATTGCATCTTAGAGTAGAAAGCTGATCTGAGTAAGACCCAAGGGTAATCACTTCTGAAATACTCCATTGAAACATCATCTGTAAAGTTATCCTGAAAAAAAAATACAAGCTTGAATTGTATCCATTATAAGTTCACAATAAATCTCCCTCTGTCTCTTTCTCTTTTTCTCTCTTCTACTCGCATCAGTAAACATAGTTCAGTCCCTCATGCTTTCGAGCATTCAATTTTACGTTTTTTTCCAGTTTTTAAGTTCCTAAGGAAAATGTCTCCATGGGCCAAACCATTACTGTTGTTTGGCATTTTCACACTCATGAAAAGGTAAAAACTGAGGGAAAGGAGCATATCAAATCTGCTTGCACTATTCCAGATACAAATATACCATCTTTTTTTATAAGTGCAAAACTAGGCCCTTTGTTTTGTTTGCTTTACTTAATGATACTCAATGCTGTGCTGACTATTTGGTTAAGTCACATTAACCCGAAGCTTGGAAAGGTCAGTCAACAATCACCCCACATTTTCAGTGCTCATCCGAACTGGCAAACCTGGTGTCATATGCAGCTTGAAGATTTTATCATGTTCCGTCTCTCTCCAATGACACTCTGGCCACCTCTCCCTGACTTCACCCGGCTCAAATTGGTACACAGTAGCCTTGCATTTTGCAATGGAGTGACTCCCTTGAAAATGAAAGACTTTTGTTAATTGGAATTCCCTGAAAGCCAAAATCTGTTTTGATATTCCGCCACCAGCCCAGATCCCCCTCCCCTTCCTCTGACTGGTTTCCCCAGACCAGAGCTGATTGGTGGACAAATGCCTGCTATACTCCCTCCTCTGATTGGTCTTCCTCTCTAAGAATGCAGTCCCCTTTTGGTCGCTCTCCCATGGCGAAGGTGGAAGGAACCAGCAAAAGCAAGGAGAAGATGCTAAGTGAGCGGGTCCCACTCCACACCTCACTGCCATTTCCCACTCCTCTATCTCCCCCATGAGGAAACGGGGGAGGAAAAGGACAGGGGAAGAAGGTGGAGGGAGCTAATCTTTCTGAGCTCCCTTCATGTCCAGAGGACCTTTTGTAGTGCTTTGCTGTGAGAGGGAAGGCAGGCAGGTCTTTAATCCAGGTCCTCTGTTCTGGGGAAACTGGCTGGGGGTGGCAGTGGTTGGCAGTGGGTGGCAGAGGTGGGGGAATGCAAGGAGAGAAGGTAGCAACTCAAGAGTCCCCATTAGGACATCTCTGGGCTTTCCTGAACTCCCCACCCCAGGCCAAACACCCAAGCACCCTTCTCAGCTTCTACTGAATCCTGGTCCTGGCTCCCCACCAGTCCCTTGACCCAGCCCAGCCACAAGCCCCAGGACCAGCCAGTAGGTGAAAATTAAGAAGACCAGTTCTACGCCTCAAAGGGCCTGGTGAATTCTGCCCTTCTCCCAGCCCCAATCTTGCCACTGACCTCCTCCCCCATACCCAGCCCCAGCCACAGCCTGGCAGTGAAAGGTCCGGTGAGGAATGGCCAGTTGATTCAGTCTGGGCAAGACAGGGGAAATAACTGTCTGGTGTTAGGGCCATCACCCACCCTGACCTAACTGAAGCTTTTCTCCGTAAGTGAGGGTCGGGGCTGGGGGAGGCCAGTAAGTCTTGAACCCAGGCTTCTGGCTCCAGGGGAAGTGGGGTAATTGGATGGTTTCTGGGAGACTGGATAGAATACTGGATAGTTTCTCAGGTATAACCCAAGGAAGAGGAAGCAGCAGCACATGGATGAATGTAGGGAGAGATTCTCTCCATGCCTCCTCCCCTGCTCCACATCCGGTTTACTAGTAGGATGCAGCTCAGTCTGTGAAATGGGCGTAATCATAAGACTAATGGCTTTGTAGGGCAGCCTGTAAATCCACCTATTGTCCATCAATTAGCCCATCAGGATAATCTCTTTAGAGCTTGATAGTCAAGCAGTGTGGTCTAGTGGCAAGAGCATGGGCTTGAGAGTCAGAGGAGGTGGGTTCTAATTCCAGCTCTGCCACTTGTCTGTTGTGCGACCTTGGGCAAGTCACTTAACTTCTCTGTGCCTCAGTTACTCCATCTGTCAAATGGGGATTAAGACTGTGAGCCCCATGTGGGACAACCTGATTACCTTGTATCTACCCCAGTGCTTAGAACAGTGCTTGAAACATAGTAATCGCTGAACAAATACCATCATTATTATTCTTACTATTTCACTGTGGCCACCATCCCAGATAGCACTGTATTGCCTCCCCAAGATTTCACTCTGTCTCAACTCCACCCTATTTCTCTGGCTCTGTTTCTCTGCTGTCTAATTTTGGGAAGTAATTATTGAGCACCTATTGAGTGCTAGGCACCATACTACTAACTGCTTGGAAGAGTCCAACAACAGTAAAGCACAAGTTCCCTGCCCTTAAGGAACTTGCAGACTACTGTGAGAGACAGAAATGGCTTATAGGCAGTAAAAATGGGAGGATAAACCAATTTAAAACAGGAAGCAGTACAGACTCATCAGAATGAAATAGCTGAGCACATACAGCTGATGTGCAAGCTGTACACTGAACATATGAATGCTATATATAAATTAATAAAGTTATGCATTAATAAAAGCATGAATGTGAGAGCTGAGGATCATTTTAAAGCATACAAGTGCTGAGGGTGGCTGTTGGGATGACATGGAGGTTGTGAATCAATCAATGGTATTTATTGATTGCTTACTGTGCACAGAACACTGAACTAAACACTTGGGAGAGTGCAACACAATAGAGTGGGTACGTGTGTTCCCTGCCCACCAGGAGCTTACAGTCTAGAGGGAGAGAAAGACATTAAAATAAATTAAGGATATGCACATTAGTATTATGGAGTGGAGAGTGGGGTGAATAAAGTGTATAAATCCAAGTTCCAGGGTGGCACAGAAGGAAGAGGGAGTAGAGGAAATAAGGGCTTATTGTTGGAGGAGATGTGATTTTAATGAGGCTTTGAAAGTAGGGAAGGTGATGGTCTGTTGTGTAAGGGGGCAGTGGGGAGTGTCCAGGCTAGAAGGAAGATGTGGGTAAGGGGTCAGTAGTGAGATAGATAAGATGAGTAAGTTGTATTGGCTTTAAAGGAGTGAAGGGAGGCTGGCACATAGTTAAGCGCTTAAGAAATACCATTAAAAATATGAGTGGGCTGGGTTGCAATAGGAAATCAGTGAGCTAAAAGAAGGGGTCAAAGTGATTCAGTGCTTTAAAGACTATGGCAAAGAGGTATATGGAGGTTCTTGAGGAGTAGGGAAACATGTGCTGAACATTTTCTGGAAAAGTGATCCAGGCAAGAGAGTGAAGTATGTACTGAAGTGGGGAAGAAATAGAAGGCAGGGAGGTCAGCAAGATGGCTGATGCAGTAGTCTAGCTGGAATATGAGAAGTGCTTGATTTAGCATAGTAGCAATTCGGTTGAACTAGAACAGATGGGATTTGATGACAGATTGAAGTTGTGGGCTGATAGAGAGAAATGAGTCAATCAATCTATCAATCAATCAATCGCATTTATTGAGCGCTTACTGTGTGCAGAGCACTGTACTAAGCGCTTGGGAAGCACAAGTTGGCAACACATAGAGACGGTCCCTACCCAACAGTGGGCTCACAGTCTAGAACGGGGAGACAGAGAACAAAACAAAACATATTAACAAAATAAAATAAATAGAATAGATATGTACAAGTAAAATAAATAAATACAGTAATAAATATGTAAAACATATATACATATGTACGGGTGCTGTGGGGAAGCAAGGAAGTAAGGCAGGGGGGATGCAGAGGGGGAGGAGGGGGAGAGGAAGGAGGGGGCTCAGTCTGGGAAGGCCTCCTGGAGGAGGTGAGCTCTCAGTAGGGCCTTAAAGGGAGGAAGAGAGCTAGCTTGGCGAATGTGGGGAGGGAGGGCATTCCAGGCCAGGGGGATGACATGGGCTGGGGGTCGACGGCAGGATAGGCGAGAATGAGGCACGGTGAGGAGATTAGCGGCAGAGGAGTGGAGGGTGCGGGCTGGGCTGTAGAAGGAGAGAAGGGAGGTGAGGTAGGAGGGGTGAGGAGTTTCTGCCTGATGCGCAGATTGATTGGTAGCCACTGGAGATCTTTGAGGAGGGGAGTAACATGCCCAGAGTGTTTCTGGATAAAGACAATCCGGGCAGCAGTGTAAAGTATGGATTGAAGTGGGGAGAGACAAGAGGATGGGAGATCAGAGAGGAGGCTGATACAGTAGTCCAGACGAGATAGGATGAGAGCCTGAACAAGCAGGGTAGCAGTTTGGATGGAGAGGAAAGGGCGGATCTTGGTAATGTTGCAGAGCTGGAACCGGCAGATTTTGGTGACGGCTTGGATGTGAGCGGCGGTGAATGAGAGAGCGGAGTCGAGGATGACACCAAGGTTGCGGGCCTGTGAGATGGGAAGGATCCCATCAACAGTGATGGGAAAGTCAGGGAAAGGGCAGGGTTTGGGAGGGAAGACAAGGAGTTCAGTCTTAGACATGTTGAGTTTTAAATGGCGGGCAGACATCCAGATGGAGATGTCCTGAATGCAGGAGGAGATGCGAGCCTGGAGGGAGGGGGAGAGAGCAGGGGCAGAGATGTAGATCTGGGTGTCATCAGCGTAGAGATGATAGTTGAAGTCGTGGGAGCGAATGAGGTCACCAAGGGAGTGAGTGTAGATCGAGAACAGAAAGGGACCAAGAACCGAACCTTGGGGAACCCCCACAGTAAGGAGATGGGCGGGGGAGGAGGAGCCTGCAAAACAGACTGAGAATGAATGACCGGAGAGATAAGAGGAGAACCAGGAGAGGACGGAGTCAGTGAAGCCAAGGTTGGATAGCGTGTTGAGGAGAGGAGAAGGGGGTGGTCCACAGTGTTGAAGGCAGCTGAGAGGTCGAGGAGGATTAGGACAGAGTATGAGCCGTTGGATTTGGCAAGCAGGAGGTCATTGGTGACCTTTGAGAGGGCAGTTTCCGTGGAATGTAGGGTATGGAAGCCAGACTGGAGGGGGTCGAGGAGAGAGTTGGTGTTGAGGAATTCGAGGAAGCACGTGTAGACGACTCGTTCAAGGAGTTTGGAAAGGAATGGTAGGAGGGAGATGGGGCGATAACTAGAAGGTGAGGTGGGGTCAAGAGAGGGGTTTTTTTAGGATGGGAGATACATGGGCATGTTTGAAGGCAGAGGGGAAGGAACCAGTGGAGAGTGAGCAGTTGAAGATGGAAGTTAAGGAGGGGAGAAGGGACAGAGCGAGAGATTTCATGAGATGAGAGGGAATGGGGTCAGAAGCACTGGTGGCCGAGTAGCACTTGAGAGGAGGGAGGAGAGCTCCTCTGAGGATACTGCTGGGAAGGATGGGAGAGTAGCAGAGAGTGTTGAGAGCCGGGGGGTTGGAGAAGGTTGGGGGGAGTGACTTTGGGGAGGTCAGACCTGATGGATTTAATTTTATTAATGAAGTAGGAGGCCAGATCGTTGGGGGTGAGGGAAGGAGGAGGGGGAGGAACCGGGGGCCTGAGAAGAGAGTTGAATGTATGGAAGGGCTGACGGGGATGGTGGGCCTGGGTGTCAATAAGGGAGGAGAAATAGTTTTGTCTGGCAGAGGAGAGGGCTGAGTTAAGGCAGGAAAGGGTAAACTTGAAGTGAACGAGGTTGGCATGGTGTTTAGACTTTCACCAGCAGCGTTCGGCAGCTCGAGCATAAGAGCGAAGGAGGCGGACAGTGGCAGTGATCCAGGGCTGCGGGTTAGTGGTACGAGAGTGGCGAAGGGAAAGGGGAGCGAGTGAGTCTAGCTGAGTAGAAAGAGTAGAGCTGAGAGCAGCAATCTGATCATCAAGATTAGGTAGAGAGGAGAGGGAGGCGAGGAGGGGTGTGAGGCATTCAGAAAGATGGATGGGGTCAACAGAGCGGAGATCTCTGTGAGGGAGTCAGGGATAATGCCAAACTTATGGGCTGGTGGTTCTATCTACAGTGATGACAAAGGTAGTAAATGAATCAGGGAAGGCTTACTAGGGGAGGTGGAAATTTAAGAGGTCTGCAAAGATAGGGAGAACTGAAAACTGGAGGATTACTTGGAGGGTGGAGGAGGGAGGTCCAGGCTAAGAGAACATTGTGACCCAGGGATTGTTCTCCCAAACTCCTGTTTCTCCCCGCTTCAGTCTATACTTCACTCTACTGCCCGGATTATCTTTCTACAGAAACGCTCTGGGAATGTTACCCCCTCCTCAAAAATCTCCAGTGGTTGCCTATCTACCTTTGTATGAAGCAAAATTTCCTCACTATTGGCTTCAAAGCTCTCCATCTCTTTACCCCTCATACCTCACCTCCTTTCTCTCCTTCTACAGCCCTGCCCGCACACTCCGCTCCTCTGCCGCTAACCTCCTCACTGTGCCTTGTTCTTGTCTGTCTGGCTGTTGACCCCTGGCCCACATCCTTCCCCTGGCCTACGTCCTTCCCCTGGCCTGGAATGCCCTCCTCTTCACATCCACCCAACTAGCTCTCTTTCCCTCTTCAAAGCCTTACCTAAAGCTCACCTCCTCCAGGAGGCCTTCCCAGACTGAACCCCCTTTTTTCTCTGTTCCTCCTCCCATCACCCCTTCTCCCTCCCTCTTCTCTACCCCCTTCCCCACCTCACAGCACTTGCGCATATTTGTACATATTTATTATTCTATTTTATTAATGATGTATATATATATATATATATATATAATTCTATTTATCTATTTTGATGCTATTGATGCCTGTCTACTTGTTTTGTTTTGTTGTCTGTCTCCCCCTTCTATACTGTGAGCCCATTGTTGGGTAGGAATTGTCTCTATCTGGTGCCAAATTGTATTTTCCTATTGCTTAGTACAGTGCTCTACACACAGCAAGCTCTCAATAAATACAAATGAATGAATGAATGAATTGGAAATGGGAAAACAAAGAGGAAGACATAGTTTGCAGGCAACTTAGGAGGACCAAAGAGCATTTGCTGGTGAAGAAAGATCCTCATTGCTAGACCCTTGAAATCAATGGTTTGGAATTTCAGCTTGATGTGGAGGCAGTTGAAAAACATTGTAGGCTTATAGGGAATGGAGAAATGTGTGCCAAGTGACACTGTAAGAAGTTGATCCATATAACAACGTAGAATGTGGACTAAAATGGTGAGAGGCAGGAGAGATACCAGCCAGGAGGATAATGCATTAGTCTCTGTAAAATGGCCACAGATTTGACCTGTGTGCTTACTGCTTGAGTGGAAAAGTTTTTTTGTTCTGTTTTGGGTTTTTTTAATGATATTTGTTAAGCACTTACTATATGCTATGTGCCAGGCACTATACTAAATACTGGGGTAAATACAAGGAACTGGGATTGGTCACAGCCCATGTCCCTCTTGGGGTTCACGGTCATAATCCCCATTTTACAGATGAAGTAATTCAGGCACAGAGAAGTTAAGTGACTTGCCCAAGATCATACCACAGACAAGTGGCATTAGAACCTAAATTCTTCTGACTCCCAGACATTCAACTTATGACATCCAAGATGTCAAGGAGGAAGAATCAGCAAAATTTAGGAATTGTGAGAATGATTTTAAAAAGTCCCATTGAGTAAGCTACTGCTGATATGTTCCCTTGCCAAAATATGGTCATTTATCCCTGCCCTTCATTTACTTTTGCCAGGTTTCTATCTGCAACAGCACATTTCCTGTAATCCTTCAATTCCTCACATTTATCAAAGCCCCTGTATAACCTTGTCAGATAGGTTTTGAATATCTAAATTAATTTTGTCGACTGGTTTCTGTCTATCGACATGCTTACTGAGCCATTTATAGACTGGAGCAGATTAGTGAAGCACGCTTTCCCCCAGCAGGTTGTGTTTGTCTTGGGGCTCACTCATCCTGAACTTAATTACGGTATAGAGCAGTATCAGAAGTGAATCAGAACTGTCTGGAACTCGGGTCTGGTATAAGAAAAAATCCTGGAAAGTGCATTCTAGAGTGGCAGAGGTGGCAGCGACAGGATAGTACCTCCACCTAGGTGAGGCCAGTTGTCCCCCCCATCTCCCATTTTACTATGCTCTGAGGCCCCAGGCTGGGAGTCAGCCTCTTCTTCAGTAGCTGAATGGCCACTGGCCTGGTCATACCATCAGCACTAGTTGGAAGAGGCCCGGGAAGACTGAGTAGAACCTGCATTTATAATCCAGATGTAGACTGAGCACCTCCTTGCCCTCCCTATCAATCAATAAATCATTGGTATTTATTAAGCACTCTCTGTGTGCAGACCACTGTATTAAAACTGGGAGCCCCATGTGGGACAGGGACAGTATCCAACATGATCCCAGACTGAGTCCCCTTTTTCCTCTCCTCCTCCCCATCCCCTCCACCCTACCTCCGTCTCCTCCCCACAGCACTTGTATATATATTTGTACAGATTTATTACTCTATTTATTTTACTTGTACATATTTACTATTCTATTTATTTTGTTAATGATGTGCATATAGCTTTAATTCTATTTGTTCTGATGACTCTGCCACCTGTCTACTTATTTTGTTTCATTGTCTGTCTCCTCCTTCAAGACTGTGAGCCCGTTGTTGGGTAGGGACCGTCTCTATATGTTGCTAACTTGTACTTCCCAAGCGCTTAGTACAGTGCTCTGCACACAGTAAGCACTCAATAAATATGATTGAATGAATGAATGAATGATCAGTTCGTATCCCTCCCAGCGCTTAGTACAGTGTTTGGAAACCAGTAAATGGTTAACAAATACTACAATTGTTATTACTATTAACTGTGGTATTTGCTAAGTGCTTACTATGTTCCAAGTACTGTACTAAGCCTTGGAGTAGATACAGGATAATCAGGTCCCAAATGGAGCTCTGAGTCTACATAGGAAGGGAGAACAGGTATTGAATCCCCATTTTCCAGTTGAGGGATTTGAGGCACAGAGAAGTGAAGTAACTTTCACAAGGTCACACAGCAGATAAATGGCTGATCCTGAATTAGAATCCAGGTCCTCTGACTTCCCAGGTCCACGGTCTCTTCACTAGGCCATGCTGCTTCTCACAGTACTAAGCGCTTGGGAAAATACAACATAATAAAATTGTTAGACACTAACCCTGCCCAAAATGAGTTTACAGACTAAAGAGAGAGACAGACATTACAATAAATTGCAGACTGTTTGCCATCCCCTTCTCCTCAACACATTATCCAACCTTGGCTTCACAGACTCTGTCCTCTCCTGGTTCTCCTCTTATCCCACTGGCCATTCATTCTCAGTCTGCTTCACAGACTCCTTCCCCCCCACCCCAATCCCCTAACTGTAGGGGTTTCTCAAGGGTCAGTTCTTGGTCCCTTTATGTTTTCCATCTATACTCACTTCCTTGGTGAACTCATTTGCTCCCACAGCTTCAACTACCATCTCTACTTGGATGATACCCAAATCTACATCTCCTCCCCTGTTCTCTCTCCCTCTTTCCAGGCTCGAATCTCCTTCAGCCTTCAGGACATCTCCACCTGGATGTCCTCCTGCCACCTAAAACTCAACATGTCCAAGACTGAGCTCCTTATCTTCCCTCCCAAACTCTGTCCTCTCCCTGAGTTTCCCATCACTGTGTATGGCGCTACCATCCTTCCCAACTCACAAGCCTGCAAACTTGGTGTCATCCTTGACTCCACTCTCTCATTCACCCCACACATCCAATCTGTCACCAAAACATGTCAGTCTCACCTTCACAACATCACCAAGATCCACCCTTTCCTCTCCATCCAAACCGCTACCTTGTTAGTATGATCACT
Organism: Tachyglossus aculeatus; assembly: GCF_015852505.1. NCBI lineage: Eukaryota > Metazoa > Chordata > Mammalia > Monotremata > Tachyglossidae > Tachyglossus > Tachyglossus aculeatus. Next base: position 62,473,407 of record NC_052072.1, read on the forward strand.
CATCATATCCCGACTGGATTACTGCATCAGCCTCCTTTCTGATCTCCCAACCTCCTGTCTCTTCCCACTTCTATTTTTCTAAAGAAGCACTCTGGGAATGTCACCTCCCTCCTCAAAAGTCTCCAATGGTTGCCTATCAACCCTTGTATTAAGCAAAAACTCCTCACTATTGACTTCAAAGCTCTCCATCACCTTACTCCCTCTTACCCTTCTCTCTTTTTACAGTCCAGCCCGCACACTTCACTTCTCTGCCATTAACTTTCTCACTGTGCCTCATTCTCACCTTTCCCACTGTCGGCCCCCAGCCCACGTCCTACCTCTGGCCTGGAATGCCCTCCCTCTTCACATCCACCAAACCAGCACACTTCCCCGCTTCAAAGCCCTACTGAAAGCTCACCTTCTCCAAGAGGCCTTTCCAGACTGAGCCCCCTTTTTCTCTGCTCCCCCCTCCCTCCCCATCACCTCTACTCCCTCTCTCTGCTCTACTCCCTCCGTGCACAGCACTTGTGCATATATGTACATATTTACTATTCTATTCATTTTATTAATGATGTGCATTTATCTATAATTCTATTTACTTATATTGATACTACTGAAGCCTGAGTTCTGTTTTGTTTTTTTGTCTGTCTCATCCCTTCTAGACTGTGGGCCCAGGATTGGATAGGGATGGTCTCTATTTGTTGCCAAATTGTACTTTCCAAGTGCTTAGTTCAGTGCCCTGAAGACAGTAAGTGTTCATAAATATGATTGAATGAATGAATGACTGCGGTGGGAGTAGGTGAATATCAAAGTGACAGAGGGGTATAGATCCAAGTGCATAGACAACACAGATGGGAGGGCAAATAAGGGAAGCTAAAGTTTAGTCAGGGCAGGCCTTTGTTTGCACAAAGTCCTCTTACGAAACCCCCATGTGACCCAAACCTCTGTACAAAGTCGCATTCAATACAACAGTCTTCTTTTAAAATTAATCCCATCAAAACTAAATTCAATCAAATCTATCAATAGTGTTTATTGAGCACTTACTCTGTGCAGAGCATTGTACTAAGTGCTTTGGAGAGTACAATAGACATGGAAGACACAATCTCTCTCCTCAAGAATCTTACAGTCTAATCAGGGAGCCAGACACTAAAATAAATTACAGTTTGGCAGAAGCAGCAGATTAAGATATGTGTGCTATACTTTGGATGGGGAGAGTAAATACCAAAGTGCTTAGGGAGTGAGTATACAAGGTCCTAGGTGATGCAGTAGAGGAGGAAATTGGATGAGGCAAAGAGATGAGATGAATTGACATTTTAATTTTCAGCACTAACATGCTCCGTTTGCCATAATAAAAATAATAATAATAATAATAATTGTGGTATTTGTTAAGCACTTACCACGTACCAAGCACTATACTAAACACTGGGGTGTATAACAAGCAAATAATAATGATGGTATTTGTTAAGCACTTACTATGTGCCAAGCACTGTTCTAAGCACCGGAAAAGATACAAGGTTATCAGATTGTCCCACATGGGACTCATGGTCTTAATCCCCATTTTACAGATGAGGTAACTGAGGCACAGAGAAGTTAAGTGACTTGCCCAAAGTCACACAGCAGACAAGTGGTGGAGCCAGGATAGAACCCACAACCTATGACTTCCAAGCCTGTGCTCTTCCCACTAAGCCATGCTGCTTCTCTGCAAATAGGGTTGGACAAAGTGCCTGTCCCTCTTGAGGCTCACAGTCTCAATCCCCATTTTACAGATGGGGTAACTGAGGTCCAGATAAGTGAAGTGACTTGCCCAAGGCCACACGGCAGACAAGTTGTGGAGTCAAGAGTACAACTCATGACCTTCTGATTCCCAGGCCCATGCTCTATCCATTACACCATGCAGCTTCCCCCAAAACTCTGGTTAGAGTACTTACCCATTTAAATTATTTTAATACATTTTAGCATAAATGAACAGGTCATGTGTGGAGGTAAATTCAAGGATCTGATTCTAGAATTGACTTTTCAGCTGTCACGGGCTCCTGTGGCTCATCCATGAAGCACTGTGGGCAGGGAATGTGTCTGTCAACTCTATAGTGTACTTTCTCAAGTGCTTAGTACAGTGTCCTGCACACAGTAAGCACTCAATAAATACAATGGATTGAATCAGTGAAGTCATATTTTTTCATGTCTGAATCTATATTTGCAAGAGCTTATTAATGAAATTTCCGGGCATCATTAAAAGAATTGTCATTTTTCTGCTAAAAATCAATCAACCAAACAATCAGTTGAATTTATTGAGCACTTACTGTGTGCAGAGCAGTATATTGAGCAGTTAGGAGAGCACAGTACAACAGAGGTGGTAGACACATTCCCTGCCTACAAGGAATTTATAGTCTAGTTCCTAGAATCACAAGTGGTAGTTGGCAGACATGTTGGCAAACCTGTTTGTAACAATAGGTCACAATCTCTTTCCAGGATTTCCTCACCCTCTTAGTCTAATTTTTTTGTGGTGTTTATTAAGCTCTTACTATGTGTACATTGTACTAAGTGCTGGGATATATACAGTTAATCAGGTTGGTCACAGTCCATGTCCCTCAGTGGGCTCAGTCTTAATGCTCATTTTACGGATGAGGTAACAGAGGCACAGAGAAGTTGTGACTTGCCCAAGGTCCCACAGCAGACAAGTAGAGGAAATGGGATTAGGACCCAAGTATTTCTGACTCCCAGGCCTATGCTCTATCTACTAGGCCAAGCTGCTTTATCCCAATTCAGTAATTAGTTGACTTCTACCAATTTGATCCAAAATATCTTGTGAGATCACTGGAAGTTGATCTCATTTCTCTGATCTGTCTGCTACAAATACAAATATTTGATGTAGGAGCCTCCCTGATACCTTTTTCAGTAAAAGCAAAGGTGAATAATTCAACAAGTCACTCAGCAATCTCCTTTTCATCTCTGAGGACAATATTACACTCTGCTCATTCAGGGCTCAAGCAATTCCAAAGGGAATTTCATGTTTTCTATATATTCCAAGAAGCTTTAATGCAGTATGCAAGATCAGATATGGCTTCAGATGCGGTCTCATGAACAAATTGCCTCTTGACCATCCCAAGATAGCCACCATTTGTATCATTCAAAATGGCTGTCACACATACACGGAGTTCTTTCTCCACCTCTTCCCTATAGCTCATGCTCAGATGCCATTTTTGGTGTATTACAGGATTTTCCTTTTTCCATAGAGGTTTCTGTTGAATCATCATCTTTTTTTTCATTCATTGGAACACATTTTATATGAACCTCTTTAAGTGTTTTGTCCCATGCTTCCTGTAAGTTACCATTTCCTTTTAGCCTTCTCCTTAGGAAGGTCCTCATTATATTATTCAATGATAACCACAGATTCCTTAAATGCAGATAACAGATTCCCCCTTTCCATAGGAGCTGATGGGTGTAAAAGAGGCCATTTTATTTTAAACTTATAACTCGAGGGAACCAGTCAGTGCTGGTTAAACAGCTACAACTGCAAATGTAGTTTGGACAGTTTAATTAGGTATTTGCCTAAAAACCTGTCACAGTCTTTTGTATGTGACTTTAGAGCAATGCTTTACTCCTTAACATTTACATTTGCAAAATGTGTTTTAATGATTTTGATTAGCTAGTTCTCACACAATGCCATGAGGCAGGACATTATTATCATTCCTGCTCTTCAAACAGGGAAGATGAGGTGATGTGCCCAAAGCCAAGTACCAGCTAGATCTCCACTTGTTAATGCAAATCAGAGAATGGGGCTGGGTTTTCTGGGTAATTACCTGAACTAGGTTTCAAATTAATGGCCCCCAGTTGGGTAGCTGAATGTTTAGTGATCTGACTATGATTTTCTGGGGTTGCCACTAGGTTGGATAGGAAGAGGGATTCCTTTCCTCAGAGTATAAAAGAGGATGTCTTCTTTCTTCCCCTCCAGTTTAACAATGTCACATCAGTACCCGCTATTGCTTCCCCCTCCTGGTAACTTATTTTAGTGACTGCCTCCCCTGTTAGAATATAAGTTCCTTGAGGACATCAATCAGGTCTACTAACTCTGTCGTATTCCCCTGAGCACTTAGTACAATGTTCTGCACAGACTAAAGGCTCAATAAGTGTGATTGATTAATCGATCACCTTTGAGGCATCTCTCAACTGCCCCCTGGACAGTGCTCAGGCAGTCTTGGACTTGCGATTTGTTTCCTGAAAATAGCTCCCTCTTTAAATGTTGTCCATCATCACAGCTTTTAAAATTGTTTCCCTATTCCCCCTTGATTAAAATGTTCCCCATCTTCCTCACCTCCCATGTCTGTAGAGCCAGTGCCATACTCACACTTAAATGGCAAGTCAAGATTCCGAAGAATGAAATTTAGGAACAGTCATTCACTTGGCATCCAAGCTATGTTCACCTTAACACAACTAGACTGAGTGGGATCCATAAAGAGAATAAATGACAGCAGGATACCCAAACGTTTGCTGAATGGGGAGTGGAAACTGGAAAATCCAATCCCAGGAGGGCAGAGGAAACTTTTTAATGATGTATTGAGACCAGGCCTCAGTCAGTGCTGCATCCCATCTGAAAACTGGAAGTCAGGTGCTGAGGAATGGTCAGCATGGCATACTACTGCCAGGAAAAGACTAGTTATTTTTGAGCAAAACTTTCTTAAAGAATTAGAGACAAGAAGACAAGAGAGAAAACAGTGTCAGGTGCTGTAAATGTAAAAAATGTCGTCACAGTAAGAGACAGACTTTTTGTGTGCACAGAGTGGCTGAGCTATGGGCCCCATTTTGGCCTTTACAGCCACATATCTGGGTGACATTCACCATCAATAGTGCCTTCTATGAACATGCAAAGACAACTACATAGTACCTACTGTAATAGAGGGCAGTGCTGTAATGTTAAAACTAATTTGTGATACAGCTGAAACAGTGCAAATTTAGAAATGTCAAAAGTGGCATTCAAAGTGTCTTAAATCAAGGACTGCCTATAGCCCGGGATTTGACCCCATGACAGCTCCACTGAAAAAGGACATCAAAGTCACGTTATTAGCCGCTATATTTTGGCTCCTATAGAAGAAACAGATGCAAGCAGTTCCCAGCGGCCAGGAAAACAAGAACATATGTTCCAGCCATTAATGACTGGGTTGCTTCTGTTCAGCAGCAAGGTATAATACCACAATTGGTTTGCTTTCCCCTAGTTAAGAGACATTAACAAGGATAGAGATGATGAAGGAAATGATGGAGGTAATGTTGTTGACTTTTGAAAGGTCAAAAGCCAGATGAAATGTAAAACTTGTTCTCCTAGAAATGTCTCATTTGATCCGCTGCATAGTGAGAATCTCCATGGCTGCACAGTGTCCCTGGAGAGGGACAGATGGTGATTTCCCTGACTTTTCTCCAATTACTACACTCCTTCTTTGCAGGGCCGAGCTCCTCTGGCAGTTCTCAATGATTTTCCTGAAACGAGCGACAGTGTCTGGTGAGAGCAGCAAGCAGACGTTTTTTGACCCCAGAGTCACCTTCTACAAAATATTTAGAAAATTCAAAATTCTTCTCCTGGCTGTTTTGACAGTCAACTTGCCCCACCCCTGCCCCTCCACACCCCCCTCTCCCCTTATGGCAGCTGCTTTGGGCCAAAAATAGACTCACACATAAGAGAAGTGCCAAATTTTGGCATGGGTCCCATCTCCTGGGACCCAGTCACCTCCATCTCTGGGTTCCGTGCTGGAGGGTAAGACACAAATTCTGCTCTTGTGTATCAGTTACACTTACCTACTATTGAAATCAATCAATCAATCCATCATGTTTATTGAGGGCTACTGTGTGCAGAGAACTGAACTAAGCATCTGGGAGAATACAGTATGTGAGAAGCAGTGGGGCCTAGTGGATAGAGCCCTGGAATCAGAAGGACCTGAATTGTAATCCCAGCTCCGCCATTTGTCCACAGTGTGACCTTGGGAAAGTCACTTGATTTGTCTCTTGATTTACAGTTTTCTCATCTGTAAAATGGGGATTAAGACTGGAAGCCATATGACACAGGGACTGTGTCCCAACTGGTTAGCTTCTATCTACCCCAGTGCTCAGTACAGTACCCGGCACAGAAAATATAGCATGTATTTACTGAGTGACAGTGCACTGCAGTAGGGACTTGGAGAGTACAGAATAATGAAATGACACACACCCAATACAGAAAGAGCTTGTACTCTTACAGACAAAACAAACATATAAGCAGAGTGCAGTTTTAATGTGATTAAAATATTTTGTGCTTTGAATCCCAATTCCCTGAATTCCTGGGTCAGGCAGTCTGGACAGGGGAAATATCAAGATATCAGTATTTCCAAAAATTTTCATTAATTACTTCTGTCCTATATTGATATTCCAACTACATTTTCCACTGACTCCATGTATTACATAGATTTTTCTGCCTGATCCAAAAGAAAAGTGTTGTAAGCCATACCGCACAATTTGTATGGTTGTTTTTCCATTGCAACTCATAATAGGAAATACAATTTTATGTCTCCATGCCTGCCTTATTATATTACCAAGTTTCCATGCATTTTGGTTCAATTGAACATAACATCTAGTGCTTTGTGGAGAGTGGAGAAAAATGAAAGAGAATAAAACAGATATTTGAAGTGAAGGAGTATTTCCATTTGTAAAAAGCTGATACACATGCCATAACAAAGTGTCGCTAACTAAATCTGGTGAAAATTTACTGTGGTAAAAAAACCACATATCCTACTAAATTATCAAAACACTCATGACTCATTGGAAAGTAAAAAGCTCATTTTCTCCATTCTTTCTCTCACTTGTTCTGAGAAGCTGGCAACAAGCCACTCATTATTTTCTGGCCCAAAACTGATTATCTATCTGGCTTGTGTCTCCTGATAAGGTCCTAAAACGGTTACTGCCCACCTGTTTCAATCTTTCTTACTCTTCATTCTCCGTGGAGATTAGCATTTTCTGTTTCAATAATGGTGGTCAACTCATAAATCAGCTTGGGGCAAAACCATCAGTTGGAAAGAAGATGGAGAATGCACATGGTTCTCAGTGACATAGGCCTCATTAGCCATCTAGCCACAAGGGGATTTTCTATGGGCCATCATAGTCACAAATAATCCAGAAAGATCATATAGGAATAAACAGAGGTCTTGCTACCAGAGTTCTCCCTGGGGGAGGCAGTTTGGTCTTTTGGAAAGAGCACAGGTCGGTGAGTCAAACACCCCATCAATCAATTAATCAGTGGTATTTACTGAGTGCCTACTGTGTGTGGAGCACTTTACAAGGTGCTTGGGAGAGCTCAATACACTAGAGTTGGAAGATACGATCCCTGTCCTCAAGGATCTTACAATCTAGTGAAAGACCTGGGGTTAGTTTCCCATCTCTGCCACTGGCCTGCAGTGTGACCTTAGGCTAGTCACTTTACCTCACTGGGCCTCAGTTTCTTCAACTGTAAAAGGGTGGTGATTCTGAGTCATGTGAAGGGAAGATAAAACAAATAAGATCATTATTTTTATTTTTTCATTATCATTATTATTACTATTATGATTATGATGATGATCAAACTAATTTCCTTGAGTGAGGATCCTGATTGGTCCAGGAGTCTGTCTGATTGACAAGCTTCCCACTAGGGTTAACTCAGTGAACTACCCTCCAATTCAGATCCCCTCCTTGCCCCTTCATTGTGGGAAACGTTCACGGTGCAAAATTCAGATGTGTGTATTTTGTCTTCCCCACCTTCAGATGGAAACTCTTTTGTTTCACCAGGAGCCCAAGAAACAGAAAAGAGGAAGTGACTTGTCCACAGCAAAAATTGCTAATGTCCTCAATTCCTCTTTTAGAATCTGGAGCTCAGAATGAGACTCAGTCCTCTGGTAAGAGGCAGCTGGACGAACGGAGAGCCATCACATTTCCCGCACGCTCCCTCCTCTTTGAATTTCTCAATACCCTCCTTGGATTTTTAGTGGTAGCCCCTACACTGCTCCCCTAAGGAGCGCTTGTTATCCAATCTAAACCCCGATCTCTCATTGATATATTTGGACATAACTAGTCCTTCCCCATCATCTACCTGTTCCTGGGTTTGTTTTTTTCCCTCAAGAAAACTCACCCTCATTGTGAAGGCAGAACAGTCCAAGGCCAGCATTCTGGGATAGCCCAGACTGAGTTACCAGGGAAACCTACTGTAGTCAAAAACACAACTGTGAACACTGTTGATCCTGAATGTGGGAATTACTGCTCTCAGCTATACAAAGAGACAGAAAAAATGAAGTAGCAAAATAGGGACACGATCAAGGACTATTTCATGTAAACAAAGACGGGCTTGTTTGAGTTAATCAAAACAATGCCTACCCTCAAACACCTACAAAACCTACAGATATCGATATAGATATTGTTGTGCTCAGCCAGGATTTTGAACTGGAAGGCATTTTTTCTTTAGGCATTTGTTAAGTGCTTACTGTTACTGCAGAGAAGCAGCATGACCTAGTAGATGGATCACAGGCCTGGGTGGCACAAGGTCACAGGTTCCAATCCTGCCTCCACTAGTTGTTGGCTGTATGACCTTGGGCAAGCCACTCTACTTCTCTGGGCCTCAGTTCCCTCATCTGTAAAATGGGGATTAAGACTGTGAGCCTTATGTGGGACAAGGACTGTGTCTAACTTGACTATCTTGTATCTAACCCAGTGCTTAGAACAGTGCCTGGCACATTCATTCATTCATTCAGTCAATCATATTTATTGAGCACTTACTGTGTGCACAGCACTGTACTAAGCGCTTGGGAAGTACAAGTTGGCAACATATAGAGACAGTCCCTACCCAACAGTGGGCTCACAGTCTAGAAAGTGTTTACCAAATACCATAATCATTACTATTAATATTATTACTGTTTGTCAAGAGTTGTTCTAAGTGCCAGGGTACTTGCAAGATAATCAGGTTGGATGTAGTCACTGTACCATGTGGGGCTTTGCAATCAAACTAGGAAAGAGTAGGATCGTAGTTGTAGGTTCTAATCCTGGCTCCGCCACTTGTCAGCTGTATGACCTTGGGCAAGTCACTTAACTCCTCTGGTCCTTCAGTTACCTCATCTGTAAAATGGGGATGAAGACTGTGAGCCCCACATGGGACAACCTGATACCTTGTATCTACCCCAGTGCTTAGAACAGTGCTTGACACATAGTAAGTATTTAACAAATGCCAATATTATTATTATTATTATAGGATTGAATCCCCACTTTACAGATGAGGAAACTGAGGCACAGATAAGTTAAGTGACTTTCCCAAGGTTACACAGCAAACACATGGCAGGACCAGGATTAGAACCCAGGGAGTCCTCTGACTCCAAGGCCTGAGCTCTTTCCACTAGGCTGTACTGCTTTTCTGTTGATCAGTAAAATTTTCCCCCACAAAGGCAGGGCTAATAAAGAAATGCTACCATAATCAATAGGTTATAATGATGCTCATGGTTTCTATATATCTTAGTACAGTACTCTGCACGTGTAAGCATGAATGAATATCTGTCATATTTGAAAGAGGTATTACTTATAGGTATCACTTCCCTAAGGCTATGAATGAGTCCCATGTGGGACATAGACTCTGTCCGACTTGACCAGATTGTTTCTACCTCAGAGCATAACTGTGTCTGGCACATAGTAAGCCCTTACCAAAAACCATAATTATTAACAAATACCATAAGAAAAAAGTTTCTCAGTGGATCACAAATGTATTCTAACACCAGGGTCTAGATTCCTAAAATATCCTTTAGCATGGGGCGCATCCTTCACTCAGATGAATAGGAAAACAGAATCAGACAAGGCATTATCAGCTATGACTTGACTAACGACACCAATGTGGAGAAGTGTTTTAGGTCTTGAAGCCCTCAGGATAGCCAAATGTCCCTAGTGAAAGCCAGAGCCATTCTGTTCACACTGTCAAATGTCTCTGCAATATCAAAGGCAGATGAGAGGTCGCATTGGATGAGGACAGAGTAGAGTCTGGTAAACTGGGCAAGAAGGTTATCGGTAGTCTCAGAGGGAGCACTCTCAGTGGAATGAAGTAGGGAAAAAGACAGAGGGTTGTGGAGGGAGTTCCATGGGAGACAGCATAGGCTGTCAAGCATACCACCTGGGACATGAGTTTGGACAGGGATTACCAGAGGGAGATGGGATGATATCTGGATGGTGCATTGGGGTCCATGTAAGATGTGTTTGAAGATAGGGAGGATGTGTTTGAAGATAGGGAGGTTGTGTTTAAAGATAGGGAAGATGTGTTTGAAGGCATAGGTGAAGGAGCCATCTAAGAGTGAGTGATTGAAGATGGCAGTCAGGGAGAGAAGAGTTGGTCTAAATGTCTTTATAAAATAGGGAGGAATGGGGTTCAAGGCACAGTGTGTATGGTGTAGATTTTGAAAACAGATGGGAGATCATTTCCTGAGAGACAGCCAAGAAGGATAGCAAGTGGAGGGAGGTGAGAAAGGAGGGGTTGAAGGGAAGGTTTGGGACAAATCAATTCTGATCACTTTAATCAACAAACTACTTGTTGATTAAAGAGAAGCAGTGTGGTTCAGTGGAAAGAACATGGACTTAGGAGTCAGAGGTCATGGGTTCTAATCCTGGCTCCGCCACTTGTCAGTTGTGTGACTTTGGGCAAGTCAATTAACTTCTCTGTGCCTCAGTTACCTCATCTGTAAACTGGGGATTAAGACTGTGAGCCCCACGTGGGACAACCTGATCAGCTTGTATCCACCCCAGTGCTTAGAACAGTGCTTTACACATAGTAAGTGCTTAACAAATGCCATCATTATTATTATTACTTGGTGAGATCGATGTGGTGAGATGGGAAGGTGGTGGAACTTGGAGTTTCAGGAAGGGGTTAAAAAGTTCTGGAAGCATTGGTGAGGCCCATGGGCAGCATGGGAATCAATGAGGGAAGAGACATGGTGCTTCTGAGCAGGAGAGAGGCAGTTTCAGCAGGTGAGAATAAAGTTCAAATGGTTGAAATCAGCCTAGTCTATGGTTTCCACTCAGTCCTTTTGATTGTTAGCTCCTTAAGGGCAAGGCTTGTTTCTGCTAATGCTACTGTATTACCCCAAGTGCTTAGTACAGTGCTTTGCACATGGTAGGTGCTCAATAAATATGATGGATTGATTGATTGGTGCTCGTCAGGTCCAAACAACACATCCCTGTCACTATTGTTGATAATGGCTGAGTGCTATTGAATTGAGGAATTTTACCACTTCGTATAAGTACTCGAAGACATGCTGACTTTCTTAACTCTAATACAATCAATCAACCAATCATTGCTGTTTATTGAGCACCTGCTGTATGAAAAATATTGTACACAGTGCTTGGGAAAGTATAGTACAACTGAGTTGGTAGGCATGACTCCTTCCCAGAATGAGTTTACAGTCTAGATGGGGAATCTAATTTTCTAATTGTCCTCTTAAGTTATCTTGAAACTGTGCCTTCTTATTTTGCTGAGTTTTTTGCTTCACAGAGTCTCATCCTCAGTAGAAGACATATTCCACGCAGATCTCAGGATTGTTTCCTGGTTTGCAGCCAATAGTGAAACTACGGGAACCTGTTTAAGCTCTTGCAACTTCACTCATGAATTAAAAACTCCTTTACTGTGTGGCAGCAATCGCATCCAGGGTCTCTTCACCCTTAGCACAGAACTTGCTGGTTGTGCAAGTTATTATCATTATTATTATTATTATTATTATTATGGTATTTGTTAAGCCCTATGTACCAAGTACTGTTCTAAGCGCAGGGGTAGATACAAGATAATCAGGTTGTCCCTCGTTGGGCTTACAATCTTAATCCCCATTTTACAGATGAGGTAACTGAGGCACAAAGATGTCAAATGGCTTGCCCACGGTCACACAGCAGACAAGTGGCAGAGCGGGATTAGAACTCATGCCCTCTGACTCCCAAGCCTGGGCTCTTTCCACTAAGCCACACTGCTTCTCTCTCTTGGGTGATTGATGTCCACAGACCAACCCTTTTCTAATTCACCTGGACAGTCGCTCTTCCTCCTCTTCCTCCTCCTCCTCCCCACGACGCTGGCTGTGGCATCCAGAACCTCCAGCAAATTTAGCTTGTGCTTACTTAGCTAGTTACTTAGCTTGACCTACATCTCTTGTGACAGGTCTCTGTAGGTTTCCATTTTGTCATGTAATTAGTTCTCCTACACGTTCTTGATAATAAAAGAAATGTGTTATAGTGCACACACATTCATTGATGCTATGCACTTGGGAATAAACATTTCTTCAAACGTAATTGCATATCCTATCCAGACAGGTGCACATTTGTGAAAGAATGTTACTTTTTTTCCAAGTTTCAGTATTTATTTTTTTTTACAGTATATCTGCCCTCCCTCAATTCTCCGCAGTGTGTTGCAATACTATCCCCCTGGTGGAATTGGGATTGGGTTTGAATCACAGTCAGTGAATTTTACCCAGATTTCAATATTTCAATACAGTTACCTATTTTATAGTATTTATTAAGCACTTTATATGTACAAAGGACTGCAGCAGATATAAGATTGTCAGGTCGAACACAGTCCCTGACCCACATGAGGATCACAGTTTAAATAGGAGAACAGGGATTTTTTTTATGGTATTTTTTAATCGTACATTTCTGCTAGTCTGTGTGTTCAGTACAAGAGGAATTCTTGCTGAACTTTCAGATTATGCAGTTGCCTAGCCCTGTATCTACGTCCTATTTCCAGTCAGGGAATAATAACTATAATTAGTAATATGGTACTAGTTAAGCACTTACTATGTGCCAGACACTGTTCTAAGCACAGGAGTAGGTACAAGTTAATCAGGTTGGACACAGTCACTGTCCCACATGGAGCTCACAGTCTTAATCCCCATTTTACAGATGAGGTAACTGAGGCACAGAAAAGTTAAGTGACTTAGCCAAGATCTTGTAGCAGACGTGTAGAGGAATCAGAATTAGAAACCAGGTCCTTCTGACTCGCAGGCCTGTTCTCTATCCACTAAGAAACACTGCTTCTCTGCCTTCTACCAATTGAATTCCAGAGAAGGAATTGACTTAGCCCAGATGAGTTGGCCAAGGACCCCCATGGATGGGTTGTTAGATGCCAGGGTCAACCAGCGCAGATTTCAAACATCAAAGCGACTATGGACTTTGGCACCGCAATGTTTGAATAGAACCGCTGAACCAGGAAAGACAACTCATCTGCATTTTACAAATCCCTCAAGTTAAATGATTTATAATTCATAATAAATTTAATTAAATATCCATCTGGACCTCCATTTACATGAACAATGTCTGCTGACAACTACTTCCCATGTAGCCTGCCATAATTGCCAACAGGAGCTATTTATGACCTTCTAAAATCCATCGCCCTCATTCTGATTCTTGGACTTTCTTGCTCCGGGAGTGTTTTGTAGATATCCAGGGGAGATGAGAAAATGGACTTGGAGCATTCCTTGATCTTGAGTAAACTCTTTCCAGAGGGTCCTGTTTATTGGATAACTGTAAATCGGATTGTGAATCAGCCAGCCCAGAGTCTTGGTTTGCACGGTCTAATTTTTTAATCAATATTCAATGGAGGTTCATTTGACTTTGCTATTCATTCTAAAATAATTAACACCTACATTCAAAGTGTGGACAAAGGGATTTTGCATTTGTTTTGTTGACAGAATGATGTGAGATCCAGGAGGAAATGCTGTTTGGTGATTTCTACTCATTCTTCATTCTATGGAGAAAAAACATTCTGCTAGGTGACTGGTAAATTATGTCTACTAAATTAATTTCATCATAATTCTATCAACAAGGTGATAACTTGCTTAGATTATTCTCTCAATAAAATAAATGCTCTTAAAATCATTTTGTCCACAAAATAGATTTAAGCCTTTAAAGTGAAGTCCTGGAAATACCAGTATTAATTTAGCTGATGCAATGCCAAGACACAAGGATAGCTGAGTTGGCGTTTCTGGCATGACCATGAACTTTCATCTCCATCAATACTAATATCAATATCCAGGAGGCTAGCCTTTTTAGAAATGGGGCCTTAGTCTTACCATATGGAACTGACTTCACTCTCTGCACTTGCAAACCATCATTTTAGAAATTCAGCTTTAAAAAGGTAAAAGAAACTACTGGAAAAGCTTTAAAGCAGCACAATCCCTTGGGAGGTTGCACGCTGAGAGAATAAAAATATCTTTTGTTGTATGTGGTATTAAGTAAGTTTCCATTATCACCTCAAACCATGGTTTTTCCTTCCTTTGTCCTGACTGAAGATTCAAGAAGCACGAAAGCTCATTGTGAACTGGGAATGAGTCTGTTGTTTTATTGTACTCTCCCAAGTGCTTAATACAGTGCTCTGCACACAGTAAGTGCTCAATAAGTATGACTGAATGAATGAAATCATTCTTCCAAATATATGAACTGTGAATGTATCCAAATGCAGGCTCAACCCATCAAGCAGAGGTACTACTGAGTACCTACTGAATGCAGAGCACTGTACTAATCACTTCGGAGGGTACAATAAAATTATTAGACACGACCCTGGCCCCCAGGAGCCAAATAAAACTCCCTAAACAAGAGCCTCATTTAAGCCATAGGCTGAGGGAGAATGGAAGGAAACTGGTTCACTGGTACACTTTGCTTCTGGTAATGATTGTTGTATTTGTCTCATAAGAGACTGTTCTCTTACCAAATAAACTACAATATCAATGGAGAAATTTGAGAAGGAACTGAATTATCTTGCTGGGGAATTTGAGGAGAAACTGAATTGTCTAGCTGAGGAGTTTGAGGCTTGCAGTTGGGCAGGAGGAAGACTGCCGGATGATTCTTGCAAAGATAGCTCATGGTGTGAGTGGGAATAGGGGTAGTTGTCCCCTCTGGCTTTACCTGGTAACAGGCTTGAGACAGCAGGCAACTGGAGCAGTGAATCAGGACACCCACTGCAATGCCCAGAAACATCTGCCATGAGTGGATAAAAAGGGGAAAGAACCGGCTCCCGTGCAGTGGCAAAACTATCTAAGAATTGCACTGGGACATCGATGGAGGCCCCTGGGAACCACCTAAGACTCAAGCCAGTATGATGCGTTGTGGGTAGCTGGACTCCTCAAACTCCTCCAAAGTGGAATCACCTGAACAAACTTGGGGAAAACAGACAGGTAGATACATGTATGTGTGTATGGGTGTGTGTGTGCATGTGTACAAATTTACCCCTTTTAATTAGACTTAGCATGGAATAAAGCTTTCTGCTGTAAACAGTGGTAGTTTGATTTCACTTTGATCTTGTCATTGTCTGATAGAAGGGAATGTGAGTCCCCAGTGACAGGCTCATAGATAGAGTGCCAGATGAGGTTCGGCTCTGTGGTGGAGGCCAATACAGGAGGATAAGCCTCAGAGACGGAATCACAAAGATAGGTGCCTAAATAGGGGGAGGTAAATCCCCAGAGGTGGGCTCATAACTCAAGTGTCTGACAATAGGGTGAGGTGAATCCTTAGCAACCTGGGGAGGCCAGGCAGGGCAAGGATCTCAGAGATGGGCTCAGGACACCAAACAGTGCCCAGGCTTTACTTCTTGCCTTTCACTGCTCCTTTCTGAGTGAATGGAAACTGTTCATACCAAAAGGTTAACCTGGCAGAGTCACCTCAAGGCTCTAAATGTTTATGGCATTAAATAAGGGGAAACAGCACTTTTTTCAAAAGCATTAACTTACCTTGGACAATCAAAGACTCCATATGTATGATGGATAAATATTTTTAAGAATTTCCTTTCCTTGCTCACTTATGGACGAATCTCAGACACAGAGGATACATCTAAGCAAACTTATTAGTGCTCCTCAGCACTACTGTTCTGGAAATAGAGTAAAAATTTTGGGGAAAACTCCCAAAGGGTTGTGCAAAACTTTAGAAGTCAGGAGGAAAATTAATGAAATTAGTCAGGAAAATGCTATGTGAACCTTTCAGTTTTTTTCCCAGTCACTCAACTAAGGAATGAGTTGAGAAACACTGAATCAGCAGTATAAATTGAGGAGCACAGAACAGCCTTGCATTTAGGTTGAAAAATCCTTCCCTCCCACAAATGTTTTGCCCTATTGCATCACTACCAGGCCATGCCAACTGTCTCCTATAGCTTTTCTACAGCTCTGCCAAATGATAGGAACAGAAGCTTCAACTTGAAACAATACACTTTCTACCCCAGCCTTGAATTTCCACAAAACCCAATACAAATATATATAGAAAACTAGAGGCAGTGATTTTGGGGGTTTTCTTTTAGCCTGCTGGATTCTTCTGAGTTCCTAGATAATGGGAGTGCCTTCCCAGACCCCAGGTAATCGGAAGAAGTTTCAACTGTTGAAACATGAGCCTTTTAGCAAAACTGAACTCTTTAAATGTATTACCAGTTTACCAAGAGAAGGGAAGCAGCAAGACCTTGTGGAAAGAACTTGGGTCTGGTACTGAGAGGATCTGGGTTCTAATCCCTACCTCTCCGCTTGCCTGCTGTGTGACTTTGGGTAAGTCACTTAATTTCCCTCATCTGCAAAATGGGGACTCAATCCATCATATTTATTGAGCGCTTACTGTGTGCAGAGCACTGTACTAAGTGCTTGGGAAGTACAAGTTGGCAACATATAGAGACAGTCCCTACTCAACAGTGGGTTCACAGTCTAGAAGGGGGAGACAGAGAACAAAACCAAACATATTAACAAAATAAAATGAATCGAATAGATATGTACAAATAAAATAGAGTAATAAATATGTACAAACATATATACATATATACAGGTGCTGTGGGGAAGGTAAGGAGGTAAGATGGGGGGTGGAGACAGGGACGAGGGGGAGAGGAAGAAGGGGCTCAGTCTGGGAAGGCCTCCTGGAGGAGGTGAGCTCTCAGTAGGGCTTTGAAGGGAGGAAGAGAGCTAGCTTGGCGGATGTTGCGACGGAGGACATTCCAGGCCAGGGGGATGATGTGGGCCGGGGGTCGACGGTGGGACAGGCGAAAACGAGGCATGGTGAGGAGATTAGCGGCAGAGGAGTGGAGGGCGTGGGCTGGGCTGTAGAAGGAGAGAAGGGATGTGAGGTAGGAGGGGGCAAGGTGATGGAGAGCCTTGAAGCGCAGGGTGAGGAGTTTCTGCCTGATGTGCAGATTGATTGGTAGCCACTGGAGATTTTTGAGGAGGGGAGTAACATGCCCAGAGCATTTCTGGACAAAGACAATCTGGGCAGCAGCGTGAAGTATGGATTGAAGTGGGGAGAGACACGAGGATGGGAGATCAGAGAGGAGGCTTGTGCAGTAGTCCAGACAGGATAGGATGAGAGCTTGAACTAGCAGGGTAGCAGTTTGGATGGAGAGGAAAGGGCGGATCTTGGCAATGTTGCGGAGCTGAGACCGGCAGGTTTTGGTGATGGCTTGGATGTGAGGGGTGAATGAGAGAGTGGAGTCGAGGATGACACCAAGGTTGCGGGCTTGTGAGACGGGAAGGATGGTAGTGCCGTCCACACCTATTCTCCCTTCTACATAGACTGTAAGCCCCATGGAGGAGGTGATTATTTTGTAGCTACCTCAATGCTTAGTATAGTGTATGGCATAAAGTAAGTGCTTAACAAATGCAACAATTATTACCAGAAGCAAAGTGGACTTTTTTCCCATGGTGAAAATCCTCTTGCAAATACAGCTATTGATGGCTAATATGATGGCCAAGCTCCTGGAGATACAATCTGGTTCTTCTTCTCTTCAAAGTGTAATTTTGGGATCCACGTGGTCTGTTTTCATGGAAACATCTTGGATTACAGGAGTACCGGTCCATACTATGGTAGAGATGATCTTCCAAGACTATAAATTTGTAAATAAATGTGGTATTTGTTAGGGTCTTCCTATGTGCCAAACACCATACTAAGCACTGGAGTAGATATAATGAACTCAGATCAGTTGTAGTCCCCTGTCCCACATGGGGCTCACAGAGACTCTCACTCAATGAATCAATTCATCAATGGTATTCATTGAGCATTTACTATATGCAGAGTACTGTTCTAAGCACTTGGGAGAGTACAATATAACAGAATAAGCCCATAATGAGCTTACAGTCTAGCCAGGGAAACAGACATCAATATGAATATATAATTGATAATATATCACAAAGATATGTACATAAGAGCTATGGGATGGGGGTGAGGTGAGTATCAAATGCCCCAAGGTCACAGATTCAAGAGAAAAGATGACAGAGAAGGGAGAGTGAGCCAGGGAAAAAGGAATTAATCTGGAGATCTTTTGGAGGAGATGTAACTTGAATGCTTAGAAGGTGGAGAGAGTAAGGGACAGGCATACTTAGGGTGGGGAGGGCATTCCAGGCTAGGGAATAGAGATTTGGGAAAGGATTGGCAGTGAGTTGAGATCTGAGCACAGTAAGTAAACTTACATTAGAGGAGCAGAGTGTGTGGGCTGGATTGGAATAGAAGATCAGTCAGGTGAGATAGGATGCAGCAGCTGATCAAGTGCTTTAAACCCAATCAATGTCCCATCTGGACTACTGCATCAGCCTTCTCTCTGAT
This sequence comes from Tachyglossus aculeatus, assembly GCF_015852505.1. Taxonomy (NCBI): domain Eukaryota; kingdom Metazoa; phylum Chordata; class Mammalia; order Monotremata; family Tachyglossidae; genus Tachyglossus; species Tachyglossus aculeatus. Next base: position 62,491,932 of record NC_052072.1, read on the forward strand.
CTCCCATCCTCGTGTCTCTCCCCACTTCAATCCATACTTCATGCTGCTGCCTGGATTGTCTTTGTCCAGAAACGCTCTGTGCATGTTACTCCCCTCCTCAAAAATCTCCAGTGGCTACCAATCAATCTGCGCATCAGGCAGAAACTCCTCAACCTTGGCTTCAAGGCTCTCCATCACCTTGCCCCTCGCACTGTTCTAAGTGCTGGGGTAGATACAGGGTAGTTGGGTTGTCCCATGTGGGGCTCACAGTCTTAATCCCCATTTTGTAGATGAGGTAACAGGCACAGAGAAGTTAAGTGACTTGCCCAAGGACACACAGCAGAAAAATGGCAGAGGTGAGGTTAGAACCCAAGTCTTCCGACTCCCAAGCCAGTGCTCTTTCCAATAAGCCACACTGCTTCCAGTGTTTTTCATTCATTCATTCATTCATTCATTCATTCAATACTATTTATTGAGGGCTTACTGAGTGCATAGCACTGATACAAGTCACTTAACTTCTCTGTGCTTCAGTTCCCTCATCTGTAAAATGGGGATTAAGACTGTGAGCCCCACGTGGGACAACCTGATTATCTTGTATCTACCCCAGCGCTTAGAACAGTGCCTGGCACATAGTAAGCACTTAACAAATACCACCATTATTATTATTATCATTATTTTTTAAAATGGGGCAATGGTGGGGGTGGGGAATGGAAAATGTTATGTCAGGTCAGCAGAATGGTATAGTGGTTAGAGCATGGGCTTGTGAGCCAGAAGGTCTTGAGTTCTAATTCTGGCTTTGCTGCTTGTCTACTGTGTGACCTTGAGCAAGCCACTTCACTTCTCTGGGCCTCAGTTTCCTCATCTGTAAAATGGGGATCAGGACTGTGAGCCCCACATAGGACAGGGACTGTGTCCAACCCGATTTGCTTGTATCTACCCCAGCACTTAGTACAGTGCCTGGCACATAGTAAGTACTTAACAAATACAATAATTATTATCCAGGGAGAGGGAAACTAAGTCTAAAAGGCAGAATGCAGGATTTATCAAGGTCAGTCTCAGGTGGGGTGGGCTGTCTTATTTCTTGAGTGTGGTGATGTGGGACTTCAATAAACGATGACTGTGCTTAGACCTCGAGACTCTGAGTCTTCCTCAGATCTGCACTGACATGACATCCCAGCACACCATTAATGATTCAAGACTGGTGCCTGGAGCCTGGAGCCTTGCACACAAGTGACAGATGGAGAAAACAACATCTGCCCTTTGAACCATTCTCCCACCCAAACCCCTCTATTTCCTCCTGGTGATTTCTCACCAAGAATTTCAGAGCTAGTCCAGCCTCTAGCGTAACTACTCAAAGTGAGTTAGACTTCCACTCATTGGACTCTCCCCAGGCTTTGTTCATCCCAGTCTCTCCTCCTCCAAATTTTACAGAACTGTAGAAGAAAAGGTGCCTCCTAAGCCCATGGTATTCTTCCTAAATTGGCCATCTATCCTCACAGGAAGCTAGTGACCTTCAGGAAAGGATATTTGAAGAGGAGATAAAATAATTTCCAAACCGCCTGAGAAGGCAAACATTCAATAATTTCCAAAGGAAAGTCAGTTTTCAGTCTTTTCTGTAGCTTATATAAAGCAAGTGGAATGTTCATCTGATTAAGTTTTATAAACACAGACAGTGGCGGTTCCTGAACGTTTCAAGATCAGATCATCAAAGGAGAATATACCTGCTGTTCTGCTCAATGCAGAAGGTGTGTGGTGACCTCACACAGATTTCAGTAGAATGCTAATGCCCACCAGCAGGGTAGGGAAAAGTAGTAAGAAAGCAGACAAAGAGATAAGCAAAGTTTGGAAAACATTCTCAACAGCCCACTCCTGAGATCTTAGGACATCACAATATCCATTGTGATACAATCCATTCATTCATTCATTCAATCGTATTTTTTGAGCAATTATTGCATGCTAAGCATTGTATTTAGTACTTGGTAGAGTACAGTATAGCAATAAGCATTCCCTGCCCACACCAAGCTTTGCAGATGTGCACCAAGATACAGCCATGACATGCTTCTCAGAAATGTGGCTTTATTGAGAATGGCCTTGAGTTATAGTTGTTCATGATAAGTATTTTCAGGGAACATTATCGCAGCTGTATCATGGGTACATTACATTTTCAGAGCATTGCATGCAGTGAGTTTTGTTCCATTACAGGAGTATGTAAAAAATACACTGTAAATCCTTCCCCTCCCAGCTCCTCCCATCATTTGTTCTCCTCTCTTATTCCTGTAGAATTTTCTGTTCCCCTGTGCCCCTAACTCAGCCTTTCATCCTGCCTCCCCATCTTTATTAGCCAGCTTGCCTCATGTTTGGGGCAACTGTAATGTAGGGCCTGGAGGCTTGGGGTAGGGGTGAGGGACTCAGAGATGATAGATTGTGAGCCAGGATGGAAGAATGATCAGTGATTTGGAGTCAGAGGTCATGGGTTTGAATCCCGGCTCCGCCACAGGTCTGCTGTGTGACCTTGGGCAAGTCACTTAACTTCTCTGAGCCTCAGTTACCTCATCTGGAAAATGGGGGCTAAGACTGTGAGCCCCACGTGGGACAACCTGATCACCTTGTATCCCCCCCAGCGCTTAGAACAGTGCTCTGCACATAGTAAGCACTTAAAAAATGCCATTATATTATTAAAGAATATCTGGAGATTGTCTTCAAGAACAGGAAATACAGGATGAAGGAATAAGACTACCTCGGGATTATTTTTAAGGACAGAAGAGTATCCTCAGCGAACAGGAGAGGAACACTGGAATGAAACAGCCCTACCGAGACAAAAGGAAACAAGAAAAAGTTGGATGAGCCAACTTAATCAAAATAGCTTAATCAAATTAATCAAATCAAATTTAATCAAATCAAATTAATAGCTTAATCATTTGTGCTTAATCAAAATAGCACAGGGCTGGGAGGAGACATGGGTTCTAATCTTGGCTCCACCACTAGTCTGCTGTGTCACCTTGGGTATGTCTCTGTGACTCAGTTTCATCATCTGTAAAATGAAGACTAAATAGCTGTTCAACCTCCCCTTAAGACTGTGAGCCCCAGGTGGGACAGAAACGGTGCCCTATCTACTTATAATAATGATGGTATTTGTTAAGAGCTTGCTAGGTGGTACTGTACTAAGAGCTGGGGTGGATACAAACAATTTGAGTTGGACACAGTCCCTGTTTCATGTGGGGCTCACATTCTCAATGCCCATTTGACAGATGAGGTAACTGAGGCCTAGAGAAGTGAAGTGATTTGCCCAAGGTCACACAGTAGACATGTGGCGGAGCCAGGATTAGAACCCATGACCTTCTAACTCCTAGGCCCATGCTCTATCCTGTACACCTTGCTTCTTCCCAGCACTTTCATTCATTCATTCAATCATATTTATTGACCGCTTACTGTGTGCAGAGCACTGTACTAAGCACTTGGAAAGTACAGTTCGGCACTTAGTAACCTCCTGTCTCTCCCAACTTCAGTCTATATTTCACTCTGCTGCCTGGATTATGTATCTACAGAAATGCTCTGGGCATGTCACCGCCCCCCTCCTCAAAATTCTCCAGTTGTTGCCTATCAAGCTCCATATCAAGCAAAAACTCCTCACTATTGGCTTCAAAGCTCTCCATCACCTTGCCCCCTCCTATCTCACCTCCCTTCTCTCCTTCTACAGCCTGGCCCACACACTCCACTCCTCTGCCACTTACCTCCTCACTGTGCCTCGTTCTCGCCTGTCCCGCTGTCAATCCCTGGCCCACATCCTACCTCTGGCCTGGAGTGCCCTCCCTCCTCACATCCGCCAAACTAGCTCACTTCCCCGCTTCAAAGCCCTACTGAAAGCTCACCTCCTTCAGGAGGGCTTCCCAGACTGAGACCCCTTTTTCCTCTGCTCCTCCTCCCCTCCCCATTGCCCCTACTCACTCCCTCTTCTCTACCCCCTCCCCCCTGCAGCACTTGTGTAGATATGTACATATTTATTATTTTATTAATGATGTGTATATATCTATAATTTTATTTATTTATTTTGATGCTATTGATACCTGTCTACTTGTTTTGTTTTGTTGGCTGTCTCTCCACTTCTAGACTGTGAGCCCATTGTTCAGTAGGGATTGTCTCTTCTGTTGCCGAATTGTTCTCTCCAAGTGCTTAGTACACTGCTCTGCACACAGAAAATGGTCAATAAATATGATTGAATGAATGAATGAATGCTTTAGTAAGGGCTTGACAAATACAACAACGATTAAGGGGAGACCCCCAACAAAATAAGGGAAACCACAGAGATGACCCTTGATCACAAAGAGGTTAGCAGTTGATTGAAATTTGACTTTTGCAAAGATATCTCAGAATTCATGAGGAGGCTCTCAGGGGAAAATGACATCTTATCTGCCTTCTCTACTAGTGGTCTTTAGCCAGGAGCAACCCAAAACTCCCCAAACCCTATAAAACAAGTCAGAGTCAAGGAACTCCCTGGGAGTGCAGGACCAGGGAAGAGGGTTGGAAGGAGTAAAATGGGCTTGTTGCATTGCAAGGAGCAGTGTGGCCTAATGTAATGAGCACATGTCTGAGAGTCAGAGGACCTGCATTCTAATCTCAGCTCTGCTACTTGCCTACTGTGTGACCTTGGGGAAGTCGCTTCACTTCTCTGGGCTTCAGTTACCTCATCTATCAAATGGGGATTGAGACTGTGAGCCCCACATGGGACAGGGACTGTGTCCAACCCAATTTGCTTATATATAGTCCAGCACTTAATACAGTGCTTGGCACACAGTAAGCTCTTAACAAATACCACAATTATTATTCTCTGTACCTCAGTTCCCTCACTGGCAAAGTGGGGATTCAATGCCTATTCTTCCACCTACTTAGACTGTGAGCCCCATATGGGACCTGATCATCTTGTATCTAGTATAGTACTTGACACACAGTAAGCGCTTAACAAATACCATGCCTATTAATGATTATTATGATCTTGTTTCTGTTGGGCAGGGATCATTCTGCATGCCTGCATGGGGTTGTGAAAGTCAACTGTATCTGGTAAAAGGCATCACTTTGGACCTCCTGCCTAATGTAATCAGTATGGGTCTGGGAGGATGAAGACCTGGGTTATAATCTCAGCTGTGCTACTTGCCTACTGCATGACCTTGGGTAAGTCATGTAGCATCTTCAGAGAGACATTCATTCATTCAATCATATTTATTGAGCGCTTACTATGTGCAGAGCACTGTACTAAGTGCTTGGGACAGAACAATACACTAATAAAGAGAGACAATCAGTGCCCACAGTGAGCTCACAGTTTAGAGGGGGGAGAGACTGATACCCATACAAGTAAACAGACATCAATATAAATAAATAAATTACAGATCTATATATACATCTTATCTGGCTTCTCTACTAGTGGTCTTTAGCCAGGAGCAACCCAAAACTCCCCAAGCCCTATAAAACATGTCAGAGGCAAGGAACTCCCTGGGAGTGCAGGACCAGGGAAGAGGGTTGGAAGGAGTAAAACGGGATTGTTGCATTGCAAGAAGCAGTGTGGCCTAATGTAATGAGCACATGTATATAGCATATATATAGGGGGCATATAGCATATATATATGCTATGTGGGGGGAAGAACATAGGGAGCAAGGAGACAGGGTGACATGGAAGGGAGTGGGAGATGAGGAAAAGTGGGGTTGGTCTGCGGTTACTTAGGCAGCATGGCGGAATGGATACAACATGGGCATGGATGTCAGAAGACTGTGGGTTCTAATCACAGCTCCCCCACATGTCTGCTTTGTGTGACCTTGGGCAAATCACTTCACTTCTTTGTGCCGCAGTTACTTAATCTGTAAAATGGGGCTTGAGACTGCGAGCCCCAGGAGTATGGCCTAGTGACAAGGACACAGGCTTGGGAGTCGGAGGACTTGGGTTCTAATCCTGACTCCACCACTTGTCTGCTGTGTGACCTTGGGCAAGTCACTTCATTTCTCTGTGCCTCAGTTACCTCATCTGGAAAATGGGGATTAAGACTGTGAGCTTCATGTGGGACAACCTGATTACCTTGTATCTACCCCAGTGCCTAGAACAGTGTTTGGCACATAGTAAGCACTTAACAAATGCCATAATTATTGTTGGTTCATTTTTTGTGTAGCTATGCTGGGATCCTGAGCAAGTTGTGGATTTTATGTGTTCTCTTTCATGGACCCACATAGGGGTACACTGTCAATGGAGGGAGGTGGTTGGAGAAACCTCACCATAGAGTGAGGTTATCTGCCTTAAAAATGTATTTGAATCATGAATAACTGTATCATGAGGTCTGTTTTCCCACAGGCGTACATATTACCAATTGGGACCTATTCTAAAAACCCTGGAAAAGTAATAAGAAATTCCTTTATGTACCATAGAATTCATTAAGCATCACTAAACTACTGTTTAATCTTTGTTAAAGTAATTTAGTGCACAGTTTCACAAAATTAACTAAACTTAATGAGGAAATATGTATGATTATTAATGTTTGCAGTGGGTTGCAAAGTATAAGCTGCTGACTGTGGAAGCAGTTTTTCAACTGTAGTGAATAATTTGTCCCATTTAGATTGGCCATATGTCTTTTTCCTGTCCACATAAAGTTCCATGTAGCAAGCCAACTTCTGAATATGTCTTCACTTCGAATTGTTCTCTTCAGCAGGGTCTTCAATTATTATGAAATTTTAAATGCATAAATCTGCTTTTTTCAAAATTAATGCAAGACTTTGAGGCCAAAGATTTTATCTGACGATGACTATTGGCTTCAAAGCTCTCCATCACCTCGCCCCTATCTACCTTACATCCTTTCTCTCTTTCTACACCCCAGCCCACACACTCCACTCCACTGCCACCAACCTCCTCACTCGTTCTCACCTGTCCCACCATCGACCCCTGGCCCACATCCTACCTCTGGCCTGGAATGCCCTCCCTCCACACATCCACCAAACTAGCTCTCTTCCTCCCTTCAAAGCCCTACTGAGAGCTCACCTCCTCCAGTAGGCCTTCCCAGACTGAGCCCCTTCCTTCCTCTCCTTCTCCTTCCCCTCTCCATCCCCCCCACCTTACATCCTTCCCCTCCCCACATTACCTGTATATATGTATGTATGCTTGTACGTATTTATTACTCTATTTATTTTACTTATACGTATTTATTCTATTTATTTTATTTTGTTAATATGTTTTGTTTTGTTGTCCACCTCCCCCTTATATATATCTCTATATATATATGTATAAGGACCTGTATATATGTTTGTACATATTTATTATTCTATTTATTTATTTACTTTACTTGTACATATTTATTCTATTTATTTTATTTTGTTAATATGTTTTGTTTTGTTGTTCGTCTCCCCCTTCTAGACTGTGGGCCCGCTGTTGGGTAGGGACCGTCTCTCTATGTTGCCAACTTGTACTTCCCAAGCGCTTAGTACAGTGCTCTGCACACAGTAAGTGCTCAATAAATATGATTGATTGAATGAATGAATGAATGAATGAATGGTGAGAGGCGATAAAGTGCTCTCGTCATTCTGTAACATATACCTGTGCCAGGGTGTTCTTTAACTTCTAGTGTAACTGTGGATGTTGGTGGTGGAGGGGTGTGGGGGGGGGGGCGGTGGTGGCATAATTGTAAAACCTTTTTGTTAAGGAACTTTTGTGTTTGAAATATTCATCTTCATCTAATTCTGTGTGTATGTGCATAATTGTTTCTACCTACACTACGCTGCACTGTTTTTCTAACCCCCAATAAAATCTTGGGCCTAAAAGAACTTGCTTCAGTTTCAAGAAAGCAGATGAACTTATTGAAGAAGATGATACTGCATCATTCTAAAAGAGAGAGTAATACAAAGTGGTTCAGAGATGTTCAAGAGGTATCTTGATACAGGTGATTTTTGAAGAAAGGAAGGTTACTGTTTAATCTTTGAATCAATTTTTCACTAAAACTGGTTTAGATTTGTATCCTTTAAGCCACCTCACCCTCAGCCTCACAGTAAATAAGTACATAACTATAATTTATTTTTATGTACTTCTCCCTCTTTAGACTAAGTTCCTTGTGGGAAGGGAACAATTCTGTAGTATTGTAAACTCCCAAGAGCTTAGTAAAGTGTTCTGTACAAAGTAAGTACTCAATAAATATGACTGATCGATTGATCGCTAAAGCTGAAAAACACTCCCACAGTTAGCAGAACAGGTTTCCAATTTTGCAGTCTAGTAAAGACTCATAATTATGAATAGGATCTAACCTTAAGTTCATGACTTTCTTTCTGCTTAGAACTCAATCACCTTTCAAATCCATCAGAGGACAGTTCTCTCTATCTTGAAAGCCCTTCTGAAAAACCCCTACTGCAGGAAGCATTCCTGAATTTATCTTCCCCTTTCCAGGTTCATGACCATTCAACTACTTTCATTGGTATTCATGCTTCTAGACCTTTCCTAGCTCATATTTATATTTCAGAAGTGCCATCTCTGAATCAATCCGTCAATCAGTGGCACTTACTGAGTGCTTACTGTGTGCAGAGCACTGTACCAAGTGCTTTGAAGAGTATGATACCACAGAATTAGTAGACCCTTTCCCTGCCCTCAGTGGGCTTCAAGTCTAAGGAAACAGACATTAATATAAACATGAATAATTATTTATAATATGAAGGATATAGAATTTATATTCATATTATTTACATAAAGTAATAATCATGAAAGTAATAATACATAAAGTATTACTACATAAAATAATAATGTGGGCTTTTAAATTACTTTATAACTACTGCATTATAAATATAAATTGCTTTATATAAATATACAAATATAATTACTTTAGTAAAAAATTAAATATATGTGTGTGAAATTAATGAATATTAGACGATAGTTAAGTGACATCTACAGTGTATAGCATGTAACATAATTTCATATTTCTTTTTCAGAGGTTCTGGAATGGAACTTCATTTATAACATAAATCTTTGGGAAAAGGTAGCACACATTAGAATGACAATGACATTTCCAAGGAATTTAATAATCCAGTGTACCTTAGTCTACGCCTTTATGTTTAAAGGAGGCTTTGCCCTACTTACACAGAATGTTTCCTTGAGCTAGTCTCTCTTTCTGGAATCTAAATCCAAGGGGGCCCATGAATCCCCTTGGACACCCAAAATATGTGTGCTCAAGACGCATCATGCTCTCTCTAGAACTTTCAAAAGTTTTAACTCATTAATGAGAAGCAGTGTGGCTTAGTGGAAAGAGCCAGGGCTTGAGAGTCAGAGGTCATGTGTTCCAATCCCAGCTCTGCCACTTATCAGCCGTGTGATTTTGAGCAAGTCACCTAAATTCTCTGGGCTTCAGCTACCTCATCTGTAAAATGGGGATTAAGACTGTGAGCCCCACATGGGACAAACTGATTACCTTGTAATCAACCACAGGGCTTAGAACAGTGCTTTGCACATAGTAAGTGCTTAACAAATACCATCATCATTATTATTATGGGCAGGGAACATGTCTACTAATTCTGCTGTACTGTACTTTCCCAAGTGCTTAGTTCAGTGTTCTGCACATAGTAAGCGCTCAATAAATACCAGTGATTAATTGATTTGACTTACCAAATTTATTTCTCAGCAAACACATATTTTTAGACCAGATTTAGTGTTTCCTTTTTTTTTTTAATGGGATTTTAAAAATGCTTATTATGTGTCAGGCACTGTACTGAACACTGGGGTAGATACAAAGTAATCAGTCGGACACAGTCCCTGTCCTACCTACCTACCTCACAGTCTTAACCCCCATTTTAAAAATGAGGAAACTGAGGCACAGAGAAGTTAACTGACTTGCCCAAGGTCACACAGCAGACAAATGGCTGAGCTGGGGCTAGATTCTGGGTCCCTCTGACTCCCAAGCCTGTGCTCTATCCACTAGACTACACTGCTTCTCAACTCAAGCAATCTCCTAATTATTATATGATATAGAATCTACACATATGTTGTGGAACATAAATCTCTTGAGAGATTTTCACCCACTTTTTGGTTCACATTTGAGAAAATTCTGTGTAATTCATACATTCCTGGAGATTAGGATATTTGTCTTGCATCCCCCTCCATTTCACTGTGCCCAATAGAGTTTCCTCTAAAGTTCAGTACCTAATATACTACTCTGCTTGAGACGGGGTTTCCCAGTACTGTTGAATGAATGACTCTGGAAGTGTAGTGCAATGCAGACAGATACTTCTACCATGAAAGTTTACTTTACCAAAGTCCTGAAAATTTCCTTAAGCAATGAATGTTAAAGAGTCCTGTCTAGAGGGTGGTATTACAACTAGAAAAAAATCATTTTATTATTTTTATTATTTAAAGAACAAAGTAAAGGCCCCCTAGATCCCCAAACAATAGCTTCCTCGCATCTAAATTTATGCATGCGTGCAGAATGGTTCCACAAGCATGCAGAGGAAGACATTAATGTCAGCCTGGAGCAGGATTGACTGCTTTAATATGTTCCATTTACAGATTTCAAGCCAAATAAAAATAAATGATCTGCACTAAACAATTGAGTAAATAACAGTTGAAATAAATCGATTGACTCAAGGAATCAGGGTGGCCTAGCGGATAAGGCATGGGCCTGGGAATCAGAGGACCTAGGTTCTAATCCCAGCTCCATCACCTGTCTACTGTGTGACCTTGGGTTATTCACTTAACTTCTCTGTGGCTCAGTTACCTCATCACTTAACTTCTCTGTGGCTCAGTTACCTCATCTGTAAAGTGGGGATTAAGACTGTGAGCCCCATGTGGGACATGGACTGTGTACAACCTGATTAGCTTGCATCTACCCCAGTGCTTAGTACAATGCCTGGCCCATAGTAAGAGCTTAACAAATGTCATTTAAAATGAAAAAGATTGAGAAAGGTCCTCTTTCTGCCTCTGACCAACTTGGGTAGTGGCCTCACTTCTGGCCAGCCAGGACCAGAAAGATGGAGATGACTCAAGGGTCTTCAAGAAACAACTACAAGCCAGGCAGTGGAATGGTTCTCAAAGGGAAAGTTGGAAAGGGAAATAAATGGGCACATCTTGGCTAAGCAATGATTTGGAAAAGTTAAATCTTTAGAAAATGTGATCCCTGTCTGATGAAAACACTAAAGGAGGATTTTTTTATTTTGGCTGATACTCTTGGAGCAAAAGGGTCTTAGCAAAATGACTGAGGCACTTATCAGGGCAAGTTTCACAGGTGCTGATGCTTCCCAGACATTGAGAAACATGGGAAATGGTGATCACACAGGGAATGGAAAAACTGGCTTGGGGAGGTTAGACTGCATTCAACTAGCAGGGGATTCCTGAGAGAGAGAAAAAAAAATAACTGGTATTAACCACCTTCTGTGTGCCAAGCACTGTTCTAAGCACTGGGGTAGATACAAGTTAACCCTTTTGGATGCAGTCCCTGTCCCACATGGGTCTCATAGTGTAAGTAGGAGGGAGAACAGGCACTGAATCCCCACTTTTCATATGGGGAAACTGACTCCCAGAGAAGTTAACTGATTTGTCCCAGGTCACCCAGAGGGTAAGTTGCAAAAGCCCTGATTAGAACCCAGATCATCTAACTCCCAGGCCTATGCCCTTCCCACAGGCCACCCTGCTTCTGATGTTCACTTGTTGAGCAGTAAGTTGCCTTCCACCTCGAGGTCATTATGAATTTGACCCTAACCTTATAGGGAGGGGGAAGGACTCCATATCAAGTGTCTTCTGATCATTATTTTTCAAGGCAAAAGTATCTCGCTTACAGCAGGATCTGCTGCTGAGAGGGTGTGCTAAGACATAGTTCCATTCCATGGGCATTGGCTTTCCAGGGTAAAGTCCATGCCTGGCCCAGGGGATGTGAAAGTCTCAGGATCAGGGCACAGTAGATTCTCCTGAGAGGCTGCACAGAGTTATTCTGCTCCAGACCCTCAGACAGCACCAACACCCCAAACAATTACCTCATAAAATGTGTTTTGAACAATCCATCATTTACTCTGCTGTACTCATCCAAGCGCTCAGTGCAGTGGGTACTGTGAAGTCACCTTGACTGCACTGACAAAGACCCTTCTGTTTGGTGAATTCTGCTGGATTGGTCATTTTTGAGAAGACTTTATAAAGATACTATGACAGTGACTCTCCCCCCTCTTCAAAGCTTTATTGAAGCACATCTCCTCCAATAGGTCTTCCCTGACTAAGCCCCCTTTCCTCTTCACCCACTCTCATCTGCATCGCCCTGACTTGCTCTCCTTATTTATCCCCCCTCCCAGCCCCACAGCACGTGTGTAAATAGCTGTAATTTATTTATTTATATTAATGTCTGTCTCCCTCTCTAGACTGTAAGGTCTTTGTGGGTAGGGAATGTGTCTGTTTATTGTTATATTTTACTCTCCCAAGTGCTTAGTACAGTGCTCTGTACAGTAAATACAATTGACTGACTGAGCTCTGTACTAAGCACTGGAATAAGTACAAGATAATCACCTTGGACATAGTCCCTGCCCCATGTGGGGCTCTAATTAGGAGAGAATAGGATTGAATCCCCATTTTACCGATGAGGAAACTGAGGCACAGAGAAGTTAAGTGACTTGCCCTAGAACACACAGCAAGCACGTGGCAGAACCAGAATTAGAACCAGTCCTCTGCCTCTAAAGTCCATGGCCTTTCCACTATGCCACACTGATTCTAGAGAGACAGTGCTTCTAGTGGAGCAATGATCACCTGCTAAATTACACCAGGACGGTAAAGACTGTATGTGGGGTTATGTGTCGCTTTCATAAAGAAGAGGAGTAGTGTGGTCTAGTGAAAAGAGCACAGGCCTGAGAGTCAGAGGACCTGAATTCTAATCCCGGCTCCCCATGCTGTGCGACCTTTGGCAAGTCACTGTGCCTCAGTTTCTTCATCTGTAAAATGGGGATTCAGTGCCTCTTCTTCCTCTTAATTTGTCTGTGAGCCCAAAGTGGGACAGGGTCTGTGTCCAATCTGATTAACTCGTATCTACCGAGGGCCTTAATAGTGCTTGACACATAGTAAGCACTTAATAAATACCATAATGATAATAATAAAAAAGACCTAACTTCATCAACCTCCTCTCTGATCTCCCATCCTCCTGTCTCTCCCCACTTCAGTCTATACTTCATGCTGCTGCCTGGATCATCTCTGTGCAGAAGCACTCTGGGCATGTTACTCCCCTCCTCAAAAATCTCCAGTGGCTACCAGTCAACCTACACATCAGGCAAAAACTCCTCACTCTTGGCTTTAAGACTCTCCATCACCTCACCCCCACCTACCTCACCTCTCTTCTCTCCTTCTACAACCCAGCCCGCACCCTCCGCTCCTCTGCAGCTAACCTCCTCACTGTGCCTCATTCTCGCCTGTCCCGTGGTTGACCCTCGGCCCACATCCTCCCCCTGGCCTGGAATGCCCTTCCTCCGCACATCCACCAAGCTAGCTCACTTCCTCCCTTCAAAGCCCTACTGAGAGCTCACCTCCTCCAGGAGGCCTTCCCAGACTGAGCCCCCTTTTTCCTCTCCCCCTCTCTAGTCCCCCCACCTTACCTCCTTTCCCTCCCCACAGCACCTGTATTTTCCTCTCCCCCTCCCCAGCCCCCCTGCCTTACCTCCTTCCCCTCCCCACAGCACCTATATATATGTATATGTTTGCACATATTTATTACTCTCTTTATTTATTTATTTTATTTGTACATATTTATTCTATTTATTTTATTTTGTTAATATGTTTTGTTTTGTTCTCTGTCTCCCCCTTCTAGACTGTGAGCCCAATGTTGGGTAGGGACCGTCTCTATATGTTGCCAACTTGTACTTCCCAAGCGCTTAGTACAGTGCTCTGCACACAGTAAGCACTCAATAAATACGATTGAATGAATGAATGAACTCTATTTATTTTACTTGTACATATTTACTATTCTATTTAGTTTGTTAATGATGTGCTTCTAGCTTTACTTATATTTATTCTGATGACTTGACACCTGTCCACATGTTTTATTTTGTTGTCTTTCTCCCCCTTCTAGATTGCAAACCCATTGTTGGGTAGGGACCATCTCTATATGTTGCCAACTTGTACTTCCCAAGCGTTTAGTACAGTGTTCTGCACACAGTAAGCGCTCAATAAATACGATTGAATGAATTAATGAATGAATATCTGCCAACTCTGTTGTATTGAACTCTCCCAAGTGTTCAGTACATTGCTTTGCCCATAGTAAGCACTCAACAAAAACCATGGATGATGATGACAATAATAATAACAATGATGGTATCTGTCAAGCACTTACCATGTGCCAAGCACTGTTTTAAGTGCTGATAATGGTGATGATGATTGCTTTGATGACTCTTCCAAGCCTGACAGGGGACCATGTCTAATTCTCACCACTATATTTTTTCTCAAAGCTTTGCACACAGTTTCTACATAAACACTATTACCACTCAATCTGTTATCAGGGCTAAATATATCTGTCATTGTCTAATGTTAAATTTAAATCAATCAATCAATCATATTTATTTAGCTCTTACAGGGTGCAGAGCACTGTACTAAGCTTTGTATTTGGGAAAGTACAATATAACAGAGTTGATAGACACATTCCCTGCCCACACCAAGTTTATAGTCTAGAGACTTATAGTCTAGAGAAAGTGAACTCTATACTATTGAGGAGAGGTTCCAGCCAAAGTAAGCATTACCATATCATCTGGACAAGAGAAAGCTCCACAAGAAATATCAACATTTAATTCAAGGCACTGTTGCAAAGGAGAGCTAAAACAAAAGGTTTCAATGATGGTTGGCTGTAATCATTACAAATCAATAGAGTAACTGATCATTAGTGAGGGTTAAAGCACATTCAGGAAGATAATAATAATTGTGATATTTATTAAGCACTTACTATGTGCCAGGCACTGTTCTAAGCACTGGGGTAGATATAAGGTAATCAGGTTGGACCCAGTCCCTGAACCACATGGGGCTCACAGTCTTAATCCCCATTTTACAGATGAGGTAATTGAGTCACAGAGAAGTTAAGTGGGTTGCCCAAGGGCACACAGCAGACAGGTAGCAGAGCCTGGACTAGAACCCAGGACCTTCGGACTCCCAGGACCCTGTTCTATCCGCTAGGCCTTGCTGCTTCTCTAGATAAGGGAGGGGAAGTAGGGCTGATTAACTTGAATCTCTCCCAGAGCTTTTTACAGTGCTCGGTACATAATGAGCACTTAATTGCTTTTGGGAAGCACTATGGTGCAGTGGTTAGAGCACAGGCCTGGGAATCAGAAGGCTAGGGGTTCTAATCCCAGATCCACCACTTATCTGCTGTGTGGCCTTGGACAAGTCACTTTACTTCTCTGTGCCTCAGTTACCTCATTTGTAAAATGGGGATTAAGGCTGTGAGCTCCATATGGGTCAGGGACTGTGTCCAACAGTGTGGCTCAATGGAAAAAGAATGGTCTTGGGAGCAAGAGGTCACAGGTTCTAATCCCAGCTCCGCCACTTGTCAGCTGTGTGACTTTGGGTAGTCACTTCACTTTGCAGGGCCTCAGTCACCTCATCTGTAAAATGGGGAGTAAGACTGTGAGCCCCTCATGGGACAACCTGATCACCTTGTATCCCCCCCAGCACATAGAACAGTGCTTCGCACATAGTAAGCACTTAACAAATACCATCATTATTATTAACTTGTATCTACACCAGCGCTTAGATCAGTGCTTGGCACATAGTAAGCACTTAACAAATACCATTATTATTAACAATTATTATTTTAATTATTAATAATAATGGTAATTGCTATTATAATAACAATGATTATTACTATCAATGCTGTTATCATTATTATTATTACTAAGCTCTCTCTTCCCTACACTGGAGTGCACAGCTGAAATATCTGCTAGCCACTACTATCATCAATGGACACTTATTCCTAGTTCCCTTGTGGTGAAAAATAGAATTTCTGCCAGCCAGGCCAAATACTCAGTTAACATTAAAGCCCAGAAACCAAATGCCAAGTTCAGCCCCCCTGTGTCTTCCGCTTGAAGAAGGAGTTTGGGGAGTCTTAACTCAATATTGCTGGAAAAGGGCTAAGTGGCTCCTCTGATGAAACAGAATTATAGCTGGCAAATATTGTCATTCATTATTATTAATCGCAGATGAGGATGCTGCTTATAAATTGAATTCCCACACCACTGAGCAGGAATGTTGAACCCCAGCATCTCTGGGAGGGATTGACATTTGCCAGACCCCTGCTCTGGTACAATTGAGGGGCTCCCATCTAATCCCTGGCTCTGGGGGTCTGCTTCACACCTGCTCTTTAGCGGAGAAGGTCCAGGAAACAATCTTAAATTACTCCACTAGCACACTGATATTAGACTGTGATTTGCAATTTCAGTAAGTGGATGGTCATAAGAGGAAGCTCATGCTGTACTGCAGGAGCAGGTTAGATTGGTTGATCCAAAAGAGCAATTCTAGCCCCATCTAGCAACCGGAGGCCAATTGCAGTTCATTGTGTTATGGCTACAAATCCCAGGATTGTAATAAGAATAATAATGATGGTATTTGTTAAGTGCTTACTATGTGCAAAGCACTGTTCTAAGCACTGGGGGGATACAAGGTGATCAGGTTGTCCCACTTGGGGCTCACAGTCTTAATCCCCATTTTCCAGATGAGAGAACTGAGGCACAGAGAAGTTAAGTGACTTGCCCAAAGTCACACAGCTGACAGTAGGCAGAGTCAGGATTTGAACCCATGACCTCTGACTCTAAATCCTGTGCTCTTTCCACTGAGCCATGCTGCTTCTCTGTAGTTCAAAATGGGGGACATGCTGGGGACAATCATAATGCACTTGACTTTCTGTCGTGTATCCAGGTTCCCTAGGTTTCACAAATGAAATTGGGGCTCAGGAAAATCAGGGGGTGAGAGAAAAAAATCTTTCTGTGAATGGGAGGATCAAGGTCTAGCAACAGTGATTAAAATGCTTCTAAACCAGGATATTGCTGCCCTCCTTTCTGTCAGGTCTCCCTCTCCGTTCTCAAAGGGCCAACCATTCTCCCAATCTTCAAAGCTCTAATAAAATCATCCCTGATCCTGGAAGCCTTCCCTGATTAACCTTTCATCTCCCCACCCTATTCACCTTCCCTTCTATGTCACCTATAAACTTCAGTCTGTGCCTCTTAAGCACTTCAATAATCACCCCAACTCCAGCCCCACAGCACTTATCTACATGCTGTTCAACACTGTTCCTTACCTTACCTATATGTTATTATTATAATGTCTACCTCTCTGAATCAACTGTAGTCTCCTTGAGGGCAGGAATTGTGTCTACCAACTCTACTGAATTTTACTCTCCCAGTGGCTTGGTACAGTGCTCTATATACTGTAATACATGAATACCAGCAATCGATTGAGTACAAGGACCCTAGAGCTATTTCCAGAAGGAAAGTCTCCAGGGATGAAATATAGTGGGGAAGGTAAATGGGGACATAGAGGAAAGAATAGAGAAAAGCATTTTCTATTGAGTGATGGGCATGTCCTGGGGTGGGGATGGGGGGTTGCCATGGATTTTTCAAATTACTTAATTATTTATGGCATTTGTCAAGTACTTTGTCAAGCACAGTTCTAAGCACTGTGGTATATACAAGTTAATAAGGTCAGACACAGTCCCTGTCCAGATGGGGCTTACAGTCTAAATAGGAGGGAAAACAGGGATTAAATCTCCATTTTACAGTTGAGGAAACTGAGTCCCAGAGAAGTTAAGTGGCATGCCCAATGTCACACTGCAAGCAAATAGCAGACCCGGATTAGAACCTAGGTCCTCTGACTCTTTCCAATAAGCAACACTGCTTCAAACCCACAGAAAGACAAGCTCTTCTTTCCCCTTATACCCTACTCTGCTTCCAAGATTGCAGTCACCAGGTCAGATGGCAATCCCCAAGGGGATGGAGGCTAGGATCCTGGAAAAGAAAGTCTGGGTCTTCCAAAACCAACTTCAGAAGTGATCCAGGAATGTCCACTGGAAAAGCAATGACAACAGGTCTTTGCATTGATATAGGTGCTTCTCCCCAAATCTGGTTGTAATATATGCATTCCTGAGACTCCTTCCCCATATCTGGTTGTAATATATGCATTCATGAGACTCTTTCCCCATTTCTTTCGATTCTCCCTAGTTATGTGCCCCAAAATGCCACTTCAGCACTTTCTGAGTATTTGTTGCTTAAAACCTTCCAGAGCATTTATGAACTTACCTTATTGCACTACAATTTAATAATAGTAGTAGTAAAAATAATAGTAGAAGTAGTGGAAAGATTATTTGTCAAGTGCTTATAGTTTGCAGAGCACTGTATTAAGCAAAGGGAGGAAAAACACAGGTAGGAGTTAGGCACAATCCCTGTTCCGCAGGGAACTCACAATCTATAAATGAAGAGTGGGGGGAGGTAGACACATAAGCAGAGATGAAACAAACAAAGATCACAAGGGTATTATGGCTAGAGGAGCAGAAGTTTCAGCTCCTCACAGCTCAGAGTCGACTGTCACAACCTTGGCCACAGGGACTTCTCCAGCAGCTGCCATCACAGCCTTTCTGAGGTGGCACCAAGCTGCAACTGTCTTTCTCTATCCCACCAACATGGCAGGACATGGGTCAGGTTGGAGGCTACTCGGTGAAACACAAGACAGGTGGTGTGGGATGCTGAGGAAGCAGCAGGAATGTCTGAAAACAACAAGAGCCTTGAGAGCCACAGTGGAGGGTGGGCAGAAGGCATTATGAGTACACTGCTGAGGGGGTCTCAGGCAGGATCAGTGTGAACTTAAGTCCTCAGAAGCAGCCCTTGGTACACAGAGAGTACACACACACACACACACACACACACACACACACTCTGCACACAGCTAGTGCTAAATGAATAGTAGTCTTGATTGGTTTAGGAATGTACTGCACTGCCAGAGAATGTTCAGCAAAACCAAAACACGTATTTCCTATGCTCAACAATCTTACAATCTAACATGAGAAACAGGTATATGTGCACTATCTACAGATAGCCGAAGAAGGAGGAAGAACAAGTCTATGATAGATAGTAGCACCAATACACGGTTGGAATGTATTAGCTATATAAATAATTTAATATACAAAGGAACATGCATTTGTGTTATAGGTGTGGGATGTATATTTATGTATATATAGATATAAATGTGTATGATTTAGCATGACTGTTGGGCTGACACAATTTGGGTGTTGGGAATTAATCAGGAAAGGCTGCCTGGAAGAAATAGCAAATTCAGAAGACTTCTGAAGGTAGAGAGAGCTTTGCACTGGTGGATTTGAAGAAGGGATGAGGTCCAGGCAGACAATGGATTATAAGAGACAAGGGTTGCAAGTGGAAGAGTCAGGAGGGAAGAAATGGAAGAAAATTAAACAGAGGGCTAAATATAGAGTGAGCTGGAGAGCAAGAACCAAGGAGCAGCAGGTGAAGAAAGTCATAAAGTAATGTAAGAAAGCTGATAGGGAACCTTGAAGCCAATGGTAAGGAGTGTTTGATGGATTAAGTAGGAAATAGGTAAACAGGGAAGGTTTTCAAGGAGGGGTGAAATTTGTGCCAAGCAACTTCTAAGGAAAATGATCTGGACAGCAGAATATAGCATAGGATGAAGGCAGGGTGAAGATGGAGTCTTGGAGAACAGATATGTGGTTAATCCACTAGTTTAAATAAAATAAGATGAGTGCTTAAATCAGGGTCAATGATACTGGGAAACGTCAATCCCTAATGTTAATAACAATAATAATAATGACGATGATGGCATTTGTTAAGTGCTTACTATGTGCCAAGCACTGTTCTAAGTGCTGGGGGGATACAAGGTAATAGGGTTGTCCCACATGGGGCTTACAGTCTTAATCCCCATTTTCCAGATGAGGGAACTGAGGCACAGAGAAGTTAAGTGACTTGACCAAAGTTACACAACTGACAAGTGGCAGAGCCGGGATTAGAACCCATGACCTCTGACTCCCAAGCCCGTGTTCTTTCCTCTGAGCCATGCTGCTACTCCAATGTTCACAAAACAAACAGGATATAAGTGAGCCACAGCAATCCACAGCACCACATAATGCGTCACTCTAGGACTTTGATGAAAGTGGATCATTTGGGAAGTCGACCTATGCCCTGATCCAAATATAGATCAGATAAAGCAGTCAGATTAGGGCTGGATCAATCCTTGGGAACCTTTGCTGACCTCCTGTCTCTCCCCACTTCAGTCCATACTTCACCCTGCTGTCTGGATCATTTTTCTACAGAAACATTCAGTCCATGTTTCCCCACGCCTCAAGAACCTCCAGTGGTTGCCCATCTACTTCCACATCAAACAGGAACTCCTTAACCCATGCTTTAAAGCACTCAATCACCTTGCCCTATCCTACATTACCTTGCTGCTCTCCTATTCATTCATTCAATCATATTTATTGAGCGCTTACTGTGTGCAGAGCACTGTACTAAGAGCTTGGGAAGTACAAGTTGGCAACATATAAAGACGGTCCCTACCCAACAGCGGGCTCACCAAGTACAAACTAGCCCACTCACTTTGCTCCTCTATTGCCCACCTACTCCCTGTACCTCAATCTTGTTTATCTTGCCACCGAACTCTCACCCACATCCTGCATCTGGCCTGGAATGCCTCTCCTTCTTCATATCCAACAGACAATCACTCTCCCCACTTTCAAAGGCTTATTAAAGGCATATCTCCTCCAAGAGGCTGTCCCTGAATAAGCCCTTATTTCCTCTTTTCCCACTTCATAGAGCATCACTCTTGCACTTTGATTATCTCCCTTTATTCACCTCCACCCCTCAGCTCCACAGCATTTAAGTGCATATCTGTAATTAATTTCTTATATTAGCATCTATCTCCCCATCTAGACTATAAGCTCGTTGTGGGTAGGGAATGTGTATACCAGAGAAGCAGCATGGCTTAGTGGAAAGAGCACCGGCTTGGGAGTCAGAGGTCATGGACTCTAATCCCGGCTCTGCCACTGATCAGCAGTGTGATTCTGGGCAAGTCACTTGACTTCTCTGTGCCTCAGTTACCTCATCTGTAAAACGGGGATTGAGACTGTGAGCCCCACATGGGATGACTGATTACCTTGTATCTACCCCAGCGCTTAGAACAGTGCTCGGCACATAGTAAGCACTTAACAAATGCCATCATCATCATCATATCTATTATACTGTACTGTCCCAAGCTCTTAGTACAGAGGTCTGCACACAGTAAGAGCTCAGTAACTGATCGCATGTGCCATTTGGTGAAAGAATGTCAAGTATGGACAATTCTAGAGGGTTTCTCTGGGGAGGAGGGAAAACTGAAACACTTCTCTCCAAATGTGTTACCCTTTTTATGTTCCCCTCCCAGGCTCATATGGACTCTGCCGCAGGGTCAGAGCCATGGAAAATGATGGGAAGAACCATGAGGAGGGAGACTGAAAATGAAGAAAAATGAACAACAAAGCATCTGATCCTGAATAGGAACCATACAGGGGATAGATGAGCTGAAAACCAGACTGTCCATTGTAAACTTGGGTAACCAGGCAGGCAAGAGTATGAAGGGGATAGGTTCAAAGCAGACCAAATACGTCTTTAGCTGGTGATGGAGTGAGCAAATGAAACTCATTACCACAGGAATTTATGCAGGCAGAAAACATCAGTTGTTAGCAAAAGGGTTTGAGCGGATTCATGGGCAAATGATCTGTAGAGGGTTTCTTGAGGGAAGGTTAGGGATGTAGAAGGGAAAAGAGGGGTCTTAGACTACTCATCCCTAACCAAAGGAGGGCAACCATCCTAAACAGAATGGACCATGCTGATGGCCCAGAAAGAGCACTGCCTGTGGTCTTAGAGTCCAATGTATTTCCATCTTTCTTTTTCTCTAACAATGCCCTTACTATTTGATATTTATGCAGAAATGTGTATATTTTGGGTGCCAGACTGCTTCACCATGACATCTAGAGCAATGCGCATCTTAACCAGCATATCTCTATCTTTCAGCAATCGAATTTCAAACTGACTCACTTTCCCTTCTTTTCAGAATTTAATAATTAATAGTATGTATGATACTTGTTAAGCACTTACCATGGGCCAAGCACTGTACTTAAGCTGTCAAGCGGATACCAAATAATCACCTTGGACATAGTTCCTGACCCACATGGGTTTCACAGCCTAACGAGGACGGAGTTGGGTTTAATCCCCATTTTACAGACGACAAAGCTGAGGCATAAAAAGTTAACTGACTAGACCAGGGTTACAAAGCAAACAAGTGGAAGAGCCAATTTTAAGATGCAGTTCTTCTGACTCCCAGGCCTGTGCTCTTTCCACTAAAACCAAACTGTTTCACAGTTTATATTGGTAACCTGAGTGCAGAAAGGTCAAGTGTGTTTAATCTAGTGGTTTTCTCCCAAGGAAGTCCTCTTCTTTCATTGCTAGGAGGTTTTCATGCTCCTGTTTATGAGTGGTGAGAGGGAAGGCAAACAGACACATGAATTCTGAAGGAGCACTCAAACTGCTAAGGGGATTGCAGACACCTCCAGACTGTAGCACTCAAAGCCTCACTGCCAAAAGAATTTCCCTGTAAATAATCTAAGATGAGAGATGGTATGGTAAGCCTAGGGCTTTTTCCTACAGGATACTATGGGGAGAGCAGTGAAAATGGGCAGCAGAAACTCAAAAAATGTTCACAGTCAATCAATCAATCAATCGTATTTATTGAGCGCTTACTATGTGCAGAGCACTGTACTAAGTGCTTGGGAAGTACAAATTGGCAACATATAGAGACAGTCCCTACCCAACAGTGGGCTCACAGTCTAAAAGGGGGAGACAGAGAATAAAACCAAACATACTAACAAAATAAAATAAATAGGATAGATATGTACAAGTAAAATAAATAAATAAATAAATAAATAAATAAATAGAGTAATAAATATGTACAAACATATATACATATATACAGGTGCTGTGGGGAAGGGAAGGAGGTAAGATGGGGGGATGAAGAGGGGGACGAGGGGGAGAGGAAGGAAGGGGCTCAGTCTGGGAGGGCCTCCTGGAGGAGGTGAGCTCTCAGCAGGGCCTTGAAGGGAGGAAGAGAGCTAGCTTGGCGGATGGGCAGAGGGAGGGCATTCCAGGCCCGGGGGATGACGTGGGCCGGGGGTCGATGGCGGGACAGGCGAGAACAAGGTACGGTGAGGAGATTAGCGGCGGAGGAGAGGAGGGTGCGGGCTGGGCAGTAGAAGGAGAGAAGGGAGGTGAGGTAGGAGGGGGCGAGGTGATGGGGAGCCTTGAAGCCCAGAGTGAGGAGTTTCTGCCTGATGCGCAGATTGATTGGTAGCCACTGGAGATTTTTGAGGAGGGGAGTAATATGCCCAGAGCGTTTCTGGACAAAGATAATCCGGGCAGCAGCATGAAGTATGGATTGAAGTGGAGAGAGACATGAGGATGGGAGATCAGAGAGAAGGCTGGTGCAGTAGTCCAGACGCAATAGGATGAGAGCTTGAACGAGCAGGGTAGTGGTATGGATGGAGAGGAAAGGGCGGATCTTGGCAATGTTGCGGAGCTGAGACTGGCAGGTTTTGGTGACGGCTTGAATGTGAGGGGTGAATGAGAGAGCGGAGTCGAGGATGACACCAAGGTTGCGGGCTTGTGAGACGGGAAGGATGGTAGTGCCGTCAACAGTGATGGGAAAGTCAGGGAGAGGACAAGGTTTGGGAAGGAAGACAAGGAGTTCAGTCTTCGACATGTTGAGCTTTAGGTGGCGGGCAGACATTCAGATGGAGATGTCCTGAAGGCAGGAGGAGATGCGAGCCTGGAGAGAGGGGGAGAGAGCAGGGGCAGAGATGTAGATCTGGGTGTCATCAGCGTAGAGATGATAGTTGAAGCCGTGGGAGCGAATGAGGTCACCAAGGGAGTGCGTGTAGATTGAGAACAGAAGGGGACCAAGCACTGAACCTTGGGGAACCCCCACAGTAAGAGGATGGGAGGGGGAGGAGGAGCCTGCAAAAGAGACTGAGAAAGAACGACTGGAGAGATAAGAGGAGAACCAGGAGAGGACGGAGTCTGTGAAGCCAAGGTCAGATAGCGTGTTGAGGAGAAGGGGGTGGTCCACAGTGTCAAAGGCAGCTGAGAGGTCGAGGAGGATTAGGACAGAGTATGAGCCGTTGGATTTGGCAAGCAGGACGTCATTGGTGACCTTTGAGAGGGCAGTTTCCATGGAATGAAGGGGACGGAAGCCAGACTGGAGGGGGTCGAGGAGAGAGTTGTTGTTGAGGAATTCGAGGCAGCACGTGTAGACAACTCGTTCAAGGAGTTTGGAAAGGAATGGTCATAGAGTTACACCCCTTGGCTAGGGAAGAGTTTTAAATCTTTGGTTTAACCTGTCTTACAATTACAGGAAAATCAAGACATAGTAGTAATAGCATTTATGAAGTGCTGACTATATGTAGAGCATTGTACTAAGTGTTGGAAAAGAGTACAGAAAGTGGGAATTAAACAAAGACCCTGTACCTCAAAGGACTCACAATGCAGAAAGTGTCCTGGCATTACTAATCGACTGTTTCCTAGGGGCATTGGAAGAATGCAGATGGCTGAACAACCTCAATGGGATTTCCTGAGATATAAGATGTAAAAAAATGCATTTAGGAACTTTTCCTGCTCTAGACAGTTATTTTGGTGCTTACTGTGGCATTTATGAAGTACTAGGTGTGCAACACAGTAAAATATTGAGATAGATGCAAGATAATCAGATCAAACACATTCTCTGCCTCATATGGGACTCACCATCCAAGTGATGGTGAGCAACGTGGCTTAGTGGAAAGAGCACGAGCTTGGGAGTCAGAGGTCACAGGTTCTAATCCTGACTCCACCACTTGTCAGCTGTGTGAGTTTGGGGAAGTTGCTTAACTTCTCTGTGCCTCAGTTACCTCATCTATAAAATGGGGATTATGACAGTGAGCCCCACGTGGGACAACCTGACTACCTTGTATCTACCCCAGTGCTTAGAACAGTGCTTGGCACATAGAAAGCGCTTAACAAATACCATCATTATTATTATCTAAGAGATAAGGAGAGATGACATTTTATGACCATTTTCCTGATGAGGGAACTGAGGCATAGAGAGGTTTAAGTGACTTAAAGTGACCTTCTGAGCCATATTCACTGTGCATCATTTAGTCTTCAAGAGATTCATCCTTAGGCCAACTTCATTCAACCATTTCTGCTATTCTCGTATTTTCTTTTCAAATTGTGCTGCACCACTTGCTATTGTAACCCAGTTGCCAATGAAGCCATGTTTCATTTGATCACCAGTAATATTGATGTCTTTAATCTCCAAACTAAGGTTAATACAGTTGATAAACAACACGGCTTAGTGGGCCTTGGAGTCAGAGGACCTTAGTTATAGTTCTAGCTCTTCTGGTGTGTGATCTTGAGCAAGTTGCTCAACTTCTCTAAACTTCAGCTATCTCATCTGTAAAATGGGGATTAAGACTGTGAGCCCTATGTGGGACAAGGATTGTGTTCATTTTGATGATGCTTTAACTACTCCAGTGCTTATTCCAGGGTGTGGCACATAGTAAGTGCTTAACCAGTGCCACTAAAAAAAACAAACTGAAAACTCTGATAATGAATATGTGAACTCATTTTTTTCCTTTAACCAATTTAACCTCAATTTCAAATTCAGACACATCTAGTCAAACCAGTAATCAGAGTCTGAATGTTACATACAGCTCTTTCCAGTTTTCCAGTTTTACCAGTCCAAAATAAGTAGCAGTGAAGCCACTAAACATTCTTCTGCACCTTAAAAACTTTAAAATTTGTCAGACTTCACTGTGGTTCTCCTCAAGCTCAATCCAAAAAAATAGTCACCATGTCAAATCCTGTTTTTAAAATGTATTTATTAAGCACGTGATATGTATCAAAGCACCATACTAAGCACTGAAGTAGAGACCAGATAATAAGATCAGATACAGTCAGTCTCTGTCACATATGGTATATACAGACGAAGAGGAAGGGAGAACAAGTATCCTATCTCCATTTTACAGGTAAGAAAATTGAGGCTGAGTGAGATTAAATGACCTGCCCAAGGTCACACATCAGGCCAATCATCAGCAGTGGCCTGTTTTCCCATTTTTGAAATAGGAAACTATTCAGAGGATAAAATCTCACTTCTTTTTTATGAATTTATGATAATGAACATTTGTAGACATATCAAATATATTTTTAAAGAGAATAATTTTTACTGAAACCTGTCTAAGGATTTCTTACAGGCCCCTTGCAAAATTGAGATGCATTGAGGATTGGGGGAAAACAAATAGAAATAAATTGTAATCAACAGGAGGAAAATGTCAAAACATAGGCTAAAGGGTCTTTGTTTCTCCAGAACTCAGGGAATTCCTTTTCAAAAAGGAAAATTTAAGAGGACATAAATACGTAGAGAGTTAGATGGAAATTAACATTCAAATGTTACTGAGCATGGGAAGAGAGGGAAAATGGTGATTCATTATTATAGCTGAAACATCATTTCATATTCATACATTCCAAGGTAATATATCTTTCCTCTATTGCTCTGATAATAAATCATCATTTGATTACAAACCAGGAAGTACCCGAATAAAGCAGCCACTTTTCTACCCAACTTCCTTAGCAGATAAATGATAGTTTAAAACATTGTGGAAACAGTCTGCTGTCTGATCTCCTTTTCCTAAAACTGAGTGGTTCTATTGAGTGCAGCCTGACAGCAGCAGAAACAGGGCTGCTTTTTATTGCATTTAACTGAGCAAAAGACTTGGAGTCCTCAGAAAGTCCTAAGGATACTGGAATCAATCAATAAATTGAAGGTCTTTATTGTGCACTTATTGGGTGCAGAGCACTGTACTAAGCTCTTGGGAGAATACAATAAAGTTGACAGACAGGATCCCTGCACTCCAAGAGCTTACAATCTAGGGATTGTGGAAATATTTTCTAGAAACAGTCAGAAGAATTCAGGGAAGCATTGTACAGACCGGGAAGTCAGAGGGCCTGGATTCTATTCCTAGCTCTGCCACTTGCCTGCTATGTGATCTTGGGCAAGTCACTTAACCTCTCTGTGCCTCAATTACCTCATCTGTAGAATGGGAATTAAGACTGTGAGCACAATGTGGGACAGGGTATGTGTTCGACCCAATTATCTTTTATCTACTCCAGTGCTTACTACCATACCTATTAAGGTTTTAACAAATACCATTTTAAAAAATCAAAGCAGATGAGACTTTCTTCTCCAAAACAGGATGTTTTATTTAGCCATCCTCCATGAATGTAATAGTGACATCTCATTAGAAACCATGTCAGGGCCTCATAAACTAAAATACCATAAATGGGAAGGAAATATATTCTGCAGGTATGTGTTGTTTTCCTTCTCAATTAAGAGTAGTGCTAGTGATGGAGAATTATGGCCCATGTGTCAATGTTGTTGATAAACATAAATATGTGGTTTATAGTCTCTCTATTTACACACCCATAAAGACACTAGAATTTGGTTTGGAAGTAAAATTACCAATATCAAAAAAGGGCCTCCAAACCCCACCAGATGGTGCAATGTTGAGGCACAAATAGGGTGAAAACACCTAAAGCATCAACCACATAGTTTGCTATATATTCTCTTATAAATCTCTTCTCACCTAGAGCATCTGCTGTTCTCAGAGAACCATTCTAAGTACTTAGGAGAGTATGATGGAGGTAAAAAGACATAATCCCTGCCTTCAAGGTGCTTACAATCTAGTGGGGAAGACAGGAAGACACAAATTCTCCAGTTAGGAGGAAAAATAGCTCATAATTACAAGAGTAAACATGAATAAGTGAATAAATGGCAAACTGAGAATCCCTATATACCTAAGTGTTCATGATCTTTGGCTTTAAACTGTTCAATCAATTTTTCCATCCTATTCTTCTTCTGGGTACGTGACAGGGGTATGTGCAGCCTAACTGGATTACAGCCCTCCTGGTGCCCTTATCTGATCTTTTTTCACTCACTTGAAGGTGTTAATTTATGGTCAGGTTATAAAATCTTATTTCTTATTGGTTACCCCTAACAAGAGCCTCGTTCTTTGATTGGTCCTTGCCGAAGGGATTTGAAACTTTATTAAAACTTTATTAGAGAAGGAGAGAATGTGTCTGAAAAATAAGTATCCAGGAGGATTTGGGAGCCAGAACCTTTCAGCCAACATGATCTAAAACTATTAAAAATTTATTAGAGATGGAGGGAGTGTGTACCATTCCCAGCCACCAGCCCCACTATCCCTGCTGTGGGAGGGTTCTGGAACCAGTGCCACCAAGTCTCAGCAGAACTATATTAAAATCCCCCTGCTCTTTATAGTGCAGAGCCATGGAAGGGACACTGAGAATGAGGCTGACAGGGGCTGGAGAAGCCTGGTTCCCCAACAGCGGCAGATATTTGTATTTATTTACTTTCATATAAAAAGAATGCCTTCAGTCCCCTCACCCAGGCCATTGCCTAATCAATACAGCATGGGCCTGGGAATCAGAAGGACCTGGGTTCTAATCTGGGCTCTGCCTCTTATCTGCTGTGTAACCTTGGGCTAATCACTTCACTTCTCTGTGCCTCAGTTCAATCAACTGTAAAATGGGGATTAAGACTGTGGGACAGGGACTTTGTCCAACCTGATCACCTTGTATCTAGCTCTCCAGCACCTTGCCCCCTCCTACCTCACCTCCCTTCTCTCCTTCTACAGCCCAGTAGCTAACCTCTGCTCCTCTGCAGCTGCTAACCTCCTCACGGTGCCTCATTCTCACCTATCCTGCTGCCGACCCCTGGCCCACATCCTACCTCTGGCCTGGAATGCCCTCCCTCCTCACATGCACCGAACTAGCTCTCTTCCCCCCTTCAAAGCCCTACTGAGGGCTCACTACCTCCAGGAGGCCTTCCCAGACTGAGCCCCCCTTTTCCTCTGCTCATCCTCCCCTCCTCATCACCCCTACTCCCTCCCTCTGCTCTACCCCCTTCCCCATCCCACAGCACTTGTGTATATTTGTACGTATTCATCATTCTACTTATTTTATTGATGTGTTTATAACTATAATTCTATTCATCTAGTTTGATGCTCCTGATGCCTGTCTACTTGTTTTGTTTTGTTGTCTGTTTCCCCCTTCTAGACTGTGAGCCCATTGTTGGGTATGGATTGTCTCTATCTGTTGCCAAATTGTGCTTTACAAGTGCTTAGTACAGTGCTCTGCACACAGTAAGCGCTCAATAAATACGATTGAATGAATGAATGAATGAATCTACCCTGGTGCTTAGAACAGTGCTTGACACATAGTAAGCACTTAACAAATACCGTTATTGTCCACTGATGGGGGATTTTGATTTAGGGATTTAGGGCAGCAGAATGATAGCTCTCCGTCAGTGGTGGCAGCATAAGCAGGAACAGCTGCTGTCTGCGATGGGCTGGCAGACCCTTCTGGTTGCGGCTGCCCGGACTGGGGGTCCCTCCTGCTGCAGGGGTCAGACCAGTTATTTTTAAGCTCTTATATCCTTTCATGCATCTAGGTGAGCAATTATAGGCTCAGGATTGTTTCCCTCAACAAAGTTAAAAAGACTTCCCATATCCCAAACTTTCCTCACAAACAACCATGACAGTTCCACTTCTGATAACTACAGGAAACAAAAATTATCTTTATTAGTAAATAAGATCAGGAAAGCAACCCTTACTGAAAAGATGCCTTCACCCCAATCAGGAAAAATGCTTCAGGAGACAATTGGAAAGAAAATCTATTAGCATCATTAGAAGATTTTAAATAAATCAGAACATGGAGTTCCACAAAGACAGTTATTCAAACAATATTCTTTTTCTCCTCTTGATTCTAGGATGATGTTGTGGTTGGGAAGAAAAACTTTGAAAAAGTAGCCAACAAATAATTATTCCTAGCAGACTATGCATTATAATATTATACTACTACTGCTGTCCTAATCTTCCTCCTCCAAAGACTATCAATCCTCCTTCTCCTCCTGCTAGTAAGAAGTATATAATGACATAAAATCAACAAATATGCTGCCCAAAGTCCACAGGGCATGAAATCTAATAGGAAGACATCAGAACATCATTTGTAAAATGTACACTTTGAGGGGAAAACTTCCTGGTATCTCACTGCAATAGGTAAGCAGTTGTTAGTTAATAATAATAATAATAATAATGGTATTTATTAAGCATTCACTATATGCCAAGCACCGTTCTAAGTTCGGGACTGGGGATGGAGTGGAGCAGGGAATTCAAGG
This sequence comes from Tachyglossus aculeatus, assembly GCF_015852505.1. Classification (NCBI taxonomy): domain Eukaryota; kingdom Metazoa; phylum Chordata; class Mammalia; order Monotremata; family Tachyglossidae; genus Tachyglossus; species Tachyglossus aculeatus. The sequence goes on from NC_052072.1 coordinate 62,522,188, forward strand.
TAATCAGGTTATCCCAGGTAGGGCTCACAGTCTTGATCCCCATTTTACAGATGAGGTAACTGAGGCCCAGAGAAGTGAAGTGACTTGCCCAGAGTCACACAGCTGACAAGTGGTGGAGCCAGGATTAGAACCCATGACCTCTGACTCCCAAGCCCATGCTCTTTCCACTGAGCCACGCTGCTTTTCTAGTTCCAGTCTTCCCCAACACTCCCAGCATTGTGAAGGTAATTACAAGCTTACTTTTCACTCCAGGGCCTCATGGCAGCATAGGGGTGCTGGGCCTTACAGATGCCTTTATACCAATAATTCCTACTGTTACCAGTGGTCCAGGGGGCTACTGGGCCTAAGGTGTGTCAGTAACTGAATAATAGCAGCAATACCCACACTGAGCTTGCGCGAGTCCAGGGCAGACAATCCTGTCACCTCTGAACCTTCTCTAGGAGAAAGTTCACACACACTAGTATCAAGATAAAAATTGCTTAAGGGAAGTAGTCCCAAAAACTACCAACGAAAGGAGGAGGAACCAGTACTGTGTACATCATCAGAAAGTAGAAATTCCTTTGATTAGAGATTCCTGCATGCAGTCATAAAAAGAAAGGAGGAGCTTGCTCATCCTGTAGGATTCTTTGATGGACTGGGAATGAAGGAGAGGCTTCTGGGAAGCATTTGGGAATTATTTGGCTATAAAAGACATAAACCTTTATTGCAAAAGTGTGCATGTCCACCAGATTATCATTCATTCATTCATATTTATTGAGCGCTTACTGAGTGCAGAACACTGTACTAAGCATTTGGGAAGTACAAATAGGCAACATACAGAGATGGTCCCTACCCAACAACGGGCTATGTTGGGATGGTGTCAATTGACAAGTGGTGCATAATGAAAAGGATCTATCTTCCATGATCCTGGTGTATGGTTCCTTCAGTAATGGTTATCTAGCAGGAAAGCCTAGTTATTGGAGCGGGTCAGTGGTAATACCTACCAATGTGTCATGGTTTTAATCCCGGCTCTGCCACTTGTCTGCTGTGTGACCTTGGTCAAGACACTTAACTTCTCTGTGCCTCAGTTATCTCATCTGTAAAATGGGGATTAATACTGTGAGCCCCACATGGGACAACCTGATTACCTTGTAATTCTAATTCAAACACCAGTGCTTAGAACAGAGAAGCAGCATGGCTCAGTGGAAAGAGCACGGGCTTTGGAGTCAGAGGTCATGAGTTCAAATCCCAACTCCACCACTTGTCAGCTGTGTGACTTTGGGCAAGTCACTTAACTTCTCTGGGCCTCAGTTCCCTCATCTGTGAGATGGGGATTAAGACTGTAAACCCCCCGTGGGACAACCTCATCACCTTGTAACCTCCCTGGTGCTTAGAAAAGTACTTTGCACAAAGTAAGCGCTTAACGCTTAAGTAAGCGTTATTATTATTTTTAACAGTGCTTGACATAGTAAATGCTTAACAAATACCATTATTATTATTATTAAACCTCTGAAGATTCTTCCCAATAATCTCCAACCAATTAAGAATTTTGGTTTTTTAAAGTGGTATGTGTTAAGTGCTCACTGTATGTCAACCACTTTGCTAAGTACTGGGTAGATACAAGATAATTAGGTTGGAGATAGGACACAGACCCTGTCCCACATAAGGCACACAATCTGAGTATATAAATGGAACACAAGGGAACCTGTATCCCTTTATAAACCCACTAATCCTGATATTCTGGCCCTAGGGTGCAGGAAACTACTTAAACTCACTCCAGGAGTGAAATAAACCCTCTTCTGGCAGCCCTGAGCAGCTGGAATTATTTTTTCCCAAGTATGGATATTAGACAAATCTTAAAATAGCCAAAGTAGCAGTAGTAGTAGTAATAGTAGTAGTAGTGATAGCTTGTTTTGTTTTTGGTACTTGTTAAGTGCTTACTAGGTGCCAGGCACTTTTCAAAGTGCTGGGGTAGCTACAAGCTAATCAGGTTGGACACACTTCCGGTCTCACATGGGGCTCACAGTCTTAATCCAAATTTTACAGATGAGGCAACTGAGGCACAGAGAAGTGAAATGACTTATGCAAGGTAATAGTAAGCATTAAGTACTTAATAGTATTTGTTTTGTGCTACGTGCATAGCAATACAATAGAGTTGTGAGCCCATTGTTGGGTAGGGACCGTCTCTATATGTTGCCAATTTGTACTTCCCAAGTGCTTAGTACAGCACTCTACACATAGTAAGTGCTCAATAAATATGACTGAATGAATGAATTCCCTTGCCAACAAGGAGTTTACATCCTAGAGGCAGAGGCAGAAATTAAAGTAAATAATGGGTAAGTTCTGTGGGTCTGAGGGTGGAGTGAATATGAAGTGCTGAAAGGGTACAGATCCAGTTGCATAGGTGATGCAGAAAGGAGAGGGAGTAGGGGAAATGAGGGTTTAGTTAGGGAAGGTCTCTTGGAAGAGATGGATCTGAGGCCAATTCTCTCATTATCAGGACATTTCCTTTCTCAGAAATGAAGGCTGTACTGAAAGCTCACTTCAGATCAATTCTCTGTCACATCTTAATAGAATGATCCTAGTGAAATCAATTACCCAGTGGAGGCTGAGTAATCAGTCACCTTAGCCAGAATCTTCTTCCTTTCTTTTATTTTCTAACAGCATAGTTAGAGGGTAAAGGTATTAGGTAGCTAAACAGTAAGGCTATTATGGAGATGGACGTGAGATCATTGATGCAGAAGAGCTTTAAATAAGAAGCAAGAAATTATTTGGTCACTAATCAATCATATTTATTGAATGCTTACTGTGTGCAGAGCACTATACTAAGTGCTGGGGGGGTACAATATAACACAGTTGGTAGACACATCCCCTGCCCATGGGAGCTTATGGTATAAAACAGTAAGCATTTTATGGATCTAGTTAGTAAAGGCATTAGGAAGCAGGACTAAGGGTGATAATAGGGTCTCACATTGGGAGACTCAGGAAGCTTTGGTGTCAAAATTTCAGGGCCAGCAACCTGAGCAGAGGAATTGATTAGTGATATTAGAGTGATAAGGTCACATCTCCAAGAGGTCTTCCTCAATTAAGCCCTGTTTTCCCCAGCTCCCTCTCTCTTCTGTGTCACCTATGCACTTGGATGACCTTTGGGCATTTTATATTCACCCCACCCTCAACCCCATAGCATTTATATACATAACCATAAATGACATATTATATATTGTTCATTTATATCCATGTCTGTCTCCCCCTCTAGACTGTAAGCTCACTGTGGGCAGAAAAACTGTCTGCCAACTTTGTTGTATGGTTTGTATGGTACTTTCCCAAATACTTAGTGTGGTGCATATAATAAGCACTCAATGAATACCATTGATGATGATTGTAGATGATATTGGTTTGCACAGTGCCCCTTGCACTCTCGAAGCTAAGTGTGTTAGTTGGCCCATCTCTAACCTTGCGGTTGGGCATCAAGGGTGGAGGAGCAAACATTGCATTTGTTCTTCAAGCAGCCTATTGTCAAGGTCAAACTAGGATCACTGCTGTTCTCCTCCTCTTATCTTTCTCCTCCTCATCATCAACAGTACTATTTAGCGTTATGGTCACTGGGTACAGAAGACTAAGTACTTGGGAAGAGGCAACACAAATAAGAGATATGGTCCCCATCGTTGAGGAATTTATAATGTAATGAAGAAAGCCAAGTAGGCACAAATAATTGCAAACACTAGATCGATGAGCTTGTTACATGAATGGAGTTGTCTACTCAGTATCTGCTTTTGCTTTCAAGTCTGCTTTTGATACCCCAGTCTTTCCAAAGTCTTCTCTTTAGTAGAATAACTTCTCCCTCAATTCTTGCCTGCCAGACTGGTCTTTCTACTACCCTGGTCTCCCATTGTTATGCCACATTATTTTGGGATTTGTTTCACTATGTCTTTCAATTGATTATCCATCCTGCCCTCCTATCGGGTGTATACTTCCTTTCAATTCACCAAACAGCTGCTACTGTTGTCACCCACACTGCTCATTTGCTCTCTTTGACCCTTTCTCTCTCGCTCCCCAGGAGGTCTATTACCGTGACCACCCACTCAGTGTGGTGAGTTGACATTTCAGGATCTCGCTGTTGGAAACCTTGTCCTGACATTTAATGACCAACATGGCTCATAGGTGGTAGTGGTGAAATGGCTCCAGAAAATGGATGTTGTCCTCTGTTAGTAGGTTAGGTCTCACAGCCACATAGACTACTGGGCAAAACAACCATTTGAGAGACCTTCAATTTGGTTCACAGCTTGATGGTCTATTTGTGCCGATAACCCGTCATGTAGTTAGCTGAAAGCCATGCTGGCCTTTTTGTTCTATTTTCTCTCTTCCTTTCTGCCATATGACAGCAAAATATGTGGCAGGTGGCTTTCAGTTCTGTGTTCCTGATGAAATCATTCGGTTGTTTAGGATTCCCTGTGTATAGGTTGGTATGAAACTTTGGGTGTTCTTTAGACTTATTTTCAGCCTATAATGTGCAACTGAATCTGGAAGCAATTTATGACCTTTCGTATGGCTTCAGTAGAGTCTTAGATTCAATCAGTGGCATTCTTCAATCAGTGATAATTATCGAACATTTACTGTATATAATAATAATGATGGCATTTATTAAGCGCTTACTATGTGCAAAGCACTGTTCTAAGTGCTGGAGAGGTTACAAGGTGATCAGGTTGTCCCACGGGGGGCTCACAGTCTTCATCCCCATTTTACAGATGAGGTAACTGAGGCCCAGAGAAGTTAAGTGACTTGCCCAAAGTCACACAGCTGACAACTGGTGAAGCTGGGATTAGAACCCCTGACCTCTGACTCCGAAACCTGGGCTCTTTCCACAGAGCCACGCTGCTTAGCATTCTATGAAGTGCTCTGCTAAGTACAAGAGGGTTTTTAGACAGCGCTGGTATTAAATCAAAACATACATAGTAACTTGAGAGGTAGGGAAAATGACTGGAATGGAAACTAGCAGACTTAGATCTGGTTTTGAGTGAGCATAAATGACATCAGAAGCTGGCATTCTCCTGCAAGGGTGGCACATGATGCTATCCCTCTTGGCACATGAATGCCAAGGAAGGGATAGCAGTAAGTCCTCCAAGTTGCTGTCTAGACTTTGCCAGGAGGTTGGAAATGAGTGAAAAAAATAAACAATCCTTAAGAGGGATCCACCCCGTCCCACAGCACCCCCCATGATGCCTGCAACAATGGCAGGCAAAGAATGTGGCATAGACTCCAGGTAGATGCAATACCAGAGCAGCTTTACGGCCTTTATTAAAGCATTTGCTATATGCTAAATCCTGGGATAGTTACAAGGTTATGAGATTAGATATATTATAGTCTTTGCCCAACACAGGCCTGACAATTAGTCTTATTCCCATTCTACAGATGAGGAAACTGAGGCCTCCAGAGATTGACTGCCCAAGGTCACCCAGTAGATCAGTAGCAGAGCTGGGGCTCCAACCCTGGTCTCCTGGCTCCCAGCCCTGCTCCTTCCACTAGGGCACACTGTCTCCCGTGCATAGTCATGATTTTTCATGAAGCAATAAAGAAACAGCATGGCCCAGTGGATAGAGCACAGGCCTGGGAGGAAAGACCTGAGTTCTAATCCCAGATCCACCACTTTGCTGAGTGACCTTGGTCAAGTCACTTAATTTCTCTGTGCTTCAGGTACCTCATCAGTAAAATGGGGATTAAGACTGTGAATCCCATGTGGGACAGGAACTGGGTCCAACCTGATTATTCTGTATCTACCCCAATGCTTAGTACAGTGCCTGGCACTTAGTAAGCGCTTAACAAAGACAAGTATATTTAAAAAAAAAAAAAGCAATGAATGAGTTGATTTAGACATGAAGCATAGGCCCTCCCCTACACCTTGGGAAATTTACCCTGCTGAACTCTTTGCAAGTCTGAGGCCGGATTCCTCCAGGTGGATTCAATTCCCTTTTTGGTTGTAATCTTTCCCCAGGCTTCTTGTTCTTCACATCTTTGCTCCCTGATCTCATCTTATAGATGCAGTATGGCCCAGTGGAAAAAGCATGAATCTGGGAGTCAGAAGACTTGTAGTTCTAATCCTAGTTCCACCACTTGCCTGCAGTATGGCCTTGGCAAGTCACTTAACTACTCTGAGCCTCATTTTTTTCATCTAAAATCGTACTTTCTCCCCATAAGTCTTTGTACCCCAAGTAGAACAGACATTGTGTCTGATCTGATTGCATTGTATCTACCCCAGTATTTAGTACAGTGTTCGGTATATAGTAAGAACTTAACAAAATTATTACTGTCATTAGTAATGTTATCACTATTATTGTCATTATTATCTGCCTCCTCGATCCTCATTCAATCACATTTATTGAGTGCTTACTATATGAAGAGCACTATACTAACTGCTTGAGAAGTACATTTCAGCAATAGAGATAATCCCTGCCCACACTCGGTTTACAGTCTAGAAGGCAGAAGACAGACAACAAAACAAGTAAACAGCCCCCAGCCCACATCCTTCCCCTGGTCTGGAATGCCCTCCCTCCCCACATCTGCCAAGCTAGCTCTTTTCCTCCCTTCAAAGCCCTACTGAGAGCTCACCTCATCCAGGAGGCCTTCCCAGACTGAGCCCCCTTTTCCTCTCCTCTTTCCCATTCTCCCACCTCTGCCCTACCTCCTGCCCCTCCCCACAGCACTTCTACATATATGTACAGATTTACTACTCTATTTTACTTGTACATATTTACCATTCTATTTATTTTGTTAGTGATGTGCACACAGCTATAATTCTATTTATTCTGACCATTTTGACACCTGTCTACACGTTTTGTTTTGTTGTCTGTCTCCCCCTTCTAGACTGTGAGCCCGTTGTTGGGTAGGGACCGTCTCTATGTGTTGCCAACTTGTACTTCCCAAGTGCTTAATACAGTGCTCTACACACAATAAGTGCTCAATAAATATGATTGAATGAATGAATGCTCACCTCCTCCAGCAGGCCTTCCTAAATTGAGCCCCCTTTTCCTCTGCTCTTCCTCCCCTCCCCATCACCCCTACCCCACAGCACATGTGTATATATGTACATATTTATCATTCTATTTATTTCATTAATGATGTATCTATAATTTTATTCTTATATATTGATGCTATTGATGCCTGCCTACTTTTGTTTTGTTTTACTGTCTGTCTCCCCCCTTCTAGACTGGGAGCCCATTGTTCATTCATTCAATCGTATTTATTGAGCACTTACTGTATGCAGAGCACTGTACTAAGCACTTGGGAAGTACAAGTTAGCAACATATAGAGGCAGTCCCTACGCAACAACAGGCTCACATTCTAGAAGGGGAAGACAGACAACAAAACATGTAGGCAGGTATCAAAATGGTCAGAATAAATAGAATTATAGCTATATGCACATCACTAACAAAATAAATAAAATAGTAAATATGTACAAGTGAAATAGAGTAATATATCTGTACAAATTTATGCAAGTGCTGTGGGGAGGGGATAGAGGCAGGGAGGAAAAAGGGGGCTCAGTCTGGGAAGGCCTTCTGGAGGAGGTGAGCTCTCAGTAGGGCTTTGAAGAGAGGAAGAGAGCTAGTTTGGCAGATGTGTGGAGGAGGGCATTCCAGACCAGGGGAAGGATGTGGGCTGGGGGGCGATAATGGGACAGGAGAGAATGAGGCACAGTGAGGAGGTTAGTGGCAGAGGAGTGGAGGGCGCAGGCTGGGCTGCAGAAGGAGAGAAGGGAGGTGAGGTAGGAGGGGGCGAGGTGATGGAGAGCCTTGAAGCTGAGAGTGAGGAGTTTTTGCTTGATTCGTAGGTTGATAGGCGAACACTGGAGATTTTTGAGGAGGGGAGTGACATGCCCAGAGCGTTTCTGTACAAAGATAATCTGGGCAGCAGAGTGAAGCGGGGAGAGAGAGGAGGATGGGAGATCAGAGAGGAGGCTGACGTAGCAATCCAGTTGGGATAGGATGAGAGATTGAACCAGCAAGGTAGCGGTTTGGATGGAGAGGAAAGGGCGGATCTTGGCAATGTTGTGGAGGTGATACCGGAAGGTTTTGGTGACAGATTGGATGTGTGGGGTGATTGAAAAAGTGGAGTCAAGGATGACACCAATGTTGCGGGCTTGTGAGATGGGAAGGATGGTAATGCCATCTACAATGACGGGAAAGTCAGGGAGAGAACAGGGTTTGGGAGGTAAGGTAAGGAGTTCAGTCTTGGACATTCTGAGTTTTAGATGGAGGGCAGATGGAGATGTCCTGAAGGCAGGAGGAGATACGAGCCTGGAGGGAGGGAAAGAGAGGAGGGGTGGAGATGTAGATTTGGGTGTCGTCAATGTAGAGATGATAGTTGAAGCCGTGGGAGCGAATGAGTTGAGATTGTCTCTATTTGTTCTCAAATTGTACTTTCCAAGTGCTTAGTACAGTGTTCTGCACACAGTAAGCACTCTATAACAGCTGAATGAATCAATCAATATAAAGAAATAGAATTATAGATATATAATTCTTATCTGATTCTCTCTCCCAGACGTCTTCCATGCCTTTTTTCTTACAGTGTTTGTTAAGTGCTTACTATGTACCAGGCACTGTACTATACGCTGGAGTAAATGCAAGCTAATCAGGTTGGACACAGTCCATGTCCCACAAGGGATTTAAAGTCTTAAAAACCCCATTTAGCAGATAAGATACCTGAGACACAGAGAAGTTAAGTGACTTGCCCAGGGTCAATCTTATTTATTTAGCATTTGCTATGTGCAGAGCACTGTACTAAATACTTGGGAGACTACAGTGCAACAGACTTGTTAGACATGTACCCTGCGCACAGCAAATTCACATAGCAGACAAGCAGCAGAGCAGGGATTACAACCCAGGTCCTCTGACTCTGAGGCCCACACACTTTCCACTAAGCCACGCTGCTTCTGAAAACTGTGGAAAAGCCCTTCTTCCTTCCTCAGATATAGGTCGACGCAGCTGACACTTCCTGTTTCTCAATGAGAAAGGTCAAGAGAGAAAAGCAATGAACCTCGGAAGCCTTTCGGTCTACTTCCTGGCTCTTGGCCAAGAACGTGAGATGGGGAAAATGTGAAGATTGCATTGATAACAATCAGGAGCCATAGCTCTGGGAAGCAGGCAAAGCGAGCCCCTGATGTACTCTCCAATGTGAGCCTGAGCGCTGAGGCTGTGCCCTGACAGAAGTCATCACTCTTGGCAATCACTGCCAGGCGGCCCATCCTACCCTAATCACACCCTGGGAATGGTTGATGCATGGCATCTAGCTGTGTCCTAATCAAAACAGTTCAAGTGAACATGAGGGCTGCTGCCTTGCAGACTTCCTGCAGTGTAGATTGGTCATTTGGAAGTCTCCCACCAAGGGAATCGAATGTCAAGGACTCAAGGGAAAAGCATCATCAGACTTGAAGCTGCTCAGAGAAATTCAGTTTCCATACATCAGTCTCTCTCCCAGCCCCCTTGTTCAAGACTGCAAAATTTACAAGTTAATACTATGAGATGTATTGACATGCAGGCCCAAGACAGAATCTGGGCCTTAATTTCCTCACTGTAAGAGAAGCAGCATGGGACTGGGAGTCAGAAGGCCATGGGTTCTAACCCTGCTCTGCCACTTGTCTGTTGTGTGACCTTGGCAAAGTCACTTCTCTTCTCTGTGCCTCAGTCACCTCATCTGTAAAATGGGGATTAAGAGTGTGAGCCCCATGTGGGACAGGGACTGTGTCCAATCTGGTTTGCTTGTATCTACCCCAGTGGGTGGATAGAGTCCCTGACACAAATTCAGTGCTAAACAGATATTATTATTATTATTATTATTATTAAAGAAGCAGCCATCCAACATGGGCCTGGGAGTCAGAAGGTCATGGGTTCTAATCCTACTCTTCCACTTGTCTGCTGTGTCACCTTGGGCAAATCACTTCACTTCTCCGTATCTCAGTTACCTCATCTGTAAAATGGGCATTTAATGATGATGGTATTAGTGCTTGTATCCACCCCAGTGCTTAGTACAGTGTCTAGCACATAGTAAGTGCTTAACAAATACCACAATTGAGAAGCAGAGTGGCTCAGAGGAAAGAGCCCGGGCTTTGGAGTCGGAGATCACTGGTTCAAATACCGGCTCCGCCAACTGTCAGCTGTATGACTTTGGGCAAGTCACTTCACTTCTCTGTGCCTCAGTTATCACATCTGTAAAATGAGGATTAAGACTGTGAACCCCATGTGGGACAACCTCATCACCTTGTAACCTCCCCAGCACTTAGAACAGTGCTTTGCACATAGTAAGTGCTTAACAAATACCATTAAAAACAAACATCATTATTATTATTCAAATGGGGATTACATACCCAGTCCCCTTAGGTTGAGAGTCCAAGTGGGACAGGGGCTCTGTCTGATCTGACTGCATTATATGTACCCCAGCACTTTGTGCAGAGCTTGACAACTAATAACCCTTTAACAAATACCACAATTATTAATATTAATAGTATTATTAGTTATTCATTATTTATCATTATTATTCCTGCTGGAGGGGACATATCCTCTCCCAATCACTGATCTCACTTCATCCAGGTATTGTATTCTGCCACTTTCTATGGTGACTATGTCCTCTGGAGTTCCCGAATCTTCCTTTGAAACAATTTGAGCATGAATAATGACAAACGATTTACCAGGTACAGCATTCATTGGAAAGTGTTTGACATTGTTTAATGGCATGAAGTTAAAAAAATCCTCTAAACATTCCACCTTATCCAACATGCAAAATTTGGGCTCGAGGACTGAATACCTATTTCTCAACAAATGATGATTTATTATTTCAGCTACAGAAAGTTGCAACAATAAACCAATAAAAACAGCTAAAACTGTAACCACTTTGCCTGGCAATTATACGTGTGACAGTTTCATTTATCTACTAGTACAGCGGCTTAATTTACACTGCTACTGAATAGTTAATTGTTGAAGTGCACTTTTCTGCAGTAACAGGAGTATTTTTTTTAGTTTTCTCAAACAAAAAGCACTTTTTAATAAACATCTCTGCAATTAATTCTGTGATGAAAACAACACGGCTAATGCCTTTGGGAAGAGTTATCAGCCAAGAGAAAGCAGCAAACCTTTTGTGGGAAGAAATTAAAATATCCCTTACTGAAATGACTGGCTAAAAGCAAATTATATCATCACTTGATGTTTCTGGGCCAATAGCTGAAGCTTTCTTCCAAAATTACATGATGAATAATGATATTTTGTATTAGCTATAATGAAGAATCCACTTGGAAAGGGAGATATGCCTTTTGGTCATATACCTTGTAATTAACACTGCCACCGTTAAATAAATAAATCATTTGTCCCAACATCCAATCTATTCCCTCCTTTGTATTACCCAAACTGCACACTTCCCCCTTTCAACAGGAATACTCTACAAGAAGACTCAATTTTGTAATATTGCTTCTTAAATACCTCTTACTGGAATCAAAGGTATCACAACAAAGTCTTCTTAGAAGGAGAATCTGAATTTTTGTGAAGACTTTTTGTTCTAACTTCTTCCCTAGTGATAACCAAAACAAAACCAAGTTTCTGTACCATGGAACCATAATTTTCTGTATGGGGATGGGAGGCAGACCTGAAAAGGTTTTTGTCAGCATTGTAGAAGCTACCAGACTCTTCAAAGCCCAGTATTTTATGTGAAAGATCTGCCTTTTCCTTTGATTGAACCATACAACGTGTGCTCTCACTCTCTCTCTCTCTGTCTCTCTTAAATGGCATTTGTTAAGTGTGTACTACATGTCAGACACTATTAAGCTGTAGAGTAGATCCAAACTAATCAGGTTGTACACAGCCCATGTCCCACATGGGCTCTCAGTCTTAATCTCCGTTTTGCAGATGAGGTAACGGAGGCCCAGAGAAGTTAAGTGACTTTCCAAAGGTCACACAGCAGACAAGTAGCAGAGCTGGGATTAGAATCCATGACCTCTGACTCCAAGGCCCTTGCTCTGCACTGCTCTGACATAAGGGAACTACCTTATGGCTCTGTTGTCTTTCTCTCAGGAAGCGGTTGGGCTGATGTTTTAGACATCTTCTAGGGCTTTAGTTTAGGATAGGGAAGAGAGTCAGTTTCCACCTTGAATAGCATCTCTGAAGCAGAGAGTAGAAGAAAAAGGCTAAGGAAGTAATTGAGTTTATTGGTTCTTCTGCTTCTCTTACTCCCTCTTAATGAGTAGCTGGATGGGAGGTTTCTTTTCTGAATGCTTGCTTTTGCGGGGGCGGGTGTGTGTGAGAGTGTGTCGGGGGGGCAGAGTGGGTGTGGGGGTTGGGGTGTGTAGGGTATATGTACTTCAGATGTGGCAATAGGTGTCTCAAAGACTGAGCGTGGCAGGAAAGAGTTAGAGACCACTGAGCCAGGGGCTCTGGTACACTCAGAGGTTGCTGGATTAAATTGACCATCAATCAATCAATTACTGAGTGCTTATTATGCGTGAAGCACTGTACCCTCCTATTAGAAAACTACAATATTAGAGAGATGATAGACACGATCCCTTCCCTCAAGGAACTGTCACAGAATTTCCTAAAGGACACCCCTATAAACACCTTCAAGAAGAAAGGTGACAAATCAAACTTCAGCAATTAAGTGGAAGAAGACTGGGAGTCAGAAGTCCAGGGTGCTGTGTAAACTTGGACAAGTCACTTAGTTTCTGTGTGTCTCAGTTTCCTCTTCAGTAAAATGGGAATGATATATCTGTCCGCCTTCCCCCTTAGACCGTGGCAGGAACTGGGTCCAATATAATTAGATTGTGAGCTTCCTGAGGGACAGGGCTTATGTCTAATTCTAATACCTGTGTATTGTCTTCCAACACTTAGAAGAGTGTTGTGCACACTATTACTACTACTAAATCTAATTCTACCTCAAGGCTTCATCTATAGTGAGTCCTTTTAACACATATAATTATTACTGAGGTAATGCCATTGCTAGACAAGTGCTCCTGAATTAGTTACTGAAAACACTCTTGGAATCCCAGTGTGGCTTCAGATCACAGAGGAGCAAACATGATCTTTTCACAATATCAGATATGGGAAAAATACAGGATACATCACCAAGACCTCATTATGCTCTTCATAGATCTTACAAAAGCACCTGACACCATGAATAGATTTAGACTCTGGAAATTGTTTAGTAAAGTTGGTTGACTTGAAAAGTTGGTTAAGATTCTGAGACTATTTCACAGTGGCATGGCTGACTGTACAATAATTGGAGGTTGTTGACCAATCAATTTGCCTTCTCCAATGGGACAAGGCACGGATGATTAGTGGGCCTCTGCAATTTAAATTATTCCATGCAGCAATGTTGGAAAATAATAATAATAATAATAATAATAATAATGGCATTTATTAAGCACTATGTGCAAAGCACTGTTCTAAGCACTGGGGAGGATACAAGTTGATCAGGTTGTCCCACGAGGGGCTCGCAGTCTTAATCTCCATTTTACACATGAGGTAACAGGCACAGAGAAGTTAAGTGATTTACCCAGAGTCACACAGCTGACAAGCAGTGGAGCCGGGATGAGAATAATAATAATAATAATAATAATAATAATTTTGGTATTTGTTAAGTACTTACTATGTGCAAAGCACTGTTATAAGCACTGGGGAGGATACATGGTGATCACGTTATCCCATGAGGGGCTCACAATCTTAATCCCCATTTTACAGATGAGGTAACAGGCACAGAGAAGTTAAGTGATTTGCCCAAAGTCACACAGCTGACAAGCGGTGGAGCCGGGATTTGAACCCATGACTTCTGCTGCTCAAGCCCGGGTTCTTGCCACTGAGCCACACTGCTTCAACAAGAAAACTGAGTGCAGGTATTGAAATGTGCTTCTGTTCCTCTGGGAAATGCTTACCAATCAGTCGTAATTATTGAGCACTTACAATGTGCAGAGCACATTAGTAAAGTGCTTGGAAGAGTACAATATAGCAGAATTAGCAGACATGTTCCCTGCCCCAAGCATAAATTCTTCCAACTTAAGAACTTGAGAAGCAGCGTGGCCTAGTGAAAAGACACAGGCCTGGGAGTCAGAGGACCTGGGTTCTAATCCTGGCTCTACCAATTGTTTGCTGTGTGACTTCAGGCAAGTCACTTAACTTCTCTGTACCTCAGTTTCCTCCACTATGAAATGGGTATTAAATCCTTCTTCCTCCTACTTAGAGACCCATGTGGGACAGGGACTGTGTCCTACCTGATTAATTTGTATTTACCCCAGCACTTAAAACAGTGCTAGAAAACAGAGCAGACTCAACAAATACTATAAAACAAAGAAACAAACAAGCAAGGTGCTTTAAGCATCACCCAGAGTCCTAGAGATAGTCATTCAGGGGCTGTTGAATGCAGATGACTGCACCTTAGACACATATTCAAGAAGAAAGGCAAATGATTGCAAGCCGCTATACTGAATCATCCACATGCTACAAGCTGACAGTAAGTCTAAAGAAAACCAAAGTAGTGTATCAGCAACACAGAAGCCATACAAAATGCAAAATCTATATTGGTAATCCTGAATTAAACACTAGGATATACTTTGCTGGACAATAGGGATCATGCCTACCTTACTCTATTATATTGTACTCTCATAAGGGCTCCGTACAGTGCTCAGCACATAGTAAGCACTCAAATACCTTTAAGCTTGTTATGGGCAGGGAATGTGTCTGCTAATTCTGTTTTATTCTACCCTCCCAGGCACTTAGTATAGTGCTCTGCTGAATAAATACCATTGACTGATTGACCAATGATGCAACAGTAGGATAGGAAATCTAAACTTGAATTAAGAAGGTCAGCTTATCCTTTGGAAGACTGAGAATAGAGTATGGCAGTAATATAGTACTAGATTCTAGTTCTAGATAAAGATCTACAGAACACCAGGGTTGCCCAACCTTCTCTAAAACTAGGAGACTTGGACTCCCCAGAGACACTGCACCCTGCATCTTCAGGAATTCCACCAATATCACTTATGGCCCATGCATATAATAATAATAATAATAATAATGGCATTTGTTAAGTGCTTACTATGTGCGAAGTACTGTTCTAAGCACTGGGTTCAATATGAGGCTTATCAGGTTGTCCCATGTGGGACTCACAGTCTTCATCCCTATTTTACAGATGAGGTAACAGGCACAGAGAAGTTAAGTGACTTGCCCAAAGTCACACAGCTGACAAGCAGTGGAGCTGGGATTACAACCTCCGACTCCCAAGCCTGGGCTCTTTCCCCTGAGCAATGCTGCTTCTCATATCAAATAACAAGACAAAGTCAGCTGTGTGGGCAAGTCACTTAACTTCTCTGTGCCTCACTCATCTGTAGAATGGGGATTAAGATTGTGAGCCCCACGTGGGACAACCTGATCACCTTGTATTCCCACCAGCACTTAGAATAGTGTTTCGCACATAGTAAGCGCTTAACAAATGCCATCATTATTATTATTATTATTATTATTATTATTATCATGAACCCCAACGTCCTAGAATGAAGGCACTGAAGCAGTGCATTGGGTGGGGGCAGCATGGTCTAGTGGACAGAGCACAGGCCTGGGAGACAGAAGGACCTGGGTTCTAATTCTGGCTCTGCCATTTGTCTGCTGTGTGACCTTGGGCAAGTCACTTCACTCCTTTATTGCCTCCATTACCTAAAAAAATAATAATAATAATAATAAATTGTGGTAATTTGTTAAGCGCTATGTGACAAGCACTGTTCTAAGCGCTGGGCATGGTCTATAAAATGGGGATTAAGACTGAAAGTCCCATGTGGGACAGGAACTACGTCCAACTTGATTTGTTTGTATTTACCCAGTGCTTAGAACAGTGCCTGGCATATAGTGCTAAATAAATGACATAAATTAAAATGATATCTAAATAGCAAATAGCTGCTGTATGGTGAGCTCCTTGTGTGTTCCATACTGCCAAACTACAGTATGATGAGCACTGCCTCATAGCCTTGTCTGTGTAACTCCGACCCAGCTATAGAGGCTGTGAGAGTGTAACTCATCAGTGCAGCAATCAAATGTTGCTTTGTCTTTGCAGTGTTGAAGTGAGGATTGGCTGTCCATTAATCTTTCAGCCTCAGTACAATTTCACCATTGGTCTTGATCTTCCTGGAGGAGGGGTGTGGATATCTATGTGTTGACTGCCAACCTCATTCTCCTCACTGAGGCCCAAGACCAGAAAGTGTCCCAAATCTCCAGGATGCAACAGATTCTGATTCTCTTCTTCTTCCTCCCTGAGACTATTTGATTGTGATGCAGGAAGAGCTCATCCCCTGCTCTAGGAGGCGGGGACCAGAGAACTCAGGACAGTGCCCTGTGATTCCCCAGTGCCTTGGTATTTTGGGAGTACACCCTGTTCCACTCCCCCCACCCCGATTCATCATTCTCAGTCCCTCCTCCAACTGTCTGTAGATCTCTGCCTCATGGCCAGATCTGCCATCTTAGAGCCATGAGGTCTGGGGGGATGGGGGCAAGGAGCAGGAGGTACCCCCAAAATAACAAGGCTTTGGGGAAACACAGGGCACTGGGGGAATCCCAAACTGTGAGAGGGTGGAGGTTGGAGGTATTCTGCAGCAGTTGTGGCTCCAGGAGCCACTGTGGGCTGCAATCAGGCTGGGTCACACACTGTGACACCTCAGTGTTGGGGTGTGTGTGTGGGGGAAGGGAGTGGTAATCCTGGGCCTCTGGATCTGTCCAGGCAGCAGAGCCAGGTTTTGGGACTGGGAGGCACTGTGCATGGGCATGGAGATCCCTGCCAAACCCCACAGAGTTACTGTGAGAAGAGAGGGCCGAGGTGTCAGCAGGTCGAAGGCCCCTCCCTGTACTGCAGGGACATCTTGGGCCACGGGGGTAACAAGGCAGTTTGAATCTTCTCCCCACACCACGGCAGAGCTCAACTCAGACTGCCACTTGGAACAAAGAAGGGGAAGGAGCAGTGGGGAAACACCATTGTGGCAGCAAAGGCTCTTTGGGCAGGCTCCATTCATTCATTTGTATCTTTTGAGTGCTTACTGTATGCAGAGCACTGTACTAAGCGCTTGGATATACAGCCTGGAGGTGCCCCGTGGCAGCAAAGGCTCTATACATGGGACTCCGTGTTAAAGAAGATGTGGGGCTCACCTCCCGCCCTGGGAACCCAAGCCTGAGGAAGGCAAGGGGAATAGAGGTGGTGAGAGTGATTGCCTGTCAAATATGAAGAGGGAGGGCATCTCAGGCCAGAGGCAGAAAGTGAGCGAGAGGTCAGTGGTGAGATGGATAAGATCAAGGCACAGTAAGAAGGTTAGCACCACAAGACCAAAATGTGCAGCCTGGGCTATAGTAGAACAGCAAGTTGAGGTAGGAGGGGACAAGGTGATTGAGTGCTTTAAAGCCAATGGTGAGGAGCTTCTGTTCGCTGGGGAGGTAGAGTTTCTTGAGGAGTGGGGGGAAAATGGACTGAAAATTTTTTTTAGAAAAGTGATCCAGGCAGCAGAGTGAAATATGGACTGGAGTGCAGAGAGATAGAAGGCAGGGAGGTCAGCGAGGAGGCTGATCCAGCAAATCGAGACTAGAGGAGAAGTGCTCGGATTAATGTGGTAACAGTTTAAATGAAGAGGAAAGGGTGGATTTTAACGATGTTGTGAAGGTTGACCCGACTGGATTTCATAACACTAAAAATGCGAATGAATAAGAGAGATGATGAAAGAAGTGTCAGATGCTGCATCATCCTTGGAATGTACAAACACTGCATAAAGAAACCACAGGCAGGCTGATCCATTGCTTATGCAAGGCCACAAGAGGAGGGTTGCCCTGTAACAGTTCAGGGACTGGTCCAAATATATGGTTATTATTTTATGCCAAGAACCTTACTCATTATTAGGAGTGGCATCAGTTCGCCCCAGCAGTTGCCTCACTGTCCCAAAGTACCAATCCTAAAGTGTCTATCAGATCATCTATGGGAAGTCCTTCTTTCCTTACCTGATGCCATTTCAGTCAATCAATGAATAAATCAATAGTATTTGTTGAGCATCTACAATACACAAAGCATTACACTAAGGAGCTTTGGGAGAAAATTATCCTTATCCTCAAAGAAGTTCCAATCAAACAAATTCTTAAGAGCTCATCAGGGTACCAGACACCATGAAGACCTCTAACATTACTTACATTTCTTTCCATTTCCTGGATTTAGTGACTGAAAATGGGCCTTTCCCATTTGCTTTATTTAATTGTGTTTCAACGGAAGTTTGGATTGGAAGGTGTCACAAGTCTCCGGTTCATACCAATCAAGACCTTCCTGAACCGGGGGATCCTCAGTGACATGTAGGAGAGTTCAAGCCGCACCTCTGATCACCAAGGTTACTGTGAAAAGTTTTTACTTAGTTTTACCAGCGTGCAAGGGAGTGACATATAGACACACTCACTCACTCCACGCCAAGGGTCCAATACCAGTCTGGAGTCAAAGGAGCCCGTTCTGCCAAAGCTTCTTTTTTCTGCTTCTAAGTGCTGAGGCCTTCTTCTGCTTTTTAGTGCTGCTGTCAGCATACTTCCTTCTTGATTCTCTGCATGCTTCTGCCCCCTCCGGGCTGCTCCTGCGTGTGCCTTAGCATGCCTCTTCATGATTCAGAATGAGCTCCTTTTAACTACCTTAGGCAATGCAGCTGGGGCTCTACTTAGCAGTCATTGATTGATCCAGACCCATTACTGGATAGAGCAGGGAGAGAGAGCCACATCTCCCTCCATGCTCTGCCCCCCCCCCAGGCCAGCAATCACCGCTCATCAGTGCCTTCATGAGTCTCTTCTTGTTGTTCATGGGATCACAAATAGTCACTAATAAGGCAGCTTGTTGTGGGCTCACCACAGAAGGGTGTAATTTGCTAGTGAAGTAATTATTCCTTGCTCCATCTTAATTTCAATTTTAAGCTTAATTAAGGCATAAGTAGGAATTAAGTTGTACATTTATCAGTCAGTCAGCCTCTTTCGGGGCTGGAACTGTTACAGGAAATGACCAGGTATTAAGTATAATCCCATGTCCATAAAACACAACAAATTTGATTTTGCACTTTGCCCTTAAAAGTAAGCATAAAAAGATCCTTTTATACCAGCTTTCTCAATTCACTGGGGCCTGGGGAGAAACAAGACCTTGACAAACCCTGAAAGATTTTCTTGGAAAACACCCCCAGGAGTTGGCAGTGCCAATTGAACACAATTAGGAGCAGCAGCAGGTGTAAAATTTGGAACTGAAAATAACCCCCATGAGACATTGTACCAGATTGGACTTTTGCTCTGGGAGGAAAGAGATGTTTTCCTCAGAAGAGACCAGGTGACAAACAATCCCTGAAACACTGGAATAACTGAGGAATCATGGCGATGCATATAAAAACTCTGACAGTGATTGTAATCCAAAGACAAGCTCCATAGGAGACATTCCCTTATAGTGGATGTCTTTCCATATAGAATACATTAATAACTACTGATTTTTTAACTGAAGAATTTCTAGAGCTCAGTTACCAGGACTTCCTTAATAAATTTCACATTACCTGCTAATATAGTGTTCTTTTTAAAATATTGTTCACACACATAGGGAATTTGTATTTTGTGAAAATCTTTGATTACACCCCCCCCCCCCCACCCTCCTTCCCTCACCCACAATGATCTGGCCTCCTACTTCATTAATAAAATTAAATCCATCAGGTCCGACCTCCCCAAAGTCACTCCCCCCCTTCTCCAACCCCCCTGCTCTCAACACTCTCTGCTACTCTCCCATCCTTCCCAGCAGTATTCTCAGAGGAGCTCTCCTCCCTCCTCTCAAGTGCTACTCCGGCCACCTGTGCTTCTGACCCCATTCCCTCTCATCTCATGAAATCTCTCGCGTCATCCTTTTCCCCTCCTTAACTTCCATCTTCAACCGCTCACTCTCCACTGGTTCCTTCCCCTCTGCTTTCAAACATGCCCATGTCTCTCCCATCCTAAAAAAACCCTCTCTTGACCCCACCTCACCTTCTAGTTATCGCCCCATCTCCCTCCTACCATTCCTTTCCAAACTCCTTGAACAAGTCGTCTACACGTGCTGCCTCGAATTCCTCAACACCAACTCTCTCCTCGACCCCCCCCCCCCCCCCCCCCACGAGTCAGGCTTCTGTCCCCTACATTCCATGGAAACTGTCCTCTCAAAGGTCACCAATGACCTCCTGCTTGCCAACTCCAATGGCTCATACTCTATCCTAATCCTCCTCGACCTCTCAGCTGCCTTCGACACTGTGGACCACCCCCTTCTCCTCAACACGCTATCCAACCTTGGCTTCACAGATTCTGTCCTCTCCTGGTTCTCCTCTTATCTCTCCGGTGATTTATTCTCAGTCTCCTTTGCAGGCTTCTCCTCCCCTTCCCAACCCCTTACTGTGGGGGTTCCCCAAGGTTCAGTTCTCGGTCCCCTTCTGTTCTCGATATACACGCACTCCGTTGGTGACCTCATTCACTCCCACAGCTTCAACTACCATCTCTACACTGATGACACCCAAATCTACATCTCTGCCCCTGCTCTCTCCCCCTCCCTCCAGGCTTGCATCTCCTCCTGCCTTCAGGACATCTCCATCTGGATGTCTGCCTGCCACCTAAAACTCAACATGTCCAAGACAACTCCTTGTCTTCCCACCCAAACCCTGCCCTCTCCCTGACTTTCCCATCACTGATGACGGCACTACCATCCTTCCCGTCTCACAAGCCCGCAACCTTGGTGTCATCCTCGACTCCGCTCTCTCATTCACCCCTCACATTCAAGCCGTCACCAAAACCGGCAGGTCTCAGCTCCACAACATTGCCAAGATCCACCCTTTCTGCTCCATCCAAACTGCTACCCTGCTCGTTCAAGCTCTCATCCTATCCCGTCTGGACTACTGCATCAGCTTCCTCTCTGATTTCCCTTCCTCGTGTTTCTCCCCACTTCAATCCATACTTCACACTGCTGCCCGGATTGTCTTTGTCCAGAAACGCTCTGGGCATGTTACTCCCCTCCTCAAAAATCTCCAGTGGCTACCAATCAATCTGCGCACCAGGCAGAAACTCCTCACCCTCGGCTTCAAGGGTCTCCATCACCTCGCCCCCTCCTACCTCACCTCCCTTCTCTCCTTCTCCAGCCCAGCCCGCACCCTCTGCTCCTCTGCTGCTAATCTCCTCACCGTGCCTCGTTCTCGCCTGTCCTGCCGTCGACCCCCTGCCCACATCATCCCCCTGGCCTGGTATACCCTCCCTCCCAACATCCGCCAAGCTAGCTCTCTTCCTCCCTTCAAGACCCTACTGAGAGCTCACCTCCTCCAGGAGGCCTTCCCAGACTGAGCCCCCTTCTTCCTCTCCCCCTTGTCCCCCTCTCCATCCCTCCCGTCTTACCTCCTTCCCTTCCCCACAGCACCTGTATATATGTATATATGTTTGTACATATTTATTACTCTATTTATTTATTTATTTATTTTACTTGTACATATCTATTCTAATTTATTTTATTTTGTTAATATATTTGGTTTTGTTCTCTGTCTCCCCCTTCTAGACTGTGAGCCCACTGTTGGGTAGGGACTGTCTCTATATGTTGCCAACTTGTACTTCCCAAGCACTTAGTATAGTGCTCTGCACACAGTAAGCTCTCAATAAATACGATTGATTGATTGATTGATTATCCAGCAGTTGCAGGTTTCCCAAAACTTTAACTTCAGAGGAAATCCCAGTTCAGTGTTTCTTTCATTGATTTGCTCATAGTATGTGAGGCACAGTGCCAAATCTGGGATCTAAGTTGTTTCTGTTTCCTCTCACCCTTGGTGGAAATGGCCCACCCCAGAATTTGAGGCTGCTGATCATATCTGCTATTCTTTATTTTTTTAATGGGATATGTTGAACGTGTACTATGTGTCTAAGCACTGTGGTAGATACAAATTAATCAGATTAGACAGGGACTAACCACATGGGACTCACAGTTTTAGCAAGAGGGAGAACAGGCATTTTACAGTTGAGGAAACTGAAGCACAGAGATGCTATTTGACTTGCCCAAGGTCACATAGCAGTGTGAGAAGCAGCGTGGCTCAATGGAAAGAGCACGGGCTTGGGAGTCAGAGATCATGGGTTCAAATCCTGGCTCTGCCAATTGTCAGCTGTGTGACTTTGGGCAAGTCACTTAGCTTCTCTGTGTCTCAGTTACCTCATCTGTAAAATGGGGATTAAGATTGTGAGCCCCACGTGGGACAACCTGATCACCTTGTATCTTCCCCAGAGCTTAGAGCAGTGCTTGGCACATAGTAAGTGCTTAACAAATGCTATCATTATTATTATTATAGCAGGAAAGTGGTGGAGCTGGAATTAGAACCCAGATCCTCTGACTCCCAGGCCTCATTGCTTCTGTTGCATGGGCAATGCTGAAGTGTTCATGTATTTCTGCCATGCCTGCTTTACTATTCTCTTTCCCGCTCCATCTCCCTTTGCTAGCTTTTCAGGCCATGCTCACCAAGATGCCACAGCCTCGGTTCCACTTGAAAGGAAGCTGCTGGAAGATTAAGGGGATCAGGGTCAAGTGGAGTCAGCACTTACTTCTAGGACTATCTGGGAACCCTCATCCCAAGCCCTTTTCCCTTGATTAGAGGCCGCACTCATTTTCAGGGTGCTGCAGAAACTGGAATCTGCCAGGCTCAGATGCCCCCGAGGGGCCTGTGGTTGGGAAAGACATTTGGAGCTTCCTCTGCACTCAGGATGGGCCAGGGCCAGTGCAGCAAAGTGACAATAGTCTCAAAGATCCACGTAAAGGGGATTGGGGATTCAAGGGAAGCAGGAGCCTTTTTCATAACTTTCCCATCTCTAATGAGTGACAGAAAGTCCTAAGGGAGAAAAGAAGAAGTTAAAGAGAGTTGTGGGGGAGAAAGAGAGAGACAGAGAGGAAGACAAAAAGACAGAAAGGTGGTGAGAGAAGGAAGGAAAAAGGAGAGAGGGAGAAAGAGAGAGAGAGAAAGAGAGAGATTGAGAGAGAGAGAGATGGCCTTGATACTCAATGAAAATGCCACCAATGGTGAAATTTACCCCCATGAGTGAAAACCTTGCCTAGGCATGCAGCGTTGCTCTGTGGAAAGAGCCTGGGTGTTGGAGTCAGAGGTCATCGGTTCAAATCCCGGCTCCACCAATTGTCAGCTATGTGACTTTGGGCAAGTCACTTCACACCTCTGTGCCTCAGTTACCTCATCTGCAAAATGGGGATTAAGACTGTGAGCCCCACGTGGGACAACCTGATCACCTGGTATTCCTCCAGCGCTTAGAACAGTGGTTGGCACATAGTAAGCACTTAACAAATACCATTATTATTGTTATTATAAGAACAAATCACACCACCATTCAGGTTCCAGAAACCCGCAACCTTGGAATCATCCTCACCTCCTCCCTTCCTGTTTTGCTCTCACATTCGATCAGCTACTAATCCTGTCCTATCTCTCTTGACAGATCCAAAATACTAAAAGCTATTCGGCTTCTAGAATCTGATAGATTGTAGACTCTAGAGCTAGAGTTTGTAGATCTACAAATCTAGATTGCGGTTTATAGTATAGAGGATCTAAAGGAAGAGCTTACAGGAGCTCTGGTATTTTTAAGTGCTTTTTATATGTCAGGTTAATCAGGTTGGACACAGTCCCTGTCCCACATGGTGCCCCCATCTAAATAGGAGGGAGAATAGGTATTGAATCCCCATTTGAGAAGCAGCATGGCCCAGAGGCAAGAACAAGGGCCTGGGAATCAGAGGACTTGAGTTGACTTGAGTTATAATTCTGTTTCTGCTACTTATCTGCTGTGACTTTGGACAAGTCACTTAACTTCTCTATGCCTCAATTACCTCATTTGTAAAATGGCAATTAAGACTATTTTGTATCTACCACAGCACTTAGTACAGTGCCGGGTACATAGTAAATACCTAACAAATACCATTTTTAAACAATTCCCATTGAAGAAAGCTTTCCCTTTTTTTCCTACCACTCTCTTTCTATTTTTGTTCAACATATTTTTAAAATGGAATCTATTAAGTGCTTACAATCATCAAGTACAGTTGTAAGTGCTGGGGTAGAAACAGGTTAATCAGGCTAAACGCAGTCCCTGTCCCATGAGGGGCTCACAATCTAAGGGGGAGGGATAACATGCATTAGATTTCCAGTTTATAGATGTAGAAACTGAGGCATGAGAAGTTAAGTGATTTGCCTAAGATCCCACAGCAGACAAGGAGTTGAGATTAGAACCCAGGTTCCTCTAAGACCCGGGAACCTGATCCTTCCACTTGGCAACACTGCTTCTTAGCTAACCATTTAACGGCAATATACTCACATTATAACATTTTTGGAGTTTAATTACTAATGCATCCTTAATTTCTATTGTAGGATATACCCTTTAAGGTAGAAGAGCTCCCTTTTCATTCAGTGGGAATTTGAAGAACTGAAGAACACCCAAAGCAAATGGAGGAAGAGAACTTAACTCTTTCTACCTGTCTCTCTCTCTCAAATAATTTCCCCTTCTTCACCACCTTCCAGCCTGGCAGCTTGGTCTACTGGAATGATCACAGGCCTGGGAATAGAAGGACCTAGGTTCAAATCCCAGCCCTGAAACTTTCCTGCTGTGTAACCTTGGGCAAGTCGGTTAACTTCTCTTTTCCTCAGTTACCTCATCTGAGAAATGAGGATTTAATACCTGTTCTCCTTCCTACCTAGACTGTGAGCGCCATTTGGGACAAGGACTGTGTCTGATCTGATTGGGTTGCATCTACCTCAGTGTTTGGCACATATTATGCACTTACAAATATTACAATTATTTCTACTATTATTGTTATTATTATTATTCCAAGCCACTCAACCCTTACCTCAGCCCTATTTCTCACATTTCTATAAAATCTAGAGCTGGGAAGACTGATTTGGGGTCCTTTTAATGAACCTCTCCAAAACCAGATCCAGGAGACAGTGTTCTCCAAATCATCAAACTTATCAAAAAGGGAAGAGCCATCCATGTCTGAAGATGACAGTTATTTTTATAATTATTATTGTTATCATGACCCACCTGTTTTAAAGCATTTATACATGCAAAGCACTCTAGGAAATGCAGGATATTCTCAGAGTGGAGGTTAACCAGGTTAGCCATGAAAAATCCAATCAAAGCAATTGAATGACTATTGTGGTCATGGGTACTATAGAGACAAGAAAACACACCCTACCCAATCAGTCACTGTTTGTGAAATATCCAATTTACTGAAGTGTTCTATGCATCAAACCATGCGTGTGATCATCATAATCAAAGGCAGAAAAAAGAGTTTGAGAAACTAATTTAAGTTGGAAGGACTTGGTGTTCTTAACTGTGTTACAAGATGTAAAAACACATGGACTGGAGTGTTCAAAGCAATTAATCTATAGGCAGGAGACAAAAGCTAGTATAGATGCATAAACACTCATGTTTTTACATACACTGTATAGTAAAATTCAGGTGAGTTCAGATCAAATGGCTTTTTGGACTGACTTGAATATGGATTGAAAAGCCATTGATTCTCTACATCAGTTTCTCTCTTGCCCCCAGATAAATGGGAACAAGTAGATGTGGGTGTCAGGGGTACCCCCTCTTCTGATCTTCCAGCTCTGATGTATTGTACTTTCCCAAGCACTTAATACAGTGCTCTGCACATAGTAAGCTCTCAGGAAGTACCATTGATTGATTGATTGATTGAATCTTCTCAGGTCAGGGTCCAGTTGGGCTGGAAAAGCCCCAGGACCTAGGGTGAATAGTTCTGATTTCTTGGGCTATATTCATCATTGGAATTCTAGCCCTAATACCTGGTGGGATGAAAGAATTGTCACATTAGCCTTGTGTAAGGAAAAGACCTCATTTTCTCATTACCCCACACTCCAAACTCATTCCAACAACCCTCTAGGAGGCAAATGATGCTTACCCATCAGAGTCACAGTATCAGAAGCAGAATTCTCCATCTGGAGGCATCTGATTCTCAACATGGGATTTCACCGAGCAGATATACTACATAGAGTTGTGATCTTTGCCCAACCTTGCCTACTGAGTGATCTCAGGCAAGTCAGTTCTCTGTGTCACAGTATCCTTACCTGTAAAAGGAAGAAACATTCTGGGCATGTCACCCCTCTCCTCAAAAATCTCCAGTGGTTGCCTATCAACCCCTGTATCAAGTAAAAACTCCTCACTATTGGCTTCAACGCTCTCCATCACCTTGCTCCCTCCTACCTCACCTTCCTTCTCTCCTTCTACATCCTAGCTCGCATGCTCCACTCCTCTGGTGTGAACCTTCTCACTGTGCCTCACTGTCACCTATCCTGCCATCGATCCCTCGTCCCCATCCTACCTCTGGCCTGGAATGTCCTCCCTCCTCAAATCTGCCGAACTAGTACCCTTCCCCCCTTTAAAGCCCTACTAAAAGCTCACCTCCTCCAGGAGGCCTTCCTGGACTAAGCCACCTTTTCCTCTGCTCCCCCTCCCCTCCACACAGCAGTTGTGTTTATATATGTACCTATTTATAATTCTATTTATTTTATTAATAGTGTGTATATATATCTGTAATTCTATTTATTTATATTGATGCTATTGATGCCTATTTACTTGTTTTAATGTCTGTCTCTCCCCTTCTAGACTGTGAGCCTACTGTGGGCAGGGATTGTCTCTGTTGCTGAATTGTACTTTCCAAGTGCTTAGTACAGTGCTCTGTACACAGTAAGCACTCAATAATAATAATAATAATAGTATTTATTTAGCCCTTATTATGTGCCAAGCACTGTTCTAAGTGCTGGGGTAGATACAAGGTTATCAGATTGTCCCACGTGGGCCTCACATCTTAATCCTCAGTTTAAACATGAGGTAACTGAAGCACAGAGAAGTGAAGTGACTTGCCCAAAATCACACAGCTGTCAAGTGACGGAGGGGATTCGAACCCATAACCTCTGCCTCCCAAGCCCGTGCTCTTGCCACTAGGCCATGCTGCTTCTTCTTCCCAATAAATACAATTGAATGAATGAATGAATCAGGACTAAATATTTGTACTTCCTTCCCCTTAGACTGTGATCTTCACCTGGGACAGGACTGAATCTGAGCTGATTGTATTATCCATCTCAGGACTTAGCCTGTATGGAGAAAGTACTTAACAAATGTGACAAGTATTATTATTATTTTATCATGATTATTATGATTATTTCACACTATCAGTCACATTAAGTCCCCAAACTGCAAACTGGCTCACCACACACACACACACACACACACACACACAAAAAAAAAAAAAAAAAAATATGTATATGTATATATATATTCATTTGTGTGTGTGTGTGTGTGTGTGTGTGTGTGTGTGTGGTGAGCCAGTTTGCAGTTTGGGGACTTTATACACATATATATATATATAAACAAATGTATATATCCATTGGCATTCAGGTCCTGAGTCTTTCCCCTGAGGAGATGCTCATCAGAGTTCATGGCTCTTCCCCTGCTGAACTGTCACCCTGGACAGGTCTTGATGGATGATACTCTAAACTGTTCAGTATCCATTTTTTGCTGACCCCTACAACAACCCGGCCCACACACTTCATTCCTCTAACGCTAACCTTCTCATTGTATGTCCATCTTTTCTATTTTGTCACTGACCTCTCGCCCACAACCTACCTCTAGCCTGTAGCCTCTAGCCTCTAGCCCTCCTCATATCAGACAAATAATTGCTCTCCCCCACTTCAAATCCTTATTGAATGCACATCTCCTCCAAGAAGCCTTACCTGACTAAGCTCTCCTCTCCTCTTTTCCCACTCCCTTGTATTCAGCTCTTTGTTGCTCCTTTATTCATCCTCCCTCCCATTCCCACAACACATATGTATATATGAAGCAGCGTGTATATATGAAGCAGAGAAGCAGTGTGGCTCAGTGGAAAGAGTACAGGCTTGGGAGTCTGAGGTCATGGGTTTGAATCCCAGCTCTGCCACATCTCTGCTGTGTGACTTTGGGCAAGTCACTTCACTTATCTGTGCCTCAGTTACCTCATCTGGAAAATGGGGATGAATACTGTGAGCCCCACGTGGAACAACCTAATCACCTTTTACACCCCCACTAGCGTTTATAACAGTGCTTTGCACATAGTAAGCGCTTAACAAATACCATTATTATTATTGTTATTATTATTATTATATCTGTATATATTTGTAATTTATTTATGTATTTATTTATCTACATTAACATCTGTCTCCCTTGCTCTAGGCTGTAAGCTCAATGTGGACAGGAATGTGTATGTTTGTTGTTTGTATTGTACTCTCCCAAGCGCTTAGTAAAGTGCTTTACACAGTGAATGCTCAGTAAATATGACTGAATGAACGAATGAACTCCAGCTCCTCCTCTTCTTGTCACCTTGCCTCTAAGGCCTTTTTACTCCTGGACTTTGGACTAGCCACCATATGAATGTGACTAGCCCTGCCATGTTCACGTGGTGATAGTGGGAGCCTGGAGCTGGGGTTTAGGGCCATTTGTGGAATAAGTGAAGACCACTGGCAACCAGTGCAGTATTCATCTCTGAAGTCTGCTTCTCCCCAAATCTTGCCCTCTCTCTCTCTCTCTCTCTCTCTCTCTACACACACACACACACACACATGCACATACCCCTCCCCCCCGCCGCAGTATTTCCAACTGAACAACTTTGCTTGCAAAATAGACTTCCATATTCTCACCTCCCACTGGGTGAGGGAGTGCTTGTTTTGAATGGATCATTCTGAGACTTCAATGGATGCCCCTCAGCCCCCATCCTGTGGGATATGGTGAATGGCAATGGTTCTCTAGACTCACTGTGGGCAGGGAACAATTACCGAATCTGTTGGATGGTACTCTCCTAAGTGCGTAGTAAAATGTTCTGCACATAATAAGCACTCAGTAAATATAATTGATTGATTGGTAATTCTGTGTTGGTCCCATCTGCACTCTTGATGATTCTGTTAAAAGAGATTTAAGTGCCAATATCTTCACATGCTCTCCCGCCTCGTCAAAAAAGCATCTTGGTCCCACCAAATGGGTGACAGGCGACTTCCCCTGCTCTTCACAACTATCACCACACATCTCCTGTCAGTCACACATGAGAGTGCTTATTGCACGTTAAAATCAATGACTGGAAATCCATCTGCTAGAGACATCATCCAGAAGAGGAGGCCACTGAGCATGAGTGCACTCCTCCTAGGCATAGCGCAGGAACTAAGACTAAATGGAAGAAAATATTCTTGCTAACAGATTGAACTGTAACTCTCCTGGAAGTGTCCATCCGTCTCCATTGTTCTACCAGGGTAACTTCCGCAAAGTGAAAGCCCTGAATACAGCCCACTGTTGGAAGCACTGAGTGCACACAGCAAAGAGGCAATCTTCTGAGCTTGGTTCACAGATAAAATCATCTCTAGACTGTGAGCCCACTGTTGGGTAGGGACTGTCTCTATATGTTGCCAACTTGTACTTCCCAAGCGCTTAGTACAGTGCTCTGCACACAGTAAGCGCTCAATAAATACGATTGATTGATTGATTGATTGATCTTTATAATGATAGGATCTCTCAAGTAGAGAAGCAGCATGGCCCAGTGGAAAGAGCCCGGGCTTGGGAGTCAGAGGTCGTGGGTTCTAATTCCACCTCTGCCACTTTTCAGCTGTGTGACTTTGGGCAAGTCACTTAACTTCTCTGGGCCTCAGTTCCCTCATCTGTAAAATGAGGATTAGGACTGTGAGCCCACCGTGGGACAACCTGATCTCCTTGTAACCTCCCTAGCGTTTAGAACAGTGCTTTGTGCATAGTAAGTGCTTAATAAATGCCATTATTATTATTATTAAGTAAGGGGACACCTAATGCCTAGTTTCTACAAGAGGGCCAGCAGTGTTAAATTCAAACTTGCACATCCCTTGATCTTTTCTCCTCCATTTTCAGCATCAACATTTTTGTAACCTTATTTGTGACTTTGCATAATAAACAATTGTGGAATTTGTTAATTCTTTACTATGTGCATGAAGCAGCATGGCCTAGTGGATAGAGCACAGGCCTAGGAATCAGAAAGGCCTGGGTCCTAATTCCATTCTGCTAATTGTCTGCTTTGTGACCTTGGGCACGTCCCTTAAATTACCTGTGCCTCAGTTACCTCATCTGCAAAATAGGGATTAACACTGTGAGCCCCGTGTGGATGTGGACTGTGTCCAATGTGATTAGCTTGTATCTACCCCGGAGCTTAGTACAGTGCCTGGAACATAGAAAGCACTTTACACTTTACAAATGCCATACTTTTCTAAAAAAGGAATGAAGTAGGTACAAAATAACTGAGTTCATGTAGCACCCAGGATAGGATTTCATCTGGATATTGAGATTGCAAGACTCAGGATAATGGAGACCCATAAGTGTCTGTAGATGAGGTTGCAGCTAAAACTGCAAGTTTATTATAAAAGCTGCAACAGAGAAAAACAGTAACCAATTAATCAAGGATCTCCAGGTGATCACCAGGACTTTCTGGTTAGTGTGGACCCAGAAATCATTGGAAATCTCTCCAAAGGGGTGCATCTGATAATAGAAAACCACAAAACCTAAGCGAAAACCTAGCTGCAGTTCAGGGAAGGGGAAGGGGAGTACTCACCAAAAACCACCAGAAAATGACGAGCCAGGGTCCCTGCCGCTCTTTGCATTTCATCTCGGAGTCCCCAGGGGTCCCTGAGAGTCGGGTTTGGGCCGACCACTCACCCAGCTATGGGCTGCCCCATGATCGGCCCTACCATGAGTCTAGAGGAGTCTGATATATCCTTGGAGGGGAGCAGATTGATGAGAGCCAAGAGTCTTGATAGCATCTAATTGTTTGATTATCAAAGAGGGCCCCTCATATTTTCAAGGGACTCAGAAACCACAGGAACAGAATATTGAACTGCATGGTCAGGCAGTTTACCTGTTCCTTATGGGGTCCTGAAATGGTGGCCTTTCTGAAATGGAGCCCGTCATGTCAGGCTATCAGTCCAGCACAGTTCTTGTCCCACATGGTTTGAATCCCTATTTTACAGCTTTGGAAACAGGCACAGAAAAGTCATGTGACTTGCCCAAGGCCACACAGAAGGTTGGCAGAGGGTTTCGGAATAGAACTCAAGTCCTTTGACTCACGGGCCTGGGTTCTTTCTATCAGGATATGCTGTCAGCGAGGGCTCAAAAAAAGATTTTTTTTTAATCCTTTTCCCTTTCATTGAACCAATTCATCTCTCAGATTCTTAGCAGTCATGTGCTTCTTCAACCTGTTCTCTAAGGAAAGTTCACAAATGGGTGAGAAAGCCTGATCAAGTAGGTCTGAGTCCACACGTGCTCAAATTGTTCCCTGGGAACTGGAACCAAAATAAAGAATAAGTGAATTTGCAGCAGACTGGATTCTTTTTCCTTAAAAAATGATAGCTGCAGATAAAAAGATAAATTCATTTTTTGATCTACAAACAGGAACCCTGTTAGTTTTAGCCCCCGAGGATCAATACTAATCATGCTACAGAACCAACCCAGAGCAGTTGGTAACAACGAGGAGGCAGTGAATTCAATTCTATTTTACTGATAGTGCTGCAAGTCAATATACTTGGAAGACACTAAAAAAAAATCTAATTTTTAGACAGGAATATAATAGGAACACAGTTATAAGGCACTTCTTTCAGCTTACTCGACCCAGAGACATGGCTTGGGTCTAGTTAACCTTTAAAGTATTACATTTATCACTGTCGAATTTAACTTAGCTCCCACTCCTGAGAGTTAAGATTGCTCATAGTTTAAAAAACATTGCAAAACATACTTTTGCCGACTTCTCATGAGGGAGAGAATATTGGGGTTTAGAAAGGTTAAGAGCGTGGGAGCTCTCTTGGATGGACTGGTAAGGGTGTATATTCATTTCAGTTGCTAGAATGGATATAATACAGGAGAAGACAGATTCCAAAGCATTTTCATATAAATGATGCCCCGAAGAAGGAAAGCCAGAGGCAACCAAAAGTACTTGGAAATCAGGGCTTTCATGCTCATCCTCTCTTATCTTTGTTTTAATTTCAATAGGCTCAGTACTTATTGCTTGACTTTCCAGGTGGAATATTCAAAAGCATTTAATAATAATTGTGGTATTTGTTAAGTGCTTGCTACACACCTAAGAGTGGACTAAATACTGGGGTAGATACAGGATAATCAGGTAAGATACATGTTCACCCAGAAAAATCCACTCATCTACAGAAAATGGTACTAGAGTTGTAGGAGTATCATTTCTTCAGCTAGGTATTATTGAGTGCCTCCTGTGTGCCAAGCACTGTATTAAGTGCTTAGGAGGGAACACTACAGTTGAATTGGTAGACATGTTCCCTTCTCTCAGGGAATGTACAATCTCATGGGAGAGACAAGCATTTAAAATAAATTACAAAGAAGGGAAGTCCAGAGTGCTGTGGGACTGGGTATTAAAGTTCTTGAGGGGTAGACAAGTGCAAAGCTGATGCATAAGGGAGAGTGAATGAGGTTGAAAATTGAGAGATTAACCAGGGAAGATCTTTTTGAGGAGGTAGGATTTTAGGAGGGCTTTGAAGATAAATCAATCAATCAATAGGATTTATTGAACAATTGCTGGGTGCTGAGCACTTCCTAACATTTGGGAGGGTAAAATTTTACGGAGTTGAAAGATACATTCCCTGCCCACAAGAAGCTTACAGTCTAGGGGGGAGACAAACATCATTATGAATAAATGAATTATGGATATGTACATAAGTGCTGTGGGATTGAGGATGGGGTGTATAAAGGTTGCAAATCCAAGGGCAAGGGTGACACAGATGGCAATAGTGAAGGTGGGGAGAGTGGTGGTCTGTCGTATAGTTCTGTTACTCATGGGGAGATTTTATCAATGTTTGTGAAGGTGGATGATAAAAGTGTCACCTGGTCATGTTGCATTCATGTACCAAAGGTTCCTGGCTGCCCCATTACATTTGCTAACCAAATTTTTCCTGCTCATCTCCATAAAGGCAACCTGAGATTCTCAGTTGATTTTCCCACTTTGTCTAAGTGTGTATTGTTAGAGAAAGCACTGATTAGAGATAAAATTCAGTAAGGAAAACTTTCCCTTTTGTCAGGTGTATTCTACCAGTGGGTAAGGTTTTCCAGGGCCAGGCTAACACAAAGGTACTGTTGTCCTCAGGTTGATTCTCGGTCCATAGTACTATGCTGAAAGCATCCTCACCAGAGCTCTACATTTATAGTGCTCTAGCCAAAAGAAAATGGCCCATACCAAGAAAATAACCATTTCAACATGAAACATCTGGGTCCTAAGCTCCCTCCTCTCCAATAGACCATGACCTCCTTTGGCCAGGAAATGTTGTCTACCACTCTACTGTATTGTTCTCTCCCAAGCATCTGGTACAGTGCTCAGCCAGCACACAGTGAGTGCTAAATCAGTGCCACTGACTGATTGATTGAATAGGAATTGGGCATTTATGGAATCCAAATTGAGGCATTGAGCAGAACCAGACCACTGGGTGACAAAGAACTGATGTAGATAGGTGTCAGAGAGCCCTTGGTCCACTGAAAGGCTTCTATGTTTTAAAGGAACCTAACACCATCTAGAGGGCTTCATTTCAAGCTCCTGGAGAACATGGAAATGGGTAAGGCACTCTGGTATATCACAGCAGCCCTCCTTGAATCAGGAACTCTAGCTCCATGGGCAAACATGAGTGGTAAACAGACACTTCTCTGAGACTCTGTCAACATGGCAGGCATCAGTTTAGAGAAGCAGAGAGGCCTAGTGGAAAAAACATAGGCCTGCGAGTTAGAGAGCCTGGGTTCTAATCCAGGCTCGGCCAATTGCCACTGTGTGATTTTGGGCAAGTCACTTAATTTATCTGGGCCACAGTTTCATCAACTGTAAACATGGGAATTCAATACCTGTTCTCCCACCTGACTTAGACTATGAGTCCCATCTAGGGCAGAGACTGTGTCCAAACTGATTCAATTATATCTTTCCCAGCATTTAGAACATTGCTTGACACACAGTAAGCACTTAACATAACAATAATAATAATAATAACAATAATGGCATTTGTTAAGTGCTTACTAGGTGCAAAGCACTGTTCTAAGTGCTGGGGAGGATATAAGGTGATCAGGTTGTCCCACGTGGGGCTCACAGTCTTAATCCCCATTTTACAGATGAGGGAACTGAGGCCCAGAGAAGTTAAGTGACTTGCCCAAAGTCACACAGCTGACAATTGGAGGAGCCGGGATTAGAACCCATGACCTCTGACTTCCAAGCCCATGCTCTTTCCACTGAGACACACATAATGATGATGATAATTATGATGATGATGATGATGATGATAATAATAATAATAACAATAATCAAGGCTGTGGCAGTGGCAGTGGCAAAGAGATACCACCAAGATTGGTTTGAGGAAAATGATTCAATTGCAATTCCTACTGGAAAGATGGAGGCAGAAAGGGGATTAGTTAGTGATACAATTGCGTTGCTCTGCCCAACTCTTATTGCTTGCGCTAACTGTCGTGGGGCCCACTCTTATGGATGTAGCTCTTGTGTGTACTGTGTAAGCCTGTAAAGAGCAAGACATAGTTTTCTAGTTACCTGCAATCTGGAGTGGACATGGAACCTTCCAGAGAAGCCTATATACCCCTCAAGAACTACCACAGGGAAAGAGTGTGGCCTAGTGGAAAGAGCATAAGCCTGGGAGTCAGAGTACTTGGGCTCTCTTTGGACCTTGGACAAATCACTTATCTGGTCCTCAGTTTCCTCACCTGTAAAATGGGGATTCAGTATCTGTTCTCCCTCTCCCTTAGACCATGAGCCCCTTGTGGGACAGGTACAGTGCCTGATCTGATTAACTTATATCTACCCCAGTGTTAGGCACATAGTAAAGGTTTATCAAATATCACGAAACACCACATTTATTATTATTATCATCATCATCATTGTTATTATTGTTAAGTGCCATTGAGTCATTTCCGATTCATAGTGTCTCCATGGATAAACATTCTCTAGGACGTCCTGTCCTCTGCCATAATCATCAACCTTTCTAACAGTTCTTCTGTTATCGTTGTTATGGTCTCTATCCATCTAGCTGCTGGTCTGCCTTGTGCACATTTTCCTTGGACTTTACCTAGCATTAGTGCCTTCTCCAGAGAATTAGCCCTCCTGATTATGTGTCCAAAATATGCTAATCCAAGTCGAGTCATTTGTCCTTCCAAAGACTACTTTGGTTTAATTTGCACTAAAATCCATTTGTTTGTTTTTCAGGCAGTCCGTGGTATTTGCAAAAGTCTTCTCCAATGCCACATTTCAAAAGAATCAATGTTCTTTCTATCTTGTTTTTTCCCACTGTCCAGCTTTCAAATCCATACATCATCATTATCATTATTATTATTACCATAAATAATTGAAGAATATAGATAGAGGATAAAAATCATCAGAAAACATACTCTGGTGTTCTTCCTGCCCTCTGGGTCCTCACATGATTTTTTCAGTGGGTGCACAGTTTGGGTGACACATACTTTGTTTTGTTGTCTGTCTCCCCCTTCTAGACTGTGAGCCCGTTGTTGGGTAGAGACTGTCTCTATATGTTACCAATTTGTACTTCCCAAGCACCTAGTACAGTGCTCTGCACACAGTAAGCACTCAATAAATAAAATTGAATGAATAAATGAACCTGCCCAGAATGTTTCCAAGCAAAGCTAGTGGGAGCCACATGGAAACCAGAAGCAGTCTCCCGCAGCCTCATTAGGGCCATCTGTTCCTGGGAACTCTTCTCTCTGACAGAAAGGGAGAGCAGGTTCAGTTCAAGATTTAGTAATCATATCTAACTAGGGCTGGATGCACTTAACCAGTTCAGCATCATAAGAACATTTTAAATATATTCCCTCCAATTGAAAATCAACCATGTAGTCCAAATTCTACCTGGGAAAAAGCACCACTTGTAAAAATGAATATCAGCAATGATCTGCACATATCAGCAGCTTGGCCCAAGCACAAAAAAAAATGGAACCAATCAAAAAAATATATATACATCTACGTCATATATTTTATAATTTATATATGATATATAGAATATGTAATTTCCTAAGCCTATCAAAATGTTAGAACAGTATAACTGGTTAGGATATAAAGATGTAGTAAGAGTTATAATTCTGGATTTCTTCCTAAAATACCATCTTGCCTTTTAGGAAGGAAACATTTTGGACTTTTTCACTTTTACGGTAGGGTATTTTCAAGCAAGGAATTTTGAATGAAAATATTTCTAACCATATGTGAGTTCATTATTGCTGGAATAGCTGAAGTCAGACCCAACCACTTTCTGATAGTTTCCAGTTGTAGCAGAAAGGTCAAGGATTCAGCCTTCATTATAATGCCACTGCAAAGAGCACTAAATCCAGTTGCTGAGGGCAACGCCCTGTCAATGCAGACAAATCTGAGAGGCTGGAGTCTTCTATTTTGCTATTCGAAGATATCCCTATAGCTCCCACCCTATTTGCCTGTTTTCATGTTAAATTACCCATTCACAGGTAGTATGTATTTGCAAGACCCTAACTGCTGAGCTAATTTGGTCACCTGTCAAGAGTGTATTGTAGATGAATCAACCAGGCCTCATAGGCTTGGAGGGGAGAGAGGAGACCCTACAGAAAAGGAATTATATCTCAGCCCGTGGTATTATATTTATATTATATTACTTTAATTATATTATATTTATGTATCATAAATTATAATATAAAATATATTTATATATTATATAATCATATTACATTATATTTATATTCACTATATTTTCAGCCCCCTCCACCACTATGCCAATCTGCCAGCAGCTCAGCTATTTCTGGCACTTCCCAGCATTCCTTCTTCCTAATGCACCATTAGGAATGCACAATACTCCCTCCCTCGAAGACAGACTGAGAAGAGTATCATGGCCCTATACTCTGGGAGCATCAAATAAAATAATGATGACATTTATTAAACGCTTACTATGTGCAAAGCACTGTTCTAAGCACTGGGGAGGTTACAAGGTGATCAGCTTGTCCCACGGGGGGGGCTCACAGTCTTAATCCCCATTTTACAGATGAGGTAACTGAGGCACAGAGAAGTTAAGTGACTTGCCCAAAGTCACACAGCTGACTGTGGAGCCGGGATTTGAACCCATGATCTCTGACTCCAAAGCCTGGGCTCTTTCCACTGAGCCACGCTGCTTCTCTGATCAAATTATCTCATGCCACTGCTCAGAAGCCTCTGATTTCTTCCCCCTCAGGAAGAAACCTCATTTCCTGTCCTTCCTGGTCTAAGGGTCTTCTGGGGCTAGGACCTGCCTCTCACTGCCCAGAGAGTTTACCAGAGAGTTTACCAGGAAGCACCCATTCCCACCCTAGCAGTAAAGGTCCAACCTCTGAGATTCTTGGATTGTGAGCCCCAAGAGAAAGGTGCCGTATCCAACTCCCACCTGTGTATTTTCTACCAGCACTTAGCACAGCACTCTGCACGTAGTTTGTGCTTAATACATACTACTACCACTATGTG
Source organism: Tachyglossus aculeatus (assembly GCF_015852505.1). Lineage (NCBI taxonomy): Eukaryota > Metazoa > Chordata > Mammalia > Monotremata > Tachyglossidae > Tachyglossus > Tachyglossus aculeatus. The sequence goes on from NC_052072.1 coordinate 62,559,712, forward strand.
ACAACATTTAAAAAAATAATTTAGGGGCCCAGAAAATTGGACCCAGAGCCCCGTGGTGATATTGTTCACTCCTTCATCATTCCAGTCAGGCTCCCCCTGCTTCTCATTCATCTGAGTCCCATGCAGACTGACACATCCAGCTCTGGACAGGCTGGGAGGAGAAGGCTGAAATGCAGGAAGGGGACAGACCTGAGGGGATAGGCAGCTTAAATTGTCCAAGGCTGTTCTAGGTGGCTTCCATTTCAGTCACAGTGCAGGGGACGGGGAGGAAGAATCAGGGAGGGATGGGATGAGGGGACTGTGGGAACAAAGGAGATATAATAATAGGGATAATAATAATGATACTTGTATTTGTTAAGTGCTTATCATGTGCCAGACACTGTACTAAGCACTGCGGTGGATAAATGCACACTGGGTTGGACACAGTTCCTGTCCCACATGGGGCTCACAATCTTATTCCCCATTTTACAGCTGTGGTAACTGAGGCCCAGAGGAGTTAAGTGACTTGCCCAAGGTCACACAGCAGACAAGTGGCAGAGCTGGGATTAGAAACCAGGTCCTTCTGACTCCCAGGCCTATCCTTCATCTACTAGGCTACTCTGGTTGGGAGATCAGAAAGTTGCGTATGGGACCCATAGGAAACAGAAGTTTCTATGAGACTTGGGGAAGGTAGGTACCAAAGAGGGTGAGGTAGAGAGGGATTTATCTATTCAACAAGACAGCAGGGAGTCATGGTACGTACATACATATCTTTATAGTCAGTTGCTTCTCTTTCTTGAAATTCATTTTAATAAATTTCATATAATTTACCATCTGTCCCATGATAGATTATGAGCTTTTTCAGGGTAGAGATTGTGTCTACTTCTATTTTACTTCTCCCATCATTTATACAGTGCTCTGTCTACTCATTGTAGGTACTCAGTAAATACCAGGGAGCGTGTTCAGGGATCGTGTCTACCATTCATTCATTCATTCATTCATTCATTCAATCGTATTTATTGAGCGCTTACTGTGTGCAGAGCACTGTACTAAGCACATGGGAAGTACAAATCGGCAACATATAGAGACGGTCCCTACGCAACTATGGGCTTACCAACTCCATTGCATTGAACTCTCCCAAGTGCTTAGACAGTGCTCTGAACACAGTGAGTGCTCAATAATACTAGTGATTGATTAATTAATTACTACTGATTGATTGAATGGATGTCAATCTTACTTCTCTTCCAGGGCCCCAATTCCTCCTTTTCTAATCCCCGATGAGCCCTGCAAACATCTCTTTTGGGAAAACAGACACTTTTGGGTTTGAACTTGTCCAAGTTCCTTCTCAATTCTTGAAAGCTCTCCTACCCTCACCTTCACATTTTCGATTTTCTGGGCTGTCATTCTATCCCCTGTATCTGTGCAAATGATTCCAAAGTCTCTAGACCATAAGCTCACCCTGTACACTGTGTGCTCCTGGTGGGCAGGGAAATTATCCTCAAACTCTATTGCACTGTACTCTCAAGTGCCTTGTACAGTGCTTAGTGAGCATTGAGTAAATGATGGCATTTGTTAAGCGCTTACTTATGTGCCAAGCACTGTTCTAAGCGCTGGATACTATTGAGCAATTGACTGATCTCATCTCATCTCTTTGTTCGTTCATTCATTCATTCATATTTATTCAGCACTTACTGTATGCAGAGCACTGTACTAAGAACTTGGAAAGTGCAACGACCAGCTCTCCCCCTTGTCCCCATGTTTATTATTACTGTCAACATTTCTTTCCCCCGGACTTCTTCTCTGCCACCTTCAAATACGGTCAGTTCTCTCCTATATGGAAATATCCCTGATTGGGTCCCACTTCACCCTGTAGCTACCACTAATTATGCTTCCTTTAATTCCTGTGTAAACACCTCTAATTTGTTGTCTGCCCTCTGTCTCAACTAAACAGGGAACATGTCTACCATCTCCATTATGTTGTACTCTCCCAAGCATTTAGTACAGTGTTCTGCACTCGGTAAGCACTCAATAAATAGGCTTGAATAATTGATGGCTAAAAGAGCAGGGACCTGGGTTTCAGAGGGCTTGGGTTCTAATGTTGGCTTTGCTGCTTGACTGCTGTGTGACCTGGGGCAAGTCACTTAACTTTTCTGGGGTTCAGCTTTCTCATGTGTAAAATAGTGATTTAATAATCGCTCTCCTTTCTACTTTGACCCTGAGCTCCATTTGTAACAGGAACTGTGTTTGACCTGATTATCTTGTATCTACTGCAGTACAGTGCTTGGCACATAGTAAGCATTTACCAAATCAATCACTATTGAATTTACTATGCACATAACACTGTAGTAAGCACTTGGGAAAGTACAGTACCACAGAGTTGGTAGACATGATCTTTGTCCACAACAAACTTAAAGTCTAGAGAAGGAGACAGAAATTAATAAAAATAAATCATTTTAATACCAAATACTAAAATCATTATTATGATTTACCCAAAACAGTGTTTCTGCCTTCTTCATTCCCTGGCGACTAGGCAGAATTCTCTAAGTCACCAAACACCTCTTCCTAGCTAAATCCAACTGGTCATATTCTCTTCATATTATCTTTGAACACAAATGATCAATGAAGTAATAAATGGGATTAATTAAGCACTTGATCTGTGCAGAGCACTGTACTAAGCATTTGGGAGAGTATATTAGAGCCAGTAGAAATGATCCCTACCCTCAAGGAGCTTTCAAACTAGTAGAGGAGACAGGCATTAAAATAAATTAGAACTGGGAGCAATTATTAGAGTGTAAAAATATGGACTATAGGGGAAGATGTTAGGGCACAAATTTTTAGGTGACAAAGTGCTGAGTTGATAGTTGGAGGGGAAATAAGGAGGGGTTTTGAGAACTTAATGAGTTAAAGCCTCCTGGACAAAGCAGAATGGCCTAGTAGAAAGAACACAGGCCTGAGAGTCAGAGCCTAAAATCCCAGACTGAAAATTAGCCTAGTTTTACTGGTCTTTGGCCACCTTCAATCCCATCCCTGTAAACACCTGAATGTTATGGGCCAGGACCTTCTGTCCTACTGGAGTATAACCCAGTGAACAAACCCACGGCTTTGTGCTTCTTTAAGATCAGTGATCTCCCTGCCTGAGGTGTCTCTCATTTGCCCCAGGAGTGGTCTGTGGAGACAGAGCCCTTCTTCGAACTGCTGGAACAAACACAGGGATTAGACAATTATAACATTTTGCAGAAAACAGCATTCAAAATATGTTAATCCTATTATTTTCTTTGAGAACTAAGAAACAGGGACCTAGGAGTTAGTGGACATGGGTTCTAACCCTGCCTCTGCCACTTGCTCTCTGTGTAACCTTGGGCAAATTGCTTAACTTCTCTATACCTCAGTTTCTTTATCTGTACAATGGGAATTAAATCATATACTTGTTCTCCCTCCCCCTTTAGACTGTGAGCCCTACGTAGGACAGGGACTGTCTCTAACCAGATTATTTTCTATCTACTCCAACATTTTAGACAGTGCTTGGAACCTAGTAAGCACTTAACAAACATGACAATTTTTATTTTGGTAAAGAATAATAATGATGATAATAATAATAAGTGCTGGGGTGAGTAAGAGAAAATCATGTTGGACACAGTCCCTGTCCTGCAAGGGGCTCACAGTCTTAATCCCCATTTTACAGATGAGATAACTGTAATAAAATAATCCAGCATCCAAATTGTCATGTGTATTCCCTATTTATGCTTTTCTAATATAGATCTCCTTGCTTCCCTCCTCTCCAGATGAAATTCATTCTACTTTACACTCAACATGAATCCACATGCCAGTGATACAGTATACTCTTGACAGAAGATAAATCTATCTTTCTTTTCATCCCTTTCTGCATCCTGCCTCTCTCTCACACAGGAATGTGAGGTTTTTGAACTAAAGATTGAAGTACCAGAAAGGAAGAAAGAAGGACGCTCAGGACTGAGAACTGAAATCCAGGTTATTCTGTAATTGTGAATGCATGGTGGATGTATAGTTTCACCTCTCCATGCATGACTCCTTATGAGTAAAATGGGAAAACAGTATCAAGCTGCAGGAGAGATTTGTTGATGAATACAGACATACCTGACTTCGCAAATGGATTCTAATCCTGCCTCTGCCACTTGTCTGCTGTGTGACCTTGGACAAGACACTTAATTTCTCTGTGCCTCATTTCCCTCATCTGTAAAATAGGGATTAAATCCTCCTCCCTCCAACCTAGACTGTCACAGAGAGACAGGGAGAATTGTGTCCAATCTGATTATTTTGTATGGACTCAAGTGCTTAGTTCAGCGCCTAATCCCAGTTCATTCATTTATTCAATCGTATTTATTGAGCACTTACTGTGTGCAGAGCACTGTACTAAGCACTTGGGAAGTACAAGTTGGCAACATATACAGATGGTCCGTACCCAACAGCGGGCTGTCACATCAGCTGTGTGGCCTTGGGCAAGTCACCTAATTTCTCTAAGCCTCAGTAACTTCATCTGTAAAACGGGGATTAAGACTCTGAGTCCCATGTGTGTCATGGACTGTTTCCAGCCTGAGTAACTTGTATCTACCCCAGTGCTTAGTACAGGATCTGGCACATAGTAAGTGTTTAATGAATAGCATTTTTTTTAAAAAAAAAGGGTGCCAATGAACATCGCTCTTCCTTAATTCTATGTGAAAATTCCTGGCATGGAGTTCCTCACTGGTTTTCTCCCCCACCCACTTTATTCTACTGCCAATTATTTTGTGTAAGTGAAAATTCTTCCTGAGTATAACTTTTTACCACTTTTTCTATGTAAATTCCTGGTGAATGGAGAAGATACTCATTCTTGTCCATTTTAGCAATGTACTCTCATCAGTTTCACCTTCAAAGTTGGCTGATAATAACCAGTCACGACACTTTTGCCTATAATTTTTAAATACATGTTCTCCGGTGGGCTATTAAATTCCTCATTCTGGAGTACCCCAACCACATCCAAAGTCAGATAGCAAAATACCACTAGACTTTCAAACTTAATGTCTGGATGATCAAAATGACCCTTCACCTTCTCAAATGAGCTTATCTTTAAAAGAAGTACGGTAATGGCCACATTATTAGTCAATAGTCAACACATTCAAGCCGAAGAATATTATGCGCCATTGTTAATAACTCTTTTACCCTTGCCAGAAACAGCTTTCTTCAAGAAAGAACACTTTCACATCATTTTTGAAAGTATTGTAATGAGTCAATAAAAGTAAGGGCATTAAATGTCTGTGTGTCTTCTTAAAGTGTTAAATCTGAGAGTGGGTGAAATTAAGCAGCATCTGCTTTAAAGCCCTAGACTTTTAATGACTTTGACTATCAGTGAAGACCTTGGTATTCAATCTCTGGTTAATGTCTAAATGTCCCTTGGAATGGACTTGCTTCTGCACAGTTTAGTTTTCAGTGATGTCCTACGCATAAAGGGAAGCAGCATATCTTAGGAAAGAACAAAAGCCTGGGCGTCAGAGGACCAGGTTTCTAATCCCAGCCCTGCCATACACCTGCTGCATGACCTTGGGCAAGTCACCTCTCCTCTCCGTTCCTCAGTTCTCCACAAAATGGGGATTCAATACCCATTCTCCCTCCTACTTAGACAGTGAGCCCCATGTGGGACCTAATTATCTTGTATCTACCTCAGTGCTTATTTAGTAAAATTCTTGGCACATAATAAAACACTTAACAAATTACTACAGTCGTTTATTGCTCCTACTTCCATTCCTTCTGAGTTCCAAGTAGCTACCCATTCTCTCTCTTGGCCCCTGAAACAGGTTCCATGGGTTGGGACAGGTTATCGTCATATATGCTACCCTGGCAGCAGAAGGAGAGTGGAAGGGGGTACTGGGCTACCACTGGGGAAAGGCTGCAGGAGCCTTACTCCTCTGCCCCTCTCAATTCAAGAGCCCCCATCACCACACCCACCCGCTCAACCCAAAAGCCCATACACCAAAGACACCATGCTTGTATGTGCATGTTCACATGGTTTAGCTGTGTCCCCACCAAGGCCATGGTGATGGTTATTTGGCACAGGAAATTGGATTTGCCAATCCAGAAATTCCTCCTGTGGTGGCCCAGAATTCAGCAGCTGGTGACTGGAGTACAATCACCACTGCTACCACCACCACCACACTCAGTGGCTCTTCAGATGGAGGGGAAGTCCTCATGCATTCAATCATATTTATTGAGTACTTACTGTGTGCAGAGCACTGTACTAAGCGCTTGGGAAGTACAAGTCAGCAACATATAGAGACTGTCCCTACCCAACAACGGGCTCACAGTCTAGAAGGGGGAGACAGACAACAAAACATGTAGACAGGTGTCAAAATCATCAGAACAAATAGAATTAAAGCTATATGTACATCATTAACAAAATAAATAGAATAGTAAATAGATACAAATAAAATAAATAGAGTAATAAATCTGTACAAATATATATACAAGTGCTGTGGGGAGGGGATGGAGGTAGGAGGGGGGATGGGGAGGAGAAGAGGAAAAAGGGGGCTCAGCCTGGGAAGGTTTCCTGGAGGAGGTGAGTTCTTAGTAGGGCTTTGAAGGGAGGAGGACAGCTAGCTTGGCGGATGTGTGGAGGGAGGGCATCCTCCAAAGGACTTCCTGCACAAGAAGACTTCATCCCAAGAATCCTTGAAGCCTAGTCCGGGAAGTCATTCCTAGGTTTACAAATGCTCACTTTTGGAACTGTTTGAGAAGAGAGGGCTGAGGTGGGGCAAGGAAGCAGGCTGGATTGGGTCCTGACTGGTGTTTTTGTTGAGATTCATGGGCAAGTAGGAGTTTCTAGGAAAGCCTACAGGAAAGTTTCCAGGAGGCAGTTACCTCCTGAGAGAAATTTGTCCTCAATCACATATGGGCAGGCTTCAGAAACCATGTGTGCATGGGGGCCCTGATGGTTTACAGTTATCCCCAGGGGAAGGGGCTGTCCATTGGAGACGGTTAGCAACAGGGGAGAAACAGGGTGTCCGGTAGAAAGAGAATGGACTTGGGAGTCAGAGGAAGAGAGTTCTAATCTCGGTTTTATCAACTGTCTTCTATGTGACCTTGGGCAAGTCACAACTTCTCTATGCCTCAGATATCTTATCTGTGAAATGGGGATTAAGAATGTGAACCTCATGTGGGACATGGACTGTGTCCAATCTGATTAGCTTACATCCACTCATTCATTCATTCATTCAATCAATCATATTTATTGAGTGCTTACTGTGTGCAGAGCACTGTACTAAGCGCTTGAGTTAGTACAATGCCTGGAACAGAGTAAACTTTACTGCTCTGGTCTTATGCTGTCAAGTGGTCTCCGACCCATAGAGACACTATTGGCACATCTCTCCAAGAACGCACCACCTCCATCAGAAATCATTAACTTAATAGAGTTTTCTTGGTAAAAATATGGAAGTGGTTTACCATTGCCTTCTTCCATGTAGTAAACTTAAGTGTCTGCCCTCGACTCTCTCCCTTGCCGCTGCTGCCCAGCCCAGGGGAGTTTTGACTTGTAGCAGATTGTCTCCCACGCTCTAGCCACTGCCCAAGCTAGGAATGGAATGGGCACACCTCTGCTTGACTCTTCCTCCCACAGTCGAGACTAATAGAGTACTGGAAACTCTCCAGGTATGACCCTGAGAGAAAAAGCTTTACTAATACTGTAAAATAAAAATAAAATTAAAGAAAGGAACCAGCCAAAAGAGGGTCTTCCAGCTATCAGATTTTCTCTGGGTTTCAGATAAAGTAACAGGGGAAAAAGTAATATATTCTTAAGCCCACAGAAACCTGGACCTTGGAAAACCCACATCCACCTTAATAGATCAGGGTTTACGACTGACAGCTAGGAATCACAGTGGAGTTAGGGGCTGCAGAGGGCAGGATTGTGAAACCTTGCCACTGGCCCACTTCTCTCATGGCTAAGCCATCTGGGAGAGTCCTGATTTCAGCTTTGAAACCCCAGAGCAGAAGAAGAGGAAGAAATTGGATTTATGACTTTCCACACTGCCCTTCATACTCCAGATGGGATTTTCCATTTCTCATCTCTCAGCAGATCCAAGACTCTATCAATCCATCAATTAATAGATGGCATTTATTGAGTGCTCACTTTGGGCAGAGCACAGTACTCAACACTTGGATATGGACAGTGCAGTTGGTAGACACAATCTCGTCTCTCAGTGAATTTACAATTGAGTAGAGGAAATGGGCATAAGAGAAGTAACTGAATAGCAAGGATCTTTACATACACAAATCGGATGGGGATAGGAGCGTTCCTAAATGCTTATGGATTGGGACTAGTGCCTTGGAGAGATAGTAGAGAGAAAATGTGAGGTGCAGGTATTGAGAACTTAGTCTGGGAAGTATTTCCTAGGCTTATAAATGTTCAATTTTGGCACTGTTGGGTCCTGACCAGTGTTATTGTGGAGATTAAAGGTTGAAGATTATGGCAGAGGGCAGGACATTCTGGAGAAAGCTTATCCATGGTGTCACTATGAATCAGAAATGACTTGATGGCACTTAATAATAATAATAATGAGAAAATGGCATGGCTTAGTGGAAAGAGCCCAGGCTTGGGAGTCAGATGTCACGGGTTCTAATCCCAGCTCCACCACTTGTCAGCTGTGTGACTTTGGGCAAGTCACTTCTTGCCAGGTAACTTCTCTGTACCTCAGTTACCTCATCTGTCAAATGGGGATCAAGACTGTGAGCCCCACGTGGGGCAATCTGATTACCTTGTAACTCCCTCAGCATTTAGAACAGTGATTGGCACATAGTAAGTGCTTAACAAATACCATTAATGATAATAGTAATGATGATGGCATTTGTTCAGCACTTACTATGTGCCAAGCACTGCTCTAAGCACTGGGGGGATACAAGGTCATCAGGCTGTCCCACATGGGGCTCACAGTCTTAATCCCCATTTTCCAGATGAGGTTATTGAGGCATAGAGATGTAAAGTGACTTGCCCGAAGTCACACAGCTGACAAGTGGCAGAGGTATTAGAACTCATGGCCTCTGACTCCCAAGCCCATGCTCTTTCCACTGAGCCATGCTTATTATTATTATTTTTATTATTAATAATAATAAAGGGCAAGTAGGAGTTTTCAGGAAAGCTATTCTAAACACCCTCCTTGGCCACTCCTGAGAACTATCCCTTTGCCCCCAATTTTCCTAGAGTTGATAGCTTGGGGACTGACTGCTGGCCTCTTAGCCATACCTCCCCACTCTGTTCCCATCAAGGGGGAAAGTCGAAGGCTTTTCAAGGGAGTCCTGGAGAAAAGCAGCTCTGGGAACCAGTATGGCCTAGTGGATAGAACATAGGTCCTGGGAGTCAGAAGGACCTGAATTCTAATGCTGCTCTGCCGCTTGTCTGCTCTGTGTCCTCGGGCAAGTCACTTCATTTCACTGTGCCTCAGTTACCATAGCTCTAAAATGGGGATTAAATTGTGAGCCTTTTGTAAGACATGAACTATGGCCAACCTGATTAGCTCGTATCTACCCCAATGCTTACTACAGTGTTTAGCACATAGTAAGCACTTAACAAATACCACAAAAAATGGGTGCCAGAACAAAGCTTTCCAAGGCTCCACCAGGTAAGACTGCCACCTCAACCACCATCTCCCCAGAGACCATCTATTTTCCCACAGTTTTCTGGACCTGGTTGGGTTCTGAGCAAATATGACTCAGGTTAGACACCCTTCCAGTCACATGCAAATTGCTACCCAACCCCATCACCCCTGCCTCCCACAGTTTCTGTTTTTCCTATGGAAAGACCCTGGGACAGGAAGTCACGAGACCTAGAAAATAGTCCCAGCTGCCCTGAAGAGCAAGATACAGTGAGTGCTAACTTCCCGTGGTATCCAACTTCCCGGGGATCACCAGCACAGGGGAATCAACAGGTATTTTCCCACCAATCAGATCCTGCCTGGGGAACCAATCAGATGAGGGAGCAAGAGGGGTGGATCTTAAACCAATAGCTTAATGGGAAGAATCTGAGCAAAGGTTTCCCAGAAGCCTTTCATTTGACTTGGGAGTTATTGATTGGCAAGTCGAAAATTTATCATGTACCAGAATTCTGTTCTGATTGTTACCTTATTAACTTGCTAAAAATCCTTCCAACTACATCTATTAAAAACCCATTTAGAGCTCTAACCTCTGTGTCTGCTTGTCTGCATGGTTCCTCTTAATGTCCAGTTCCCACAAACAGCTTCCATAAAAACAGCTTCCATGCCGGGATAAGCCATGGCTCCAATCAGTAGTAGTTTCAATTATGCTCTTACATTCCTGATGTTATGAGAATAATAATAATGATGGTATTTGTTAAGCGCTTACTATGTGCCAAGCACTGTTCTAAGCACTAGCAGTGTGGCCTACTGGAAAGAGGCTTAGGTGTCAGGAGGTCTGGGTTCTCTGCCACTTACCTGCCAAGCTACCTTGGGCAAATACTCCCCTTCTAGACCATGAACCCATTGTTGGGTAGGAACCATCTCAATATGTTGTCGATTTGTACTTCCCAAGTGCTTAGTACAGTACTCTGCACACAGTAAGCACTCCATAAATATAATTGAAGAATGAATGAAAGTAACTTCTCTATGTCTCAGGTTCCTCATCTGTAAATTCTGTTCCTCCTCCATCTTTGGACTTTGAGCCCCCTTTGATATAGGGACTGATGTATATATATCTAGTATCTACACCACTGCTTAATAAAGTACTTTGCACATGGAAAGAGCACGAGCCTAAGACTCAGAAAACCTGGGTTCTAATTCCAATTCTGACTCTTAACTGCTAGGTGAACTTGGGCATGTAACTTAACTTTTCTGTGCCTCAGTTCCCTCATCTGCAAAATAGGGAATTTACACCTGTGCTTTCACCTACTTATACCACTTGTCTGTTTGACCCTGGGCAAGTTACTTCACTTCTCTGGGCCTGAGGTACCTCACCTGTAAAATGGGGATTGAGAGAAGCACCATGTCTCAGTGGAAAGAGAACGGGCTTGGGAGTCAGAGGTCATGGGTTCTAATCCTTATCAGCTGTGTGACCTTGGGCAAGTCACTTCACTTCTCTGTTCCTCAGTTACCACATCTGTAAAATGGGGATTAAGACTTTGAGCCCCACGTGGGACAACCTATTCACTTTGTATCCCCCTCTCAGTGCTTAGAACAGTGCTTGACACATAGTAAGCACTTAATTTTTTTGGAGAAGCAGCGCGGCTCAGTGGAAAGATCATGGGCTTGTGAGTGGGAGGTTGTGGGTTCTAATCCTGACCCAGCCACTGGTCAGCTGTGTGACTTTGGGCAAGTCACTTCACTTCTCTGTGCCTCAGTTCCCTCATCCATCAAATGGGGGTGAAGACTGTGAGCCCCACGTGGGACAACCTGATGACCTTGTATCCCCCCAGTGCTTAGAACAGTGCTTGGCACATAGTAAGCGCTTAACAAATATCATCATTATTATTATTATGTGGGACAGAGACTGTGTCCAACCTGATTTGCTTGTATCCACTCCAGTGCTTAGTACAGCACCTGGCACCATTAACAAGTACCATTAGCAATATTCTATAAGGCCCATCTGGGACCTGATTACCTCGTATCTGCACCCAGACTTAATACAGTGCTTGGCATATGGTACACTTTTAATAGCTATTATTATTACCATTATTATGTACAAATATCACAATTATTACTATTATTATTATTCTAACTCCTTCCCTACTTAAGGTCAAAAGTGTAATCCTCACATCTAGGATCCAGAATGTCAAGCAACTTAGTGAACAATATCCTAGGCTGTCTACTAGGTCAAACCTGTTTGTTTAAAGCAGTCTGCAAACCTTTGGTGCTAAAGAACAATTAAAATCAAACTTCAGGGCAGTTAGTACACAAAGAACCAATCACACAATTTAAACACATATTAGTCTAGCTAATTTCTTTTTGAAACTAACTGTTCTAAATTCTTCATCCAGTGCAATGTCTGCTTGGCAGGCTTCCCACTAGACTGTAAGCTCATTATGAGCAGGGAACATGTATGACAAATTTGTTGTTATCTTACTCTCCCAAGTGCTTAGTACAGTGCTCTGCATATAGTAAGCACTCAATAAATACCACTGATTGATTGATTGATGGTGGCAGGTTTGGCTTAATCCCTCTCTCATGGGCTTCTCCATTTTACAGGGCCTCTTTTTGACATACTGTTTCATAATGTGATGAGATCATTTCACTGTATAACTACATCATAACAACTTTTCCAGCCTGCACGGGAAGGGAGGAAAGAAGAAGCATACTAGAGGGAGAGGAAGAGAAGGAAGGGGGAGGGAAGAATGGAATGTCAGACCAGCCCAACAGTTTTCTCTTCCCTCTCCTCCCTTTTTCCCCCAACTCCTACACACACCTCTCCCCACTGAAGTAGGCTGCAGTGGCACATCCCTTCCCCTCACCTTCCAGATTCTTGGTGAGGACAGAAGCCCCTCACCCACCCCCAGGGGAGCTTTAATGATGCCAACAGGTCCAGGTAGTCCCTGCTCTCCTCTTCTAGAGTGGAGTACTGCCCCTCCTCCCCACAGGCCAGCAACGGGCTCTGGCTGGACTCTTCAAAGGTGGGGGGTTGGGAGAGCTTCCAGAGTGATGAGTGGTGGTCTGTGAAGCCTGCTCCTCCTTGCATCCCTCATGCCCCAGCTTCTAAGTGCCACCAATGCTGTTGGAATTTCCAACTGATTATCAATCATAAGTGGTATTTATTGAGCACTTACTATGTGCAGAGCACTGTACTAAGGGCTTTGAAGAGTACAATACAATAAAATTGGTAGACATGGACCAAATTTCCTCCATCTCCCCATAATGAGGAAGTAACCCCCTCCCTGGTTTGAAGAACACAGCATGGATGGTTTGAGCTGCCCCCAACATATACAGGAATCTGTTTGAGGGATGGGATGTCAGGGAGGCTTGGTTCTTGGGGGCTGTTGTTGTTTACTCCATTAACTGACTTTGGTGGACATGGCCCAATCACCCAATTAATGGTGTTTACTGAGCACTTACTATGTGTACAGTACCGTACTATGTGTTTGGAAAAGTACAACATAACAGAGTTGGCAGACACAACCCCATCTCACAGGGAGAAGCGCAGATTTCAGCAGCTCCACACCATCTCCTGAGGTTGCTCAGTATGTTGCAGTGACTAGACTGTGAGCTTCAGCAGTGCTGCATTCTGTGAAACATTCACCAGGGCCCCCCTAACTTTGATGCTTTGATACCCATTATAAAAATTTTAGGCGCTGAACCCCCCTCCAAACATACATTGTGGAGCTGAAGATGAACCTTCCCCCTCTATAGTCTAAGCTCCTTGTGGGGAAGGAACATGTCCATTGTACTCTCTCAAGTGCTTAGTACAGTGCTCTGCATGCAATAAGCACACAATAAATACCATTGATTGATGCCGGTTCCTGTTGCTTTATTCCTCTACTGCCAAGTGGCACTAGAGTTCATACAGACCTAGGATGGGAATGCACTAATTTTGGATGATTGGAGGAGTGCCAGGAGTCTTATGAGAAAAACACTCTAAGATAGGCCAAACTTGGGCTCATTCCCACAAAATGGCACCTGTGATGTCATCATGATCAACCGTGGATCTGGGAAAACGTGTGTGACATTACATGTGTCTCTTTACCCAGGATCCATTAATTCCTTCAGTGATAACCATCTGGGCCACCAACCAACCAATTCCCAGGGGCCAAGCTGGCAGTGTTCCCCATGTGGTTTCCCATGGTAGGCCTCTAAGAACTCACAAAGTGTTAATGATGAGAACCTATACATTGTGAAATGGACTGTGAATAATGCACTTTGTTAAACTGAGCTGGATCTGCCCCTGATTCATATATTTTAATCCCTTTGAAAAGGTCTATGATGTAATGAATTATCCTTATGGTAGCCATTTCAAGTATTTCAAAAGATAATTCTTTGCCTGTCTCCTGTTTTCCTTACCTTCTCTAAAAGTCACCTGGCAGAATAAAGCTGCAAACTCTGAAATGAATATATGACCCCTAGTAATCTTACTGTGAATGTTGGAGGAGGGGGAGCCTCATAGTGACTCTTCCTCCCTTTTTCTGACCCATATCTTCATCACATGGTCACATGGACTATTTCTAGGTTTCAACAGGGAGCCCTCTTTACCTCAGGGGAACAGATTTGAGGTCATAAGGTAGGGTGGGGGTCAGAGCTTAGAGGGAACAGGGCCAGAGTATGGGGTGAGAAAGAAAAGAGGGGAGAAGAATAGGTAGTATGAAGACAGAAAAGGGAAAGGGGAGAGAAGGGAAGAAAAAGGGGGAAGAGAGAGAAAAGAGAGGGAAAGGGGAAAGGAGATTGTTAGACAAATAATCAATGGCTTTTTATGGTATTGGTTAAGCACTTACTATGTGCCAGGCACTGTACTAAACACTGAGATAGTTACATGTTTCTCAGATGTATGCACAGTTTCTGATATTCTTCTATAGTGTTTATTGAGTGCTTACTGTGTGAGGAGCACTGCACTAAGCAGTTGGGAAGTACAACTCAGCAACAGAGACAATCCCTGCCCACAACAGGCTCACAGTCTAGAAGGGAATTATGGTTTTTAATAAGCGCTTACTATGTGCCAGGCACTGTTCTAAGCACTGGGATAGATAAGAGATAATTAGTTGGACAAAGTCCCTGTCCTATGTGGGACTCACAGTCTTAATCCCCATTTTACAGATGAGGGAACTGAGGCACAGAGAAGTAAAGTGACTTGCCCAAGGTCACACAGCAGACAAGGGGCAGAGCCCGGGATTAGAACCCATGACCTACTGACTCACAGGCCAGGGCTTCATCCGCTATGCCATGCTGCTTCATTCACAAGTCTTTATTCCCCATTTTAGAGATGAGGTAACTGAGGCATAGAGAAGATGGGCACTGTACTAAGTGCTTGGAAAAGTGCAAAATGACTTAGTTGGTAAACACGATTCCTGCTCTCATTGAGCTTACAGTCTGTTGTGTTTGCATTATATTTTCCCCCAAATCCGGGCTCCAAAATCTCGTGTGTTTTTGCCTCTGCAATGTTGGCTGGCAGAAGGACAGTAGATTGGATGTATGTTCTACCATCATAGCCTGCTGACTTGGGCCATTTTGGTGGTCGTGGAGGCCAATAGGAGATTTCAGCCTTGCTAGAAATTTCAAGTCATAACCCTGCAGGAGAGCCAAACTGTGATCACTCCAGGAGCATCACAATAAGACTGTGGGGTTTTTTTGTTTGTTTTTCAATGGTATTTGTGTACCTTGCACCAGATGCTGTACTAAGAACTGGGATATATACAAGATAATCATATTGGACATAGTCCATGTCTCACATGGAACTCACTCTTGATTCCCATTTTACAGATACAGTGACTGAGGTGAAGAGAAGTTAAGTGACTTGCCCAAGGGCACACAGCAGACAGTGGCAGAGGCAGGATTTGAACCTAGGTCCTTCTGGCTCCCAGGCCCGTGCTCTTTCCACTAGGCCAGGCTGCTTCTGATAGTGTTTCTGCCCCAATTCCCACTGTCTAAAAGAGAGATTTGGAAAGGCTCCATCCAAACACTTTGGGAGCCAGAACAGAGCCCCACAGCTTGGCATCAGTACTTCTAGTTATCCTCCTGCACCTGACAGGAAGGGAACAGGTCAGGTCTGGCTTCACACTGTTCACTGACCGATTCTTAGTTCTGGAAACTGTCCGGTGTATCACTCCTACCCAATCCACCCAATTCTCAAATTAGGGGCTTGGTTCTTACAGGCATAATTCAATCAATCAATCAATCAATCGTATTTATTGAGCGCTTACTATGTGCAGAGCACTGTACTAAGCGCTTGGGAAGTACAAATTGGCATCACATAGAGACAGTCCCTGCCCAACAGTGGGCTCACAGTCTAAAAGGGGGAAGATCCTACTGAAGATCCCCCTCCTAACAATCAATCAATCAATAAGAAGAATAATGGTATTTGTTAAGCACTTACTATGTACCAAGCCCTGTTCTAAGCACTGGGGGGGATACAAGGTAATCAAGGTTGTCCCATGTGGGGCTCACAGTCTTAATCCACATTTTATAGATGAAGTAACAGTCATAGACAAGTTAAGTGACTTGCCCAAAGTCACACAGCTGATAAATGGTGGAGCCAGGATTAGAACCCATGGACAGTCAACCAATGGTATTTATTGAACTCTTTGTGTAGAACCAAATAAGCACTTGGAAATACAACAGAGTGGGTAAACATGATCCTCTGCCCACAAGGAACTTATGATCTACAAGGAGAGACAGACATTAATATAGATTAGAGATGAGAAGCTTAGTGAAAAGAGAATGGGCTTTGGAGTCAGAGGTCATGGGTTCCAATCCCAGCTCCATCACTTATCAGCTGTGTGACTTTAGACAAGTCACTTAACTTTTCTGGGCCTCAGTTACCTCATCTATAAAATGGAGATTAAGACTGTGAGCCCCATGTGGGACAACTTGATTATCTTGTAACTACCCTAGTGCTTAGAACAGTGCTTGATACATAGTTAGCGCTTAACAAATACCATCATTTTTATTATTATTATATGTTAATATAGATACAGCCCTCTAGAATGCAAGCTCATTGTGTGCAGGGAATGTGTCTATCAACTATGTGGTCTGAACATTTTTGTAGGAAAACGATCCAGGCGCACATACTGGAGACATACTGGAGTATGGTCTGGTTGGGAGGTCAGAGAGGAGGCTCATGTAATAATCAAGGCAGGAAAGGATAAGAGCTTGCATTAATGTGGTACCAGTTTGGATGGAGTGGAATTTTAGCCATGTCAAGAGAGAGTACAGTCCTCTCTGTAGAGAAAGTAAGAGCTAATCAGGGTTTTCCCTCAGTCATTCCACCCCAGCCCATGGACTGCCAAGCCGTGGGACTTCCCCTCAGGGATCGGGGCCGTTTGGAAACGCGACTCAGGGGACTCGCTGTTGAGGCCTCCTCTGGTGACATGGTACTGGAAACTGGAGCATCGGACCAACGAAGGTAGGGGACGGACAGAGCCGCTCCACCGGTCCTGGATGACGCGCAACTGAGACCTTGACAGGCACGCTGCCTGGATTTATGATCCTGAAGGTTTGGCTTTCTCACCCTCCCCTCTGTCCATAGCTGAGGACCGTATCTAAATCAGGCAAAGACTCCTCACCCTCGGCTTCAAGGCTGTCCATCACCTCGCCCCCTCCTACCTCACCTCCCTTTTCTCCTTCTACAACCCATCCCGCACCCTCCGCTCCTCTGCCGCTAATCTCCTCACTGTGCCTCGTTCTCACCTGTCCCGCCGTCGACCCCCGGTCCATGTCCTCCCCCTGGCCTGGAATGCCCTCCCTCTGCACACCCACCAAGCTAGCTCTCTTCCTCCCTTCAAAGCCCTACTGAGAGCTCATCTCCTCCAGGAGGCCTTCCCAGACTGAGCCCTCTCCTTCCTCTCCCCCTCCTCCCCCTCTCCATCCCCCCGCCTTATCTCCTTCCCCTCCCCAGCACACCTGTATATATGTATATACGTTTGCACATATTTATTACTCTATTCATTTTACTTGCACACATTTATTCTATTTATTTTATTTTGTTAATATGTTCTGTTTTGATGTCTGTTTCCCCCTTCTAGACTGTGAACCCGCTGTTGGGTAGGGACCATCTCTATATATTGCCAATTTGTACTTCCCAAGCACTTAGTACAGTGCTCTGCACACAGTAAGTGCTCAATAAATACGATTGAATGAACGAATGAATGAATATTGTATTCTCCCAAGTGCTTAGTGCATAGGACTCTGCAATACTAAGTCCTGGAACAGTCCAGCACTAGTACAGTAATTATTAAAGCAGCTTGACCTAGTGAAAAGAGCTCAGTCATGGGAGTCAAAAAACCTGAGTTCTAATTCTTCCTCTGCCACACCTGTCAGTGGTTTGACCTTGGGTAAGTTACTTCCCTTCTCTGTGCCCCAGTTCCCTCATCCATAAAATGGGGATTAAGGCTGTGATCCCTACATGGGAAAAGAGATTGTGTCCACCCTGATTATCTTGTATCTACTCCAGTGCTTAGTACAGACTCTGGTACACAGTAAGCACCTAACAAATACCATAAATTTATTATTATTATTACCATCATCATCAACATTATTCTCTGACAGTACTGCCTAGAATCCCTTTCTCAGTATTGCTGTTATTATTTAGCTCTGGACTGACAGCACTTACTTGTTTGCCTCTCAATAGCAATATGACATGTAAATTAAAAAGCTATTTGTCCCCCTCACACACCAAAAGTGAAAATGAATCCAACTCCATTATCTATTGTGCTCTAGGTAGAGCATGCATTTTCCCAGTGCAATTGGTTTATGGGGCACCGAGACGTAATTATTTAACACTCTTAAAGTCGATCAATTACTGAAAGGTGGCAGCAAGCCTGTTGGCGGTGAAATTTCCCTGGGAAATGAGAATCATCTTTTGTTCAGAAGTTACAACGAGGTATGATTGAATAATATCTAGTAATATTTTAAAATTACTGTTGGGAAGGTATGGCCTCATATTAAAATGGCTTGATATAAATGCTGTGTCCTCTGCTTAAAAGGACATTGTTAACCCCCCAGGACTGGGTAGGGCTTTTCCTTGGCCTAATTAAATTAAGTGCAGTGTACAGAGCCTTCCTGAAAAGATTAACAGAATGCATCGGTTGTCATTTTAAGTGCTTGACTGTGGCAGAGTGTTTTTTTTTTAATTTAATTAAAAGCTGTTCTTTTATGAGGAACATAACATGCCGGGAGCATAATTCCTCTTCCATACGTTTACATTTCCAAAGCTTGCCCGGGAGACAGGGAAAAAAAACAAACCCAAAACGTATCCAGAAATGCTCCCAGCTATGAGCCCACAAAGAAAGTTTATCCCCCTGGGCAGATGTCAGGATCATAGAGGAGAAAGGAAGGAAATGGAGGAGCATGGACATGTGTCAACATAGTAATTGTGGCTTTGGTGCTCTAGAATGGCCAATCATCTCATGCCAATTGGCTGCTTGCCAGGGAAGTGATTGTGCCCTGGGCCCTGTGGATATTCCAACACTGGCTGTGTGGCTGGGTCCTTCAGAGCAGATGTTGGCCCTGTTTCAGGAGAAGGGGAGCCCTTCAGAGAGACAAAGTTGGAGCCCACTGTTGGCACTGTATCCTTCCAAATGCCAATGCAGGCATCAGGAGCTTCAGGGTGGATTCCTCACCAACTCATACTGCCCTCAGGAGATTGGTCTCCAGCCAAGTTGGTTTCCTTAAGATGATAGGCCTAGGGTGCCCACTCTATCAGAGACACTCAGCAAAACCACAGCAAGAGGGATATTAATGCAGAGATGCTGAAACCTACCTGAAAACCAGGCACCTCGAACTGGCCTTCCTGCCCACCTCAGACCAGAAGATCATTCCCCGATTCTACCCAGGGAGAGTCCTCCTGCTCAGTAGTGGAGGATCCCATGGGCCTGACAGCTCTAGGCTGGGAAAGAGGAAGGAGGTGGGAGGCAGGAGTGGGAGGAGGGGAAAGGGTAGGAGCAGGAGAAGTTCTTAAATATCTAACAGGTTGCCCCGGATATCCCCTTCCCCATTTTGAGTGGGGTGGCAAGCAGCACGACCAGGGGCAAGGTGAGATGGAGTCCTGGCCCTACCTGGGGACTCACCAGTTAACAGAGAACTCATCAGAGCAATCTTGGGAGAGGCAGAGGCACTCCCATCTGGTTACAGTGCCTGGTCATGTGGGCATTGCCTTCTAATAATGATGGCATTTGTTAAGCACTTACTATGTGCGAAGCATTATTCTAAGTGCTGGGAGGATACAAGGTGATTAGGTTGTCCCACGTGGGGCTCAGTCTTAATCCCCATCTTACAGATGAGGTAACTGAGGCACAAAGTCACACAGCAGATAAGTGGCAGAGCCAGGATTAGAACCCATGACCTCTGACTCCCAAGCCCGTACTCTTTCCACTGAGCCACACTGCTTCTCACAGCCCTGGGACAAGGAAGGAAAAGGGAAGAGAGTAAATTCTGTAAGTGGTAATCCATCACACCACCTCCCTTCTCCCCTCTCTCTTTCCCTTCCTTCCCTTCTCATTCAGAGAGCAGGCAACAACAGCTGTTGTTGTGGAGCAACTACTTGACACAAAGGCATAATGACATTTCTTTTTCACATGGGGTATCTTTAAATCAAATAGCCCTGGCCCCCCAGGGGGAGTGGAGGGTGATATGGCCCAGACACTACAGAGAGGCACTGCAATAGGGTTGGATGGAAGCATGAGGCATTTAGAACACTCAAATCACAGTGAAGTGGGCTGTCAGTGGCTGTTTATTGGTCAGGCTGCCAATCAATAGCATTTAATGAGAGGATGCTGTAGCTGAAACACTATACTAAAGGCTTGGAAGAGTTCAAACAGATTTGGAGACACAATCCCTTCCCTCAGGGAACTTATGGGGCTTAGCGGGGTGGAGTGGGAAGGGAGTGTTGGGGAGGGGACAGAAAGACAGACAGACAGATAAATTATAGCAATAGAGCAAATAGGTATAGAATTGTGATAACAAATTGATTGATGGTTCAGAAGAGTTTGGAGATATAAACTGGGGAGAATATTGATAACTCATGGAAGGCCTCCTGGAGGAGATGTGATATCAGAAGGGCTTTGAAGAGGGGGAGAGCTGTGGTCTTTTGTATATGAAAGTAGAGGGAGCAGGGGTGTAGTGGGAAAAGAGCATAGATAAGCAACACGACCTAATGGAAAGAGCACAGGCCTGGGAGCAGGAAAACAAAACTCTAATCCCAGCTCTGCCTCTTACCTATTACAAGAAACTTACAAGAAACTTAATTTCTCTAAGCCTCAATTTAATCATTGGAGTTAAATATCTGTTCTCCCTCCTATTCACACTGTGAGCCCATAATGGACAGGGTCTGTGAATGATCTGATTATCTGGTATCTGCCCCAGAATTTAGAACAGTAAATATTAATCAATCAATCTTATTTATTTAGCGCTAACTGTATGGAGAAAACACAATGGGAGAGTACAATACACCAATATAAAGGAGCTAGTAGGCATGCTCCCTGACCACAGTGAGCTAACAGTCTGGAAGGGGAAATAGATATTAATATGAATGAATACATTATGGATACGTACTTAAATTCTGTGGGGGCTGAGGAAGGGGTGAATAAAGGATGCAAATCCAAGTGCAAGGGTGACACAAAGGGAGAAGAGGAAATGAGGGCTTAGTCAGGGAAGACCTCTTGGAGATGTGCCTTCAATAAGGCTTTGAAGGGAGGGAGAGTAATTATCTGTTGAATTTGAGGCGGGAGGTTGTTTCAGACCAGAGGCAGGATATAGGCAAGAGGTCAGTGGTGAAATGGACAAGACTGAGGTACAATGAGTAGGTTGGCAATAGAAGAGTGAAATATGTGGGCTGGGTTATAGTAGGAGAGCAGCAAGGCAAGGTAAAGTAATAATAAGAAGAATAATTATGGTATTTGTTAAGTGCTTATGGTGTCCCAGGCACTGTACTAAACACTGGGTGGATACAAGCAAATCAGGTTGTACACAGTCCCTGTCCCATGTGGTGCTCAATCTCAATCCCCATTTTACAAATGAAGTAGCTGAGGCACAGAGAAGTGAAGTGACTTGCACAAGGTCACACAACAGGCAAGTGGCAGAGTCAGGATTAGAACTCATGACCTGCTGACTCCCAGGCCCATGCTCTATCCTCTATGACATGTAGGAGGGGGCAAGGTGACTGAGTACTTTAAAGCCAATGTTAAGAAATTTCTGTTTGATGGAGAGGTGGATGGACAACCACTGGAGGTTCTTAAGGAGAGGGGAGAAATGATCAGAACGTTTTTGTAGAAAAATGATCCAGGCAGCAGAGTGAAGTGTGGACCACAGTGGGGAGAGACAGGAGTCAGGGAGGTCATCAAGGGGGCTGATACAGTAATCAAGGTGGGATAGGATAAGTGCTTGGGTTAACACGGTAGCAGTTTGGATGGAGAGAAAAGGGTGGAATTTAGTGATACTGTGCAGATTGAATGGGTAGGTTTTGGTGACAGATTGAATATGTGAGTTCAATGAGAGAGATGATTGGAGGATAACCCACCAAGTTTACAGGCTTGTGAGACAGGAAGGATGGCGTTGCTGTCTACAGTGATGGGAAAATCATGGGAGGACAAGGTTTGGGTGGGGAGATAAGGAGTTCTGTTTTGGACATGTGAAATTTGAGGTGTTAGGGAAATGGTCATGGGTGTCAGTAAGGATGAAGAAATAATTTTTCCCCACAGAGGAGAGGGCAGAATTAAAGTAAGCAAGAATGAACTTGGGGTGGACAAGATCAGCCTGGTAGCTAGATTCTGCCAGCAGCACTCTGTGGCTCACACACAGGAGCAAAGGAAGCAGACTTTGGAGGAGATCCAGGGTTAGTTGTATGAGATCGACATAGGGATAGGGAAGTGAGTGTGTTGAGTTCAGTAGAGAGGGTGGTGTTGATGATGTCAATTTAGTCATTTGAGTATGGAGGTTGAATGGGACAGGAGGACTTGAGAAAATTGTATGGGGTCAAAAGATTGGTGGTCTCTGTTGGCGAACATGACAGATGCCAGAAGGTGTGTAGGAGAGAAGGCAGATGAGGAGGTTGTGGTCAGATCATGGGATTTTAAAGTTGGTGAGAGTAGAGATTTGCACAGTGACTACTAGGGATGATGAGCTAAAGAGTGTGCCCAAGTTGGTGAGTGGGAGAGCTGGGGTGGAGCAGAGGCTCAGTGGAGTCGAGGAGTGATAGAAAATTGGCAGAGGAAGTGTTGTCCGGAATATCTATGTGGATATTCAAATACCCAAGGATCAATGTAATGATGGAGAAAGAGAGAAGGATTGTGAGAAAGTGATCAAAATGCTTCCAGAAGTTGGAAGTGGGACCTGGGGGATGGTAATAATAATAATAATGATGGTATATATTTAGTGCTTACTATGTGCAAAGCACTGTTCTAAGCGCTGGGGAGGCTACAAGGTGATCAGGTTGTCCCATGGGGGGTTCACAGTCAATCCCCATTTTACAGATGAGGTAACTGAGGCACAGAGAAGTGAAGTGACGCCTAAAGTCACACAGCTAACAATTGGCGAAGTTGGGATTTGAACCCATGACCCCTGACTCCAAAGCCCATGCTCTATCCACTGAGCTATGCTGCTTCTCTGATGGTAGATGGCATGAAATGACTAGTATCTGAAGCAGGTGGTAGAGATGGATGATATGGGCTTCAAAAGAAGGGAAAGAGATGGATGGGGGAGGTAGAATGGTGCAAAATTGGCCTTGGGGAGCAAGAAGGAAGCCAACTCCTCCCCTTTTCCAAGTGAGTTTGGGGGAGTGGGTGAAGATGAGGCCCTCTCTAGAGAGAGCAGCAGGGTAGACAGTGTCATGTGGAGAGAACCAGGTTTCAGTGATGTTGAGGATCAGTGCCTGGGTTAGGAACAGGTTAAGGATTTCCCAAAATGAAACAGTGGTTCCTCAGACCACTGTGGCAGTTGTGCCATACAGCTGTGGATGTTGTATGGAGGGAAGGGACAGTATGAGAGGTGAGGGATGAGAGGACTTGGATGAGAGTGAACTGAAGGGGGCCAGTTTGGGGGGGAAGAGGATGAGGAGGGGCAGGGTTCTGGAAAGGAAAGACAGGGATCAATCAATCATATTTATTGAGTGATTACTGTGTGCAGAGCACTGTACTAAGAGGTTGGGAAGTACAAGTTGGCAACATATAGAGACAGTCCCTACCGAACTGTGGGCTCACAGTCTAGAACAGTGGGCTCACAGGGATGGGCTGTTTGGAGGGAGATTGAGGGGTCATCATGAGGTCAGAGGAGTTTAAGGGTTGCAGGTGAGGTTATCAACAGCATAACCGTTTAATAAGGTGGTTTCCTGAGTAAATTGTTGAACTGTATACAGGTCCTTGGGTCTTAGAGTGAAGTGAGTATTTAGGTGTAAAGTGGGGTGGGGGCAGGGATGGGGGCTGGCTTGATGTTAGGGCAAGCAGCTGTTGATATTTTAAAATCCAGGTCATTGTCACCTGGGTGTTAGATAGCCACACTTGTTCTGTGTTTTCTAAATTGTATTCATTATAGTATTAGTAATTGTAGTAGTATTAATGTTATTATTATGATAATTATCATCGAGAGAGCTGATTGAGTGCCTTAAAGACAATGGTTAAGAGTTTCTTCTTGATTCAGAGGAATAGGGACCACTGAAAGTTGTAGCAGATTGGGAGGTGTGTGAAGTTAGGCATTATAGACATTAAATAATATAATCATTAAAACATATGAATGATCCAGGAAGCAAAGTAAAATGTGGGCTGGAGAAGGGGGAGTTTGGAGGCAGGAAGACCAGTGAGGAAGCTGATGCAGTAGTCAAAATTAGATTAGTGCCTAGTGGCCATCTGGGGATGGATGGAGAGGAAGGAATAGATTCTGGAAATGCTGGGAAGAAACGAGCGATAGAATTTGGTGAGAGGCTGAATGTGAGGGTAGAAAGATAAGTAAAAGTCAAGGATAATGCCAAGGCTGAAGCCTTGAGAGACGGGGAGAGTGGTCATAGGCAAGTTAGGAGGAGCAGAGGAAATGGAAGGGAAAATGAGGAACTCAGCTTTTGATGTATTGAGGTTCTGGGGAAACATACATCTAGAGAGGTCCTTGAGGCAGGAGGAAACGTGAAAATACAGCGGAGAGAGATCAGGGCTAGTGAGTTCAATTTGGGAGCTATCCACATAGAGGAGTGAGTGTAAATTGAGCAGGGAAGGGATCCAGAACTGAGCCTTGAGGAGTATTCACAGTTTGGAAGTGGGAGACAGAAAAAAGGCTGTCAAAAGAGCCTTAGAAGGAATAATTAAGGAGGTTACATGGGAACTAGAGGGTTACTGGTTCTATACACAGCAATGATTCAATTATTCAGCTCTTTTGTACAAAAAATTTGCTGACCCTTTCTACAATCTATTATTTCACCTAAATAACTCTAAATTCTTAAAATATTACATTTTTAATAATAAATTCCTGAAAATACAACTTGCTACTGCTCTCACACTAAATATTGTTATGCATCAACTCCCTTCATGGCAGAGTTAAGTGCCCACTCCCTATTCCTCCCTTCTTTGAATGGAGTACATGTTTGTACATATTTATTACTCTATTTATTTATTTTACTTGTACATATCTATTCTATTTATTTTATTTTGTTAATATGTTTGGTTTTGTTCTCTGTCTCCCCCTTCTAGACTGTGAGCCCACTGTTGGGTAGGGACTGTCTCTATATGTTGCCAACTTGTACTTCCCAAGCACTTAGTACCAGTGCTCTGCACACAGTAAGCACTCAATAAATACGATTGATTGACTGATTGGAGGCAAATGTGATCATCCGTTGGGCAGTCAGTGATGAGGCACTAAGCATGTGAATCTTCTTCATCATTGTTTCCAGGTGGTAATAACCATGTTGCATTTCATGGCGAATTTCAACTCATTGAACTGGCTAGTATCCTCCAAGATTAATTTTCTTAAACTCATATTTATAAAATGAAGTTTACTTTAATTTTGGCAGAGGGCCTGGAATTCTGCAATTTAGGAAAAGAGTTGCTTTGAGCCCTGGCTCAGGAGCTCATGGTGGGTGGAGGAAATTTTCTTTGCTGGAAATTATTTTTGGTCTTAAATCCTGTCCAGGTAATAGAAGCTGATATTCTCTTGGGTAGTACAACCCCTTTGGGATTCCGGTCAATCAATCAGTAATATTTATTAAACATTAATTTTGTGCAGAACACTATACTAGGTACTTGGAAGAGTACAAAGCTATGTACTGGCTACTGAGGTATGGATAAAATGGAGAGGTGAGAACCCAAATGTCTAAGTGACACTGAAGTGCTGAAGTGGCATGGAGTTGAGAGATGGGAGAAGCAGGTGGAGGGCTGGGGCTGAGTGAAGTTTAAACTGAGAGAAACACCTCACCCCAGGGAGAATTTCTTTAATCAGATTCCAGGAAGCAGGATCAGGTCAGGGAGCTTCAGGGCAGGAGTGAAAGCAGCACAGCAGATTGAAACTTTTCTCAGAGTTTCTCTGAGGAAGAGTAATTTCTTCCCAAAGGAGAAGTGGAACTCTTCCTATTTTCCAAGATGGCAAACTTCTCCCAGACCGCCTCAGTGCTTTCTAAGAGATATAGGCACTGCCATTTCCTATATGCCCTGGGTTTTATAGTTTCCCTGAAATTCTCTTGCTATCCTTTTAACCAGCCTGTTTGAAGAGCACGCCACTTCTGCAGAGACCTTGTCACCTAACACTGGGCCCATGGAAAATATAAAGTAAAAGAGGCTAACCCTACCTTTAAGGAGTTAACAGTCTATTGAGGGAGACCATGCCAAAGAGTGAGAAAGTATAAATAAATAAATAAATACATAAAGAAATAATAAACAGATTAATGATGAGTTCTGAGAAAGTTGATAGGATGTATGTCCAGGAAAAACAGGTTCAGGGGATACTTATTCTGGGGATGCCTCCCTAAGGAGGTGAGTTCATAGGAAGCTTTTCAAGGAGGGAAGGGATGTGAACTGATGAACCTGAATGAGGGTGAGACTATTACAATCAATGGAAAGTCCCATTGGAAACTAGTAGGAAGTCTGGAAAATAGTCGGCAGACTCTCTGAGTGCTGAAGAATTGCCATTTATGCTATGCGTTAAAGGTCAAATAGAGATTGTAATAAGAAGTAAGAATATATGGAAAGACCTCACAGCCATGCATAAACTGGATTTAAACAAAATGGTTTAAACACATCAAAAAAGCTACATCGAGTAGCTAACCCAAATTTATGACGTGTCTAATTTCTGAGAAACGGTAATAAATAGGCTATATAGCAAAGCAGAATCACAGTTTGTTTAATCTGAATTAAATGAGAAACTCTGCCCAAACACTTAGATTTGGGTCCAAAGGGGGAAGTGAACTTCTTGAGTAAGATGATTACAATAATAGTTTAACCACAGACTATTATATGGGTTACCAGAGGCCTACACATTCTTTGACGCTGTTATGATTTCCAACCTCCTCTGTGTTTACAAAGCCTATTGGATCCACCCAGGTATGGTTTCATTGACATCATCTGTGAACGAAACTCAACATCAAATGGTGGGACAAGGTCACCAATAATGAGGTCCTGGAATGGTGTCAGCTGACCAGCTCTGAAACAGTGCTCTCCCAGCACTGCAGCCCCATTAAACAAGACTTGTGAGGAGAATGGATAACAGCAAGATGCCTGTGCAGCTTCTGGACAGATAGGGGCACGTACAACACAAAGGCCAGAAATAGCAGTTACCACCAACAGTAAAGCCCAGAAAACTAGTAGTAGACTGCTAGAAAACTATTACAATAGACCAACTAGTCTGGTGGGGGGAAATCAGAAGAGACCCTTCTCTCCTAGAGCAAAGCATTCTTGGAATCCAGGATAAAAGAAAAGAGTTAAAAACAGATTCAGGCATGATGTGAGAGAAATACACTGGTGCAGCAAGGTTCTATCGTTCATTGTGGGAAGAGAATGTGTCTACCAACTGTTGTACTGCACTCACACATGACAGCGAACAGGGAAATGATCCATTTTCTCATGGAACAATCCTCAGCTAGCTTCCACACATGTATTAGAGTGTGGAAATTACTCAAGAGTGTGGAAATTACCCAAGAAATTACTCTTTCTTGGCTTGGCTACACTGCCCTAAGGAAAACATAAACACAAGGTGCCAGAAGTACATGAGCCACATCAGAGAATCATCAAATAGCTAATCAGAGAGGATTTTAGGGTAAAGGGGATTAGGCTGGGAAGAAGGTAAGTCAAGGACTCTTAAAGGGAAGTACAAGGAACAGAGGTTTGGGAAAGAAAAAGGAAAGTACCCCTCAAAGCAAATGAACCAGTTTTGAGCTAAACATTTGAATCAGAATTTCGTTTTTAAAAGATGTTATTCCAATACCCTTTGTATGCTAATTTCTATCTTGAAACCAGAGGGCTACTACTATAACACAACAGCGAAGGTTTTGTGTGCACAATGGCATCGGGACTGTGGATCCCGCATTAGTCTTTTCAGCCCCACAGACACTTACAGGTGAACTTCACTGACAGTGGCATCTTCTTCAAATAGCAGTGACTCTAGAGGTTAAACCACCTCATGCAGTGACCACTGCTCATCTGAAACTAACTTATGAAAGGGTGACAACTACTTACTTCTGTGTCTGAATGTGCATTATTCACACTTTCCAGATAATTTATTATCTAGAAATTAGAATGGATTTGGAGACGGTAAAAGTTCTCTGAAGATCCAGCAACCAACTCTCATGAAACAGCACAGGTTTTACCCAGAATGACCTCCTTGTCATTTGGGAATGCTTAGTTCAAGAGTCAAAGGTGGTGGCAGGTAATAGGAAGGATGAAGTTTGGGTCTTACCCTTCACTGAACTCTGAAACGTCTCCTCTAAGGAAAAGAAAAAGTATTTTAACACCATGGAGACACCTCAAGGTATCCAGTCCATCTTACAAGTGACTTTGAGGTTATTTTGGCTAGGGGAAGGACTCAGGAGAAGACCAATTTGTCATGGTATATCTATCTTACATCAGCCTTTTAAGTTATATTTCTGTCCATGGATAGGACTTCATTGTCAGTAGCGTCATCTTCAGAAATGAAGGAAACAGTAGAAATTGCTAATAATGAAGAACAATATCAAAATCAAATGTGATCATTGGAATTAAGTCAATTTTTCAAGACCCTCTAACTGGCTACAGTTTACATTGAAAATTGACTTCCTACATGTCACTTCCATTCCAGGATATAGTCTATCAAATTGGTTGTCAGAAAATGGAATCAGAATAGTTGAGACAATTTACAAAGACAACATATTAAGATAATGTCTCCTTTCCGACTCTATTCCTCTACCAGATCACCCTTTTTGGACAAGATGGGTACTAGCAAAGTAGCTTTTAGGGAGCAAAGTCAAGCCTAGACTGGCACCGATTATGGGAATTACTCGGGGCGGGGGGGGGGGAGGGAGGGAGGAAGGGAGAGCGAGCTAGAGAGAGACAGGGAGAGAGAGAGGGAGAGAGAGCAAAGAGTGAAAACGTGCCTATAAGCTCTTTATGGGCAGGTATCACGTCTACCAACTCCGTTGTATTATACTTTCCCTAGCACTTACCATAATGCTCTGTAATAATGGTGGCATTTGTTAAAGCACTTTCTAAGTGCCAAGCACTATATTAAGCTCTGGGCTAGCTACAAGACAATCAGGCCCCACATGGGGCTCACAATCTAAGTAGGAGGGAGCACAAGTATTGAATGTTACTCCCGTCCTCAAAAATCTACAGTGGCTGCCTGTCAACCTATGAATCAAGCAAAAACTCCTCACTCTCGGCTTCAAGGCTCTCCATCACCTTGCCCCCTTCTACCTCACCTCCTTTCTCTCCTTCTACAGCCCAGCCTGAACCCTCCACTCCTCTGCCGCTAACCTCCTCACTGTACCTCGTTCTCGCCTGTCCCTCTGTCGATCCCCAGCCCACGTCATTCCCCTGGCCTGGAATGCCCTCCTTCCACACATCCGCCAAGCTAGCTCTCTTCCTCCCTTCAAAGCCCTACTGAGAGCTCACCTCTTCCAGGAGGCCTTCCCAGACTGAGCCCCCTTTTTCCTCTCCTCCTCCCCATCCCCCCCGCCCTACCTCCTTCCGCCCCCCACAGCACTTGTATATATTTGTACAGATTTATTACTCTATTTATTTTACTTGTACATATTTACTGTCCTATATAGTGCATATAGCTTTAATTCTATTTGTTCTGACGATTTTGACATGTGTCCACGTTTTGTTTTGTTGTCTGTCTCCCCCTTCCAGACTGTGAGCCCATTGTTGGGTAGGGACTGTCTCTATATGTTGCTGACTTGTACTTCCCAAGTGCTTAGTACAGTGCTCTGCACACAGTAAGTGCTCAATAAATACAATTGATTGAATGAATGAATGAATTCCCATTTAGCAGAGAAGGGAGCTGAGGTGAAACAAAGTGAAGTGACTTTCCAGAGTCATTCAACAGACAAGTGGCAGAACGGGGATTAGAACTCTGCATGGATGTACTTGATAAATACTAATGATTGATGTGGGGGTGGGAGGGGAGAGAGAGAGAGAGAGAGAGAGAGAGAGAGAGAGAGAGAGAGAGAGAGAGAGAGAGAGAGAGATGCAGCATGCCTTAAGATGATAGAGGCCAGGGCTGGGAGTCAGAAAGTCCTGGATTCTAATCCTAGCTCTGCCACATGTCTGCTGTGTGACCTGGAGCAAGTCACATCACTTCTCTGAGCCTCAGATACCTCATCTGTAAAATGGGGATTAAAAGTGTAGCCCCATGTGGGAAAGGGACTGTGTCCAACCTGATTAACTTGTTATTTACTCCAGTGCTTAGAACAGTACTTGGCATATAGTAAGCACCTAATGAGTACCATAATTATTATTTAGAGAGACAGAGAGAGATAATTGTAGCAGTTGATGCAAACAGGAAAAGAAAAGCTGGGGAATGACATGGTCACATAGTGTGAATTTCAGAAGGTTGTTCAATGAAAAATATGCAAACAAAAGGGACCTGTTGTGCATGATATAGCCCTAAAATTACATAGGATCTTCAGAAGGAATAGGAATCATTTATAATCCTGCCACATAAGAAGAATGTAACATCGGAAGAAAGAAGGGATTGGAAACAAAGAAAATATGCTGTAACACCACTGGGTGTGGTTTCTGCTCAGGAAGACACCGAATAATGACACTTACTGACAATAAGCGTTTAGGTCATGTGTTTTAGGGCAGAAATTTGTAAAAAATGGTGTAAGCCATTATGACCCTTCATGTTAATGAAACTAAATACACACACACACACACACACACACACACATATACGATATATGCATATGATATATATAATCAATGATATTTACTGATATGATACGGCATGATATGATATGATATATGCATATGATATATATATATATATATATATATATATATATATATATATATCAATGATATTTACCGAGCATTTACTTTGTGCAGAGTACTGTAAGAAATGTTTGGAAGAATACAATGTGATAGGGTTGATAGACACATTCCCTGCCCTTAAGGAGTTTACAGTCTGAATTCACTGGCCTACAACAATTTATGGACTGTTGTAGGGCCCAGTTATTTTCAATCCTGAAAATGTGTTGAACTGCTTTAAGGTGGCTTACATGATCTCTTGACATCAACCCTGGTTAGGCAAACAAGTTTGAGGACAGAAGGCATAGAATAGAAGCAGCATGGCCTGGAACTGAGTAGAACCTGTGTTCTAATCCCATATCTGCCACTTGTCTGCTGTGTGACCTTGGACAAGTCACTTAACTTTTCTGGGCTCAGTTACCTCATCTGTAAAATAGGGATTAAGACTGTGAGCCCTATGTGGGACATGAACTGACTCCAACCTGATAAATTATATCTACCCCAGAGTTTAGTACAAGGTCTAGCACAGAGTAAGTGCTTAACCAATACAATTTTTTAAAAATCAGTGGGGACCATGACCAAGGTTACCAAGATGTCTTGCATCATTGCTCCCAAATATTACTGAGCAGTTTGTCTGTAGGGCCCAAATTAAGCACTGACTCCTGAACTGAGTTCCCCTCTCTTCTCATATCCACCCAGCTTTGCTCTTAAGCTCCAAGACCAATTTTGATACATGTGGGACATTTCACCTGAATTCAGAAAATGAAAAAGTGTCTCTTGCTGTTACTTCCCACCCACCCATTTTTTGCTTTGAGCTTCAACATGACCTTGGACTCTTGGCTATTGTCCATCTTCAAACAGTAAGCACTCAATAAATATGACTGAATGAATCCTCTAGACTGGAAGCTTGTGGTGGATAGGGAATGTGTCTACCAACTCTGTTGTGTATTCCCCCTCCTAAGCACTTAGCCCTGTGCTCTTCACATTAGTAAGAGCTTAAAAATTACTATTGATTGAATGTGAATCCTAACTTCATTCTTCATTCCTTATTTCATTCATTCAATCATATTTATTGAGAGCTTTAGAGCTTATTGTGTGCAAAGCACTGTACTTAAGCACTTGGGAGAGTACAGTGCAACAACAAACAGACATGTTCCCTGCCCACCATGAGCTCACAGTCTAGATGGGGAGACAAACATTAATGTACATTAATAAATAAATACACATATTTATTTAATCCTCAACATCATCTCTGCCTTCATCCTCAACCTCATCAAACATTAGGCACTAATGTGTGACCTTGGGCAAATCACTTCACTTCTCTGTACCTCAGTTACCTCGTCTCTAAAATGGGGATTGAGATTGTGATCCCCAAACAGGACAGGGACTGTGTCCAACTCAGTTTGCTTGTATCCATCCCAGTGCTTAGTACAGTGCTTAGCACATAGTAAGGGCTTAACAAATACTATCATTATTATTATTATTATCCACCTACATGCATGACTGACACTCATCCAGTTGTGCTCAGCCCAGCTCAGCTGAATTAGTTCAGTTGGATGGCACCAGGACTAATTATCACCCCCAGGGACCCACCATGGCATATTGGGGATTCTTTTTTGTTTAATGAATAATAACAATAATTCTAGAATTTGTTAGATGCTTACTGTGTGCCAGGCACTATACTAAGCACTGGGGTGGATACAAGCAAATCAGGTTGGACACAATCCCTGTCCTACACGGGGCTCACCATCTTAATTCCCATTTTTACAGATGAGGAAACAGGCTGAGAGAAGTGAAGTGACTTGCCGAAGGTCATACAGCAGACAGCAGGAATTAAAACCCAGTTCCTCTGCCCCCCAGGCTTGTGCTCTTTCCTCTAGGCCATGACGCTTATATTGCTTTCAAAATGACCGCAGGAATCATTTTATGCTGAAAGGTCAAGGGTGTGCTCACCCTGCTAGCTAACAACATTTTTCAGGAACTGACTCTTTGGAGTGCAAAGCAGAGGGTGCATCTGTTCAGCTTCCTCTGCAGAACACTAAGACATCATTTCAAGAGATGCTTGAAAAATACAAATGGCCATAATTATGGTATCACCATTTAGCATGCTGGGGGGGGGGGGGGGAGAGAGAGACAGAGACAGAGACAGAGAATGAAATTAAATGAGAATTTTGAGTACATTACTGGCAAGGAAGGTTGGTGACTGGTATGAGATTATTTTTCAATGTTTGGAATTTCATAAGTAGGCAACTGTAAATGATTCATTTTCTTTGTTATAACAATCAGTCTATTTGATTTTCTGATTCACTTCATGACTCTATACACACAACTGATGCACTGTTGAAGAGCAATTAATCAGTGGTATTTATTGAGCTCCTATTGTGGGAAGAAAACTGTACTAAGTGCCTTGAAGAAGCACACAGTATAATAGAGGTGGTAGACATGTTCCCTGCTCATGAGGAGCTTACAGTGTAGAGGGAACAAGAAAACAGAATAGAGTATATTCTATTCTATATCTCTATTCTATATATAAGAATAGAGAAGCAGCGTGGCTCAGTGGCAAAAGCCCAGGCTTGGGAGTCAGAGGTCATGGGTTCTAATACCGGCTCTGCCGCTTGTCAGCTGTGTGACTTTGGGCAAGTCACTTAACTTCTCTGTGCCTCAGTTCCTTCATTTGTAAAATGGGGATTAAGACTGTAAGCCCCATGTGAGACAACCTTAATTACCTTATATCCCTCCAGTGCTTAGAACAGTGCTTGTCACATAGTAAGCACTTAACAAATACCAACATTATTATAAGAATACAGAGGGAACAGAGCATGATGTCTGGATTACTGCATTAGCCCTCTTGCTGACTTCCCAGCCTCCTGTCTCTCTCCACTCCAGTCCATATTTCACACCGCTGCCTGGATCATTTTTTACAAAAACATTCAGGACGTATCTCCCTACTCTTCCAAAAAACTTCAATGGTTGCCCACCCATCTCTGCATCAAACAAAAACTCCTCACCACTGGTTTTAAAGCACTGAATCATCTTGCCCCCTCCTGCCTCACCTCGCTACCCTCCTACTACAACCCAGCTCACACAATTCGCTTCTCTAATGCTAAACTTCTCTCTGTGTCTTGATCTCATCTATCTCACCACCCACCACTTGCCTAAGCCCTGCCTCTGGCCTGGAACACCCTCCCTCCTCAAATCCAGCAGGCAATTACTCTCCCCTGCTTCAAAGCCTTTTTGAAGGCACACGTCCTCCAAGGGAAGGCTAAACCCCCCTTTCCTCTTCTCCCACTCCCTTCTGCATCTCTCTGACTTGCTCCCTTTGCTCTTCCCCCTCCCAGCCCCATAGTACTTATGTACATATCTGTAATTTATTTATTTACATTAATGTCTGTCTCTTCCTGCCTAGACTATAAGCTCATTGTGGACGAGGAATATGTCTGTTTATTGTTGGATTGTACTCCCCTAAGCACTTCATATGGTACTTTGCACCCAATAAGTGTTCAATACATGTGATTGAATGAATTTAGGAGTGAATACTAAGGGCTTACTAACTAATAATAATAATAATGACTCCAATGAAAAAGGGGGAATTTTACTGTCATAAACACTACAGTGGCCTAAGTGCTACAATAATCTTCTGCTTTTACATCAAAAGGGGAAAGTCCTGCACACCACAGAAATCCATCTTGACTGCAGAGACATGTCCTGAAGTTACTACCACTGTCAAAGTCATGGAATCTGGTATAAAGTCCAGGGTATGATGGTGTGACTACAGATATATCTAAAAGCAAGAAGGAATCCTAATGTTTTGTCACAAGTTTAACTCTTCTTCAAAATAGGCAACACTGAAAAATGTCACCACACTTCAAAGATGCCACCATAATCACCGATGCCTTCACTCCTCCCAAGTTCACCTTCTAATTGTACCTCACTCTCGACTTTCAACACCCCCATTTTCAAACCCTTGTTTTTTTTATTTTTGTTTTTCTTTTTTATGGTATTTGTTGAGCTCTTATTATGTGCCAGGCACTGTACATAATGTGGTAGATTCAAGTTAAATCAGGTTGGACACAGTCCCCAAACCACATGCTTCTCTACTTCTCTGTTTCTCTTCTCACTCTCATGGGACCCTGGCCAAGATCTCCTTCCCCATTCAAATCCACCAATACACAGTTCTCCCAGCTTCAAAACCTTCCTGATAGGTTAGGTTTCTAGGAAGGCAGAGAGAGAGAGGCGGTGGCAGGGGGGGGGGGGGGGGAGAAGAAGAGAGAGAGAGTACCTTGGTTAGAGGTGTTGAGTTATATATATTTTCAGGAAAACTAGATCTAAATAATGATAATGACAATAATTATTAATAATAACGATGACGATGATAACTGTCGCATTTGTTAATTGTCACAGTAAACAGTGCTAATTTTTGGTGTAGATACAATAAAATTATATCAAGTCCAAATAAATATAAATCAATCTTGTGCAATGCTTGAAAGAGTGTGAGCCCTACTGATACAAATCTCTAATGTACAGGAAAACTGGTGGATTGTCGATGTAACTCCTATCTATGAAGAGATGCAGAGTTAATACTAGTAGACTGGTAATTTCTCATGGGAAACTCATGTGAGTTTTTAAGAAGTTTAGCATCTGTGAGCAATTAGAAAATCATAATGTTTGATTGAAAGACACAGTAGTATAAGTAAAGTAAATTTGGGCTTTACTAATCTTCTGGGGCTTTTCAAAGGAGATAATAAGCATTTGGGCTAAAATAAGAGATGATATATTCGTATTTTGAGAAGATTTTTCACATGATCTGCACCAAAGGTTTTAAAAATACTGAATAACAATGTGATTGGAAGGAATGGCTAAAATATAGGAAACAAGGAGTACAGACAAATGCCAACTTTTCAGGATATAGAAGTGTACAGGTGGGGATAATAATAATAATGGTATTTGTTAAGCACTTACTCTGTGCAAGGGCCAGTGATAAGACTGATCTTCAAAATGCCCGTTTTCAGCTGAAACTAAGCTCACTACAATGTAAGTTCTCTGAGGGCAGGAATCTTGTCTACATACCCTACAGTAATCTCCCCGTGCTTAGTACATTGTTCTGCCTACAGTAATCATTAAATAAATACCCTTGACTGATTCTGGCTGGAATGTGTCATACAGATGAGGTAAATTGCAGGATGGTGGAGTGAGTGGGTCAACAAATGGCAACAAACATCTGTGTGTGTAGGACAGGGTAATACCTCTGGGAAATAATCTCAATTACAACGTCTTGGTGATTATTCAAAGGTATTTATTGAGCACACAATAAAGGCTGAACACTGTAGTAAGTAGTCGGGAAAGTTCAACTATAGCAATATAAATGTTTTCTGTGTTCCAAACCTTACAGTGTCATGGAGGAGACAAACAACATGTGTTTATCATTTGGATAGCATCCAGACAAAACCTATTGCACATCTAAGAGAGTTGAGTAATGGCTTTCAAGACTCTTATTAGATCACTGATAGAATCTGTTACTGTGGGCAAGGAATGTGTATTGAACTCTTCCAAGTGATTAGAACAGTGATCTGTACACAATAAGTGCTCAATAAATGCTATTGATTAACTGATCTCGGCTTCACTGTCTCTGTCCTCTTCTGGTTTTTCTCATTTTTCTAGCTGCTCATTCTCAATCTCTTTTGCAGGCTTCTCCTCTGCCTCTCACTCCCTAGCTATGAGTGTCCCTTAAGGTTCAGTTCTGGGTCCCCTTTTATTCTCCATCTACACCCACTCCCTTGGAGAAACCATTCACTCATATGGCTTCAACTACCTCCACTATGAATATAATTCCCAAGTCTACATCTCCAGCCCTGATCTCTCTCCCTTCCTGCAGTCTCTATCTTCCTCCTGCCTTCAAGACATCCCTAATTGGATGTCGTGTAACACCTCAAACCTAACATGTCTAAAATAGAGTTCCTTATCTTCCCACCCAAACCCTATTCTTTCCCTGACTTTCCTGTCACTCTAGACAGTAACACTCTCTTTCCTGTCTCACAGGCCTATATCGTTGGCATTTTCCTTTGCACCTTTCTTTCATTCAACCCACATATTCAATCTATTGTTAAATCCTGTCAGATCAACCTCACCAACATTGCTAAAACCCACCCTTTCTTCTCCATTCAAACTGCTACCATGTTAATCCAAGTATTTATCCTATTCCTCCTTTTTTAATGGCATTTAAGTGCTTAATATGTGCAAAGCACTTGTATTAGCCTCCTTGCTGACTGTCCTGACTCCTGTCTCTCCCCAATCCAGTCCACACTTCACTCGACTACCCAGATCATTTTTATACAAAAATTGTCAGTCCATGTTTCCCCTCTCCTCAAGAACCTCCAGTTGTTGCCCAACCACCTCCACATCAAACAGAAATTCTTTATCTTTGGTTTTAAATCACTCAATCACCTTTTCCCCTCCTACCTCACCTTACTACTCTCCTACTAAAACCCATCCTACGTGCTTCACTCCTCTAATGCCTACCTACTCACTGTACCTCAGTCTTGTCTTTCGCACTGCCAACCTCTCACCCACTACTTGTCTCTGGCTTGAAATGTCCTCCCTCTTCATATCTGCCAGACAATTACTCTCAGCACTGCCAAGAGGCCTTCCTTGACTAAGCCCTCTTTCCCTTTTCTTCCACTCCCTTCTGCGTGGCCCTGACTTGCTCCCTTTATTCACCCCCTCTCCCAGCCCCACAGCACTTATGTAGCTATCTTTTAATGTATTTATTTACATTAATGTCTATCTTTCCCTCTAGACTGTAAGCTCACTGTGGGCAGGAAATGTGTCTATGTTGTTCATTGTACTTTCCCAAGCACTTAGTACAGTGTTCTGCATGTAATAAGCACTCAATAAATATGATTGATTGATTGATTGAAGACAAGAAATGTTCCAGAAAGATTTGACAACACTACCACTATCCTCCCTGCTTACAAGCCCACCATGTTGGTGTTCTCTTTAACTCATCTCTCAATTTTAACTCACATACCTACTAAATCCTGTTGGTTCTTTCTTACATTTCCAGAATCTGTCCACTTTCTTCCCATCCAAACTGCCACCACACTGGTCCAAGCACTCATCATATCCCATTCTGATTACTTAATCTGCCTCCTCACTGACCTCTCTGCTTCTAGCTTCTCCCCTAGACCATATTTCACTCTGCTATCCAGATCATTTCTCTAAATCATACTTTACTCATCTCCCCTCTTTTCAAAAATTTCCCAAAGTTAGCCCATCTTTCTCAGTGTCCAGTTGAAACTCCTGACCAGTGACTTAAAGACACTCAATTAGCTCTCTCCCTCTTATTTATCTTCACTGATCTCTGACTACAGCCCTCCAACACCTATCTATCTCAGCTACCTTACCACCTACCCCTTGCTCAGAACCTCCAAACAACCTGGAACTCCCTCCCTCTTAATACCCAACAGAGCACCACCCTTCCC
Source organism: Tachyglossus aculeatus (assembly GCF_015852505.1). Taxonomy (NCBI): domain Eukaryota; kingdom Metazoa; phylum Chordata; class Mammalia; order Monotremata; family Tachyglossidae; genus Tachyglossus; species Tachyglossus aculeatus. The sequence goes on from NC_052072.1 coordinate 62,598,220, forward strand.
ACCTTCAGAGCCTTATGAAAATTGCATCTTCTCTAGGAAGCCTTCTCTGATTAATGTCTCATCTCTCCACCCTACTCCCCAGCCCCCAGCTTTGCTTCATCTATGAACTTGAGTCACTCTGCCCACAGGGCACTTATTTTGCATGTCACTGAATGTAGTTGTTTTCCGGTAATGAAGCCAGTCAGTCTGTCAATCATATTTATTGAGAATTTACTGTGTGCAGACCACCAAACCAATAGCTTGTGAGAGGACAATACAACAATATAACAGACACATTCCCTTCCCACAATGAGCCTACAGTCTAGAGGAGGGGACATACATTAATATAAATGAATAAAATTACAGATATATAAATAGTTTGTGTGGGGCTGGGAGGGGGGATGAATAAAGGGAGCAAGTCAAGGCATGGAGGAGGGAGTGGGAGAAGAGGAAAGGAGGGTTTAATGAAGTAAGGCAACTGGGAGTAGATGTGCTTTCAATAAGCAGAGAAGCAGCGTGGCTTAGTGGAAAGAGCCTGGGCTTGGGAACCAGAGATCATGGATTCTAATCCCAGCTCCACCACTTATCAGCTGTGTGACTTTGAGCAAGTCATTTCCCTTCTCCTGTGCCTCAGTTACCTCATCTGTAAAATGGGGATTAAGACTGTGAGCCCCACGTGGGACAACCTGATTACCTTGCATCTACCCCAGTGCTTAGAACAGTGCTTGGCACATAGTAAGTGCTTAACAAATACCATCATTATTATTATGATGATGATGATGAATAATTAGGCTCTGAAGCTGGGGAGAGTAATCATCCATCAGATATGAAGAGGGAGGGCATTCCAGGCCTGAGGTAGCATCAAACAAAAACTCCTCACTATTGGCTTTAAAGCTCTTAATCACCTTGCCCCCTCATACCCCACCTCTCTACTCTCCTACTACCACCCAGTCTGCACACTTCACTCCTCTAAAGCTAACCATCTCACTGTACCTCCATCTTGTCTATCTTGTTGCTGACCCCTCAGAGAGATATTGGGAGATATCCTGGGAGATATTGTACTCTCCCAAGTGCTTAGTACAGTGTTCTGCACACAGTAAGCACTCAATATATACAATTGAATGAATGAATTAATTAATGACATGGACGAGAGTTTGATTGCATGATAGACAAGATCAAGGAATAAATGAGGAGGTTGGCATTAGGGGAGCAAGGTTCAAGGTCTGTGTTATAGTAGGAGAGTATTGAGGTTACGTAGTAGCAGGGAAGCTGATTTAGTGCTTTAAAGTCGATGGTAGGGAATTTCTGTTTGATGAGGAGGTGGATGGGCAACCACTGGACGAGTGGGAAGATATGGATGAATGTTTTTGTAGAAAAATGCTCCGGGCAGCAGAGTGAAGTGTGGACTGTATTGGGGAGAGACAGGAATCAGGGAGGTCAGCAAGGAGGCTGATACAATAATCAAGGTGGGATAGGTTAACCATTTGGATTAATGTGACAGCAGTTTGCATGAAGAGGAAAGGGCAGATTTTAGCAATGTTATGGAAAGTCAAATGGACAAGATTTAGTGATGGATTGAATATGTGAGTTGGATGCATTTGAGTGTCTGTCTCCTCTACCAGATTACAAGCTCCTCAAGGTCAAGAATTGTGTATATTAACTCTGTTGTACTCTTCCAAACATTCATTGTGGTGCTCTGCGCAGAGTAAGTGCTCAATAAAAACAACTGATTGATTAATGAAAGATACAAAATGCTGTGGAAACCAATGGAAAGAACAGAAGGATAAAATATAAGAGAAGTTCATCACTAGAGAGCTGAATCACCTGTATTTTTTGTTAAATAAAGTCTGCAGTGAATAGTTTAATTCCCAGTGAAGATGTGCAGTTTGGCACTGGGAGGGAATTGTAACGACACTATAAACTGTTGAGAAGAAATGTTTGCTCATTAGATAAGAATTACCAAGGCTCTAAAAGGGAGTATAAAAAAATTTAGGATGGAAAACTGCTTATACAGTACTTTGGTTCCTGAGAGCAAGTGAGTTAAATCTCAAAGAAGACCCGCAGAAAATTTTTAAGTTCTTAAATGAGGAAGGGGAAATCTACTCACTATTTAATGGGTTTAATTCAACAGTCAAGCACTATGCTGAAATCCCTGGGATCAGACACAGCCCCTATCCTACACGGGGTTTATAATCTAGATTGGGGTATACAGATGAAGACACTGTTACCAGAGGGTGGTAAAAAGAGTCAACAAGGGAAGATGGCAAGGTCAAGAGAAATAAAAGAAGGATCTCAGGAGCGAGAGTCCTCAGGGTCTCCACTGCTGCAGGGAAACAGTCTTGCTAAGTGTGTGGTATTTCTTCTGCTTTCCTGATATATAGAAGATGCTTCAACACTAGGTCCCTTTCTAGAACCTCTGCAAAAGTTCCATCAGATCTAAGTAGTTCATCACTTTTCATTGTCTCAGAATTAATGTTTTCCCATTTCAGTTCAATGAGCCAACTGCACTCTCTCACACGATTCCCCTGTGTCCAGGCCTGGCAATGCAAGATGGCTGACAAGGAGAACAGGGGCAATGGGAAGACACACAACGTAATATCTTTTACACCTCCAAAGCAGCAGCAGACACCACTGTGGCTTCGCCTATCTGACAAGCCTTCGCAACATGATATTCAAAGTGGCCTAGTAAGGGTTAGGGGGACTTTCTTCTTTCCTACTTCCTTGGAAAAGTCAAGAAAAAAACCGAGACAACTAATACACATTGGTATTGCCTAATGATTCCAGTAGTGAGTGTAGAAGAAAATTTCACTGACTTGGTGTTTTCTTCAAGTGGGTATGTCAGAGACAAGTTTATATTTACTAGCATTAGTAGGGTGCACTGGTTGACAGACGGGAGTTCCCCCACTAGCTAAATTCATATCAACTCCAAACAATATAGAGTTTCTTTATATATAATTGTACAGCATCCAAACTTTTCATGTGATCAGAGAGCACAATCATGTCCTGTCTTAAGCTGTAGAGTCATTCCCAACCCATAACAACTCCGTGGACACATTCTCCCAGAACGCCTCACCTCCAGCTGCAATCATTCTGGTAATATATTCATAGCGTTTTCTTGGTAAAAATATGGAAGTGGTTTACTGCTGCCTTCTTCCACGCAGAATACTTAAGTCTCCGCCTTCGACTCTCTCCCATGATGCTGCTCCCATGATGGTGAGTTTTGATTTGTAGCAGATGGCCTTCAACTCGCTAGCCACTGCCCAAGCTAGAAATGGAAGGGGTGTGCCTCTGCTTGACTCTCCCTCCTGTAGCGGAGAGTGATACAGTACTGGGAACTCTCCAGGTGTGATTCTGAGAGGGGAGAGAGCATGATGCACAATATATACTCTAAGACAAGCACAGTAAATTTCTACTAAGGCATCATTGCTTGGCCCTTTCTGGTCCTCCTCATTATAGAGGCCAGGTGAGCAAATTCCACTGTTAAGCCATCCAGGGGCCCTGAACTAGCTGAAAGAAGCAGCTCTATCCTACCTCAAGACATAGACATGTCAAACTTCCCCATAAGGCAGACTCATGTACAGGATGGACAAATGAAGGAAGGATATGTGACGTACTCACTTCGAGTCAATGGTAGCTTGGCCAGACAAAATGGAGCCCAGGCCTAAAAACTCCTCACATTTCATCCCTTGGTATTCTACCACTCCTAGAGACTCTAGTCATGAGAGTTACTTTTGTTCTCTTAAACAAGATGGTTATGAGACAATCAAGTCGGCCTAGAGGCAAAACAATTCAGAGGGGACCACTGGAAGAGAAGGGGCAAAAGCTAGACCCTGATCACTGTGCTTCCACATGAGGGAATTTCTTCATAAAAAAATCTAGCATAAATTCTCTGAGTAGGAGACTCTTTCTGCCTCCATCCCAACCCTAAACTATAGTGCTAATTGATCTCAATTGATTACAGCAGTGCTTTATGACAGAAAGCTCATTGTGGCCAGCAATATTGTTGTATTGTACTCTCCCAAGCACTTAGCACAGTACTTTGCACACAGTACGCACTCAATAAATATGAATGAATAAATGAATGTTTGAGCAGCACTGGTTAGGGGTACACTACTCACCCTAAATGGACCAGGGCTAGAAAACCTGTCCTTCTGGCATCCTGCGGTTCCAGAGTCTCTCATTCCAGTCACCTTCAATCAGTCAATCAATCAATCATTGTATTTCCCAAGCGCTAGTACAGTGCTCTGCACACAGTATAAGTGCTCAATAAGTACAATTGAATGAATGAATCTTTATTGAGCACTTACTGTGTACAGAGCACTGCATTCAGTGCTTGGAAGAGTGCACTAAATCAGAGCTGGTAGATATGTCCTCTGCCTATAACGAGCTATATGACTGTGGTCCTCTAGACTGTAAGCTCATTGTGGGAAGGGAATGTGTATGGTTATTGTTGTACTGTACTCCTCCAAGAGCTTAGTACAGTGCTCTGCACACAGTAAGTACTCAATAAATATGACAATGAATGAAAGAGTAGTTAGTACTGAAACAGTGTCACTTAATAGAAAGAGCAAGGGCCTAGGAATCAGACAACATGAGTTCTAATCTTGGCTCCACCTTGTACCTGCTGTATGAGCGGGCAAAATTGCTCTGGGCCTCAGTTACCTCATCTGCAAAAGGGGGATTCAATACCTGTTTTTCCTCCTGCTTAGATTGTGAGTCCCATATAAAACCTGATCATCTTGTACTTACCCCATTGCTTGACACATACTAAGTGCTTAACATGCACCACAATTATTATTATTATTATTATTATTATTATTATTATTATTATTGTGCATGATACAAAGTAAGGGCTTAACAAATACTACAGTTATTATTCTACTAGCACCCATCTCATCTGGGGACAGCAAAAGCCCCACTGTCAATCTATCAATCAATCAATCAATCAATCAATGGTATTTATTGAGCACAATGTGTGTAGATCTCTTTATTAAGTTCAATAACAACAGAGTTGGTAGATAGGTTCCCTGCCCACAACAAGCTTACAAGTCTAGAGGGGACTAAGTTAAAGCCCATCAAATATGATCACCTTGTGGGTCTGATTTTGTGAATGATGAAAGCAAATTACCCGGCACCTTTGAGACTTTTCCCCATTCAAAATAAGGATTGCAGTTTGCAGCATGTGACTTACTATTTTATCTGAGAAAATGCCAACCAGGAAGCCAGATTTTACTAGAGAAGATTGGAGGAAAAAAAGAGTCTAAGCTTTTGATCATGCTATCCTCTATGACAGTCCTCATTTTAGAAGAAATAAGTATTCATTAAGTTTGTCTTTCTTGACATAATGCCATTCTTAATAATGATAATTGTGGTATTTCTTAAGTGCTTACTGTACACCAAGCACTGGACAAAGCATTGAGGCAGACACCAGATAGAACACAGTCCTCACATGGGGCTCACAGTCCAAATAGTATGGAGAACAGGCATCAAATTCCCATTTTATAGATAAGAAAACTGAGGTGCAAAGATGTTAAATGACTTGCCCCAATTAACACATAAGATGAGTGGCAGAACAGGACTTGGAACCCAGAGCCTCTGTCTCCCAGGCCCATGCTCTTTCCACTAGGCCATGCTGATCCTCATCAATCAATCAATCAATCAATCGTATTTATTGAGCGCTTACTATGTGCAGAGCACTGTACTAAGCGCTTGGGAAGTACAAATTGGCAACACATAGAGACAGTCCCTACCCAACAGTGGGCTCACAGTCTAAAAGGGGGAGACAGAGAACAGAACCAAACATACCAACAAAATAAAATAAATAGGATGGAAATGTACAAGTAAAATAAATAAACAAATAAATAAATAGAGTAATAAATATGTACAACCATATATACATATATACAGGTGCTGTGGGGAAGGGAAGGAGGTAAGATGGGGGGATGGAGAGGGGGACGAGGGGGAGAGGAAGGAAGGGGCTCAGTCTGGGAAGGCCTCCTGGAGGAGGTGAGCTCTCAGCAGGGCCTTGAAGGGAGGAAGAGAGCTAGCTTGGCGGAGGGGCAGAGGGAGGGCATTCCAGGCCCGGGGGATGACGTGGGCCGGGGGTCGACGGCGGGACAGGCGAGAACGAGGTACGGTGAGGAGATTAGCGGTGGAGGAGCGGAGGTTGCGGTTAATAATAATATTAATTATTATTAGTAGTAGTAATAATAGTAGCAGTAATAATAATAATAATAATAGTAACATGATATTTGCCTATCAAGTGAGGCCCAGAAAACAGACTGCCAAAATGGACTATTTGGGAATGGCTCAAAGCCTCTTTCAGGGCCAGGTTGGGGGAAACCTCCCGAGACTGCAATCTCCATCCAAACTCTAAGCTTATTTTCAGACTGTAGGCTCGATGTGGGGTGGGAATGGGAATACCAACTCTGCTATATTGAACTTTTCCAAACACTTAGTACAATGCTCTGCATACACTAAGCACTCTAGAATGTGTGCTTGTTGTGGGCAGGGAATGTGTTTGATGTTATATTGTACTCTCCCAAGTGCTTAGTACAATGGTTTGTGCACAGTCAGTGCTCAGTAAATACAAATAATAATAATAATATCATTGATTGATTGACTGATTGAGTGGTTAACTTGTGTGAGGTCTGGGCCAGCCTCCCAGGACATGATATGCTGAGTTTCTGGGAGTCAAATAGTTAATGGGTGTCCTCAGGGAAAACATAATTTGGTAAAATCTCCCATTTCTGATTTTTTTTTCCATGTTGAATCCTCTTAGGAAAACCTTCCATTTGAGGCTCTTAGTGTCTCAAGAATTTTCTCTGCCCACACATTCTTGAGGAAGAGCATTTTGAAAGTTCACTTCATCTCCCTTAGCAGATTTGTCTGGAATTCAGAAGGTGTGATGGTTGTATTTCTCTATTTTCTCTTTGGGAAGTTCAATGGAAGTTTGAGTGTTTTCTTCCCAAGCAGAGACCTCAGTGATAGCTGCCATTTCGTTGATCTGGAAGTAGTATTTTTTTAAGTATTTTTTTAACAAGGAGTTTGGGGCTAGATGGAGAAAACATCTGTCATTTGTTTCCTAGGAAAAAATCGATTAATATGGATTTATTTTATGTTATATTTCACTTCTGTGACCTCTCTGTGGTGCCAGAATCATATGGGTCTCCCAACATATGCACCAATAGATTCTTACTGTTAAAATCGTGATTTTTGAGGATGAAAGATTTACGGCTCTAAGATTACCATTAAATGCATATTGATCCAGTCTTCAAAGTTCCTTACATCTCCTGGTAAAATGAGTCAGTGGAACTTGGAGAGATTTAATGACCTCTGCCTTTTCCTCAGCTCCACCCATACTTAGGAAATAGTTGCTAAATTCATCTTACGATGAGCATATCAACCTATCAGGAATGATGGATGGGCCTCGGTCCTGAGACTCAAAACCCAGAATCGAGGTCTCTCCTTAAAGGCTTTAAGTCTAATTCCCACCACTGAACAGTGCTTTGCACATAATAAGTGCTTAACAAATACCATCATTATTATTACCTGTGTACCCTTTCCCAGCACTTAGTGAAATACTTTGCACACCATAAAGGCTTGAAAAATACTCTTACTACTACTCCTAGCTGGAGCAGAGGATCAATCCTTCAATCGATGGTATCTACTGAGCACTTATTTTGCTTTGTCTCTAGACTTTATGTTCAATGAGGGTAGGGAAAGTGTCTGCCAACTCTGTCATACTGTACTCTCCCAAATGTTTAGTACAGTGCTCTGCACACAGTAAGTGCTCAATGAATGTGATTGATTGGTTGATTACTGTGGGAAGAGCACTGTACAAAGTACTTGGGAGAGTACAATGCAGTAGAGTTGTTAGAAATGTTTGTACCTTACCCACAGAGAGACTACAGAGTTGATTCTATTAATAATGGTATGCGTGATGACTCTTATACTTTTATCCTGGCCAGTCACGTTCCTACAGAGTGTATCACACAAGTATTAAGCCCGCAGTGCCACACATTCGAAAATATTGAAATACACACCAGGGTTTTTTGACATGCAGAATCCAACAGTCCACCACTCTTCCCACCTTCAAAGCCCTCCTAAAGACTATCTGAGGCCTTTCCGGACTTAGCCCTCACATCCTTGTTTTAGCCTCTCTTCCCACATTACCTTCAAACTTGGGTCTGCACCCTTTAAGTACTTTGATAGTGACCTGTCCCCAAGTTCCACAGCACTTATATACAAACACTAATATTCTGAGGCATCCCCTATCTGTCATTTATTTTAATGTCTATCTCCCCTGCTAGCCTGCAAACTCCTTTTGGACAGGAATCATGACTACCTACCAACTGTAAGAATAATAATTGTGGTATTTGTTAAGCACTTACTATATGCCAAGCACTGAACTAAGCACTCAGGTAGATACAAGATAGCTAGGTCCTCCATGGGGTTGACAGTCTATGTAGGAGGGAGACTAGGTATCCAGTATCCATTTTGCAGATGAGAGAACTGAGGCACAGAAAAGTTAAGTGACTTGCCCAAGGTCACACAGCCAGTACATACCAGAGCTGCAAGAGTCCTCTGACTCTCAGCCCCATGCTCTTTCCCTTAGGTCATGCTGTTCTTTTGTAGTCTCTCAAGTGCTTAGTACAGTGCTCTGCACATTATAAGCAACACAATAAATATCATTGATTGATTGATTTTGAAAACAGGTAATACACGTTAGTCAAAATGACAGAGTCACAAGAGTGACTGTGGCATTTCAGTTATTTTAAAACTTACTCCTGTCCCTGGGGCCATGAAACAGGAAAACATTTCAAGTGATGGGTAACGTAATGGGGCTTCATTTACCTTCCTGATTCCATTAAAATCGGTGTTGACCGTAGAATCTCTTATAGTCTTATATTGATTTAAAATACAGTCATTGCCTAGGTGGTTCAGAGCCTTTGAGTTCAAAAGATGCTTGAAAAACAGAACTCCTGTGACAAGATTGTATTGCATGTTTCCCAGAACCAAAATCATTCTAGTCAGAACACGCAGGTACAGAAAGTTCCAAATGGAAAAGAAAATTGGTTTTTATGTCCTTTGTTTGTACAGCAGACTCAGCAATTGTCTTGTTCTTCAGTAGGTCCTGAGAGAGGGTGGCATGTCTTGAGACAGATGAAGAGAGGGAGTTAATGCCCTGGTGTTTCTCTGGTCACCCACCGCTCTCTGTCCCCTCCAGAGTCAGAATTCCTGTTCCTGATTTTCAGCATGCACAAAGATTGTCCTTGGCTACCATTTGGCTGGGATTCCAGCTGGGACTTAGAGGCATCATGGCCTAGTGGCAAGAGTTCCTGCTTCTTTCTAATGGTGTAAACCTTAGTTAGCTATTCATGAAACCTCTTTCATTCAATAGAAACAAAATTAATGTAGCTAGATGACTCATCCATTATTGATGGATTGGATTATTTTGTTAAAAGTAGGTTTTTTTCATAACACCATTCCTGTGATCAAAGTGGTTCCAACTTAGGTTGTAGTTTTCAAGAACTAATTGTGTCAAAAATAACTGTAGTAAGAAGGCTTGGTGGAAGGAGCATGGGGCTGGGAGTCAAAGGATCTGGGATCTACTCCCAAATTTGTCACATACCTGCTGTGTGACCCTGGGCAAGTCACTTAACTTCTCTGTGCTTCAAATGGGGACTCAATACCTGTTTTCCCTTTTACTTAGACTGTGATCCCTGTGGGACCTTATTATCATGTATCTACCCCAGTGCTTATTACTGTTCTAGGTAGATGCTATCATAAGTGGTATTTATTGAGTGCTCACTGTGTGCAAAGCACTGTACTAAGTGCTTAGCACTGTAAGCACTTAACAAATACTGTAATTATTATTAATAGTAATCATAGTGGTAGTATTTATTATGCATTTACTATGTGCAAAATATTGTAGTAAGTGTGGGGAAGGAAATTCACCCATGAGACAGAGACAAGTCCCTGGGTCCCAAGCAGTTCAGAGTCTCCAGAAAATGTGGTGGGGGGAGGTTGGTGACAGACACCTAAGGAAAAGCCAACAAAAATACAAACATCAAAGATAATGATAAGCAGGCATTCTACCAAGTCCTTAGTGCAGTGTTTGGTCCATGGTGCAAGCTCAGGGAAGATCACTGACCGACTAGTTCTGCATTGGCCATCTGCTTCTTCTCCACTTGAGTGAGGGAAGGCTTGGAGGCTTGAGGGTTTGGAGGCATGGAGGCTTCAACTGCCCCCTTAACCCAGGCCACCGGACCCTGCTGCAGAGAAGACAGGCTCCACTCCCATCATTCTTTCTTCTCCAGTGGGGAGGGTGAGGAGGAGGGGCAGCGTTGAGGATGACTTAATCTCCAGAACATCAAGAGGTTTATGCCTAGTACTGGAAACTCTGCTTCTCTAGCCACAATTGACTATCCCTATCATTGCATACATCGTTGTCCTTGTCTTTATTATTTATTTTGTTGTTTTTATCGTTTCATATTTCCATTCAAGTCTATCACCCATCCTTTCTTACAGCTCATATCCTGAGATTGTGAGGTTCTTGAAGACCAGGGAGTGGGTCTAATTCTCACCTGTGTATTCTTTTCCTAGTGCTTAGAACAGTGCTTGACACAAAGTAAGGACTCAACAAATCAAACAATCCATGTTATTTACTGAGCACTTATTCTGCAGAGTACTGAACTAAACATTTGGGAGAGTCCAGTACAACAGAGTTGGTATACATGTCCCTTTCCTGCAAAGAGTTTACAGTCTAGAGGGCAAGGCAACTACTAGCTATTTTTGAACTGTATAAAAATAACAGTTATTAATCATCCAAGGAAGCTTACTTCCTTGAGCTGTCTGGCAGCTAGGACTGGTGGGGCACTGGAGAGAGAGAGAAAAGAGGCTGATTAAGAATTACAGAGTTAAGTATTGGTGAGGACAGTGGGAAGACATGAATCTTTTTGTACTGGTAGCTCTAAGCAAAAGTAAATGAAAATAATAGCCTTGACTAGTTCAAGATCTCATCACTCAGGTGCTGATTCTAATGCTTCAGAAAGAATCCTCTGTTAATCAACTTCTGTACGTAGAGAGAGGAACTGAGATTGAAGATTTGGCCTTTGTATTTTTCCAGGAAGGTAAGTGCAGTTAGTACCGGAAAACATTAAGACTTGAGGGAGTGAAGATTTCCTCCAAAATTACACCCAAAGGTAGTGAGATTCTTGAGTCAATCAAGCAGAAGTGCTAAGCTCATGGATAAGGAAAACAATGGAAGAATGCTTTGTTGCAAATTTTTGATAGGACTCTGCCCACAGAACGATCCTATCTCCAAAACTATTGCCTTAAATCCAAGTAAAACCTTACAGTTCCCAGAGGGCCTCCTACATTCCCCTTTCTAGGACTAGTTAGGCCAATAGTCATAAAAGTAGCTGTTTCATATAGCACTTAAAGGGGAAGTCAATCTATCAATGACATTTACTGATGACTTATACAGTGTGCTGAGCACTGTATTAAGTGTGATTCAAGTGACATAATCCCTACCCCTTAAGAGCTTGCAGTATAATGGAAGAATGAATTAGAAACTTCTTTCCTTCTTTATTTGCCCCATTGGCCTGAGGAGTAGATTTGGGAGTCTACCACAGAGAGTAGCTGAAGCTGCCCAGAGAGATGAGCTCCCCAAGAGAATGAGCTCAAAGAGGAAGAAAAGCAAAAGACCGTGAAAACAGTCTTGTAGGATAATCACAATTAAGAGGTGAGAAGTGGAGGAAAAGATAGCAAATGAGACTGAAAAGGAGCAGACTGAGAGGAAGAGGGAGATCCAGGAGAGGATTCTGGTCCATGAAATGAAGGAAAGATGAAGTTTCCAAGAGTCAGGAGTGTCAAGGAGGATTACAAAAGAGTAGATTTGACTGCAAGCTCCTTGTGGGCAGGAAACAATTCTACAAACTCTGTTATATACTACTCTCCCAAGTACTTAGCACAGTGCTCTGCCAATAATGTGTAGTAGAGAAGCAGTGTGGTCTAGTGGAAAGAGTAAGGGGGTGGCATTCAGAGGATCTAGGTTCCAATTCTGACTCTACCACTTATATGCTATGTGACCTTGGGTAAGTCACTTAACTTCTCTTTGCCTCAGTTATCTCATCTGTAAAATGAGAATTTAGACTGCGGGCCCCAAGTGGGACATGGATTGTGTCCAATCTGATTATCTTGTATCCACCCCAGCGCTTAGTACAGTGCCTGTCACATAACAAGCACTTAAGAAATACCATTAACAATAAACACATTAATAAATAAATAAATGTGATTGAGTGATTGATGAATTAATTGCATGTCGAATGTAAAAGAGCCAACTTGGGATGTAATGAGTTGAGCCCAAGAGACTCAGCAAAGAGGAGGTCACTGGGTTTATTGAGTATCATCCAATAGAGTGGAGGGGTGAAAAACAGAAGATGTCAGCTGTGTGACTTTAGGCAAGTCACTTAGCTTCTCTGTGTCTCAGTTTCCTCACCTGTAGAATGGGGATTGAGACTGTGAGCCCCATGTGGGACAACCTTGATTACCTTGTATCTACCCCAGTGCTTAAAACAATGCTTGGAATATAGTAAGCGCTTAACAAATATCATTACTATTAACAATAATTATTATCATTATTGATAATAATAATTGCTGTTATAATAAAAATGACTATTATTAATGCTATTATCATTATTATTACTAAGCTCTCCCTTAGGATTTAGTGATAGATTGAATATGTGGGTTGAATGAGAGAGAGGAGTCAAGGATAATGCCAAGGGCTTATGAGACAGTGATGGGAAAGTCAGGGGAAGAAAGTAGTGATGTCTTGAAGGCAGGAGGAAATGCAAGACTGCAGAGAGGAAGAGATATCTGGGCTGAAAGTGTAGATTTGGGAATCATCTGCCTAGAGGTGGTAGTTCAAGCTTTAGGGGCAAATGAGTTCTCCAAGGGAGAGGGTGTAGATGGAGAATAGAAAGAGACCCAGAATTGAACCTTGAGGGCCCCCCACAGTTAGGGTTTGGGAGGCAGAGGAGGAGCCTGAGAAAGAGACTGATGATGACCAGCCAGAAAAATAGGAGGTGAAGCAGGAGGCTAGTGTCAGTGAAGCCGAGGTTGAACAATGTTTTCAGGAGAAAATGTTTTCAGGAGAAGGGGATGGTCAGCTGTGTCAGAAGCAGCTGAGTGGTTGAGGAGAATGAGCATGGAATACAGGTCATTTGATTTGGCAAAAAGGAAATCATTGGTGACCTTTGAGCGGGCAAGTTCTGTCGAGTGAAGGGAACAGAAGCTAGATTGCAAGGGGTCATTCATTCATTCATTCATATTTATTGAGTGCTTACTGTGTGCAGAGCACTGTACTAAGCACTTCGGAGAATAAAATACAACACAACAATAAACAGACACATTCCCTGCCCACCATGAGCTTACAGTCTAGAGTTGGGGAGACAGACATCAATACAAATAAATACAATTACAGATATGTACATAAGTGTTGAGGGGATGGGAGGGAGAAAGAACAAAGGGAACAAGTCGGGGCAATGCAGAAGGAAGTGGGAGATGAGGAAAGGTGGGGCTTAGTTTGGGAAGGCCTCTTGGAAGAGATGTGCCTTCAATAAGGCTTTGAAGTCAGGGAGAGAAATTGTCTATTGAATTTGAGGAGGGAAAGCATTCCAGGACAGATGCAGGATGTGGGCTACGGAATTGAAGGAAAAACAGGTGCGATCAAGGCACAGTGAGAAGGTTAGCCCTTGAGGACTGAAGTGTGTGGGCTTTGTTGCAGAAGGAGAGAAGCATCCAAGAGGTAGGAGGGTCAAGGAGAGAATTAGAGAAAAGGCCCTTGAGGCAGCAGTTGTAGACAACTCGCTCAAGGAGTTTGGAGGGGAATGGTACGAAGGAGATGGGATGATAAATGGAGGGAGCCATAGTGTCAGGGTTTTTTTTTTAAGATTAGGGGAGACACGGGCATGCTCAAAGGAGTGGGGAAGAAGCCAATGGAAAGCGAATGGTTGAAGATGGCTCTTAGAGAGGGAAGAAGGGAAGGGAAGTGATTTGATAAGGTGCGAAGGGATGGGGTTGGATGCTCAGGCAGAGGGGGTGGATTTTGAGAGAAGGCAGGAAATCTCTTCTTGAGATGCTGCTGGGAAAGATGGGAGAGTTGAAAATGGGACAGGAGGAGGGAGGGACAGGAGAGATTTTAGGGTGATCATGCCTGAGTTTCGATTTTATCAATCAAGTAGGTGGCCAGGTCTTTAGGGACCAGAGATGGGGGAGGCAGAGAGGCAAAAGGTTTGAGGAGGGAGCTAAACATCTGGAACAACTGGTGAGAGCAATGGGATATGTGTCAATAAATATGGAGATATCATTTTTCCTAACAGAGGAGAGGGCAGAGTTAAATATGTAAGTATAAACTTGCAGTTGATGAGGTTGGCCTGATATCTAGATTTCCTTAATACAGCTGCTGCCTAATTGCCTTAAACCATCATGTTAGATCACACTGCACTCTCATGTCCCACTGTCCCCATATCTGTTCTCCAGCATCTCCCCTCCTTCCCTCTTCCTCCTGAAAATTCTATGGGTTCTTCCTTTTCCCAGCCCTTTTCACTCCCAATCACACATTTATGAACAGACCCTGGTTTCAGCTGTTTGTCTTCATCACCAGCAGAACTGAAACAGAGCTTTCTTTCTGTGTTAAATTACAATAATAATAATGATAATAATCGTGGCATTTGTTAAAAGTGGACTATGTGTCAAGCCCTATTAAGCACTGGAGTAGATACACTGGAGTTGAAGCAGCATGGTGTAGTGGGTAGAGCACGGACCTGGGTTCTAATCCTGGCTCTGCCATTTGCTTGCTGGGTGACCTTGGGCAAGTCACTTTAATTCTCTGTGCCTCAGTTACCTCATCTGTAAAACAGGGATTGATACTGTGAGCCCCCTGTGGGACAGGGACTGTGTCCAACCTGATTTGCTTGTGTCCACCCCAGTACATAGTACAATATTTGACACGTAGTAAGTGCTTAACAAATACCACAATCATTATAATTATTATTATATAAGATAAAGAGTTTGGGTTTGGACACAGACCCAATAATAATAATGGTATTTGTTAAGCACTTACTATGTGCAAAGCACTGTTCTAAGCGCTGGGGAGGTTACAAGGTGATCAGGTTGTCCCACGGGGGGCTCACAGTTTTAATCCCCCTTTTACAGATGAGGGAACTGAGGCACAGAGAAGTTAAGTGACTTGCCCAAAGTCACACAGCTGACAGTTGGTGGAGTCAGCATTTGAAACCATGACCTCTGACTGCAAAGCCCATGCTTTTGCCACTGAGCCACACTGCTTCTCCCCATACAGGGTTCAGAATCCAAGTAGGAGGAAAAAAAGTTGAGGAAACTGAGGCACAGAGAAGACAAGTTACTTGCCCAAGGTCACACTGCAGACAAGGGACAGAGTCAGAATTAGAATCCAGGGCCTTTGTGTTGATGTAAGTTGCCCTTGCAACATCAAGAATGCTCCTCCAGAAAAACAATTCAAAGGTGGTTTGTGTTCATTAAATAAATGAGATCTAGATGTAGAAAGGAAATGGTAGATGTTTTTGTAAGAAGTCTTGTGACAGGGCTAAGGCACTTCAATAGATTGGTATTTGTCTTCAATTCGGTGGTGAACCTCAGTTTCTTTGTAACATTATTTAAAATGGAGAGAGACAAAGACATTTCAAATCAATCTGTCAGAAATGGAGCTGCATCTGTTGCCAATTGCCCCTGTGACACACACACAGCTTTGCTGTTCAGCCTCTCTATGTTGCTACTTGTCATTATGGTTTAAAGACTGGCCCCTTGGTCTTGCGCCCAATAATACTAATTCTGGATTGAGAGGATGATAGACTTGGAAACGGCAACTGCAACAGGAAAAATGCTTTCAGAAATTCAATGACAGTCCTGGGGTCTTTCGTATTTGAAGTTTTGGTTGCTGACATTTTGGGGGAGTTTAAAAATGGGACAAGTCTGCTATCAGCAAAAAGGAGCAAGCAGATGTGTGCTGCCATAGCTTGATTTTCATGGAGAATACGCACACAAACTTTCTTATATTTGCTCTTTTTGAAGATTGACAATGCTAATTTTCCAAACCTATGCAGCCTCTCCTTTTCGTACGAAAACACCGTGAGATACATCTGCATTTTCTAGTAATTAGTACAATATCCTAAAATGCAGATCCTTACCTGAAATATACTGTGGGTTCAAACTCTCCTTATTTAAGAATGACCCTGGCAGTCAAAGGAACAGTGCAGGAAAACAGCATGGCCTAGTGTGGAAAGACATGGGCCTGTGAGTCAGAGGACCTGGGGGCCTGGGTTCTAATCCTGCTCAACCAATTTTTTTGATGGTTTTTGTTAATTGCTTATTTAATTAATTGTTAATATGCCAGGCACCATATTAAGTACTGGGGTAGACACAAGTTAATCAGGTTGGACACAGTCCCTGCCCCACATGGAGCTCAGAGTCTTAAACCCCATTCTGCTGTTGAGGTAACTGAGGCACAAAGAAAGTAAGTGACTTTCCCAAGATCACAAGCAGACAAGTGGCGGAGTCTTGGTCCTTCTGACTCCCCAGCATGTGGTTTACCCTGTAGGCCATGCTATTTGTCTGTTGTGTGACCTTGGACAAGTCTCTTAACTTCCTTGTGCCTCAGTTACCTCATCTGTAAAATGACAATTAAATCCTACTCCCTTGTACTTAGACTGTGAGCCACATGTGGGACAGGGACTCTGTCCAACCCAATTATTTTGCATCTAACCCAGAGCTTAATGAAGTGCTTGGCATGTAGTAAGCACCTAACAAGTACCTTTACAAAAAATAAGAAAGGTTTTCAGGACCTTGTAGAAAGTAGAGTTGGACCTAAAGTCAGGGGGTTGTGACTTAATCCCTTCTCTGCCCTTTTGTTCCCATGTTTGACTGAGTTACATCAACAATATTCTTTATTTGCCATAGGATTAATGCTCATAATCTAGATCAGGGAGGTTTTATTCATATCTCTTAGCAATTTGAGATCCTTACTTAGATGAGATAATCTGGATTCATAGAATTTCAGAATCTTAAATCTAGAGGGGGACTCTTAAGGGATCAGCTGGTCCAGTCCCCTGTCCCCAAGCAGAAAAATCCCTAACTCATCCAGGATGAAGGATGGGAATTTTATTCTTATACCACTCCCCAAGGATGCAGGCTCCATCCCCTTCTTTGGAAGCCATTCCAGTATTATATGAAGATGTTAATGATGATGATGATACTAATATTTGTTAAGTACTTACTGTAAGAAGCACTGTTCTGCATGCTGGAGTGGATGCATGATAATCAGATCGGACAGAGTCCCTGTCCCAACTGCTGCAGAGAAAACTGCTCATTTTCAGAGCCCTTCCGGAATCACATTTCCTCCAAGGAGATCTTCCAAGACTAACCTCTAATCTCCTATTTTATCTAATCCTTCCACTTCTCCATCATTTCTCTAACCACCTCAGCACTCAGGTACTCACAATCTGAGCACGAGAAGCAGTGTGGTCTAGTGGATAGAGCATAAGACTGGGAGTCAGAGGACCTGGGTTCTAATCCCAACTCCACCACTTATCTGTTCTGTGACCTTGGGCAAGTCATTTAACTTTTCTGTGTCTCAGGTATTTCATCTGTAAAATGGGGTTTAAGACTGTGAGCCCCATGTGGGACATGGACTGTTTCCAACCTGATTAGCTTGTTTCTACTCCAGGGTTTAGTACAGCGTTTGGCAAATAAGAAGCATTTAATAAATTCCATTAAAAAACTTCCAGAGCCCTTTGGTCCACATCTACAAACCCCATTACTTAAATCCTAACTCATGAACATGGAGAAGCAGCAAGGTCTAAGGCATAGAGGTTGGGCCTAGGAATCAGAAGGACCTGGGTTCTCATCCTGCCTCTGCTACTTGTTTGCTATGAGAACTTGGATGAGTCACTTAACTTCTCTGTGCCTCAGTTACCTCATCTCTAAAATGGTGATTAAGACTGTGAGCCCCATGTGGAACAGGGACTGTGTCCAACCCAATTTACTTGTGTCCACCCCTGTGCTTAGTACAGTGCCTATGGGCAGCAGCAGCATGGGAGAAAGTTGAGGGTGGAGACTCTAGTTTACCGCTTGGAAGGAGGCAGTGGTAAAGCACGTCTGGATTTTTACCAAGAAAACTCTATGGATGTACTACCAGAGTGATTGCAGATGGAGGTGGGGCATTCTGGGAAAGATGTGTCCATGTTGTTGCAATGGGTCAGAGATGACTCAACAGTGTAAAACAAGAACACACAGTAAGCACTTAACAAATACCACAGTTGTTATTCTTTATCTAATTTTTCTTTTCCTAAATGTGTTTTATTTTTGGATCTGTCTTCTGCATTAGATTGGCAGCTTCTTGAGGGCAGTGATCATATCTGCTAATTCCACTGCACTTACTTAGGACACTCTGCACAACGTGTGAATTCTATACCTACCATTGATTGATAAATTGATTGATTTAATTAATCTAAGTGACATTTTTCCTGTTTAATTCCAGCCCTTGTCTTTTGTGGAGCAGGGCAGCAAGAAACAGATGTGGCAGGACCACATGGCCTTGGCTGCTGGTTCAGCATCAGTTTGCCATGGCCCTCTCACTGAAACAGATAGGGCCTGCCACATAGAAGAGGCACAGCCCAACCCCCACATACAAGGCCTGGTTAAACCACCTGTGTCTCCCAGGCCTAATCCGTTTTGCAGGGCCTCTGCGAGATAATAATAATGATTGCGGTATTTGTTGAGTGCTTACTGTGTGCCAGGCACTGTACTATGCATTGGGGTGGGTACAAGCAAACTGGGTTGGACACAGTCCCTGTCCTGCATGGGGCTCACAATCATAGCCCCCATTTTACAGATGAGGGAACTGAGGTACAGAGAAGTGAAGTGACTTGCCCAAAGCCACTCAGCAGAAAAGTGGCAGAGGTAGAATTAGAACCCATGACCTTCTGACTCTTAGGCCCATGCTCTATCCACTATACATTGCTGCTTCCCATATGTGTGATGACACTGCATTGTGCTGCTACTGATGCCACTGGAACTTTACTCTGATCCTGCCCCAATCCTTAAATCCCTCCCTGCCTGTAAGATGGGGCAGGCTCCTGTTCCAAACTTCAGGGCTCTTAGTCACAGCCCCTAAAGAAAACTCCTCCCATTCCTTTGCTCCTCTAGACTATAAAACCATTGTGGGCAGAGATTGTCTCTCTTTACTGCTGCGCTGTACTGTACTTTCCAAGTGCTTAATACAGTGCTCTGCACATCGTAAGTGCTCAATAAATATGATTGATTGAATGAATAAATTAATTGTTCCCACCACACTGCTGACTTTGCCCTGCTTCTCTTCAGGCTCTCAGAGCATGGGAAAAGAGGCAGCCAGCCGGAGCCAGCAGGAATCCCCTAGCTTCCTCTGATCCTTACAATCCTGTCCTGTTGCCTCTGGACTCCAAGGCTGGGCAGGGCAGGAGCAACTGCCATCAAACAAACATCTTGTCCTCCACCCTGGGTCCTTTGGGAGGCTCTCGATGGACCCTGCCCTGTCATCATAGCCAGGTAGAATTTCCTGGTGGGTTCAGACCTGCCATCTCTTCCTCCAGATCCTCCCTATATTCTGGTGAGCATTCACTGCTCCAGTGGTCCATGGAGGAGCTGGAGAAACTCCAAATCTCACCAGGAAAGACCATTCAACCATGCAGGTAGGCAGGAAACAAAGTAGATTGAGGGGAGACAGAGAGAAGCAGAGAGAGAAAGAAATGGAGAGAAAAAAAATCAGAGAGAGAAAGAGAGAGGGAGAGAAAGAAAACAAGACAGAGAGAGGAAGAGAAACATAGCTTGGCCTAGTGGAAAGAGCATGAGCCTGGAATTCAAAGGACTTGGATTCTAATCCCAGATCTGCCACATGCCTGCTGTGTGACCTTGGGCAAGTCACTTGACTTCTCTGTGTCTCAGCTTCCTCATCTGTATAATGGACACTCAGTAACTGTTCTCCCTCCTACCTAGACTGTGAGCACGATGTGGGACAGGGACTGTGTCTGATATGATTACCTTATATCTATTCAGCACTTAGTATGGTGTTTAGCACATAATAAATGCTTAACAAATATTATTAAATAAATAATATTTTAAAAAGACAGAGACAGAGAGGGGAAGAGAGAGAAAGAAAAAGAGACAGAGACTCAGTGTGAGGGAGAGAGAAAAAGAAAAAAAATGAAAGAAGAAGAGGGGAGGGGAGGGGAGGGGAGGGGAGGGGAGGGAAGGGAAGGGAAGGGAAGGGAAGAGAAGAGAAGAGAAGAGAAGAGAAGAGAAGAGAAGAGAGGAGAGGAGAGGAGAGGAGAGGAGAGGAGAGGAGAGGAGAGGAGAGGAGAAGAGAGGAGAGGAGAGGAGAGGAGAGGAGAGGAGAGGAGAGGAGAGGAGAGGAGAGGAGAGGAGAGGAGAGGAGAGGAGAGGAGAGGAGAGGAGAGGAGAGGAGAGGAGAGGAGAGGAGAGGAGAGGAGAGGAGAAGAGAAGAGAAGAGAAGAGAAGAGAAGAGAAGAGAAGAGAAGAGAAGAGAAGAGAAGAGAAGAGAAGAGAAGAGAAGAGAAGAGAAGAGAAGAGAAGAGAAAAGAAGAGAAGAGAAGAGAAGAGAAAGATTTTGGTTTGGGCAGTGATTTCCCTCTGTTGTATATCATCTGCAGTTTCTGCCTCCATTGCCTACCTCTCCAGGTAATAGGATGCCCTCCAGAATCTCCCTCCCCTGCCCCCAGACAGATTTGAGGCAGATTAAAAAAGTGGTGTGGTTTAGTGGAAAGAGCAAGAGTCACAGATCATGGATTCTAATCCCGGCTGTGTGACTTTGGGCAAGTCACTTAACTTCTTGTGCCTCAGTTACCTCATCTGTAAAATAGGGATTAAGACTGTGAGCCCTACGTGAGACAACCTGATTACCTTGTATCTACCCCAGCACTTAGAATAGTGCTTGGCACACAGTAAGCGCTTAACAAATACCATCATTATTATTATGATTATTACACAGGGGCCTGGAGTAGGGTAGCAGAGGAGACCCCACAGTGATGCCCAGTCCATGGCAGCTCCTCTCACAGCCCCCCAACACCAAGCCCCTTGGCAGCTCTCTCCTGCTCTCACTCTGAGCCAGATCCATCTCTGGGTGGTGGATCCAGAGAGCATTATCTTACACAGACTGCTTCTGGAAACATGCTGTCTCATCCCCAGGGAGGTGCAAGACTGGAAAGAGGTAGGATGGGTGGTGGTGAAGGGGAGCAGAGTGGTTGCAGTTTCTAGAGGCCAGTGCTGAGTTACAAACCTGTAGCTGGCACTGTGGTCTCCCTGCACTCCTTTGTCAGCCACCTGCCTATCCCCTGATACTAAGACAGTGCCCCCTTCCCATTCCCCTCATCTTTTGCAGTCTCTTCTACCCCATCTCCCCCTCCCACTAGTCACATCCCTCAAGTAAAGTCCAGCAATTGATCCCCTCTCCCCTTCATGCTGCAGAAATAAAAGATGGATACTGTGCCTGCACAAATCAGAAGAAGTGAGAAGAGAGTTACTGTGTTAACGGTGGGTAGCATAGGATTGCATGGGAGCTCCAGAGGATATCCCCTCTATCATTACACATGCTAGAAAGCCATTTTAATAAGTCTGATGCAGGCTTCTACTTGGAATGTCCCAAGTGTTGGCCATCTTGGTAAATTCAGGACTCCAGATGATTGCCATCTAAAGAAGGAAAAGTTCAAGTAGCATGATCCTAGGTGGCCCTAGGCATGTTTAAGAGCTGTTACTCTAGCCACCTTCTTCTCAGATGGTAATTTCACTCCTCCTGACCTTATCAACATGACTACCATTAGGGACATTATGATGCTGTGCCTAAAATAAATCTTCCCAAGATGGCCAATGTGCATGTGCAGTTTTGGAAGGATCAGGTTGGATGGAGTGTCAGAGAGGAGGGAGTCCCTTCATACCATAGGGCTGCACAAGCCCAGTGGCCATTCTAAATGTCCCTAGGCACTTGAGAGAAGGGCAGGGAAGACCCGATGCAGTTGCAGGCTTGGAGTTCAGCTGTGGCCACCACCCCAAGTAACACCCACAGTCCCCTGGCTGAATGCATCCCCAGAGATAAGGCAGCCAATGTCTGTCTACTTTCTGCTCGTGTCCCAGCATGGTTGGCTCCTAAATGGCAAATGACCCTTTAAAGATTTCAGACCTGGCCCAGGGCAGGCAAGGAAATGGGTGACCAAAGAGAGGAGACAGTGTATTTCAGGGCCAGCTTCCAAGGTTTGACTACAGGATTTCTTATGCCCCCACCCTCTCCATGCAGTGTCCATGTCAAATGGGTTAGAGGATGGCAGCACCTGGATGAATGGTAATAATAATCATAGTAACTGTGTGTATGTTAAGGGCTTACAATGGACCAATCAGCGTATCAGAGCCAAGCACCTGGGAAGATAGAAGATTATCAGGTGGAACACAGTCCTGTGATCTTTGAGTCAGGAGGATCTGGGCTCTAATCCTGGCTCTGCCACATGTCTGTTATGTGACCTTGGGCAAGTCACTTAACTTCTCTGTGCCTCAGTTATCTCATCTGTAAAATGGACATTAATATTGTGAGCCCCAAGTGAGCCAGTGACTGTGTCCAACCTGATTTGCTTGTAACCACGCCAGCGCTTAGAACAGTAACTGGCATATAGTAAGTGCTTAACAAATACTACAGTTATTATTATTCTTGGGTTCAGACTCTAAGTAGAAGGGAGGTCAGGTATTTCATCCGTATTTTGTATATGAGGAAGCTGAGGCATAGAGAAGTTAAGTGACTTGCCCAATTTCACCTAGCATCTTGGTGGAAGAGACAATATTAGAAACCAGTTCTTCTGACACCTCTGCGTTTGCTCTTTCCACGGTGCTGAAGTGGATTAGGTGGTAAGAGATCCGGGCTGATAGGTTAAGGGAAGCTGAAGCAGTAATTTTGCTGTTGTCCTCAGTTTTCAAGGAATGGCAACTATAGCAACATTTATGAAGGACTCACCTTCCTAAAGTCTTCCTTCAAAAGTCTGTTGAACTTTTTGAGCACCAGGGAAGGAAGGAGCTTCATGAATGTAAGGGTTTTTTTATATATTCTTATATTCCACATTATTTTTCTGTTTCTTCAATTCCATTCTGTGTTATTTCATTATGACGTTCAGAGAAATCCCATATTAACTTGTGTTTAACTGCCTCAGGCCAAGGATTAACATTCTCGTGAGTAATTAATGCAGGTCACTGATGGGAACTTCATTTAAACTTCTGGCCTTCGTAACGTTCTTATTAGATTGCTGTAATTGACTCTACATAGGCTATCTTTCAACTATAGCAACAGACATGTTCCAAATACTTGTTTGCAACTCCAAACCAGTTCTCCCAACCTCTTAAGTTCTGAGTCCTTTGTGAGAGTCCTTTGTGAGACAGAGCTTAGGACATAGTAAATACTTAAGCAATGAATCAGTGATATTTACTGAGTTCTTACAGTGTGCAGACACTCTACTAGGCACTTGGGAGAGTTCAATGCAATAGAGTTGATAAACATGATCCCTGCCCACAAGGAGCTTACAGTCTGCAGGAGGAGATAGACATTAAAATATATAGTGGAAAGGGGAAATTGATGTGTATATGGTTAATAATAGTAATGATAATAATAATAATAGTAGAAAGGGGAAATTGCAGGGTATAAGGTTATTTAATAAACCTATCACTGTCATTAGTAACCTTATACTTTCCAATTTCCCATTTCCACTATAATTATTATTATTAATAATGATAATAATATTAGTTATGGTACTTGTTAAGCACTTACTATGTGCCAAACACTATTTTAAGTGCTGGGTTAAATACAAGTTAATCAGTTTAGACACAGTCCCTGTCCCACATGAGGCTCATAGTCTAAGTAGGAGGGAGAAGGATTGAATCCCCATTTTACAGATGAGGTAATTGAAGCACAGAGAAGTTGAATAATAATAATAATAATAAATAATGATGGTATTTGTTAAGTGCTTATTATGTGCCAAGTACTGTTCTAAGTGCTGGGGTAGATATAAGGTAATCAGGCTGTCCCACATGGGGCTCACAGACTTAGTCCCCATTTTACAGATGAGGAAACTGAGGCACAGAGATGTTAAGTGACTTGCCCAAAGTCACATAGCTGACAAGTGGTGGAGCGGGGATTAGAACCCATGACCTCTTGCTCCCAATAATAATAATAATAATAATAATAATGACGGCATTTGTTAAGCGCTTACTATGTGCAAAGCACTGTTCTAAGCACTGGGGGGAGTTACAAGGTGATCAGGTTGTCCCACATGGGGCTCACAGTCTTAATCCCCATTTTACAGATGAGGTAACTGAGGCACAGAAAAGTTAAGTGACTTACCCAAAGTAACACAGCTGACAATTGGCAGAGCTGGGATTTGAACCCATGACCTCTGACTCCAAAGCCTGGGCTCTTTCAACTGAGCCACGCTGCTTCTCTAATGTGTTGCCCAAAGTCACAAAGCAGACACATGGCAAAACTAGGATTAGAATATAGGTCCTCTGACTCCCAGGCCTGTGTTCTTTCCAGTAGGCTATGCTGTTTCTCTAAATATTTATTTCACTTCCCATCAGGGATTCCACTCCTGCATGACTGTGAGACCATTGTTGGGTAGGGACCGTCTCTATATGTTGACGATTTGTACTTCCCAAGCGCTTAGTATTGTGCTCTGCACATGGTAAGCGCTCAATAAATACAATTGAATGAATGAATGAATATTCACCTCTATAACTAACATAAGTTTATGTTCATAAGGGCTGTGGGGCTGGAAATGGAGTATCAGTAAGTTACATCAACAAAAATAAATAATTGCAAAAAATGATAGAGTTGCTTACATTTCCCCTAGACTTTACACCATCAACCAACCAAGGCTCTGGCCACTGATAAGAAAATTCTGCTGCCTTGATATATTCACCAAGATTGTGTACAGTGAAATGATCATTTGAGTCAAAGTTGAAGGTGTCTGAACCCGCTCCCTATCCCCACTGTAGTAAAGCTGGGCTGGGTGGTAAATTCAGATCTGTAAATGATGTAAATACTCACATGATGGAGCCGGATTAGAACCCAGGTCCTTCTGACTCCCAGGCCTGTGCTCTATCCATTAGGCAACCCTGCCTTCTGGTTGGCTGTTAATCTTGGGTCTCTTAGTTTCTAGAAAAGTTTTTTCATGGCAACCTACAAACCACCTTCAGCATCAAATGTCAGAACAAGATGGTCAATGATGAGGAATGCTGTCAATTCACCATCATCAAGATAACACACGGTAACACAGCTGGGTTGAGTGGGACATGAGGGGAGAATGGATGAGAGGCAGATAGCTGAGCAGCTGCTGTATGGTGAACTTACAGTGGGCACACACAAAGAAGCAGCGTGGCTCAGCAGAAAGAGCACAGGTTTTGGAGTCAGAGGTCATGGGTTCAAATCCCAACTCCGCCACTTGTCAGCTGTGTGACTTTGGGCAAGTCACTTCACTTCTCTGTGCCTCATCTGTAAAATGGGGATTGAGACTGTAAGCCCCCCGTGGGACAACCTGATCACCTTGTAACCTCCCCAACTCTTAGAACAGTGCTTTGCACATAGTAAGTGCTTAATAAATGCCATTATAAGCCATGTGGGTAGAATGGACAATTAAAAGGCATCATGAGCAGACTTCTTAAACAAAGTGAAATAGCATGAACTGTTGGGAGAACACTGCAGCAGACAGCCTGCTGGACAGTGATCAGGCGAAGAGCAGCTCTCTTGAGTACAAATTTTCATGAAGAAAAGCAGCATGGCCTACTGGAAAGATCATGGGCCTGGGAATCAGAGGACCTCGATAATAATCCTGGCTCTACTAACTGCTTTCTGTGTGACCTTGGACAAGTCTCTTAACTTCTCTGTGCCTCAATTACCTCATCTGTAGAATGAGGATTAAATCCTCCACCCTCCAATTCAGACTGTGAACCCCATGTGGGACTGGGACTCTATGCAACCTAATAATGATAATAATAGCATTTATTAAGTGCTTACTATGTGCAAAGCACTGTTCTAAGCGCTGGAGAGGTTACCAAGTGATCAGGTTGTCCCACATGGGGCTCACAGTCTTAATCCCCATTTTACAGATGAGGTAACTGAGGCACAGAGAAGTTAAGTGACTTGCCCAAAGTCACACAGCTAAGTGGTGGAGCCAGGATTTGAACCCATGACCTCTGACTCCAAAGCCCATGCTCTTTCCACTGAGCCACACTGCTTCTCAATAAACTTGTATCTACTCCAGTGCTTAAAGAATAATGCTTGACACATAGTAAGTGCTTAACAAAAACCTTTTTTTTCTTTTAAAAAAAAGATGATCAGAATGCCAAGAGGTAATCTTGGAAACAGAGCCAGGTTATTTTTTTCATCAGCATAACAAGGAACTCTCTGTAAATGTATACAATGCAGGAGGGATGGGTAAATATATTGGTTATATATATCAATCAATCAATCATATTTATTGAGCGCTTACTGTGTGCAGAGCACTGTACTAAGCGCTTGGGAAGTACAAGTTGGCAACATATAGAGACAGTCCCTACCCAACAGTGGGCTCACAGTCTAGAAGGGGGAGACAGAGAACAAAACCAAACGTATTAACAAAATAAAATAAATAGAATAGATATGTACAATCAGTCAATCAATCAATCAATCATATTTATTGAGTGCTTACTGTGTGCAGAGCACTGTACTAAGCGCTTGGGAAGTACAAGTTGGCAACATATAGAGACAGTCCCTACCCACAGGGAGGTAATGGAGGCACAGAGAAGTTAAGTGACTTACCTGAGGTCACACAGTAGAGAAGTGGCAGTTTGCTGGCATTTCTGACCTAGCTTCCATCCAGTGCACTAGGACTCTCAAACTCCTTTAGAAAGATACCATCAAGGCAGTCCATGTACTGTAGAGTCAAGCACCGGGCTCTCATCCCCACCAGGCTGATCATTATCCCTCCAGCTTTCCTTCCAGTAGCTTAGCCAGGCCTGGGGGGTTCTGGAGAGGGAAGAAAGAGAGGAAACTGGTTAAGCTGGTAGGGTCAGGTGAATCAAAAACCCTCCAGGTTGTCTGCTTTTCATATTAGATTATTCATGCTGGCTAGGGAAATGCGAGGAAAAGCATCTTTAAGAATTTGGCCTCTGCGCATGTCCCCAGTCAATCAACCAATCATTGGAAGAGTATTTATTGAATGCTCACTCTGTGAAGAGCACTGTACAAAGCATTTATGGGCATTCAGTAGCAGTAACCTTGCTCTCAAGGAGGTTACAGTATAGGAGAGAAGACAAATTGAAAAATATTTTACAGGAAGAGGGAAGCAACTGAACAAAAAGATATGTACATAGGTGCTGTGAAAGGAGGGAGTTGGGTTGGGTGGAGGGAATAGGTTGCGGAGATCAGAGATTAGTCTGGAGTAGTTGCGAATTTGAAATGGCTGTGAAATTGGGGAGCATAGTGGTCTGCCTGATTTGAAGAACCCGGAAGTCCCAGGCAGGAGGGAGGTGAACAGAGGGTCAATAGAAATTGAGATGAGAGCAAGGCATGGTGAGAAGGTTGGCCTCAGAGAAACCAAGCAGGTGGGTTGGGTGTTGGTGGGAGATGAGTGAGAATAAGTATGGGGAGAGAGCCGACTGAATGTCTTAAATCTGATGCTCAGGAATTTCTGCTGGATGAGAATTTTGAAGGATGGGCTTATATGTCTCTGTCACCCTGAATTGCTCCCTTTGCTCTTCCCCCCTCCCAGCCCCACAGCACTTATGTACATATCTGTAATTGTATTTATTTGTATTGATGTCTGTCTCCCTGCCTCTAGGGTGTAAACTCACTATGGGCAGGGAATTTGTTTATTGTTGTATTGTACTCTCCCAAATGCTTAGAACAGAGCCCTGCACACAGTAAGCGCTCAAAAAATGTGATTGAGTGAATGGATGAATGTGTGTAAAATGATGCTTCAGAAAATTGATCTGGGCTGCAGAATAAAGTATGAACTGGAAGCAGAGAGGTCAAGGAAGAGGTTGACGAAATAATCAAGATGGGATATGGCAAGTGCTTGGACCAGAATGGTGGCAGTTTGGATGGAAAGACAGTTGGATTGCAGGTTCTGGCAACTTTGCAAAGCAAGAACAGATAGGATTTAGGGACGGACTAAGTAGAAGAGAAGTCATGAATAATGTCAAGGGTGTGGAAGTGTGATAAAGGGAGGATGATAGTATTGTCAACAATGATGAGAAGCAGTGTGGCTTAGTGGAAAGAGCCTGGGCTTGGGAGTCAGAGGTCATGGGTTCTAATCCCGGCTCCATCACTTATCAGCTGTGTGACTTTGGACAAGTCGCTTAACTTCTCTGTGCCTCAGTTACCTCATCTCTAAAGTGCGGGTTAAGACTTGGAGCCCTATTTGGGACAGGAACTGTGTCCATTCTCATTATGTTGTATCTACCCAAGCCCAGTATAGTACCTGGCACAGAGTAAGTGCTTAACAAATACCAGAAAATATAATAATGAGAAAATCAGGGGTAGGGGAAGATTTGGGAGGGAAGATGAAGTGTTCAGTTTTGAACATGTTGAGCTTTCGTTAAGATTGCTTACCCTATTTTCTGAAGTTAGAATAGCCCAAAAATCTGGAATGAGATGGCAGTGCTGTGTTAGAGCTTCCAGACTGATATAGATACACACTGCTATAAATACTCCTATATTGGAGGAGTTACATTCTTGCCAACCTACGGATTGAGAAAAACACACACTGAAGTACTCACTGTTCCAATTCCACACGTGTGTTTCTCCAGATTCAATGGCATGATGTGTCCAAACAGATTCACAAAATCAGATGATTGTTCCCTAATTCTCCAAAAGCGTTCTTGCTGAAATGATGATGATGGTATTTGTTAAGTGCTTACTTTGTGCCAAGCACTGTTCTAAGTGCTATGGTTGATACAAGGTAATCAGGTTGTCCCGCGTGGGGCTCACAGTCTTAATTCCCATTTTACAGATGAGGTAACTGAGGCACAGAGAAGTTAAGTGATTTGTCCAAAGTCACACAGCTGATAAGTGACAGAGCCGGGATTAGAACCTATGACCTCTGACTCCCAAGCCCAGACTCTTTTCATTAAGCCACACTGCTTCTCTAATGCTTCTGAAATGCATAGTGAGAGCATGCCTTTAGGCAGAATTGACAGTATTTGCTCTGAGCGAACATCTTGTGTGAATTTCCAGACACCTAAATGGATTCCAGAAATTAGATCTCCTACAGTTTCTTCCTGCCAGAGAAAGAAATTCTGGTCTAGTAAGTGCAATAACAAATATTTATTAAATTAAATTACAGTGTTCCAGGCATACTAAGGAAGCTGTTACAATATCTTAGTACAAAATCCCAGTTCCTCAAGGACACCATGCTTGAAAAAGAAGTTGCTTCTGGATCCTATTGACATTAAACAATGAAAAGTATGAATCACTTGATGTTGGTGGAAAGTAAGGCTTTGAAAGTACTTTAAGGCGTATTTGGTTTCCTCAAGTTCCTCCCTCCTCCGGCACCTTCTTCAACTCTCCCATCTTTCCCAGCAGTATTTAAATAGATCACTCACCTCCTCTCGAAATCCACCCCCTTCACCTGTGCCACTACCCCACCCTTTACACCTTATCAAAACAATTGCACCCTCTTTTCTTCCTTTCCTGACCACCATCTTTAAACATGCTATTTTACAATGGCTTCTTCCCCATTACTTTCAAACAAGCCTATTTCTCTGGTCCTGAAAAGCCCTTCCTATGACCCCACAAGCTCCCTCCAGTTATCTCCCCTTACCCTCCTATCATTCCTCTACAAACTCCCTGAGTGAGTTGTCTACATCATCTGCTTCCACTACAGTTCCTCCATCTCCATCTCCTTCATTTCCTCCATGAAGTGAACTTGCAAGGTGTCTGTGGACAAAAAGGAATGGTTGGAGATTCCTAACACAGGAGTAGAAGGAATCTCAGGGGTCAGTGGGCTTGTAGTGGGTTGCCCAGTGACATTCTTGTTCCAGTAAGGCTGCGGTTAAGAGTATCACGAAGCTCTTCACTGATGGCTCAGTGATCCTGAAATTTGTTGCCTCATGACCCAGATTGCGTGGTTTGCCTTGTGTTAGGTTCTACAACTAGGAAGCTTTTGAAAGTATTAACAGGCAGATGACCTAATTTCAATTATCCTGAATGCATGGAAACAAAGTCCATTCTGTTATGCAATTGTTCTATGAAACCAACTTTTAATAGAGCATTTTGGAGTCCCTGGGGGCAAAGTCAAGTCCATTCAATATGGAAAATGTATAAACCTGGAATAACTAGGAGCTGGAAAACCAATCTTCCAGATTACCTTTCCTCACTTTTAAGAATGGTTATAAGAACCTTTAAATATGCATGCCTGTAAATCTCTGAGCTCTACACAAAAGGAGTTTTCAGGCTATGAGAGCCCATACATACAACTTTTAAAGATGAGCTGAGCACAATATTGCTGCTTCTAAACTTACTCCTATCTAGCTTTTAATTAGGAAAACCCAACTGAATTATGAACACTGGTGACATTCTCCCCATGAATAAATCTCCATAATTACTTCAGCCACTGCCAGGCTCACCCTAAAGAAAATAAATGAGAAATGGCCAGGCAGAAATAATAGAAGTGTCAATCCAAACAATCCATTTGATTATTTCCATGATATTTTAATGGATTGATTAGCAGACAAATCTTGATAGCATACCATAAAATTTAGTTGTTAGGAGCAACCAATCAATCAATCAACGGTAATTATTTAATGATTACTTTGTGTAGAGCACTGTGCTAAAGTGCTTTGGAGAGTACAATACAATAGATCCAGATAAAATCCCTTCCCTCAAGGAGCTTTCAATACAGTTGGGAAGACAGACATTAAATAAACTACAGATAAGGGAAGCAGCATGGCTCAATGGAAAGAGCCTGGGCTTGGGAGTCAGAGGTCATGGGTTCTAATCCCGACTCCGCCACTTGTCAGCTGTGTGACTTTGTGCAAGTCACTTCGCTTCTCTGGGCCTCAGTTACCTAATCTGTAAAATGGGAATTAAGACTGTGAGCTCCACGTTGGAGAACCTGATTACCTTGTATCCCCCCCCCCCAGCACTTAGAACAGTTCTTGTCACATGCTATTATTATTATAAAGGAAGCAAGGAGACCATTAGGATGTGTTCATAAGTGCTGTGGGTCTAGGTGAGAATCAAAGTCAAGTGCATTGTTGATGAAGTAGAGATTGAGAATAGGATGGGGAAATGAGAAGTTAGTCAGGGAAGGAAGGCTTCATGGAGGAAATATAATTTTAGTAGGGCTTTGAAGATAGGAAAGTGGTGGTTTGTTGGATGTGAATGGGGAGGGAGTTCCAAGGCAGAAGGGAATATGTAAGCAAGGGACCCATGGTGAGAGAGCTGAGATTGAGGATTTGCACGTAGGCTGTTGCTAGAGGAGCAAAATGTACGGGATGGAGTGAGTGGAGTTGTAGTGGGAGAGTAGTGAGGTTAAGTAGGGGGGGAGAGCTGATTGAGTACCTTAAAACAAATGGTAAGGATTTCCCATTTGATGTTGGAGATATTTGGGAAATCATTGGAAGTTTTTGAGGAGTGGGGAGATGTACTAAGCACTTAGTACAGTGCTCTGCACACAGTAAAAGCTCAATAAATACGATTGAATGAACGTGCACAGAACAAATTTTTAGACAAAAGATCAGAGCAGCAAAGTATGAGCTGAAATAGGGAGAGGCTGGAGGCTGGGAGGTTAGTTGAAGCAAGATATGACAAGCGTGGTGGCATTTTGGACAGAGAGGAAGGGAAGATTCTAGAGATGATGCGGAGGTAGAGGTGACATACTTCGATGACAGAGTGTGTGAGTTGAATGAGATAAATGAATGGAGGATAATGTCAAGGTTACAGGTTTGTGACATGGTTGGAGAGAGGATGGTGGTGTTGTCTATAGTGATAGGAAAGTTGTGGGGAGGGAAGGTTTTGAGTGGGAAGTTGAGGAGTTCAATTTTGGACAGGTCAAATATGAGGTGTTGGTAGTTCAGATGATTAAATAACAATAATAATAATTATAATGGTGGTATTTGTTAAGCGCTTATTAGGTGCCAAGCACTGTTCTAAGCTCTGGGATAGATACAAGGCTTTCAGATTGCCCCACGTAGGGCTCACAGTGTTAATCCCCATTCTGCAGATGAGGTAACTGAGGCACGGAGAAGTGACTTGCCCCAAAGTCACACAACTGACAAATGGTGGAACCGGGATTAGAACTCAAGACCTCTGACTCCCAAAGCCTTGCTCTTTCCACTAAGCCATGCTGCTTCTCTTCTCTAAATAATACTGTTGGTAGCATCATTTTCAAAACTAAAGGATACATATATTCCTCTAGACTGTAAGGTTCTTGAGGCCAGGGAATGTGCTCTGTTCACAGTAAGTGTTCAAAAAATATGATTAATTGATTGATCGAAAATGTCTGTTATATTACACATTCCCAAGTGCTTAATACAGTGCCCTGCATACAATAAGTGCTTGATAAATATCGTTGATATACAATACAATAGATTTGGTAGGTACAATTCCTGCCCTGTGTGCCTGTGTGTCTCTATATCTCTATATTTATATACTCATTTTAAGAAATGTAGTTTAGCCATGTACTAATTCAAAATGCACTGTCTAAATTTGTTCTTGCTAAAACAATGCACAATATCATCACTGACACAAAAGAATACAATTTAGCTGCCTCTAATCTGTCCTCTACCCTATGTGCCTTCAAACTTTTCTGTTCTGAAAGGATGCAGCCCTAACACAATGAACAATTCAGATTCCTCATCAAAGTCTTGGACCCTTGAATGAGGACATAAAATATGAAAAAAATAATGATCCATATAATTCAGAACTTTCATCATCAATACAAAGAAAAACCAATAAAATAAATATTGAGAGGATTTTATGATTAGAAAATGAAAGTCAGTAAATACAGTACCAGAGGGGGCAATATTATCTGGTTTGGAATAGAAGTAAATCTGATTTTGGAGCTTAGTACAAGCACATAATCAAATTGGTAGCCAATCCTTTGGCTGCTTTCTCGGTTTTTTTCTCCCCTTTAATATCCTCTTTTCTTTGTTTTCTTCTTATTTGTGCATTTCTTTTTCTCTAACTCTTCCCCAACAGACTTTTAAATTGATCAATCAATGAATCAAACAATACTGACATACAGTGCCATGTTATGCTGGGGAGTTCTCCAGAGCACACCAAGTAGAAGCAGTGTCTGACTGGTATAATGAAATGACTGCAGGACCACAGCCAGCTTCCCGTCTTCCTGGTGTCATGTTGACACATGTTGCTCCACTGGAAGACCATAGGTATTTGAGCCTTGTTTGAACAATGCAGACTGCAAAAATCTAAAAATCTCCAGGAGCTCCCTAGATAATCCCCATTTAGTTCTGGGAGAAGAAGGACAAGGAGAAGGAAAAGGAGAAGGGGTCAATTGCAGGTGAGATGAGCATATAAGGGCATTTTTACAAGCATTATGGACTTATCAATCAATCATAAACAATACAAAATATTGTGTACAGAGCACTGCATTAGGTGCTTGGAAGAGTACAGTGTAACAGAGTTGCTAGCCATGTTCCCTGCCCATAAGGAGTTAATAATTTAGAGGAGGAGGCAGACATTAATATAAATAAATAAATTATGGATATGTACATCAGTTCTGTGGGGCTAAAGGTGGATGCACCTTTAGCATTATTATTAATTATTAATGCAATAATTGCCCCAGATAAACACACCATATGCCCTCCTTCCTTACTCTTCCCATTCGGCACAAGGATAGGCAGAATACTGGAGCAGTTAAGATGTTCACCCTGGAAATCTACAACATAGAACTTCTTGATTTCTGTGTAATCTGAAGTCTTCCTACTCAGTAATTAAGCAGATTTTGATATCAATGTTAAGGCTTGTTTCTCTACTTTGTTATTGAAATGAGAGCTCTTAGAGCTATTTACTTCCAAAAGTACTACTTTAAGGCAAAAGGCTGTTTACCATTAGAGACAAGGTGGTTTCTTTGTTCAATCTGTGGGCCGGATTTGGAGTTCTCACTGCTGATACCTGGATTCCGTGTAGATCCTGCAGGTGAGCTCTTGTTTCACTCTGTGGTCACCCTCTGTTTGGTAGCTCCCAGTGCCCACCTGCTTGGCCACACAGACACTGACCCCATTCCCTCTCATCTCATGAAATCTCTCGCTCCATCCCTTCTCCCCTCCTTAACTTCCATCTTCAACCGCTCACTCTCCACTGGTTCCTTCCCCTCTGCCTTCAAACATGCCCATGTCTCTCCCATCCTAAAAATACCCTCTCTTGACCCCACCTCACCTTCTAGTTATCGCCCCATATCCCTCCTACCATTCCTTTCCAAACTCCTTGAACGAGTTGTCTACACGTGCTGCCTAGAATTCCTCAACACCAACTCTCTCCTCGACCCCCTCCAGTCTGGCTTCCGTCCCCTACATTCCACGGAAACTTCCCTCTCAAAGGTCACCAATGACCTCCTGCTTGCCAAATCCAACGGCTCATACTCTGTCCTAATCCTCCTCGACCTCTCAGCTGCCTTCGACACTGTGGACCACCCCCTTCTCCTCAGCACGCTATCTGACCTTGGCTTCACAGACTCCGTCCTCTCCTGGTTCTCCTCTTATCTCTCCGGTCGTTCTTTCTCAGTCTCTTTTGCAGGCTCCTCCTCCCCCTCCCATCCTCTTACTGTGGGGGTTCCCCAAGGTTCAGTGCTTGGTCCCCTTCTGTTCTCAATCTACACGCACTCCCTTGGTGACCTCATTTGCTCCCACGGCTTCAACTATCATTTCTACGCTGATGACACCCAGATCTACATCTCTGCCCCTGCTCTCTCCCCCTCTCTCCAGGCTCGCATCTCCTCCTGCCTTCAGGACATCTCCATCTGGATGTCTGCCAGCCACCTAAAGCTCAACATGTCGAAGACTGAACTCCTTGTCTTCCCTCCCAAACCCTGCCCTCTCCCTGACTTTCCCATCACTGTTGATGGCACTACCATCCTTCCCGTCTCACAAGCCCTCAACATTGGTGTCATCCTCGACTCCGCTCTCTCATTCACCCCTCACATCCAAGCCGTCACCAAAACCTGCCGGTTTCAGCTCCGCAACATTGCCAAGATCCGCCCTTTCCTCTCCATCCATACCGCTACCCTGCTCATTCAAGCTCTCATCCTATCCCGTCTGGACTACTGCATCAGCCTTCTCTCTGATCTCCCATCCTCGTGTCTCTCCCCACTTCAATCCATACTTCATGCTGCTGCCCGGATTATCTTTGTCCAGAAATGCTCTCGGCATATTACTCCCCTCCTCAAAAATCTCCAGTGGCTACCAATCAATCTGCGCATCAGACAGAAACTCCTCACCCTTGGCTTCAAGGCTCTCCATCACCTCGCCCTCTCCTACCTCACCTCCCTTCTCTCCTTCTACAGCCCACCCCGCACCCTCTGCTCCTCTGCTGCTAATCTCACCATACCTCGTTCTCGCCTGTCCTGCCATCGACCCCCGGCCCACGTCATCCCCCAGGCCTGGAATGCCCTCCCTCTGCCCATCCACCAAGCTAGCTCTCTTCCTCCCTTCAAGGCCCTACTGAGAGCTCACCTCCTCCAGGAGGCCTTCCCAGACTGAGCCCCTTCCTTCCTCTCCCCCTCGTCCCCCTCTCCATCGCCCCCATCTTACCTCCTTCCCTTCCCCACAGCACCTGTATATATGTATGTATGTTTGTACATATTTACTACTCTATTTATCTATTTATTTTACTTGTACATATCTATTCTATTTATTTTATTTTGTTAGTATGTTTGGTTTTGTTCTCTGTCTCCCCCTTTTAGACTGTGAGCCCACTGTTGGGTAGGGACTGTCTGTATATGTTGCCAAATTGTACTTCCCAAGTGCTTAGTACAATGCTCTGCACACAGTAAGCGCTCAATAAATATGATTGATGATGATGATGATGACAGTTCACAATTGCTGCCTTGAAAGACACTGAGATGCCCAGAGAAGGAATAAGAATGTGAAGCTCAAAAGCAGTGATAAGAAAAATAACACTGTAGATCCCTCAGAAACGCTGCTGGGACAACAAACACAGATCTTAGGTCAGTGCTCCAGTGACTGCCACTATGGATGATGAAATAATGATAATGATAATATAATAATAATAATACACGCCAGAAAATGTATTAAGCACAGCGTAATATGATGTATTCAGGTCAGACATAGTCCCTGTCCCATATAGGGCCCACAGGCAAGAACACATACTTATCTCCAGTTTACAGAAGAAGAAACGGAGACACAGAGAAATTAAGTGACTTGCTCAAGATCACACATTGGGCAAGTGGTAGAACGGGAGTTAGCAAAGGCTCTAGCACATGGCAATACGTAGCCAGGGCAAATCTAAGAGCAGGGGAAATTTCACAGACTCTGACCTCCCCTTGACTACCCTAATGGGCTCTTTGTTGTTAGCTGGGTAACAAGGTGGGCAATTGATCAGGAAACAGTTTGCCACAAATCAGTATTGTTGGGGTCATGCATTTGGGCTAGTTTTGCACATGAAACCAGGTCAGCCATTGGTTCATGGAGCTGTCTGGACAGGGTACCAACACAGCCTCTCCCCAAGATGGCACCTGCTTGGGATTGGCTAGAGATGGCAGACATCTGACCTGTCTCCAATGATGGTGATCCTATGGCTCATCTTTGAGATGATGGCCACACTGTGTTTCATAAAGGTGGCAACCAGGCAGCAACGATCCCTTAACAGGAGATTCATTCATTCATTCATTCATTCATTCAATCGAATTTATTGAGCACTTACTGTGTGCAGAGCACTGTACTAAGTGCTTGGGAAGTACAAGTCAGCAACATATAGAGACAGTCCCTACTCAACAATGTCCTCACAGTCTAGAAGGGGGAGACAGACAACAAAATAAAACATGTAGACACGTGTCAAAATTGATCGTCAGAATAAGTAGAATTATAGCTTTATGCATATCATTAACAAAATAAATAGAATAGTATATATGCAGGTAAAATAGAGTAATAAATATGTACAAATATATACAAGTGTTGTGGGGAGGGGAAGGAGGTAGGGCAGAGGGGGAATGGGGAGGAGGAGAGGAAAAAGGGGGCTCAGTCTGGGAGGGCCTCCTGGAGGAAGTGAACTCTCAGTAGGGCTTTGAAGGGAGGAAGAGAGCTAGCTTGGCAGATGTGTGGAGGGAGGGCATTCCAGGCCAGGGGAAAGACATAGGCCGGCGGTGGGCGGAGGGACAGGCGAGAACACAGCACAGTGAGGAGGTTAGCGGCAGAGGAGTGGAGAGCTGGGGTAGTATTCAATCGTATTTACTAAGTGCTTACTGTGTGCAGAGCACTGTACTAAGCGCTTGGGAAAGTACAACAAAAAAGAGTGACAATCCCTGCCCAAAACGAGCTAACAGTCTAGTAGCGCGGTTGTAAAATAGAAAAACTGTTCACCTTCTTATTTAGACTCTGTTAAACCCTGTGTGGAACTGGGACTATGTTCAACCTGATTATCTCATATCTACCACAGTGGTTAGAGCAGAGCTTGGCGCATAGAAAACACTAGACAAATGCAACAATTATCATTA
Source organism: Tachyglossus aculeatus (assembly GCF_015852505.1). NCBI lineage: Eukaryota > Metazoa > Chordata > Mammalia > Monotremata > Tachyglossidae > Tachyglossus > Tachyglossus aculeatus. The sequence goes on from NC_052072.1 coordinate 62,635,992, forward strand.
TTATTGTCATTATTACAAGCACTTAAGTACTCGGCACCCCCATAAACAGTTATCAGTATATTTTTAGACTCTATTCTTCCTGCTCTCTATAATTTATTAGAGTGTCTGTTTCTCCAGGAAAATTATAATTCCCTTGAGAGTAGGGATAATGTTTACTAATTCTCTTTTTTCTCTTTCTAGCACTTAGTCCAATGCTTTGAATGTATATACTATTGATGGATTAATTAACCAGAGAGACAAGTCCCAGTGAGAGGTGGGAGCTTTGCACACATTCTTTGTATTCTGATATAGGGGGAATGGTCACAATTAGCGGTTTAAACAGGGTTGTTCAGGGCTCTTTTTAAATCAGAATGGTCCAGGGGTTTTATCAGTCAATCCATCTTAATAGTGCTTTGCTCACAGTTAGCGCTCAATAAATCAATACCATTGAATCTTGGACATTGAGTCTGGCTTGATTCAGGTTGCTTCATTCTGGCTAGAGTACTTATATCAGCCTCTTCTGAACTTTGGCTTTTGACTGATCATTCATGTGCTCAGGAGCAAGTGTATGGGCCCAGATGGCAGCTGTATCTATGGAGCGCTTACAATGTGCACAGCACTGTACTAAGCACTTGGGAAAGCACAATGCATTGTGTCCAGCCCGATTATTTTGTACCTACCACAGGACTTCTTTTCTTGGCACGTAGAAAGTGCTTAACAAATATTAGTAGTAGCAATAACAATAATGGAATTTATTAAGTGCTTACTATGTGCAAAGCACTGTTCTAAGCGCTGGTGAGTTGACAGGGTGATCAAGTTGTCCCCCATGGGGCTCACAGTGTTCATTCCCATTTTACAGATGAGGTCACTGAGGCCCAGAGAAGTGAAGTGATTTGCTCAAAGTCACATAGCTGACAAGTGGCGAAGTCGGAATTTGAACCCATGACCTCTAACTCCAAAGCCTGTGCTCTTTCCACTGAGCCATACTGATTCCCATAATAATGGCATTTATTAAGCACTATGTGCAAAGCACTGTTCTAAGCACTGGGGAGGTTACAAGGTGATCAGGTTATCCCACGGGGGGCGCACAGTCTCAATCCCCATTTTACAGATGAGGGAACTGAGGCACAGAGAAGTTGTGACTTGCCCAAAGTCACACAGCTGACAGTTGGCGGAGCCAGGATTTGAACCCATGACCTCTGACTCCAAAGCCCATGCTCTTTACACTGAGCCATGCTGCTTAGTAGTAATAGTGGTAGTAATAATAATTTTGTTATTTGTTAAGCACTTACTATGTGCCAGACACTGTACTAAGTGCAGGGGTAGATACAAGTTTATCAGGTCAAACACAGTCCCTATCCCACATGGAGCTCACAGTCTCAATCCCCATTTTACAGATGAGGTAACTGAGGCACATAGAAGTGAAGTGACTTGCCCAATATCACACAACCGAAAAGCAGCAGAGCCACGAATAGAACCCATGACCTGCTGGCTCCCAGGCTCGTGTTCTACCCACTACGCCATGCTTTGTTAAGACTCACTATGTGTCAGCCACCATTTCTAAGAGCTGGGGTAGAAACAGGATAACCAGACTGGACAAGCTTGGGAGAGTACAATGCAACATATTAGTGAACACATTCCTTGCCCAGGCACCCGAGGTCTAGTGGATGCATTAGCTCTCTCCCAGTGACCTAGCAGGGTGTGGGAACAGGTCTGCCTGCTCTGCTGGAGCTTGCCATGCTGACCTGCCTCTGGCTTTGAGCCCAGCAGAAATAGTTTCCAGGAAGAATCTGCCAAGCGTCTGTCTTCTCATCACCTCACAAACTCCCCTCAAATCAATTTTCTTCTTTCTGAGTCTTTTGCGTCTCCCTTGGAATCCTAAAACCCAAACCAGAAAAGTCACTTCCCCCATAGCTTGTCTAAAGGGAAGTAAGAGCAGAAACCTGACATCTGAAGAGAAATGGTCTCATTAAAGCAGGCTCAGCCTCAGATATGTGGGTATAGATACCAGCCAGTGGCCAATAAGAGGGCCACTGTCACCTATGTTGCCAGGTGACAGCATCTGTCACTAAAGAGCTGGGAGATGCAGTCTCTGAATGACCGGCAGTGACAGACCCTTTTGGAAAACTAGTAGTTTGAAACTATGAAACCAGAAGATCAAGGAGACATCATTATTCAAATCTGAGCCTTGAAGTTCTGGAGAGATCTTCTAGAGAAAACATGGTTCATGAAACTATTGCAAAGACTGTTGAAAATATCAACACCACAGAATGCTCTGTGTTTGAGCGACAAGCACACAAACAGTTGTGTTTTAGGAACTGAACAATATTTATCTAGAATTCATAATGGATAATACAGATCTTTTTTTGAGAATCTCATGGTCATTCAAGCTTTGGTTTCTATCTAAAGCTACGAGAAATGTTTAAAACGTTGTAGCCTAGTGGAAAGAGCATGGGCATGGGAATCAGAGGACCAGGGTTCTAATTCTGGCTCTGCCACTTGCCTGCTATGTGACCTTGGACAAGTTACATTGCTTCTGTGTCTCAATTTCCTCACTGTAAAATGAGGATTCAATACCTGGTCTCCTTTCTACTTCAATTACGAGCCCCATGTAGGACAGGGACTATATTTAACCCAGTTATCTTGAATCTACCCCAGTGCTTGACTCAAGATAAGTGCTTAACAAATACCACTGCTTTTATCATTATTATTATCGTCATTGAGAGGTGGATTCTCGTGTACGTTGAATCTGGATGCTTGTTGTAAACTGATTCTCACCATAGATTTGTTATTATTCATTCATTCTTTCAATTGTATTTGTTGAGTACTTACTGTGTGCAAAATACTCCACTAAGCACTTGGAAGAGTACAATATAACAACAAACAGATACATTCCTGCCCACAACGAGCTCACAGTCTATGGCGGGGGCATACATTAATATAAATAAATAAATGAATAGATAAATAAATAAATAAATAAATTGCATATACGTGCATATGTGTTGTGGGGATGGGAGAGAAGCTGAATGAAGATTCAAGTAAGAATGGAGCAGAAGGAAGTGGGAAAAGAGAAGAGAAGGACTTAGTCAGGGAAGGCTTCTTGGAGGAGATGTGTCTTCAATAAGGTTTTGAAATGGGGGAGAGCAATTTTCTGTCCAATATGAGGATGGAGGGCATTCCAGGCTAGAGATAAGATACAGGCAAGCAGTCGGAGGCAAGATAGACAAGATTGAGGTACAGAACGATATACGTATAACGTAATTTCATCTATTATATATGTTTATAAATATAGTGAGAAAGGGAGAGACATAGAGAGTGACTGAGATAGGCATGTATCTAGAGTCAAATATATCTTGATAGACAGAAATATAAATATTGAGAAGCAGTGTGGCCTAGTAGAAAGAGCATGAACCTGGGAGTGAGGGGACCTGGGTTCATTCATTCATTCATCCAATCGCATTTATTGAGCACTTACTGTGTGCAGAGCACTGTACTAAGTGCTTGGGAAGTACAAGTCAGCAACATATAGAGACAGTCCCTATCCAACAACAGGCTCACAGTCTAGAAGGGGAAGACAGACAACAAAGCAAAACATGTGGACAGGTGTCAAGTCATCAGAACAAATAAAATTAAAGCTAAATGCACATCATTAACAAAATAAATAGAATAGTAAATATGTACAAGTAAAATAAATAAAGTAATAAATCTGTACAGACATATGTACAGGTGCTGTGTGGAGGGGAAGGAGGTAGGGAGTGGGGGATGGGGAGGAGGAGAGGAAAAAGGGGGCTCAGTCTGGGAAGGCCTCTTGGAGGAGGTGAGCTCTCAGTAGGGCTTTGAAGAGAGGAAGAGAGCTAGCTTGGCGGATGTATGGAGGGAGGGCATTCCAGGCCAGGGGGAGGATGTGGGCCGGAGGTCAATGGCGGGACAGGCGAGAATGAGGTACAGTGAGGAGGTTAGCAGCAGAGGAGCAGAGGGTGCGGGCTGGGCTGTAGGAGAGAAGGGAGATGAGGTAGGAGGGAGCGAGGTGATGGAGAGCCTTGAAGCCAAGAGTGAGGAGTTTTTGCTAGATGTGTAGGCTGACAGGCAGCCACTGGAGATTTTTGAGGCGGGGAGTAACATGCCCAGAACGTTTCTGCACAAAGATGTTTCGGGCAGCAGCGTGAAGTATAGACTGAAGTGTGGAGAGACAGGAGGATGGGCAATCAGAGAGGAGGCTGATGCAGTAATCCAGTTGGGATAAAATGAGAGATTGAACCAGCAAGATAGCGGTTTGGATGGAGAGGAAAGGGTGGATGTTGGTGATGTTGTGGAGGTGAGACCGGGTTCTAATCCCAGCTTGTCTGCTGTCTGAACCTGGGCAAGTCATTTAGCTTCTCTCTGACTCGGTTACCTCATCAAATGGGGATTGAGAGTTTGAGCCCCACGTGGGACATGGACTGTGTCGGATCTGATTATCTCATAACTACCCTAGCGCTTTGTACCATAAGCAAGCTCTTAAAAAATACCATTAAAATATAAAGAGAGAAAGAGATAGACAGATAAGTAGATAGATAGAGAGAGAGAGAGAGAGAGAGAGAGAGAGAGAGAGTGATAGTTGTCTAGTAAAAAAATATCTGGCTCTCTCTGGCTTGCATGGTTCAGGAAAAATAGGGAACTATTAGCAAGCTGCTTCCTCCAATCCTGGTTTTCCAATTTGCTAACTAAGGAGTCACTGGAAGTGGCATACACTTCCAAGTGCTCCGTTCCATTGGCACAATTTCAGAAGCTGCGAATCTGTCTGAAACCCCATGTCACGCTGGTTCCCGAGGTGAATGTTGTGGGCTTCTGACTGTGCTGGATTGCTTCCCCCAGGTGGACTGGATTAAGCCCTGGATCTCTAGACAGACATAAACCACGGGGAACTTCTGTTTCTGTTGCCAAGAAATGGGCTTCTACAGCCACAAAAACTGCTCCTTTCTGGTGAGGGGCATGAGAGCCAGGAGTTTTGAGCTGAAACTCCACCAGGTCCTCTGTGTGCTAACGTTAAAAGATGCACTTTCTGAGCCACTAACTAGATCTAGGGACCAGCAGGCTTCTAGTTCATTGGGCTCTGTGTTCTTTATCGTCAAGATTGTCACCTGTTCCAAGAGGGCAGGGAACTGGTGACTACACTATCATGGTATCTGTGTTCAGTTTCAAAAACGAAGTCCTGGAGTGTTTCCAAATGGGCTGTTTTCCCCCTGCTCCATTATCTGGCTGTTTCTCCATGCACTGTGCCTGAGGTCCATATAAGGACCATCATTAGCCAGGAGGCTCATGGACCCAGAGGCTCCAATACCAATGCTGGGTCTTATCAAGTCACCCCGCTGGCCCTCAGCATCCTTTCTGAACATTTGCCCTCATTTCTGGGAAGTTCTTGAGGGGCAATCCCTCTTTCTGAGAGCCTGGGGGAAGTCGGGGAGATACCACATGACCTCCAATTTACTTCCAGCAAGCTGTCTTCCCTCAGGCTCTGCCATCCCATATCCAGCCCTGAAGCCATTTTTTGTCAGGTCTGTAGGCTTGTGACTGACAAGCAATTACAATAAATAATATCATTTCAGTGAAAGATAATAAAATGTGACACCACAAGTACCCACAGAGCCGCAGAAGTGTTTCTGTTCCTCTAATAACTCAGTGCACTGATGTTAACCTGGATTGAAGCCTCCTGCCAGGGGGCAAGGAGCTGACTCTTCATAACCCCCACAATGTGTGCTGATCCTGCCATGGGGAAGACTCCAAGCTGCAATGGACCTGCTCGGGGTTTAATTACATTCAGTTTATTAGCAGCCCAATCAGGAACATAATGCAAGCAGGAAACAGCCTCTCCTCCATTACCACAAGGCAGCCTGAAATAGCTCATCGCTTCCGAAATACTTCCCTAGAAAGCCCACCCCACTGGGAGACATTTAAACACGAGGCAGAGTGTGAAGAGAAATGTGTCCTCTCTAAGAGGCCCTGACTCTTCATTGATATTCTCCTGGGACAGTGTACCTTTCTTTTAGCCAACACATTTCACAATAGACTCTCGGACAGCATGTCTCTGCTGGATAAGCACCGTGATGAAAAACTGAGCTAGCCTATCCAGTGCGATGCCACTAAGGAACAAACACAGCAGTTGGCATTTCCTTTGAACTAGTGCCTGCAGGAAAGCAAGGTTTTAATAAGCTGAATTCCAGGGGTCCTGCAGAAAAATAAACTGGATTTTCTGTTCTATCAAGGCAGTCCATTGTCTGCCAATGCCAAGCCTATCAAAGCTGCAATTTCATACCTTTTTTTGTATGACTTGGAGAACAAGCATCTATCTTCCACCCTAGTCATCAAGTCATGTTCCACACTGGTTGATGAACAGAGTCTGTATTTGGCACAGCCATATATCATCTGATGCAGCTGTGGGACTAAAGGAAATGAAATCTTGGAAATTCTTATCCAGAAGGTGCAGGCAGGATGACCGTTCTGCTTCCTCTTTACTCAGAAGCTTTCTCTTGTTCTGGGGCTGGGCATGCATTTGTTTTTTCAAGATGACCCAAATTGAGGATGATGGCATTCTAGATTTTCTCTCCCTACTTCTGGAATGATGAGTCCCAGGAATCATATCTCATGTGATCATCTTGTACCTATCCCAGTGCTTAGCAGTGTTTGGCATTAAAACACTTAAACACTCATTTAAATGAACTTTAAAAAATACCACCCTTGTTATTATTCTTATCATATAATATGCTATGAACACTTTGACACTCTTCCTAACCCCACAGCACTTATGTAAATATCTGATTACTATTTCCCCATCTCCATTTTAATGTCTGTCTCCTCATACAGGCTGTAAACTCCTTATGAATTGGGATCACTTCAACCAACTCTGTTGGACTGCACTTTCTCAAGTGCTCAGTACAGTGTTCCGTTCATGGTAAGGACTCAGGAAATACCTCTGATTAATTAAAGTGATTATAATATAATACTTTAATTAATTAGTACTGATTAATTAATAGTATTTTATTGATAATAACAATAATATAATCATTAGCTAAGGTAAAACACAATTGAAATAAATTAATGCTAAAGTACGGCAGGGAAATGGGCAAAAGGGTAAGTGAGGGCTGACCCAACAAGATATGTAGTAATAGTAGTAATAGTAGTAGTGGTAGAAGCAGCGTGGCTCAGTGGAAAGAGCCTGGGCTTTGGAGTCACAGGTCATGGGTTCAAATCCCAGCTCTGCCACTTATCAGCTGTGTGACTTTGAGCAAGTCACTTAACTTAACTTCTCTGGGCCTCAGTTACCTCATCTGTAAAATGGGGATTGTGTGTGAGGTATTTATTGCCAAATTTTGAGCCCCTCAAGAGACAGGGCCGGTATCTAATTCTCAGCAACCAGTACAGTGCTCTGCACATGGTAGGCGCTTACTAAATAAATAAATAAATTACTACCATTATTATTGCAACTACTACTTCACAATGTGTTGCTCTCCTGCTCACTTATTTGCCCATTACATTCTATGTCCCAGAGGGAACACCACTCTCATGAAGAGAGAGTTTGAGTGTCACTATGCACATCAACTTCACTACGATCAGTTCCTCCACCCAGGTTTTCAGGCCTGAGATATCAGGACTGAGGCTCATCTAACATTCCCTATGGGAGACTCCATCACTGGGTCCCTGGGGGAAGCTGGCTGCCCCAGTAAGGAAAGTAATAAAGAAATGGGTACCAATGATTTCCAGCTTTGCTGCTATTGATTCCCAACATATCATCCACCACAGCTCTCTGAAAACATTAGCAATAACCAGACAAGCCAGGGCAGCACCCTGGGCAAGAGGGCTTTGAGCCAAGAGAATGAAGGAGGAAGGGGAAAGGGTAAACCAATTTTCTGGCTTTTAGGCAGATGTGACATTAACACACTGAGAAGCGTTGTGGCCTTGTGGATAGGGCACAGGCCTGGGAATCCAAAGGACTTGGGTTCTAATCCCAACTCCACTACTTGTTTGCTGTGTGACCTTGGGCAAGTCACTTCACTTCTCTGTGCCTCATTTCCCTCATCTGTAAAATGGGGATTAAGACTGTGAGTCCCATATGGGATAGAGACTATGTCCAACCCATTCATTCATTCATTCAATTATATTTATTGAGTGCTTACCATGTGCAAAGCACTGTACTAAGCATTTGGGAGAGTGCAATATAACAATAAACAGACACATTCCCTGCCCACAATCAGTTTACAGTCTAGGGGCAGGGGAAAAAGACATTAATATAAATAAATAAATTACAGATATGTACACAAGTGCCATAGGGCTAGGAGGAGGGATGAATAAAGGGAGCAAGTCAGGACAATGATTGCTTGTACCCACCCCAGCGCTTAGTACAGTGCCTTGCACATAGTAAATGCTTTAGAAATACCACAATTATTACAAGTGATTATCAGCCTGAAATCTCCATCTAAAAGAGCTCCCGGAGTCACTTAAGGAGCACTGGATCCTGGTTAGCTTCCGTTGGGTCCTAAAGGCCTCTAGTATCTCCTTCATCTACTGCAGATTTGGGAGTGTCCTACTCACTGCTCCCCTAATCCCTGTACCCCTAGAGTTGCCATCTCTTTAGTGCTGAAGCCCAGGCAGAAGGTGTAGAGGTTACTGGGGACTACAGTACTATCCTCCTCCTGGCTAGACTGGCTGCAGAGAGGCCATGGATAAAACTCTCTTCCTCTTCCCCCTCTAAAACAACTAGTCTTGGGGAATATGCCAAACATGAGGCTCGCTGGGCATGAAGTTGGATTAGCTTTGTGCCACTGATTTGGGTAACTGATGCCTGTTCAGTATTATTCCACAGTCAAGGCTCACATCTCCTTACCACACTGATTTTGTTAAAGCAAGAAATTGCTTCTTGAACTGAAAACAGTTGCAGGACACAGTCACCTAAGAATGAATTTACTGATGGATTGTTCCCTCTGATGTAAACACAATGGAGAGTCTAGATTTGTCATTCCCCTTTCCTAATGGACTTTACAAATTGTTTCTTGTGGCTATGGTACATATCTGATTCAGTTTACCTTGATGTTGCTGGGAGCCTGTTGTTCTTGTCAAACCAATGATCATTTTTCAGATGATCTAATATTAAGTGTGATTAAGTGATTTATCTAGATTTATCTGAACATAAATTGGAATATTCCAAAACTCCAACCATCCAGAGCCAATAGAAATAAGGTGTTTTACCATCCTGAGAGTAAGGAGTGATGGAAATGTCTGGGGTGCAAAGATGGAAATTAACATGGATGACCATATTTTCTTGCATAATTGGCCCCCTTTGGGCACAATTTTTGCAATCAATCAATCAATTAATCAAATTTTTTGAGTACTTACTGTGTGCAGAGCACTGTACTGTTTGCCCCAAACAGGGGTGGGGCTATTAAGTGAAATCTCATAAGGATTAAGTTTAGTAATATGGGGAGAAACAGAACAAAGAGAAGATGCAGTGACTGGTAGTCTTAACAGTTAGTGGTCTCTGCCTTGCCCTCTCTGTGGCACTAAGCAGCTGGTGGTAGGTCACCCAGGAGTGCCTCCAGCCTCCCCTGATGCCCCACTCCATGGGGGTAATTGAAACAATAGGCCCCACATATCTTTGAGGTTCTCACATTTGCTTATCCCTAGTCTCTTCTGACAGAGCTTCCTGGGTTTGAAAAGACCTGAAATGGTGTCTCTCTGACCTAGTAGCTCTTTGTCCCCTACTTGTCCTCATTCCCTCGGAAACCCCTACACCATGATCAAACCCACACTCAAAATGAGTCGTTAGCCCCTCTGCCAGGATATAGGTCCCCCAGCTTTCTTTCAGCTGAAGCAGGGATCCTTTTAGTGGTCCGCACAACTGCCCCCTAAAATTGTCCCTGGATTTGGCTGTCACCCTCCCATGACTCATAGAATTTGAACCCTCAGATGGAAGGACAGCAATAAGGATTCATGCTCCAAGATAGCATCCTTCTTTTTGCTTTTTTTTCAAAATAAAACTGTTGAATTTTAACCGAGGGACTCTCTAGACTGTAAGCTCATTGAGGGCAGGGAATATGTCTGCCAACTCTAGTATATTGTACTCTCTCGAGTGCACAGTACAGTGCTCTGCACACAGCAAGCACTCAATGAAATATGATTAATTAATTACAGTGTTTTCTCACTCCCAGATAATACTGCAGGTAATCTAATGTAAGCACATCTTTCCCGTAGTCTTGGAAATATTTTGATTGCCATGAAAAGAAGGATTAGAGTCCAACTCAAAGGGAATCTACTACAGACAATGACAAAAATCTCATTAACATAGGTAATGGCTGATCTCCAGTCTGCCTTTTTGCAGAATATACGTGAAATCTAATCTTTTGAAAATGAAGTAATGGATTTATACAAAAAAATAGGCAATAAAGGGGATTTTTTGGTACATATTTGCATTGTGATCTGAACATATTACTAAAAAGCATGTGATTTTTATCATTTTTATTATATTTATCTAACTTGGGCCAATTATTTGGATCCTAGGAATATGCTAAAGCATTTTATATTATTTCCCATGGGAAACTATACTTAATTTAGCCTTCTTTTGTTTAATACCCTACTTTCCTAGAATCAGAGTATAGCAGCACTGCCAGCCCCATCAATTAGTGCATAGAAATAGCCACCAGGCCTTGAGGAAATCTCTAGATCTTGAGGAATAATCTGGGTTGCTATTGGGTTATGCGAATTCTATACCATCTACTTTAACTGATACTTTGCCTTATTGTTTGACAGCAGAGGAAAGGTTGCCATGAAAGATGGTTTCAGAGGAGGGGCTTTTGGTTTGAAATTCAGTCATTCAATCAATGGCATTTTTCAAGTGCTCACTTTGTCCAGAACACTGTACTAAGGATTTGGGAGAGTACAGTACAGTTAGTAGATACAATTCCTGCACCCAACGACCTAACAATCTAATGGGGGACTAAGGCATTAAAATGAATTACAGGTAAGGGAAGCGACTGATTATAAGGATTTGTACATAAATGTCAGAGATCATTTAATCTCCTGTGTCAAACATCCTTTCACATCTAAGAACCAACACACCCAGAACTTGCATTAGTACAGAGGAAACTTTGGAAATGGGGAACTGGACTTGTCCCTGCAGACCTGAAATCAAGCTAAACTGGGGTATTGGCACTAACTGAGGTACTGAGAAGCAGTGTGGCCTAGTGGGTAGAGCATAGGCCTGGGAGTCAGAAGGACTTATTTTATTCCCAGTTCCACCAATCAATCAATCAATCAATCAATCAATCATATTTATTGAGCGCTTACTGTGTGCAGAGCACTGTACTAAGCGCTTGGAAAGTACAAGATGGCAACATATAGAGACGGTCCCTACCCAACAGTGGGCTCACAGTCTAGAAGGGGGAGACAGAGAACAAAACCAAATATATTAACAAAATAAAATAAATAGAATAGATATGTACAATCAATCAATCAATCAATCAATCGTATTTATTGAGAGCTTACTGTGTGCAGAGCACTGTACTAAGCGCTTGGGAAGTACAAGTTGGCAACATATAGAGACAGTCCCTACCCAACAGTGGGCTCACAGTCTAGAAGGGGGAGACAGAGAACAAAACCAAACATATTAACAAAATAAAATAAATAGAAGAGATATGTACAAGTAAAATAAATAATTAAATAAATAGAGTAATAAATATGTACAAACATATGTACATCTATACTGGTGCTGTGGGGAAGGGAAGGAGGTAAGACGGGGGGATGGAGAGGGGGGCAAGGGGGAGAGGAAGGAGGGGGCTCAGTCTGGGAAGGCCTCCTGGAGGAGGTGAGCTCTCAGTAGGGCCTTGAAGGGAGGAAGAGAGCTAGCTTGGCGGATGTGCGGAGGGACGGCATTCCAGGCCAGGGGGATGATGTGGGCCAGGGGTTGATGGCGGGACAGGTGAGAACGAGGCACGGTGAGGAGATTAGCAGCAGAGGGGCGGAGGGTGAGGGCTGGACTGTAGAAGGAGAGAAGGGAGGTGAGGTAGGAGGGGGCGAGGTGATGGAGAGCCTTGAAGCCCAGGGTGAGGAGTTTCTGCCTGATGCGTAGGTTGATTGGTAGCCACTGGAGATTTTTGAGGAGGGGAGTAAACATGTCCAGAGCATTTCTGGACAAAGACAATCCGGGCAGCAGCATGAAGTATGGATTGAAGTGGGGAGAGACAAGAGAATGGGAGATCAGAGAGGAGGCTGAAACAGTAGTCCAGATGGGATAGGATGAGAGCTTGAATGAGCAGGGTAGCAGTTTGGATGGAGAGGAAAGGGCAGATCTTGGCAATGTTGCGGAGCTGAGACCCGTCGGTTTTGGTGACAGCTTGGATGTGAGGGGTGAATGAGAGAGCGGAGTCGAGGATGACACCAAGGTTGAGGGCCTGTGAGACAGGAAGGATGGTAGTGCCGTCAACAGTGATGGGAAAGTCAGGGAGAGGGCAGGGTTTGGGAGGGAAGACAAGGAGTTCAGTCTTAGACATGTAGAGTTTTAGGTGGCGGGCAGACATCCAGATGGAGATGTCCTGAAGGCAGGAGGAGATGTGAGCCTGGAGGGAGGGGGAGAGAGCAGGGGCAGAGTTGTAGATTTGGGTGTCATCAGCGTAGAGATGATAGTTGAAGCCGTGGGAGCGAATGAGGTCACCAAGGGAGTGAATGTAGATCAAGAACAGAAGGGGACCAAGAACCACCACTTACATGCTTTTTAAGCTTGGGCAAGTCACTTCATTTTTCTGTGCCTCAGTTACCTGATCTGTAAAATGGGGAGCCCTAAGTGGGATAGGGACTGTGACCAACCTGATGGCTTGTCTCTACCTGCTTAAAACAGTATATTATATTTATTGAGCACTTACTGTGCTTAATACAGTATATGGCACATGGTAAGTGCTTAACAAATACCATTAAAAAAAACTCTATGGATCATTTCTTGTTCCAATAAAGGTAGTGCACTTTAGGACAACTGGTCCAAGAGGCAGACCTCATAGGAGAAAGAAAAGCCTCTTTCCCTATTTCTCTTTAAGACCCATTGCAAAGTGTCATTGAGATGAGTCTACTCTATCCATCCAAATGCTCCTCAACTTCTCAGCTGCCTTGGACACCAAAGACCACCTGCTTCTTCTGGAAATAGTATCCTACCTTTCCTTTACTAACATTGTCATCTACTGGTTCTTCTCCTGTCTTTTTCTGAATGCTTCTTCTCCATCTCCTGTGTGGACTCCTCCTCTGCCTCCCACCCTCTAACTTTAGGAATCCCTCATGGCTCAGTTCTGGATCTCCTTCTGCTCTACTTCTACAACTCCTCCCTCAGGGAACTCTTTGCTCTTAGAGCTTTGACTATCATGTCTACGTGGATGGTTCCAAATCTACCTATCCAGCCCTACTCTCTCTCCTTCTCTTGCAATTTTGCATTTCCTCCTGCCTTCATTATGTCTCTACTTGGGTGTCCCATTCACACTTCAGACTTAACATGCCCAAAAGGGAACTCCTCACCTTCCCGTCCAAATCCTGTCCTCCCCCTGCCTTTCCTATGACTGTAGACAGCACCACGATTCTCCTTGTCTCGCAAGCCATCATCATCATCATCAACAACATTACGAGGACCAGGCATCATCACCGATATTTATTGAGTGCTTAGTATGTGCAGAGTGCTGTACTAAGTGCTTGGGAGCGTACAGTACAATAGAGTCGGCAGAGATGTTCCCTGCCCACAATGAGCTTACAGTCTAGAGGGGAAGGCAGATATGAATATAAATAGTTTATAACATATAATTTAAAAATGTGTAATTGAGTGGTATGGGGTTGAAGTTGGGGCAAAAATCAAATATCTGATGGTCACAGATCCAGTGCCCAGACATGACAGAAGGGAGAAGGAGCCAGGGAAAAGAGGACTCAAGTAGCCAATAACCCTAGCATTATCTTTGACTCATCTCTCTCATTCAACCCACATATTCAAATCTCTCACCAAATCCTGTCAGTCCTACCTTCACAACATCACTAAAATCCAGTTTTTCCTCTCCATTTAAATTGCTACTATGCTGGTTGCTACTATGCTGATAAGGTGCGAAGGAATGGGGTCAGATGCACAGGTGGAGTGAGTGGATTTTGAGAGAAGGCAGAAGATCTCCTGTAGAGATACAGCTGGGAAAGATGGAAGTGTTAAAGAAGGGACAGGAGGAGGGAGATACTGGGGACTAACAGGTAAGATTTTAGGGAGATTATGCCTGATAGTGTCAATTTTCTCAATAAAGTAGGTGGCCAGGTGATTGGGGCCATGGGATTGGGGAGGTGGGGGGACAGGGGTTTCAGGAGGGAGTTAAATGTCTGGAATAACTGGTGGGGGCAATGATCATCGGTATCAATAAAGATGGAGAAATAATTTAGCCAGGCAGAGGAGAGGGCAGAGTTAAAGCACACAGTAATAAGCTTGACACCGACAATGTCAGCCTGATATCTAGATTTCCACTAGCAGTGCTCTGTGGCTCTTACAGAAGAGCCACTTCACTCTGCTGCCTGGATTACTTTTCTACAAAACTGTTCAGTCCATGTTTCCCTCCTTCTCAAGGACTCCCAGTGGCTACCCATCCACCTCTGCATCAAATGCCCCTAAAGCACTCAGGTAATTTGCCCCCCCACCACAACCTTACTTTTCTGCTTTCCTTCTACAACCCAGCTCACTGTACCTCAGTTTCATCTATCTCACCACCGACCTCTTACCCGTGTCTTGCCTCTGGCCTGGAATGCCCTCCCTCTTCATATCCGACAGACGATCACTCTACCCCCGCTTCAAAGACTTATTAAAGGCACATCTCACCCAAGAGGTCTTTCCCAACAAAGCCCTCATTTCCTCTTTTCCCACTCCCTTCTGTGTTGTCTATGCACTTGGATTTACATCCTTTATTCACCCCTCCCTCAGCCCCACAGCCCTTATGTACATATCCATAATTTATTTGGAGAAGCAGTGTGGCTCAGTGGAAAGAGAACGGGCTTTGGAGTCAGAGGTCATGGGTTCGAATCCCGGCTCCGCCACTTGTCAGCTGTGGGGCCTTGGGCAAGCCACTTAACTTCTCTGTGCCTCAGTTACCTCATCTGTAAAATGGGATTAAGACTGTGAGCCTCACGTGGGACAACCTGATCACCTTGTATCCCCCAGTGCTTAGAACAGTGCTTTGCACATAGTAAGCACTTAATAAATGCCATTATTATTATTATTATTATTTCTTTATATTAATATCTGCCTCCCACCTAGACTGTAAACTCACTGTGGGCAGGGAATGTGTCTACCCTCAGTTACCTTGTACTCTGCCAAGCACTTAGTACAGAGCTCTGCATACAACAAATCCTCAATAAATGTGATTGATTGACTGAATTGCCCAATGTCACCCTGCAGACAAGTAGCAGAGCAGGGATAAAAACCCAGGTGCTCTGACTCCCAAGCCAGTGCTATTTTCACAAGGCCCTGCCACTTCTCTATTAGCCCATAGGCTATTATTGGGCAGATCCAAACCCAACCAGACTTCTTTATATGTGCTATTTTGGTTCCCAGAGGTTTCTCATCAACCAAGCATGGAAATGGCAGACTAAAAAAACGAGGAAACTAGAGACTTGAAATCCTAATAACAAGTTCTCTAGATGCAGACATGATCAAATTATTATAACTAGGATTTTTGTGTTGAAAAGAGATGTAATCAATGCCCTTAAGGAGGCTTCATTTTAATTGGAAGTGCAGGTTAAAGTGCCTGGAAAAATATAAAATATTTACTGCTTGCATCAAACACTACCCAGTTGCCTGTCTCCTCACTGTGGGATAGCTGCCCTTCTTGGTTTGCACTTCTGTACCCAATTACAGTAGGATGAAACTTTGCAAGGGACAGTTTTAATTGAGTTTGCCTCATCATGAGCCACAGAAGAATGGGTTCCAACTACCAAGGGAATCTTGCATTAAAAAGTTTCTGTTGTGAACCAAGTTGGATTAGCTGTTTTCAAAGTGTTTGAATTTGGGGATATTTCACTAGATGAGCAGCAGGTGACCCAGGGTGGCTATCAACAAGGATTTATGAACAGTGGCCCTCCTATTTGGCCAATTTCTCAAAGATTTATTGTCTTTGAGGAGGCTTATCAAAAGAACTCAACCATTTCTCTAGTGTACTAAGCCCCAGTCTGGCCTTGTTAGTAAAGAGGAGGCAGAGTGGGAAGAGTAGTTGTAGCAGTAGTAAGAATATTTATTAAGCACTTACTGTGTGCAGAGCACTATACCAAGCACTGAGAAAGAACATAGAGGTGGGAATTAGATCCAAACCCCATCCCTCAAAGGACCCACAATCTAGGAATATGGGCAGGGGAGAGGACTATCCCTCTCCCTTCTCCCGCTCTCCCCCTCCTCCCCATCTACATCCCCCCGACCATACCTCCTTCCCTTCTCCACAGCACCTGTATATATGTATATATGTTTGTACGTATTTATTACTCTATTTATTTATTTTACTTATACATATCTATTCTATTTATTTTATTTTGTTAATATGTTTTGTTTTGTTCTCTGTCTCCCCCTTCTAGACCATGAGCCCACTGTTGGGTAGGGACCGTCTCTACATGTTGCAAACTTGTACTTCCCAAGGACTTAGTACAGTGCTGTGCACACAGTAAGCGCTCAATAAATACGATTGATTGATTGATTGACTAGCGACAGACACATTCATTCATTCATTCAATCGTATTTATTGAGCACTTACTGTGTGCAGAGCACTGTACTAAGCGCTTGGGAAGTACAAGTTGGCAACATATAGAGACAGTCCCTACCCAGCACCGGGCTCACATCAGGAGCAATAAACCAATAGGGAGCTCTGACTGGAGGAGCAGAATGTCAGGATCCCCTTGATGCAGAGTCCAGAGCCTACCTAAAGCCACAGCAAAGTTCCTGCAACCAATATCTTTCTTGAGTTGATCTGAGGCCTCACGTTGCAGGTGCTTCTCTCTTTCCTGCTGTGGTTGTGGAAAGCAGGATGGGACGGGGTCTCTTTGAAGTTGTGGAGGTGAGGCAGTTCCTGGGATTCAGTGTGGAAGAGT
The DNA here is from genome assembly GCF_015852505.1 of Tachyglossus aculeatus. Classification (NCBI taxonomy): domain Eukaryota; kingdom Metazoa; phylum Chordata; class Mammalia; order Monotremata; family Tachyglossidae; genus Tachyglossus; species Tachyglossus aculeatus. Next base: position 62,653,065 of record NC_052072.1, read on the forward strand.
TCACTCAGCCACAGTGAGGGCGAGCCAAGAGCATTTAGGGAGGCAAGGCTGCAGATACTGAATGTTTCACTGGGCCAAGGCAGTGAAGAGGGGCTAAGAAAGCACAGTTTTGACAACTGGAGCAGTGCATGCCAGAGGTAGGTTGTTTTCTCAGCTATGGTGGGACTCTCTCCACAGCCAGGTCGGCTGGCACTTGAGGGTGTTCAGAGAAGCCACCCTATATTTCTTAGTGGACTTGCTTCTCTTCTCCATAGGGCCCTCTCCAGCTCTCCACACAGTCCTGTACTCCTTCCCACTCCAACAAGGCTGGGGACAGATCTGGGCTCTGGTCTAGGACAAGAAACAGTGAGAGTGACTCGGCTCAGACACCCTCCTGGTCCCACCCAGGGTGCTCATCAACCCCCCAGCACCTTCCATAGAAAAGCAGTTCCTGTTTCTGCTTCAGAAAAGTCATGGGACAGGTAGTTAGGATATCTGGGAAACAGAATGTCAGCCCGTTTCCCAGAGTTTCTGTAAAATCTCCTCTAATAATGATAGCATTTATTAAGCACTTACTATGTGCAAAGCACTGTTCTAAGCACTGAGGAGTTTGCAAGGTGATCAGGCTGTCCAAAAGGGGGCTCACAGTCAATCCCCATTTGACAGTTGAGGTAACTGAGGCAGAGAGAAGTTAAATGACTTGCCCAAAGTCACTTAGCTGACAATTGGCAGAGCCAGGGTTTGAATCCATGACCTCTGACTCCAAAGCCCAGGCTCTTTTCTACTGAGCTATGCTGCTCAGACACCCTTCTGGTCCCATCCAAGGTGCTCATCAACTCTCCCGCACCTCCCACAGAAAACAGTTTCTGTTTCTGCTTCAGAAAAGTCATGGGACAGGTAGTTAGGAGATCTGGAAAACAGAGTGTCAAATAGCCCTTTTCCCAGAGTTTCTGTAAAATCTCCTCTAGACTGTAAGCTTGTTGTGGGCAGGAAATAAGTCTAGAGACTCTGTTGCAGACTGTACTCTCCAAAGTGCTTAGTACAGTGCTCTGTACAGAGTAAGCACTCAGTAAACATGATTGATTGCTATAGAAACAGCACCTAGGATTCCCAAAAGCTGTGCCACTGTAGCACAAGCATCAGTGAGTGTACTATGCCTTAGCCAACATCCCGGTGAGTTCCAAGCTGCTTCCATCTACCACGTCAATGGCACAGGGGATTCAACAAGTTGATTTTCCTACCAATCAGACTATAGCAAATATTCAGCACTCAACTCGTTGTGTTGAATACATTGGGCTGAATGAGAGAAAAGAGTCAAGAATAATACTAAAGTTAAGGGCTTGTGAGACAGGGCTTGTGAGAAAGGAAGGGTCCCTCTCAAGGTCGCACCTGGAGAGTTTCCAGTACTCTACCAGTCTTGACTGTGGGAGGGAGAGTCAAGCAGAGGCCTACCCATTCCTAGCTAGGGCAATGGCTAGTGAGTGGAAGGTAATCTGCTACAAGTCAAAACTCACCGGTCCTGGGTAGCAGCAGCATGGGAGAGAGTCAAGGGTGGAGACTCAAGTTTACTGTGTGGAAGGAGACAATGGTAAATCACTTCTGTATTTTTACCAAGAAAACTCTACGGATACACCAGCAGAATAATTACAGATGGAGTTGGGGTGTTCGGGAAAGATGTGTCCTGGTGCCGCTATGAGTCGAAGATGACTCAAGGGACAGGAAAGATCATGGTGCCATCTTCAGTGATGTCATTGCTAGTGATGTCTGTAGCTGGAGATGAAGGAGCCCACCCTCTCACCTCCCATCCCCCTCACTGCTCACAATTTAAGAGGGAGGGTGAGGCAACTGTTGCCACCCAAAATTTACAGAGTAGGAAAAAAGATTATGAGCAGTCAAGTGACTTGCCCAAGGCCACACAGTAGGCCAATTTGCAGAGCTGGGGCTAGAACCCGGGTCTCCTGACTCCCCAATCCCATGTTCTTTCCACTTGGCATCTGCAATATAAGCAGAGGTAGCCATAGGCAACATGTTATCTGTAGATATTTTGTGTGTCTTCCCAAGTTCTCATCCTTACTGACAAACAAAATATTTGAAAGACCTCTAAACTGTAAGCTCGTTGTGGGCAGGGAGTGTTTCTCATCAATTCTTTTGTACGTTACTCTCTGAAGTGCTTAATGCAGTGCTCTGCACACACCAAGTGCTCAGTAAATACCAGTTATTGGTAATCTCCCAAGGCCAGTAGACAATGTAGCTCAATCTCTAAGGAGGGATCCAGAGATGATCAAGGGTTGATAGTTCCTTTATACAAGGCAAATTACCATTATTATAATTAATTACACATCATTTAATAATTGAGCATTTAAGTATTAATGTTTTATTGTTAATATCAATTATCCATAGTAATAGTATTTATTAAATACTTATAATGTACCCAGCACTATGCTAAACATAGGACTTGATACAAGATTATCGGATTGGTCAAAGTCACCGGTCCCATATAGGGCTCACAGTCTAAAAAGGAGGGATAACGGGTATCAAGTGACTATCAAGTGAGATATCAAGTGACTTGTCTAAGGTCACACAGCAGCTAAGTGGTGGAGCCAGGACTAGAACTCAATCTCCTGTTTCCCAAGTCCCATGTTTGAATCTTTAATTAAGTGTCAGTGAGTACTTAGAAAAGCACAGCCTGTTGGGAAAAACACTCCAATTCCTAAACAGGGAAAGCTTCATTAATCTATTGAGTTCTCCAAAGATGTCAATTAAGATGCAAATCAAGGGGATACAGTTACCATGATACATGAGTGTGTGTCAAACCAGAGAACATCTGAGAGTCAGAGGTTGAAGACAGTGGAGAGGGAATGAGAGAGAGAATAAGTGTTTTTAAGAGGTGGGAAGGGATGGGGTCAGAGTTGCTGACCCCCAAAGGCTTTTTACACTTGACCTCTTCGATTTGCCCCTACCAAAAGGCTTTTAATTCCCTAATCAACGGCTTAGGGAAATCCCTCCCTCATCCAATCTCAGTACTTTACTACTACCTGGCCCCTTCCACTTTCTCACCTGAGTCTGACTTTTATGGCCCTGATCCCCTCTCCTGCTTCTCTTCTCCCCCAGAAAAGTAAAGTGACTTGCCTAGGGTTGTAGAGTAGGCAAGTGACAGAGCCGGGCTAAGAACCCAGCTCCTCGAACTCCCAAAGCCGGGTTCTCTACACTAAGTCAAGTTGGCTCTTCAATCAGATACTGCTGCCTCTGCTTCCCTGACCTCTCTGCCTCCCCCTTTCTCCAACACTTCATCCCCTTATTTCCCAATGAAAGCATGACCACCAATATTGATTGCACTGTTAATGTGTGAGTCTTCTTAAGAAGTATGTGCCAGCATTTGAGAGGGGCTGGCAGCTGCAGAGGACTTTCACTGGAATGTATTCCTTTGAAAATAAGCAGTTTACATCATTACTTTCCATGTGCTTGGTGAAACTGCCTGGTGGTAATCAGAAATTGATCTTTTTTCATGCTTAATTGAAATGAATTGTAAAGCACAGAGATTATGTTTATCCAGAATCTGTCACTGTAAGACAATTTCCTTCCATAAAACTTGTTCCATTCTGGGGACAGGTAAATTTCAGGAACCTTTAATGAAAAATAATTGGGAAAACATTACCCATAATGCCTTCCTCCACATGCTAGATATAGCTAGAGACCAAACTGCGGCATCCACTGATTCTGAATTCATGTGGAGGGAGACAGTCACCTACAACTAGAAATGGCAGAGATCCACAAAACCCTGCAGATGTACACCTGGTGAGAACAGAGCTTGCATTGTAAAACCCTGTTATTAACGTCCAATTCTAGGGCAGCGGGATTGGGGTGAGGAGGGATAGATTAACATCCCATAATTAATTTCTTAAAGCAAACAAAAAGGGACAGCTGATGAAAACCATTTAGCATGAAAAAAATACAAAGGTCAAAAGAATAGAGCTGTGATAGCTCCAAAGCAAAGTAAAGAAAGGGAAGAGTCAGGAAAAGGTTACCTGTGTAAAAGGTCAATTAAACCAAATACAATTAGAGTTGCTTGGCCCTCTACCAGAGTTCATAAACTCCACAAAAGGATCCAGTCCCTAGGGAGCCATGAAGCCCTAATGGTGCCTAGTTAATGGTCCGTTTCAATGGCCAGTCTGACCCATCTCAGCTCAATTTTCTTCCATTTTTATTGTGTTCACCTTTTCCTCCAAACAACTTCACTGTTTGCCCGTGTCAAAGGGACTCAGTCTCTCTGCAGCAAGAGCACAATGCTTAGTACTCAAAACTCAGCTAGACTAACATTCCACATTTTAGAGCAAATTTATGGCATTGTTCTGACACTATGCTAAGGTCACCATGATCTGTTTCTCTCTTTTTCCCGACTTGCCAGGCAGAATTATATCTCCTTGTGGGCAGGGAACATGTCTACCAACTCTGTTGTGTTGTATTCTCCCAAGTGCTCAGTAGAGTGTTCTACACACAGCATTCAATAAATGCCATGGATTAGTGGATATCTACACCTAAGAATGGTTCAAATAATTCAAGGGTAAAATTGCCCAGCTTTTTGATGCCCACAGGTTTTTTATCTAGCCCAAACTCATTTTAAAGCCTTCACTCTCTAGATCATTTGCTTATTTAAACTCACTCAGCAGACATAAAACTCGAGTCTAAGTTCTGCTATTTTCCTGTTCCTTCCAGTTCTAGTCTTTCAGTTTCATGGCTTACCTGTCAACTAACACTGCATTAGGCCCAAATAAATAAACAACAAAAATTGCTTATTGGTTTCATAATAATAATAATAATTGTGGTATTTAAGCCCTTACTCTATGCCAAGCACTGTACTAAGTTCTGGGATAGATACAAGATAATCAGGTCCCACAGGAGGCTCACAGAATAAGTATGAGGGAGAACAGGCATTGAATCCCCATTTCGCAGATGCGGGAACTGAGACCCAGAGAAGAGACTTGACAAAGACTACTCATCGGGTGAGTGGAAAAGCCAGGATTGCCTCTGACTCCTAGGCCCGTGCTTTCTCCACTAGGCCATACTGCTTCCATTTCAATTAATTTGGAATAAAATTATTTACTGGCAGAAATAGCCAGTCTTTGCAAGTTTTAACCATAACCAGAATTTGTGAAGCTCTACTGTTATCTTATTTTCCCAAAATGCTTTCACATCAATAATTTCATTGTTTTCTCACAACACATTTGTGAGGGATGAAAAGGCAGGGGTTCCCATCCCCATGGACAGAAACTGAGGTTAAGAGGTTAAGGCACTTGCCTATGGCCACACAATAAGCCTGTGCTAAAGCTGAGGCTTGAGAGTCTCTGACTGTGAGTTCCTCATATAATAATAAATAATGTTGGTATTTGTTAAGCGCTTACTGTGTGCCAAGCACTGTTCTAAGCACTGGGGAGGATACAAGATAATACTATATGGGGCTCACAGTCTTAATCCCCATTTTACAGATGAGGAAACTGAGGCACAGAGAAGTTAAGTGACTTGCTCAAAGTCACACAGCTGACAAGTGGTGGAGCTGGGATTAGAACCCATGACCTCTGACTTGCAAGCCTGGGCTCTTTCCACTGAGCCATGCTGCTTCTCTGTCCTTAAGGACAGAGGCAGTATTTACCAACTCTATTTTATTGTAATAATAATAATAATAATGGCATTTATTAAGCACTTACTATGTGCAAAGCACTGTTCTAAGCACTGGAGAGGTTACAAGGTGATCAAGTTGTCCCCCGGGGAGCTCACAGTCTTAATCCTCATTTGACAGATGAAGGAACTGAGGCCCAGAAAAATTAAGTGACTTGCCCAAAGTCATACAGCTGACAAGTGGCGGAGCTGGGATTTGAACCCATGATGTCTGACTCCAAAGACCGCACTCTTTCCACTGAGCCACACTGCTTCTCTCCCAAGTGGTTAGTGCAATGCTCTGCACAAAGTAAGTGCTCAATAAATACCACTGATAGACTGATTGAAGTCAGAGTAACCCAGAACTCTTTCTTCTAGGCTGCACAGTATGGCTCCCTCTGGCTCCCTCTCCCCCAACCTGGTCCCTCTCACTCTTCTCCCCCTGAATACTTCTCATTCCATCTATGGGTCTCCCTCTCTTTCCCTTTCCTCCTGTGTCCTTCCCAACCCTAGCAGGCCCCTATTCTGCTTTTTATCTTTTTGGATCAAACAATCAATGGTTGTTTTTTTTTTATTGAGGGCTTACTGTGTGCAGAGCATGGTACTAAGTGTTTAGATTAGATCCTCTGGATCCATTCCTCTAGGTCACCACTTACCTCTCATTCAATCACACAAACTCACACACACACACACACACACACACACACAAACTCAGACACTCACATACTCAACAGAATTACTGATAGATACAGAGGCATCCTCCTCACAGAGAAAACAAAAAAAGGCCCAACGACAGGGCCCAGAATTGATGGGTCAAGAAAACAGCAAGATTAGTGCAACCTAGTTGGATATCTATATGCTTTTGTGTTGTTTCATGGATGACTTTTATTTTTCTTTTCTGCATCTGCACTGCTATGCTTTGTGCTGCTTGCCTCACCCACCTGATCTGAAGCTCGCCGAGGGCAGGGGCCATATCCTTCACTTCTCCTGTGTGCTTCCAAGCTCCTGGAGCAGTGTTCAACGCCCGCTGTTGGGTAGGGACCATCTCTATATGTTGCCAACTTGTACTTCCCAAGCACTTAGTACAGTGCTCTGCACACAGTAAGCACTCAATAAATATGATTGAATGAATGAATAGCAGGTCTTAGAGCAGTGCAGCTGATGATGGCGATAATAAAAAACCTTGTTTCCACAAGCTGCTCTACTGACCTTCAGTTTGTGCTGAGCCTTGAGGCTGTATTAGTCCTGCATTCTCTTAGTCTCCCAAAGGACTCCCCGTGTGCATGGTTGGCCAGAGTGTTAATGTGTGATCTTATTATTCTAGTCACTTCTTCAACCAGTTTTGAACTCTGGATGCTTGTGTGTAAATGTTTAGAGGGGAAGGAGGGGAAAAGAAAAGCAAATATTCCAGCAGCCACAATGAAAATAGAAACCAATCAAAATTCAAGTCACATAATCAAGATAGGGGAGGAAAATTCACCTAGTACCTCTGCTTGGGTTATAGAGCCCACACCTCCTTCCGTCATATTCTTCCTCTTCCTTTCCATTCTCTTGAATCTGTCACTCTCTTTTGGCTCCTTCCCCATGTTCCACTAGTTATCTCCCTGACTTTTCCCTCCTTCCCTCCCTCTCCTTCACCCTCTGTGATCTGATTTCCACCCCCTTCACTCCCTGGAAGTATCATCCCACCTCCACACTTGTTCAGAATCCAGATTTGCTAAAGTAGTTCTCTGAAACATTTGTTTCTTCTGCCTTCTATGACCTACCCTGTCTCCCCGGTTCCCCTTCTGGCCTCTACTTCTTTCATCTCCCCCACCTGCCTCTTTATGGTTGCTCACGGATTCACAAAAACTATTGGTGCCAATCAAGATGCTAATACATAGGTCCTTACTGCCTCTGCACCTTGCTGGAAAGTTTCTGATGGGGTTGGAAAACATATTTAAAGATTAAAGAACTCTCTTTAATCATCTCCCCTTCTTCAGGTGCTGCACAACTCAAAGACATGTATGCCAGTAGGCTAAATCTGCAGAATGAGTGAGCTCTTTGATTTTGACCTTAATGCCCTTTATGTTCCAACTTATCGTTCGCCCAAAAGAGCACTAATTGCAGCTATGTTTCCATTATATACACATTTGATTACTGTTCCTGGTGTGTTTGCTTTAAAGAACATCATGGCATCTCCTGAAGACACTTCAATTTAACAAGACCGGTCTCTAAAGACCCAGGCTCCTGCAATATTCATGGATCTGAAACTGCAACTCTTGATCTTGGGACAGAGCTAGCTCCCAGTGAGAGGGGTGCAGGGTTTCTCGAGGGAAGAGGAGAAAGAGAAGCTGCTTAAGGGTGAAATCCCTTAGCTCTGGGCTCACTGTTAAAATGTAAATAGTGAGGCAATGGAGGACAGATTCTTCTAAATTAAGCCTTTTGAAGGCAAATTAATGAAAGGAAAACCATCTTCTAAGAGAAACTTTTTTACATAAAAGATCTTTTCCTCTGAGGAGTTTATTTCATGCAACTGAAATTCTTGCCTATAAAAGACTTGCCTAGATAAGAGCTAAGAGACCTGGTCTCAGGAGCCTAGCAGAGTTGTTTTAGAAAGATCCAAAAGCTTATTGATAATAATAATTATAATGATGGCATTTGTTAAGCACTTACTATGTGCAAAGCACTGTTCTAAGCACTGGATCAATCAAGTGATCAACAGTATTTGTTGAGTGCTTATTCAGTGCAGAATTAAGGACTTGGGAGAGTACAATAGAATTAGTGGTGATGATCCCTGCCCTCAGAGAGTTGACAATATAGTGAACAGATACTGAAAATTACAAGTAGGTTAAACAACAAAGAGTAAAGATAAGCAAATAAGTGCTATGGCATGGGAGGAGAGTGAGTGTCAGGGCTTAGATGATGACATAGAGGGGCTGAAGTAGCAGTATGGGGGTAAGTAGGGTGAGGAGAGGAGAAATTAACCAGGGAAGTCCTCCTGGATGAGATGTGGTTTCAGAAGGGCTTTAAAGACAAGGAGCTCAAATGTCTGCTGAATATGAAATAGGAGGAAATTTCCAATGGGTGTAAACTAGAGCAGAGCAGTGAGATAGAAAGAGGCACAATGAGTTGCTTGACTTGGGAGAGACAAAAAGTGCAATCTGGGGTGTAGTGGGAGAGGAGCAAAATGGAAGAGAGAACTGATTGAGTGACCTAAAGTCAATTATCCGAAGTTTTAGCTGGACATACAGAAGAATGGTTAACCATTAGAAGATTCTATGGATTGGGAAGGTGTGTACAAAATGACGTTTTAAAAAAGTTGAAGACTGAAGTATTGACTGAAGAAGGGAGAGACGGGGGAAGGATAGGAGGCCTGTGGGGAGGCTGATGTAGTAATCGAGCTAGGATATGAAAAATGATAGGATTAGTGTGGCAGCAGTCTGGATGAAGAGGAAACGGTATATTCTGGAGCTATTTGATGGAAGAAACAATCAATTAATTAATGGTGTTTATTGAGTACTTCCTGTGTGAAGTTCTAAGTGCTTGGGAAAGCATAATACACAGATTTGGTAGACATATTCAGGATTTGATGAAAGACTGAACATGGGGGTGGGAAGAGAAAGAGGAATCAAATATAATAACAAGGGTCTGGGCTTGAGAGGCTGGAAGTAGAGTGGTGTTTTCAACCATGAAGGGAAAATAAGGCAGGGGAAAAGATTTGGAAAGGAAGATGAGCTCAGTTTTGTACATGTTGAGGTTGTACGACAAGCAGGATGTCTGTGTGGAGATATTCTGGGGACAGGAGGAGTTGCAAGATTGTCAAGAAGGTGAGGGGCCCGGGCGATTGAGGTAGACTGGAGAATCAACTGGATAGACATAGAAGTTGGAGCTATGAGAGAGTAGACAAGCTCCCCAAGGAACTGAGTGTGGATTCACAGTAGGAGAAGACCCAGACCTGAACCTTGAGGGATTCCCACAATTAGAGAGTAAAAGGCAGAGGAAGAGTTGACAATAAAAATTGAGAAGGATCAGCCAGAGAGTTAAGAGGAATAACAGAAAAGGAGTGCCAGAGAAATTGAGGCTAGATGGTATTTCCAGAAGAAAGGGGTAGTTCACAGTCAACTCAGTAGTTCACAGTCAACCTCTTGACTCCTTCTTTAGAAGCCTGGGATTCAGACCATTCATTTAAGCAGTCTTGCAATTAACACTGGACCACAGGCCTTAATCGGGAAGAAATTAGGTAATGTCTCATGTCTAAAGAAAGTAGATTAGGGTGAAAAAAATCGTTTAATAAAAGGTGAACATTCCACCTATAGCCCCAAAGATGCAATAATGTAATCATGCTCCTAAAATGAAAGAAGCATTAAGCATGTGAATTTGAATATGTAGACAGAGTTGACATTGGATTGACAGCAGTGCTACTGATGGGAAGTTGTTCTCCCAGGTGTGTATGTGGTGGTTGATAAGACCACTATATGACTAGCAGATACTGTCCATATTCCATGCCTGTAAGGATTGTCCCTCACTATACTGTTGTATTTCTTAGCCAGTTGTTGGGGGTTTTTTAATGGTAATTGTTAAGTACTTATTGTGGGCCAGGTATTGTATTAAGTGCTGGAATAGATACAAAATAATCAGGTGGGCAGAGGGCTCACAGTCTTAATCCCCATTTTACAGATGAGGTAACTGAGGCACAGAAAAATTAAGTGACTTGTCCAAGGTCACTCAGCCGACAATTGGCAGAGCCGGGACCAGAACCAGGTCTTCCAACTCCCAAGCCTAATGCTCTTTCCATTAGGCCATGCTGCTTCTCAGTTGTTGCCTAGTTCTGTTTCCTTTCCTTCCTCCTGTCATGATCTTCCAAGACAGTCAACCCATACCTGACTGTGGCACATCAGGCTCACCTGTCTGCTACTTAAGCTTCCTTGGATCTTTAAAGTGTTACTTCTGCTCTACTTTCCTCTAATGACTGTAGAATGGAAGCTCCTTATGGTGAGGGATTGCATCTAACAAGTCAGTTGTATTGTACTTTTCCAAGCACTTAATTTTTTGTTTTGTTTTGTTTTTTTAATGGCATTTGTTAAGTGCTTACTCTTTGTCTGGCATTGTATTAAACACTGGAGTAGATACAAAATAATCAGCTAATCTCTCCCTCTAGACTGTAAACTCATTGTGGGCAGGGAATGTGTCGATTGAGTGCTGTATTGTACCCTTCCAAGTGCTTAGTAAAGTGCTTTGAATACAGTTAGCTCTAATAGGGTTCACAGTCTTAGTCCCCATTGTACAGATGAGGTAACTGAAGCACAGAGAAGTTAAGTGATTTGTCCAAAATCACCCAGCAGACAATCACTGGAGCTGAGATTAGAACCCAGGTCCATCTGACTCTGAGGCCTGTGTTTTATCCACTGGGTTAGCCTGTTTCTCACTTAATATAATGCTCTGCCCATAATAAGCACTCAATAAATGCTATTGATTGCACCATTTCAGTTCACATAAAGCAGTTGTTTGGCTATCCTGCAATTGTCCATTCTCCCAACATCCCCATGCATGTGAAAGTGTGATGGGACGGTTTTGTTTGGAGGCTGGTTGTTCAATTGCACTTCAGAACTTGTTTGTTGCTATCCTTTTTGCCACTTATTGTCAAGTGCTTTGAATAGGGAAGCAGCATGGCCTTGTGGAAAGAGCACAGATCTGGGAATCAAAAACCTGGGTTCTAATCTCTGTTCTGCCATGGGCCTGCTGAGTGACCTTGGGCAAATCACTTAACTTCTCAGTGCCTCGGTTACCTCATCTATAAAATGGGGAATTAAAGCTACCTCCTCCTATTTAGACTTTGAGCCCCATGAGGGACATGGACTGTTCCCAGCCTGATTATGTTTTTATCAGTATTATTATTATTATTATTATCATTATTATTTAGGTGGCATTTGGTGTAAGTGCTCTAGAAATTCCATGTAGGGGCTATGATAGCTTCGGGCCTTCCACACATAAAGAAGGTTAACAAAACAATCTCCCTACAAACTTCAGTTTAGTCTGCATCTTGCTGTAATTTTGGCCTCCTGCTCTGTCTTTGAGTCCCACGAGTGTTGGCTAGAACATACCCTGATCTTCAGAGTAACTGTCAATCTATAGTTCTATTCTGATTCTGTGACATGGTTTATAATAATCTGCATTTTTTTTGCATGCTGGCTTCCAAAGCACAATCATTATCTTTGAGCAGTTCCTCTGTGAGGCATTCAATGACATGACACTGCTCTCAGCCTCTTGAGTGGAGTTTCCTGAGGCTTGGAATCATATTCTGACACTGACTCTTCAGATCCTTTGTTGCACTTCCAAGCATGACTGTATTAATTAGGTTGCATAGTACACAGCTCTATTTTAGTAGTAGTAGTACTGTGGGCAGAGCATAGTACTAAGCACTTGGGAAACAAAATAGAAATGTCAGTGAATCAAGTGCATTTTCTTAATACTTACAGAATGCAGAGCACTGTACTAAGCTCTAGGGAGAGTATAATATATAAAAAATACAGAATACCTGACTTCAAGGGGCTGACACTCCCAAGGAGCTTATAAGTTTAGTGATGGAGAAAAGCTCCTCCAATTCTGATGTGGTGGGCCTTAGGATTTTGATGAATTTTCCAAAGCAGTGAAACTTTTTCAGTAGTTGCCAGAAACCAGGTGTAATGATGATTTCAAATATTTTTGTAAGACCTTAGAATACCAAACAAGTTTTGACGTGGTTCCTTGCATGTCTCCTGTACCTGGCATGTGACAAAAATCATGCCTGCTGTGAGCTACTGTGGTTAAAATATCCAGTGGGAAACTGGGAAGAGTAGGTTAGCACTTATTTCCATTCTTCTTTTCTCCCTAAATACCATCTCCAAACTCTCACTTTCTAATGGTGCTTCCCCCTCTTCCTATAAGCATAGTCTCCCCTAAACCAAAAAGCCTTCTCTGAATCCCACTGCACCCTCTAGCTATAGCCTCATCTTCTTTTTTCCAGTCCTGTCCAAACTCCTTGGATGGTTTGTAGTCACCCTTGCCTCTATTTCTTCTTCTTCAATTCTGTCCTTGACCCACTGCAATCTGGTTTCAATCCCCTTCATTCCACTGAGATCTCACTCCCAATGTTCATCAATGACCTGCTCCATGTTGAGTCTTGGATTCTACTTCTAATCCTACCTGTCCCCCTACCCCTCTTTGACACTGTGGACCACTCCCTCTCCCTGTAATGCTACGGAACCTTGGTTTTACTGACACAGTTCATTTCTGGTTCTCCTCTTACCACCCTTAACCTGTTTCTTTAATGAGCTCCTCTCCTGCTAATCACCTGCTAACTTGGTGCCTTGAAAGTTCTGTTCTGGATTTGCTATTCTTTACATTCATGCCAAGTACTCTATTGCACCCATGGCTTCAGCTACCATCTCTTAACTGATAGCTCTCACGTTAATATAATCATTCATCACATTAATACATGTTAATTAATATTAATTAATACATGTTATTGTATCCCACCTCGATTGCTGTACCAGCCTCCTTGCTGACCTTCCAGCCTCCTGCCACTCCCCACTCCAGTCCATACTTCACTCTGCTGCCCAGATCAATTTTCTACAGATACTCTCAGGACATGTTTCCCCACTCCTCAAGAAACTCCAGTAGTTGCCCATCCACCTCCATATCAAACCAAAACTCCTCACCTTAGGCTTTAAGACACTCAATCACCTTGCCTCCGTCTACCCCACTACTCTCCTTCAACAGCCCAGCCCTCACACTTTGCTCCTCTAACCTTCTCACTGTAGCACGATCTCATCTATCTCACGTCAACCCCTCACCCACATCCTCCCTCTGGTCTGGAATGCCCTCCCTCCTCAAATCTGACAAATACTCTCCCCCCATTTGAAGGCTTACTGAAAGCATATCTCTTTCTTAAGGCACTAAGCCCTCCTTTCCTCTTCTCTCACTCTCTTCTATGTGGCCCTGACTTCCTCCCTTTATTCATCCCCCCTCCCAGACTCGCACAACTTATATAAATAATCTGTAATTTATTTATATTCATTCATTCTTTCATATTGATGTCTTTCTCACCCTCTAGACTATGAGCTCATTGTGGGCATGGAATATGTCTGTTTATTGTTACATTGTACTCTCCCAAGCTCTTAGTACAGTGCTCTGCACACAGTAAGTGCTTAATAAATATGATTGAATGAATCACTGAAGGTAAACTTGTTGCAGGCAGGGAATGTGTCTGTTTATTGTTGTACTGTACGGTCCCAAGGGCTTAGCATAGTGCTCTGTACACAGTAAGTGCTCAATAAATATGATGAATGAATGAATGAACTAATGAATGAAAAAATATCATACAACAAGAGCTTAAAGTCTAGCTAATTCCATCAGTTTTTCCTCCACATCATTTCCTAGATCTGCCCCTTCCCCTCCACAATGCTGGTTCAAGTACCTGTCATTTCCTGGCTTGAATACGACATCAGCCTCCTCACTGGTTTCCCTATCTTCAGTCCCTCCCTTCTCAGTGAATATTTAAATTTTCCACCCACATCATTGTTCTAAAACATCATTCTATACACGGGTCTGCACTCCTCGAAAATCCCTAATGGTTGTCCATTCCTCTCTGCATCTAGCAGAAACTTCTAAGCACCACCCTTTGAACGATCAACTCTCTGTGTGTTACCCATCTGTTCTTTCTTCTAATGGCACCATCTCACTCACTCCTTTACCCCTACCTGGAGTTCCTTCTCCCTTCAAATCCAACAGGCTTCAGTTCTCTTCATAGCCCTCCTGAAATCACTTCTCTTTCACCCTCTCTTTCTCTATCCATTTATTACTTATAGTGCCCAACAAAAGCAGTACTGTGTAATCTTTAGTTGATTTATTTTGAAGAGACTTCACAAGAAGCTTGAGAACTCTATCAAAGACAATACTTCTTAAAGATAAGCCAGCCAAGAGGAAAATATGGAAGCAAGCATTTATCAAAAATAGCTCCACATTGGAACAATAAATAGGCATTCAAAAATCATTGCACTACTTAATTTTATTGGATGGCAGAAAGGAGACTGTCAAGCACGGCTTTAGGAAATGGACAGAGGAAGTCAGTAAGGGCTTATGCATGGGAGAAATCACTGCCATTTAGTAAAGTTTACCTGGCAGGTTGAATCAGCTCTCCTCTTCAGGATGCCTCGGTTGGTAGAAGTGCAGTCAGGTGAATCTACCAGTATCTTGAGGGCAGCTAGTGACAAAAATATGGTCAGGATTAGCATGTTTCCTAGGGATTAGAAGGAGAAAGAGCCATCATGCTTCTAGTGTTCATTGCAGTCTCTTTCAACTCTGTGGGGAATTTGGTGACCAGTGAGATACAAATTATTCTGAGTCTAACGTGATGAAGCAGAACTGCCCTACTGAAAGATGCTACTTGAGGGGCCAATGGAAAGGTGATATGTCAGGTTGGATGCAGGATACTTGTTTTTTGCAGTCTTTCTACCCCTGCAAAAATAAATGCCGAGGTATCATTGTGCACTCAGTTTTGCCAGGACACATGTGTTCATTCTGCTCTTTGGCTAGAATCAGGGAATGCTGACACATGAATCTTTTGGGACACAGGTTGAGGTAGTGTGGTAAGCAAGAACTTTTTGGGGGGTAGGGGGCTATAAGTGCTTACTATGTGTCAAGCACTGTTCTAAGCACTGGAGGAGATACAAGATAATCAGGTTGTCCCACATGGGGGTCACAGTCTTAATCCCCATCTTCCAGATGAGGGAACTGAGGGACAGAGAAGTTAAGTGACTTGCCCAAAGTCACACAGCTGATAAGTGGTGGAGCCAGGATTAGAACCCATGACCTCTGACTCCCAAACTCACGCTCTTTCCACTGATCCATGCTGCAACTTGTACACAAACCCCAGTGTGGACATGATACAGTGTCAGGTGCTGTGAGTTTTGCATGCTCTCAATTCTCATGCCTTGGGAGAACTAGGTGTTGCATATTGTGATTTCCCTGCTTGAAATCTGAGCACTCTTACACTGTTACCACCATCCTCACCTCTTTTTTATGCTTTTTATTAAGCACCTACACTGTACTAAACACTGGGGTAGAAACATGATAATCAGGTTGAACACAGTACCTGTCCTATATATGGCTCACAACTTTAATCCCATTTTACAGGTGACATAACTGAAGCACAGAGAAGATAAATTATTTGCCCAAGGTCATAAAGCAGACAAGTATTGAAAGGCAGGCAGCCAGAAACACGATGGCCATTTTGCAGGAGGAGAAGAAATTGCAGATCAGATCAGAGAAGCAGCGAGGCTCAGTGGAAAGGGCATGGGCTTGGGTTCAAATCCCGGCCCTGCCAATTGTCAGTTGTGTGACTTTAGGCAAGTCACTTAACTTCTCTGTGCCTCAGTTACCTCACCTGTAAAATGGGGATTAAGACCGTGAGCCCCATGTGGGACAACCTGATCACCTTTTAACCTCCCCAGTGCTTAGAACAGTGCTTTTTACATAGTCGCTTAACAAATGCCATTATTACTATTATAGGGCTTACACCCAGATGACTTTCTCCCTGGACAATGATGATCAGGACAAAACCAATATACTTCTAAGGGATCTCAATACTCCTCCCAAAATATTTTCATGTTCTTGAGCCAAGGAATGTGAAGAAACATCCTCCTTCCCCATCTAAACTGTAAGCTCTGTGTTTTCAGGAATCGTGCCTGTCAACTCTATGGTATTGTACTCTCCCATATGCTTAGTATAGTGCTCCGCCCGCAGTATGTGCTTAATAAATTCCACTGATTGTTTGATTAAAGAGCACAATCAAAGTCTGCACCTCTCATATCAGCACCTTAGCCTTAAGAACAAGGGCTCCTGTCTTTTATAAAATTCATGCTGTGTTATTCTTGCTATTGATATAACAAACTGTGACGGCAGTATTTCAGTGGATATTCTTGATCTTCCCAGGTTCTACAAACATAAAGTATAAAAAGAAAGACTTTCCACTCCATTGCCCTGACTCACTCCCTTGGCTCTACCCCCTTCCCTGCCCCACAACACTTGTGTATATATGTACACATCTATAACTCTATTTATATTAATGCCTGCTTACTTGGTTTGATGTGTATATATATCTATAATTATATTTATTTATATTGATGCTATTGATGCCTGTTTACTTGTTTTGTTGTCTGTCTCCCCCCACCCCCAGACTGTGAGCCCATTGTGAGCAGGGATTGACTCTCTTTGTTGCTGAATTGTACTTTCCAAGACTTAGTACAGTGCTCTGCACAAAGTAAGTGCTCACTAAATGCAATTGAATGAATGAATGAGTCGTGAATTTCATAGCGTAGGAATGGGAAGATATGGCAGGAAAATGGTTGGGACTGGATTAGATCCTAGGTCTGACTCCCATGCTGCTTTAACATACCATATTTATTCACATAATTGCCACACTTTTCCACACAATTTTTGTTACATTCAAACATGGGTGGAGCAATTATGTGGGTTATATAAAATCAAATCTAGCACTAAGAGGAGGAGAAGAAAAAAGGAAGAGGAAAGAAGAGGAGAAGGGAAAGAAAGGCAAAGGGGCACTTGAGACTGTGTCTCCTACTGTGCCCTCAAATGTCCTATGCCACAGGTCGTATTTTTATGCTGTTTGTTAAGTGCTTACAATGTGTCGCACTGGGATTGATGCAAGTTAATGTGGCCAGATACAGTCCCTGTACCACGTGGGGCTCACAGTCTGAGGGAGAACAGGTATTGAATCCTCATTTTTCAGCCAAGGAAACTGAAGCACAGAGATGTTAAGCAGTTTTCCCAAGGTCATACAGCCGGTGAGGGACAGAGCTGGGATTCGGATCCAGATCCTCTGACTCCCAAGCCCATGTTTGATCCACTAGGCCACATTGCTTCCTGCTAGGCCACACTACTTTCTGACAGTGAATGAATAAACTCCCCCTCTGTGTTAGCCTATTCCTACCCTTTTCTTTTTTTCCCTTTCTCCCCTGGAGAGGGCCCATATCAATGAAGAAATTCTCCCTCCATAAATGTGGGTTCATCTTATTGAAGAATGCCCCACCCTTCTCCTTCATCACGTTCTTACCTTTCACTTATTCCTCCTGCAGCATGGTCCATTGCTAATGTTTGAGACTATGTAGTATAAAAAATAATCTTTTATATTGTGTTCAAAGCATTGAGTGGGGCAGTGATGAAGTGGAGTCAATTATGCAAGTAAATAAGGTAGTGTCTACAAACATGTCAGAAATAAACATCATTAGTCCTATTTCACAGAGAAGGAACTGAACCACAGAACCCACTTAGCAGGCTAATGGCAGCGCCCAGGTTTTCCCAACTGTATTCCTTTCACTGTCTCACTCTGAGTTCCAAAACCACTACCAGGTCTATCTGATTCCCTGAGAGTTCTCCAAATGACCTGACCACCTTGGGGCTCTCAGAATCACCCATTGAAATTTAATGTTCTGAGGCATTACAAGAGAGCTCAATCTATAATGGGTTTTTTCCCCCTCTTCCTGTTCTCCTCCCTCTCCTTCCCTTCTTCTCCATCACCGTGAGCATTTGATGGGGGCCCCCTCATCCACCATGGAAAGGTTGCAGATATTGTTTGAATGTACGCAGTTCTGTTGCCATATCTGGTATGGGCCTTAGACCCTGCAGCCCACTGGCTGGGTCCAGGAACCCAACCAAATAAGGTGATAGACTCCACCCAGCTCTGCACCAAATCTGTACCAAATCTGCACCAATCCAGTCCCCACTGTTTTCAAATCTACCAATCACTGTGATCAGCAACAGCAGTATATAAGCCCATTGTATCGGGCACTCGGGGCCTTTTCCCTTAAGGAAATGAGCCCGCCGGGTGCGTTACCCCCTATTCGGTCTTTGGCCTTACCAATAAAGCTCTAATAAAATTTTCGGCAGTCACATGCTGTCTGACTAATTCTTTAGTCGCCCAGCAACTTGGTGGCGATCCGGAACAACCACCGCCATCACATTGACCCTGTAAAAAGCAACTTGAACCAGACATGGTATGTTTCCTCTAGTGCTCTGGAATACTGACTAGTGCAGAGTGTGAGAGCTAGGGAGATGCTTAGGTTTTCCTACACTGCTTTTGTTTATAGAAGGTGTGCCTCATTAAGTGAAGCTGCATGGTTTAGTGGAGCTGCATAGGTCTGGGAATCAGAAGGACCTGGGTTTTAGTCCAGGCTCCTCCACATGTCTACTGAGTGACCTTGGGAAAGTCACAAAATTTCTCTGAGCCTCAGTTACCTAATCTGTAAAATGGGGATAAGAGTGTGAGCCCCATGTGGGACAGGGACTGCATCCTACCTGATTAACTTGTATCTACCCCAGCACTTAGAACAGTGCTTGGCACATAGTAAGCACTTAGGTACCATGATCATTATTATGATTTTTATGGACTGTGTCCAGCCTGATTAGCTTGTGTCTACCCAGCATTTAGTACAGTACCTAGCACATAGTAAGCGTTTAACAAATACCATAAAAATAAAAACAATAATAAAATCAATGAGGCCTAAAGAAACATAACTCTTCTAAAACTCCCAGGCCCAATCCCTACCCTTTGGGACTCTGGCATTAGAATAATTTGGAATGGGCTGAGCAATCATCCAAGATCAGTCCATCCTTCTCACCTAGAAAGATCATGTGGTCCCACTCTTCTTCTTCCAACTTCAAGCATGGACTCTCTGACTGTTCGTTCCTCTCTGCCTTCATATATCTTCTCCCGCTCTGTGACAGTCTGTCCCCTAACTCCTCAATAAATATGAATGAATGAACGAATAAGGGTTCCCGAACAAAGTAAGTCAGGAGCTTCATTCATTCATTCACTCAATTGTATTTATTGAGCAGTTACTCTGTCCATAGCACTGTATTAAATAATAATAATAATAATGGCATTTATTAAGCGCTTACTATGTGCAAAGCACTGTTCTAAGTGCTGGGGAGGTTACAAGGTGATCAGGTTGTCCCAAGGGGGGCTCACAGTCTTAATCCTCATTTTACAGATGAGGGAATTGAGGCACAGAGAAGTTCAGTGACTTGCCCAAAGTCACACAGCTGACAATTGGCAGAGCCAGGATTTGAACCCATGACCTCCGACTCCAAAGCCCGTGCTCTTTCCACTGAGCCACGCTGCTTCTCTAAATTCTTGGGAAAGTACAGTACAGTGATAAACAGATGTATTTTCTGCCCACAACGAGCTTATGGTCCAGAGGGGGATGACAGAAGTTAATGTAAATAAATAAATTACAGATGTGTACATAAATTACAGATGTGTACATGTGTACTCCGCTCCTCCGCCGCTAATCTCCTCACTGTACCTCATTCTCGCCTGTCCCATCATCGACCCCCGGCCCACGTCATCCCCCAGGCCTGGAATGCCCTCCCTCTGCCCATCCGCCAAGCTAGCTCTCTTCCTCCCTTCAAGGCCCTGCTGAGAGCTCACCTCCTCCAGGAGGCCTTCCCAGACTGAGCCCCTTCCTTCCTCTCCCCCTCATCCCCCTCTCCATCCCCCCCATCTTACCTCCTTCCCTTCCCCACAGCACCTGTATATATGTATATATGTTTGTACATATTTATTACTCTATTTATTTATTTATTTTACTTGTACATATCTATTCTATTTATTTTATTTTGTTAGTATGTTTGGTTTTTTTCTCTGTCTCCCCATTTTAGACTGTGAGCCCAATGCTGGGTAGAGACTGTCTCTATATGTTGCCAATTTGTATTTCCCAAGCACTTAATACAGTGCTCTGCACATAGTAAGCACTCAATAAATACGATTGATGATGATGATGATGATAAGTGCTGGGGGCTGGGAAGGTGGGGAGAAGCAAATCAGGGCAATGCAGAAGCGAATGGGAGAAGATGAAAGGGGGAGTTCATTCATTCATTCATTCAATCGTATTTATTGAGCGCTTACTATGTGCAATTCCTCTCCATCCAAACTGCTACCCTGTTCATTCAAGCTCTCATCCTATTCCGTCTGGACTACTGCATCAGCCTCCTCTCTGATCTCCCATCCTCGTGTCTCTCCCCACTTCAATCCACACCATGCCGCTGCCTGGATTGTCTTTGTCCAGAAACGCTCTGGGCATGTTACTCCCCTCCTCAAAAATCTCCAGTGGCTACCAATCAATCTGCGCACCAGGCAGAAACTCCTCACCCTCGGCTTCAAGGGTCTCCATCACCTCGCCCCCTCCTACCTCACCTCCCTTCTCTCCTTCTCCAGCCCAGCCCGCACCCTCTGCCGCTAATCTCCTCACCGTGCCTCATTCTTGCCTATCCCACCGTCGACCCCTGGCCCACATCATCCCCCTGGCCTGGAATGCCCTCCCTCCCAACATCTGCCAAGCTAGCTCTCTTCCTCCCTTCAAGGCCCTACTGAGAGCTCACCTCCTCCAGGAGGACTTCCCAGACTGAGCCCCTTCCTTCCTCTCCCCCTCGTCACCCTCTCCATCCTCCCCGTCTTACCTCCTTCCCTTCCCCACAGCACCTGTATATATATATATATATATATATATATGTACAAATATGTTTGTACATATTTATTACTCTATTTATTTATTTTACTTCCACATATCTATTCTATTTATTTTATTTTGATAATATGTTTGGTTTTGTTCTCTGTCTCCCCCTTCTAGACTGTGAGCCCACTGTTGGATAGGGACTGTCTCTATATGTTGCCAACTTGTACTTCCCAAGTGCTTAGTACAGTGCTCTGCACACAGTAAGTGCTCAATAAATATGATTGATTGATTGATTGATAGAGAGAATAGAAGGGGACTTAGACTTGACCCTTCAGGGGCCCCTACTGTCAGAGGTGAGAGGCAGAGGAGGAGCCAGCCAAAGAGACTGAAAATGAGCGGTCAGAGAGATAGGAGGAAAACCAAGAGAAGACAGTGTCAGTGAATCTAAGGTCAGGTAACTTTTCAAGGAAAATGGGGTTGCATACAGTGTCCAAGACAGCTGGGAGAATTAGGATGGAGCAGAGGCCATAGATTTGGCGAGGCCATTGGCTATCTTAGAGAGGGTTGTTTCTGTGGAGTGAAGGGAGCAGAAGCCAGATTGGAGAGGATCTGGGAGAAAACTGGAGGATATGAAGTGGATAGAGTTGGTGTCAACTACTTTCTCAAGACATTTGGAAAGAAATGGAAGGAGGGAGATGGGGTGAAAGCTGGAAGGAGCCGTGGGGTCGGGGGAGGGTTTTTTGTGATAGGAGATACATAGGAATGTTTGAAAGCACTGGGGAAGAAGCAATCAGAAAGTGAACACTTGAAGATGGTAGTCAAGGAGGAAAGGAAGGGGTGACTGATTTAAAAAGTTATGAAAGGATAGGTCAGAAGCACAGGTGGAGGGGGTAGATACAGAGAAGAAGTGAAAAGATTTCATCTTGAGTTACTGCAGGGAATATAGGAAAAATCAAAGTGGGTAAAGTTGGGGGGTTGGAGAGGTGCAGGGCAGATGTTAGGGAAATCATGCCGGATGGTTCAATTTTTTATTATTATTAATAATAATGGTGTTTTGCTAAGCACTTACTACATGCCAAGCAAAGTTCTAAGCTCTGGTAGAGATACAAGGCTATCAGGTTGTCCCAGATTCATTCATTCAATCGTATTTATTGAGCACTTACTGTGTGCCGAGCACTGTACTACGCGCTTGGGAAGTACAAGTTGGCAACATATAGAGACGGTCCCTACCCGACAATGGGCTCACAGTCTAGAAGGGGGAGACAGACAGCAAAACAAAACATGTGGACAGGTGTCAAGTCATCAGAATAAATAGAAACAAAGCTAGATGCACATCATTGACAAGATAAATAGAATAGTAAATATGTACAAGTAAAATAAATAGAGTAATAAATCTGTACAAACATATATACAGGTGCTGTGGGGAGGGGAAAGAGGTAGGGCGGGGGGGATGGGGAGGAGAAGAGGAAAAAGGGGGCTCAATCTGGGAAGGCCTCCTGGAGGAGGTGAGCTCTCAGTAGGGCTTTGAAGGGAGGAAGAGAGCTAGCTTGGCGAATGTGCGGAGGGAGGGCATTCCAGGCCCAAGGGAGGACATGGGCCGGGGGTCGAGGGCCGGGACAGGTGAGAAGAAGGTACAGCAAGGAGGTTAGTGGCAGAGGAGTGGAGGGTGCGGTCTGGGCTGTAGAAGGAGAGAAGGGAGGTGAGGTGGGTGGGGGTGAGGTGATGGAGAGCCTTGAAGCCGAGAGTGAGGAGTTTTTGCTTGATGCATAGGTTGACAGGCAGCCAGTTTACGGTCTTAATCCCCATTTTACAGATGAGGTAACTGAGGCACAGAAAAGTTAAGTGACTTGCCCAGGGTCACACAACAGATAAGTGTGGAGCCGGGATTAGAACCCACGACCTCTGACTCCCAAGCTGGTGCTCTTTCCACTAAGCCATGCTGCTTCTCAATTTTGTTGATGAAGTAGGTAGCCAAATCATTAGGGGAAACAGATGGTAGGGGAAGAGGGACAGGAGGTTTGAGAAGAGGGTTAACTGTCTGAAACAACTGGCAGGGGGAATGGGTATGGGAGTGAATTAGGAAGGAGAGATATTGTTGTCAGGCAGTGGAGAGGGCTGAATTGAAGAAGAAAAGAACGAATTTAAGGTAGGCAAAGTCAGAGAGATGCCTGGATTTCCTCCAACAGTGGCACAGGCACAGGAGTGGAGGACGTGAACTGTGAAGGTGATCCAGGGATGCGGGTTAGTGATACAAAACAGGCAGAGGGACAGAAGAGTTCAATTAAGTGGAGAGGGTGGTTCTGAGTGTGTTGATTTGTGCATCAGGAGAAGATAGTTTGAGTATGGAGAGCCAATGGGGTAGGGTGGCTGTAGAATACTGTAGGGGGTCAAAGAAACAGAAACCTCATTGGGGGAAAAAAGATTTGCCAAGAGACGATGTTTGGGAAAGAGAGCAGGTGGTAAGGTTTTGGTCAGAGGAATTTCACAATTGGTGAGAGTAGAGATTGAACAGTTACTGGAGATTACAAAATCAAGTGTGTTCTCAATTTAATGAGTGTGTGAGATGGGGTGGAGCAGGAGAACATTAGAGTAAAGGTGTGAGAGGAGGTGGACTGTGGAAGGATCATGAAATGGAAGTCAATGAGGGTTAATGTAAGGATGGAGAATGGGAGAAGGAAAGTGAGAAAGGAATCAAAATGGTTCGGAAAGTTGGAGGTTGGACCTGGGGGGTGGTAAATGGCTGTGGCTGGTGCGAAAGTGGCAATGGGGAGTAAGAAGGAAGTCGATTCCTCCCCCTTTCCCAGTGAATCTGTGGGAGTAGGAGAAGATGAGGCATCCCCCCTCAAAGAGCAGCAGTGGAGATTGTGTCATCTGAGGAGAGCCAGGTTTCCAAGGGGAGGAACAGTGATTGGGTCAGGAACAGGTCAATAATGAAGGGAAGCTTTCCCATGGTGGACTGGGGGTTCCACAGACCACACTTGGCTGAAGCTGTGGGGAGGGTGTGTGGGGTGGGAAAGGGTTGAATGGAGGTGCTTTGGAGAAAAGGGAGGGGAAACACATGGTGGGGCTAGGGCATAAGAGAAAGAAAGTCCTGAGCTACAGCAAGTAATATAATAATAATTAATAATTATTATGGTATTTGTTAAGCATATCCTGTGTGCCAGGCACTATACTAAACACTGGGTTGGATGCAAGCAACTTAGATTGGACACAGTGCCTGTCCCACATGGGACTCACAGTCTCCATTTCCATGTTCCAGATGAGGTAACAAGGCCCAGAGAAGAATAATAATAATGATGGCATTTATTAAGCGCTTACTATGTGCCAAGCACTGTTCTAAGTGATGGGAAGGTTACAGGGTGATCAAGTTGTCTCACGTGGGCTCACAGTCTTCATCCCCATTTCACAGATGAGGTAACTGAGGCACATAGAAGTTAAGAGACTTGCCCAAAGTCACACAGCTGACAATTGGCAGAGCCGGAATTTGAAACCATGACCTCTGACTCCAAAGCCAGGGCTCTTTCCACTGAGCCACGCTGCTTCTCAGAGAAGTGAAGTGACTTGTCCAAGGTCACACAGAAGACAAGTGGCAGAGCCAAGATTAGAACCCATGACCTTCTGTCTCCCAGGCCCAGACTCTTCTAGACTGTGAGCCCACTGTTGGGTAGGGACTGTCTCTATATGTTGCCAACTTGTACTTCCCAAGTGCTTAGTACAGTGTTCTGCACACAGTAAGTGCTCAATAAATACGATTGATTGATTGATTGACGCCATCATGTCTTAGTAATTCTGATGTACTCTCCCAAACACTCAGTAGAGTGCTCTGCACACAGTATGTGCTCTAGATTATCGACTGACTGGATAGAATGCCACATGGAACAGTGCCCATCCGCGAGGCATCACACATGGGTAAGTACTAAAATATGCATTTTCTTTAACGAGAAGTTCTAAAACACAACCTCCACATTATAGGAAAACTGACTGAACTCCAAGGGGGGAGCTGCCCAGTTATGGCCAGCCACTATCCACAGAGCTATGGGGACAAGTTAATGGCATTACCCATTTACTGTGCCAAGCATGTGTGGTAATAGCTCTCTTGGTTCTCATGGTCCTCATCATCTTCATTATCAGAATATCGAGCCAACCTGAATGGGAAAGCATGGTTGGTTTGGAAAGGGAAAAGTGTAAGATTTGAGGGAGACCTCAGACATGCAGGCTCAGTGTTTTAAGAATGCACATTGGAGGACTCCCATAATTGTGGTATTTGTTAAGCACTTACTTGAGGAGTGGAGAATGTTTTTGAAGAAAAATGATCTGGGCAGTAGAGTGAAGTATGGACTGGAGTGGGGAAAGACAGGAGGAAGGGAGGTCAGCCAGGAGGCTAATGTAGTTGTCAAAGCAGGATGGAGTAAGTGCGTGGATCAATGTGGTAGTAGTTTAGATGGAGAAGACATGGTGGATTTTAGTGAGGTCGTGAACATAGGACACGCAGGACTTGATGACAGATTGATTAACTGTCTCAAGCACTAGGGAATATACAAGAAAATCAGTCACGACACAGCCCCTACTCCACAAAGGGTTCATAGTCTAAATAGGAGGGAAGACAGATACTCTCTCAATCCCCATTTTGCAGATGGGGAAATGGAGAGATTTAATGAAAAGTCCAAGATCTCATGGCAGGGAAGTGGCAGAGCCAGGATGAGTAGATCCCTGGTACTCTGTCTCCCAGGGCCATGCTCTTTCCAAGGCAGTTTTTGAAGCTCTATATGACTGGTTCTTTTCCATAAAATCTCCACCTCCCAGTGGCTGAAACCCATAGGACCCTGAAAGGCCTCTTAAACAGCAGGTCTGGTGGAAAAGCTCAAGCCAGGAACTCAGAGGACCTTGGTTTTAATCCTGGCTCTGCCACTTGCTTGCTGTCTGACCTTGCATAAATTGCTTAACTACTCTAAGCCTCGGTTTCCTCATCTGTAAAATGAGAACAAAATCCCTGTTGTCATTCATTCTTGAATTATGAGGCCCATATGGGGCAGGAACTGTGCCCAGTGTGATTCCATTGTATCTTTTGCTGAGCTTAGTAGAGTACATGGCATAGAGTGAACATTTAACAGGCATCACAATAATAATAATAATTATTATTATTATATTGAGTTTTACCACTGAGAAGATGTTCTTTCTTCAACCTAGAGCTGAACAGGTATCCTGCTCCCCAAATGATCTCAGAAAGGTTGGCTTGGAATCTGAAAACTCATAGAGTTGGCAAGAGGCCCAGGACTCTCCAGGACTGAATGACCTTCTTTGACACCCCCCCCCTCCCCTCAAGTGACCTTTTCTTCCCTCTGTTGCAAAGGATGGCACCTTTAAGGAAGAGGCTTCCTGACTCCTGAATTTCTGTCCTGAAATACAAATAGAGTTACCCATTGCATTTGTTACCCTCTAGAGCCAGGAGTGACCTTGTTTCAGGCCTAATTATTCTTATAAAGCATAGTTAGTATTCTATAGAAACAACTAGTTGCTATGACTCTTAGACAGTATGTGCCTTATTCAGTTCCTGGCTTAGCCATCAATAATCCAACTTGTGTTTTAAAAGATCATTTCCCTCATGTCCAGTGTCTCTGGTGGACAGGGCCTGTTCAATAAAACTATTTCTGACTTCAGTGGCTGCTACAAACAAGATGAGGCAAGCTAGATGGTGTGGCTGTGAAAATGCTGACACCATGAGTTAGCCCTTCACAGAGGCAGCTTGGGTGAGGTAGAGACGTTTTGCTTTTCAGCAGGGCTGGTTCCAGATGTTGGACTTGCTCTGCAAATTAATTAGCTTCCATTAATTAACATCTGGCCCTGGACAAACATTAGAGTGGGTTGATGAAACAAAAGGAACCCCTCCCTCTCTTGTTCTCTCTCTCCCTTTCTCTCTCGTATTTCATATTTATTTATCATATATTATCTGTCTATATCTTATATATAATATATGAGAGAGAGAGGAAGAAAGAAAGAGAGCAAGTGAGGGAGGGAGGGGTTCCTTTTCTTTTCATCAACCCACTCTAAAGAACTCTCTCTCTCTCATATATAGATAATGATAATAATAATAATAATGGCATTTATTAAGCACTTACTATGTGCAAAGCACTGTTCTAAGCACTGGGGAGGTTACAAGGTGATCAGTTTGTCCCACAAGGGGTTCACAGTCTTAATCCCCATTTTACAGTTGAGGTAACTGAGGCAGAGAAGTTAAGTGAGTTGCCCAAACTCACACAGTTGACAATTGGCAGAGCTGGAATTTGAACCCATGACCTCTGACTCCAAAGCCCATGCTCTTTCCACTTAGCCTCGCTGCTTCTACAATAGATAGATATACACATACCTATGAGAGAGAGAGAGTTCTTTTCTGTCAGGATCTCACCACTAGAAGTCAAAAGCAGTCAATAAGACAGAGTTAGATGTTTACAGAGTTTGATAGACTTTCCTTAGAACGTCTCTCATACAATTCATTCATTTGATCGTATTTATTTAGCGCTTACTGTGTGAAGAACACTGTACTAAGTGCTTGGAAAGTACAATTCGGCAACAGAGATGGTCCTTACCCAACAACAGGCTCACAGTCTAGATGGGGGAGACAGACAACAAAACAAGTAGACAGCATCATTAGCATCAAAATAGAATTATAGATATATATACATTAATAAAATTAATAGAATAATAAATATGCACAACTATACACAAGTGCTGTGGGGCAGGGAAGGGGGTAGAGCAGATGGAGGGAGTAGGGGTGATGGGGAGGGGAGGAGGAGCAGAGGAAGAGGGGGGCTCAGTCTGGGAAGGCCTCCTGGAGGTGAGCTCTCAGTAGGGCTTTGAAGGGAGGAAGAGAGCTAGTTTGGTGAATGTGAGGAGGGAGGGCATTCCGGGCCAGAGGTAGGACAGGGCCATGCATGGAGGAGTTCTTCCCTCCCAAATTCTATCCTTGGGAGACTAAAGGAGTTGGATACTGAGGCACATTATGAATACACACACACACACACACACACACTCTGTGACCCAGCGTGTAATTCATGTACACGTAAAATCAATCAAATTTATTGAGGATGTTCTGTGTGCAGTGTGCTGGTCATGGGTTCCAATCCCCGCTCTGCCACTTTGCTGTGTGACCTTGGGCAAGTCAGTTCACTTCCCTGGGCCTCAGTTACTGCATTTGTAAAATGGGGATTGAGACTTTGAGCCCCACATGGGACAGGGACTGTAACCACCTCGATTTACTTGCGTCTACCCCAGTGCTCAGTACAGTGCCTGGCACAAAGTAAGCACTCAACAAATAGCATCATTATTATTATTTACTGAAATAATTACTTGGGAGAGTACAATACAATAGAATTGGTAGATATGTTTCTTGCTTGCAACAAGCTTAGAGTCTAGAAGCAGCCACAGTCATTAACAGACAAGCAACAAGGAGCAGTGGGAAGAGCATGGGCCTGGGAATCAGAAGGTCATGGGTTAATCCCCATCTGTAAAGTGGGAATTAAATTTCTGTTCTCCCTCCTACTTAAGACTGTGAGCCCAATAAAGGGCAGGGATTACATTCAACCTGATTACCTTACATCTACTCCAGATCTTAGTACTGTATGTCCTTAGCAAACACCACCATTATTACTTCCTCACTCTATGCCTCTAAAATAGAGATTCAATACCTGTTTTCCCTCCTACTTAGATCTTGAATCCTATTTCAGGTAGGAACTATAGTATTGGTAATCAGTAGCATTTATAAGTGCTTAAACTATGTGCAAAGCACCATTCTAAATGCTTCAGTGAGTACAACTTTCCATTATCTTGTGCTTAATTCAAGTGCCTAACAAATACCACAATTACCATGACTATTATATTCATGGAAGGGGAAAGATCTCAGAGAGATCCTGCCAAGATAATAGGCTTCACCTTAACTCTTTCCCTTCCTTACTTCATTCTCCCCATGCTCCCTCTGGGCAGCCCTTCCAACCTCCCAACACTCTTCCAGAAACTTCCTCAGCTGGTTTTCTCTCCAGCATTTCTGTCAGTGCTTGGTGGGAGAAAGAGACAGGTATTATTTGGTGAGAATCTCCTCCATGCATGCCCAGAGTTCTGATAACGAAATGGATCCCACTCTATCTCTGGCTGTGGCTGACTAGAGGTCCATGGTCTACCCAAATCCATGAAAATGAAATCGTAAATTAGTTTGTAGGCTCCCTTGAGGGTAGAGATCAGATCAATTAATTTGATTGCACTCTCCCTAGTGCTTAGAACAGTGTTTTTCACACAACAGGCTCTCAACAATAACCACTGATTGAAAGCATTTTTGAATCATCAGCACTTCTGAGATTTTGGTGAATGATGCCATGGGGACTGGCATTTTAGCCCCTTCTCAATACTCTGCATTTCTGAGCTGTCTTCACTGCTGAGCAGATGCAGTTTGGCTTGCCCCGTGGATTCCTCATCAATCGCAATTCCTTCATTCTAGGACTCCCCTGCTCAACGACTGAAGCTCATGTCCCATGGCACTAGTTAGGACTTCAAATACTCTGATAAGGATGAAAAATGAATAATGAAATTGGATTTACCAGTGCTCGCTTCACCAATCAAGGAAGCAGAGAGGACAGTGTGGAGAGAAAGTTGCAGTGAACTTGTCCTCCTCCCTCCTCCTCTGGGCAGGGCAAAGGAGAAGGGTAAAGGGGTCATCCCGCTGCCTATCCATCCCTTGGGCAGGCAACGGATGTCATCATTCACTGCCCAAGAGTAAGCAGGTCCTGGTTAAGAAATAAGCTGAATCAGAGCCCTTGTAAACATGCTGCCTCCTTCATAATCAATCAATCGTATTTATTGAGTGCTTACTGTGTGCAGAGCACTGTACTAATGATAAAATAATAATAATAATAATTGTGGTATTTGCTAAGCACTTGCTAAGTGTGAAGCACTGTTCTAAGTGCTGGGGTAAATACAAGATGATGAGGCTCACAGTCATTCATTCATTCACTCATTCATTCAATCATATTTATTGAGTGCTTACTGTGTACAGAGCACTGTACTAAGTGCTTGTGAAATACAAGTTGGCAACATACAGAGATGGTCTAAGTGGGAGTGAGAATCGGTATTGAATCCCCATTTTCAAAGATGAGGAAACTGAGACTCAGAAACATTAAGGAAACATTAAGAAACATCCCCCGGGCCTGGAATGCCCTCCCTCTGCCCATCCGCCAAGCTAGCTCTCTTCCTCCCTTCAAGGTCCTGCTGAGAGCTCACCTCCTCCAGGAGGCCTTCCCAGACTGAGCCCCTTCCTTCCTCTCCCCCTCGTCTCCCTCTCCATCCCCCCATTTTACCTCCCTCCCTTCCCCACAGCACCTGTATATATGTATATATGTTTGTACATTTTTTTTACTCTATTTATTTATTTAATTTATTTGTACATATCTATTCTATTTATTTTATTTTGTTAGTATGTTTGGTTTTGTTCTCTGTCTCCCCCTTTTAGACTGTGAGCCCACTGTTGGGTAGGGACTGTCTCTATATGTTGCCAGTTTGTACTTCCCAAGCGCTTAGTACAGTGCTCTGCACATAGTAAGCGCTCAATAAATACGATTGATGATGATGATTAAGGGACTGACAGCAGGTAAGTGGCCGAGCCAGGATTAGAATCCAGGTCCTCTGATTTCCAGGCCCAGACTCTTTCCACTAGGTCATGTGGCTTTCCTCCTCCCTTCCTTCCAAGTTCAACCTCGAGTATAGCATCAAGGATGTTAGTGGCTAAGTCCAACCAGGCTTTGGAAGAAGGGCGCCTGTCTAAAATGAGATCACCTTCCTCAGTCCACTAACACAACCAGGGCTGCAACACAGCTTCCTCCCGGGACCCAGGCCCAACAGTGAGTCGTGGAGACAGTGCAGCCAGCCAGAGAAAGGGGAACTCTTCAGCAGGGTTTAAAAACCATCCTGCAGCTGAGGCTGCTGACACGGTAGCTCCATCCTAATCAGAAATGAATATCCACTTTGACTCCCCTTCCCTCCCACCCCACTCCCTCCAGCTCATAAAACCTCTTCCCCTCCACGCACCTCTTGGGGCCCAGACAGCCTCTCCTCTCCTCCAAAGAGCAATGAAATGTCATTACCCTTCAGCAGACTCGCTCAGGCACAACGGTCACTGACAGCCTGTGAAATTGTCATCAAGTCATCATCATCAAGGTGGCTCAGAGCTTCTGCCTCCAAACAGCCAGCACCAGCTCAGCCTGAAGGGCTTGGCACGCCTCAGCTCCAACAGGAGTCACACGTGCACAGGGAATCCTGAGTCGGGAGTTTCTTAATGATCAGATGTTGCTGAAACAAAGCCGTGAGGGACTCCGGGGAGGGAGGAGGGGCACAGTCAATTCAGTGCTGTAGTTAGTGGCAGTGAGAGTCTGAATCAGTAATGGAGAGCACAATAGGCAGCTCCAGGGGGAATTAGACAGCCTTCCTGTTATCATTAAAGGAAACCCACAGGCACCAACTAAATTGTTATCCCGGACAGAGGATGTAACAATCTTCCTGGCTCCCTGCTGGCCCTGATGGTGTATTTTACCCCTTATCTGAGCTTTTTGCTTCCAGATCTGAGATTGGCATTTGAGTCCTCTGCAAAGACAGAGTTGCCAGAGCCCAGCTACTTCCAGCGGGCATTTCAGGCCCCCATTTTCCATCAGTCCTGCCAGAACATTCACCTTTAGAATGTCAGTGGTCATATAATTCCAGGAAAATGGATTCCCCAGGAATAGGAAACTGTGCAGTGCCCCATCGATATACTAATGTATTAAGGCATAGTCTTCTGGCCTGGTTCTGAAAGTGTCTACCTCTCCACATCCCCCTTCCTCCAGAAACCACACACTGACCTTCCCTAAAGTCCAAAAGCTCTGCTTTCTTGCCCTTCTCACCTGCAAGAGGCAGCCAAATAGGTGGAGCTGAGCAGATCCAGAAAGGAAAACAGTGCTCAGGGGAACTCACGGGAGAAACAGCATTGTGTAGTGGGTAGAGCAGGGGCCTGGGACTCAGAAGGTCATGGGTTCTAATCCCAGCTCTGCCACGTGTATGCTGTGTGACCTTGGACAAGTCACTTCACTTCTCTGTGCCTCAGTTACCTCATCTGTAAAATGGGGATTGAGATTGTGAGCCCCACATGGGACAGGGACTGTGTCCAACCCAATTTGCTTGTAGTACTAATAATAATGGCATTTGTTAAGCACTTACTATGTGCAAAGCACTGTTCTAAACACTATTCACCCCAGTACATAGTATAGTCCCTGGAAAATAGTAAGCGCTTAACAAATGCCACAATTATTATTATTATCTGTGGTGCTTGTACAGTGCTTAGTATGTGCCAAGCACTGTGCTAAGCACTGGGGTAATACAAGATGATCAGGTCAGATCTAGTCAAGGTTTTAGAGGGATGAAGAGTCAGTATTGAACCTCCATTCTGCAGAAGAGGAAACTGACTCCCAGAGAAGTTAAGCGACTAAATGTCACCCAGAAGACAAGTGATGGAGTAGGGATTAGAACTCAGGTCTTGGAGAAAAGCTTAAAGTGTAAGGAAGAAAAAAATTGATTCATCGAAGGAATTCTAATGAAACACATCTGCTAGGAGATCTGAGAGAGAGAGTAGGGGCAGGAGAGGGAGAGCTCCCTCCCTGATTCCTGACTTGATTCAGAGGCCTCATCCTCACCGCCAAATGGACCATGGCTTAGGTACTGCCTAATTTCTTCAGTAGCTTCGGTGATCCCAGAAGACCAATTGGATTAAATTTCCAGAGCTTCTTCCTGTCCCTCCATAAGTCCTATTTGCAGGATCCAGTAACAGTTATTATTATTATTATTATTATTAATGGTGGTATGTTAAGTGCTCACTATTTGCTAAGCACTGTTCTAAGTGCTGGGGTAACAATAATGATGATGGCATTTGTTAAGCACCTACTTTCGGCAAAGCATTGTTCTAAGCACTGGGGAGGATACAAGGTGATCATGTTGTCCCACGTGGGGCTCACAGTCTTAATCCCCATTTTACAGATGAGGTAACTGAGACACAAAGAAGTTAAGTGACTTGCCCAAAGTCACACAGCTGACAAGTGGCAGACCCAGGATTAGAACCCATGACCTCTGACTCCCAAGCCTGCGCTCTTTCCACTGAGCCACACTGCTTATTTATTATCAGTAGTAGTAGTAAGGTAGATACAGGGTAATCAGGTTGTCCCATGTGGGGCTCACAATCTTAACCCCCATTTTACGGATGAGGTAACTGAGGCACCAGAGAAATTAAGTTGCTTGCCCAAGTTTGCACAGCAGACAAGTGGCAGAGCCGGGATTAGAACCCGCATCCTCTGACTCCCAAACCTGCACTCTTTCCACTATGCCATGCTGATTCTCCATTATTATTATTAGTACTACAGCTTGGCTCAGTGGAAAGAGCCTGGGCTTTGGAGTCAGAGGTCATGGGTTCAAATCCCAGCTCCACCAACTGTCAGCTGTGTGACTTTGGGCAAGTCACTTAACTTCTCTGGGCCTCAGTTACCTCATCTGTAAAATGAGGATTATAACTGTGAGCCCCCCGTGGGACAACCTGATCACCTTGTAACCTCCCCAGAGCTTAAAACAGTGCTTTCAACATAGTAAGCACTTAGCAAATACCGTCATTATTATTATTACTAGTAGTAATAATAACAATAATAATGATGATGGTGGTATTTGTTAAGTGTTTACTTTGTGCTGAGCACAGTTCTAAGCGCTGGGGGAGATATAAGGTAATCAGGTTGTCCCACATGGGGCTCACAGTCTTTAATCCCCATTTTACAGGTGAGGTAACTGAGGCACAGAGAAGTTAAGTGACTTGCCCAAGATCACACAGCTAACAAGTGGCAGAGCCGGGATTAGAACCCACGATTCCTAAACCCGGGCTCTTCCCACTGAGCCACGCAGCTACTATTACTAGTAGTAATAGTGATAACATTACTATTGACTGTATCTATTAACAGTGTCTGTTAAGTGTTTACTTTGTGCCAAGCACTGTGCTAAGTGCTGGGGTAGATACAAAATAATCAGGTCAGACAGTTCCTGTACTTCATGAGGCACAGAAAGTTAAGGGCTTTGTCCAATCACAAATGACTGAAGCAAGATTACAATCCAGGTATCCTGCTTTCCAGGCCTACACTCTTTTCCCTAGGCCACAGAGAGCTCAGCACAGCTGGATCCCTTTGATGTAGGATGTTCAAAGCATGTGACAGCAGCAGTCCCAGAGGCTCCTTCTCACAGTCCGCCGATCAACCATTATTACAACAAGCACCTTGAAAAACCACTGATTGGAAAGGATTTCCCACAGGGAAGATGGAAAAAATAACTTGTGAAATTGAGGCTAAAGTTTGGCAAAGAGTTATTCTGTGGCCTAATCCCTTCCACCACAAGTCAACTCTAGGGCTCTAGAGTTGAAGTAGTTGAGGAGAGTTGAATTAGAGAAGCAGCGTGGCTCAGGGGAAAGAGCCCGGGCTATGGAGCCAGAGGTCGTGGGTTCAAATCCCAGCTCTGCCAATTGTCAGCTGTGTGACTTTGGGCAAGTCACTTAACTTCTCTGGGCCTCAGTTACCTCATCTGTAAAATGGGGATTTAAACTGTGATCTCCCCGTGGGACAATCTGATCACTTTGTAACCTCCCCATCGCTTAGAACTGTGGTTTGCACATAGTAAGTGCTTAACAAATACCATCATCATTACTATTATTAAGTACCATGAGGACCCTCTTAGGGTCAGACCCTGCAACAAGAACAGTTACAGGCAGGTGGTTTGGGGGTGCAAGATCCATTTGCAGGGACTTTCTAAGGAGCCTCTCCTTACATTGCTTGGCACGAAGCAAGCACTTAAATAACACAATAATTATTATCATTATTTTCCAGCAAGGCTTGGAAGCCTTTCTTCTCTGGACTTTGTGATTCTATGCTTGGGGTACATGGGCTGAGGCTGTATGTAGTGAATTATATTCTCTAGGCTATTATGAGGTGGGGGCTGATTGTTGAAGGGACTGTAATTTGTTTTATACAACCCAGACCGGCCGGGCCAGACCAGGGAGCTGCCACTTGACTTCTCAGCCCAGCCCGCACCCTCTGTTCCTCTGCTGCCGCTAACCTCACTGTACCTCGTTCTCTCCTGTCCCGCCTTCGACCGCCGGCCCACGTCCTTCCCCTGGCCTGGAGTGCCCTCCCTCCACACATCCGCCAAGCTAGCTCTCTTCCTCCCTTCGAAGCCCTACTGAGAGCTCACCTCCTACAGGAGGCCTTCCCAGACTGAGCCCCTTTTTTTCCTCTCCTCCTCCCCATCCTCCCCCTCTGCCCTACCTCCTTCCCATCCCCACAGCACTTGTATATATATTTGTACAGATTTATTACTCTATTTATTTTACTTGTACATATTATTCTATTCCGTTAATGATGTGCATATAGCTTTAATTCTATTTGTTCTGACGATTTTGACACCCGTCTACCTGTTTTGTCGTCTGTCTCCCACTTCTAGTCTGTGAGCCCGTTGTTGGGTAGGGACCGTCTCTATATGTTGCCGACTTGTACTTCCCAAGCGCTTAGTACAGTGCTCTGCACACGGTAAGCGCTCAATAAATACGATTGAATGAATGAATATATTTGTTAACACTTACTAAGGGCCAGACTCTCTACTAAGCACAGGGGTAGATACAAACTGCAACATTAAAACAATCACTTACCTATCCTTCCTTGATTACTGTATCAGCTTCCTTGTTGACCTTCCGGGCTCCTGGCTCTCCCTACTCCAGTCCATACTTCACTCTGCTTCCCGGATCATTTTTCTACAAAAACGTTCAGGGTGCATTTCCCTACTCCTCAAGAAACTCCAGTGGTTACCCACCAACGTCTGCATCAAACAAAAACTCCTCACCATTAGCTTCAAAGCCCTCTATTACCTTGCCCCCTCCTATCCTACTACAAAACCAAGCCACACACATAGCTCCTCTAATGCTAACCTTCTCAATGAACCTCCATCTCATCTGTCTCCCTGCCGACTCCTCCCCCACATACTCCCTCAGACCTGGAACACCCTCCCTCCTCAAATTCGGTAGACAATTACTCTCCCCTGCTTCAAAGCCTTAATTGAGGCACATCTCCAAGAGGCCTTCCCTGACTAAGCACTCCTTTCTTCTTCTCCCACTCTCTTCTGGTTACACCCTGACTTGCTCCCTTTATTTATCCCCCCTCCCAGCCCCCAGCACTTATGTACATTTGTAATTTATTTGTATTTATATTTATTTATTTATTTATAAAATTTATTTATAGTAATGACTCTCTCCCCCTATAGGCTGTAAACTCACTGTGGGCAGGAAATGTGTCTGTTTATTGTTATAGTGTACTCTCCCAAGCACTTAGTATAGTGCTCTGCACACAGTAAGTGCTCTGCACACAGTAAGTGCTCAATAAATTTGATGGAATGAATGAACAAATTAATTAATTAATACAAGATAATTAGGTTGACACAACCCTCACCCAGACGTTTCGCAATCTTGGGCAAATCGCTTATGTTCTCTATGCCTCAGTTACCTCATCTGTAAAATAGGGATTAAGACTGTGTGTCCTATGTGGGACAGGTACTGTATCCAACTTGATTAGCTTTTGTCTACCCCAGTGCTTAGAACATTGCCTGACACATAATAAGTGTTTAAAAATGCTGTAATTATTATTATTATTGTCAATCTATCATATTTATGAGTCCTTACTGTGTACACGCATTTAGGAGAGCAAAGTGTAACAGAGTTGATAGATACATTTCCTGCCTGCAATGTACTCACAGTCTAGAGGGAGCTCATCATAAAAGATGAAGACAGATAAATAAAACAAAAGTTATAAGGGACTGAAGCTTTGTGCAGCTCAGTATATAATAGTTTTTTTAAATCTATATTTTTGGTATTTGTTAAATGTTTTCTCTGTATCAGGCAGTGTACTAAGAAATGGGGTAGGTACACATTAATCAGGTTGAACGCTGTCCCCGTCCCACATGGGGTTTGCTGTCTAAGTTGGAGGGAGGAGAATTTTAATCTCCATTCACATAATAATGTAATGAGGGAAAAATGATATAATGGCTGTGAAAGTGCTTTGGAAAAATGAAAGAGCTCCACAAAGTCAAGTATTATTATTTCTGAAGGCTGTTCCCACTCAATTTTGGAAAAATTCAGCCCCTGGACTATTACCTCACAATGGGGCCGGCAACCTATGGCTGCTGCCGGGCTCTCGGCTCGGAGCCCCAGCCCCGCTCTGAGGGAGGGGCCCCCGCCTGGGTCCAAGGTGTGCAACAACCACCAGGGGGCAGTCCCGGGTGGGCAGACGGGCAGGCTGCCCGAGATCTCAGAGGGGATGCTCAGAGAGGCCAACCTAACAACCCTCATTCAGCAATCAGTCAATCAAAGGTATTTATTTGTTCATTCATTCAATTCATTCATTCATATTTATTGAGTGCTTACTCTGTGCAGAGCACTGTACTAAGTGCTTGGGGGAATACGATACAACAACAATAAACAGTCACATTCACTGTCCATAATGAGTTTACAGTCTAGAGGGGAGGAGACACACATCAATACAAATAAACAAAATAAAATTACAGATATGTACATAAGTACTGCGGGGTTGGGAAGGGGAAAGAGCAAAGGGAGCAAGACAGGACGATTCAGAAGGCAGTGGGAGATGAGGAAAAGTGGGGTTTAGTTTGGGAAGGCCTCTTGAAGGAGCTGTGCCTTCAATAGGACTTTGAAGTGGGGGAGAGTAATTGTCAGATTTGAGGAGGGAGGATGTTCCAGTCCAGAGGCAGGACATGGGCTAGTGATCTGTGGTGAGACAGGCTAGTTCGAGGCACAGTAAAAAGGTTAGCACTAGAAGATCGAGGTGTGCAGGCTGGGTTGTAGAAGGAGAGAAGTGAGGGGAGGTAAGGGGGGGCAAGGTGTTGGAGTGCTTTAAAGCCAACGATGGGGAGTTTTTATTTGATTTGGAGGTGGGTGGGCAACCACTGGAGTGTTTGGAGGAACAGGATGACACATCCTGAATTATTTTGCAGAAAAATGATGTGGGCAGTAGAGTGAAATATTGACTGGCGTGGGGAGAGTTAGGAGGCTGGGAGGTCTGCAAGGAGGCTGATATAGTAACCCAGGTGAGACTGGATGAGTGATTGTATTAACATGGTAGTAGTTTGGATGGAGAGGAACGGGCAGATTTTAGTGATGTTGTGAAGGTGGGACCGACAAGATTTAGTGATAGATTGAATATGTGGGTTGTATGAAAGAGAGGAGTCAAGGATAACACCAAGGTTATGGGTTTGTGAGACAGCAAGGATGGTGGTGCCAACTACAGTGATGTGAAAGTCGGAGGGAGGACACGGTTTGGGTGAGAAGATAAGGAGCTCTGTTTTGGACATGTTAAGTTTGAGGCAACTGGAGGACACCCAAATAGAGATGACTTGAAGGGAGGAGGAGATGCGAACTGGAGAGAGGGAGAGAGATGAGGGCTGGAGATGTAGATTTGGGTATCATCCACATGGAGGTAGTAGTTGAAACTATTGGAGCAAACGAGTTCTCCACGGGAGTGGGTGTAAATGGAGAGTAGAAGGGGACCCAGAACTGAACCTTGAAGGACACCCACAGTTACGGGGTGGAAGGAAGAAGGGGAGCCCGTGAAGCAGACTGAGTGGCCAGAGAGATGAGGAAAACTAGTAGAGGACAGTGTCAGTGAAACCAAAGTTGAATAATGTTTCCAGGAGAAGCGGGTGGTCAACAGTGTTGAAGGCAGCTGAGAGGTCGAAGAAGATTAGGATGAAATAGAGGCCTTGGATTTTCCAAGAAGGAGATCACTGGTGACTTTGATGGGGTGGTTTCTCTGGAGTGAAGGGGACAGGGACAGAAGCATTGAAAAGAGTCAAGGAGGAGGAGAGAAATTTGAGGCAGCAGGCGTAGACAACTTATTCAAGGATTTTGGAGAGGAATGGTGGGAGGGAGATGAAGTGATAACTGGGGGGAGACATGATGTTAAGAGAGGGGTTTGTTTAGGTTAGGGGAGATATAGGTACATTTGAAAGCAGTGGGTTGGAAGCCATTGGAGACCGAGAACAGTTGAAGATGGCTGTTAGGGAGGGCATTTAGGAGAGCAAAATGTAACAGAGTTGGTAGACACATTCCCTGCCTGCAATGAGCTCACAGTCTAGAGGGAGCTCATCATAAAAGATGAAGACAGATAAATAAAACAAAAGTCATAAGAGACTGAAGCTTTGTGCAGCTCAGTGTGTAATAGTTTTTTACAGGTGAAAGTTTTGATAAGGTACAAAGGAATGGGGTCCGATGCCAAGATGGAGGGGGGCACTTTTGAGAGGAGAAAAGAGATATCCTTTAGAGATACCACTGGGAAGGATAGGAGAGTTGAAGAGGGGGCTGGAGGCAGGAGGGACTGAGGAGGAGCAGGGGTGATGTTAGGGACCTCACACCTGATAGTGTCAATTTTCTTAATAAAGTAGGTGGCCAGGTCATTGGAGCAAGGGAGGGGGAGGCAGGGGAATAGGGGACCTGAGGAGGGAGTTAAATGTCTGGAAAAACTGGTGAAGGTGATGGGCATGAGTGTCAATAAGGGTGGAGAAATAGTTTTCCCAGGCAGAGAAGAGAAAATTGTTAAAGCATGCAAAGATAAACTTCAAGTGGACAAAATCATCCTTTTATTTAGCCAGCAGTGCTCTGCAGCTCGAGCACAATAGCAAAGGAGGTGAACTGTGCAGGTGACTCAGGGCTGTGGGCTAGTGGTATCAGATAAACAAAGTGATAGGGGAGCAGTGAGTTGAGTTCAGTAGAGAGGGTGGTGTCGAGAATGTCTATTGGTCAACAAGGGAAGGTAGTTTGGATATGGAGGCTAAGTGGGGCATGATGCGTTGAGAAAATTGGTCAGGTTCCATTGACTTTAAAGCACTCCTCCACCATGCCCTCTCCTACTTCACCTCACTTCTCTCCTTCTACAATCCAACTGGCACATTTCGCTCCTGTAATGCTAACCTTCTCTCTCATGTATCTCACTTGTCAATCCCTAGCCCACATTCTGCCTCTGTCCTGGAATGCCCTCCCACTTCAAATCTGATGGACAAATCCTTACTGAAGTCACATTCCCTCCAAGAGGCCATCCCAGACTAAGACCCACCTTTTCTCATCTCACACTCACTTCTGCATTGCCCTAACTTGTTCTTTTTGCTCTTCCCCATTCCAGCCCCACAGCACTTATGAACATATCTGTAATTTTATTTATTTGTATTGATGTCTGTCTCCCCTCCTCTAGACTGTAAGCTCATTGTGGGAAGGGAATTGTCTGTTTATTGTGGTATTGTACCCTCTCAAGCACTTAGTACAGTGCTCTGCATAGAGTAAGCACTCAATAAATATGATTGAAAGAATGAATGAATGAAGATCAGAGGTCTCTGGGGAAATAGTAGAGATTTACGGGAGGAGGTGTGTGGGAGAGGAAGCAAGTGAGGAGATTGTGGTCAGATAGAGGGATTTCAGAGTTAGTGAGGGTATAGAATGTGCAATGTTTAGAGATTCCAGACTGTGAGCCTGTTGTTGGGTAGGGATTATCTCAATCTGTTGCCAAATTGTACTTTAATAATAATAATAATGATGGCATTTGTTAAGCATTTACTATGTGATGAGCACTGTTCTAAGCGCTGGGGTAGATACAAGGTTATCAGGTTGTCCCATGTGGGGCTCACAGTCTAAATCCCCGCTTTACAGATGAAGTAACAGGCACAGAGAAGTCAAGTGATTTGACCAAAGTCACACAGCTGACAAGTGGCAGGGGCGGATTAGAACCCACGACCTCTGACTCCCAAGCCTGGGCTCTTTCCACTGAGCCACGCTGCTTCTCTACCAAGTGCTTAATACAGTGCTCTGCACACAGTGAGTGCTAAATAAATACAATTGAATGAATGAATGAATGAATGAATGAATGAATGATGAGATGGAGTATGTGTCTAAATTGGTGAGTGGGTGACATGCGGTGGAGCAGGAGGTCAGCAGAGGTGAAGAGTGATAGAAGGTGGGCAGCAGAAGGGTCATCAGGAACATCCAAGGATCAATGTGGGCATGGAGAAAGATAGAAGGAAGGTTAAGTGACTTGTCCAAGGTCAAACAGCCCTGTGGTTTTTCCACTGGGCCAGTTGTGTAAAGTGCTCATTCTTTACCAAGCACTGTAGTAAACCCTGGGAACATTTTAAAGCTTTATGGGGAAGCAGTGTGGTTTAGAGGAAAGGGCCTGGGCTTAGGAGTAAGAGGACATGGGTTTTAATCCCGGCTCTGCCACTTGCCCGCTGTATGACCTTGGGAAAGCCACTTAACTTCTCTGTGCCTCAGTTACCTCATCTGTAAAATGGGGATTAAGACTGTGAGCCCCACATGGGGCAACCTGATTACCTTGTATCTATCCCAGCACTTAGAACAGGGCTTGGCACACAGTAAGGACATAACAAACACTATAATAGTAATTATTATTATTATTACTATTGTTGTGATGTGTATCCTAAGATAAGCAGAGCTAGCTTCAGTGTAGTACAGTTTCAGATTACCAAATGCAAATCTAGGATCTCCTGAGGTCCATTTTATAATAAGAAGGAGGAACTTCAAAAAGCCATTACTAATTTCACTAATTTCACCTTGTCTACAGAAATTTTTAGCAATAGTCAATCCATCAATAGTATTCACTGAGCCCCTACTCATTCAATTTGTTATTTTAATTTCCCTTTTTGTAACTTTTTCTGTCATCCCTGTTAGAAGGGAAGCACCTAGTGAGTGTAGAACTGTCACTGTTTTGAACTTCACAAGTGCTTAGTAATACTTGTGTATTTATTAAATGCTTACTGATGGCGGCGGTTGTTCCGGATGGCCACCAAGTCGCCGGGCGACTAAAGAATTAGTCAGACAGCGTGTGACTGGGGACTGGATTAGTGCAGATTTGGTACAGAGCTGGGCGGAG
This sequence comes from Tachyglossus aculeatus, assembly GCF_015852505.1. Classification (NCBI taxonomy): domain Eukaryota; kingdom Metazoa; phylum Chordata; class Mammalia; order Monotremata; family Tachyglossidae; genus Tachyglossus; species Tachyglossus aculeatus. The sequence continues at coordinate 62,695,213 of NC_052072.1, forward strand.
TATGCCTCCTTATTTGGTTTGGTTCCTGGATCCAGCCAGTGGGCTGCAGGGTCTAAGGCCCATACCAGATATGGCAACAGAACCGCGTACATTCAAACAATATCTGCAACCTTTCCATGGTGCATGGGGGAGCCCCCCATCATTCCCCCCTCAAAGACATACGATCCTTATTCCTAAGGGGTTGCTGAGGGTCGATGGTCCATCTTCTGGAGCAGCTTCATGCTGACAGTGGGCGATGAACTCATAACAAGATGTGTTCAGGGTCGTAGCTTGTAAGACAGGGGCAGCGTCCCCCTCAGGTTCCTCAGTTGACTTCTGTCCCATGGGTTGGTGCTCTTCTCTGCGGAGCCGGAGGCTGAGGTCGCCGATTCGGTCACAGGTGTATTGTGAGGGAGTGTCCTCCTGGGGAGAATCAGAAAAATCTGGGACAAGAGGTGTCCTTGGTTTTGGTGAGGGCTGCCTGTCAAGTAGCTGAGTCTGCAAAATGATTTCCCTTGATTATTTCTGTATTCCCCTTTTGGTGTCCCCGACAGTGAATTACAGCCACTACCCAGGGTTCCCAAACTGCTGCAAGTAGCGGGAGGATTTCCTCTGCATGTTTGATAGGGGTGCCTCGGGCAGTGAGGAAACCTCACTCTTTCCAAATAGTCCCATGAGCATATAAGACATGGAGACGGTAAGGGTTTAGACCAAAGTCAGGTTTCTGCTCTCCTGTACTGCTACAGCAGTGGCTGCTACCGCATGGAGACATGCTGGCCAACCAGAGGCGACACTATCCAACCGCTTGGAAAAATACACTACCGCCCAAAAGTCTGACCCCAAGGATTGACCTAGAACCGCAGCACAGTGGTGTTGCTGCTCGTTTACATATAAGGCAAGAGGTTTGGCTAGGTCAGGCCAAACAGTTCCTGCTGGTATAAACATGATAGGGGGGCAGTTTGGCGACAAGATTTTGAGATGCCGTCGATCCCCACCACCCTTACGTCAGATGGATGGGTAGGACTGTGAAAGCTGGGAAGGACAGAATAGGTGGCCTCCGTATCGATAAGAAAATTTATAATCTTACCAGACACTTCTACGCTCACCCTGGGTTTGGCCATGGAGATGGTTCCTGTGGGGGCCTGGCCGTTCCCTGGGCCCCGTGAGTCCCGACTCTTAGACATGCCAAAAGCCAAAAACTGACCAGCCTCCGGGTCGGCGCTCGCCTCCAGTAGTGGGCAGTCTCGCTTCCAGTGCCCGCGTCTCCAGCAGAGGGGGCACGGTCCAGGTGGCTGGCGGCTGTGACCAGGCCTCCATGCCTGGGGGCACTCCCAAGCCCAATGGCCAGACCGGTGGCACACAAAACAGGGCTTCCCAGACCCTGGGCCACGGACAAACATCGTGGCCACGTCGGGCAACCTTCCAGGGTGAGACTGACCCTTCATCAGGGCTGCTACAAGTAACTGGGCCTGCTCTCTGCCCTTCACTTTGGCCCTGCGGTCCCTCTCATCCCGGGCTGCCTGGTCACGGTTGTTAAAAACTCTAAAGGCAGCCTCTATCAACTGATCCGTGGGAGTTTGTGGCCCCAACTGCTCCTTCTGTAATTTTCGGTGGATATCTTCAGCTGATTGATTAATAAAATGCATATTCAGAATGACACTTCCCTCTACCGAGTCAGGATCAAGCTGGGTGTACGTTCGAATCGCCTCCGCCAGTCTGAGTCTAAACATAGCGGGGTTCTCGGTAGAGTCCTGGGTCACAGCTCGGACCCGATCATAGTTAACTTGCTTCCTAATTCCTTTCTCCATACCCGCCAGTAGGCATGTAATCATATGATCTCGGAGCTGTTTATCAGTACTGTCTCCCTGATAATTCCAATCTGGTTTGGACCGAGGGACAGCTATCGTTCCCAGTGGGTGCCTCCCATGACTGTTCACAGCAGCTTCATCCCCCGCCCTTTCAGCATAATCCCAAGCTATTCTCTTTTCCTCTACTGTCAGGCAGGAGGAAAGCAACAGATTAAGATCTTCCCATGACAGGTCGTACTGCAAAGTCAGGCTACGGAATTCGTCCCGAAAGTGCGCGGGGTCTGCAGAATATTGTCCCAATTTCCGTTTTGCCATTTCCAATTCGCTCAAAGAGAAGGGAGCCTGTACCTGCACTATCTTTCCCCTCTCCCCTGCAACCTCCCTCAAGGGGAATATACTTTCCCCTCCTTCCAGAAGGGTGTAGCATGTGCCTCCCGGGTGCTGGAAAGGTTTAGGGCCCAGGAGGAGGTGGACTGGTATGGAGGAGGACAAAACAAAGGGTTGGTGTTTCCTATTCCCTCAGGGGGCAGAGGTGGGTACCCGAGATTCCCAGCCAGAGGGAAGGGAAAAGCCATCCTCCCGGGGTCCCCTGCAGAGGAGAGGATCATCCAGTATATCTGAGGAATCAGACCTTAGGGCTGGACCCCCTGGAGGGGCCCAGGAAAAACACATGCGGCAGTTTTTTCCTTCAGGGCTTTGGGACAAAGCCAGAAAAGCTTGGACATATGGGATTTCTGTCCATTTCTCTAACCGCCTGCAATATAAGTCCAGCTAGAGAATAGCATTATAACTTACGGACCCATATTCGGGCCAGACCTCCTGATCCTCTAATTTATACTGGGGCCATTTCGTGGTGCACAAGAAAATCAGTTGCTGACATTTTAAATCAGCCAAACCAAATTTGTCCTTATTCTTGGTGTTCAGCAGGCAACCCAATGGGGAGTTGCCTGGAATTGAGGAACCTTGTCCCATAACAGGTGAAAAACGTTCCTCCTTTGGGGTGCTGGAAAAAATTTGCCCCATAATGGGTGGAAAACGTTCCTTTTTTTGAGGTTCTGTGTCTGTTTTGGGTTAAGACCGACCCGGTCGGCCTTTCTTCCCCCCTAGTGAGCCTGGGGACTAGAGGGTGCCTCTGCGAGAGCAGACAAGAACAATAGCGGTTCTGTGCCTGCCTTGGGCTATGTCTGAGCACCACATGGTGTCCTACTGGCGCTGGAATACCTGGACCGTCTCCTGACGAGAGGTCCTTTTCCCAGACCGACCCGGTCGGCCTTCCTTCCCCCCTAGTGTAACCAGGAACTAGAGGGTGCCTCCATGAGAGCAGACAAGAACAATCCCGGTTCTGTGCCTGTCTCGGGTTATGCCCATGCACCGAGTGGCGTCCCACTAGTGCTGAAATGCCCGAACCGTCTCCTGATGAGAAGTCCTTTCCCAGACCGACCCGGTCGGCCTTCCTTCGCCCCTAGTGTACCCGGGACCTAGAGGGTGCCTCCGCGAGAGCAGACAAGAACAATTCTGGTCCTGTGCCTTTCTCGGGTTATGCCCGAGCGCCACGTGGTGTCCCACTTGCCCAAGCTGCGGTCCCTCCAACTCAAGGCGTCCCCTGATGAGAGGTCCCTTCCCCGGACCGCCTCCTGATGAGAGGTCCTCTTCCCGGACCGCCTCCTGATGAGAGGTCCTTTTCCCAGATCAACGCGGTCGGTCCTTCCTTCCAACCTAGTGTACTCGGGAACTAGAGGGTGCCTCCGCGAGAACAGACAAGAACAATTCAAAAAATAAGAACTCACCACTCCGATGGCTTCATGCTGTGCTGTGGTCAGCCAGGACTGCAGTAGTCATATCTACTGGATCTCCCCATACGGGCCACCAAAATGATGGCAGTGGTTGTTCCGGATGGCCACCAAGTCGCCGGGCGACTAAAGAATTAGTCAGACAGCATGTGACTACTGAAAGTTTTAATAAAGTTTTATTGGTAAGGCCGAAGACCGAATAGGGGGTAACGCACCCGGCGGGCTCATTTCCTTAAGGGAAAAGGCCCCGCATGCCCGATACAATGGGCTTATATACTGCTGTTGCTGATCACAGTGATTGGTAGATTTGAAAACAGTGGGGACTGGATTGGTGCAGATTTGTTCCAGATTTGGTACAGAGCTGGGCGGAGTCTATCACCTTATTTGGTTTGGTTTCTGGACCCAGCCAGTGGGCTGCAGGGTCTAAGGCCCATACCAGATATGGCAACAGAACCGCATACATTCAAACAATATCTGCAACCTTTCCATGGTGCATGGCGGGGGGGCCCATCACTACTACTTACTACTACTACTATGGCTACTACCACCTGCTAAATGCTGAGCACTGCACTAAGCTCAGTTGGAGAATGCACCCAAAGTGAAGAACATGGATTCTCTCTTCAAGTTGTTCTCAACCTCACGGTGAAAATGAGCAGACATATTACATATTAAAAGTGGGGGCAAGAGGAGTAAAGAGTTGGCTAATAGTAGCATGAGTATGGAAAGATGCAAAGATTAATGAAAAGGTGAATAAATCAATATTGTATGAGGACCGAAATATCTAAAAGTTCTGAAGCTGACTGCATGCGCATAATGGTGTAGGATAACTTTTGTTGAAAAAGTAATTCAGCACTGGCACTCTATAGTTTATCAGAAAGAGAGGAGACTGTGGATATTTTAAGGTTTGGGGGAAAATATGTTTTACTTCTGAATGAGGAATTTGGTGGAAATGTTAGTAACGAGTCAAATTGATGGCTTGTCCTAGCTTTCTGAAATAAAGGTTCATATTGGCATAAGGGAATATTTATCTTCTCTCTGGGTGCAAACCGACCCCTATTCACTAGAAACAAGGGCCTAGTGACAGACGGAAGTGTCTCTTTGCAATGGGAAACCACATAAATCTGGACCTGCTATGTTGGCCCTGTGAAAATATGTCTATGAGGGCCATAGACTCAATTATCTCAAGAGCCAGACTGACTACATGGATATTCTGAATAGTTTGTACATTGACTGAATAAACTGTAAATTAGAAGATGACATGTGAAACTGAAGGTCTGGAAGGCACTACAAACAAGATTTAGTGACTTTAACACTCACTGCATTCAGAGATAAAAAGCGCTATGTCTTTCAGTGTCAGCTTTATGCTATAACCAAGCCCATCCAGGACAAATCACCACCCTGACTCTGTGTTTCATAAGCACTGCAGTAGCATTGATCTCTTATAATACCTGAAGTCTTCATGCCCTGTACTTCTGAAAAGAAACTATAGCATGAACATAGCAGTGCAAAATGCAGAGATATCCTAGGAGAGTCAGTTTACCAATCAATCAGTGGTATTATTAAATGCGTACCGTGTGCAGAGGACTATACCAAGTGCTTCTTTTTTTCAAAGGTATTGTCTGTTGAGTGCTTACTACATGCCAGGCACTGTACTAAGCACTGGGGTAGATACAAGTTAATCAGGTTGGACACAGTTTCTGTCCCAAATATGGCTCACAGCCTTAATCCCCATTTTACGGATAAGACAACTAGGGCACAGAGAAGTTATTTGACTACTTGATCGAGGTCAGACAGTGGATAAGTGGCAGAACCAGGATTAGAACCCAGGGCCTTCTGACTCTCAGGCCCATTCTCTAACCACTAAAATTCAGCAAAGTGGGTAGACACGATCCCGGCCCATGAGGAGTTTACAATCTATGGGGGAGACAGATGTTAAAATAGATTATGAAGAGGAGAATTAGAAAAGTCTAAGAATTTTTACATAAATGTTGCAGAGATAGGGTGACTATCAAAGTGCTTAAGGAGTACACAGCCAAGTGTATAGTCGACCCAGGAAGGAGAGCAGATAGGGGAAATAAAGGACATCATCAAGGAAAACCTCTTGGAGGAGCTGTGATTTTAAGAGGGTTTTAAAAATTTGGAACACTTCATGAATTTTTTATTTATCCTTGCTCAAGATCCAGGATTTTCTGAATCATGAAGTCTCAATGCACGTGTTTTTATGAACTGGCATACAAATTCCTGACAGCAAATTATTATGTGTTGAGCAAACAACATTAGCTTGTGAGTGATACACCACTACAGCTTCTAATTTGTAAACCCAGCATGTGGAGGCAATGAAGATGTATTCAAATATGACTTCTGTCTCTCTGACTTCACCACAATAGTTATAAACTACAGAGAAGACCTCAAGGGGTCAAATGCATTCAGGTCAGATTGGCCCTAAATCACTTCTGACTGACAGACAAATAATCTTACTCTGAAAAGGCTCCAGCAGAGGTGATTCCTCTTTCAGATGGAACATTGTTATCTTTATTACCCCTCTGTATTGTTCACCTAAATCCAGCCCATTGTTGACTGCCTCAGGACACAGGAGTGCATAGGTCTACATTAACCATTTAACAGTCTTTATTGATTTGAAGGAGGTGTTCCTTCACCTTCACAGTTAGCCTCCCACCCGCTAACTGTGGGTGTCCCTCAAGGTTCAATTCTAGATCCCCTTCTCCCTTTAGACCTACTGTCTTGAATAACGCATTCGTGCCCGTGACTTCAAATACCAACTCTGAGCGGATGATAATAAGCAATAATAATAATGGTATTTATTAAGCACTTACTATGTGCAAAGCACTGTTCTAAGCACTGGGGAGGTTACAAGGTGATCAGGTTGTCCCACGGGGGGCCCAAAGTCTTAATCCCCATTTTACAGATGAGGTAACTGAGGTGCGCAGAAGTTAAGTGACTTGGCGGAGAAGTTAAGTGACTTACCCAAAGTCACACAGCTGACAATTGGCGGAGCTGGAATTTGAACCCATGACCTCTGACTCCAAACCCCTTTGTTGGGTAGGGACCGTCTGTATATGTTGCTGACATGTAATAATAATAATAATAATGGCATTTATTAAGTGCTTACTATGTGCAAAGCACTGTTGTACTGATGGGGGCCCCCTCATGCACCATGGATAGGTTGCAGATATTGTTTGAATGTACGTAGTTCTGTTGCCATATCTGGTATGGGCCTTAGACCCTGCAGCCCACTGGCTGGGTCCAGAAACCAAACCAAATAAGGAGGTAGACTCTGCCCAGCTCTGTACCAAATCTGCACCAATCCAGTCCCCACTGTTTTCAAATCTACCAATCATTGTGATCAGCAACAGCGGCATATAAGCCCGCTGTATCGGGCACTCGGGGCCTTTGCCCTTAAGAAAATGAGCCTGCCGGGTGCATTACCCCCTAATCGGTCTTCGGCCTTACCAATAAAACCTTATTAAAACTTTTCGGCAGTCACATGCTGTCTGACTAATTCTTTAGTCACCTGGCAACTTGGTGGCCATCCGGCACATCCACCGCCATCAGTACTTTCCAAGAGCTTAGTACAGTGCTCTGCACACAGTAAGCACTCAATAAATACTATTGAATGAATGAATATTATTCCAAGGACCTGTCTGGCAGGATGGAAAAAAGAAAGTTAAATAATCCCGTCAGCCACGCAGAGGTCCCAACTTTTTGTTTCGAGCTTGGGCGTTTCCAGGGGCACAATTTCTAAAGTTGAGGGACCCAACTGAAGAGAGATGGGTGGGACAAACAAGGCTGTTATGTGGAAGAGGGGGTCCAGGGCAGACCCGATTCCAGGCCTCATCTAGGACTGAGTTAAGTTTTGGCACAGGTCTTAGACAGCTTTCCTATCCTGGCCCCGTTCCCCCAAGAGGGAGCTCGGTCAATCCCTCAGTGGTATTTATTGAGCTCTTAGTGTCTGCAGAGCTCTGAACTAAGCGCTTGGGAGCATACAATACAACAGGGCTGGTAGACACATTTTCTGCCCACAGAATATGTCCGTTTATTATTACAGTGTACTCTCCCAAGTGCTCAGTACAGCGCTCTGCTCACAGTGAATGAGCACTCAATAAATATGACTGAATAAATGAATTAATAGTCAAGATGGGATAGGATAAGTTCTTGGGTCATTGGTTATATTGTATTCTCCCAAGTGCTTAGTACAGTGATATGCACACAGTAAGCATTCAATAAATACAATTGAATGAATGAATTAATAGTCAAGATGGGATAGGATAAGTTCTTGGGTCATTGTAGTAGCAGTTTGGATGGAGAAGAAAGGGAGGATTTTAGTAATGTTGTGAATGTACAACCGATGGGATTTGGTGACATTGGATATGTGGGTTGAATAAAAGAGATGAGTTAAGGATAATGCCCAGGTTAATGGTTTGTGAGACAGGGAGGATGGTTAAAGTTGAGGCAACAGTGGAACATTTGGACATCCCAAATAGAGATGTCCTCTAGAATGTAAACTCCTGGTGGGCGGGGAACATGTCTTCCAACTCTATTGTACTGTACTTTTCCTAGGAAAGTGATCTGCACACAATATGTGCTCAATAAATATCATTGATCAATTGAGGAAATGCAAGACTGCAGAGAAGTAGCGAGGTTGGTCCTGGAGAGAGATTTGGGAATCATCCACATAGAAATAACCATCAGTGGTATTTACTGAGCATTTATTATGTGCTGAGCACTGAACTAAGTGCTTGGAAGAATACAATATAACAATAAACAGACACATCCCCTGCCCACAATGAGTTTTACCCTGCCACTGCTACAGAAATTATGTACATATACTCTGATGATTATCTTTCTGTAATTTATTTCAGTATCTGCCTCCCCCTCTAGATTGTAAGCTCCTCGAGTGTACGGATTGTGTCTACCTTCTTTATTGTTCATTCATTCAATCGTATTTATTGAGTGCTTACTGTGTGCAGAGCACTGTACTAAGCACTTGATTCATTCCCAAGTGCACAGTACAGTGAATGCTCTGCACAAAGTACTCAATAAAGACTGTTGATTGACTGATGTCATTATCCTCATTATTAGTATAGCTACATTTGTTAAGTGCTTACTATATGTCAATCAATCAATCAATCAATCAATCAGTAATATTTATTGAGCACTTACTGTGTGCAGAGCACTGTACTAAGTGCTTGGGAAGTACAAGTTGGCAACTTATAGAGACAGTCCCTACCCAACAGTGGGCTCACAGTCTAGAAGGGGGAGACAGAGAACAAAACCAAACATACTAACAAAATAAAATAAATAGATTAGATATGTACAAGTAAAATAAATAAATAGAGTAATAAATATGTACAAACATATATACATATATACAAGTGCTGTGGGGAAGGGAAGGAGGTAAGATGGGGGCGATGGAGAGGGGGATGAGGGGGAGAGGAAGGAAGGGGCTCAGTCTGGGAAGGCCTCCTGGAGGAGGTGAGCTCTCAGTAGGGCCTTGAAGGGAGGAAGAGAGCTAGCTTGGCGGATGGGCAGAGGGAGGGTATTCCAGGTCCGGGGAATGACGTGGGCCAGGGATCGATGGTGGGACAGGTGAGAACGAGGCACGGTGAGGAGATTAGTGGCAGAGGAGCGGAGGGTGTGGGCTGGACTGTAGAAGGAGAGAAGGGAGGTGAGGTAGGAGGGGGCGAGGTGATGGAGAGCCTTGAAGCCTTGAGTGAGGGGTTTCTGCCTGATGCGCAGATTGATTGGTAGCCACTGGAGATTTTTGAGGAGAGGAGTATCATGCCCAGAGCGTTTCTTGACAAAGACAATCCAGGCAGCAGCATGAAGTATGGATTGAAGTGGGGAGAGACACGAGGATGGGAGATCAGAGAGGAGGCTGATGCAGTAGTCCAGACGGGATAGGATGAGAGCTTGAACGAGCAGGGTAGCGGTTTGGATGGAGAGGAAAGGGCGGATCTTGGCAATGTTGCGGAGCTGAGACCGGCAGGTTTTGGTGATGGCTTGGATGTGAGGGGTGAATGAGAGAGCGGAGTCGAGGATGACACCAAGATTGCGGGCTTGTGAGACGGGAAGGATGGTAGTGCCGTCAACAGAGATGGGAAAGTCAGGGAGAGGGCAGGGTTTGGGAGGGAAGACAAGGAGTTCAGTCTTGGACATGTTGAGTTTTAGGTGGTGGGCAGACATCCAGATGGAGATGTCCTGAAGGCAGGAGGAGATGCGAACCTGGAGAGAGGGGGAGAGAGCAGGGGCAGAGATGTAGATCTGGGTGCCATCAGCGTAGAGATGATAGCTGAAGCCGTGGGAGCGAATGAGGTCACCAAGGGAGTGCGTGTAGATCGAGAACAGAAGGGGACCAAGCACTGAACCTTGCATCATTCTAAATGCTGGGGTAGATAATGGTTCATCAGATCGGACACAGTATAAACTAGGAGGGAGAACAGGCAAATCAGCTGCAACAGTAACACCCCACAAAATGAGTGCAGTGTGCTGAGGCCCTTTGTGGGAACCTTTGTGAGGCCATCACTGAGATGGGCACCTAGCGATCCAGGGAAAAGAAAGTCACTATGACTTCCATCCCCCTGACCCAATCATGTTTACTTCACCTGAAAAACCCACTGCCCTCCAGCAGGGTTTTTAACCTGCAAAGAAAATAAAAAATGAAATTATCACTATCAGCATCATCAATCTGTTTTCAACAAGCAATGAACAACTAATTAGGGCTGATGTCACAACAGATTCTAGAGTTAAAATTCTGTCTGCCAACCTACCTAATTTTCATTTAGAGATAAATCTTGTCTTGAAACATGCATTCATAACATCTTCAAGACTACTGGATCCCTTTTATGCTAGGAAGTGATTCCTTTGTCACAGCAGTTCTGAACTTACTTCCATCCAATTCCTATAGTTCAAGGGAGAAATAAAAATGAGAATAATTCCTTATTACCCAGTGAGCTGATGTTTCATAGGGGGAAAATGTGTAGCTGAGACTAGTGACATTAGCAAGAACAGCCAGGGATATTTAGTTTATTATCATCCCAGAGAATGTACTGTCATTTATTTGGAGAAAGAAAAAAACATGCACTGCTCCAGGAGGAGGCTGTTACTACTCCTTGAAAGCCTCCAAAGCCTCCAAAGCTACTCCCAAAGGATTGATTGCTCAAAGAGAAATGAAAATAAAACCATACCTTCCATAGAGTTGTTGGTATTTTAAAGTGTCCTTACACCTTGATACTAACACCTTGAATTTGTAGTCCTTTTCCTTTCCAAAAGGCCTTCTCATCAACCATCTCCTTTTTTTGTTTTTTTCTTAATGGTATTTGTTAATCAGTCAATCAATTGTATCAATTGAGCACTTAATAATAATAATAATAATAATAATGGCATTTGTTAAGCGCTTTCTATGTGCCAGGCACTGTACTAAACACTGGGATAGATAAAGTCAATTGGGTTGAACACAGTCCCTGTCCCAGATTGGGCTCACAGAGTCAATCCTCACTTTACATATGAGGGAACTGAGGCCCAGAGAAGTAAAGTGACTTGTCCAAGGTCACACAGCAGACAAGTAGCAGAACTGGGATTAGAACCCATAGCCTTCTGACTCCCAGGCCCGTTCTTTACCCACTAAGTCCATGCTACTTCTACTTTGTACAAAACACTGTACTAAGCACTTTGGAGAATACAATATAACAATAAAACAGATACATTTCCTGCCCACAGTGAGCTCACAGCCTTGAGGGAGAAACAGACATTAATACAAATAAATAAATTACAGGTAAGTACATAAGTGCTGTGGGGCTGGGAGGTGGGATGAATAAATAGAGTAAGTCAGGTTGACGCAGAAGGGAGTGGAAGAAAAGGAAAAGAGAGTTTAGTCAGGGAAGGCCTCTTGGAGGAGATGTACCTTCAATAAGAATTTGAAGTGGGGGTGCATAATTATCAGGTATGAAGAGGGAGGGCTTTCCAGGCCAGAGGCAGCATGTGGGTGAGAGGTCAGCGGTGAGATAGATGAGATGGAGATCCGTGAGTAGGTTAACATTAGAGGAGCAAAGATGCGGGCTGGGTTGTAGTAGTAGAGAAATGAGGTTAAATAGGAGGGATCAAGGTGATTGAGTGCTTTAAAGCTGGTGGTAGGGAGTTTCTGTTTGATGCGGAGGTGGACAGAGAAGCATTAGAGGTTCTTGAGGAGGGGGGAAACAAGGATTGAACTTTTTTGTAGAAAAATGATCCAGGCAGTAAAGTATTAAGACTGTGAGCCCCTTATGGGCAGGGATTGTCTCCCTTTATTGCTGTATTGTACTTTCCAAGTGCTCTGCACACAGTAAACTCTCAATAAATACAAATGAATGAATGAATAGTGATAGCCTTTATTAAGCGCTTACTATGTGCAAAGCACTGTTCTAAGCGCTGGGGAGGTTACACAGTATTCAGGTTGTCTCACGGGAGGCTCACAGTCTTAATCCCCATTTTACAGATGAGGCAACTGAGTCCCAGAGAAGTGAAGTGATTTGCCCAAAGACACACAGCTGGCAATTGGCAGAGCCGGGATTTGAACCCCTGACCTCTGACTCCAAAGCCCGGGCTCTTTCCACTGAGCCACGCTGCTTCTCAAATGAATGACTGGAGTGGGGAGAGACAGGAGGCAAGGAAGTCAGCAGGGAGGCTGATACAGTAATAAAGGTGGGATAGGATAAGTATGTTATCCTATCCCATGTTACAGGGCATGTTACTCCTCTCCTCAAAAATCTCCAGTGGCTACCAATCAATCTGCGCATCAGGCAGAAATTCCTCACCCTCGGCTTCAAGGCTCTCCATCATCTCGCCCCTCCTACCTCACCTCCCTTCTCCCCTTCTACAGCCCAGCCCGCACCCTCCGCTTCTCTGCCGCTAATCCCCTCACCGTGCCTCGTTCTCCCCTGTCCCGCCGTCGACCCCCGGCCCACGTCATCCCCCTGGCCTGGAATGCCCTCCCTCCCAACGTCCGCCAAGCTAGCTCTCTTCCTCCCTTCAAGGCCCTACTGAGAGCTCACATCCTCCAGGAGGCCTTCCCAGACTGAGCCCCCTCCTTCCTCTTCCCCTTGTCCCCCTCTCCATCCCCCCATCTTGCCTCCTTCCCTTCCCCGCAACACCTGTATATAAGTATATATGATTGTACATATTTATTACTCTATTTATTCATTTATTTTACTTGTACATATCTATTCTATTTATTTTATTTTGTTAATATGTTTGGTTTTGTTCTCTGTCTCCCCCTTCTAGACTGTGAGCCCACTGTTGGGTAGGGACCATCTCTATATGTTGCCAACTTGTACTTCCCAAGCGCTTAGTACAGTGCTCTGCACACAGTAAACACTCAATAAGTACGATTGATTGATTGATTGATTGATAAGTGCACCCACAGTCCTTGTCCCACTTCAGGCTCCCAGTTTAAGTAGCAGGGAAAACATGTAATAAATCCCAATTTTACAGATGAGGACATCGAGGCCCAGAGAAATAAAGTGAATTGTCCAAGGTCACACAGCAGACAAGGTTTTTTGTGAGTAATCATTCCCTGCAATTGTTTGATTGGTAGCCACAGAATAACAGTTTAGCCTATAGTTCTTGTCCTCCACATGGTGTCTAATCTTATAACTGTGTCTCTACCTTAGTGCTTAGCACATAGTAAATGCTTAATAAATATTCTAATTACAAATGAGTTTTGCTCTGAATAGATTCAGGTCACCAGAAGAACTTTCCCTTAGAAAAATCTTCTTCCAACAAAACCTAAGCTCCACATAGGTGTGGCCACTGAGTTCTCAGGTAATGATTGAAAAGATACTCATTTTATTCATATGCTGCAAAATTTCAAAATGCCAGGATTTTTCTTCAGTGGTATTTTAACACCACTGTTAAACTATTAAGAACATAGCTCAGAGCACATTGCCTTTACAACCTGAGGGAAACCATAAAATGAGACAAATTAGGTTAAGTGGTATATCAGTAGCTTGGGATCACTGTGCAATGAGGAGGCTTCATATCAGTTTTGGTCACTAATTTTAGGGTAATGGGGCATTAGGGCATATTCTTGACTGGAAAGAGGAAGCATTACATGGCCAGGTTGAGTCATTCCACCTTTCGTTAGTTGACATTCAAATTTCTGAGAACTGAAAGTAGGTGGGAAGGATGTGAAATGATGTTTTAGTATAATGGAAAACTGCGGAGAAACTAAAATACCTCCTGTAGTTGTGTTTTTTTCGTTGTTGTGTTGTTGTTTTTGTATTGGCATTGGTTAAGCACTTACTATGTGGCCATGCACACAGCTAATCAGGTTGGACACCATCCAGTTTCAACATAGGGCTCACAATATTAACCCCATTTTACAGATGAGATAACTGAGGTTCCTCCCTTCGGGCCTTCAAACATACACTCATTTCTCCTGTACAATCTCTTCCCCCCACTGCAATCAGGCTTTTGTCTCTTTCACTCCACTGTCACCATAACCTCTCCATAATCAAGTACAATGGGTTCTACTCCATCCTAAATCTCCTTGACCTCTCGACCATCTTCGAAACAGTTGATGATTTCCCTACTCCTGGAAGTGCTAACTCTTCTTGATTCCTCTAACTTTCTGACTGCTCCTTCTCAATCTTAGTCTTTGGCTCTTCCTGCTCTCTCATCTTGTATCTGTTAGTGTCCTCATTGGGCTTGGTTTGGTGTCTCCTACTTGCCTGGCTGCACACTCATTCTCAAGGAGTTCATCCACCTGCAGTTTCAGCTACCGCCTCAGTGGCTCAGTGGCTCCTAAAATCTACCTCACAAAACCCAACCTCTCTCTCCTGCTGTATAAAACTGTGTTCTCGCTTACTTCCAGAACAATTCTACATGGATTTCCCACTGACACTAACAACTATTAAATATGTCTAAAACTGAATTTCTCATCTTGTCCCATAAACCCTCTCTCCTTCTAACATCCCCAGCTCAGCTGGCAACACCAATCAATTAATTAATAGCATTAATTGCGTGTGTATCTTGTGCAAAGCCATGGTGTCAACTTTGATTCCCCACTCCCTTTTAAGCCTCATATTCAGTCTGTTGCTAAATTCTGCCAATGTCTTCTCCAGAATACTTCTTATATTTATTATTATTAATACTAATAGTGGTATTTGTCAAGCATTTACTATGTGTCAAGCTCTGTTCTAAGTGCTGATGTAGATTCAAGTTCATTCATCAGGGTGGACAGAATCCCCATCCCATTTGGGGCTCATGGTCTAAGTAGAAAGGAGAACAAGTAATGAATCCCCATTTCACAGATGAAGAAACTGAACTTGTTGTCAGCAGGCAACATGTCTACCAACTCTGTTGCATTATATTCTCCCAAGGGCTTAGTACAGTGTTCTGCATGCAATAAAGAGCTCAATAAATGTGATTGATTCATCGATTGATTGAATGACTTACCCATAGGTCACAGTGAAGGCAAGTGCCAGCCGCTGAGATTAGAATTCAGATCATCTAACTCCCAGGTCTGTGCTCTTCCCATGAGGCAACTGTTTTTCAGCCTACACTCTTCTGCCTAGATCATCTTCCTATAAAGTGCTATCCTGCTCATATCTCTCTCCCCCTCACAAATTTTCAATGGCCACCCATTTCTCTCCACATTGTGCAAAAACTCCTGGCCATTGGTTTTAAGTCTCTATACCATCTGTATCCTACTTATTTGCCCTCTTCATCCACTGTTCCCCAGCCCCTGCTCTCAGTTTTTATGAATAATAATGGAGAAGGAATAGAGTCAGATGCAGCTCGAAGGAGGGATTGAAAGGCCAGGCTTTGTGACAGGTCCATTCCCCACTGAAGTCAGGGCTAGTTCAGGATCTCCACTGAAACTGTGACCTGGAGAACCCATTGTTCACAGAAGTCAGGAATGCGAGAGATATACAGTGGTTCCAGCTTCTGAGTCTGCCCCCTTACTTAGAAGGGCAGGGACTGGTGGGCAACCCAGAAAGCTATGGAGACAAAGCTAGGTTTCTCCCCATAGCTCCCATGACATGGAGAAAGATGGAACCCCTTCCTTTTGAGAGCAGTGTGATCCAAAGATGATAGGGAATTCCATTACATTGTAGTCTCCTTGAGATCATTCATTCATTTAATCATATTTACTAAGTGCTTACTTAGTGCAAAGCCCCTTACTAAGCACTTGGAAAATACAATGCAGCAATAAAGAGAGACAGTCCCTGCCCTCAATGGGCTTACAGTCTAGAGGTCAGGAAGTATGTCTCCTATGCAGTTCTCTCCCAAGTACTTAGCACAGAGCTTTGCACTTGATTGCGCACATGTAAGCACATGCACATGTGCAAGTAAAACCATTTTTTATTTCATTCTAGCAAGAACTGAGTGGAAGGACCCCTCTCAGGATCGCACCTGGAGTATTTCCTTTACTCTACTAGTCTCGGCTACAGGAGGGAGAGTTGAGCAGAGACATACCCATTCCATTCCTAGCTTGGGGAGTGGCTAGCAAGTGGAAGGCAATCTGCTACAAGTCAGAACACACCTGTTCTGGGCAGCAGCGGCATGGGACAGAGTCGAGGGCAGGAGACTCAAGTTAACTGTGCTGAAAAAGGCAATGGTAAACCACGTTTATATTTTTACCAAGAAAACTCTATGGATCCACTACCAAAACCATTACAAATGGAGGTGGGGCATTCTGGGAGAGCTGTGTCCATGGAGTTGCTATGATTGGAAGATGACTTGACAGGGTATAGCAAGACAAGGATAAGTGCTTGGATTAATTTGGTAGTAGTCTAGATTAAGAGGAAAGGATGGATTTTAGTGATATGTGGAGGCTGAACCCACATAATTTAGTGATAGATTGACTATGTGGGTTGAATGAAACAGAGGTGCCAAGGATAACACCAAGGTTACAGACTCATGAGACAGGAATGATGGTGGTGCCATCTATAGTGATGGGAAAATCAGGGGAAGGACAGGGTTTAGATGGGAAGATAAGAAGTTCTGTTTTTTACATGTTTAACTTGAAGTGATAGCAGGACATCCAAGTAAAGATATCTTGAAGGCAGGAGGAAATGCAAGATTGCAGAGAGGGAGAGAGATCAGGACTGGAAATGCAGATGTTCAGTGCTTACTCTGTGTCAGGCGCTGTTCTAAGCACTCGGGTAGATACAAACTAATCAGGTCGAACACAGTCCCTGTCTTAATGAGGATCACAGTCTAAGGAGGAGGAAGAACAGGTATTGAACACTCATATTAGAGTTGAAGAAACTGAGGCATAGAGAAGTTAAGTGACTTGCCCGAGATCACACAGCAGGCAAGTGGCAGAGGTCAGATTAGAAACCAGGTTCTCTGACTTCCAGTCCATGTTCTTTCCACTAGGCGGTGTTGCTTCTCTCTATGACCTTGGATGAGAGGGAGAATTTGCATTATCCTAGTTTTCCAGATCAGGAAACAGAGGCCCAGAGGTTAGAGGAGTCTGAGATTCCAGACAGGCCCTCTCTCCACTAGACCCCACTGTTAGTCATCATTTTTGTTTCAGCCACTGTATATCCTCCAGACTGAGTCTGACCCCGGGCCAGCCAAAATATCTCTGGTTTGGGAAGTCTTGCTCATTATTGTTAATACAGACTCAGTCAGGTCCGCATTAATCTCCTTTGTGGGTCTGGATGCTGCCTAGAAAATAAATATGAGTACTCTTAAGGCCCCAATTTCTTACCCCATTCCTCTTTTGTCTTTTCCCTATTCCAGTGTAACACTACCAGTTAGAACACTGCATGGTTGCTCTTGTTGGAGGGTTAAACTTCACATTTCACCATTGATATTTTCCAGCATTACATTGGAAGGGTTCTGTTTGCGGGCCATCTGAGTCCAATCTCTCTAGTCTTTCAGGGCTTTCTTGTAATCCATATTGAGCTAACCTTGAGCAAGCTCGACCACATTTCTAGTGTCAGAAATGATGCATGTACACACAGTTCCATTTGCTTCTCACAACTAAAGCCAAGGTAAAGCTGAGAATGGAACTGACAGAAGAAGTGGATATAAATGGGGAAACCTGTTGCAAATCCATGAACTTCACAGTTCAAGGGAGAAATAAAGATGAGAATAATTTCTTATCACGCAAAGACTGATGTTTCATAGGGGAAAATGTCTCAACTATTTTCCTCTCATTTAACATGAATATGCGCTGGGGTGCGCATGCGCACACACACACACACACACATACACACACACCACACACATACCCCCACGCTGCTTCAGTTTTTCCCCAGGAAATGAAACTCTTGAGGAACAAAATGATGAAGAAGGATTTTTTTTTTTAAAGTTCAGAATGTATCAGAATTGGGAAATTAAGAAACAACCAATCTTCAGTGTCAGCATTAGTTTTTTTTATAAAAGGATAAGAACAAATCCCTGTATTGTTTTGCCTCAGTTTCTCTAGCTCTAAAATATAGTTATTCATGCTGTAGGGCATAAAATCAATGAGGCAATGCCAGTAAAATGTTTGAATATTTTCAGGTGAAAGACTTTTTATAACTCTGCTGATAATCATAATGCTAATCTAATAAAATATCACTGCTAAAATCAATAAAGAAATTACATCATGTGCCTGCACACCATGTTATTTACAATTAATTAAAATTTCTTTCTCAGCAAAAAATGTTTTTTTCAACAATGAACTATGGATATTGAAAGCCTGGAGCGGCTCCTTATTGGAGGAGAAAATTCAGTGCCAACACACAATGGGAAAATTACAAAAAAGGACTTGATCGATTTTATAAAAGTTTTTTCCTTACTCTTCCAGATACATCAGACAGAAACAGATTACAAAGGGGAAGTTGGAGTAAAAGTTAACAGTCTTCACTGCTCATGTATTCCCTATCCTAAAAAAAACTTCTTTGACCCCACAACTCTGCCGTCGATCCCCCGGCCCATGTCCTTCCCCTGGCCAGCCTGGAATGCCCTCCCTCCTATCATCCGCCAAGCTAGCTTTCTTCCTCCCTTCAAAGCCCTACTGAGCACTCACCTCTTCCAGGAGGCCTTCCCATACTGAGCCTCCTTTTTCCTCTCCTCCTCCCTATCCCCCCACCCTACCTCCTTCCCCTCCCCACAGCACTTGTATATATTTGTACAGATTTATTACTCTATTTATTTTACTTGTACATATTTACTATTCTATTTATTTTGTTAATGATAGGCATATAGCTGTAATTCTATTTGTTCTGACTATTTTGACACCTGTCTATATCTTTTGTTTTGTTGTCTGTCTCCCCCTTCCAGACTGTGAGCCTGTTGTTGGGTAGGGACTGTCTCTATATGTTGCCGACTTGTACTTCCC
Source organism: Tachyglossus aculeatus (assembly GCF_015852505.1). NCBI lineage: Eukaryota > Metazoa > Chordata > Mammalia > Monotremata > Tachyglossidae > Tachyglossus > Tachyglossus aculeatus. The sequence continues at coordinate 62,714,127 of NC_052072.1, forward strand.
AAGCACTTAGTACAGTGCTCTGCACACAGTAAGTGCTAAATAAATACAATTGAATTAGAATTCAGTTATCACTCCGTCTCCCTCCTACCATTCATTTCCAAAATCCTTGAGCAAATTGTCTACACCTGCTGCTATCACTTCCTCTGCTCCAATTCTCTCCTTGACCTCCTCCAATCTATTTTCTGCCCCCTTCACTCCACCAAATCTGCTCTCTCAAAGGTCTCCAGTGATCTCTCTATCAAATTCAACATTCTCAACTCTATCCTAATCCTCCTCAACTTTTCTCTGTTCCTCAACACTGTGGACCACCCCCTGAAATATTATAATACCTTGGCTTCAGTGACACTATCCTCTTCTGGTTCTCCTATCTCTCTATCTGCTCCTTCTTTCACAGGATCCTCCTTTGTTTCCCACTCCCTATCTGTGGGAGTCCCTCAAGACTTAGTTCTGGATCACCTTCTATTCTCCATCTACACTTTCTCCCCTGGAGAACTCATCTGCTCCCATAGCTTCAGTACCCATCTCTATGTGGACGCTTCCCAAATCTATATCTCCAGCCCTAATCTGTCTCCTCTGCATTCTCATATTTCCTCCTGCTTTCAGGACATCGCTCCTTGGATACACAGTGAAAGCTTCTCAGAACTGGGAGCAGTTTGCAAAGGGGTTTGACTTGTTCCTACATAAAAAGACAGATGGAATGAATCAAAGGATCCAGAGAAGTGCAATATTACTAAAGCAGGAGGAGAGCCTGTCTGTCAGCCTACAACACTGGGAAGGAGCTTGGGAAGGAGAGGAATGGAGAGAGAGAGAGAGAGAGAGAGAGAGAGAGAGAGAGAGAGAGAGAGAGAGAGAGAGAGAGAGCTCAGTACTATTAGAATTACATAGCTGTAGTCTCAGGTGAAGGTTTTTTTCTAAAAAAATAATTATAATTGCATTATATTGATTTGTGACAAAGTATTAATAGTAATAAAAATGCCCCTTCATGTCTCTCTCCTCTCCTCTCTCTCTCTCTCTCTCTCTCTCTCTCTCTCTCTCTCTTGTTTTTCCCCTCTACTTCCTGCCTCTCTTGTATTCTCAATCCACTTTTTATCTTTGTCCCTCAGTGATGGTGGTTGATAACCTCAACAACAAAGTTTAAACTCTGACCTCATCATGTCCACTCAATCCTCTCCCTCCAGTCACCCCATTCCTGTCCTCCCTTCCCAGCACCCCCTTCCTTCCCAACCATCCAACCCCTCCCCACCCCATTCCCCAACCCATCCCTGTGATCCTGTCCCAGTACTGACCCTCATACCCCTCCCCAAGCACCAGTCCCATCATTTTTTTAATGGTATTTGTTAAGCACTAACTATGTCCTAGGCACTGTTCTGAGCTCTGAGGTGGATACAAGATAATCAGGTTGGTCACAGTCCCTGGCCAACATGGGGCTCAAAGTCTTAATCCTCATTTTACAGATGATGTAACTGAGACACAGAGATGTTAAGTGACTTGCCCAAAGTCACCCAGCAGACAAGTGGTGGAGCCAGGTTTAGAACTCAGGTCCTTCTGACTCCCAGGCCTGTGCTTTTTCACTCCCATCCAACTACTCCCACCTCTCATACCATCCCCTTTGCCTACCCCCAACTCCCAACCTTAGCCAAGTGTGGCCTGCGAAACCCCTGCTCCAGAATGGGAAAGAAAGCTTCCTTCATCCTTGACCGGTTAATTGCTCCTCCTCTCCATCACTGAAACCAGAGAACACTGTCTCCCCTGCTGGCCTCATCTTCACCCACTTGACTTCCATCTTCCTGCTCAATGCTGCTTTCACACCATTCACCTCCCCATCCCACATTTTCCCTTCCTGTGAAGCCCTACCACTCACTCCTGATACTAGTCACAGTCATTTACCACCCACCAAGCCTCACCTCCAACTTTTTGAATGACTTTAATCCATTTATCACATTCTTTCTCTCTTTCTCTATCCCTATAGTGATCCTTGGAGGCTTATCCACATAGATGTTCCTGATTACTCTTCTGCTCTCTGCTTCCTATCACTCTTCAACTCCACTGACCTCCTATTCCACCCCACCTCACCCACTCACCATGTGGGACACACCCTCAATCTCATCATCTCTGGTCACTGTATAATCTCTACCCTCACCAAAGACTGTGAGCCCATTATAGGCAGGGATTGTCTCTCTTTATTGCTGTATTGTACTTTCCAAGCACTTAGTACCTTGTTCTGCACACAGAAAGCACAGTGAGCACACATTCAACAAATATGATTGATTGAATTCATTCAATTCTGAAATTCCTCTATCCAACCACAGCCTCCATACCTGCCTTCTCACCCACACATTACCCCTCCCTGTAAATCTGTTTTGTTCTTAAACAGAGACTTCTGATCTTTTGACCCCATCCAATTTTCTCAAGTCATAATAGCCCATTTAGTCTTTATACCCAAGTTACCTTCCCAGGATGACCAAATTGACACACTCAACACCACCCTATCTACTGAACTCAACTCACTCGCTCCTCTATCCTTTCATCGATCTCGTATCACTTCCCTATCTGCTGCAGCCGAGAAGTGGTCATTTCTTCATTTCTTCCTCTTCCCCCTTTTTCCCTGAGATCTGACCTATTTCCTCAGGCGAAAACACAGATCAGAATGCTAGCCTGCCTTCACACCAACCCAGCCCCTGTTTTCTCCTAATCACTGCTCTCTTCATTCTCAGAGACCCAAGGACAATTCAACCATCTCCTCAGTGGTCTCCTAAACACTGGCCCCTTCACCCTCAAGGACATGCATACAATTCAACCATCTGCTCAGGGTATCATCTGATTAAGGAATTATTTCTGTCTTTTACCTCAACCATAACACTTAGACTTCACCGGACCCTGCTATGACCCTTCAATCCCTGTCCCATCCAGTCAGCCCAACCCAATCCTTCTCTCCCACCACACCTCCCCCCACACCTCTGCCATCCAACCCCTCTCTACCCCTTGTGCTGTCCCCACCCCTCCTCCCTGCCCTATCTCTGCAATCCTGTACCAGCACCACCCCTCATCTCCCTCCCCTTGCTCTGGCCCCCATCAACTCACTCCCATCCAAACCCTCACCACCCTTCATGCTCTCCAGTCCCCTCAACCAAGTGTGGCCTGTGGAACCCCACTCCATCATGGGGAAGCTTCCCTTCATCCTTGACCTATTCCTGCCCCACTCACTCCTCCTCGCCATCACTGAAACCTGGCTCTCCCTAGGTGATAGAGTCTCCTCTGCTGCTCTCTCCAGAGGGGGCCTCTTCTTCTCCCACTCTCCCAGACTCACTGGGAAAGGAGGAGGTGTTGGTTTCCTTCTCATGCCCCAGGGCTGCTTTTGCACCATTCCGCCTCCCCCATCCCTCTCTTTCCCTCTACCACCCAATCCAGATTCTAGTAATGGTCATCTACTGCTCCACAGGCCTCCCTCCACTTCTTTTAACCATTTTGATCCCCTTTTTCACATTCCCTCTTTCTCCACAGTCACAGAGGACTTCAATATCCACATAGATATTCCTACTGCCTCTTCCACTACCCTCCTTCCATCACTCCTCAACTCTGCTGACCTCCTGCTCCACCCTACCTCTCCTGCTCACCACCTGGGACACACTCTCGATCTCATCATCTGTAGTCACTATATAATCTCTACCCTCATCAGTTTTTCTTGGCTCAGAATCCAAGGCACACTGGAGCCACAGCAACCACCTCAGCAGCCACCAGTCTTCCCAGACTTGGTGGAGGCCTCATTCTGTGAGTGCTTATCTCTTTCTTGCACAATCAATCAATCAATCAATCAATCAATTGTATTTATTGAGCGCTTACTATGTGCAGAGCACTGTACTAAGCGCTTGGGAAGTACAAATTGGCATCACATAGAGACAGTCCCTACCCAACAGTGGGCTCACAGTCTAAAAGGGGGAGACAGAGAACAGAACCAAACATACCAACAAAATAAAATAAGTAGGATAGAAATGTACAAGTAAAATAAATAAATAAATAAATAAATAGAGTAATAAATATGTACAACCATATATACATATATACAGGTGCTGTGGGGAAGGGAAGGAGGTAAGACGGGGGGATGGAGAGGGGGACGAGGGGGAGAGGAAAGAAGGGGCTCAGTCTGGGAAGGCCTCCTGGAGGAGGTGAGCTCTCAGCAGGGCCTTGAAGGGAGGAAGAGAGCTAGCTTGGCGGATGGGCAGAGGGAGGGCATTCCAGGCCCGGGGGATGACGTGGGCCGGGGGTCGATGGCGGGACAGGCGAGAGCGAGGTACAGTGAGGAGATTAGTGGTGGAGGAGCGGAGGGTGCGGGCTGGGCTGGAGAAGGAGAGAAGGGAGGTGAGGTAGGAGGGGGCGAGGTGATGGACAGCCTTGAAGCCCAGGGTGAGGAGTTTCTGCCTGATGCGCAGATTGATCGGTAGCCATTGGAGGTTTTTGAGGAGGGGAGTAATATGTCCAGAGCGTTTCTGGACAAAGATAATCCGGGCAGCAGCATGAAGTATGGATTGAAGTGGAGAGAGACACGAGGATGGGAGATCAGAGAGAAGGCTGGTGCAGTAGTCCAGACGGGATAGGATGAGAGCTTGAATGAGCAGGGTAGCAGTTTGGATGGAGAGGAAAGGGCGGATCTTGGCAATGTTGCGGAGCTGAGACCGGCAGGTTTTGGTGACGGCTTGGATGTGAGGGGTGAATGAGAGAGCGGAGTCGAGGATGACACCAAGTTTGCGGGCTTGTGAGACGGGAAGGATGGTAGTGCCGTCAACAGAGATGGGAAAGTCAGGGAGAGGACAAGGTTTGGGAGGGAAGACAAGGAGCTCAGTCTTCGACATGTTGAGCTTTAGGTGGCGGGCGGACATCCAGATGGAGATGTCCTGAAGGCAGGAGGAGATGCGAGCCTGGAGAGAGGGGGAGAGAGCATTCATTCATTCATTTGTATTTATTGAGCACTTACTGTGTGCAGAGCACTGTACTCCACCACCACCATGGAATGGGAGTGGATGGGAAAGTGAGCGGGAGGATGGATGGATGGATGCTTAGCTGAACGTTGAGATAGAAAAAGGCATAGTTTGGAGCAAAGTTTACTGAATTTTCATTCCCCTGGTCTGAGGGCTTTTGGATTTGATTTGTCTTTCAAGCCTCCTTTGTCTAATCTAGCCCCTTAGAGACATTCTGGCACCTGAAACACATGATAGAGGCATTCCCCTGAACTGTGAATTTGCATGCCATCCTACCTTTTCTACTTCAGGTTTTCAGCTGCCAGGAATTTCCACCTCGTTGAAATGGAAGCTGTGGAAAAATCATTCTTCCCACTCTTTCTGCCCAACTGGCTCTTCCTACCAACTATCCTAGTTGGTACCCGAGTTTGCCTACATTTCTCTCTGTGAGTCTGCTTTTCAACCTGTCCTCCCACTTCTTTCTGCATCTCTTTCCTGTATGGATGTGTGTGTGATCCCCTATGTTTTCCCATCGTAAAGTCCCCTCTCGGTGTCCACTCATAAATATATGCTTCTGTGTCCCTATACATGCTCATACATGCTTGGGTGAGGAGCTCGACAGATGAGGAGCAGCTCCGGAAGGGGATGCTCTGTGTGAGTTCCAGGCACTTAACCTGAATGACCCACTAGCCTTTCAGAACCAGAGGAAACTATATTAACTATGCCTCTCTTACTGTGTCCCAAGCCATCTTGCCACCACACTGTTCTGTATCAGAAGGTGGGAGATGGAGGGGAGAAGGAAGGGAAGAGAGACTTGTCCATTATTTTCAATAATCCAACAGAAAGCATGAGAATCAGAAGAAGGCTGGCCCACCCCTCAGCCTGGCCAACTTGTTACTCTGTTCTGCTTTCTTGGGCTGGCCAGTCACCTCACTCCCAGAATCCTCAGCTGAGGACCTAGGGAAGCTGTCACTGTTGACTAATGGAGAAAGTAGCCCTGCCTCCTTCTGCTACAATCCACTCCAAACTCCTTTCTCCAATTCCTTCCAGCAGCCATTTCTGTGATTGCCCCTGTTCCTCCCCTACCTGAAATCTAGAAGCAGGGACCACAGTATGGGGACCACCAATTCTCCAGTGTTAGCCTTGGTCTGCATGGTTTCTATCCAGTTGGGTTGCTGATGGGACAGAGAAGGGCCACAAGCATGGAGTAGTTTCCAGGTAAGAAGAGACTGTTAGGGTCTGGAGTCTGCAGCCTGAGGAAAGTCAGGCTGAGAGGGGACAGGATTGGAATTTTCAGAAGAAGAAAGATAGCGACCAGGGCAAACAAAAGTGTTGTTATGCAAATCCCACCCCACCAGTCTTAGGGCCAACTCAGTTTGAGGATAGCAGGTTCAACTCTTTTAAAAAGAGAAAGCTCTTCTTCTCCCAGTGGAGCATCAGCATGTGTGATCTGTTCCCACAGGAAGCTGCGCAGCCAGAAACACCACAAGATTCCAGATGTCATGTTTCACAAGATACAGACAACTGAAAAACACAACTTCTGATGGTGAAATTGTGCACCCCTTGCCCCTAAACCAAAGCCATACTTGCATACATGAATAGGAGTTTACCATTAGAAGCATCATCCTGTCATCTTAGAAACTGAAGGATGCAGATAATAATAATGATAATAATAATAATAATGGCATTTGTTAAGTGCTTACTATGTGCAAAGCACTGTTCTAAGTGCTGGAGAGGATACAAGGTGATCAGGTTGTCCGACATGGGGCTCACATTCTTAACCTCCATTTTACAGATGAGATAACTAAGGCACAGAGAAGTTAAGTGACTTGCCCAAAGTCACACAGCTGACAACTGCTGGAGCCAAGATTTGAACCTATGACCTCTGACTCCCAAGCCCATGTTCTTTCCATTAGCCACACTGCTTCTCTAAGATATGTGTAGCTATATGGATCTATATATAAATATAGATGCTATAGGTTAAATATTTCAGCAATAATCCTGATGAGGCTTGAGAATGTCCTGGGAAGTTCATCCTTGGATGTAATGAATAAAGTTCCCTTCTATCACCCATTCAACAATAACCTCGACAATATCTGCATAATTCTTTTCTTGATTTCAGATGCAAATTTCCAACGGGGTGATGAGTCCTGGGGCTCTGAATTTCTTGTTCTCCAGGATTCCATCTGGGTAGTGAGCACAGTCATTTGGACTATTTAATTCTGATCAGTAGAGGTGGTTTCATTGAGCCAACACCTGTCTCATTTTAGCAGATCTAGAGAGAAAGCAGACTTCAAGCTGGATTTTCCTTGGCAGGAAATAGAGTGCTCAGGGACTGCATGAAATGGATGGATACTATGAGACTGCTATATCCTCTCTTAAAGTGGATAATGAGCACCAGAGCTATTGTGGAAGCAATTAATCCTAATCACTTATAAGACAATAAAATTTAATTATGGGTTCTTGGAAAACTCAAAACCCACCAATTATTGTTAATAGGCTTTTTCTCTATCAGAGATAGTGAGCAGAATCTGTTCAAGTTATTTCTCATGCAGTTAATTGAAAAAAAAAAAAACCCTAGCTTCATGTTTTGTTAAGTATGGCTTGGGTGGACAGCATCAAATTTTGGAGAACCTGAAATTTGTCTTCTGGCTGAGCTTTGGGTCCTAAGGGAGGGATGATGGGTAGCAGAGCTGATATTCCGTGCTGTGCAGAGTTATCGGATCCCTATTATCCGGGCCAGATGGACAGTTTTCCCTTTCTCTCCAGACACCTGGGCATTTACCTCTACATCAGCAACAGGGATGTGAAGAATGAAGGAGTTGAGTCTTTTCTACCCATGGAGAATACCTGTAGCAGTAACCCATGAGGCGGCTGAGCTCTGGGTCATGACCATTCCTGACAATTTGCTTTTCCAAAGGAGCAGGGCAAGGGAGGGCATATACACTTTAAGCACTTGATATTCACTCAGCCCCACAGCACTTATGTACATATCCATAATTTATTTTAATGTCTCTCTCCCTCTCTAGACTGTAAGCTCCTTGTGTGCAGGAAATGTGTCTACCAACTCTATGGTATTGTACTCTCCTAAGTGCTTAGTACAGTGCTCTACATATAGTAAGGGCTCAATAAATACCATTGATTGATTGACTGAGGGAGGAGGTAAAAAGAAAAAAAAAGTGCATCAGCTTCAGGAGCCCAGAGAGTGGGTTTTGGGCTCATGTACATATCTTTTAACTTTTTTAAATTCCCTTACCTGTAATTTATTTTAACACCTGTCTTCCCCCATAAGACTGAGAAGCAGCATAAGCAGAGAAGCAGCGTGGCTCAGTGGGAAGAGCTTGGGCTTTGGAGTAAGAGGTCATGGGTTCATGGGTTCAAATCCCAGCTCTGCCAATTGTCAGCTGTGCGACTTTGGGCAAGTCACTTAACTTCTCTGTGCCTCAGTTACCTCATCTGTAAAATGGGGAGTAAGACTGTGAGCCCCCCTTGGGACAACCTGATCACCTTGTAATCTCTCCAGCACATATAACAGTGCTTTGCACATAGTAAGTGCTTAATAAATGCCATTATTATTATAGTGGAAAGAGTGTGGACTTGGGTTTCAGATGACCTGTGTTCTAATACCAGCTCTGCCACTTGCCTCATGAGTGACCTTGGGCACATAACTGAACTTCTCTGAACCTCAGTTTCCTAATCTGTAAAATGGGGATTCAATACCTGTTCTCCCATCTTCTTAGATTATGAGCCCCATGTGGAACAGTGACTGTGTCTGAACTATCTTGTATTACCCCAGTGTTTAAACAATACTCGCCTCAAAGTGCTTTACAAATATTATTATTAGCATTCTCATTATTATTATTATCATTATTATTAGATGGGAAGGTCCTCGAGGGCAGGAATTGTATCTACCAACTCTGATGTACTTTTTCAAGTGCTTAGTAAAGAGCCCAGCCCAGAGTATGTGCTCAGTTAATAGTATTGGCAGATTCATTGTGTGTCCATTTGTTTATGTCTTTCTATTCATTGTCAGGCTGTTTTGTGCCCTTCTAGACTGTGAGCCCACTGTTGGGTAGGGACTATCTCTATATGTTGCCAACTTGTACTTCCCAAGCGCTTCGTACAGTGCTCTGCACACAGTAAGTGCTCAATAAATATGATTGATTGATTGATTGATTGCCCTATCTTTCCATTTAGATATATTCTCTCAATTTCAGTGGAATCAGCAAGCATCTCCGGAATTTCATGTAATTAATAAAAAAAATGAAATATAAGCTTCTGTTGGCTTCTTATAGGTGATTGGATGCAGGGATGCCCATTATTGCTGGAGGGAACTGAGAGTGGAAAAATTACGAAGGACAGGGAGTGCAATCTCATCCTTTCATCCTTATTGGGTCCAGAATTGGGGGTGGAGGGAGTCTGGAGACCCCTCATACTTTCCATATTCCTATCAATCCTTCCCCTGCACCACCCCAGAGTTCCCCTGCCTCCACTTCACCCCACCCTTGCTGATTCCACCTCAACTAGGGAAAAAGACTGATGAGCAGAGGTGGGAAGGGGGAGGATGGAGAAGCTGGGTCTAGCCAAGTGAATACCTTGTCTAAAGCCTCTTTCAGGACCTTTGGCCAGATCCAAAGCATTCTAGAATTGAGGGAAGAGCTGCGCTATTGGAGAAGTGGGGCATAGCTGAGTACAGGAGCTGGCATCTTCCAAAGACCAGTCAATCAATCAGTGGTACTTATCAAGAACTTTCTGTGTGCAGATCTCTGGACTAGGCACTTGGGAGAGAACAGTACAATTGGAAGACATGATCCCCGCCCATAAGGAGCTTACAGTCTAAAGGCCTCTGAGCATGTCACTCCCCTCCCCCAAAATATCCAGTGGTTGCTTAACAACCCACGAATCAAGCAAAACTCCTTACTTTCGGCTTCAAAGCTCTTCACCTCGCACCCTCCTACCTCATCTCCCTTCTTTCCTTCTACAGCCCAACCCACACACTCTGCACCTCTGCTGCTAACCTCCTCACTGTGCCTCGTTCTTGCCTGTCCCGCTGTTGACCCCTGGCCCACGTCCTACCTCTGGCCTGGAATGTCCTCCCTCCACACATCCACCAAACTAGCTCTCTTCCTCCCTTCAAGGCCCTACTGAGAGCTCACCTCCTCCAGGAGGCCTTCCAAGACTGAGCCCCCACTTTTTTCTCTCCTCCCCCTCCTCCCTCCCCCGGCCCTACCCCCTTCCCTCCCCACAGCACTTGTATATATTTGTACATATTTATTACTCTATTGATTTTATTAATGATGTTTTTATAGCTATAATTTTATTTAGTCTGATCATATTGACACCTATCTACTTGTTTTGTTTTGTTGTCTTTCTCCCCCTTCTAGACTGCGAGCCCATTGTTGGGTAGGGACCATCTCTATATGTTGCCGATTTTACTTCCCAAGCTCTTAGTACAGTGTTCTGCACACAGTAAGTGCTCAATGAATACGATTGAATGAATGAATAAAGGCCAGGAAAGGGTGAATCAGCCATTGCATCTACCACAACCCTCATTTTGCCCCCCATTCTCCGAGAAATGGACCCCATCTTGGGCTACCTACCTCCCGCTCCCCTCTTATCCTGAGCTGTGTTCCCCCTGGCTTGCTCAGAGTCCCAGTGCTACTTAGCTCTGGCAGCTGGGGTTGGGGAGTGGGGACTTGGGGTGAGGGGCAGCTGGAGGAATGTGGTTTATCTCCCCTTTTCCCCACTCACCTATGCTGCCCCATTGAGGAGGGGAAGAATCTGCCCCCAACTGTTCTAAAGAGGATGTGAAAGAGGGGGCCTCTTATCCCTCACCCCACCCAATCCCCATCTCTCCCCACCCATCCATCAGCCTTTTCCTTCCCTCTGCCATGCTACCACCATCTCTGGGTAACATAGAGGGATCGGCACTCCTGGACAGACTGCTGCCTATCAGCCTGGCAGTGGGAAAGGTAACACCACAGCCTTAGAGGGACTGCCCAGCAGGTGGCTCTCAGACACAACCTGAGTGGATGAGGCCCATAAAACTCTTTAAAAGCATTCCAAATAATATCTTTGAGCAAAGGTGGTCACAGTTTCCTTCAGTCTGACACTGGGAATCAATGTTCCTGCTGTTTGGATGCATCAGGTTTGTTGGTTGGTTTCTGCTCAGTCATAACTAGGCTAGAGCAGTTGGCCTAACTGTAAAAGGTTGACAGAAATGGGCTCGTCCTAGGGGGCTCTGGCACCCTTGGGGGACCATCAGGATGCTGATTGATCGGAATTCAGGGATCTCCAGGACCTTCAAGCTAACCCTTCAAGGTCACAAACAATCTTCTCCTTGCCAATTTCAATGGGCTCTACTCCATCCTAATCCTCCTAGACCTCTCAGATGCATTCAGCACTGTCAACGACCTCCGTCTCCTGGAAACATTATCCAACCTTGGCTTCACTGACACTGTCTTCTAATTCTCCTCCTATCTCTCTGGCCTCTCATTCTCAGTCTTTTTCACAGGCTCCTCCTCTGCCTCACATTCATGCATGCATTCAATCATATTTACTGAATGTTTACTGTATGCAGAGCACTGTACCAAGCGCTTGGGAAGTACAAGTTGGCAACATATAGAGACGGTCCCTACCCAACAATGGGCTCACAGTCTAGAAGGGGCGACAGACAACAAAACAAAACATGATTAAGACTGGGAACCTTACGTGGGACAACCTGATTACCCTGTATCTATCCCAGTGCTTAGAACAGTGCTTGGCACATAGAAAGTGCTTAATACCCTTATTACTATTATTATTATTATTATTATTATTATTATTATTGTTATTATTATTATTATTATTATTATTACTTTTACAGCCTGTCCTTCCGGTCTGGCTTTGATCCAGGGGATGAGGGTTGTTAGCCAATCAGGCCATCTGATTGATGTACAGAGGGTCCCTGGGGCTCTCCCCGCCCCGATCACGTGGCCACCCGATTGCCAGAGCATAGGCAGCGCAATGCCAGGACACCTGGGTTCCCCAGGCACCATGACCCCTTGGCTCCTAAGGCCTGGCTGCCCTGCCTGGCCCCTCTTTCCCAACCTTCTCTTACCCGAGAGCACCACGACCCCACCCTCCTGTCAATCGGACATACTGAGTGCTTACGGTGTGCAGAGCACTGTGCTAAGCATTTGGGAGAGGACAATGCAACAATAAACAGAGACATTCCTGGCCTGTAATGGGCCGCGCCTGGGTGCTGGGAGCCGTGCAACTCCTACCTTTAGCCCCTGAGAGTTCATGGCTCTGCCCGTGCCATGGTCTGGTCTGGTCTGTTCCGGTCTGGCTCAATCTGATCCGAATCCGATCCAGTCCGGTCTGGCCCTATCCGATCCAATCCAGTCTGGTCTGGTCTGGCACATCCCCTCACCGCCCCCATGCCCTAATTGTGGTTGTGCCTCAAACTTCAGTTCTGGATCCCCTTCAATTCTCCATCTATACCCACTGTCTTGGAGAACTCATTAGCTCACATGGCTTCAACTGTCACCTCTAATGCAGATGATTCCCTAATCTACATCTCTAGCCTTGATATCTCTCCTTCTCTGCAGTCTCACATTTCTTCCTACCTTCAAGATATCTATCCTTGAATGTCTTCCTGTCACCTCAAACTTAACATGTCAGAAACATAACTTCTTATCTTCCCACTCAAACCCTGTCCTTCCTCTGACATTCCTATCACTGTAGACAGCACCACCATGCTTCTTGTCTCAAAAGCTTGTAACCTTGAAATTATCCTCGACTTCTCTCTCTCATTCAACTCATATATGTAATCCCTCACTAAATCCTCTAGGTTCAACCTTCACAACATCACTAAAATCCACTCTTTCCTCTCCCTCCAAATGGCTACCAAGTTAATCCAAGCATTTATCCTATCCCTCCTTAATCACTGTATAAGCCTCCTTGCTGATCTCCCTGCCTCCTGCCTCTCCCCCGGTCCAGTTCAAACTTCACTCTATAGCCCAGATCATTTTTCTACAGAAACAAAAAGACATGTTCCCCACTCCTCAAGAAACTCCAGTGGTTGCCCATTCAACTCTTCATCAGACAGAAACTCCTTACCATCAGTTTTAAAGTACTCCATCACTTTGCCCCCTCCTACCTCACCTTGCTACTCTCCTACTACAAACCAGCAGGTACACTTCCTTCCTGTAATGCTAACCTTCTCACTGTACCTCAATCTCCTCTGTCACCACCAAACCCTCACCCACATCCTGTTTCTGGCCTGGAACGCCCTTCCTCTTCATATCTGACAATTAATCTCCCCGTAAAAGCTTCACTGAAGACAAGTCTCCTCCAGAGGCCTCCTCTTTTCCTTTTCTTCCACTCCCTCTGCATTACCCTGACTTGCTCCCATTATTCATCCCCACTTCTAGCTCCACACATCATTTATGTACATATTTGCAGTTGTATTCATTTATATTCATATCTATCTCCCCCTCTATACTGAAAGCTCATCATGGGCAGGGAATATGTCTGCTATACTGTAATATTGTACTCTCCCAAGTGCTTAGTACAGTGCTCAGAGGGGCAGACCTCATGATGACCACTCTCTTCAGGCACATCTCCAAAAGTGGTCTCTCAACTGAATTCAATTTTCCCTCTCACCGGTCTAAAGACGTTTGCTTCCCCCCACTTTCTTCTCTATCATCTTAAACCACTTACTTTCACTTGTATATATCTGTACATATTTACTACTCTATTTTATTAATATTGTGTATATAGCTATGATTCTATTTATTCTGATGGTATTGTCACCTATCTACTTGTTTTGTTTTGTCATCTGTCTCCCCTTTCTAGACTGTGAACCCGTTGTTGGGTAGGGACTGTCTCTATATGTTGCTGACTTGGACTTCCCAAGCGCTTAGTACAGTACTCTGCACACAGTAAGCGCTCAATAAATATGATTAAATGAATGAATGAACATTCCAATGTCTTTCCAATGTCTCCTTCTTTCTGCCTTTAAATGCAGTCAACTCTCCTCTTTATTATTATTATTAATAATTATTATTATAGTATTTTGTTAAGCGCTTACTATGTGTCAGGCACTGTACTAACTGCTGGAATGGATACAAGCAAATCGGGTTGGATTCCTTCCTCTCCCCCGCCCCATCCCCCCTGCCTTACCTCCTTCCCCTCCCCACAGCACCTGTATATATGTATATATGTTTGTACGTATTTATTACTCTTTATTTTACTCGTACATATTTATTCTATTTATTTTATTTTGTTAATATGTTCTGTTTTGTTGTCTGTCTCCCCCTTCTAGACTGTGATCCCGGTGTTGGGTAGGGACCGTCTCTATATGTTGCCGACTTGTACTTCCCAAGTGCTTAGTACAGTGCTCTGCACACAGTAAGCGCTCAATAAATACGATTGAATGAATGAATGAATGAATGATGAGGCATCCTTCTGATGAGGTATCCTCCTGAGGGCCTGAGTCCAGGAGAGAAGAGGCCATAAGATGTGGTGGAGATTATTCCTGCAAATCTGTGTGGTCAAAGTTGATCCAGAGTAACACCATTTTCCCCTGGCTCTTAATATATTCTAATTATGGATCTGAATAAGTTTATTGAACCTAATGAACGCCACAACATTTTGGTCTCTGTTTAATTAGAAAACATGGAAATGGGTTCATATGCAAATTCTCCCAAATGGTGAGATAGAAACAAATGTTATCATTTAATTAAATTATCCCATAGAAAATTGTATTATGCAGTTCAGTGTTTAAACTGGTAAGCAGCTTAATAGTTGCGTGGGGTGAGCTCAAGAGGCTAGTCTAGTCACACTGCAGACCTTGCTATACTATGATGGCTTAGACACCATTCTTCACCTGACCCTGGGCTTGCTGAAACTTCCACAGCCCTGAGGCAGAGGACAAGGGATATTTTTGAAAGTTTCAAAATTGCACTCAGGTACTCCATCTAGCCATGGTGGTCAGGGAATGTATCTACCAAATCTGTGCTATTGTACTTTCCCAACTACAGTGCTGTACAGCAATCAGCTCTCAATAAATATCATTGATTGATTGATTGAGCATGCCCCAGGTTGTCTACACCCGCTATTCCTGCCTGATGCTGATGATGATTTTCCCCATTTCTCAACATCAAAGGTCACTTTGAGCCTTTCTTTTCAAGGATGCATTGCTACTTACTTCTCCATGAAAACTATCTTATCCATTCAATCTTTTACAGGAAATTCTTGTCTCATTTTGATATCCTCAGTCTTTGACGTCTGCTCAAGCCTGACACCTTAATGAGCAAAGGCCATTTTATATGGGTTGTGGGTTTCATCTGTCCACTTAAAAGGGATATCTGACAGAGTTTTTAAAGGAGCAAATCCTGTTCCAAGTTCCCAAAGGGACTGTTTTGTCTGACAACAGTATCCAGATTTGTTATAAATAAGCCCCCCCCCCACCCCCCCGCTTTTTTATTTACAAAATAAGAGAAAAAAAGTGGAAAAACTTCAAGGTAAAAGACAGACATATACCCAGGGCACTAATTGTCTCCCCCTTCTAGACTGTGAGCGCACTGTTGGGTAGGGACTGTCTCTATATGTTGCCAACTTGTACTTCCCGAGTGCTTAGTACAGTGCTGTGAACACAGTAAGCACTCAATAAATACGATTGATTGATTAATTACAAATTGTATCACTGCTGCCCTGATTGAAACAGCTGTAGGAACTTTAACATCTTCACTGCTTTTGGGTGCACCCTCCACCCTCAGGTTGTGGGTATGCAAAATGGAAGTCCCAGGGACAGTCAAGGGCTGATTCTCTGGGGATTGGTAAGATAAATTGTAAGGGTGAAAAAGAGCCACTCTTACTCTCTTGCCCTGGGGCAAAGCCCTCAGCAATAAGGCCAGATCCCACAATTTTCCAAAGCCGCTTGGGCATCTTTCATTATTAATGGAGTATTTTGTATAAAAAACTGAAACAAAAGTAAAAGAAATGGAAATCAAAAGCCATGAGAGCCACTTTGTCGAGCCAGTTCTTTACAGACTGAGGGGCTTCCGAATAGGGCATAATTAAAGGTTTTTATGAGACTGCTGATTGTGTGTGTGTGTGTGTGTGTTTGTGTGTGTGTGTGTGCGTGCGTGTGTGTGTGTGTGTGCTTGCGCATTCGTGGCACCTGTGCCCGTGGGTGTTTGGCACCAGGAACAAAATGGTAAGAGTGGAGTGTAATTACGAAGCACTTAGCTGCATTCAGCCTGGTTTGTTCCTCAGATAATTTCTACTTTCATTGTTCAAGAGGGTATGGACACTGCAGAAGCTGTACTTGAACGTACCTGCAGCTGTGGAAATAAATGAATGTTGTGGCTTACTTTTTTTCCCCTAGGAGAATTGTTTAAGAGGAAAGTTTAAGAGAATGAAAGTCATTATTTTGCAAACCCAGTGAAATTCCAAATCAGTGAATGGTCTGCTCCTAGTGCCCCACTCCTCTCTTCACCTGCATATGCAAGTCCTGGGTTTAACAGCCATTAAAATCATGCTCTTTTTATCCACACCCCACAGATTAACCCCTCTATAGAAGACCAGGACAATTTTCTGTGTGTAAAAATGATTACATCCTCTGCCATTCCATTTATGAGTAATTCTGAATCTCCTGTTCATCTCTCCAGGTTTGTGACAGGCCCAGGCACTCTACATTTGGTATCTTACTTGTCTGGACCCAAGAACCATTTCTGAATGGATATAGATGCATGCAAATATTACTTTCTTGTCATCTTTCTTCCAGCCTGCTTTATGGAGGAACTACGGGTAACACTGAGGTGGCTGAAACAAACCCTAATTTTCTTTCAATGTATGGTTTAAAATGTTCAGCACACAGTAAGTACTCATTAAACACCATTGATGATGATGAAATGCTCACACATACATCAGCACCATGGAGAGAAGTGACTGCACTATCCAGCTGGGATTTTTGGTTGTTTGTGTTTTAATGGTATTCTAAGTTCAATCGTATTTATTGAGCTCTTACTGTGTGTAAAACACTATATTAAGTCCTTGGAAGAGTACACTATAACAATAAACAGACACATTCTCTTCCTACAATGAGCTTATAGTCTAGAGGGGGAGACAGACATTAATATATATTTATATATAAAGTGCATATATGTACATTGGTGCTGTGGGGCTGGGAGGGGGGAAGAATAAAGGGAGCAAATCAGGATGATGCAGAGGGAGTGGGAGAAGAGGAAAGGAAGGCTTAGTCATGGAATGCCTCTTGATGGAGATATGCTTTCAACAAGGCTTTGAAGCAGAAGAAAATAACTTTGTCATAAATGAGGAGGAAGGGCATTCCAGACCAGAGGCAGGATGTGGGTGAAAGATCAGTGGTAAGAAAGAGGAGACTGAAGCACAATGAGAAGGTTATCAGAGGAGCCAAGTGTGGGGTCTGGGTTGTAGTAGCAGAATAGTGAGGTGAGGTAGAAGGGTACAAGGTGATTGAGTGCTTTAAAGCCAATGATCAGGAGTTTTTGTTTGATGCAGAGGTAGGTGAGAAACTACTGGAGTTTCTTGAGAAGTGGGGAAACATGGTCTGAATATTTTTGTAGGAAAATTATCCGGGCAGCAGAGTGAAGTTGGACTGAAGTGGGGAGACAGGAGGCATGGAGGTCAGCAAGGAGGCTGATACAGGAATCAAGGACCTGATGGGATAGTCAAAGGTCTCCTTTCAATGCTTTTAGACTCTAGGTGGGCTTCACTATAGACAACGATAACATTTACACTGCATGTGACCACCTATACCAGCCTAGGGCTTCATGAAATCAGATCATTGTGTAAGACTTTTACAAAAACAAACTAAAAGAACCCCATCCCGACTGCAAAGTCCACCGTGAGAATTCCGATCCTTTCCAGGTATAGTCCTATGGATCAGAAATTCTGGGAGGTTTGTTCCAGGCACTGGGGTAGACACCAACTAATTCAGTTATACACAGTCCATGTGCCACATGGGGATCATAGTCTTAATCCCAGTTTTACAGATAAGGTAGCACACAGAAATGAAGTGACTTGCCCAAGATCAAACAGCAGGCAAATGGCAGAGCGAGGATTAGAACCCAGGTTAGAACTTACAACCCCCAGGCTCATGCTCTTTCCATTAGGCAACATTGCTTCTCTGTTATTTGGACTACACCTGGAAAGGGTTCTAATCTCAGCTCTACCACTTTGCTCTGTGGCCTTGGGCAAGTCACTTAAATTCTCTGTGCCTCAGTTACCTCATCTGTAAAATGGGGATTGAGACTGCAAGCCCCATGTGGGACAGGGACCGTGCCCAATCTGATTTGCTTGTATCCACTCCAGTGCTTAGTACAGTGCCTGGTACATAATAAGCACTTAAATGCCATAATTATTATTATTAATACCCATGTACTCAGCCCACTTTTAGACTCATAAGGAAATAGATTTATCTAAAGCCTTTAACAGTTTTGCACTGATTTTTTTAAAACAATATTAAGGTGATTTAATGAATCAGGGAAAAGTTACAGTTTGGGAGACATTGCAGTTAAGCTTGTGATAGAATACGGGCCCTGTTCTCCTTGGCTTCCTCAGACTCGGGCTTCATGACAAAGAGATGAGCCCCAGGCTGCCTCCACCATGGAGCCAACACTGGTCCCTGCTCTGCACCTTCCCGTCCAATGTCGACCCCCTGACCCCCACCCCCCGCTGCCACAGAGCCCCACACTAAGAGAAGCTCTGCTTCCCTAAGGTGTCCCTGAGGTTCTTTCTCCTCACTCCCTCTCTTCTCCCCTGCTGCAAACCATGGTCTAAGTTGAGCTCTGTGGTGCAGAGAGGGAAATTTGAGCCACTTTGTAGTTCCTGTGAGCCCCCCAGCACCCAGAGGGAGCTTCAAACTGCCTCCACCATGGAGCTAAACTGTCCTCCCTCATCCCCCTAGACCCTGTCATCTGTGGCACACTGAGAGCACTTGAACCTCTGCCTCTACTTACCCCTTCTATAGTGGGCTGCTGTCTCCATGCCCATGTGCAATAACCACCACCTTCCACCACCACCACTTGTCCTGGGGTTCAGCTCCAATGTCAGACTGCCTCCAGAAGACCAGGACCACCACTTCCTTCCCCCGAAAGCCTCAATGCTGATGGTGTGTCCCCTGCCCCACACCATCTCCTGGAGCCACTGCAAGACACTTCCAACCCCCACCCCAAGGCAGCTGGGGATTTACCCTAGCACCCCAAGTTTCCCCAACACCTTAATATTTTCTTGCTGTCCCCCACCTCTCCACCACTTAGCTCCAAGACAGTGAAACAGACATTAGGGGGAGATCAATAAGAGCACTGGAGGAGAGACAAAAAGGAGACTGAGGGATGCCAACTTCTTGCTCAACCAACAGTGAGAAGCCATGGAATCTGACTGACAGCACAGGGACTGGTTCACACTGATGACATCATCTTTCAGAGGGGCAAGGGGAACTGACCATGCCAGCTATGGAGGGCCTTATGCAATTGGATGAATGTGTTAAAGCCCCACCAGTGTAAGTGGCCAACACTAGTACCTGGACTGACGATCACATGCTCAGATCTCCAGGGAGGTATTCCCATTGAATCATGCTGTTCACAGCAGAGCTCTGGGCTTGGGACAACAGGTAGAGAAGAAGGAATAAGAAGGGCTAAATAAAGACTCTGGGCAAGAAAATGCAACATCAAATATGTCAAAATTTGCAAAAGAATATTCACACAGCACTTGTGTATGTGTCTACATATTTATAATTATAATTCTATTTCTTTTTATTAATGATGTGTATATACCTATAATTGCATTTATTTATAATGATACTACTGATGCCTGTTTACTTGTTTTGATGCCTGTCTCCCCCCTCTTCTAAACTATGAGCCTGTTGTGGGCAGGGATTGTCTCTGTTGCTGAACTGTACTTCCCAAGTGCTTAGTACAGAGCTCTGCACACAGTAAGTGCTCAATAAATGCAATTGAATGAATGAATGAATGAATAAGACTATTGTCTTCTGAATTATTTCATGCTCTGGGGCAGAGCTCTACTGTTTGTTTTTTCCACAAGCAGGAACTGATGCCCACTTGTTCTTGGGGCTATACCAGAGAAAAATGATCACCATTAATAAAGAAACAGAGTCCACCAAAAAGGTTAGAAATGCCAAAATAGTTAATCTTCTCAAAGAAGCATTTTATTTCAATGTTCACAATCAAGGCTCTTTTCATAATACAAAAAGTTTAAAAGCCTCTCTTCCAGGTTGTGGATTAGACAGAGAAAGCAAGGAACAATAAGTGGGGCCAAATTGATAAGGCAGCAAGGGATTCAACGGATGAACTGAACACAAGATCTACAGGGTCTGAACAGAACATTACAGGGAATCTGGAGTGGGAAAACCCCTAATTTTGTCCACTGATGAAGAATGCTTTTCACATGGTGAATGAAAAACCCACTGCCCTATTTCTAGTGTATGCTGGCCCAAAGGAGCTGGAGATCTGGGTCCATTAGAGCCATCTGAAGATAAGGTCTCCTATCACACACACATTCGATTCAGTGCTATGGAAGGGGCTTGGGCAATCACTGGTTGAACCAGGCAGGTGGAGACTGATCACTCATGCAGAAAACCACCAATTCCTGGAATGCAGAAACAGTGGGGCAGAGCAGAGGTGAAGCCGCTAGGACAAGCTATAGGGTTTGGGAGCACACTCCAGTTTGAAGGAGGTGGGAGAGGCTATTTGGTGACAAAACTGCTTGAGGGGAACTTAAGAAAAAATGAGGCAGCTACCAGGGGGTAGCATTTCCCATCTGCCCTCTAGCACCAATGGTCCTGGCTCACCATGGAATGAATATTAGCTGCAGAAAGAGAAGAAATTCTTTCCTCCTTTCCCTTAAAGGGAGTTTACCTGGATCACTTCTTGGAAAGAAAACGGTTGTACTCAGTGGAGAGACTGGGGATAAAACAGAAAGCGCTCTTGCAAGATCGCTCCACCTCCTGCTTCTTACAAGTCGCTATCGAAAGACACGAACAAGCACACTGAACAATAATCACGTTAGCTTGAGCCCTCTGTTTGGGAAGTGAGGTTGGGAGCTTTCTTCTTGGGATAGATAGTGGCTCTTCAGGCTTAGGCCTCCATCTTTTTTTATGCAGCCTTGCCAGCACTGTACTGTCTGTAGTGGAAGAGACTCTTGGAGTCCACCGTGCGAGATTTCTGTATGGCTTCTGCAAAGAGTTTTGTAACCTGAAAATGCAAACAGAGGAGCTTTTACTTAGGGACCTAAATGAAATGACATGAAAGTGAGTATTTAATGAAGCGGGAATGAAGAAGTCAGGAGTTCTGCTCCCAACGTTTAAAGGATCGAGAGATGAAAGGCAGACACATTTTCATCCAATTAGCATTCTCCTGGATCCTAGACTGCCCCAGGAATACATCCATTTCCCGCAGAGGGATTAAAAACTGGCCAAGAAAAAGAAACTGATGGGCAGACAATTTAATGAGTCTTGAAGAAAATCTCTTCTCTTGATGATAAATTAGGTCCGCTCTGTCCAATGGAAATGAACAGACCTGCCACTATCACTTTCAGGGGAACTGATCCTAGTAGCTTGTCTACTTTTCTAAGTGTTAATTATAAGTAACATATAAACGCTTATGTGGGACCTGGTCTTGAAGGAATTGAAATAAAAGTTGAATACCCAACCTCCTTGTTTTAACTTTAGACTCCCAGTCAAGAACGATCTATGGTTACAATCTCTGATTTACCCAATCATGACCCTGGTCTTTGCGAATGAGGTTAAAAGGTGCATATGAAATCTGGAAATTCCAACACCACAGAACAAAACAATGCAAACATCTTCACTAAGCCTAAAAGAGAAGGATGAGGCAAGGTTTTATGGGACTGAACAAGGAAAGGCACTCAAGAAGCCGGGACAGAACCTGGAGTAGGCTCCATCTCAAATTTAAATTAATTAGTCATGTTTATTGAGCACTTATTGTGTACAGAGCACTGTGTTAAGTGCTTGGGAGAGTACAATCCAACAGAATTGGGAGAAACATCTCCTGCTCACAAAGAGCTTACGGTCTAGATAATTTAAATCTGGATCAAGTCCACAGGATCCATCAGGAAGGGGCAAAGAGATATTTCAGGTGGGAACTGTCCACTGTGTGCACATGGCTTTATCAGATGTGAGGAGTTCTAAGTTTTCTCAATCAATCAGCGCTACTCATTGAGTAGTAACTGTCCACTGAGCACTGTATGAGGTACTTGAGAGAGAACAAATTCAGTAGAGTTGACAGACAAATTCTGTGTCTACGAGAAGCTCATGGGGTAGCTTTAAAATTCTTATTTCACAGAAAGAACGGACGTTTGTTGGAGCACTCAAAACTCCAATTTCCTAGATTGGGACAATCACTTGGGGATATTGGAAGCTCTGGTGATAGTCAAAGCTAGGGGAATTCCAAGAGCCTAGTCAGAAGCAGAAGGGTGGGAGTAGGTTATGGGAGTGTCTTCATCGATCATCACGGTATTTGTTAATCACTTATTATGTGCCAGGCACTGTACTGAGTGCTTGGATGGATACAAGCAAATCGGGATAGACATCAATGGTATTTACAGTAAGCATTACTGTGTGCAGAGCTTGTACTAAGAGCTTAGAAAAATACAAGTCTTGCCCAGTTCTCAATCAATCAATCAATCAATCGTATTTATTGAGCGCTTACTATGTGCAGAGCACTGTACTAAGCGCTTGGGAAGTACAAATTGGCAACACATAGAGACAGTCCCTACCCAACAGTGGGCTCACAGTCTAAAAGGGGGAGACAGAGAACAGAACCAAACATACCAACAAAATAAAATAAATAGGAAAGAAATGTACAAGTAAAATAAATAAATAAATAAATAAATAGAGTAATAAATATGTACAACCATATATACATATATACAGGTGCTGTGGGGAAGGGAAGGAGGTAAGATGGGGGGATGGAGAGGGGGACGAGGGGGAGAGGAAGGAAGGGGCTCAGTCTGGGAAGGCCTCCTGGAGGAGGTGAGCTCTCAGCAGGGCCTTGAAGGGAGGAAGAGAGCTAGCTTGGCGGAGGGGCAGAGGGAGGGCATTCCAGGCCCGGGGGATGACGTGGGCCGGGGGTCGATGGCGGGACAGGCGAGAACGAGGTACAGTGAGGAGATTAGTGGTGGAGGAGCGGAGGTTGCGGGCTGGGCAGTAGAAGGAGAGAAGGGAGGTGAGGTAGGAGGGGGCGAGGTGATGGAGAGCCTTGAAGCCCATGGTGAGGAGTTTCTGCCTGATGCACAGATTGATTGGTAGCCACTGGAGATTTTTGAGGAGGGGAGTAATATGTCCAGAGCGTTTCTCAAGCACCAAGGCATAGAGGTGTTGGTTTTTCTTGTCCCCTGTTTGTGCTGCTATTTCTTTCAGTGCCAGAAAGAATGAAAGTTGGCTCAGTAATATGAAGCATGTGGGGAGAGTGGGAGAGGCAAAGGGAGAGATTAGGTGAACATTGGAAGGGAGGGTGAAAGGAATCTTGTGTGATGGGGCAGAGAAGGAGATCTCGGGTACAGATGGGTCGTGGCTTGTAATTCTGGCTTTGCCACTTATCAGCTGTGTGACTTTGGGCGAGTTACTTAACTTCTCTGTGCCTCAGTTGCCTCATCTGTAAAATCAATCGTATTTATTGAGCACTTACTGTGTGCAGAGCACTGTATTAAGCGCTTGGGAAGTACAAGTTGGCAACACATAGAGACAGTCCCTACCCAACAGCAGGCTCACAGTCTAGAAGGGGGAGACAGAGAACAAAACCAAACATACTAACAAAATAAAATAAATAGAATAGATATGTACAAGATAGAGTAATAAATATGTACAAACATATATACATATATACAGGTACTGTGGGGAAGGGAAGGAGGTAAGATGGGGGGATAGAGAGGGGAACGAGGGGGAGAGGAAGGAAGGGGCTCAGTCCGGGAAGGCCTCCTGGAGGAGGTGAGCTCTCAGTAGGGCCTTGAAGGGAGGAAGAGAGCTAGCTTGGCGGATGGGCAGAGGAAGGGCATTCCAGGCCCGGAGGATGATGTGGGCCGGGGGTCGATGGCGTGACAGGTGAGAACGAGGCACGGTGAGGATATTAGCGGCAGAGGATGTAAAATGGGGATTAAGACTGTGAGCCC
This sequence comes from Tachyglossus aculeatus, assembly GCF_015852505.1. Taxonomy (NCBI): domain Eukaryota; kingdom Metazoa; phylum Chordata; class Mammalia; order Monotremata; family Tachyglossidae; genus Tachyglossus; species Tachyglossus aculeatus. Next base: position 62,738,258 of record NC_052072.1, read on the forward strand.
CAAGTGGGACAACCTGATTACCTTGTATCTTGCCCAGTGCTTGACACATAGTAAGCACTTAAATACCTTCATTATTAATATCATTATTATAGTGGGGGTGGTATTTCTGAGAAACATGAGAGCACAGGGATAGAGTTCTTCAAATCACAGAAAATCTCAGAAAGAGACTTCATCATTGACATGATGTATATGCTGGTAAGCCCTAGCTAGGGGCAAAGGTCAACAGTTCATAGGCACCTTCCATTGAAGGCATTATCTCCTCCAGGGAAGCCTTTCACGACTGAGCCCTCCTCTCCTCTCCTCCCACTCCCTTCTGTGCCTCTAATACTTGCTCCTTCATTTATCTTCCCTCTCTTCCCCACAGCACATATGTAGGTATCTGTAATTTATGTATCCATTTATTTATTTATATTTATATCTGTCTCCCCCTCTAGACTGTGAGCTTGTTGTGGGCAGGGAATGTGTCTGATGTTATAGTATACTCTCCCAAGCGCTTGGTACAGTGCTTTGCACACAGTAATTGCTCAATAAATAAGATCATTATTATTGTTCCGTTGGGCCTAAGTCAGCTTATCTCCAGAACAATGGAGAATCTAACCAGGTAAGGGCAGGTGATTCAGGGAAGCAACATGATTTAGTGGATAGCACATGGGCCTCAGAGTCATAAGAGAAGCAGCGTGGCTCAGTGGAAAGCGCACGGGCTTGGGAGTCAGAGGTCATGGGTTCAAATCCCGCTCCGCCAATTGTCAGCTGTGTGACTTTGGGCAAGTCACTTCACTTCTCTGTGCCTGTTACCCGTACCATCTGTACCATTTTACCATCTGTAAAATGGGGATTAAAATTGTGAGCCCCACGTGGGACAACCTGATCACCTTGTATCCCCCCCAGTGCTTAGAACAGTGCTTTGCACATAGTAAGCGCTTAACAAATACCATCATTATTATGTCTGTTGTGCGACCTCGGGCAAGTCACTTAAATTCTCTGAGCCTGTTACCTCAGCTGTAAAATGAGGATTAAGATTGTGAGCCCCACGTGGGACAACGTGATCACCTTGTATCCTCCCCAGCACTTAGAACAGTGCTTTGCACATTGTAAGCGCTTAACAAATGCCATTATTATTGTTATAGAAGGACCTGGGTTCTAATCCCAGCTCTGCCACTTGTCTGCTGTGTGACCTTGGGCAAATCACTTCTCTGTGACTCCATTCCCTCATCTGTAAAATGGGGATTAAAGAGTGTGAGCCCCATGTGGAACAAGGACTGTGGCCAACCTAATTTACTAGTATCTAGCTCAGTGCTTAGAACAGTGCATGGCACATGGTAGGTGCTTACCAAGTACCATAATAATTATTATTATTCATTACTGGTTGCGCTTGGCCATCAGTGTGACTGCCCTGCATCCCACAAGGAAGTCAGTGGATCCAAATTCTGGTTAATTCAAGTGCAAATCAGTGTGGCCTCATAGAAGGAGCATAGCACTGGGAGTCCAAAGACCTGCATTCTAATCCTGACTCTTCCACTTGCCTTTTGAGTGACCTTAAATTCTCATGCCTCTGTTTCATCACCTGTAAAATGGAGAGTCAATACCTGCTCTCCCTTAGACTGAAAGCCCTGTGTGGGACAGGGACTGTGTCCAATCAAGTTACGAGGTTTCTATCCCAGTGGTTAGCACAAAGTTCAAGCAATCAATTGTATTAATTGAGCACTTGGGAGTGTACAATATAAGAGGGATCTTAACATATAATTACAGTTCCTACTATCATTATCATTAAATCCTTCAGTATCAGGCCTGGGGGTTATCTTGAGCTGTCAGAGGTGAAGGACCGAGGGCAGAAGGGAGAGAAAGTCACCTGCAAGGTGAAGAAAATGGATTCCACCAGCTGAGATCCAGCTATGTACCCTGCCACATTGTGCTATACTTTCCCAAGCATTTAGTACATTGCTCTGCATACAGTAAGTGCTCAATAAATACCACTGATTGACTCAATTCCCTATTATTCCATCTACAAGGGACCAACTGACCTGGAAGTTGGTGAGCAGAGCAATTCCACTGTCAACAGCTGTCCGACGAATCACATAGTTGTCATGGATAAACCTAGTGTTGTTGTTGGGGAGATTAATCACCATGTCAATGTTCCCTTCCTTTATCAACCTAGAAGAAAGAAGAGAAAATGTAGAAGATGAATCCAAGCAGAGAGCTACAATGCCTAGCAGAGGGTCTCACTACCTGACACTAGGAGGAAGAATGGCCTGTCATTATTGGACTAAAACAATCTTCTTTAGCATGTTCCTCAGGCTGCTCAGCTGAAAATTTGACTAAATAAAGGATGGATTTTCTTTTCATTTTCAAAATACTATCTAGAATGAGACACTTCTTTCCACATTAAACCAACCACTTGCTAAGGTGCTGAGCCCCTAGGTAACGATTTTTCTCCTCTTCAATCCATTTGCTTCTGAGAAAAAAATGTTTCCCCTCTCTCTTTAGAAACTTCCAATTCTCTGATTCTACTTGGGTGGATCTCAGCAAATGGTTCAGGAATGTAGTCACCCAGCTCTGAATCTGCTTCCTCACAGAAGAGACGGGGAGACGTTTAAATGTCAAATGATGTGAAGTAGTGCTAATTATTGTTTGATTAAAACCCTTAACAGAGTGGCTTAGGGCATCTCAGAAACAAGGAGGGGGCAAAACACTGAGCAATTCCTACTTTAATTCGATAATGATTTATCATTCAGCTTCTCGAGTGGCCTATCTGCACAGCCCAAAGTGCAGCCCATCCCTGAACTCTCTCAGGTTCTGCAATAATGTCTTACTGGATGGATACTCTCACCTAGGTGTCCTGGGTTTCTACCACGCAAAGCCATTAGTAATAATGGGAACTGTATCTCTGCAGGCAGGCATACTGAGTTGAAAATAATATACCCTGTAAAATTGTATTCTCTCCTATGGAGAGCCAATCGATAGAATCAAAGGATGGCCCCCAATTATTCCACGGTCAGTTATGAAATGGAAAGAAACAGGCATTGCTCACATTTGATAATTGGCACTAAAATGACTTTGCCCTTGTATTATTTGTGCCATGTCATCTGGGAAAGAAATGACCATTTAAACTGATGTAGTTAGCTCTGTATGCCAGAAAAGCAGAAATAGCACCTCAGGGCCAGTATGAGATAGGGAGTGGATTTGAGCACTGACACTAGACTCCAGGGTACAGTTATCTAACTCTGAAATTGTAAAGAACACCCAAGCCAGCCCAACCCTCCCAAGGGCAGATGAGGATCTAAAGTATTTCCTTCAAAAGCTCCAGGGATGGGACTGTAAGCTCATTGTGGGGCCAGGAACCTGTATGCCAGCTCTGTCATACTGTACTCTACCAAGTGCTTAGTACAGTGCTCTGCACACAGTAAGTGCTCAATAAATATCATTGATGATGACGGGAATTTACAGTGCCTTTCAGTAGCTTATTCCCATGTGCTATCACCCAACTACCCAGAAATTCTTCCTTAGGTCTAACTGAAATCTCTTCACCTTAATTCAAGTCACTTCCTCTGGTTCAGCATGAAACACTCTCCTCATCAAAACACTTCATCTATCATTCCACTGTAGCAAGTCATTCACTCCTGGCTTTCTTTTCTCCAATTTAAACAAGGACATGTATTTTTCAACTTTCCTTGGAGACACCTATTTTAATCATTTTATATTTTATTTTATAAAATATTTTATATTTTAACCAGATTGAGTCCCCTTTTCCCTCTCCTCCTCCCCATCCCCCCACCCTACCTCCTTTGCCTCCCCACAGCACTTGTATATATATTTGTACAGATTTATTACTCTATTTTACTTGTACATATTTACTATTCTATTTATTTTGTTAATGATGTGCATATAGCTTTAATTCTATTTGTTCTGATGATTTTGACACCTGTCCACTTGTTTTGGTTTGTTGTCTGTCTCCCCCTTCTAGACTGTGAGCCCATTGTTGGGTAGGGACCATCTCTATATGTTGCTGACTTGTACTTCCAAGCGCTTAGTACAGTGCTCTGCACACAGTAAGCGCTCAATAAATACAATTGAATGAATGAATGAATGAGAATCAATATATTCTCTCTTCTCTGAGCCTTCACCATCCTCTTGATTACCAGAACTGAATCCAGGTCACTGTTTAGGGGCTGGCCAATGTTCACAATAAAGATCTACTTCCTGATCTCACACGCCACCCTCCTATTAAAAACTCCAGTTCCATGCCAAAGTCTTCAACAAACTCAGTGTGATTGATTCTGACACCTAAGACATCAGAATTTACCTACCACTAACAGAAGTTACCTAACAGTAACTGGACCTAATGGATCTTTCCCCTCTCATGGGTCTATGTTGCTTTATTGTCACCCATGCATGTACTCCTTTTCTCTGTCCCTCTTGAATCTCATCTCTGTGATTTTCCAATGTGTCCACTGCTTTGAATTTCACTCCAGCCTTCCACAGTGTCTGTAAACCTGCTCAATTGGGAAGCTTCTGCATGTAGCTGGGCCAGTTCTCAATTCCTTCATTCAAGTCTTCCCTCATTATTTTAAGGGTAACCAGTCCCAATGTGTCCACTGTTTTGAATTTCACTCCAGCCTCCCACAGTGTCTGTAAACCTGCTCAATTGGGAAGCTTCTGCAAGTAGCTGAGCCAATTCTCAATTTCTTCATCCAAGTCTTCTCTAATTATTTCAAGGGTAACCAGTCCCATGATTACATGTGGTAGCCTCTAAAGTCTTGTAGTGCCAATCCAAACTGAGCTTCGGTCTTACTTTCTGATGGGAGAGAGGCTGGGATTCTGTCCCTCCTGGGATGGCCAAGCCACAGGGGTTGCAGGAACATTGTTTGCATTCAGCCAGTCTGAAGTAGCTTCTGTGGCGTAGAGCTGCAGAATCAGAATAGAAATTGAAGTTTACTTCGGGTATTACCAAGTAAGAACTTTCCATCATTTAACAGTTTCTTTAGACGTTCAGGCCCAAGTTTCTCAATTCCTTCACCACTAAGTTTCTAGCTTTTAAAGTGCTAGGTAATGCATGAATGATGAATTATAAATCTGAAATAAAGCAACTTTCTATCTTCTGGCATTGGCTAGGCAATTCCCCAAATTATTACACTGACCCCTGCTAAATGAAAGTCCCAGTGGATCAAAAGATGGGCTCCAAATTCTTGGAGGGTGGCTAGGGAATGCACCCTATTTGGCCCTGTAGGACACATGACACAAGACAGGGAAGCAGTGTGGCCTTAGTGGAAACAGCAAGTCAATTATCTGGGCCTCAGGTTCCTCATATGTAAAATGAGGATGTTCTCCCTGTTCTCCCTCTCACTTAGACTGCGAGCTCCTTATGGGACTGTCCAAACTGCGTATATTGTACCTACCCCAGTGCTTAGAACAATACATGGCACAAAGTAAGTGCTCAACAAATCCCACAGTTGCTGTTATTAAGACACCCCAAGGCCTCCATGTAGATTACCATCCAACTTCATCCCAACTAGAGAAGCAGCGTGGCCTAGTAGATAGAACACAGGCCTGGAAATCAGAGTACCTGGGTTCTAATTCTGGCTTTGCCACTTTTCTGTTATGTGACCTTGGGCAAAGCATTTAACTATTCTGTGCTTTGGTTACCTCATCTGTAAAATGAGGACTAACACTGTGGGACATGGACTATGCCCAATCTGATTAGCTCATATCTATCCCAGAGCTTAGTACAGTGCCTGGTAAGTATGTAATGAATACCATTAAAAAAAGCAAACAAGATGGGACAGAGTGGCCCTTAGTCTAATCCAATTTTAGCTCACTGTTCATGGGAAGAAACCCCTCCCACTGCACTGTTGTATTTTTAGCCTTTAGATTCTATCACCATATGAACTCATGATGTACAAATGAAGAGGTGAAAATAGAAATACATTGAGGCTGGAATTGCTCCAATATTTCCATCCTGGGGACCCTGCACATTTCTGGGAGACAAGTGGCCAGAAGATTTTCCAAAATTTCAGGATCAATATTTCATTCGCTCAACTTTTCTAAGTTGTGGAGAAACCTAGATATTTCCACCAAACTGTGCCATTTTCCGGGTTGAAAGACAATGTGGAGCTCTTTCAGATCCCAGAGGTTCTCATTACAGGTCTAAAACAACACTCTGGTTCGTGGCCAGATTTCAGGGCTGAAAGAAAACAGCTTGAAATAAAAAAGAATACCACATACCTTGAAACCCTCATTGTGAAGCTGCTCGGCTACACCAAGGAATCTGGGCCGGAATGATTGCTGAAGAGAGATTGAGATGTTGTTGTGACTTCTTGATCATTGAACAATAATAGGTAGTATTTATTGAGCTCTTACTGTGTGCAGAGTGCTGTAGTAAATGCTTGGGAGATAAGTAGTTAAGCCCTTAATATCACTACATCAAATATGGAATTTCTTCAAATATTCTAATGAAATACCATATATTGTTTCATGCCCAGCATATATCAAAATAATTGAAAGCAAATATTTTTTTTTACAAGAAGCCTCCTTGAAAGGGGATGTTGAGTTATTTTAGAAAAATAGGCCACCCTGTATAAATGTGAACGTACAAAGCATGGCCTTTTGGGGTATTTGAATAAATATTAGAGCTTACTTCCTCTCAGCTTTGATATTGAAGACATTCATTTTTAAAGATAAGAAGAAAACTAAGCAGGAAATATAGCCAGTGAAGCATAAACTGTATTCAGCTATGAGTCTGTTTTAGAGGTAAAAAGTTAAAACCAAATATTATCCAGTATTCACTCCAATATTTCAAAATCTCTTTATAAAACCAAGTATACTAAATATTTTGACAACTGCTTTTTACCTTTGAGGATGTGTTTCAAGACATTTTACTCTAAAAATCCCAAGCTTTATTCATAAGCTGAGGCAAGATCTCAAGATCAGTTAGATGACTGAAGAATTGTTTTCAAATGGAAAAGTATTTCAAACTCTGGGGTCATATTGGACTGCTAATTTGAATTCTCTCTGAGGGAAGGCTCAGTACCTTTGATGAAACGTGTGAAGTATTAAGAACATTTGGTCTGGAAAAATTCAGTGTTGACTAATAATTACCTTCAGAAAAAAACAGGATAGTTTCACAAATAATGGTAACCTTTTTTTTTCCATTGAGAAGAGAACAGAAGGAAATGGTATTAAATTGAAGCACCAGACATTAAGGCGAGACATAAGAATTATTCCTGTATTTCCATAACAATTGTTAGAAATACTGGAACAGCTTGCTATATTTGTTTTTAGATAGATGTAACAATGTGGATTTGGATGTGGATGTGTATATGCATGTTTGTATGTACATGTGTGGATATATATGTATACATAGATATACACACACATACATGTAGAGAGAGAGGAAGAGTCAGAAGGGAGAGAGAGGGAGAGAGAGGGAGAGAGAGAGGAGAGAGAGAGAGACAGAGAGAGAGAGAGAGAGAGAGAGAGAGAGAGAGAGCGAGCACTGCTGTCTATTTTCAAAGATGCTACAGACAGTAAGCTCCTGCCCAAGTGGCAAGAAAACAGTTCATCAGACTCTCATTCCTTTGGTGACTCAGGTTTGTTTTTGTGCAGAGAGACAATAATTGGGGCATTTTTAAGTTCCTCCTTTATGAGGAGAGAATGAATTATAGTTCTGAATAGAATAGATAACCCAGAATTTCAATAATATCCAGGTTAGAAACTCAATTAAATAGCACATTTCAGTCTCTTCAGGTAGTCATAAAGTAACACATCCCCACACATACAATCCGTCACCAAAACATGCTGGTCTCACCTTCACAACATTGCTAAGATCCACCCTTTCCTCTCCATCCAAACCACTAACTTGCTGGTTCAGTCTCTCATCCTATCCCGACTGGATTACTGCATCAGCCTCCTTTCTGATCTCCCATCCTCCTGTGTCTCCCCACTTCAGTCTATACTTCACTCTGCTACCCAGATTATCTTTGTTGAGAAACGCTCTGGGCATGTTACTCGTCTCCTCAAAAACCTCCAGTGTTTGCCTGTCAACCTACGAATCAAGCAAAAACTCCTCACTCTCGGCTTCAAGGCTCTCCATCACCTCGCCCCCTCCTACCTCACCTCCCTTCTCTCCTTCTACAGCCCAGCCCGCACACTCCACTCCTCTGTCGCTAACCTCCTCCCTGTGCCTCGTTCTCGCCTGTCCCGACGCCGACCCCTGGACCACATCCTTCCTCTGGCCTGCAATGCCCTCCCTCCATACATCCACCAAACTAGCTCTCTTCCTCCTTTCAAAGTCCTACAGAAAGCTCACCTCCTCCAGGAGGCCTTCCCTGACTGAGCCCCCCGTTTTTCCTCTCCTCCTCTCCATCGCCCCCCTCCCTCCGCCCTAACCCCTACCCCTTGCCACAGCACTTGTATATATTTGTACATATTTATTACTCTATTTTCATTGTACATATTTACTATATTATAGTAAATTTAGCTATAGTATATTTACTATAGCTGTAATTCTATTTATTCTGATGGTATTGATGCCTGTCTACTTGTTTTGTTGTCTGTCTCCCCCTTCTAGACTGTGAGCCCATTGTTGGGTAGGGACCATCTCTGTGTTGCCAATTTGTACTTCCCAAACGCTTAGTACAGTGCTCTGCACACAGTATGTGCTCAATAAATACGATTGAATGAATGAATGAAACATAAAAGGAAATTTGGGATTAATATGATGTTCAGCTGGCATTTTAGACTACTTGGCAGATAGATTTGGGATTGCATCTCTTCCTGGAGTCTGGGGAAGCCAGCTGGACCAAAGGCAGCCTAGAGCCTGCAAAAGAAGTAATCCTCCCCAAGACTTTCCGTCCCAGAATAGAGTGCTGCCATTCAGCCATATATCTATTATAGATTTTTTTTAAAAATTGGAAAAGATGAACCACTTTGGCAGAGGTTTTAATTAAAATATTTTGAGGGGGCTGGGTAGGAATGTAATTTTTCTCTTCTTTTTAAAGTAAAAGGGGTCAGTAAGTCATCTAAGATTTAGAGACACCAGTTAGAATCATATTATGAAACATTTCCAGTTCTGCACCCCAACCGGAAAAGATAAATATCCAACATGACAGTATTGGCAGGTTCTCAGCCAGGCAAACCCTCTGCCTTGTGGCCCAGCATATTAGGTATCACAACAGCATTATAAAAGTTCCATCAAGCATGTATTGAACACTTGTGACACATAAAACAGCCTCTCCACAAAAAGAAATTACAGTTGTCAGCTTGCATCTGAGGAACCCCAGATTTAAAAGGTGATGGAAAGTACTTGGGTAAAGAACTATTAGTTACTAGAGGTAAAAAGTACAAGTTGATTTATTTACCGGGAGCCATTTATCAGTAAGCGCTCTTTTCTGCCTTTTTTTTAAAAAAAAAAGATTAATGTTTTATTTCCTGAAATCATCCTTTTCCCTTTGATGAAGCTGTGAAAATGAGTCCAAATGCTCCCTCCCTAAATTCCCAGAGATTGATCTGGAGTTTGGGGATTGTAAGACTACATTTTCCCCTAATGATACCAGATGGGAGATAAAAAATACTGCAATCATATACAGTCACATGGAGTTGGGATTTAAAAATAAATCTCTTGCTTCCAGGTCATGACCTTAAAAGCAGCAAAGATATCAAAATGCTGCTGCTCATGACATAAGCATCAATGAATAGCTCAAAAAGGAAGTAAAATAGAAATAGAAAGGCCCCGTGCTCTACTGTTGAGTAAATTATTTACTGTCAAAAAGAGTCCTGGGAAAACTGGTAACAGGAAAGATTTCCCTGGGATGGGTAATGAAGGAAAGTTTGGATGGAACAGAACAGGTTGAGGTGGGCATCAAAATAATGCAAGAGAATCAAAAAGAATGATTCAGCTGACATTCTAATTCAGCTTCCACATTTTCCACATTCAAGCACTGATATTTGGTAACCAGCAACCCAATAGAAGGCATTTCACTAAACAGAAACTTCTACTTGGAGAATTGATTGAATGATTGATTGATTCAGCCATATGGAACAGGAGTCTAGCCCATGAAAAGTTTTAGTGCCATGGAGCCATTGAAAATAATTCAACAGAGATATACATTAACTTGGTCTAGCAGAGTATCACTACATCAGAAAGAAGAAAAGTCCAACATAGTTTTCTCTGGTTCGTTCCCACTGGATGCCAGGAGATATGAACAGTATTAGAAGCAGCAGGACCTAATGGAAAAACCAAGGACCTGGGAATCAGAGGACCTGGGATCTAGTCCCATTTTTGCCACATCAGCTGTGTAACCTTGGGAAAGTCACTCAATTTATCTGTGCCTCAGTTCTCTCATCCGCAAAATGGGGGTTAAAGCTGTGAGCTCCATGGGGGACTTGGATTGTGTCCAACCTGATTATCTTGTATCAACCTCCGCACTTCTGACACACAGCTAACAAATAACAATAATAATAATAATAACAATTAATAACAGAATAAAGGAAAATTTTGTGATCAAAGTGACCTCTTCAACAGAAATAAACTCAATCACTCCCTTGTCCAGGTTCACAATGGTCAGAGTACACCACATTACAAGTGCTTAGAACAGTGCCTTGCACACAGCAAACACTCAAATACAATTGAATGAATTTGGGCCTCCCTGCCTTCATTTTTCCTTATTGCCCTCTCTCTCTCCTGTCCAATACCCTCCCTCTTGAACAATGACACACTGTCCAGATCAGCCCTCTTTCTCCTCCAATGTGGTAACCACAGGGTGGGAGAAGGGTATTCATATTCAATCACTAAATCCTGTTGGTTCAATCTTCACATCATTGCTTTAATCCATCCTTTCCTCTCCATCCAAACTACTACCATATTAATCCAAGCACTTTTCTAACTGCTCCTGTATCAGCCTCCTTGCTGACCTCCCTGCCTCCTTTATCTCTCCATTTCAATCCATACTTCATTCTCCAGCCCGGATCAGTTTTCTACAAAACATTCAGACCATGTTTCCCCATTCCTCAAAAACCTCCAAACAGAAACTCCATCTCCGCATCAAACAGAAACTCTTTACCATCAGCTTCAAAGCCCTCAGTCCCCTTGACCCTTCCTACCTCACTTCTCTACTTTCCTACTACTACCAAGCCCACGTACTTTGCTCGTCTATGCCAACCTACTCATTGTATCTCAAACCCATCAATCTCACAGCCGACACCTCACCCATGTTCTGCCTCTGGCCTGGAATGCTCTCCCTCTTCACATTCTACAGATAATTACTCTCCCCACCTTCAAAGTCTTATTGAAGACAGATCTCCTCCAAGAGGCCACTTTACTGAGCCTTCCCTTCCTCTTTTCCCACTCCTGTCTGCATCGTACTGACCTGCTCCCTTTATTCATCCCTGCTCCCAGACCCACATCACTTATGTACATATTTGTAATTTATTTATATTAATGACTCTCTCCCCACCTCTAGACTTGTTGTGGGCAGGAATTTTGTGTCCATTTATTGCTATATGTACTCTCCTAATAGCTCAGTACAGTGCTCTGCACAGTCAGTGCTCAATAAATAAGATTGAATGAATGAATAAGTGCTTAATATGATTCATTGATTGAATGGATTTCTTTATTTCCTATGTAGAGCCTATCAGCTGGACTAAAAATCTTGTCTTTTCAGTGAAGTTCATATGTCAATAAGCCATAAATACAGCCTTCACCCATTAAATACCTCTTTTGGAAAAAAAACTCACCCCACTATCATCAATACAGCTTTTATCTACATAGCTGTAATTTATTTTAATGTCTGTCTCCCCCTCTAGACTGAAAGCTCTTTGTGGGCAGGGAATGTGTCTACCAACTCTGTTGTATTGTACTCTCCCAAGTACTTAGTACAGTGCTCACACAGTAATGCTCAACAAATACAATTGATTTATTGATTCTGAGGACTCTGAATATCAGGAAAAACCACCTTTCTTTCCCGTCTCTGCTCAGGCTGCTGGGATGCAAATAGCTGGTATAACTTACCTGTGTTGCTGATCTCCCATCTCCCACACGGCAAGACAATCAGGTTATGATTGAATTCCTCACTGCTTTTATAAATTGGTTGTCTTGAGATTTTACCACAGAAAGGGTGAGTGGGAAGAACTGTTGCCCCACATAGCCTGCAGGGCTTACATTAACAGCCATAACAGGAAACAGGTTAAATTCCTGTTTGTGTTTTATAAACATAGTTATCCCTAATAATAAAGCTGCCCTGCTTGGCCACTGAAATACCTATTTCTGATATAATGGGTCTCTGCTGCTTGCTCAGCGCTCCCTTTGTTCTAGAGAGTCCCACAGCTCTTCCCTCCAATTGTTGCCACTCATTGTCATGCAGGAAGCCTGCAAGTCCACTTTCACTGCAGCCCCTCAGAACCCACTGACTGACCCAGTGCTGGCACCAGTTCGGTGTGTTCTTATGGATTTGTACTTCCCAAGTGCTTAGTACAGTGCTCTGCACACAGTAAGCACACAATAAATACGATTGAATGAATTTGTACGAAAACATGCAGAGCAAAAATTTTCTGAAAAAACAGCAGGGCTCTTTTCTTACGACTTCATATGTTTCCTAGGCTCTGGATGAGATTTAACCAACCCCAATTCATGGAACCATTGATCTGGTTACTACAGAGATCTGCTGGATCCCTGACAGAAAGCCATGCCCCAGGTTTATATCTCCCAGTGAGCCCCAAAGAGTAGTTCTCGGTTCAAATCTGGAAAACCAGAAAGAGCAGTTTTTATAGTGCCTTCATGTAGTTTTTGGTAAAGAAAGACAGACAATAGAATAGGGGACATATTTTCCTCTACAGGGCAGGGAGGGACTGCCTGCCTTTAGATGGAAGCCCCCTGGCACTCTAGTCCCACTGAAAAGAAACTGTACCATTGAGGAATCACAGTTTTGCACCACTTGAGGCTTTTTGAGAGACATTTAAATAAATGTTGACAGATTCCTAAAACCACCCCTTCTAATCTTGTGCTTTTCAGCTGTGGCAACTGGAACCACCTGGGAATCTCAGAGAAACAACTGGGCAGACGCAGAAGCAGGGTCAGAGACACAGAAAGTGCTTAGGATAGTGCATTTATTGCACTCAATAAACACTGTTTTTTGTTTGTTTTTTGATGGCATTTATTAAGTGCTTACTATGTGCAAAGCACTGTTCTAAGCGCTGGGGAGGTTACAAGGTGATCAGGTTGTCCCACAGGGGGCTCACAATCTTAATCCCCATTTTACAGATGAGGTAACTGAGGCACAGAGAAGTGAAGTGACTTGCCCAAAGTCACACAGCTGACAATTGGTGGAGCCGGGATATGAACCCCTGACCTCTGTTACTACCAGAAATAGAAATTGAGAGGTACAAACCAGTTAGACACAGAGAAACACAGAGAAAAGAGTGTAATACACAGTGTGGTTTTCATGGGTTTCTCCTTGGTTACCATTACTAGCCCCATGTGGCAAATGGGTGGCCGCCAAAATGTTATATTATGGCCCAATGACATGTGGTCCAGATATTTTTATTTCATTGTGAACCACTGCACTAGTCCTGTTTAAAATCACTTTGAGCCAAAAAAATCCCTAAGCAGAACTTTCTATTTTTTCCCCCCACAATTCGCTCGCATTCTAACAAACAAATCTAGGCTGTTTGTGTTCTAATTGAAAAGGGAGTGCAAAACCCACACAGAGAAATAGCCGAGCCTCTAGTCAGCTTTCACAGATTCATCATCATTGTAAAAATGCAACTTCCCCTCTCTGCCTTCCACAGAGCAACATCAAAGGCGAAAGGAAAAATGTTTTCTATCTGGAATGCCACCCTTTGGTATAGCAGCAGTGGTGAAAAAGGAATTGCACAGCAGTGAAGGAGGGAAAAAAGGGAATGGGAGGGGAGGGGGATGTCCTGGATCCCCCATGGTCCTGGGGCCTAAGGAAGGGCCTCACGCTGTGAGTAGTGGACAGTCATGGATGGCTGGCCACTGAAGAAGGGACATTTGAAGTCACACCTGCTAAGCAGCAGGCATCCAGCCCATGGCCTTGGGTACAGAGCCAAAATGACAGAGGCGAGGCTGTGGCTGTGGAGATGGAGAGAAAGCTGCAACACCACCCCACAAGAACACCTCCCCGCTACCTCCACTGAACAAGGATGGACCTTGGCTGCAGCCAAATAATGTTAATATCTGAACTACCATTCTGGAATCTTTTCTTTTCTCTGTACAGAGTTCCAGCCTGTCTCCGTTTACACCCACCCCTGACAACACTAGGGAAGCAGCATGGCCTAGTGGGGAAAGCAGGGCCTGGGGGTCAGAAAGACCGGGATTCTAATCCCAGCTCTGCCACTTGTCTGCTGTGTGACCTTGGCTAAGTCATTTCACTTTTCTATGCCTCAGTTACCTCATCTGTGAAATGGGGATTGGGACTGAGCCCCATGTGGGTTAGGGACTGTGTCCACCAGAGTAATTTGTATCTACCCCAGAGTTTAGAACAGTGTCTGGAACATAGTATGTGCTTAACAAATACCATTAAAAAAACTACTGTCCCCCACCCCTCTCTCTAGAATTCTCTCTCTCTCTCTCTCTCTCTCTCTCTCTCTCACACACACACACACACACACACTCATAAATGTACAGACATCCACTCCTGACCTTACCTGGATTCCAATCAGAATTCCTTTCTGTGGTATCTTAAATCCAGTGGAAAGCATGGCTTTCAGGAAGGCGGTATGAATGCTTTCGCCAAAGCAGGCCACCTGTTTGGGTCAAAGGGAGAGAGAAAAGAACAAATAGAAGTGAGGAAAAGCAAAAACATCAAGATGAAAAGCAGAAGTAAGCTTGCCTGAGGCTACAATCCCACATGACTCCATTCCTGTTGCAACTGAAGCCTGCTTATGTTTTTAATTAAACCATAATGAACAAATAAGCAATTCTTTTTTATTTTTTTTTCTAGCCAACTGCCCAACATGGAGCAGTATAACTGGATTCGACTGTGAATTATCTAGACCCGAGTCACTGCTTTTGGTCCACGGGGTGAACGTGTTACAAATGTTAATATAGCTTACTGTTTAAATAACAGCATGGATTATGTATGCTAAGCAGCGGTGCGTGGATGCATGGATCAGTAGTAAAACTGCAATTGTTGGCCAATTGATTAGAGCCATTTAATAATGCCCCTGGAAAATGCTGCAGAGAAATTCATAATTTAATATTCCAGGGAAAGCTCAAAGGGACTTGTTTTCTACTTATTCTATGAAACTGCACCCAAATTCTATGCATCACTAAACTCATGTCCCCCTACCACCACCCTAAAATAATGGACATTTTATTGGCAATCACCACATCAATGAAGCCAAGCAAAGGTGAGCTCTGCTAACAACAAGCAGAACTTCTGGGTTACAAAGGTGACACCCAGATATTCAACCCACTATGACACTGCCACAAGATCACAAAATCTCTGGAGAAACTAATACCAAGAACTAAAAACCATACTGGGAAGCAGTGTGGCCTAGTAAATAGGGCACAGGCCTGGGAGTCAGAAGATCTGGGTTCTAATTCTGCCTCTGCCACTTGCTGTGTGACCTTAGACAAATCTCACTTTACTGTGTGCCTCAGTTTCTTCATCTGTAAAATGGAGATTAAATACCTTCTCTCCCTCCTACTTGGATTGTGAGCCCCATGTAGGACAGGGATTGTATCCAACCTGATTATCTACCCCAGAACTTCAGTACAGTTTTTGGCACCTAGAGTATAATAATACTTTAAGCTACTGTTTCCCCATACTGTTTAGGTTTCCACGGCAGTTCTCCAGGCTCTAACCTCAGTCTCTCAACTGGGAGAGACAAACTGTAGACTATACAGTCGCTGCAGACAGGGAACGGGTCTTTTTATTGTCATATTGTACTCTCCCAAGTGGTTAGTACAGTGCTCTGCATTGAGTAAGCCCTCAATCAATACTACTGGCTGACAAACCACTTCTGAGATAAGCATTCTAGCTATCCAATCCCAGGGGGATGAGCATGTGATGTCAGTTTTGTGTGATCTAGATTCCAGGATACCAAGGGAGTAACTGATGGGACAATATAAAAGCTTAGTGCTATACAGCATCTGCTCACTGAGAGAGTGGTGGGAGAATCCTGGAGCCCCAGCCAGATGAAGCATAAAGCAAGAAGCATAAGCTTCTTGAGGGCAGGAATCACCTTGTATTATATTCCCAAGCTGCCTTGGGAGGAAGAGCTCCTTGCAGCGCTATGCATATAGTAGTTGCTCAGTTAGTACTTTGCAGACAGTTGAATGTGTGCTATTTTGCAGCCAGCACTATTTTGCAGTCAATAGGTCTGATCTACACTGCACAGCAACAACATGTGCGCTCAATCGATACTAATGAGAGGCAGTGTTGCCTGTAGAAAAGAGCACCAAACTGGAAGTCAGAAGGACCTGGGTTCTGGTCTCTGCTCTGCCACTTGCCTGCTGTGTGACCTTGGGAAAGTCCCTTAACTTCTCTGTTCCTCAGTTACTTCATCTGGAAAAGGGGGATTAAGACTGATCAGCAAATGGTATTCAAAAACAGGACTGACATGACAACGGGTGAGTTTCCATGAGATCTCACGAGGACCTTTTTTAGACAGAGCCCCTTGTGGGACATGCATTTTGTCCAATCTGATAAACTTGTATTTACCCCAGTGCTTAGTACAGTGCCTGGTGC
This sequence comes from Tachyglossus aculeatus, assembly GCF_015852505.1. Taxonomy (NCBI): domain Eukaryota; kingdom Metazoa; phylum Chordata; class Mammalia; order Monotremata; family Tachyglossidae; genus Tachyglossus; species Tachyglossus aculeatus. The sequence continues at coordinate 62,754,961 of NC_052072.1, forward strand.
ATAAACTATTAACACCATAAAAAAAATTTAAACTGAACAAATGAATGGTTCTGTTTGTGCATTTTGCCTTAGGGAAATGAAATACAGCTGATGTTTTGACCAGAATACCAAATAAATTTAGTCCCCAAAAGATCTATATTAGTTTTTCTATAAAGATCATTGAGCTTTCAATAAAGCTTTAGTAGCTAAATGCTCCCCAATTTTGAAGAGCACATAAGAATTTCCCTTCTACACTGTGAGCCCGTTGTTGGGTAGGGACCGTCTCTACATGTTGCCAACTTGTACTTCCCAAGCGCTTAGTACAGTGCTCTGCACACAGTAAGTGCTTAATAAATACGATTGAATGAATGAATGAACTGATACATAGTTTTGGGTGGGACAAAGAAGTTACATATTAGAGTGTACTGATAATTTAAGGATGCTCACACTATGTTACAAGGCATTCCACAGAGTTTACATTCCTTTCATTATTGAGATTTTTCAACTCACCTTAATGACACTTGTGGAATTGAGGTCTTTCCAAAGTGAGGAATTATAACTTATATGAACTAAATATTCTCTTTCTTCATCCCCCCCAAATGAATACATTCCCAAACCTTTCATTTTTCTATCAGCTCTAAATGCAGGCTAAGCAGGCAAAGGGATACTGTGAGAGCGGAAGCTCAGGCATTGAATACACCGCAAACCGACATTTCACGCCACAGAAAACAGCCCTGATAGAAAACAGATGGGTCTACTGTGAAGAAATCTGAACTGAATGAAAAGACATCTCCTTCAATTTCCCTAAGATATTAGAATGGGGTTAAACTGAAGAGCCACTCCTTAACGAAACAGAAAACCTGAGGTTCTGACCATAACTGGGAATTATTTTTTTCCAGGGCTGCTTTTGGTATTTATTTAGTGCTTACTCTGTTCAGAATACTGTACTAAGTGCTGAGAAAATATAAAACAGTGAAAATTAGGTATGGTTTGCTGACTGCCTGACTTTCTGCCCATATCAGAATGCTGGAGCTCACCTCAGGCAACTATCAAAATAGCCTCACATTTGAGCAATTAATTATTTCTTTTTAAAAACTGTCCATTCACAGGAATTAATTGCCCAAGTTGTTAATTCATTCTAAACCACACACCGGTGATGGTCAGTTTTTGTTGCCAGCCTCTCAGGTCCTGGAGGGGATTTTGAAGGTTGTATTTTGTGTGCCTGTCAAGGGCTAGGTGATTCAAAACTTGCTCTGACACTGACATGTAAAGAACTTTCCAGAATCTGACAGCTCCTTTGGAGGAAACCGTTTCAGCTCTCAGAAAATCCTCAGTGTTTGAGAGAAGAGGGCCATCCAGTGGCTAGATACGTTGTTGAGTGCCAGGATTTCCTGAGAGGCTATTTTGCACAGGGCTCCCACTGCACTCTGCTGGAAATTACAGCTTAGCTCTCCGCTTGAGCTCCTCTGGATTTCCCTTCTCTGTGCTGCTAGACAACGTGATTTCTGGACCAGGAAGTAAGAGCACCTTTCAGAAGATAGCCTGTCAGGGTTTCTGGAGGTCACATGGACCTTCAAAAACAGACCTTTCACAAGCTACAAGGGGTGAGTTAAACCCATTCAGATTAGATCCAAATGTTGAAAACCAAAAAGAAAGAAACAGACATGTCATGAGAGAGTTGGTAGTTCCCTCTAAGCTGAATGCGGGAATGTTGCAGGTGTGTCCTGTTTGTCCCCCGTTCCTCGTCCTCTCATCCCCATGCAGAGGGAAGCTTGTGCCTGTCTGGGAAGGTTTAATAAAAGAGCCGGCTGAGGTTCATTAACTCAGTACCTCTCCGGTGGAAGCCATCTCACAGCGCAGAATTGGGTCGGCATCTCTCAGGCGGGGCCAGGAGAACATTGGAGCCTGCGGAAAGATGGGTGAGAAACAGAGAGGAGAAAGCATGAGCCAGGGGAGATCAGAGTTTCCTCAGAGGCACAGGCGTCAGGATGCGACAGGAGCCGATATCCCGGCATGCTGATCGGAAGCCATTGTGGCAAGGGCTACGGTGAACCTGGAGTCCCGGCCAGTCCTGGGTAGAGGGAGTCCACATTGAAATCGATCACTTAGCACTTCCTGGTTACAGAGCACTGTATTAAGTGCTTTTCCATGATTCTTGGGATCCACCTAAACCAAGGCTCTAATCCAGTCAGTCCGGCATCTTCCCACAGGACAAAGGGCCACAGGGATTGACACCAGGGCCACGGCTTCCAAAGGGCTCCATCACGGAGGGACAATGGGATAGACACCCTGTGTCTGTGTCCTGGCAGTCTGATATCACAGCGGACAGTTTCCTGCCAGAAATGGGAACACGGGAGCTAACCCCCAAAACACTGAATAGTTTAATGCCGGCACCTCTTCCTAAGCCTTTGAAAATCATCCAGCATGAAGAAGAGCTATAGAGAGCTGCATGTGACCTGAAAGGATCACTAACCATCGGAATCAAATCTCTATTTTTCATCCCTCCCAGGTCTGATTTCCTGTCCAAAAATCGATGTCTTAATCATTGCCTGGCTGTGCTAGGTCTGGGTACTTAACCCAGTGAGGTCCTGCATCCACTGGGCTCCCTGGGTTAACTGTCTGAAATCTGCCTGGGTCGAGGGACCCAGCTCTCAACCAGGAGATTCCCTCTTCTCATAGTGGCATATTGGCTACACGAATACATCAGTGTAAAATGTCTTTCCCTGTAGCCTAGTGGAAGGAATGGAAGTGAGGAGACTAGGGTTCTAATTCCTGATTCCACCACTTTTCTGCTGTGTGACTCCTAGTACCCTGTCCAAAGTGGCACCTTGACCTTGCCTTCCGCAGCCTGCTACTGTTCACAGCCATCTTTGGACTTTCTAGTTCTACCCATTAGCCTTCTCACTCCCATCACCAGGCGGGTGGAATTCAGAGATCTGGTCGTTTTACCACAGAAAAATGAAACCAGTTCCAAAAAACAGTTGGACGACAGAAACAGCAGAAAGGGCCATTTATAAGCCCCCGAGTTCGTCCATGACCACTAGGCTAACCTCCCCAACAGAAAGGTCAATATAATATCCAGATCATTCCAATTGTCCAATGACCATTGTCCAATTGACCATTCCAATAGAAGCAGTGTGGCCTACTGCATAGAACACAGGCCTAGGAGCCAGAAGGACCTAGGTTCTAATCCTGGTTCCATCACTCCTCTGCTGTGTGACCTTGGGCAAGTCACTTAACTTCTCCATGCCTTGGTTACCTTCTCTGTAAAATGGGGTTTAACACTGAGTCCCATGTGGACTGAGTCAAACCTGATTACTTTGTATTCCAGAGCTTAGAATATCAACCTCCTTATCAAGAAAATACTCCTCACTATTGGCTTCAAAGTATTCCATCACCTTGTCCCCTCCTACCTCACCTCCCTCTCTCCTTCTACAGCCCAACCCGCACATTCCACTCCTCTGGTGCTAACCTTCTCAAAGTGCCTCATTCTCACCTGTCCCACCATCTATCCCTGACCCACATCCTACCTCTGGCCTGGAATGTCCTCCCTCTTCAAATCTGCCAAACTAGCACACTTCCTCCCTTCAAAGTTTACTGAAAGCTCACTTCCTCCAGGAGGCCTTCCCAGACTAAGCCCCCCATTTTCCTCTGCTCTCCTTCCCGTCCCCATCATCCTGATGGTCTCCCTTAGCTCTACCCCCACCCCAAAGCACTTGTGTATATATGTATATAGTTATTATTCTATTCATTTTATTAATGATACAAATATATCTATAATTCTATTTATAATGATGCTACTGATGCCTGTTTACTTGTTTTGATGTCTGTGTCTCCCCCTTCTAGACTGTGAGCCCATTATGGGCAGGGATTGTCTCTATTTGTTGCTGAACTGCACTTCCCAAGTACAGTGTTCTGTACACAGTATGAGCTCAATAAATACAATTAAATGAATGAATGGTGCCCAGCACGTAGTAAGCAGTAAATATCATAAAATAAAAAATGTCAGTCATCTTTTGCTTTCTCCCCTCCACCCCCCAGCCCCCGACCCCCCGCAACCACAATCCAGCTTATTGGTAAAACTTCACCTTAATTGCAACGTAATCAGAGGGAATGATGGGGTGATCCAGTGTGGGCAGGGATGACTCAGAGATATTCTCTCCAATCATGACTTTAGTAGCCACATCAATGAAGTCCACCCCAAGGGTCTTGGAGACGAAGGGGAAGGATCGAGATGCCCGCAGGTTGCATTCAATCACCTGCAAGGGTCAAGATGAAATTGTCAGGCTTCGTAAACATCAAATGAGAAATGGGCAAAGGCTGCTGCTATGATGGTCATCCGCAATTGCCACTCGCCATGTCCCATGACAATGAGAGATTTGCATATTTTTCTCCCAAGTGAGGACTGGGAGGACTGGACTAGATTTATTAAGGTGAGCCTGATACACAACATGACATTTCAGAAATCGACACTCTAAACTGACCATTTTCTCTTGGCCCTAAGCACATTACCTCACCAATGCCTTTACTGACAGGCAACAATTTTACGAGGCTGCTGTAGCCTCCAATCAGTGCATTGTATGGACAAATCTAGTTCCTTCATTACAGTGTATCACAGCACTTTACAAAGCAGTGAATGACAGAGCAATGGCATGGGAGCGAAAGCCATCAAATAAGGCAGTTATCAATCACATTTATTGAGCACTTACTGCGTGCAGAGCACTGTACTAAGCGCTTGGGAAGTACAAGTTGGCAACAACTTGTTATGCGCTTAGGCCCATGGAGATGAACAAGCACAGACTCCATTACCACATGTTGTGTGCCCATAAACAAAGGTAGTGCCCTCAGGGTGCAAAATGACATGACCCAACCCAGTAGGTGTGAATAGAACCCTCTAAATCTCCATGGCAATTCTTACCAAGACTTCATTTCCTCTGACAAGGAACTGGACGTTGAATGGCCCAGATATAGCAAAGGCCTTGGCAATTTTTCTGGTGGCAATTTTCACCTAAAATGCAATGAGACAACAATAAAGAAAATGGATCCAAGGATACTGTCCACACCTGTTAAGTGAGCTCAAGTTGGTATCTCAGTAACTTCCACCTTTTTCCACCACTCACATCCATTAGAACTATTATTGTGCTCCACACTCAAACAATGGTGCTTATAAGTAGGTGTGGGGCACAGACAATGAGATAGTCACAGTCGAGAATATTTGAATTGATATGGGCCATCTTGAATCTGAGTCTCTCTCGATGTGCTTTGGATGTGCCATCTGGGCTTGCAGCATTAATCACTTTCCAATTGGTCCACTCCAGATCCAAACATTCGGTGCAAATCCTGAAAATAAGACTCCACTCTGGAGTACTACCTGAAGCCCAGCCTGCTAAAGGAGGTAGCTTCCAAATTTATGTGACTGCAAAGAGGCAGGATAGAATTTTTGAGGTCGCTCCTCTCAAGGATTCTGGGTTTCCACAAGAGAGGGGAGTTCAAGGTAGAACCAAAAGACATTTGACTGCAGGAAGCCCTTGAGAGCTACATTCAGCAACGCCCTCAATCTGCAGTATAGCAACAGTAGCCTTCTGGTAGGACAGAGGAAGTGAAGTCACAGACTATTCACGCATTAGTTTAATAGGGTCTGCATTCTGAGGGGTTGGGGCTTGCCAGAGAGCCACTGCAGTTCAGGGAAACAGAGGGGAATTCACAGGGATGAGCTCAAAATAACAGTGCCCAGGGCACTGTTGTCTTGGATGCTGTTGGAGGCACACCAAATGTCTGCAGGAAGGCAGACCTATGGAAATACGGTTGCTTGGAACAGCAGGATCTTTGGAAGGCTTGGCAAAGGGGTGAGTTTGAGTGGTGTGGGGAGAGGAATAGGATTATTTCAACTCCCAGGTCCTGGGACCTTGTTATCCCATGCAAAAGCAGCATCAGCCTTACTGAATCAAAGTGTTTCCTGCTTAGACAAGGCTTCGAGACATCTAGTCCTGACAGACTGGTTTGCACAAAGTAGGTGCTTCATAAATTCCACAATCAGCATGGCTTGGTGGAAAGAGCAGAGGCTTGGGAGTCAGTGGACAAACGATCTAGACCTGGCTTTGCCATTTGCCTGCTGTGTGACCTTGGGCAAATCAGTTCACTTCTCAGTGCCCTTTTCCCATTTATAAAATGGGGATTCAATACCTGTTCACCCTCCTTCTTAGACTGTGATCCCCAAGTAGTTCAGGGAGTGTGTCTAACCTGATTATTTTGCATCTATCCCAGAGCTTATTACAGAGCTTGGTACATTATTATTGTTATTATTATAATAGTTATAATAAATACTATTATTATGCAGTTCATTGTCAAATAGCCTGGATTTTTAGTCCATTTTTTCCATCCTCCTATGTTGAGGCTGACAACTGGAATCAAATTGCAGGGCTTTCTGCCCTTCTTCAGAGATCAAGAAGAGAAGTATCTTCTCTTAATGAGAAGAAGCATAGCCTAGTGGAAAGAGCATGGGCCTGGGAGTGAGAAGATCTAGGTTCTAATCTAGACTCTCCCAAATGTCTGCTGTTTGATCTTGGACAAGTCATAACTTCCCTGTGCTTCAGTTTCCTCATCTGTAGAATGGGGACTAAATTCCCCTCCTTCCTCCTACTTAGACAGTGAGCCCCATGTATGAGAGCTCCTGATTACCTTGTTCATAAGAACAAGGTATTATTCAGACTGTGACATACTTTCCTTTCCCAACTCCCCACTCATGTTATATGCCCTCAATGTTGACCTTTTCCAGGGCTCCTTGGCTGATGGTTTGGGTTGGTAACATCAGGGTGGCATCTCCAGAATGGACACCTGCATCTTCAACATGCTCAGAGATGGCGTGGGAGATGACCTGCCAGTCAAAGAGAAGACAGCAGTCATTTCCCCTGCCAACACAGCTATCCTCATCACTTGAGTAGGAAAACTCCAAGTGGAAGAAGTAGGAGAGAGTTTTAAGTTACTGTAACATGAATAAACATGATACGTGTTCTTCACCCGCCCCCCCCCCCCCCCAAAAAAAAAAGTTGACACGGAATGGCCACCAAAAACATCTCTTACTGGATGTTTCCTCTGGCTCCAAAGTAAAATTCAGACATTCATACATACATACACACACACACACCTTTATGCATCCTCACTCACTGGAGGGTATCACCCATTACACTGTAAAATTCCTTAAGGGCAGGGTAAGTTTTCCCAAGCTTTGGTTTTCCCAGGCACTTCGCACTCAGGAGGTGCTCAATTAATGCCATTACTACTACATCTACTATTGCTATTACTACTACTACTGCTGCTTTAACATACTCACTCACATACATATCCACTCATGCACATACATACACAATCACACACAATAGCACACTTTCAGATGGACTAAGATTTTATTTGCTTCATTCAGGGTCTCAACTTTGGCAAAGTAATAGCAAAATGGAGAGACATAAAATGCAGAGGCCTGCAATTAAGAATTTTAATCAGAGATGTTTTGATTGTGTGGGAACATAAAAAGGAAATCCACAAAGAAAAAGATGAGGAAGAGTCTATTCAAAGGGAAAGGTGCCTATGGGAGAGAACTCTTCAAAGACAGGCAGGTGAGAAAACAATTAGGGAAACTGGCATCTGTGGTATGTCGGCAGAATTACCACTTCATTTATTTTCTGAATTATCCTGAAAAACCCCTTTTCAGAGGCCAGGAATGTGAATCTCAGTAGCCATCCTCTGATCATTTAGCTTTCCATACAAAAAGAAGATGAAAGGGAGTAGGAAGGGGGAGGGGGAGTGGGTGGTAAGGAGGAGAAACCAATGCTTACTCGTCCTTCTTTGCCAACAGCATCCATCTCCACCTCCCGGGCGCCCTCAATGAACTTAGTCAGCACCACTGGGTGTTCCTGGATATAAGGAAAAGCAAAAAGGAAATGGTCACTGAAGGAATTTGGGAACAAATTCAAAAAGACTAGATCACTATTTCATACTAAATAAATCTATTATTCTGTACGAATGTGAAAATTTTCTGAGGCAATGAATGATGGGAGGGCTTTCTCCAACTTGGGTTCAAAGTACTGTAAAGGAATTTTGAAATCTCAATGTCCACCTCTTTCGGCATGGGTGAGACAGAACCAGAGAAATGAGAGAAAAGGTGGGAGCTCTCTCAATTCCAGGTGGGTAAACAGATTCAAACTTGACTTAGATGTGATGGCAGAATTAGGGTATGTTGTTTTCAACAATTTGCATTTATGTGTCATCAGATATGGGATGAAGACTACAATGTGAGTTTATCTCACTATGAGTTCTATCAGACCACATCTTGTCTCAGTGAATCACTCCTCCAGGAAGCCTTCCCTGGTTAATCTCTTCTCTTCCACTCTAATTTCCCCCTCCCTACCACTGCTTCAGCACATATAAACTCTCACTCCCCCCTACCTGTAATTTATTTTAGTGTTTGTTTCCCTACCTGGAGTGTGAACTCTTTGAGGCCAGGGATCATGTGTACTCAATCTACTGTATTCTCTCAAGTGCTTAGTACTGTGCTCTGCACACATTAAGCACTCAATAAATATGACTAATAGATTGATTGAATGCAACCTTCAGTGTAAGAGAACCTACGGTCCTCTATCAATATGGCCCCAACTTCCACACGAAGACTTCTGCAGAACCTCATGCTTTGCACCATTATAATGACACTTCTTTCCTTTATAGCTTTACTTTGTTCCGTATCTTCTTTCCTTTATAGCTTTACTTTGTCCCATATCTTAATTTTGTCCTCTCTTTGCTTCTTCCTGCCCAATTTTCTGTTTAAAACACCTTTACTGTGTTGTTCTTTTAAGAGTCATTCGAGAACTTTTGTCTGTGGAATTTGAATACATATTATCCTGCAGGTATCTAAGGCTGGCTGGAAAACTCAATTATGCTCCAAAGTAACCTGATACCATTTTCCACACTAAGGAGGGAGACTAGAAAAAGTTTGAAGAAGATCTCATAAGCACAAAATTGGTTCAGTAATTAATCAGTTTCCTTCCAAAGTTCAGCTTCATTTCAGGACTGTCCGTCAGAAGGCTGGATCTGAGCGGTTGCCTTCAGCAGCTTTCTGTGGTGATTGCCAGCTGGGGAGGAATATACAAGCCAACAAGGTGGCATGAAGATAAAGGCAAAAGGCATATTATGCTTTGGCCTGTGTCTGGTCAACCCAGTTCTCTGTTGCTCTGCCAAGAGAGGGAAGCACTGTCCAGGAAGAGAGAATAGCCCCATTGCAATGGGGTGAAGACCCAGAAGCAGCCTAGGATTCCAATGAGAAAAGCCCTTGGAGGAAAACATGGAAAGGGTTGTTTCTCTCTCTGCTGTCTGAGGAGCTCTCAGCAGGACAATTGCTATTGGTGACCTGGAGGGGGGACCACTATGGCCCACAAAGGTATCCAGTGGTCTGAGCAACTGCAGGGCAAAGGTTTTATCATTCAACTGTATTTACTGAGCATTTACGGAATGCAGGGCACTGTACAAGGCTCTTGGGAGAGTTAATACAGTCTAACAGAGCTGGTAGACATGTTTCCTGCTCACAAAAAGCCTATGGTCTAGAGGACTGTGAGGTTTTATATACTCAAGGCACAGTGAGGCCCAGAACTCCAGTAGCAGGGCCTGGGTTTGGATGGAGTAGGGAGAGAGGCAGTATTCACTCTGGTAGCCATCTGTCCTCCTTCTACCACTCTCAGCCCCTGTCTGAGTGGCAGAATGGCCAAGGAAGATCCATGAGAGGTCGCTACTGCTGGCTCCTCCCCTGATATGGTGCTCTCCCCACACCTGTAGGAGCTGGGGAAAGCAGGGAATGGTGAATAGTTGTGGACTTTCTACTCCAACTGGCTCTGGAAAGCATCCTTCACCTCTTCCACAGCAAGGTCTGTAGCTCAGAATCCCACTGGTCTGTGGAGTCACATTTGGGGAATTGGGTAGGGGGACAGGAAGAGCCCCCTTCTCCCACCCCCTTTCCCCAGTGATGTTAATGGAATGAGAAAGACCAGGAATTGCTGTACAGGACACTGGATTTTGTCTAGACTCGACAAACTCCAATCTCTGGTCCAGGCCAGGAGATTTGAAGCCATCAGCATGATTTTCTGGCTACAGTCTAGCGGGACTGGAATTGTGACAGAGCTGTGGCCCCTAGCCCAGGGAGGATGAGGTCCTACTCAGGGCCGCTGGGGAGGCTGCAGAGGATTTCCGGTCAGCTACATGACAATACATTCTGCCTCCCCAGCCACCACCATCCCAAAAGGGTTGAAAGAGGCCCGGTGCAATCTCTGTGGTGAAACAGTTTCTTTCCCACCCAGCAATGGCCAAGGACAAGTGTAAATGGGTTGGAAACGGGATCAGGGTGAGTAATCAAAAGCTATATGGGGATCAAGGTGGATACCTGGGAAACACGGGTGGCTTCTGCCAGGAACTTCTTCATCTCCTCTTCAGAGAACACCACATTCATGGCTGATCCACTGTTACAAAACAGAAAAGGGGGTGAGTTCTGAGTTCTCTCAGACTTCAGAAACCAGACATGCTAAACTCTAAAGAGCTCTTGAAGCATTTCCAAAGAGCCTGCAATGGCAGTTTTTAGCTCTCTTCTTGACTCCAAAGAGTGTGCTTGCCTCAAGGGTAAGTCACCATCCTCTTAGAGACTGAGACACATAGTACTGCGGATGAGATCTCACTGGAAAATTAAGAGCAGAACAGCATCTCTACAGCCCCCTCAGCACGAGATAATAATAATTGTAGTATTCGTTATGCGCTAAAATATCTGCCCAGCACTGGGGTAGATACAGATAATCAAGTCAGATAGAGTCCCTGCCTTACATGGGTCTCACAGTCTAAGTAGGAGGGAGAACAGATATTGACTATCCATTTTACGGACAAGGAAAGGGAGGCACAGAAAAGTTAAGTGACTTGCCCAAGATCACCCAGAAGGCAAGTGTTAGAGACAGAATTAGAGGCCAGGTTCTCTGACTCTCCAGCTTCACATTCTTTCCTCTAGGCCATGCAGCTTCTCTTCACAATGTTCTTTCGGGGAGACCGTGATTCCTTTACGTGCTCCAAGAGATGCTTAGTCTTTGGGAGGATTCAGCTCAGATCTGAATTTGCCGAAGCCTGCCCCTTCAGAGTGCACCTCTAGCCTCTGATTGTTCTATTTATGGAGCCTACTCATCCTTAACCAGCTCTTCACACTCTTTGCTGACTGCGAACAGTGCCCACTGAGTGACATGAAAACACTAGCACTTTTCCCATATTGGTGAAAAACATGAGCTATCTTTGTCTTGGACCTGTTCACGGGGATCACTAAACTGGAAAATCGTTGACTCTGAATTTTTTCATGGAATTTATTAAGCTCTTACTGTGTGCCAGGCACTGTACTTAGGGTTAGGATATGAACTAATCAGGTTGGACATAATCTCAATCCCCATTACTCATGAAGTAACTGAGGCACAGATAAGTGACTTGCCCAAGGTCACACAGCAGACAAATGGCAGAGCCAGGATTAGAACCCATGTCTTTCTGACTTCCAGGCCCGTGCTCCTTTCACTAGACCACACTATATAATAGTAATAATAATAATAATGATATTTATTAAGCACTTCCTATGTGCCAAGCACTGTTTTAATTGCTGGGGTAGATACAAGATCAATCAAAATGTGTTTTTTAAATTGTGCTGTACTCTCCCAAGTGCTTAGTACAGTACCCTGTACATAGTAAGTGCTCAATAAATACGATTGATTACTTCCCATTCTGGACCATGGCTGGGGAGGAACAATGGCACATCTGGTTTATTCCTCATCTCCTTGAAAGAGCACAGAAGTCATCTTTGGGCCACCTTCTTTTATGTCACCAATTCCTGTCCCAAGGGCTCCCAATTTTAAGGAGAATCTAATGCAAACTGTGCCAGGTCAACTGGAGGCCAAGTAACCTTAGCTAGAGGAATGGGGAAGTTAAGAAGCAGCAGCATGGCCTAGAGGAAAAAGCCTGGGTCTGGGAATCAGAGGACCCAGGTTCTAATAGCAGCTCTGCCCTTTCTCTGCCATGTGACCTGGGTAAATCACTTAACTTGTCTGTGCCTCACCTCATCTGTTAAATGGGGATTGAGATTGAGCTGCATGTGGGATATGGACTGTGTCCAACCGGATTATCTTCTATCAACCCCAGTGCTTAGGATGGTGCCTGGCACATAGTAAGTGCTTAAATTCCATATTTTTTTAAATGGGGAAGATAAGTCTCTCCAATGCCCATTCCCTGCAGGCATTCAGATCCATGAATGAGCATGTGCTTGATGTGGCAGAAATTAGGGATGCTGCCTTAAACAATGATTCCTCTCCACTTCATCCTCATGTACTCTGTTTTCCAATAGGACTAGCATCCTTCCATTATGGAATCAAGGACTTTATATAATCTCATTGAAATAAGACATTTTTCCATCTCATTTGAACTGTTCCATTATTTTAAGGACCCCATCTCAGATTCCATTTACACTTGCAAATTGTGCAGGGCAGGCAAATTGGGCCTTTCATTAAACACCATTCAATGGACGTGTGCCTCACAAGTGTTATCATCCAAAGAAGACTGGTGTTAACTCACAACTTTTACATTGGTCATTCAACTTCTTTCAAAGTTCAGCTATAGAAACTCTTTCCTCCTTGGCATCTGTCAGACCTCAGAACTAAACTGAGTCCAGCGTTACAAACAAGAGGCACCTTAAAGGACTGTTGACAATAGTCAGCGATGTGCTGTCATTTCTGAATGTTGGAACACAGAAGCTGGCAAGAAAAATATTTCTAGATTTTTTTCTTTTCTTTTGTACTTTCCCAAAATAAAACTATTCTCTGCCTCTTCTCTGCTAGGACACACCCAAGTTACATCCCTGGAGAAAGAAACCCAGTCTCTTCCTGCTGACCTTTCTTAGGGGAACTTGCAAAATATGAGGGCTTGGAATCTGTGTGAAGACCTGGGGGTTGCCCATACGGAGATCTCTCATTCAGTTTCAGAGCTCTGTGATATCAGCATTCAACACGGAGATGCAGTGTGGTCCAGTGGATAGAGCATGGGCTTCAGAGCCAGGAGGACCTGGGTTCTAATCCTGGCTTTGTCCCTTGTCTTCTGGTGACCTTGGGCAAGTCACTTAACTTCTCTGTGCCTCAATTACCTCATCTGTAAAACTGGATTAAGACTGTGAGCTCTATATGGGACAGAGACTTTGTCAAACCCGTTATCTATGTGATTAGTACAGTTTCTGGCACATAAGAGCTTAACAAATACAAACACACACAGTTCTCTTCCCCCCTCATACAAGTGGACTTCAGAAAATTGTCCAGCTGTCAGTCCAGTGGACAGAGAACAGTTCAGGGAATCGGGAGTCTGGTTTCTAGTCCTAGCTTTGCAAGTAGGGGAATGACTGCAACAGGGGTGCAGGTTTCTGACTGAAGAATCACACAGAGTGTGCCATGAGGCAAAGACCCAGGAGAAATCCAGAAAAATAGCAACTAACATGGGCAGCAAAGACAACAGTAGCTACCCAGTCAGCTATCTTGGCACCTACCAGCCAGATTTGGCCACTTCAGGACTACACTGGCACTAGGCTACAGTCCCTTGATTGTGATAAAAACGTTTGTATCCACTTTGCAATTGGCTGCACCCCTGCCTGACTCCTTTGCACAGCCTACCCCAGTGAGACCATGGCTGACCAGGACAAGAGAGTGAGATTGATTCGGTGCCAACCACCAGTTCTATAAGTTGATTCCTTCAAGCAGGTTCTCAATCCTGAAGTCTAAGGGATAGCAGGAGGCTTTACCATCATCATCATATAACAATTCCTCCCGACAACCCAGTATTACCTCAAGACGTAGGACGGTCTCAGTAGGCAAGGGTAGCCCACAGACTTGGCAAATTCAAGAGCTTCTTTCTAAATGGTGGAATAAGGAAAGACAAAATGGTGACCATCTAGCATTCTCCCTTCTGTCAACAAAGCATTAGTTAAAATTCCACCTGAATTCCCAATTTATTGAATCTCCTGGCATCAGCTAGTCCAACAAATTATGAAATATTTAATGATGTGTCTCCCAGGTGCCCTAGAGTGGAGCAAAGCTGATTTCTACACTCTAATCAGTTATTTACTTCATTTCCTGCAGCACTGAATGTCTAAGAGCCACCACAGAAATGACTATTAACAGTATCAATCCACATCACCATATAGCTCTAAGCACATGATCCCTCTAGACTAAGCTCTCTGTGGGCAGGGAATGTGTCTGCCAACTCTGTTGCACTGTACTCTCCCAAGCAATTACTACAGTGCTCTGTACATAAGTGCTCGATAAATACCATTAATAATGGTATTAATAATATCATAATATCAATACCATAACATTGATGATGATGGAGTCTTCAAGATGCACTCCTGGATGGAGAATATTTAGAAATATCTAACTACTGCTGTTTGTGTTCTTACCAAAGTGTTAACAGCCTTCCAGGGAGCTTGTTCAATTTTCAGTTCATCTAAAACAGCCGAGAAGATGGAGCGGTCCTCGGCACGGTCAATCTGGAGTGGGCTAGTGCCCATGATATTCACACTGTTCTTGTAAAGCGGCACTGCCAGGTTGTTTGGAATCTGCCCTCCAACAGAAATGATGCAGCCACTGCAAGCCTGAAAAAGAAAGTCATCGACTAGTTGTTGGTGGAGGTTGTCGGGGGTGGTTTGCTGGAACAGAGCAACTGTTTCCTTCTGGGAAGCAATGCTGCTTAATTTGCTTTGCTCCCAAATGTTTAAGCTAATAATATTTAAATCTCCTTTTTCCAAAAGACAACAGTATTAAGCATTCACGGGCGCACTGTGTTTGTTTAGATGCTTCAGAAAGCAGATGATCATATCCAGGTTCTGCTCTTCAGAAGCCTACATAGAAAAGTGTCCAACAACGCACCCCTGACTTATCTCTGTATAAACATCTCATACCATAGTCACTGACACATTGACTGAAGGAAAAACAAGCTAATGAACAGACATTGGGTATAGGTTTGGTTGTTCAGGGTGGGAGGTGCTGAGTTTGAAAACATGAAATGGTGGGGACGTGTGAGGTAATGGGCAGAGAAGCAGACAGGAGAGAATGTGAGGATTTAGCTTCAGTTTCAAGGCTGCCAGAGGTGGAGAGGAACAAGTGAGAAAGACTGGTGAAGTCACAAAGTCCGGCTGAGGGTCTTCGGGCAGAGGGAGAGGGACCCAATCTGGTGGATAGGAGACATCCCTTGGCTTTAAGGAGGCAGATGAGATGGTTGAGGCAGGGAAGCTCTTAGTACAGTGCTCTGCACACAGTAAGCACTCAATAAATATGATTGAATGAAAGATGTGGAGAGGATCATTCTCGTATGTGGAATACAGTAAAGAAAATTTGAAGGAATTTAACACCACCAAACTAGAAATCACACTCCTAGAATGCCCAGTCTCCAAATCATGGTACAACTATTCATAATTAAAGAAAACAAATAAAAGTATAAGCTAGCCGGAAACCAGGCCTTGGTCTCTGCTCCTGAGGCTGAGTTTAGACTTGTGCATTTTAAACGGCTGATTTTGTGTCCCAGCAGAAAATGCTTCAGCTTGATTTGAGGTGTACCAATTTTGTAATGGATAAAACCTAATACAGTAATCTCTCTGAGTCAGTAAATTGTATCACAGCCACATTCTGAGAATTGAACAAGAAATACCATTGTGTAGCCTTACATCTGAAAACAATGGACATTCATGCATATTTTTACAGTATGTTAACACTACTTCTAAATGAGGAACACTTTCATTCCAAAAAGCAAATGAATATACATATACATATACACACACACACACACATACACACACACACACACACACACACATGTATACATATATACACACATATATATATATATATATATATATATATATATACATACATATATGTACACACATATACATATGAGCCCATTTCTAGACTGTGAGCCCACTGTTTGGGAGGGGATGTCTCTGTTGCCGAACTGTACTTTCCAAGCGCTTAGTACAGTTCTCTGCACACAGTAAGTGCTCAATAAATATGATTGAGTGAATGAATATATATCTCTATTAATAAGGAAGCATTATTAAATAGAATCACTATTTACAAAGGAGGAGAATGGCCTAGTGGAAAGCACACAGGTCTGGGAGTCGGGGACCTGGATTCTAATCCTGACTTCTCCACTTACTTGCAATGTCACCTTGGATAAGTCACTGAGTTTATCTGTGCCTCAGTTTCCTCATCTATTAAATGGGAAGTAAAGACTTGCTTTCCCTTCCCCTTACACAGCAAGCCCCATGTGAATCAGGGATTGTTTCTGATCCAGTTACATTGTACGTACCCCACTGTTTAATATGGCGCATAGCATATAGGAAGTGCTTAAGTACCACAATTATTTATTATAAAATAGTGCTTTATGATAGAACCTTAGACTGAGATCCCCATGTGGGACAGGGACTGTGTCTGACCTAATTAACTTGTACCTACCTTGGCACCTAGAACAGTGCTTGACACAAACACTTAAATACCATAAAAACCTTCCTCTTATCATCTCATTTTTTTAATCCAGAAAAGACTTCAAGCTTTTAAAATTATCCTTAAATATCTTTCCCACTGTCTGAATAACTTCAGAAGTATTTGAGTTGCTGAGAAGGGCTTGGAAGTAAAGAGGAGATGAAAGGGGGTGGTGGGAGAGAGAGAGATATGGCTTTCTGAAGTAAGAACAAAATAAATATTACTGCAGAATTCTAAGGTGGGTATCCTGAGATAGATTAGTGCAAAGACCTAATTGAAGTTCTCTGATGTTGGCCCAGTGACATATAATCCGACCATTTTTCACGTTATGATTTCCTACTGATCCACAAAGCTGCCAGTTTAAAAGTATTTCCCAAAGGCACTACACACTGACCTAGAGCTGGGTCTCCAATCTGTTAAAAAAAACACAGCCACCCACTCAAAACTCGAGAAACCCTGGAAAGAGCACAGGATTGAAAATCAGGAGATCCGAGTTCTAGTGTCAGCTCTGCCATTTGCTTGCTAGGTAACTTTGGCCAAGTCATTTAATTTCTGTGGGCCTAAATTTCCTTGACTTGAAATGGGTATAAAGTACCAATTTTTATTCCCTCTTACTCAGTGAGCCTGATGTGAGACAGGGACTAAGTCTGATCTATCTTTTATCTACTCCAGTGACTAGCGCAGTACACTAGTACATGGTAAGGTGCTTAATAAATACCATCCTCATTACCCACCCAAAGTCCCACCTTTACTACCTCAGCACATTTTTTCATTACTCCCCACAAGCAATCCAAAGGATGTCAACCTGCACAAGCCTGCTGTCAATTCAAGCGAGATTCCCCCATAGAGGTAGAACACAGGCCAAGCAGATAAGAAACAAGAAGTGAAGCATCATCAATCCCCCTCCAGGCCTGGTGCTTATCTTTTGGACCCTAGTATCCACTAGGAGATTTAGCCCTTATTGTATGGGCTGAAAGCCTTCGTACCTAGGCATACATCCCACTAAGGCAGGCCAAGAAGTTTTTATTATCATCATCAACTGACTTGCATGCTTAAGATGAACTTGCACTGAGCCTTCTTTTCAATTCCATTTGTTCGCACTCTCTATAATTTGTGAAATTCAATTATTTACAACAGGTCTCTACAGTGAGAATTATCATGTCTTACAATAACTATAATTTATGCTTTAAATTGCAATCAACTCATTAAGAATGCATTTAATTAGTTAACCCAAGTCTCCTATCTTTGAATTTGAAGGTATTTATAACCTAATGAGCTTTGGGTTACACTAATTAATGTGTGGGATCCATATAATCATGCTGTTGCATTACAGGAGCCATTTTCTACGCTGTAGTCAGCGTAAGGGTTGGCAAAATGGGACTGAAACGCCTCTGAGAAGTTCGTTTTTGACGGGAGTTACCTGGGTGAATTCCACATCATTCCACCAGACTCATCCTCTTGACTTGTCAAGGAGCGTGAGTGACAGAGCCTGGCTGGGGGTAGGTCCAATAGGATGGAATTAGATCTCAGGTTTTAGGCTGCAAATAAATCTACTTCTCAGGATTTTATGGATTTTTAATTCTGCTTCTTTATTTTCAAGAGCGGAACTCCTCCAGCATAGCTACCTTAACTCCTGAACTATAAATGCTGCATATGAGATCACCTTGGCAAATGTAGAACACTCAGATGAGAACCAACAGAGAGAGTCCCTACCTGGTAAAGGCCCCTCCCCAGCTCCTGCTCTAGAAGAGGACCCTCTTCTGATTCCCTGTCCCTCTCCTAGGGGACTGTTTAGAACAGGCCATCTGATCAACAACCATCTAATCACAAATGAAACCCTCTCCTAAAAATTCCACAAGGTCCTGCGCTGTGATACAGTCAATACCAAACTTTCATGGGTTCCCAGAGTCCTGTTTTGGTCCAGTGGTGATGTCCAAAATACCATATCAACTCCCCCTAAAAGAAATGGCATCAGAAAAAGCCCCTGGGAAGAGCTTATTCATTCAATCGTATTTATTGAGCGCTTACTGTGTGCAGAGCACTGTATTAAGTGCTTGGGAAGTACAAGTTGGCAGTATGTACAGACGGTCCCTACCCAGCAACAGGCTCACAGTTTAGAAGGGAGAGACAGACAACACAGCAAAACATGTGGACAGGTGTCAGGTCATCAGAATAAACAAAAATAAAGCTAGATGCACATAATTAACAAAATAAACAGAATAGTAAATATGCACAAGTAAAATAAATAGTGTAATAAATCTGTACAAACATATATACAGATGCTGTGGGGAAGGGAAGGAGGTAGGGCGGGGGGATGGGGAGGAGGAGAGAAAAAAGGGGGTTCAGTCTGGGAAGGCCTCCTGGAGGAGGTGAGCTCTCAGTAGGGCTTTGAAGGGAGGAAGAGAGCTAGCTTGGAGGATGTGCGGAGGCCAGGCCAGGGGGAGGACGTGGGCCAGGGGTCGACAGCGGGACAGGCGAGTTGCTTATATAACAAGCTTATGCTGAGATGCATTTTAGTTCTGGGTTGGAGAGTGGGACTGAGCATGGGGCTGACTCTGTGGTAACACTGCATTCCAGAGAAGTGTGAGAGCTACAGTTTGCCCAATGCTATCCCCTCCCCACGCACCCCCCGGGTCCTTCCATCCCATACCTCCTGGTGATAGATGTCCAGGATCCTCTCCAGTGACAGCTCCTCAAAGTAGAGTTTGTCACACTCGTCAAAGTCAGTGCTCACGGTCTCTGGATTGCAGTTCACCACCACGGTCTTCTTGCCCAGTTGGCGCAGTGTGCGGATGCTGGAGACAGCACACCAATCGAACTCCACACTGCTGCCTGCAGAGGCACAGAGAATGGCAAAAGACAGAGGGGAAGCATTGGGGTCAATGACACATCTCTCAAGGAACACTAGGAAGCAGTGCAACCTAATGGGAAGAGCACCAGTCTTGCTTGCCTGGTGCCCTTGGGCAAGACAACTTCTCAGTGCCTCAGTTTCCTCACCTTTAAAGTGAGGATTAAATACCTGTTCTTCCACCCCCTTAGACTGTGAGCCCCATGTGGGATAGAGACTGTTCTAAACTGATTCTCTAGTATCTTTCCCAGCAGTTAGTACAGTGCTTGGCACATGTTAGCATTTAGCAAATACCAGTTATTGTTATTAACCTTCAGTCTAGCAGAATGAAATTTCTCACAGAAGTGAAGGATGATGATCTCAACTCTCCCTGTGAGGTTTCCCTAGCCAGCAACCCTGTGGGAAATCCTGGATGGAAAATCAATCTTCCTTGTTCTCCCTTTGAAGCAGGGAGGCACTAGCCTCTAGAGAAGATGATTTTACATTTTGGAAAGTAGCTGCTTTCTGCAGGCCTCCTGTGCATCCTGACTCTTTGGGAGACAATGGTGTGGGAGGGGACACAGGGCAACAATGCCATGCTATCAACAGAACTAGAGAAGCAGCATGGCCTAGTGGATAGAGAATGGGCCTGGGAGTCCAAAGGGCCTGAGTTCTAATTCCAGCTCCACCACTTGTCAGCTGTGTGATGCTGGATAAGTCACTTCACTTCTCAGGGTCTCAGTTACCTCACCTGTAAAATGGAGATTAAAACTATAAGCCCTGTGGGACAGGTACTGCGTCCAACTCAATTTTCTTGTATCCACCCCAGAGTTTAGAACAGTGGGTGGCACATAGTAAGTGCTCAATAAATACCAGATTATCATTATTACTAATAATAGCAATAATTGGCTGTTTGTGCCCAGCCTATCTCAGGCCATACCCACAGGCAGTACCATGCACCCTTGTGTCTGTGTTGCAATGTACTGATTTAAAACTGAGCACTGGTGAAGTTGACACTTATCCCCAAGCCATTTAAATCTGTGAAGGAAGATCTTTGCAAATTAAAGATTATCCCTTTTCCTCCCAGGCCAAGAAGACAATTCAGCAAATAGAGACAATCCCTGCCCACAATGGGCTCACAGTCTAGAAAGGAGGAGGCAAACATCAAAACAAGTAAACAGACATCAGTAGCATCATTATAAACAGAATTAGATATATGCACATCATTAATAAAAATAAATAGAACAAAATTATAATTATAAATATGTACATATATACACAAGTGCTGTGGGGTGGGAGTGCTTGAGTAAAGAGAGCGGGTCGGGGCAATGGGGAGGGGAAGCAGAGAAAAAGGGGGCTTCGTCTGGGCAGGTCTCCTGGAGGAGGTGAGCTTTCAGTAGGGCTTTGAAAGGTAGAAGTGTGCTAGTTTGGAGGATTTGAGGAAGGAGGGTATTCCAGACCAGAGGTAGGACGTGGGCCAGAGGTCGACAGGGGGACAGGTAAGAACAAGGCACAGTGAGAAGGTTAGCACCAGAGGAGCAGAATGTGAGGGCTAGGACGTAGAAGGAAAGAAGGGAGGTGAGGTAAGAAGGGGCACGGTGATGGAGAGCTTTGAAGTCAATAGTGAGGAGTTTTTGTGAGGAGTGAGGAGAAGCAATGCTTAGGGCACTTTTGCTAGAAGAGACATGTATTCATTTCTGATAAGGCTAGGAAATGCTGCTCAATCATGCAAAGGTTCATATCGGAGAAGCATCCTAACTGAAGAGAAAATATGGATGGTGAGGATGTTCGGAGTCCTGAAGGACTAATCATGGTCTTTTTAAGAAATATCCAATAGTAAACCAGTTTCCAAGAAGGAAGCCATCTGGTTTAAACCGGTTGTAGGAGAAGCCTATGTAGGACACACCTGTCTGTGCACTTTCATTGTTCAATGGAACATTTTCAGAGCAGCAAAATACACTATTTAGGATCATGAAAAAATGGAAAATATACAATACTGAATTAGCTAGAGAAAAAAGGTTATTTCCTCCCTTAAAAAACAGCACTCCATATAAAGTATGAATGTCAAAGCCTTAATTAGCCATTCACTTATTCAATTCATTCAATCATTTACTGAACATTTATTGTGTGCAGAGCACTGTACTAAGCACTTGGAAAGTACGATTCAGTAATAAAGAGAGACAATCCCTGCCCACACCATGCTTACAGTCTAGAAGGGAGACAGACATCAAAACAAGTAAACAGGCATCAATATAAATAGAATTATAGATAGGTACATATATACATAAGTGCTGTGGGGCAGGGAGGGCAGGGAGAGCTGAGGAAAAGTGTGGCTTAGTCTGGGAAGACCTCTTGGAGGAAGTGAGCTTTCAGTAGGGTTTTGAAGCAGGGAAGAGTGATTGGTGCATTTGAGAAAGGAGGGCATTCCACATACAATCATCTTCTCCAAGAGGCCTTCCCTGATTAAGCCCTTATTTCCTTCTCTCCCACTCCCAACTGCATTGCTATTGCAACCCTTGGTTCCTCAGCTTCACAGCACTTATAAATTATCCCTAATTTATTTATATTAATGTCTGTCTCCCCCTCTATACTGTAAGTAAACTCCTTGTGGGAAGGGAACATGTCTACCACTTCTTCCGTACTGTACTCTCCCAATCACCTAATACCATGTTCTGCAAACAGTACGTGCTCAGTAAATACAATTGATTGATTGATTGATTGAATGGCCTTCTAATAGCATGTGCCTTTGTATTGTCACACATGAGAAAGGCTCTGGCAGACCCATGCTGGATAATAGCATTTTGCTTCAGGAAGAATCCTGTGGGAACCACAGAGGTATATGTGGAAAATGGAGGGGGAGACCGAGGGACAGAAGTGGAGACAGTTAAAATTTCACTCTCCCTCAATGTTTAAAAGACAAAACTATGTCATTCTTCCTGATGCCAATGGTTAGGAGAAAGTGTATTTTTGACAGACAAAATAGAGACATCCATCCCCACAGTGAAACCATTTCACACTCCAACAGTTTTCTTTGTAAGGGCAACAACTCTGGATATTCATTTCCCACTAGAATGCGACCTCCTTGTGGTCAGAGAACATTTCTCTCAACTTTACTGCATTGTTCTCTACCAAGCATTCAGTCAAGTGCTTGGCCCAGAGTAAGCGCTTGATAACTGTTGACTGCTTTACCTAACAAGGGGTGAAAAAATAACCAAGTTTCTGTTCTAAATTACATATCACAGAATTCCAGCCAAAAATTTGTTAAGGAGACCCTACTCGCTCCTTTGGGTGGGGTCTGGATTGAGCCTGGATGGAGAATTTGTGGTTAGAGGGCAGAGCTGAATAAGAAAGAAAGCCAGAGGCCATGAAGATACCCTTTCTGAGAAGAGCTCCTGCCAAACCCCTGTTTGATGATGACAGAGAAGGATAAAACATACCTATATGGTATGGTCCACAGCCCAGTACCATCATTCCGTGGTCATCAAAATTTATATCATGCTCCTAAAAAGAAGAGAAGCTTTATGAAACTAGTGTACCATCGCTTAGTGAAAAGATCTCAGGCCACGGAGTCAGAGGACATTGTTCTAATCCCAACTCTGCCACTTACCTGCTGTGTGACTTTAGACAAGTCACTTTAAGTTACCTGTGCTTCAGTTTTCTCATCTATAAATGAGGATTCAATACCTTTTCTCCCACCCCATTAGACTGTGAGCTGCATGTGGGACAGGGACTGTGTCCAATCTAATCATTTTGCATCTACCCCAGAACTTAATTCAGGGCTTGGCACATAATAAACAATTAAATACTATTATTATTTTATTATTATTATTATTACAACCAGAGATGTGCATGAAATTTTGAAGAAATTCCTTGTGAGTCTGTTGGTGCAAAGGGAAACACTCAATCCTCTCTCATGTTGTCTTCTAGACTGTGAGCCTGTTGTTGGGTAAGGACCATCTCTATATGTTGCCAGTTTGTACTTCCCAAGCGCTTAGTACAGTGCTCTGCACACAGTAAGTGCTCAATAAATACGATTGAATGAATGAATGAATGCTGTCCTGGTTGGAGTTTAAGCTGTAAATTGATTAAGTTGCCAGAATGACTGCAGCAGAGCTGGACTTCATTTTCAAACAGATTCTGCACATAGGTGCTGAATAAAGAACATGGATTGATCATTTGATTGATGATAAGACTTCAAAGCAGAGAGCTAGTTTGGAGAGAAGTGTCAGTGAAAACAGTCCAGCACTGATAGACTGAGCATTTCCACTGAAATGCTGCTCACAAGAACCTTTGACTCCCCATCTTGTATCTTAGTGACCAGAACTGTTGTCACTTAGCTCATTCCCTTCACAAGTAAAGCTGCCCTGAGGTGCTTTTTGCAGGAGAATCTGGGTGAAATTTAAGCCTCTGTTCTGATCCTGCCCAGGGGAGGGAGGTGACAGGTAATGACTCTATTAATAATAATAATGGTATTTGTTAAGTGCTTACTCTGTGCCAAGTAATTATTTGACCCCACTAGAGATCAGTGCATCTGGGTCCAGGGTTCTGTTTGCAAAGCCTGTATTTGTGTGGCCAGGGCCTGATGGACATTTTCACTTGCAGTTTAGGATCTCACATTTAGATAGCTCCCCATCTTCAAAGTCTACTAAAATGTCATCTCCTCCAGGAAGCCTTCCCCAACTAATCTCTCATCCCCATCCCATTATTTTCCCACGCACTTTCCCACCCATGCTCTTGAGTCCTCACCCCCTGAGCATTTACACACCCTTACCCTCTCTCCACCACAGCCCTCATGTACTCTGTTGCTTCCTCTACCTAGAAATTATTTTACTAGCTTTGCCTTTAAGCTCTTTAAGGGCAGGGATCAGCATGCATGGCATAGTGGATAGAGCATGAGACGAAGTCAGAAGGTCATGGGTTCCAATCTCAGCTCGGTCACTTGTCTGCTGTGTGATCTTAGGCACGTCATTTCACTTCTCTGTGCCTCAGTTACCTCATCTGTAAAATGGGGAAAAAGACTGGGACCCCCAGAGAAGCAGCATGGCATAGTGGCAAGAACAAGGGCTTGGGAGTCAGAGAACATGGTTTCTAATCACGGCTCCAGCACTTGTCTGCTGTGTGAACTTGGGCAAGCCACTTAACTTCTCTGTGCCTCAGTTACCTCATCTGTAAAATGGGGATTAAGACTGAGGCCCATGTGGGATAGCCTGATTACCTTGTATCTACCCCAGCGCTTAGAACAGTGCTTGGCACATAGTAAGCACTTAACAAACACCATAATCATCATCATCATGTGGGACAAGGACTGGGTCCAACCTTATTTGCTTGTACCCACCCCAGTGTTTAGAACAGTGCCTGGCACATAGTAAGTGCTTAATACCATAATTATTATTATTATTATATCTATTAACTCGAATGCCCTCTCCATTTAGAATAGTGCTCTGCACAGAGTATACACATTAAATACTATTTATTGATTGATCTGAGGGTCCATCACCCCAAACTGTTCACTGCCCAAACCCCTTCAACACCTAAGTCAGCCATATGGGCCATACCCACCTGACCGTTGTAAGTGACGTAGAGGTAGTTGGTTACAGATGGGTACTCAGCTGCTAAGGTGTCAATCTGAAAAGATAGAGAAGACATGCAATCAACACATTTGGTTCTTTCCTGCTTCAGACTTTTCTCTTTCAAATACTACCCATCGATGTCTCTGTAGTGTTTCCACCTTGTCTCCATAAAAATGGAAACAGGTGGCTGACACCCACTGCTTTCCATATCAGGAGGAGATGGATAAAAATCATACTGATAATTCCTTCATCACTAAACACTCAGACCAACACACATTTGAATTCACAATGATATCGTAACTGGTATATCAGAGCCATGAGGTCAGCGTGGCTCAGTGGAAAGAACTCGGGCTTTGGAGTCAGAGGTCATGGGTTCAAATCCCAGCTCTGCCAATTGTCAGCTGTGCGACTTTGGGCAAGTCACTTAACTTCTCTGTGCCTCAGTTACCTCATCTGTAAAATGGGGACTAAGACTGTGAGCCCCCCGTGGGACAACCTGATCACCTTGTAATCTCTCCAGCGCTTAGTACAGTGCTTTGCACATAGTAAGCACTTAATAAATGCCATTATTATTATTATTATTATTGCAAGCAGACCACCAGTATTGGTCCAAGCTGTCACAGAAATATGAGGAGTAGCAGCATGTCAAGGCCAAGTCAAATGACTCAAATCAATGGTTCACCAACCAGACTCATCTCCTCTGCCTAAAGCAGGATGAGTGGATGTAAATCTTCAATGAGGCCTCCATTTGGAGGCTACAATATGGAGACTGAATAGAATGAAGAGAGTAGGACAGGTGGGTGTGTCATACACATAGGCAGAGTGCAGCTTTCTACTTGAGGAGGACACTATTACCTTGTCCTATCCATCCTTAAAAATGTCCCTGAAGAGACCAGTGCGGGACAAACAATTCATCTTTCCCTGTATGCACGAAAAAGTCACTCATGGATGTGCCGACGTGGGATGTGCTGTTTTTGAATCAACCTCGATATCCTGATTTTGATGCTGAAACTTGTGCTTGAGAATAATCTCTCCTCTGATAGCCACACACTAGGCTGGTCTGTCTGCTACTGAAACAGGCTCCTGTCTAGTTAGTGGCTGTGCACCTCAGTGAGCACTCAATAAAATACCACTGACTGACTGATTGGATGGGATATATTTTGTGGCATCTCTAAGAAAATCACAACCCAAACTGTCCCCTGATCAGCTTGTAGTTTGGATAGGTCTTTGTCATCAGATCCAGGGACTTTTCTACTTTCCATGGTTTAGATGCTTTGATGAGCCTCAACTTTCATGGTGGATCATCAGGCTCAGAAGGTCCCTGGAGCCTTATTGCCATTTCTGCAGGAGGAAGGAATGATGAGAGTGGAGCCGTCTTTAACATACAGTTCCCTCAACGATGAGTCAAAGTCCTCGATTTCATGACCATCGACAGATCCCTGGATTTCTTCAGCCCTTCACTGGTCATGTCACTGTTCTTGATCTTATGCCTGTGTTATGATTAACCTAACCTGACAGCATTATAGGAATCTTTTAAATATAAACATCTCCACAGCCTGACAACAAAGGTCCTGTGCAGTGGTTACAATATCTTAGGAGCAATTGTCTCCCACAACTATGACAACCAATACCAAAAATTCTCCAAGGAATGGAAGACTTGAAATAAAAGCATTGCCACATTAAAGGCTACTACTACCTAACCTAGCTGTTTCTTGCATGTGAAAACACTGTGAACTGCACTTTTCATTAAGAATAGAGTGTTTTGTTGAGAAAAGCAGAGTCACAAACACTGGACATTTTCCACATTGGTTCAGCATGGTTCTACCATTGTTTCAACCTGGAAAACCTGGACATGTGTGGCCTAGGGGAAAGACCAAGGGCTAGGTGGTCAGGAGACCCGAGTTCTAATACTAGCCTTGCCACTAACCTGCTGTATCACTTAACTTCTCTGGGCCTCATTTAATCATTTGTACAATGGTGATTCAGTACCTGTTCTCCCTCCTACTTAGACTATGAGCCCCATGTGAGCCAGGGATTGTGTCCAACCTAATCATATTGTATCTATGCCAGTGGTTAGCACATAGTATGTGCTTAACAAATACCATCATTATTATCAGGGAATTCTGGGAAAAACAGGATATTGAGACTATTGCTTTCATTGTTAGAGAAGCAGCGTGGCTCAGTGGAAAGAGCCCGGGCTTTGGAATCAGAGGTCATGGGTTCGAATCCCGACTCCGCCACATGTCAGCTGTGTGATCTTGGGCAAGTCACAACTTCTCTGGGCCTCAGTTACCTCATCTATAAAATGGGGATTAAGACTGTGAGCCCCACGCGGGACAACCTGATCACCCTGTATCCTCCCCAGCGCTTAGAACAGTGGTTTGCACACAGTAAGAGCTTAACAAATGCCAATTATTATTATTAATTATTATTATTCCATAAGACTCTGGGATTCTATGCTTTACCTGTTTGACCCAAGGGTGAACATTCTTCTTCAGCCTCAGCTCCCGGGTTTGGGCCTCTGTCAAACCAAGGCATTTTGCAATCTGTTTATCCGAGAACCCAATCTCCTTTGCTTTCTTCAGGGTTTCCTCTGGGATGGACTCACTGGAATTGAAAACAAATAAAAACACTCAGAGTTAAGACTGAGCTGGCACTTAATAAGCACTTAATAATTACTATTACCATCATAATTCCTATTATTGAGGTACACTGCCACAGGCCAGAGAGCCATGTCAAGTCATGGTCACAATTCTGCCAAGGATGGCCAATGTGTTCAAGAAAACCAGGGCTGCTTCCAGGACCCTGTATATAACCAACTCCACCCTGTGAAATTTTCAACCCTTCAAATTGTCAGAAAACCCACCAGGCCTCCTTAAATCTGTACATATTTTAGAGTCAAATGTCAAGATGTGTGTTAAATACTTTAAACGATTTCAATTAATCCTTCAGACTGCATTCTCACTTCAATTGATGTTCTTATCCCTCCTACTACAACCCAGCCCGCACATTTAACTCCTCTGACACCAGCCTTCCCACTGTACTTCGGTCTCATCTATCTCGCCACTAGCTCCTTATCCACATCCTCCCTCTGCTCTGGAAGTCCCTCCTCCATGTCCAACAGACCACCATTCTCCCCACCTTCAGAAGCTTACTAAAATCACATCTTCTCCAAAAGGTAAGCTCTCATGTCCCCTACTCCCTCTGTGTCACCCTATCCACTTGAATCTGTACGCTTTAGTGCTACATATTCATTCCACATAACGTCTGTACATAGCTGTAATTTATTTTAACATCTGTCCTCCTCCCTGCTAGACTGTTAGCTCTCCCATCCCTTCTGTGTCACCCTGATTTGCTCCCTTTGTTCATCCCCCCTTCCAGCCCCACGGCACTTATGTACATATCTGTAATTTATTGATATTAATGTCTGTGTCCCCCTCTCAACTGTAAACATTGTGTCTGGGAATGTGTCTGTATATTTTTTTTTTTTTGTATTCTCCCAGGAACTTAGTACAATGCTCTGCACACAGTAAGTGCCCAAACAATGCAATCAAATGAATGACTGAATGAGTGAACTATCCCCAACTGCTGCCCCCAGTCCTTTACCACTGGCCCTAACGTGTCCCCCGCAACATAGCTCTTGGAAAAGGAGGAGATGGTGGGAAAGAACACCAAAGAAAGTTGAGAGACTGTGAGACATAAGGAAGGAGGAGCCAGGGACATAGAATGGAGGATGGTTGGCATTCTCATTTTGGGCAAAGCATTGGTCTGGAATCTGGACTTTCAGAGAGCAGTCATCCTGACTGGAAGGGTAAAATACATAGTACATCGTATGGGTGTAGGAGTGAGGATAAAAGTGCCACTGGAAGGAGAGAAAGATGATCAGAAGAAGGGGAATCAGGCTAAGAGCACTGCATATTAGGAACTTGCCTTTGAACTCCATTTCAGAAATCCGTGTGACCCAGGATCCTGGCATTTTACTCATTTGATACAGATTCATTCCAACTCATACAACCTGATCCATTCTCATACTGGTTTGTGGAGGAGAAAATTTTGGTTCTCCCTCTGAAATCTGTCACTTCTTTCGATCCATTAATCTATGGCATTTATTGAGTGCTTGCTGTGTGCAGAGCAATGAACTAAGCACTTGGGAGAGTACAACAGAATTCTACTAACTTCTGGTGTCTCAGAGTACTCCAGCTTCATCTCCTGGTACATTTTCTGTTCCTCTCCTGAGCCTAATTCCTGCCTTTTCTAACCTCTAATATGTGTCTATTGGAGGATTTCATCCCTCTTTGCAGGTTCCCATTCACATTATTTCCTGAACTTTCCTTTTCTGGCCCATGTCCTTGCACATCAATCTACATCCCTCACCTTCTAGCTCTAATTCAGCACTTTTTTCAGGGATTCAGTTTCCACCTTCATTGCCAAGAGCATGTTTGCCAGCCCAATCAATCCATTTTTTATGTGCAAGCAAGTGTTGAAATTTGAAGGTAGAAATGCTTAACAAACAAGCTCTTATTTCCTGGAGCTGTTGAATGATGTTCTCAGTGTTTTTGTACCTTTTTCCTGAATTTTGCTGACTGCTGCAAAAGTCATATTGAAGTGAAATTATTAGGGAAAAGGTGCACTTTTGTTCTCTATTCTGACTTTCACTTTAAGTAGAGAAGCAGCATCGCCCAGTGGAAAGAGTAAGGGGCTGGGATTCAGAGGACCTGAGTTCTAATCCCTGAAATGATACTTGCCTCTCTGTGACTGTGGATAAATTACTTCACTTTTCTGCACCTCAGTTTCCTCATCCGTAAAATGGGAATTCAATACCTGTTCTCCTTTCCCATTAAACTGTGAGCCCCATGTGAGAAAGGAACTATGTCTAAGCTGATGAACTTTTATCTACCCCAGTGCTTAGCACACTGTTTGGCACATAGTACTTGCTTAATAAATACTATGGGTTTGGGAGTCAGAGGTCATGGTTTCTAATCCCGGCTCCTCCACTTGTCAGCTGTGTGACTTTGGGCAAGTCACTTCACTTCTCCGAGCCTCAGTTACCTCATCTTTAAAGTGGATTTAGACTGTGAGCCCCACGTAGGACAACCTGATCACCTTGTATCCCCCCCCAGCACTTAGAACAGTGCTTCGCACATCGTAAGCGCTTAACAAATACCATCATTAAGTGCTTAGTACAGTGCTCTGCACACAGTAAGCACTCAAATATGACTGAATGCATAATAATAATGATAATGAATTGCAAGACTGGGGAGCTGCCTTGTTGGGGAAATTATCTAAAAAAAAAAAATCACTCAGATTTGGGAAGCAGTTTGGCCTAGTGGAAAGAGCACAGTTCTGGCAGCCAGAAGGCCAGACTCCTAAACTCCGCTCTCCCTCTTGTCTACTGTGTTACCCTGGGCAAGTCACGTAATTTCTTTAGGCCTCAGTTTCCTCATATGTAAAATGAGCATTAAATCCTACCCCCTCATTCAATCCACATATCCATTCTGTCACCAAATCCTTTTCAACCTCCACAGCATCACTGAAATCCACAGTTTCCTCTCCAAATTGCTACTTTGTTAATTCAAGCATTTAGCCTATCCCACCTTGATTACTGCATCAGTCTCCTTGCTAACCTCTCTCCCTCCTGTCTCTCCCCACTTCACTCTGCTCCCTGGATCATTTTTTTTACAAATCTGTTCAATTCATGTTTCCCTACCTCTCAACAACTTCCAGTGGCTGCCCATCCACCTCCACAAAGAGAAATTCCTTACCATCAGCTTTAAAGCACTCCATTACCTTGCCCCCTACCTTACCTCCCTAATTCCTACTACGACTCAATCTGCACACTTGGCTCCTCTAATAACAAGTGTACCTTGATCTCATCTATGTCATCGCTGACCTCTCACCCTCATCCTGCCTCTGGCCTGAAATGCCTTTCTTCTTCATATCTGACAAATGATCATTTTCCCCACCTCCAAAACCTTATTAAAAACACAACTCCTCCAAGAGGCTTTACCTAATTATACTCTCATTTCCTCTTCTCCCACTCTCTTCTGCATCACCCTCACACTTGGATTTGAACCCTTTATTCAGCCCTCCCTCCTCCCCACAGCATTTAGGTACATAGCCATAATTTATTCATACTGATGTCTGTCTCCCCTTCTAGGCTGTAAGCTTATTGTAGGCAGGGAATGTGGCTATCAACTCCATTATTGTACTCTCCCGAGCATTTAGTACAATGCTTTGCACACTTTAAGTGCTCAATGAATACAACTGATTGGTTACAAATTGAGAAGAGTAACTATAAGGAAGCAGAGGGCTGAAGAAACCCCCTCTCCACCCCTGGGTAGCCAGATAAATAGGTTTACCTAGTTCAGAGGTTATATCAGAAAGAAAAGGCAGAGTGAGGCCATTGCTTTCAAGCCCCACTTCTGCCTCTGATCAATTTTCATTGGCCCAAGACAATTTCTATTCGGCCCTTGGCTCTGAGCCCAATGTTTGCTTTCACCGTGGAGTAACATGTTGTTTTTCACTTTTATTCCCTTCCCAGATACCAGACAGAAGGCAAATGAAAACAGAAATCTCAGTGGAGGGCAGGGTAGACAGAAGCACCTGGGCAGCCTTTAGCTCATCAGTTAGCCATGTGACAGCTACTCACTAAGGACGTTTTGCCTTTTGCCTGCAGTGGTGGGAGAAACTAAGAACCTCCCCTTTCCCATAATGTTTAACTTCCATTCCTTACTGTTGACTAGTAACTGGTGTCTTGTTTTTCTTATACTTTTACTGTTGAGCCCTATCTATTTAGTCCAGCAGCGTGGCTCAGTGGAAAGAGCCCGGGCTTTGGAGTCAGAGGTCATGGGTTCGAATTCCGGCTCTGCCACATGTCTGCTGTGTGACCTTGGGCAAGTCACTTAACTTCTCTGAGCCTCAGTTACCTCATCTGTAAAATGAGGATTAAGACTGTGAGCCCCACGGGGGACAACTTGATCCCATTGTATCCCCCCAGCGCTTAGAACAGTGCTTTGCACATAGTAAGCACTTAACAAATGCCACCATTATTATTATTATTATCTGCCGCTTGCCTGCTGTGGAACCTTGGGCAAGTCATTTGATTACTCTCTGCCTCAATTTCCTCATCCATAAAATGGGGATTAAATAACAGCTCTCCCTCCTTCTTAGGCTTTGAGCCCCATGTGGAACAGAGGTAGTGTCTACCTCTAATCTACTTAAGATGTATCTACCTTGGTGCTCAGCACAGTGCTTGGTACAAAGGAAGTGCTTAATAAATATGATCATTACTACTATTAATTATACATGTGTCCACCCCAATTTTACCTGTAAGCCCCTTGTGGACTAGGAACCTGTGTTAATTGAGTTTCTTGTAATTATCCTAACACTTTGTACAGAAAATAAATATTAACAATAATAATTCTCCATACTGGTTAACCTAGTTTCCAATGTGGACTACATTTTAGAAATGTTTAGTTGTTTCTAGGACAGAATGGATTAGACTGACCCACCCAGAGTCCTTGCTGCAGTTTGGATATCACAGGACACAGCTCTAAGAACAGAATTCAAGACAGCATTTCTTCCCTCAGTAGCAGGTATGCACTACAATCAATGGTACTTATTGAGCACTTAGTATGGGCAGAGCACTGTAATAAGCACTTGTGAGACGGCACAAAACAATAGAATTAACAGACACCTTCCTTGCTCATAGTGATAAGGGCAAAAGCAGTTCTTACCCATTATTTTTTCTATAATAATAATAATGGTATTCGTTAAGTGCTTACTATGTGCCAAGCACTGTTCTAAGTGCTGGAGGAGATACAGGGTAATCAGGTTGTCCCATGTGGGTGTCTCAGTCTTAATCCTCATTTTACAGATGAGGTAACTCAGGCATAGTGAAGTTAAGTGACTTGCCCAAAGTCACACAGCTGACAAGTGATGGAGCCAGAATTAGAACCCACAACCTCTGACTCCCAAGCCCATGCTCTTTCCCCTGAGCCCATGCTACTTCTATTTTCTACCAAAATAGATGTTGACTCTGACCCATTGCAGCAATTACTGGAGGCAGAGACAAGCTTCATTCACCTCTTACATTCCCTGCAGCTCATGAGTGAGGGCACCTCCTCAATAGAATGTCCTGTCTCTTTCTTTCTGTCTCTCTCTCTTTTCCTCCTCTCCCTCTTTCTTCTCTCCATTTCATCTCTCTCTCTGCTCTCCCTCTACCATCTCTCCCACCTCTGAAAATCAAACGGCTGGCTATCATTTGATTATTGACAAAGAAAACTGCCTTCATTTCAGCATGTTACAATTCAATTTCATTTTGGATGTTATTAAAATAAAAAAAAGATGCATTCAGAAATGACTCAGCCTTGGGCCGGCGACTTAGCTAAGGTTAAAACTTAGTAGTCTAACACTTTATGAATGATCTTGCACAAGTGGAGAACTAATCTACTGTTAATGGAGAATCAAATCCTTAATCTCTGCCATGCCATTTTGGGAAACCCAATATTTGGCTGGCAAAATAGTTAAACAAATGCTCAACAGAGGCAGGAGCTGCTTGGTAAAACAAGCATCTAGTTTTCACGTTAACTTTGGGAGAAATTAAATATTTTTAAAAATAAAATACTAAAACAATCATCACAGAAACAGAAGCAAATGTTCATCTTCTGTTCTAAAGTGAAATCATAACTTGAAGTGCAATATTAATTTATTTATAGATCAGACTTTACAGCAGATAAAATTACTATATCAAAGTGGGAGTGTGGTCAATTAAGTGGATTAAAAATGTGTACACTGGATGAAAATAAGTATATTATCTATTCATCCAGCCTCCCTCATCTTCCACAGTTGTCTGTATATTGATTTATACATCTATTTGCACACATGGGAATATGTGTTATACATAGTGTGTGAACATATCTAAATATGCATGGATCTGGCCTTCATTTAAGAAATGATGTTACTGATGATGAGGGCTAATGCCTGGGATCAACACTCTCTTTCACATTATCATCTAGAAAAGATAGTTCCTTCCTCTCTGTCCCATAAAGGGCCTTTCCTGTCTTCAAGGCCACCACTTGGGACACTGATCTTTGTGAAGTTTATGTTTGTTTGCTCCAGGGTGCTGGCCTAACTGATGCAAAAATGACTAATACTAAAGAGAAGGAAAAATTCTGTGAGGTTTGGTTAAACTCATCATATCAGCTCTATCACTGGGTGGGGGAAGGGAGATAGTGTTACAAAAGAGGTAAAAAAATTAGTTATCAGAACTCATGGCTACAGTAAATCAAATAACAAAGGGCTATCTTTACTCACCTGATTTGCCATCACCTCACAATCACAAACATTAGCATCCACCACCCATCAAAGATATAGTGTATGTGCACCATGTCTAAACAACAGCATTTAACAGACTTATCTTCTGACAGAGTAGCTTCAAAGCTATTCAGAGGGATGCAGCAGTGTGAGAGGCCACCTACTGGGTTTGCCACTGGTTCAACTGCTCCAAACCTGAGTAAGCAGTGCAACTATAATACTTCAAAAGGCAGCATGCAAACCATTGAAAAGGCTAAATATCACTCTCCTGGGGAATAACCTCCGAGGGTTGCCAATTCACCTTAGCAACAAACTTCTTACCATCGACTAAAGCACTTAATCACCTTACCCCCTCTCCCTTTCCTCTCTGCTTTCCAACTATGACACAGCATACACATTTTGCTTCTCTAATGCCAATTTACTCACTGGACCGCAATCTCCTCTCAGGCCTGGAATACCTTCCCTCTTCAAATCTGACAGATGATAACTCTCTTCACCTTCAAAGCCTTATTAAAAGCATATCTCCTCCAAGAGGCCTTCCCCAGCTAAGTCCCCATTTCCTCTTCTCCCACTCCCTTCTGCATCAGTTGAATTTGCACCCTTTATTCATCTCTCCCTAAACCCCACGGCACTTGTGTCGATATCTGTAATTTACTTATTCCTATTAGTATCTGTCTCCCCCTCTAGACTGTAAGCTTGTTGGGGGCAAGGAATGTGTTTATACCAATGTTATATTGTTCTCTCCCAAGCTCTTAGAGCAGTGCTCTGTACATACTGAGTGCTCAATAAATACGATTAATGGATTGAATAAATAAATCTTCAAAGCACTCTGTGACAACTTAGCAGCCTCACTGGAACAAGGAGCTCTAGCTTCAGGATACACGTGAACGGTGAAAGAAAGTGATAGAAAGGCAAGGAGACTGGTTTGATGGAAACAACTGATTGGAAAAAAAACCTTTTGTAGCAAATAAATACATCACTAACACCTTGCAATGTCTCATGATCAGAAGAAAACGCTAGTCTATAAACTCCTGCATGGGAAAACAGAGACCAAGCTCAGAAACAATCATGACCAGAGGTGAGATGCCAAAGTTAAAGAGAACAGAGTGCTGTCTGCCACAAAACTAAGGGTTTTCCTCATCTCTAAAGAGTTTGTATTGCCCCTTACTCTGCTTTGACACCACTGAAGAGTATGAAAGGAACTTCTGTCATCACAACAAAGGGGAAATCTATTAATCAGTGCTATTTACTGAGAGCTTACTATGTGCAGAACACTCTTCTAAGCCCCCGGGAGAGTGCTACTGAAAGCTCACCTCCTCCAGGAGGCCTTCCCAGACTAAGACCCCCTATTCCTCTGCTCCTCCTCCCATCACCCTGACTCCCTCTTCTCTACCTGCCCTCCCCGCCCCACAGCACTTGTGTATATATGCACATACTTATTATTCTATTTTATTAATGGTGTACATATCTATAATTCTATTTATTTATATTGATGCCTGTTTACTTGTATTGATGTCTGTCTTCCCCATTCTAGACTGTGTGCCTGTTATTGGGCAGGGATTGTCTTTGTTGCAGAATTATACTTTCCAAGCGCCTAGGACAGTGCTCTGCATACAGTAAGCACTCAAATACAATTGAATGAATGATTGAATACAAAGAAATAGAGAAGCAGCATGGCCTAGTAGAGCACAGACTTGAGTGTTAGAGGAACTGGGTACTAAACTCAGCTCACCATTTGTCTACTATGACATCTTGGGCCAGTCACAATTTCTCAGTGCCTCAGTTACCTCATCTGCAAAATGGAGATTAAGACTTTAAGCCTATGTTGGACAGGGACTGTGTCCAACCCGATTATCTTGCATCTACCCCAGTTCTTAGTAGTGTCCGGCACTGAAACAAATACCATTAAAAAAGGGCTGGTAAACACAATCCTTGTCCTCATTCAGCTGTGTCCCCTCTCTGAAGTGTAATTTGATGACTGTCTCTCCCTTTAGACTGTAAGGTCCTTGTGGGCAGGGATAGTGTCTACCAATTCTATTGTATATGTAGGCATGTGAAGAACAGAATGTGAAGGGATGAACTTAACTAGGACCTTTGAGGAGATAACTTCTCAGTCAAAGTCATGAGAAATGAAGAAGCACTAAATGAAATGGCATTTCTGGAGAACACTGTCAACATGTACATCCATGCCTTGTCTATGCCCACAATGCATAGTGCACAGAAACCATAATGCATCTGTCTATTTTGATTTATCTTTTCCCCCCATTCCTGTCTCAGTTCTAGAGCAAAGTCATCTCGGATTTCCCACTCTTCATTCTTGAGTACAATTTAAACAATAAAACATTGACAGACCAAGTGGTTGGGTTTCTAGCCCTTCCACAACCTTCTGTGTCTCTACACTTCCCAGACCAGAGTGACGGTTGAAATTTTTAGAGGCCAGAATGTCTTAAAATTAGACAGACTTGTACAGACACTGGCATAATCACTAAATGGCCAGGCAGCTTTGCCTGAGATTTACAGAGCTGAGTCACTAGTGTGTTTGTAATTTATGAACAATACAACTCTCTCCTCCTGTCACACTTCAGCATGTGGAACTGTAACAGTTGTGGTTATCCTTTTTGTTGTTAAAAAGTTACCCTATCATCTCGGACAAATCATCCTCTCATGCTTCATCTTCAATAATGAATGAAACGGAATAAATTCCCCTTAACGAAGAAATGTTCACCTGGCATCTAGAAACTGGGGAAATCTATTAGGTGATTCAAGATATGCCTTTAGCATCTGAATTGCCAAGGGATTCAGGTTCTCTTTCTTCCACTTGACTGCCTTTCATCTGGATCCACCAGCTCCCAAGCAATACTAAACTTATTTCCCTCCCAATCAGTACAGCTCTCTCAAATGTGGAAATAAACACTGTGCATGGCCTATATTTATGAAATGAGTTTTGCTGCTTTATCATTTCCTTGAAAACATCCTCCAAATCCATACCCAAAGCCAGCCCTGGATTCGACCTTGAGAATAATACTCACTTTTAGCAAAGATCAACAGTCAGAAATTGAATCTCCCTTTTCTCCCTTGTCAGTTTCTCACCTGAAGTTTTTGTTTTCATTTATTTTAATGTCCTCCAAGATGCAGGAGGAGTAGCCATTGTGATAATGAAAGCCGTGTTTATATCTTTCTCTTCTTCCTAGAAGACCAGCTGCTACTTTTTTCTATCGGCACAAGCCAGAAGACCACTGTGGCTGAAAAAGCAGGGGCATTTTGGAGGCTAGAGCGGGAGAGATGTCCTTGAGCAAGGTCGATGGGGCTGCTCTATGGCTTAGCAACTATGCTGGGCCTTGGATCCCCAGGGTTTATATTAAGGAGAAAGTGGATCTGAAATATAGTGTATCTGAAGCCAGCCAGCTGGGACCTGAGTCCTCAGCACCAGTGTGCTTCCAAGTTCATTCATGTATTCAATTGTATTTATCAAAACACTGTACTAAGCATTCTGGAGAGAACAATTTAACAAATAGACACATTCCGTGCCCACAACGAGCTCACAGTCTAGAGGGGAAGACACATATTAATATACATAAATGAATTACAGCTCTATACATATGTGCTGTGGGAATGGAAGGGAGGATGAATGAAAGGAGCAAGTCAGGGTGATGCAGAAGGGAGTGAGAGAAGAGGAGAGGAGGGCTGAGTCAAGGAAGGCTTCATGGAGGAAATGTGCCTTCAATAAAGCTTTGAAGTGGGGGAGAAGTTGAACTTGGAAGAACTGCTCAGAAGTCTAACTGACCCAGCCAAGTTTTGGAGGACTAGATACCAGAGAAGGAAACAAAAACAGTGCCTCCTTCAAGTTGGTCCAGACCATTTGCATTCAGGGAATATTACGGGTTGGAGTTCTGTTTGTGCCAAATGGGACCATTTTAGGATGGATTGGGGGTGAGAAAGGGCTTCCACATGACTGGAAATGCCTGGCCACTAGGCTACAAAGTGACATTAGAAACAGAGCATCCTAGGGCAAACAGCATGGGTCTTGAAGTCTGGTTCTAAGACAGAGTTAAGTGTTTATTTGCCAATGTACCAATTTCTGGGGTAGATATCATCATCAAGGTATTTACTGAACTCATATTGTACACACAGTGTAATACAAGAGAAGCAGCGTGGCTCAGTGGAAAGAGCCCGGGCTTGGGAGTCGGAGGTCATGGGTTTGAATCCCAGCTCTGCCACATGTCTGCTGTGTGATCTTGGGCAAGTCACTTCACTTCTCTGAGCCTCAGTTACCTCATCTGTAAAATGGGGATTAAGATTGTGAGCCCCATGTGGGACAACCTGATCACCTTGTATCCCCCCAGTGCTTAGAACAGTGCTTTGCACACAGTAAGCACTTAACAAATGCCATTATTATTATTATTATCATTACAACAGAGTTGATAGATATGCTCCCTGCCCACAACAAGCTTACAGTCGAGAAGGGAAGTTACACAAGATATTCAGGTCGGACACTGTCCCTGTCCCACTTGGAGCTTGAAGTCTAAATAGGAGAGAATCATTTAATGGATGAGGAAACAGACCCAGAGAAATGAAATGACTTGGCCAAGGTCACTGAGCAGGCAAGTGGTAGAGCTGGAATTAGAGCCCAGGTACTCTGGCTCCCAGGGCCATGCTCCCCCAGGACCCGGATGCTAATCTGACTCTTTGATTTGCTGTGGGAGTTGTAGATTAATAACTGTAGTTGTAGATTCTTTTGGCTGCTTAGGCATTTCCATGGAGTAGTAAGGTCCCGAGGTTGAAAGGGAATGTAGGTCAGAGGACTCTGACCATGCACCATCTCCCCAGAACCTAGAGAATAGGTCCGTAAATCCACACAGGCCTTAGTTTTCACAGGTAAAGAAGAACAATAACCTGCCATCAGAGTTTCTTTGAAGAACAGCATAGACAGCCTCCTGGCCCCCAGCATTTCCAAACTGGTGTTAATAGTTGGTTTGCCTTAACCTGATTCTTTACCCTTTAGGAAGGCAAATTGCCTGTGACAACTGCAACGATGCTTCTTAATAAAATAGTCTCATAAAAACTGTTTATAAGACTGTCAATTCCCCTGTTCAAACACCCCTCATCTTGTGCCTGCAGCATAGACACTGTAATGGGTAATGTCTATGCTGTTAAGATGTTTTTTTACCTTCTAGATCTGAGCATGCTGAATGGACTCCCTATATAGAACTACTAATAATGATATTACTACTACTAATAATAATAGTGATATTTGTCAAAGTGCTTACTAAGGGTCCAGCAGGGCTAAATTATGAGATAGATATAAGATAATCAGGTCAGATGGTCCTTCCCCGACATGGGGCTCACAACTTAAGGGTATTTCATCCCCATTTTACACTTGAGAGATCTGAGGCACAGAGAAGTAATTAAGAGAAGCAGCTTGGCTCAGTGGAAAGAGCCAGGCTTTGGAGTCAGAGGTCATGGGTTCAAATCCCAGCTCCACCAATTGTCAGCTGTGTGACTTTGGGCAAGTCACTTCACTTCTCTGGGCCTCAGTTACCTCATCTGTAAAATGGGGGTTAAGACTGTGAGCCCCCCATGGGTCAACCTGATCACCTTGTAACCTCCCCAGCACTTAGCACAGTGCTTTGCACATAATAAGTGCTTAGTAAATGCCATTATTATTATTATTATTGCCACAGGTCACAGAGCAGGCAAGTGACAGAACCGGGAAGAGAGCCCAACTCTCCTGAGTTCCTGGCCCATGCACTTTCCACTAGCCCACACTGCTTCCTTAATATTAAAAAAGTTCCTATACTGAAGCTCCAAAGTTGGATATCTTTCTGTTGATTTAGAGATGCTGATCTAGTTAAGAAGCCAGTTAAAGTTAGGGCATTAGGACAAGAGGTGTCATAATCTCTTCATCCCTAATTGCATCTCTGACCAGTCAGGACCATTCACTCACTCATTCAATCATATTTATTGAGCGCTTACTGTGTGGAGAGCACTCTATTAAGCGCTTGGAAAGTACAATTCAGCAACAGAGACAACCCCTATAGATCTCTTCCCACAGCCTCCCTTGCATTCCCCAGCAACACCCTGTTCCTCCTTGACTGTGATCCCCCAGAGGGACAAGGACCACATCTAATTCCCACTTGTATATTCTCTCCCAGCATTTACTACAGTGTTCTACACACAGAGAAGCAGCATGGCCTAGTGGAAAGAGGGTGGT
Organism: Tachyglossus aculeatus; assembly: GCF_015852505.1. Classification (NCBI taxonomy): domain Eukaryota; kingdom Metazoa; phylum Chordata; class Mammalia; order Monotremata; family Tachyglossidae; genus Tachyglossus; species Tachyglossus aculeatus. The sequence goes on from NC_052072.1 coordinate 62,795,425, forward strand.
CCTTGGAGTCTGAAGAGTTCAAATTCTAGCACTGTCACTTGCCTGCTGTGTGACACTGTGCAAGTGACAACTTCTCTGTGCCTTAGTTCCCTCAACTGTAAAATGGGGATTAAAATCCTACCCCTCCTACTTAGACTGTGGTGGGACAAAGACTGAATCCATCCTGATGATCTTGTATCTAGCCCAAAGGTTAGTACAGTGCTTGACACATAGTAATTGCTTAAGTACCAGTATTAGTACCAGTATTAAGCACTTAGTGATTACTATTACTGCTCCTTATCTCAGAAGGTATTGCCTAGGCATAGCCCCCTAGGGAGAAGGGAATGAAGGCAAGGCATTTTCCTCTGTCTGTAGCCCACAAGGGAGGATGCACCCTGATAGAGAACTGCTCAGGCATGAGTAAAGTAGCATGCTCTGGAATAAAACCAGGCAGCACCAGGGCCATATGAGGGGAGACTAGCTAATACAAGTCAGCTGGGCAGGACAGCATTAAAAAAGCCCATACCCCCTGGGGCACAACATGCAAATAATTAAGAATGATAAGACTATAACAGTGGTATTAAGTGCCAAGCACTGTACTAAGTATTGAGGTAGATACAAGATAATCAGGTCCCACATAAGGTTCACATTTTAAGTTGAGGGAACACAGCTGCTGAATCCCCATTTTGCAGATGAGGGAACTGAGGCACAACGAAATTGAGTGATTTGTCCCAAGTCACACAGCAGATAAGTGGGAGAGTTGGGTTAGAATTAAGGGCCTTTGATTCCCTGGCCCGTGGTCTTTGCATTAGACCATGCTACAGGAGAGGAAGCCATTCAGTCTTCTTCACTAGTTGGACCAATATTAGACTGTGAATCTCACATGTGGATTCTTTCCCAGGGCTTAGCACAGTGCTCTGCATAGAGTAAGCACTGAATACTATTATTACTACGATGACTGTAGAAGATTGTATCCAAATACACACCCTGCACTTTAACCAGGTTTTGGCAGAAACTGAGAAGAGCTGAGAAGAGTGAAATAAATGATGAAACAAATGGAAAATTGACCCTGGGTGGGGAGAGGTGAAAGGACTGGGGTTGTTTGGCCTGGAGAAGAGAAGGCTGAAGGTGTTCAGAATTGCCGTCTTCACATCTATTTTGTTTTCATTTCAATCATATTTATTGAGCATGTATGTGCAGAGCACTGTACTAAGAACTTGGGAAGTACAAGCTGGCAAGGGGGCCTCAGCTGACAGCTGTTCTCTATGCCACCCAGAGGCTCAAACACAATGCAAAGAGTTGAGGGGTTTAATTCCAGTGGGGGCCAGGAGTAGTTTTCATGGTGGGTAGGGGGTAAGGAATCTTTATGGGAGCAAGAGTCAATTGGTTTAGTTTAGTTGCTCACTTGCAGGAAGCAGGGCTGTTCCCTGGGGACACCAACTAGCTCTGAGCCAAGGGTCTGTGTGCTCCCTCTTCCCCTTCATGGAAAGGTTCTGTCAAGGGAGTGGGTGCTTTAGCCTTGGAGAATTTAGCACTAGCCGGCACTGTTTCTACCCCCAGGACATCTGATACAGCCATGGGAGATTCGTAGACAAGACTGGCACAGACAGATTCTGTCACCATCATTCCTCTGTGGAAAAACAGTCCCTGGAGATGCACACCTTAAATTTCAGGCAGGGTGGGAGTGGTGAGGATTAGTGGAAAGCGCATGGGTCTGGGAGTCAGAGGTCTAGAGACTTGGGTTCTAATCCTGCCCCCACCATGTTGCCTGCTGTGTGATCTTGGGCAAGTCACTCAACTTCCCAGGGCCTCAATTTCACCTGCCAAATGCAGATTCAATACCTTGTATTAATACTGTGAGCCCTCTGTGGGACAAGGACTATGTCCAACCTAATTAACTTGTATCGACCTCAATGCTTAGAACAGTGCTTGACACACAGTAGGCTCTTAAATACTATTAAGATGTTTATGATTAATGCAGAGCCCAGAGTGGGAAAAAGAACCTACAAAAAAAGAAGAAATTTGACACCTTGGAAATACCACTTCCCACTCAAACCTGGGCCCATAGACAACCGGTGAGCCACAGTGTGGCTTAATGGATAGAGCAGGGGTCCTAGGAATCAGGTCATGGGTTCTAATCCCGGCTCCACCACTTGTCTGCTGTGTGACATTGGGCAAGTCACTTAACTTCTCTGTGTCTCAGTTACCGCATCATAAAATGGGGATTAAGAGTGTGAGCCCCATGTGGGACAGGGATTGTGTCCAACCTGATCAACTTGTATCTACCCTAGTGCTTAGAACAGTGCTTTGCACGTTGTAAGCATTTACCAAATACCATAACTATAGAGATGGGCCACCTACTTGCCTGGATCAAGTGACCTGGTAAAGCCTGACCCCAGGATGCACAAGCACAAAGACTATGAAAAAGTGAAATGCATTTTCTACACCAGCCAGGTGAAACCTTGGAAAAGCTCCACAAAACCTTCTTATGTGGAGACAGGAAAAGTATCAACTACTGTGTGCTCCATTAAGAACTCAGTTGGGAAAACTTCCTTTGGGTATTTAGTGGGTTAAAGCCTACTGCTGGAACCATTTTAAAGATAATTACTAGCACTTCTGCTGGGATTTCCCAAGTGAGACCCAATGTACTGAACAGGCACCATTTCCCTGAACCTCCAATAGTTCATTCACTCACAATCTCCTTCTAACATAGTAAAGGGAAGAAGGGAGTCAGTCAGTCGTAATTACTGAGCACTTACTGTGTGCAGAACACTGTATTAAGCACTTGGGAAAATACAACAAACAGACATGTTCCCTGCCCACAAGCTTACAGTGCTTGGCACATAGTAAGTACTTAAAAATCACAGGAATCCCCCTTCTCCCCCCTCTCTGTGGTAAACTGATGGTGGTGACAGGGTGAGGGGCCACAAACTGACACCGGGGAAGTCAATCGATCTATCGTACTTATTGAGCGCTTAGCAGAGAATTCATTCAATCGTATTTATTGAGCACTTACTGTGTGCAGAACACTGTACTAAGTGCTTGGGAAGTACAAATCGGCAACATATAGACAGACGGTCCCTACCCAACAGCGGGCTCACTAAGCACTTGGCAGAGTGCTCAGAAATCTACAGTGGCTACCAATCAACCTACACATCAGGCAAAAACTCCTCACCCTCGGCTTCAAGGCTCTCCATTCACCTCGCCCCCTCCTACCCCACCTCCCTTCTCTTCTTCTACAGCCCAGCCCGCACCCTCCACTCCTCTGCCACTAATCTCCTCACTGTGCCTCATTCTCACCTGTCCCACTGTCGACCCCCAGCCCACATCCTCGCCCTGGCCTGGAATGCCCTCCCTCCGCACATCCGCCAAGCTAGCTCTCTTCCTCCCTTCAAAGCCCTACTGAGAGCTCACCTCCTCCAGGAGGCCTTTCCAGACTGAGCCCCCTCCTTCCTCTCCCCCTCCTCCCCCTCCCCATGCCCCCCGCCACCTCCTTCCCCTCCCCACAGCACCTGTATATATGTGTACATGTTTGTACATATTTATTCTATTTTATTTTGTTAATATGTTTTGTTTTGTTCTCTGTCTCCGCCTTCCATACTGTGAGCCCGCTGTTGGGTAGGGACCATCTCTATATGTTGCCAACTTGTACTTCCCAAGCGCTTAGTACAGTGCTCTGCACACAGTAAGCGCTCAATACGATTGAATGAATAAATGAATGAATGAATACAATACAACAATAAATGGACACATTCCCTGATCACAACGAGTATGCAGTGTTTAGCATTAAGTTCTTAAAAATCACAAAGATCCCCCCATTCCTGTGCTGCTGACACTGGGGAACTCAATCAAATCAATCGATCGATTGTATTTATTGAGTGTTTACTGGGTGCACAGCACTGTGCTAAGGGCTTGGGAGAGTAAAGTCTCGGAAAGGTTGAAGAAGTGTCTACTTTCTCTGTTACTGAGTCATAATGAATCCCAGGGTCCTAAAGACCTCAGCTAGTGGCAAACCCCAGGGCCAGTGCATTCAGTCTAATTGATCTTTTAAGACATTTACCTGGAGCAGGTTCTCTCACCCTTAGAGGGGGTCCTCGGAAACCACTTTCTTTCCTGTTGAACACCAGTTCAGAGGTGTTTGGGAGCTGTCTTGGACTTTCCTTGTCCAATTTCACCAGAGACAAAGCTGCCTGGGCATTCATGCTGCCCATCTGGCCAGGGGGACACTTTGTGGACAAGGATTGGTTCTACCAACTCTACTGACTGTACTCTCCCAAGCACTTGGTACACTGCTCTGCACACAGGAGGCACTCAAATATGCACAGGAGGCATGGCAGAGTAGATAATAATAATAATGGCATTTGTTAAGTGCTTACTCTGTGCAAAGCACTATTCTAAGATAGACACTGGTTTAGGAGTCAGAAGGATCTCCATTCTAATCCCAGTTCTGTCATTTGTCTTGTGGGTGATCTTGGGCAAGTCACTTCACTTCTCTGTGCCTCAATTACTTCATCTGTAAAGTGGGGATTAAGACTATGCCCCATGTGGTAAATGGAAGGTGTCTTGTATCTTCCCCAGTGCTTAATACACTGTCTGACATAGTAAGGGCTTAATGCTGTAAAAAAAAAAAAAAAACTACCACTGATTGACTGATTTGTAGTGCAAACGAGCACTGGAAGCAGAATGCGGATCTAACAGAGCCTCAAGTTTCAGTGAGACTCACACTGCTGTTGCCTGATCTTCCCAAAATTCCCCAAGTTGGTAGAAACGTTCCCTGCCCACAAATCTATTGGATATGGAATAATGCTGGTATGTGACACCCCATCTCAACTCTACAGCATGGAGAGCAAAGAAACCACTTCAGAACTCAACAATTACAGCTGGTAAAACATGTTTGTTTTAACTCTTGAGACCCAAGACATGGTCTCCTTTCTTGAATGGAGCTTCACATGGATGGAAACAAACAGGCCAAGAACACCAGTTGCACCACAGTGCATAAGAATCAGAGCAAAATAGCACAACTTCTCTGGAGTAATGGAAGGAATCACAGGCCCACGTATAAGTTCAGCGAACTTCCGTAAGAAACCTTTTTGTGTATCTGTATGACCTCATTACACTACAAACATGACTCATTGATCACGATATGTTAAAACGTCTGCCTCCCCTTAAAATATCTGTCTCCCCCTTGAACCTGTAAGCTCCTTGTGAGCAGGGAACATGTCTACCAACTCTGTTATACTCTATGTTTACAGTAAATGCTCAATAAATACCATCGATTGATCGAAAGGGTATCCAGTATTCTTTTGTGCCATCAGGTGCTACCCTACTTTGGTGGTCATTCAAAGACTTCCTCTCCCACCAAAATACCCCCAATGCCTTTACTACCCAGGCTTACCCATCATAACAGTATTGTTATTTTGTACTCATCCAAGCGCTTCATGCAGCACTCTGCCCACAATAGGCACTCAAATACAACTGACAACCCTAGGTGGGTCTATCAGAAGATTCCAGCTACTGAGAAACTAACATGGGACTTATTCAGACCAGGCACTCTGTGCTCATGCTGTGCCCACCACACAAACAGACCTTGAACACACTTGCCCTGCAGGGTCTGACTGCTGTAAAATGATGCAAACACCCATCTGCCTCATCTCGCCATCCTACAGAGCCTGTGACGCACAGATCAGCACGAAAGTGATCCATGTTTATGCCAGCTCAACAGGGGAAGAGCTTTCTTAGTATGCTTCCCACTGTTTTCCACAGTGCTTGACACTCATCAGTTATCCTGTCACAGCTAATTGGTTCCCTGCAGATGTTTGTTTCCCTGACCCATTCTTTACAGGCTGGCCATTCACCTGCCTGGAAGCGTGAAGCCAGACTAGATAACCGCTGGAAGTGATCCAGCTGTGGAATTCTATGAGTTCCCCCTTTCATCCTAATGCAGATCAAGGCTTTATTAGAATCCCAGCCTGCTCCCTGAGTGTAACAGAAAACAATTAAATTTAAAAGAGGCCGTTTATCCACGCAGCGTAAGTGGTGTCAGATCGAAGTGCCCGCTCTCTCTCAACTCTCAGGCCTCTTCTCGGCCGGGCCTTACTCTGCCACACTATGAATCCCTAGTGCCCTCATGTGGCAGATTCATTCATTCATTCAATCATATTTATTGAGCACTTACTGTGCACAGAGCACTGTACTAAGCGCTCAGGAAGTACAAGTTGGCAACATATAGAGACGGTCCCTACCCAACAGCGGGCTCACAGTCTAGAAGATCTGCAAAGTCCTGCATTTAATCAAAACCTAGTGCTGGCATCCCAGAAAGAAAGGAGCAAATGCCAATTCTGTGTCTGACCCAATTAACTCGTACCCACCCCATCACCTAGAACAGTGCAGGACACATAGGAAGCGTTTAACAAATGCCAAAGAAAATTCTGCACAGCCGAATCGGAAGACATCAGGCGAAAGTTCCATCCGTATAGCCTTGAGAATGATACGCAGCTTCAAGCCTCAGTGCGCTACCGTCTGATGTTGTTCACTACAAGAAAGTGTGAGGTGGGTCTAGAAATCAGCGCTATTCCAAACTGGGGAGGCTTCTTAGCTTAGCAGCAGTTCATACCTGGCTGGGGCGGGAGGGTATAAAACTTAAAGAGAAGCAGCGTGGCTCAGTGGAAAGAGCACGGGCTTGAGAGTCAGAGGTCATGGGTTCCAATCCCAACTCCGCCACTTAGCTGTGTGACTTTGGGCAAGTCACTTAACTTCTCTGTGTCTCAGTTACCTCATCTATAAAATAGGGATTAAGACTGTGAGCCCCACGTGGGACAACCTGATCACTGATCACCCAGTGCTTAGAACAGTGCTTGCACATAGTAAGCGCTTATTATTATTATTAATATTATTATTATAAAACTTGAAATTTCCCAGCAAAGTAAAAAGAAAATCCCAACCCAAGAGTTCAGGGACAAGTTAATAAGGAAACACACCTGGAGGATCAAGTTGGTGGAAAGGGTCACATCTATCTGCTCTATTGCACTATTCCCAGCACTTAGTACAGTGCTTTCACTGTAAGCACTCAAATACCACTGATGAACTGATCACCTTGGATTCTCCTCTCAGACTCCAGGTGCTATTCTAATTGGACTCTGGTTTCTCCCAAACCAGCTCAGATGGGTAGAATTATTTCCCAAGAGAACCACTTCTAGGCTAAGGGGCACAACTGGGGCAGAGCAGGCAGGGAGACAGGAGTGTCTCTAGGCAGAACTAGGGAGTCCTACAGCTGGGAAGTCAGGAAAAGGAGATTCACAAAGACCACCCTCTCTCCAGCCCCGCAGCTAAATTTGAGCTTCTGAGATGCGAAACCCTGTCTCCCTAAGCCATGCAGACTTCAAAGCTACCTCTCATCATTTAAATGGTAATTGGCATTGTCTGAGTGCTCCTGAAGGGGCATAAGAAGGGTACTAATGGATATCTCTGAACTGTAAATGGAATTTAAAAAATAATTGGCCTTGAAGTGGAGAAAAATGTTAATGAATGCTCAGCATGAGAGGTAAAAACTGCTATTAGTGGAAGCTGGAACACGGCTCATTTGCAAACTCAAATGGTGAGCTTCTGCCAGGAGGGGATGAGCTCAGAAAATCGAGTGAGTGCAAAAGATGCAGCCATTTCCTCAGCTCCAAGCCAGGCTTTGCCCATTACTGGAAGGAAACTCAAGCTTCTGACCTAGAAATGAATTTCCACAAAGGGAGAAGCAGATCCACATAGCTGTCACGAAAGTGAGGCAGCTTCAACATTAGGAACAATCCCACAGGTCACAGGGTGAGGAGTCAGTGGCTAACCCCACACTGACTGTCCCAGCTGGTGACCTTACTCCAGGACAGGCCGGCCACCATTCAGAAGCCATTACTCACCGGTAGCGGACAAAAGGGGCCGATGGCTGAAAGAAGGTTGAAGAGAGACTCTTCAGAAAGTGGCCAGGATAGTCTAAAACAGCCTCTCTTACCTGTTGAGGGTCTTCAGGTGACTTTCCATGTTCAGGATGTCACGCATCTTGAATAGGAACCATTTGTCGATAGCTGTGAGCTTGACGATCTCATCCAGGGGCATGTTGTCATTCAAGGCCTAACAGAGGGATAGAGAGAGATGTTCAGTGCTGTGTGCCCTGGTTGTGTCTGGTTGGGTTGGAAACACCTAGCAAAAAATCCCATGCCATGTCTATCAGTGACCATCCCAAAAGGGCCAACAGTGCTCTCAACCTCATCCTCACTTGCAGAAATGAATGGCAGCAACACCTAGGAGAAATGTTCCATTCCCTGTTCCCAGGATTGTGCAAGTAGCAATTCGTTAACAATAGTTTGTTAATTCCTGCCTGCCTCTTTGGGCCAGAGAAAGAGCACCTGAATGTTCTACTGTAGGGAGGCTCTGGTAATCAATCATATTTATTGAACACTTACTATGTGCAGAGCACCATACTAAGAGCTTGGGAGAGTACAACACAACAGAATTAGGAGAAACATTCCCTGACCATGATGAGTTTACAATCTAGAGGGGGAGATGGACATTAATATGAATTAATACAGTACCCTCCCTATCACTGTCTACGGATGGCATGGTTGGGGTTCTTATATTCTCCCTATCACTGTCTTGAGCCTGCATAGTGGGTCTTCCTACTGACCCTGGATCGGGGCTTCCTCTGGAATATTTCCTCTGTGGTTTATCTTCCCCTGATCCATTTCACCTGGTCAGAGTGGGAGGGAAGGGCAGAGGGAAGGACAAGACTTCATGCCAGAAGAGCAGGAAACCTTGGCTAAATGATCACTAAATGAAAGGGCATTTTATCTTTTTTCAGAGCTCAGTGTTCTGCCTTCCCTGCCCTCAATCACCACGGCTGTCAACAAGGCAATGAGCATCAGACAAGGGATAAAGAAATCTAAACATCACATCCGAAAGAGTCTTGAGCAGATGAGCTACGTTTTTCAATCAAATGCCAAGAAGCTCCATAAAGTTGCTTAATTTCACTTTTATTACTGGTGTTTTAGAAAACCATTTACCTTCCCTGAGAAAAAGCAATCAAATGGTATACAGAAAACAAAACAGCCTAGGATGATAGATGACAGAAAAATCCCAAATAAAGAATTAAATTCACATGTGGTTATAAGTTAAGCAATTTTCTTTTTTATGGTCTTAATTTCTTTGAAGCTCCTTGCTCAAGACTCATGCTTGTTTAATCCAGTCAATCAATTAATGTGGACTTTACTAAGTGCTTACTCTGTGCAGAGCACTGCACTGTGTGATTGGAAGGGTGCACTACAATAGAGTGGGTAGACATTCCATGTACACAGGGAGAAACTGAACAAATGATTACAAGTTGTTTCAAACTTCTACATTGTCGCCATCATTTCTCTTGCCAGAAAGGGCCTCAGCTATCAGAGCTGGCAGGCCTAGTAATTCTAATATTAGTAGTAGTTATTTATTCAGCACTTACTGTGTGCAGAACACTGTACCAAGCACTGGGAGAGAATGCACAGGTGGGGATTAGACATGGTCCTTATCCCTCAGGAGGGTGATAAGAGGGTGATCTCAGAGGGTGATATCCATTTCTGACTGAAGAAAGACCCAACTGATCCTCCTCTAGACTGTAAACTCTTTGAGAATAGGGAACATGTCTAATAACTCTGTTGTATTGTACACTCCCAAATGCTTAGTACAGTGCACTGCATATAGTAAGCACTTAATAAATTCCACTGATTGATCAGTTGATAGGGACCCTCCATCTTGGATCTGGTTCGAACACAACTGTCAGGACTACCATTCAGTCGTGAGAAGCTTTGTCAGGGGGCACTACTGAAAACGGAAACTTCTGAATGACTGAGTATCCATTAATCCCTCTGTATATCTTTGTAGGTATTTATTACTCTATTTATTTATTTTATTGTACATAGTTATTCTATTTATCTTATTTTGTTAATATGTTTTGTTTTGTTCTCTGTCTCCCCCTTCTAGACTGTGAGCCCACTGTTGAGTAGGGACCGTCTCCATATGTTGCCAACTTGTACTTCCCAAGTGCTTAGTACAGTGCTCTGCACACAGTAAGTGTTCAATAAATATGATTGAATGAATGAATGAAATTACATAATTCCAATCAGCGGGGTGCTTCTGGCTGGCGGTGGCGGGGGAAGCACAGGAGGGCCAACTGTGGACACTTGGAAGAAGGCATAATTATGTGAGTCACTGCCCTGGCAGGAATGGCTAGGAATTAGTGTAGCCTAGTGGAAACAGTAAAGGCCTGGGAATCACAGGACCTGGGTTCTAATTCCAATTTTGCCACTCACCTACTGTGTGATATTGGGCAAGTCACTTAACTTCTCTGTGTTTGTTTCCTGGACTGTAAAATGGGGATTGAATACCCGTTCTCCCTCCTTATATTGTGGGCTCCATGTGGGACAGGAGTTGTGTCCAACCGGATTAACTTGTAGTTACCCCAGTGTTCTGAACAGTGCTTGACACGTACTTCCCAAGCGCTTAGTACAGTACTCTGCACACAGTAAGCGCTCAATAAATATGATTGATTGATACACAGTATGCATTTAAATACCATTAAAAAAAATAACACAGGGTGCTCACAGTGGGGATCTTCACCTTCTGTGACAGACGTTGGCCAGGACAGACTGCCAGAGGCTCCAGGACCAATTCTGACCTGTGAGCTCATTGTGGGGAGGAATGTGTCTAATTGTTGTTATATTGTACTCTACAAAGTGCTCAGTATAGTGAACTCAGTAAGTGCTCAATAAATACAATTGAATGAATGAACGGTACAAGCTTCCTTCTCCAAAGCTACCTGAACAGAGAGCAAAGCAATTGCTGGCAATCATCAAAGTGATTGACGGCAAAGCGGTTTGGCCTAGTTGAAATAACATGGGACCTCAGAGTCAGAGGACCCAGGTTTTAATCCCCGCTTTGCCACTTAATAATAATAATAATAATGGCATTTATTAAGCACTTACTATGTGCAAAGCACTGTTCTAAGTGCTGGGGAGGTTACAAGGTGATCAGGGTGTCCCACAGGGGGCTCACAGTCAATCCCCATTTTACAGATGAGGTAATAGGCACAGAGAAGTGAAGTGACTTGCCCAAAGTCACAAAGCTGACAATTGGCGGAGCTGGGATTTGAAGCCATGACCACCGACTCCAAAGCCCGTGCTCTTTCCACTGAGCCATGCTGCCACTTGTCTGCTGTGTGACCTTGGGCAAATTACTAAGCTTCTCTGTGCCTCAGTTACCTAATCTGTAAAATGGGGATTATAACTGTGAACCCTTTGGGGCAGGGATTATACTATAGCCAGACTAGCCTATATCTATCCCAGTACTCAGTACAATACGTGGCATGTAGTATGTGCTTAACAAATATCTTTTTAAAAAAAAATTGATTAGGCCAAGATAACCATGCAACAGAAACAAATCGCTGAGAAACCTAGCCTTTCCTTAGAATCCAGGGCAGGACTCAGGATTTGCCCACTTGGGATGTATGCTTCATTTTCAGTGTTTCTCCTCCCTCCAGCACTGCTCCCTGACACCCACAGGACATTCATCAATGTCTCCAATCACTGGGTTGCAATGGAAATGAATAGTGATAGCTATTGCCCAGTACAAGTCCTTCCCATGTCATCTGGGACACCAGCAATGCATACAACAGGTCTCTCCCTTTTATCCCAGAAGACAGGAAGTCAGACAGCTCCTCTTCCCATCTGCCAAGTCTTGCCTTCAGTTAGATGCTTACCCACTCCCTGCCATTGGGAAAGGATTAGAAATTTGCTTCATCACCGGATTCATTCCCAGGCCCAGAAGCCCCCAGAAATCATCTTTCCAGTGACCCCTCAGATTGCCTAGGCAGAATTATGGCATTTTGAAAAGAATCCATGTAGGAGAGCCCCTGGTCTGGAGGAAGGATTTCACCAGCCTTCCGTGTCCTTTTGCGGAGAAATTGAGGGAGAAAATAAGCATGGCCAGGCCTGCCTGGGCTGGCTAAACTGAACAGTGAAAGTCTGAATCCTGGCAGGGGGCTAGGTCTTTGCCGAAGAGTTCCTGCCTGGAATGTGCTGACCATAGTAGGGCTGGTGTTCTCCAACTAGGAGTCTGAGTCTCTGGATGCTCAAGCCCAGAAAGGGAGGACCCACCCCTCCCCCAACAACCTGCCCTCAGGGAGCTCATCGGATCTTCAAATGCCAGCATAAACACCATCAGGCTGAAACCACAAACAGCAATTTTTCCTTCTATCAGAATTTTGAAAGCCTTTCTTATTCTTTAAAGGATAAATTCACATTTGTCATCACCCATATGCATACACCCCCCCCCCCCCCGGCCCCCCACTCTCTGTCCAGTGCAACTCCTTGGTGTGAAAGAATCTGGATGTTAATGGAGAAGCAATACCCCTGCTTTCTTCAAGATCTAAAAAGGCATTCAGGTACATGTTGCTGGCCCAGTGTTAACTGCCCAACTCACCTTTGCAGAATCAAGGGAGAGTCCAAGCAGGGAAAACATGAAAGAAGATTAATAGGGCCCTTATTTTGTCATAAGAGAAGGAGCTTGTGGGTGGAAGTTGAGAAAAATGAACTTACTAGGAAGACCAATCAAATACTGGGTGAAAAATGACTTAAGATTTAGCGCTGTAGGAGAGAGGGAAGTTTCCAGCACCCTGAACAAGGCTCAGAAACAGAAAAACTGTTGTAGTCCAACAAGAAGGGGGAAAACAAGAATATAAATAGGGGCCTCTAGCATGGAAGGTCCCAATGTGGGTGGGCTCTGTCTTTAAAACCTTCTTGAAGCCTGATATACAGAGAAAGCAGGGAAGCAGAATGGCCAAGTGGATAGAGCACAGGCCTGGAAGTCAGAAGGACCTTGGTTCTAATCCCTGATCTGCCACTAGTTTGCTGTGTGACCTTGGGCAAGTCACTTCACTTCTACCTGCTTCAGTTACTTCATCTGTAAAATGGGGATTAATGCTGTGAGCCCCATGTGGGAAAGAGATTGTGAGAGAATCCAACGTGATTAACTTGTATCTACTCCAGCGCTTAATACAGTGCCAGGAACATACTAAGTGCTTCACAAACACCACAAAAAAGCCAGCTCCCTGGCAAATACTAATGTCTTTCTGGTAGCCTGCTTGATAAATGGGACCACTGGCTATTCCAGATGCCAAGCAGATGAGATTGACTGGAGTCTGTCCCCTGCATTTAATAATAATAATAATAAGAAGAAGAACAATAATGGTATTTGTTAAGCACTTACTATGTGCCAAGCACTGTGCTAAGTGCTGGGGGAGATACAAGTTAATCAGGTTGTCCCAGATGGGGCTCACAATCTTAACCCCCTTTTTACAGATGAGGTAACAGGCACAGAAAAGTTAAGTGACTTGCCCGAAGTCACACAGCTGATAAGTGGCGGAGCTAGGATTAGAACCCAAGACCTCTGACTCCCAAGCCCAGGCTCATTCCATTACGCCACGCTGCTCCAGTACTTAAAGCACTGCTCCCACAGTGCTCTAAAAAGATGCTTTCTCCACCAACACGGATGTATTCTGTGTTTTCTCCCCAAACTTGCATCCTTGCATTAGAGAAAGAGCAGAAAGAGCATGGGCCTAGGAGTCAGGAGACCTAGGTTCTAGTCATAGTTCTGCCACAGTTGCTGGCTGTGAGAGAGTAGGTGAATCACTTAACTTTTCTGTCCCTCAGTTTCATCAAACTAGTCTGTGAGCCCGTTGTTGGGTAGGGACCGTCTCTATAGGTTGCCTATTTGTACTTCCCAAGTGCTTAGTACAGTGCTCTGCACACAGGAAGTGCTCAATAAATATGATTGAATAAATGAATCAAACGTAAAATGGGGATTCCCATTCCCCTTCCTCCTGAGACTGTGAGCCCCACATGGGACAGGGATTGTATCTGACCTAGTGATCTTGAATCTATGCCAGGGCTAGTACTACAGTTATTATTTTCATCCAATGGGATGATTCCTGGGCCTGGCTCACTGTGATTCAGACGGTCTGGCTACCGCTCCTAGCCATGGTGGCTAAAGAGAGCCGTGCCTCATGCACTATGGACAGTTGTGGGTTCAGGGGGTCAAGAACCGACAGATTTGTGGCTTGGGGGGCTCGAAGCATTTCTTGAGCCATGATGGTACTGTTACTCTCTGGGGTCCAGAGGGAAGCTACATCCCCTGAAAGATGGCTATCCTGAACACCTACACCAGGTGCTGCTTCCAAACAGCTTGTAGTCCAAGCCAAAGTCCCCAAGCCCCAGACACAAGACTCCACTAAACCCCTCAATTAGCAGATGGGATTCTAAGAGTCTGTTTATTCCATTTAATGGCACCTGCAAGGGACTCTCAGGGCTTGGTCAAGCTGAGGAAGTCCCACCCCTACTGTAAACATGCTGACCGGAGAGGTAACCTCTTAAGAGCCCCAGGTGGGGCTAGGGTACATAGCACATGTGCACAGTTTGACGAACTAAGATTTAGGAGAATTGGTTCAGGTTGAAGCAATCTGGAACTTTAATCCCCTTGTTTTCAAGAGAAACCTGCTTCACTTTAGAGGAATTCCCTATCCATTGCCCTTCCAAGTAAAAGGAGAAAGAGCAATACACTAACAGGGATAAGATCACCCTATAAATCTCTTGGATATTTTGAAAAAAATCAAGCTTTCAAATGAATTAAGCACACTTGAATTAACTTATGGAAAAAGCCCTCTTGATTTGGAAGATTATCCTGCCACTGACCGCTTCCACATATCTTTCCTCAGGTGTGGAACTCTCTCCCTGACTCCATAAGCACAAGACCACCACTCTCCCCACTTTCAAAGCTTTATTAGAATCACATCTCTTCCAAGAGGCCTTACCTGATTAAACCCTCTTTTCCCCAAATTCCCTCTCCCTTCTGCATTATCTACGCATTAGAATCCATACCCTTTTGGGAGGGAACATGTCTACCAATTCTGTTGCATTGTCTCCCAAGTGCTCTGAATACTGCTCCACTCACAGTAAGATTTCGATAAATACCATTGATTGATGGAGTGCTAAAAGTGAAAGAAAACATCAGCCCACACAGATCGTACAATGGTGTGGTGGCTCAACTGATAAGTCAACCCTTACTTCCGGAATTACCTTGGCAATAGCATAGATGCGGGTGCTGGATGGGTCAGAAAGTTCCTTTTTGAGGTCCAGGTTGGATGCCCAGTCTTTGTTCATCGGCAGGCGGGTTGTGAAGCCGTCCACCGAGGGGTGGCACATTCTCAGCGCCTTCTGGAAGCTCTCCTCAAAGGTACGTCCAATCGCCATAACCTGCAGTGGAAATTAAACTTCACGTTAGCAGAACTGGTAAATTCTGGTTTCCTTGAGCAGTGGGGATGACCACAGAGGGAGAGAAGAGAAAAATAAGCCTGCATTTGAGAGTCTTCAGGGCAGGGAATACAAAAGGCCTTTCCCGATTAATTTCTAATCTCCACCTTATGACAACTTCAGTGTCAGCACTTTCACCCTGCCTAAACACATTTCCTCACATCCCCCACTGAGCTCTTATATTCTGTATTATATTCTGTATTCTAATACTTCTTCCTATCTGTACTATACTTTAGTGTCAGTCCCCTCTATTAGATGGAAAGCTCCTTGAGGGCAGGAATCATATCTCCTATCTTTATTGTACTCTCCCAAGAGCTCAGTACAGTGTTCTGCATGCAACAAGTGCTCAATAAATGACTGACAGATTATGAGAAGGAGAGTGGCCTAGTGGAAAAAAGCATGGGCCTGGAAGCCAGAGGACCTGGGTTCTAACTAACCCCAGCTCTGCCACTTGCATGCTGTATGACCTTGGGCAAATCAGTTCACTTTGCCTCAGTTTCCTCACCTATAAAATGGGCGCTCAATACCTGTCCTCCCTCCTACTAAGACAGTGAGCCCCATGTGGAAAAGCAACCAAGTCCAATGGGATTTACTTGTATAACCCCAGTGCTTAGAGTAGTGTTTGACAGAGTAAATGCTTAACAAATACCATCATCATAATCATCCTTAATAGCTGAGACTGAAACACTCCATTCATGTACACAGGTTTATTTATCATGCAGTTGATAGTCTTGCTTCTATGTGCTATGAAATATAAATTACACGTGATTTATTAGTCAATATTGGATGCTATCTAAAACTCTTTTTAGTCATCTTACCTTAACATGAATAGAAAATGAGAGATTTTTGGCCTCAAATATTAGCAAATGAGCTGCACTAGGGTATTAGTGGAAAAAGAGACAGTGAACAAAATGCCAACTAGAGCTCATTTGTATGCATTGGACAGCTAATGGGTAATAAGCTAATTGGATCAATAATTGATCAATTTTGCTTCATTTCATCCCACTTGAAAGTTCGCTGAAGATAATATTATTTGGAGACTACTGCCAATTTACAAGTTCAAGAATCAACTTTTTCCTGTTTTCAGACAACCCTCCCAAAGGCAGTGCAGAGACCTCCCAGGCCTCCTCAATCCCTACTCCCCTTCCCTGGGGCCCAGGGTAATAACTCCCTGCAGGGATTGCCCTGTCCAATAGGAACAAAATCTCTTCCTGATCAAAATGGACACTGAACAGGGATGGTCAGCTGGATCAGGAGCCTAGGCCTCACATTTGAAAGCTTCAATGGTGTGTGTGTATTTCTCCCTCTCTCATACCCACAAACTTTGTATTTTGGTTACACCTTTTAAAGTTATCACCTATTAAACGAGGTGTCCCAGAAAGGTTTGACTAAGCTACTTATGCCCAGAGAACATGTCTAACTCCATTATATTGTACTCTCCCAAGCACTTAGTACAGTGTTCTGCATTCAGCAAGTGCTCAATAAATACCATTGATTGATAAAGAAATGCTCAATTTACTAAATCAAGAGTACTGTAGTAAGCACTTGGAAGAGTATAATAGAGTTTACGATCTAGTGGAGGAGACAGATATTAAAATAAATTCCATTTAGGAAGGCAACCAAGTATAAGGATGTGGATATAAATGCTATAGAAGGTTGGGTGAGTACCTAAGTGCTCAGGGGATATGGACTTTAGCACTTAGTACAGTGCTCTACACACAGTAAGCTCTCAACAAGTACAATTGACCGACTTCAGTACATACGTGTTGCAGAAAGGAGAGACATGCGGGGCGGGGGGGGGGGGAGATTAAAGTTTATTCAGAAAAGGCTTCCTGGAGATGTGATTTTTAGCAGTTCTTTGAAGATGGTGGAGGGTGATGGTCTATCAGATATGAAATCAGAGGGCAGTCCAGTCTGGAGGGAAGATGTGAGCAATGTGTTGTAGTACAGTGAGTAGACTGGTAGTACAGGAGTGAAGTGTGAAGGTTGGGTTGCAGTGGAAGAAGAGTGAGGCTGCTTAGGAGGGAGAGAGCTGAGAGCTTTATAGCTGCTGGTGACTAGTTTCCACTTAATTTGGAAATCGATGGGCCATCAGAGATTTCTAAGGAGTGGGGAGACATGCACAGAACTTTTTTTTTAGAATAATGATCAGGGCAACAGAGTGAAATATGGACTGGAGAGGAGAGAGAGGCTGGAGTCAGGAAGGTCAGCGAGGAGACTAATGCAGTAGCAGAGATGGACTGTGACAAGTGCTTGGACCAGTGTGGTAGCAGTTTGGATGAAGAGGGAGGGGTGGCTTCTGGAGATGTGAAAATATAACTGGCAAAATTTGTTGACTGGATATGTGGGTTGAAGTAGAGAGATGAGTCAAGATTTTCTACTTCTGGTCCTGTCTTGAGGGGCAGAGGAAACAAAGACATAGACAGATGGATCAAGGAAAATCTCAATCATACCAATCAGTAAAGCTCTTCATATAAAAGGTTCATTTTCCCTTGTCTGTTCAAATGAGTTCTTCTCTTCTGTTGACATCCTAGGATGAAGGCACTAGCTAGCTGGATCCTCAGATGGGGAAGGCCTCCACCCCTACCCTGGATCCAAAGTAATGTGGGAGGAGTAAGGACAAGGGAGAGGGCTACTTCTAGCTCTTCCTTCTGGCCCTAAAGGATCCATTTGTCAAGTGCTCTTGTGAGGCTCTAAGGACCTGCTGCATGGGAGAGAAGCTAACCTCACATCACCACCTGCTCTCTCCCCCTCCCTCCAGGCTTGCATCTCCTCCTGCCTTCAGGACATCTCCATCTGGATGTCTGCCCGCCACCTAAAACTCAACGTATCCAAGACTGAACTCCTTGTCTTCCCTCCCAAACCCTGCCCTCTTCCTGACTTTCCCATCACTGTTGACGGCACTACCATCCTTCCCGTCTCACAAGCCACAAACTTGGTGTCATCCTCGACTCCGCTCTCTTGTTCACCCCTCACAACCAAGCTGTCACCAAAACCTGCCGGTCTCAGCTCCGCAACATTGCCAAGACCTGCCCTTTCCTCTCCATCCAAACCGCTACCCAGCTTGTTCAAGCTCTCATCCTATCCCGTCTGGACTACTGTATCAGCCTCCTCTCCTATCTTCCATCCTCTTGTCTCTCCCCACTTCAATCCATACTTCACGCCGCTGCCCTGATTGTTTTTGTCCAGAAATGCTCTGGGCATGCTACTCCCCTCCTCAAAAATCTCCAGTGGCTACCAATCAACCTACGCATCAGGCAGAAACTCCTCACCCTCGGCTTCAAGGCTGTCCATCACCTCGCCCCCTCCTACCTCACCTCTTCTCTCCTTCTACAGCCCAGCCCGCACTCTCCACTCCTCTGCTGCTAATCTCCTCACTGTGCCTCATTCTCGCCTGTTCTGCCGTTGACACCCAGCCCACGTCATCCCCCTGGCCTGGAATGCCCTCCCTCTACACATCCGCCAAGCTAGCTCTCTTCCTCCCTTCAAGGCCCTAACTGAGAGCTCACCTCCTCCAGGAGGCCTTCCCAGACTGAGCCCCCTCCTTCCTCTCCCCCTCCTCTCCCTCTCCATCCCCCCCACCTTACCTCCTTCCCTTCCCCACAGCACCTGTATGTATGTATATATGTTTGTATGTATTTATTACTCTATTCATTTAACTTGTACACATCTATTCTATTTATTTTATTTTGTTAATATGTTTTGTTCTCTATCTCCCCGTTCTAGACTGTGAACCCACTGTTGGGTAGGGACTGTCTCCGTATGTTGCCAACTTGTATTTCCCAAGCGCTTAGTACAGTGCTCTGCACACAGTCAGCGCCCAATAAATACGATTGATTGATTGATTCTCACCAGGCCCCTCTCTGACTCCAGAAAAGACTCAAAAACCAGCAGCAGCAGGTCTTCTGAAATTTTAGAAGGATGGGAAGGATGGTGCTGTGACTTTCTTGGCTGTTGGACTGAGTCACAAGGAGTCTGAAACCCTGTTTCTCTTGTCACAATACCCTATTTTCCTTGGGGTATTTGTCACCCTTGTTATTTATAGTTTTATGTTTTCATCGTTCCTCTGTCTTCAACTGCCTTCAAGAGGGTGACTTCACTCTTAGAATATGAGCCTCTTGGGGCCAAGGACCATGTCTAATTCTAATCTCTGAGTTTGTTTTTTCCAGTTTAGTATAGTGCTTTTCATCCAGTTGGCACTTAATGAGTACTATTTCTACCCTTGCTTCTCAGCCTCCTGTCTCTCCCCACTCCAGTCCATACTTCACTCTGCTGCCCAGATCTTCTTCCTACAAATACATTCAGGCTGTTTCCCCACTCCTCAAGTACCTCCAGTGGCTGCCCATCTACTTCCATATCAAATAAAAACTCCTCACCATTGACTTCAAAACACTCCTTCAAAACCTTGCCTCCCCTACCTCACCTCACTAATCTCCTTCTCTAATGTTAACCTTCTCACTGTACCTCCAACACCGCTGACCCTGCACATCCTGCGATGCCCTCCCTCCGCAAATCCAACGACTCTCCCCCAACTTCAGAGACTTACTGAAGGCACATCTTCAAGAGGCCTGCCTAAGATCCCCTTTCCTCTTTTCCCACTCCCTTAAGCATTGCCCTGACTTGCTCCCTTTGTTCTCCCCCCCCCCCAGCCCCAACAGCATTTATGTACATATCTGTAATTTATTTATATTAATGTCTGCTTCCTCCTCTAGACTGTACAGAATCAGAGTGGCTTAGTGGAAAGAGCCTGGGCTTGGGAGTCAGAGGTCATGGGTTCTAATCCCAGCTCCGCCACACGTCTGCTGTGTGACCTTGGGCAAGTCACTTCATTTCTCTGAGCCTCAGTGACCTCATCTGTAAAATGGGGATGAAGACTGTGAGCCCCATATGGGACAAGCTGATCACCTTATATCTCCCCAGCACTTTGAACAGTGCTTCGCACATAGTAAGCACTTAACAAATGCCATCATAATTATTATTATTGTGGGTAGGGAATATATCTGTTTATTGTTGTACTGTACTCCTCCAAGTACTGTGTTCTTTGCTCTTCATACAATAAGTGCTCAATAAATACAAATGACAATGAATGAGTGAATAATGAATAGGCTACGTGAGAGAAGTGAGAACAAGAAACTAGAAACCCACCTCTCCCACACTCTTCATGGAGCTGCCAATTCTGCTCGAAGTACCATGGAAACGGTCAAGATCCCAGCGTGGAATTTTGGTCACCATATAGTCCAGACTGGGTTCAAAGCAGGCTGAAGTCTTTCCAGACACCACATTCTTAATTTCAGGTAATGGGATTCCTAAGGCAATCTTTGCAGCAATGAACGCCAGTGGGTACCTGGAAGAGAGTAGAGAAATCATGAACAATCTTTCCATGTAATTTAAAGTGCTGAAAGAACACATCCTTTTTGGAGAAATACCCCTTGATTTCAGGGCACAGTAGAAAGCAGAGTTTAGTCTGTGTTCTAGAAAGCATTGGAAATTCCTCTATACTTCTGGGTCCTTTAAATAACAATAAAATGTGTAGGCATATTTCACAAATGACAAGTAGGGACCTCACATAACAGCAAGATTGGGATATGTACTTGTCACATCCTGTCTTTACTACATTAAGCCTCCCTTTTGACCTCCCTATTTCCAGCCTCTCCTTTCTCCAGTTCACATTTCACTCCCGTGCCTGGATCATTATTCTAAAATATTGTTTTGCTCCTAGCTTCCCACTTCTCAAAAACCTCCAATCAAGCAGAAACTCATCACTGGTTTTAAGGCACTCAATAAGCTCTCTTCCCACTTCTTCTGCTAACTCCTGTCTTATAACAAGCCAGAAAACTTTGCTCTTCTAATACCAACCTGATTGCTGTGTCTCACCCTTTTTCCTCTCACCACTGACCCTGTGCTTACATGCTCCCTCCTATTTGGAAATCCCTCCACCTTCACATCACACTCCTCATTTCCCACACCCTACTAAAATCACATCTTCTCCCAGAAGCCTTCCCTGACTAATCCCTCATCTCTCTACACTGTTTTCCCTCTCTTCTACCTACCCACTAAACATTTTAATACTCATTCCAACCCTACAGCATTTATGTAACTAGCCTTATACTCTAGTTACTTCCCTCATCATTTATTTTAATGCCTCTCTCAGTAAATTGTAACTGCCTCAAGGGCAGGGACAGTGTTACTTACTCTACTGTGCTCCTCCAAGCACTTAGAAAGCACTCTGCACATGGTAAGTTCTCAGTAAACATGATTGCTTTATTGATTGGATCTGAGAAGAGGGAGACTTAATGGAAGAAATCTTTTCTCTGGGCCAGCAAGATGAGAGTTTTCACTTGAGATTTCCAGGGCCCTCTCTCAGGACCATTAGACGTTCCTGTGCTGGATTCCGACTGGCTCTCATGGGCTCCCTTCAAAGCCCTACTGAGCGCTTCCCTCCTCCAGGAGGCCTTCCCAGACTGAGCCCCCTCCTTCCTCTCCCCCTCCTCCCCCTCTCCATCCCCCTGACTAACCTCCTTCCCCTCCCCATAGCACTTGTATATATGTTTGTATGTATTTATTACTCTATTTTATTTGTACATATTTATTCTATTTATTTTATTTTGTTAATACATTTTGTTTTGTTCTTTGTCTCCCCCTTATAGACTGTGAGCCCACTGTTGGGTAGGGACCGTCTCTATATGTTGCCAACTTGTACTTCCCAAGCGCTTAGTCCAGTGCTCTGCACACAGTAAGTGCTCAATAAATACTATTGAATGAATGAATGAAATGGGCACCAGTGAGACAGGTATCAAAGCAGCCTCAGATTTAGCGGAAAGAAGGAATAGGTGTGGACACTTGGCAGGGTGGAAGGAATGGAAGGAGCCTCCATATTGTGAGTCCCATGGGTTAAAACAGAAACTCCCATCTAAGAATTACTGTTTCACATTCCTCCAGATACTCACTCAGCTAACACCTTACTTGGCCTGCTAAGGAAAGTGAGGAAATGGGAGCTGGACATCTCAAAGTCCCAAAATATCCAAAGGAGCTAGGCTTGGGGCAAGTAATCAATCAATCAATAGTATTTATTGAGCGCTTACTGTGTGCAGAGCACTGTACTAAGCACTTGAGAAGTACAACTTGTCAACATATAGAGATCGTCCCTACCCAACAGTGGGCTCACAGTCTAGAAGGGGGAGACAGAGAACAAAACATATTAACAAAATAAAATAAATAGAATAGATGTGTACAAGTAAAATAGAGTAATAAATACGTACAAACATATATACATATATATAGGTGCTGTGGGGAAGGGAAGGAGGTAAGGTGGGGGGGATGGAGAGGGGGAGGAGGGGGAGAGGAAGGAGGGGACTCAGTCTGGGAAGGCCTCCTGGAGGAGGTGAGCTCTCAGTAGGGCCTTGATAAGGTAAGGCATGATGTCTCACTGTCCAAGTATCCAGCACAGCAGGGGATTCCTTTCACTCAGGAAGCAACTGACCTCTGTTTGCTCAGTGTTGCTCTGAACACTGGGACAGTTTCCTTGGCAAGACTGTCTCCAGAGAGGCATCTACCTAGGGCAGTTCACCCAGCAACCAGAGATGCAGTGGAAGAGAGATGGGTTGACTCTTTGTTCAAGGATGTGAACTTGGCTTCAAACCACCAGGTGACCCCAAACCACCAGGTTACCCCACACTGATGCCCAATCTGTGTGCAGAGCACTGGGCACCCCCTAGGGGCGTATGATCCACTGCCTGACCACCGGGGGATACAGACTACCCTTCTGATGGATCTAAGGTTCATTCTTTAAAGCAGGGGATGAAAACTGGAGGCCCATTTGTTCCACAGTTTAGGGCCTGGAAAACTGTAGGGAGGTCCTGAGACACAGTAAGCTGGACAGGATGGGCCACCTCCATTCTCACTCCTGACCCCAATATCTCCCACTTTCTGAGCACCCCCCACCCCCCAAGAACAGGTAAATATATAGCAGTAAGACTGCTGAGGAGGTTGAAGCGGCTTCTCACCCAGGATGATTTTGTCTCAAGTGAGAAGTAACTTGGTCTAGTATAAAAAGCCTGAGAGTTGAGGGATCTAGGTTCTAATCCTGGCTCCCTGACTGGCCTGCTTTATGAACTCAGTCAAGTTACTTAATGTTTCTATGCCTCACTTTTCCCATCTAAAGAGAAACAGTGTGGTCTAGTGAAAAGAGAGTGGGCCTGGGAGTCAGAGAAACTGGGTTCTATTGCTGGCTCTGCTACTTGTCTACTGGGTGACTTGGGCAACTCACTTAACGTCTCTGTGCTTCAATTCCCTCATCTATAAAATGAGGATTCAATAGCTGTTCTCCCTCCTAGACTGTGGGCCCCATGTGAGACATGATTATCTTGTATCCACCCCAGTGCTTAGAACTGTGTTTGGCATGTAATAAGTGCTTAAATACCACAATTATTATTACTATTATAAAGAGGAGTTTAAATAACTGTACTCCTTCCTTGTTGACTCTGAACCCATATGGGACAGGGACTATGTCCAATCCGCTTATATTACATCTACCCCAGTGTACCCCAATTCTTGGCTCATAGTGCTGAACAAATAGCACAGTTATTTCTATTAAGAATGGAAGAATCTAAAGACTCTTCCCTGATTGACACTTGTACACTGCTATTGTTGATGGTTGATTTGTTGCATTTGAATCTGGTTTAACCTGATAAACATCTTGTTTGATGTGCCTGTCCTTTTTTCATTTAGACTGACAACTGTAAGCCAGAGCCATTCTTCAGTTAAATTCCATTATCACCCCAGTGACCAGTACAGAGCCTTGCTCATTTTAAGCACTTAAACCATGTGAATAAAAATAATTGCCATCATCAACATCATTATCATCTCATTTACCACTGGTAACTGATATAGATTGTCCATTAACTTCAGGCCAGGACTATAGCTCTTTTGTCTTTTAATATTTTCCACTCTGGAAAAGTTCAAAGCCATTCTGCCTGCTTTTTGGCTAAAACTAAAATTGTAAAAGCATCAGTGATTTGCTGGCTGCCTGTAACTTGCTACAGGGCTCCATAACCTACAGAAGTGCATTGAAGGCTGAAATTAAGGATTAAATTACAGTTCTCCACAGCATCTGCAAAGCACAATTAAGGAGCAGTTTCTGAGCAGCCTGGTTTGACCACTCAGATCTTTATTAGCTGATGATTAGGTAACAAAGAAAAGCAGCCAGCAATACCATGTGCTTCCAGTTGGCAACCAGCCCATTAATAACCATAGTTTTAGGGTCCTACAGACAATTTGCAGCCCATCTAGGGAACTGGGGGATAGATTTCATGACTACTCTATCGCCTGCCCATTGCAAGTCAATTTTCCACTTGTGGGCATCACCCAAGGCTGATGATCCTGATCTTACCCAGTAGCTTTGGAAGCCAAGGCTGAACTCCGAGACAGTCTGGCATTCACTTCAATGATGCAGTATTCCATTGAGGTGGGATGCAGGGCAAACTGGATGTTACATTCTCCAACGATGCCCAAATGACGGACCACATTGATGGACCTCTGCCTGAGCAACTGAAACTCCGCATTGCCAAGGGTCTGAGCAGGAGCCACGACAACCGAATCCCCTGACGGATCAAGCAGCAAAGGTTATTGGGAGGACATGCTGGTTCCCCCCAGCTTGATCATTTCGAAAAGCTCCATGCAGGGCAGAAGACAGACATCCAATCTTGGACTCTCAACCAAGGTAGCAGGCATTTTGGAACAAGGAGTCCAAAGAGAGCACATAAAGGGTGATGACAGATATAAGTGGGCACTTTTATAGGAAGGGAACGTGTCTACCAGCTCTGTTGAAATGTACTCTCCCAAGTGCTTAGTACAGTGCTCTGCACACAATAAGCGCTCAGCAAATACCATTGGTTGATTGATTGTTTTCAACTCCAGTCTTTGTGCACAACCCAAACCAATGATTCTCTATTACCCCTGGTGGCCAGGAGTGTGGCAGTCTCCCCTACCCATGGCACAGGCCCTGGGAACCAGCCTGGGAAATAGATTCCAGAGTGCTTTCAGATAAAGATGAGCCAATGTAAAAGCAGCTTCCACGACATCCTCCCCAACCCAGAGGAAGGCAAGGCAGTGATGCTCTGAGTCTGGAGGACAGGCAGATGGCCTCAGTCAGGACCAATGCTTTGTTCTTCCCTAGGAAACAGTGCTGTACCTGTGTGGACCCCCATGGCATCAACGTTCTCCATGTTACATACGGTGACACAGTTATCCGCTGAATCTCTCACAATCTCAAACTCAATCTCCTTCCAGCCCGTCACAGACTTCTCCACCAGAATCTGGTTGGTCATGGCAAAGGCCTAGGAATTTGGAGGGAGAATTTTAGAAGATGAAGAGAGAGAAAGAAGATATCAAACATCTCTCATGCAGTCTCTGGCAAAAGCAAGTTGTTTCTCAAATTCCCCATTTATCATTCCGGTAAGCACCGTTCCAAGTACTGATAGATACAAGTTATTCAGGTTGGACATAGTCCCTCTCCAACATGAGGCTCTAACCAACTTTTACTCACTGTGCCTTATATAAATTGGAGGAGGAATTCCCCTTTTGCAGATGACAGAACTGAGGCCCAGAGAAGTTAAGTGACTCACCCAAGCTCATACAGCAAGCGATTGGCAGAGCTGGAATTAGAACCCAGATCTTCTGACTCCCAAGCCTGTGCTCATTCCCCTAGACCACACTACGTCTCTTTTAGAGAGTGTTTTGGGTGTCAGGGGCTTATCCTGGCCAGCCCAAAACCAGCGGTTTAGCCACCATACAGGGAGGTGTGGAGGTAGAATGGACAGGAAGACATTCAACATGGTATAGTTGATAGCGCATGGGCATCAGAAGGTCATAGGTTCTAATCCTGCCTCTGCCACTTGTCTGCTGTGAGACCTCGGACAAGTCACTTCACTTCTCTGTGCCTAGCTACCTCATCTGTAAAATGGGGATTGAGACCATGAAAATGGGCATTGAGACTATTAGTCCCAAGTGGGAAAGGGATTATGTCCAACCTGATTTGCTTTTATAATAATAATAATACTAATGATGGCATTTGTTAAGCGCTTACTATGAGCTAAGCACTGTTCTAAGTACTGGGGAGATACAAGGTGATCAGGTTGTCCCACGCTAGGCTCACAGTCTTAATCCCCATTTTACAGATGAGGTGACAGGCACAGAGAAGTTAAGTGACTTGCCCAAAGTCACACAGATGACAAGTGGCAGAGCCGGGATAAGAACTCATGACCTCTGACTTCCAAGCATATGCTCCTTCCACTGAGCCATGATGCTTCTCTAAAAATTTTATCCACCCCAGCGCTTAGTACAGTGCCTCACACATAGTAAGCGCTTAATAAATACCACATTATTATTATTACACTCAATACTATGGCTAGTGAATCAGCTCAGTTTTCATTATTGGGCACCGCTTCTCCAAATGCTGAATTATCAACCTCATTTAATAAAAAAATGTGAGTAATAGAACAATCAACATGGATAAGGGAAAAAATAAAATGCAAAAAAATGTAGAAAAATGAGCAGATAGAGTGCTCAGTAGAGTGTAACTTCCAGTACATGAGTGTAACTTCCAGTACATGATAGATGAAGAAAAAGATGACAATGATGATGATGATAGTAGTGATTACCAGAAAAAGGCAGCAAGAAAAAAAAATTAAGAATCTTACAAAGAAATCTAAGATTATTATTGTTCTGGTAAATCACTACCTTAGAATTAGTGTGACTGCTGTAAAAATGCAAGAGTAGATAGATATAAATGGGTCTCATTATCATGATGATTATCATTCATATTCATTTGGCTCCCTTAATGCACAAGATTCTGAAAAGAAATTTCAGAAGGCTCTGTTTCAGCTCTCTGCCCCCTCAGTTGCTAAATACACCACAGCAGCCCAATCCAATCCTTTGTCTTGGAAATGGATACATTTTCGGGGCTGGGAAAGAGGAGTCTTCTTCCAAGTCTATAGAATCATGTTAATTGGGTTGGTGTGCTCCCCCAGCCCCTTTGCAGTCCTCCCCACTGCCCCGACCCCCACCACCAAAAAAAAAAAAAAATCCCCCAGGAAAGATGCAAGAAAGCACAAAGCACTCTACAAATTCAAGGGGCAATTCTATTGGTAGCATTGTTATCGCTATCATCATCAGCATCATTCCAATTATTATTTACATTTTCAGTGACATTGCTTAGTGAGTTGCTAGTGTACCACAATGAATGCTGCTTAAATTTGTGTCTCCAGGATGTGAAATATTACTGCAGAAAGCACCGGTGGTTTAACATTGAGGAAAAACAGAGACATTAAACTCTTTCAATTGACAATTATTTTAGAGTGGCACTTAGATAACTGAATATCAACCTTTCCCCAACTCTTTTTTAAGGCCATTTAGATTATACAGAGTGCAGGGACCGTATATAATTTTATGTTTTACAGTGCAAAGCATATTTTAGCACTGAATAAATGTGTAATCTTTATTAAAATAAAAACAATGGAACTTTCTTTTCTATCACGCTTGGGAACTGAAACAGGTAGCCATATATCAGCAGTTTTTGAATTTGAACAGTCCAAAACCATTCATCCTGGAAGCCATGTCCTTATTTTCACCCTTTCAAAAATAAAATCTGAATTGCTGATGTGTAAGTTTTTCATTAAGGTCGAATGTCTGAACGTGGGCAATCTTGGTAATCATCTGTTTCCCACTATGTTTTTAAAAATAAAGATCATTTAGAAGCTATATCCTTGCTTGGCCCAAAAAAGAAACCAAGGAAATAGCTACTGACTCATATTTGTACTGTGCTCTTCTTCCAAGGCTGCATACTCCTTGCAAAACCTATGTGTTGCAATTTCATGACAGGAATTTGAACAAGAATTAACTGGAGACCTCTTGGTTTACAAAGAAATCCATATTTTCTGACCATTTGGCCTCTCATTTTGATGATAGTTGCCGTCTGACCTCAACAACTGAGGTTAGCCTACATTTCAGTGCTCCTAAATTATTTATATTTCATGAAAGTAAATCCAGAAAGGGACTATGGAATGGAAATTTAACAAAAACAAATTTGGGTTTTCCTGAATGAGTGCAAGCGTGCGTGTATAGAGCAGTAGACATCTTCAATAGTTGATGCTTCTAAAATTTTTGTCTCCAATTCAGCTCTGCATAAATCTTGCACCTGAGCTTCAAATATGGAAATGTCTGTGATCCCACTTCAAACTCTACTTGATTTTCTGGAGAGAAGCAAGTTAAAAATAGACGGTTGGGCTTTCTTTCAACCAAAATTGCCAGGGTATTTTCAAGAATGAAGAGTGATCTGGGACAGAACTGAGCAGCAAAGATAGATGAAATTTGATCAGAATATCAGGCCTCTAAAATCTAGAGAGGGCAAGGAAGACAGATGTAACAAAATGATACAACTGAAAGGGAATCTGAACAAGGGTTAGGGAAAACACTAACAGCTCAACCAGATTAATGGGTGCTAGTTGCAAGAGTATTCTTAGTTAGATCAGTTTGATTTCCTCTCCCAGGGTGCATACCTTAGTGCCCAGGTCTATGAGGCTTTCCTTGTTGGGGCAGATCCCTGATCCTAAGCCTCCTAGGGCATAGGCGGAGCGAATCATGACTGGATAGCCAATCTTATCTGCGGCCTTCAGAGCATCATCCATCTAAAAACAAGAAAGAGAATTAAGAGAGCTAAAGTTGACCATTCCTATCCATTTCTTGGCCCAGAGACAGTGAGTGGATGGAACAGAACTAAGGCATTAAGGAAAAAAGATGAAGTTTGTTGGTAAATTCTAGTTTCTCACTCTCAGAAAATTGTTTTTCAGACCACAGTTGCACCACAGGGACAATCTTTGTTGATCCAGAAGAGGAACAGTTTGGGTTTTTTTATTCTTTTTTATTCTTTCAAAGGATCTTTTTATTTCTGTCCCTGTGGACAGACACTGGCATTTTGAGAGTAGAATCCATATTTGAATTTTAAACTGTCCTTAAGAAATAATGTCTGTATATTCTGGGCCATCTGACTGTGGATTCCATCAGAAGAGTAATGATGGTAATGACCAACAGAACTCCTACCTGAAGCACCTAATCCCAAAAAGAACATTTTTCTTCTTTTCAGCGTCTTAGACAACACTACAGCCTGGTGATTCCATGGGAATTTTAAGGCAAAGCAAGGAAAAGAGCAACTACTGCAACCTATGAAATTGAGGTTGATATCAAGTCCAGCATTTAGTATAGTACCTGGCCATTTTAGGCAGGAAATATGTTTATCAACTCTGTTGTATTATACACTCCCTAGTGCGTAGAACAGTGCTCTGCATACAATAAGAACTCAGTAAATACTATTGACTGGTACATAGTAAGTGCTTAAATACCATTAATAATTTTTAAAAGTCTCAATATACCATCTTCAGGCTTTCTCTCTGCTATCATGTCATATAGATTGTAAGTTCCTTGTGGGCATGGATCATGTCTATCAAGTGTATTATACTCCCCCAAGTGCTTTACAGCACTCACACAGTAAGCACTCAAAAATACCATTGACTGATTGCCAAACGGGTTGTTGATCTAGAGGAAAAAGCACAGTTCTGGGAATCATGAGACCTGGATGTGAGTGTGACTGTGGGAAAGTCACTTAATTTCTCTGTGCCTCAGTTCCCTCATCAGCCAAATGGAGATTCCAAGCTGCATGGCCTAGTAGAAAGAGCACAGGCCTGGAGGTCAGAGGACCTGAATTCTAATCCTGGCTCTGCCGCTTATGACCTTGGGCAAGGTCACTTTACTGTTGAAGAAACTGAGGCATAGAGAAGTTAAGTGGGGATTAAATACCTGTTCTCCCTCGTACATACTCTGTGAGTCCTGCATTGGACCTGATCATCCTGTAATAATAATAATAATAATGACATTTATTAAGCACTATGTGCAAAGCACTGTTCTAAGCACTGGGGAGGTTACAAGGTGATCAAGTTGTCCCATGGAGGGCTTACAGTCTTCATCTCCATTTTACAGATGAGGTAACTGAGGCCCAGAGAAGTTAAGTGACTTGCCCAAAGTCACACAGTTGACAATTGGTGGAGCCGGGATTTGAACACATGACCTCTGACTCCAAAGCCCAGGCTCTTTCCACTGAGCCACGCTGATGTATCTACCCTAATGCTTGGTACAGTACTCGGCATGTAGTAAACACATAATAATAATAATAATGGTATTTGTTAAGCACTTACTATATGCTAAGCGCAGGGGGTATACAAGGTGATCAGGTTGTCCCATGTGGGGCTCACAATCTTAATCCCCATTTTACAGATGAGGTAACTGAGGAACAGAGAAGTTCAGTGACTTGCCCAAAGTCACACAGCCGATAAGTGGTGGAGCTGGGATTTGAACCCATGACCTCTGACTCCCAAGCCCGTGCTCTTTCCACTGAGCCATGCTGCTTCTCTAATAAATCATAGTAATAATAATCTCCCTCTCTAGACTGTAAACTCATTGAAGGCAGGGAAGATGTTTACCAACTCTGTTGTATTGTACTCTCCAGCACTTTAATACAGTGCTCTGCAGCCAGTAAGCACACAGTACCATTTTTAATTATGTGTCAGGCTTATTACTTGCCTCTAAGAGATTCTTAGGGATTCCATTCTATTTTAACAATCTTGAAATTCTCTAATTTGACCTATTTATCTGCCCACACCGTAAGCACAAAGGAAAGTAGAAGGTAAGTGTTTGGTGTCTTTTTCCTGACAGGTCAATTCAGAGCTACTTTTGAGTACTCAAGCCTTGGCACTGCATCCATTGCTTCTCGGGCCACCTCAAGTTCCTTCTCTGCCCACACAATCTCTGTGCTTGACTCTTTTCTCTTTGGGAATGCTGAACACTTGGGAGGATATCCTGGGGTCCTTGGAGGAGCACAAGATTGGCAGTCACTGTTCTGATAGGTCATTTACAATCCCATGAAACACCTGCCGCTCAGTACGAAGATGAGCAATGTCACAACCGACCACATGCAGGCCCCTCACCGTTTCCACAGCGAAGCTGGGGGCAATTTTCTCATTGATCTCATTCAGCTTGTCTGAGAACAGCTGTCTGTCCTCTGTGGCCATGATACATTCCACCGAAGTGCCCAGGACCTTCACACCATATTCCTGTAGCACACCTCGTTTGAACAGCTCCACTCCTGCAGTGGGGGAGGACACGAAACACAATTCTTAAGATTTCTCCTTTGCTGGGCTCACACACAAACACAAAATGGGTTCCGTTAAAAACCTATCCCAAGAGCCTAAATGATACAGTGTAGAAGCTGCATGGCCTAGTGGAAAGAGTAGGGGCCTCAGGGGTCAGGGCACCTGGATTTTAATCCTGGCTCTGGCACTGGCCTGCTGTGTGACCTTGGACAAGTCACTTAACTTCTCTATGCCTGACTTTCTACACCTGTAAAAGGGGGACTAAATAGCTGTTCTCCCTCCTAGACTGTGAGCCTCATGAGGGATGGGACTGCATCCGACTTGTACTTACTTTATCTACCCCAGTGCCTATGCAATGCTTTGCACAAATAAGTGCTTAACATATACCATCTATTACTGCCATTATGTATCTGTTCCTTTACGTGTTATACTTTTTCGTCTGGGTATGCTATGAATATCTACCGTCAATTTTTTTAAGCCTTAAATATCCATCAGCCTCCATTAGTTTGCCTACTCTTTTGCCATCTGGCAAGTTTCTAGAAGACAAGAATCACAGTATTTATGTTTCCTACTTCTGCCGTGCCTAATTCTCATCTATAGATTTTTTTCCCAGGGCTTAATACAGTGTTATGCGAAGGTTAAGTACTTTATTCTTAGTACTACTGCTACTCCTGGGGAAGCAGCATGGCTCAGTGGAAAGAGCATGGGCTTGGGAGTCAGAGGTCATGGGTTCGAATCCCAGCTCCGCCACTTCTCAGCTGTGTGACCTTGGGCAAGCTACTTAACTTCTCTGTGCCTCAGTTACCTCATCTGTAAAATGTGGATTAAGACTGTGAGCCCCAAGTGGGACAACCTGATCACCTTGTATTCCCCCCCAGTGCTTAGAAAAGTGCTTTGCATATAGTAAGCGCTTAACAAATACCACCATTATTACTCCTGATTATTCCCTGAGTGTCTACTAGACTGTGAGATTCATAGATAAAAGGGACTGTGCCCAAACCTGTTGTCTTGCATCTACCCCCAGACTTCAGGGCAGTGCCTGGTACAGAGTAAATACTTAAACATTACTAACGTAGTAGTAGTAGTAGTAGTAGTAGTAGTAGTAGTAACAGTACATTTACACTAGTACACATATACTCTGTATATGCTTGATCCAGCTATGGAGCTCAGTACAGTGCTCAAGACTCCAGTACAGTGCTCTGCCCACCAAAAACACTCAGTATAGCACTTTGCATATAATAATAATGTTGGTATTTGTTAAGCACTTACTATGCATGAAGCATTGTTCTAAGTGCTGGGGGGATACAAGGTAATCAAGGTTGTCCCACATGGGGCTCACAGTCTTAACCCCCATTTTACAGTTGGGGGAACTGAGGCACAGAGAAGTGACTTGCTCAAAGTCACACAGCTAACAAGTGGCAAAGCCGGGATTAGAACCCCCTGACTCCCAAGCCCAGGCTCTTTCCACTCCTAGCACAGAGCTCGGCACCTACTCTGCACTCTGTTGATTCTGGGGGTATGATGAACAAAGCAGTGCTTAGAACCTTGTATCTCCCAGCACTGAGGGGTGAAAGAAGAATGCAGGGTGGAACCATGACACTTAGTGACTCAGTCAATCAATCAACAGTATTTACTGGACTAAATGCTTGGAAACAGGAGTCAGAAGGCCACAACAGTGCTAGGCTGGATGTGATTATCACTTGCTGGGCTTGCACAATTACTGAGGCTGCTTCTTTATGTTTGCGACTGAGGTGCAAGAACCTAGACCCCAACCACCTCTGTGATCCATTAGCAGGAAATGGTCCTCCAGAACTTAGACTCTGAGCTCCAAGGGGAACAGGGACTGTGACTGACCTGATTATCTTTCATCTGCCCAGTGCTTAGTACAGCACTTGGCACACAGTAGAACTACTGTAACCACTAAAGGACTTACCACAGTTCAAAGCAGTCTGGCCCCCCATGCCGAGAATTAGCCCATCCGGGCGCTCCGCTTTGATGACCTCGGTGACAAACTGCGGAGTTATGGGAAGGAAGTAGACGGTATCAGCCTGCTTTAAGCCCACCTCATTGGTCTGCACTGAAGCGATGTTAGGGTTCATCAGAACAGTTTTCACATTTTCCTCCTGGAAATAGAAAAGGAGAAAAATGAATCCTCAACCTAAAGCTTGCTGTCGGAACCATACCAACTTATTTAAAGCTTTAATTAATTGTATTACCTCTCCCATTAGACAGAAAGCTCCTTGTGGGCAGGGGCTATGTCTGCTATAAGTCAGTCAACCAACTAATGGTATTTATTGAGTGCTTACTGTGTACAGATGACTGTTCAAAGAACTTGTATTCTCCCAAGCACATAGTTCACTGTTTTGCACACATGACTGTGAGCTCATTGTGGGCAGGAGCAGCATGGCTCAATGGAAAGAGCACAGGCTTGGGAGTCAGTGGTCATGGGTTCAAATCCCGGCTCTGCCAACTAACTGTGTGACTTTGGGCAAGTCACTTAACTTCTCTCTGCCTCAGTTACCTCAACTGTATAATGGGGATGAAGACTGTGAGCCCCACGTGGGACAATCTGATCACCTTATATCCTCCCCAGCGCTTAGAACAGTGTTTAATCTCCCCTTTCTAGACTGTGAGCCTGTTGGGTAGGGACCGTCTCTATATGTTCCCAACTTGTACTTCCCAAGCGCTTAGTACACTGCTCTGCACACAGTAAGCGCTCAATACAACTGAATGAATGAATGACTGTTTATTGTTATATTGTTCTCTCCCAAGAGCTTAGTAGAGTGCTTTGCACACAGTAAGCACTTAATACAATTGAATGATGAATAAATATTGGTGAAAACAATGATGACAGAGTGACGATGATGATGTTGAGAATGACTGACATCGGCTACGGCATCTCAAGTCAGGTAAAGACAGCACTTGTGTGTATATATGTACATATTTATAATTCTATTTATTTTATTAATGATGTGTATCTATCTATAATTCTAATTTACATTGATGCTATTGATTCCTGTTTACTTGTTTTGATGTCTGCCTCCCCCCTTTTGGACTATGAGCCTGCTGTGGGCAGGGATTGTCTCTATTTGTTGCTGAATTGTACTTTCCAAGCATTTAGTACAATGCTCTGCACACAGTAAGTGCTCAATAAATACAACTGCATGATGAATAGAAACCAAATAATGGCACAACCAGCTAGCAAAGAAGGGAAGAGAGCATGTTCCTTTCTTTTTCAGAGAAACCTTTAAGTGTTGCCCATTTCTCTAGATCTTCATTGCCACTGGGAATGCCACAATAAGGACCATTATACAACTGCTTTTACCTATTATCTAGAAAGAGATAATAAACATATGGCAAAAGAAAACCCTTTATAGGTACGTAGATTTATACTCAGTCCTTTCCAAACATCTGGAAATCCTTCCCAGTGATCCTTCACCTAGACAACAAAGGATAGCATCATTCTGCCACAGGCAAAAGACACCTGGCATGGCAGAAGAGCCATTAAAGATACACACTATAAATATCTGTGTGTATGTGCATATATACACATATGATATCACAGATATATGACACATGAGAGAGAGAGATCCTTTATGCTTGACAATGACA
Organism: Tachyglossus aculeatus; assembly: GCF_015852505.1. NCBI lineage: Eukaryota > Metazoa > Chordata > Mammalia > Monotremata > Tachyglossidae > Tachyglossus > Tachyglossus aculeatus. The sequence continues at coordinate 62,830,586 of NC_052072.1, forward strand.
CTGCTGAGGGAGAGATCCTATCCATGTCAGAGTGGAGATAAAGGATTGACATACCCTCTGGCATTGTTTGCCAGTAAAGATGGTTTCCTATTGCAGGGACAGGTTTATCCCAGTCAATCAATTAATGGTATTCGTTGAGCCCTTACTGTGTGCAAGATCCTGTACTAAGTGCTTGGTAGAGATGGTAGACAAGATTCCTATCTTCCTGGAGCTGAGGAGCAGCTTCTGAAAAGCAGTGAGGTCTACTGATAGACTTCGAACTTGGGAGTCAGAAGCACCTGGATTCTAATCGCTGTGTGACCTTTGGCAAGTCACTAAATTTCTCCGTGCCTGTTACCTCATCTGTAGAATGGGGATTAGGACTGTGAATTCCATGTGGGACATTGACTGTGTCCAACCTGATTAGCTTGTATCTACCCCAGCACTTAGAACAGTGCCTGGAACATAGTAAGCACTTAACAGATACCATAAAAAAGTGGAGCTTACAGTACAGTGGATTTACTATGACCTGTCTCTGCTTTTGCCCTGCCTCTTAGTATTCCAGTTTTCCCCAAAACTTGTGTATGAGAACAACCTTGTACAGCAACCCCGCTCCTGACTGCTGTACAATGGATGGTTCAGATTCACTAGCAGGACCCCCCCCCAAAAAAAAAAAAAAAAAAAAAAAAAATCCCAAACAAACAAAAAACCACCCTTAATCCTCTAGACTGTAAATTCCTTATATGTAGGGATTGGGTCCACCAACTCTATTATATTGCACTTTGCCGAGCACATGGCATACTGCTCTGCACACCAAAGCACTCAAAAATTATTGATCGATTAACTTCCAAGCAACAGCTGTCTTCTGGATACACTGTCCATTCAACCTTCAAACACTCAGTGCCCACAGAGTCCAAGTAATTAAAAGGTAAATATTTCTGCAGGCCCAGGGCATTATCAAAGCTCACACACATTCAAGAAAGAAAGTTTAGGAATCCTTGGGGGGTATCTAAATGGTATCAACCTGTGTTACTGGAGCCAGAAATACCTGGTTTTTAATCACTTAGCTTGATAACTCTGTCCTCACGATTCAGTCAGAAAAGGACAGTCCTATAAATTGGGTACTTTCCCCAGGAGCTCTGTGTATGCCCCGGGGGTCCCCTAAGTGAAGGGTGCTGACAGCACTGACTTCCTTCTCCATGCTCCTCCTGCCCCCTATCCAGCTGCTAGCCTAATTTACAGCCTAAAGGCCATGAGACCCATCAGTGTCAGACACCTGGGCCTCCTCAGCCATTGAATGACCAATATCCTTGGCCTGTGATGAGCTTGGGACTTTTGTTTAGTGTAGGAAAGGGACCAACCCACCACTGGCAGGACATGCACTTGAATTTTGTTTCCAGTGTTGATGATGGTTGGTACTAAGCCAACCACAATCTCTTGCCTGACAGGAACAGGTGTTGGGAGATGGCTCCATCATCTGGACATAGAGAAGCAAACCAAAGGGGCTTGACATAAAGAAAGGAAGTAGAAGGTGTCTTCCAACTCCATCTTCCATAGATTCTGCCCCAGTACACCCTCTTGGCAGTTGGACCTATGAGCTCCCTGAAGCCTGAGTTGAAAGGAAGTATTTGAGAAAGTGTGGAAATTCCATTCCATTTCCCATCAGGCTCTGAGTTCCTCATGGGAATGGTGGACATAGTAGTCCCAGTAGGGCTCTCCAAAAAAAAAAAAAAAAAAGATGCCCACGATAGCACTCTGGTCTCAATAGTTTTCAGTTAAGCCTGATGATTCTGATCCTGGCACCTCTGGAGCAGCTGAGAGCTGCAGAAATCCCCCAGGGAGTCCCAGCAGCCATAGACTTTCTGAGAAAACACCCATAAGCCTCTGACATGGGGGAAAATACCTGTGTTGCCTCAAATCGCCAGGGAGCCCATGACCAGTAAACACATTTACTAGTGCTCTGGACCCTCTCAAGTTCCAAACACTTGCCCTGAGCACTAGCCAATGAGCAAAGTCTGTCTAGAGACCTGGAGAGAGCCACTATTTCAATAATAATGGCAACTCCCTCCCTCCAATAGTGGCCAGCTCCCTCTGGAAAATTTCTCCTCCCTTCAGCTACACCCAAGCCTGATCTCTTACAGCCATAAGAGGACAGATGAAAGAATAACTGAAAATATAGCCACAAGAGCTGAATCACAAAGCAACACAACAGATAGTAAATATGTAAAAGTCATCAAGGGAGCTACAGTGCCTTATCATGGTCCTTAGGCATTTCTTTCCAGATACATGCGGCATTGGTCACCAGTGGTCTACACAACTTCCTTTAGCAGGAGCCCTGAGTGGGAACTGTTATTCTTCCAGGGAGGGCCATCTCAAATAATATAAACAATAATAACAACCTAACCCTACAGGCCCATGTAGGATACAGCAAGGGGACCAGCCACAAGAAAATCTAGCCTGTAAGCTCCTTGTGGGAAGACAACATGTCTACTAACTTTGTGATTTTGTAGTCTCCCAAGCACTTAGTAGAGTGCTCTGCACACGGTAAACTTTCAATAGATACAATTGATTGGTATCCTTGGAAAGTGTCCTTCTCAGAGCGCTCTTTTCCCCTACTCCCTCTTCTTTCTGCATCATCCATCCACTTGGGTCTGTATTCTTTGTACACTTAGAACAGTGCTTTGCACATAGTAACCACTTAACAAATGCCATCATTATTATCATTATTATTATTATTCACGCCACCCTCAGCTGCACAGCACTTACATACATATCCCTAATGTATTTATTTATATTAATATCTGTCTCCCTCTTTAGACTGCGAGCTCAGTGTGGGCAGGTAATGTGTCTACTAACTGTTTGTAATGTACTACCCCAAGCACATAATACAGTGCTCTGCACACAGTAAGCGCTCAATAAATACGATCGAATGAATGAATGAACGGATTTGGCGCCACATTCCCGCTCAACCCAGCATCAACCAGGCTCATCTGGGGAAGCACAGGCTCCCTGGAGAACCACACCAGGTCTTACCTTCATGGCTTTGACAGCTTGAGATCCGGAGTAGTCAAATTCTCCTGCCTGACCAATGGACAGGCCTCCCGACCCAAGGATCAGAACTTTGGAAACCTTCAAATGATGAGGGCAAGATAATTTCAGTTATTATGCAAATATCAGAGGAAACAGTCTTTAGATTAAACAGAGTAAACATGATGCCAGAGGACTGCTTAAAACTAAAACCATAATTCTCTATGGATAGGTTTCTTGTCCAAAACTTCATCAATTAGGGCTCTATGCTTTCTTCCAAACATAGTATTTCCCCTTAATAATCAATTATTTGTTCAGCAAAAGTTCCCATTGTTCCATGAAGCCAATCTCCCCCATACAAGGCTTGGTATGTTATTATCCAAGGCTCAACTTACAAATTAGAGGTAAAGACATCAAGTTATTCTACATATGAGAGCACTGAAAAGCTCATTTTCTAGCTGAGGCACATCTCTGGCCCCAAACAACAGTTACTAGAGAATGAGGTCACCTTCGCATTTATCTGACCTCACTGCTAGAACGAAAGCCTTGGAAGGTCAAGACAACAGCACATTGGGTTGTCATGAAACAAAGCGATGCAGCTTATCCGATTTATCCAGTGTGCATAATCTAAAACAAACAAGATCATGACTATCACCCCCTCTAGACTAAGCTCATTGTGGGCAGGGAATATGTCTGCTTATTGTTCTCTCCCAAGTGCTTAGTACAGTGCTCTGCAACCAATAAGCACTCAGTAAATATGATTGACTGACTACTGAAGTGGAAAGCAATTTTGACAGTGTCCGTTACATTTAGAGACGCGTAGTTAATGTGCCTAAAGAAGCAGCAACAAAATCAAACATGGGACCGAGAAATTCTAGGAGGTGCGGCCTGACCTCGATCCTGGATGCTGTCAATGCAGGCTTGGGTAGAACTGAAGTAACGGTAGCGCCTTTCCCCTTCTTTATCAGTGAAATGAAGGAATCAAACAAGTACTGGAAAACAAAAAAAAAATCAGGAAACACTTACAGGTCTGAAAGCAAACTACCAGTTCTGATGCTAAAGGTTTGGCAGTCCAACTGGGAATTGGTTAGATGTGAGTTCTTAATTATGTCCCTTTGGCCTAGTTTCTGTCTCCAACTCAAATTCTAGCCACATGTTAAGTTTAAAGGTGCTTCCCACAGCATCTTTTAACTTGAATGATCTGCCAGGCAAGGAGAATGTATTTTTCCATTCTACCTGTTCTTTTCCCAGGCTTGACCCAAAGCTTTTCGCTGGGACTTTCATTAGAGATGAACTTTTTGGAAGGCTCTAACCCCAGCATTTTGATGGATGCTGCTGTTCACCATTCCATGTACTACAGTAATGCAGCTCCCAGAAGTAGATATCACACACTTCCTGTTTCTAGACAAAATCCATTTCAACAGTTATAACTGAAGACACTTCATAGCAATGATTGTGACAGGTAATATAACCATTCCTCAGTCATCCCTTACAGTAAGAAGTGAAACAACAGAAATGGACTTTTGGCTGCAAAGTCAAATGTGAGATCTGTTTCGTGTGGGATTGGATTGTTTATTTGGCTGTGGTTCGAGCACCTGAGTCTCCACTGCGCCCCCCAGGCCTCGCCATCAGAGTTCCTGGTACCAAGGAGAAACGCAGGAGTCGAAAGCAAGAGGTGCTTAAATCAGGTGGCCCAGCATTTCTGAATAATACAGAAAAAGCTTTTTTTTCCTAGTGAAGGACTTACTTGTACACAACCACAAAGCACAAGAATAATAACATTTAAATTAAAACCAAATCTCTTCTAAGCATTCCTTATGGTCCTTTTCTTAGAGGGAGTGAGCAATATTTATGTGCCTACACGCCTCTCTTGCTTTCTTCCCCAATGCCCCAGCACCAGCTCATCCTTCTCCTCCCCCTTTTCCTACTGCTGCTTATTCATCCTCAGTAGCAACCCAACCAGTTGCCATAGGGAGCTTTGTGAAGTCACAGATGGGGGATTAAAATTTCATTTCAGTTATAAGAGCATGAGAGAACAAGAGGGAATTCATTTGCATATCTCAACAATTGTAGATTTGGGAACTAAAGTGTTTTGAAATGATAATGGATTTAAATAAAAATAGCATCTGGTTTCTTAAGGGTCTTTCCACGTTTTGGGGGGTGTTTTGAACAGATAGAGTACTTCCTCTTTGCTGTTCACAGGAGAATTTTCATTCTGAACTTCTTAGTGAAGCACTCTCTGGGCATACCCAGATCTACTGGAAGCTTCTCTGGGGGAGTCCAACGGCATGATCCCAGTCATCTTTTTAAACGTACCTCAGTGTCGGTTGGGCCAGGGCTGACCTCTGGATGGAACTGGGAGGTGAAGATGGGTTTGCTTTCATGCATGAACCCCTGAGTGGCAGAAATGAAACTGGAATGAGTGACCTCCTGAGGTTAACTCTAGGCAACTACACCAGCAACAACATTCTAACACACACATTCTTGCATGACACAATTTTGACAGGTGAAACTGAGCAGATAATGGTCAGTTAATCTGAGGGATGGGTACATTTCAACGCTGGCGTGGGTGGAGTATGGAGCGAATGGAGAGGACTCCAAAGGAAATTTAATCAGTTTAAAACCTAATAACTATTCAATTACTAATTTTGGTATCTGTTTAGCCATACAGTGCCAAGCACTGTACTAAGCACTGAAGCAGTTATAATGTGGCTAGCAGTCTATGTACAAGGGAGAATAGATGTTGAATTCCCATTTTACAGAAGAGGGAAATTGAGGCATAGAGAAATCAAGTGACTTGCTCAAGGTCACACAGCAGACAAGTGGCAGAGCCAGAATTAGAACACAGGTCCTCTAACTCCCAGGGCCAAGCTCTATTCACTAAGCCTTACAAAGTTTATTAGGGTGTTTGATCTATTACTCAACCACGTGATCCTTGAGGACCCTGAGATCAATCCATTGGATTGTAGATTCCCCATCCCCACTAAGCCCTGCCCAGGCTAATCCAACCCCCTCCCTTCCACCAAAGCTTTCAGGAGCAGGGAAGTGCAACCCTTCAAGCAGGGAAGATTTCTGCCATTGAGTCTGAAAGCTGATTCTTGCAATTAAGTACTAAAGCTCAAGGACCGCCAGAGGAATCTGTGACTCCCCTGATTGGGTGAGGTAATGGAAAGTCTCACAGTAAACTGCCCCTCCCCATAGATATATTGCTCCAAGAACAAAAGCTAAAGGGAATAAAGCATGAGTCGCGATAATGACATGGCAGAGTCGGGGAAATCCTCCTTTCATCATCCCTGCCAGGACAGGCAAAGGAAGAGCACATACCTCATTCGTTTGATCATTGACATTCACAAAAAGGGGCTTCCATCCGGCCGGAAGGGTGCTGTGATCCAGAGCATAACCATGGTTCTGGGCAGTGATGAAGGCTTGCCTATTTGTGATGTTCATAACCGGCTGATTCTGCCCTCTGAGGAGAAAAGGAAATGACGACACAAATGAGATGGGTAAGGCAGGAACTCTTCCATTAATAATGAAGGAAGCAGAGAATAGCAATTACAATATGTAGGTTCAATCGCTGAGTGTAAACCAACTCTGGGGCAAAGTCCCAGGCCCTCAATCCCAATCCTTGCTCCTTGTAGGGCAGGCAACACGGCTGCCAACTCTGTAGTATTGTACTCTCCCAAGCACTTAGTGCAGTGCTCTGCCATCAGCAAGCACTCAATAAACCATCATTAACTGATCCTTTTACCAACAGACTAATTCAGGATGTCTGATAATGGTAATGCTGAGAAGCAGCATGGCTTAGTGGAAAGAGCACGGGTTTGGGAGTCAGAGGTTGTGGGTTCTAATCCTGGCTCTGCCCACCTGTCAGCTGTGTGACTTTGGGCAAGCCAATTAACTTCTCTGTGCCTGTTACCTCATCTGTAAAATGGGGATTAAGACAGTGAACCTCACATGGGACAACGTGCTTACCTTGTATCTACCCCAGTGCTTAGAACAGTGCTTGGCACGTAGTCAGCACTTAAATATCGTCATCATTATTATTATATGCAGTAACTAATTATAACAAGCTTTTGGGGAACAATTACCACAACAATTGTGGGGCGGGGGGGTTGAAATTGAAGGAATTCACTGGTCCAGTGGGACTTGCAAATATAATAAGCTCCTTAGCTGGAGGTATGCAAGATAAAGACACAGCTGTCCAGTCCAGAACATTCTGAATGGCAGAACGTGAAAAATTAAACGTAGATTAAATGAAGTTAGTTTGCGGTACACAGAGGAAATCAGAAAAAGCCACTGGTATTTAAGAGGTGTTTGCTATGTAAGAGCACTATATCAAACACAAGGAATGAAAATAGTGAATTAAATAGGTGCCCTGCCCACAAAGGGCTCACACACAAGACATATTTGGGATTAAAACTGTTTCCAGTACCCTAGAGCAAAGCTTAAAATCAGACACCTTTCCCCAGGAGCGGGGATCGACTAAGTGATTTAACCTCAGTCCTCTCCAGTAGAGAAGCAGCATGGCTCAGTGGAAAAAGCACGGGCTTTTGGAGTCAGAGTTCATGGGTTCAAATCCGGCTCCCTCAATTGTCAGCTGTATGACTTTGGGGAAGTCATTTAACTTCTCTGTGCCTTAGTTACCTCATCTGTAAAGTGGGGATTAAGATTGTGAGCCCCCTGTGGGACAACCTGATCACCTTGTAACCTCCCCAGTGCTTTGCACATAGTAAGCACTTAATAAATGCCATCATCATCAGTAGAAACTATCACAATGGAGGGATCTTTTAGAAAGCAGGGCTCATACCTATGTGCTCAAGCCATCTTGGGCTATTCAGTTGGCTGTAATAATAATAATAAAATAATTGTGGTATTTCTTAAGTGCTTACTGTGTGCCAGGCTCTGTACTAAGCTCTATGGTGGATATAAGCAAATTGGGTTGGACAGAGTCCCTGTCTCACGAGGGGTTCACAGTCTCAATCCTCATTTTACAAATGAGCTGAGGCACAGAGAAGTGAAGGGACTTGCCCAAGGTCCCATGGCAGAAAAATGACAGAGTAGGGATTAGAACCCGTGACTATCTGACTCCCAGGCTCATGCTCTATCCACTATGCCATGCTACTTCTCTTTGTGTATATAGGAAGATACAGCAGTGCAATATTTGTTGGCCAAATTCCCTTCCATGTTGTCTATGCACTTTAGTTTATATCACAAAAGCACTTTGATACCCACCCCTAGTTCCACAGCATTTATGTACACATCCTTAAACTCTGCCACAACCCCTACCTGTCTCTTCCACTAAATTGTAAGCACCTTGAGGGTAGGTATCACATCTACCACATCTATTGCATTGCCCTCTGCCAAGCCCTTAATACAGTACTCTGCGCTCACACTCACAGTAAGGGTTCAATAAATACCATTGGTTGAAATGAGTTGACAAAATTCTTGGCTCACAGAAAGTGCCAAAAGAATTTACTCTTTTTCAGGGGACTGAAGCCAGAGTAAGACCTGGACCCACCTGTTAGCCATGGGCATCTTGTAGGTTTTGGCACCAGCAGCTAGTCCTGTTATCAAACTTCCGGTGCTGATCCCAAACAATGGCTCCTTACGGTCTTCCTCTATCACCTAGGGCAGAAAGCATGTTATTTCCTCCAGGGCCCAACTCAGAAACCAGAGATCCCTAAATGGCAGTGTTGTTTCTTCTCTGTGTGGTGCCTGAATTCAGTTCTTAGCCTGAGTCTGCCCTGTGACTACGCAGCAGAAGACTGCTTCATCCAGACAGTTAGTCCAACATGTGAGCACAGATGGAGAAAACTGGAAATAATACCTGTCACATGTGTAGACTACATATACTCCAAATCTTAGGGGCAGGACTCATTTTGCTCATTTCAATTTACTACTACTAATAATAATAATTCTGCAATTTTCTAAGTGTTTACTATGCACCTAGCACTGTACTACACTCAAGGATAGATGTAAAATAATCCGGTGGGCACAGTCCTTGCCCCAGGCAGGGTTCACAGTCTAAGGGAAACTGCCCTTGGAAAAAGCAGGGTTTCTGAGAAAGAGTTTGTTTTTCTTCACATAGTAAAGCTCCTAGATCATCCTAATGTTTGAGACCCTTCCTTCTTTTCTCACTGCTCCACAAGCTCTCCCTGAAATCTAGAGAGCCCTGGACCTTCCCTAGATGTGACTCCCACCCCATCGGCTCTGTCAGAGGCATGGCGGTACCCCTCAAAGTCCTTAAGACAGTCTTGTATCGCACTATCCTGTTTAACAGTCTATCTGTCCCAACCCCCTCAGCCGAGCATGACCCCCATGGCACACTGTACCTTCTTGACATTCTGAATTAGTGGCTGTGCAAGAGCTGGGTTCCCGGGGCCACCAGCAATTAAAAGTCCATCATACTCCATCTTGGTGAAATCGTGGTTCCAAGGGACTAAATGCACTTCAGCTCCTCGCTGACAAAGAAGTGAGAGAGATCAGAGGGAGGCAGATTCTAAGATGCCTTTGCCCCTTGAAAAATGATCATTTTCGAGACCTCGGGAAAAATGATTACATGGCCAAGCAAACAAATCAAAATGCCCCACTGAGCACACTCCATCCAGGTAGAAGGTTCTCATTAGGATGCTGGAATGCCTAACCCTCAGCAGCAGTGGGAATTACCATACATAAGGAACAGAGTTCTTAGGTGCAGGACAGCTCACTTGATGAGGAACCGGTTATCTGTATTCTCAGGAGTAAAAGGAGGTTGGCCAGTAGAGTTAAATGCATTTTTGCAAAGATCCCATTGGTCTCTGCCACAGTCAGCCCTCCATTCTCCATTTTTTACAACCAAAATTTTTCTGCTGCTCCTCTTCAGTCTGAGAAATCATGGTCTGAGAGACCAACACTTTAGATAATAAGCTTCCAAGGTTTTGGGTTTTGATTCCTAGGATATGGGAGTAAAGTTCTACAGTCGAAAAACAAAAATAACCCTGCTGTCACGTTCATAGTGCCCCAAGACCCTGAGGATCTTACTTAGGTGGAAAGATATCCCTGCATGGTGACAAAGAGTCTCCCAGAAAAGTGCAGCAGCAGGAACACTGCCCTGAGGTTTATGGGGAAAAATGTCTCAGAGTGCAGACAGTAACCAACAGTCCTTCAAGGAATTCAAGACTGACTACCACCCAGGAATTCATCTATATTTCCAGGGTTGGCTCTGAATTTGGTTCAACCAGGAGAACTTTCTATGCTTCTGGTGTCCCCAACAAGAAGGGCCCAGGAGACCAAATAACTCCATCCCAGGCATATCCAGATTTCCTGCAACACCATGGTCTCTCAAGGCAGCATTACTGGCAAGGGAGAGATTTTGGCTACCTCGTTCATTCAGTCATATTTACTGAAGGCTTACTCTGACCTGAACACTGTACTTAGAGCTTGGGAGAGTACAACATTAACACATTCCATGCTTACAATGAGCTTACAGTCTAGAGGGGATGAGACAGACATAATAATAATAATAATAATAATAATATTTGTTAAGCACTTACTATGTGTCAAGCATTAATATAAATAATTACAGCTATGTACATAAATGCTGTGGGGTGGGGGAGAACGAAGGGAGCAAGTCAGGGTGATGCAGAAGGGACTGGGAGAAGAGGAAAAGTCGGGGGCTTAGTCGGGGAAGGCCTCCTGGAAGAGATATGCCTTCAATAAGGATTTCAAGCTGGGGAGAGTAAATGTCTGTCAGATTTGAGGAGGGAGAGAGTTCCAGGCCAAAGGCAGGATGTGGAATAGGGGTGAGAGGGGAGACAGGCAAGATTGAGGCTCAATGAGAAGGTTAGCATTAGAGGAACGAATTGTGTGGGCTGTGTTGTAGCAGGAGAGTAGTGAAGTGAGGTAGGAAGGGGCAAGGTGATTGACTGCTTTGAAGCCAACAGTGAGAAGTTTTTGTTTGATGCAGAAGTGGATGGGCAACTACTGGGGTTTTTTGAGGAGTGGGGTGACACGTCTTGAACATTTTTGTAGGAAAATGATCCAGGCAGCAGAGTGAAGTATGGACTGGATGGAGTGAAGTATGGAGGCTGGGAGGTCATTAAGGAGGCTGATTTGGTAATCCAGGAGGGATGAGCTGAGTGATGGTATTAACGTGGTAGCAGTTTGGATGGAGAGGAAAAGGTGGATTAGAAAGCATGAAAGCCGTCTCCTAACAGAGGAAAGGTGTTAATTCTCTGAAGAAGTTCAGAACTCTGCATCTGGTGATTTGGGAAGCCGAAAACATTTATTTTCTTTATTCATCCCCTCCCAGCCCCACTGCACTGATAGACATTAATATAAATAAATTACTGATATGTACATCGCCCCACCCCCACCCCCAGACTGTAAGCTTGCTGTGGATAGGCAATGTGTCTATTATTGTTGTACTGTAGTCTCCCAAGCACTTAGTACAGAGCTCTGCACAAAGTAAGCAATCAATAAATGTGATTGACTGACTGAGTGATGGAGACTAACTCTAAATCAGAGCCAAAACCTGAACCCCATTAAACAAGGCTCTGTATGGCCACCTCCACAAAGCTAACTTACCTTCACAAGCAAACGGATTACATTCTGCTTGATTCCACAGTCCACAGCAACCACTCTGATGGGATTTCCTTTGCCAAACACCTTGACCTCCTAGCATTTTCAAAGCAAGAGACAAAAAGAAACATTATTTACTGAACTGTAAGCTCTTGTTTTTATGGTACTATTTGCTTGCTTTGTGCCAAGCTCTGTACTAAGTAAGCACAGGGGTAGATAAAAGATAATCAAGTTTGACACAGTCCAAGTAAATCCTAGTCCTTTTTACTTAGACTGTGAGCCCCATATGGGGCAGTCTAAGTAAGAGGGAGTAGGATTTAATCCCAATTCTAAAGAGGAGGAAGCTGAGTTCCAGATAAATCAAATGGGTTGCCCAAGGTCACACAGCAAACAAATAGCAAAAACAAGATTGGGTCTTTGACGCCCAGGTCCATGCTGCTTCCCTGAAGGCAGGGATCATATCTAGCAACTCTATTGAATTGTACTATCCCAAGCCCTTAATACTATGCCCTGCACACAGTAAGCACTCAATAAATACCACTGATTGATGGATTGCTGAGTGTGACTAGCAGGTAGCACTCAGGCATTTGAGGACGTTTTGCACTAAACTGGGGAGTTGACTGACTGCTAACTACTGGGGAGTGACTAGCCCTGAACCATCAATTTGCAAGAAAAGCCTGGCAAGTGCCACTTGTTGATTTCCATTTTTATGAAAGAAAAAATAAGTGCTTTGCAGCTTTTCTATATTCTCTTGATTGCAGTAATAACCACAATCCCCAAGAAACCAGTGGTTCCCTCAGTTAATGACTGTCTTTCCCCAGCTTTGCCTCATTATCAGCGAGGCACAGTGGAACCCTTGAGGCAGCACAAGGACGATTCATCACGCTATAAACGCTGCTTGGTCCCATGCTTTCAAGACAAACAGAACTGGGCAGAGCTGAGGCAGTGGTCAATAGGCCAACACAGAGATGTCAATGTACAAGTCAGTAAGGCATTCCACAGAATTGCTTCCATGTACTGACCCGGAAGTCCTCTGGGCCATGCCTCCTACCTCCAAGCACTGGAGTAGGTTGCATCCGATGCTTTCAAAGCATGTAAGAATCCCGCACTGGGCCCAAGCCCTGAGTTAGCCCTCAGCCACTCCCCCAGGGATCACAGAGAGTCACAAAAGGAAATGACCCTAGAAGTCTGAACATGCAATTTTACTCTGATTTCAGCCTCAAACAAATGCCCTAACCCTGTCAGGGTTTCAGATGTTTTATCTTTCTTCTTAATGGGTGACATGAAAGCTGCCATCTGATGGGCTTAAAGTGTCACCAACACCAACATTTCTGGACCCAGAACCTCTCTGCCTCTTTCGCCAAATGGGAAACCACTGGCACCCAACGTTTGCTCACCCAAGGAACACCTCTGAGAAGAGAAGAACTGCTTTTAATCCATCAAGACAGAGAAGAGAGATCCTGGATCTTGCTTTCTGTCATATTTGATGAGCCCAGCCCGCACCCTCCACTCCTCTGTCATTAATCGCCTCACTATGCCTCGTTCTCACCTGTCCCACCATCGACCCCCGGCCCACATCCTCTACCTGGCCTGGAATGCCCTCCCTCTGCACATCCGCCAAGCTAGTTCTCTTCCTCCCTTCAAAGCCCTACTGAGAGCTCACCTCCTCCAGGAGGCCTTCCCAGACTGAGCCCCCTCCTTCCTCTCCCCCTCCTCCCGATCCCCCCCGCCTTACCTCCTTCCCCTCCCCACAGCACCTGTATATATGTATGTTTGTATGTATTTATTACTCTATTTATTTTACTTGTACATATTTATTCTATTTATTTTATTCTGTTAATATATTTTTTTTGTCTGTCTTGCCCTTCTAGACTGTGAGCCCGCTGTTGGGTAGGGGCTGTCTCTATATGTTGACAACTTGTACTTCCCAAGCGCTTAGTACAGTGCTCTGCACACAGTAAGTGTTCAATAAATACGACTGAATGAATGAATGAATGCTTCCCCCATTTACCCAGTTGGTCTTCTCTCCATTGCATATTGCCAAGGCTCTACCCAATGAAAGAAAGTGGCAAATGCTATTTTCTGTGCTTATGAAAAAGGAAAAGGGGGCCCTTCGCTGCATTTCCTAAATATGTACCTCAGCCAGGGGCAGCCTTGGCCAAAAATGCCAATACAACCCAGCCTCTCCCTGCCACCCAGTTATTGTACAAACTCAAATTGATGGAATATATTAAGTGCTTACTATGTGCCAAGTACTGTGCTAAACACTGCAGTAGATAGAAGATCATCAGAAAGGGCATAGTCCCTGTTACTAATAGGACTCACAGTCCAAAAAGGAAGAACAGATATTTTATTCCAGTGTTACTGATGAGGAAACTGAGGCACAAGGTGCTTAAATGAATTGTGAGATTGCAACAACTGGAGGAGGTACGACTAGCATGAACAGATGAGTAGAGAAGCACAGACTCAATTCCATTGGTTTTTATGGTTAAATAGAAACTATGCTCCCTGATCAATCATATTTATTCATTCAATCATATGTATTGAGCGCTTACTGTGTGCAGATCACTGTACCAAGCGCATTTATTGAGTGTGCTCTAAGTGTAGAAAAGGAGGTAGTAGCTTAAAAATCAATATTGTGAGTGTAGTTGTAAGAATATGAATGTAGGGATGGGATGTATGGATGTGTATGCAACGAAACCCACCTAGCTGCAAACTTTAGAGACCCTAATTCTTTCTTCCCTTTCAAGAGTAATGTGCTTTTCCTGGTTTTGCAAGAGTAAAATTCCTATTATCCCTTCTGTAAGGGGACCCAGAGCAACCAGATTATGAAGTGCCCAGAAATGCAGCTTTACTAAGTAGCTTCAGCAGTCAAATCTAAACCCACCTGATGAAAACACAACTCTCCCCTGCCAGTGCACGCTGGGTACCAGTTACACCCAATCAGTCAATGGTGTGTACAGATCACTTATTTGTCAAGTGCTTACTGTGTGCCAAGCACTGGAGGAGATACAAGATAATCAGGTTGGACACAGTCCCTAACCCACCAAATCCTCCCAGTCTAAGTAGAAGGGAGTAGGATTTAATCTGCATTTTACAGATGATACAACTGAGACACAGAGAAGTCAAGTGCTTTGCCCAAGGCAGCAGAGAAGTGGCAAAGCCAGGACTGGAACACAGATCGTCTGACACCCAGACCTGTGCTCTTTCCACTAAGCCATGCTGTTTCCTTATTCTGTGCAGAGCACAATGGAGATGACAATACAATAGGGTTGGTAGATCCCTGTACTCAAGGAGCTTACAATCTAGTTGGGGAGACAGACCTTAAAAATCAATGCAGAAAGAGGAAAAGCTGAACTGGCCCTGATGCTGCATTTAGGGCTGCTGTTTAGGGCCCTGCTGCTGCACGAAGGGGAGGAGTGTGTTCTGCTACCCTTTCAAAGCCCAGTAATATTTTCTTGAAGGTCTACAATATCCCAGTGACCTCAGGGGAGGGAGGGAGATGAGTGAACTCAGAATAAATGGTATTCAAATCTGTTATTAGTATGTCTGGATCTGCTATTAATGGCTTCATGTGCCATTTTGCACACAGTAAGAACAATAAATACCACTGACATGATTGTGGTGTCTGTGTTATTAGGATGCTTAGAGCTGTTATTAGTATGTGCTTAAGTGTTACTAGTGTGTCCTCCCTTCCCACTCATCCTCCCGCCTGTCACTGGATGGACAGTGACTGCAGGACAATACTTAGAATCCTAAAAGGAAGGGAAGCCTAGTGGAAAAAACATGGGCCTGGGTGTCAGAAGACGTGGGTTCTAACTCCAACCCTGCCACCTGTCAGATGTGAGGCCTTAGATAAGCAGATTAACTTTTCTGTTCTTCATTTCCCTCATCTGGAAAACTGGGATTCAATACCTGTCCTCCCTTGTACAGTCCTATGTGGGACTTAATTACATTGTATTGTATCTCCCCAGAGCTTAGCACAGTGCTTGACACATAGTAAGTGCTTAAATACAACAATCCGATCTCATCCAGGACTGCAGCAGTAAGGGCCAAGCATCTACTACTGTTGTTCCTGGTTTAATTTTGATTCTTGGTATCAAAGTGTGTGTGTGTGGGGGGGGGGGTTGGGGGGAGGGGAGGTAGGGTGGGGGGTGTGTGTGTGAGTGTGTTAGTGAGTGTGTGTGTGTGTGTGTGTGTGTGTGTGTGTGTAATTTTTAGAGTGGAAGTCTCCTATTAGCCAGGTCCCATTTCCAAATCCACATCTATGGATCCTCTTCATCACTCAGTGCAGTACTTTACATAGTGTAAGCATTTAGAGTAGTAACAGTATGAGCAGAATTATTTAATGAGTGCTGACAGGGTGGAACACTATATCAGATGCTAGGAATAAAGAAGGGACATGGTTCCCCGCCCAGAGGGAGCTTCCACTCTAAAAAGGAGAGACAACCACAAAAAATATTTACAAACTAAGTGGTCAAAATACTTGAGGATATATATCTATATCTATATATATCTATATACAATTGAATGAATGAATCTACATATGTAGATATATATAGATATAGATATATAGATGAGTGTTAAGGTACATAAGTTTGTAAGTGCTAGAGTTGAAGGAGATAGGATTTAAAGAAGGTTTTGAATATGGGAAAAGCTGTGGTCTTTCTGATGTGGGGGAAGGAGGAAGTTCCTATCTGGGGCAACAGTGTAAACAATGACAGTAGAAAGCGCGGTATGGCCTCCCTCCCCCCGTCTTACCTCCTTCCCTTCCCCACAGCACCTGTATATATGTATATATGTTTGGACATATTTATTACTCTATTTATTTATTTATTTTACTTGTACATATCTATTCTATTTATTTTATTTTGTTAATATATTAGGTTTTGTTCTCTGTCTCCCCCTTCTAGACTGTGAGCCCACTGTTGGGTAGGGACTGTCTCTATGTTGCCAACTTGTACTTCCCAAGCGCTTAGTACAGTGCTCTGCACACAGTAAGCACTCAATAAATATGACTGATTGATTGATTGATTAGCAGCTTGGCTTGGGGACAATAAAGACAGCGAGGTGGGGAAAAGAGGATGAAGAAGAAAGATAAGTAAGATGGGTTGGGATGGTGGAGAGCCTTGAAGCCTATGGTGAGGAGTTTTTGTATTAGTATTTCTAGATCAACTATTTGTATGTCTGTACCTGCTTTTAGTTGCCTGATTGCCATACAATTCATATGTCAGTCATGGCATATTTTTGGTATGTACAAATATGTTTGTCCTGAGTATATCTGTATCCATTAGTTGCTACATATTAATTCACTAAATCCTGTCGGTTCAACCTTTACAAAAAAGTTAAAATCCACCCTCTCCTATCAACCCAAACTCCTACCACGTTAATCCAAGCACGTATCCTATCTCACCTTGATTACCGTATCAGCCTCCTTGCTGACCTCCCTGGCTCCTGTCTCCCCTCACTCCAGTACTGACGTCACTCTGCTGCCCAGATCAGTTTTTTACAAAATCATTCAGGCCATGTTTCCCCGCTCCTCAAGACCTTGCAGTGGTTGCCCATCAACCTCTGCATCAAACATAAACTCCTTGCCATCCGCTTAAAAGCACTCAATCACCTTTCCCCCTTTTACCTCACCACCTTCCAACCAAAACCACACACTTCACTCCTGTCATGACAGCCTACTCACTGTACCTCAATCTCATCTATCTCACCACCGACCTCTCATCCACGTCCGGCCTCTCCCTTTTCATATCTGACAATTACTCTCCCCATTTTCAAAGCCCGGTTGAAGGCACACCCCCTCCAAGAAGCCATCCCTCACTGAGCCCTAATTTCCTTGTCTCCATCCCCCTTCAGCATCACCCTGACTTGCTCCCTTTATTCACCCTCCCCACCCCCACAGCACTTATGTACATATCTGTAATTTATTTATATTAATGTCTACTTCCCCCTCTAGACCACAAGTTCATTGTGGGCAGGGAATGCGATGGTTATCTTCTTGTGTTGTGCTCTACCAAGTGGTTAGTACAATGCTCTGCACACAGTGAGTGTTCAATAAATGATTAATTACTACTAGCACATCTGTATCTACTATTCATGCACTAATGTAACGGAGCCTAGTGTATCATATCTACTATAAGTAAGGCTCTCTGCTAATACCATGCCTAGAGCTACTCTTACCACCAGGATAGTTAGAAATCCTGCCCTCTGTACCTAATGAAAAAAACTGTTTGTTCTCTCATAAGAAAAGCAGTATGCTTTTGATATTTTGATCACTACTCTTCCAGCATGGATTTCCTCTGTGTCTGCCATTCATCACGCTATTTTTATCCTTTTAATAACTCCTACCCTAGTGCCCACACAGCTGTCCCAGCTGGAGGCTTTATGAAGAGATTTTCACACTGTAGTCATTCCGGCTGCTGCTGCTGACTGACAAACAATCATTTCACAGATGAACTGCTCTGGGAGGAAGAAAGCTCCTCTTGAAGATCAGGTCGGGGTTGAACGTCAGGTCAAACAGATTTTGTTCTCTTACAACCTATCTTTACCCAACAGGAGCACCCTCACTAAATGGATCACTCAGTACAGTGCTCTGCATACAGTAAGTGCTTAATAAACATCATTGATATGAAGAAATTTCCAATTTGAAGACGAAAAGATTTACAATAAATTTAGAATGAGATCAATAAAACCCTCAACCTAAAAACATCTCTTTTCTTGTCAACTTCTGTGCAGTCTCATAGAATGCTAATTATGCTACTTGTGATACACCAGATTAATCTCCTTAATAACACTTTGGACTGAAAATGCCAATACTAGCCCTTTCTCATTGACCGCCACTGCATAGTACCCCAAGTATGAATGATAACAACAACTGTGGCATTTGCTAAGTGCTTACTATGAGCCAAGCACTATGCTAAACACTGGGTTAGATACAAGATAATTGGCTACCTTCCCTGTCCAACACAGGGCTCACAGTGTAAGTAGGAGGGAAACCAGGTATTAAATCCTGATTTTTCCAGATAACAAAACTGAAGCACAGAGAAATTAAGTGACTTTAAGGCAGGGTTGAGAGCCCATCCCAAGTCCTCTGACTCCTGAACCTATGCTCTCATGTCCTCATGTTTATAAGACAACTGCCAGGAGAGAGAGGGAGCGTGCACACATGTACGTGTGTGTGTGTGTGTGCGCGCGCGCGCGCATACGTGCATTTCTTGGTCAGTAACAGCTCAATGAAATGGTGTTGCAGGTTTGAATTGTTTAAATTTCAGTTTTTCAAGAAATACTGTCCCATTTCAATCCCTTGTGGATGTCTTCATACGAATTTGAGTGGGGTAGGCCAATGATAGGTGCTAGACTGGTTCTTGCCTGTCAGTTTAGCATTAAGGAGTGAACAATAATAATAATAATAATAATGATGGCATTTGTTAAGCACTTACTATGTGCAAAGCACTGTTCTAAGCGCTGGGGGGATACAATGGGATCAAGTTGTCCCACGTGGGGCTCACAGTCTTAATCCTCATTTTACAGATGAGGTAACTGAGGCTCAGAAAGGTTAAGTGACTTGCCCAAGGTCACACAGCAGACATGTGGCAGAGCCAGCATTCGAACCCATGACCTCTTGGCACATAGTAAGTAATAAGAAGTAGTAGCAGTAGTAGTAGTAGTAATAGTAGTAGTGCAGACCTCATTTTATCTACACCATTCTGAACTCCTTCAAATTTTAGATTTCTCTTTCCTCTGTAAATGGGCCCAGAGACAACAGCAAACCAGGGCTAAGCATCTGTTGAGTTTCTCAGGGGAAACACTGTGCTGACCTCCCTAACCAGTTGAACACACATCAGTAGTTGTGGGACTTTGTCTTTAACATGCCTCCACGGGGACCAGCCCAGACATTTCACCTTTGACCAACTCATTCAATCAATCAATCAATTGTATTTATTGAGCACTTACTGTGTGCAGAGCACTGTACTAAGCGCTTGGGAAGTACAAGTTGGCAACATATAGAGACGGTCCCTACCCAACAGTGAGCTCATAGTCTAAAAGGGGGAGACAGAGAACAAAACCAAACACACTAACAAAATAAATAGAATAGATATGTACAAGTAAAATAAATGAATGAATAAATAGAGTAATAAATATGTACAAACATATATACAGGTGCTGTGGGGAAGGGAAGGAAGTAAGATGGGGGGGGCGGATAGAGAGGGGGATGCCATTCAGCCCTCTCCTCTTCCCCTCCCTCCCTCAGCCTCTCAGGATGCACTTCTAAGGATGGGAAAATGAAAAGGGAGGTTGACAGAAAAGAGGAACCAAATCCTTGTCATCTTGGAGGCTGATGTCACAGATGATTCTCACCTCTGACTAGCTTGGCCACTCAGTCTAGCTCCCAGACAATCCCCCAGATTGTCCACCAATTATTCACTGAATCATCTGTACCCCTGATCAATAGCCTGCGGGTTCACCGGGTGGCTGTGTGGCAGAACAGAAACTTCTTATTTCTGCTCAACCCTTGACTCTCTAGCATCTCGAAGTCAGTTGTGTGCCTCAGTTGCCCCAACTCTTCCCTGTTGGATCCAGGAAGCTCTGGACCAACAGTTGGTAAATGTTGGTGATTGAGAAACAGCAACAGAAACAGAAACAGTGGAAAGAGCATGAGCCTGGGAGTGAGAAGGCCTGGGTTCTAATCCCAGCTCTGCCACTTGTTTGCTGTGTGTCCTTGGACACTTCTCTATGCCTCAGTTACCTCATCTGTAAAATGGGGATTAAGACCGAGAGCTCTGTCTGGGACATGGACTGTGTCCAACCTGATCAGCACTACTTAAGTACTTAGTACAGTGCCTGGAACACAGTAAGTGCTTAACAAATACCATGAAAAATAAAAAGCTTGACATCACAAGCCACATAATGAATTTGACTTTCTTGACACTGTTGAGTTCATTGGTAGTAATCATCAATCATCAATCGTATTTATTGAGCGCTTACTATGTGCACAGCACTGTACTAAGCGCTTGGGAAATACAAATTGGCAACACACAGAGACAGTCCCTACCCAACAGTGGGCTCACAGTATAAAAGGGATATGTACAAGTAAAATAAATCACGTGTTCATATAAAAATCTAACCCAAATGCCTTGATAACTTCACTAAAATCTGCCACAAGGATCCTCTATGATGATGGCATTTGTTAAGCGCTCACTATGTGCCAAGCACTGTTCTAAGCACTGGGGGGATACAAGGACATCAAGTTGTCCCACATGGGGCTCAGTCTTAATCCCCATTTTACAGTTGAGATAGGCTCAGAGAAGTGAAGTGACTTGCCCAAAGTCACACAGCTGACAATTGGTGGAGTCGGGAATAATAATAATAATAATGATGTTAAGTGCTTACTACGTGCGAAGCACTGTACTAAGCGCTGGGAGGGATACAAGGTGATTAGGTTGTCCCACATGGGACTCACAGTCTTCATCCCCATTTTACAGATGAGGTCATTGAGGCTCAGAGAAGTGACTTGCCCAAGGTCACACAGCAGACATGTGGCAGAGCCGGGATTAGAACCTATGACCTCTGACTCCTGAGCCCGGGCTCTTTCCATTATGCCATGCATTCATTCAATCATATTTATTGAGAGCTTACTGTATGCAGAGCACTGTACTAAGTGCTTGGGAAGTACAAGTCAGAAACATATAGAGACAGTCCCTACCCAACAATGGGCTTACAGTCTAGAAGGGGGAGGCAGACACCAATGGTTCACAGTTATTACTCTGCAAATATAAAGGGGCCGTTAATAAGACATGGGTTAAAAGTAGATCACTTGTTTGCTCATTTACAAAGTGTTGGTGAGGGTGAGGGTTTCAGACAGAGATGACCATTCATTACCTTGTCATTCCCTGTACTTGAACATGGACAAAACCTAATTCCTGTAGGTCCCATAAATGCTACTGCCATTTTAGAGTGGAATGTAATTTATTGCCAGCATATCCTGGCTTTGACAGTCAATCTTCATTATCATCATTTGCATCAATGATATCATCATAATCATCACCTGGATTGATGGAGTGCCTACTGTATACAGATCCCAGAACACAGAACCTTTGTGTGGAGAACACTGTATTAAGCACCTGTGGAATATACAGTTAAAATAAAAGATGCTACTCCTGCTTTCATGGAGTTTACAATCTAACCCCCCTCATCTCTGTATGTTGCTGATTTGTACTTCCCATGCGCTTAGTACAGTGCTTGGCACACAGTAAGCGCTCAATCAATACGATTGAATGAATGAATCTTCAGTCAATCATTTAACTGTCTCCAATCATGATCTGCCTAAGAAGAACAGGAAAATGACTTATTTTGAGAGAATGCTGGAAGCATGCTTGGAAGATGCAGTGCTCCACACACTGTAAGCATTCAATCAATGATTGATGTTTAGAAAATTTGCTGAGGAAGAAATGGGGATAGTTATTCAACTTTCCAATACTCAGAGGTTCAATGATTTTATCCAGGTTTCCATATTACTACCTATCCATGTACTAATTATTCCACGAAGATCACCTTGTCAAAGTCCGATGTCTCCTCAAAGAGCCTGCCCCGTTCCTTCTGGAGCTTTTATGGATAATCGGCAGTTAGATGGGATTTTTAGGATGGCTTCGAAAGTGGGGAGATTTGTGTATTGTGAGACATGAAGTGGGAGGAAATTCCAGGCACAAGGGAGAATGTGCGCGAGGGGTTGGCTGCAACAAGATAGATGAGATTGAGGTACAGAGTAGGTAAGCAGCCTTTTACACTAGCACTAATAGACTCCAAAAATCCAATCTTTGGTCGATAACAAAGCCCCTGATTCCCAATATCCAACACCACTTTTTGTTCACACACAAATTACCAGGCGTGGCACCAAGGAGTTAGCTAATTGGAATGTGTATTTGTAAAGCTGCCTTGACTGAGCCCATTGTTGGTTAGGGACCATCTCTATATGTTGCCGATTTGTACTTCCCAAGCGCTTAGTACAGCACTCTGCACACAGTAAGTGCTCAATAAATATGATTGAATGAATGAAACAAATAAATGACATCTAACAAGACGTAGTCAATCTCTAATCTTCTGTACCCACTGGATCTGTGCCCCTAGGGTGTAATGTGGAATGGCTTCTCCTTGATTGTTGAATATGTGCAGGGCAGTAGCCTCAATTTACGGGTCCCGCAATATAGACTGGTTCAAACTGACACTTACAGCTCTATTTGCTTGGTCTTTTCCATTGTGGCTGTCCAATACATTGCTAGGGAAAATGATATCCTACCTCCTGAAGGCCTGGATAGAGATGGGAAGGGAATGTGTCTGCTTATTGTTATAGTGTACTCTCCCAAGTGCTTAGGGCAGTGCTCTGCTCACAGTAAGCACTCAATAAATATGATTGAATGAACTCCTCTCCTACCATATTCCAACTTTGACATCTCTTCTGTAGGGTATGCAGTAGGATCTTAATCAGATAATAGAGAAGCAGCGTGGCTCAGTGGAAAGAGCATGGGCTTGGGAGTCAGAGGTCAAGGGTTCTAATCCCAGCTCTGCCACTTACTGACTGTAAGACTTTGGGCAAGTTATTTAACTTATCTGTGCCTCAGTTACCTCATCTGTAAAACTGGGATTAAGTTTGTGAGCCCCACAAGGGACAACCTGATCACCTTGTATCCCCCCAGTGCCTAGAACGATGCCTTGCACATAGTAAGTGCTTAATACCATAATAATAATAATTATTATTATTATAGCAGACTCACTTTACATCATTGTGAGCTCTCAAATTTTATATTTGTTCTTCCTCTGTAAATGGGCCCAGAGACAACAGTGATTCTTAAAATTACAGGTTAATCTTCATTAAAATGTACCACCTAGTTAAGTAACTAGGCATACTGTCCTCTGTTTATGACTAAATCATTTTCCCCAACAAGTGATTGTAACCAGGGATCAAGACTAAGCTTTTTGGAATGATTCCATTGGATAACCCAGCCAAATACTGCTCAGTAGAAGTCTTTTAGATCTCTCTCCTGTCCACTACACACTCTTGCTACCTTCTCAGTGTGAGTCCTCAGTTAAACATTATCCAATAGGACATTGTGTCTATCCATATTTCCTTTTACAGCCAAACTTTCTGGGCATTCTCAGTAGTTTGCTCCAGCAGTGAGTGGATCTAAAAAGATGCAAATTCACAGAATCCCTCCAAGTTCCACACTTACATTCTTAACTCAAGCTATCAGAACTACACCCCAGTCTTTAGAACAGTGTCTGGCACATAGTAAGCACTTAAATACCATAAAAAAAAGAACTGGAAGTTTCAGTGTTAACAACTTTGCTAAAGCCACAAGCTTGATTGTTTCTCCCATTGCCAATTCTAGCCCATATTCAAGTAGTGATGGCACCTGCCAGCCATAAAGCAGGGAAATGGCGCTTCGCCTTTACAACCTCCACAAAATTTAAATTAAGGTTCAGGAGATCAAGGTAATTTTTATTTCATCCAAGGTATTTGCTCTTTTTGAAGCAGAAACAGTATGGCCTAGTGGAAAGAGCACAGACCTGAAAAGAGGATTTGGGGTACTAGTCCCAGTTCTACCACTTGCCTACTCTGAATTTGGGCAAATCACTTAACTTCTCTGAGCCTCAGTTTCCTCATCTGTACAATATGAATAAAATATCTGCTTTCCTTCCCTTCCCAGACTATGAGCCCCGTATGGACCAGGGATTGTGCCTGATCTGTTTACCTTGTATGCAGCTCAGTGTTTGGCACATAATACGCATTTAATAAATAATATTATGATGCCAGATTCTCACTCTGGCTTTGCAAGGCTTGCAACAACTCATTCTATTTGTCTATGAAGTCATGTTTCCATTGGTAGAAAGGAGCAGAAATACTATTTCCTTCTAATGGATCTCTGGCAATTTCATGAAAAAAACGTCCTTACTATGCTCTAAGTGCCTTAGGAACCCAGTTATGACTATTTTTTCTTCTACAAGTCCAATTATCTGAGGGTCCAGGTTTGAAAATATTAGACTGGCTCTTTAGGAAGACCATGGACTCTTTCAGTCACTGAGATGATGTAATGCCTGGCTACCTACAATGTGCCTCCAATGCAGAACACTTCCCCATGATCCTCACAAAGTACCTATATCCACTCTATAGAATAAACAATCCCTAGGAAAATTGAGCTCAATAAATACGATTGAATGAATGAATTGAGCTCCCGACTTCAACGTATTTTAGAATTTCTGAATATCTTTCACAGAAACTAACACCTTGACTAGTCTACCAATAACTTAAGCTTGGTTCTAAAAAAAAAAAGTGAAAGAAGAAAGCATAACAACTCCTTTGCCATTAAAACTTCCAAGAACAAAGAGGGAAAATAAAAGGCTTAAGAGAGAGTTGAATTTACAACTCTTTTGGGGGCAAATAGCTCACCTTGGTTGAAATTTCAGCAATCAAGTTCTGCTTATTTGGATCCACAAACTCCACAGGCTGACCTTCAAATTCAATCTTTCCCAGCATGGTGCCCTGTGGAAATCAATAATTAGACAGATGAATGTGAGCAAGGAATAAGGTGCCAAATCATAGGGACTTGAACAGCTGTTCCAAGATTTAGACATCTTTATAATGGCTTGTCACATCTTCAAAAGCGTCCTCATCCTCCCAGGCTAGGGACATACATTAGCTTCACTGGACATTTGGGAAACACAAGAACATAAACTGTTGATTGAAGGGTTTGTCAGTTGCCTGGTGGGAACCAACTGGATTTCTCCTCAAGGAATCCGGACTCAGATCCCAAACACCCCAGCTGAAATTGCTTGATGAATGCTTGGACTTCAGCCCTTTTCATATGGGGGAGAGGAAAATGCAACAGGGAGAGGAAAAGAGACCTGGGAAAAATGACCGGGAAAGAATCTAGATGACTGCATGTTTTTTCAGGAAGGTTTTCTCCTTTGAGAGATTGCATGCCTGGTGCTTCTTTGAGAATTATTTCTTTGAAATTGGGGAAAAAAAATCTATCTTTAAAAATAACCTCAGCCAAAATGTCATTCCAATTAAGTTGTTAAGATTTAATTTTGAGAAAACATTAACTGATTCTGAGATTTACCTTTTTCCTATGTTATCATATATTTGCTGAAATGGATAGAAATCTAGGAATACTAGTAATAATTATGGTATTTGTTAAGCACTATGTGCAGGGCACTGTACTAAGCACTGAACTAGGCTCTTGGGAAGTTCAGAATAATTAAGTGACCCATTCTATGTCTGCAAAAAGGTCACACTCACAGGGGAGGTAAACTAAAAATAATTACAACTAGGGTGATCAAAATCAATAATTGAGTACACATTTATACATGATAGGGAAGAGTGTGTTGAAAAGTTCCTTTGCTTCATCTCTAAGTTGGTCTTTTCAGAGATGGACAATATACATCTGTTTGTGGGTGTTCCTATGAACAATTGCAAAGGAAAATGTTGACCTCATTGCAGAAAATTCAGCTGGCTGATAAGATGTCAAGAAGTTCTCTAAGACAGTAAACTGTAACTTGAAATAAAACTTACCATCTTTCAACTCCCTCCCCTTTCAAATCTGACAGACCATTACTCTCCCCTTCTTCCAAGCCATACTAAAAAAGTCACTTCTTGTTAGGAAGCCTTCCCTGATTAATCTCTTCTTCCTCCCCTCTGTGTCGCCTATGCGTTTGAGTCCTTGCTCCCTAAGACCTTAGTTACTCACCCTAACCCCACTCCCAGAATTTTTGTTCTAATCTTTGCTAGGTTGATTCCCTTGTCTGTAAATTATTTTAATATCTATCTCCCACGCTAGATCGTGTCAAAGTACATCTTCAAACCCTGTTATATTGTATTCTCCTAAGCATTTAGTACAGTGCTCTGCACATAGTAATCATTCAATAAATACAATTGATGTACTCTCCCAAGTGTTTAGAGCATGGCTCTGCATAAACACTCAATAAATACCTTTCCTTCACTGATTGGTTACTTACTACAAAAGGACCATGTGGGAATGGATAAAATAGGAGGTCGCTTGACAAAGGTTCACTCCAGCTCTGGTGATTTGCAAAAGAACATGTGTGGGAGCATGCAAGTTGGGATGCAGATCCTGGCTTCCCCAGATTGGAATGGGTTGGGAACAGTAAGAGGAGAGCTTCTCCTGGAGGCATCGTCCCTCTCCCTTCACTGGTGCATCCATTCCCTGACCCCACCAAGGCCTGGATTCCACCTCACGCCTGATTTCTCTCCCCATCTGTAGGCATTGCTGGTAGGAGAGATATTCCTGGGAAGTTAATTTATCAAGCATACCCTTTTAAGTTCATTATGGGCAGAGAACACCTGCTAATTCTGTTGTATTGTACTCTCCCAAGAGCTTAGTACAGTGCTCTGCACACAGTAAGTGCTCAATAAATATGACTGAATGAATGCTCTGTACATAGTAAATATAACTGATTGAACAATTAGACTCCAGTAGAACGTCAGAGAGATCAGTTTAATTTGAGAAGCTTATTTGGGTCTCGTTTTACTTTTTTCTGAAGTGTTCCAACTCACCTATTATTCAGTTCTGTGAACTTTATTAAGAGTAATATCAATATAAAGTATTTAGTGAGAGTTTATTCTGTACAGAGCACCAGACTAAGTGCTTGAGACAATAGAATACAATAGAATAACTAAACAAAATCTGTCAAAAAGGGGCTTACAATCTCAGAGGGGAGACAGACACCAAAATAAAATACAGGTAGGGAGAGGCAATCGAGTTTAAAGGCATATACATAAGTGTGACAAGGATCAGGGGTTGGGTGAGCATCCAAATGCTAACACTATCACTAAAATTGTGATTTGATGCATGCTTTTCATAAAAGCAGTACACCTGCTTTGAGTTTGAGACTTGAAGAGACCACGTAAATGACCACGATTTAGAAAAAGATGAAGACCATACCTTTTCCCGAATAGTTTTGGTCAATT
The DNA here is from genome assembly GCF_015852505.1 of Tachyglossus aculeatus. Classification (NCBI taxonomy): domain Eukaryota; kingdom Metazoa; phylum Chordata; class Mammalia; order Monotremata; family Tachyglossidae; genus Tachyglossus; species Tachyglossus aculeatus. The sequence goes on from NC_052072.1 coordinate 62,858,139, forward strand.
TTCTGGTGTCGATCCCATACAGTGCAGGGACCTGTAGGAAAAAGAAAATTTGAGGGAGATGAAATGTCAGGAGGATTGGATTAGGCCCATTCTGCTCTCTAGGGTTAGGAAAAATTCAAAAATCTGTCCCATTACATTACAGCTCACAGCTACTCTGTCTTGGGCTCCATCCCAGGACACAGAAGCCTCAGTGTCCCCTTCTCTCGAGGTTCTTTACCCAGTACCAAGAGAGCTGAGAAGCAGCATGGCTCAGTGGAAAGAGCACGGGCTTTGGAGTCAGAAGTCATGGGTTCAAACCCAGCTCTGTCAATTATTAGCTGTGTGACTTTGGGCAAGTCACTTAACTTCTCTGTGCCTCAGTGACCTCATCTGTAAAATGGGGATGAAGACTGTGAGCCCCCCATGGGACAACCTGATCACCTTGTAACCCCCCCAGCGCTTAGAACATGCTTTGCACATAGTAAGTGCTTAATAAATGCTATCATCATCATATATCTTCTCAACTGGGATTCAATTCATCATATTTAAGTCTCTTGTGTTTCTTAAAAGCCATGTCCTCAATGTTATGTTAGCCCAGTGCAGTAAATGCTACAGATGTACTCACTTTAGAGGATATTATAATTCAGGAGGCTAATGAACTTGCTATGCAAATTAAAACATGAGATGCAAATCATTTAATCAAGTCCAGGGACCCTGCGACTTCTGCCTCCCCTAGTCCAGCTGAAAGAGGGCAATGCTGATCTCCAGAATAATAGAGTTGACAGCTCTAAAAAGAGCCCTTTGAGCCACACAATGACTCAGAGTGTCTCACCTTTTCCTCTTGGAGCCACTGTCCTAGACTCTTGGTGGCCAGCCAGTGGTTGTACTCATTGCTGTAATTTAGCACCAGCAGACCTGCCACCTGTAAAGAGAGAAGGGTTGTTTCAGTCAAGTGGTGGGTAAGAGTGGGTTCTGTTCAGAGAAGGAGAACTTGGAGTTCCAGTCAAGCAAATGGATTTCCATAGGAACATCTTTTGACGGATGCCTCAGCGACTTTGACTTCCTTTTATGTGTTAGACATGTACAACAGGCCAGGAAATTCTATCCAGTTTCTTGGAAGAGAGAAAAGATAGGCTCCTTTGGCCTACCAAAGCGAAAGAATGATTTTATTATGCACAGCAGAGATTCTAGGCCGTACTAAAGTCATCCAGCAATAAGGCTATTTAAGGGGAAAAAGACCCTCACATGTAGAGGTGAGCAGAGAGAAGACACACAACTGGGGAATTTCAATTATGCATGGAATGTCTTCTAGTGGTAACCAAAAGGCCTTGGATAACTAAGCAAACTCAGAACAAATTCAACTTCTGGGGAGGTCCATTTTGAAATGAGTGAAAGCCTGCCAATACGTGTCTTTTCATGAGACGAACCAAGCAGCTCATGTAAATCCCAAGAATCGCATGTGGAGAGCCTTACCTTGACACCATCTGATTCAAAATACTTGCTCAGACCCATTTCATCCCGGGCAGCAGTGTCCGGAACCCCACCATTGCCCACAATGGGATTGGCCATGGTGAGAATCTGCCCCCTGTATGCAGGGTCTGTCAGAGCTTCAGGGTATCTACGGAAAAAAACATTCCAAATGTTTCAGAACATTTACACTCAAAAATGTGCCTATCATTTAAGTCCTGAGATTGACAGCAGTTTGGTAAACAGAGCAACGTCCAAGATCTCAAGACATTCTCCCTTTCAATCTGTCAGGTCCAACAATAAATCAACTGTATTTATTGAGCACTTACCCATTCCTCCCTGCCTTGTGAGCTCTCCTGAAAACCACCTCCTATAAGAAGCATTCCCTGAATAATCCCCAACTTTCTGGTCATATCACCCGACCAGCCATTGCTAGCATTCTCTTGTCGCACAAACCCACACCTTCAACTCACCCATTCCACTGAACTCAACTCCCTCACTACCCTGAACCTCCCATCAATCTCATACCATCAACTCTCAGCCCAGGATCACCACCACAGAACACTTCCTCAGCTCCTCTGCATGAGTTGAGGAGCACTGTTGGCAGGCTGACTTTGTCCCTGTCAACTTCATCCTTACCTAATTTAACTCTGCCTTCTCCTCTGCCTGGCAACATAGTCCTCCTACCTTGACTCCCATGCCCACTGCCCATTCCCACTGTCCATGTTTCAGTTGTGTAACTCCCTCTTCAAACGCCCATCCTCCTTCCTCCCCCATATTTTGCCCCTAGTGACCTTGCCACCTATTTCATTGATAAAACTGAAATGATCAGGCGTGAAAATTTCCCCTACTCCTCTCCAGTCCTACCCTTCTCCTGACTCTCTTCAACTCTCATCCTTCCCATCAGTATCTCAGGGACGACCTTCCAGCCCACAACCACCCAGCTACTTGTGGTATGTCAATCTTGTCTGTCTCATCACCAACACCTTGCCACAACCTCTTTCTGTCCTGGAACTCCCTTCCCCTACATATCCAGCAGAAAACCACTCTCCCCATCTTCAAAGCCATCCTAACATTACATTTCCTCAAAGAGGCCTTCTTTAACCCCTCATTTCCCCAACCTTTTAACCCTCCCCTTTGCATCACCTTTGTACTTGGATCTGCATCCTTTAAGCACTTGATAGTCACTCCACCCCCCAGGGCCCTTCTGTACATAACTTTACACTCTCCTAGTCCCTCTTTCTATAATTTATTTCAATGTATGTTTCCCCTTCTAGACAGTAAACTCATTATGAGCAGGGATTGTGTCTACCCACTCCACTGCATTGTATTCTTCCATGTGCTCAGTACAGTGCTCTGCACACAAGTGCTCAATAAATACCATTGATTGACTGAACATCAATTTATTTGCTACGGTCTCCTCCATTGGATTTAAGCCCATTCCTGGCAGGGACTGAGTTTTCTATTTTTAGCATACATTTCCAAGCATCTAGTACAGTGCTCTGCACCCAGTGGACTCTCAATAAATACCAGTGATAGTGATGATAATTTCATCAGCTCTTTTTTGTACTTATCAACTATCTTTTCTTATCCACCTCAGCTCGCATTCTCCATTTCTCCTCCAATAGCCTCTTCAATGGATCTCATTCCAGACTCCCTAACCACCGATCCCTAGCTCATGCCTTTGTTCCTGCCAGGAACTCTCTCGCCCTTCAAATATACCAGAAAAAACTTCAACCCCCTTCTGTAATCCCACCTCCTCTTCCAGAAGGCTGTCCCAGAATTTCGCCCCTCCCCCAGTTCACATTTCCACTATGATCACCTCACAGCTTTTGTGCTCACAAATTCTAGCTGCATTTTTATACTTATTTGATTTGTAAATTATTTTCTGTCTTCCCCAGTACATAATTTGCTACCTGAAGCCATTAGTACTGCATTCTGAACACTGTAGCTGCTCAATAAATACTACTGATTGACTGATTCCTCATTTCCTGGGAAAAAGACTCAATAACAGCTGAGTCATCAGTTCCCCTTTTCCTGGGTGTTTTTGGTTGATACACAGCCTGGATGATGAATGAATCACACACACATAGATCCTCTCTATAACCTAAAGGAGAACTCATCTAACTTGCTGACAACCCCTTTCCCAAGTCCTTCCTCTGGCCTGGAAGTCCCTCCCTCTCCACACATGCCAGACCTGCTTTGCACATAGTACGTGCTTAACAAATATCATCATTATTATTATTATTCACCCAACCTTTAAAGCCATAATAATAATAATAACAATAATAATTAAAAGTGGTAATGGTATTCGTTAAATTCTTACTTATGTGTCAGGCACTACACTAAGCATTGAGGTGGCTACAAGCAAATTGGGTTGGACACAGTCCCTGTCCCATATGGAGCTCATGTCTTAACCGCCATTTTGCAAATGAGGTAACTAAGGCACAGAGAAGCAAAGGGACTTGCCCAAAGTCCCACAGCAGGCAAGTGGCAGAGATAGGATTAGGTCCTTCTGACTCTCTGACCCACGCTCTATCCACTAGACCACACTGCTTCTCTTCACCTGGAGGAGGTGAGCTCTCAGTAGGGCCTTGAAGGGAGGAAGAGAGCTAGCTTGGCGGATGTGCAGAGGGAGGGCATTCCAGGCCAGGGGGATGACGTGGGCTGGGGGTCGACGGCGGGACAGGCGAGAACGAGGCACGGTGAGGAGATTAGCGGCAGAGGAGCGGAGGGTGCGGGCTAGGCTGTAGAAGGAGAGAAGGGAGGTGAGGTAGGAGGGGGCGAGGTGATGGAGAGCCTTGAAGCCCAGGGTGAGGAGTTTCTGCATGATGTGTAGGTTGATTGGTAGCCACTGGAGATTTTTGAGGAGGGGAGTAACATGCCCAGTGTGTTTCTGGACAAAGACAATCCGGGCAGCGGTGTGAAGTATGGATTGAAGTGGGGAGAGACAAGAGGATGGGAGATCAGAGAGGAGGCTGATACAGTAGTCTAGTACTCTCCCAAGCACTTAGTACAGTGCTCTGTACACAGTAAGTGTTCAATAAATACCACTGATTGAAATCCATTCACAGTCAAATTCCACAGGTTGCCTACTCTTCCTCACTTTCTTCCTCCTATTCCCTCTGTCTTTCCCTTTCCTCTCCTCCCCTGCTCTCCCAACTCCCCCTTCCCTAATATAAATGGCTGTTCCTTTGGAACAGATCCTCTAACTTTCTTCAGCAAATGAGTAAATACAGCTTGTGTTGAGGAACTGCAGCGTTGAAGGGAAATTAATCCATCAGGACCTGGGTGACTTTTGTGATGTGACAAGATTTATTACCCATAATCTATCACTGGGAAGAAAACTCTAGTACTCTCCATCATTCTGATCTATATTAAACAGTTGTTTGTTGGCAGGTATATTAACACAGCTAGTAATTAGTGCTGTCGAAAAGCTTAAATAATTGCCCTGTGAAGCAAAACTTTGCAAACAGATTTCATATACTGTGATTCAGCGTTCTCACCAGTGGAACTACTTAAAATCCATTTAATGTTCTTGGTTTTCATAAGGGGATCAGAGTTTAGGGGAAAACTGTGATAAAGGCTGAGTGAAAAATTCAGGCCAAGCCTAGCTCTGGCTTGAGTTGATACTACTAGGAAATAATTTTTGTTTGTCTGACTCCTTCATTTGATTATATAGCATTTGAGGGCAGGATGTGTGTGCTTTGCTTCTGTTTAATTCTCCCAAACAATTACTACAGTGTTCTGCACACAGTGAGTACTTAATACATATGATTTATTAATACTAGGAACACCTTGTTACCTACTTGATTTTCCAGTTTCCCAAGGCCAAGACTCAATAATGATCTTATTAATGATAATAATAATATTTATTAAGAACTTACATGTATTAAACACTGGGGTAGATGCAAGATAGTCAGGTCAACCACAGCCCCTGTCCTACATGGGGCTCTCAGTCTAAGAGGGAGAGAGAATGGCTATTGTATCCCCATTTTACAGGTGCAGAAACCAAGTCACAGAGACAGCAGGGAATTAGCAGAGTCAGGTCTAGATCTCTGGCCTCTTGATTGCCAGACCTGTGTTTTTTCCACTGGGTCCCACTATCTCCTTAGACATGTATCCATTCTTTTTAAGACAAGGTGAACCCACACCTCTATCGCAATCCATGACTAAAATGATTCGAGAAGATCAGTCTATCGCAGTTTCGGAAGCTAGTCTCCTTTGGGCTGTGGTATGGTCATTAGATCACAAGGGCTCAAGGGAGTTCAGAGAGCCCAAGGTTGGAGAAAGAGGCTATGGGAAGACCTTTCAAGCTGGAGGAAATGAAGCCATTTTCTGCTCTACCAGTAGAATGCGTCCATGTAGACACCAACAGAAAGGGTCTCCTCTATCTCTGGCTAATAGAAATAGATTAGCAGGGAGGAGATGGTGCAGCTATTAGAAACCTCCTTGGATGTGTCACCAACATACATGGGTCCCACCTTAATAATGGGGAGAGAGCCAGATCTGGAAAGCCTGAGATAAAGGAGAGCAGCAGAGGCCTGGGAAGAGAAACTTTTCCATGGGATGTCAGCACCATGGGGAGCCAGTGGGAGAGAGTAGGATACCTGTCTCTGCCTGGCCTAGCTATCATGCTGGATGGATGCTGGTGCCACACTGTCTCAGCACAGTTGCTTTGAAAGACAGAAGTCAATAAGTTAGGAAGGCAAGGGAGAAACTATGTTGAAATCTTCATGGAGAACACCAGTGTAGTTCCTCCCTTGCTTAACTCATCGACTTCTGTCTTTAAAAGCAGTAGTTGGAGTAACTTGCCCCTTTTCCCTTTCAAAGCCATCAGATCACAGCTCTCTATCTTTAAAGTACTCCTAAAATTCCCACTTTTAGTGGTATTTAAGGGTTTACTAGATGCCACACACTGTTCTAAGCACCGAGGTAGACACAAGTATCAGGTTGAACATGATCACTATCCCACATGGGGCTCACATGTGGCAGAGCCAAAATTAAAACTCTTTCCACTAGGCCACATTGATCCACTTCCTCCAAGAAGCCTTTCCTCCATTTAAATCATAGCAACTCAATAGCCATCTTCAGCCATTATGCAGATATATTGATTTACAGACTGGCAGTGTGCATCTATCTGGGTCTACTCCTTATTGATTCATCTATTTTTGTCCTGTTAAACTTTTGCTATTACCAGTAGTTTCATTATTTTTACTCCTCCTCCCACTCTCTCTCAAAACTGGTGGGTGACAGCCCCTTTCATCTGCCATATCCTGCCCAGGATCTGCAGAGATGAAGTGGGCAGTAGGAGAGAGGAAGGATCCGGAGAAGCTCGAAGACATACTTAGTTCACCTTCCCTACCCTCTGTAGTCTCCAACTGACAGGGCGGAAGCCTCACAGAAGCTGAATTTGCTATGGTGGTCACCAGTGGCCTCACTTTCAACCCTTTGGCTGTAACTGGGGGAGACACTAGATGGCTTAAGGGAAAAGTAGCCACCCCTTGGCCTTTGTTGCCCATCAGACTAGCTGCCGGAGGGGTTAAGCAGGGAGGCTATGCCAGGAGGCACAGCTCCAGGACTTCTTAGCCCCCATCTGCTCTCTCCCATCAAACCTTTTCTTCACTATCACCTTCATCAGCCTTCTCTTCCCCTGCTTTTCCTCACTCCTCTCCCATTACAACCCAGCTCACATACATCATTTTTTATTGTTATTTGGTTTTTGGGGGTGGTTTTGGTATTTGTCAAAAGGTTACTCTATGGAAAAGTAAGCTTACTATATATATACATAGATAGATAGATAGATAGATATAGTATATACTATATATATGTATATATATATATATATATATACATATATATAGTATATACTATATCTATCTATATATCCCACCTGAGGCTCACATTATTAATTCCCGTTTTACAGATGAGGTAACTGAGGCAAAGAAGTTAAATGATTTGGGCAAGGTCACATAATAGACAACTGGCAGAGCTGAAATTAGAACTCAGATCCTCTGACTCCCAAACCCACACTTTGTCCACTAGGCCATGCTGCTTCTCTTCTAATACCAGCCTATTCATTGTGCTTCTCATCACTCTCTCTGTCGACCCCTTGCTCTCCAAGCACTTAGTACAGTGCTCTGCACACAGTAAGTGCTCAATAAATATGACTGAATGAATGAATCCTCCCTCCCCATCTTCGAAGCCCTATTAAAATCACATTTTCCAGGAAGATTTCCTTGACTAATCTCTCGTTTCTCCATCTTATTTTCTCTCCTTACTGCAACCTTGCACTCAAGTTCATACCCGCTAAGCACTTAGGTACTCACCCCACCCTACCACCCCCTCAGCACTGCCATACATACCCTAACAGACGGTTTCTAGATTGCAAGTTCCTTGAAGGCAGGGATTATTTCACTCTCCCAAGCACTTAGTACAGTGCTCTGCACAAAATAAGGGCTCAATAAATGTACCAGTTGGTAGATTGATTCCAGAGGTGCCTGGCCTGGTTCCTTGATAACGGTACAGTCACCAGCACTAAGGTGGCATTTCAGCACCACCATGCCAACCTCATCAGCCTATTCTCCCCGCAAGTGGAGGTGAAAGGAGGTGGGCACGACACGGTGGTCCGGTGGCTGTGGGGTGGGGGTACACTCACCCAGCAAGGCCAGTATTGAACACAACTTCTCCAGCGATCGAGGACGGATGGCCAAAGGAGTAGCCTTTCATCCGGGTTCCATCTTCCAGCACGATGTGAGCTGTCTGTGCCTAGAGACAAAAGTCCACAAAGACTCAGAGAAATACCAAGGGCCCAGATCGCGAGAAGTTATGAAGCAAAAGTTTCCCAAAGCCATCTCAAGTCTATCCTCTGCCATCACTCAGCGACCACCCCATCCCCTAGCTCTGGGATCAGACAGGGTCTGTCCTGCAGAAAGTACCATGGTCCAGAAGTTGGAAGGCCTGGACACAGCCCCAGCCAGGAGCCCACTCACTCCAACCTCTGAAGGCCACTCCCCGATGCCCATCCACACACGAAGGATGGCCACATCCATCCAGGTCATTGGACCCGGGAATGGCAATGGCATCAAAGGCAATGGCCGCCTCTCAGCGGCCTGACAAGTTGGGCCTCTGGCAAATGAATCATCTCAGGTATCCCTTGGCCAAGGGCTGAAAAAAAGAGGAGCCAAGGCAGAGTGGAGGCGGGGGTGTGCTACTGGAAAATGACACAAGAGCTCATTTTCCAATAATCCAAATCATTGTCTAAACAGCAGTTAATGTGAGCACGTAAATATTCAAGGCCTCTACCCATACCTTGACGGAGATGATGGAATTTCTACCCTAAAAGGGTGTGGAGTGGGAGAGATGTAACAATACTTATAGTACTTGTTAAGTGCTTACTATGTGCCAAGCACTGTTCTAAGCACTGGGGTAGACACAAGTTGATCAGGTTGGACTCAGTTCCTGTCCACATGGGGCTCACACCCTTATCCCCACTTCACAGACAAGGTAACAAGCACAAGGAAGCTAAGTGACTTACCCAAGGTCACACAGTAGACATGTGGTGGAGCTGGGATTAGAACCCAGGTCCTTCTGACTCCCACGCCCTTGTTTGATCCACTAGGCCATGCTGCTTCCCAACCCAGCCCTGAGGTAGAGGAATCAATTCCCCTGCCTCCACGAAGCAGCAGCAGCACACAGAGCTGTGGGTCAGAAGTTCTGATCTTGGCACTGCCCTTTACATACCTTGGGTGAGAGAGAGAAAGAGAAAGAGAGAGAGAGACAGAGACAAAGACAGAGAGAGACAGGAGGACAGGAAGAGACAGAGGCAGAGATATATAGAGAGAAAGAGGAGCAGAGACAGAGAGAGACAGGCAGAGGCAGAAAGAGAGGCAGACAGAGAGATAGACAGGCAGAGACACAGAGAGACACTGCTTTTTCTGGGTAGGGAATGTGTCCACCAAGTCTGTTATATTGTTTTCTCACAAGTGCTTAGTACAATTATATTTATTGATCAAATTGATTGATTCATAACTGAGTTAGTCCTCACTGATTCTCTGTTCTATCTATGTCCACCTTGTTCTCTGTTACAGCCTTGCTCTCCCTCCGTCCTATCTATAAATATTTTGCTATCTCCCCCATTAGACTATAAGGTCCAGGGAGCAGAGAAAGAACATCTTCTGTTTTCCTCTCCCAACTACTTAGGGAAGCGTTTTACTCTCAGTGCGAGATCAGTAAGTATCACTGATGGATTGATTCTCTATCAAATAAAAGTGTGGCACGCTTGTGCAGAGGCATGATAATAATCCCTAATCAGAAGGGCTTGGTGTCCTGCTACTTTCTGTGTGAATGCTGTTTCCAATTAAAATCTAGGACTCTACATTCTCAGCCCACGGGGGATCCTATAGGAAATGAATTGAAAGGGTGGGATTTCATTTTTCAGTGGGGACAGAAAGGAGTCGCCTGCTTCACAAGCAAATTGTCTGAAGCCCATGGAGAAGAGGGCCACACAGAATACAAGATGCTTTGCAAATTCCCTCAATGGACCCTGTGTGATAGAAATCATTCACTAGGAGGATTGCACTTTATCCTACTTATCACCATTTTCTATAGTCTTGTCTCAAGTTCAGCTCCTTACTCCAGAGCCAAAGGTTATTGAAGTTGGCAGATCCTCCAGGAAACCACTGAGAGGCAGTATAGACTAGTGGATAGAGAACAGGCCTGAAAGTCAGAAAGACCTGGGTTCTAATTCCAGACACTTGTCTGTGTGACCCTGGGCAAGTCATCTAACTTCTCTGTACCTCAGTTACCTCATCTGAAAAGTGGGGATTAAGACTGAGTCCCAAGTGTGTCATGGACTGTGTCCAATCTGATTGGCATGTATCAACCTCAGTGCTTAGTTCATTCACTCAATCGTATTTATTGAGCACTTACTGTGTGCAGGGCACTGTACTAAGCACTTGGAAAGTACAATTCAGCAATAGAGACAATCCTTGCCCCAAATGGGCTTACAGTCTAGAAGGGAGGAGACAGACATCAAAACAAGTAAGCAGGCATCAATATAAATAGAATTATAGATATATACACATCAAAACAAGTAAACAGGCATTAATATAAATAGAATTATAGATATGTCCATATGTACACACAAGTGCTGTGGGGCAGAAGGGGGGTAGAGCAAAGGGAGCGAGTCGGGGGGATGGGGAGGGGGACCTGAGGAAAGGGGGAGCTTAGTCTGGGAAGGCCTCCTGAAGGATGTGAGCCTTCAGTAGGGCTCTAAAGGCAGGGGGAGTGTGATTGGCGGATTTGAGGAGGGAGGGCATTCCAGGCCAGAGATAGGATGTGGGCCCAGGGTTGACGGTGGGACAAGCGAGAACAAGGCACAGTGAGAAGGTTAGCACCAGGAGTGTGCAGGTTGGGATGTAGGAGGAGAGAAGGGAGGTGAGGTAGGAGAAGGCAACATGATGGAGAGCTTTAAAGCCAATAGTGAGGAGTTTTTGCTTGATTTGTAGGTTGACAGGCAGCCACTGGAGATTTTTGAGGAGGGGAGTAATATGCCCAGAATGTTTCTGTAGAAAGATAATCCAGGCAGCAGAGTGAAGTATAGACTGAAGTAGGGAGAGACAGGAGGTTGGGAGATCAGAAAAAGAGGCTGATGTAGTAATCTAGTCGGGATAGGATGAGTATTTGCACTAACATCGTAGTGGTTTGGATGAAGAGGAAAGGGCAGATCTTGGCGATGCTGTGAAGGAAAAATGGCAGGTTTTGGTGACAGATTGAATTTGCAGGGTGAAAGAGAGAGCAGAGTCAAGAATGACACCAAAGCTATGGGCTAGGAGAACGATGGTAGTGCCATCAACAGTGACAGGAAAGTCAGGGCCAGGTTTGGGAGGGAAGATAAGGATAAGTACAGTACTTGTCATATAGTAAGCACTTAATTACCTTTTAAGAAAAAAAAAAACCCACCACACAAATTCATTCTTAGTGCCTAACTTGAGCTAGTAACTAATTTGACCAATTTTCCTGAGCCTCACATTCCACAACAGCAAAATAGGGATAAAAATACCTATTCTCCCTCCCTCTATAAACCAGAAACCCCATGAGACAAGTAGTGTGTCTGATCTGATTATCTTGTATATACCCCAGTGCTTAACACGATATTTAACACATAAGAAGCACTTAAATACCCAATTTTTATTTGCTATGATAAAGGTTTCGTAAATGGATGCCTCTTTTCTGGGACTAATCTACCAATAGTATTTATTAAGAATCTACTGTGTGTAGAGAACGGTACTAAGAACTTGGGAGAATGCAACAGAATTAGTAGTAGACATGAACCTTGCTCTTAAAGCAGCATGGCATAGTGGATAGAGCACAGGTCTAGGAGTCAAGAGGTCATGGGTTCTAATCCCAGCTCTGGCACTTGTCTGCTTTTTGAACTTGGACAAGTCACTTAACATCTCGGTGCCTCAGTTACCTTACCTGTAAAATGGGGATAAAAACTGTGAACCCCATGTGGGACAGGGACTGTGTCCAACCTGATTAGCTTGTATCCACCCCAGTGCTTAGTACAGAGAGTGGCACACAGTAAGCGCTTAACAAATACCATAATTACTTTTAAGTATTATTAAAAGTATTATTATCTTCCCCTTTTAGACTGTTGGGTAGGGACTGTCTCTATATGTTGCCAATTTGTACTTCCCAAGCACTTAGTACAGTGCTCTGCACACAGTAAGCGCTCAATAAATACGATTGATGATGATGATGATGATGATTAAAAGTCTTAAAATCTAGCAACCATAGTTCCGGCTCATGTTTCCCCCTTAACTGTGGGGCTTTTTCCAACACAAATATTACATCTGTATAGTGTTACTGATAGCTTGTTTAATTTTTGCTTCCTGTTCCAGATACAGATGGGGAAAAACAAGCTACTGGATTTCTGTGGTAAGAATACTAGAGGTTTTTTTTCTAGTCTACCAAAACCTCTAATCAGCTGTGTCACTTTGGAGTCTGAAAGCTTTCTGGGACTTGTAGTCCTCAGAAGCATAAACTCAGTTTGAGAATCTGAGCATAACCAGAGCCCAGATCCTTAAAGAAACTGATGGATTATGGCCACTCTTTAAATCATCACTGCCACAGCCTCAGATATTAGGCTACAGATCTACTATAGTAACACTTTCACCATGAACATTCAAGAACCTCCTGATTTCAGATCTTGAAAAAATACCTGTGATTCAATAGATAAGTTTTGGAGAGAAAACTGCCTTATGCTCTAGGTATAATTGGCTTCAAATCTTATTTCCTTGTCACTTTCTTTTTCTTCTTCCAGGTGTTCCAGATAGAAGATTCCTATCCCCTTTCCATGCTGAAGAGATGACATGTATCACAGATTTGCTAAACCATTCAGGTTTGTCCTAGCCTCTTTCTCCCCTGAGTTCCTCTCTGCACCTCCTCACTCAGTCTCTTCCTTGAATTCCTTCCACTACAGATAGATTTTAAGGGCACATTTACAGGTGCATGAATGAATCCATGAGATTCAGTGTTTCAGTGCTTTTGCCTCCATTCACTGCAGTGTTGCTTATTTCTGGAGGTATGTATAGGCCTTCCCATCTAATCCAACACCCTCTCCAGATCCTTAATTTTGTTACAGGCCCTCTGGAATCCACTTAGCCTTCCTCTTAACTAGACAGGCCTCCTATGAGTACAGAATGGTTTCGATTGGCTTGTCTGGGGTTTTCAGAGGAAGTTCAGCTCAGAGTTCCAAAACATGCCAAATCTACTTAAGGGGAATTCCTCCAAAAGATACTTTTGTTCTCAATCAATCATATTTATTGAGTGTTTACTGTGTGCAAAGCACTGTACTAAGCGCTTGGGAAGTACAAGCTGGCAACATATAGAGACGGTCCCTACCCAACATTGGGCTCACAGTCTAGAAGGGGGAGACAGAGAACAAAACAAAACATATTAACAAAATAAAGTAGAATAGATATGTACAAGTAAAATAGAGTAATAAATACGTACAAACATATATACATATATACAGGTGCTGTGGGGAAGGAAAGGAGGTAAGGCGGGGGGAATGGAGAGGGGGAGGAGGGGGATGGAGGGGGGAGGACGGGGAGAGGAAGGAGGGGGCTCAGTCTGGGAAGGCCTCCTGGAGAAGGTGAGCTCTCAGTAGGGCCTTGAATGGAGGAAGAGAGCTAGCTTGGAAGATGTGGGGAGGGAGGGCATTCCAGGCCAGGGGGTCAACGGCGGGACAGGTGAGAACGAGGCACGGTAAGGAGATTAGCGGCAGAGGAGCGGAGGGTGCAGGCTGGGCTGTAGAAGGAGAGAAGGGAGGTGAGGTAGGAGGGTGCGAGGTGATGGAGAGCCTTGAAGGCAAGGGTGAGGAGTTTCTGCCTGATGCGTAGGTTGATTGGTAGCCACTGGAGATTTTTTAGGAGGGGAGTAACATGCCCAGAGCATTTCAGGACTGATGGCCCTTTAGAAGTTTAGAAATATTTCCCCCTGGTGACCACATCCCCAAGGAGATGGCACACCTGGACATAGTCTAGGTGGGGTCCCTCTGAGGGCTTACTTCCAAAGCTCTATGGATCCTGGAAGGCTGAAAGGGACAGAGAGATCCTTACCTAAAGCAACTGACTCTTTTAGGGAGGAGTGAGTGAGGCTTCCTATTTTCTGTTACTCCCGAATTTTCATTCAAAGAAAAATGGTGTTCATTTAAAGAAAACAGAGAAGTCCCATCATAAGCAGGTCAGAGCCTCTTGCCAAGAGAAATACCCGGAAATAGCCATTTCCCAGGCTGTGGAAGCATGCTCAGCTTGTGGGGGGCTGATGATGGAGTGCAGATACATGTGGTGATCTCCACAGACCCAAGGAAGGATGGGGGGGGGGGGGGGGGCGGTCACAGACCTCCGCCCAAGAACCACCTCTCCCACACACCATCACTGCCACATCACCACCATGCCACCCCCAAAGCCAGTCCCCAAAGTCTATTCTAGGCACCATTGCTCGCCTGGGGTGGTGGGGCGGCTGGTAGGGGATGTTGGGGGATGTTGGGGGATGTGGGTCAGTGGGCCTATCCTAGGCTGATGTCTATGAACACAATGGGAAACCAACTTGGGCAGAATTTATCAGCACTTAATGAGCACTTCCAAACTTCCACCTCCCAGTCCTAGTGGATGGATCATGCCAAGGGGAGGCCAGGGAGCCCTCAGATTCAAATTATTATGAGCAAGACAAACACTGGGAAACCCAGGTGCTCACAAGGAGCTCAGGTCAGTCTAATGCCAAACTGTCTCTCAGCAGCCCCTTTCTCAAATCAATCCATGGTATTTATTGAGTGCTGGCTTGCTCTGCGCAGAGCGCTATACTAAGTACTTAGGAGAGTACAACACAGAGTTGATAGACCATCTCCGCTGCCCAGAGCAAACTTACAGTCTATCAATCATATTTATTGAGTGTATTTACTTTGTGTAGAGCACTGTACTAAGCACTTGGGAGAGTACTATACTACAGAATTAGCAATTTCCCCGCCCATAATGAGCTTACATTCTAGAAGGGGAGACAGACATTAATATGAATGTCTAGAATCCACAGAAGCTAAAACACACTTCTGCTTTCCCTATTCCTCTATAATTTAGAGTTGCAGGCTAAGATTTAATGCACTTCATACTTGGAAATTGAGCATCTACCAAGTCTGTTGTATTGTACTTTCCCAAGTACTTAGTTCAGTGCTCTGCACACAGTAAGGACTCAAATTCCACCAATTGGTCAGTCTAAACAGGATAGTAAAGTCATATTTGTGACCATCTGCCCAACCAAAATTAATCAAGAGCCAAGATCCTACGCATCTTCCATTGCTAGCTCACAAGCATGGAATGCTTCTTCAGTTAGGAAGTTCTTTTTTCTGGCAAACCCAAATCCCTCAGGCTGGAATTTGAAGCTAATTTTCCTCTCATCTGTCTTTCCTGAGCTCCATAACCACTGCTCACCTTCCACCTGATCCTTGAAATCTTGTTTTGAAGTTACCTTTGTTTCCCCTTCTCCCGCTGATTAGATCTCAATTACTCTAATCCTTCCTCCTAAATTCATTTTTTACACCTTTAATCATCTTTGTATTTCCCCCATCCTGGATTGTGCAATTCTAAAAATATTCTGTAAAAGCGCTCTTATGTTCAAAGTGTCTGTTTCCCTTAAATCTAGACATCAAATTGAGCATTTTCTCCAGTAGTTATGCTCAAGACTACTCACACCTAACTATAGCCTGCCCTCTGGATTTTACATTCCCCTGCCTTTGTAATCTTCCACATCACACAAGATTAGTCTCAATTCATGGGATCAAAGGCCTCCAAATTGCTTTGAGTCATAAAAGTCTGCTTAAGAAACTAAATAAGAAACTAATCAGAGTTTCTATCTAGAAATGCTTCCTTCCTCAGCAGAGCTATTTCTCTTATAAACATTTGAGTAGCCAGCTTCCCATCATGTTAAGTCTGATCTTTGACACTTTGCTACCTACTTTATCTAATTTCCTTGAAGGTCTAAAGTTAATGCCACTTCACACAATTTATAATTCCTAAATTTAATAACGGCAGTGGGGGTCCAAGTGTTGACACCTTATCTCTCTGTTGCTACACAGCTTCTCTTTGATTTACACTGGTCCTGTGGCTGATTATTAACTTTCCTACTCCTCTAACCAAAGCCGGGGCAGAATCCAGACACTAAGCAAAGCAGTGCGGCAGACCAAGAGGACCTGGAAGGAGATGGTGATAGAGCCAGGATTGGTCCTCTAACTCCCAGGCCTGTGCTCTTTCCACTATGTCCCACTACTTCCCATTGCCCTAATACTCCTAAGAGTGGTCTAATGGTTAGAGCACGGTCCTGGGAGTCTGTACAATCTGGCTAATCTAATCTTGGCTCCACCACTTGTCTGCTGTGTGACCTTGGGCAAGTCACTCCACTTCTCTGGGACTCAGTTCCATCATCTGTAAAATGGGGGTTAAGACTGTGACCCCCAGGGAGGACAGGGGCTTTGTCCAACCTGACAAACTTGTATTTACCCCTGTGCTTAGTACAGCACGCGGCACATAGTAAACACTCAACGAATACCACAACAGTTATTATTATGAGATGCTTCTCCCTATTATTTCCTGAGGGGAAGCTTTCTGAGGCATGTGCGTGTATGTGTTTTGGGCAGGGGCATGGCTGGAAGAATAATCAGTCAATTAAATTAATCCACAGAAATTGTAGCCCCCCTCCCCCTTTCTGATGGCAAAAGACTGTACTTAGTGCTTGGGAGATAACAGCAGAAGCAAAATACGTTCCCTATCCTCAAGAAGCTTGCAGTCTAATGGGGGGGAAGTAGAGGTACAATGTCCCTACCTCAGTTCCCAAACCCCTGTTCTTCAGTGGGTTGGAGTTGGGCATTTGGGAAAGAATTAAATCCAACAGGCATGTCACCTTGGATTGTGACCCTGTCACCTTCCCTCAGAGCTCTGAGCTGTAACATGAACAGGGATGGCTTTAGATTATAAAATGGGGAGGAGCTGGAGGAGAAATTTAGGAGAGGGAAATTGCCTCAGAGCACTGTCAAGGGGGTGGTGACAAATATTTGAAACTATACAGCCTGATCCGGAAATGGCACTTGTGTGAACAGGAAAGTAGGAAGGAACCAGAAGCCATGGCTCTGGAGAAGTCTTTTAGACTGTGAGTCCACTGTTGGGTAGGGACTGTCTCTATATGTTGCCAACTTGTACTTCCCAAGCGCTTAGTACAGTGCTCTGCACACAGTAAGCGCTCAATAAATACGATTGATGATGAGAAGGGTGGAAAAAGAGGTCAATACCCCTTACTCACTCGGAGATAAACTCAAAGTGGCTACAAATGGACTCCCTTGCACTTGGATTTGCTCTCTTTATTCACTGGTCCCTCAAGCCACAACACTTATGTACGTATCTGTAATTTATTTATATTAATGTCTGTCTCACCCTCTAGACTGTAAGCTCACTGTGGGCAGGGAACATGTCTACCAACTGTCATACTATACTCTTCCAAGTGCTTAGTACAGGGCTCTGCACATAAGCACTCAAATACAATTGATTGAATGATTAATCCCATATCTGTGAGCTCACTGTGGGAAGGGAATGGATCTGGGTTTTGTTGTATTGTACTTTCCCAAGCCCAAGCTTTCAACACAGTAAGCGCTCAATAAATATGACTGAATGAATGAATATCACATCATATGTAATGGGTAGTTAGGGAAGGCCTATTCTTTGGCCTTTTTACCAGTTAGTCACAGACTAGTGTGGGTCATCTCTGGCTCAGCAGGCCATTTGTTTTGGCTGTTTCCTGGATGCAGTTGATCCTTCCCCTGACTGGCTTCTCTAGATCTCCCTGGCAACAATCAATCAACAATATCTGCCTCCCCTGCCAGATTGTAAACTCCTGGAGGGCAGGAATCATATCTACTGTACTCCTCAAGTACTTAGTACAATGCTCTACACAGAGTAAGTGCTCAATAAATATCGTGTATTGAAACAGAGGTTTGTAAAGTTGTTGGGCAGAGACCGTGTCTATATGTTGCCGACTTGTACTTCCCAAGTGCTTAGTACAGTGCTCTGCACACAGTAAGTGCTCAATAAATATGATTGAATGAATGAATAAAGAAAATCCAACATAAGAACTCATTCTTCCTACCAGAAAATAGGATCATTCAGGAAGCTCATTAAATGCCCTGCTACTCAGTTTTAAAGGAGGTCAGAATCACCTCCTACACCCAGATTGAGACGGAGATTGAGTATTTATATTTAAAGTTTACATGACATTGATTATTTGACAAAGGAAGAAATTTTCCCCAAGGCAGGGAGAGAATAATTGGAATAAGTATGTATGTCCCTGCACATGTTTCTTGTAGGAGTTGGGCATAAAATAGGTAGGACTAACTTTTTCAGCTACCCTTGAATATGTCCTTTGCTTTCCTTCATATCATTTCCATCGCACACAGAATGCAGTCTCCTCCCTCAGAAATGCCCTCTTTGGAACATCCGTGTCTTCTCAATGCATCCCATAGTCAACACAAACTATTGACTGGCAAGCATACTTTTGAAGGGGGCAAGGGAAGTCTCCCCACCTTTCAGCCAGGCCCAGTACCAGATTTCTGCCTTGATCACAAGTTGATTGGGTTACTTTGAAGTCTTGTTTTGTTTTTCTTTGTTTTTAACCAAAAATCTAAGAGATGCTTCCTCTTGCCTTTTCACATGAGCAATAAATTATGGCCCCATTGTAGTGGAGGGCTATTTTTTCCCCCCACTTGATCACTTTTAGAGGCTCTTGCTTTTCCTGAACATTAAAATTCAGCTCTGGCCTTTATTTCCATGTCTATTTTCCCCAAACAGGGAGGTAATTGATTAGCTGAACTGACCTAAACAAGAAATGCTCCGAATTTTCTGTAGCACATTCAGACCATGATGTGTTCGGGGCCACTTTTTGTGAGGTTAAACCAGGGAGCCAGAACATTCCAAACCTTCAGGAATGATCCACATTCATTCAATCGCATTTATTGAGCATTTACTGTGTGCAAAGCTCTGTACTAAATGCTTGGGAAGTTCAAGTCGGTAACATATAGAGGTGGTCCCTACCCAACAACGGGCTCACAGTCTAGAATTCCCATCCTAAAGCTTCAGTTATGACCTCTAAGTGCAGGCTGAAATGAAAGTTCTGTCCTGAAAAAAAAAGAGGCCAAATCAAATGCAAAGGAATTTCCTTAGCAGGAATTTTGAACCTGTCTCCCCATTGGTTCAATCGTTTAATTCAGAGTTTACTTTGAACTTGGGATTGCAAAAGGATTAATAAAAATTTGCTAGTTATTCATTATCTAATCATCAGGCTGTTCTCCCACGTAGAGTCTTAATAGTTCTCTTTGAATCAGCAGTGACCTTTGAAATCTTTTCTTTAAATGTCTGGAAAGAGGGAAAGTAAAATGAAAACTAAATTTGAACCTTTAAGATGTGCTCCAATGAACATCCACAGAATTAGATTCACTGCATACTGCTAGACCTGTCTGTTGCTCAGGTCCTGCCTGGAACTCTCCCCCTTCATATAAAAGACAGACAACCAACTACCTTCCAAGTCTTAACAAAATCACAACTCTTCCAAAAGGCCTTACTCAACTAAGCCCCCATTTCCCCTACTCCCTCTCCATTTTGTGCCACCTATGAATTTGGATCTGCACCCTTTAAGCACTTGAAATTCACCCCACCCTCAGCCCCACAAGCACTTCTGTACATATCCATAATTTATTCTAATGTCCATCTCCCTCTCTAGATTGTAAGCTCCTTATGGGCACAGAACATGTCTACCAACTTTGTTATATTGTACTCTCCCAAGCACTGAGCACAGTGCTCTGCACAAAGTACTCAATAAATCACTGATTGAGAAGCTAGCCAGAGACGGAAAGAGCCTGTCAGATTTCTATCACTAAATAGCACTCCGTTAATGGAGTTCAAGGGGCAAGATCAGTTATAACCAATCATCTCTCTGCAAATACACTTACAGCTTTACATAAAACCCATTCATTCTTCCTGACACTTTCATTTAAATACTTAGTCTCCAAAAATCCTAAACCAGTAAGGCAGGCAGGCAAGTCAAACAAACAAAATACATCATCTTCCAGTGACAGGTTTGGAGTGGAGGTCAGAGAGCATATGGAATCTGTTTCTTCAGGACTTTATGGAGGTGAAGGTATCAGCTGTTTCCCGAGCGGTTGGACAAAATCCATGAACAAGGAGCCCCTTATGTTTCATAGAAGAAAAAGTTAGGAGGAAAAGGGGAAAGGTACAGGTTTGTACGGTCCATTCCTAACCATGAAGACAAGTGTTCTGAAGGGAAATCAGCAAACAGTTCCTCCAAGCAGAACGGTGACAGCAGAGATAGAGTCCTGAGTGGGATGAGCCATGCCATGAGCTGACCCTGAAAAGGCACTGCTCACAGTCCTATGTCCTCAGCTGAGGCAGTGAAGTTCAGGTGGTGAGGATGGAGGAAGAGAAGAAAGCTTGACAACTTTAGACCCAACTCCATCCCTCGGCGAGAAGAGCAGCTGGACTTTTCATCTAGAAAATGGGGACATCAACCCTGCTTCACTCTCCAAATGCAAGAGACCAATAGAAAGGAGATGATACCCATAAAGCACTGCACCCAGGAGATAAAGCAATACACTCCTTTGATGAATTGAAGGTTAGAGATCAACTACTCCTTCAAGGGAGTAATGGACATGCCTGAAAAGCAGCATGGCCTAGTGGCAAGAGCACAGGCTTGAGGGTCAGAGGATTGTGGGTGCTAATCCCAGCTCTGCCACTTGGCTTCTATGTGACCTTGGGTAAGTCACAACTTCTCTGTGCCTCAGTTCCCTCATCTATAAAATGGGGATTAAGACTGTGAGCTCCACGTGGGACAACCTGATTACCCTGAATCTACCCCAGCGCTTAGAACAGTGTTTGAAACATAGTAAGTGCTTAATAAATACTAGATTTATTCATTTACTATTATCTTTGAATCATTGGTCTCTGAAAATCTACAATCCAGCCTAGTGAACAGAGCACGGGGCTGATGTGAATTTTAGTTCCAGTTCTGTCACTGGCCCTGCTGTGAGATGTTGGGCAAATTGTTTAACCTACCTGGGCCTGTCCCTCTGTTACAAAATGCAATATGATACCAAATTTTGTAACAATCAATGGTATTTGCTGAGCACTCACTGCATAGAGAGCACTGTACTAAGCACTTGGGAGAGTACAATATAAGAGAATTGGTAGATACATTTCCTCCTCACAAGGAGCTTTAGATTGTCAATCCCTTGTGGAACAGGACCATTTCTGATATGATTATCTCGTATCTATCCCAATACCTGAATGTTAGGTGCAACATAAGTGCTTGCTTTTTAAAACAAAAAAAAAAAAACGGTATTTGTTAAGCACTTACTATGTACATACTAGGCACTGTACTAAGCACTGGGGTAGACACAGGATCATCAGGTTGGACACAGTCCACAGTCCACACAGGACTCTTAATCCCTATTTTAAAGATGAGGTAACAGGCCCAGAGAAGTTAAGTGACTTGGCTAAGGTCACACAGCAAACAAGGGGCCGAGCCAGGGTTAGAACCCAGGTCCTCTGATTCCCAGGTCCACGCTCTTTCCACTAGGCCATGCTGCCTCTAAATATCTTATAATTTTAGATTGTCTGAAAGAACAGAAGATTCCTTGTGTTTACCTCCATGGTCCCCTAATGTTTAACATTGTGTGCATTTAGAGCACTTATTGACAACCAAATTTATTTATATATTTTTATTAATGTCTCCTTCCTCCTCTAGACTGTAAACTCCTTGTGGGCAGGAAACTTGCCTACCCATTCTATTGTATTGTACTCGGCTGTGTGACTTCGGGCAAGTCACTTCTCTGTGCCTCAGTTCCCTCACCTGTAAAATGGGGATTAAGACTGTGATCCCCACGTGGGACAACCTGATCACCTTGTATCCCCCCAGCACTTAGAATAGTGCTTTGCACATAGTAAGTGCTTAACAAATACCATCATTACTATTATTATTACTCCAAGTGCTTAGTACAATGCTCTGCACAAGGTATGCTCTTAATATCATTGATTTATAAAAGGGTTTCATTCCTAAACCAGATGTGTCTCCCCCACCCACCCCCAACACCCAACTGCCAAGAAACCAAATCAAGATGGGCCTGGCTTGGAAACAGGAATTTACCATTCTGCCTTTGTGATGTGTCAATTTTATAAGTCCAAGGTCTGGAATACCCTTCCCTAACAAGTAACTCTTCCTATTAATTTCATCCTTTAATGGCATTGCCCAAAAGTGTCTATTTCTGAGGCAGGACCAGGGCACAAACAATTACGATTTAAGAATATTTTATAAAAACGCATTGCAATGCATCACTTGGTCAATGAAGATTTCAAAATGCTTTGTCAGCAGTAACCCATTAAAGCCTTACAACATTCCCGGTTAATATTAACGATCTACTTGTAGTTAAATTTAAACCAGTTTGTGAAGTGAAGGCTGTGAGATACACATGGCATATTTCCTCATCCAGACTGCCGATGCCCACAGCAGTTATAGAAGTGACTGGATTCCTGGATATCATTAATTCCATTTGGATTCATCTCCACAAATAGAACTTCTTGAATATAACTTGAGAAATGCTTTCTGAAAGACGAAATGCTTTCTGAGCAGCTGTACATCGGCTTAATTTCACTTAGTAATAAATGGTATTTTTTAAGTGTTTACTCTGTGCCAAGCACTGTACTAAGCACAAGATAATCAGGTCCCATATGGGGCTCACAGTCTAAGCAGGAGGAGGGAGAACAGGTATTGGAGCCCATTTACAGATCAGGGAACTGAGAAGTTAAGTGACTTGTCCAAGGTCATAGCAGATAAGAGGCAGAGTCAGGATTAGAACCCAGGTCCCATATTGGTTGGATGGGAGCTAAAGAGCCACAAATCCACATTCGTCCTGTCCAGCTTCTTCATGATTTTGTCAACTTTAATCCTGTCCCCTCAGCCCTCCGTCTGACCAGATGGAATAATCACTCATATTTGAGCACTTACTGTGTGCAAAGAAATAACAATATTAAAGCACTTACTATGTGCCAAGCACTGGGGTAGATACAAGGTTATCAGGTTTTTACAGATTTTACATTTACATTTTACAGATGCGGTTGCTGAGGCACAGAGAAGAGATTTGCCCAAGGTCACTCGGCAGACAAGTGGCAGAGTCCAGATGAGAACTCAGGTCCTTCCAACTCCCAGGCCAATGCTCTATCCGCTAGGCCATGCTGTACTAAGCACTTGGGAGAGTGCAATAGAACTGAGGTGGGAGAGAGTCCCCTGCCCACAATGAGCTTAGAGTCTAGATGAGAATACAGACATCAATATAAATAAATTACCGATATGTACTAAGTGCTGTGCAGCCAAGGGAGGTGTGCATAAAGGTTGAAAATCCAAGTGCAAGGATGACGCAGAAGGGAGCATAAGAAAAGGAAATGCAGACTTAGGGAAGGTCTAACCTTGAAGAGTCTTAACACTTTCTGCTGCCCCCATCTGGAATCTTCCCCACCCCTCCCAACGTTCTGGTCCTTTTCCACCTCTCTGAGATGCAGTGACCAGAACTGCACTCAGTGTCCCAAGTATGTGCAGAGAATCCATGCCAAATGGCTCAACCATGGAAAATGAATGGCAGGATGAGTCTCTTAAGCGAAAGTGAAACGTGAATTCAGGACTCCTGTGGGGATCATGGCCTGGTCCTCCAACCTCCCAGACTGAGGCATGGACTCACAGGCCCGGGAGGAGTTTTCTGCAGGATGCTGGCCTCTAGCTAAATAATGATCCCGGGCGCTCTGATGGTATTTACTAGATTAATACTAATAAGCAGAATGGTGTTCACTAAGAACTCATTTAGCACTGCACACTGCAAGATGGCTTATAGGTAGCCACCAGGTGGGATCTGAATCCTTATGTCACACAGGGTTCACAGCCTAAGAAGAAGGAAGCAGCATGATCTAGTGGAAAAAGAATGGGCCTGAGAGTCAGAGTTCCTGGGTTCTCATCCCAGCTCCACCACCTGTCTTGTGTGACCGTGAGCAAGTCATGTAATTTCTCTGTGCCTACGTTACCACATTTATAAAATGGGGATTAAGACTGAGTCATAGTATGGACATCAATGTGTCCAACCTGATTAGATTTAATCTTCCCCAGAATTTAATACAGTGCTTGGCCCAGAGAAGGCATTTAACAAATACTCTTAAAAAATGTAATAAAGGAAGAACAGGATTTAATCCCCATTTTACAAATGAGGAAACTGAGGCCCAGGGAGGTTAAGTGCAGCCTAAAGTCTCAGAGTAGGCAAGTGGCACAGCCAGGACTAGAACCCAGGTTTGTTGACTCCCAAGAGTCAGAGTCAAGAATCCTTGCTCTTTCCACTAGGCCACATATTGCTGAATTGTCAGGATGTGAAGTCTGGTTCAAACCAAGCTGGTAAGACTCAAATATCAAGACAGTGGCAGTGTATCTGGCCTTCACTGCCTTATGCCTTATATGCCTTATGCCCTGGCAGGGAGCATGGGGCTACCCATCTTCTCAGTCAGACCCTTTCTTAAGCATCAAAATCCCTCGGAAACAAACAAAAATAGGCCACTTAAGGATCTCTTTGCTACTTTCTTTTTTCAAATCAGGTTGACCCTGTCCTGAGGACCCCAGGTAGAAAGCATTTGACCTAGGGCTCCTTCAACATCTCATTTTTCCATAGTTGCCAGGGTGAATTCTTCTCCTTATTTCAGTTAGGAAGGGTAAGACAACCAGAATTCCCAAGTGCCAACAGCCAGAAAAGATGAGACCCTGCTTAAGAGCCGAGTCCAGCACAGTTGCCACTTTCGCAAGGAAGCGACATGATCTAGTGGAAAGAGTGTGAGCTTGGGAGTTAAATGACCTGCATCCTAATCCCAGCTCCACAACTTGACAGCTGTGTCATCTTGGGCATGTCACTCAATTTCTCTGGGCCTCAGTTTCCTCATCTGTAAAATGGGGATTTAACTCCTAGACTATGAGCCCAATGTGGGACAGGGACAATAACCGACCAAATTAATTAGAATCTACCCAGCTTTTAGAACAGTGGTTGACACAGAGGCGGTGCTTAACAAATGTCATCATTATTATTAGCGGAGGTGAATCAATTTTTCTCTCATCCAATTCCAGCCCCGCTGAACTAACTTCCCCTTTAGAAGCCAATAGTTGCATGAAGCCACCTAAGGAGACAGCAATTACTAAGCACCATTTCACAATGTCAAATCACATGAACAGCACTGACCTATATTCCCTTACTAGTGTGCAAAGGAAGCAAAAGCTCCATTCAATAAAGATCTTCATTTTATTATTATTATTATTATTATTTTAACATGACTAGCCCATCACCAGCACACTGCATTTAGGCAATTATGACCACGAGAGTCTCAATAATGAACTGCTTCTATATTGGGAAATTTCTTGGAGAAAATGCAATTATTGTATCAAAATTTTTAATTATTTCCTATGGTAATCACACTAAAAAAGGCTGAGTTTTCCCACAAGCTTGTCTTTTTGGCCTACGTGTACCTATTTTTTTTATCAGGTGGAGACAGGTTGTGGCAGGATTGAGACGACAAAGCAAAGTCATGAAATGATTATATGAAGAGGGTAGTCTGATGGATGGTGGGAGGCCCGAATACATTTTGAATTGAAGCGGTGTAGAGAAGCAGTATGGCACAGTGGAAAGAGCACAGGACGTGGAGTTAGGAAACCTGAGTTCTGATCCCAGCTCTGCCACTTGACTTCACAAGCTTCTTGTGGTCAACCAACTCTATTATACTGTACTCTTCCAAGCACTTAGTACAGTGCTCTACACACAGCAAGCGCTCAATAAATACAATTGAATGAGTCTGTGCCTCAATTTCCTCATCAATATAATAGAGATGAAAAGTTTTGTTTTTCCCCCATCTAGACTAAGTTTCTTGTAGGCAGGGAACTTTTTTACTTGCTGTTATATTATACTCAAGTACTTAGTACAATGTTCTGCACCCAGTAAGCTCTTAAGTGATAGATTGATGTAGAGTATGTATGAAAATTCTGGGTTTAGCAGTGGGAGCTTTAGAGAATCATCTGTATCCCTTAATCACCACACCCCGACCTCAAAGCACTTAAGCAGGTATCCTTATAATAATAATAATAATAATAATAATAATAATGGCATTTATTAAGCACTTACTATGTGCAAAGCACTGTTCTAAGCGCTGGGGAGGTTACAAGGTGATCAGGTTGTCCCACTGGGGGCTCACAGTCTTAATCCCCATTTTACAGATGAGGTAACAGGCACAGAGAAGTTAAGTGACTTGCCCAAAGTCACACAGCTGACAATTGGTGGAGTCAGGATTTGAACCCGTGACCTCTGACTCTAAAGCCCACGCTCTTTCTGCTTTCCCTATCTGTAATGTAGTTTACTGTCTCCCCTTCTAGACAGTATGTTCCTTGTGAGTAGGGATCATATCTACCAGCTCTACTGTATTGTGCTCTCCCAAGCACTTAGCACAGTGCTCTGCTCATAGTAAGCACTCAAATACTGATCATGTTCCCTTTTGCTCCTAGTAGGGGATATGTAATAATAATAATAATTGGCATTTGTGAAGCGCTTACTATGTGCAAAGCACTGTTCTAAGCGCTGGGGGGGGATACAGGGTGATCAGGTTGTCCCACATGGGGCTCACAGTCTTAATCCCCATTTTACAGATGAGGTAACTGAGGCTCAGAGAAGTTAAGTGACTCGCCCAAGATCACACAGCAGACATGTAGACCAACAGACACTGAATAGTCTTGAAGGTTTGAGAAAGAATAGTGACTGCTGACCCTCTCGACCTTCCTGGCTGGCTGGTGGTGGGTGTCCCCTTGGAACCCCCTTCTCTCAGCTTTCCCAGTTCTAGGAAATGCTTGATTTTGTTCACAACTGAATCAGTTGGGCACACAAACTATAAATATTAACCCAGAATAAATACATGAGAAGAACAACATGAAAAGGACAAGCACGGTATTTGCTGTTGTCAAACCCACCCCCTGTGCCTTTTGCCAAGAGGGGAGAAAGCATGACCTCAAAAGATTTGGAAAAGTCAGCACTTGCAGGTTTGCCTTTGGGGTGGTGCTGTGAAGATGACCACAGTGAGGTGACACAATCCTCTCAGGGTGACTAACTACAACGCTGTTGCCAATTTGTACTTCAAGCGCTTAGTACAGTGCTCTGCACATAGTAAGCGCTCAATAAATATGATTGATGATGATGATGATAACGCTAAGAACATGGACCTGAAATCAGGAAACTAAATTTCATTTCCCTTCACGAATCATTTTATCTCTAAATCGCAATGCTGCATCTTACAAGCCTCCTGTAAGTAACATTTTCTGGCCTGAGCCAGGAAGGGTGAACACATGAATGGTCTTCTGATGAGCATGACTGGAGTTAGAGATGGAGGAGGATGACAGAAAAGTGGACAGCCAACTGGAAATTGGATGGAAACTGAAAAAGATTCCTCTGGGGCCCCATACAATTCCACTGGGATCACAATAACCTCTAGATTTAATGCCTGGTTTTCATCCAAATTCAGGCCAGACTAAACTCAAGGTGAGTAATGTCTTTTACACCCTGCCATGAAGCTTTATTCCTTCCACCAGGGGTACTAACATTTCATTTGGAAGGTTTATTTGGAAGATGTAGAACAAAATGGAAGCCAGGGACTGTAGGTGAAGGTAGGGACTGGGAAGGGGACAGCCCTTCAGTGAGTTAAAAAGCCAGAAAGCCATCACTGGATCTTTTCAACCCAGACTGGAAAGTCTCAGGTCTTGTCAAGATCTGGTAAAGGCATTTGCACAGCAAGATCTTCCTCTTATTTGCCAGTGGGCAATGGGAGGATCACTCTTCCACACTGTTAAACAGTGGGGAAGACCGAGCTGGGGACTACAGAACCTCTTCCGATTGCTCCAAATGTCATTGCTCCAGGGGTGCTGATCTCTTGGTCAGGATGTACGGAAAGCAAGAGTCACCCAGGCCAGGAAGCAGCCTGCCTGAGTGGCAGGTGGTGGAAAACTCAGAAGTGCATTTTTTCCACTCTCTCTCCTAATTTCAAAGTTTCTTCTTGAGGATTCTCCCTAGGCCCCGCCAAGACCTGTAGTAGCTATATGAATTTAGAATAACGTTCAGAAAACCACACTACCCCCACCCACCTTGGTAGGAGGCATTTTTCAGCTGCCAAGGTGAGAGTTTAGACACCAAGGGGATTCCAGAGGCCTGGATTCTTTATTCATCTCACTTTCCGGACCTTAGCTGAGTAGTTCGCGGCTGAGATTTCCCACCTGCACAATAGATATGAAAACTCCTGCTCCTCCCTACCTTCTAGAGTGAGGAATGGTACTTCCCTGTTTGCCCATTCACAAAGTCTACAGTCCCAGAGAGAGCAGTACCCATTGGATTTTGAAGGAAACACTTCTCCCCATCCTGTAAAGGGGAAAACACACAGATTCCTATCCCACAGGAAGCTGGGCAGCCACAAACACCAGCAGATCCCAGAGGAGTTTGTGTATCTCGGACAAATGGTCTGCTAGGTTCCTAAAGAAAGAGTTAGGGAAGGACATAGGAAAGGTGAGGCTCTGGGTTTCTGGATGACCAGTCCCTAACTGTGTGTGTCTGGGAGGAAAATCATTATTACACCATTCTTCCAAGGATCTTGGCTGGATGGACTACAGGACTGACGCCAAAATGGCCTCATGTTCTTCTGTACTAGAAGAAAGGAGCTATTCATTCAATCATATTTGAGTGATTACTGCGTGCAAAGCATTGTACTATTCACTTGGCTATTTAAATCCAAAGCACTGTTATGCTCATTCGCTGCTTTCTCAGTTTATATTCAAATAAGTAGCACCAGATGGAGTTCTCCAGCTCCCACCTCAAATACAGGTGAGAAAATACTTTCTAAAAACCATGCCTTCCTGCATTCCAGCTTCTCTCTGCACTAAAACTAATGCCATGGAAACCTGGGCCACAAGGGCTCTGATTCCACCACAGGATTATCCTGAGAAACTGACTCATTCCAAAGCACTAAAATTTTCTCATTTCCACAACTGGGATATATGAAACCTTCCCAGTGTTGACTTTAGAGAGGGACCCCACTCCACAGTAGATTAGTAGCCTGGTCCAAATAGAGAAGAGAGAAACCGGGGGAGTTTCAGGGGCAATTTGACCTTAAATGGAACGCAGTTATAACCAAGTTATATGCCAATTAATATGCAAAATAGACTTTGTTTTACTCAAAGGGTGCGCTGTTTTGGAATCAGGAATGCCTTCTTGAGTGGAACTCTTATAGACAAACCAAAGGTGATTAGAATCTTTAAAATTTTCAGCACTTGCTCAACTGTCAACCGGGCTTCCCTAACAAAGTCTCCAGGCCTAATTGGGAATAAACTGTTCCACAACTAAGAAGCAGCGTGGCTCAGTGGAAAGAGCACAGGCTTTGGAGTCAGAGGTCATGGGTTCGAATTGCATCTCCGCCACCTGTCTGCTGTGTGACCTTGGGCAAGTCACTTAACTTCTCTGAGCCTCAGTTACCTCATCTGTAAAATGGGGATTACTACTGTGAGCCCCACATGGGACAACCTGATCACCTTGTATTCCCCCCAGCGCTTAGAACAGTGCTTTGGAAATAGTAAGCACTTAACAAATGCCATCATTATTATTAAGAAGCAACTGAGAGGGTCAGGGGTTGTGGTTAGTATCTCTCAGATCAATAAAGTCAGAATGAGATTATGACCTGGATAGTCTTTTCATTATTCTGCCACTTTGTAATCAAGTTATCCTGACAAGTCAGATGGTTGCTCTTAGCCTGAAAATTGAAGTTATACCTTTGCCATCGGGCAAAGGAATGTTGGAAGGAAAAAAAAAGTGAATAGTATCAACGGCAGGATTCCCTGGGCATCAAGTGCTATCTAAAAATCTGTTTCAAGTTGGACCTTTGAAGGGAGCCTATTTATGGGGGAGAGGTGGGTGGGGGGGGGGTCAGACCAGCATTTCAGCTTGCATTTCCCCATTAATCACCCTTAAAACAGCCCCAATAATCAGGATGCTTCAAAGAGAAATCATGCCACCCAGTGTTTGGCTACCTGGTGGGAATGGGGGCTTCATTAGAAACATTCAGCTTCCGTTACCATATTCAACAAGAATGGTGAACCTTCTCTATGAGGTGAAATTCATCTTGTAATTGTCAACTCAGAGTAGATAAAAATCAGTGTTTGCTGAATCAATAAATTCTACAGTTGAGCAAACACTAATAAATGAGTTCTGAGAAGCTTAGCTCAGCTCCATTTTCTGTTTCCTCAGTGAGCAGTTAAGTAACCCAGACCATCCCAAGACCCAAAAAGAACGCCCAGCTGGGTTTTACCTTGACGCTCAGTAACCTGATGCCCGTTCTTGAGAATTTCCAGGGATGCTTAGCAGTAACATTGCCCAAGCCAAACCCGTCCTTCAGGCTCTTCACTACTTTGCAAGCGGTCAAAATCCTGGTCATCTTGACGATGTTGATTGGCAGCTAAAATTAAATAAAATTACATATATTTTAAAGGATTTCCCTTGGAAACTGGTGAATTAGAGGGAAAGGGAGTTGGGGAACAGCGCTGTGCTTGGGTCTAACTGCACAGTGGATGCCTTGGCATTTCTACTCATCTGCCATTAAATGTCCTCAGTGCTGGCTCCACCTTCTCCGCATCCCCGCCTCCTAAAGTAATTTCCGGAGATGCCCCATGGACATTCAACACAAATTGCATCATATCCAACATCACCTCCTCCTGCCGGAGAGATTCAGTACTGCAGGCCCCCCACCCAAAGTACGATTTCTTTATCACCCAGTAACAGGGCTTCAGGTTAGTGTTGAAACGGAGAATGCCAACGTGTTGGTGATAAGGCCTTGTCCTGAAAAAACCAAAGCTTCCATTTAAAACTCAGCACGTGGTTGAAAGGAGCTGCAAGAAAACGGGTGACTAGCCATCACATTCTACCAGAGGGCATTAGAACAAAAACTTTTCTCTAAAGGAACTTGGGGGGGGGGGGGGGCGGGGGAGACCGGTGGAGAAGGATGGGACCTTTGAATATGATTTTTAGCTGAATGAAACACAGACTCTTCTCCATGATGATACTTTGTGTATCAAAATCCAGGAAACCTTACTCCAACAGGAAAGTGATTTTTTGATAAATGATAAACATTGTCAATATCTTAAAATTCCATGTAGCAATTGTTCCCCATGCTGCAGAATGCACTGTTGCAAGTCAGTTACCTTAAACATTCTTTGTTATTAACTTTAAAAGACTTGAAAAATACTCAAAATTTGACAATCTGACTGACATGTCACATTACAGCTCATCAACTCCCTAACTGCCAACTGTTGGCTGAACATACAATTTAGAAAAAAGCAGTGTGGCCAAGTGGAAAGAGCACAAGCTTGGAGGTCAAAAGAAATGGGTCCTAAGTCTGGCTCTGCCAGCTGCTTGCTGTGTGAACTTGGGCAAGTCACTTAACTTCTCTGAGCCTGTTTCCTCATCTGTAAATTGTGGATTCAGTACCTTAGTACAATGCTGTGCATGCATTAAGCACTTAATACTCCTTCTCTGATTGTTCTCACTCTTCATCAGATGGTGAGCCCCAAGAGAGACAAGGACTGTGTCCGATCTGATTGTTTCAAATCTGTCCTAATGCTTAATACAGTGCTTGCCACATTGGAAGTACCTAAATGCCATTATCACTACAATTATCATTATTAGAGAAAATGCTGATTCCACATAGGCTTGGAATCATAGCCAGCTGTTAATGAGAATCAAGAGTCTTAACACTGATGACTAAAGCCACTGACTCACTGCTGAAAGGGTTTTGTAGCAATAATAATTGTGGTATTTGTTAAGTGTTGGGGTGGATATAAGCAAATCAGGTTGGACACACTCCCTGCCTCATGTGGGGCTCACAGTCTCAATCCCCATTTACAGATGAGGTAACTGAGGCACAGAAAAGTGAAGTGACTTACCAACAGTATACTCTAATGGAAAGGGCACAGGCCTGGAGTCAATCCCAGCTCTATCTCTTGCCTGCTATGTGACCTTGGGCAAATCAGATAAACTCGGTGCCTCAGTTTCTCCTTTTGTAAAATGGTGATTAAATACCTGTTTCCCTTCCCTCTTTGACCGTGAGCCCTATGTGGGGCAGGGATTGGGTCAGATCTGATTATCTTGTATCTACTCAGTGCTTAAAACAGTTCTTGGCATAGACTAAGTGCTTAACAAATACCATTTTCATTATTATTAGAATAGGAAGGGTTTTACACCGCTATCTTTCAGTTGGAATCATTTCTTGGATTAGGAAAGATGAGAGCAGAGATTTAGGTGGGGAGCCAGATTTGGCTAAGTGCCCCTCAGGAAACAAGTTCAAAGAGGGGACTTGGTGCATTTCATGTGATACTTTATCTAACCTCCATCCTCCCACTGCAGGGACATAATAGTAATGGCATTTATTAAGCACTCACTATGTGCAAAGCACTGTTCTAACAGCTGGGATTTCCCTCCCCTCCACTGTCAGCAAATGACAGGGCCTGTACCCTTGGCCTCTTGAGCTCGTCTGCCCCATCATGTATCTCTGGAACAGTTTGGGCAGTATGCTTGATGGCAGAAGCATGAAGTCCAGACAAATGAAGAGGTGAAGATAGTCTCTGATTCCACTCCTGGAAGAAGACCCTCCCTACAGCACTTAATCCCAATCCCAGCCAAGCACCAGGAACAGTAACACAATCCAGAGTGAACCTGGAGAAGACCCTCCCTACAGCACTTAATATACAGATCCTTATACTCTGCTGCTTCCCTTACCTGTAATTTATTTCCATGTCTGTTTCACTCACTGGACTGTAAGCTCTAACCGTATTGTACTTTCCCTCCCAAGTGCGTAGCGCAACACTCTGCACATAGTGAGCTGTCAATAAATATCATCAATTGATTGGAGACCCAGAACACCTTTGAACCAGATGACCCCCAGAAAGTTAGCACAAGGATTTCAGGATGGGAATCCTACCCCATCCCAATGGGTTACTCCTTACCTTTGGCTTTAAAGCACTCCATCAGCTCGCCCCTTCCTATCTTCCCTCAATACAGCATGTTCTCTTCACTCTTCCAACACCAACCTACCCACTATAACTCGATCTCGCCTATCTTGCTGCTGACCCTCACCCTCATTCTGCCCTTGCCTGGAACTCCCTTCTATTTCATATCAGACAGACTATCACTCTCCCCACCACTTTCAAAGCCTTATTAAAACCATATCTCCTCCAAGCGACTTTCCCTGACTAAGCTTTCATTTCCCCTACTCCCTCTCCCTCCTGTTTTGCCCTCGGATTTGAACGATTTATTCATCCCATCCTCAGCCCCACATCACTTGTGTACATAGGCATAATTTCTCTTAATGTCTGTCTCCTCGAATAGGCTATAAGCTCCTTGTAGTCAGGGAACGTATCTACTAACTCTGTTATATTATACTCTTCCAAGAATTTAATACAGTTCTCTGCAAACATTTAAGCACTCAGTGAATACCACTGTGCTTGTCACATTGTAAGTATTTAAATACCATTATCACTACAATTATTATTAGAGAACATGTTGATTTCATATAGGCTAGGAATTCCAAGCCACCTGTTGCCGAAAATCAAGAGTTTTAACAATACTGATCACTAAAGCCACTGACAGTAAGTCAGTAAGCAGTAAACTGAAGGGTTTTTGAAGCAATAATAGTTGGGTATTTGTTAGGTACTGGGCTGGATACAATCAAATCAGATTGGACATACTCCCTGTCTCATGTGGGGCTCACAGTCTCAATCCCCATTTACAGATGAGGTAACTGAGGCACACTACATTTCTGCTTTACAAATGTCAACAGGAGCTCTCCCATCATTCCCAGGAGAAGAAAAAGATGGGTTTCAGGTAGTGTGGGGAGAAACTTGGATTAACAACAAGTCTAAGCTTCCATCCAAAACAAATTCCTCTGTGGGGCAAAGACTGAATGGGAAGATAAGTAGGAGGAGGAGGAGGATGAGAAGATGCTCCCAACAACAAGCCAGGTACCTGGGCCTGCCAGAAACTCTTTACAGAAGGAAAAGATGTTCCATTCTGGTTGACATCTTCCTAGGAGTATTCTGGCAGCTCTACCCTTTCTTTAGGCTAAAACATACTTTAATGCATAAGTAAATGGAGACCAAAGCACATACAAGAAAAAGGTGCTTGAAGGTCCAATGAATTTGAAATAAATAGACTATACTGAGCAGGTGATTTCAAGTTGCCTATTCATTACCACCCTTGAGAAACTTCTTTCAAAAAATGCAGATGTCTTTACGGATCAGCTATTCTTTTCCAATGGCTGTTTTCCATTATCACAGTTTTCAGGTTTTTTGTTTTTCTTTTGCATCGGGCTGTTTCCCCTGGAGAATACTAGGTAGAAAATGAAGGCCTGAAGGTTTCTCAGACTTGAAAGGTTAGAATTTTTTTGCTGTTTAATCCTGAGGAAAAACAAGTGATTTGTGCACAAATTAGAATTTTCTCTGAATATGGATTACAGGTGATAAGGCAAATTATGTGGGGGAAAAACATGTTTGTCTAACATTTGGCAGTTTTTTCATGAGAGTATAATTGTTTTTACCCCGAAAACTGATAGGATGAGATTCTGTGACCTCTGCGACCTCTGCTTACCAGATCAATCAATGGTATTTACTGAGCACTTACCAGAAATCGGGTAATGTAAAGGAGCTGAGTATCAAGGATCCCTTGGGTTTTATATTGGAAGGTGCTCCTTCACTGGACATAGATCTTTATGGGAATCAGTCACTGACCCAATATTCATGGCCTAATTCCTACTGTCACATCATGACCTTGGACAACTCAACCTCTGTCACTTCAATCCCCTCTCTTTCCCCAGGGGCAGCAGAGAGAAGACTGCTTCTGTCAATTCACTCCTTTCAAGGCAGCAACTCTCAGGGCTTAAAATTGTTGACCACAAGGCATGCCAAAAAAATTCAGGATGTGAATACACTGACAAGGTATGATGACAACAGAGCACAGCTCTAAGGGAAGATAGTGTGGGTGATCTAAAAAGCAGCAAGGCCTAGTGAAAAGAGCATGGGCTTGGAAGTTAGAGGACCTGGGCTCATATCCTGTTTCGGCCACTTGTCTTCTGGGTGACCTCGGGTAAGTCACTTACTTTCTCTGTGTCTCACTTATCTCATCTGTAAAATGGGGATGGATTAAAACTGAGCCCTATGTGGGACGGGGACTGTGTCCAACTTGATCAGATTGTATCTACCCCCACACTTAGTACAATGCCTGGCATGTAGTAAGCTCTTAATATTAATGGTATGTTAAGAACTTGCTACGTGCCAAGCACTGTTCTAAATTAACTACCATTTAAAAGAAAAATAGCACAGTCCGTGCCTGCGCAAAATTCACTCCCCTATGGATTCCTCTGAGGTCTATGGTTGGTATACTTGCACCTCTAGACTACAAGCTCATCCTCTAGACTGTATGTAAGCTCATTGTGGGCAGGGAACAGGTCTATCAACTTTACTGTATTGTACTTTCCCAAGTGCTTATTAATAATAATAATGGCATTTGTTCATTCACTCATTCAATCATATTTATTGAGCACTTACTGTGTGCAGAGCACTATACTAAGCACTTGGGAAGTAAGAGTCGGCAACATATAGAGACAGTTCCCACCCACAACGGGCTCACAGTCTAGAAGGGGGAGACAGACAACAAAACATGTGGATTTGTTAAGCGCTTACTATGTGTCAAGCACTGTTCTAAGCTCTGTGGTAGATACAAACTAATACAGTACCATGCTCTGCATACAATAAGTACTCAAATATAATTGATTCTACATCAGTGCTTTTGATAAAAGCCTCATTCAAAACACAGTCTACCAAGCCAGATGCTTTTGAAACCATTAGAAATGACTCCTGAGATATGAAGTGATCCTGAAAAGGGGGTTGTTCTGTTCCGAGCACCACAACACCCTTTCCCAGCACAGCAGGCTCTTTCTTCCCCTCCCACCACTGTGGGAGGTGACAAGGCTCTGGGGGAGGGACAGACATTAATTTCCTGATACAGTACAGTGTTTTGCACACAGTAAATGCTCAGTAAGTACAATTGAATTGGTATTCTAGAGAGCAGAACCGAGGGGCAATCAATCATATTTATTGAGCTCATGCTTTGCATAGAATGTTGTGCTAGGAGCTTGAAATAGAACAGTATAAACCGAGTTGTTAGACATGATCCCTGTTCATAAGGAGTTACAGTCCAGAGGGGGACTTGCCCCAGATTACAGGGTCAGTGGCAAAGCTAGATGAGCCCACTGCCTACTTCCAGCAGGAACTCTCCCCAGACTGTGTGGTCTCGATAACAGCAACAATGGTATCAGCTAAGAACTTTGTGTGGCAAGGATTGTGGTAGATACAGGCGAATTAGATCAACACAGTGCCCATCCCACACAGGGCTCACAGTTTAAGTACGAGGGAGAACAGGTATTGAATCCACACTTTACAGATGAGGAAACTGACACTTCTCTGAAAAGTGAAGTGACTTACACAAGATCACACAGACAAGGGATAGAGCCAGGATGAGAACTCAGGTCCTCTGACTGCCAGACTGTGCTCTTTTTCCTAGCCTCCATTGCTTCTCTGGCAGTGAGCTTCCACTAGAAAGGGACTGACACCTGATTGGGGAGCGCGGGGACAGCTCAGATGCGGAATGCAAAATCGGCAGTTAGGAAGGAGAGTAGGGACTGGCTAAGAAAAGCCAGAGGCCTCCAGCCACTATCATAACACAGCCCCATTAGCCAAGCCTGGGGGCAACCGCCAGCTCTGATCCTGGCAGGTTACACACGAGCAAAAAAGACTGGAGTTCTGCTGGGAGTGGGGGGGTGCCAGGCACCATACTCTGGACTACAGGCATGGGAAAGGAAATAGCATCATCAGGAAGAGACTAATTAGTCTAGACCTGAGGTTAAAGGTTAACTAGGTCAATGGATCGGAGACAAAAATGCAATTGGAAAGGACGATTCCCAGAACAGAAGGAAGCTCAGCATTCTCAGTAGAACGAGGAAGCCCAAGGAAGGTGACACAAAGCCAAAGGAAGGAGGAGTCATACTGAAACTTCCTGAAATTCCCAAGCTAGGGAAGAAGACTTCTCTGGTCCCACAGCACTGACTTGAGTGGCCGAGCTAAGTGGAACAATGTGGACTGACTACACTATAAGGCCTGAGGAAGGATATGGTGGGGAGAAAAAGAAGGAAACAGTGCTTCCTGGTCCACTGTAAACAGTTATGCTTTCTGCCAGGGCCAGGAAGTGGCAGAAAATGGTAAGGGGAAGTCTCTCTTTAGAGTTGAAAGAGGGAAAGACCCAAGAAGAGGCCTGTTGTGGGGTATATTGTAGGCCCCTTAGCTAAGAAGCTAGCAACCTTGCCAAGGCCCAGAATGTGAGGGAAACCAAACAAACAATCATACTCACTGAGTGAAAGAAATTGAACGAAGCCCATGGGAGAGTAAAGCAGAAGTAAAATGAACAGCTCAAGGAGCTTAGAGTCTAATGGAAATATGGAACTTGAATTCTCCAGAGGAAGCCAAAACAAAGTGGCTGCCCACCTGTCACTAGAATTCAGTTTCTGGCTGGGGAATTTGCAATTGCAGTGGATATCTGTTGAATTTAATAGAAGTGCAAACCCAAGGGGCAACCCGGACTGGAGGAAGTAGAAGGGGGCCAGGCAGAGCTCAGAGAAATTGGGCAGGGAGTTGGAATTATGAAATTCACATGGACAATTTAGGAAGCAGTGTGACTTAGTAGATAGAGCATGGGCCTGGGAGTCAGAAGGACTTGGGTAATTCCGGCCCCACAATTTGTCACTTCACTGTGCCTCAGTTACCTCATCTATAAAATGGGGATTAAGACCATGAACCCTATGTGGGGCATGGACATTGTCCAACCTGATTAGCTTGTATCTGCCCCAGTGCTTAGAACAGTGCCTGACACACAGCAAGCAAATACTTTTTTTTTTTTAAAAAAAGGGTCAGAGAAACCAATCATATTTATTGAGAGTTTACTGTGGGCAGAGCACTGTACTAGGCACTTAGGAGAGTACAATATAAAAGTTGGTGGACATGTTTGTCACCTGCCCACAAAGAACTTTCAGCCTAGAGGTCTTCAAATAGGTCAAGGAAGAGGAAAAACAGGAAAAAGCGGGTTGCATAGGGCTTATATTTTAACCTTTGTCTTTTCCACGTGGACTGAGGATAACAGGGAATAGGGGAAATCTGACCTCAACCTGGAGGACGGAATATCTGTAAGAGTGCAAAAATATTGAGGAAACAATAAACTGTCGGCAATCCTCACCCCGCTTCCTCAGTGGTCAGTGCAGGAGCTACTGGTTGATGATGATAATGATGATATTTGTTAAGCGCTTACTATGTGCAAAGCACTGTTCTAAGCGCTGGGGGATACAAGGTGATCAGGTTGTCCCACGAGGGGCTCGCAGCCTTAATCCCCATTTTACAGATGAGGGAACTGAGGCACAGAGAAGTTGAGTGACTTGCCCAAGGTCACACAGCTGACAAGTGGCAGAGTCGGAATTCGAACCCACAACCTCTGACTCCCAAGCCCAGGCTCTTTCCACTGAGCCACGCTGCTTTCCATGACTTCCCCTTCATGGGATCTCCCAGAGGATTAGTCAAGGGCTTGAAAATTGGAACTCACCCAACACAAGCCCTGTCGTTTAAAGTCGGGAGAGCAATAAGTTTGCAAACCACAAACCTGTAAGTTTAATTTCTGGACCCGGGGAAAAGAATCTTATCTCCATTTGCAACAAGGGAGGAGAATCGTGAGATGTAATTTCATAGACAGATTTTTCGGTCCTGACTTAAAAGGCAGATGTTAATTGACAGGAAACTTTGGTCCAGATGAGTAGGAAGAATCGTACTGGTTAAGCACTCGCTATGTATCAAGCACTGTACTAAGCAAGATGCAAGATAAACAGGTTTGACATAGAATAGTCTACCGACGTGGCAGAGGCATTATTAGTTGCAGGACAGGCCCAAATAATGGGCATTGGTGAATCAGTCATCCAGGCAGAGCATACCAGAGAAGCAGTGTGGCTCAGTAGGAAAGAGCACGGGCTTTGGAGTCAGAGGTCATGGGTTCAAATCCCAGCTCCTCCAATTGTCACCTTGTGACTATGGGCAAGTCACTTAACTTCTCTGTGCCTCAGTTGCTTCATCTGTAAAATGGGGACTAAGACTGTGAGCCCCCCGGGGAACAATCTGATCACCTTGTAACCTCCCCAGTGCTTAGAACAGTGCTTTGCACATAATAAGTGCTTAATAAATGCCATAATTATTATAATTATTTATAGCAAGTGGTGTTGGGGATGGGGCTAGATGGAGGAGACCGTGAACCAGAGCTGCCTCCACCAGTAACCCCAGCTTGTGAGGAGATGGTGATTCCACACTAGGGGCTGCACTCACAGTTTGGTAAGTTCAAGATAAGGTCAGAAACAACCAGAGCAACACTCAGCAGCACAAGCAAAATCCTCCAAAAATTCAAGCCAATGAGAATTGGCTCTGCCGAAGAAACCCAGAAGTCTTAGAGCATTCCAAGATGACCTTGAGCCAACTACTGCTCCCTAAAGCATCCTAGGGCAAGTAAGAGATTACCCCCCCATCATGATCACTAGAAATGGTCCCTTCCTGGAAAGCCAGATCTCACCCAGGAATGATCAAAGGGGAGAGGTGCAGACTAGGAAAAGACTTGGAGGAGATCCCGAAAGATGGAAATGGGATTGTAGAAGGCTGGGAGATGGTACCAAGTTGACAAGGATAATGAAAATTATCATAATAGTGATATTTGTAATGGATTTTTAATGTGTCATGCACCATTCTTAGTGCTGGGGCATAGGAATCAATCAATCAATCAATCAATCGCATTTATTGAGCACTTACTGTGTGCAGAGCACTGTACCAAGTGCTTGGGAAGTACAAGTTGGCAACGTATAGAGACAGTCCCTACCCAACAGTGGGCTCACAGTCTAGAAGGGGGAGACAGCGAACAAAACAAAACATATTAACAAAATAAAATAGAATAGATATGTACAAGTAAAATAAATAAATAGAATAATAAATACATACAAACATATACACAT
Organism: Tachyglossus aculeatus; assembly: GCF_015852505.1. NCBI lineage: Eukaryota > Metazoa > Chordata > Mammalia > Monotremata > Tachyglossidae > Tachyglossus > Tachyglossus aculeatus. The sequence goes on from NC_052072.1 coordinate 62,898,416, forward strand.
ATATACAGGTGCTGTGGGGAAGGGAAGGAGGGAACGCCGGGGGGTGGAGAGGGGGACGAGGGGGAGAGGAAGGAGGAGGCTCAGTCTGGAAAGGCCTCCTGGAGGAGGTGAGCTCTCAGTAGGGCCTTGAAGGGAGGAAGAGAGCTAGCTTGGCGGATAAGGGGAGGGAGGGCATTCCAGGCCAGGGGGATGACGTGGGCCGGGGGTCGACAGTGGGACAGGCGAGCACGAGGCACGGTGAGGAGATTAGCGGCAGAGGAGCGGAGGGTGCGGTCTGGGCTGTAGAAGGAGAGAAGGGAGGTGAGGTAGGAGGGGGCAAGGTGATGGAGAGCCTTGAAGCCGAGGGTGAGGAGTTTCTGCCTGATGCGCAGGTTGATTGGTAGCCAGTGGAGATTTTTGAAGAGGGGAGTAACATGCCCAGAGCGTTTCTGCACAAAGACAATCTGGGCAGCGGTGTGAAGTATGGATTGAAGTGGGGAGAGACAAGAGGATGGGAGACCAGAGAGGAGGCTGATACAGTAGTCCAGACGGGATAGGATGAGAGCTGGAACGAGCAGGGTAGTGGTTTGGATGGAGAGGAAAGGGCAGATCTTGGCAATGTTGCGGAGCTGAGACCGGCAGGTTTTGGTGAAGGTTTGGATGTGAGGGGTGAACGAGAGAGTCAAGGATGACACCAAGGTTGCGGGCTTGTGAGACAGGAAGGATGGTAATGTCGTCAACAGTGATGGGAAAGTCTGGGAGAGGGCAGGGTTTGGGAGGGAAGACAAGGAGTTCAGTCTTGGACATGTTGAGTTTTAGGTGGTGGGCAGACATCCAGATGGAGATGTCCTGAAGGCAGAAGGAGATGCGAGGCTGGAGGGAGGGGGAAAGAGCAGGGGCAGAGATGTAGATCTGGGTGCAATCAGCATAGAGATGATAGTTGAAGCTGTGGGAGTGAATGAGGTCACCAAGGGAGTGAGTGTAGATCGAGAACAGACGGGGACCAAGAACTGAACCTTGAGAAACCCCCACAGTAAGGAGATGGGAGGGGGAGGAGGAGCCTGCAAAAGAGATTGAGAATGAATGATCGGAGAGATAAGAGGAGAACCAGGAGAGGACGGAGTCTGTGAAGCCAAGGTTGGATAGCATGTTGAGGAGAAGGGGGTAGTCCACAGTGTCTAAGGCAGCTGAGAGGTCAAGGAAGATTAGGATAGAGTATGAGCCATTGGATTTGGCAAGTAGGAGGTCATTGGTGACCTTTGAGAGGGCAGTTTCTGTGGAATGTAGGGGATGGAAGCCAGATTGGAGGGGGTCGAGGAGAGAGTTGGTGTTGAGGAATTCGAGGCAGCGTGTGTAGACGACTCGTTCAAGGAGTTTGGAAAGGAAAGGTAGGAGGGATATGGGGCGATAACTAGAAGGTGAGGTGGGGTCAAGAGAGGTTTTTTTTTTAGGATGGGAGAGACATGGCCATGTTTGAAGGCAGAGGGGAAGGAACCAGTGGAGAGTGAGTGGTTGAAGATGGAAGTTAAGGAGGGGAGAAGGGACAGAGCGAGAGACTTCATGAGATGAGAGGGACAGGAAAATCCGGTCTAGCCAAGAGTAGGTAACAGGGAAATGAGTTTAAGCTGCACATTGGGAATTCGGGCTAGATAAAAAGGCAGAGTTTCCCACAGAGTTAGGAACAGTTGGAATGGTTGACGAGGGAGGTCTGGACGCTCCTGAAAAAGAGGATGGGGACTCATTGTTGAAAGTGACTGTAGAGGGATGGTGGCTTGGGTGGCCTGTAAGGTACTCCCAGACTGGAGGATAAGGGGCTGAGTGACCTCTGTGGTCACTTCAGGCCTAATCAATCAATTGTATTTATTGAGCACTTACTGTGTGCAGAGCACTGTACTAAGCACTTGGGAAGTACAAGTTGGAAGAACCTTTGATCTCAAAAGAGGAACAAAGTGTAGGATTCCATCACTGCTGATGTAATTGAACAATGGCTGAAAGCCAAAGTAACCCTACCCAGGTATCAGTCCGAATGATTGAAGCACTACTGAATCATTGCCTTGGTCTGGCTGTTAGGAAAGGTTTCTCATATGGAGAGCAGTCTCAAAGTTATACAGACTGGGGAAATCCCTTAGAAGCTGGCAACCATTCCTAGCTTCTGATACTCTAATGGCTCTTTGACCAATCAGTTCAAGCCATCTGCATCTTAATATCTCCCTTCTGACTTCACCCAGAGGGGTCCTGGAATATAGAGGAGACAGGGCAATCAAGAAATTGAGTTAAATGACGTCTGCATAATCTCACGGTCAGACAGTGATGCTAAAATATTGAAAAAACAAGTGCTGAGGCTCAAAGAACAGCAATATCCAGCTAGAGGTGGTCATTGTCTCCTCCTACCAGGATCAGAAAATTTTGAAGAGGCTTGAAAAAGGTATTGGGATATTGGGATATTTAATAGATTTGGGGGAGGGGACGGGACACAAAAAAACAAAGCCGACCTTACAATATACTCAGTAAGAAAAATAACCCACCCTCCATAGTTCCTAAGATGAATTGCAAAATCCTCCAGAGTTGAGATTATGCCTAATTACTCTAGTGTGCTCTCCCAAGCTCTTGTCCAGTGTTCTGCACACAGTGAATACCTCAGAGTGAAGTATTCTTTTTTCCCCAAAATTTAACCCCCCAAAAAGGGAGCATGTCACAGTTCTCAGCACAAATACCCTATCTAAGAGGCTGAGGGACTAGTCAGTCCGCAGAAATGCTTTTCTAAGAATGAATTCTAAAACGACATCAGTTTTACAACAAGGACCATCAACTCAGCAATTCCTTCTGCCCATCCAGCCTGCAGGACAGAACAAACAGCTCTGCTTGACTTGTTGTTCAATTTCCTCAGAGAGCAAACATGCAAATAATTATGCAAGGCTCTTACTGCACCCACTGACCATGAGGCTGGGCTGTCTGACGGCAATCCATGGGTCATGTGCGAGTGGGGGAGAGCAGACCCTCCCCTAATTAAACAGATTTGAGACCTGCACAGCAGCATATGGGGCAATACCCTTTGAAGGTGCCGACTTTGTGAGGTCAAAAGTGGAAGGTTGCTCTTGAACGAAATGGTGGAAAATTCTGAGCCCACCAACCGCTCGCCATCCCTTCCTACTCCATTTGAATTATTCCAAAGCTCCTTGGCTCGACTTTTGGGAGAAAGTCATCCCACCAAATCTACTCCCCGGAGGAATCCAGCCCAATGAGAGGTATTTCTTAGGGCCCTACTTCCTGCCCATTTGAGTGCTTTCCCTAGGGTAGAGGTCCACAGTCCTCCCTTTTGGACTTACTTTCAGCACTGCCTCTGGCCGCTGTTAACTATTGGGATTCATCCTCAATGGGGACACTCACAGTGCAGCCAGATTTCTGAGCTGGGCCAGAACAGAGTTCTCCAAAAAAGAGAGATTATAAGAGTGGGTCAAATAGAGAAGCAGTGTGGCAGAGTGGAAAGAGAATGGGCCTCCACCATTTGTCTTTTGTGACCTTTGGAAAAATCACTTCACTGAGCCTCAGTTACTTCATCAGTAAAATGGGGACTAAGCCTGGGAGCCCCATTTGGGACAGAGATTGTCTTCCAACCTGATTATTCAGTAATTATCCCAGTGCTTACTTCAGTGCCGGGCACAAAGTAAGCACCTAACAAATATCAATCAACATATTTACTGAGCATTTTCTCTGTGCACAGCACTGTACTAAGTGCTTAGACAGATACAAAACAACATAACAGATACCATTAAAAAATACTGCAAGAACAAATTTCACTTCAATTAGTTTTCAGAGGCTAATGGATTCAGAGGACACCTGATATTTCAGAGAAGGAAAGAAGCCAAAATCTTTTCTATTAATGCTAGGTTCTGAACTTGAGAGCCATGAGTAGAACATTCTTAAAGGATTTCCAGGGCTCACACACATGTGTACTGGGGAATTGATACTGGGTCTCTGTGTTCCTTGAACTGTTCATTCAGGTCAACTTGAGCTTGTGGGAGGAAAGAGGAACTTGGTTGGCTGGTTGAATTTATAGGGAGGGACTTGTCTGTTGCATGTCAAACCCGCAAAGAGTCTCTTCACTCCTTTCTACTTTTACAAAGAAGAGATTGATGGGTGAAGCCTCAAAAGCTATGGAAAATTTTCAAAAAACTGGTTTTAGGCAACAGAGAATTCATTCATTCATTCAATTGTATTTATTGAGCGCTTATTGTGTGCAGAGCACTGTACTAAGTGCTTGGGAAGTATAAGTTAACAACATATGGAGACGGTCCCTACTCAACAGTGGGCTCACAGTCTAGAAGGGGGAGACAGAGAACAAAACAAAACAAAGTAAACAAAATATTAACAAAATAAATAGAATAAATATGTACAAATAAAATAGAGTAATAAATACATACAAGCATATATACATATATACAGGTGATGTTGGGAGGGGAAGGAGGTAAGGTGGGGGGGGTGGGGAGGGGGAGGATGGGGAGAGGAAGGAGGGGGCTCAGTCTGGGAAGGCCTCCTGGAGGAGGTGAGCTCTCAGCAGGGCCTTGAAGGGAGGAAGAGAGCCAGCTTGGCGGATGTGCAGAGGGAGGGCATTCCAGGCCAGCGGGATGACGTGGGTCAGGGGTCAACGGCGGGACAGGTGAGAACGAGGCACGGTGAGAAGATTAGTGGCAGAGGAGTGGAGGGTGCGAGGTGGGCTGTAGGAGAGAAGGGAGATGAGGTAGGAGGGGGTGAGGTGATGGACAGCCTTGAAGCCGAGGGTGAGGAGTTTCTGCCTGATGCATAGGTTGATTGGTAGCCACTGGAGACTTTTGAGGAGGGGAGTAACATGCCCAGAGCGTTTCTGCACAAAGACAATCCGGGCAGCAGCGTGAAGTATGAATTGAAGAGGGGAGAGACAGGAGGGTGGGAGATTGGAGAGGAGGCTGATACAGTAATCTAGATGGGATAGGATGAGAGCTTGAACGAGCAGGGTAGCGGTTTGGATGGAGAGGAAACGGTGGATCTTGGCAATGTTGCAGAGGTGATACTGGCAGGTTTTGGTGACGGCTTGGATATGAGGGGTGAACGAGAGAGTGGAGTCGGGGATGACACCAAGGTTGCGGGCTTGTGAGACGGGAAGGATGGTAGTGCCGTCAACAGTGATGGAAAAGTCAGGGAGAGGGCAGGGTTTGGGAGGGAAGACAAGGATTTCAGTCTTCGACATGTTGAGTTTTAGGTGGAAGGCAGACATCCAGATGGAGATGTCCTGAAGGCAGGAGGAGATGCGAGCCTGGAGGGAGGGAGAGAGAGCAGGGGCAGAGATGTAGATTTGGGTGTCATCAGCGTAGAGATGATAGTTGAAACCGTGGGAGCGAATGATGTCACCAAGGGAGTGAGTGTAGATCAAGAACAGAAGGGGACCAAGAACTGAACCTTGAGGAACCCCTACAGTAAGGGGCTGGGAGGGGGAGGAGGAGGCTGCAAAAGAGACTGAGTATGAACAACCGGAGAGACAAGAGGAGAACCAGGAGAAGACGGAGTCTGTGAAGCTACGGTTGGATAGCGTGTTGAGGAGAAGGGGGTGGTCCACAGTGTCGAAGGCAGCTGAGAGGTTGAGGAGGATAAGGATAGAGTATGAGTCGTTGGATTTGGCAAGCAGGAGGTCATTGGTGACCTTTGAGAGGGCAGTTTCCGTGGAATGTAGGGGATGGAAGCCAGATTGGAGGGGGTCGAGGAGAGAGTTGGCATTGAGGAATTCGAGGCAGTGCGTGTAGACAACTAGTTCTAGGAGTTTGGAAACGAATGGTAGGAGGGAGATAGGGCGATAACTAGAAGGTGAGGTGGGGTCAAGAGAGGGTTTTTTTAGGATGGGAGAGACATGGGCATGTTTGAAGGCAGAGGGGAAGGAACCAGTGGAGAGCGAGCTGTTGAAGACGGAAGTTAAGGAGGGGAGAAGGGATGGAGCGAGAGATTTCATGAGATGAGAGAATGTAATTTGAGAAATGGTATGGTATTTGTTAAGCGCTTACTAGGTGCCAAGCATTGTTCTAAGCACTGGGTAGATACAAACTAATCAGGTTGGACACAGTCCCAATCCCCAATTTACTACAAATGAGGAAACTGAGGCACAGAGACTTTAAGTGACTTGCCCAAGGTCACACAGAAGAGAAACGGTGGAGCTGGGATTAGAACCCACATTCTCTGACTTCCATGTTCTTGCCACTAGGCCACATCAGAAGAGAAGATGGATGGATTGTAAGAGGAGAAAATAATCAGTAATCAGTGGTATTTACTGAGCATATGGTGCGCACAGCACTGTATTAAACAGTTGGAAAGGTACAATGGAATACAAAGATGCAATCCCTGCTCACAATGAGGCTACCGTTTAGACTAAATTTAGGGGCAATACTGGTATCACCGCAGCTTCAGAGGCCTGATGCAAGAAGGATGGCACCCTCCCCAGTGAACTTAAATAGTGAACGATTCTGAGGTTCTGAAATCTCAGTGGTGCTTATGGAATTTACAAGCATTTACTATGCACCAGGAACCATACGTACTAAGCACTAGGGTAGATACAAGACAGGTCTGATACAGCCCCTGTAGCCCATGGGGGGTCTCAGTCTAGATAAGGTCCTCAAGACCTTCCCTCAGGCCCGTGTTCTACCCATTACGTCAACTCCAAACTCTCTACGGAAGTCCCCCTTTTCTTCATCTCCCCCTCCCCATCACCCTGACTTGCTCCTTTTGCTCTACCCCTCATTCCCCACCTCACAGTATTTGTGTATATATGTGCATATTTATATCTATAATTCTGTTTTATTGATGTGTATATATCTAATAGTTCTAATAGTGCTGCTGATGCCTGTTTACTTGTTTTGATGCCTGTCTCCCCCCTTCTAGACTGTGAGCCTGCTGTAGTTAAGAATTGCCTAGTGGAAAGAGCCCCGGTCTGGGAGTCAGAGGACGTGGGTTCTAATCCCCGCTCTGCCACTTGTCTGCTATGTGACCTCGGGCAAGTCATTTCAGTTCTCTGTGCCTCAGTTACCTAGACTGTGAGCCCACTGTTGGGTAGGGACCGTCTCTATATGTTGCCAACTTGTACTTCCCAAGCGCTTAGTCCAGTGCTCTGCACACAGTAAGCGCTCAATACGATTGAATGAATGATCTCATAGAAAAAAAAACAAGTTACCCATTGTCATATCACTCCCTTTCTCAAATACCTTACTGATCATTGCTTTCTTTGATCCCTTGGATATTCCTCACCTTCTCCTGGACCTTAGCTCTCATTTGATTTTCTTTTTAAATGGTATGTGACTTTTCAGTGACCCAGCTTGTTGCAATGCCAAAGTCCTCAAATGCCCTGCGGCAGACTTCAGCTGAATTCAGAGGACAAGTCACATTCCCCTGGAGGAAAAGGATCTCAGCATGAGGCACCAAGCTGAGCCTGGTGGTAGGGGCGCCACATTATCCACAGAATATATTTGGGTTTCCCTAATGCATAGAGCGTGGGTCTGGGAGTCAGGAGCATCCGGGTTTTAATCCTGCTCTTCCGCTTGTCTGCTTGGGCAAGCCACTTCACTGGGCCTCAGTGACCTCATCTGTAAAACTGGGATTAAGACTGAGCCCCATGTGGGACAGGGATTGTGCTTGCCACATAGCAAGTGCTTAACAAATACCATCATTACTAAAAACACAAACAAGGAATCCATGCCTGTGCCTGTGTGTGGGCTAAGTAAGCTCCCTGAAGGCAGGGATGATGTCTAACTATTCCTTTGAACTCCTCCTGAGTGCTTAAATCAGGGCTCTGCACATAGTAAATGCTCAGTAAATACCACTGATTGATAAATTGGGGTGAAAGGCTTATCATCAAGGTGCTCCTGATGGATGAGGTTCCCAGTTTCCAGGGAGGCCAGCCCCCCAGGACAGCTGCAATGACGATCAAGGAGTACCTCAAGATGGTACAGAGGACATTTGCTGGAGCCAGTTATAGATGGACAAGAACCCCACCACGTTGTATAACCTAATCTATGGCTTCACAGTGACTTCAACTAGCGCAGTGGTAAAATAATAATAAAATAATAATAATAATAATAGTATGTGCCAACCACTGTTCTAAGCACTGGGGAAAATACGAGATAATCAGGTTGTCCCGTGGTGGTGGGGGAAATCATAGTCTTAATTCCCATTTTACAGATGAGGTAACTGAGGAACAGGGGAGTAAAGTGGCTTGTCCAAGGTCACACAGCAGGCAAGTGGCAGTCAGGATTAGAACCAACATCCTCTAACTCCCAAGTCTGTGCTCTTTCCACTAAGCCATGCTGCAAGATAACTAGTTTTATATAGCAAGAGGCTCATTTGAATGGCCATGCCAAGTGAATCTAACATGCAAGAGCACACTAAACCTGCATAGTGGATTGTGTAGGAACAGAGAGAAGTGACTAACATCGCTCTGCCCTCTGGGCAGCATTCATTCAAACCGCAGGTGATAAAATATGAGCCCAAAGGCAGGACAGGAGGCTTTCCTACAGGATCTTTCATAGGGGAGTTCTGCTGAAGGGACAAGGGTCTTCCTGGAGACCCAAGCAATAAACTCAGCTCTAGTCACATAATGGGTGTCACTTGCTGTCAGAGACTTAGACCTGAACCCAGCCAATGACCAAATACCTCGGTATCTTTTGAAGATGGGGAACAGGAGGAGGGGTCACTTGGGGTCTGGGCTGACATGAGTTCTCCTTTGTGTCGTACCATATAAAGAGAGAAGATGGATATAAGACAGCCAGGGTTTTTAGGGTTTATGAGAGCCCAAAGAAGTAGATCACTGGTAGCCTGAGTCCAATTCTCCCAGGAGCTAAGATCACCTCTCCTTTGAAAGGAGCAGTGATTTTCAGTACATTAGGGTGCAGTGCACTGCATGGTAGCACTATGGTAACACAGAGGCAGCAATCATTATTATTATTATGGTATTTATTTCTTGAGCACCACTCTAAACTCTGGGATAGATACAAATTAGTTAGGTCACGTATTGAATCCCCATTTTACATTTGCAGAAACTAAGGCACAGAGAAGTTAAGTGACTTGTCGAAAAGTCACACAGTAGGCAAGTGGTGGAATCAGGACTAGATCCCAGGGCCTTTTACACACAGGATCGTGCTTTTTCCTCTAGGCCACTCTGCTTCCCAAAGCAGTGAGCTAACCATGAAAGACCCCAAAGCAGCCTAGTTTAGCCAGTAACTTCCAAAGCTCTCTACGAAGCACAATTCAACCATGAATGATATTCTCATGCAAATCAAGTGACAGTTATCTCTGATAATCTTGAAGTCCCAGAGCAGAAGAAATCTATCCTGAGCTGTGCTAGTGCTCAGGCTAACCAAGTGTCTCATTGGACTGTGCACATCACAGAGACAATGATGTGTTCCAGTAGGGAGTATGACCATCCCACAAACCACCATTAAAATGACACAGAATTATGACCCCAGGACCCAGATATTCCTCAGGGCCCCACCTTCAGTGAACTCAGAGAAACTACAGTGGTTAAGAGGTGAGAATGGCTAGGCTCTTCATCACTGCCTGGCACAGGAGCCCCCAAAGACAGAACCAAAAGAGCCACTAGCTCATTCCAGGCAGAGAGGCCAAACCCCAGAAACCAGGAGTTTCCAGCTGAGAGATGCCCAGAATAATAATAATAATAATAATAATGGTATTTGTTCAGTGCTTACTATGTGCCAGGCACTGAACTAAGCAATGGGGTGGATTCAAGCAAATCAGGCTGGACACAGTCCCTGTCCCACTTGGGGCTCACAGTCTCGATCCCCGTTTTAGAGATGAGGTAACTGAGGCCCAGAGAACTTAAGTGACTTGCTCAAAGTCCCACAGCAGACAAGTGGCCAAGACTGATTTAGAACCCATGACCTTCCCTCAGGCCCATGCTCCATCCATTACGTCAACTCCAAACTCTCTACGGAAGTCCCCCTTCTCCTCTTCTCCCCCTCCCCACTGCCCTGACTCACTCCTTTTGCTCTACCCCTCATTCCCCACCTCACAGTACTTGTGTATATATGTGCATATTTATATCTATAATTCTGTTTTATTGATGTGTACATATACATCTAATAATTATTTTTATTTATAATGATGCTGCTGATGCATGTTTACTTGTTTTGATGTCTGTCTCCCCCTTTCTAGACTGTAAGCCTGTTGTAGTTAAGAATTGCCTAGTGGAAAGAGCCCGGGTTTGGATGTGAGTTCTAATCCCCGCTCCACCACTCGTCTGCTGTGTGACCTTGGGCAAGTCATTTCGCAGCGTCGGGGAGGGAAGCAGCATGGCTCAGTGGAAAGAGCCCGGGCTTTGGAGGCAGAGGTCATGGGTTCAAATCCCAGCTCTGCCAATTGTCAGCTGTGTGACCATGGGCAAGTCACTTAGCTTCTGTGCCTCAGTGACCTCATCTGTAAAATGGGGATTAAGACTGTGAACCCCACACGGGACAATCTGATCACCTTGTATCCTCCCCAGCGCTTTGAACAGTGCTTTACACATAGTAAGCGCTTAACAAATGCCATCATCATCACCATCATCATCATCATTTCACTTCTCTGTGCTTCAGTTACCTCATCTGTAAAATGGGGATTAAGAGTGTGACCCCCATGGGGGACAACCTGATTACCTTGCATCTACCCCAGTGCTTAGAACAGTGCTTGGCACATAGCGCTTAACAAATACCATCATTATTATTATTTGTTGCTGAATTGCATTTCCCAAGCGTTTAGTACAGTGCTCTGCACACAGTAAGTGCTCAAGAAATATGATTGACTGAATGAATGTTTCAGATCCTATGCTACAACACAATTCCCTGGGCCACAGGTCTTGGCTCCATTCTAAGCATCATCCTAAGTGTCATCCAGTTTTGAGTTCCAATTTTCCTTCTCGAGAAACAGAGGCCTGGGAAAACTGTGTACAATCCCAGGTTCCCGGCTTCAGGGTATGTCTGTGGCACCCCCAAAACTCAAAGTGGAGAGTCAGCTGTGCCCACATGGCACACCAGCTACCCCTCCCAGTGCCCAGGCGGGGAGAAGGGCAACAGAGCTCCCTCCTGCCTGATTTCCTCAGGCAAACTGTCATGAAGCATGAGGTTAAGGCTCAACACAATGTTTGGTATACAGTAAGCACTTAAATTCCACAGTCATCACGGAGATGTCTCAAAAGGCCACAAAGTGACTTTGAGAGTACAAATGTTTTAGAACTCAGTTGACAGGCCGACAGCATGGTACTTGAGGGCATGATCAGAAGCACTGTCTAGGTGGGGGGGACAGGGAGCAGTGAGGGAGGAAGCAGAGTGAGCTCCTCTCAACCTTCCCCTTAGGTAAACAGCCCAGCAGGCAAACACTATCTAGCTGGGTGGGTAAGGGTGCCTCGGAAACATCAAAGGGAAGGCAGGCTTGCTGCAAGAAAACAAGGGTGGGGCTGTGTGTGAGGAAATACTGACTACCAAGTGCTTCATTTTAAATGTTAGCCAAACTCTCAGAAGAACTAGGAAAGATCCCTTTCTCCACAGAGGTATCCCCCTCACCCCATCCCTTCCTCATCCAGTCATTTGTGTTGGGATATTCCTAAGCATCTTTAGACCACCTCTGACCAGAAGCAATTTCTCAGGCAGTCACCCTAGGACCTCATTCAAGCCTGTCCATGCCTCAGATCCTCCCTTTAAAACAGAAATAATGGACACATTTTAAAAAAATGGTATTTTTAAGCACTTACTGTTTGCCAGACACTGTACTAAGTGCTGGGGTAGATACAAGCAAACCAGGTTGGACACAGTTTCTGGTTTACAATCTTAATCCCCATTTTACAGATGAGGCAACTGAGGCACAGAGAAGTTAAGTGACTCACCCAAGGTTGCACAGCAGGCAAATGGCAGAGCCAAGAGTTTAGTCAGTCAGGCCTGAGCTTTCTCCACTAGGCCTTGCTGCTTCTTTCTGTGTCCTGGATTTCTTCCCTGCTGAACTGTAAGATCCTCAAGAGGGTGGTTTGTGTCTTCTTCTGTTGCACTCTCCTGAACTTGTAGGGCAGTGCTCTGCACATAGCAAGTACTCAAGAAATACCCGAGTGATGACTTGGGCACAGCAAGGCACTAAGGGGAAGGGGGAGATTGACTCTTCCAGGACCTCGAGAGCATCAGAGCCCAAAGAGGAGCCTCCGGGATCCCAAGACCTCTGGTCCTCTCATCATCATCATCAATCGTATTTATTCAGCGCTTACTGTGTGCAGAGCACTGTACTAAGCGCTTGGGAAGTACAAGTTGGCAACATATAGAGACAGCCCAAATGCCTCAGACATTTTACCTCCCGCCAGGGACAGACTTGGGGCCCTGGGAGATCTGGTTCCACCTACATTGGCGAGTGGTTAGAGTAAAGGGAAAAAGGGAAAAGGGGCCCTCTTATGGGTCTGAATTTAACTGCCAAATAATTTCAGTAATATTAAGCATTTTCAGTCCCAAACTGAATTAATCAGATAGTTCATCAATAACTTCCTGGTGCAGGAAAGTTGGGGGGCCTCTGAAGCTGAGCTCCAGAAACTATCCCCTGGACCCCCAACCTTAATTCCTCAGGAAAGACACAGCAATGTTCTGTTCCCTCACTTCTACCGCATCAGTGATTCTAAGGAAGAATTTTGAGTTTCCTAGACCCTGACTCTTTAGACAGTAAGCTCTTTGTGAGCTGGGATTGTGTCTATCAACTCTGTTGCATTTGTTCACTCCCAAGAGTTTATTACAATGTTCTGTAAACAGTAAGCACCCAATAAATACCGCTGGTTGATAAACTGACCGACCCTCCAGAGACTGGCTTTAAACAGTCCCCCATCGGGCCTGGAAACAAATTAGCCCTTAACCCAAGAGAGGTTCTCTTTCCTCAGCCAAATTTGCATCTTCCTACACAGCCCAGTGAGGACAAAAATAATAATAATAATAGTTATTTTGGTATTAGTTATGGGCTTAACCTCAGCACCTAATAACTAGGTCAGACACAAAGTCTCACAGGTAAGGGCAGGGTGGAGGGACAATGAATCCCCATTTTATAGATGAGAAAGGTGAGGAACAGAGAAGTTAAGTGACTTGTTCAAGACCATACAGCAGACCATAGCAAAGCTAGGATTAGAACTCAGGTCCCCTGACTCAGAGGCCTGAGTCACTAGGCCATGCTGCACCCCACCTTTAGACCACAAAGCATTACATTCCAGGGAGCCTCCCAGCACCCCCAAACTTACTTCACCTCACACCACAGAGAGAACTGAGTGGTGGGATTTTCTCTAGAAAGACCTTTCCAATCCACTTTTTAATCTCCCTTCTGACCCAGCTCAAACCCCCCAGACCCTGTAAAATGCATTTCTACAGATGCTACTGGTTGAGATTAATATCTTAAGTAGATCATCTGGAAGTCAGAAAGTCATGAGTTCTAATCCCAGCTCCTCCACCTGTCTTCCGGGTAGTCTTAGGCGAGTCACTTCACTTCTCTGTGCCTACAAAATAGGGATTGAGATGGGGAGCCCCGCAGGGGACAGGGACTGGGTCCAACCCAATTTTCTTGTATTTAGCCTAGCACATAGTAAGCACTTAAATACCATGAAAAAGTACAACTAGAGAAGCAGTGTTGCTCAGTGGAAAGAGCACGGGCTTGGGAGTCAGAAGTCATGTGTTCTAATCCTGGCTCTGTCATTTATCAGCTGTCACTGCCATTTATCAGCTGTGTGATTTTGGGCAAATCACTTAACTTCTCTGGGCCTCAATTACCTCATCTGTAAAATGGGGATGAAGACTGTGAGCCCCACATGGGACAACCTGATTGCCTTGTATCTACCCCAGCGCTTAAAACAGTGCTTTGCACATAAGTGCGTAACAAATACCATTATTATTATTATTATTATTAACTACTCAGTGGTCATAGGGATAAAAGTGAAGAAATGTAACAACTATGCAAGTTGATAAAACACAATGCAATAAAACCTTAATATGACTTTACAGATCTCTGTTATTTCTCATAGGTCCTGGTCAAGGTAAGATAACCCCCAACCTTTCCCATACCAAAGATATGCTGATCAAAGAATATATAGGAAAAGAAAAGGTTCATACCAAAACAGGAAAGCTACAGAGTACTATCAATCAGAAATAGTAAAATTTCTTAAGAACTTGTCATCAGAATCCAATGAATTACTCAGCTCACCACCGTGCCTTCTTCTCCAAATCTTGTATACCAGCAGTTAAGAAAAGATGAGCCTCGTCAAAACGAAAACTAAGAAACGTTTGACTGTTAAAGATTCTACCCCACCCAACTGGAAGCAGGATTTCCATGACCAGTCCCAGCATAACAGGACTCTTTTTCAAGAAGATCCTACGCTTTTTCTTCTGCTTGAATACCCCAAGCTACGTCTGGGAAAATAACTACCGGACTACCTTGATACTGGAGTCTGCTTTCCTTTCAGACTTGAGATAAGATGTAGTTCCTTATCTCCAACAGAAGAGAAGAAAGAGATTCAAAGTCCAGGAGACAGTCTTATTCTAATAGCTACGAGGCCTCGCTCCATCAGCTGACTTAGAAGGAACATGGGGGTGGGGGTATTAAGAGGAGGTGAGTGGCGATCCAAAATGGTTTCTGTGATTGGATCTTTGCTGAGCATTGTCAACAGGCTCCCACGTGATCCCTACTTCCCAAGAAACCAGCTGATTTTGATTCAGCTTTATTCACTGTGTTCTTGAAATTCATCCCCTCCCCCCACGTCTTGGAAGCTAGCTAATCACCTTATAACTAAAGCAGAATAAAGCCACATTGCAATAGTTTAATAATTAGAAGGCTCTCAAATGAGTGAAAGGTGAACTAATTTTCACACCAGTGGCTAATGTGAGATGAATGAGAGTGCCTGGAAAAAAAATCAGTATTACTGAGACTCTTGAAAAGAAGACCCTCTGACTTGAGAAGAAATCAATCAGTTGTATTTACTGTCTACTGTGTGTCCAGAGCACTGTACGAAGCATTTGGGAGAGTACAGTACAACAGAGTTGGAAGGACATTCCCTGCCTATATTGATGATGATGGTATTTGTTAAGTGCTTACTATGTGTAAAATGCTGTTCTAAGCACTGGCGGGATACAAGGTAATCAGGTTGTCCCACGTGGGGCTCACAGTCTTAATTCCCATTTTTCAGATGAAGTTACTGAGGCTCAGAGAAGGTAAGTGACTTGCCCAAAGTCACACAGCAGACATATGGCAGAGTTGGGATTAGAACCCTTAAACCTCTGACTCCCAAACCCATGCTCTTTCCACTAAGCCACTCTGCTTAGAGATGAGTTTACAGTCTAGAGAAACCATGCAATTGCTCACAATGCTCAACCTAGAAGAGAGAAGGAAACCGTAATCAACTACTTCTCTTCCTCACATTTCTCCTCCTAACAGGATACCCTGAGGAATGAAGATATAAGCTATATATACATAGAACTACTTAGTGGTCATAGGGATAAAAGTGCATGTATATTTATATATAGGTTATATCTTCATTCCTCAGGGGGTCCTGTTGGGAGGACCATCATGGGGAAGAGAAGTAGTTGATACATATATATGAGAAGAAGCGTAGTAGTTATTCAGGTTTAACTATGTGTCAAGCACTGTACTAAGTGCTGGAGTTGGTAAGAGATACAAACTCTCTACAATGTAAGCTTGTTGCGGGCAGGGAATGTCTGCTTATTGTTATATTGTACTCTCCCAAGCACTTAGTACAGTGCTCTGCACACACTAAGCTCTGGATGAATACGATTGAATGAGATAATCAGGTCGGATACAGTTACTGTCCCACATGGGGTTCACAGTCTAAGGTGTGGTGGAGAGGGAGACTAGGAAGAATAGGAGTTTAATTCCCATTTTACAGATGAGGAAACTGAAGTCCAGAGATAAGTGACTTGCTCATGGTCACAAAGAAGGCAAGTGATGGAATGGGATAAGAACCCCATGTCATCTAACTCTCAGACCTGTGCTCCTTCCACTATTGTACTCTCCCAAGGGCAGAGTACAGTGCTCTGCACACAGTAAGCACTCAATATATACAATTGATAGATTGATTCCAATACCCCAAGTTTGATTTGGCCTTGTTTTCACTGTGCTTCACTGTCTGGAAGCCCGGTTATTGGAGAACAAGCATAGTGAAATTCTGAAAAATAGTGCTTCTGTTAAACTGTAAGCTCTTTGAGGCCAGCGACCTTGTCTACCAACTCCACTGTACTGTGCTCTCCCAAGGATTTAGTACGGTGCTCTGCACACAGTCACTGCTCAATAAATACCATTGACTGACTGAGGATGAGCTCCACGGCAGCTGACTGAGGTACTTATGCTCTCCCTGTCAAAGGAAGTAGTATGGAGTACTGGAAAGAGCATTGGCCTGGGAGTCAGAGGACCTGAGTTCTAATTCTGCCCCCCCCCCCACTTGACTGCTGTGTGACTTTGGGCCAGTGACAACTTCTCTGTGCCTCAGTTATCTGTAAAATGGGAATATCCTCCTCCTTCCAACTTATTCAGTGAACCCTATGTGGGACACCGACTGTGTCCAACCTGATAAACTTGTATCTACCCCAGTGCTTAGAACAGTGCTTGACACGTAACAAGTGCTTAACAAAAAAAAAAAGAATGGAAGGCTCGCTCAGGCCATGCTGAGCAGTGTGATTCTGCAAGCCCGCTGAATGAGTCTTCCCACCCCAAATCTCCTGGCCAACTTGATGTTCATCGGAGAAGCAACGTGGCTCAGAGGAAAGAGCACTGGCTTAGGAGTCGGATGTCATGGGTTCTAATCCCGGCCCTGCTACTTGACTGCTGCGTGACTTTGGGCAAGTCACTTAATCAATCAATCAATCATATTTATTGAGCGCTTACTGTGTGCAGAGCACTGTACTAAGCGCTTGGGAAGTACAAGTTGGCAACATATAGAGACGGTCCCTACCCAACAGTGGGCTCACAGTGGGCTCACAATAAATCAATCAATCAGTCGTATTTATTGAGCACTTACTGTGTGCAGAGCACTGTACTAAGCGTTTGGGAAGTACAAGTATAGAGATGGTCCCTACCCAACAGTGGGCTCACAGTGGGCTCACAGTCACAATTAACTTCTCTGTGCCTCAGTTCCCTCATCTGGAAAATGGGGATGAAGACTGTGAGCCCCATGTGGGACAACCTGATTACCTTGTATCCCCCCAGTGCTTAGAACAGTGCTTGGCACATAGTAAGCACTTAATAAATGCCATTATTATTATTATTATTATTGTTATCACGGTGCCCTCGGACCTCCCCAGAGACAGCAGATGGTGCTACTGCTGGCCGGCTCTGCCACAGACTCACTCCCTCAGTCCTTGACCTCTCAGCCTTGCTCCATTCAAATCAGGGAAATCTAGACTAATCCATCTTGCCCCAAGGCGTATTGGGAGAATAATCCACAGAAGAAAACACCAAGCAAAGGTCAAGATTCAACCTCCCCCCACCCGCCCCACCACTTTTTAAATGATATTTGTTAAGTGCTTACTATATACCAGGCACTGTACTAAGTGCTGGGCTTCAGGTTGGACAGAGTTCCCAGAGTCCCCACATGGGGCTCATAGTCTTAATCCCCATTTTACAGATGAGGGAACTGAAGCATAGAGAAGTGAAGTGACTTCCCCAAGGTCACACAGCAGACAAGTGGCAGAGCCGGGGGATTAGAACTCAGGTCCTCTGACTCCCGGGCCCATGCTCTTTCCACTCGGTCAAGCAGCTTGGTGGGCAGGGCATGGATGGGGTTGGCTAGTGGCTCTTGTCCGACTCTTCATCAGGGGCAAGGCCTGGGGTGACTCATGAAACTGACTTCCAGGTCCCTTCCTGATGTTTCAGTTGTCAGAAGGTCCTGAGGTTCTCCACAAGCTCTGGTACATCCTCTGCCTCCACCAATCAGTGGTATTTATTGAGTGCTGATTGGGGGAGAACACTGTGCTAAGCACTTGGAAGAGTACAGTGCAATAAACCTAGTAGACACATTCCCTGCTGTACCTTAAAGCAGTTAAAGTATTGGCTGGGTGGCTCAGTCAATCAGTGATATTTACTGAGCACTTACTGTGTGCAGAGCACTGTGCTAAGTGCTTGGGAGAGTACAGCACAATAAACTTGGTAGACAGTAGCATGGTTCAATGGAAAGAGCCTGGGCTTGGGAGTCAGAGGTCGTGGGTTCTAATCCCGGCTCTGCTGCTTGTCAGTTGTGTGACTTTGGGCAAGTCACTTCACTTTTCTGGGCCTCAGTTACCTCATCTGTAAAATGGGGATTAAAACTGAGAGCCCCACATGGGACAACGTGATCACCTTGTATCCACCACAGCCCTTAGAACAGTGCTTCGCACATAGTAAGTGCTTAACAAATGCCACTGTTATTATTATTATTATTCCCTGCTGCACCTTAAAGCAGGTAAAGTATTGGCTGGGTGACTCAATCAATCATTGGTATTTATTGAGCACTTTGAGTAGAGCACTGTAATAAGTGCTTGAGAAAATACAATATAAGGATATAACAGACACACTCTCTGCAACGCTTGCTCCTCAGGGCATCAAGAAGGCCGTATCATTTCCCTTGCTCTCCTCGGGGCATCCCAATATGAGGAGACAAATCAGTTTCTACCTCCCCGAAACTTGGATGGAAGACCCTGTTCTAGAAAGGTTTGGCCGGGAGTTGTTTTGGAAGGGTTAAGGCTGCTGAAATGGCCTTGGACTCCTCTAAGTACAGCTCAACTGATCAATCAGCATTTCACTGATTGCTTAATTCCTTGTGCTCTACACAGAAAAAAAGACACTTGCAAAATGTGTTTGCTTTGTTTGTTATTCCGGACAAAGCTGATAACGAGCTGCAGCTGTTGTACACAGTGTACCGCCTGCTGAGGCCACTGGTTTCAACTTATAGATAGATGCAGAGCGGCGGCAGTGAGGAGATGGCTTGAAATAGGATGGCACACTCTATCTCTGGGAGATGCCTTTCATTATGTGCCATTTGTGTCAAGGGAATAACCTGATTGGCTGGCAGGGACTCTCAAGGGAAGAGAGATTAAAACTCCCCCTCTCAGCTGAAAGACTTGCTCGGCTCTGCCAGGGGAGGAATTCACCTGGGCCGATTTCAAAGAGACTTGTGTAAGAGTAGGCTCAGGTGTGCATCTCCATGGCCTTCACTGCACCTCCAGCAGAAGTGAGCCCCTCCCCCCCCCCACCACATTAGGGCTTCCCAGCTCCAGGGAACCATGGGGTGTGAACAGGATCTTATCTCACTCTAGAATATCTTGTGGGGTTTTTAGTATCAGCTCCTTGTGTTCGGGATTGTGTCTACCACTTCTATTGCACTGTATCCCCCCAAGCACTTAATTCAGTGTTCTGTACACAGTAAGTGCTTAATAAATAACGGTAATTGGTTGATTGGTGACCCAGACAGGAGAGGGAGTAGGGGAAATGAGGACTTAGAAAAAGCCCCTTGGAAGAAATGTCATTTTAAATGTGGGGTGAGTGGTGGTCTGTCAGTTACAAAGGGTGGGGAAGGGGATTTCCAGGACAGAGGGAGGGTGTTGGCAAGGAATCAAGGTACAGTGACTAAGTTGGCATTAGAAGAGCAAGTAAAGTGTGCATGGCCTAGTGGATAACTCAGAATGTCATGAGTTCTAATTCTGACTCTACCTCTTGTCTGCTATGCGACCTTGGGAAAGTCACTGCTCTGTGCTTCAGTTACTTCATCTGTAAAATAGGAGTTAAGAATGTGAGCCCGATGTGGAACAGGGACTCTGTCCAACCAATTTGCTTGTACCCCCCGCCCCCCCCCACCAGTGATTAGTACAGTCCCTGGCACATAGTAAATACTTAACAAATATCATTATCATTAAAGTGTATGGATTTGACTATAGTAGGAAATCAGTTAGGTAAAGTAGGAGGGGGCAGGCTGATTAAGGGTTTTAAAGTTGATAGTAATGAGTTTCCGTTTGATGCAGGGTTGGACAGGTGACCGCTTGAGGTTCTTGAGGACTGGGGAGATGTGAACTGAACACTTTTTTAGAAAAATGTTCCAGGCAACAGAATGAAGTAAGGATTGGAGTGGGAAGAGATTAGAGGCAGGGAGGTCACTGAAGAGGCTGATGTACCTAGTACAGTGTTCTGCACAGAATTGAGCTTAAAACCCTGATGATGATGACTATTAGACTAACATCATCATCAACATCATCAGGATTTTAAGATCAACTCTGTGCAGAGCACTGTATTAGGTGCCTAGTGCATGTACAGCACTGTATTATGGGAGCTAATTTGTGTGGCACACTGTAATAGGAGATTAGGAACATAAAATGGAAATAATACAATGAAATCTATCCCCGGGGGGTGGGGGCTTACAATCTAATGGAGGAAATATGCAGTCATAATTTTCCAAACGCATAATAGAACCAAGATTAAGAGTAAAAGTAGTAATAATCATCAATAATTGTGGTATTTAATTAATTAATGATGGCATTTGTTAAGCACTTACTATGTGTCAAGCACTGTTCCAAGCACTGGGGTAGATACAAGGTAATCAGGTTGTCCCATGTGGGGCTCACATTCTTAATCCCCATTTTAAAGATGAGATAACTGAGGCCCAGAGAAGTAAAGTGACTTGCCCAAAGTCACACAGCACAGGCTCTGATTCCCAAGCCCGTGCTCTTCCATTAAGGCATGCTGGTATTTATTAAGTGCTTACTATGTGTCAAGCACTTGTACTAAGCACTGAGGACAAGATAATCAGGTCCCACATGGGGCTCACAGTCTGGGTAGGAGTGAGAACAGGTATCGAATCCCCACTTTGCAAATGAGGAAACTGAGGCAGAGAAGTTAAGTGACTTGCCCAAGGTCACAGAGCAGACAAGTGGCAGGGCTGAGCTTACAACCCAGGTCCTCTGACTCTCAGTTCCATGCTCTTTCCTCCAGGTCACGCATGCGTAAGTAAGCAAAAAACAACTCAGAAATAACATTAGATAAACAGATATACCCATGAGTGCCAAGCTCTTTGCAGAGTTGGCTTAGCCCCAAATCATTCTTCTCCTTACTTTTTACAATAACTGGGCAAATAACAGATTTTTGGTGTTAGGATCGGGATCTTGTTTATCCATTTTTGTCCTTCAAAAGCATCTGGGCACGGAGGGAGATTAGATGACACGGAAGATTGATGAACTGAACCTCTGTGGAGGAAATGGTGTTTTCAGTCTGGGTAGTCGCCAGGGGTCCAGCAGGTGAGAGAGGGTACAGCAGGCCCAGATGAGCCAGAAAGACACCAATTCATTAATTCCACAGGAACACTTGGCCTTCTTTCCCAAAGAGAAGGGGTCAGGGGAGGGGACAGTGGGGAGATTGTGTCCTGGTTCTGGGGATTTGGGCAGTTCTGCACAGCCCCCGCCTGACTTCCAGAGACCAGCTTGAATCAAGCAAGAACCACCCACCCACAGAATGCTGAACAAGCAAAAGTTATTTAAAGACAGAGCGAGTGGAAAATTAGTAATGTGGGTCCAGCTTTCCATGATAGAAGTAGGACTTTGCTCTGGGGTTTGAGAATTAACCCCTTGCAAGCTTCTTCGCTCCCACCCTGGAATGATTTGACGGAACAGCCTGACAATTCGCCTTGAGATGTTGCCACACTCACCGGTCCCCGTGTCATTCATTCATTCATTCAATCATATTTATTGAGCGCTTACTGTGTGCACAGCACTGTACTAAGCGCTTGGGAAGTACAAGTTGGCAAAATATAGAGACGGTCCCTACCCAACGGTCCCTCCCAACAATGGGTGTCATGTATCAGACTGTCAAAGTACGAGTTGAAGAATTTCCTGGCAAAGCCAGGCTGCTGCTAGTCACTACAGGAGGGAGGGGATGTTGCCATTGTATTTTGCATCTTAGAAATTATACACTGTGACTTTTCCTCACCAGCAAAGGCAATCACTTTCTCCCCCTCCTTATCTTTGCTTCTCTCTCAATCAATTAATGGTATCTACTGAGCGCTGTGTGCACAGCACTGTACTAAGCCCTTGGGAGACTACACTACAACAAAGTTGGTAGACACATGATCCCTACCTGCACAATGCTTACAATGTCCTGGGGGAGACAGGCATTAAAATAAGTTATAGATAAGGGAAGCAGCAGAATAGAAGGAAATATACATGTTCACCAACTTTGTTCTTGTGTCTCTCGCCACTGTCCTCTTCCCCACACCCTCCCATTGGTCTGGAACTCCCACTTCATATCTGGCAGATCACCACTCTCCCCATCTCTGAGGCCCATCTGAAACCACACCTCTTCCAGGAGGCCTTCCCTGATGAATCTCTCCTTTCCACCCTACTTCCCTTCCCAAATGCTACTTCAGCACTTCTACAACACCTAAGCACTTGGGTATTCACACACCCCCAACAGACTTGTGAATAAATCATTACATTCTATTGCTTCCTCATACCTATATTTTGTTTGAAGTCTGACTCTCTTGCTAGATTGTAAGCTCCTTGAGGGCAGGAATCACGACTACTGAACCTATTGTACTCTTCAAAATGCTTAATACAGTGTTCCACACACATTAAAATGTAAATAAAAGTGATTGACTAATTACTTTTTAATGATCAATCAATCATATTAAGAGCTTAGTGTGTGCAGAACACTGTACTAAGCACGTGAAAGCATACAATATAACAGAGTTGGTAGATATGCGTCTTGCCCATAATAAGCAGTAGATCTGAGAGAGCAGTGAATGAAGAGTGCAAATCCAAGTTCAAGGGTGACACAGAAGGGAGTGGGAGAAGAGGAAATGAGGGCTTAGTCAAAGAAGGACTCTCAGAGGAGATGTGCTTTAAGATTTTAAAGATAAGGAGAGTGATCGTCTGTTGGGTATGAAGAGGGAGGGTGTTCCAGGCCAGAGACAGGCTGTAGGTGAGAGGACAGAGGTGAGATACACGAGATTTGAGATATAGTGAGAAGGTTGGCAAAGTGTGTGGGCTGATATATAGTAGGAGAGCAGCGAGGAGAGGTAAAAGGGGGCAAGGTGATTTGAGTGCTTTAAAGCCGATGGTAAGGAGTTTTTGTTTGATGCAGAGGTGGAGGATAACCACTAGAGGTTCTAGAGAAGTGGGGAAACATGGACCGAATGTTTTGGTAGAAAAGTGACCCTGGCGGCAGAGTGATTTACAGACTGGAGTGGGGAGAGACAGGGTGCAAGGAAGTCAGCAAGAAGGATGATGCAGTAATCAAGGAAGGATAGGATAAATGCTTGGATTAACATGGTAGCAGTTCGGATGGAGAGGAAAGGGAGGATTATAATGATGTGAAGGTTGAACCAACAGGATTTGATGGCAGCCTGAATATGTGGGTTGAATGAGAGAAGGAATCAAAGATAATACCAAGGTTATAGGCTTGTGAGATGGGGAGGATGTTGGTGCTGATTACAGTGATGGGAAAGTGATGGGAGGACAGGTTTTGTGTGGGAAGATAAAGAGTTGTGTTTTGGACATGTTAAATTTGAAGTGTCAGCAGGACATCCAAGTGGAGATGTCCTGAAGGCATCAACATCAACATCAATCGTATTTATTGAGTGCTTACTATGTGCAGAGCACTGTACTAAGCGCTTGGGAAGTACAAATTGGCAACATATAGAGACAGTCCCTACCCAACAGTGGGCTCACAGTCTAAAAGGGGGAGACAGAGAACAAAACCAAACATACTAACAAAATAAAATAAATAGAATAGATATGTACAAGTAAAATAAATAAATAAAAAATAGAGTAATAAATATGTACAAACATATATACATATATACAGGTGCTGTGGGGAAGGGAAGGAGGTAAGATGGGGGGATGGAGAGGGGCACGTGGGGGAGAGGAAGGAAGGGGTTCAGTCTGGGAAGGCCTCCTGGAGGAGGTGACCTCTCAGTAGGGCCTTGAAGGGAGGAAGAGAGCTAGCTTGGCGGATGGGCAGAGGGAGGGCATTCCAGGCCCGGGGGATGACGTGGGCCGGGGGTCGATGGAGGACAGGCGAGAATGAGGTACGGTGAGGAGATTAGTGGCGGAGGAGCGGAGGGTGCGGGGTGGGCTGTAGATGTAGAGAAGGGAGGTGAGGTAGGAGGGGGCGAGGTGATGGAGAGCCTTGAAGCTGAGGGTTAGGAGTTTCTGCCTGATGCACAGATTGATTGGTAGCCACTGGAGATTTTTGAGGAGGGGAGTAATATGCCCAGAGTGTTTCTGGATAAAGATAATACGGGCAGCAATATGAAGTATGGATTGAAGTGGAGAGAGACACGAGGATGGGAGATCAGAGAGAAGGCTGATGCAGTAGTCCAGACGGGATAGGATGAGAGCTTGAATGAGCAGGGTAGCGGTATCGATGGAGAGGAAAGGGCGCATCTTGGCAATATTGTGGAGATGAGACCGGCAGGTTTTGGTGATGGCTTGGATGTGAGGGGTGAATGAGAGAACGGAGTCAAGGATGACACCAAGGTTGCGGGCTTGTGAGACGGGAAGGATGGTAGTGCCGTCAACAGAGATGGGAAAGTCAGGGAGAGGGCAAGGTTTGGGAGGGAAGACAAGGAGTTCAGTCTTCGACATGTTGAGCTTTAGGTGGCGGGCAGACATCCAGATGGAGATGTCCTGAAGGCAGGAGGAGATGCGAGCCTGGTGAGAGGGGGAGAGAGCAGGGGCAGAGATGTAGATCTGGGTGTCATCAGTGTAGAGATGATAGTTGAAGTCGTGGGAGTGAATGAGGTCACCAAGGGAGTGCGTGTAGATCGAGAACAGAAGGGGACCAAGCACTGAACCTTGGGGAACCCCCACAGTAAGAGGATGGGAGGGGGAGGAGGAGCCTGCAAAAGAGACTGAGAATGAACGACCGGAGAAGTAAGAGGAGAACCAGTAGAGGACGGAGTCTGTGAAGCCAAGGTCAGATAGCGTGTTGAGGAGAAGGGGGTGGTCCACAGTGTCGAAGGCAGCTGAGAGGTCGAGGAGGATTAGGACAGAGTATGAGCCGTTGGATTTGGGAAGCAGGAAGTCATTGGTGACCTTTGGGAGGGCAGTTTCCGTGGAATGTAGGGGACGGAAGCCAGACTGGAGGGGGTCGAGGAGAGAGTTGTTGTTGAGGCAGGAGGAAATGCAAGACTGCAGAAGAGAAAGAGCAGGATTAGAGATGTAAGATTTAAGAATCCTATGGGTAGGGATGGTAGTTGAAGTTTTGGGTATGAATGAATTCTCCAAGGGAGTGGGTGTAGATGAAGAATAAAAGGAGACCCAGCATTAAGGTTTGAAGGACTCCCACATTCAGGGAGTAGAAGCAGAACAGAAGCCCACAAAAGACAGAAGAGAGTGGTGTTAGTGAAGCCAAGGTTGGGTATTGTTTCCAGGAGAAGGGAGAGGTCAACAGCATCAAAGGCGGCTGAGAGGTCGAGGAGGTTTAGGATTTAGCTTTAATTATATTTGTTCTGACGACTTGACACCTGTCTACATGTTTTGTTTTATTGTCTCTCTCACCATTCTAGACTGTGAGCTTGTTGTTGGGTAGGGATCGTCTCCATATGTGGCCAACTTGTACTTCCCAAGTGCTTAGTACAGTGCTCTGCACACAGTAAGCGCTCAGTAAATACAACTGAATGAACGAATGAATGAATAGAGGCTGTTGGACATGGCAAGATGAAGATCACTGACAAGTTTTGAGAAAGAGGTTTCTGTGGAGTGAAGAGGGTAGAAGTCAGACTGGAGGGGGTCTAGTAGAGAACTGGAGGTGAGTAAGTAGAGGCAGTGGGTGTAGACAATTCACTCAAGGAGTTTGGAGAGGAATGGTAGGAGGGAGATGAGGCAATAACTGGAGGGGGGAGCCGTGGGGGTCAAGGGAGGGTTTTTGGGGGGAGTAGTAGGGAAGAAGCCATTGGCAGTCAAAGAGGGAAAAAGGGAGGGGCAAGCGCCTTGGTAAGGTAATAATAATAATAATAATAGTATTTGTTAAGCACTTACTATGTGCAAAGCACTGTTCTAAGCGCTGGTTACAAGGTGATCAGTTTGTCCCACGGGGGGCTCACAGTTTCAATCCCCATTTTACAGATGAGGTAACTGAGACACAAAGAATTAAGTGACTTGCCCAAAGTCACACAGCTGACAGATGGCAGAGCTGGTATTTGAACCCATGACCTCTGACTCCAAAGCCCATGCTCTTTCCACTGAGCCACGCTGGTATAACAGGATGGGGTCAGAGATGCAAGTGGAGAGGGTGGATTCTTGAGAGGAGGCAGGAGATCTCTTCAGATACCACTGGGTGGGGGTTCCCCAAGGTTCAGTGCTTGGTCCCCTTCTGTTCTCGATCTACACACACTCCCTTGGTGACCTCATTCGCTCCCACGGCTTCAACTATCATCTCTACACTGATGACACCCAGATCTACATCTCTGCCCCTGCTCTCTCCCCCTCTCTCCAGGCTCGCATCTCCTCCTGCCTTCAGGACATCTCCATCTGGATGTCTGCCTGCCACCTAAAGCTCAACATGTCGAAGACTGAACTCCTTGTCTTCCCTCCTAAACCTTGCCCTCTCCCTGACTTTCCCATCTCTGTTGACGGCACTACCATCCTTCCCGTCTCACGAGCCCTCAACCTTAGTGTCATCCTCGACTCCACTCTCTCATTCACCCCTCACATCCAAGCCGTCACCAAAACCTGCCGGTCTCAGCTCCACAACATTGCCAAGATCCGCCCTTTCCTCTCCATCCATACCGCTACCCTGCTCATTCAAGCTCTCATCCTATCCCGTCTGGACTACTGCATCAGCCTTCTCTCTGATCTCCCATCCTCGTGTCTCTCCCCACTTCAATCCATACTTCATGCAGCTGCCCGGATTATCTTTGTCCAGAAACACTCTGGGCATATTATTCCCCTCCTCAAAAATCTCCAGTGGCTACCAATCAATCTGCGCATCAGGAAGAAACTCCTCACCCTGGGCTTCAAGGCTGTCCATCACCTCGCCCCCTCTTACCTCACCTCCCTTCTCTCCTTCTACAGCCCACCCCGCACCCTCCGCTCCTCTGCCGCTAATCTCCTCACCGTACCTCGTTCTCGCCTGTCCTGCCATCGACCCCCGGCCCACGTCATCCCCCAGGCCTGGAATGCCCTCCCTCTGCCCATCCGCCAAGCTAGCTCTCTTCCTCCCTTCAAGGCCCTACTGAGAGCTCACCTCCTCCAGGAGGCCTTCCCAGACTGAGCCCCTTCCTTCCTCTCCCCCTCGTCCCCCTCTCCATGCCCCCATCTTACCTCCTTCCCTTCCCCACAGCACCTGTATATATGTATATATGTTTGTACATATTTGTTACTCTATTTATTTATTTATTCATTTTACTTGTACATATCTATTCTATTTTATTTTGTAGTATGTTCGGTTTTGTCTCCCCCTTTTGGACTGTGAGCCCACTGTTGGGTAGGGACTGTCTCTATATGTTGCCAATTTGTACTTCCCAAGCGCTTAGTACAGTGCTCTGCACACAGTAAGTGCTCAATAAATACGACTGAATGAAGTGAGCCTACACAATGATACGTAGGCTTGCCCTGTCAAATGAAAAGCTTATTATCTTGACATCTTACAGGACTTTACTAAGGAAATCTAAAATGTATCCTAGGTTTTCCATCCACAACGCATTCCATTAACTTTTTCCTCTCTCTACAATCATCCTTCCCTTCCCCACGCCCGATTCAGAAGTAATACTTTCTTTTCGTAAATGAGATAACAGTATGAAAAATCAGCAGAGGGCGCCATTTTGACGTGCACTTCTGGCACTGGGGGAGACGGAGGCAGTTGTGACTGCAAAGTTGTCAGGTGCACAAGAAACGGGCTCCAGACTGTCTTCAAAGGTCCGTTTGCTCAGTTCAGGTGACAAATTCACTGCCATCATGTTTTAGTGTGCCCAACCCAGCTCTGCCATTCTCTCTTTCAACTCTGAGAGTATTTTTTTTGGAAGGGGGAAGCGGGCAGGGAGGTCATGTGAGTTGTATGTGTTGTGTGTGTTATGTGCTTTGTATGTTCTCCAGGGCAGAGCTTCCTCTTCTCCTTCTAAGTGTTCCTGCAGCCCAGCCTCACTCTCCAGACACATTCTCCATACTCCACACTCTCCATTCTCCTCACTCTCCATACACTCTCCATACTCATAGAGAAGCAGCGTGGCTCAGTGGAAAGAGCACGGGCTTTGGAGTCAGAGGTCATGGGTTCAAATCCTTGCTCTGCCAATTATCAGCTGTGTGACTTTGGGCAAGTCACTTCACTTCTCTGGGCCTCAGTTACCTCACCTGTAAAATGGAGATGAAGACTGTGAGCCCCCTGTGGGACAACCTGATCACCTTGTAACCCCCAGCGCTTAGAACACACTTTGCACATAGTAAGTGCTTAATAAATGCCATTATTATTATTCCCCACCCTACCAAAACAGGGCAGTACACACACACACGCACATGCACATGCACACATATCACACCCCCAGATCCTCCATTCACTCACATATGTACACACACAATCACACTCACATGCACACACCCATGCTCACACACACCTGCAGTTGTATTCACTCCTGCTTACCATACCACCATGGACTTACCTAATCAATCAATGGTATCTATTGAACATTTACTGTGTGCAGGGCACTGTACTAAGCTCTTGGGAAAGTACAATAAAGCAAAGTGGATGTGCTCCCTGCCCACAAGGAGCTTAGAGTCTGCAGGGAGACATAATTTGGTCCCAAAATTATGGGGAGACATGGCCTGAACTCTAATGATCTAGGTGTGTTGGGCATATTTTTGTGTGTGTGTTTGTGAGGCTGTTAGTGTAGATGTGTACATTTGTGTGAGTGCTCAGCGACCAAAACTGCCACTCCACACCCATCTCCCTGCCGGTCCCTGCGGGGAAGGAAAGACCAGTGAGTGGAGCAGGATGGCATGAGACCGTGAAATCGCAATTGGCCTGCAGAGGCTGTGAGGAGGTGATACCAGGGGCCACTGGGCACGCAGCATGTCGGTGGCATAATAATAGCAGAAACATACCCACCCGAACCTGTGTCCATCCAGGGCGGGCCATCTGGTCATCTCTGGAACTGCTTCAGTGAGAAACTTCCTCTCAAGTTTCCTGTATGCCATCATCAATCAATCAATCGTATTTATTGAGAGCTTACTGTGTGCAGAGCACTGTACTAAGTGCTTGGGAAGTACAAGTTGGCAACATATAGAGACAGTCCCTACCCAACAGTGGGCTCACAGTCTAAAAGAATCCAGAACAGAGGAAGCCAGGACTATTTCCATCACCAGAAAAGGAATATTATCTGGAAAAGGAGAAGGAGGAAGAGGAGGAGAAGAAAGAGGAGGAGAAGGAGAAGGAGGAAGACGAGAAGGATCAAGAGGAGGAAGATGAGGAGGAGAAGGAGGAAGAGGAGGAGGAAGAGGAACTGAGTGTTTCCATCAATCAATCAATCAAACATTGGTATTTATTGAAAGCTTAAGTGCTTGGAAGAGTACAATATAACAGAATTAGCAGACTGCTCCCTGCTCATTACAAGCTTACAATCTAGACAGATGGACATTGATATTAATAAATAAGTAATTTATAATATATGATTTAAAGATATGTATATAAGTCCCATGGGGTTAGGGGTGGAGCAAATATCAAATGTCCAAGGATCACAGATCCAAGTGCATAAATAACATAGAAGGGAGGGTGAGCAGGTCAAAAGAAGGCTTAATTGGAGAAGGCCTCTTGGAGAAGAAATCATCATCATCATCAATCGTATTTATTGAGCGCTTACAATGTGCAGAGCACTGTACTAAGCGCTTGAGAAGTACAAATTGGCAACATATAGAGACAGTCCCTACCCAACAGTGGGCTCACAGTCTAAAAGGGGGAGACAGAAAACAAAACCAAACATACAAACAAAATAAAATAAATAGAATAGATATGTACAAGTAAAATAAATAAATAAATAAATAGAGTAATAAATATGTACAAACATATATACATATATACAGGTGCTGTGGGGAAGGGAAGGAGGTAAGATGGGGGGGATGGAGAGGGGGACGAGGGGGAGAGGAAGGAAGGGGCTCAGTCTGGGAAGGCCTCCTGGAGGAGGTGAGCTCTCAGCAGGGCCTTGAAGGGAGGAAGAGAGCTAGCTTGGCGGATGGGCAGAGGGAGGGCATTCCAGGCCCGGGGGATGACGTGGGCCAGGGGTCGATGGCGGGACAGGCGAGAACGAGGTACGGTGAGGAGATTAGTGGCGGAGGAGCGGAGGGTGCGGGCTGGGCTATAGAAGGAGAGAAGGGAGGTGAGGTAGGAGGGGGCGAGGTGATGGAGAGCCTTGAAGCCCAGGGTGAGGAGTTTCTGCCTGATGCGCAGATTGATTGGTAGAAGAAGAAATGACCTTGACGTTACTTTGAAGGTGGAGAGAGTGGTGGTCTGGCACATATGGAGTGGGAGGGAAGTCCAGGCGAGGTGGGGGAACGTGGGAAAAGGGTCGGCAGTGAGATAGAAGAGATTGGGACACAGTGAGTAAGAGGAGCAGAGTGTGCAATCTGGGCACACTAGGAGATTAGTGAGGTGAGGTAGGATGGGGCAAGCCAATTGAGTGCTTTAAAGCCGACAGTAAGAAGTTTCTGTTTGATGTGCAGGTGAATGGGCAGCTATTGAGGGTTCTTGAGGAACGAGGAGACATGGACTGAATGTTTCTGTTCATAAATTATCTGTGCAGCAGAGTGATATATGAATTGGAGTGGGGAGAGACAGGAGGCTGGAGGTCAGCAAGGAGGCAGATGCAGAAGTCAAGGCAGGATAGGATAAGTACTTTGATCAGAAGGTTGACTGGAGAGGAAAGGGAGATTTATAGCAATGTTGTGAAAGTAGAACTGATGAGATTTGTTAACAGATAGAATATGTCATCTCAGAAGAGAACTGTCCTGATCTTCCGAAGAAAGGAGGAGCTTACTCATCATGCAGGACTCTCTGATGGACTGGGAACTAAGGTGGGGGGGCGGGGGAATTTGGAAGAATTTGGGAGTCTGGATCTTTTAAGATGTAAAAGACACAAGAGTTTACGACACAGGTTTGCATCTTCCATATGAGCGCTGGGAGGAGTATTGGTCTTGAGCCATGATCCTGGTTTGTGGTCCTTTCGGAAATAGCTACTGAGTGAAAGCCATTCTCCTCCAGGATACCTTCCTGGACTAAGTTCCCAACCACTCACCCACCCAGCCCCATTTTCCCTCCATACTGTTAACAAATGCCATCATCATCATGTGGGACAAGAACTGTGTCAGACCTGATTGTATTTTATTAACCCTAGTGCTTAGTACAGTGCTTGGCACAGAGTAAGCACTTAGTAAATGCCATTGTTCAATCAATCAATCAATGACATTCATTAAGCATTTATGGGGTGCAGAGCATTGTATTAGTGCTGGGGAAAGTACAACAGAGTTGGTAGACATGTTTCCTACCCACCAGGAGCTTAGAGTCTAGAGGAGAAGACAGACATTAAAATCAATTACGGATTTGTGCCTAAGTGCTGTGGGGCTGAGGGTGGGGTGAATATCAAGGTCTTAAAGGGTACAGATCCAAGTGCAAAGGTAACAATGATAGGAAAAGGAGTAAGGGAAATGAAGGGGAAGGCCTCTTGGAGGAGATGTGATTTAAATAAGGCTTTGAAGGTGAAAGGAGGGATGTCTGTCACAAATGAAGGGGGAGGAAGTTCCTGGTCAGAGGCAGGCTGTGGGTAAGAGGACCCTGGTGAGATAGACGAGGCCGAGGTACAGGAGTAGTTTGCCATGGAGGAACCAAGCGTGCAGAAATCAGCGAGGTAAGGCAGGAGGGGGCAAGGTGATTGAGGGCTTCAAAGTGACAGTAAGAAGTTTCTGTTTGATGAGGAGGTGGATGGGCAACCATTATCAACCAATCAATCAATCATTTATATTCACTGAGTGCTGAGAAGCAGCGTGGCTGAGAAGCAGCATGGCTGAGTGGAAAGAGCCCGGGCTTTGTAGTCAGAGGTCATGGGTTCAAATCCCAGCTCCACCACAAGTCTGCTGTGTGACCTTGGGCAAGTCACTTAACTTCTCTGAGCCTCAGTTACTTCATCTGTAAAAATGGGGATTAAGACTGTGAGCCCCATGTGGGACAACTTGATCACATTGTATCCCCCCAGCGCTTAGAACAGTGCTTTGCACATAGTAAGCACTTAATAAATGCCATTATTATTGTTATTATTATTATTACTGTGTGCAGAGCACTGTACTAAGCACCTGGGAGAGTACAATATAACAGAGACCTATTCCCTGCCCACAACAAACTACAGTTTAGAGGGAGCTTACCATAAGCTTTTTGAGGAGTGGTGAAACGTGTCCCGCACATTTCTGTAGAAAAAGGATCCGTGCCACAGGGTGAAATATGGACTGGAGTGGAGAGAGAGGAGGCAGGGAGGTCAGTGAGGAGGTTGATGCAGTAGCCAAGGTGGGATAGGATAATGGGGTTCCAAACCTGTGGAACCATATGGGAACTGATTACTTCTATCTACCCCAGCACTTAAGCACACAGAAAGTGCTTAACAAATACCACAATTATTTAAAGTGTTTGGATCAGCAAAAGTAGTGATTTGTATGGAGACAAAAGGGTGGGTTTGAGTTGTGAATCCTGTTGATTCCAGGATTTGGTGACAGACTGACTATGTGGGTTGAATGGGGGAGATGAATCAAGGATATTGCTAAGGTTACAGGTTTGTGAGACAAGGAAGATAGTGGTGTTGTCTACAATGATGGGAAAGACATGGGAGGACAGCATTAGGGTGGGAAGATGAGTTCTGGTTTGGACAGATTAAGTTTGTGGTTTCGGCAGGTCTTCCAAGTGGAGATGTCATTATTATTCCCACTTCAACAGAAACTCGGCCTGTCACCCACTTCCTCAAAAATCTCCAGTGGTTGCATATCAACCTCCGTAACATGCAAAAACTCCTAACTACTGGCTTCAAAGCTCTCCATCAACGTCCCCCCTCCTACCTCACCTCCCTTCTCTCCTTCTACACCCCAGTCCGCACACTCTGCTCCTCTGGTGCTAACCTTCTCACTGTGCCTCGTTCTCGCCTGTCCCGCCTTTGACCCCTGGCCCACCTCCTACCGCTGGCCTGTAATGCCCTCCCTCTTCAAATCCGCCAATCACACTTCCTCCCTTCAAAGCCCTATTGAAGGCTCAACTCCTCCAAGAGGCCTTCCCAGACTAAGCCCCCCCTTTCCTCAGCTCCCCCTCCCCTCCCCATCGCCCAGACTCACTCCTTCTGCTCCCCACCCCCCACCCCACAGCACTTGTGTGTATATGTACATATCTATAATTAAATTTATTTACATTAATGCTTTACTTGTTTTTATGTGTATATATAATTCCATTTATTTATATTGATGCTACTGATGCCTGTTTACTTGTTTTGATGTCTGTCTCCCCCTTCAAGACTATAAGCCCACTGTGGGCAGGGATTGTCGCTCTTCATTACTGAACTCCACTTTCCAAGTGCTTAGTACGGTGCTCCGCACACAGTAAGCTCTCAATAAATACAACTGAATGAATTGAATGAATGAATGAATGAATATCACCTTTGACTGACTGATCAAGTGGGACAGTCCTGTTAACTGAGTGAGTCAGTGGTAACATCTTAGGCCATTTCCTTCCTCTCCCTCAGGCCTTGCTTGGCCTAGCTGCCCTGGTGACCAGGGATGGAGCAGCTGCTCATCCTCCCTCCTGCCCCCCCAAAATGCAGGTGGTTCCAATCATCATCATCAATCGTATTTATTGAGTGCTTACTGTGTGCAGAGCACTGTACTAAGCGCTTGGGAAGTACAAATTGGCAACATATAGAGACAGTCCCTGCCCAACAGTGGGCTCACAGTCTAAAAGGGGGAGACAGAGAACAAAACCAAACATACTAACAAAATAAAATAAATGCCAATGCCCCAAAGACCTCACTTCCCCCAGCCAATCAGAAGTGAGGGCAGTCGTGGCCTGGACCAGGGTTCGGGTCAGGGTTCGATGTTAGAATGAGGGTGTGGTCAAGCTTTGGGTAAGGGCTAGGAGCAGGGTAGAGTTAAGGTTAGCACTAAGATTCAGGTTAGGGAGAGGTCCAGAGTAAGGATGAAAGCAGTCCCAGACAGCCCTCAGGAATCCCAGACAAGGAGCAGCATGGCCTAGTGAAAAAAGTACAGGCCTGAGAGTCAGAGGACCTAAATTTTAATCCCAGCTCTGCCACTTGCCTGCTGTGTGGCCTTGGGCTGGTCACTTAACTTCTCTGTGCCTCAGTTTCCTTAATTATAAAATGGGGATTCAATACCCGTTCTCCCTCCTGCTTAGGCTGTGAGCACCATGTGAGACAGGAACTGTGCCTGACCAGATTAACTTGTCTCTACCCCAGCACTTAGAACAATACTTGACACGGAGTAAGCCCATAACAAATACCCACCCCGCAAAAAAAAAAGAAAGACACACATGGTATCCCACTCTTTTTCCAGATACATGGTATAACACAATGTCTTACATGATGTTCCACATTTTTACCTCCAGACAGTAAGATTATTATGGACAGGGATTGGGTCTAGCAACTTTATGATATTGTACTCATGTGCTTAGTACTGTGCTCTGCATACAATAAGTGCTCAATAAATATGATTGACTGATTGATTGTACTAGTCCTTGGGAGAGTACAACAGAGTTGGTAGACACATTCCCTGGCCACCAGGAGCTTACAGTCTAGAGGGGGAGACAGACAGTAAGATAAATTATGGATATATGCCTAAGTGATGTGGGACTGAGGGTGCGGTGAATATCAAGGGCTTAAAGGGTACAGATCTAAGTGTTAAGGCAACAATGAAGGGAGAGGGAATATGGAAAATGCCAAGCACACAGCATAACATGAAGATGTCACATGAGCCATATCGTAGAAGTGGTTAAGACATTTCTCCAGGAAGATCCCTCAGTCTCCCACCAGCCCCAGAGCCTTCCTTTCACCCTCCTCACTCCCTAAAGACTAGCATCACTGAGGGAGGATCAGGGCTGAATACTTTAAAATGCAGCATAAAAGTGTACGGTGCCGCTATCACTACCGCACGTGAGGCAGTCTAGCTGAAGAGACCAGACCTTCCATTGCAAAACTGGATTACTGAACACTGGGTTTAGGGTTAGAGGTAATCTTTGGGTCAGGGTTAGGGTCAAAATTAGGGATTAGGGTTAGGATGAAGATTTACATTAGGGTGATGTGTTGATGACTGGAACTGCTGACGGCTGAACATTAGACAATTGATCTATCAATGATTGAACTGTAGTGTTTGACTTTCAGTGACACGTTAATGGCCCAGAGCCCCGGACCCCCTCAGTTGGGATGGTAGCCTTGGGGGCTGTTGATTGAGGAGCTTTTGTGTATGGACTCCGGCCAGGAATCCTCATTGCTTGTCAAGGGGAGGACAGCTTGGCCAATCAACCAGTTGCCTCATCCTTTCCAGATAAGGTTGTTTTTCTGGTTTCATACAGCCTCTTCTTGCAGACCCCTGACCAATCCCCAAGATTGGGGATTATCCAGTCCTTGGTTGTTCCTCTCTCTCACCACCATGTTCCCTTTGATTGCATTCTCCTCTCACTCCACAACGCAGACCAAGGTATTGTTAAAACCAAGTTATCATTGTGGAAATCCAGGGCAACAGGACACCTTTCCCTACCCTTTTAGTGGCAGTAAAGGTGGGGTTCAGGGCTAGGCTAGACTCCCCCTCAGTACAGCAGCTGGGCACATCCATACTATAGATCCCAGAATGCTCCAGGGCCTAAACTGAGCATGGACTGAGTCTGCCCCATCCTAGGCGATGGCATGCAAAGATCTGAAATGTACAAGAGCATGCCAAGCAGGTTGACAGGTTCACCTGGCATTGATTTATTTCTAGAACATTTCTCTATTTTTTTTTTCTAAAATTGCCCAGGAAGGCCTACCAAAATCTGGAATGCTTCTAGGCTAATATTTGGTTAGCCTGAATCTAGGGTGTTTGTAGTCACAGGACAATGTCCAGCATGGCCTAGGAGAAAGAGCATGTCACCAGAGGTCATGAGAGAGCAGTATGATCTAGTGGAAAGAGCACATGCCTGTGAATCAAAGAACTTGGATTCTAATCCCAGCTCCACCACTTGTCTGCTGGGTGATCTTGGGCAAGTCACTTCACTTCTCTGTGCCTCAATGATCTCAACTGTATAACGGAAAATAAGACTGTGAGCCCTAAGTGGGACAGGGACTGTGTCCAACCCAATTATCTTATATCTACCCCAGTACAGTGCTTAGTACAGTGTCTGGCAGATAGTAAGCACTTAACAAATACCATAAAAAAGACAGACTTGGTTTCTAATCTAGGCTTTGAAAATGACTTGCTGTGTGACTTTGGGACAAGTCGCTTTACCTCTCTGAACCTCCGTTTCCTCATCCCTAAAATGGGGATACGTTGCCCACTCTTCCTACTTCTTAGATTGGGAGCCTTGTGAGGGACAGGGACTGTATTTGAGCCAATCATATTGTACCTACCCATCTATCGATTTATCAATTGTATTTATTGAGCACTTACTGTATGCAGAGCACTATACTATGCTCTTGGAAGCATACAGTATAATGGAATTGGTAGACATTTCCCGGGCCCACAAGGAGCAGTGTAGACTAGTGGAAAGAGCACAGGCCTGGGAGACAGAAGGACCTGAGTTCTAATCCAGGCTCCATCACTTATCTGCTGCGTGATCTTTGGGCAAGTCACTTGACTTCTCTGGGCCTCAGTTTTCTCATCTTTAAAATGGGGATTAAAACTGGGAGCCCCATGTGAGGTATGGACTGTGTGCAACCCGATTACCTGGTATCTACCCCAGCACTTAGTACAGTGCCTGACACATAGAAAGTGCTTAAATACCTTTAAAAAAAGGAGTTTACTGTCCACAGGAGGACCCTAGTTAAAGGGTCCTTTGTCCTCTGACACATGGTAAGCATATAACAAATGCCATGATGATAAAATGCCTTCTTCCTCATTCTACAACTAGAGACTTTAAAATTTGACAAGCGAAGAAAGCCTACTTCAACTGAAGTCCTCTTTTTTGAGGTAGGACCAGCTTGCCTGATGGATCACCCAGATCTTTCAATCAAGTCAATCAATCAATCAGTCAAAAGTATATTTACTGAGCATATTTACTTGTGAGGGTACAATGGAATTTGCAGCCAAGATCCATGATCCCTGCCCTAACGTGGTAGGGAAAATGGCTCTTGAAATAAATCACAGAGAGGAGGTAAGAGAGTCTAAAGATATATACTGTGGAGGGAGGGGGGAATACTAGAGTGATTAAGTGGCTCAGAAGTGCAGAGATGACAGTAGGGAGGATATAAACTGGAAAAATTAATAGGGGTAGCCATCCTGGAGGAGATGTAAAAGTTGTGGTATTTGTTAAGCACTGAATATGTGCTGAGTACAAGTGCACCAGATTGGACACAGTCCCTGTCTCCAGTGCAGCTCAGAGACTGAGGGAGAGAGAATAATAATTATTATTATGGTATTTGTTAAGAACCTGTTATGTGTCAAGCACTGTTCTAAGCACTGGGGTGTATGCAAGTTAATCAGGTTGGACAAGTCCCTGTCCCACATGGGGCTCACAGTCCAAGTAGGAGGGAGTAAAAGTCAATGACCATTTTACAGATGAGGTAACAAGCCCAGAGGAAGTGAAGTGACTTGCCCATGTTCACACGGCAGACGTGTGGTAGAGTAGATATTAGAACTCAGGTCTTCTGAATCCCAGGCCCATGCTCTTTCCAATAGGTCATACTATTTCCATGATTTTACAAGGGTTCTGAAGATGGAGAGGAGGGGCTTTGAGAGGAACTCATACACTTAATAATCAGAGTGTAACGACAGGCAGACTTAAGAAGGTTCCACAGGAAAAAGCTGCCTACGTGGTTGTCTCTGGGTGGTGATTTCCTCAGAGGGGCTACACACGGGGAGTGAGGAATCAGTACTGGACTCTTCCTGAAGTTGATCCCAGCCCCTGTCCAGCCCCTCTGGGCCTCTCTTTCTCTTCCAGGCCTAACCAAGCCTCTGACCGACCTGTCATCTCTCCAGCTCTCCCTTCATACCAACTCCCTTCGCATTTCACCTCATTTCCCAGGCACCTGAACCCAGCCCCCAAACATTTCCAATGGGAGTACATACATCCATGCATCTGGAGAACGTCTGGCTCATTTCTTTTCCGCATCCTTCCAGGCTAAAGCCGTACTGTGCAGGAGCGGGGAGGAACCACCCACTTATGGGACTGAATGGTGTGGGCAGAGCGATAGTCTAATGGACTCCACATCTGCCAGCTGCTGAGCTGGGTGGTCTCCGGGTTAGGATTCCCCAAGGATTCGCCCCGGGTTGGGGGGAATCTTTCATCTTAATAAACCAAGCTTGCTGGGAGCACAGGGAAGATGAAACCGTTCCACCCAGCTCTACCTCCTTCGAAGGTGCCTTTGGTGCATCCTCCAGCCCGGCTGGAAGCATTCCCTGCAGGAGAGCATTTTAATCAATCACCGCAGAGCTGGCTGCCTGCCCAACAGCATGTGCAAACACATGGAAGGCTCCATTCACGGGCTCTATTTTTGCCATTTAAGAGTCACTTATTCGGTGTTGGGTGAGTGCTCTAGTACACCACTAGCAACTCAGAGGCGGAAGGAGTTGTACAAAGGCAGATCTACCAGTTCTGCCAGAGAACGAGGGGTTAGACCCCCGGATGCCAGACCCTCTCCCTCTAAATAGAGGGAGCAGCCTCGCCAATGGAAACAGCCCTGATCCCAGCTCTGCTACTTGCTTGCTGTGTGACACTGGGCAAGTCACTTTGCTTCTCTGGGCCTCAGCTTCTTCATCTGTAAAATGGGGATTCTATGCCTGTTCTCCCTCCTACTTAGACTGTGAGCCCCATGTGGGACAGCGACTATCAGATCTGGCTAAAGTGCTTGGCACAAAGCAAGTGCTTAACAAATGCCACAAATCATTATTATTACCATCATTATTACTACCCTATTGCTAGGGTCTCACATGTGGGAAAGGAGCAGGGAAAATTAGGGAAGTTGGGGGGTCCATCGCTAACCATGAGGATAGATGGTCAGGAGGGCGACCATCACGAGACAGAGCAGTGGTCCGGATACACTATGGGGCTGAGCTAGGTGGGCTCAAATCCCCAGCCCTTTGGCTCAGATTCCACTCTGCAAACACCTGACCCTGTTTCAATCCCAGCCCTAAGGGATGCCCCTCTGCCCCCTTCCCACCCTCATTCTTAGACAACCATTCCTCTGTTTCCCCCCTAGTCTGTGGGCAAGGAACTTTTCTACCAAATCTATTATATTACACTCTCCCAAGAACTAAGTGCAATGCTCTGCCTACAGTAAGATCCTGATTGATTGACTGAGCCTCCTGAGACACAGAGATGGCCTGTCTCTTGGCCTTCTACTGTCAGGACTGGCAAAACTGGCTAATTCAACTGGATGATTCCACCCCTGCCTCCCAGACAGCTTCCCGCCACCCACAACGCTGTTGTCTTCCCAGGGTTCAGGCATGGGATTTCTAGAGAGTATGCCCTCGGGATGCCAGGCTCATTCCTGCACAGGCCAGCAGCCATGGGGGAACCATAGGGCCAGAGGCTCCTTCTCCATCAGACCACCCCCTGAGCACTGATTTCCATGTTCTATGGCTTTCCTTACCCGTCATTTATTTTAATGTCTGTGTCCCCCGTCAAAACTGTTCGCTGCCCACTAGGAGCTTACAGTCTAGAGGGGGAGACAGAATTAAAATCAATTACATAATGGACATAAGTGGTGTGAGGCTGAGGGTCGGGTGAATATCAAGCTCTTAAAGGATACAAATCCAAGTGCAAAGGTGATGCAGGAGGGAGAGGGAGTAGGGGAAATGAGGGTTTAGTTGGGAAAGGCTTCTTAGAGGAGATGTGATTTTAATAAGGCTTTGAAGGTGGAGAATGTGGTGGTCTGTTGGATATTCAGGGGAAGGGAGTTCCCGGCCAGAGGCAGCATTCATTTATTCATTCTTTCATTCATTCAAATTGGATTTAATTAGCTCTTACTGTGTGCAGAGCACTGTACTAAGCATCTGGGAGAGTACAACACAACATTAAACAGAGAAATCCCCTGCCTACAACGAGGATAGACTAGATTGAGGTACAGGGAGTAGGTTGGCGTTAGGAGAGCTAAGTGAGCATTCTGGGTTGTAGAGTGAGGAAAGATACGAGCGGGGGAGGTTACTGAGTGCTTTAAACCCAATGGGAGGAGTTTCTGTTTACAACAAAGATGGATGAAAGGTCCATGAGGGAAGGAATCGTGACCACAACTGTACTGTACTCTCCCAAGCACTTAGGACAGTGCTCTGCACACAGTAAAGTGCTCAATGAATAGTGCTGATTCCTAGAGAAGCAGCGTGGCTCAGTGGAAAGAGCACAGGCTTTGGAGTCAGAGGTCACGGGTTCGAATCCCAACTCTGCCAATTTTCAGCTGTGTGACTTTGGGCAAGTCATTTCACTTCTCTGTGCCTCAGTTACCTCATCTGTAAAATGAGGATGAAGACTGTGAGCCCCCTGTGGAATAACCTGATCACCTTGTAACCTTTCCAGTGCTTAGAACAGTGCTTTGCACATAGTAAGTGCTTAATAAATGCCATTATTATTGTTATTATTATTATTAGAAGAGGCTACTTCTCAGCCCTCCGAATCTGCCCCTCTCTCTGAGCTCTAAACTCCTGGAGAAAATCCCACTTCATGCTTCAGCAGGGGCTCCTTTCCGTGGCAGGATTTTACAGAGGATTAACCCTAACAGAAACTAAGTTCTTGATTAATGCCGCAGCCGGTGGGACCCTGAACCACAGAGGTCACAAGGTATCGCCTGGTAACTGCACACCAAAGGGGTTTTGTTATCTTGCCGACGAGGCCCGGAAACTTCAATAAAAAGAGCAATGAACATCTGTTAGCTATTGTACTGCGGGAGAGACAGTTTCCTTTTCATGCCACTACACTCACCCTGACCTAGAAGAAAGGTGGCTGCTGACAGCACTGGAGAATATTTCTCCTCTCCTGCTCCTCTCTCCCCACGGCTGCATGCATGCGTGTGCACACACATAATACAGGCAGGGGACAGACCATCAGGACACCATCGCCCTCCATTTCCACCATCCCTTCACTCCTACAGACAAGCTGAACTTGAGCCGTTCAAATGCGGACAACAATAAGTCCCATACAGATTGAGCTTTCCTGAGGAATAGGAAGATGGAATCAAATAAGGCTAAAGGCAGGATATCCAGAAACTTTAAAGGTGGGAGAGGCAGAAAGACCCAGAAAAGAAGCAGCATGGTGTAGTGGAAAGTGCATGGGACTCGGAATCAATAAATGTGGGTTCTAATCCGAGGTCAGTCCCTTGTGTGACTGCGTGATCTTGGGCAAATTACATAACTTCCTCACCAGTAAAAATGGGGATTCAAAAACTGTTCTTCCTTCTTCTTTGACTGTGAGCCCATGTGGGACAGGGATTGGGTCTCATCTGGGTATCTTGAATCTAACCCAGTGCTTGGCATATATCAAGTGTTTAACAAATACCTTAATCATTACTTTTTTAAAAAAATGATAATTGTTAAGCACTTACTATGTGTCAGGCACTGTACCAAGCACTGTAGTCGATACAAGTTAATTAGATTGGACACTGTCCCTCTCCCACACGGGGCTCACAGTCTCAATCCCCATTTTACAGATGAGGAAACTGAGGCCCAGAGAAGTTAAGTGACTTGCCCAAGGTCACACAGCAGACAAGTGACAGAACTGGGATTAGAACTCAGGTCCTTCTGACTTCCAGACCCGTGCTCTATCCACTAGGCCACACTGCTTCTTTTCTTCTTTGCTGCCTCTCCTGCCTTTATGGTTTTACTTAGACTGGAAACCTCGTGTTGGACAGAACTGTGTTCTTTCTCGTTATCTCGTATCTACCCCAGCACTTAGCACAGTGCTTGGTGCTTAACAAATGACACGATTAGTATTACCACAATTAGTAGAGGCCTTCTGTTTTGCCCTTGCTTTGGATTGTGACCTTAATCATCTCACCCTCAATTCCACAGCACTGACGTGCCTATCCTTAACGTATTTATT
Source organism: Tachyglossus aculeatus (assembly GCF_015852505.1). NCBI lineage: Eukaryota > Metazoa > Chordata > Mammalia > Monotremata > Tachyglossidae > Tachyglossus > Tachyglossus aculeatus. Next base: position 62,940,611 of record NC_052072.1, read on the forward strand.
TAGATGAATGTCTGTCTCTCCCTCTAGACTGAAAGCTCACTGTGGGCAGGGAATGTGTCCACCAACTCCATTACACTGTATTCTCGCAAACACTTAGTAGAGGGTTCTGCAAACGGTAAGCGCTCAATAAAAATGATTGATTGATTTTACATATTTCAGTTTTGCCTCCTTCCTGATTCAGTCCAGGAATGTGAGTTCAACCAAACCTGGGTCCTTCTTCTAAATGACATCCTTTGTGTTAAGCCTACTTCCCCTCTCAGCCTCCTCTCCTGGTTCATCAGCAAACCCTCTCCCTTCCTGCTTGTCATCCAGACCTATAAGAATGACCAAGAGAGAGAATGGGTTCTCCTTTTTGCTTCAAGTTGGCCACTAGTGCGGATTCTCCCATTTTCAAAAGTGGAAGCATCCAGCAGCCCCCTTCCAGAGAAACAGCCTGGCTTAGCAGGTAGAGTGAGGGCCAGGGAGTCGGAAGGACCAGGGTTCTAATCCTGGCTCTGCCACATGTCTGCTGTGTGACTTTGGACAAGTCACTCCACTTCTCTGTGCCTCAGTTACGTCATCTGTAAAATGGGAAAGAAGATGGTGGGCCCCATGTGGGACAGGGACTGTGTCCAATCTGATTAACTTGTATCTACCCCAGCTTAGAAAAGTGCTTGGCACATAGTAAGCTCTTAAGAAGTACCATAATCATTAATAAATAAATTTGATCGATCAATCCATTGGTCAATCAGTGGTATTTATGGAGCAGTTACTGTGTGAAGAACACCACACTAAGCACTTGGGAAAGTACAATACAGCAGGCTTTGTAGAGGCATAAGGAGCTTACAATCTTGAAAAGCAGCATGGCTCAATGGAAAGAGCATGGGCTTGGGAGTCAGAGGTCATGGGTTCAAATCCCGGCTCCGCCAATTGTCAGCTGTGTGACTTTGGGCAAGTCACTTAACTTCTCTGGGCCTCAGTTACCTCATCTGTAAAATGGGGGTGAAGACTGTGAGCCCCACGTGGGACAATCTGATCACCTTGAGCTTAGAACAGTGCTTTGCACAGAGTAAGTGCTTAATAAATGCCATTATTATTATCCAGCGCCTAGAATAGTGCTTTGCACATAGTAAGTGCTTAATAAATGCCATTATTATTACAGGAATCCTTCCAATCAATCTAAAGCCCCTCTGAAGGATCTAATAATGCCTAATGGATTACCAATCCTTCTGACCCTTAGCAGGCCTGACCCGTGAGAAGGCAATGCAGGTTAACCATTGATCAAAATAAAATTAACCAAGGACCATGTGACACAGCACGTACCATTGCCCAGATTCATGGGTATTTTCTGAGCTCTGCCAGCAAGTCCCAACACATGGCCACTAGCAAAGTAGTTTCTATCTTAACTCCTCTAATGCTGACCTGCTGGGTAAGCTTCTCGCAGAGAAGGTAGCGGATCCCTCTCCAAATCAACTGAAGAAAGCTGTTTTGCCATCTCCCTGTTCCTCAAGAACACAACATTATGAGGTTTAGATCAGTGGTACTTACTGAGTGCTTACTGTCTGCAGAGCACTGTACTAAGTGCTTGAGTGAAGCAATGTGGCCTAGGGGAAAGAACACAGGCCTGGGAATCAGAGGACCTAAGTTTTAATCCTGACTCCGCCATCCATCTGCTATGTGACCTTGGACAAGTCACTTCACTTCCCTTTGCCTTGGTTTCCTCATCTGTAAAAATGGGGGACTGAATCCTACTCCCTTCTCCCTAGCCTGTGAACCCCATGTGGGATAGTCCCTGGACTGTGTCCAAACTGATAACGTTGTTATTTACCCCAGTGGTTAGAACAGTGCTTGGCACATAGTAAGCACTTAAATACCATTATTATTGCGATGTAACAGAGTTGGTAGACACATCCCCTGCCCACAAGGAGCTTACAGTCTAGAAGGGAAGGCAGACATTAAAATTAATTATGGATGTGTACATAGGTGCTGTGGGAATGAGGGTGGGACGAATACCAAATTCTTTAAGAGTACAAAACCAAGTGCATAGAAGAGAGGTAAGATGTAATAGAACTTTGGTCTTTGTTTAGCACTTTGCATGTCCCAAGCACTGTGCTAGGCACCGGGGTAGACACAATATAATCAGATTGGACATGGTCCCTGTCCCACAGGGGGTCACAGTCTAAGAGGGAAGGAGAACAGCTATTTAATCCTCATTTTACAAATGAGGAAACTGAGGCTGTTAGGCAACTTGCCCAAGGTCGCATGGCAGGCATGAGGAATCCCACAGCCCCTGACTCTCCAAATCCCAGCTCTGACTCCTTGACCCAGAGACCCCCAGGGCTGCATCCCTGACCCTGTATCCTCAAGGGGCTCATCCTTCCACCCCGACTTGTCAGTCTGTATTCAGAGAGCCCACTAGCACAACTTCGTCTGTGTGACCTTGGGTAAGTCACTTAACTTCTCTGTGCCTCAGTTACCTCATCTGTAAAATGAGGATTAAGGCTGTGAGCCCCATGTGGGATAAGAATTGCGTCCAACCAGAAACTTGTATCTCCCCCAGCTCTTAGAACAGTTCTTGACACATAGTAAGCATTTAACAAATACCACAATTATAATACTATTATTGTTATTATTATTATTATGTGGCAGAGCTGGGATTAGAACACAGGTATTTTAACTGCCAGGCCTGTGTTCTTTCTGCTAGATCATGTTGCACGGATGTGATTTACCTTGGCTAAATCCTTCACAGTCAAGTCATCAGCTGCAGAATAAAAGGGCCATTTAATCAAATGGGTAAATCATCACTGGTTTACCACCCTTTTCTGATGTGAGTTTCAAATTAACTAACATACTAATCGTTCAGCGTGTGGCTTGGAATTTACTCAGCTCCAGAAAAGACATTCTCCCACTATCTGTTAAAGAAAAGGAATGGTCATTGAGTGGTTTTATTATAATTCTTCATTCATTAACCTAAGTAAACTCGGTGCTGTGAGCATGGACCACTTCAAATTGGACCTAACTGGCATCAGGTCTTCCCCAGAGTTGAACATAAGAAAGACTGGTTTTCCCCACTCCCACCTCCAAGAACTGTTCTGTCTGTCAGGGGAGCAGGGCATTCTGGGAGCCTGGTATGCCTACTGGGACCCCCGAGCCAATGGTCAATTCTAAACTTCCAATGGATGCTAATTCTACTGAGTCCCTGTAAAACGTTCTCTATTCGAATGTTCTCCGGGAAAAGAGACGTTGGTTACCATTTTGACGTACTTTCAGTAGGTATACGCAAGCAGAAAGAGCAAGCCTAAAATAACTATTAAAATCACATAACAGTGTGGGGACCAGCTATTACCCAACGTTAAATAGTAACCATGGGGATTAACTGCAAGCAGCTGGGTCCTATTTCAAATTTAACTGAGAACAAAGTTCTCTCTTCTGCCAGATTCATTAAGTACTTTTTTCGGTCTCCTTTCCCTCTACATAAAGTGGCTCTAGAGTTTTCTAGTTCAGTATGCACTTCTTTAACATTCTTCCAATTCCCTTTCTGGCAGTAGTTTTTCCTGGGTCAGAACCATTACCTTGGAGGTTACTTTGCCCGGAAGGGCATACTCTCTAGGTCAATAGCCTGTATAAATGCTCCATGTTTATATCACTAGCAATACGACATTGCACCATCACCGGTTCACAAAGCCTCTTTCCACTGACCACAATAAAAGGTCATCCTTTGGACATGGTTACTGACTAGTCCTTACGTATCCTGGCAAGGAAAAACAAACTTAATTTGTCTCCAGCACCAGTGGAGGGAGGGAGTGGGAGGAAATTCAGATAGGATTGAAATTGTTTATAAATGAGTAAGAAGATCTCCCTACCTCTGGTTTCTCCCCTCCACAGTTCTCACTTCATTCTGCTGCCCCGATTATTTTTCTAGAACACTGCTCAGCTCGCATCTCCCTCCTCCTGAAGAACCCTCCAGTGGTTTCCCATCCACCTCCACATCAGACACTCCATACCATCAGCTTTAAGGCACTCAATCAACTCTCTCTCACCTACCTAATCTTCTACTGCAGCCCAGCTCACACAGTTGGCTTCTCTAACACCAACCTACTCACTGTACTTTGATCTCATGTGTCTTGCTGCCAATCCTTTGCCCATCTCCTCCTTCGGGCCTGGAACTCTCCATGCATATCCATCACTTTCCCCACTTTCAAAGTCCCTCTCTTCAGCACTGCCTATGCACTTTGGACTGTATCCCGCAGCACTTTTGTACTTCTCCATCTGTAATGTATCTTAATGTCCATCTCCCTGCTTAGTATATCAGATCCTTGTGGGATCCTTCCGGGAAGTAATGAGGTGATGTTGGAAGTGAGCAGGCCTGAGAATCAGAGGAGCCACTTATCTGCTGTGTGACCTTAGGCAAGTCACTCACCTTCTCTGTCCCTCAGTTCCCTCATCTGCAAAGGGAAGATTCAATGCCTAGTAATAATAATTGATAATAACAATTATGGCATTTGTTAAGCACTTACTATGTGCCAAGCACTGTTTTAACTGCTGGGGTAGATACAAGGAGCAGCATGGCCTAATGGTAAGAGCAAGGGATTGGGAGTCAGAAGTCATGGATTCTAATCCTGGCTCTGCCACTTGTCTGCTGTATGACCTTGGGCAAGTCACAACTTCTCTGTGCCTCAGTTACCTCATCTATAAAATAGGGATGGAGACTGTGAGCCCCACGTGGGACAATCTGATTATCTTGTATTTACCCCAGCGCTTAGAAGAGTGCTTGGCACATAGTAAGCATTTAACAGATACCATATTATTATTAATTATTATTAACAGACATTGAATCTCCCTTTTGCAGTTGAGGGAACTGAGGGACAGAGAAGGTGAGTGACTTTCCCAAGGTCACACAGCAGATACTTGGCTCCTCTGAATCCCAGGCCTGCTCATTTCCACTTATAATTACAAGGTAATCAGGTTGTCCCACTGGGGGGGGGGCTCACAGTCTTCATCCCCATTTTACAGGTGAGGTAACTGAGGCACAGAGAAGTTAAGTGGCTTGCCCAAGATCACGCAGCACAAGTGGTGGAGGCAGGATTAGAACCCATGTCCTCTGACTCCCGAGCCCGTGCTCTTTCCACTAAGGCACGCTGCTTTTCGTGTTCTCCTGTTCTCCCTCCTTCATAGATCATGAGCCCCATGTGGGACCTAATTATCTTGGATCTACCTCTGCATTTAGTTCAGTGCTTGGCAAATACTAGGACCTTAATAAAAACCACAGTTGTCATTATCGTGGGGAGGGTTATTACTCTATTCATATATTTATTTTATTTGTACATATTTATTCTATTTTGTTAATATGTTTTGTTTTGTTCTCTGTCTCCCCCTTCTAGACTGTGAGCCCGCTGTTGGATAGGGACCGTCTCTAGATGTTGCCAATCTGTACTTCCCAAGCGCTTAGTACAGTGCTCTGCACACAGTAAGCACTCAATAAATACGATTGAATGAATGAATAGAGGGAGCAAGTCAGGATGAGGCAGATGAGAGTGGAAGAAGGGGAAAGGAAGGCTTAGAAGCTGCTCTCAGCCACTAGCCCTAGGGCACAGTGGCAATAACACTAATTATCATGGCATTTGTTGGGCTCTTACTAGCTGTCATTCATTCATTCATTCATTCACTCAATCGTATTTATTGAGCGCTCACTGTGTGCAGAGCACTGTACTAAGCACCTGGGAAGTACAAGTCGGCAACATAAAGAGACAGTCTCTACCCAACAACGGGCTCACAGTCTAGAAGGGGGAGACAGACAACAAAACAAACTATATTCACAAAATAAAATAAATAGAATAGAATAAAATAAATAGAATAGAATAAAATAAATAGAATTTATTTCTATCCCCTCCTCCCCATCCCCATCCCCCCACCTTACCTCTTTCCCCTCCCCACAGCACCTGTATATATGTATATATGTTTGTACATATTTATTACTCTATTTATTTAATTTGTACATATTTATTCTATTTATTTTATTTTGTTAATATATTTTGTTTTGTTCTCTGTCTCCCCCTTCTAGACTGTGAGCCTACTGTTGGGTAGGGACCGTCTCTATATGTTGCCAACTTGTCCTTCCCAAGTGCTTAGTACAGTGCTCTGCACAGAGTAAGCACTCAATAAATACGATTTAATGAATGAATGAATGAAATAGACTAGAATAAAATAAATAGAATAGAATAGAATAAAATAAATAGAATAGAATAGAATAGAAATAAAATAAATAGAATAGACAGCGTCCTGAGCACTGGGGTAGGTCTGAGATAATTAGGGCAGATCCAGTCCCACGTGGGGCTCACAGTCACAGGAGGGAGAAAGGGCCATTTTCCACGAAGCCCGGAGAAGTGAAGTGACTCTCCTAGGATCCTCCAGGAGCCGGGATTAGAACTCAGGCCCTCCGACTCCGAGGCCCGTGCTCTTTTGTCTGGGCTGCACTGCCTCTTAGGAAGCTGGGTTGGCCGCCTGAACCCATTCGGGCTCCTCTTGCCACCTTGGGGGGCTTCTCAGGACCGTGGTATGAAGGTGGTGGTTCCTTTTTGGGGGTCGGGCGGGGGATGGACTTAAGGAAGCCGTAGAAAGCAGCTCCTCATTTTTGCTCTCATTTCCTCTTCTCCCGGGATTTGCACTCTTAGTTCACCTCTCCTTCAGCCCCACGGTCCTTAAATCCTAATCCATAATTTATTTATAGCAATATCTGCCCCACCCCCAGACCATAAGCTCACTGTGGGCACGGTAGGTTCTACTGCAGTCTCCCAAGTGTGTAGTAATAATAATAATAAAATCATAATAGCTGTGGTATTTCTTAAGTGCTTACTATGTTCCAGGCACTGCACTAAGTGCTGGAGTGGATCCAAGCAAATCAGGTTGGATGTAGTCGCTGTCCTACTTGGGGCTCAGCCTCAATCCCCATTTGACAGATGAGGTAATTGAGGCAGGGAGAAGTGAAGTGACTCGCCCCAGGTCGCACAGCCGACAAGCGACGGAGCTGGGATTAGAACCCATGCCCTTCTGATTCCCTTCTAGACTATGAGCCCCCTTCTAGACTGTGAGCCTGCTGCTGGGTAGGGACCGTCTCTATATGTTGCCAACTTGTACTCCCCAAGCGCTTAGTACAGTGCTCTGCACACAGTAAGCGCTCAATAAATACGATTGAATGAATGAATGAATGTCTATCTAGTGTATTGTACTGTACTCTCCCAACCAGTTAGTGCACAGTAAGCACTCAGTAAATACCTTCAATTGATTGGAATCATAAATATGACTATTTGACCCCTTGGTTATAGGATTAAGAACACTTTATTACACTGTGTGGTTGGTCATTGGCAAAGGCAGGATTCCAAATCAGAGAGGTCAGGAGCCAGCAGGATGCGAAAAAAACAGCTTAAGTTTTCTGCCACACAAAACTGATGAGCTAAACCCTTCAACAATGGATGAGAATCGTAGTCTTCTAACTGCGAGACCTCAGGCAAGTCAATTATTCTCCCCATCCAACTCGTGTTTAAGGAACTAACCTTACCAGGTGATAAGCATGAATCATTCATTCATTCAATCGTATTTATTGAGCGCTTACTGTGTGCAGAGCACTGTACTAAGCACTTGGAAAGTACAAGTTGGCAACATATAGAGACGGTCCCTACCCCCACAGTGGGCTCACAGTCTAGAAGGGGGAGACAGAGAACAAAACAAAACATATTAACAAAATAAAATGAATAGAATAAATATGTACAAATAAAATAAATAGAGTAATAAATACATACAAACACATATACATATATACAGGTGCTGTGGGGAGGGGAAGGAGGTAAGGCGGGGGCATGGAGAGGGGGAGGAGGGGGAGAGGAAGGAGGGGGTTCAGTCTGGGAAGACCTGGAGGAGGTGAGCTCTCAGTAGGGCCTTGAAGGGAGGAAGAGAGCTAGCTTGGCGGATGTGCGGAGGGAGGGCATTCCAGGCCGGGGGATGATGTGGACCGGGGGTCGACAGTGGGACAGGTGAGAACGGGGCACGGTGAGGAGATTAGCAGCAGAGGAGTGGAGGGTGCGGGGTGGGCTGTAGAAGGAGAGAAGGGAGGTGAGGTAGGAGGGGGCGAGGTGATGGAGAGCCTTGAAGCCGAGGGTGAGGAGTTTCTGCCTGATGCGCAGATTGATTGGTAACCACTGGAGATATTTGAGGAGGGGAGTAACATGCCCAGAGAGTTTCTGGACAAAGACAATCCAGGCAGCGGCGTGAAGTATGGATTGAAGTGGGGGGAGACAGGAGGATGGGAGATTGGAGAAGAGGCTGATACAGTAATCCAGATGGGATAGGATGAGAGCTTGAATGAGCTTGAATTAAAACATATTTTTATATATACAGCAAGGTAGATATATATATATAAATATGTTTTTAATTTCAAAAAAGATGATATATATATATATATATATAAAATTTAGGTCAAGATAGAGGGTCTACAATCATTCCAACATTAGAATCTTGGAAAGGTTATTTCTGACCAGTGGTTAGGAAACTGTTCCATTCAATTTACAACTTCACTATGGACTCACTGTGACTTTAAGAAAGTCATTCAGTCAGTTTTGTATGCAATTTTCAATGGCAAATGAATATCTACTCTGCTATCAGCTCTGTATAATACTGATAAGCTTTTCAGAGAAAATGCTGTGTAATAATAATTATGGTATTTGTTAAACGCTTACTGTATAAAAGATAAAGATGGCATTTGTTAAGCACTTACTATGTGCAAAGCACTGTTCTAAGCCCTGGGGAGGTTACAAGGTGATCAGGTTGCCCCTCGGGGGGCTCACAGGCTTTTAGTCCCCATTTTACAGATGAGGTAACTGAGGCACAGAAAAGTTAAGTGACTTGCCCACACAGCTGACAGTTGGCAGAGCCGGGATTTGAACCCATGACCTCTGACTCCAAAGCCCATGCTCTTTCCACTGAGCCACGCTGCTTTATGGCAAGCACGGTTCATTAATTCATTCAACTGTATTTATTGAGTGCTTACTGTGTGCAGAGCACTGTACTAAACGATTGAGAGAGTACAATATAACAATATACAGACACATTCCCTGCCCACAGTGAGCCCTACAGTCTAGAGCTGGGAAGACAGACATTAATATAAATAAATAAATTATCATTATGCATAAGTGCTGTGGGGCTGGGAGGAGAGATGAATAAAGGGAGCAAGTCAGGGTGACACAGAAGGGAGTGGGAGAAGAGGAAAGCGGGGCTTAGTCAGGGCAGGCCTCTTGGAGGAGAGGTGCCTTCAATAAGGCACTGTTCTAAATGTTGAATTAGATATAAGTTAATCATCATCATCATCAATCGTATTTATTGAGCGCTTACTATGTGCAGAGCACTGTACTAAGCGCTTGGGAAGTACAAATTGGCAACATATAGAGACAGTCCCTACCCAACAGTGGGCTCACAGTCTAAAAAGGGGAGACAGAGAACAAAACCAAACATACTAACAAAATAAAATAAATAGAATAGATATGTACAAATAAAATAAATAAATAAATAGAGTAAAAAATATGTACAAACATATATACATATATACAGGTGCTGTGGGGAAGGGAAGGAGGTAAGATGGAGGGGATGGAGAGGGGGACGAGGGGGAGAGGAAGGAAGGGGCTCAGTCTGGGAAGGCCTCCTGGAGGAGGTGAGCTCTCAGCAGGGCCTTGAAGGGAGGAAGAGAGCTAGCTTGGCGGATGGGCAGAGGGAGGGCATTCCAGGCCTGGGGGATGACGTGGGCCGGGGGGTCGATGGCGGGACAGGCGAGAGCGAGGTACGGTGAGGAGATCAGCGGTGGAGGAGCGGAGGGTGCGGACTGGGCTGTAGAAGGAGAGAAAGGAGGTGAGGTAGGAGGGGGCGAGGTGATGGGCAGCCTTGAAGCCTTGAAGCCCAGGGTGAGGAGTTTCTAAGTTAATCAGGCCAAACACAGCTCCTGCCCCATACAGCCTAAGCACTGATCCCCATTTTACAATTGAGGAAACTGAGGCAAAGAGAAGTTAAGCGACTTGTCCAAGGTCACACAGCAGGCACGTGGCAGAGGCAAGATGACAACCTAGGTCTTCTGACTCCTGGGCCCATCCTCTTTCCACTAGGCCACATGTTGGGTAGGGACCGTCTCTATATGTTGCCGACTTCTACTTCCCAAGCGCTTTAGTACAGTGCTCTGCACACAGTAAGCGCTCAATAAGTACGATTGAATGAACTGATTCCCATGTAAGTAGATTTATTTTGATTCTATTGCAAAATAGTGGGGGAGATGCTTCCATTTGGTTTGTGGAAGAGATTTCCAGATTCTACCGTCTAGAGTAATAGTGAGTCCTTATGCAATCCTACGGCATCCAATGCCACAAAGTATTTGTGGATTAACTGTTTTTAATCAAGGCTGAGACCACTAAATTTTTCACTTGCTAAAAGGCCTCTCTCTAGCCACCAGCACTGTACTATTGTTCCCCAGGTAAGGCTTCAGATAGACATGCCAGTCAATCAGTCGTATTTAGTGGGCGCTTACTATTCGAGCCAGATTATTTTCAGAAGTCCGGGCTTTGGTCTTTGGTCACCAGGAAATGCAGAAGGCATCATTCTGTAACTATTTGTTGCACTGCCTCAGAGGGCAATCTATCTTCTCTCAATCCTGGGTTTACACAAAACAGAAGTGTAAATAGTGATAACACTTAATGGACTTTAGGAGAAAACAAAACCTTTGAGATGGTTTGGAGAAAAAAGACTCCAGCCTTCCAGTCAAAGAGCTTCTTTCATGGCTGAGTCTGTAGCATCCCCTTGTGGACAGTAATAAAAGAAGCCAGAGAAAGAGAATAATAAATAAAAACGGTAACCGGAGACCAGAAGAAAGTATTGAGAGCACTGGAAGTCAGAAGGTCAGGGGTTCTAATCCTGCCTCTGCCACTTGTCTGCTGTGTGGCCTTGGGTGAGTCACTTCACTTCTCTGGGCCTCAGTTAGCTCATCTTTAAAATGGGGGTTGAGACCGTGAGTCCCAAGTAGGACAGGGAATGTGTCCATCCCATTCATTCGTTCATTCATAGTTATTGAGCACTTACTGTGGGAAGAGCACTGTACTAAGCGCTTGGGAAGTACAAGTCGGCAACATATAGAGACGGTCCCTACCCAACAACGGGCTCACAGTCTAGAAATTTGCTTGTATCCACCCCGGCATTTAGTACAGTCCCTGGCACATAGTAAGCACTAATCAAATACCATAATTATTTTTATTTAATGTCCTGAACCCACTTATACTCTATGACAAGTATCTGTAATTTATTTTAATGTCCCTGTGTAGACTATAAGCTCCTTATTGGCAGGGGTCATGAGTACCAACTCCATTAGATTGTACTTTCCCAAATGTCTAATGCGGTGTTCACTGCACACAGTAAGCACTCGATAAATAGAACTGACTGACTAAAAATTGGAGTACACTGGAGTTAATAAAACTGTGTGCAAGTTCAGGCCTGTTCTACCTATTTGCTACAGCAAAGAATCTGGAAGATAGAATCAAATACAGCTCTGACTCTCTGGGAAATAATTCCAGCTCATCAAAACAAAGAGCACCACAAAAAGTCTGTGAATCAGTCCCACGGGAGCCTCTGTGAGTGGAAAATGATGCGAGGACAATGGGTGATAGCAGGATTCCCAAACGACTACTGTGTGGGGACCCTTAAAAGGGCTGATGCCAGCTAGGACTGGGTCGGTGAGAATAAATTATTTGAAGTTCCCTGCCGGTGGAACTTTCGATGACAGGCAGAAATTGGGAGAGGGGATAGTTTTCTCCAACCAAGGTTTCGCGGAGATCGAAATACTTGGAAGTAACCGTGAAAACACAGCTAGGCCCTGAACATTCCAATCATCGATTGATTCATTGATTGAAGAGAAAGCAAACAAGCATCTTTATGCACAAACAATAGAGTGAGGAGTGTCATTCTAACCCAGGCCTGGGTCAGAGTCAGAGGGCCTGGGTTTTAAAGCTGGCTCTGCCACGTACCTGATGTATGACTATGGGTGAATTTCTGGGCCTCTCTTCCCTCATCAGCAAAATGGAGTTTCAATAACCTGTTCTGCCTGTTAGCCCCATGTGGGACCTGATTATCTTGTATCTTGCACAGTGCTTGGCACAGAGTAAGTACTTAAATGCCACAATTCTTAATGATTATCATTATAAAGAAGGTTCTATTTTACATCCCCTACACTGCTCACCTTACAGTGTGGAAGAAAACTTTCCGGACCCTGCATTGTGCTTAAGCGGGTATGTCAGAGACAAGTTTATTTCTACCAGTGGTATTAAGGAGTGGTAGTGGAAAGACGGTTTCTTCTATTAGTCAAGGCCAACTTAACTTCAACCAATAGATATATATGTAGTTGGTACAGCTTCCTAGCTTCATGCGTAACTGAGTTACTTTTGGGCTAATTAATTACTCAGCCTTGCCTGGTTCGCCCCATTTTAGAGGTCAGGTGACCAAAGAGAAGCAGCATAGCCTACTGAATAGAGTATGAGCCTAGGAGTCAGAAGGACCTGGGTTCTAATCCTAGGTCTGCCACTTGTCTGCTGTGTGACCTTGGGGAAGCCACTTAACTTCCCTGTGCCTCAGTTACCTCATCTGTAAAATGGGACTCAAGACTGTAAGCCCCACGTGGGATAAGGGACTGTGTCCAACCTGATTTGTCTGAACCCCCATTTTACAGATGAAAAAATGAGGCCCAGAGAGGTTAAGCGATGTACCCGGGGTCAAACAGCAGGCAGGTGAAAAAGCTGGGATTAGAACCCAGGTCTTCTGATTCCCAGGCTTGTGCCCTTTTAAGATGGGGAGAGCAGTGGCCTGTCAGATATGGAGGGGGAAGGAGTTCCAGAAAGGGCAAAAGGCATGAACAAGAGCTGGAGGGCAAGGGAGGTGAGAACTTGGCCCAGTGAGTAGGTTGGCTTGAGAGGAATGGAGATGGTGAGCTTCCAGCTTTCACTCTTCACTGATCCTGATTCCACGCTGACTCCAGGAACGGCTCTGCTTGTTCAATCTCTCATCCGATCCTGACTGGATTACTTCATCAGCCTCCCCTCTGATCTCTCATCCTCCTGTCTCTCCCCACTTCAGTCTACACTTTACGCTGCTGCCCGGATCATCTTTGTGCAGAAACACTCTGGGCATGTTACTCACCTCCTCAAAAATCTCCAGTGGCTACCAGTCAACCTACGCATAAGGCAAAAACTCCTCACTCTCAGCTTCAAGGCTCTCCATCACCTCGCCCCCTCCTACCTCACCTCCCTTCTTTCCTTCTACAGCCCAGCCCGCACCCTCCGCTCCTCTGCCGCTAACCTCCTCATTGTGCCTCGTTCTCACCTGTCCCGCCGTCAACCCCCGGCCCATGTTCCTGCCTCTGGCCTGGAATGCCCTCCTTCCACACATCCACCAAGCTAGCTCTCTTCCTCCCTTTAAAGCCCTACCGAGAGCTCACCTCCTCCAGGAGGCCTTCCCAGACTGAGCCCCCTCCTTTCTCTCCCCCTCCCCATCCCCCCCGCCCTACCTCCTTCCCCTCCCCACAGAACCTGTATATATGTTTGTACGGATTTATTGCTCTATTTATTTTACTTGTACATATTTACTATTCTATTTATTTTATTTTATTAATGATGTGCATCTAACTTTACTTCTATTTATTCTGATGACTTGACACCTGTTCACATGTTTTGTTTTGTTGTCTGTCTCCCCCTTCTAGACTGTGAGCCCGTTGTTGGGTAGGGAACCTCTCTATATGTTGCCAACTTGTACTTCCCAAGCGCTTAGTACAGTGCTCTGAACACAGTAAGTGCTCAATAAATATGACTGAATGAATGAATGAACGAACTGCTCAGCCATTCACTTTGGGAAGCATTTTTGCAGTCCCAGCTGCCCCTTATCAATCAATCAATGGTGCTCATTGTGTGCAGAGCACTGTATCAAGTGACTAGGAGAGTACAGAATAACAGAGTTTCTAGACACATTCCCTGCCCGCCCTAAGCTTACAATCCAGAGGGCAGGCCCCTTAAATTAGATCTTCCATATGAACAGGGTAAGAAGACACCCCCCTACACTCCCATTCCCTTCCCCCCTTCCCCAGCAGCTGTCTGGTTTGAAGAACTTCATTAGAGGGGTAAGATGTGGTTGTGAGAGTTTGGCTGGGGCTGGGTTAGGGAGCAGGTCCTGAACCTCCATAGGGCTGAGCTCTACAGGGAATTATGCTCCCAGCTGAAGTATTTGAGAATCCTGCACACACACGAATACACACACCCCACATACATACCTGTGAACACAGACCCCCCCCCACATACACACTCATGCCCCTATGTACATGCAAACATACCCATCCACATATGCACCCATGTATATATGCGTATGTATGCACACAACACCTATATACACACCTATGTACATATGTTCAGGCATGCACACACTCTACACACACAAATGTACTCATGGTTACACATAGGCACACACCCCACATACACACTCATGCACCTATGTACATGGATGTACATCCATCCACATATGTCTCCCCCTTCTATACTGTGAGCCCACTGTTGGGTAGGGACCGTTTCTATATGTTGCCAACTTGTACTTCCCAAGTGCTTAGTACAGTGCTCTGCACACAGTAAGCGCTCAATAAATATGATTGAATGAATGAATATGCACCCATGTATATATGTATATGCATCATACACACACACCTATATACACACCCATGTACATATGTTCATGCATGCACACACACTCTACATGCGCACCAAGGACATGTGCACAACTCCACATACACACCGATGCAAACATGCTCATGCTTACACATATGCATGCCCCACATACACATTTCTGCACCTATGCACATGCAAGCACACCCACCCACATTCATTCATTCATTCATTCAATCGTATTTATTGAGCGCTTACTGTGTGCGGCAGAGGAGTGGAGTGTGGAGGCTGGGCTGTAGAAGGAGAGAAGGGAGATGAAGTAGGAGGGGTAAGGTGACGGAGAGCTTTGAAGCCAATAGTGGGAAGGTTTTGCTTCATGCAAAGGTTGATATTTTTGAGGAGATTTTTGAGGACATTTTTGAGGAGATTTTTGAGGAGGGGAGTGACAAATATTTGTAAAAGTAAAAAATATTTATTTATTTTACTTGTACATATTTATTCTACTCATTTTATTTTGTTAATATGTTTTGTTTTGTTCTCTGTCTCCCCCTTCTAGACTCTGAGCCCACTGTTGACTCTGGGCATGTCATTCATTCATTCATTCATTCAATCGTATTGAATGTGTGCAGAATGTGTGCAGAGCACTGTACTAAGTACTTGGGAAGTACAGTTCAGTGATAAAGAGAGACAGTCCCTCTTTGGGGAGGGGAGGAGGAGGAGAGAAAAAGGGGGGCTTAGTCTGGGAAGACCTCCTGGAGGAGGTGAGCTCTCAGTAGGGCTTTGAAGAGAGGAAGAGAGCCAACTTGGTGGATATGTGGAGGGAGGGCGTTCCAGGCCAGAGGTAGGACGTGGGCCAGGGGTCGACGGCGGGATGGGTGAGAACAGTCACTCTCCCCACCTTCCAAATTTTACTGGAGACACATCTCCTACAAGATGGAGGCCTTCCCCGATGAGACCCTAATTTCCTCTTTCCCCATTCTCTTCTGCCTTACGCTTGGATTGACCCCCTTTATTCACCCCTCCCTCTGCTTTACAGCACTTATGTATTTATCCATAATTTATTTATTTCTATTAATATCTGCCTCCCCCTCTAGACTGTAAACTTGTTGCAGGCAGGGAATGCATCTACCAACACCCTAGTTTCTAGACTGTAAGCCTGGTGTGGGCAGGGATTGTCTCTCTTTATTGCTGAATTCCACTTTCCAAATGCTACGACAGTGTTCCACTGTTCTACGGCTTCAACTATCATCTCTACGCTGATGACACCCAAATCTACATCTCTGCCCCTGCTCTTTCTCCCTCCCTCCAGGCTCATATCTCCTCCTGCCTTCAGGACATCTCCATCTGGATGTCTGCCCGCCATCTAAAACTCAATGTGTCCAAGACTGAACTCCTTATCTTCCCTCCCAAACCCTGCCCTCTCCCTGACTTTCCCATCACTGTAGACGGCACTACCATCCCTCCCGTCTCACAAGCCCACAACCTTGGTGTCATCCTCGACTCTGCTCTTTCGTTCACCCCACACATCCAATCCATCACCAAAACCTGCTGGTCTCACTTCCACAACATCGCCAAGATCCGCCCTTTCCTCTCCATCCAAACCGCTACCTTGCTGGTTCAATCTCTCATCCTATCCCAACTGGATTACTGTGTCAGCCTCCTCGCTGATCTCCCATCCTCCTGTCTCTCCCCACTTCAGTCTATACTACACTCTGCTGCCCGGATTATCTTTGTACAGAAACGCTCTGGGCATGTTACTCTCCTCCTCAAAAATCTCCAGTGGCTGCCTGTCAACCTACGAATCAAGTAAAAACTCCTCAGCCTCAGCTTCAAGGCTCTCCATCACCTCGCCCCCTTCTACCTCACCTCTCTTCTCTCCTTCTACAGCCCAACCCGCACCTTCCGCTCCTCTGCCACTAACCTCCTCACTGTGCCTCGTTCTTGCCTGTCCCGCCGTTGGCCTCTGGCCCATGTCCTTCCCCTGACCTGGAATGCCCTCCCTCCACACATCCGCCAAACTAGCTCTCTTCCTCCCTTCAAAGCCCTCCTGAGAGCTCACCTCCTCCAGGAGGCCTTGCCAGACTGAACCCCCTTTTTCCCCATCCCTCTTGCCCTACCTCCTTCCTCTCCATAACACTTGTATATATTTGTACAGATTTATTACTCTGTTTATTTTACTTGTACATATTTACTGTTCTATTTATTTTGTTAATGATGTGCATATAGCTTTAATTCTATTTGTTCTGACGATTTTGACACTTGTCTACATGTTTTGTTTTGTTGTCTGTCTCCCCCTTATAGACTGTGAGCCCATTTTTGGGTAGGGACCGTCTCTATATGTTGCCAACTTGTACTTCCCAAGCACTTAGTACAGTGCTCTGCACACAGTAAGCGCTCAATAAATATGATTGAATGAATGAATGACATGCCCAGAGCGAAATACTCATGGATATATGAATACATGAAGAGTACAAGCCTTTCAACAAATTCCCTCATATGCCGTCCACGAATGGCAACAGTAGTCTACAATGAAGAGCAGACTCAAGCTTATATGTTTCGTGCATATTTGAGTAGTACTGGAGTCAGAAACAGAAGTGGGGACAACGTATTTTGGTTTTGTTAAATTTGAAAGATGTTCCCATATCTTTTCAGCTTGTTTTTTTGGTTGTTTTTTTTTGTTTGTTTTTTTGGTATACGTTCCAAGCACTGTACTAACCACTGGGGTAGATAGATATAAGGTAATCAGGTTGGACACAGTCCATGTCCCATGTGGGGCTCAGAGTTTTAATCCCCACTTTACAGATGAGGTAACTGAAAAGTTAAGTGACTAGCCCAAGGTTACAGAGAAGACAAGTGGCAGAGATGTTGCTAGGTAGGGACTGTCTCTGTTGCCAAATTGTCTTACCAAGTGCCTAGTATAGTACTCTGCACACAGTAAGCGCTCAGTAAAGAGGATTGAATGAAAGAATGAATTAGAACACAGGTCCCCTAACTCCCAGGCCCGTATTTTATCCACCAGACCACACTGCTTCTCTCTTCCATTTCACTTTTCTGGGGATCACACCTTCTAGTTATACCTCCTTTCTACAGGCGAAATTGCTATGTACTCCAACTTTGGTTAAAAAACATAAAGCAAAGCCCCTCTGGATTTCATTATTGGAAATAAATTTCTTCACTCATGCAAGTGAGAAGAAGTCAAAGTGCAGTGTGACCAGGCATCAATCAATCAATCATATTTATTGACCACTTACTGTATGCAGAGCACTGTACTAACTGCTTAGGAGAGTACAATATAACGATTTAACGGACACATTTCCTGCGAGTTCGTCTCGTGAGCCGAAATGACCCTTTTAGAGATGAGATTCCCGTAGGTGCTAGGTGGTTGACATTAGTATTTCTACATTGAATGTGTTCATGCATGCACAAGCAAACATTTACCCCTACATAGACATGCAAGCATATATCAATCATTCAATCATATTTATTGAGCATTTACTGTGTGCAGAGCACTAGACTAAGCACTTGGTAGAGTACAATAGAACAAAGTTGGTGGCCATATTCCCTGCCCACTATGAGCTTCCAGTCTAGAGGGGGAGATAGACATTAATATAAATAAATAAATTACAGATCTGTACATTAGTGCCGCAGGGCTGAGGGAGGGGTGAATGAAGGGAACATTTCCAGTGCAAGGGTGACACAGAAGGGCGTGGGAAAACAGGAAATGAGGCCTTGGACAGAGAAGGCGTCTTGGAGGAGATACGCATTGAATAAGGCTTTGAAGGTGGGGAGAGTGATCCTCTGTCAGATACGAAGAGGGAGGATGTACCAGCCCTGATGCAGAACATGGGCGAGAGGTCCGCGGTGAGATAGATGTGATATACTGCACCCTCCCAAGCGCTTAGTGCAGTGCTCTGCACACAGTAAGTGCTCAATAAATATGGATGATTGATATAATGAATATGTTGGCACTGGCATTTATACATTTGTGTACATTAAGGTACCAGCTATGTGTTTGGAAATTTGCTGCCCCTAAACTGGGAACCATTTTTGATTCCTAAACCTTTCTTCAGTCCCTGGATTTCGTTTGTCTCCGAGTTAGACTTTACTCTGGAAGGAAGAAATATGAGCAAGTGTCTATGTAGTGGTTAGACTCTTCTCAGCTTTCAGGCCACAGAGTGCCCTGTATTGATTGTCCCTCCTTGGGTTTGTCAGTGGCATACAGTCAACACTTTCTGGGTCCTCAGAGCTGAGGATTACGGAAAGGAAACATTTCCGGTAGTTGTGGCACTTGGTCTCAGATTCACCCCTGCCTTTTTCCCCCCTAATATGAGGCATTTCAACAATTCCAGTTTTTCCCAAATTACCAACCAGTGGTCTCAGGGTACGGGCTATTCTGCCTGGCTCTGGTTTCACTGCTGAACTCAGTGAGGCTGGTCTGAAAAATAGGAGCAAGATGACCTAGTTGAAAGAACACAGGCCTGGAGTCAGGGGACCTGGTTCTAATCCAGGGTCTGTGGTCTGCCTGTTGTGTGACACTTGGGCAAATCATTTAACTTCTCTGAGTCTCAGATTCCTCACCTGTAAAATGGGGATAAAATACATTTTCTTCCTCCCTCTTGGACTGTGAGCCCCTTGTGGGACAGGGACTGTGTATGATCTGCTCAGAATGTGTCATTCACAGTGCTAGTAAGGTTTTAACAAATATTATTATTATTATTATCATTATCACTTTTGCTGTTGTTATTGGGGCTGGACTGGGCTACTGAGAGAGTGGGAAAATCCTGATGTGGAGGTAACCACATGGGCCAGAGTGCACCAGGTGTAGGCTAGCTGGGCCATACTCTACCAGTCTCGACGACGGGAGGGAGAGTCAAGCAGAGGCACAGCCATTCCATTCCTAGCTTGGGCAGTGGCTAGTGAGTGGAAGGCAATCTGCTACAAGCCAAGACTCACCTGTGCTGGGCAGCAGCAGCGTGGAAGAGAGTCGAGGGCAGAGAGTCAGGTTTACTTCATGGAAGGAGGCGACGGCAAACCACTTCCGTATTTTGACCAAGAAAACTCTCTGGATCCACTACCAGAACGATGGCAGATGGAGGTGGGGAGTTCTGGGAGAGGTGTGTCTGTGGCGTCGCTGTAGGTCGGAGATGACTTGACAGCATTAGATGAGACATGACCATGTAACTCACCATCATTTATCTTATTCTTCACACCTATAAGAATCACATAGGAACTGTGTTTCAATCAAACTGTTCTTTCTCCTCACTTATCCCATTTTGGAAAGGACAGAGAAGAAAAACTAGAGAAGCAGCGTGGCCTAGTGAAAAGAGCACAGGCCTGGGAGTTAGAGGACCTGGGTTCTAGTCCTGACTCCACCACTTGTCTGCTGAATGTATAACCCTGGGCAAGTCACTTGACTTCTCTCTGCCTCAGTTATCTCATCTGTAAAATGGGGATTAAGACTGTGAGCCCCATGTGGGACAGGGATTCTGTCCAACCTAGTTTTTTTGGGTCTACACCAGTGCTTAGCACAGTGCCTGGCACATAGTGAGTATTTCACAAATCTGCTCTGGCTTCAAAAGCCCTCCCTCCTCATCTCTGACAGACAATTACTCTCCCTACTCTCCCCACTTAAAATCACATCTCCTCCAAGAGGCCTTCCCTGACTGAGCCCTCCTTCCCGACCTGATCTCTTTATTCATTGCTGCACCAAGCTCCACATCACTATGTACATATTTGTAATTTATTTATTTATATTAATGTCTGTCTCCTCCTCTAGACCGTAAGCTCATTGTGGTCAGGGAATGTGTCTGTTTATTGTTATATTGTACTCTCCCAAGTGCTTAGCATAGTGCTCTGCACACAGTAAGAGCTCAGTAAATACAACTGACCGACCAACAGACTGATTCTGTATTTTGCTTTTATGTCTGTCTCCCCACCTAAACTGGAAGCTTATTGTGGGCAGGGAATATGTGCAGGGGAAGGGGGTGGGGTGGAGGGCGAGGCACTGGGGAGGGCCGAGGCTCTTCTCAGTACTCAGCCTTTCCAATAGGATGGTGTCTGCAGGTGTCTGGGAGGGAATCAGGGAAGCATGACGGCCTAAAGGAAAGGGCACTGGTCTGGACATGGATATTGTGTCCAGCCTGATTATCTTGCATCCACCCCTAAGTAGGCACTTAACCAATAACCAATCAACCAATGGTATTTATTGAGCACTTACTGTGTGAAGAGCACTATACCAGGTACTTGGAAGAATATACCCAAATCTACATCTCCTACCTTGATCTCTCCCCCTCTCCCCAGGCTCACATCGCCTCCTGCCTTCAAGACATCTCTACTTGGATGTCCTTCTGTCAACTCAAATTTAACATGTCCAAAACAGAGATCCTTATCTTCCCACCCAAACCCTGTCCTCCCCCTGACTTTCCCATCACTGTGGACGGCACCACCATCCTTCCTGTCTCACAAGCCTGTTACCTTGGTGTTAACCCTGACTCCTCTCTCTCACTCAACCCACATATTCAGCCCATCACTAAATCCTGTCAGTCCCACCTTTACAACATTGCTAAACTCCTCCCTTTCCTCTCCATCCAAACTGCTACCACATTAATACAATCACTCATCCTATCCTGCCTGGATGACTGTATCAGCCTCCTTGCTGACCTCTCAACCTCCTGTCGCTCCCCACTCCAGTCATCATCAATCATCATCATCATCAATCATATTTATTGAGCGCTTACTGTGTGCAGAGCACTGTACTAAGCGCTTGGGAAGTACAAGTTGGCAACATATAGAGACAGTCCCTACCCAACAGTGGGCTCACAGTCTAAAAGGGGGAGACAGAGAACAAAACCAAATATACTAACAAAATAAAATAAATAGAATAGATATGTACAAGTAAAATAAATAAATAAATAAATAAATAGAGTAACAAATATGTACAAACATATATACACATATACAGGTGCTGTGGGGAAGGGAAGGAGGTAAGATGGGGGGATGGAGAGGGGGACGAGGGGGAGAGGAAGGAAGGGGCTCAGTCTGGGATGGCCTCCTGGAGGAGGTGACCTCTCAGTAGGGCCTTGAAGGGAGGAAGAGAGCTAGCTTGGCGGATGGGCAGAGGGAGGGCATTCCAGGCCCGGGGGATGACAAGGGCCAGGGGTCGATGGCGGGACAGGCGAGAACGAGGTACGGTGAGGAGATTAGCGGCAGAGGAGCGGAGGGTGTGGGGTGGGCTGTAGAAGGAGAGAAGGGAGGTGAGGTAGGAGGGGGCGAGGTGATGGAGAGCCTTGAAGCCCAGGGTGAGGAGTTTCTGCCTGATGCGCAGATTGATTGGTAGTCACTGGAGATTTTTGAGGAGGGGAGTAACATGCCCAGAGCGTTTCTGGACAAAGACAATCCGGGCAGCAGCATGAAGTATGGATTGAAGTGGGGAGAGACACGAGGATGGGAGATCAGAGAGAAGGCTGATGCAGTAGTCCACACGGGATAGGATGAGAGCTTGAATGAGCAGGGTAGTGGTGTGGATGGAGAGGAAAGGGTGGATCTTGGCAATGTTGCGGAGCTGAGACCAGCAGGTTTTGGTGACGGCTTGGATGTGAGGGGTGAACGAGAGAGCGGAGTTGAGGATGACACCAGTGTTGCGGGCTTGTGAGATGGGAAGGATGGTAGTGCCGTCAACAGAGATGGGAAAGTCAGGGAGAGGGCAGGGTTTGGGAGGGAAGACAAGGAGTTCAGTCTTGGACATGTTGAGTTTTAGGTGGCGGGCAGACATCCAGATGGAGATGTCCTGAAGGCAGGAGGAGATGCGAGCCTGGAGAGAGGGGGAGAGAGCAGGGGCAGAGATGTAGATCTGGGTGTCATCAGCGTAGAGATGATAGTTGAAGTCCATACTTCACTCTGCTGCCTGGACCATTTTTCTACAAAAACATTCAGGACATGTCACCACACTCCTCAAAAACTCCAGTGGTTGTCCAACCACCTCCGTATCAAACAAAAACTCCTCACTGTTAGCTTTAAATCAGTCCACACCTTGCCCTCTCCTACCTCACCTCACTTCTCTTCTTCTACAACCCAGCCCCTTTGCTCCTCTAGTACTAGCCTTCTCACTATGCCTCGATCTCACCTATCTCACCACCAACCCCTAGCCCACGTCCTGCCTCTGGCCTGGAATGCCCTCCCTCCTCAAATCTGACAGACAATTACTCTCCCCCACTTCAAAGCCTTACTGAAGACACATCTCCTCCAACAGGCCTTCCCAGACTGAACCCCACTTTTTTATCTTCCACTCTCTTCTGCATTGCCCTGACTTGTTCCCTTTGCTCTTCCCCCATCCCAGCTCCACAGCACCCATGTACATATCTGTAATTTTATTTATTTGTACTCATGTCTGCTTCCCCACTTCTAAGCTGTAAACTTGTTATGGGCAGGGAATGTGTCTGTTTAATGTTGTATTGTACTCTCCCAAATAATAATAATGATAATGATAATAATAATGACATTTATTAAGCACTTACTATGTGCAGAGCACTGTTCTAAGCACTGGAGAGGTATCAAAGTGATCAGGTTGTCCCACGGGGGGCTCACAGTCTTCATCCCCATTTTATAGATGAGGGAACTGAGGTCCAGAGAAGTGAAGTGACTTGCCCAAAATCACACAGCTGACAAATGGCGGAGCCGGGATTTGAACCCATGACCTCTGACTCCAAAGCTCAGGCTCTTTCCACTGAGCCATGCTGCTTCTCATGCTTAGTATAGTGCTCTGCACACAGTAAGTGCTCAATAAATGTGACTGAATGAACGAATGGAGTTGGTAGACATATTTCCTGCCCCAAAGGAGCTTGCAGTATAGATGATGATGCAGCACAATGATGATTACGATAAAGGTTTGCTAGCAGAGAACTGGGAGGGGAAGAGAAGCAGTTTGAAGTCGGGGATAGAGGACAGGCCTGGGAGTCAGAAGGGCATGGGTTCTAATCCTGGCTCTGCCACTTGTCTCCTGTGTGACCCTGGGCAAGTCACTTCACTTCTCTAAACCTCAGTTGCCTCATCTATAAAATGGGGATTAAGACTATGTCCAATCCAATCTGCTTGTATCCACCCCAGCACTTAGTACAGTGTCTGGCAAATAGTAAGTGTTTAACAAATACCACTATCATTATTAGGTGGGGTAGTAGGCATTCATTCAGTCATATTTATTGAACACTTACTATGTGCAGAGCACTGTACTAAGCACTTGGAAAGTACAATTCGGCAACAAATAGAGACACTCCCTACCCAACAACGGGCTCAGAGTCTAGAAGGGGGGAGACAGACAACAAAACAAAGCAAAGCAAGTAAACAGGCATCAATACCATCAATATAAATAAACAGAATTATAGATTCACTCATTCATTCAATCGTATTTATTGAGCACTTACTGTTTGCAGAACACTGTACTAAGCGCTTGGGAAGTACAAGTTGGCAATATATAGAGACGGTCCCTACCCAACAACGAGCTCACAGTCTAGAAGGGGAGACAGACAACAAAACAAAACATGTAGACTGGTGTCAAAATCATCAGAACAAATAGAATTAAAGCTATAGATATAAACACATCAGTAATAAGATAAATAGAATAATAAATATGTACAAATATACACAAGTGCTGTAGGGTGGGGAAGGGGATAGAGCAGAGGGAGGGAGTGGGGGCCATGGGGAGAAGTGGAAGAGCAGAGGAAATGGGGGGGGGGGGGGATCAGTCTGCGAAGGCCTCCTGGAGGTGGTGAGCTCTCAACAGGGCTTTGAAGAGGGGGAAGAGAGCTAGTCTGGTGGATGTGAGGAGGGAGGGCATTCCAGGACAGAGGTAGGACATGGTCCAGGGGTCGACGGCAGGACAGGTGAGAACAAGGCACAGTGAGGAGGTTAGGGGTGGCAGAGGAGCGGAGTGTGCAGGCTGGCCTATAGAAGGAGAGAAGGGAGGTGAGGTAGGAGAACTTTGAAACCAACAGTGAGGAGTTTTTGCTTGATCTGAAGGTTGACAAGCAACCACTGGAGATTTTGGGGGAGGGGGGAGCGACATGCCCAGAGCGTTTCTGTAGAAATGTCATGGCTCAGTGCCTGCACTTTGGTGGATCTGGCGGTGCTGAGGCTGTGGAGAAAGAATCCCGAGATCACTTTCCCCAGGCACAGCTGATTAACCACAGGAGTGGTCACTAAGCCCTAGTTTCTGGCAAAACAGAGAAGGAAGCCTCTGAGGGGACACGAGGCCTCTCCTGGACCTAAGCTTTGAGCAGGTCTCTGTCTCCTGGTGGTGGGGCAGAAGCTGCACATCTGACGACAAACTCAGTTGCAAGAGGGCAGAGCCTGTGGAGGAGCCTGCAAACCAGATGTGCCCCTATGCCCTGGGAGAGCCCTGCTGTCCCCTGCCCTGGAGGCCAGAGCCTCTCCCTCAGTCAGTCAGTTTATTGAGCACTTACTGTGTTCAGGGCATTGTATTAAACACTTAAGAGGGTACAGTATAACAATACAACAACATATTCCCTGTCCACCGCAAGCTGGAAGGAAGGCCTACTCAGAATGCTCACTGCAGACAAGGAATATGCCTACCAACTCTGTTGTATTTTACTCTCCCAAGTGCTTAGTACAGTGCTTTGAACACAGAAAGCCCTCAAATACCACTGACTGGCTGATCGATTGATGGGCAGCTATGATCTCTTTGCTCCCTGTCTCTCTCCCTGCCCCCTACCATGCAGTCAACCCTGTCTGTCACTGCTCCAGCGGCCCAGGCTCCCGGAAGGGGCCCAGTGAGTTGGCTTCACGTTTGGGTTAATCCACCTCTAACCGATCAATCCCTCCAGCCCTCTGCCGCTCTGCCTAGCCACAGCTCAAGCCCCAGATGGAGCCCTGCTGCTTCTGTGGCCTCTGGAATCCCCAGGTTGGAGCCCCAAAGCAGTCACCAAGACCTCCTCCTGATGCTTTTAAGCTCAACCCAAGACCACACTCCCTAAGGAAAACAATCGGTCAATTGTATTTATTGAACACTTACCATCTGCAGAACACTGTACTAAGCACTTGGGAGAGTACAATAGAGCAGAGTATATTCATCCAATCGTATTTACTGAGTGCTTACAGTGTACAGAACATTCTTTCAGTCAGTCAGTCATATTTATTGAGCACTTACTGTGTGCAGAGCACTGTACTAAGCGCTTGGGAAGTACAAGACGGCAACATATAGAGATGGTCCCTACCCAAAAATGGGCTCACAGTCTATATGGGGGAGACAGACAACAAAACAAAACATGTAGACAGGTGTCAAAATCGTCAGAACAAATAGAATTAAAGCTATATGCACATCATTAACAAAATAAATAGAACAGTAAATATGTACAAGTAAAATAAACAGAGTAATAAATCTGTACAAATATATACAAGTGCTATGGAGGGGAAAGAGATAGGGCAAGGGGGATGGGGAAAAAGGGGGTTCAGTCTGGCAAGGCCTCCTGGAGGAGGTGAGCTCTCAGGAGGGCTTTGAAGGGAGGAAGAGAGCTAGTTTGGCAGATATGTGGAGGGAGGGCATTCCAGGTCAGGGGAAGGACGTGGGCCGGAGGCTGACGGCGGGACAGGCAAGAACGAGGCACAGTGAGGAGGTTAGCAGCAGAGGAGCGGAAGGTGCGGGCTGGGCTGTAGAAGGAGAGAAGAGAGGTGAGGTAGGAGGGGGCGAGGTGATGGAGAGCCTTGAAGCTGAGGGTGAGGAGTTTTTACTCGATTCGTAGGTTGGCAGGCAGCCACTGGAGATTTTTGAGGAGGAGAGTAACATGCCCAGAGCGTTTCTGTACAAAGATAATCCGGGCAGCAGAGTGTAGTATAGACTGAAGTGGGGAGAGACAGGAGGATGGGAGATCAGCGAGGAGGCTGACACAGTAATCCAGTTGGGATAGGATGAGAGATTGAACCAGCAAGGTAGCGGTTTGGATGGAGAGGAAAGGGCGGATCTTGGCGATGTTGTGGAAGTGAGACCAGCAGGTTTTGGTGATGGATTGGATGTGTGGGGTGAACGAGAGAGCAGAGTCGAGGATGACACCAAGGTTGTGGACTTGTGAGACGGGAGGGATGGTAGTGCCGTCTACAGTGATGGGAAAGTCAGGGAGAGGGCAGGGTTTGGGAGGGAAGATAAGGAGTTCAGTCTTGGACACATAGAGTTTTAGATGGCGGGCAGACATCCAGATGGAGATGTCCTGAAGGCAGGAGGAGATACGAGCCTGGAGGGAGGGAGAAAGAGCAGGGGCAGAGATGTAGATTTGGGTGTCATCAGCGTAGAGATGATAGTTGAAGCCGTAGAACAGTAGAACACTGTCGTAGCATTTGGAAAGTGGAATTCAGCAATAAAGAGAGACAATCCCTGCCCACACCAGGCTTACAGTCTAGAAACTAGGGTGTTGGTAGATGCATTCCCTGCCTGCAACAAGTTTACAGTCTAGAGGGGGAGGCAGATATTAATAGAAATAAATTATGGATAAATACATAAGTGCTGTAAAGCAGAGGGAGGGGTGAATAAAGGGGGTCAATCCAAGCGCAAGGCAGAAGAGAATGGGAAAAGAGGAAATTAGGGTCTCATCGGGGAAGGCCTCCATCTTGCAGGAGATGTGTCTCCAATAAAATTTGGAAGGTGGGGAGAGTGATTGTTCTCACCCATCCCGCCGTCGACCCCTGGCCCACGTCCTACCTCTGGCCTGGAACGCCCTCCCTCCACATATCCACCAAGCTGGCTCTCTTCCTCCCTTCAAAGCCCTACTGAGAGCTCACCTCCTCCAGGAGGCCTTCCCAGACTGAGCCCCCCTTTTCGTCTCCTCCTCCTCCCCTCCCCAAAGAGGGATTGTCTCTCTTTATTACTGAACTGTACTTCCCAAGTACTTAGTACAGTGCTCTGCACACAGCAAGCACTCAATAAACATGATTGAATGAATGATTGACTGTCTGTCTGTCGAATATGAAGAGGGTGGGAGTTCCAGGCCAGAGGCAGGACATGGGCAAGATGTCAGTGGTGAGATAGATGATGATGGTATTTGTTAAGCACTTACTATGGGCCAAGCACTGTTCTAAGCCCTGGGGGGGATACAAGGTAATCAGTTTGTCCCACATGGGGCTCACAGTCTTAATCCCCATTTTACAGATGAGGTAAGAGGCACAAAGAAGTTAAGTGACTTGCCCAAAGTCACACAGCTGACAAGTGGCAGAGCCGGGATTCCATGACCTCTGACTCCCAAGCCCATGCTCTTTCCACTGAGCCATGCTGCTTCTCTAATAGATGAAATAGATGAAACTGAGGTACAGCAAGTAGGTTGGCATTAGGTTGTAGTAGGAGAGCAGTGAGGTGAGGTAGGAGGGGGCAAGATGATTGAGTGCTTTAAAGTTCATGGTAAGGGGTTTGTTTGGTGTGGTTGTGGATGGGCAACCACTGGAGTATCTTGAGCAGTGGGGAAATACGTCCTGAGCATTTCTGTAGAAAAATGATCCTGGCAGCAGAGTGAAGTAGAGACTGGGTGG
The DNA here is from genome assembly GCF_015852505.1 of Tachyglossus aculeatus. Taxonomy (NCBI): domain Eukaryota; kingdom Metazoa; phylum Chordata; class Mammalia; order Monotremata; family Tachyglossidae; genus Tachyglossus; species Tachyglossus aculeatus. The sequence continues at coordinate 62,968,825 of NC_052072.1, forward strand.
GGAGAGACAGGAGGCTCGAAAGTCAGCAAGGATGGATGGAGAGAAAATGGTTGATTTTAGTGATGCCAAGAAGGTTGAATTGACAGGATTTAGTGACAGATTGTCTGACAGACAATATTCTCCCTGCCTTCAAAGTCTTATTGAAGGCACATCTCCTTCAAGAGGCCTTTCCTGACTAAGCCCTCTTTTCCTCTTCTCCCATTCCCTTCTGCCTTGCCCTGACTTGCTCCCTTTATTCTTCCCTCCTCCCTGCCCCTCAGCATTTATGTACACATTTTAAATTTATTTATTCATTTATATTGTCTGTCTCCCCCTCTAGCCTGTAAGCTCATTGTGGGCAGGGAATGTGTCTGTTTATTGTTCTATTGTACTCTCCCAAGCATTTAGTACAGTGCTCTGCACAGAGTAAGCACTCAATAAATACAAATGAATGACAGGTCGAATATGTGAGTTGAGTAAGAGAGATGAGTAGAGGATAGTGCCAAGGTTACAGGTTTGTGAGACAGGAAGGACGGTGGTGCTGTCTACAGTGACAGGAAATTTAGGGACAGGAAAGGGTTTGGGTGGAAAGATAAAAAGTTCTGTATGGACATGTTAAGTTTGAGGTGACGGGGAGATATTCAAGTAGAGATGTCCTGAAGACAGGACGAAACATGAGGCTTGAAATGGAGGGAGATCAGGCCCAAAGATGTAGATTTGGGTATCATCCACATAGAGATGGTAGTTGAAGCCAAGGAAGTGAGTGAGTTCCCCAAGGGTGGGGGTGTAAATGGAGAATAGAAGGGGACCCAGAACTGAACCTTGAGGAATGCCCACAATTAGAGGTGGGAGGCAGAAGAGGAGCCCACAAAAGAGACTGAGACTGAGCAGCCAGAGAGATAGGAGAAGACCTTTAGACTGTAAATTCACTGTGGGAGGGAATGTGCCTGTTTATTGTTATACTGTACTCTCCCAAATGCTTAGTACAGTGCTTTGCACACAGTAAGTGATCAATAAATATGACTGACTGAATGAAAGAATGAACCAGGAGAAGACAGTGTCAGTAAAGCTGAGGTTAGGTAATGTTCCCAGAAGTGGGGGGTGGAGAAGGGAGAGGGGGCAGTCAAGAGTGTTGAAGGCAGCTGAGAGGCTGAGGAGGATTAGGATGGAGTAGAAGCTATTGGATTTGGCAACAAGAAGATCATTTGTGATCTTTGAGAGGAAGGTTTCTGTGGAGTGAAGGGGGTGGAAGCCAAATTAGAGGGGGTGAAGGAGAGAATAGAAGGAGAGAAAAATGGAGATGGCAGAAGTAGACAACTCAAGTGATAACTGGAGGGAGCCATGGGATCAAGGGGGGTGTTTTTCAGGATAGGGGAGACATGTGGCTTGCCCCCTCTAGACTGTGAGCTCATGTGTCAGGGAATGTGTCTACCAACTCAGTTATATTGTACTGCCCCAAGGGCTTAGAACAGTGCTCTACACACAATAGGCACTCAAATATGAGAAGCCACTGAGAGAGTAGACAGTTGATGACAGGTGGTCAGGGAGGGCAGAATGGAGGGGGCAAGTGCTTTGATTAAGGTGGTAGGGGACGGGGTCAGAGGTGCAGTTGGAGGGAATGGATTTTGAGAGAAGGCAGGAGATCTTGTCTTGAGAAACCGCTGGGAACTATGGGAGAGTTGAAGAAGGGCCAGGAGGAGGAGGAGAAGCAGGGGATATTTTAGGCACATGGCTTGCCAGATGGTTTCAGTTTCTCAATAAAGTACATGGTCAGATCATTAGGAGCATGAGATGGGGGGACACAAGGAGCAGCGAGGTCAAGGAGGGAGTTAAATATCTGGAACTACTGGCAAGGGCAGGGGCGCCAATAGGCATGGAGAAATTATTTTGCCAGGCCGAGGAGAGGGCAGAGTTAAAGACCGCAAGGATGAACTTGAGGTGGACGAGGTCAGCCTGGTATCTGGATTTCTGCCAGCAACACTCTGTGGCTCGTGAACGGGAGGGAAATGGATTTTGGAGGTAATCCAGGACCGTGGGTTACTGGAACGAGATCGATGAAGAGATAGGGAAGCGAGCGAGTTGGGTTCAGTAGAGAGGGTGGTGTCTGAGAGTGTCAGTTTTGTTGTCAAGGGTAGGTAGTGTGGGTATGGAGACTAAGTGGGGCATGATGACTTGAGAAAATTGGATGGGGTCCAAAGATCAGAGATCTCTGAGGGGGAACAGGAGAGATTTGTGGGGCAGAGGTGTATGTAGGGGGAAGAGAAGGCAGGCGAGGAAGTTAGGGTCAGATAGAGGGATGTCAGAATTGGTGAGGGTAGAGATGGTACAGTGACTACAGATGATGAGATAGAGTGTGTGTCCAAGTGGGTGAGTGGGCCAGGAGGTCAGTAGAGTAGAGCAGTGAAAGAAAGCAGGCAGGGGAAGGGTCATCGGGAACATCTGTGTGGATACTGAGGTCCCCAAGGATCAATGCAGGGATAGAGAAGGAGAGCAGGAATGTGAGAGAGATCAAAAGGTTCAAAAAGTTGGAGGAGGGGCCTGGGGGAGGTGGGAAATGACTAGTATCTGGAGTGGGTGGTAGAGGCAGATGATATAGCAGCATGGCCTGGTGGATAGAGCAAGGGCCAGGGTTCTAATCACAGCTCTGCCATATGTCGGCTGTGTGACCTTGGACAAGTCACTTAGCTTCTCTGCACCTCAATTACCTCATCTGTAAAATGGAGATTAAGACGCTGAGCCCCATGCGGGCTAGACCGTAAACTCTAGACTGTAAACTAGTTGCGAGCAGTCAATTTGCCTGTTTATTGTTATACTGTACTCTCCCTAGCACTTAGTACAGTGCTCTGCATAAACTAAGTGCTCAATAAATACGATTGACTGACGTGAACTGTGTTCATCCTGATTAGCTTGGATCTACCCCAGCACTTACAACAGTGCTTGGCACATAGGAAGTGCTTAACAAGTACCATTTAAATAAAAAAAAATAAAATATGGGCTAAGAAGGAAGAGAAAGAAAGTCATGTGGGAGGTGGGATGATGCTAAAATGGCATTGGGAAGTGAGAAGGAAACGGACTCCTTCCCCAGTGAGTTTGGGGGAGTGGGAGAAGATGAGGCCCCCTGTAGAGAGAGTGGCAGGGGAAACAGTGTCATCAGGGGAGAGCCACCTCCCTTCTCTCCTTCTACAGCCCAGCCCACACCCTCCTCTGCCGCTAACCTCCTCACTGTGCCTCATTCTCGCCTCACTGTAGAACCCCGGCCCACGTCCTTCCCCTGGCCTGGAATGCCCTCCCTCCACACATCAGTCAAACTAGCTCTCTTCCTCCCTTCAAAGCCCTACTGAGAGCTCACCTCCTCTAGGAGGCCTTCCCAGACTGAGCTCCCTTTTTCCTCTCCTCCTCCCCTCTACATTGCCCCCCTGCCCTAAAGCACTTGTATATATTTATTACTCTATTTATTTTACTTGTACGTATTTACTACTCTATTTTATTAATGATGTGCATATAGCTATAATTCTATTCATTCTGATGGTTTTGACACGTCTAAATGTTTTGTTTTGTTGTCTGTCTCCCCCTTCTAGACTGTGAGCCCATTGTTGGGTAGGGACCGTCTCCATATGCTGCCAACTTGAACTTCCCAAGTGCTTAGTACAGTGCTCTGCACACAGTAAGTGCTCAATAAATACGACTGAATGAATGAATGAATGGTAATAATAATAATAATAGTGATGGTATTTGTTAAACGCTTACTATGTCCCAGACACTGTACGAAGCGCTGGGGTGGATACAAGCAAATTGGGTTGGACACAGTCCCTGTCCCACATGGGGCTCACAGTCTCAATCCCCATTTTACAGATGAGGGAACTGAAGCTCCGAGAAGTGAAGTGACGTACCCAAGGTCACCCAGCAGACAAGTGGTGGACCTGGGATTAGAACCCGTGACCTTCTGCCTCTCAGGCCCGTGCTCTCTCCACTCTGCCACGCTGCTTCTCTGATGGTGAGGAGGAGCAGTGACTGGATCAGAAAGACGTCGAGTGAAAGGAAGCTTTCCCATAATGGAGTGGAGGTTCCACGGGCCACATTTAATAATAATAATAATAATGATGGCATTTATTAAGTGCTTACTATGTGCAAAGCACTGTTCTAAGCACTGGGGGATACAAGTGGAGCAGTGACTGGGCCAGAAAGAAGTCAAGAGTGAAAGGAAGCTTTCCCATAATGGAGTGGAGGTTCCACAGGCCACATTTAATAATAATAATAATAATAATAATAATAATAATAATAATAATAGCATTTATTAAGCGCTTACTATGTGCAAAGCACTGTTCTAAGCGCTGGGGGGATACAAGGTGATCAGGTTGTCCCACCGGGGGCTCACAGTCAATCCCCATTTTACAGATGAGGGAACTGAGGCCCAGAGGAGTGAAGTGACTTGCCCAAAGTCACACAGCTGCCAGTTGGCAGAGCCAGGATTTGAACCCATGACCACTGACTCCAAAAGCCCGGGCTCTTTTCCACTGAGACACATTTGGCTGACGCTTTGGGGGACGTTGGGGAGGGGATGGCGCAAGGGGTGGACAGGGGTAGGATGGGAGTGAGCTGATGGGGGCCGGTGAGGGAGGATAGGATAATACAGGAATGGTACGGGACAGGATAACAGGGATGGGGTGTTGTGGGGGGTGGGGGGCGTGGGAACAGGGCAAGGGGTGGGGAGGGGTAAAATGGAAAAGCATCCCTGAGAAGCATGGCGTAGTGGATAGAACCCAGGCCTGGGAGTCGGAAGGTCATGGGTTCTAATCTCCACTTCGCCATTTGTCTGCTGTGTGGCCTTGGGCAAGTCACTTCACTTCTCTGTGCCTCAATTACCTCATCTATAAAATGGGGATTAAGATTGTGACCCCTATGTGGGACAGGAACTGTGTTGAACCCAATTTGTTTGTATCCACCCATGCGCTTAGTACAGTGCCTGGCAAATAGTAAGCACTTAGCAAATACCATTATTATTGTTATTATTATTTTGGGGCTGGAGGAGGGGGTTGCTAGGAAGGGAAGACAGGGATGGGCTGACTTGTACTTCCCAAGCGCTTAGTACAGTGCAGATTCAATCGTATTTATTGAGCGCTTACTGTGTGCAGAGCACTGTACTAAGCGCTTGGGAAGTACAAGTTGGCAACATATAGAGACGGTCCGACCTGCCCAACAGCGGGCTCACAGTCTAGAAGGGGGAGACAGACAATAAAACAAAACATATTAACAAAATAAAATAAATAGAATAGTAAATATGTACAAGTAAAATAAATAGAGTAATAAATATGTACAAACACATATACAGGTGCTGTGGGGAGGGGAAGGAGATAGGGCGGGGGGATGGGGAGGGGGAGGTGGGGGAGAGGAAGGAGGGGGCTCAGTCTGGGAAGGAATGAATGGAGGGAGGTGATTAAGGGGACATGGGGAGGTCAGAGAAGTTTCTAAACTGTAAACCCGTTGTTGGATAGGGACCGTCTCTATATGTTGCCGATTTTTACTTCCCAAGCGCTTAGTACAGTGCTCTGCACACAGTAAGTGCTCAATAAATACGATTGAATGAATGAATGAATAAATACGACTGAATGAAAGTTTAAGGGTTGTAGATGAGGCTACCAACAGCAATAACAGCTTAATCCTGTGGTTCCCAATTAAATTGCTGAATTGTATGCAGGTCCTTGGGTCCTTCAGAGGGCAAAGGCATACGTGTAGAAGTGAACAGAGGGCAGGCAGCTGGGATATGTACAAATTCTAGTCGTTGTCACCGAGTTTCAGACAGCCACACCTGCTTTGTGATCTCCACTGTGGATTCAAGGCAGGCTGAGGAAGAGGAAAATGAAAGAAGGGATGGGGAGGGTCCTCAGGAGCAGGCTGGGCATTCCCAGAGCAGGCAGACTTCCTCGGGCAACCCGAGGAGCATGGGGTGCTGGAGGAGCTTCTCCAGAGACAGTGGAGCTGGAAAGAACATTCCTCGGCTGGGCTAAAGAAGCTGCAGGCCCAGCGGAATTTCTCCACCCAACCCTCCGATTCAGTAAGTCTGAAGGGGCCCTGCACTCGGCCCCATCCCCAAACCAACCCACAGGATCAGTTACTAGTGGGTGGGGTTAGGCAGGCCTCTAATGTTGTAATTCATAAATAAAAGACAAAACAAGTGTCCCTTAGTCCAGTTCCAAAGCATTGATTCACTGGCCACAGAAAACCCCATAAAGACCTGACAAGATTCTTTGGAGAGAAGAGCCAGAGCAGTGATCTCCCATAAGCCACACCACCTCCTCTTCTGTCAACAGGGGCCCAAGAAAGGGGCCTGATGACAAGGTGGAAATGAATTTAAGTATCCCCGGGCTGAATGAGACCTGGATGGGGAAGGGGTGCTTTTCCTGCAGTGAATGACCCCAAAGCAGAGGTGAAAGAGACCTCTGAGTTTGTTTTTTCAAAATAGTATTTGTTAAGCATTTACTGTGTGCCACGCACTCTACTAAATGCTATGGTAGTTGCAGGATAAGCAGGTTGGACACAATTCATGCCCCACAGTGGGGCTCACAATATTCAGCCCATTTTACAGGTAAGGTAATTGAAGCCTAGCGGAGTTAAGTGAATTGCCCAAGGTCACACAGCAGACAAGTGGTGAAGCCAGGATTAGAAACCAGCCACTATCAGGCCCATGCTCTATCCACTATGCCACGCTGCTTTTCAAGAAGTTCTTCCATGAAGGCATTCTTGCTTTCTGTGAAACAAGCTGGAACTCCCTCCCCCCTCCTTCCTTAAAATCACATCTCCTCCAAGAGGCCTTTCCCAATTAAGTCCTCTTTTATCCAACACCCTCTCACTTTTGGGTTTCTTATTCCCTTGGATCCGTACCTTTTAAGCTCTTGATATTCATCCCACCTGAGGTACGACGCTCCAGTGGACAAATCTGAATTTCACTTATTTTTACTGTCTGCCACCCCCTCTGAACTCCAAGCTCCTTGCAATGAAAGTGTCTACCAACTCTACTTTATTGCCTACTCCCAACCATTTAGTAGGCTATTCTCCACATGGTAAGCACCCAATAAATAATAATGATGATGAAGGTATTTGTTAAGCACTTACTATGTGCCAAACACCCACCTGGTACTCACAGCCTTAATCCCCATTTTACAAAAAAAAATGAGCCAAGCACTGTTTTAAGCACTGGGGTAGATACAAGGTGATCAGGTTGTCCCACGCGGGGCTCACGGTCTTAATCCCCATTTTCTGGATGAGGTAACTGGGGCCCAGAGAAGTGAAGTGAGTTGCCCAAGGTCACATAATGGACAAGGGGCAGAGCAGGACTAGAACCCATGACCTTCTGACTCCTAGGCCCGGTCCGCTATGCCACCGTTTGATTTATTACAAGTCCTCAAAACACCCAAAACACCTAGTGGCGGGGCAAATTGCAGACACACGCCTAGGCAGGACTACCGTCGTTCCTACACACTCCAGCGCTTAGCATTCATTCATTCAATCATATTTATTGAGCGCTTACTGTGTGCAGTAAACTCATCTCTAGATTTTATGCTTGTGTCTACCAACTCTGTTATGTTGTTCTCTCCTAGAGCTTAGTACAGACCTCTGCACAGTCAGTACTCAATTAGGGGAAGCAGCATGGCTCAGTACGGGCTTTGGAGTCAGAGGTCATGGGTTTGAATGGGTTTGAATCCCAGCTCCGCCACTTGTCAGCTGTGTGACTTTGGACAAGTCACTTAACTTCTCTGTGCCTCAGTTGCCTCATCTGTAGAACGGATATTAGGAGTGTGAGCCCCACATGGGACAACCTGATCACCTTGTAACCTCCCAAGCGCTTATAACAGTGCTCGGCACATAGTAACCGCTTAATACATGCCATTCTTATTCTTATTATTATAAATATCATTGATCAATTGATTGATTTTGGACAACTACTGCTCTGAAAAAAGGAAAGTCCCCATGCTTAGATACCTAGCACATGCCTATCCGGAAAACAGGGTTACCAAATTTTTGGTTGTGATAAACATTTAGAGGGGTGTGCTATCTATATTCAAGTCACTATGTATATATGTTTGTACATATTAATTACTCTATTTATTTCACTTGTACATATTTATTCTATTCATTTTATTTTGTGAATATGTTTTGTTTTGTTGTCTGTCTCCCCCTTCTAGACTGTGAGCCCGCTGTTGGGTAGGGACCGTCTCTCTCTGTTGCCAACTTGTACTTCCCAAGCGCTTAGTACAGTGCTCTGCACACAGTAAGTGCTCAATAAATACGACTGATTGATTGATTAGTACAGTGTACTGCACACAGTACGCGCTCAATAAATGCAATTGAATGAATGAAATGCAGAGCACTGTACTAAACGCTGCACAACACAAGGCACAGGGTGGTTAATAAATGCCCTCCCTACCTAACTACTGATATATACATATGGTTACACCCATGTTCACGCACACTTTGGGCACTAACAAACACGCACATACAGACATACTCACATATATCGGCATGAAGCCACATAGAGGCCCGCACAAATACGCGACTCCATCCCCCGCCGCCGTCCCTTTAACACCAGGGCCGGCAGGGGGCGGTGCCCGCACCCTCCGCGTGCCCTCTACCCCCGGGCCCGAAAGGGGGCGTGGTCAGCGAGGGGCGTGGCCGACGAGGGGCGTGGCCGGCGAGGGGCGTGGTCGGCGAGGGGGCGGTGCTAGAAATGGGGTGTGGCCATGAAGAGGCGGGGCCCGGGCTCATTCATTCACTCAAACGTATTTATCGGGCGCTTACTCTGTGCAGAGCACTGTACTAAGCGTTTGGAAAGTACCATTCAGCAACGGAGAGAGACAATCCCTACCCAACCACGGGCTCACAGTCTAGGAGAGGGGAGATAGACATTAAAAGTAGTAAGCAGGCATCAATAGCATTCATTCAGTCATATTTACTGAGCGCTTCCTCTGTGCAGAGCACCGTACTAAGGGCTTGTAAAGTACAATTCGGCAACAGAGACAGCCCCTACCCAACAACGGGCAAACAGTCTAGGAGGAGGAGACAGACAACAAGACAAAACAAGTAGACAGGTGTCAATACCAACAGAATAAATACAATTATAGATATATACACATCATTAATAAAATAGAGTAATAAATATGTACAAATATACTCAAGTGCAGTGGGGAGGGGAAGGGGGTAGAGCAGAGGGAGGGAGTGGGGGGAGGAGGAGGGGAAGAGGAGCAGAGGATAATGGGGGGCACAGTCTGGGAAGGTCTTAGGTGGAGGAGGAGGTGAGTTCTCAGTAGGGCTTTGAAAGGAGGAAGAGGGCTAGTTTGGCAGATGTGTTGAGGGAAGGCATTCCAGGCCAGGGGAAGGACGTGGCCCTGGGGTCGACGGCGGGACAGGTGAGAACAAGGTCCCGCGGCCAAGGAGCGGAAGGTGAGGGCTGGGCTGTAGAAGGAGAGAAGGGAGGTGAGGGAGGAGGGGGCGGGCAGCTTGGAAGCCAATAATGAGGAGTTTTTGCTTCATACGAAGGTTGATAGGCAACAACTGGAGACTTTTGAGGAGGGGAGTGACATGCCCAGAGCGTTCCTGTAGAAAGATAATTCATTCATTCATTCATTCAATCGTATTTATTGAGCGCTTACGGTGTGCAGAGCACTGTACTAAGCGCTTGGGAAGTACAAGTTGGCAACATATAGAGAGGGTCCCTACCCAACAATGGGCTCACAGTCTAGAAGGGGGAGACAGAGAAAAAACAAAACAAAATATATTAACAAAATAAAATAAATAGAATAAATATGTACAAATGAAATCAATTAATAAATCGGAGTCATAAATACGCACAAACATATAGGCATATATACACGTGCTGTGGGGAGGGGAAGGAGGTAAGGTGGGGGGATGGGGAGGGGGAGGAGGCGGAGAGGAAGGAGGAGGCCCAGTCTGGGAAGGCCTCCTGGAGGAGGTGAGCTCTCTGTAGGGTCTTGAAGGGAGGAAGAGAGCTAGCTCTGCAGATGTGCGGAGAGAGGGCATTCCAGGCCAGGGGGATGCCGGGGGTCGAAGGCGGGACAGGCGAGAACGAGGCATGTTACTCCCCTCCTCAAAAATCTCCAGTGGCTACCAATCAATCTGCGCATCAGGCAGAAACTCCTCACCCTCGGCTTCAAGGCTCTCCATCACCTCGCCCGCTCCTACCTCACCTCCCTTCTCTCCTTCTACAGCCCAGCCCGCACCCTCCGCTCCTCTGCCACTAATCTCCTCACCGTGCCTCGTTCTCGCCTGTCCCGCCGTCGACCCCCGGCCCACGTCATCCCCCGGGCCTGGAATGCCCTCCCTCTGCCCATCCGCCAAGCTAGCTCTCTTCCTCCCTTCAAGGCCCTACTGAGAGCTCACCTCCTCCAGGAGGCCTTCCCAGACTGAGCCCCCTCCTTCCTCTCCCCCTCACCCCCTCTCATCCCCCGTCTTACCTCCTTCCCTTCCCCACAGCACCTGTATATATGTATATATCTTTGTACATATTTATTACTCTATTTATTTATTCATTTTACTTGTACCTATTCTATTTATTTTATTTTGTTAATATGTTTGGTTTTGTTCTCTGTCCCCCCCTTCTAGACTGTGAGCCCACTGTTGGGTAGGGACTGTCTCTATATGTTGCCAACTTGTACTTCCCAAGTGCTTAGTACAGTGCTCTGCACACAGTAAGCGCTCAATAAATACGATTGACTGATTGAGGCACAGTGAGGAGATTAGCGGCAGAGGAGTGGAGGGTGCGGGCTGGGCTGGCCAGCGCCTGGATCTTGGCGACGTGTCTCTCCTCCTGTTCAGCCACTTTTCTTTCCAAGTTATCGATTTCTTGCCTGAGAGCCGCGGAGTGTTCCATCTCTCCGTCGAGCAGGTTCCGCAGTGATCTGTTCTCTTCTTCGACCTCATCTTTTCTGTTCATCGTGGCTACAGTGGCTTGTCACAGTTCACTAATTGTCATTGATTCGGGCATCGAGGCTGAGGATAGCAGGCTGCTTAAAGGACTCCCCTGGCCGGGAGGGCCGAATTCCGCCCTGTACCGAAGTTCCGGTCCCGCAAACAGGCCGCTCTGTCGTCCGGCTCCATTCTCCAGGTTACCTGAGGTGGTACCCGCCGGGGTATAGGCCCCTACTCCACTGACAGGAAGCAACATATCTGAATCACCGTGCAGCACCTGCAGAGTAGCCCAGCTGTGCGTCTGTGAAAGGCAGGTGTTCTCCTCCAGCGGCTTCTTAGAAGCCTCTGTGTGATCGTCGATGCTTTGGCTCCCCAGTGACTTTCCGTACACCTGGTCTTTATTTTCATCTATATCTTCATCATCAATACTCTTCCCATCCAGCTTCTGGTACCCATATTCCCCACTGAAGGAAACTGAATCCATTTTCCAGGAGCTGCTACTGTGACTTCCATCAGAAGTCTGAAGAAAGGGGTTTTCCAAGGCCAGTAAGCTCATCCATGAGGCAGAGTGAAGTCCGGTCCGTAGCCCCGAGTCTGGCGGTCCCCCCAACCCCGGGCCCGGCGGGGGGGGGGGGACCTAAAAGGGGCGGGGCCGGGACTCGAGGGGGCGTGGCCTCTCCCTCCGTCCCCGGCAGGGGGCGTGGCCTCTCCCTCAGTCCGGAGCGGCCAGGGGGTTGGGGGGCCTGGAGGGGGCGTGGCCTCGTCCTCTCCCCGGGCTCGACAGGGGGCGCGGTCGAGCAGCGGGCGTGGCCTACTATTCATTCGATCGTATTTATTGAGCGCTTACTGTGTGCGGAGCACTGTACTAAGCGCTTGGGAAGTTCAAGTTGGCAACAACGGGCTCACAGTCTAGAAGTAGATACAATGAATCGGGTTGGGCACAGTCCCTGTCCTACATAGAGCTCACCGACTTAATCCCCATTTCACTGATGAGGAAACAGGCCCAGAAGTGAAGAGAGTTACCTAAGGTCACACGGCAGACTAATAATAATAATAACGATGATGATGGTGACGATGGTATTTGTTAAGCGCTTACTATGTGCGAAGCACTGCTCTAAGCGCCGGAAGGGGGGATACAAGGTGATCGGGTTGTCCCACGTGGGGCTCACATACTTCATCCCCATTTTACCCCATCTTGTCACGCAGCTTACAAGTGGCGGGGTCGGGATTCGAACCCAAGACCTCTGACTCCCAAGCCCGGGCTCTTTCCACTGAGCCACGCTGTCGGGATCCGAACCCATTTCCTTCTGCCTCCCAGGTCCGGGCCCTAGCCAGCGGCCCACACTGCTTCCGCCCAGCCTCACGGCCGTTTCCCACACGTTCAAACCCCCTACCTACCCCGCGGTGGGGCAGAAACAGAAATCCACTTTGAGCGGGTAATCGGGGTCCGAACCCAAGGGGCAGGTGGCCGGGCTCGGCGGGGGGCGGGGTCCGGAGGGGACGCGGCCTCGCCCTCGGTCCCCGGGCTCGGCGGGGGGCCGTGTCCTCTCCCTCTAAGGCCGGGCTCGGCGGGGGGGGGGCGACCCTCCGTCCCCGGGCTCGGCGGGGGGGGCGGCCTGTCGCCCGCCCCCTCCCCCTCAGTCCGGGGCGGGCAGGGGGCGGAGTCCTGGAGGGGCGTGGCCGCGGATTCCCAGTCCGCTCCGGTCGGGGGGCGTGTCCTGCGGCCCTCGGGGCGGGGCGGGGCGGGGCGGGGCCCGAGGCGGGTCCCGGGGCGGGGCAGGGGGCGGGCCCCGGGGCGGGTCCCGGAAGTGTCGGGCCTCCGGGGAGCGGCCGCTGCGGGGCCGGGCCTGGCGCAACGGGGGCCGGCGCAGCGGGGGCCGGACCGGCGCTGCGGAGCCCGGGGCGGGGCTCCCGCCTCCCTCGTCCGCGCGGTGCCGGCCGTGCCCGGTGGGCAGTATGGCGGAGCGGGCCCTCCCCAACCCCTTCGCCGACTACAACAAGTCCCTGGCCGCCGCCTTCTTCGACGCGGCCGGCCGGGTGAGTCGGCGCCTCCGCCGCCGCCGCCGCCGCCGCTCGGTCGTTCGCTCGCTCGCTCGCTCGCTCGCTCGCTCGGTCGTTCGCTCGCTCGCTCGCTCGCTCGCTCTCTCTCTCTCTCCCCGCGGCTCGGCGGGTGCCCAGCGCTGGAGCCAGCGCCGCCCCGGCCGGAAGGGGGAGGGGGAGGGGGAGGCGCTCACTGCAGTGGTCGACTCGCGGGGGGGAGCAGGGAGCGGGGCTCGGGGCGGGGCGCGCCCCCCCGGCGCCCCCTGACTGTGCGCGGAGCGCCGGGCCGAGCGAGCGCCCGAGACATCGCGCGCTGACGGTTGACGGAGGCAGCGGCCTAAGCTGCCAGTCCTAGTCGTGGACGTTCATTCAGTCGTAATCATAACGAGAAGGATCGTATTTGTTAAGCGATCACTATGTGCCAAACACTGTTCCAAGCGCCGGGGTTGACACGAGGTCATCAGTTTCCATCCCCATTTTCCAGGTGAGGGAACTGAGGCCCGCAGAAGGGAAGTGACTCGCCCAAAGTCACCCAGCTGACAAGTGGCGGAGCCGGGACGAGAATGTGTTGCGCGCTTACTGTGTGCAGAGCACTGCACTAAGCGTTTGGGAAAGTACAAAACCACAATAATAACGATGGTATTTGTTAAGCGTGCACTACGTGCCAGGCACTGTTCTAAACGCTGGGCTGATACAAGATAATCCGGTTCATTCATTCGTTCGATCGTATTTATTGAGCGCTAACTGTGTGCGGAGCACTGTACTAAGCACTTGGGACCTATAGAGACGGTCCCTACCCAACAGCGGGCTCACAGTCCCCCTACCACACAGGGTTCACAGTCTTAATCTCCATTTTACAGATGAGGGAACCGAGGCACAGAGAAGTTCAGTGACTTGCCCAAGGTCACACGGTAGACAAGGGGCTCTCCTCCTCATCATCCCCCCCGCCCTACCTCCTTCCCATCCCCACAGCAGTTGTATATATTTGTACAGATTTATTACTCTGTTTTACTTGTATATATTCACAACTGTATTTATTTTGTTATATATAGTTATAATTCTGTTTATTCTGACGGTTTTGACACCTGCCTGCATGTTTTTTTTTGTCTGTCTCCCCCTTCTAGACTGTGAGCCCGTTGTTAAGTAGGCACCGTGTCTATATGTTGCCGACTTGTACTTCCCAAGCGCTCAGTACAGAGCTCTGCACACAGTAAGAGCTCAATAAATACGATTGATTGAATGAATGAGAAGCAGCAGAGCCGAGATTCGAACCATGACCTTCTGACTCCCGGGCCCATGCTCTATCCGCTAGACGTCCCTGCCCGGAATGAGCTCACTGTCTCGAGTTGGGGGAGACGGACAATGCAAGTTAACAGGCATCACCACGTTCTGCCCACGGTAGATGACTCGGGTGAGGGGGTCGGCCCGTCCATCCCCCGCCCCGGCTATTGCAGATAGCGTCAGGAACCGGAGAGTGCCAGAAGCGCTGTGCTCAATAAATGAGATTGACTGACTGGGCAAGCCGCCAGCCTAGGATCCATTTTCTGTGCAGGTTCTCGTTTCTGAACTCTCAGGCTCAGGCCCAGCCATCATTCTTGGTGGGAGGTTCCATCCGTCCAGTTCCGTCAGGGGCTGCTCCCCAACACTTGTGGTGTGCCTTTCTAAGGAGCCCGTTTGCTCAGGAAATGAACCAAAGCGTGGACCCGTGCTGGGAGGAAAGGCGACTCAGATGAGCCCACCCTTCGGACAGTCCGAGGCGAGATTTAAAGAGCAGGTTGGGCCCCTCCCAGGACCCTTCCCCTGCTGCCGCCAATGTCGGTCAGGCAGGTGGACCCACAAGGGGCCTGCAGTTGCCCACAGGCCCGTGCCCTGCAAAACGAGTGAAATTGGTGACCTTCCACCTGGGCCCAAAACCGGTCAGTGCCCCTGAAAAGTAGCGGTGCATGAGGGAGACAAACGTGTCATCATCATCATCATCAATCGTATTTATTGAGCGCTTACTGTGTGCAGAGCACTGTACTAAGCGCTTGGGAAGTACAAGTTGGCAACATATAGAGACAGTCCCTACCCAACAGTGGGCTCACAGTCTAAAAGGGGGAGACAGAGAACAAAACCAAACATACTAACAAAATAAAATAGATATGTACAAGTAAAATAAATAAATAGAGTAACAAATATGTACAAACATATACATATATACAGGTGCTGTGGGGAAGGGAAGGAGGTAAGATGGGGGGCTGGAGAGGGGGACGAGGGGGAGAGGAAGGAAGGGGCTCAGTCTGGAAAGGCCTCCTGGAGTAGGACGGGGTGGGTGTCATCTGGGAGCATGCTGTCAAGGTGCGTTCCGGCAGCTTTAAGGCTAGCTGGTACAACTAGCTCGGGCCGGAGGCCAAGGAGAAATGCCCTGGCATGTTTCACAGGCATGGTGACTCTTCCGAAGGGAGGGGTAAATTTGGGCTATGGTTTGGCACCTCGAGGCCCCCAGCGGGTGTAGGGTGGGTGCTGTAATGGAAGAATCCAGTTCACAGAGGGCAGCTTTTTTTTTCTTGCCTTTAAAAGCTTCATCTTTTACTACAAGGACCCTGGGGCTGTCCGTCAATCACTTGATCAATAATGGTTATTGAGTGCCTGCTGTATGCAGAGCACTGCATGAGCTTCAAGGAGTTTTCGGAGCCAGTAGGGAAACGACCGAGATTTAATAGGGTGCTGAGGGATTAGTCCCCAGAGATCTGCTCCCTGTTGGAGATGACCAAAGATTGCGATAAGGTTCCAGCCTTGGGTTTCATTAGTGGTTTTTTGATATTTGGCAGTGACAACTGTCTGTAGACTAGCCTTTCCCAGCAACTGTGCTTGGCTGTAAAAATGGGAATGATTCAGAAACCTGCCTCAAGAAATCACATTTTCTTGGCCCTGACATCAGCTTTTTAAGTTAAACACCCAGCAAAGCAGAATCCCCACTTCGTTTTCAAAAGTTCCCAGTGCTCCTGCTGCCTCCCGAAGGGGCAGTAAACACATTCTTCCCGCATGAGACATGTACATGTGCTCCTGAGTTTGCCCATCTGTGTACATGTGAGCCCATTGTTGGGTAGGGACCATCTCTATATGTTGCCGACTTGTACTTCCCAAGCGCTTAGTACAGTGCTCTGCACACAGTAAGCGCTCAATAAATATGATTGATTGAATGAATGAATGAATGTGCTCCTTCCATCTAGAGGAGCCTCAGGTGCCCTTAACCTTAATGTGCCAGATGCCAAATGATGATCCAGGGCCTCTGGGTGTTTTTCAGTGCTACATCTCATGGTAGAAACTGTTTGTCAGAGGAAGGGTGTGTCCGGTACGTAGGGGAGTTTTTCCTCACCCCACTGCTGTCATATTACATGTGGTATGGAGGCCCTCTGGTTTGATGGTGGGTTTTCTGCCCGTGGGTGAATGTTCTTGACAGGACCATTGGGTGATGAAGAGTCTTGCATCGCATGCCCACAAAGATGATCACTGCTGTCTTTGCTACCGACAAAGCCTGGGGCTGTGCACCCTTCTCTCTGCATAATATGATCTATCAAAGCCTCTGCTCTGAGGTGGGATTTTTCTTTTGTGGTCGTTGTTTATGGTATTTGTTAAGCACTTACTATGTGCCAGGCACTGTACTAAACGCTGGAGAGATAGAAGATAATCAGGCTGGACACAGGCCATGTCCCACATCTGCCTCACAGCCTTAATCCCCATTGGACAAATGAGGTAATTGAGGCCCAGAGAAGTCAAGTGATTTACCCAGCGTCACACAGCAGTTGCATCTGCATTTGCTGCTGCCAACCTCTGGGCTGACGAATCTGCTGACACCTGCTGTTATTCATTCAGTCATATTTGAGCGCTTACTGTGTGCAGAGCATTGTACTAAGCGCTTGGGAAGTACAAGTTGGCAACATATAGAGACGGTCCCTATGCTTTGTTATTCTGCTTCGTTCTGCTTTGTTATTTCGTTCCTCATGACGATGAACTTACAGTCTAGAAGGGGAGCTAGACATTAATACAGATATCTCTAAGTCCTGGCGGATTGGGGGAGGGGTGAATTAAGATGCAAATCCTAGTGCATGGGTGGAGCAGAAGGGAGTGGGAGAAGAGGAAATGAGAGCTTTCTTCAAAGAAGGCCTCTTGGAGGAGATGTGTTTTTAATAAGGCTGTGAAGGTGGGAAGAGTGAAAGTACGTTGGCTATGAAGAGGGAGGGAGTTCCGAGAGGTCAGCGGTGAGCTAGACAAGATTGAGGTAAATTAAGCGTAGCACACAGGGTATTAATTAGAGGTATTTATTGAGCCCTTATAGTGTACAGAGCATTGTACTAATTGCTTAGGAGGGGACACCAAGACACAATCCCTGCCCTCAAAGGGCTTTTTATAATGGTATTTGTTAAGCACTTAACTATGTCTCAGGCCCTGTTCTGAGCACTGGGATAAATACCAATCAATAAGGTTGGACACAGTCCCTGTCCCACGTTGGGCTCACGGTCTAAGAAGACCGAAGAACGGGTAACGAATCCCCATTTTATAGCTGGGGAAACTGAGGCACAGATAAATCAAGTGGCTTGCCCAAGGTTACACAGCAGGATGAAACCCCAGGCCCTCTGACTCCCAGGCTCCTGCTCTTTCCATCAGACCCCGCTGCCTGAAACCTTTCTATGGAGACATTCAGTCAATCAACAATATTGAGGGCTTACCGTGAGCAGAGCACAGTACTAAGCATTTGGGAGAGGGCAATATGAGAGACACAATTCCTGCCCTCAAGGATCTTACTAGATTAAAGGGAAGCTAACCAACAGAGTAAAATAATATAGCGCCTTAAAGCCAGTGATCAGGAGTTTCCATTGATGCAGAGGGTAACAGAAGTTTATGATGAGTGGGGAGATGTGTATTGTGTTCTCCCACGTGTTTAGTACAGTGCTCTGCACACAGTAAGCCCTCAATAAACACCATTGATTAATGTGTGCAGAACACCATTATGGGTAATACTACTAGTATGATATTTCTTAAGCCCTTACTATGTGCCAGGCACTGTACTAAGCACTGGGATGGATACCAGAAAATTGGTTTGGACACAGTCCCTGTCCCACATAGAGCTCACAGCCTCAATCCCTATTTTACAGATGAGGTAACTGAGGCCCAGAGAAGTAAAGCGACTTGCCTGAGGTCACAACAGCAGACAAGTTGCAGAGCCGGGATTAGAACCCATGACCTTCTGGCTCCCAGGCCTACGCTGTAGCCACTGCGCCACGCTGGTTCTCTCTGCTTCTGGGTAACTCCCGAGAGCAGAGTAAACTGTGATCTGGAGAAGGCAGAGGGTGGAGACTAGGAGACCAGAGCGGAAGCCTGTACAGTCATCTAGTCGAGATATACGTGGAGAGGAAGGCGGTGGATCCGACAGTTGTGGTGGGAAACGTTGCTCCCCATGGTTTCGGGGGCAACTCTCGGGTTCTTACCCTCTCCAGGTCTTCGGACGTCTCCGGACGCGGCCCGCGCGTTCATACCAGGAAGAGTCAGCCAGAGGTTCAAAGCTTGGTTGCCGTTTATTTGCTATCAGCGGTTACATGGTTGAAAGAGAGAGAGAGCGAGAGAGAGAGAGGGAGAGAGCGCGCGTATGCGAGAGAGAGCCCCCCCTTTGTCTTGTTCGTCTCTTATACCCCCCATTGCCCGGGGGCAGGGTTTTCTCGGGGGATGGCGTATCAAGGCTTTGACCGCCCTCCAGCCACTAGCCTAACAACAGCTCTGTCCAGTCACGAAGGGTTTGCTCTGGCTCGCCCCCAGCCACCCGTTGCCAACCATTGCTGGCTGTGGATATGGCCTTGAGGTTGCCTCCGAGCTTTGCAGGTGCAAGGTTGTTTTTCTTGCCCTGGTCCCTTTATCTCCTGTTGTTGAGTCTGTTTGGCTTTGAGCCGTTGGGTACGGTTTGTGTGCACATACTCCCTATCTTTCCCACGCTCCCCACGGGGAAAAACTCGGGATTTAGCGACAGGCTGAATGGGAGATTTGAAAGATGGTGAAGAGTCAAGGGATAGTATCGAGGTCATGGCCTACCTCACGGGGGCAGGGGAGATGGGGGTGTTGCCGACGGATGGGAATGTGCGGGGAGGAGTGGGTTTGAGAGAATGTGAGACGTTCCATGTGAAGTGTACTGAGATCCAGGCAATACCCCTAAGTAGAAATATCTTGGAGGCATGTGAGGTGGCAGAGTCGGGTGAGACACAGAGCGTGCCGGGATGGATTTGGAAGTCATCCACCTGGAGGTCATACCTGAAGCCGTGGGAGCAGGCGACCTCTCTGAGGGGATGTGTGAAAAATGAGGAGAGTAGCGGACCTAGAACACCGTCTCGAAGGACACTCGCGGGTAGGAGGTGAGAGGTGAAAGAAGAGCCATTAAGTGAAACAGAAGAAAGAGTAAGAAGAGAGCTTTGTCAGAGGAACCCAGCTGGAAAAGCCCTTCCAGAAGAAGGGAGTCGTCAGCAGTATCGAAAGCAGCAGAGAAGGCCAAGGGGGTGAAGAGACGGATGAAGCCCATTGTATTTGCCAAAGAGGAGGTCTTTCGAAAGCACAATCTCAGCAGAATGAAGGGGGTGGAAGCCAGATTGTAACAGGTCAAGGAGGGAATTGGAAGACTGGCAGTTGGTGTAAACAACCTATTACAAGAGGAGCTTGAGCAGAAACAGGAGTTGGGAAATGGGGCTGTAGCTGGAAGGGTCAGTGGGCCCCAGAAAGGGTGTTTGAATAAGTACGGTATTATCCAACAATGCTCCGGCGTAGTAGCAGAATCCCGTGACGGAATTGCACTCCGTGGTGGGTGGAGTTGCTTGACAGAGTGGAAGGTTGATCAGGTTTAAGATGGAATGTGAGTTCTTCAGGCTGTTAGTCACTCACACAGATAACGGTGTTCAGCCGGGATCCTACTCTCTCCCTGCAGCCTGGGCAGGCTCTGGACAGCTCCGGTCTCTACTCCGGAGGAAGTGATCCAGATATAATTGAAGGGCAGTAGGGTTTGAGTAATCAGAGTTTAAATGAGATCCAGGGATTAATTTCCTTTTTTCCACCTTGCAGCTCAACTCTTGTTATCCAATTTTTATAACAAAAGCAATTAAAGTGTGTCTTTGCGGCGGGGGGACTAGCAGTGTTGCAGGTTGCATAATAAAACCCAGCCTCCTGGGAAAGCATAGTACACATCCCCTAATTAACACTTGGTTTTCAAAAAATCGTTACATAGTATAGCTTGATTTTAATAGAATGGAGAAATATTTGAGGATTACATGGTGGATGAATGCCGTTTTGTGGAAAGGGCCTCAAAACCATTTTCATTATCAGCAGCTTGGCTAGTTTTGATTTGAATCCAGGAAGCATTTTAGTTAAACTGCATGAACAACAACAGAAAATCAAAATGAAAAAGGTGCTATCATCTCCAAGCACTCATCTGAAAATTTCACCCAAACTCAAGGAGCAGGAGCCCGGGGGTGTGTGTGGGGTTGGGGGGCAGGGAGTGGAGGTAAACAAAACTCAACTCTCATCAGCAGTCAGTAAACCTATAGTTTTGAATATTGATGCTGCGTGTACAAGGAATAAAGTAACCCTTTCAAGGCAACAGCAGTGTGGCCTAGTGGAACAGGCAGCAGTGTGGCCTAGTGGAACAGGCATGGCCCTGAGAGTCAGAGGACCTGGGTTCTAATTCTAACTGCCAAGTTAATTACTTTCTCTGTGACTGGGCCAGTCACTTCATTTCTCTGTGCTTCAGTTTCCTCAACTGTAAAATGGGGATTCAATCCTACTCCCTCCTACTTGGAATGTGAGCCTCATGTGGGACAGGGACTGTGTCCAACCCGATTAACTTATTCATTCATTCAATCGTATTTATTGAGCGCTTACTGTGTGCAGAGCACTGTACTAACATATCTATCCCAGTGCTTTGAACAGTGCTTGGCACCGAGTAGGCACTTAACAACTATCATAAAACAAGCAAGCAAACATCACTGACAGTCTGAGAGACAGGTATTCCGATCCTGCCCTAGTCGGATGCCTGGGTCTCGAGCAACATCTACAAAAAGACAGGTAGGCGAGGACGGTTTGTTGCAAAATTAGCCAAAGTGATGTGAATGAGGCAAGGTACCTACCTCAGGAAGGTGCTACCCTTGGCCAGTGATCACCACTGGTGTGACTGAGGTGGCGAATGCACTCCCTGAATTCTGCTACCCAGGCAGCACTGTTCTGTCATCCTCACCGCCCGCACTGTTTATTGAGTTCCTGTGTACAGAGGTCTGTATGTTATCATTTAACAGTGCTCTGCACACAGTAGGCGCTCAATAATGCGATTGAATGAATTTAACACATTTAAATGCCTACATTATGCAAAACATTACGCTAAGACCTAGAGAAGGGCGTACGGATTGTAATTTAAAACATTTCCCTGGGCCATAGCATGGGGGCTTATATTCTAAAAGGGGAGAAACTGGCAACAGGCATGCAGGGACAGAAATAACTAGGTAAATGCAGCAAAAACAAAGAATTATTATCCTAAAAGTCGCAGCACATCTCTATTCTAAAGCTCCATTTCAAAGCTCCTCATTGTTCCCTGCTGGGCCTTCCCTAGAGTAATGGTCACAAGACTATAATTTCAGGGATCATTTCTATAGTATGTTACTAGAGACTGAGATTGAAAGTGTTGAGATGGTCCCTGTAGACTGCGCTCATTGTGAGCAGGGAATGTCTTTGTTGCTATATTGTACTCTCCCAAACACTTAGTACAGTGCTTTGCACACAGTAAATAAATCAATAAATACAACTGAGTGAACAAGTTTCTGTGCATTGAAAAAGTTGGGGAAAACATGGTCTGAGCACTCGAGTTAACAGTGCTTTAACAGGAAGGTGATTAAAGCAGCATGGCTAGTGCTTAAAGCTCAGAGGCCTTCCCAGACTGAGCTCCCTCCTTCCTCTCCCCCTCCTCTCCCTCCCCATCCCCCCTGCCTTACCTCCTTCCCCTCCCCACAGCCCCTGTATATATGTATATATGTTTGTACGTATTTATTACTCTATTTTATTTGTACATATTTATTCTATTTATTTTATTTTGTTAATTTGTTTTGTTTTGTCGTCTCTCTCCCCCTTCTAGACTGTGAGCCTGCTGTTGGGTAGGGACCGTCTCTATATGTTGCCAACTTGTACTTCCCAAGTGCTCTGCACACAGTAAGCGGTCAATAAATATGATTGAATGAATGAATGAATGTGGAAATCAAAAGGTTCTAGTCCTGGCTTTGCCACTTGTTTGCTGTGTGACCTTGGGGAAGTCACTTAACTTCCCTGTGTCTGTGGAGATTAAAACTGTGAGACCCATGTGGGACAGGGACTGTGTCCAATCCACTTTGCCTGTATCCATCTCAGTGCTTAGAACATTGCCTGGCAAGTAGTAAGCATTTAACGAAGACCACAGTTATTACTATTTTAGGTTATAAAATCCAACTGTCAAATATCATGCTGTAATTAGCAAACAATCCTTCTGCTTTTATACAAACAGGTATTAGGCCAGGAACCAATTTTGAATTTGCGAGGAAATTTTACCCCAAGTTTACTGTCACCTGAATCTGCATATGACTCTTTTAGTATTGGAAGAGGTGTTCTAATTTTGATGTAGTTTTCACCATGAATGGCTTTCTCCTAGGGAAATCTCTCTATTTATATTAATTAGAAGCTTCCAAAGATAATCTCTTACGCACTTCTTAAATTGATACTATGCTGCCCCAGCACGCCTGAACACATTCATCAAGATTAGTGCATCTTGCTAGGGCAGTTTTAAAATGTCTCCCTCAGTCCTACAATTGACAACATTTTGAACTTATCCCTTGGATGATAAAAATCACATGACTCTCGCTTTGGGCACACAGAAGGAACAATAGGCATTTCTATGTTCAGTAGGCATCGAGGCCAAATTTTTGAAGCCCACCAAAGCAAGGCTAGATAGAGAGGAAGAAAACGGAATCAAAAGACTGGTAAATCCTTTAAGATTGATCAAATGAGCAGAGTGACAACTGGGAATCAAGAACGTCAACTAACGATCTCCAGAGAAAATGAGAATGATAATAATGCTGTCATTTCTCTCCACCAACTCTCTTCTAGACACTCTGGCTTTCAACCCCATCATTCCACCAAGACTGCTCTCTCCAGGGTCACCAATGCCCTCCTTATTGCTCTGTTTAAAGTGCCCTAACTCACCCTGATTCTCCTTGATCTCTTTGCTGCTTTTGATAGTGTGGACTCCTCTTCCCCTCCCTGCCACCTTCCCTGACACAAGAAGCAGCATGGTGTAGTGGCTAGAGCATGGGCTAGGGAGTCAGAAGGTCATGGGTTTTAATCTCAGCTCCACCAGTACTATGCTGTGTGACCTTGGGCAAGTTACTTCTCTGGGCCTCAGTTACCTCTTGTAAAATGGGGATTGAGGCAATGAGCCCCATATGGGGCAGGGACTCTGTCCAACTCTATGTGCTTATATCCACCCCAGTGCTTAGTACAGTGCCTGGTACATAGTAAGCACTTAACAAATACCATTATTATTATTATTATTATTATTATTATTATCAGAATTTGGCTTTTCTGACGACGGGATCTGTTCTCTGGCTCCTCCGCCGCCTCATATCGTCGCAAGGATCTGGTCAGGGTGCCTCTCAGCCGCCTCTAGTACTTAAGAATGTATTGATACTCTCCGTGGCACTCATTTCATATATGTGGACTCAATTATTGATTTTTGTCCATTGTAAATATTTTTTATGTTAGTCTCCCCTATGCTAGAGTGTAAGCTCCTCAGGGGGAGCATGTCACTGCTTAGTCCTCTACTTCCCAAGTACCTAGTACAGGTACTGTACCGAGTGGGTGCGCAATAAACACTAGTCCTGCTTTTACAAATGAAACACCGTCTCCAACAGTGTGACACAACAGAAGACTTTTGGGAGACCATTCACTGTGGTCTTTGTTAAGGGTTGACCTTGTGTGGAGCATTGTTGTAAATACAAGTTAAATCAGATCGGGCCAGCGTCACTGTCCCAGACAGAACTCATGGTCTAATACATAGGAGGGCAGAGTGGAAAGAGCACGGGTTTGGGAGTCAAAGATCGTGGGTTCTGATCCCGCTCTGCCACTTGTCAGCCATGTGACCTTGGGCAAGTCACTTAACTTCTCCATGCCTGAGTTGTGTCATCTGCAAAATAGGGATGAAAAATGTGAGCCTCACGTGGGACAACTTGATTACCTTGTACCTACCCCAGCGCTTAGAACATTGTGTGGCACATAGTAAGCTTAACAAATACCAACATTATTATTATCATTTATTTTACAGATAAGGAAAACTGAGGTACAGAGAACTTAAGTGTCTTATCCAAAGGGCAGCCAGCAGGCCGGTAACAGAGATGGGATCAGAACACACATCTCCCGACTCCCAGGCCCCCTGTTCTTTTCCCCTGTAGTAATAGTGGTGGTGGTAGTATTTATTGAGCATCCACTGGGTACAGTGCACTGTAGTAAATGCCTGGGGCTTAAATATTTCTTCTCCTTCCCACTTGGTGAGCCCCATATGAGACGGACTGTGTCCAATGTGTTTAACTTGCATCTGCTCCAGCACTTACAACAGTGCTTGACAGATAAGAGCTTATCATTTTTTATTACTAAGTGCCATTAAATCATTTCTGATTCATAGTGACTCTACAGATATATTTTCTCCAGAATATCCTGTCTTTTGCTGTGATCTGTACCTTTCTAACGACTCTTCTGTTATCATTGTTTTGGTCTCTAGCCATCCATGTGCCCTGCACAAAGTAAGCACTCAATAAATATAATTGAATGAATCTAGCAGCCGGTCTGCCTCTTCCACATTTTCCCTGGACTTTTCCTAGGATTAGTGTCTTTTCCAGAGAATCAGTCCTCCCGATTAGGTGTCCAGAATATGCTAATCTATGTCGAGTCATTTGGCCTTCCAAGTACCTGTTTGGCTTATTTGTTTCAAAATCCATTTGTTTGTTTTTCGGGACATCCATGGTATTCGCAGAAGCCTTCTCCAGCACCAGATTTCAAAAGAATCGATGCTCTTTCTATCCTGTTTTTTTCACCGTTCAGCTTTCAGATCCATACATTGTCACTGGAAACACCATAGAATTGACAATTTGCATATTTGTGGCAATTGTTACATCAATTAAGCGCTCAGCAGGTACCATAATTATTATTATTGGGAAACTAAAAGAGAAACATGAGACATTCCCTTCCCACAATGAACTTACAGTGTCAGGAAGAGGGCAGACGTAAAAGTATTTGTAGAGTGAACGCTAAATAATTGACTCTACAATTGTTTATTCAGTCATTCAATTGCATTTATTTAGTGCTTACTGTGTGCAGAGCACTGTACTAAGTGCTTGGGAAGTACAACTCAGCAACATATAGAGACGGTCCCGTTGTAAAGAGGAAGGGCCACTGTGCTGAAGTGACTTGGGAAAGTGGGAGACAGACAAGCTTTGTTGGAGGTGGGGGAGATTTGAGAAGGGCTTTGAATCCATGGAGGGCTCTTGTCTGTCAGGTTTATGGGCTCAAGAGGACTGGCAAGTGAGATGGGGGAAGTTGGTGGAGAGCCTTGAAGCCCTTAGCAGTTGCATGGTCTAGAGGGAGCAGTGTTGCCTAGTGGAAGGAGCACAGGTCTGGAAGTCATAGGATATGGGTTTTAATCCCAGCTCTGCCACTTGTCTGCTGTGTGACCTAAGCAAGTCACTTGTGTCCAACCTGATTATCTTGTATCCTAGCATTTAGTGCAGTGCCTGGCATATAGTAGGTGCTTAAAAAAATACCATAAAAAAATAGGAAGCCAGTGGAGGATTTTGGGGAGTGGAGGATTGTTGCTGAGTGACTCCAAGAAGAAGATCCACCCTGGAGGCTGGGAGACCAGTTGGGAGCGCAATACTGCAGAACAACTGCGACGTGATAGTCGCTTGGACCAAGGTAGTGGCAGTGTGGGTAGAAAGAAAGGAGCAGATTTGGGAAATGTTGTGGAGGAAGAATTAGCAAGAGTTGGCAATAGATTGAGGAGTTGAGGATGACCCACAAAGCTGCAATCCTCGGAAGCAGACAGAGAGGATGATGGTATTATCGTCAAGGTGGGACAGGTAGGCGAAGTGACGGATTTAGGAGGGAAGACCTGTTCAGCTCTGAAACAAGTTCAGTTTGCGGTGGTAGGCGTAGAAAATGAGCTGTGGTGTCTGCAAAGGGATTAGCCCATCCTGCTCATCTTTATGGGCAAACAGAGTGGACTGAATTATTGGCTGCATGTTGATCTTGGCAGCCATGCCTGGAAGCATAGTTTAGATGCCACCACTGACATCCACTCTGAATATAGAGGACACTTCCATCCATATATAGACCAGTTGTGCCAAAAGAGGGTTTGCCATTTCCTACTGTGGGTATACAACTTTTATTGTTGTTTTTTTCCCTTCTGGGTGTCAATTACGCTGCCTCATCTCCTGCGTATTTTCCTTCTGGACCCGCAGCTTACTCCAGAGTTTTCACAGCGCCTGAACAATAAGATCCGGGATCTTCTTCAACGGATGGAAAGAGGTCTTAAGTCAGCTGACCCTCGGGATTGCACTGCTTACACTGGCTGGGCAGGTATGAAGACCCTCCCCCAACTCCCATCCCAGATTCAGTGAGGCAAGAGTTGATCTGAAAGTCACATGGACTAACTTTGTTTCGATGAGACCTTTTCTGGGTGGCCTGAGCTCCAGCCCTCGGGGATCTGAGTCAGAGCAGAGTGGGGAGAAGGGGAAGGGAGGCGGCCAGGTGTAAGGGAGAAGTGCTGATGCCTCCAACCCAGATTGTCCCCTTCCGGTATGCTTCAAGAGGCCATTGCTCACCGTGATTTAGGAGTGTTTCAGAGACAGCTAAGGACTGAGGAAATAAACCACACGAAAAGTTTTCAGGAATGGGATTCTTCATCTCATCTCGACTAGACGCCTGTGGGGATCCCTACTTCATTTTTTCCTAGGTGTGGATGGGCCACCCCCTTAGGCCGAGCCAAGAGAAGGGCAGTCCAGGGGAGCAGTGGGTTTTGTTTCCATTCGGGGGAGAATTTCCTGAGGGCAAGCAGAGTACCAGAATGAATTTCTGAAGTCTCCAATAGGGCGAGTGGGAAAGAGAAGGTTTTCTCACGAGCAGCCACTCCAACGGGACTTGGATCGAGGAGCTGCAGCTAGCCAGCTCAAGGACACTTTTTTCTTTGTTTTATATGTTAAGCAGTTTACTATGTGCCAGGAACTGCATCTGATGCTGGAGTAGATACAAGATAATCAGGTTGGACACAGTTCCTGACCCACATGGGGCTCAAAGCGTCAATCCCCATTTTACAGATGAGGTAACTGAGGCCCGGAGAAGTTAAGTGGCTTGCCCAAGGTCACCCAGCAGATGATCTAACAGAAGAAAAAGTGATAGGGAATAAAAATTTGCCTTTTCTCCAGCCACTGCAACATGATTTGTTCTGTGAGCACTTGCTAAGGAAAGAGGGAGGAGAGAGGTACATTGTCTATTTTCACAATTTCAGTGTCCAGCACAGAATCTAAAAATACCCACCGTTCCTGCATACTGAGTTTGTAATCAGTCTTTCAGTAGTACTTAGCCCTTACTGTGTGCAGAGCACTGTATTAAGTGCTTGGGAGAATGGAATACAGCTGTTGGTAGACACATTCCCTACCCACAGCGAGCTTCTAGATCAGCAGATGAGGCAAGACACAGCAGAGGAAAGAGGGCCCCGATCCTGAGATCAGGAATGATATGAATCTTGGAATCGAGGCGGGTTGCATTGAGGGTCTCGACATCTGATGAATTTCCCATGTCAGTGTCCTGGAAAGGGGGATAACGGTTTGTTCTGTGGGCAGTGGGGCCTTGTTCTAGAGAGTTGACTAGCCAAGGGTCTCCATCTCTGGGAGCGTGCTTGACTGGGAGGAAGGGCATCTATATTCACAGTGTTAAATGCCAGGAACAGGATCCCTGAAAAAGACCCATTCTTTCAGCCTTCCTGGGTCCCCCAAAACTGCTTCACTTATATGAGAAAACTGACGTGAGAACAGACTCTTGAAAAACATCCTCAGTTTGCAAAGAAGTGTAATCTGCTGGCACTCTACCTGTAGTGTTTTGTTACTTCCTCATAATCCACATTGGGTTACATTTTTTTCAGTGTGGGCGTAGAATAGATCATGAATTGGGCCAGGGCAGAAGCTTGTCCCTGTAATGCTTGTATAGGAAGAACACGTTGAGAAACTTGTTGTGTATTCATTCATTCATTCAATCAATCATATTTACTGAGCGCTTACTGTGTGCAGAGCACTGTACTAAGCGCTTGGGAAGTACAAGTGAGCAACATATAGAGATGGTCCCTACCCAACAACAGTCTCACAGTCCAGAAGGGCAAGACAGACAACAAAACAAAACATGTAGACAGGTGTCAAAACTGTCAGAATAAATAGAATTATAGCTATATGCATATCATTAATAAAATGAATAGTAAATCCGTACAAATATATACAAGTGCTGTGGGGAGGGGAAGGAGGTAGGGCAGAGGGGGAATGGGGAGGAGGAGAGGAAAAAGGTGGCTCAGTCTGGGAAGACCTCCTGGAGGAGGTGAGCTCTCAGTAGGGCTTTGAATGGAGGAAGAGAGCTAGTTTGGTGGATGTGTGGAGGGAGTTCACCAGCCTGTCCAGGAGATATTTGGAAGGAGTAGCCATAGCTCTCACACTGAAGTGTCTTTCTCCCCCTCCTTCTCTTCCTTTCTCTCTCCCCCCACCCCTACCCTTTCCATCTCAGCCCTTGAAACACACACCACCTTGTCTAGACTTTTAGGATATCTGCTGCCAACTGGCTTCTGAGTCAGTTGTTTTCATCTTTCAACTCCAGGGGCCTGGATGCAGCCAGACGGGCTGCACCAATTGAACAGCCCCTTGCTCAGGACTCTGAGCAAGGCCTTTACAAGGTGTGAGTGGGAGAGGCTGGCCCAGGTCACCGTGATCCCCCCGCCAAAACCCGTTTTTTGTGCAGAAAGTTCCCTCTTAGTTGTCTACATGGGAGCGAAGCGGGGAAGGGCAATGGGAAAAGAAATAGCCCCGCCTGCCACCACCAAGAGGATGGTGAGAGGTTTGTTGTCCGTAGAAAGGAAGAGAACAGGAGCCGGGGGACAGCACAGCAGTAATTCACACTCGTAGCGGTGTTCAGCCTATGAAATATTTCCAGCTGTTATTTACTCTGTGACTGGTGAAACCCAAAAGTACTCCAACACGAATCAGCAGAAGGATGCCGATTCCTCCCCGTTCTAAACCGTGTAAACTCGTTATGGGCAATACTCTGTTGTATTGTACTCTTCCAGGTGCTTAGTGCAATGCTCTGCACATAGTAAGTGCTCAGTAAATACAATTGGTGGATTGATTCTTAAACACTGAAGCTTTTAAATGAATGGGCTTCCAGTGGAGGACCTAAGTGTTTGAAGTCAAGCCTCCGAGTCCCGTTGTCAAAATTCATCCGACAATGAGATTTTTCCAGAATTAAAACCAACCTATTGACCACCTTATCCGGGCATGAGTTAGGCCTTAGATAAGGTTGGGAAGGAGAAGAGGGGGTTAGCAGGAGAATTCAAACACTCCATGGAGCATATTCATTCATTCAGTAGTATTTGAGTGCTTACTTTGTCATATTTATTGAGCGCCTACTTTGTGCAGAGCAGTGCACTAAGTGCTTGAGAGAGTACAATACAACAATAAACAGACATATTCCCTGCCCAAAATGAGCTTACAGTCTAGAGACAGGGAGACAGATATTAATATAAATAAATTACAGATATGTATGTAAGTGCTGTGGGGCTTCTCCTGGTAACACAAAGTAAGAAGGTTGGTCTGTGTGCAGAGCATTGTACTTAAGTGCTTGGAAAGTACAATTCAGCAATAAAGAGAGACAGTCATTGCCCATACTGGGCTTACAGTGTAGAAGACAGAGGTCCTGAGTAATGGAGAACAAATAAGGACAGGAGCTGCCAGTAGATTTGGTTGATGATTAGAGATTGATGACTTGTGTGGCCATTTCAAACAGATTCTAACTGCCCTCAAATCTATCAGACCCCATCTCTTCCCGTCCTCCAGAAGACATTCTCCCCTTTTCCTCACCATCCTGCTATACTCGGCACACATGTGGCCTAGTGAATATAGAGCACGGACCTGAGAGTCAGAAGGACTCCTAATCCCGGCTCTACAATTTACCTCCTGTGTGACCATAGGCAAGTCATTTAACTTCTCTGTGCCTCAGTTACGTCGTCTGTAAAATGGGGGTTAGGACTGTGTCCACACTGAGTGTGTCCCATCACTGTGGACGGCACTACCATCCTTCCTGTCTCACAAGCCTGCAACCTTGGTGTCATCTACGACTCCGCTCTGTCAATCACTCCTCACATCCAAGCCATCACCAAAACCTGCCGGTCTCAGCTCCGCAACCTTGCCAAGATCCGCCCTTTCCTCTCCATCCAGACTGCTACCTTTCTCGTTCAAGCCCTCATCCTAACCCGTCTGGACTACTGCATCAGCCTCCTCTCTGATCTCCCATCCTCATGTCTCTCCCCACTTCAATCCATACTTCACGCTGCTGCCCAGATTGTCTTTGTCCAGAAACGCTCTGGGCATGTTACTCCCCTCCTCAAAAATCTCCAGTGGCTACCAGTCAATCTGCACATCAGGCAGAAACTCCTCACCCTCGGCTTCAAGACTGTCCATCACCTTGCCCCCTCCTACCTCACCTCCCTTCTCTCCATCTACAGCCCAGCCCAGCCTGCACCCTCCGCTCCTCTGCCGCTAATCTCCTCACCGTGCCTTGTTCTCGCCTGTCCTGCCATCGACCCCCAGCCCACGTCATCCCCCCTGGCCTGGAATGCCCTCCCTCCCCTTATCCGCCAAGCTAGCTCTCTTCCTCCCTTCAAGGCCCTACTGAGAGCTCACCGCCTCCAGGAGGCCTTCCCAGACTGAGCCCCCTCCTTCCTCTCCCCCTCGTCTCCCTCTCCATCCCCCCTGTTTTACCTCCTTCACTTCTCCACAGCACCTGTGTATATGTATGTATGTTTGTACATATTTATTACTCTATTTATTTATTTATTTATCTATTTTACTTGTACATATCTATTCTATTTATTTTATTTTGATAATATGTTTGGTTTTGTTCTCTGTCTCCCCCTTCAAATCAATCAATCAATTGTATTTATAACTTGTACTTCCCAAGCGCTTAGTACAGTGCTCTGCACACAGTAAGCGCTCAGTAAATACAGTTGATTGATTGATTATTGAGTGCTTACTGTGTGCAGAGCACTGTACTAAGCGCTTGGGAAGTACAAGTTGGCAGCATGTAGAGACAGTCCCTACCCAACAGTGGGCTCACAGTCTAGAAGTGGGAGATACTGTGAGACACTAGGAAACACTGTGAGCCCACTGTTGGGTAGGGACTGTCTCTATATGTTGCCAACTTGTACTTCCCAAGTGCTTAGTACAGTGCTCTGCACACAGTAACTGCTCAATAAATACGATTGATTGATTGATTAGCTTGTGTATGCCCCAGTGCGTAGTACGCTGCCTGTCTTACAATAAACATTTAACATATACTGTAAAAAAAAAAAAGCAACTGTGGAATTTGTTCAACACTCACTGTGTGCCAAGCGCTGTACTAAGCACTGGGCTAGAAACAGGATAGTCAGGTCGCCCACAGTCTCTATCCTACATGGGCTCACAATCTAACTCGGAGGGAGAACTGGCATTGAATCCCCATCTGACAGATGAGGGAACTGAGGCAAAGAGTAGTTAAGTGACTTACTCAAAGTCACACAGCAGGTAAATGGCAGAGCTGGAATTAGATCCCAGATCTTCTGACTCTCAGGCCTGTGTTCTTTCCACTAGGCCGTGCTCCTTCTCTGGTACATGTACTCTATCTGCCTCATTAGATTGTAACTCCTCAGTCTACAGGATCTGGTAGTAATAGTGATGGTATTTATTAAGCCCTAACTGTGTGCAGAGCAGTGTATTAAACTCTGGGAGAGAATACACAGATGGGAATTAAACACTGTCCCTGTCACTTGTGGGGCTCACAAGCTTTGTGACAAGTTTGTGGCAAGAATGGATTGGAGACAGATATATCAGAAGTGGTGAAGCAACTTTTGCTTGGGAGTACTCAATCCAGTGCTCTGCACTTCCTAATCCTTCAGTAAATATAGACGACAAGAAATCACAACACTTTGATTTTGGAGCTGACCTTGAGAAACCCGAGGTAACTTCAGCCAGCCTTCACTAATGGGTTGTTTTCAGTTCTACGATCACAAAAGACCATGGTGAGGAGTTGGGTTTCAAGAGCGAAAAAGGGATGTACAGATAGGAGGAGGCTGGCCAGGCTGTGTCCTCCAAGTTGCTCCATCAGAGATAGGGATGTGTATTTCCCACCTGTGTATTCTCTCCCAGTGTTTAGTACAGTGCTCTGCACAAAGTAAGCACTTAATAAATGCTATTACTACAACTTCTCTGTCCTTGGGCTCCTCTTGGTTTGTCATGGGATGAAAATAATGGCCTGTTTCCATTTTTCCTCAGAAGTATTGTAGGAGGAGAAAACTGCTGGTTGTTTTCCTTCAATCACTTTTCATTTGAACAAAATGTGTGTTGGTTTGCATTGCTTAAGAGAAATGGGTTTCAAGGAGCGGGCTGAGGGAAGGTTGATAAGGGGAAGATTTCATTTGTTTTCCTTTCAAGCAGATGGCACAAACCTCACCCTGTTCAGAATGAATCTGTTGCAGAATTTCTGGGATGGCAGATTCATAACTAACCAAAGGAATGGCTTAATCTCAACAGATAAAGAGTGAGCCAAAACTGAAAAGAGGCATTTACCTGAAACAGAAGGGACTGGGCCACTTAAGACCCTTAAAATCCAGCTCTTTCTTGATCTGAGGGTGTAGGCCGGGAGAGAGGGAGAGAAAACCGGCAGCTGTATCCTCCTAATTCCTCACTGCCTTCTCTCGTTCTGCTATGCAGAAGGAGAATTACTTGTGCAATGCCACAATTTGACAGAAGACTCTCTTTAATTACAAGTAGATAACCAGAGCTCAAGGAATTAGCATAACTCCTTGGGAAAAGAAAACCTGCACTAAAAATCACGCACAGTTTCTTGCAGAAGCTTTCAAGCCATGCAGAATTTAAACAGTCTGTTAAAGCGATCAATTTTTGTTCCCCGCCTCCCCAAGAAAGTTGGAGTTCTAAGTCATAAGAGACTATACATATGAATGAATTGATTCTTGTCCCTACAAATTATTAATAATATAATAATGGTGTTTAAGTGCTTACTAAGTGCTTAGGTAGATACAAAATAATCAGATCCCACATGGGGCTCACTGTCTAAGTAGGGGAAAGAACATGTATTGAATCCCTATTTTGCAGATGAGGGAACTGTGGCACAGAGAAGTTAAGTGATTGCCCAAGGTCATACAGCAGGCAAGCGATGGAGCCAGGATTAGAACTCAGGTCTTAAGACACCCAGGCCCATGCTCTTTCCACTAGGCCACACTGATTCTCACAGAATTGTCCCTTTTTTCCAGACATAAATAGGGTAGGACCAATTCCCAGTGTCAGTTAATCCGTGGCATTTATTGAGCACTTACTGTGTGCAGAGCACTGTACTAAGCACTTGGGAAAGTACAGTTTAATAGAGTTGGTAGATGAAATCCCTGCCCACAAGGAATTCATAGTTTGAGGAGCTTAAATCTATACCAGGGAAGATTGAAAAAGTAAAGCAGCAAATGAAGGTGTGGAACCCACGGCTATCAATTTTCTTTGGGCCTTAGATTACGACAGTTCTGCCTGAGAAAAACCATTCATTTTTTTTTCTAAGCCGTAGAGATCATGGCTGATTCCAGTGATTGCTTCTGATTCCCCCTTCCCTTTGTAGGTTCTTTATGTGACAAATGTGTAAACACAAAATAAGGCCTTTCAAAGGCAAGAAAACTTTTTGAAATCTAGTCACTGGGGTATTTATTGAGCGCTTACCATGGGCAGAGCACTGGATGAAAGCTTGGGAGAGCACAGTACAAAAGAGTAGGCATAGACGATCCTTGCCCACAAGGAGTTTACCCAGTGCCTCATCTGTAGAATGGGGATGAAGACTGTGAGCCCCACGTGGGACAACCTGATCACCTTATATCCCCCCCAGTGCTTAGAACAGTGCTTTGCACATAGTAAGCGCTTAACAAATGCCATTATTATTATTATTATTATTATTATTATTATTATTATTATTAGAGGGTCCTGGCTCCTGGTGACCAGTGTAGTTATTTTTATATAGTTAAGACCATGAGTCCTAAGTGGGACAGGGACTGTCTTCAATCCAGTTAGCTTTTGTCTACCCCCAGTGCTTAGTACAGTGTCTAGCACTTAAACAAATGCCATTGGAAATAAAAAGACAAAAACAACCTGGGGAAATAAGGCTTTGCATTCTACGCATTGTTACCTGTCGTGACCTGAGTGGGCAGTAGCCTTATTTCAGTCTGTCCACCAGCTAAGGATCAGTGGCAACGAGGATCGGCAGAAACCCTGAAAATGCAAGCTCCCCGGGGATATAGTTGGCTCCAGCCCCAGTGATGGGACCTGCTGGAGCTGTGAACCACCCAACCACCTGCTAGGGATCCAGGGCTCTGACGCTGGAAGGGTGAGCTTCCCAGCCACCCGGTGGGGATCCAGCACTCTGAGGCCGAAGCTGTGAGCCGCCCGCTGGGGATCCAACACTCTGGCGTTGGAGGCCGTGGTGTCGGAAGTCCCCCCAGAGCTGGGCTAGGCTGAGCTGGTATGGGCCAGGAAAGCCCGGAAGGAGATGTGTGTCCCTCTTTCCCCCCATCACCCACTTGAATTGGCTTTCCCCACAGCCCACTGATCCACACCTCAATAAGGGCAAGCTCCTTTCCTGCTCCCGAGGAAAATCATTACGGCACGTATTGAGTACCTACTGGGCCAAGCACTGGAATTGATTCGCGATCATCAGGTCAGACGGAGCACCGCTGTCTCACTCGTGGTGTACAGTCTGAGGGAGACCAGATCCTGAACACCAGGGTCCCAAATCCCCATGTCACACCCTCCTCTTCTCCCCCTACCCCCACCCCACCACAGTGTTGCGAGTTCCCTGCCCTGGGTTCCGTTTGCATACTTACCAGCAGGAAATCTCAGCTCTCTGAATTATTGAATGATACAGCCGGCACTTTTCTACAGGAGTAAAATTTCCTCAGTTGATTATCATTGGGTTCTCATAAGACCAATGGTTGAGTCATCATCATCCCTGGGAGTAGGAATGGGCCATGCTCCTAATCTCGTGTGTGTCTCCTGTCTGCCCCATTAGATTATAGCTCCTCCTCAGCAAGAATCTGTCGCTAGAAGTGACGGTATTTATTAAGCACTTACTGTGTGCCAAACTGCACTAAGAGCTTGGCGGGGATACGCAGGTGGGAATTAGACATGGTCCCTGTCCCTTGTGAAGCTAACAATCTAAGAGTTTGTGGCAAGAAGGGTTTGGAGACGGACACATCAGGAATAATGTAGAATTGCTTCCACCTTTGTCGTGTACTCCCAAGTGCCCAGCCCAGTGCTCTGCAATCTGTAGGCCTTCAGTAAATATAGACGATGGGAATGATGAGCACAACCCTTTGATTTCTCCCTGCTCAGTGTCAGAGCTGTCCTGGAGAAACCCAAGGAAACCTCAGCCAGCCATGACGAATGGGTTGTTTCAAGTGTCCTCTATGATCACAAAAGACCATGGTGAGGAGTTAATAATAATAATAATGACATTTATTAAGCACTTATTACATGCAAAGCACTGTTCTAAGTGCTGGGGAGGTTACAAGGTGATCACGTTGTCCCAGGGGGGCTCACAGTCTTAATCCCCATTTTACAGACGAGGTACCTGACGCACAGAGAAGTTAAGTAACTTGCCCAAAGTCACACAGCTGACAGTTGGCAGAGCCGGGGTTTGAACCCATGACCTCTGACTCCCAAGCCCAGGCTCTTTCCACTGAGCCACGCTGCTTCTCTGGGGTTTTGGGGAGTTGGGTTTTGAGAGCAAGAGAGTGGTATACAGATAAAGGAGCCTGGCCAAGGAGGGATGTGTCTATTTCCTACCTGTGTATTCTCTCCCAGCTCTTAGTACAGTGCTTGTGCACACAGTAAGCACTTAATAAATACTAGTACTAGTGATGGTATTTATTGAGCACCCAGTTGGTGCAATGCAGTGTACTAAGTGCTTGGGAAGTGCAACAGATCATGAGCCACGTTCCCTGCCCGGAGTGAGCTGAGACCCTGCCACAGGCAGAGCACTGTGAATGAACCTGTGGCCTGGTAGAAGACATCTAAGACACAGTCCCTGTCCTCAAGAAGTTTGCTTTTCAGCGGGACAGACAAGTGGACGGAAAAGACTAACCAATGATTCAAAGAGCTTGAGAAAGGATAGAAGTAATAAGGAGAAATGGATAAATAAGTTGTAACATGTTTTCGAGTGCTGAAGCAGCTATAGAGAATTCAGGATCTTATATGGATGAAAGTTTTTGATGTGGTATGCTAGGACTTTTTTTAACGGCATTGGTTAAGCACTTACTATGTGTCAAAAACCATTCTAGACTCTGGGGTAGATGCAAGTTAATCAGGTCAGACATAGTCCTCATCCCACATGGGGCTCACAGTCTAAGTAGGAGAGAGTACAGATATGAATCTCCATTTTGCAGTTGAGGAAACTGAGGCACAGAGAAGTGAAGTGGCTTGCCCAAAGTCACACAGACAAGAGACAGACCCAATCCCCAACTCGCAGGCCTGTGCTGTTTTGACTAGGCCATGCTTCTTCTCTGATCTTTTCCTGGGTCATGACATTCCTTTCCTCCAGTTGGTCTCCTGAGCCCCACGTTTCACCCTGCACTGCACAAGGAACAACACAGTCACCGTAGGGTTCCTTCAGTCTGTTAACCAAGAAACCTAGAGAAACAGCATAGTCAAGTAGATAGAGCACAAGCCTGGGAGTCAGAAGGACCCAGGTGCTAATCCCGGCTCCGCCACTTGTCTGCTGTGCGACCTTGGGCAAGTCACGTAACTTCTCTGTGCCTCAGTTCCCTCACCTGAAAAATGGGAATAAAGATTGTAAATCCCATGTGGGACGGCCTTATTACCAGATTATCTTGTATCTACCCCAGCGTTTAGGGTAGTGCCTGGCACATAGTAAGTGCTTAACAAATACCATTAAAAAAGAATTGGAGTGAGGGGGCTCCCGGCAGCAGCCTAGGCAACAGGAAAGTTTAAGTCATGACTGGATGTGGGTTTAGACCTAGCCCATATTTTCCAGGCTCAGCTTCTGCTTCAGCCCAAGAGCAGTTCAGTCCTGGGTCCCTCATTTAAATCAATCAGTCAGTGCTCTTTATTGAGCGTTTACTGTTGAGCGTTTTATTGAGCATTTAGAGAAGCAGCATGGCTCAGTGGAAAGAGCACAGGCTTTGGAGTCAAAGGTCATGGGTTCAAATCCTGGCTCCGCCAATTGTCAGCTGTGTGACTTTGGGCAAGTCAATTCACTTCTCTGTGCCTGTTACCTCATCTATAAAATGGGGATGAAGACTGTGAGCCTCATATGGGACAACCTGATCACCTTGTAACCTCCCCAGCGCTTAGAACAGTGCTTTGCACATAGTAAGTGCTTAATAAATGCCATTATTATTATTATTATTATTATTATTATTATTATTATTACTGTGGGCAGAGCACTATACGCAACATTTCAGAAAAAAACACAGAGTGGGTAGGCCCAATCCCTGCCTACAAGGAGCATTCTCCAGGGAGAGACGGACTTTAAAATCCATTCTGGTAAGGGAAATTGTAGAGTATGGGGATATGTACGTAAGTGCTGTGGGACTGGGGAAAGTATCGAAGAGCCAAAGGGGCTCACAGCCAGGGTCATAGTTGGTACAGAGGGAAAGGACAGATGGAGGAAGTAGAGGGCTTAGTGGGGGAGGGCCTCTAGGAGGAGGTGTGATTTTAGGAGGGATTTGAAAGAGGGGAGAGTCATGGACTGTTGAGTATGAAAGGGGATGAGGTCCCAGGCCAGAGGGAGAACATGGTCATGGGGTTGGGTGGCAGGAGAGATGGGATTGAGGTAAAGAGAGTGGTGGGGAAGGACCCCCACTTTTCTGTTCGGCAGAAATTGGGCCAGAGAGTGAATGAACCCTGGGCACTACCTGCCTCATTTGCCCCCCAATTAAACCATCTTAAATTAGGACTTGACACCATTTTAGATATTAAATCCAGCTTTAACTGTTCCTGGATCAATGTTTGCGCAATGGGAGGGTTGGGCACTAGCAGTAGTACTGGTTAAGCACTTACACTAGTCTCTACAGGCTGATGATATGCTATGCTGAACTTTTTGTCCGCTTTTTGGAAGAGTAAATGGCAGAATCCTTACTTTTCCTTCCTTTTGCTGACAGTCGCCCTCTATCAACAACATCCTAGGACCCCTGTAAGAGAAAGAATGTGCCTGTTGCCCCTGCTGTACTTACCAATCTAAGAATGAGAGATGACATCAAGAGGTCCAAAGCAATGCAGTTTCCTGCCTCGTCCCATGTTGGTGTACAGACCAGGGGATTCGGGCCTGCGGAGCAAAGATTGCTGTCCCCCAAGCTCCCTTTTGCGCTTTCCAACATCCCCTGCCCCTCACCGGTTCGGCCCCAAAGCTGGGCCCGGGGCCAGGGGGACGCCTGTCCCCGAGAAGCCCCCCTGTTTCAGCAGAAACCAGGACTGAGAAAGACCTCTGAAGCTCATTCTACCCTTATACTCATTCTACCCCATTCCATCTCCAGATGGAACTGGAGAAATGGTTTTGGGCCTACATTCTTAGGCCCCATGAGGAATTGAGGAGCGAAGATGAGATTGCCCACATTTGAGTATGGAACTCTCCAGCCTTAGATGGATCCACCTCAGAAGGCCTCCTTTCCACAGACTAAAACGAGTGATTGGCTGTGAGACTTGGGCAGCAGAAATCACTCAAAAATTAAACAGGAAAAGACAGTGGGAGAAAGCAACCATGAGGTATGAATTTCATCTGCTTTTGATTTCCTAATCCCCAGGTGGGTACAGTTTCTTGGCCAGAGTGCTAACCTGGCTGATTAGGTCTGTACAGATTGGGAGGGGACCAGGGCTTCCAGTTAGCTGAAAAGTTACCGTTCCAAACCAGTGTCTCTCTATCTCTCTCCCAATTTTGATTCTGCTCCCAAAACCCAGTTACACACAGTCATGTCTCCTAGCGAGACCTGGGCCAGGAGAACTCCAGCCCTGGTGCATGGCTACCGGTGGGCTGTGCTAAGGGAACTGACAAGGCTATTCACTTCAGCAGGAAATGGAAATTAGACCTTAATATACACGCAAAATTGAATTGTTGGTAGCACAGAGCTTTGGAGATTACCCAGGCAAGGTGAGAAAATGATCAAAATATAAATTGCCCCCTCATACAGCGGAAAGGGATTTTACCGGCTGCTTTTTTTTTTCATCGCACTGAAATCCACAGAGAGCTCTGCTTTTTAAAATTAGACTTAAACACGGGACCGGCCCCTTCTGAGTAACAGAAGCAGCATGGTCTAGTAGAAGGAACATGGGCTTGGGAGCCAGAAGGACCCAAATACTAATCCCAGCTCTGCCAGTTGTCTGCTGTGACCTTGGGCACGTCACTTCAGTTTTCTATGCCTAGCCTCATCTGTAAAATGGGGATTAAGACTGTGAGTCCCATGTGGAACATGAACTGTGTCCAACACGATTACTTTGTATCCACTCCAGCTCTTAGAACAATGACTGGCACGTAGTAAGCACTTAAATGATAATGTAAAAAAAAAGGTTCACGGGACAGGTGGTGCACCGTAAGGAGAAGGCGAGAGCTTTCAGGGGCTTTGGAGGCCACTGGCATCTCTGTGGCAGTACCCCCGGGCTTGCTCCCCTGCCTGTTTGCATTGAGCAGAGGGTATCCCTGCAAGGACATCATCATCATCTTCATCATCAATGGTATTTATTGAGCACTTTCGCTGTGCAGAACACTGTACTAAATGCTTGACAGAGGACAGTACAAAAGAGTTGGCAGACATGTACTTTGCCCACAGTGAACTTACAGGCTAGAGGGGGATGATGGATATTAATATCAATCAATCAATCAATCGTATTTATTGAGTGCTTACTGTGTGCAGAGCACTGTACTAAGCGCTTGGGAAGTACAAGTTGGCAACATATAGAGATGGTCCCTACCCAACAGTGGGCTCACAGTCTAGAACGGGGAGACGGAGAGCAAAACAAACCATATTAACAAAATAAAATAAACAGAATAGATATGTACAAGTAAAATAAATAAGTAGAGTAATATGCATTCCTCTCCTCATGCACTCATTCATTCAATTGTATTTATTGAGTGCTTCCTGTGTGCAGAGCACTGTACTAAGCGCTTGGGAAGTACAAGTTGGGAGCCCCCCTCCACCGAATCCCAGAGGATGAGGACAACTCTGTTCCTAAAGGCCCAATCGGCCCCGGGGAAGCGGGACAGACAGAAACAAGCAGCGTGGCTCAGTGGAAAAAGCCCGGGCTTTGGAGTAAGAGGTCATGGGTTCGAATCCCAGCTCTGCCACTTAGCTGTGTGACTTTGGGCAAGTCACTTCAATCAATCAATCGATCAATCAATCGTACCCATTGAGCGCTTACTGTGCGCAGAGCACTGCACTAAGCGCTTTGGAAGTACAAGTTGGCAACATAGAGAGACGGTCCCTACCCAACAGTACTTCACTTCTCTGGGCCTCAGTGACCTCATCTGTAAAATTGGGGTGAAGACTGTGAGCCCACTGTGGGACAACCTGATCACCTTGTAACCTCTCCAGTGCTTAGAACAGTGCTTTGCACATAGTAAGTGCTTAATGAATGCCATTATTATTATTAAACAAAGAGACAGGAAGCTAGAGAAGGCCTGTGCCACTGTTAAGTCCACAGGCCCCGGGCCAGGGGAGACCAGACAAGTTGGCGGTCCAGACTCCCCTAGTTGTGGGCAGGAAATGTGTCTGGTTATTGTCCTATTAAGAAGTTAAATAAATAATGCCACAAACAGAGCCCCGAGAATCTAGGCCCCTAAACTGACTTGACCCATAGTCCTCAGGGGCGCAAGGGGTGGGGAGAGGAAAAACCAATAGCTGCTGAGTAGGGAAGCTCTGTCTGAGAAGGGGCTCTATCCAGGTTCAGTGTCATTGATGCTGCCCAGATTATCTTTGTGCAGAAACGCTCTGGGCATGTTACTCCCCTCCTCAAAAATCTCCAGTGGCTGCCTGTCAACCTACGAATCAAGCAAACACTGCTCACTCTTGGCTTCAAGGCTCTCCATCACCTCGCCCCCTCCTACCTCACCTCCCTTCTCTCCTTCTACAGCCCAGCCCACACCCTCCGCTTCTCTGCCGCTAACCCCTCACTGTACCTTGTTCTCGCCTGTCCCACCATCGACTCCTGGCCCACATCCTTCCCCTGGCCTGGAATGCCCTCCCTTCACACATTAATTAATTAATTAATTCAATCATATTTATTGAGCACTTACTGTATGCAGAGCACTGTACTAAGCACTTGGGAAGTACAAGTTGGCAACATATAGAGACAGTCCCTACCCAACAACGGGCTTGAAGTCTAGAAGGGGGAGACAGACAATAAGACAAAACATGTGGACAGGTGTCAAGTCATCAGAATAAACAGAAGCAAAGTTAGATGCACGTCATTAACAAAATAAATAGAATAGTAAATATGTACAAGTAAAATAGAGTAATAAATCTGTACAAACATATACAGGTGCTATGGGGAGGGGAAGGAGGTAGGGCGGGGGGGATGGGGAGGAGGAGAGGAAAAGAGGGGCTCAGTCTGGGAAGGCCTCCTGGAGGAGGTGAATTCTCAGTAGGGCTTTGAAGGGAGGAAGCGAGCTAGCTTGGCGGATGTTCAGAGGGAGGGCATTCCAGGCCAGGAGGAGGACGTGGGCCGGGGGCTGACGGCAGGACAGGTGAGAACGAGATACAGTGAGGAGGTTAGCAGCAGAGGAGCGGAGGGTGCGGGCTGGGCTGTAGAAGGAGAGAAGGGAGGTGAGGTAGGAGGGGGCGAGGTGATGGAGAGCCTTGAAGCCGAGGGTGAGGAGTTTCTGCCTGATACGCAGATTGGTAGCCACTGGAGATTTTTAAGGAGGGGACTAACATGCCCAGAGCATTTCTGGACAAAGACAATCCGGGCAGCGGCGTGAAGTATGGATTGAAGTGGAGAGAGACACGAGGATGGGAGATCGGAGAGGAGGCTGATACAGTATTCCAGACGGGATAGGATGAGAGCTTGAACGAGCAGGGTAGCAGTTTGGATGGAGAGGAAAGGACGGATCTTGGCAATGTTGCGGAGCTGAGACCGGCAGGTTTTGGTGACGGCTTGGATGTGAGGGGTGAACGAGAGAGCGGAGTCGAGGATGACACCAAGGTTTCGGGCCTTTGAGACAGGAAGGATGGTAGTGCCGTCAACAGTGATGGGAAAGTCAGGGAGAGGGCAGGATTTGGGAGGGAAGACAAGGAGTTCAGTCTTGGACATGTTGAGTTTTAGGTGGCGGGCAGACATCCAGATGGAGATGTCCTGAAGGCAGGAGGAGACACAAGCCTGA
Source organism: Tachyglossus aculeatus (assembly GCF_015852505.1). NCBI lineage: Eukaryota > Metazoa > Chordata > Mammalia > Monotremata > Tachyglossidae > Tachyglossus > Tachyglossus aculeatus. The sequence continues at coordinate 63,011,503 of NC_052072.1, forward strand.
AGGGAGGGAGAGAGAGCAGGGGCAGAGATGTAGATTTGGGTGTCATCAGCGTACAGGTGATAGTTGAAGCTGTGGGAGCGAATGAGTTCACCAAGGGAGTGAGTGTAAATAGAGAACAGAAGGGGATCAAGAACTGACTCTTGAGGAACCGCTACAGTAAGGGGATGGGAGGGGGAGGAGAAGCCCGAAAAGGAGCCTGAGAAAGAACAGCTGGAAAGATGAGAAGAACCAGGAGAGGACGGAGTCTGTGAAGCCAAGGTTGGATAGCGTATTGAGGAGAAGGGCGGGGGTCCACAGTGTCGAAGGCAGCTGAGAGGTGGAGGAGGATTAGGAAAGAACACATCCGCCAAGGTAGCTCTCTTCCTCCCTTCAAAGCCCTACTGAGAGCTCACCTCCTCCAGGAGGCCTTCCCAGACTGAGCCCCCTTTTCCTCTCCTCCTCCCCATCCCCACCTCTGCACTAACTCCTTCGGCTCCCCGCAGCACATGTATATATTTGTACAGATTTGTTACTCTATTTTACTTGTACATATTTACTGTTCTATTTATTTTGTTAATGATGTGCATATAGCTTTAATTCTATTTGTTCTGACGATTTTGACACCTTTCTACATGTTTTGTTTCATTGTCTGTCTCCCCCTTCTAGACTGTGAGCCCACTGTTGGGTAGGGACTGTCTCTATATGTTGCTGACTTGTACTTCCCAAGCGCTTAGTACAGTGCTGTGCACACAGTAAGCGCTCAATAAATACGATTGAATGAATGAATGAATCATCATCAGCGTTGACAGAGCAGCGTACGTTTCCAGACCCTCCCTCCGGACAAGGAAAGCATAGCCGTGGGGGTCCGACGGAGACCCTGGCCCTTGAGTTGCCCAGGCAGGTGACTGGTCTCTAAGTCCCCGTCACTGCTGTGATCGTGTCTACCAGCTTTATTGTTGTACTCTCCCAGGTACTTAGTACAGTGCAGTAAGCGCTCAATAAATACCACCGATTGTTTGATCATTGTGGTTCTGTGGCTTCCATGGGGAGAGCCCAAGTGCTCCCAATAGGTATCCCCCCCTTCCTGTTCCCAGTCAATTGATCAATGATATTTATTGACCGCTTACTCTGTACAGAGCACCGTAAGCTCATTGTGGGCAGGGACTGTGTCTGTTTTTTGTTATATTGTACTCTCCCAAGCACTTACTATAGCGCTCTGCACACAGTAAGCGCTCAATAAATACGACTGAAGGAATGAATGAATAAAAGTACAAGTCATTAGAGTGGGTAGACATGATTTCTGCCCTCAAGGAGTTTACAGCTTAGTGGGTTAGGCAGGCATTAAAATAAATTACAGATAGGAGAAGCAGCAGGGCCTAGAAGAAAGAGCCTGGGAGTCAAAGGACCTGAGTTTTAATCCTGGCTCTGCCACTTGTCTGCTGTGTGACCTTGGGCAAGTCTCTTAACTTCTCCATTCCTCAGTTACCTCATTTGTAAAATGGGGGTTGATAGTATCCTTCCCAGACTGAGCCCCCTCCTTCCATTCCCCCTCCCCATCCCCCCGCCCTACCTCCTTCCCCTCCCCACAACACCTGTATATATGTTTGTACAGATTTATTACTCTATTTTATTTGTGCATATTTACTATTCTATTTTGTTAATGATGTGCATCTAGCTTTACTTCTATTTATTCTGATGACTTGGCACCTGTCCACATATTTTGTTCTGTTGTCTGTCTCCCCCTTCTAGACTGTGAGCCCATTGTTGGGTAGGGACCGTCTCTATATACTGCTGACTTGTACTTCCCAAGCGCTTAGTACAGTGCTCTGCACACAGTAAGCACTCAATAAATACGATTGAATGAATGAATGAATGTGGGACATTATGTACATATCCATAATTTATTCACATGTTAGTGTCTGTCTCCCCCTCTAGACTGTAAGTTTGTGGGCAGAGAACGTGTCTACCACTGTATTTCCCAAGCACTTGGTGTAGTGATGATGATGATGATGTTGGTATTTAAGCGCTTACTTTGTGCCAAGCATTGTTCTGCTCTTCATTCATTCATTCAATCGTATTATTGAGCACTTACTGTGTGCAGAGCACTGTACTAAGTGCTTGGGAAGTACAAGTCTTTACACAGTAAGTGGTCAGTGCTCAATATATATGACTGATTGGGCCATCCTGGGATTAGTACAGTACCTGGCACATGGTAAGTGCTTAACAAATACCATAAAAAAGAAGGGAGGGTGAATAGAGTGAATAGGGTGAGAGGTTAGTCAGGGAAGGCTCTGGCTCTGGCCTGGAAATCCCTGTCCTTTTATTTTTATTTTTTTTTTTTTTATATCTGACAGACCGCCAATCTCTCCACCCTCAAAGTCTGATTGAAATCACATCTTCTCCAAGAGACCTCCCCAAATTAAGCCCTCTTTTCCCCTACTCATTCATTCATTGTCGTATTTATTGAGCGCTTAATGTGTGCAGAGCACTGTACTAAGCGCTTGGGAAGTACAAGTTGGCAACATATAGAGATGGTCCCTACCCAACAACAGGCTCACAATCTAGAAGGGGGAGACAGACAACAAAACAAAACATGTGGACAGGTGCCAAGTTGTTGGAACAAATAGAATTAAAGGTAAATGCACATCATTAACAAAATAAATAGAATAGTAAATATGTACAAGTAAAATAGAGTAATAAATATGTTCAAACATATATACAGGTGCTGTGGGGAGGGGAAGGAGATACGGCCAGGGAGAGGAAAATGGGGGCTCAGTCTGGGAAGGCCTCTTGGAGGAAGTGAGCTCCCTTCTGCATCCTCTAAGTACTTGGGTCTGTATCCTTTAAGCACTTGATATTCACCCCACCCTCAGCCCCTGGTATGTAGGTACACATTCCTAGTTTATTTTGATCTCAGTCCCCCCGCTCAAGACTGTAAACTCTTGGTTGGCTGGGAACGTTTCTACCAACTATGTTGTTCTCTCCCAAGCACTTAGTACAGTGCTCTGCGTTCAGTAAGCACTCAGTGAATACCACTGACTGATCGATTCCTGGAGGAGATGTGATTTCAGTACGGTTCATTGCTTGTTCCCGCCTCAGGCATCGCAGCACTCTATCTGCACCTGTACAACGTGTACGGAGACGCTGGCCACCTGCACACGGCACATGACTACATTAAGAAGAGTCTGAGTTGCCTGACCAAGCGCTCCATCACCTTTCTGTGCGGGGACGCGGGGCCCCTGGCCGTGGCGGCCGTCGTGTTCCACAAGCTGCAGAACGAAAAGCAGGCCGAAGACTGCATCTCTCGGTAACCCTTTCCTTTTCCCGTTCCACTTTGGGTCCTGATATCAGTCAACCCGTAGCACTGGACGCTTACTCTAATACTTGGGGTATTAAGCATTTACTATGTACCAAGCACTGTACTAAGCCATGGGATAGAATCGAGATCATCAGGTCCCACATAATAATAATAATAATAATGGCATTTGTTAAGCGCTTACTATGTGCAAAGCACTGTTCTAAGCACTGGAAAGGCTACAGAGTGATCAGGTTGTCCCACGGGGGGCTAACAGTCAATCCCCATTTTATAGATGAGGTAACAGGCACAGAGAAGTTAAGTGACTTGCCCAAAGTCACACAGCTGAAAACTGGCGGAGCCGGGATTTGAACCCATGACCACTGACTCCAAAGCCCATGCTCTTTCCACTGAGCCACACTGCTTCTCTATGGGGCTCACAGACTAAGTAGGATGGAGAACAGGTATTGAATCCCCATTTTGCAGATGAGGGACCAGAGGCAAAGAGAAGTGAAGTGATTTGCCCAAGATTACACAGCAGATAAGTAGCAGAGCTGGAATTAGAACCCAGGTCTTCTGACTCCCGGGCCCCTGCTCTTTCCGCTAGGCCATGCTGCTTCCTGGGCTTTGTGCCGAACACTGTACTGTTTGTGAAAGTTCAGTAGACAGAGTTTACAATCTAGCAGGGGATTCAAACAATAAGATAAACTCCTGGTAAGTGAAGTAACTTACTCTGAAGATAGGTGCTGTTGGGATGGGGTGAGTATCAAAATGCTTAAGAAGTACAGGCTCAGGCAATGACAGGGGCAAAGAGAAAGATTGTTTCCCTTCACTGGTGAAAGAGATAAGATTGAGGTAGAGAGAGAAGCTTGGTATTAGAGGAGCAAAGTAAACAGCCTGGGATGTAAAAGGAATTTAGCAGTGTAAGGGGAGAGCTGATTGAGTGTAACGCTGATGGTGAGGAGTTTGACGTTAAGATAGGTGGGTAACCATTGGAGGTTTCTGAGGGGAGATTAGATGTGGACTGAGTGGTGTTTTTTGGGGGGAGAAAAATGAGAGGGGAGAGAGGAAGCAGGGAAGTCAGTAATAATAATAATAATTATGATATTTGTTAAGCACTTACTATGTGCCAGGCACTGTACTAAGCACTGGGGTGGTGTCACCCGTCGTCCGGGGACGGGTTCGTTCAGTGATCGGCGAGGCGAGAGAGAGAGAGGCCGGGGACGGAAAGCCTAAATTTTATATAAAATTTATTCCGCGAGGTGAATTGAATTTATGTAATTGTTTAGGCGCAATGGATTGAGCTTCCCTTTCGGGAGGAATATAATCAATTATCAATATTAGAGCTTCCCTACACGGGAGGAACACAATCATCCGTTAATCGCACGTGGGTGAGTTGGTTAACTCTCACCCATGTGCACTTCCCACTCGGGAAGAATCCACTTACTTTCCCACATGGGAAGAATTCATTACATTACCCGCGCACGTGGTGGGCGGCTAGCTCTCACAATGTGCTCTCCCTACATGGGAGGAATCCACTCATAATTCCCATCAGCAGCGGAATACCTGGGTCCCACCCACGAGACACTCACCCATCCCGCGGCCCTTGCCTCAGTGTGTTGGTTCTGGTTGTAGAGCGGGCGTCTGGCCTTCTGGGCAGGGAGAGACACGTGGGCTGCTGCTGCTGCTGCGGCGGCGGCTGCTCCTGCTGCTGCGTGTCCTGGTGTTCTGACCCCGAAGGTCAGAGGCGACAGGTATTTATTGCCTGTGCCCCTAGGCCATTCCAGCTTCCGGCCTCAGTCTATCCAATCTCTGCCCTCCCCGCCTCCTCCATACCTAATTTGATTGGCACGGGGGCAAGGGACACCTTCTGTATTTCCAGCTTGGGCTGTCAATCTAGCAGATTTGGTCATGGGGGCGGTATCCCACCCCCACTTCCGAGTTCCGCCTGCTGGCTCAGGTGGTCACGAGATAGCTTTTGACCTTGAGATGGCCAGTACCCGAGGGTCACCTCGGGACAGGTGGATACAAGCAAATCGGATTGGACACAGTCCCTGTTCCATGGGGGTTCACAATCTCAATCCTCATTGTATAGATGAGATAACAAGCATAGAGAAATGAAGTGACTTGCCCAATGTCACACAGCAGTCAAGTGGCAGAGTTGGGATTAGAACACATGACCTTCTGACTCCTAAGCCCGTGCTCTCTCCACTGTGCCTTGCTGCTTCCTCAGTGAGGAGGCTAATGCAGTAGTCAAGGTGGGATATGATAAGTGCTTGGATCAACATGGAAGCAGTAGAGGAAAGGGCGGATTTTAGCAATGCTGTGAAGTTAGAACTGATAGGATTTGGTGATAAACTGAATAGGTTGAGTGAGAGAGTGACTCAAGGGTAATGCCAAGGTTAGGGGCTTATGAAACAGGGAGGATTGTGGTGCTGTCTACAGTGGTAAAAAAGTCAGGGGAGGACAGGGTTTTGGTGGGAAGATAAGGAGTTTTGTTTTGGGCATGTTAAATTTGAGGTGTCAGCAGAACAGCCAGGTAGGAATATCCTGATGGCAGGAGGAAGTGCAAGACTGCAGAGAAGAAAAGAGGTAGATTTGGGAATCACCTGTGTAGAGATGGTAGTTGAAGTTGTGGGAGCAAATGAGTTCTCCAAGGGAGTAGGTCTAGATGGAAAGTAGAAGGGGACATAGAACTAAGTCTTGTGGGTTTCCCATAATTAGGGGGTGGGAGACAGAGGAGGAGCCTGTGAAAGACACTGAGAAGGAGCAGTCAGAGAGATAGGAGGTGATAGAAGTAGATGGACAACGATTGGAAGTTCTTGAGGAATGGGGAGATATGGACAACCTTTTTTGGAAAAATGGTCTAGGCAGCAGAGTGAAATATGGACTAGAGTGGGGAGAGGCAGGAGGTTGGGAGAACAATGAAGAGGCTGAGGCAGTAGTTAGGACGGAATATGATAAATGCTTGGATGGAGAGGAAAGGGCAGATTTTAGCAATGTTGTGAAGGTAGAACAGATAGGATTAGGTGACAGATTTAATATGTGAGTTGGATGAGATAGATGAGTAGAGATAATGCCAAGGCTTGTGAGGCAGGGAGGATAGTGCTGTCTACAGTGCAGTGATGGGGAAGACAGAGTCAGAACAGAGTTTGGGTGGAAAGATAGGAGTTTTGGCCACGTTAAGATTGAAGTGAGAGCAGCATATCCAAGTAGAGACATTTTGAAGGCTGGAGGAAATGCGAGATTTCAGAGAGGGAGAGAGATCAAGGCTGGAGATGTATATTTGGGAATCATCCACATAGAGTTTGAAACCATGGGAGCAAATGAGTTCTCCAAGGGAGTAGGGGTGAATGGAGAATAGAAAGGGACTCAGCACTGAGCCTTGAGTGACTCACACAGTTAGTAGGTGGGAGGCAGAGGAGGAGCCCATGAAAGAGATTGAGAAGAAGCAGTCAAAGAGATAGGAGGAGAGCCAGGAGAGGACAGTGTCAGTGAAGCCAAGATTAGATGTTTCCAGAAGGGTGTGGTCCACAGTGTCTAAAGCAGCTGAGAGTTCAAAGTGTATTTGGATGGGGTAGAAGCCATTGAATTTGACCAGAAGGGGATCATGAATGGGCAGGTAATATGTTGGTTTATTGTTACATTGTACTCTCCCAAGTGCCTACAGTGCTTTGCACACAATAAGTGGTCAATTAATACTATTGAATGAATGAATGAGCGACCTTGGAGAGGGCAGTTTGTGTGGAGTCAAGAGGGCTGTGCTTCGTACAGTTGTTTAGGTAAAGAGGTGGAGCCTGGACATCTGCTGAGAAGCAGATCGCTCCTTGGATATGCTGTTCTCACTTCAAACTTAATGTGGCCAAAACAGAACTTCTATCTTTCCACCCAAACCCTGTCCTCCCTCTGTCTTTCCCATCACTGTACCATCCTCCCTGTCTCACAAGCCTTGGTGTTATCTTTACTCACATCTCTTATGCATGTGTGAAGGTTTGGGAGTTCATAATAGAGCATGAGAAAAGGAAGGAACTGTGACATCACCTTTTTGTCCCATGAAAAGGAAACACAAAGTTTAGCGTAACCCAGTTTGAAAAGAAGCCTTCTGAACACATTGCCTGTCATGCCTTGAAAGTTGGCTGTTTAAAAAATGATTTTCTGCAGTCCTGTCAGCGGGCAGTGATGTTTCTACCCCGCCCCTCCTCTCTTTCTGACTTGAGCCACCTTGGAAAGTGCTGGTGCTTTCTCTGCACCATAAAGCCCTCCAGAAAGTTTCAAATCGATGGTCTGCTGTGTGATCTTGGGCAAGTCACTTAACTTCTCTGGCCCCAAATTACCTCATCTGTAAAATGAGGTTTCAGTACCTGTTCCCTTCCTGCTTAGATTGTGAGCCCCACATGGGACGGGAACCTGGTCCAGCCTGATTATCTTGTGCTTATTACAGTGCCAAGTCCACAGTAAGCGGTAAAAAATAAAATGGTCTTTTTAAGGGGAGTGGAGATTTAGGACTGCAATTCGATGGAAAATCTGTATGGATTCCCCGGGGATTTGGGCTGCACAGTTGGGCACGGTAATCCTTGTTTTAACTCCTCAGATCCATGTACAGATGGATCCCCAACTTCCTCCTCCAAACAGCGAGAGCAGATAACCTCCCTTGATAATTCTCGCATTCGTAGGTGGTGATTCTGGCTCCTGAGTCCCGAGGACTTCCCAAGCCTAGGCAGGGCTCAGAGGGGTGAGGGAAGCGGCTATGAGCTCATTCAAAGAGCCCCCAGAGACAACATCTTTCCCCCACATGCCCAACACACCCTGGGAATGACTGAGGGGGCCTGGAAACCGTTATTGTCTCCTCAGCCGCTTTTTTTTTCCAGCGGTATTTGGACAGTTTCTCTCTCCCTCCCAATGTCAGCCCCATTTCCATCAAAGTGAACATTTCGAAACAACTAAATGAGTTCTACTGGAGGCTAAGGTTGTCAGAAAACTTAAAATAGCTGTGAGGCCGTGTAAATGCCATTGTATCTTCAGTCGATCAGCGTGGACTCGGCAATTTAGAAGGAAATCGCCGCTCTCGGCGATCATCGGAGCTGATTGAGGAGCTTGGTAAATTCATTTTCATGTTCAAAGAGCACAGCAAACACTTTTTATTCCTGGCAAACTCTCCCAGCCCTCAAGCTAAGTGAGGTGAGGTCAGTGTAGTGCTGCCCTGCTCCCTGGTACCAGTCTGAGGCCAGCCCGCTAGCCTGTGGGCAGAGTGCTTGATTACGCTTGAAGCGGTAAAGCTGAGTGAATCCTGTAAATGGAAGAGAAGAGAAACATCATGCCAGATTCTGAGGCATGCACAGTGTGAGGGAAACCGCCCTCAGCTCCATGCGGCACATGCAGCACTTGAGAAGCAGCGAGGCCTAGCAAAAAGAGCATGGGCCTGGGAGACAGAGGACCTGGGTTCTAATCCTGCTTTGCCATTTTTCTGCTATGCGACCTCGGACAACTCACTTAAGTTCTCTGTGCTTCCGTTCCCTCATCTGCAGAACGGGGAATCAAATGTTGTTGTCCTTCCCACTTAGACTGTGAGGCCCATGTGGAACCTTGATTATCTTGTAGCCACCCTGGTGTTTAATACAGTGCCAAGCATGTTGTAAGTGCTTAACAAATATCACAGTTTATTTCTTTTATTTTAATATCCTTACACTCTGCCATTCCTCCTATCTGAAATGAATTTTAATGTCTGTCTCCCCCTCTAGACTGTAAGATCCTTGTGGGCAGGGTACATAGCTACGAACTCTATGGTATTGTAGTTTCCCAAGCACTTGGTACAGTGTTCCGCACACAGGAAGTGCTCAGTAAATACCATTGATATATAAATACCATAGCCAAACAATTTTTCTTGCCTGTAAACATGGGTGTATCCTGCAGCAGATCTTGGAAGTAATGTACTTTCTGGCTGTGAAGCATTTCACAAATGATGCAAGCCTCCTAGAAGAATCTCCCAAGTGAGTTCTTCCTTTAAATTCCCCACATTTCTTACCTTTTGTTCCAGCATGACAACAGGTCCTTTTCTCTTCCCTGTTGCAACTGACGTAGCTGAAAATCTGGCCACTAGAGTAGCTCGATGCCTCAATCAAATCAATCAATAAATGGTATTTATTGAGACCTTGCCGTGTGCAGAGCACTGCACTATTACAGTACAACAGAATTGGTAGACACGTTCCCTGCCCACAAAGAGCTTACAATCTAGAGCCTCAACATTCCTGTGCTGCTGTCCTTCCGAGAGTCCAAGAAAACTTGATGTGTTCAGAGGAAGAGCACATTTCCTGCTCTTGAAGGTGTGAGATGTTGAAAGACAACTGAATTTTTGATTCCTAAATTCCTGTCTCATACCATTTGTACCATTTGTGTCTCTCTCCCTCGCTTATGAAAGATCGTTGGGTTTTAGAAAAAGTGGACCATCAGCTTATGCAGGCATCATGTTTTAAAAACAAATCTGTGTTTCTCAACTGGAAAGAGAATATAGGGCCACAGGCCTAGTGGAAGGATAACAGGCTTGGGAGTCAGAGGACCTGGGTCTTAATTCTGGTTGTGCCACTTACTTGCTGTGTTACTTTGGGCAAGACACTTAGCTTCTCTGGGCCTCAGTTCCCTTATCTACAGAATGGGAATTCAATTCCTGTTTTCCCTCCTATTTTAGACCGTGAGCTCAGTTTGGGGCCTGATTATCTTGTATCTACCCCAACACTTAGCTCAGTGCTTGGCACTTAGTAAGTGCCTAACAGATACCACAGTCGTCATCGTCATCATCATAAGAGAGGCTCAGATCATTGGTTACCCAACTACATTTGGTTTCTGTCCAGGGCAACCCTCTTAAAAGTTAGGAACCTCTAGGCTCTTAGCTCCTTATGGGCAGGAAACTTGTCTACCAACCTTGTTATATTGTACTCTCCCAAGAGTTTAATACACACAGTAATGCACACAGTAAAAGCTCAATAAATATGATTGATCGAGTATACTCTTCCACATCCCTATTCTGGACACTTGCCCATGAATGTACCCAACCCTGGTATTTTCTCCCTGCAAGAGTTCCCGTGAGTAAAGAAGCATTTTCTTTAGTTTGTTGTGAATCTGCCAACTTCAGCCATCAGTTGGTGCCCCCTCATCCTGGTGAGCAACAATCCTGTCTTTGCTTTGCCCGCAGCATTTCATGATTTTGTAACCTTCGACCCTGTCCTCTCTTTGACACCGGGCCACCCCAAAGTCAAAGCACAGAGAAGTAAAGCCCCACTGCCTCTACCAATGGTGTGTCGAGAAGCAGCGTGACTTAGTGGAAAAATCCCGGGTTTGGGAGTTAGAGATCATGGGTTCTAATCTTGGCTCTGCCACTTGTCAGCTGTGTGACTTTGGGCAAGTCCCTTAGCTTCTCTGTGCCTCGGTTACCTCATCTGCCAAATGGGGATGAAGACTGTGAGCCCCTTGAGGGACAACCTGATTACGTTGTATCTACCACAGCGCTTAGAACAGAGCTTGGCACATAGTAAGCACTTAACAAATACCATAATTATCATTATTACCATAAGTAGATGAGTTTTGTTCCAGGTTTAACACCTGGGCACATAAAGGAGGTGTTTGACAGTGGCTTGAAGGGGATATTTGAAGCAAAAAAACATGGGTCTGCTCCTTGCGGGATTGATGGGGCTTAGGGGGAGCTTCAACCCAGTCCCTACAGACTTTACTGCCAGGCTGCAGCCTGCAGTCAGCTGGTTTTCCTGGTCAGAAGAGTCATCCTGGATAAGAGGGGGGAGGAGGAGGATGAGAGGGGGGAAGGGGACCGTCAGAATGCTTCACCTTTGCTCTCCCATCCAGAAAGAGCTTCAGCCCAGTAATGTCCAGGTAATTTGCTACCGCTGCCCCCTCTTGATTGAGATGGGCCCCTGAGGCATGGGACATTTTGCTGGGGGTGGAATTGGGGGGGTTGGTGCTGGCACCACCCACCCAGGTAATTCAGCAGCCAGTAAGGAAGAAAGCCTTACCATCCTTCCCGTCTCACAAGCCCGCAACCTTGGTGTCATCCTCGACTCTGCTCTCTCGTTCACCCCTCACATCCAGTCCATCACCAAAACCTGCCGGTCTCACCTCCGCAACATCGCCAAGATCTGCCCTTTCCTCTCCATACAAACCGCTTCCCTGCTGGTTCGGTCTCTCATCCTATCCCGACTGGATTACTGCATCAGCCTCCTCTCTGATCGCCCATCCTCCTGTCTCTCCCCTCTTCAGTCTATATTTCACACTGCTGCTCGGATCACCTTCATGCAGAAACGCTCTGGGCATGTTCCTCCCCTCCTCAAAAATCTCCAGTGCGTACCAGTCAACCTACGCATCAAGCAAAAACTCCTCACTCTCGGCTTCAATGCTCTCCATCACCTCGCCCCCTCCTACCTCACCTCCCTTCTCTCCTTAACAGCCCAGCCCGCACCCTCCACTCCTCTGCCACCAACCTCCTCACTGTGCCTCATTCTCACCTGTCCCGCCATCATCCCCCAGCCCACATCCTCCCCCTAGCCTGGAATGCCCTCCCTCCGCACATCTGCCAAGCTAGCTCTCTTCCTCCCTTCAAAGCCCTACTGAGAGCTCACCTCCTCCAGGAGGCCTTCCCAGACTGAGCCCCCTCCTTCCTCTCCCCCTCCCCATCCCCCCGCCCTACCTCCTTCCCCTCCCCACAGCACCTGTACATATGTTTGTACAGATTTATTACTCTATTTTACTTGTACATATTTACTATTTATTTTATTTTGTTAATATGTTTTGTTTTGTTTTGCTGTCTGTCTCCCCCTTCTAGACTGTGAGCCCGTTGTTGGGTAGGGACCGTCTCTATGTGTTGCCAACTTGCACTTCCCAAGCACTTAGTACAATGCTCTGCACATAGTAAGCGCTCAATAAATACGATTGAATGAATGAAAGCAAATTAGCTCAGGCCCCTTGCCAAAGAAGTAATGTGCTATCCGTGAAGTTCCCGACAGAATTCAGACACCCACTTGGTAGATAAAGAGATCTAAAAATATTTACCATCTATGCAAGAGAAGCAGTCAGACTCTTAAAATTGCCTTAAACTAACAGCAACAGCAATCTGGGACCAGACTTTAAACCCAGATTGTGGATTGAGCACAGATTAACCCTCATCTTTTACTAGTTTTAAACTTCACCTGTGTTTCCTTCTCCCGTGCCCCAAATTAGTAACATAAATACCATTTTTTAATGGTATTCATTAAGCGCTTACTATGTGCCAGGCACCGTACCAGGCATGGGGGTGGATGCAAGCTAATCAGGTTGGACACAGCCCCTGTCTCCCATGGGGCCCACAGTCTTAATCCCCATTTTACATTTGAGGGAACTGAGGCCCAGAGAAGTGAAGTGACTTTCCCAAAGTGACAGGTTCGAGGTTATAATCCAGGTCCTCCTGACTCTCAGGCCCCTGCTCTTTCCACTAGACCACACCGCTTCTCCTCTTTGGGCTCGGCCTTCCAAGAGGAGCTTCTTGATTGGCCAGGTTGGTTGGCTCGAGGGATGAACTTCCTAGGGTCTGTCAGTCATATGGTGGCCTGGAAGAGGAGCTTCCCTCCTAGCAGACATCTTCTGCCCTCCCTCCAACCACTGGCATCGAGCCAGTGCTGAAACCAACCGATTTCTGGGCCCTGGGGGCTGCCGGCCCGCTCTTTCCATCGGCTGGCCGTTCGGTGTTCTGTTTGGTCTTTGAGCGGGGGCGGGGGGGGGGGGGCACTCCTCGGGCAAGCAGGCACCATTTGGGTGAGGGGGCAATCCTAGGGGAGCACCTCCCCAATGCACCAGGAGCCCGGATGAGCTCTGCGTGCTGGAGGGGGCAGTGGGCAAAGAAGCAGAGCAGCCCCCGGGCAAGAGGCTGACCCTCATGCCATCCAATTCCCCCTCTGGCGTGTGCTCCTGGCTTGCAGCCTACTGCAGCTGAACAAGTTGGACCCCCGTGCAGCGGACGAACTGCTCTACGGCCAGGTGGGCTACATCTACGCTCTGCTCTTCGTCAACCGGAGCTTCGGACAGGAGAGGGTCCCCCAGAGCCACATCCAGCAGGTACCACAGCCGCGCTGCTCCTCCATCCTGCTGCCGCGCCCCAGCCCTTCCCTGAGGGGCCTGCTTCCCCACCCCGCTGCCCCGTCCGGCCACCCCCACCCCCACTTCCCAGGGAGGCCATCCGGGCCCGAATGAGAGAGACATCCTGCCGGCATCGTTGGAGGTGCAGTGGATGGAGGCAGAAGGGAACATAGATCAGCTCCACTGATGGGTAAACGCGTTCCCCCTCAAACGACTTCCAGGTCAGAGAACTCAAGGACATTCATGCCTTCCCCATCTGCCCCTCTTCTGGGCGGAAAAGCATGTCGGCTGCTTCCAAACACCTAGAACAGAAAGGGGCCGGGCCTTGCTAGTCATTTACTATATGTTGCCAACTTGTACTTCCCAAGTGCTTAGTACAGTGCTCTGCACACAGTAAGCGCTCAATCAATCAATCAATCAATCAATCAATCGTATTTATTGAGCGCTTACTATGTGCAGAGCACTGTACTAAGCGCTTGGGAAGTACAAATTGGCATCACATAGAGACAGTCCCTACCCAACAGTGGGCTCACAGTCTAAAAAGCTCAATAAATACAATTGATTGATTGATTTAATAGTATACTGTACTGGACACCCACTGTGTGGGGAGCACTGTACCAGACTCCTACTGTGTACAAAGTGCTATATTGGGCTCCTGCTGTAGTGGGGACCACTGGACTGGTCATCTGCTGGGTGCAAAGCACTATACTAAGCTCTTGGGAGAGTAGATTAAAATGAAAAGGCTCAGACCCCCCACTCAGAGAACTTCCATTTTGCTGGGTGAGCAGGGCAGTGTCCAAATCCCCGTGCCCTATTCTGCACACCCCCTGCAACACCCCCCCAACTGGAGTGCTTGGCTTTAAAGCACTCCATCACTCTGCCCCCTCCTACCTCACTTTGCTTCTCTCCTTCTACAACTCAGCCCACACACTCTGCTCCTCTAGTAATAATAATGATAATAATAATAATAATTATGGCATTTATTAAGCGCTTACTACATGCAAAGCACTGTTCTAAGCGCTGGGGAGGCCACAAGGTGATCAGGTTGTCCCGTGGGGGGCTTACAGTCTTAATCTCCATTTTACAGATGAAGTAACTGTACTAATCTTCTCACTGTGCCTCCATCTCACCTGTCTCACCGCCTACCCCTGGCCCACATCCTGCCTCTTGCCTGGAACGCCCTCCCTCCTCAAATCCAACAGACAATTACTCTCCCCCACTTCAAAGCCTTATAGACGACACATCTCCTCCAGGAGAAGCAATGTGGCTCAGTGGAAAGAGCAAGGGCTTGGGAGTCAGAGGTCATGGGTTCTAATCCTGGCTCCGCCAATTGTCAGCTATGTCACTTTGGGCAAGTCACTTAACTTCTCTGTGCCTCAGTTACCTCATCTGTAAAATGAGGATGAAGACTGTGAGCCCCATGTGGGACAATCTGATCACCTTATATCCTCCCCAGTGCTTAGAACTGGGCTTTGCACATAGTAAGCGCATAACAAGTGCCATCATCATTAAGAGGCTTTCCCAGACTAAGCCCTACTTTTCCTCATCTCCCACTCCCTTCTGTGTCACCCTGACTTGCTCCCTTTCCTCTCCCACCGGCCCCAGCCCCAGAGCACTTAAATCTATACCTGTAACTTTATTTCTTTTTATTAATGTCTGTATCCCCTCTCTAGACTGTGAGCTCATTGTGGGCGGGGAATGTCACTGTTTACTGTTGTATTGTACTTTCCCAAATGCTCAGTACAGTGCTTTGCACACAGTGAGCCCTTAATAAATATGATTGAATGAATGAATGAACGATCTCCCCAGCTGATTCCACCCCATCTTCTCCTGAAGGTATGTGACATGGTCCTGGAATCTGGGGAGAACCTGGCCAAAAAGAGGAACTTCACAGCCAAGACCCCCCTGATGTATGAGTGGTACCAGGAGTATTACATCGGGGCTGCCCACGGCCTGGCTGGAATCTATTACTACCTGATGCAGGTGAGTGGGGAGGGCTGGCGGGATTTAGAATCCAGTTCTCTCGTGACCACCTAGGGCCCTGCAGCCAGTTCTGCCCCCACTGCTGCCTCATCAGCCCCAGGAACTCACCGCGTAGATCCCCAGGGCTCTCTGGAGAACAGCCTGGAGGGACTCTCGGCCTAGCCATCACCCAAAGGGGCCAGGTATCAAGTACACTGAGTTTTCAGAGACCCTGTGCCCTACTCTGGGACACTGGGGTAACTGTGTTGAATGGGAGGAAGGGTACAGAAGTAATAATAAAATAATAATAATCGTAATCGTATTTGTTAAGCACTCACTATGTGCCATACGCTGTTCTAAGCACTGGAGTAATGATAATAATAATGGTATTTGTTAAGCGCTTACTACGTGCAAAGCACTGTTCTAAGCACTGGGGGGGATACAAGGTAATCAGGTTGTCCCACGTGGGGCTCAGTCTCAATCCCCATTTTACAGATGAGGTTACTGAGGCACAGAGAAGTTAAGTGACTTGCCCAAAGTCACACAGCTGATAAGTGGCAGAGTCGGGATTAGAACCCATGACCTCTGACTCCCAAGCCTGGGCTCTTTCCACTGAGCCACGCTGAGTAGATACAAGGTAATCAGGTTGTCCTACATGGGGCTCACAGTCTTAATCCCCATTTTACAGACAGATGAGGTAACAGGCTCAGAGAAGTTAAATGGCTTGCCCAAGGTCACACAGCAGACAGGTTGCTGGGGGCGGAGGGCAGTATCAGGGGTCCACCTGCACAGTTTACCTTTGTTTTCCTTATACCTTCTTCCATCACCTGAATTGGGTGGAGCCGAGAATTCCAGGGGAATGTTGAGAGTCAGGGTCTTGGGCCGGTAATATCTGCCTGGCAGTGCACCATCAGCTTCCTGGGGAAGACCCCATGGGACTGGCGGTCCAGACTGCGTTCTTGGCCCCACGGAGTTCTGGTCTGCAGGGCACCTTTGGGTAAATAGCATAATAATAATGATAATAATAATCATAACTCTATAGCTCATTGTGGGCCGGGAATGTGTCTGCCAACTTTGTTCTGTTTGTACTCTCCCAAGCACCTAGTAGCAGCAAGAAGCAGTGTGGCTCAGTGGAAAAGAACCTGGGCTTTGGAATCAGAGGTCATGGGTTCAAATGCTGGCTCCTCCACTTGTCAGCTGTGTGACTTTGGGCAAGTCACTTCACTTCTCTGGGCCTCAGTTACCTCATCTGTAAAACGGGGATGACAACTGTGAGCCCCCCCGTGGGACAACCTCATCACCTTGTAACCTCCCCAGCGCTTAGAACAGTGCTTTGCACATAGTAAGCGCTTAATAAATGCCATTATTATTATTTATTATTAGTACAGTGCTATACACACACAGAAAGCACTCAATAAATACTGATCGATTGGTTGATAATGATAATGGTGGTAGTTATTAAGCACTTACTGTGTGTCAAGCACTGTAGTACAGAGCTCTGCACACACTAAGCACTCAAATGCAACTGAATGAATGAATACATGAATAAGTGCTGGGATACCTACAATAATAACAAGAATTTTGGGGAATTTTTGGTGCTCGCTTTGGACCAAAGCACTGCACTAAGCGCTGGGATAGATACAGGATAATTAGGCACAGTCCCTGTCCCACATGGGGTTCACATTCTAAGTGGGAGAGGAAAGGTTTAAAATCCATTTTACCGATGAGGAAACTAAGGCACAGAGAAGTTAAGTGACCTGCCCAAAGTCACCCAGAAGGCAAGTGGCAGTAGGTGTCCTGACTCTCAGGACTGTGCTTTTTTCACTAGACCACCCTGCTTTTAGAAGCTGTGGTATTTGGTGCCATGTGCCACACATTACTAAGCACTGGGGTAGATACTGGTCAAAATCCCAACTGACAAGGGGTGCTCAATTTAAGAAGTAGTAAGAACTGGTGATTTAATCTCCATTTTACTAGTGAGGAAACTGAGACACAGAGAAGTGAAGTAACTCACCTAAAAGCCAGGATTAGAAGCCAGGGCCTCAGATTCCCAGGTCTGTGACCTTTCTAGTGGGCCCTGGTTTCTTTGTCAGAAAAATTGGGATATTTGTTGAGAAGCAGCTTGGCCTAGCGGGAAGAGCATAGGAATCAGAGGACCTGGGTTCTAGTCTTGTCTCGGCCATTTGCTTATTGTGTAATCTTGGGCAAGTCCCTTAACTGCTCTGTGCCTCAGTTTCCTCAACTGTAAACATGGGGATTCAAAACCTATTCTCCCTCCTAGACTGTGCACCCCGTGCAGGACAGGGACTGTGTCCAACCTTGTATTTACCCCAGAATTTAGAACAGGGCTTGATGCATAGAAAGCACTTAACAAGTATCAGTATTATTTATTGCTCTAATTTACAAGTATGTCGAGACTAAAATATATGTGATCTGAAAGGACTTCGGACCAATAAAAAACAACTGTGCAAATTAACATTATTGTAATTATCACCAGTAATCCATAACCAGTTTGATAATAACAATAATCCATTCCTCCTCAGAGCAGTGCAGTGAAGAAAGACAGCTATCAGATCTCCATTGAAAATGAATCCTAAGCCCCCAGATTTCTCAACAACACAGACATTTCCTGTTTACTCACAGAAATCCACTTGCATATACGTAGGGAGCCCGAGGGTCAAACTTTTTATTTATGGCATTTGTTAAGTGCTTCCTATGTGCCAGACACTGTTCTAAGCACTAGGGTAGATACAAGGTAATCAGGTTAGACACAGTCCAGGTCCCCCATGGGGCTCTCAGTCTTCATCCCCATTTTACAGATGAGGTAACTGAGGCGCAGAAAAGTGAAATGACTCGCCTGAGGTGACACAGCAGAGAAGTGGTGGAGTGGGGATTAGAACCCGGATACTTCCGACTCCCAAGCCTGTGGTCTATCCACTAGGCCACGCTGCTTCTCTGTTTGCTTGAAGGCAGCAACTCAGGGGGCCCATGCCTGGGCATTTCCTCAGGGTTTACATTTTCTTGTTGGTCTGACCCTGACTTGGCCCTGCCCCCTGGCTTCACAACTGCCCCGCGGTCATGCCATCTCAGAGCGTGGACTCATCTAGCCTGGAAAAGGTCAGGAGTTTCCATTCAGATAGTCAACAGCCCCAGAGTGCAAGGGGCAGAACCCTCTGGGAATGCCGGCACCCAGTTCGGGGTGCGCAGACAACCACTGAGAGGTCAAAATGTAGGCAAGACCCCGATCTCTCAACACGAATGGCTTCTAATGTCAACGTGCCTCTGGGCTTCAGAAAGGAAGGCTGTTTCTTCCAGAGTTCTGCTCTGATGCCTTGTCTGTCTGTCTGTGTTGCTCCCCCTTCCCCATCCCCATTCTTGCCCCTAGCCTTGCCTCCGGGTGAGCCAGGCGAAGCTGCACAACGTGGTCAAACCCAGCGTGGACTTCGTCTGCCGGCTCAAATTCCCTTCGGGCAATTACCCACCGTGCGTCGGCGACACCAGGGATCAGCTCGTCCACTGGTGCCATGGGGCCCCTGGGGTGGTCTACATGCTGGCCCAGGCCTACAAGGTACCGGACTCCCAGCCCCCACCCCCAGGACTAGGCCCACACTGGAGGCGACTCTTAGAGTGGCATTCGGGGACAAGGAGTTTGGACAAGTGTCCCGGGCCCTGGTAGCTACACTGGAAGGAAAGGGCGTCAGGCGGAACACGTTTCCTACACCTCCTGGCACCTTTCTTAGGGAAGAGGGAAGGGGAGGTACCCTAGGGTGAAGACACCCTTGCTGTGCCCCTAAGAGAAGCAATGGGTCTCTTGGAAATTTAAGAAGGCTAAGAAAGAGCAGCCGCCCCAGGGCCCCAACTCCCAACTCTGCCTGGGCAAGACTGCCGCCACACCATCTCCTGACGCATTAGCCCCTAGGAGGGAGGAGGGGACATAATGTCAACATTGCCGGTGCCCCACAGTGTCCCCAAAGGAAGGGCAAAATGTCAACACTGCCGACGTCTTACGGTAGCCCCAGGTCGGAAGCATATTGTCGACATTAGCAGCGTCCCACAGTGGCTCCAGGGAGTGTGGAATGGAATGGCCACACTGCCAGCATCC
Source organism: Tachyglossus aculeatus (assembly GCF_015852505.1). Taxonomy (NCBI): domain Eukaryota; kingdom Metazoa; phylum Chordata; class Mammalia; order Monotremata; family Tachyglossidae; genus Tachyglossus; species Tachyglossus aculeatus. The sequence goes on from NC_052072.1 coordinate 63,030,951, forward strand.
TACAGCGTATCACAGTGGTCCCAGGTGGGGAACATAATGGCAACACGCTAACGTCCTGCAGCGGAGAAGGGTGGGGCGAGGACATAATGTCAACGATACCAGCCTCCCACAGTGTTTACGTCTGAACTGTCTGTCCTGAGAACGTTTTTTCAGGAGGAAAGGGGCAGCAGGAGCTCACCCCTCTAAGGAAGCGACAGGCTTCGTTCTTCCCATGGGCAAGGACCCCTCCTCAGCTCCTCCTTCCCACTTCCCTCCAGGGACCGGTTAACCGACTGCAGGGCAGGAACACACCTTGTTTGGGGACCATAGTCTTTGCGTCCAGTCATCGGGACTGGGGGTGTTTGGGGATTCGACTCAGCCTCACCCCAGCCCCCAACCACCACCCCTTTGAGCGAGGGGGCCACTATGAGTCACATGAGTCTGGCCTTGCCCCGGCGTGGGCCCTGGGCCCTCTGAATTGGCACAGAGGGGTCGTGCCCAAGTGACACTCGACAATCAACGTTGCTTTAGAGCCCACCAGCTGGAGAAGCTCTACCGCCATGCTCGGCCTCAGAGCTGGAGTGAGCACTGTCTTGGGGCTGAAGGAATCAGCTGTGGGTTCTACAGTATGGAAGGTGGCAGCCACTGCTGCCCATGACAGCTAATTGGGAATTAAGTGGTGTCCCTGCCGTTCTCTGTACCGTTCTCCTTTCCAGACCCACAGATGTTTATTCCTAGCGAGGCGAGCCAAGGACTGTTAGGGACTTCGTCTCTGCCTTCCCAAAACCCGTCCCAGAAACGTCCCCACTGGCTCGTGCCACAGGGGAGGATGCGGGCAGGCCTCAAGGAGACATTGGCATTGCGGTCAGGGCATCTGTTTTTCCCCCCATCTCCTGCCCCTGCCAGGTGTTCAACGAGCCGCAGTATCTCAGCAACGCACTGCAGTGCGCCGAGGTCATCTGGAAGTTTGGTTTGCTGAAGAAAGGCTACGGGCTGTGCCACGGGACCGCGGGCAACGCTTACGCCTTCCTGGCGCTGTACAACCTGACCCAGGATGTGAAGTTCCTCTATAGGGCTTGCAAGGTCAGTGGCCAGTAAGGTGGTCCCCGTCTCGTTCTGCCTGTTAAGTGCCTCTCGAATCATCGGCCCAGAAAACCCAAACCAGGAAGGGCCCGGAGCGGCCGCTTCTTACTGAACTAGTCATGGAGAAAAGTAGGTGATCATGACCAGTGTAGGGTAGGAAAGATGAGGCACCGGGCAGTCTTCTTGTGGCTTTCATTTGCACCCCCGTCCTTCTGCCGCTCAGACGATAATGATAATTTTGATACTCAGGGCTTAATATGTGCCAAGTACTGAATTAAGCACTAGGTAGATACAAGATAATCAGGTGGAACACAGTCTCTGTGTCCTCAAGGGGCTCACATTAAAAATAGGAGGGAAAGCAGGTTTTGAAGCCCCATTTTACAGATGAGGAAACTGAGGCACCGAGAAGTGAATCGACTTGCCTGGAGCCAAACAACGGCATGTGCCGGAGTAGGATTGGAACCCAGGACCCTTGACTCCCAGGCCCCTGCTCTTTCCACTAGGCCATACCGCTTCTCAAGTGACAATTGACATCATTTGTGCCACTTTTCTCTCCCAGAAGCTATTCGAACTTCTCTTCTCCCCAGTGATGTTAAAGTAGGCTCATTGTTGGCAGGGAATATGTCTGTTTATAGTTATATTGTACTCTTCCAAGCACTTAGTAGTGTGCTCTGCACATGGTAAGCGCTCAGTAAATACAGTTGAATGAACACAGGGGAAGCGGGGTCTGGCTATGACAGCGCTTGTGGGATGGGATGGGAAGGGGTTCCCCCGATGACGGGAAACAGCGAAGGCAACGAGCTGACTGCCCACCTTGGTTGCTCAGTTTGCAGAATGGTGCCTGGATTATGGGGAACATGGCTGTCGGACTCCAGACACTCCATTTTCTCTCTTTGAAGGTAGGTTTGCCTCGCCACCTCACGCCCATGGCTCCTGAAGCGTGGAAACACGGGATTAGGAAAGATGCTCTATGGAGGAGCAGTGTGACCTAGTGAATAGAGCTCAGGCCTGGGAGTCAGAAGGACCTGGGTCCTAATCCCAGCTCTGCCACTTGTCTGCTGGGTGATCTCATATTTATTAAGCTCTTACTATGTGCAGAGCTATACTAAGTGCTTGGGAAAGTACAGTACAACAATAAACTGTGAAATTCCCTGCCCACAATGAGCTCACAATCTAGAAGAGGGAGACAGGCATCAATACAAGTAAATAAAATTACAGATATATACTTAAGTGCTGTGGGTCTGGGAAGTGGGAGGAGCCAAGAGAGCAGGTCAGGGTGATGCAAAAAGGTGTGGGAGATGAGGAAAGGTGGGGCTGAGCCTGGGAAGGCCTCTTGGAGCCTTCAGTAAGTCTTTGAAGAGGGGCAGAGAGTAATTTTCTGACAGATTTGAGGAGGGAGGGCCTTCAAGGCCAGAAGTAGGATGCGGGCCCAGTGTTTGGCCACGAGACAGGTGAAATCAAGGCACAGTATGAAGGTTAGCACTAAAGGAATGAGGTATGTGGGCTGGATAGTAGAAGGAGAGAAGCGGGGAGGGGGCAAGGTGATGGAGTGCTTTAAAGCCAGTGGTGAATAGTTTATGTTTGGTTAGTTTGGTGGATGGACAACCACTGGAGATTTTTGAGGAGGAGGGGGGTGACATGCCCTGAATGTTTTTGTGGAAAGATCATCCGGGCAGGAGAGTGAAGTTTGGACTGGAGTGGGGAGAGATAAGAGGCAGGAAGGTCAGTAAGGAGGCTGATGGAGTCATCTAGGAGGGATAGGATGAGCTATTGTATTAAGGTGGTAACAGTTTGGATGGAGATGAAAAGGCAGATTTTAGGACTGAAAGTATCTGGTGACAGATTGAATATGTGGGTTGAATGAGAGAAATGATGCAAGGATAACACCAAAGTTATAGGCCTGTGAGACGGTAAGGACGGTGGAGCCTGTCTTCAGTAATGGGAAAGTCAGGGAGAGGACACGATTTGGGTGGGAAGATAAGGAGCTCTGTTTTGGACATGTTTACTTTGAATTGATGGGAGGAAATCCAGGTAGAGAGGTCTTGAAGGCAGGGGGAGATGTGAGCCTGGAGAGAGGGCGAGAGACCAGGGTTGGAGAGATAGCAGTTGAAGCCATGGTAGCAAATGAGTTCTCCAAGGGAGTGACTGTAGATGGATAATAGAAGGGAACCCAGAACTGAACCTTGAGAGACCCCCACAGTTAGGGGGTGGGGGGCAGAGGAGGATCCTGTGAAGGAGACAGAGAATTAATCTGCTTTTCTCTTTTTCTCTCCCCAGGAATGGCCGGAACGATCTACTTCCTTGCAGACTTGCTGGTACCAACCAAAGCCAAGTTTCCAGCTTTTGAGCTGTAAAAGGCCAAGCCCCCCTCCCCTCTCCTCCCCACCGCAGCTTGCCCCTGGGCCACCTGGGCTCTCTGTCAGCTGGCTAACCTGCTCTGATGCCTTCTCACTAAACTCAGGGCAGACCCTGCAGTTGTATAACTGACCTTTTCTACAATCTAATCCCCTCCTGATTGTGTTTATTTGCATTGAAGAGATTAACCTTTCGCTTCCCTTGTCTAAAGAGGGAAGGCAAACAGTTTGTTGGCTGAAAGGAGAATGCAGGGAATATGTATTTCAGGCTTTGAGGCCTGTAATGGTTGACTAGAAGCTCATCCATCTGATTTAAACTATTTGAAACTGAAAGGGGGATTAACTAGAGAGGAATGCTAATCAGGATTGGTATGGCTCTCTGCCTTTTCACCAGTATTCGTTTCCCTCTGGTCAGGAGAACAGGCAGCTTTTCTGGCTGGTAGGCTGATTATAAAGCTTAATGCAAGGGCCGGGATTGCAAACCCTGGAGATTGGAATACAGGCAGCCAGGCAGTCAAAATCTAGACCCCTGCACCGTTGGTCAATGACAGACAATGTATTTTCCCAGTGAATTTTTATTAAATTCCCCCCCAATCAGACACCTGCACCGGCTGAAATGAGATGATCAGTGAACACCCCTGCAAAAGAAGAGAAAAGTTGGATGGGATTTATGGAGATGGCTATTCCTTTGGTATTGTTTCCCTTCGAGAGCGTTGCTACTTTGGAAGTGTTTGGTAAAAGATATATATTTTGTCGACTGACCACTGGAAAGCTAAACGCTTCAGTTTCCAAAGAAGTCTTCCCTGAGCTTGGTCTTGGGTACCCGGCTCCCAGAGTGCTCTGCTTCCATGCTCTGCTTCCGCTCCCTTGAGTGAGCAGTCTGGGCCAGCCAGGGTTCAGTTCCCGGGGTGTGAAGAGCAGCGAGTTCTCAACTTTGGGCCACAGGAAACATAACCACCCTGGCCAGTTCTGCCCTGCCAAGCCCTAGTCTGGCATACCTGCTCCCTGGGTGTTGCACTCTCCTCTCTCTCACCCACTCCATGTTGTCCCACTGGCCAGGCCGGCCCTGACCTGCTCATTGGTGTGCATCTGCTTCAAGGCTTCTTTTGGGGAAAGTGTTCTTGTCCAGGGATTTGAGGCCCAGAAGGGCAACTGGTGTGTGCCCAGTAGTTCCCAGAAGAAAGATTTTTGTTTCCCTGGAATCCTGGGAATAGCCCTGTTAGCATCAAAGGTATGGGACTTTGAGAGCCTTACGACTGTGGCCTGGACTCTTTCTGCCTGTGGCTGATTCCAAGGCCTGACTGGTTCCTACAGGCTCACAGTGGCTTCCCACTGCCTCCTGGGACTCCAAAGGGTGAGGAGCAGCCAAGTTGCTAGCTGGGGCTTTGTCGGGAATAGTTTCAGGTGGAATGTTGGGAATTACAGTAAGTGCATGTAATGTACAATAAAGCCAGCCTTAGACTCCCTGTTCTGGCTGAAAGAATAAAGCTCATTTGGTTTGGTTCAATGTCTTTTCAATCGATAGTATTTTTTGAACTCTTACCGTGTGTAGAGTACTGTACTAAGCTCTAGTAATGATGTAATGATGGCGTGTATTAAGCGCTTACTATGTTCAAAGCACTGTTCTAAGAGCTGGAGAGGTTACAAGGTGATCAGGTTGTCCCACGTGGAGCTCACAGTCTTAATCCCCATTTTACAGATGAGGGAACTGAGGCCCAGAGAAGTGAAGTGACTTGCCCAAAGTCACACAGCTGACAATTGGCGGAGCCGGGATTTGAACCCATGACCTCTGACTCCAAAGCCGTGCTCTTTCCACTGAGCCACACTGCTTCTCTAGGGAAGGGAATGTACTCTAGGGAAAATACAACAGAACAGAGTTGGTAGGTACATTCTATGTCCACATTTTCTTTCTGTTTCTGTTCTTTGAAATCTCACTATAATTAACCAAAGGAACAGGGGCACAACCTATTCCAATACCTGTGGTATTTAAGTGCTTACTGTTTGCCACACATTGTGCTAAGCACTAGGTAGATATAAGACAATCAGATCAGACACAGACCCCATCCCACATGGGGATCACAGGTATTCCATCCCCATTTTACAGATGATGAAACTGAGGTATGGAGAAGTGCCTTGACCAAGACCAGTGTCACCCATCACCCAAGGAAGGATTCGGGAATTGGTACAGCCAGAGAAAGAGATCGGAATCGAGGGCAGGACCAAACAAAATTTATTCCACCCGGTGGATTGAACTTCCCTTCTGGGAAGAATATGATTAATTATATCCGGGCTTCCTTATCTGGAGGAATGTACTTACATGTTGCTTGTACCTGATCACCTCGTATCCCCCAAGCACTTAGAACAGTGCTTTACACATAGTAAGCGCTTAACAAACACCATCGTCCTCATTATCATACATGGCGAAGCAACAAGCTCCCGCCCATGAATGCTTCCCACTTGGGAGAAATTCATTTATGTGCTACCCGCCAATAATGAAACACCTATCTTCTGCCCACAGATGCTCAGCGAGACACTCACATGTCCTGCGATCCTTCACATAGTGCAGACAGAATGGGCATCCTACACTCTGGACAGGGGTGACGTGAGCAGCTGCTGCATGTCCTGGTCCCCTGCCCCGAAGGTCAGAGGTGGCATGTATTTATTACTGCACTCCCAGGCCGTTCCAGCTTCCAGCCTTCACTTGCCAATCCAGCTTCCAGCCTCCTCTTGTCAATCTCCGCCCCCTCCCCTCTCCATCCCTTATTTGATTGACACAGGGGCGAGGGACACCTTCCGTATTCCTGGCCTGGGATGTCTGTCTAGCAGTTTAGATTGAGGAGGCGGAGTCCTGCCCGCGCTTCCAAGTTCCGCCATGCTAGTTCAGGAAGCCACATATAACGGTCTGACTTTGAGATGGAGGGAACCTTGGGGTCAATGGAGGTTGGTTTTTTTTTTAGGATAGGGGAGACGCGTTTGAAAGCAGTGGGGAAAAAGGCATTTTCAAGCAAGCAGTTGAAGATGGCGGTCAGAGAAGGCAGAAGAGAGAGGGCAAGTGCTTGGTTAATCAATCAATCATATTTATTGAGCGCTTACTGTGTGCAGAGCACTGTACTAAGCGCTTGGGAAGTACAAGTTGGCAACATATAGAGACAGTCAATCAATCAATCAATCGTATTTATTGAGCGCTTACTATGTGCAGAGCACTGTACTAAGCGCTTGGGAAGTACAAATTGGCAACACATAGAGACAGTCCCTACCCAACAGTGGGCTCACAGTCTAAAAGGGGGGAGACAGAGAACAGAACCAAACATACCAACAAAATAAAATAGGATAGAAATGTACAAGTAAAATAAATAAATAAATAAATAAATAGAGTAATAAATATGTACAACCATATATACATATATACAGGTGCTGTGGGGAAGGGAAGGAGGTAAGATGGGGGGATGGAGAGGGGGACGAGGGGGAGAGGAAGGAAGGGGCTCAGTCTGGGAAGGCCTCCTGGAGGAGGTGAGCTCTCAGCAGGGCCTTGAAGGGAGGAAGAGAGCTAGCTTGGCAGAGGGGCAGAGGGGAGGGCATTCCAGGCCCGGGGGATGACGTGGGCCGGGGGTCGACGGCGGGACAGGGCGAGAACGAGGTACAGTGAGGAGATTAGCGGTGGAGGAGCGGAGGTTGCGGGCTGGGCAGTAGAAGGAGAGAAGGGAGGTGAGGTAGGAGGGGGCGAGGTGATGGAGAGCCTTGAAGCCCAGGGTGAGGAGTTTCTGCCTGATGCGCAGATTGATTGGTAGCCACTGGAGATTTTTGAGGAGGGGAGTAATATGCCCAGAGCGTTTCTGGACAAAGATAATCCGGGCAGCAGCATGAAGTATGGATTGAAGTGGAGAGAGACACGAGGATGGGAGATCAGAGAGAAGGCTGGTGCAGTAGTCCAGATGGGATAGGATGAGAGCTTGAATGAGCAGGGTAGCAGTTTGGATGGAGAGGAAAGGGCGGATCTTGGCAATGTTGCGGAGCTGAGACCGGCAGGTTTTGGTGACGGCTTGGATGTGAGGGAGTGAATGAGAGAGCGGAGTCGAGGATGACACCAAGGTTGCGGGCTTGTGAGACGGGAAGGATGGTAGTGCTGTCAACAGAGATGGGAAAGTCAGGGAGAGGACAAGGTTGGGAGGGAAGACAAGGAGCTCAGTCTTCGACATGTTGAGCTTTAGGTGGCAGGCGGACATCCAGATGGAGATGTCCTGAAGGCAGGAGGAGATGCGAGCCTGGAGGGAGGGGGAGAGAGCAGGGGCAGAGATGTAGATCTGGGTGTCATCAGCGTAGAGATGATAGTTGAAGCCGTGGGAGCGAATGAGGTCACCAAGGGAGTGAGTGTAGATTGAGAACAGAAGGGGACCAAGCACTGAACCTTGGGGAACCCCCACAGTAAGGGGATGGGGGGGGGGAGGAGGAGCCTGCAAAAGAGACTGAGAAAGAACGACCGGAGAGATAAGAGGAGAACCAGGAGAGGACGGAGTCTGTGAAGCCAAGGTCAGATAGCGTGTTGAGGAGAAGGGGGTGGTCCACAGTGTCAAAGGCAGCTGAGAGGTCGAGGAGGATTAGGACAGAATATGAGCCGTTGGATTTGGCAAGCAGGAGGTCATTGGTGACCTTTGAGAGGGCAGTTTCCGTGGAATGAAGGGGACGGAAGCCAGACTGGAGGGGGTCGAGGAGAGAGTTGTCGTTGAGGAATTCTAGGCAGCGCGTGTAGACAACTCGTTCAAGGAGTTTGGAAAGGAATGGTAGGAGGGATATGGGACAATAACTAGAAGGTGAGGTGGGGTCAAGAGAGGGTTTTTTTAGGATGGGAGAGACATGGGCATGTTTGAAGGCAGAGGGGAAGGAACCAGTGGAGAGTTGAGCGGTTGAAGATGGAAGTTAAGGAGGGGAGAAGGGATGGAGCGAGAGATTTCATAAGAAATCCCTACCCAACAGTGGGCTCACAGTCTAAAAGCTGTGTTAAGGTGTGAAGAGATGGGGTTAGATGTGTTGATAGAGTGGATGGATTTTGAGAGAAGGCGGATTTCCTCTTGAGATGCTGCTGGGAAAAATAGAGTTGAAGAAGGGGCAGGTGGAGGCAAGGGACTGGAGAGAAGCAGGGGAGATTTTAGGGAGATCACAGCTAATGGTTTCAATTTTCTCATCAAAGAAGGTGGCCGGGTCATTAGGCACAAGAGATGGGGGCGGTGGGGGAAGAGGAGTGTTGAGGGAGTTAAATGTCCGGAAGAACCTACAAGGGCAGTTGGCATGGGTGTCAATAGGGATGGCAAAGTAATAATTCTGCAAGGCAGAAGAGAGGGCAAAGTTAAAGCACGCAAGGTTGATCTTAAGGTGGGTAATATCGGCTTGATATCTAGATTTCTGCCAGCAGTGCTCTACAGCTAATGCAAAAGAGTGAAGGAAGTGGACTGTGGAGGTGTTCCTGGTTTGTGCATTAGTGGTATGAGATGGACCACTGGGCAGAGCACAACAATAATAATAGCAATAATGATGGCATTTGTTCGGCACTTACTATGTATGAGGCACTGTACTAAGAGCTGGGGTAGATACAAGCTAATCAGGTAGGACACAGCCCATGTCCCACATGGGGCTCACAGTCTTAATCCCCATTTCACAGATGAGGTAACTGGAGCATAGAGAAGTGAAGCGGCATGCCCATGTTCACACAGCAGACAAGTGGTGAAGTCGGAATTAGAACCCAGGTCCTTCTGACTCCTGGGCCTGGGCTCTATCCATTAGGCCATGCTACTTCTCTGAGGATTGACCTCTTGTCCATCACGTGCTGTGCAGAGCACTACAATGAGTGCAGTTTCATATCAAGGGTATTCATTCATTGAATCACATGCTCTGCACACAGTAAGTGCTCAATAAATACGATTGAATGAATGAATGAATTTATTGAGTGCTTACTGTGAACAAGGCACTGTACTAAGTGCTTGGGAGAGTCCAATATAACAGCAAACAAGCATTCCCTGCCCACAACCAGCCCACGGTCTAGAGGGGAGACAGACATTAACATTCACAAGTAAATTATTGAGCACAGTTGTATGCTCAACTCTCGAAAAGATTCAACACAAACAAGACACACCAAGACTACTCTTAAGGAGTTTGGAGTGTGATGTAGGAAAGTGCTTTGCCCACAGCAAGTGCTCAATAAACACCATTCATTGATTGTATTATAATTCTCCCAAATGCTTAGTACAGCATTCAACCAATACCCTTGATTTGGATGGATACAGGGGTTCATTTTTTTATGGTACATGTTAAGCATTTACTATGGGCCAAGCCTTGTAATAAATAATAATAGTCAGTTGATTATATTTATTGAGTCCTTACTGTGTACAAACAAGAATTTGTCAGCCAGTCAATCGTATTTACTGAGCACTTACTGCGTATAGAGCACTGCACTTAACGCTTGGGAGGGAATATGTCTACTTATTGTTATTTTGTACCCTCCCAAGCACCCATTAAAGTACTCTACACACAGCAAGCGCTCAATAAATACCATTGACTGAATAGAACAGACACATTCCCTGCCCACAATGAGCTTACAGTCTAGAGGGGGAGATAGACATTAATAGAAATAACAGATAACCGAAATAATGCACACAATTGTGATATTAAGTGCTTACTATGTGCCAGGCCCTGTACTAAATGCTTGGAAGCCGTTACCCTCTTCCCCATCCTGACCAGTACCCACTGAGCACCAAGCACTGAGCGCTGGGTGATTTTTTTTGTTTGTTTTTATTGGATTTGCTAAGTGTCAGACACAGTACTAAGCGCTGGGGTAGATACAAGCTCATCAGGTTGGACCCAGTCCCTGTCCCACATGGGGCTCACAGTCTTCAGTCCCATTTTACAGATGAGGGAACTGAGCCCAGAGCAATGAAGTGACTTGCCATTTCAAGACCACACTGCAGACTAATGCTTGAGCTGGGATGAGAACCTGTCCCTCTAACTCCCAGGCCTGGCTATAACCACTAGGCCACGCTGCTTCTGATGGATGGAAGATGATGGATGGATGGAACACTTCTGGTGGCAGTGTTGGTCCCCTCCAACTAGTGGGAATGGGGAAGACACACACACACCCACAGACACAGACAGCTACATACACACATAAACACACAGCCAGACACACATACACAATCAGCCAGACAGTGAGCCAGTGAGCATGCACTACATCCTTTCCACTTGACATGACCCCATGCATCGTCAGGCTCAGCCCTTCATGACCCTTGACCCCATGTCCAGTCACCCCCAAACCAGGCCTGACCTTCCCTAGGACCAAGGCCATCTCATCCCAAAACCTTCCCCCAGCCCCTCCCCACCCAAATATGCCCCCAATACATACCCCAGCACCCCCACCAAATATGCCCTCCACCCATCCACCCCCATCCCCAGACATTCCCCACTTAAATATGCCCCTCCCCTTAACTCCTCCCTGGCAAATATGCCCCCCCACCCCACCGCCACGCCAAATCAGCAAGGGTTACTATCAGCTTCCCGACCCTACCCTCCTCACCTCACCCCAGACCCTCCCAGAATCATGGGAGTACTCAGCACAATCACCACCACCCCGGGCCCTACCCCAATTTCCCACACCCCCGGAATGTGCCCAATATACACATTATTAAGGTCACAACCCCTCAGCCATCCCCAAGCAATGCACAATAAATATTCACACATCATCACCAGTATCACAACCTCTCACTATCAATGGCCTGCCCCCCCACCCTTCATCCAGTCCCCTCCCCAATTTCCCAACCCCCACGTCATGCCCAGTATATATACCCACATCATTGTCAATGTCACAACCCTTTGGCCAACCCTCCAAGCAATGCACAATATATACACACACATCATCATCATCATCAACAGTGTCATAACCCCTCAATATCAAGGACAATTCCCTTGCCCCCCACCCTTCATTCTGCCCACCCCCAGTTCAATAATTTGCGCGTTGAAGTGATTCTGCAACCCTGCAATCAACCCAGACCCCGCTCCACGTCATCATCATCCAAACCCTGTTCCCCACTCCCACCCCCACATGTCCTAATCGTCCTCAACCTCTCAGCTGCCTTCGACACTGTGGACCACCACCTTCTCCTCAACACGCTATCTGACCTTGGCTTCACAGACTCCGTCCTCTCCTGGTTCTCCTCTTATCTCTCCGGTCGTTCATTCTCAGTCTCTTTTGCAGGCTCCTCCTCCCCCTCCCATCCCCTTACTCTGGGGGTTCCCCAAGGTTCAGTGCTTGGTCCCCTTCTGTTCTCGATCTACACGCACTCCCTTGGTGACCTCATTCGTTCCCATGGCTTCAACTATCATCTTTACGCTGACGACACCTAGATCTACATCTCTGCCCCTGCTCTCTCCCCCTCTCTCCAGGCTCGCATCTCCTCCTGCCTTCAGGACATCTCCATCTGGATGTCTGCCCGCCACCTAAAACTCAACATGTCCAAGACTGAACTCCTTGTCTTCCCTCCCAAACCCTGCCCTTTCCCTGACTTTCCCATCTCTGTTGATGGCACTACCATCCTTCCCGTCTCACCATCCTGCAACCTTGGTGTCATCCTCGACTCGGCTCTCTCATTCACCCCTCACATCCAAGCTGTCACTAAAACCTGCCGGTCTCAGCTCCGCAACATTGCCAAGATCCGCCCTTTCCTCTCCATCCAAACCGCTACCCTGCTCGTTCAAGCTCTCATCCTATCCCATCTGGACTACTGCATCAGCCTTCTCTCTGATCTCCCATCCTCGTGTCTCTCCCCACTTCAATCCATACTTCATGCTGCTGCCCGGATTGTCTTTGTCCAGAAACGCTCTGGGCATGTTACTCCCCTCCTCAAAAATCTCCAGTGGCTACCAATCAATCTGCGCATCAGGCAGAAACTCCTCACCCTGGGCTTCAAGGCTCTCCATAACCTCGCCCCCTCTTACCTCACCTCCCTTCTCTTCTTCTACAGCCCACCCCTCACCCTCCGCTCCTCTGCTGCTAATCTCCTCACCGTACCTTGTTCTCGCCTGTCCCGCCATCGACCCCCGGCCCACGTCATCCCCTGGACCTTTTAGACTGTGAGCCCACTGTTGGGTAGGGACTGTCTCTATATGTTGCCAATTTGTACTTCCCAAGTGCTTAGTACAGTGCTCTGCACATAGTAAGCGCTCAATAAATACGATTGATGATGATGATGATGATGGAATGTCCTCCCTCTGTCCACCCGCCAAGCAAGCTCTCTTCCTCCCTTCAAGGCCCTACTGAGAGCTCACCTCCTCCAGGAGGCCTTCCCAGACTGAGCCCCTTCCTTCCTCTTCCCCTCGTCCCCCTCTCCATCCCCCCATCTTACCTCCTTCCCTTCCCCACAGCACCTGTATATATGTATATATGTTTGTACATATTTATTACTCTATTTATTTATTTTTCTTGTACATATCTATTCTATTTATTTTATTTTGTTAGTATGTTTGGTTTTGTTCTCTGTCTCCCCCTTTTAGACTGTGAGCCCACTGTTGGGTAGGGACTGTCTCTATATGTTGTCAACTTGTACTTCCCAAGCGCTTAGTACAAGCACTTAGAAGGTGGGAAAGTGACTTTGGGGAGGTTGGACCTAATGGATTTAATTTTGTCAACGAAGTAGGAGGCCAATTCGTTGGGGGTGAGGGAAGGAGGAGGGGGAGGAACCGGGGGCCTGAGAAGCGAGTTGAATGTATGGAAGAGCTGGCAGGGGCGATGGGCATGGGTGTCAATAAAGGAGGAGAAATAGTTATGTCTGGCAGAGGAGAGGGCTGAGTTAAGGCAAGAAAAGATAAACTTGTAGTGAACGAGGTTGGCACGGTGTTTAGACTTTCGCCAGCAGCGTTCGGCAGCTCGAGCATAAGAGCAAAGGAAGTTATGTATGTAACTTTATACTCTCTTATTTCTCCTGTCTGTCTCTCCTTGTATGCTGTTAGCTCCTTGTGGGCAGGGATTACATCTACCAACTCCTTTATTTATTTTGGGGGATTGATTTCATTCATTCATTCATTCAATCATATTTATTGAGTGCTTACTTTGTGCAAAGCACTGTACTAAACACTTGGGAGAGTACAGTACAACAACGAACACACATTCCCTGCCCACAGTGAGCTCACAGTCTAGAGGGGAAGACAGATATTAAATAAATAAATACATAAATACATAAAAACATAAGTACATAAATAAATTACAGATACATCTTGACTTGTCTTATCCTGTTGAGTGGTCTCCAAACCATAGCGACACTATGGACGCATCTCTTCTGTAATGCCCCACCTCCACCTGCAATTATTCTGGTAGTGTATCCAGAACATACTATTCTGTGTATTGGTAAATATATGGAAGTAGTTCATTCATTCATTCATTCATTCATTCATTCAATCGTATTTATTGAGTGCTTACTGTGTGCAGAGCACTGTACTAAGCGCTTGGAAAGTACAAGTTGGCAACATATAGAGACAGTCCCTACCCAAAAGCGGGTTCACAGTCTAGAAGAAGGAGACAGACAACAAAACAAAACATATTAACAAAATAAAATAGAATAAATATGTAGAAGTAAAATGAATAAATATAGTAATGAATATGTACAAACATATATACATATATACAGGTGCTCTGGGAAGGGGAAGGAGGTAAGGTGGGGATGGGGAGGGGGAGAGGAAGGAGGGGGCTCAGTCTGGGAAGGCCTCCTGGAGGAGGTGAGCTCTCAGTAGGGCTTTGAAGGGAGGAAGAGAGCTAGCTTGGCAGATATGCAGAGGGAGGGCATTCCAGGCCAAGGGGAAGATGTGGGCCGGGGGTCGACAGCAGTACAGGTGAGAACGGGGCACAGTGAGGAGAATGAGGCACAGTGAGGAGAACGAGGCACAGTGAGGAGAATGAGGCACAGTGAGGAGAACGAGGCACATAAATGCTACGGGGCTGAAGGAGGGGTGAAAAAGGGAGTAAATCCAAGTTCAAGGATGACACAGAATGGATTATCATTGCCTCCTTCCGTGCAGTAAACCCGAGTCTTCTCCCTCAACTCTCTCCCATGCCACTGCTGCCCAGCACAGGTGAGTTTTGACTTGTAGCAGAATGCCTTCCACTCACTAGCCACTGCCCAAGCTAGGAATGGAATGGATATTGATTCATTCATTCATTCAATCATATTTAATGAGCGCTTGCTGTGTGCAGAGCACTGTACTAAGCGCTTGGGAAGTACAAGTTTGCAACATATACAGATGGTCCCTACCCAACAATGGGCTCACAATCTAGAAGGGGGAGACAAACAAAGCAAAACAAAACAAAGCATGCAGACAGGTGACAAAACACATAGACAGGATATACCTCTGCTTGACTCTCCCTCCCATAGTCAAGACTGGTAGAGTACTGGAAATCATCCAGACGTGACCCTGAGAGGGGGACAGATACATATATTAATTCATTCAATTGTATTCATTGAGTGTTTACTGTGTGCAGAGCACTGTACTAAGCGCTTGGGAAGTACAAGTTGGCAACATATAGAGAGGGTCCCTACCCAACAATGGGCTCACAGTCTAGAAGGGGGAGACAGACAACAAAACAAAACATGTGGACAGGTGTCAAGTCATCAGAACAACAAGAATTAAAGCAAAATGCACATCAATAACAAAATAAATAGAATAGTAAATATGTACAAGTAAAATAAATTTATATATATAAATATATATAATAAATATATATATATAGCTATATAAATATGTGCTGTGGAGATGGGAGGATGAATGAAGGGCCCAAGTCAGGGCAACACAGAAGGGAACTGGAGAAGAGGAGAGGAGGGCTTAGTTAGGGAAGGCTTCTTGGAGGAGATGTGTCTCAGCAAGGCTTTGAAGTGGGGGAGAGCAATGATCTGTCTGGTATGAGGACAGAGGGCATTCCAGGCCAGAGGTGGGATGTGGGCAAGAGATTGATAGTGAGGTAGACAAGATCGAGGTACAATGAGAAAGTTTGTATTAGAGGAGCAAAGTGTGCAGGCTGAGTTGTAGTAAGAGAGTAGCAAGAAGAGGTAGGAGGGGGCAAAGTAATTAATTGCTTTAAAGCCAGTGGTGAGGAGTTGTTGTTTTTTTTGATGACGAGGTGGATGGGCAACCACTGAAGTTTCTTGAGGAGTGAGGAAATATGGTTTTTGAAGGAAATTGATCTGGGCAGCAGATTGGAGTATGGACTGGAGTGGGGAGACAGGAGGCAGGGAGGTCGGCAAGGAGGCTGTTACAATTATCAAGGCTGGATAGGATAAGTGCTTTCATTAATGTGAGAGCAGTTTGGATGGAGAGAGGTAGGGGTGGATTTTAGTGATGTCGTGGAGGTAGAACTAACAGGATTTAGTGGTTGCTTGAATGTGTATGGGTTGAATGAGAGAGAAGAGGCAAGGATAAAGCCAAGGTTAGGGGCTTGTGAGACCGTGCTGTCCACGGTTACAGGAAAGTCAGGGGGAGGAAAGATTTAGGTGGGAAGATAACAAGGACATGTTAAGTTTGAAGTGATGGAAGAACATCTATGTAAAGATGTCTTGGAGGAAGAAGGAAATAACGAGACTAGGGAGAGGGAGAGAGATCACAGCTAGAGCTGTGGATTTGGGTACCATCCAAATAAAGATGGTAGTTGAACCCAAGGGAGTGAATAAGTTCTCGAAGGGAGTGGGTGTATATGGAGAATAGAAGGGGATCCAGAACTGAACCTTGAGGGACACCCATGGTTAGGGGGTGGGAGGGAGAGGAGGAGCCCACGAAGACTGAGAATGAAAGGCCAGAGAGGTAAGAGGATAACAGGAGAAGACAGAGCCAGTGAAGCCAAGGTTGGATAACATTGCAGCCAGTTAAGGTTAGGAGAGGACAAGATGATTGAGAGCTTTAAAGCCTTTGGTAAAGAATTTCTGTTTAATGCAGAGGTGGATAAGCAACTGCTAGAGGCTCTTGAGCAGTGGGGAAACATGGACTGAACTTTTCTTAGAAAAATGATCCTGATAGCAGAGTGAGTGTGGGCTGGAGAGTGGACTGTGAGTATGGGCTGGAGGCAGCGAGTGTACCATCATCCACTCAGAGGCCCTGGGTCCTGCTGGGAAGGGGAACAGACATGTCAGGAAGCCAGACACGTGAAGAATGCATTCAGTAATCAAAGCAGGATAGGTTGAGTGCTGTTAATTTTGTTGTATTGTGTTCTCCCAAGCACTTAATAGAGCACCCTGCACATAGTAAGTACTCAATAAATTTGATTGATTGAAAAAATATGATTAATTTATTAACGTGAAAGCAGTTTGGATGGAGATAAAAATTGTGGATTTTAGCAATGTTTTCAATCAGATACCTCTGGCCACTGGCTTTAAAGCACTCAGCAGGTCTCCCTCTTATTTATCCACTCTCTTCTCCTGCTAGACTCCAGCTTGTACTCTTTATTCCTTTTATCCGACCTACTTACTGTACCTCATTCTTGTCTCTCCCACCTCTCACCTATTCCTCACACCTGGAACTCCCCCATTCATATCAGACAGACTTCAGCTCCTTAAAAGCACCCCTGCTTTTCTTCAGTCCCTCCCCCTTCTGGCTTACCTTCAACTCTCCCATCCTTCCCAGCAGTATCTCTAATAATAATAATGGTGTTTGTTAAGTACTCACTGTGTGCCAGGCACTGTACTAAGCACTGGGGCGTATTCAAGTTTATCATGTTGGACACAGTCCCTGTCCCATGTGGGGCTCACAGTCTCAATCCCCATATTGCAGATGAGGTAAGTGAGGCCCAGAGAAGTGAAGTCACTTGCCCAAGATCACACAGCAGGCAGTGGCAGAGCCAGAATTAGAACCCATGAACTTCTGACTCCCAGGCTACACCATGCTGCAAAGAAGCGACACGTTCCCGGACCACAAGGAGCTTGCATCCTAGTGGATGAGACATATTTAAAAGTGTCACTAAAAGTGTACATGACGGCTGAGTAGGGTGTAATAAATAAGTTCATAAAGTTGGCTGAAGGGAAGATATGACAGATTCTGGGAGATTAGGAGGCTTATTGGAGGAGATGGGATTTTAGGAGGGCTTTGAATGTATGTAGGGAGAGCTGTGGTCTGTCTGATGTAGAGGAAGGGAGTTCCAGGTGGGAGAGACAATGTGAGCCAGGAGGCTGAGATGGAAGAGTGAAGGGCCAGTTAGTGTCTCCTTTTCCTGCTTGGCTAGCAAGTTTCTGAGGGCTCCAGATGGGAACTTCGCAGCTCCTCTGGGTCCCTGGAGTCATTTTTCTCTTGCAGCACATGCTGAAGTGCATGGAATTGGGCTTCATGGAGAGACACCCGCCCACCAGACCATCTCAGCTCCATCCTCTCTTCACAGGGAGTTGCCCAGGCGCTCCTGGGTGTCTTGGATTCTTGGCTCAGCACATGCTAAGGTTTGTTGCCAGGTGCAGAACCTGTTTGTAGCACCCCTGAGCCCTCTTGCCCTAGAGTTCCCAGCCAGGCTCTATGGAAGGTTTCTAAAATGGTGTCAGGAATAGTGCACCCATGATCCCAGCACGATTGTACCATCATCCCCTCAGAGGCCCTGGATCCTGCTGGGAAGGGGAACAGATGTGCCAGGAAGCCAGACACCTGAAGAATGCGGTGCCAGAGAGGCAGAATTCTCCAAGGAGATGATCCCTGCCCCAGCTAACAGGGATGAGAAAATGGAAGCAGTAGCCCCAGAACCTATGCGGAGTCCTGGAGACCCACAGGGAGTCTCTCAGAAATGAGGCCTTCTCCTCTCTTGTGGACATTGGAGTCACAAGACCAGTATGGATCCTCCCAGGGAAGGCAAACTAGGCCCTGCTGGTTTGATGAAACACAAGCCCCTGGCTTATTGATTGACTTTAACTTTGGCCAAGGGAACCCCTTTCTTGGTTTCTTTGCTCCTGTGGCTGCACTCTGCTACTCCACAGGGGTCCATGCCCGCTTCTGCTGCTGGCAATATATATATATATATATTGTATACGTATTTATCTGTATATGTGTACATATAGTATATGTATATATATATATACAGATATATATATATATATATCTGTATATAAAAACTGGGGTAGATACAAGGTAATCAGGTTGTCCCACATAGCAATAATAATAATGGTATTTGTTAAGCACTTACTATGTACTAAGCGCTGTTCTAAGTGCTGGGGTAGATACATGGAAATCAAGTTGTCCCACGTGGGGCTCACAGTCTTAGTCCCCATTTTACAGATGAGGTCACTGAGGCAGAGAGAGGTTAAGTTACTGGCCTAAGGTTACACAGCAGACAAGTGGCAGAGCTGGGACTAGAACCCACATCCTCTGACTCCAAAACCCATTCTTTGCCACTAGGCCATGCTGTTTTATATCTGAATATTGTGTATATATCTTTCTATATCTGTAATTTATTTTCTTATTTATGTATTTATATTAATGCCTGTCTCCCCTTCTAGACTGTGTGCTCAATGTGGGCAGGGAATGTGTCTGTTTGTTGTTATATTGTACTCTCCCAAACACTTAGTACAGTGCTTTGCACACAGTAAGTGCTCAATAAATATGATTGAATGAATGAATGAATGGCATTCTCCTCTTCCCTAAACATCCATCTTCACTCTACGGGGGGGCTAACTTGATGGGGTACAACAAATGATGAGACAAACAGTGCCAGAGTTGAAGCTGGGTCTCCTGCTCCCTGCAGTGTGCCAAGTGGTGCCACGGGCCCAACTCCCAGACAGAGGTAGCATTTGGCAGTCAAAATGGGATCATTGAGGGTCACTCTTCCCTGCCCCCTCCAGGCTACCAAGGCTACCCATTCCAGGGGCAGCTGGCCTTGCTTGGCCTCTATCGGGAGACTCTTGGTCCCTTAGCCTCCCTTTCTCCAGCAATGCTTCCAGATCCTGTGAGTGCAGACAGCATGACCGAGCCACGGAACTCAGAGGGAGGAGCCAAGGCTCCTAATATAAACTTACCTGACACAAAGACACTTGCTGCTGCAGCATGGCTTAGTGAGTACGGGGTTGGGAGTCAGATGATGTGGGTTCTAATAATAATAATAACAATAATAATAATTGTGGTATTTGTTAAGTGCTTACTATGTGCTAGTCTTCTAGACTGTGAGCCCACTGTTGGAGTGACCCTCTCTATATGTTGCCAACTTGTACTTCCCAAGCGCTTAGTACAGTGCTCTGCACTCAATAAATACAATTGAATGAATGAATGAATGTGCTAGGCACTGTACTAAGTGCTGGGGGGGAAATGAGCAAATTGGGTTGGACACAGTCCCTGTCCCACGTGGGCTCACAGTCTCCATCCCCATTATACAGATGAGGGAACTGAGGCTCAGAAAGTGAAGTGACTTTCCCAGGGTCACACAGCAGACAAGTGGCAGAGTCAGGATTAGAACCCATGACCTTCTGACTCCCAGGCCCGTGCTCTATCCACCATGCCATGCTGCTTCTCTGTCCCGGCTCCACCAATTGTCCGCTGTGTGACCTTGGGCAAGCTGCTTAACGTCTCCGTGCCTCAGTTATCTCATCCCGGCTCCACCAATTGTCAGCTGTGTGACTTTGGGCAAGTCACTTCACTTCTCTGAGCCTCAATTACCTCATCTGTAAAATGGGGATTAAGACTGTGAGCCCCGCCATGGGACAACCTGATCACCTTGTAACCTCCCCTGTGCTTAGTACACTGCTTTGCACATAGCAAATGCTTAATAAATGCCATTATTATTATCTGTAAATTGGGATTGAGTGACAGTCCCACATGGGACAAACTGATTACGTCGTATCCATCCCAGAGCTTAAAACAGTGCTTGGCACATAGCAAGCACATAACAAATACCATTATTATTATTATTATTATTATTATTATCAGCACCCCAGCACTGCAGGCTAACGGACAACTGGACAAAAACCCACCCCTCATCCTTCTCGCTGTGCCCACCCTTGAGATGGACATTCTGCTGTGATGGGTGGGGAAGTTCTGCCCCACCTCTGGGAGGTCTTTGTCCAGAAACGCTCTGGGCATGTTACTCCCCTCCTCAAAACTCTCCAGTGGCTACCAATCAACCTACGCATCAGGCAAAAACTCCTCATCCTCGGCTTCAAGGCTCTCCATCACCTCGCCCCCTCCTACCTCACCTCCCTTCTCTCCTTCTACAGCTCAGCCCGCAACCTCCGCTCCTCTGCCGCTAATCTCCTCACCGTGCCTCTTTCTCGCCTGTCCCGCCGTCGACCCCCAGCCCACGTCATCCCCCTGGCCTGGAATGCCCTCCCTCCGCACATCTGCCAAGCTAACTCTCTTCCTCCCTTCAAAGCCCTAGTGAGAGCTGACCTCCTCCAGGAGGCCTTCCCAGACTGAGCCCCCTCCTCCCTCTCCCCCTCCTCCCCCTCCCCATCCCCCCCGCCTTACCTCCTTCTCCACCCCACAGCACTTATATATATATGTATGTTTGCACATATTTATTACTCTATTTATTTTATTTGTACATATTTAGTCTATTCATTTTATTTTGTTAATGTGTTTTGTTTTGTTCTCTGTCTCCCCCTTCTAGACTGTGAGCCCACTGTTGTGTATGGACCGTCTCTATATGTTGCCAACTTGTACTTCCCAAGCGCTTAGTACAGTGCTCTGCACACAATAAGCGCTCAATAAATATGATTGAATGAATGAATGAATGAATGAGAAATGGTGGATTCTCCGTAAATCTGGCATTTCCATGTATGGAGCACCTACTGAGTGCAGTGCCCTCTGCTAAACCCAAATCAGCCCTGGGAAATTCAGGGAGCTGAGCTCCTCCAGACAAGCATCATGTCAAATGAAGACTGTCTGATTTCGACTGACTTTATCACCAGCCCAAACCATTTCTGCTGTCCCTTAGGAAACACCAACAGTAACTGTCCTGGCTCCTTCTTGGTTGGGTGGAGCCCCTCCAGCAGATGGCAGCAGACTGCAGTGATTGAGAGTTTTATAAGATATAATAATAATTATGGTATTTGCTAAGTGCTTACTATGTGAAAAGCTCTGTTCTAAGAGCTGGGCACTGTTCTATTTCCCTGCCAATGTTTCTGCTGCTTCCTCACTCAGCCTAAGGTTAGAGGGTTTATGGACTGAGAAATCATCGTCATCATCATCATCATCAATCGTATTTATTGAGCGCTTACTATGTGCAGAGCACTGTACTAAGCGCTTGGGAAGTACAAATTGGCAACATATAGAGACAGTCCCTACCCAACAGTGGGCTCACAGTCTAAAAGGGGGGAGACAGAGAACAAAACCAAACATACTAACAAAATAAAATAAATAGGATAGATATGTACAAGTAAAATAAATAAATAGAGTAATAAATATGTACAAACATATATACATATATACAGGTGCTGTGGGGAAGGGAAGGAGGTAAGATGGGGGGATGGAGAGGGGGATGAGGGAGAGAGGAAGGAAGGGGCTCAGTCTGGGAAGGCCTCCTGGAGGAGGTGAGCTCTCAGTAGGGCCTTGAAGGGAGGAAGAGAGCTAGCTTGGCGGATGGGCAGAGGGAGGGCATTCCAGGCCCGGGGGATGACGTGGGCCGGGGGTCGATGGCAGGACAGGCGAGAACGAGGTACGGTGAGGAGATTAGCGGCGGAGGAGCGGAGGGTGCGGGCTGGGCTGTAGAAGGAGAGAAGGGAGGTGAGGTAGGAGGGGGCGAGGTGATGGAGAGCCTTGAAGCCCGGGGTGAGGAGTTTCTGCCTGATGCGCAGATTGATTGGTAGCCACTGGAGATTTTTGAGGAGGGGAGTAATATGCCCAGAGCGTTTCTGGACCAAGATAATCCGGGCAGCAGCATGAAGTATGGATTGAAGTGGAGAGAGACACGAGGATGGGAGATCAGAGGGAAGGCTGGTGCAGTAGTCCAGACGGGATAGGATGAGAGCTTGAATGAACAGGGTAGCGGTTTGGATGGAGAGGAAAGGGCGGATCTTGGCAATGTTGCGGAGCTGAGACCGGCAGGTTTTAGTGACGGCTTGGATGTGAGGGGTGAATGAGAGAGCAGAGTCGAGGATGACACCAAGGTTGCGGGCTTGTGAGACGGGAAGGATGGTAGTGCCGTCAACAGAGATGGGAAAGTCAGGGAGAGGACAAGGTTTGGGAGGGAAGACAAGGAGTTCAGTCTTCGACATGTTGAGCTTTAGAAATACCCCTAGGCATGAATGCTGAGTGCTTGGGTCATAGGAATCGAGATGCAGTGTAGCCTAGTGGAAAGCAACACCCTGGCCTGAGAGTCAGGGGAGTTGAGTTTCAATCTCTGAAGCCGCTGCTTGCCTGCTCTGTGGTCTTGGGTGACACAGTTCATGATCTCAGTTTCCTCATCTGTAAAATGGGGATTAACACCTGTTCTCCCTCCCACCTAGACTTTGAGTCCTATGACTGGGCCTGAATGGATTATCTCGTATTCATTACAGTGCTTGGAGCATAGTAAGTGCTTAACAACCATCAATTACTTGAAAAAAGTCCTCTCTGAACCCCACAGTCCCTTCCATTAATCCATCAATCAATGGCATTTCTTGAGTACTTACTGTGTGCAGTGCACTGCTTGGGAAAGTACAGTACAACAGAGTTGGCAGACATCTTCCCTGCCCGTAACAATCTTACAATCTAATAGAAGCAGCGTGGCTCAGTGGCAAGAGCCTGGGCTTTGGAATCAGAGGTCATGGGTTCAAATCCCAGCTCCGCCAATTGTCAGCTGTGTGACTTTGGGCAAGTCACTTAACTTCTCTGGGCCTCAGTTACCTCATCTGTAAAATGGGGATTAAGACTGTGAGCCCCCCATGGGACAACCAGATCACCTTGTAACCTCCCCAGCGCTTAGAACAGTGCTTTTCACATAGTAAGCACTTAATAAATGCCATCATTGTTATTATTATTATTAATTACCACAGTTATTATTTCCTTAACAAAAATTACATCAGCTTCAAAACCAATTTGACCCATGGTTACGTTTCTTCCATTTTAACTTCAAGTAAGTTTGTCAATCAATGCTTGCTAATTCCACCTCAACTGGACCAGAGTTGTGAAAAAAATGGATGACAGCAGGGTACCCAACAACTGCCTTGTGGTGAGGGGAGAGGCTGCATGGCTTAGTAGAAAGTGTTCAGGCCTGGGAGTTGGGGGAACTGAGTTCTAACCCCAGCCCTGCCACTTTCCTGCTTGACTTTGAGCAAGTCACTGTGTCTCAGCATCCTCTTCTGTAAAATGAGAATTAAATAATAATGATAACAATAATAATAATGATAAATGGTATTTATTAAGCATTTACTATGTGCCAAGCACTGAAGCAGATACAAGGTAATCAGGTTGGACACAGTCTCTGTCCCACATTGGGTTCACAGTCATGATCCCCATTTTACAGATGAGGTAACTGAGGCCCAGAGAAGATAAGTGGCAGCAGAGAAGTGGCATAGCCGGGATTAAAACCCAGGTCCTTCTGACTCTAAGGCATGAACTCTACCTATTCTCCTTCTCCTCTATCAATCAATCAATCAATCAATCGTATTTATTGAACGCTTACTGTGTGCAGAACACTGTACTAAGCGCTTGGGAAGTACAAGTTGGCAAATTATAGAGACAGTCCCTACCCAACAGTGGGCTCACAGTCTAAAAGGGGGAGACAGAGAACAAGACCAAACATACTAACAAAATAAAATAAATAGGATAGATATGTACAAGTAAAATAAATAAATAAATAGAGTAATAAATATGTACAAACATATATACATATATACAGGTGCTGTGGGGAAGGGAAGGAGGTAAGATGGGGGGATGGAGAGGGGGACGAGAGGAAGAGGAAGGAAGGGGCTCAGTCTGGGAAGGCCTCCTGGAGGAGGTGAGCTCTCAGTAGGGCCTTGAAGGGAGGAAGAGAGCTAGCTTGGCGGATGGGCAGAGGGAGGGCATTCCAGACCCGGGGGATGATGTGAGCTGGGGGTCGATGGTGGGACAGGTGAGAACGAGGTACGGTGAGGAGATTAGCAGCAGAGGAGCGGAGGGTGCGGGGTGGGCTGTAGAAGGAGAGAAGGGAGGTGAGGTAAGAGGGGGCAAGGTGATGGAGAGCCTTGAAGCCCAGAGTGAGGAGTTTCTGCCTGATGCGCACATTGATTGGTAGCCACTGGAGATTTTTGAGGAGGGGAGTAACATGCCCAGAGTGTTTGTGGACAAAGATAATCCGGGCAGCGTCATGAAGTATGGATTGAAGTGGGGGGAGACACGAGGATGGGAGATCAGAGAGAAGGCTGATGCAGTAGTCCACACGGGATAGGATGAGAGCTTGAACGAGCAGGGTAGCAGTATGGATGGAGAGGAAAGGGCGGATCTTGGCAATGTTGCGGAGCTGAGACCGGCAGGTTTTGGTAACGGCTTGGATGTGAGGGGTGAATGAGAGAGCAGAGTCGAGGATGACACCAAGGTTGTGGGCTTGTGAGACAGGAAGGTTGATAGTGCTGTCAACAGTGATGGGAATGTCAGGGAGAGGGCAGGGTTTGGGAGGGAAGACAAGGAGTTCAGTCTTGGACATGTTGAGTTTTAGGTGACGGGCAGACATCCAGATGGAGATGTCCTGAAGGCAGGAGGAGATACGAGCCTGGAGAGAGGGGGAGAGTGCAGGGGCAGAGATGTAGATCTGGGTGCAATCAGCGTAGAGATGATAGTTGAAGCCGTGGGAGCAAATGAGGTCACCAAGGGAGTGCGTGTAGATCCAGAACAGAAGGGGACCAAGCACTGAACCTTGGGGAACCACCACAGTAAGAGGATGAGAGGGGGAGGAGCAGCCTGCAAAAGAGACTGAGAATGAACGACCAGAGAGATAAGAGGAGAACCAGGAGAGGACGGAGTCTGTGAAGCCAAGGTCAGATAGCATGTTGAGGAGAAGGGGGTGGTCCACAGTGTCGAAGGCAGCTGAGAGGTCGAGGAGGATTAGGACTGAGTATGAGCCGTTGGATTTGGCAAGCAGGAGGTCATTGGTGACCTTTGAGAGGGCAGTTTCCGTGGAATGTAAGGGATGGAAGCCAGACTGGAAGGGGTCGAGGAGAGAGTTGGTGTTGAGGAATTCGAGGCAGCGCATGTAGACAACTCGTTCAAGGAGTTTGGAAAGGAATGGTAGGAGGGATATGGGGCGATAACTAGAAGGTGAGGTGGGGTCAAGAGAGGGTTTTTTTTAGGATGGGAGAGACATGGGCATGTTTGAAGGCAGAGGGGAAGGAACCAGTGGAGAGTGAGCAGTTGAAGATGGAAGTTAAGGAGGGGAGAAGGGACGGAGCGAGAGATTTCATGAGATGAGAGGGAATGGGGTCAGAAGCACAGGTGGCCGGAGTAGCACTTGAGAGGAGGGCGGAGAGCTCCTCTGAGGATACTGCTGGGAAGGATGGGAGAGTAGCAGAGAGTGTTGAGAGCCGGGGGATTGGAGAAGGGGGGGGAAGTGACTTTGGGGAGGTCGGACCTGATGGATTTAATTTTGTTAATGAAGTAGGAGGCCAGATCGTTGGGGGTGAGGGAAGGAGGAGGGGGAGGAACTGGGAGTTGAATGTATGGAAGAGCTGGCGGGGGTGATGGGCATGGGTGTCAGTAAGGGAGGAGAAATAGTTTTGTCTGGCAGAGGAGAGGGATTAGTTAAGGCAGGAAAGGATAAACTTGAAGTGAACGAGGTTGGCATAGTATTTAGACTTTTGCCAGCAGCGTTCAGCAGCTCGAGCATAAGAGCGAAAGAGGCAGACAGTGGCAGTGATCCAGGGCTGTGGGTTAGTGGTACGAGAGCGGCGAAGGGAAAGGGGAGTGAGTGAGTCTAGCTGAGTAGAAAGGGTAGAGTTGAGAGCAGTAATCTGAACATCGAGACTGGGTAGAGAGGAGAGGGCGGCGAGGTGGGGTGTGAGGCACTCAGAAAGATGGATGGGGTCAAGACAGTGGAGATCTCTCTGAGGGAGTAATATGTATTTACAGGGGAAAGGAGTGTGAGTGAGGAGGCAGGTGAGAAGATTATGATCAGAGAGAGGGATTTCAGAGTTGGTGAGGGTGGACACAGTGCAGTGATAGGAGATGATGAGGTAGAGGGTATGACCAAGTTGGTGAGTGGGTGCAGTAAAACTGTGGGACAGGGATTAATTAATTCATTCATTCATTCATTCGATTGTATTTATTGAGCACTTACCATGTGCAGAGCACGGTACTAAGCGCTTGCGAAGTACAAGTTGGCAACATATAGTGACAGTCCCTACCCAACAACGGGCTCACAGTCTAGAATGGGATTGTATCTGACCAGATTATTTTATATCTTCCCTCACACTTAGTGCTTGGCACAAAGCATACAATAAATACCGCAATTATTATTGAAAAGGGGAAATTATAAACTGTAAGACACAATCCAATAACAGCTTGATCTTTGAACTCCAGAGTAGATATGTCACACAAACTATAAAAATCAATAATATAAACTTTCACATTTTCACAGCCTAGAACAGTGCATGGCACGTAGTAAGTGCTTAACAAATACCACGATAATTATTTCAATGGTTTAGGCCATTTCAACTGGTCTTTCGGTTATTTTCTCACTAATTGATCCAAACAGTCTGCACATAGTAAGTGCTCAGTAAATACCATTGATTTATTGCACTTGGATATGTGACCTTTGGACATTGGATATTCACCCCTTCACCCCCAACCCCACAACACTTAGGTACATATCTTTAAATTATATATTATAAATTATGTATTTATATTAATATCTGTAAACTCCACTAATTCTGTTGTATTGTACTTTCCCAGGTACTTAGTACAGTGGTCTGCACATAGTGAGCACTAATACAGACCATTGATTGATTGATTGATTCTTAAAATGTCTTGAGCATTCCTGTCTTCTGTTTGATGATTTTTGATGGGAAGCAGCATGGCTGGGAAGCAGCGTGGCTCAGTGGAAAGAGCATGGGCTTTGGAGTCAGTCAGAGGTCATGGTTTCAAATCCAGGCTCTGCCACTTGTCAGCTGTGTGACTTTGGGCAAGTCACAACTTCTCTGTGCGTCAGTGACCTCATCTGTAAAATGGGGATTAAGTCTGTGAGCCCCACATAGGGCAACCTGATCACCTTGTAACCTCCCCAGCGCTTTGTACAGTGCTTTGCACACAGTAAGTGCTTACTAAATGCCATTATTATTATTATTTATCTTATAGTTAAGCCAAACCTGGGAGATTTTGTGCAATCAAAAATAACATGTTCTCTGACACATTTAAACTATTTCCCAGGTTCCTTCTGCTGCTTCTCCCTCCTCACTGCCATCTGCTCCATTCTCTTGTGGGACTCATATATTTATGTATAGTATTTATTGAGCGCTTACTCTGTAACAAGCAGACACATTCCCTGCCCACGATGAACTCACAGTCTAGAGGGACTTCCTGAACACTAAAAGTTGAAGTGCACTATCCTATCTATTTGGAAAGCTACATTTAATTTCTAATTATCTTCCTCGACAGCAGCCTATTGGCTTGATTTTTTAAAATCTCTTGTTCTGGTGGAGAATTTTGCCTCCAAATGAATGTAAAAGAAAACCACCACTCTCCTCATCTTCAAAGCCCTACTTTTTTAAAAAGATGCATTTGTCAAGCACTGTACCAAGCACTGGAATCTTATCTTGTCTTATGCTGTTGAGGCGTTTCCTACCCATAGTGACTTCATGAACACATCCCTCCCAGAATGCCCACTCTCCATCTGGAATCGTTCTGGTAGTGAATCCATTGAGTTTTCTTGGTAAAAATATGGAAGTTGTTTACCATCACCTTCTTCCACACAGCAAACCCTAGTCTCCTCCCTCTACTCTCTCCCATGCCCCTTGCTGCCCAGCACAGGTGAGTTTTGACTTTAGCAAATTGCCTTCCATTGCCCCTGCCCAAGCTAGAAATGGAATGGACAAGCCTCTGCTTGACTCTCCCTCCCATAACCAAGACTAGTAGAATACTGGAAACTCTCCAGGTGCGATCTTGAGCGGGGAAGTACAAGCTAATCAGATTGAATGCATTCTAAGTCCCACATGGGGCTCACAGTCTTAATCCCCATTTTACAGATGAGGCAACTGAGGTACAAAGACGTAAAGTGACTTGTCCAAGGTCCCGCTGCAGACAAGTGGTGGAGTCCGAATTAGGATCCACGTTCTCTGATTCACAGGCCTGTGCTGCTGAGCCATGCTGCTTCCGTGCTGTTTCCCTACTAAAATCATACCTCCTCCACCAATCTTTCATTGCCCCACTTTATTCTTCCTCCCTTTGGCATTGTTAATGCACTTAGGTCTGAACACCTTAAACACTTTGATGGTCACACCACCTAGTCCCGAGCACTTACATACATATATTTATAGTATGCTGCTTCTCCTATGTGTAATCTATATTTTTGTCTGTCCACCCATTTAGATTATAAACTCCTTAAGGGCAAGGATTACATCTACCAACTCTAATTTTCCTCTTGCAAGTGCCTAGTACAGTGGTCTGCAAATGGTAAGTGCTCAATAAATACCATGACATTAATTGACTGGTTGATCTTATAAATAACTCTGTTGGAAAGTGGAAAAGCAACATCTAGAATAGACATTTCCAATTTGTCATGCTGTTCCTCTCTAAGGATGAGATCCAACGTGACAATCACCAGCTCAGGGAATAAAGTACAGCCAGTTAAATTAGACTGATTAGGGTTGTTTAGTCCGAGGGAGGTTTAATTTGTAGCAGTCGAGATGTTTAATGCCACTTGAAGGTCTATTTAATCATGGCTGCAGCTTGTTCTAAAATTGAAAGAGGCTTCAGCATAGATCTGTCAAGAGAGGACTTATGTAGGAAATTCAGTTCTTAACTAGGACTTCACCTTAAACAAGGAAATCAAATGAATTACAGATAGATTGTACCTGCCTCATGAACAATACGATAATAGAAAATTGTGCTGCGAACATGGCTATTTCATTAATTCCTGAATGTAAATGTGAGTGTTCTTGTTTAATGCACACTGGAGCTAAGGTTTCAGAGTGGATTTATTCATTTTTAAAACAATTCGATTCCATATCATGGTTTCTGTCTTTATACAACCACGCACATTCTGGAGATTCTAATGGAAATTGGGAGGAATCGGCTTCCTATGACTCTCCTCTTATCTCTTGAAAATGGGCTCTCCCACACCCCCTCTCTTCTCTTCGCCCTCAAAACCCCTCTAGCTCCTGCCCCTCTACCTTCAAATAAATTTAAGTCTCTCCAGTACTGAGAACACCAACCCTCCTCATCAAGGTCCCCGTCAGCTTTCGTTCCATCTTCCTAATTCTGCCCAATCTCCCTGAATAGCCTGTAGGATCCCCCCAGCCTCAACTTCCCCTCCACCCCTCTCTCCTCCTCAACTCCCTGAAATCCAGATATTTCCTCCTTCTCTCTGCTAAAGCCACACTCACCGATGTCTCCAATGATCTCCTTTTGGAAAAATCTAATGGTCTTGCCTTGCTTTTGACCTAATTGATCATCTTCTCTTCCTAGAAACTCTCTCCAGGCTTGGTTTTACCACATAGTACACTCTCTTGGTTCTCATCTTTCCTTTCTGACCAATCGTTCTCATTCTCCTTTATACCCTCTTCTACTTTCCCTCCACCCTCTCACTGTGGGCCTCCAATCAGGCTCTCTTCTGGTTTAGCTACTCTTTTCAATCTACACATTCTCTTGGTGAGCTCACCTACTCCCATGGCTTTGGTTACCACCTCGAGGCATGTCTCACCCCACCCCCAGGTCTGAAAACGCCACAATTTTGCATTTCTGCCTGCTTTCTGGACATCTCGAAGGGTGTCCCCTTAAATTTAACATGGCCTAAATTGGGTTCCTTTACCCTCCAGTTACCTTCCTTTTGCTAACGTTTCCATGTTTTTAACCACAACACCATCCTCCTTAGCCCAGAGTCCACAACCTTAGAGCCAGTTTTTTATCCTTTCTGTCAGTACCTGCCACATGCCGTCTCTAAATCCCACCGAATCTTCTTTGATAATATTATAATGTTTTACAAATCCCCACATTCCTCCCCAACCTTGCTGTGACTACTCTGCTTGAGAAGCAATTTGGCCCAGTGGAAAGGGCACAGATGGGAGTCAGAAAACCTGAGTTCTAATCCTGGTTCTGCCACTTGCCTGCCGTGTGACCTTAGGGATGTAGCTTAACTTCTCTGTGACTCAGTTTTCTCATCTGTAAAATGGGGATTTGATGCCTTTCCTCCCTCCACTTAGATTGTGAGCCCCATGTGGTGAACGTGCCCTACCTATTTATATTGCACCTACCCCAATATCTAATGCAGTTCTGTGCATGTAATAAGTGCTTAACAAACATAATCATCTTTATTAAGATTATTAATAATACTGATATTGTTATATTAAGTAATTAATATTATATTATTAATAATAATCCCTTGGAACTTCCTGGATGAATCATTGGAACAACCTGTATCAAGTCTCTCCCCTCTTCAGCCTACAAAAGTTGTTCAAAATCAATTTTTAAGAGTCAGACCCAATCACCCACCCTTCCCAATCATTCCATCCTCTCAGACAGATCTTATCTTGTCATCTTTTGTAGGTATTACACTACGTGCTTACCTTCCATTTGTTGATGCTTTGAACTTAGTATTTTTATTCTCGGGTTCTCCTCCTTGTCATCTCATGGCACTTGACTCCCTCATTAGAATATAAGAAACCTGAGGGCAGAGATTCCGCTATCGAGTTCTGTTGTACATCCCACAAGTGCCTTGTCTGGCATTCTGCACACAGTAGGGATGCAATGCGTACTGCTGGAGATGATGCTAGTACAGCTAATTCCAAATTATCCACATCTGTTTGCTCTGAGCAGGGTGGTCTAGTGGAAAAACATGAGTCTCCGAGTCAGAAGACCTGGGTTCTAATCCTGGCTCCCCCACTTGCCTGTTGTGTGACCATAGACAAGTCACTTAAATTCCCTGTGCCTAAATTTCCACAACTGTAAAATGAGGATAAGATACCTGTTCTCCTTCCTACTTAGACTGTGGACCCCATGTGGGACAGAGATGTTTCTATCCTGATTACCTTGTATCTACCCCAGCACTTAGCTCAGTGGTTGACACATAATAATAATGGTATTTGTGAAACACTATGTGCCAAGCACTGTTCTAAGCGCTGAGGTAGATACAAGGTAATCAGGTTGTCCCACAATAGACTCACATTCTTAATCCCCATTTTACAGATGAGGGAACTGAGGCACAGAGAAGTTAAGTGACTTGCCCAAGGTCACACAGCAGACAAGTGGCGGAACAGGGATTAGATCCCATGACTTCTGATTCCCAAGTCCGTGCTCTTTCCATTAAGCTACGCTGCTTCTTTAAAGTGCTTACCAAATACAACAGTTATAATTATAATCTAATCCTTAGAGTACTCTTGTAGGAAATACACTTGACTCCAGATAGCCTGATGTAGAAAAATACACACAAACAAATTTTTATCACCCCCATGCCCAAGGCAATAAGAATCCTAATAGGAACATTATTATTATTAATTGTATTTATTGAGTGCTTGTGGTGTGCAAAGCAAAGTTCTAAGCACTTAGGAGAGCTCAATATAATTCCTGGAAGGCCCAGATAAGCAGAGTGGCTCAATGAAAAGAGCCTGAGCTTGAGTCAGAGGTCACGGGTTCTAATCCCTGTTCTGCCACTTGTCTGCTGTGTGACTTAGGGCAAGTCACTTAACTTCTCTGTGCCTCAGTTACCTCATCTGTAAAATGGGAATTAAGATTTTGAGATCCATATGGGATAACCTGATCACCTTGTATCCCTCAGAATTTAGAACAGTGCTTTGCACATAGTAAGCACTTAAATACCATCGTTACCATCATTATAATAAATCCCTCACTGGCTTCTTGTGGTAGAGTGGCTGACCACATTTTCACTGAAAAGGCAGTTTCAATGGATTGTCAGCTTCCTGAGGTTAGAGAAGACATCTGCTTCTTTTTCACTCTTCCAAGTGCTTTCCAAGTCCTTTGTTCAGTGTGGATGTGGGAGAGGGCAGGGTACAACTAGTATTCATTCATACACTCATTCATTCCATTGTATTTATTGAGTGTTTACTGTGTGCAGAGCACTGTACTAAGGGTTTGGGAGAGTACAATACAACAATAAACAGTCACACTCCCCAACCACAGCAAGCTTATAGTCTAGAGAGGGGGAGACAGCCATAAGTACAAATAAATAAAATTACAAATATGTACATAAGTGCTGTGGGGCTGGGAGGGGGGAATAGCGAAGGGTGGGTGAGGCATAATGGAGTGGGAGGTGAGGAAAAGTGGGGCCTCAGTCTGGGAAGACCTGTCAGAAGAGATGTAAGGCTTTGAAGAGGGGGGAGAATAACTGTCTGTCAGATTTGAGGAGGGAGAGTCTATCAGGACAGAGGCAGGACATGGGCTAGGGGATGGGGGTGAGACAGGCGAGATGAGGCACGGTGAGATGGTGAGCATTAGAGGAACAGAGTGTGTAGGCTGGGTTGCAGAAGGAGAGAAGTGAGGTGAGGGAAGAAGGGCCAAGGTAGTGGACTGCTTTAAAGCCAATGGTGAGGAGTTTTTGTTAGATGCAGAGGTGGATGGGCAACCAGTGTTGACAGGGAGTTATCCACAGGAGAGGGGTGACACCCATACCCAGAAGAAGCAAGGCCTAATGGAAAGAGCACAGGCCTGGGAGTCCGAGGACCTGGATTTGAATTCCGGCTTTTCAACGAGCTTGCTGTGTGACCTTGGGCAAGTCACTTAACTTCTCTGCCAGTCAATTACTTTATCGGCAAAATGGGGATTAAATCCTCTTCCCTCCAATTTGGGCTATGAGACCCACGTGGGCCAGGAACTATGTCCAACCTGATAAACTTGTGTCTATCTTGTACCCTCTAGACTGTAAGCTCGTTGTGGGCAGGGAATGTATGTGTCTGCTATACTGAATTCACAAGCACCAAGTTCAGGGCCCTGCAATCAATCAATCAATCAATCAATCGTATTTATTGAGCGCTTACTATGTGCAGAGCACTGTACTAAGCGCTTGGGAAGTACAAATTGGCATCACATAGAGACAGTCCCTACCCAACAGTGGGCTCACAGTCTAAAAGGGGGAGACAGAGAACAGAACCAAACATACCAACAAAATAAAATAAGTAGGATAGAAATGTACAAGTAAAATAAATAAATAAATAAACAGAGTAATAAATATGTACAACCATATATACATATATACAGGTGCTGTGGGGAAGGGAAGGAGGTAAGACGGGGATGGAGAGGGGGACGAGGGGGAGAGGAAAGAAGGGGCTCAGTCTGGGAAGGCCTCCTGGAGGAGGTGAGCTCTCAGCAGGGCCTTGAAGGCCCTGCACACAGTGAGCACTCAATAAATATGATTGGCTGATTGATCTACCCCCATGCTTAGAACAGTGCTTTATACATAGTAAGGGCTTATGAAATACTTAAAAAAAACTTCAGAAGAAGCAGTGTGGCCTAGTGGATAGAGAACAGGCCTGGCAGTCAGAAGGACCTGGATTCTAATCACTGCATTGCCACTTGTCTGCTATTTGACCTTGGACAAGTCACTTAACTTCCCTGTGCCTGTTACCTCATCTGTAAAATGAAGACTCCTGTGTGACAGGGACTGGGTCCAACACGATTTGTTTGTATCCACCCCCGTGCTTAGTACAGTTCCTGGCATGTAGTAAATACTTAAAAATACCAAATTATTTTTATTATTCTCATTGTTATTATTATCAATTATAACGAATTAATAATTAATAACAATAACTAATGATAATAACTGATTGTAATTGGTTGTTAATTGTAATATAATTATATTTATATATGATCATAATATATATCATATATAATATTATAATAAGGATATTAATGGTGATGTAATAATATAATCTAATACTATTATATAATTATAATATTATTGTGATTATAATAGTTATAATAACTAATTATAATAATAACTAATTAATAATAATAATAACATTTGTTTAGCGCTTACTATGTCCAAAGCACTGTTCCAAGCACTGGAGAAGATACCGGTGATTAGGTTGTTCCACGTGGGGCTCACAGCCTTCATCCCCATTTTCCAGATGAGGTAACTGAGGCCCAGAGAAGTTAAGTGACTTGCCCAAAGTCACACAGCTGACAAGTGGTGGAGCAGGGATTTGAACCCATGACCTCTGACTCCTAATCCCAGGCCCTTTCCACTAAGCCACGCTGCTTCTTTATTATTACCATAGGTGTGTCAGGTAACTTGTCCATGGCACCCTCTCTCCTGCAGCTGCTGGCTCCGTCCTTAGCCATGGAAGGTCGCTGGCCTGAAGTCATGAAGCGAGAGTGGTGCTGTCCAGCTCTGGTTCCCTAGGAAAACAAGGAAACACTTTGATGTTCACCCCGGCCCCACAACAGGTAGGAAAACATACTTTTACCCCACTGTTTCCCGCATCTGTAATTTATTGTAATGGCTGTCTCCCCCTTATAATAATTACGGTATTTTTTAAGCGCTATGTGCCAAGCACTGAACTAAGTGCTGGGGTAGATGTAAGGTAGGTTGGATGCAGTCCCTGCCCCACATGGGGCTCACAGTCTAAGTAGGAGAAAGTAGGATTTAATCCCCATTTTACAGATGAGGAAACTGAGACACAGAGAAGCAAAGTGACTTGCCCAAGGTCACACAGCAGACAAATGGCAAAGCCGGAATTAGAACCCACCCAGGTGCTCTTACTCCTAGGCCCGGGCACTTCCCCACTAGACTGTGAGCTTGCAGGGATTGTCACTGTTTATTGTTGTACTGTTTATTCCCAAATGCTTAGAACAGTGCTCTGCTCACAGTAAGTGCTTAATAAATACAGCTGAATGAATGAGTAAATCAATGAATTCCCAATAAACAACACTGCTTCTCCGTAGACTGCAATTCCTTGTGGGCAGGAATTATTTCTACCAACTCCACTGTATTGTACTTTACCAGGTGTTAGGCAGTACTCTACACCTAGTCAGTGCTCAATAAATACCATCAATTCATTGATTCATTCAATCGTATTTGTTGAGTGTTTACTGTATGCAGAACATTGCATGAAACACTTGGGAGAGTACAAAATAACAATAAACAGATGTGTTTTCTGTCTACAGTGACATTGATGACTGGACTGATTCATGGCGGCAGCTGGAAGGTAGCTTGGTGCTGGGGTTGGCCCCCAGTGGGTGCACTGGACTGGGTGATCTTGCAGCCTTGCAGGGAGACCAGGATGAAACCAAATCTCCCTGAGCTCAGCCCCTGGGAATCTGGTCCCCGGGAATCCGGCCCCAGGGCTAGGAATAGTCCCTGCAGCTGCAGGCCTGTGGGCCCGTCCAGGATCATAGGTCCTGCTGGCAGCTGCATCTTCCCATCAGCTTCAGGAAGCAGACCGACATGCTTCCACCATTCGGTTTCGTTTTATTTTAGCTCCCAAGCCTCTTCCCTCCCATTTTAGGCTTTAGCCCTTTCTCTTTGCTTCAGGGAATGGAGTGTGGATCACCGCTGGGCAACTAACACACACACACACACACACACACACACACACACACACACACACACACACACACACACACACACACACACACACACACACACACACACACACAGCTTACCTGTTACCATTTGCACAAATGATTTCCCTCCATCTCTCAGTTCCGTAGGGTTGATCCTGGATGGCTTTGTTACATTATTTGAACTATCCAGAAAAGTTGTAATCATGCTCGCTCCCCAAAGTCAGGGATGAGAGGGGCATGTTAGGGTTACTGGGGGTGCTCCACCATTAACCACGAGGGTATGTGAACCCTAAGTGGGGTAGGGAATGAGTACAATCTGTTTACACTGTATTTTATCCAGCACTTAGTAGAGTGCTTGACACAATAGTAAGCCTCAGTATCTGCATCTGTAAAGTTGGGATTCAATACCTGCTCTCCCTCCTACTTAGACTGTGAGCCCATGTATGGCTGTGCCCAACCTGACTATCTTTCTTCTACTCCAGGCCTTAGTATAGGGCTTGGCACAGAATAGACTTTAAAAGTGCCACAATTATTTTTATTATTAATGTTCCTCTGACTTGCTGTCAGAAAGTCTTGGTCTGTGTGGACCAAGGGACTGAGCCAGGAAGGCTTTGTAATTTATTTATTAAATTATAATTTTATAATTTTAGAAGAAAAGCTTGTCTCCAAGTAAGCTACGAACAACAACACCAAGTTGCAAAGCTTGGAGAACCCCATCGATTGAGACACACTATCTGGACCATTCTTACTTTCCCCTACCCCCCTGACCCCATGTCTTTTCCCCAGGGAGGTGGTAGCAGACATTTTTGGTCCTGAATCATCAGTGCCTCAACTGTCTATGGAGCGGACACCAAAGCTAACCAGGCCAGTGTCCAACCAGGGCACTACGAGTGACCTTGTTGGACATTTGGGTGGTCTTTTTCATCCCTGCAATGAATCGCTCCCTCCCTGAACTCTGGGTAGTTAGAAACTGACAGAACTGTGAGGAGGAAGACTGAAGGCAGAGGACTGCACCCAAGAAGGTTTTGGAGTGGCGGGAGAGGTGTCCAATCAGCCTCCAGGCATAACCTGACCTCCCAGATCCTCCCGGAAACTCACACTCCCTGTCTTGGGGGCTGTGCCCTACACTCCTTGTCCCTCCGCACCCCCCCAGCCCCCCAAACTGCTGCTGGATGGCTGAATTGTTCTATTTATATATCAATTAATCTCCTCCATTTATTCACTGATTCATCTTTACATACTCTTGCCAGTTGCATCTATATTTTTCTCCTGCCCCCACTGAATAAGTACAACATGTCTCCCCTTTGGATTGTAAACCCCTCAAAAGGAGAGACTATGTCTTTTATGTTTAATGTGCCCTTCCAAATACACACAGTCACACAGTAGATGTCCAGTACATGGTCTACCCACAGCAGGTGCTCAGTACAGTGTTCTGCACAATGGGGGCCCTCAATAAACATAGTTGAATGAATGAAGAGGGGAAGGAGGGGAAGGTCTCCCCCTTTTAGACTGTGAGCCCACTGTTGCATAGGGATTGTGTCTATATGTTGCCAATTTGTACTTCCCAAGGGCTTAGTACAGTTCTCTGCACACAGTAAGTGCTCAATAAATACGATTGATGATGATGATGAAAGGAATGTAGAGAAATGACAGAAATGTGGTCCCTCCTTGGCCACTATGGCTTCCTCTGTCTCAGCTGCTGATGTGCAGAGAGACTTGACTGGAAAACTCAGAGTCACCCCACAGCCACGGCAGTGATGATGGTGATGATGAGGATGAAAAGTGATGATAGTGGTGGTGGTAGTGGAGGTGGTGGTGATGCTGGGTGTGTGGTGTTGGTTTTGGTGGTGACAGAATTGGTGGTGGTAATGGGGGTGGTAGTAGTGGGGATGGTGATGGTAATAATAATAATTGTGATATTTGTTAAGTGCTTACTATGTGCCAGGCACTGTACTAAGCACCGGGGTGGGTACAAGCCAGTCGCATTGGACAGAGTCCCTGTCCCACATGAGGCTTATAGTCCTAATCCCCATTTTATAGATGAGGTCACTGAGACATAGAGAAATTAAGTGACTTGACCAGAGTCACGCAGAAGACAAGTCACAGAGCTAGGATTTGAACCCAGATCCTTCCGACTCCCAAGTCCGTGCTGTACCCACTCCACCACACTGATGATGATGGTGGTAGTGATGATAGTGGCAGTGGCAATGACGATGGTGGTGGTAGTGGCATTTGTGATAGTGTGAAAGTGTTGGTGGTGGTGATCAGCACGGTGATGGTCTTGG
Source organism: Tachyglossus aculeatus (assembly GCF_015852505.1). Lineage (NCBI taxonomy): Eukaryota > Metazoa > Chordata > Mammalia > Monotremata > Tachyglossidae > Tachyglossus > Tachyglossus aculeatus. The sequence goes on from NC_052072.1 coordinate 63,069,247, forward strand.
CCGTGGCAGGGGTGCCGCTGGAAGAGAAGCAGCGTGGCTCAGTGGAAAGAGACCGGGCTTTGGAGTCAGAGGTCATGGGTTCAGATCCTGGCTCCACCAATTGTCAGCTGTGTGACTTGGGGCAAGTCACTTAACTTCTCTGTGCCCTAGTTACCTCACCTGTAAAATGAGGATTAAGACTGTGAGGCCCCCATGGGACAACCTGATCACCTTTCAGCCTCCCCAGTGCTTAGAACAGTGCTCTGCACATAGTAAGTGCTTAATAAATGCCACCATTATTATTAATAATAATAATTACCACAGTTATTGCCATCATTATCATTATTATTGTTGTTATTAAGAGGGCAAGGTTGAGCAGCATTAGCTGCCTTTGCTCTTCACTTAGTACAATGCTCTGCACACGTAAGTGCTCAATAAATACGATCGACTGACAGCCCTATGCCAACAGCAGCATCTAGTTAAGTTTTTCTGGGGGTGGTGAGGGTATATGTATGTTCATCTTTGCACTTGTGTGAACAGTGGTGTGGGTCTGTTTTTGTTTGTGGGTCTGTCCCTGCTTATCAGCCCCTGTGAATCTCTCTCTTGGTCACTTTGTCTCTGTCTCTTAGTCACATTGTGTTTCACAGTCAATTTACGTTTCTCTTGATCTTTCACCACTGTCTCTACATTCCTTGGATGCTTTACTCTGCCTCTCAATTAATTTGCATCTCTGCCTCTCAGTCACTTTGTGTCTCTGTCTCAGACCTTTTCTCTCTGTCATTTATTACTTTGTGTCTCTGCTTTCCAGTTTGCATCCCTGTCTCTCAGTCACTTTATCTCTCTGTCTTTCAGTTACTTTGTGTCTCTCTAGCAGTCACTCTGTCTCTGCTTCTCAGTCGCTTGGTGTCTATCTCTCAGGCACTTTATCCCTCTTTGTCTCTCTCTTTCTCCGGCATCCCACCCCAAGGAGACCTCCTCCCCTAGAAGCTCACTTCCTAGAAATCTCACCCACAGAAGCCCCATCGCTGGAAGTCCCACCCCCCAGAAGCCTCACCCCATCTCAATCTGAGCTTTGGTCAACCTCTCCCTTTTCCTGGGAGAAAAAGTGTGAAGTAGAGTAGGTGGATTGGGGGCGGGGGGGAGCGGGGCAGAAGTGTGGGGTAGGCAAGCCAGCAGGCGGCTGAGAAAGGCTGGATGAGAAAGTGAAATCGTGTCCGTGTTCCTGTTAACCAGCTTCCCCCTCCCTGCAACTTCAGCTGTGCACCTGCTATGACTGTAAATAAGTGCTACTGATTCGAGACTGCCTATGCGAGTCAAGTTATTTCAGAGAGATTATTTTCTGTTGTCACAGCCCTTTCCATCATCAGAAAGCTCACTTAATTTCAGCAGCAGACAGGAAATTAGACCCAATTCAAGAGCGATGGGTAATGATGAAGTCCCAGCACCGCTATTTTTTGCCAAATTGGCCCAGAAATACCAGAGGAAGCAGTGCCCCCACCCCTCCCCTCTACGAGGGGCAGTAATGGTGGATGTCTTCCAGTCACCTAGGCCCGGGGTAGCCTCGGCGAGCCCCAGTGAGTCCTGGCTATGCCCCGCAGTTTTGACCTGCATGGGGGATATGGCAACGGGGTTTCCATCCAGTCTCAGTTTCTGGTCTTGTGCTCGGTGGGTTTTCATTCAGGACTAAAAGGACTAAAAGCCAAACCAGGGTATCACCGTGGTCCCACCCATTACATCCTGCAACAGGGCTGTACCCAGGTCATAGGTACCTTATCCAACACATCTCTGCCACCCTCATAGGGATGGTACATGATAATACATGTCCAATCTTCGCCTGCATTAGCCAACTGCAAGCAGAGCCAGGAGACACCCCTGGTCTCCTGGCTCCCAAAGCAGTGATCTTCCCATAGGACCAAAAGATGGAGCTTCACAATGAAACCATAGTGCTCAGGAAAGCAACCAACCCATGCTGCCTCTGAGAATTCTAGTGCCCCTGGGCGAGACCAGAGTCCTGGGCTGGAGGCACTTGGGTTTGCCCAGGGTGGAAAGAGCACTTTTTTTCTGTGGAAAGTGCACAGCCCCAGGGGTCAGGAGAACCGGTTCTAGTTCTGGATCTGACACTGGCCTGCTGTTTGTCCTAGAGTAAAGACAAAACTTCTCTAGGCTGCAGTTGCTTCATCTCTAAAATAGGGATGAAATACCTTTGACTCCTCCCTCTTAGCTGTCCTTTTTGATCTGCTTACCCTGCATCTGCCCCAGTTTTCACAGTAGTTGGCACATAGTAAGGTCTTATTTGTCTTATCTTCAGCTGTTCAGCCGTTTCTGACCACTAGCGATGCCATGGACACATCTATCCCAGAATGTCCCACCTCCATCTACAATCATTCTGGTAGTGTAACCATAGATTTTTCTTGGTAAAAATATGGAATTGATCTACCATTGACTTCTTCTGCACAGTCAAATTAAGTCTACGCATTCGACTGTATCCCATACTGCTGCTACCAAGCCCAGATGAGTTTTGACTTGTACTAGATTGCCTTCCACTTGCTAGCCACTGCCCAAGCTAGAAATGGGATGGTTATGCCTCTACTTGACCCTCCCTCCCATAGTCAAGACTGGTAGAGGTGCAATCCAGGTGCAATCCTGAAGGAGGAGCTCTTACTAAATGCTATTATTATTATTATTATTATTATTATTATTATTATTATTACTACTATGCTTATAATGGGCCCCAGATGTCCAAGGCCAGAGCTTCACCACACAAAGGCAAGGGATTATCCTGGTTCTTTTTTAAAATGATATTTGTTAAGCAATTACTACGTGCAAGGCAATGTTCAATGCACTGGGGTAGATACAAGCTAATCAGGTTGGACACAGTTCCTGTCCCACTGGGGGCTCACAGTTTTAATCCCCATTTTACAGATGAGGTAACTGAGGCACAGAGAAGTGAAATGACTTGCCTAAGGTGGCACAGCAGACAAATGGCAGAGCTGGGATTAGAACCCAGGTCCTTCTGATTCCCAGGCCCACACTTTAACCACTAGATAATGCTGCTTCTCAAACCATCCTGTCCCCTGTCAGTGACCCCAAATCCATCCCACTGTCTTATTTATCTGGCTAAAATTATTCAAAGACCATCCTCCTCCCTTTGTCCCGGCTCCATGCCCCATCCAAACCAGAGACTGGAATCCTCCCAGGTCAGTTTTCTAAGAGTGTGATGGCTAAGCAACATTGCCTAGTAGAGAAGCAGCATGGCCTAGTGGTAAGAGCACGGCCTTGGGAGTCAGAAGGCAGTATTATTTATTTTTTATAGTTTGTGTGACATATTATCTATTCTGAGGTCCAGAGATCATGCTGTTGATTGGATTGTGTCTTATCCACAGTTTATCATTTCACCATTTCAATAACAATTGTAGCATTTATTAAGTGTTTACTATGCGCCAAGCACTGTACTAAGTGTAGGGGAAGATATAAAATAATCAGGTCAGAGACAATCCCTGTCCCACAGACTGACTGCCCGAAGGAGAGGGAGAATAGGCAGAGTTCATGCCTTGAAGTCAGAAGGACATGCGATCTAATCCTGGCTCTGCCACTTTTCTGCTCTGTGACCTTGGACAAGTCACTTAATGTCTCTGGACCACAGTTGCCTCATCTGTAAAATGGGGATTAAGACTGTGAGCCCCATGTGGTGCAGGGACTGTGTCCAACCTGATTATCTTGAATGTACTCCAGTGCTTAGAAAAGTGTTTGGCACATAGTAAGCGCTTAACAAATGCCGTAATCACTTGTTATTATTCATTCATTCCATAGCATTTATTAAGCATTTACTGTGTGAAAAGTGCTTTGGAGAGCTTCTGAGAATATGATACAACAGACACATTCCTTGACCACAACAAGCTCACAGTCTTGAGATTACTAGGCAGGAAGGGTCTGCCCAGAGGGAGTCAGAGAGGGGCAGGAGGGTCCCTAGGAGCCATAATAGGAGAATCCCCCCACCCCCCCCAACCATCAGAGAATAAGGGGGTCTGGTAGGGTGCAGTATTTATGAAAGGGCTCTCCCTCCTTCTTCCTTCCTGCCAGCCTGGGGCACAGTGGTTTGAGCAAAATGTTTCCAGGGGACCAGGCTGATAGAATCTGCTGCCCCATTGCAAATGCTGGTGTGATCTCTGCCCTCTCTGTCATCCTGTCAACTTTGTTTTTTGCTCACATGGACTCAAAGGTGTTGGCTTCCCAACTGCAGGTATCGCTTTTTTCATAACTGAAGTGGGGATGAAAAAATCCATCCGATGAGAGGAGCTAGAATTTGAGAGCCATGCTGGAACCAAACCAAGGGGCTGAGCCAGGAGCTAGCTAGAAAAAAAATGGTTCAAACATTCCGGATGTGGAACTCAGAGTTTAATTATATCATGTGGCTTGGACACTCTGATGCCTGGGACAACTGCCACTTGAAGAAGCAGCGTGGTGTAGTAGAAGCAGCATGGCAGAGTGGATGGTGCACTGGGCCTGGATGGTGCACCATCAGAAGGTCATGGATTTTAATCCTGGCTCCCCCACGTGTCTTTTGTGTGATCTCGGACAAGTCACTTAATTTCTCTGGGCCTCAGTTCCCTCATATGTAAATTGGGGATTAAGGCTGTGAGGCCCCCCATGGGACAGGTACTGTATCCAACCTGATTTTCTTGTATCCATCCCAGTGCTTAGTACAGTGTCTGGAACACAGTAAGTGCTTAACAAATACCATAAGTATTATTATTATTATTATGAAAGACTATTCGTACCACTTCCACTGCAGCCCCTCACCACTTGTGTCCATAACCTTATACTCTCCAATTTCACTTATCTGTAATAAATTACAAAGTCTGTCTCTGCCTCTCTCTAGAGTGTAAGCTCCCCGTGGGTAGGGAAATATGTCAACCAACACTACACTGTAAGCTAATTCTCTAGACTGAGCTTGTTGTTGGTAGGGAATGTGTCTGTTGTTGCATTGTACTCTTCCAAGTGTTTAATATAGTGCTTTGCAAACAGTAAGGGGTCAATAAATACGATTGAATGAATGAACCAGCTCTGTTGTATTGTACTCTCCCAAGCACTTAGTTCAGTACTCTGTATACAATAAGTGCTCAATAAATACTGTTGATTGACTGATTGATGAGATCTGGGAATTGCTGACTGCTGGGAGCCACTCACTCCTTTTTTATGGTAATTTTAAGTACTTACTATGTGCCAGACACTGTACTAAGCGCTGGAGTAAATACAAGATAGTCAGATTGGACACACATATGGCTCACAAAGGGTTCCCACCCCTCACAGGGCTCAAATGAGGTAGCTGAGTACCAGAGAAGTTAAGAGATTTGTCCAAGGTCCCCCAGCAGACAAGTGGTGGAGATGGGATTAGAACCCAGGTCCTTCTGACTCCCAGTCCGGGCCCTTCCCACTAGGCCACACTGCTTCTCATCCACTAGGCTACAGTGCTTCTCTCCTGCAGCTCAGAAGAGAGTCACGCACAGTCATTCTCACTGGAGGGAAAGGGAGAGACCATTTAGCCCGGACTATGCCCAGCCCTGGCCACCAGCCTTCATCACTGCAGCCCCCAAAGTGCTGTCTCCCCCATTGGACTTTTCCTGCCCTTCTCACCCACCTCTTACCCCACCCCATGGCTCTGATTCAGTCTAGCCCATCAGCTTGTTCTGAGTGGCAAAGGAGAAGAAGGAGGTGTTTTGGAAGGGGAGAGAAGGGAAGGGGTCACCGTGAAGGTGGTGGGCAGGTCCCCAAGGGAATTCCAAGATCCTAACCCTTGGGCAGTGGCTGCAGGCTCGGTGAGCTGAGGCTTTCAAGAACCATTCACCCCCAGAGAGTGACACTGTGCCTCCCTATGCCCCCTGAAAACATCCACACAGTAAACACTCAATACATATCATTGATCAATCGATTGATTAATTGATTGATTGATAGAGGGTGGTTGGAAGAGGAAGGGAAGCCAGTAGTATAGGTGGGCACCTTTGCCCATCACCCTCCCTTCCTCCCCCATGACAGCCTCAAGTTCACCACTCAACACAGTTCCTTTTATCCATTCATTCATTCAATCATATCATATTGAGCACTTACTGTGTGCAGAGCACTGCACTAAGCACTTGGGAGAGTCCCCTCCCTATAGAAGGCACAACCATCCTTCCTATCTCACGAGCCCTTAATCTTAGTGTTAACCTCGACTCCACTCTCTCATTCAACACACATATTCAGTCCATCACTAAATCCTGTCTGTCCCACCTTTACGGCATCACTCATTTGAAAGGACATCTCCAAGGGACTTTCCCTGACTTAGCCGTCCTTTCCTCTTCTCCTACTCCCTTCTGCATCACTCTGGCTTGCTCCCTTTATTTATCCCCCCTTCCCAGACCTACAACACTTACGTACACATCTGTAATGTATTTATTTCTATTGATGTCTCTCTCCTCCTCTAGACTGTAAGCTTACAAATGTAACTGTTTATTGCATCTGTTCATTGTTATATTGTACTCTCCCAAGTGCTTAGTACCATGCTCTGCACGCAGTGAGTGTTCAGTAAATATGATTGGGACAGGGACTGTAGCCAACCTGATATTATTGTATCCACCCCAGCACTTAGTACAACATCTGGAACATAGTAAACACTTAACAGATACCATAAGTATTATTATTATTATGAAAGATTAATCAAATCGCCTCCCACTCCAGTCCCTTTAAAGCCAATGGTGAGGAGTTTTGTTTGATGCGGAGGTGGAGGGGCAACCACTGGAGTTTCTTGGAGTGGGGAAACATGTCCTGAAGGTTTCTGTAGAAAAATGATCCTGGCAGCAGAGTGAAGTATGGACTGGAGTAGGGAGAGACAGGAGGCTGGGAGGTCAGCAAGGAACAAGGAGAAAGGCAAGGTAGGATAAGTGATTGTATTAACATGGTAGCAGTTTGGATGGAGCTGAAAGGGTGGAATTTAGCCTTGTTGTGCAGGTGGAACCAACAGAATTGATTGAATATGTGGGTTGAATGAGAGACAGGAATCAAGGATAATCCCTCTCAGCTTTGCCACGCGCAAGATTCAGAAGGGCAGAAGTTTGACTTCTCTGCAGTTTTCACTGCTTGTGAGCCATGGAAAGTTGAGTGAAGGAGGAGAAAACAGAATAATGCATCTGGAAGAGGCATTTGAGACTGGAGGGTTCTGTATGCACAAACACACAACACACACACACACACTGTGCATCAATGCTCATTTGCATATATGCATATAAGTACAACCTGTACACAATATATATTGGGTACCTACATACCCACAGTAACACAGCATGCACACACCCACTATGCCCACATACTTACATACGTATATGCTATGCACACATGCACATGAGTGCAAACATAAGACACCCCTTCGCCCTGCCCCACCATTGGCTCTCACCCCCCACCCCCAATCATGGCATCTTGGCTGAGGAGGTGGCAAGAACAGGAGGTTACGGGGTGTACAGACCCTGGGAGAAGCTCTACCTCCAAGATTTCATTTCCCCCAGAGAAGATTTTTGTCAGCAAAGACTCGGGATCCCTGGGCCCAAGAGCAAATCATGGGCCTTTCCAGGGAGCCTCAGTCCTCCTAAGGGGTCACGGTCACAATCCCCTGGGCTGCCTGACTTCTTGGCTGGTGAAACAGCTCCTCTTCAGAGTGGGTGGCATTAGATTGCAAGCACTTTGAGGACAGTGAGCATGTATTTTGCTTCTAGTGTAATAATAATAATAATGATGGTGTTTGCTAAGCACTTACTATGTGCCAAGCACTTGTCTAAGTGCTGGGGTAGATACAAGGTAATTAGATTGTCCCACGTGGGGCTCACAGTCTTAATCCCCATTTTACAGATGAGGTAACTGAGGCACAGAGAAGTTAAGTGACTTCCAAAGTCACACAGACAAGTGGTGAAGCCAGAATTAGAATCCACAACCTCTGACTCCCAAGCCCAAGCTCTTTCCACTAAGCCACGCTGCTTCACTAAGCTCTATTGTACTAAGCGCTGGAGTAGATACAAGGTTGGACACAGCCCATGTTCCTCACATTCTTAATCCCCATTTTACAGATGAGCTAACCGAGGCCCAGAGAAGTGAAATGACTTGTCCAAGGTCACACAATAGACAAGTGGTGAAGCCAGAATTAGAAACCAGGTTCTTCAGACTTCCAGGCCCAGGCTCTCTCCACTACACCATGCTGCTTGGAATCAGGAACCCAACATGAGGTTTCACCCAACCTTCTTTTGCTCCTATTCTTTTATTTGCTATAGGCAAAAGCACTAGAAATACAGCCCTGAAGAGCCTGCCCTTCACAGATTTTCCCCTCGCTCTCTCCGGCCAGGAATACCACCCTCAGCAGATTGACAATGAAGATGTGGTGCGCAGAACTAACAAGCTGACGAGATACTTAGCCAAGTGCGACAGGAAACTTAACATTCACCCTTCATCTCCCGAAGCTGTCAAGCGAGAATGAGCGATGTGGGGAAAATTGTAGGGGGGATTGCTGGCATCCTGGGTCCGAGGGGAATATGCAGGAGCAGCAATCAGGGAGGTTCGATTAATGGGGAAGTTTGAGTCTGATCTATCAACCCCCTGCCCCTCCCCCTGGAGTGTTTGTTTGCTTGTTTGTTTTTTTACACTGGTATGTACAATTCATAGGATGTTTGTTACTCATTGCCTAGGTTGAGGTTATCTGTCTACAAGACTTTCTCCAAACAATGAAATTCTCCAATGCCCTGCTATGGGACAAGGAAGATTCAGATGCTGGTGGTATCAAATATTTCTTTCTGCATCAGATATTTAAGAGACATCTATAAGACTATGTTGAAAATACAATTGATACTTTTTCCTCTTGGCTGGGTCATCACAACACTATGTTAGGAAATATTTGGACAGTGTTAACAGCCATTGGAAAACGTTTAGTACATATTTACTGTTCTTTTTCATTTTGCTAATGATGTGCATCTAGCTTTAATTCTATTTGTTCTGGGGATTTTGACACCTGTCTACATGTTTTGTTTTGTTGTCTGTCTCCCCTTTCTAGACTGTGAGCCCGTTGTTGGGTAGGAACCATCTCTATATGTTGCCGACTTGTACTTCCCAAGCGCTTAGTACAGTGCTCTGCACACAGTAAGTGCTCAATAAATACGACTGAATGAATGAATCTAGCCTGATCTGGGGTTTTCGGATCCCTTGAGACTCAGTTTCCCCATCTGTGAAATGGGCTTGGCGATAATCCTTTCCTTCCTCCTGCTGGGACTGAATTAATTCAAGGGGCAGCCCAACCAATGATAATACTAACAATAATTATAATAACTGAGGTATTTGTTAGCACTTAACATGTGCCAGGCACTATTCTAAGAGCTTGGGTGGAAACAAGCAAATTGGGTTGGACCCTCTCCCTATCCCACGTGGGGCTCACAGCCTCAATCCCCGTTGTACAGATGGCACAGAGAAATGAAGTGACTTGCCCAAGGTCATGCAGCAGACAATTGGCAGCAAACCTTCCGATTCCCAGTCCGTGCTCTATCCCTATGCCATACTGCTTATCTATCGATGGTTATCGATTGATTTGTGGTATGTACTGAGCGCTTGCTTTGTGGAGAGCCCCATACAAAATGCTCAGGAGGGTACACTACATCAGAGTTGGTAGATACGCCCCTGCCCACAAGGAGTTTAGAGGAGGAGTTGGGTGTTAAAAACAGACTATTGGATTGGTTTCATCACACCCTACAGACACACGTTTTAAGTAAATGCCTACTAATGACAAAGTAAGAAATAATCTTTAGGAGGAATGAAAATGTAGCCATCTAGTCTCGGCTTGCTACTGTGTTAGCAGAACCCTTTAATTTTTGCCTCATGATGGCTTCTGCTTAGTTACTCGGTTTTATTAACAAAAATCGGATCTCGCACCCGCAGTATTAGGGAACATCTAGCTCCTCAATATTACTTGCTTTTGGCCCGCTACACATCCGCCATTCCCGGGATAATTGGAAAAATATGCTTCAGCTGCAGGTTTCCAGTTGTTGCAATAATGTGCTAACATGCTGGTCCCCAGAAACAGGCTGCTTATTAACAGTGATGCCCCAAATGCCATCTGGAGTGTTATCCAGTCATCTGTAATTATTCTGTCTTCTCCTTCCGTTTGATTGTCTGCTTTGTTACAGTGTACTGTTGGTTGTTGATTTTTCGAGAGGGGAGCCAGGGGGAGACAATAGGTGCAGGTACCTAGCTCTTTTCTCATTCTACCGAGATCTTATTTCTTATGGAAGTTCTATCATCTGCGTGAAGTGACAAGATTATAAAGTACCAAAATGTTAGCTAAGGAGAGGTTTTATGTATCCCGATGAGGAAGCAAAACGAACTTGGTGACATTGGTGCTGGAAGGACAGAAAAAGCTTCAATTATAAATATAAAACCTTCAGGAACTTAAAGAAAGGACTTGATCTACTGTAGAAAGGGCATTTCCTTGTTCTGAACAGTTCCTCAGGCATGATCAATCAATTAATCAATCAGTTGTATAGGACCTGGGTACAAATCCTGACTCTGCCACATGTCTGCTGTGTGACCTTGGGCAAGTCATTTCACTTCTCTGGGCCTCAGTTACCTCATCTGTAAAACAGAGATTGAGTGTGAGCCCCATGTGTCCAAATTGATTATCTCGTTATCTACCCCAATGCTTAGAACAGTGCTTGGCACATAGTAAGCACTTAGCAAGTACCATAATCATCAATTTTTATTACTTTGTGCAGAGCACTGTACCAAGTATTTGGAAGAATATTCATTCTTACAATCATATTAAGGGCTTACTGTGTGCAGAGCACTATACTAAGCACTGAACTGAGTGCAGAGCAGTGTATTCAGAGAGTACTATATTACAGAGTTGGGAGAAATGTTTTCTGTCCACAACAAGACATAGATGGAGCAGGCTTCTGGGTCTTGACTTACCTCCCCAGTATCTGCTGTCCAGGCAGAACAAGGCTGATTAGCTGGCACTCACTGGGGAATCTCAAGCCTCTGGAAGCCTGGAAATCAGGTGGCCAAGGCAAAGATGCCAGCTGTTTCTTTGTGGCTACTGCTCCTAATTCTAGAAGGTTCTGGTCCAGTGACTTGGCATAACCTCGCAGAAGAGCAACCCCGTTAGAGGCATCCTTATTAGAGGTGTAGAAAGAGAACAGCTTCATTCAGTCAATCGTATTTATTGAGCACTTACTGTGTGCAGAGCACTGTACTATGCACTTGATCAAATCCTGGGCTGCCAGAATTTCTTCCTTCTGCTTGCCTCTACTTCCTACCTCATCCCTTGCTTTTTTGGAACAGATGAGCTCAGTTTCTCCTTCCGACAGTCTGAGCCTTCTCCTAGGAAGCAATGTGGTCTAGTGGAAAAGTCAGACAGCTGTATTCACTGAGCATTCACTGAGCATTTATTGTATGCAGAGCACTGCACTAAGCACTGGGGAGAGTACAGTGTAGCAAGATTACAGACACATTTCTGACCCACCATGAGCATGGGGTTGGGAGTCACCTTATTTTAATCCCAGCCCTGAGCCTGTTGTTGTATCTGTTGCCGAATTGCACTTTCCAAGTGCTTAGTACGGTGTTCTGCACACAATAAGCTCTTAATTAATACGATTGAATGAACGAATGTATCAATTTGCCTCCACTGTGATCTTGGGCAAGTCACCTAACTTTGCTGTGCCTCAGTTTCCTCATCTGTAAAATGGGGATTCATTACCTATCTTAGACGGTGAGCCCTCTGTGGTATAGGGACTTTGTTCCATCCCCTCTAGACTGTAAGCTCATTGTAAGGGGATGGGAGGGGGAGGAGGAGCCTGCAAAAGGTTGGATAGCGTGTTGAGGAGAAAGGGGTGGTCCACAGTGTCGAAAGCAGCTGAGAGGTCGAGGAGAATTTGGATAGAGTATGAGCTTTGGCAAGCAGGAGGTCATTGGTGACCTTTGAGAGGGCAGTTTCTGTGGAATGTAGGGGACGGAAGCCAGAGTGGAGGGGGTCGAGTATCTCTCTGGTTGTTCATTCTCAGTCTCTTGCGGGCTCCTCCTCCCCCTCCCATCTCCTTACTGTGGGGGTTCCTCAAGGTTCAGTTCTTGGTTCCCTTCTGTTCTCGATCTACACGCACTCCCTTGGTGACCTCATTCGGTCCCACGGCTTCAACTATCATCTCTACGCTGATGACACCCAAATCTACATCTCTGCCCCTGCTCTCTCCCCCTCCCTCCAGGCTCGCATCTCCTCCTGCCTTCAGGACATCTCCATGTGGATGTCTGCCCGCCACCTAAAACTCAACATGTCCAAGACTGAACTCCTTGTCTTCCCTCCCAAACCCTGCCCTCTCCCTGACTTTCCCATCACTGTTGACAGCACTACCATCCTTCCCGTCTCACAGGCCCGCAATCTTGGTGTCATCCTGGACTCCGCTCTCTCGTTCACCCCTCACATCCAAGCCATCACCAAACCCTGCCAGTCTCAGCTCCGCAACATTGCCAAGATCCGCCCTTTCCTCTCCATCCAAACTGCTACCCTGCTCATTCAAGCTCTCATCCTATCCCATCTGGACTACTGTATCAGCCTCCTCTCTGATCTCCCATCCTCGTGTCTCTCCCCACTTCAATCCATATGTCATGCCTCTGCCTGATTTGTCTTTGTCCAGAAAGGCTCTGGGCATGTTACTCCCCTCCTCAAAAATCTCCAGTGGCTACCAATCAACCTACGCATCAGGCAGAATCTCCTCATCCTCGGCTTCAAGGCTCTCCATCACCTTGCCCCCTCCTACCTCTCCTCCCTTCTCTCCTTCTACAGCCCAGCCCACACCCTCCACTCCTCTGCCACTAATCTCCTCACTGTGCCTCGTTCTCGCCTGTCCCGCCGTCGACACCCAGCCCATGTCATCCCCCTGGCCTGGAATGCCCTCCCTCCGCACATCCGCCAAGCAAGCTCTCTTCCTCCCTTCAAGGCCCTACTGAGAGCTCATCTCCTCCAGGAGGCCTTCCCAGACTGAGCCCCCTCCTTCCTCTCCCCCTCGTCCCCCTCTCCATCCCCCCTGCCTTACCTCCTTCCCTTCCCCACAGCACCTGTATATGTGTATATATGTTTGCACGTATTTATTACTCTATTTATTTTACTTGTACATATTTATTCTATTTATTTTATTTTGTTAATATGTTTGGTTTTGTTCTCTGTCTCCCCTTTCTAGACTTGAGCCCACTGTTGGGTAGGGACTGTCTCTATATGTTGCCAACTTGTACTTCCCAAGCGCTTAGTACAGTGCTCTGCACACAGTAAGTGCTCAATAAATGCAATTGATTGATTGATTGATTGAGTCAGTCACAATGCAGTAAGGTGTCCAAGGCAACAGGTGGAGTTCCTAGCTCAGCCATGCTGCCTGCCAGTGGTGGCTCTTTAGATCAATAAGGGAAAGGCAGAGGAGAGTGTAGCTCATTTCTATGTGAGGTCGTTTGTGTCCTGACCCCTGGATAATATTATTATGGTTTATTTTTCATCGTATTTGTTAAGCGTTTGCTATGTGCCAGGCACTGTACAAAGTGCTGGGGTAGATGATCATAATAATAACGATTATGGTATTTGTTAAGTGCTTACTATTTGCCAAGCTAAGCACTGGGATAAATACAAGATAATTGGTTGGGCACAGTCCATGTCCCACAGTGGGCTCACAGTCTTAATCTCCATTTTACAGATGAGGGAATTGAGGCACAGATAAGTGAAGTGATTTTCCCAGGATCATACAACAGATATGTGGCAGAGGTAGAATTAGGACCCATGTCCTCTGAACTCCCACCCCCATGCTCTTTCCATTAGGTAAGTGCTTAGTACAGTGCTCTGCACACAGTAAGTGCTCAATAAATACGATTGAATGAATGAATACTGCTTCTTTGTTAAGTGCTGACTTAATTGTCAATCACTGTTTTAGACACTAGGTTAGACACAAGTTGAACCGGTCAGACACGGTCGCTGTTCCCACAAGGAGTTCACAGTCTTAAATTGGAGAGAGATCTACAAATGAGGAAATTGAGGCACAGAGCAGTTAAGCGATTTGCCCAAGTCCCACAGTAGGTAATAAGCAGGATGACTTAATGGGAAGAGCATGGGCCTGGAGTCAGAGGACATGGGTCCTAGTCCCAGATCTGCCATTTCTCTGCTATGTGCCCCTGGGCAAGTCACTTCACTTCTAGACTGTGAGCCAGTTGTTCGGTAGGGATTGTTTCTATTTGTTGCTGAATTGTACTTTCCAAGAGCTTGGTACAGTGCTCTGCACACAGTGCTCAATAAATACAATTGAATGAATGAATGAATGAATGAATGAATGAATGAATGAACAAATCATGTGTAAAATGAGGATCAAGACTGTGAGCCCCATTTGGGACAGGGACTATGTCCAACCTGGTTACCATGTATCTACCTCAGTGCTGAGTGCTGTGCTTGGCACATAGTAGGCACTTAACAAATAGTATTGTCATGATTTCTATTACTATTAATGATAATAGTACCTGGAAGTGCAGGATTAGAACCCAGGTTTTTTTTTTTACTCCTGGTACACTTTTTGACTTTCCACCAGGGATTGCTGCTTCTTTGTATCCCCAGAAACTATCCTCCAAAGCACTTTAAATGGCTAGATCCCACTGTTTCCAAACTATATATTACAGGGAAAAATACTTGGGCATTAGACACATTCCTTAATAATAGGGCTACTGGGCTTTGCTGTGTAACATTTATCAATAAATTGGTTAATATGGCGTCTATATTGACTGTGATATTATGAACTTCTTTATTATTCATTCAATCATATTTATTGAGTGCTTAGTATGTGCAGAGCACTGTAGCAAGCGCTTGATTAGGATCCCTAGGGTATCGATTGTACTAGTCACTAGGGAAATATCATTTTTGCTGTTGTTTCCTGTCTTCTAATAATGAGTTTCTAAATCATCCCAACATTCATTATCTGATGTTCTGCTGTCTCTCTAAATTGGTAGTAATTTTGGTAACTGCCTTCTATTTGGAGGATTATTTGGAATTACAGCTGTTGATCCCTTTTTTTTAACCAAGTAGCATGGCATGATACCTTGGCCTTCCTGTTGAGAATCGGGGCACCAGACCAAGGGCATAATAAATGAGCCAAAGATTGATTCAAGGCATGCATTTTTCACTGGTGCCTAATATCCACTTAGCTTATGAGAACCAGCTTTACAAAAATCATCACCTCCACTTGCAGATAGTAGCCCCATCTAGGGGAAGAAATTCATATTTCTTCCTTTTGGATGCTTATTTGTGCTACTTCAATAATAATAATAATGATATTAATAATGGCATTTGTTAAGTGCTTACTATGTACAAAGCACAGTTCTAAGCACTGGGGGATACAAGATGATCAAGTTGTCCCACGTGGGGCTCCCAGTATTAATCCCCATTTTACAGATGAGGTAACAGGCTCAGAGAAGTTAAGTGACTTGCCCAAGGTCACACAGCAGACATGTGGTGGAGCCGGGGTTCAAACCCATGACCTCTGACTCCAAAGCCCTTGCTCTTTCCACTGAGCCATGCTACTTCAAGATCCAAGGAAGGAAAAACGTGTAAAGGTTTTTTGCTCTCAGGAAAACCCATAGTCAGAAAATATAATCAAGCTGCTGTTCTTTTTTTTCTTTTATAGTATTTGTTAAGCGCTTACTATGTGCCAAGCACTGCTCTAAGTGCTTGGGTAGATACAAGGTAATCAGGTTGTCCCACGTAGCGCTCACAGTCATCTTCCCCATTTTACAGATGAGGTACCTGAGGCACAGAGAAGTTAAGTGACTTGTCCAAAGTCACACAGCTGACAAATGGCAGAGCCAGGATTAGAACCCATGACCTCTGACTCCCAAGCCCATGCTCTTTCCCCTAAGCCACTCTGCTTCTCAAACCATTTGTTAAAAATGTGAATTCCCACTGCTCCATTGGGTCCCTCGCATAGCTCTGTCCTGAAGGGATTCATGTCAGAGAAAGCTGGGCCCGAGGGGAGGATAAGGGCTCAAGTTGGGCGGTGGACTCCAGGGACTGTTTGAGAAGACAAAGGGAGACAACTGTCTCTAAAAGAAAGAAATCCTTTACCTCAACTCCTGGCCGGCGAGGAGGTTGGAATCCCATACTAGCGAGATCTGCCTTTGAAAAGTGCATTTCTAGCCCCTAGATAGATATAAAGAGAAGATAAACGATTTACCCGTATCTTGTAGCAGGCTGAATGAATACTGACTTTCAAAAAGGAATTCCTGCTGTTCCCTAGGAAAGCCCTGCTGTCACTTTGTGTTCAAACCAAGGTTTGACCTCCCTTTCAGAAATTTCCAGTGCCCACTTCACCCCAAGGCTCTGGTCCCCTTCTGTTCTCGATCTACACTCACTCCCTTGGTGACCTCATTTGCTCCCATGCTTCAACTAACATCTCTACGCTGATGACACCCAAATCTACATCTCTGCCCCTGCTCTCTCCCCCTCCCTCCAGGCTCACATCTCCTCCTGCCTTCAGGACTTCTCCATCTGGATGTCTGCCCACCACCTAAAACTCAACATGTCCAAGACTGAACTCCTTGTCTTCCCTCCCAAACCCTGCCCTCTCCTTGACTTTCCCACCACTGTCGACGACACTACCATCCTTCCTGTCTCACAAGCCCGCAACCCTGGTGTCATCCTGGACTCTGCTCTCTCATTCACCCCTCACATCCAAGCCATCACCAAAACCTGCCGGTCTCAGCTCCACAACATTGCCAAGATCCACCCTTTCCTCTCCATCTAAACCGCTACCCTGCTCGTTCAAGCTCTCATCCTATCCCGTCTGGACTACTGCATCAGCCTCCTCTCTGATCTCCCATCCTCGTGTCTCTCCCCACTTCAATCCATACTTCACGCCGCTGCCCAGGATGTCTTTGTCCAGAAATGCTCTGGGCATGTTACTCCTCTCCTCAAAAATCTCCAGTGGCTACCAATCAACCTACGCATCAGGCAGAAACTCCTCACCCTCGGTTTCTTTTAGACTGTGAGCCCACTGCTGGGTAGGGACTGTCTCTATATGTTGCCAACTTGTACTTCCCAAGCGCTTAGTACAGTGCTCTGCACACAGTAAGTGTTCAATAAATATGATTGATTGATTGATTGATTGATCAAGGCTCTCCATCACCTTGACCCCCACTTCACCTCCCTTCTCTCCTTCTACAGCCCAGCCCGCAACCTACGCTCTTTTGTCGCTAATCTCCTCACCATGCCTCATTCTCGCCTATCCCGCCATCGACCCCCGGCCCATGTCATCCCCCTGGCCTGGAATGCCCTCCCTCCCAACATCCGCCAAGCTAGCTCTCTTCCTCCCTTCAAGGCCCTACTGAGAGCTCAGCTCCTCCAGGAGGCCTCCCCAGACTGAGCCCCCTCCTTCCTCTACCCCTTGTCTCCCTCTCCATCCCCCCCCATCTTACCTCCTGCCCCGCAGCACCTGTATATATGTATATATGTTTGTACATATTTATTACTCTATTTATTTTAGTTGTACATATCTATTCTATTTATTTTATTTTGTTAATATGTTTGGTTTTGTTCTCTGTCTCCCCCTTCTAGACTGTGGGCCCACTCTTGGGTAGGGACTGTCTCTATATGTTGCCAACTTGTACTTCCCAAGCGCTTAGTACAGTGCTCTGCACACAGTAAGCGCTCAATAAATATGATTGATTGATTGATTGAGAAAGCACCAGAGGAGGGAGGAAGAGACTCTCATATCCCACCCAACCCTGCACCAACGAAACCGGGAGCCTTAACCATGCCGGCCAGGTCAAGCAATCTTCTGCTTTCATTTATCAACACAAAGCTCTGAAAAGAGAATATCTGAAGTGGAAGAGGAGAAATTTGCTTCATGCAAACAATCTCCTCTTTTTATTTCTCTACCTCAGGTTTTCAAGGCCTCAAAAGAAAGTATTTAAGGCCTAAAAGGTGAAATTTGTCATGAAAACTAGTTCCTGCTTTCATTTTTCTCCCTAAGACCTGAAAAGAGAATATTTGAGGTGGAAGAGGAGAAATTTGCTTCACGAAAACAATCTCCTACTTTTATTTCTCTACCTAATGTCTTTGAAGCCTGAAAAGAAGATATTTGAGGTTGAAAAAGAGACATTTGCTTCAAGTAAGCCACCTCCCCCTTTGGTTTCTCTACCAAAGGTCTTCTTGACCCAAAAAGAGACTATCTGTGTCCAAAAGGTAAACGTTTTCTTCCTGCAAACCATCTCTTGGTTTTATTTCTCTATCTAAGGGCCAGAAAGAGTAGTACCATAGTAGCAATAACAGTTTTTGTTATGGTATTATGTTCTTATTGGGTGCAGTACACTATACTAATTGTGGGGAGAGAAGGTACAGGTGAGAGTTAGACTTGGGGGGCTCACAATCTAACAGCACAAGTGGGGAGCAAGGAATTTTGAAATATTAAGGCACAACACCTTCTGAGGTTAAAATCAAGTTGGAGAGATGGACTACAATACCTTATAAGCAGAGGGAAGAAGTGGAATTTAAAGATGAGCTACAGGGAAAGGGTGTGTGTGTGTGTGTGTGTGTGTGTGTGTGTGTGTGTGTGTGTGTGTGTGTGTGTGTGTGTGTGTGTGTGTGTGTGTGTGTGTGTGTGTGTGTGTGTGTGTGTGTGTGTGTGTGTGTGTGTGTGTGTTCATTCCCACTCCCCACAACTGTCCCATGTGCCTGCAGCAGAAGCCAGGTGTATATGATAATGCTAGTATTTATTAAGCACTTTCTTTGCACCAAAAAACTGCACCAAGGCTGGACAAGACAGAAGATTTCCTTCTGCTTCACACTTGCACTTGGATTTGCACCCTTTATTCACCCCTCCATTCGTTCCACAGCACTTATGCACGTATCTGGAATTTATTGATTTATATTAATGTCCGTCTCCCCCTCTACACTGTAAACTCTTTGTGGCCAGGGAATGCATCTAGTAACTCTGTTCTATTGTCCTCTCCCAAACACTTAGTACAGTTCTCTGCCCATAATAAGCACTCGATAAATACTATTCATTGATCGATTTGAGTGTATCTACCAGCTCTGTCCTATAGTTCTCTCCCAAATACTTAGTACACTACCCTGCATATAGTAAGGGCTCAGTAAATACCATTGACTGATAGACTGATTAGTGACAAGCAAGTCATATACATGGACTTGAGCTGGGACTGACATATCAAAGGTCAATTATCAGTTTCACAGTTCCAGGATTGGTTCCAGCTTAGTGCCAAGAGCCCTTAGCAATTTTTCAGCTTGGCTCCTTGACCAAATTCTCCCAGCTGAAAAACACTACTTTCTGTGGAATTAGTTAAGCCACCTCAAAGAGATAGTAGCCTAAACCACAAATTGCAAACATTTGTGCACCTGATGAGGCACGAGATAAATGGGGTGGCCTCTAATATACGAAGGTTTTAGATCAGAAGACAATCACCTCACTCAAAGTTTCTGTCCCACTTAGGGCCCAGAAACTGTTCCCCACAATTGAGGTGTTTGTTGGCAGCATGAGAAAGCATCATGGGACTTTATCTAGGCTCCAGGCTTTCGATCAATCAATCAGCCCATCAATCAATCAATGGTATTTATTTAGTGTCTACTGTATACAGAGCACTGTACTAACTGCTTGGGAGAGTACAATACAGCAGAATTGGTGGACACATTCCCTTCCCAAACCTAGTTTACAGTCTAGAGGGGGAGACCAACATTGATATAAATAAAGAAATTATAGATATAATAATAATAATAATAATAATAATAATAATGGCATTTTTAAGCACTTGCTATGTGCAAAGCACTGTTTTAAGAGCTGGCGGGATACAAGGTGATCAGGTTGTCCAATGTGGGGCTCACAGTCTTAATCCCCATTTTACAGATGAGGTAACTGAGGCTCAGAGAAGTTAAATGACTTTCCCTAAGTCACCCAGCCCGGCTCCACCACGTCTACTGTGTTACCTTGGGCAAGTCACTTAACTTCTCTGAGCCTGTTACCTCATCTGTAAAATTCATTCATACATTCGATCGTATTTATTCAGCGCTTACTGTGTGTAGAGCACTGTACTAAGAGCTTGGGAAGTACAAGTTGGCAACGTATAGAGACGGTCCCTACCCAACAACGGGAGTTTTAATCCCCATTTTACAGATGAGGTAACTGAGGCCCAGAGAAGTGAAGTGACTTACCCAAAGTCACACAGCTGACAGTTGGCAGAGCTGGGATTTGAACTCATGCCCTCTGACTCCAAAGCCCGGGCTCTTTCCTCTGAGCCACTCTGTAAAATGGGGATTATGACTGTGAGCCCCACGTGGGACAACCTGGTCACCTTGTATCCCCCCCAGTGCTTAGAACAGTGCTTTGCACAGAGTAAGTGCTTAACAAATACCATCATTATTATTATTAAGTGGTGGAGCCAGGATTAGAACCCATGACCTCTCACTCCCATGCTCGTGCTCTTTCCATCGAGACATCCTGCTTAACAAAAGTTCTGTGGAGCTGAGGGAGGGGGTGAATAAAGGGAGCAAGTTAGAGCAACGCAGAAGGAAGTGGAAGAAAAGGGTATGGGGGCTCACTCAGGGAAGGCCTCATGGAGAAGATGTGCCTTAAATGAGCGATAAAATTCCCCCATTTTCCCAGGTTTGATGAGCGTTTAATCAGGGAAGGCCTCTCAGAGGAGACATGCCTTTAAAAGAACCATAAAATTCCCCCATTTTCCCTAAATTCTACCTCCCTGAAATGAGAAGCGCAGATGAAGGGTAAATTTGAGTAAAATAATGGCAGGCTGAAGAATGAGTGGAAAGGAAAGGATCAACATTGTGAAGTTCAAAAAAGTCAATCATGCACGGGTCTGGGAGTAAGAAGGTCAAGGGTTCTAATTTTGGCTCTGCCACTTGTCTGCTGTGTGATCTTGTCAAAGTCACTCTCCTTCTCTGTGCCTCAGTTCTCCTGTTCTCCCTCCTTTTTAGACAGTGAGCCCCATAATGGACAGGGACTGTAACGAACTAATTCACTTGTTTCTACCCCAGGGCTTAGAACGGTGTTGAACACATAGTAAGCGCTCAAATAGCATAAATAAATAGCATAAAAAAGTGTTCCGTGAGACATGTGACACCCTGGGCAACAAGGCTTGGAGCAGTGCTTGCTACCAAGTGAGTGCTTAACAAATACCATTATTATTATATGTCAGTCTAAGATCTGCAAAGGCCATCAGCAGCCACCCTAATGGCCGGTCTTAAAGCTGACCTGCCCTTCCTTCCTGTCTTTTTCACCTTCCCTGCCTTTTCCTTCCACTCTCCCCAGGGTCTTGGATTAAGAGCTCCACAAACCTGGCCTCCTCTAATTATTTCTTACACCAACAGTCCTTCCCCAAAAGCTGAAAGGAACAGAAGCAGGGAGGAGAGAAGTAGCGCAGCCTAGCAGAAAGGGCCCAGGCCTGGGAGTCAGAGGACCTAGGTTCCAACCCCGGCTCTGCCACCCTCTGCTGTGCGACCCTGGGCAATTTGCTTCACTTCTCTGGGCCTCAGTCATCCCATCTACAAAGTGGAGGAACAAGAGTGTGAGCCCCACCTGGGAGAGAGACCGTGTCCAACCTATCTTGTATCCACAGTGGTGCCCAGCACAGTGCCTGGCACACAGAAAGTGCTTAACATATGCTGGGGGAAACAAAAAGGAGAGACAGAGTGGAGTGGGGAGTGGAGGGCCTGGGGACTAGAGAGGCCTCAGGGGAAGAGCTTGAGTTCATTGACTGATTGATTCATTTTGTTTTATTTTTTTAATGGCATTCATTAAGTGCTTACTATGTGCAAAGCACTGTTCTAAGTGCTGTGGGGGGATACAAGGCGATCAGGTTGTCCCACATGGGGCTCACAGTCTTCATCCCCATTTTACAGATGAGGTAACTGAGGCTCAGAAAAGTTAAGTGACTTGCCCAAAGTCACACAGCTGACAAGTGGCGGAGCTGGGATTTGAACCCATGACCTCTGACTCCAAAGCCTGGACTCTTTCCACTGAGCCGTGCTGCTTCATTGATTCATTTGCTCATTTATTCTTGCTTATTGAACATCCTCCTTGGTGCAAAGCACTGTACTAGGCACTGGAAAAGCCCTGGATGAGAATTAGACCCTATCCTCGAGGAGTATGTGAATGGGTTGCAGGTGTCTATAATTAAGGATGTTTTTCCAGATCCTTTTAACAATGAGCAGCTGCAAATCCCTTCTCCTTAATAGCCTACCGCCTCTTTTTTCCTTGCTCCTATAGCTCCACCTCGTGGAAACCCAGTCTCTCCATTCAATGGGGCAAGGGCACGGCCCCTTTAAAGTTCCAGAGGTAAGGTCTGTGGGTTGAACTTGCTGTGGGCTGAGAAGAGAAGACAGAATGTGTTCCTCTGGGGCTTTGGTGAGGAGGGCCTGTAATGGCCCTGTGATTAGCTTATCTTTTATTCAGTTGCAGTAGTTGATGGGTTCGTAGTTCAGCTGTGGTATCAATCAATCGTATTTATTGAGCACTTACTGTGTGCAAAGCACTGTACTAAGCACTTGGGAAGTACAAGTTGGCAACATATAGAGACAGTCCCTACCCAACAGTGGGCTCACAGTCTAAAAGGGGGAGGCAGAGAACAAAACCAAACATACTAATAAAATAAAATATATAGAATAGATATGTACAAGTAAAACAAATAAATAGAGTAATAAATATGTACAAACATATATACAGGTGCTGTGGGGAAGGGAAGGAGGTAAGATGGTGGGAGTTGATATATTAAGATTAATATATCTTATATGATTAAGAGCTCCCCAAAGTTGGCT
The DNA here is from genome assembly GCF_015852505.1 of Tachyglossus aculeatus. Classification (NCBI taxonomy): domain Eukaryota; kingdom Metazoa; phylum Chordata; class Mammalia; order Monotremata; family Tachyglossidae; genus Tachyglossus; species Tachyglossus aculeatus. Next base: position 63,092,078 of record NC_052072.1, read on the forward strand.
TTCTCTACCTATTTCATACACCAGTGGTCCTGGTGGTGCTAAGGTGGGTAGGACAAATGGTTTGGTTTTGTTGGTTCAGAAGTTACTTGGTCTGATGTTTGTAGGGGATAACAATGTAGGGCTAACTGATGTTGACCAAGCTGGTGAGGGAGTGGCTTGTGAGGGGAGTTGGATGCTTAGGTTTGGGATATTAGTGATTTTTTTTTCATTATGTTGATTGAGGGGGCTGAGGAATGGGTTGGGCTCAAGGTTTGAATTAAAGGGGTGAGGAAGGGAGACCCAAATCTGGGATAACTGACATAATGGTTGTGGCACTTTGGTGGAAGGGGATGCAGTTAGGAGTTAGATTGTACTCACGTAAGTGCTTAAGACAATGCTCTGCCTATAATAAGGGTTCCATAAATATGATTGACTTTGTGTGTATTATTGATAAAAAATAATGGTACATGTTAAATTCCTACTATATGCTAAGCGCTGGAGTAGATACAAGTTAGGTAGTGATAGCTATGGAGTTAATAATCTAGAGTTGGGATAAGTGATATCACCTGTATTGAATTATACAAGGAGGGGGCTGGGGGTGAAGAAAGCTGGAGTTGTGCAAGTAACAGGGCAGGCAGGAGACTAGGGCTGGATAGTCAATGTCAATTGGATTAATGATGTGTGTGTAGTGGGGAGGGCTGAGGGTGGTAGGAGAATGTGTTGGATAACATTTACTTGTCCATTCTGTTGATGAGATGATGGTATTTGGTAGGCACTTAATATGTGTTCCAAGTGCTGGGGTAGGTAGAAGAAAATCAGATTGGACACTGATGTGTGTGGGTAAAAGTGCTGGTAGCCGAGCCTCAGATTTGGTTCTTGGGAGCGGGGGACATTGAGGGGTTATGATGCAATGAAGTTTGTGTGTTTTTTAGGGAGATGATTGCTGCTCTGGGTCTAGAGGTAAGGGTTTTGATGGGGCCAAAACCATGGTGGGCATGAGGGGGCATGCTCACGGTCTTTGTGTGTCTTTGTTTCCATCATTGAGCTCGCTTCCTGTGCTCTTGCCAGTCCCCAGTTAGCTAGTATTACCCACTCAACTGTAAAGTCATCCAAGCAAGCAACCTTCCACAATCTCAACACAGAGCTTTGTGCCTGGAAGGTGCTAGATTCCAGACACAGTTTTTGCAGGACTTGTGCACCCCCCCTCGCCCCATTATCCAAAATGGGGTGCATCTCTAGCCCCCATCCACAGAAAACCTGCCCTCTGCTCTCCACTCTCCTCACTGAATTCAGTGGCATGGGTCGGTCTTGGAGCATCAGAATATGAGTCCCACCGGGGATGGGAACCGAGACCCGCCGATGGGGAAGAGGTGGGGTGGCAGTGCTGTCACACACCCCTCGAGAGCAGATGGCGCCAACCGCAGCTCGCCGTCGGGGGACTCTTTTTGGGCTTGTCAATTCCTGTACCCTAAGATACGAATCTCCCATTGTGCCACTGCGGGACTCCATGAGAGCCCCACAAAAGCCCAGCAGTGAGTTGGGGTTTAGTAGCACCACCCATGTGGAGTAGACTGTAAACTGGTTGTGGGCAGGGAATGTCTGTTACACTGTGTTCTCTAAAGTTCTTAATCCAGTACTGTGCGCTCAACAAATACACTGGCCTGACATAGAGCATCACCAACACAAGCACTGTTGTACCAGTAGAAGCTGAGTCTCCAACAGTGTTCATTGAGTACTTAATAGATGTGTACCTGGGACACTGTTACCAAGTGCAAATCTCTCCTTGAGTTGGAACCTAGGCTACAGAATATTTCCAGATGACTCCTCCACCCACTTGTCATGGCTCCTACTTAAATGGATGTAATTTATTCATATTAATGTCTGTCTCCCCCTCTAGATGGTAAGCTCATACTGGGCAGGGAATCTGTCGATGGTTATATTGTGCTCTGCAGTAAGTGCTGGATTGACTGACTGAGGCCTCTCCCCCCCCCCCCCCCCACCCGTCGTGCTCTTTGTACGGTGCTCTGTCAAATGGCATTCTATAAACACTCTTGTTGTCTTAATGCAATACTGCCATCCTTCACTCTACCTACCGATTTACTTGTTTTTCATGCCGATTCAAGCTTAGCCTGGGTTCAGCATGTGCAACTTCATGTACTGACAGTGTATATGCCATTCCACCTGCATGTAACTCAATTTTAAGGTCTGTCGTGTAGATCGGAAGCTTCCTGAGGGCAGGGGCCGTGTGTGCTATGTAATGCTGACCTCTTTGAAGCATTATCACCAAGTTGTGCCAAAGTCATTGCTTCCCCCTCTAGGCTGATGAGCTTGTTGTGCTTGTTTGTTACATTGTTCTATCGTAGTATGCCAAGGGGTCAGTACAGTGTTCTGCACATGGAAAGAGCTCCACTGCAATGGACTGACTGACTTAGGTTGTAAGGTCCCAGGGGGCAGAGACTGTGTCTCCTAAATCAAGTTTGCCAAAGAGGGTGTTCACGGGGATGTGGTCTCACTCTAGGCCACATTTGGGGTTAGCTGCCCCAATCCGGCCTCCTGTTGGTGGACTGGAAGAGGAGCAGGGGTGAAGGACCACAGGGGCACTGGGTAAGTGTTCTGGTACTTGGCTGCCTGAAAGAAAGAGCAGAAGCCTAGGTTCTTTCTGCCCCCTGGAGAGGTCTTCTAGACAATAACAGGTAAGCACCTGGGGAATTGGGGGGTGGGGGTGTGTGTTGGGGATGGGGTCTGCAGGGGCTGAGACTCTGGGGGAAACCTAGACTGCCTGGGGTGTCCTGCCTCGGGTTGACAAAGCCAGCCAGGGCCTCCCCTGCAGGGTGTGTGAATAGCAGCTGCTCTGTTCTGTCTCAGAGGGGTCACCCCTCATCTCTGGCTCTTACTCGGGCTCTTGCTCTTTCTCTTTCCCTCACTCCCTTCCTCTTTTCCTCTTGTGTTTGCTCTCACTTCTGGTGTGAGTGAGCCTGCAGGGGAGAGTCCAGCTGCAGCATGGGGGCACAGATGGGGCTGGGGCTGTAGCCCCCCCGACCTGAGACCTGACTTGGTTTATCCTTAGAGCCAAGCAAGGAACCTGAGCCCCAGATGCATCCTGGGAGACCCAGCCCCCTGGTCCAACCCTCCCTCCCCAAGAACGTGTAGGTGCAGACAGAACTGGACAGAATGGTGAGTTTTATGCCTTAAGCCTGGGACTGTCTGGGTTCTGTTTCAGGCAAGTGGCAGAAATCGATGGTCTTTGTTGAGCACTTCAGTCTAGAGCACTACACGACATGTTACAGAGAGTATAGTGAAGGGAACCTTATCCCCCACTACACATACACACACACACACACACAATCCACTGCATCCTTATAGTCCACAAACCAGAGCAGTGACCGAGTCCCTCTGGGCTCAGCAGTGATCCCTGATCAGGCTCCTATCCAACTTCCTGCTCCCGGACTGGAGGAATTAGCTCCCCACTGGAGACCCATCCAAGCCTTCCCCACCTCCAACTGTGTTTGGCTGGCTCTCTCCCCCTGGCTGGGCTGCGGCACACCTCATCAGCCAACCAACAGTCACATCTGTCCCCAGGAAGCCACAGCACAGCCCTGAACTGGACTACCCAACCTCGTGGACAGTGGAGGACTGACCAGCTACTCACCTGGTATTATGGACACTCAGATTGTGCCAGCCCCACCATGAGGGAATCGGTTGGCATTGGGCTGCTGCCCCTGGCTACCACTGCTGCCCCCTGGACAACCCCCCCCCCCCCCCCACCCACCAGGGGGACAGACATTAATATAAATTGCAGAGAGGGGAAATAGTGGAGGCATAATTGATTGTTACACTGTCCTGAAAGAAAAAAACTTTTCCCACTCTCACATGGCATATTGTTGGAGAGATGGATTTGGGAGTCATTCATGCTGACATGGTAATGTCATTATTATTATTATTATTACAGCATTTAAGCACTAAGCAGTGTGGCTTAGTGGAGAGAACCTGGGCCTGGAAGTCAGAAGGAACTGAGTTCTAATCCCTGCTCTGCCGCTTGTCTGCTGTGTGACTTGGGGAAGTCACTTCGTTTCCCTCTACCTCAATTACCTCGTCTGTAAAATGGGGATGAAGACTGTGAGCCACATTTGGGACAGAGACTGTGTCCAAACCAATTTTCTTGTATCTACCCCAGTGCTTAGTACAGTGCCTGGTATATTTGAGGTGCTAAAGAAATGCCACATTACTACTACTAATTATTATTAATAATAACATTATTATTAACTCTCTCCCCCCGCCCCTGCCCGTGCTCAGAACCACTGCATTTCTGTACCCAAAATGCAGAGTTTACAGATATGCACATAAATGCTGCAGGGGAAATAGGGAATGTCCACAGGTCACAGGTGTAGAGGATGCAGAAGGGCAAAGAAGCCCGGGGGGAATGAGTGTTTAATCAGAGAAGGCCTCTTGGAGGAGTTGCGACCTTAATAATGCTCCGAAGAGGGGTAGAGTGGCGCTCTGGCCTATGTGGAGCGGGGAGGGAGATCCAGGTCAGGGGGAGGCGGTGGGAAAGGAGTCGGTGGCGACCTAGAGGAGATGGAGGCTCAGGGAGGAAGCCGGCGCTGTTGGAGCAAAGTGCCACCAGATGCCCAGGACGCCCAGAATCACCATATGGAAGAGAAGCAGCGCCGCCTGGTGGCTAGAGACCGGAAGGACCTGGCTCAAAATCCAGCATCGACCACTTCTGTGCTGAGTGACCTTGGGTAAGTCACTTCACTTCTCTGAGAATCAGCTATATCATCTCTCAAATGGGGATTAAGACTTGTGAGTCCCATTAGGAACGTGGACCATGTCCAAACAGAGGAGTTTCTCTCTATCCCAGTGCTTAGTACAGTGCCTGGCACATCGTGAATACTTCACAAACACCGTAAAAAGAATGGTCAGGGATGGTAGAGGGGCGAAACCCGGCCTGAACCCGGCCCCGCCTCCGCCGCCGCCCCGCCCCCCGGGGCCCAAGCAGACCCTCGTGACAGGTACGGCGGGCAGGGCAGGGCCAAGCCGGTTGGAGGGGGAGGAGGAGGAGGAGATAGGGGGTGCCAGGGCAGGCGGGTGGGCGGCCGGACCCCCTGGAGTGGCCTGCGGGGCGGCTGCTGCTGCTGCTCCTGCTGCTGCTGCTCCTGCTGCTATATTGCCCGGAATCCCACTGCGGCCTCCGGCCCGGGGCCCGATCCCTGCCCTCCCCCATCCCCGGAACGGCACACAGCAGGCTGGTCGGCCGGTGCCCTGTCCGGCTGGCTGTCTGGTGCCCTGGCCGGTGCCCTGTCCAGTGCCCTGTCTGGTGGGATGTCTGGCTGTCTGGTGCCCTGTCCGGTGAGCTGGCCGGCTGTCTGGGGCCCTGTCCGGTGCCCTGTCTGGAGGGCTGCCCGGTGCCCTGTCCGGTGGGCTGGCCGGCTGTCTGGTGCCCTGTCCGGCCCCTTGTCCGGTGCCCTGTCCGGCCCCCTGTCCGGTGCCCCATTCGGCGGGCTGTCCGGTGGGCTCTCCAGTGGGCTGGCCGGTGCCCTGGCCGGTGGGCCGTGCGGCCGGGGGTGGGGAGGTCCGTGTCCTTGCCCCCGAGCCCCGCTGGGGACCCTGTAGGGGGGCCGGCTGCGCCGCGCCTCATCGATTCATCATTATCCCTTGACTTATCGATCTGTGGGGCGGCGGGAGCGGGGAAAGGACAGAGCCAGGCGGGCGGAAAAATGCCAGCAGCACTGCGGGGCCGAGCCCGCCCCTGCCGCCGCCGCCGCCTCTTCCGCCAAGCCCTCCCTCCCTCCCGCTGCGCCTGCCCTCGGGGGCCCGGGGTCCGGACAGCCAGGCTGGGGCCGGACCGAGGGGCCTTGCTTGCCCCCATGCAGAGGGTTTGGGGGAGGGTAAGCCACTGGTCGGGAGCCCTAAAGGGGACTCCCCCTCTCCGCCTCCAACTTTTATCGGTTATCGAGCACTTAATTGATGGAGCGATTGATCAGGGGGCGAAGTGCTCGGCAACGGGGGCGTTGGGAAGGAGCGCTCTACGGGGCCAGAGGAAAACCACACCCCTCCGGACCCAACCCGGGTAGAAACCTGGAGGACCGAATGCCCTCCCTCCACAGAGCCAACAAACTAGCTCTCTTCCTCTCTTCAGAGCCCTACTGAGAGCTCACCTCCTCCAGGAAGCCTTCGCAGATTGAGCCCCCTTTCTCCCCTCCTCCACCCCATCGCCCCCTACCTCCTTCCCCTCAGCACTTGTATATATTTGTGCAGATTTATTACTCTATTTTACTTGTACATATTTACTATTCTATGAGAAGCAGCGTGGCTCCGTGTAAAGAGCACGGGCTTTGGAGTAAGAGGTCATGGTTTCAAATCCCGGTCCCGCCAACTGTCAGCTGTGTGACTTTGGGCAAGTCACTTAACTTCTCTGGGCCTGAGTGACCTCATCTGTAAAATGGGGATTAAAATGGTGAGCTCCCTATGGAACAACCTGATCACCTTGTAACCTCCCCAGCGCTTAGAACAGTGCATTGCACGTAGTAAGCACTTAACAAATACCATTGTTATCATTATTATTATTATCCCCTAGCAGAGCACAGGATGACCAAGCTTAGACCATCCAACTATTACTCTTTCTACAGACTCTAGTCAGTGTATCTCCCCAGCCTGGAGGACTGTCCTGCTGAAATGTGGGTTAATGGAGGTCAATTCACACAACGTACAACTGGTTTTCAAGGCCTAATGGACAATTTGGGGAAGTCTAAGAAAATTGTGCCAAATTCCCAATCAGGATAGAAAATTGACAACTCGATAGTATGACTGGTAAAAGCTTCACTCGTATAGAGGAAAAGGTTTGCATCTGTGCTTTATTTAATACTCCCGTCTTTCTTCTGGATTTCCTCAAAATACGTGTTTCTGTGGGACCAGTGGCTTCCTCTTGGGGAGAGAATGGGGAAGGGGAGAGATGCAGGGTCAGCAGTAAGGTGGGGACTGTAACTGTGTCCATTCCATGCCCCTTTCTGAGAGGCAGAATCATGGGGTGTTTAGGATGAGGGAGTCAGCAGCTGGCGTGGTTGGGGAATCAGGGAGCAGAAAAGGCAGGCACTGTACAGGAAACAGTTTTCTATCCAGTCTGCAGCATTGCTGGGTATCTCAGGCCTCAGGAGTACTGATGGCTGTGAGGCTCTCTGGGGGTCCAGTTTTAAGTATGGGACAGAGTGTAGCAGTCAACCTGTCAGGTTTTTGCCTGCACAACCCATTCTTACTGGAGAAGTCAGTGTTGGGGAGTTTGGGGGGGAAACTGTGAGGAAAGGTGAGGCTGCATTGTCTGCAAATTCCTACTGCTCCTTCTTCCTTCATTCTTCTCTGCTTGAAATAGGATGAAGGAAGCCTTTCCTTGAGCAGGCTGCTGTAGCCTAGAGGAAACGTAACAGCCCCGAGAGGCAGGAGGCCTGGGTTCTACTCCTGGCTCTAGTGTTAGGATCTTAAGAAGATTCTAATTCCACAAGTGTGATTAGTACTCACAACTTTGTTATGCTGAGGTAAAACCCTTAGCCCTAGTCCATGGAAGACCCCTCCAATTTTGTCGTTTTATTTTACTTTACTGTTTCTAAGGTAATGAGGCTAATTAAGAACAGCTGGAATCAATTAACACTAAGCTTATGATAGGAAAGTTCTTTCTTTTTTTCCTTCTTTCCTTCTTCTCAGCCCTGAGATCACTAGGGGTGCCATGGTTGACCAAGGGGAGAGACTCACTGACTGCTCAAGGTACCTCCATGATCTCAAGTCCTGCTGTCATGCAGAGAGGGCCCAGGTCACACTTTCAGTCAGCAGGGGCGTGGCTTGAGAGGAGCAGTGTAGTCAGGCTTGGTACTAGAAATTGACGTGTGCAGTTGGGCTGGACCTTCAGTCTCTGAAGAATGAGGCCCTTCTGGAGTAGCAGAGCTGGGGTTTTGAGGAACGAGCCACTCAGCATCAATAGGGCATTCCTTCAGGCGTATTTATTGAGCACTTACTGTTTGCAAATCACTGTACTAAGCACTTGGGAACGTAAAATCTAACAACAATCAAACACAGTCCCTCACCAAAATGAGCTCGCAGTCTGGAGGGGGAGGCAAACATGAATAGAAATCATTCAATTAAAAATAAATAAGGGCAGAATGGTAAGCTTAGGTGGCCTGGCTATACACCTCACCTCTGCTGCTGATAGGTTCAGTGTTTGGTGGGGCAGAGGGAAACTGGTCGCTTCAAAAGAAATGTATCTTGTCTGCAATCTCCTATCCCTCCTTCTCCAGCTATGAGGCAACAGAGTCTGCTGGAGACTGAAGCGTTTGGCCGTAGAGGCGGACTGCAGAAGGCCAGGTGAGGGAACCTGGCCCCTCAGGCTCACTGATCCACATGTGTCTCAAAGTTAGGTTCCACAACTCCTCATGGATTTCAGACAAGACGAGCAGAGAAGCTCCAGTGACATTTCCCTTCCCTTCAACACAGACTCTACTGCCTCCTCCCCTGAGGAGGGCTCTGTAGTGAGTCCTGTGTTTTGGAGGGAGTAGGGGGTGGTGGGGGAGAAAGGAAACACGAGTCTGTCCTGTTGGCTCAGACATAGAAACAATGCTTGACCCCCAATATCCCCTCAAAAAAACTAGGTTGTCTGTAATCTTCTATGTCTCCCTCTCCAGCTCTGAGAAAGACTAGAGACAGACACATAAGGAGTGAGTAAACAGTAAAACATAACATGCGTGTACAAAGTCGAAACAAAATTGGCCCTTTTCCTCTTCTCTCACTCCCTTCTGTGCTTAGTACAGTGCCTGCCACGTAGAGAAGCAGTGTGGCTTAGTGCAGAGAGCCCAGGCTTGGGAGTCAGAGGATGTGCATTCTAATCCCTGCTCTGCCACTCATAGGCTGTGTGACCTTAGGCAAGCCATTTCACGTGTCTGTGCCTGTTACCTCATCTTTAAAATGGGGATTAAGACTGTGAGTCCCATGTGGGGCACCCTGATTACCGTGCATCTACCCCAGTGCTTAGAACAAGGCTTGGCACATAGTTAACAAATACCACAATTATTAATTATTATTATTATTGTAAGAGCTTAACCAACACCATAATAATTATTATTATTGAATAGAGGAAATGAGAGCTTAGTTGGAGAAGACCTCTTGGAGGAGATGTGATTTTAGGAAGGGCCTGAAGGTGGGGAGAGTGATGGTCTGTCTGCTTTTAAGGTCCAGGCTGTCCGGACTGTTCCTGGGGTCCAGTATCAAGGGCCCCGGCCAGGGGGAGGACGTGGGCTGGGGGTCGATGGCAGGACAGGTGAGAATGAGGCACGGTGAGGAGATTAGCAGAGGAGTGGAGGGTGCGGGCTGGGTTGTAGAAGGAGAGAAGAGAGGTGAGGTAGGAGGGGGCGAGGTGATGGAGAGCCTTGAAGCCGAGGGTGAGGAGTTTCTGCATGAAACTCACTGAAAATAAAGTGAGTGTGTGTGTGTGTGTGTGTATTTGGGTTGGGCATGGGGAGCATGTGATCTGAGCTTATTGAAGAAGAATCAATTTCAGTAGCGTTCTTACAGTTTTGGGAGACCACTAACATGTCCACTATGTAGGTGGGAGGCTGTGTAGGGATGAATTGAGGACAGTTGTGGTCCACGTGAGACACCACGAAGGGGCTGGACTTTGCATGGGCTTCCTAAATCTCACTCAGACTCATCTGGCTGTCCAAGGGGTTCTGGTGAGGGGAAGAGAGGGACCAGAAGCTTCTCACCACACTTCTGGGCCATGAGGACTGTTCTCCCTGCAATGAGGATGCAGAGCAGGTGATTCCCATGGAGAGGTAGAATCAGGAGCTGAGCTTTCACCTCTATGGGACAGTGATGGGGGCATGTGTATATGATTAAGAGGTATGGCAGGAGGAGGAGGAGGTGCGCAGAGGGGCCTGCCCCCCTCATCCCTGAGGATGGTTCTGCAAACAGCTGTTAAGGCCCTGTGAAATTAACTGGTTTTGTCAGACTTGAGAAGTCCCAGGACCCTTAATTCTTTAGATGGGTCAATGCTCCTGGAACCAACAGTCACATCCATAGGGTCACCCTGCTCATCTTTAGCCCCTCAGGAACTGAAACCCCTTGACCCCTGACAGTAACTACCTCTGAGGGACTTGGGAGGGTGCAAGAGGGTAGGGGGCAGTCTAGTGTTGATTGAGGCTGGCCAGGTGCTTTCTGGTTTGCTAGTTGGGAGCTGTTCTTGGCCAGGCTTTAGGCCCAGAGCCTCCCTGCAGGGCTGTTGTGTGTGTGCACGATGGCGGTATCATCCCTCACTTATGTCCCTGTTGTGGTGTAAGGTTGGGTAGTGGGGTGACGATCGTAATATTCTATCTCAGATGGCTCCCTCACTATTCAAACAGCCTCTTTGTTCTCCAGCCTCTTTCTGTAACTGTGGAAGTTCTCAGGGACACTACCCTCTTTCAATCAATCAGTGGTATTTATTGAGCACTTACTATGTGCAGAGTACGTTAAGTGCTCAGGAGAGTACAATACAACAGAATTAGTAGGCAGATTCCCTGCAGGCCTGACTCACCACCTCAGTATACCTGTCTCCACTTTTCTGCTCTCATTATGGTGTCTCCCTTCCTTATATACCTTCAGATGAGCTTGTCCTTTGGATCCTCAAAGAGTTCTCTTTCAATTTTATAGGTCCAGGATCAGTTAAATGAAGTGGACCCAGATGATACAATACACATACAGGAAGGATCTGAGTATAAGGATATGTACTGAATTGCTTTGGAGTGACTTTTTCAGGGCTTAGTGGGTGGGCTTATGTTAATGGGTGAGCTGGAAGGGAAAATCAAGTGTGATTGGGGGTCAAGATCACTCTCTACATTCTCTTCTCCCAGGAAAGGAACACTTTTGTGACTGCTGGTGGCTTCTGGCAATGTAGTGCTAAGTGGGGGATAGTGCCCATCAGTGTGTCCACCCCACTGCACTCTGAGAAGAGTTGTGGGCTCCATCAGGGTCATCAGGGGTGTGGGTGGGAGGGACTGAGCAGGCATTGTATTAGAAAGTGAATTATTCCATTTGTAACTGCTGGACCTCCAGCCCCTTGAGGACTAGTCATTTCTGGAGTCGCACAGTTGGATCCGAGGTGCAGGTTGGCATCAGTGTAGGGTCGAGTGAAGCAGCTTACTTAAGTGTGATCTGTCTCTGCACCTCTCAGTTAGGGCCAGTGTAATGGGGGTGAGGAAGGTAGTGGAGGGCCAAGTGCTTGCAAAAAAACTAGACTGCCTGCAATCCACGTGTGTCTTAAGGCCAGGTTCCACAAGTCTACATGGGTTTTAGCCAAGTCAGGTGGAGAAGCTCTAGTGACACCTCCCTTACATCAGACCCATGCTCAGGCTCTACTGCCCCTATCCAGAGGAGGCTTTGGTTGTGAGTCACAAGTCTCCTGCCCCTCACCCCCTGCACTATATCCGTGTCCCGTTGGATCAGATGCAGACTGGAGTCCCAGGGCACCACCCCCAGCAGTGCATAGCTCAGGGTAGGTTTACTCGAGGGAGAGAATTTGAGTGGCTATTACTCTCCAGAGACAGCTCAGCAGCTCGCCCTGGCCTTGAGGATCATCCTCTGGCAGTGTAGGTCCAGTCAAATCAAGTCTCAGATTTGCCCACCCTGGAGAGATGGAGCTGTGGGTCACATGACTACCACAAAGGGAAGACTTGTTTTTTGGTGTGTGTGTGTGTGTGTGTGTGTGTGTGTGTGTGTGAGAGAGAGAGAGAGAGAGAGAGAGAGAGAGAGAGAGAGAGAGAGAGAGACAGAGAGAGACAGAGAGACAGAGACTGGGTTAGCTTTTGGGATAGGTTAGTGAGGCAGGGGCTGCCACTCTTGGTACAGAGGCTGGCTCTGGGAGCAGAGTTTCTGTACAGGGAACTGGTTCTATTGGACTTGACTGCAGGACCAAGAAAACCTGAGTACCTTAATTCAGAAGAAGGGTCAAATCTCCCTGTGTCCACAGTCCTGTTGGCACGGTCACCCTGTACATACTGAGTCGCTGGAGCCGGGACCCTTCTGTGTGTGATGTTGGTGGCTCCTGGGAGGCCAGTGTCAGAAGCAGGATAGGGTAGCATCAATGTGTCCATTCCATTCGCCTCCAAGAAGCAGAGTCTTGCAGGCTCCCGTCCGAGACCAAGTCGGGAGGAGCAGAGCAGTGAGGCTCGGCACTAGAAGTTGACTTGTGCAGTTGTGCTGGACCTTCGGCATCTGGAGAATGAGCCCCTCCTGGAGTAACACAGCTGGGGTTCTGAGCAGGGGACGACTAAGTATCAATAGGGCAGAGCATTGCAGTCAGCTTAGCTGGGGTGGTCCGTCTCTCCACGGCACCTCTCCTGATGATTGGTTCAGTGTTTTGTGGAGGAGAAGGAAATGGAGCCTGCAAGAAAAACCTAGGTTGTCTGCAATCTCATACCCCTCCCTCTCGAGCTATGAGACAACTGAGTCTGCTGGAGACTAAAGGGTTTGGCCACAGAGATGGACCTCAGAAAGCAGAATGGGTGGGGGAACCTGGCCCCTCAGACTCACTAATTCATATGTGTCTTTTAAGACCAGGTTCCACAACTCCAGATGGCTTTCTGTTAGAACTGATGAAGAAACTCCATTGACATCTTGCTTAAGACCCAGACTATTGTCTCCTACCCAGAGAAGGGCTCTGCAGTGAGTCCTATGTCTTGGAGGGGCTGGGAGTGGGTGTGAGCGAAGGGGAGTGCAAGTCTGTCCTGTTGTCTCTGACACAGAAACAGTGTTTGCCCCCCCTAGCCGCCCCCCAAAACCTAAGTTGTCTGGAATCTTCTGTGCCTTCTTCTCCAGCTCTGAGAAAGACTAGAGACAGACACATCAGGAGTGATGAAACAGTAAAAAAACACCACACAGACTTGCAAAACATAAAAACAAAATCAGCTCTTTTCCTCTTCTCTCACCCCCTTATGCACTTACAGGGCCTCCAGCACTTAATACAGTGTCTGGCACGTAATAAGCGCTTAACAGATATTATTATTATTATTATTATTATTAATCTGTACACAGTAAGTGCTCAATAAATATGATTGAATGAAGACCTCTTAAGGAGATAGGATTTTAGGAGGACTCTGAAGGTGGGGAGAGTGGTGGTCTGTCTGTTTTGAAGGGCCAAACTCCCCTAACTGCTCCTGGAGTCATTCATTCATTGAGTCACTCATTCAATTCATTCAATTGTATTTATTGAGCACTTACTGTGTGCAGAGCACTGTACTAAGCGCTTGGGAAGTACAAATCGGCAACATATAGAGATGGTCCCTACCCAACAACAGGCTCACAGTCTAGAAGGGGAGGAGCAGCAGGGTCAAGTATCAGTGTCCTGGAAGCAGGGGCTGTGAAGTGGGAACTGAGGACAGGAAGGTGGGGTAGGGATTAAGCCAGAGATGAGACCCACTGGTCAGATGTTGGGAATTCGTACTTCTGTGGACAAACCTTTTCATCATACTAATGATGTTTAAGTGCTTACTATGTGTCTGGCACTGTACTAACCACGGGGTGGATACAAGCCAATTGGGTTAGACACAGTCCCTGTCCCATGTGGGCTCACGGTCTCAATCCCCAAGTTACAGATGAGGAAACAGAGGCACAGAGAAATAATGTGACTTGCCTCGGGTCACACCGTAGACAAATGGGAGAGCAGGGATTAGAACCTGTGACCTTCATGCTAGAGATCCTATCCCCTCTCCTATAATAATAATAATAATGCTATTTGTTAAGCACTTACTTTCTGCCAAGCACTGTTCAAGGCGCTGAGGTAGATACAAAGTCATCAGTTTATCCCACATGGGGCTCACATTCTTAATCCCCATTTTACTGATGAGGTAACTGAGGCACAGAGAAGTTAAGTGACTTGCCCAAGGTCACACAGCAAAGTGGCAGAAAAGGGATTGGAACTTGCGTTCTCTGATTTCCAAATGGAAAGATCATGATCTTTCCACTAAGCCATGCTGCTTCCCCACTATCCCTTATCCTACCCTATCTTTCCCACAGCCATCACCTCCTCCAGTGACGTGGCTGGGACTTCCTCCTGGGACACTTGATTAATAATTATGGTATTTTGTCAAGTGCTTACTGTATGCCAAGCAATGCTGTAAGCGCTGGGTTAAATACAGAGTAATCAGGTTGTCACATGTGGGGCTCACACTTTAATCCCCATTTGACAGAGGAGGTAACTGAGGTACAGAGAAGTTAAGTGACTTGCCTAAGGTCACAGAGCAGACAAGTGATAGAGCCGGGAGAAGCCGATGGTAAGGAGTTTCCTTTTGATGCAGAGGCAGATAGGCGGCCACTGGAGGTCCTTGAGGAAAGGGGAAACTTGGCCTGAATGTTTTTGTAGAAAAATGATCCAGGCAGCAGAGTGAAGTATCAAGTGAAGAGGGAAGAGACAGGAGGCAGGGAGGTTAGCAAGGAGGTTGATACAATAATCAAGGCAGCATAGAATAAGATTAGAACCCATGTCTTTTGGCTCCCAAGTCCGTGCTCTTTCCACTAAGCCATGCTGCTTCTCAAATCTCTCTCCCAGCTATTTCCACTCGGGGATTAGTGACGTCCAAGCTGGCCCCTCCCTGCACTATGGGCCTCACCCTGCTCAAAGCTGAGTGTGTCTGCTTCCATGTAAGTGTCTGGTGAGATTAGGAATGAAAAAAGAGGGTTTGGGAGGAGGTGTTGAGTTTTGGGTAACTTTGAATCTGCTTTCTGGCTTGCTCTTCTGGTCCAGGTAATTTCCCTAAAGGCGTCCCTGCAGGACTGTTCTGTGGGGGCTCTCATCCCTCACCTATCCTTACCTCATTCATGCCCACAGTGGGCCTGAGGGATGGGATAATGGGGTGAAGGCCTAACTTAACACTCCATCTCCAAAAGCATCCTGATCACTCCAATTGCCACTTTGTTCTCCAGCCTCTCTCTCTGGCTGCAGGCACTTCCCTCGTGCAGTCAATGGTATTTAAGTGTTTATTATGTGTAGTGCACTGTACTACATGCTTAGGAGAGTACAATGTAAGGGAATTAGTGGACATGTTCCCTGCAACCCTGCCTCATCAACTCAGCACACCCGCCCCCAATTTCTCTGCCCTCAATATGGTATCTCCTTTTCTTATACCTTCAGATATGCTTGTCTTTCGCATTCTAGCAGAGTTCCCTTTTCAACTTCTAGGTGCAGCATCAGTGGAATGGGGAGGACACTATTGGTACAATACCTGTAAGGGAAGGATCTGAGTATAAGGGTATGCGGTGAATTCTTCAGTGCTTGGTGGGTGAGTTCGGTATGTAGGCTGGTTCCGGAAACTGGGCCTGGGGCTCTTTGCGGGGAACCGGTTCTATCCGGCTTGAGTGTGGGACAGAGAAGAGCTGGGGACCTTAATTCTGTAGATGGGTCAAACTTCTCTTTACCCACAGTCCAGTCTGCAGGGTCAACCTTCACACCCCAAGGCCTTGAAAAAGGGACCTGTCTAGGCCTGCCACTCGTGGCTTCTGGGAGTCTAGTGTCCAGAATCAGGGGGAAGGCTATCAGTGTATCTAATAATAATGATGGCATTTATTAAGTGCTTACTAGGTGCAAAGCACTGTTCTAAGCGCTGGGGAGGTTACAACATGATCAGGTTGTCCCATGGGGGGCTCACAGTCTTAATCGCCATTTTACAGATGAGGAACTGAGGCACAGAGAAGTTAAGTGGCTTGCCCAAAGTCACACAGCTGACAATTGACAATCTACCCCATTCCTCTCTGAAAAGCAGAGTTATGAGACTGAGTTGTCACAGGTGCGGACAGGGTGTGTGGAGTGCTGGCATCATAACACTGAATTTTGTCTCGTTTGGGTTGGACCTGAAGTCCCTGGAGTACAAGCCCCTCCTGGACTAACAGATTTGGAGGGGGTGGTTAAGAAGTTGTAGGGTGGAGTTTTTCATTTGGCTTAGGTATGATCGATTGTGTCTGTAGAACTGATCTCACCTTTTTCTGGCGTTGTGGTTACTGGGAGGAGGGAGAATGGAATATTTGCACACAAAACAAGTTATCTGACATTCGTTCCCTTCTCTTTCCAGGTTTGAGACCGTCGATTCTCCCAGAGACATGAGACTCCAGCGATTTAGCTGTGGTGCCCAGCTGTGGACAGAGGGCACGGTGAGAAACACAATCCTTCAGTACCACTAGCGCGGCCGCCCCCCCCCCCCCCCCCCCCCCCCCGGCCAAGGTAATGTAGTTGTGTAGGCTGGGACCGGCAGACAAGCTCCAATTATAACCCAGTTCCATTGGACCGATGGTTCTGGCAGGAAGTCCCACAGCCTGAGTGCCTGGCAGTGCACAGGTTGGGGTGGGAAAACTTGGACCAGCTATTACACTCTCTCCAGAGGCTGCCCAATTCATTCCCCCAGCCTTGAGGACCATTGCTCCACAGTTTGGACTGTCAGGTTAATTCTTAGCCTTGCCCTGCAATTGAAATGGAGCTGTGGGCTGTACTATTACCACCACATAGAGAAGTGTTGGTTGTGTGTGTGCAAGAATGACGGTGGGGCCAGTTAGCTCAGTGCAGGGATAGAACAGTGAGGAAGTGGATGCCACTGTTGAAACAGAAGCTGGTCCTGGAAAAGGGGTCTGGGGCTCTGTGCAGGACACTGGTTCCATTAGATTTGGTTGTGGAACTGAAGATACAAAGTCCTGAACCCTGTAGAGGGATAGAAGTCCTGCCTTCAGAGTCTCCCAGTACATCCTTAATCCACTAGGAAGGAACTCCTCTGTGTCTGACAATGGTTGCTGGGGAATCCAGGTAGGTGGTGGTCTGTCAGGAGAAGGACAGGGATTGTCACTGTCTATGTCATTGACTTCTGAGAAATTGAGTTAGGGGGATTTCTGTAGGAGATGGATGTTAGTGGTCAGAGTCACAGTGAGGCACAATGGAATAAGGTGTGATGATGGTCAAGCATACAGACTGGGAGCTGAAAATGCAGGCACTGTACTAAAGAAACTGACTTCTGTCCATTTTACCATTTTACCAATATGCTGGATATCGTTGGACTCAGTTATACCAGCCGTGCAGGCCTGATAGTTGTGAGGATGGTGGGGTCGGGGGGTGGGGGGAGCAGAAAGGGTGTATGGGTCTGGGAGATGGTTCCAGGATGAAGAGTAGAACTGCCTTGCACATCTCTAGATTTCACAGAAGGGAAATTTCCGTATCGGCAAGGGGTTTATCCCAACAGAGTGTGGGGTTAGTGTTAAAATGGAGTGAGAGAGAGAGAGAGAGAGAGAGAGAGACTGTGTGTGTGTGTGTGTGTGTGTGTGTGTGTGTGAGTGTGTGTGTGTGTGAGTGAGTGAGTGAAAGAGAACTCCCTTCTTCTCTTGATTGCTGTAGCCTCCAACCTGAGTCTTTGCAGAGAGCATACAAAGACTACAGGCCTTACCACTCTCCTGTTCAGTCTGCCATTGCTCCCGGCAGCGGGAGCAATCTGACTCTCAGTCCGGGACCGTGGAACTCTGCCCCGGCCGCGGGCGGCGGATCGGACCCCTTCGCGGTTCCACTTCCAACCAAGTCGACATTAGGGAGGGACCGAACGGACCCCGGCGCGGGGAGGCCGCGGCCGGCCCCTGGGGGAGGGGAGGGGACACGGGGGACGGGGAACGACCCGCTCTCCCGCTCCCCGGAGCGGGTCTCACAGCACGGGGGTCCAGCCCGGCAGGGGACTTCAGCCAGCTCCCTGAGGTCTGCGGCCACCTCCCCAGCCCCGGGGTGTGCACTCACCCCCGGTGACCCCCACCGCGGGGGCCGCCGGAATCTCAGGCCGGGCTCTTGCCCCTCCGCCTCGGCCACCGCGGGCAATGAGGACCGCTACGGGCCCCAGTTCCCCTTCTTTTTCCACCCCGGTTCTGGCCTGCTGTTTCCGGGCTGCTACCGCCAGGCGGCGCTGGCGAGACGGGGGCGGACGGCCCTCGGCGTCCGGGGCCGAGTTCCAGGCGATTCCGGGCCAGGGCCCGCTGGTGCCACCGCGGCGTCAACGGCTTCCCCCCAAAATCTGCAGGTACCTTCCTGGACGAGGGTGGGAAATAATCCCCGGTGGTGCGGTAGCGGGAGCAACCTGACTCTCAGGCCGGGGCCGTGGAACTCCAGCTCGGCCGGAGGCGGCAGATCGGACCCCTTCGCGGTCCGACTTCCACCAGGTCGCCCGGGCGGCGCGACCAGCCAGCTCCCCATAGATCTGCAGGTACATTTCTGGACGAGGGTGGGAAATAATCCCAGGTCTACAGGCCGCGGGACCCCTCGGGCTCTCAGGCCGGGGCCGCGGAACTCTGCCTCGGCCGCGGGCGGCCAATCTGACCCCTTCGCGGGACCACTTCCACCAAGTGACCAGGCCAGCCGGTCCCCCCGGGAAGGTCGCGGCCGGACCCCGCTGGCCCCCGCCGGCCCCCCACCCCACGTCCGTACCCCGTCACCCCATCTGCCACAGCCCCCCGCCACCTCCACCTCCACCTGCTGGCCATCTGCCCGCTGTCTCTCGCCGGCCTCTCCCCCCACCCCCCCTCTTTTAGTGTGGGGGTAGGGGGGTTCCCCATCTGTAAAGGGGGCCCCCCCGCCGGTTTGGGGGTACCCCACCGGTTTTGGGGTACCCCCGACCTCGGGGGGTAGTCCACCACCCCGAAGAGGGTGGGAGGGGTCCCCTCGATTTCGGGGGCCTCTCTTCCGGTTTGGGGGTGCCCCCGGTTTTGGGGTGCCCCGGCCCCCGGGGGTATTCCACCACCCCGAAGAGTTTGGGAGGGGTCCCCCTCGATTCCGGGGACCTCCGCCGGTTTTGGGGTACCCGAACGGTTTGGGGGTACACCCGACCCCGGGGGGTAGTCCACCACCCCGAAGAGGTTGGGAGGGATCCCCTCGATTTCGGGCCCCCCCCGCCGGTTTTGGGGTACCCCAACGGTTTTGGGGTACACCCGAACCCGGGGGGTAGTCCACCACCCAAAGAGGTTGGGAGGGGTCCCCCTCGATTTCGGGGGGCCCCTACCGGTTTTGGGGTACCCCAGCGGTTGTGGGGTACCCCCGCCTGCGGGGGGTATTCCACCACCCCGAAGAGGTTGGGAGGCGTCCCCCTCGTTTTCGGGGGGCCTCCCGCCGATTTGGGGGTGCGCCCTTCATTTCCGGGGTGCTCCCACCACTGGGGGTATTCCACCGCACCACCGAGGTTAGGAGGGGTCCCCGTCGATTTCGGGGCCCCCCCGCCGGTTTGGGGGTGCCCCCCTCGTTTTGGGGGTGCCCCCACACCTGGGGGTATTCAACCACGCCACGGAGGTTGGGGGGGGGTCCCCGTCGATGTCGGGGGGTGGGCGCCGGTTTTAGGGTGCCCCCGCCTGTTTGGGGGTGCCCCCTTGGTTTTTGACATGCCCCCACACCTGGGCGTATTCCACCATGCTACGATGTTTGGGGGGGGTCCCCATCGATCTCGGGGGGGGGGCGCCCGTCGGTTTTACGGTGCCTCAGAGGGTTTTGGGGTTCCCCCGCCCCTGGGGGTATACCAGCACGCCACGGAGATTGGTGGGGGTGTCGTCCCCGTCGATTTCGGACCCCTCCCCACCGGTTTTGGTGTGCCCCGCAGGTTTTGGCGTTCCCCCACCCCCGGGGGTATTACACCAAGCCGCGGAGGTTGGCAGGGGTCCCCGTCGATTTCGGGGGGTGGGGGGGTGTCGGGGCGCGCCGTTTTTGGTGTGCCCCCTTCGTTTTGTTTCCCCCCACCCCCACCCCAGCGACTCATGAAGCCTAAGCAGCCAGATCGACCGGACACAACTCCCACCCATCTCCCCCGGCGACGGACACAGTCCGCACCGCGGCTACGGTTAAGCTACGCCGCCTTCTCCCCGACTATTAAACTCCCACTCCGCCTTTAAACCCCCGGGCGGACCGACTATTAAGCCCCCAGCCCGCCTTTCCACCCCCGGGCGGACCGACTATTAAGCCCCCACTCCGTCTCTCCAGTCAATCAATCAATCAATTGTATTTATTGAGCGCTTAATGTGTGCAGAGCACTGTACTAAGCGCTTGGGAAGTACAAGTTGGCAACATATAGAGACAGTCCCTACCCAGCAGTGGGCTCACAGTCTAAAAAGGGGGAGACAGAGAACAAAACCAAACATACTAACAAAATAAAACAAATAGAATAGATATGTACAAGTAAAATAAATAGAGTAATAAATATGTACAAACATATATACATATATACAGCTGCTTTGGGGAAGGGAAGGAGGTAAGATGGGGGATGGAGAGGGGGACGAGGGGGGACGAGGGGGAGAGGAAGGAAGGGGCTCAGTCTGAGAAGGCCTCCTGGAAGAGGTGAGCTCTCGGTAGGGCCTTGATGGGAGGAAGAGAGCTAGCTTGGTGGATGGGCAGAGGGAGGGCATTCCAGGCCCGGGGATGACGTGGGCCGGGGGTCGATGGAGGGACAGGGCGAGAAGGAGGTACGGTGAGGAGATTAGTGGCAGAGGAGCGGAGGGTGCGGAGTGGGCTGTAGAAGGAGAGAAAGGAGGTGAGGTAGGAGGGGGCGAGGTGATAGAGAGCCTTGAAGCCCGGAGTGAGGAGTTTCTGCCTGATGTGCAGATTGATTGGTAGCCACTGGAGATTTTTGAGGAGGGGAGTAACATGCCCAGAGCGTTTCTGGACAAAGACAATCCGGGCAGCAGCATGAAGTATGGATTGAAGTGGGGAGAGACACGAGGATGGGAGATCAGAGAGAAGGCTGATGCAGTAGTCCACACGGGATAGGATGAGAGCTTGAACGAGCAGGGTAGCAGTATGGATGGAGAGGAAAGGGCGGATCTTGGCAATGTTGCGGAGCTGAGACCCGCAGGTTTTGGTGACGGCTTGGATGTGAGGGGTGAATGAAAAAGCGGAGTCGAGGATGACACCAAGGTTGCGGGCTTGTGAGATGGGAAGGATGGTAGTGCCATCAACAGAGATGGGAAATTCAGGGAGAGGGCAGCGTTTGGGAGGGAAGACAAGGAGTTCAGTCTTGGACATGTTGAGTTTTAGGTGGCGGGCATCATCATCATCATCATCAATCGTATTTATTGAGCGCTTACTGTGTGAAGAGCACTGTAACTCAGCACTTGGGAAGGACAAGTTGGCAACATATAGAGACAGTCCCTACCCAACAGTGGGCTCACAGTCTAAAAGGGGTGACAGAGAACAAAACCAAACATACTAACAAAATAAAATAAATAGAATAGATATGTACAAGTAAAATAAATAGTTACAAATATGTACAACCATATATACATATATACAAGTGCTGTGGGGAAGGGAAGGAGGTAAGATGGGGAGAATGGAGGGGGGACGAGGGGGAGAGGAAGGAAGGGGCTCAGTCTGGGAAGGCCTCCTGGAGGAGGTGAGCTCTCAGTAGGGCCTTGAAGGGAGGAAGAGAGCTAGCTTGGTGGATGGGCAGAGGGAGGGCATTCCAGGCCCGGGGGATGACGTGGGCAGACATCCACATGGAGATGTCCTGAAGACAGGAGGAGATGCGAGCCTGGAGAGAGGAGGAGAGAGCAGGGGCAGAGATGTACATCTGGGTGTCATCAGCGTAGAGATGATAGTTGAAGCCGTGAGAGCGAATGAGGTCACCAAGGGAGTGCAGATCGAGAACAGAAGGGGACCAAGCACTGAACCCCCACAGTAAGGGGATGGGAGGGGGAGGAGGAGCCTGCAAAAGAGACTGAGAATGAACGACTGGAGAGATAGGGGGACCGGTTAGTAAGCCCCCACTCCGCCTTTCCACCCCCGGACGGACCGACTATTAAGCCCCCCCCCCGACTGATGAAGCCTAAGAGCGCCCACAGCCCAACGGGCCGTCAGGTCAACCTCGACCCCGTCGGGCCACCAGGTCAACCTGGGCTCCGAGGAACAGACCCAACTCCCGCGGCGACAGACTAAGTCCCCACCCCGGCTACGGTTAAGCTACGCCGCTTTC